>NW_026991711.1:116287553-118787553 GCF_029215605.1 Mirounga angustirostris | reverse complement strand
GACACTGTAAGAAAAGGGACAAAATGAAACAAATTCACTCTAAAGCACTAAATCTGATCTGGGAGACACAACGGACATCGCTGTAATACAACGCGGACTATGATAAGAGCCATATGTGATCCTCTGCAGGTTCAAAGAAAGGTAAGGCTCCTTGCAACAGAGAAGATCAAAGGAACTTCCCCAGAGAAAGTGGTTTTTGAATTGAGTTTTAAAAGGCAGGCAGTGTATAGATATCCTGGGTGGGTGTGAGAGGCAGGAGACAGAGGAGTTTTCCAGATGGGGAACATGGGGAATGTGCTACTTACTTCAATGGGTTTAGCTGGGTTCCAGTAATACAGTTTAAGAAAGACAGTGGCACAAGAATCTAATGGCTACCTTGGAACAGACAATGGTGGATGTCAAATAATAAGCTAATAGGTATAAGAGAACAGAAAGTTAATAAGGGGTTTTGAATAGTGGAGGAACATACGATGAATACTGTGTAAGCCTCCCTTCTCCATCCCCAACTTTAAAAGTTGGCCATTTCCGCACTAGACTTGAAAAAAATTAGCATGTCAGATTCATTCCACAGCCATAGTTTCTTGGAGAGCCCTGAAGCATTCTTCAGCTCTGAATATGAAATCATTTTCCTGGTCGGAGAGGACAACTTTCCAAGTGTTCCATTACAACTCTGAGGCTGAAAATAACTTTTGATGAGACCTGTCCAAATAATTTCCTTTATTTAGACTAGCAAAAGTTTCTTCTAGTTCAAAAGTCTTTCCTCAAAAAAAATCCCGTAACTCACTCCCTAATATATAATATTAATTGGGCTTATTTAATCCTATTCAGAGTTCTCATTTTCCCGATTTAGAAATGGTTTTAACTGAATTTGTTAGGAAGGAACGTCATGCTTTTAATGAAGTTTATCATCTCATGTTATCCTAAGGAAAGACTGAACCACGAATGTGCTTGACAGGTAGCAGTGTTTAGTATGCAGGGTTGTTGTTGCTACTGAGGATCTAAGGACTAGGGTAGAGTGATGGAAGGTTGGATTTATACTGGAAAATCTTTAGTATCATCTTCAAATCTTCATTCTCTCCCCTCATGAGCCAAAGCTTTCTCTTCTTTTAGCTTGGCATTTCTTAAAATATATACTACTAAAAACCAGCATCTAAAGCCATTGAAGATGCTTGTTAAATTGCAAACATTCTCCTGACGCAATTCCAAACACTCAAAAATCTACATTTTCTTAAATTCCCCAAATAGGTCCTTCTGTACACTAACACTAATTAATTACTGCTTTAGAGTGTAGTTCCTACTTTGGATACCTAAATCCCTCTTGGTCTACAAAGAGAATGTGCATATTGCTGTTAGGCAAAGACTCTGGAACATTTTCACTTATACTTAAAGATACAGACTTACATTATAAAACTATAGTTACAATCTACGATTTCATGAAAATTTTACAAAATCCCTGGGGTATACTCTTCGTCTAAAAAATGCAAGGGGTACAAACAAGTCTCATTGTTTTTTCATCTGAAAAATGAGGATATGAAAACCTTTATCCCCCACATACTACATAGTCCAGAAACTTTACTTAAGGATGCCTTCCCAAACAAGATTAACATGCTGGAAAGCTTTTAAAAGTCTCCAGAGCTAACCATGTATCATACAAATAAAACATGGGGGAGGAAAAGAAAAACAACAAAGTCCTAATCTTTAAGGTGGGGGTGGGGGATGGGAAAGAAGCAGGAGCTGCAGCCTTTGATGTCTTGCAGAAACCATTAGGTATTTCAAGATTTCGATAAGAGTACCAGTATTTTTCAATCACTCAAGAATTTGAAAGAATGGTAAACCCTTTTTTTTTAAGTATTTTTAAAAATATTTTAAAGTTTTTATTTAAATTCCAGTTAGTTAACATACAGTGTAATATTAGTTTCAGGTGTATAATTTAGTGATTCAACACTTCCATACATTACCCAGTGCTCAGCACAAGGGCCCTCCTTAATCCCCATCACCTATTTCACCCATCCCCTGGTGACCATCTGTGTGTCCGTTATAGTTAAGAGTCTGGTTCTTGGTTTGCCTCCCTCTTCCCCACCCCTTTGCTTCTTTGTTTTATTTCTTAAATTCTATATATGAGTGAAATCCTGTCTTTCTCTGACTTATTTTGCTTAGCATAATACTCTCTAGCTACATCCATGTCATTGCAAATGGCAAGATTTCATTCTTTTTATGGCTGAGTAATATTTCATTACACACACACACACAGACACACACCTTAAGAACAGCAAACTCTTATGTTACAGATTTCTGCCTACAGTTATCCTAATTGGATTCTCTGAAATTTCATGTGCCCCAATTCAAACAGTGTGCAACCACATGGTTACACAGTTACATGGTCCTGAGAATCTCAAGAGGTGCTTGCTGCAGTGAATGAATTGTAATATTTGCAAAGGGTGTAACTTACGGCAGGAAACCCTCAAAGCAGATGGCTCAGAAAGAGGTGGAGAAGGAAGCTGCCTTCCACTGAAGTCGACACGTGTTTGATACACACAAGGAAAGCATCCTTATGAACAGAACATAAGGACTGAAAATTGGGAGTAAAGTCATTAGGTCTTAATCATGCCCTTACCACTTGCTTTCATTTACCTTAGGCATAGACTTAAACCTAAGAACCAAGCTCAGAATACCTAAACTTCATTTACCCATGACTATTATTTACAGTAAGAAACCATTAAGGTAGTGTCCAATTATGGAACTTGGTTTTGAAAATGCTGAAACATACCCTTTCTCCATATGGGTATCAAGGAAGCAGTAGGAGGTTGTTTAAAAACAGTGTTTCTCTAGGAAAAACCACTGTAAACTTATTTTCTAAGTGCACCACTTAAAATAGCACTAAAGATCATGATATACTTAGGGATAAATCTAAGAATACACTGAAAACCTCAAAATATTTCTGTGAGATATTAAAGATCTAAATAAATAGCAACATCACGTTCATCATCCAGAAGAATCAATATATTAAGATGTTAGTTCTCTTGACATTCATCTACAAAATCAACACAACTTCAGTCAAAATCCTAGAGGGTTTTTCTTAGGAACTTACAAGCTGATTGTAAAATTTATATAAAAATGCAAAGGAATCAGAGTAGCCAAAATACTTTTGTGAAAGAACAAAGTTGGAGAATTCACACTACCTGATTTTAAGACAGTAATCGAAACTGCCATATTGACAACAGGTAGAAATAAACATCAGTGGAAGAAAACAGAGAGTACAAAAACAGGACCATACACATATGGCCAATTGGTTTTTCAAAGATACCAAGGTAGTTCATGAAAAAAGAACAGTCTATTCAACAAATGGTACTTAAATGGATGTGCATATGGGGGGTGGGGACAGTGAATCTCCAGCCTTAACTTATCCCATGTACCAAAATTCACTCAAAATAAACCACAGACATAACATACAACTAAACCCTTACAATGTCTAGAAGAAAACATGGCAGAGATAACCTTTGTGACCTGAGTTTGGACAAAGATTCCTTAGACAAGCCACAAAATACTTGAATCACTTAAAAAATAAAAGATCTCTAAATCCAACTTCATCAGAAAACCTTTTCATCTTTGAAAAACACTTTATGACTATGAAAATTGTCAAGACACAAACTAGGAGAATATTTGCAAGATATACATCTGATAAAGATTTGTATCCAGAATATATACTTTTAAAACACTATAGTTCAATAATATAACAATCCAACTTTTAAAAATAGGTAAAAGATTTGAACAGATCCTTCAACAAAGACACACAAATAACAAACAAGCACATAAGAAGATGCTCATCATTAGGGAAATGCAAATTAAAATCAAAGTGAGATACCATTATATATCCATAAAAATGAGTGGAATTAATGAGACTGATAATACCCAATTGTTGGTAAAGGATTTGGAGCAACTGGAACTCTATTACATTGTTGGAGGGAATGCAAATGGTAGAGCCACTTTGGAAAACTCAATTGGTGAACTTTACTATATGTAAGTTATACCTCAGTAAAGAAGATCAAAAAACAGTATCTCAAAGTAATTTCTTTAAATTCATTTTACTTGTTACTGAGCACAGCTTTCTTCTTAAAAAGTTTTTGATATTTTGTTCATTCCACTTGCCCAAATTAGAAAGAAATCCACAAGCCAAATATGTAGTCAACTTCGTCAGCCAACACTTTTGCAAAAAATAAAGCACTCCAAGGGGATCCTGTAAACCTCTTAGTTTTATAATTTCCAAAACATTTATGTCATAAATTATTCATAAAGATTAAAATTCTGCAATGTGTCAGTTTTTTTCACCCAGCTCTAAATGTACCTCCATACCTCAAACCATTACTTTATCTTCACTGTCATTTCATGAAATTTTAATCCACCATCTTCATCCAACACTCCCTACCTCCCCACACCCAACACATATCCCAGTTTCCTAGACACAGAAGTATTTTGCCTTTTAAGATATAAAAACAAATACAACGCGTGCTAACAACCTGAAAACTGAATCTTAAAATTAAGCTTTCGTTGGCTATTTTATGGTTTGTCCTTAGATCTCCCGTAATTTCAGTTTTAACATAACATAACACACACACACACACACACACACACACACACACCCTTCTATAATCAACATCATGTCTTTCTTTGCATCCTCAGATCACAAGATTAAGCCAACAGTAGTTTCAACCTGTGATCACATGGTCAAAATTAATCATTAGATCAAGCTCTCCAACAAGACCTGACCAGACTGGGCTGAGTGGGAGGCGGAAGCAGGTCCTTTGAAATTGGTCAATGCTGGGGATACTTGCTGGATGTGACAGATACAGAAACATAGTACCCAGTCTATTACAAATGTTCACTCCACAGGGTTTTAGAGGAGACTTGGGAAGTTACATCTCAAGCTATGAGCACATACATCAACAGCCAAGTGGCTGTCTCAAAGTTCTTGTGAAGTGAACTAGTAGTGGCTTTAAGGGTAACCAGCATCTGCATAATGATGGTTATTTCTAAAACCCAAAGATGCTACTGCAAGCCACGGTCTAGTCCACCATGTGGATACAGAATACATGCAGTCTCCGCCCCTAAACACAGCTCTGTTTTCCTTACAAAACCTGAACCATATTTCTACTTTTTTCCTTCTCTCCCTGCACTCCTAGCACCTACAGTCTAATGAGAAATTCAAAACCAATTTATATTTCTGTTATTTCAGTGAAATCATTCAAATGCTGTTTTACTATGTAATATCACAGAGATAAAGACCAGAGAGACACCTTAATTCCCCCAATGACTTCAAAAAATAACTTCTTTTAAAACACTTACATCAAAGGTCATCGAGATCTGCCATGAATGCTACAGATGAGTAGGGGATAATATATGGGCTGAAAGCTCTCTGCTATACACTCAGTCTTTCCAGAATTTACTTTTAAGGTGATGTGTTATTTTTTTTCAATCTCCTCTTTTAAAAGATTCAGCATTGTGTTTTCTGAACCCCTATGGTCCTAGCATCTAGCACATCACTCTTCTCAGTGTGTTCTCATTGAATCATTTAATTAATGAATGGGCTGATAAAAAGAGCCACAATCATACTGTAATCCAGGTCCTCCTGGCACTTTTTTCAAAAAAAACTTTTCCAAACCATTAGGGTACTTTTTAGAACACAGAAATTTTCACAATTTTTTTTAGTGTCTGTTTCAACCACTTGTTGGATAACTTCCAGAAAGCTGTTTGACTTTTTCGTGTGTGAAAAGTTAAACACACAGACTTCCACAGCAAAGATTATGAGTCAAATGTTCAGGTGTTAAAACTATGCAGAGTTCTATTTGTGTTACCTACTAGAAATTCTTGGCTAATACACCTTAATAAGTCACTTAAATTATTTTCTAAAAGATGGAGGATGGAGGATGATCTTCCCTACTTCAAAGGTCAACTTCAGTCTATCCATATACATCATTAAATTGGCTATATGATTTTTCATTTCCTATAACAGCATTCCCAAGTTTACAAAAGATGCTCATACAATACAATTCACCTCACACAACATAATGGAGTTGTCTAAGAACTTTGGCAACTAAGTAATTTTAAGGGGGAGGAGGACAGGAGTGACGGGGAGAATCTACAATTCCATTTGTATTACAAGGCAAGAAGGCAGGTAATAGGATGTTCATTTTGACAGAAAAGAACCTAAAAGCTTGAAATCAGGCTGAACCCTGGGTTTCTTATCTTGGCTGTTGATGTCGAACAGCCCTTCTAACAGAACATTTGTATCAAGCTGCCAAAAAGGATTAGTTTAAAAAGGAGTAACTCACCCCTTCTTTAGCCTACATTCTCCCCCATTTTCTGCCCCCCTTCTCAATCCCCATGGGACAGGCCAGCATGAACCCCACTACAAAAACCATCTGACGAAGAGAACCTCTGGTAGTGGAAAGAAGTAAACCCCCTTCTAAGCTTCAGACTCAATTTTCCACAACTCCAGGAATATGAAATGTGAGACAGCTCAACATACAGAGAGTTGGCATCTGATCCTCTGATTGCTTCTCCAGTGTTTTAGAAGCAAGGCATCAGAGACCCGGAGTGAATCTTAATGGAAGGGAAACTCTGCTTTCAGGAGGGAAACTGAAAGAAACTTGCTTTGTTTTTAACAGCAACTAACTCAGTACCTTTCCTCAGATTTGGAGACTTTAAGAAAAGGAAGACAGTCCCTTTAAAATCTCAAGCAAAAGATAGCCCAAAGATAAAATGCTGTTTGTTTTAAAGGTGGCAAAAATACATGTCCTATAGCCAGTTCCTGCTGGGCACACTGCTGGGACTCAGAACAAATAAATTGGTACCAGGGACCATTTGACTCCAACGATTTTCCAGACGTGAAGTATTACATGAGGTACCGGTTTGGGGAAAATCAGATCCATACTCTCTCAGTTTTCTCTTTGCTTTCCCCAGTCTATACTACTAAATGCTTTTCAATAATAAATTAATGAATACATAAATAAAAACAAGTTTTAATACTAACTACAACCTAAGACAAGTGAAACTATCAGACTATCAAAATTGATAACCCTGGCAGAGACCAGCATTTATGAGGCCTGTTTTTTCTCTTTGTGCATATTCACCTAGGCTACATTTTGCATCCCCCTTGCAGGCCTAACCTATGAAGTAAGACTGCATGTGACTCAGGCGACTTCCGAGCCTGGTTCAGGAAACCTCCCAGGTATATGTGCGTGCACGTGCATGTTCATTCTTCCTTTGATTGGAGACCACCTCAGGGCAAAACTGAAGCTGTATGCTAAAAATAGCTTCAGGGACGCCTGGGTGGCTCAGTGGGTTAAGCGGCTGCTTTCGGCTCAGGTCATGATCCCAGGGTCCTGGGATCAAGTCCCACATCGGGTTCCTTGCTCAGCAGGGAGTCTGCTTCTCCCTCTGACTGCTGCTCCCCCTGCTTGTGCACTCTCTCTCTCTCTGGCAAACAAATGAATAAAAACAGCTTCACCTCGCTCCTTGATTAACTGGGTAGAATTCAACTCTCAATGGTCAATGGTACCAGCTTGGACTGTTACATGAATGTCAAGATTATGCAAATCATTACACATCTTGGTATATGTAGTTGTTGGAATGGTGGCCCCCCAAAAAGATACATCTATGTCCCCAAAAAGCGAATGCGACTGTATTTGGAAAAAGGGTCTTTGTAGATGTAATAAGTTAAGGACCTTGAATGAGATCATCCTAGCCTATCCAGGTGGGCCCTGAATCCAATAGTAAGTGTCCCTATGAGACACAGAAGAGAAGTAGACAAGGGGAGAAAAGAAGAAACCACGTAAAGATGGAGGCAGAGGCTACAGTCCTGCAGCCACACACCAAGGTCAGCCTGTGAGCCACCGGGAGCTGCAAGAGGCAAGGAATGACTCTCCCCTAGAGCCTTGGGCGGGAACAGGATCCAGCTAACAGCCTGATTTCAGACGTGTGTCCTCCAGAGCCGCAAGAGAGTATTTTCTATTGCTTTAAGCCACCAAGTTTGTGGTCATCTGTTACAGCAGCTGCAAAAAACTAACACAGCACCTTTTTGTTATCCTATTGTTACTTTAACTTAAACTGGAAGTTCCTAACAGAAAAGTGACCTAAATCAGGTACTGAGTACATCTTCAATAGGATACATTCAGGGGACACAAAACTGCGAAAGAAAAAATAAGTAATTTTAGTTACTAATGTCTTAGTTAGTAATGATAAGGGTATGTTATTTTGAAACCTTTTTATATCACAGGAAAAGACAAATAAATTACATTTATGTTAGAAATCCAACAATTCAATGTAAAAGTGGTAATTATAAAATCAAAAATTAAGTAAATTAGTATTAAAAATTGACTTGGAAAAATCGATATGAACTCATATTTTTTACACATTTTATTCAAGGTGCAGATACTTAAACTGAGAAGGAGATTCACCCAGCGGCTGTGATGGCCACTGGCTCTCACATCCTCCCCTCTAATACCTACCCCACCCCCAACTAAAAAGAATAGGGCTCCACAGAGAAACGTCTTATTCTAGGGTCCAGAGCGAAGAAGGTACAAGTTAAGCCTAAGAGATGGGTTTTGAACCATAAAACAAGCTCTCAAAGCTTAACAAAGTCCCATCAAAAGGGTGCAGAAACCAGCTTGAAAGGGTTCTCATACATCAAAGCACTGATAGTGTGAGCTTCAAAATAATAACGTATTAATTGAAATACACAGACTGAAAATCCATGAGTTCACAATGATACTCTTAGGAGGAAGCTGGAGAAAACTCATTTGTCATACCTTCTGAGGTATCCTTTAAACTCAATCTATACTCCAAAAAATGGCAAAGGGAGAGAAAGAATTCTAGGAATAATTATATTCCAGGGTAAACCAAGACCCAGTTGAAAGCTCTAGTTGCTGGCTTAATGTAGAAGGGAAATGAAATTATAAAATCAGCTCTGTGCAACTCCTCCAGAAACTGATTCAGCAGAAGATTATCAATT
This sequence comes from Mirounga angustirostris, assembly GCF_029215605.1. Lineage (NCBI taxonomy): Eukaryota > Metazoa > Chordata > Mammalia > Carnivora > Phocidae > Mirounga > Mirounga angustirostris. The sequence goes on along the minus strand of NW_026991711.1, from coordinate 118,778,546 downwards.
GGTTTTAAACCCACCAGGCACAAGGCTGGTAGGTAACGAGACAAACAGTGCCAAAGGAACACGCAACAGATCCCTTTCGGCTTAAGGGGAAAAACACAGTTACACTACTGACCAATGTTATCTAAAAGTGAGACATCAGACATCACATGTCTCCTGTGATATTCTAGAAAAAGATATTCAACATCAATCTATCATGCTTTTACATCTAACTTCTAGTTAACAGAAAATTCAGGAGAGTTCAGACATCTCTAGGAAACAATCGGGTAAATGCAGAAAACAAAACACTCTGCAAGACAGCCTGCCTAGTTGCCTCACTATATAAGCATCATGAATAAAAGTCTGTTCTAGATTCAAGGAGAATTAAAGAACCGAACAGCCAGATGCAATGTGTGATCGATAGTGGACTAGATTCTCATGTGAACAAAGCAGGTGGAAAGAACACTACAGAAAATTGGGAAATATGAACTGGGCAATAGATGGTATAAAGGAATTATTATTCATTTTAGTTGTGATGACTTTATTGGCTATAAGAGAAATTCTTTTTTATAAGATACACACTGAATTTTCTAACAAGATAAAACCACAAAATAAAATACCAAACAAAAAATCTGACTAATGCAGAGCCAAAAGAAAGATTACATAGAGGACGAAGACCACGTATTAAAATAATTAAAGACAACTAAGGGTTTGGAAGAGAACTTTAAAAGAATTACACAGATCACAAAAACCTAGTAATAATTTAAAATTAGATAGCATTTCAACACACCAGTTAGGGAAATATGGTAAAAATTCAAACAATTTTAAGATCAAACAATATTAAATATAGTAAAAATATCAGCTAGGCAGAGGACTGAATAAGGGGTAGGGGGTGGAGAAATGGCTGTCTGCTAACCCAACAGCTGGTAAAGCCACAATAAAGTTCATGTGGCTAAATGTAGAATCAAAGCCTGGAACTTGAGGATAGGGGCGGAGGGCAGATTTAAGTCTGGAGTCTGGGAGCAAGGGCAGGAGCAAGGAGAAGGCTCCTGTACATCATTATCCTTCCCATACCTCCTCCCCACTGTCTCTGCGATCCATATGCTTGCTCAAATAACTACCATGGCAGCCACCAACACGCCAACCGGCTACCCCCTGTTCCTGCCCAGTGCTGCTACTCATCTGTTACCCCTCATGCCAAGGACAAGCCCTTATCACCTAGAATCTGATGGCCCGCAGGAATTATTTTATCAGTATCCACTAATATTTGGTTACCTGGCAGAGTAGAGCTCTATCTGGCTTACAACAACATGAACGTTTAAAAAAAAAAGGAAGAAAGAAAGAAAAAAACTCAGCAATATGTTGCTCTTTCATTTTTTAGGATATTTTATTCCTGCAGCAAATAGGCTTAACTATGGATCCAAATTATCCAGTAAAAGTAACTTTGTCTTCTGAAAGAAATAGTATTAGGAAATACAAGCGAAGGGTTTAAAAAATAATTGGATTCTTAATGATTAAATACATTCAAACGACATGGGTCAGTTGTGTTGAAAAAGACAAAAAAACAACCCTCACGGTCGTGGAGTATCTCAGCGCCACCAGCCTGACTCAGCTTGGGCCGAGTGGCAGCAGGGGCCTTCCCCTTTCCTGATCAGGCTGCCAGCCAAGCCTTGAGGGCTGAAATCCAACCTCCGTGAAGTGCTTAACACAGGAAGCTGACTCTACGTGGGTATAATTTCCTGCCCCTTCTTCACTCTCACCTTTGTTTTCCTTGTTTTTAACCTCCTTCTCCCTTATCATTCCATGCAAGTGAAGGAAGGGGGAAGACCCCCACCTCTCCCTCAGGCTATAATGCAACACAATCACCAGCCATCAGGGGGCAAGGTCGAGCCATGCCAAACCACCCCCCAAAAATCCCACATCACACCATCAACACAGGCAAAGCCACCGGGCAACTTTCCAACTAAGCTCAGGTGTGGCACCACTAACACTTCGGGACGGGATGACACATTCATGGAATCTACAACCATCAGCATTAGTCATCTAAAATGTCCTGAATTAGGGTGCCTGGGTGGCTCAGTCGTTAAGCGTCTGCCTTCGGCTCAGGTCATGATCCCAGGGTCCTGGGATCGAGCCCCGCGCGTAGGGCTCCCTGCTCGACGGGAAGCCTGCTTCTCCCTCTCCCACTCCCCCTGCTTGTGTTCCTGCTCTCGCTATCTCTCTCTCTGTCAAATAAATAAATAAAAAATCTTAAAAAAATAAAAAATTAAAAAATAAATAAATAAATAAATAAAATGTCCTGAATTATTCACTAACCACTTCCACTTAATCACTGAGCAGACACACATTTAGGAACTAATAAGTCCTCCTCCTCCAAGAAAATCCCCTGTGAAGTCACAGGATGAAGCCTTGGAAAGAGCTACTTACCTAAGTGCAAGTTTCGCTTCCACAAACCGATTCCCAGTTCCTAGTGTAACAGGACCTAATTCAAAGGACTTGTGACTGGAGTTTGGAAATCAGTGTTCTTGTCTCACTAACTAGCCCAGGGGACCTTGGTGCTGGCTTGTCATTAATGCTCTTAAACCTCAGTTTCATCACTAATTAGTGAAAAGGTGGGAAAGGCAAAAGATTTTTTGCTTTACTTCATTTGCTCTAATAAAGATGGTGTTTGGGGTTTTTTTGGACAAGCATATGTTAATTTTTCCAGTAGAAAAATAAAAAGAGGGGCACCTGGGTGGCTCAGTCTGTTAAGCATCTGCCTTTGGCTCAGGTCATGATCCCAGGGTCCTGGAATCAAGTCCACATCAGGCTCCTTGCTCCGCAGGGAGCCTGCTTCCCCCTTGGCCTGCCGCTTCCCCCTGCTTGTGCTCTCTCACTCCCTTTCTGTCAAATAAATAAAATCCTTAAAAAAAAGAAAAGAAAAAGAATGGCTTGAAATAAATGCAACCCTTCTAATAACTCTTCCAGAGTGATCTGAAAGTTCATCTGAAATCCTTAAGTTCCTGAAATGCAGCCTTTACCCTAAGCTTGTGGAAAGTAGCCAGGACCCCAAAGCCAAAAGAGGGTGTGCATTTAGGGAGCACCGAAAATTGAGGAAGGGGCAAGATCAAGGGGCTTTCTCTCTCTGCAAAGGTGTGGAGCCCACTGAAAGACCACCCTTATTGCTATTCAGCTTCTGGGTTTTCATCTGCAGTTGTCAGAACAACCTAACATTTCCAGCTTTTATTCTCAAATGGTCACCTCATTCTATTAAAAACCTGCCTCAGTGTCCCCACAGAGTCCTCATATTGAAGTCCTCATGGGAACCCTGCCCACTTACTCCAATAAACAAGTTCCCTGGAATGCACTTCACACTACCCAAAATCCAACAAGGAAGCCTCTCCTTTGGCTTCTGTAGCCCCACCTGGACCAGAGTTAGACAGTTCTCCTACGTTACTTTAACCACTGAGACGCACTAGAAGCTCAGGTCAACTTTCTATATATGCAGTGACCTACGAAAGGACTAAGAGACATCATCGGAATGCTGTTACTACAGAAAGCCTTTGGGATTTAAGCTCCTAGAAAATGTTTACTTTGCCTCCAGAATTAGCCAAAGAACCGGACTTTCAGTTGACCATGGGTAAGTGTGGACAGAGCCTCATTGCAGAAATGCCCATATAGACTCCTTCAAATCTACAGCAGGCACACGTACCACTTTAAAGGAGCTCCCAGGATTGAGCAGTGATGTTTAGTTTCACTTATCACAAGCAAATTACACCAACAAGTAGAGGAAGGTGCAAAGGATAAGGAAACAGCAAACCTATGGGGCACTGGGTGGCGCAGTCGGTTGAGTGGCCCACTCTTGGTTTTGGCTAGGGTTATGATCTCAGGGTGGTGAGATCAAGCCCCATGTTGGGCTCCACGCTCAGTGCAGAGTCTGCTTGAGTTTCTCTCTCCATCTGCTCTTTTGCTCTCTCCAAAATACATAAATTTTAAAAATCTAAAAATAAAGAAACAGCAAACCTCTACTTCCAGGTTGCACTGAGCTGCTTCTCTCTTCCGCCTCCTCTTCCATCTCCACTTTCTCCCGAACATACCATTTAGCTCTTCTTTCTTTCACTCAGCAGACTTTCAATAAGTACTGCTTATGTTTCAGGCACTAAGCTTGGTATTGGGGCTACACAAACAAATGAGGCAAGGCCCAGGCACTCAGTTACTACTAGAGTAACTCACTTGAGTCGGGGGGACATATTTAAATACTTCTAAAACAAAGTGACAGACTAACCATATGAAAGTGTAAGAAGGTTGATGAATTGTATTCAACTCAATTGTCTTTCCTAGGCTACACCATGATGAAGTATCATTTGGGACCCTCCATCTTTACGTCTTTAGAGAAAGACATCATGTTCACAATGCAACAATTTGCTCAATATAAAAACAGCATATAGAAAATCTGTTAAGTCATTAGCACAAATAAAATGTTTGTTCACCAGTCATCCCAATGTATTATTTTATATTCATCTTGTTCCAAAAGATAACTGGTGAAAGTTTAGGACTTCTTACAAGATTGTTTTTAAGTGAGGAAATCCGTGTGGAGGGAAAACGTGGCCAGGAATCATGAGATGAAGCCATGGATGAGGCCGGGAAAAAAAACATGTGCCCCTAAGGTGCTGTGTACTTGGTAAGGGCAGACCACAGATGTGGCTCTGAGCAGTCTGGCAGCAAAGGAAAAAAAAGGAGAAACATGACCAGTTCTGTGATTCATATCATTCACACGACAATTCTTCACTGGAACTAAAACCTGAAATAAACTCTCCAGAAGTCCTCCAATATTCTTGCTCATATACTTCCTTGGGAATTAAATTTCTGTAATAGTCCCATTTCACTTTGTGCACTTTGAGCACTCTGCCTATACTATATATCTTATGATAATAATGTATCTGCACTATTTGCTTAATAAGAAATAAAATTAATATTTGGATTCCATATAGCATTTGGGCACAAAGCATCAGGATCAGGGAGTGTCTTATTGTCAGATACAAATGACAACCCACCACAGTCATTGTTTTAAGACTTCACAAATAAGACACAAGGTTTGCCTTGGTATTTTCTGGATTGAAAATCAATAGCTATGGCTTGGGCCACCTGGGTGGTTCAGTCGGTTAAGCGTCCACCTTTGGCTCAGGTCATGATCCCGGGGTCCTGGCACCAAGCCCCACATCGGGATCCCTGCTCAGTGGAGAGTTTGCTTCTTCCTCTGCCTCTGCCCCTCTCCCCGATTTGTGCTCTCATGCTCTCTCTCTCACAAATAAATAAAATCTTTAAAAAAAAAAAAAAAAGGAAGAAAGAAAGAAAGAAAATCTATAGCTATGGCTTTTCCTGACAGCATCATACAACATGCATTCAAACCATCAACTGTATTTAGGTAAAATATGATGATAGATTCAATACAGTAAATTTCCCTGAATCTTTTGAAGACAAATTAATGATAAAATAATGGCACCAATATTTCATATCTGGTAGCCATCTGTATGTCTCCTTTGGAGAAGTGTCTGTTCATGTCTTCTGTCCATTTCTTGACTGGATTGTTTTTTGGGTGTTGAGTTTGATAAGTTCTTTTTTTTTTTTTTTTTTTTTTTAGATTTTATTTATTTGACAGAGAGACACAGCGAGAGAGGGAACACAAGCAGGGGGAGTGGGAGAGGGAGAAGCAGGCTTCCCGCAGAGCAGGGAGCCCGACGCGGGGCTCGATCCCAGGACTCTGGGATCATGACCTGAGCCGAAGGCAGACGCCCAACGACTCAGCCACCCTGGCGCCTCTGATAAGTTCTTTATAGATCTTGGGTACCAGCCCTTTATCGGTAATATCATTTGCAAATACCTTCTCCCATTCTGTGGGCTAACTGAACATAATAATAAAGATAAAAAATAAAAAATTAATATTTAATATCTGGGCCCTTAAGGAGCAGAAGCAGCCACACCATTTATGAAGCTCCTACTACGTGCCAAATGTTAGTCCATGAACTTTACATGGTATTGCCTCCAAACCTCAAAATAATTTTAAAATGTTAGTTGTGTCTTTTTTTTTTTTTTAAGTAGGCTCCACACCCAATGTGGGGCTTGAACTCAGGACCCTGATACTGACTGAGCCGGCCAGATAACCCTTTAAAAAAAAGTTAATATTAACTACATTTTACAGCTGAAGAAAAAAATGAAGATTATGTAGCTGTAGCAAATACTTTATTTTTTAATTTTATATTGTAAATTTTCAAAAATACACAAAAGTTGAGAGTATACTATAATAGACCCCAACATTATCCCACTGGTAAGATTCAACAATCATCAAGATTTTCCACATTTCCTTTATCTATCCCTTTTTCTGTTTTCTTTTGATGAAGACAGCCATAGTCCAGTCATATTCTATCCCTATGTCAGTACACATTGCTTTAAAAATAAAGATACTATGTCTTGGCTAATTGAACATAAAAAAATAACAAAATAAATTTTTTTAAAAAGACAGATTCTTATACAACTACAATGCCAAAATCAAACCTAACCAAGTCAATAATTTCTTAGAACCATCCACTAATTTCTTTGGAGGAATTTCTCCAATTTTCTAAAAAAAAGTATTTTTTTTTTTTAAGATTTTATTTATTTATTTGAGAGAGAATGAGAGAGAGCACATGAGAGGGGGAGGATCAGAGGGAGAAGCAGACTCCCCGCTGAGCAGGGAGTCCAATGCGGGACTCGATCCCGGGACTCCAGGATCATGACCTGAGCCGAAGGCAGTTGCTTAACCAACTGAGCCACCCAGGCGCCCTAAAAAAAAGTATTTTTAGTTTGTTCATATTGGAATCCAAAAAGATCCACACAAACATTGTTATCTCTCTTAAATTCTCCTCCCCTCTTTTCAACCTATCTCTGGTTGTTGCAAAAGCAATTTTGGGGATATAATTCCTATGCCATGAAATTCACACTCTGAAAGAGGTATACAATTTTATTCTATTCACAAGGCTATGCAACCATCACCACTCTCTAATTCCTACCACTAAGTTCTTTGGTGTAATTTCCATCACACCAAAACAAAGCCAAGCCAAACACCATGCACACTCATTTAGCAGTCACTCCCCCCCCAGTTCACAGCAACCACTAATCTACTTTCTTTATGGATTTTTCTGTTTGGGATATTTCATATAATTAGAATTTTAAAAGCAAATATACTTTGAGGAACTATCAGGTTAGGTACCATAGATAGATAGAGATTAGGTACCAAATATATGACAAGGTCCATGTAGATAACAAGATAAACATTCCATCAATAAGCACCAATACATTACACTTACCATATGAATAGTACACTATGAATGCTTTCGGCTCATGCTTTTTTTTTTTTTTTTTTTTTTAACCTTTCCCCTCACAAATACACACAGATGAGAAATGGTATTTATGTGTATGAAACACCAATGGGCCTCCCATATGCGACATATGCTGGCTACAGTTCTCGAACTGACCACTGACTCATCAAACATGACAGGTCACCATAGTGAGAATGCGGGCAGGTGAGGCTCCATGCCTACATTATAGCTCCCGGCCTCCTCTCCCTCTCAGGAAAGCCTATCCGATCACAAGCCAGAGAAACAGAGACAGACTGTATTTTCTCCTTATTTCTGGTCGCTCATTAACACACTTGAGCACTGTGTGAGGAAGAGAGCAGAGAGCAGTGCGTAAGCAGACAGCCCCCGGCATGTGCATGTTTTCCACCATCAGACTATGTAGGCCACCTGACCAGTGGACAACTCTGTCACAGCTCTGTCACCTTCAGCAATGACTTTCTCCATCTGTCCAATGGGGCTACAAACACAAAGGACTGCTTTAAAAATTCAACACAAAGCTCTTATTAAGAAAAATCTACTTAGTGGGCGCCTGGGTGACTCAGACGGTTAAGCGTCTGCTTTCGGCTCAGGTCATGATCCCGGAGTCCTGGGATGGAGTCCCGCATCCAGCTCTGAGCAGGGAGCCTGCTTCTCCCTCTGCCTCTGCCTGTCTCTCTCTCCCCCTGTCTCTCATGAATAAATAAATAAAATCTTTAAAAAAAAAAAAGAAAAATCTACTTAGTAAATGCTGGCCACTGGCAATAATAATTATTTGTCACTCTTATTAACAAATCACCCAGAACATCTCTGAACTGAGGGCACTCCAGCCTGGAGCTTTCGACACGTGTTAAAGTAACGCCCAGAAAGGAACAGATACAGTGGCTAAATTCTCCATGTCGTGGCACATTAACATTTAAGGGCAATAATAAGCTGAACTCGGGATCTGAAAATGAGGAACATAATTAGCTAATTTGCTCCCCTCCCAGCCCCAAGATCCTCTAGACCCACCATCAACCCTATGAAGCCCCTGTTGGGCTGAGGGAAGAGTCCAGCTGTTAGAAATCCTCCATCAGCAGCAATCTGCCCTCTGGCTACTAGAGAGGCAAAAATTAACTTGGGGCACCTGGGGGGCTCAGTCGGTTAAGTGTCTGCCTTCGGCTCAGGTCATGATCCCAGGGTCCTGGGATCAAGTCCTGCATCGGGCTCCCTGCTCATCGCGGAGTCCGCTCCCCCCTCTACCCTTCACCCCACTCGTGCTCTCGCTCACTCAATCGCTTCAAATAAATCAAATCTTAAAAAATAATTTTTTTTTTTTAATTAACAATTCAATAAAGCTAGAAAGGAGCAGAGCAGCCTGATGGCCTGTAAATCCCACAGGTCTGAGGGAGGTTCAGCTCTTCCTCACAGGGCTAACAAAATGGCCACTGACGCTGCTTTCGTCTGTGTTACTGTCATAACCTGTCATACTAGAATTTTCACACCCGTTGGACCTCCCTCATTTGTGCGATTACCTTTCCTTTATATTAACTATCCCTATCATCTCTGTTCATCATCATTGTAAAATCATTTTCCTCGCAGTAATAGGTTTAGACAACACTCATGAAAAATTAACTCTCAAGGAAGGAGAGTCTAGGTGTCAGCAAGATTTTTACGCTTTTGCATCATGGTCACATAAGCAATAAGCTTCCTCTTCAGTTTCTATCTACTCCTGATACTCAAATATAGCATGAGAAAGAGGGGAGGATTTTTAGCATCATTTCATTACTGTTTGAGTTCAGGAGCTAAGGAGAAACCACACACAATGAACGCTTTAGAAGCTCCGTGTCAACTGCAGGCATGAATTTCTTAGGGTAATAGTTCTACCTGTGGGCAATAAAAAACCCCTCTGCTTCTCTGATACATGCTGTCCCCACAGGAAAAACCTGTGGGAGCTGTCTTAGGAGGAATTAGAACACTCACCAGAAATGTTCAGGGTGGTGGGAGGTGGAGGAGACACAGGCACCCTGAAGCTCATGGCCCAACATAAAAAGCTAACATACAGAGCCTGGTAGCCACAGACTGACCCTAGGAATACAGCAACTAGCCCACACCAACCTGCAACAAAGTGCCAAAGAAATTACTATCAATACAATGGAATACTCCATACCATTTGAAAGAATAGGGTAGAAATGATGAATGTACCAAGACACAGAATAGAGGGTGTGTACATCCACATATTTTGGGTTTCTAAGACAAAACTTTTAAGACAAAAACATTTCAAAAGTTGAAAGGAAATACTTCAAAGTCTTACCAGTGGACCTCTAAGGTAAAGAATTAGAAGAGCAGACAGAAACAAAATGCGGAATTTCACTTTTATTTTATATCTCTCTGAAGAATCTGAGTTAAGAGTTAATGATAAAATGAAAACACCTGAAGAATTGCTAAAATCTGAAATAATTTATCAGCCCAAGTGATGTTTCTTTATAAACAATCCACCTTCTTGAATGAATATACAACAATATACATGAATAGGAAAGCCAATTAAACTAGAGGACCTGCATTATTCAAGGAGCATAAACTGCTATATAAAACAGAAAAACGGGCGCCTGGGTGGCTCAGTTGGCTAAGCGTCCGACTCTTGATTACAGCTCAGGTCATGATCTCAGAGTCATGGGATCGAGCCCCACGTCAGGCTCCACACCAGGCATGGAACCTGCTTAGGATTCTTTCTCTCCCCCCCTCTCCTCCCTCTATCCTTCCCTCCCCCCCCAAACTCACGCTGTCTCAAAACAAAACAAAAAAACAAAACAGATCTGAATTTGGTTTGCCCACCTGACCAGATTTCCCAGAAAATCTAATAACTAAATGCTTGAAAATAAAGGAGAGAATTAAAATAATGCACAAATAAAAGAAGTCACTTTCTAGCTTTACCTTTTGTACTAAGAAACAGGAAGGCCCAAAACAGAAATCCACGCACAGGTATCCTGGAAAAAGTCTACTATTATTTAGGGAGGAAATCTGATTCTCTCCTTTCATTATTTTTTGATGAAAGCATCACTGTGTCTTACCTGATCGCAAATCAGTTCCCACTTTTTCTCATTATCATATTGCCGCAGTAACCTGGCTTTGTCCGGGGGTAGGTTCATAGCATTCTGTAAATAGAAAAGGAAAGAGCTATGTCACATTCCACAACAGGCTGCTAATGGGGAGTTAACTCACAGGCAGACCAAAGAATACTACAGTGGTTCTTTTAGACTTCTTTGCAATTCCTGGCATCTAATTAAACCGAAATGCCCTAGAGAGGTCATTTAAACATTACATCAGTTTAACAGGACTAGAGAAGCTCTGAAGTCTTATGCTGGGACATCTGAGGTGGTCTGCTTTGAACTATCAGACTTGCATTTCACCAAAGGTAATGCATTATTTCTTCATTTAAGAGCAGGTTCCCATTCTACTCAGTAGTTGAAAGCATATAACCCCAATTTCTTTTTAAAGCATTACTGCCCCACCAGACACAGAAAACACCAAACGAAAACTCAATGACCAGAACCTTTGATAGACAACATCAATGTTTACTTTGATAAGTAATTTTAAGTAAAGCACTGGGTGTTATATACAAACAATGAATCATGGAACCCTACCATCAAAAACTAATTATGTAATGTATGGTGGTTAACATAATAAAACAAAAGGGGGGGAAAAACACCTTGCAAAATTAAAAATTTTTAAATTTTAAAAAAAATGAAAAAAGTGCAAGTGGTTTTTGTCACCTCTGTGAGATGAAAAGCACTCCTTTGGGAAATATGTTAACATTAGCAACCGTAATTCTCCATTTAGCTATATTGTTTATGATGGTGGGTTTGCAGCGAGAAATGGACCATGAGCTCAAGGAGACATCTAGACGTCAGAACTCATATAAACCTCCCTCTGTCAACACAGCACACCTTCCGTAGTATTGGTTGTGGATTTGCGCCCAGGTACATTCACATGTTTTTAGTCCCATGTCCCAAATGAAGAATTATATATTCTTCTTCAAGATACTTGGCTTTGGTCTGAGGTGAGATCTTTGGCCACAGAACAGGGCAGAGTGAGAGTCCCAGAAGGAATTCATGTCCATTCCCTTGGCCTCCCTAAAGTTTCCATGCTCTAAACTGAGCTAAGGAGTCAATGTCTATTAATTGCTCTATCACCTCGTATCAATGCTCTAAATCATAGCTATCCCTAAATACACAATACAGATCCTTGCCTGGGTCGATATTTTGGTAGACAAATCCAAAGGTCTTCAAATTTTAATGCTAGAGCCCCTAGCTCTCTGAAAGAGACGACCTACAGAGAAGCAATCCAACTTGCCAGTTACTGTCTCTTATCATGCAGTGAAATAAATTTAATAGAGGCCAGAATGGGTGAGCTATTCTAACTTAATGGCAGAGAGCTAACCTTTGATAATTTTGATAGCTGTAACTCAAGCATTTTCCTTTAAACTCAATTTAGCATCCAGAGTAGTATGCCTGAGGATGTGGTAGTCACAGACCACCTACAAATTTGAACCCAAACCATTTGAATCTAACAACCTGCCTTCAGAATATTAAAATTCTTGGGGCGCCTGGGTGGCTCAGTTGGTTAAGCGACTGCCTTCGGCTCAGGTAATGATCCTGGAGTCCCGGGATCGAGTCCCACATCAGGCTCCCTGCTCAGCAGGGAGTCTGCTTCTCCCTCTCATACTCTCTGTCTCTCATTGTCTCTCTCGCAAATAAATAAAAAATCTTAAAAAAAAAAAAAATTAAAATTCTTAATTGCCCCCAAAGCTGATAATATAAGCAGAAGAGCTTTGGAGTCCAGAGTTTTCAATGATATTGCCAAGGCTTCTCCCCAGAAATATCTAAAATGGGGGAAATGTTTTCATACCACTTATATCCACAGCATATTTTCTTGAACTAGAAAGAAAAATAACTACTTGCATTTATCTGTAATTACAATTTTACAATGTTAAACCACCACCCCTGGGATAAGGCAAAGGAGAATTCCACGTCTCTTTCTGAGGGAAACCAATGTTGTTGACCGTTAAATAACCAGTCCATCATTGCTTATTTGTACCCTAGAGATGGATTATTTCCCCCTAAACTGATTTTGACCTCCATGTTAATGCTCTTGGGTGTGATTATGCATTAAATAAAAACAGTGAGATTATGAGGTAAGTTAAATGAGTTTTTCTGAATCCTTATTAATCTCTTGAGATATAAAGGGGATAAGAAAAAAGAATGCCTGAACTCTTCCAAGGTGTCAAGCACTGTATGAAGCACTTCACATAATCTCATGTAAATCTTTGTAACAAGCTCATGAGATGTAATTTTCCTCAATTTATATATGGGAAAGGAGACCTGGGAGACCCTGGTTAACTGGCTCAAAGTTCGACAGCTTTCCAGGAGAACACAATCTAAACTTAGTCTGTTAGGCTCCCCAAAACAGACACTAAAAATGCCACTTTTTTTTTTTTTTTTTAGCAAGGCAAAATGACAGTAACTAACTTTTTGTGAGTATCTACTAGACACTCATGTGGGATCAGTTTGCAAACACTGCTACAGGAGTTAGATGCTGGCCCTATTATTGCCTTTCCATCTAGACCAAATTTTATTTTTAAGAAGTGGTCTTTCATTCCACAAATGTTTGTGAAGCACCAGCCTTGCACAAGCTCTGTTCTATACAGCACAGTGGGGAACCAAAGAGCTATGGTTCCAACCCAGCATCATATCAAGGTGGGGCAGATACAAATGAAAAGAACTCATCTTCAACTCTTATAAGTCTTGATAGAGATTATCAGAAGGCAACTTTAGAATGGACAATCTAGAAAGACCCTTTAGGAAAAATTAACAATTAAGAAGAACACCAATGAGAAGGACTGAGCCAGGTCAAGAGCGGACAACGGCGTACTGAGGAGAGGAAACAGCAAAAAGATGCTAAGTCAGGAAAGAGCTTGGCACAGCAAAAAGCCGAAAGACAGTTATTGTGGGCAGAGAGAAAGTAAAAGAGAGGGAAGGAGGGAAAGATAAAGCTGGAGAGCTAAGTCAAGGTTATATCATGCCCAGCCATGTAGGCCAGGGTAAATACCTTTTATTTTCCCTACTGCACAACAGCAAGCCATTGAAGGCTTTGTCAGCATGAGATGACAAAATCAAGTTACATTTCACAAAAACTACCCTGGGTATACATGGAGATCCAATTAGAAACAGCCAAAGTGGAAGCAGCGAGGCCAATGGTTCAAATGAATGATGGTGGCTTGGACAAGGCCAACGGCACATCAAATGAAGTAAGGTGGATAGATGTCAAAAACACTAACGGAAATTGTCAGGTTAGATTTAAGGACTGAGGGATGACATCACAGATGAATGTTTCTATGCTTCTACCCTGAGTCACTAGATAAATGGTTATCCATTTAATGAAAGATATGGAGGAGGTGGTGAAGAATAAGGTTTCCAAGTGAACTCTTTTCAGGTCTGAGATAGCTCTGAGACATCCTGAAGAACAGCGAAGTAGGCCGAGAAAAAGGTCTGCATCCTTCTGAATAAGAAGAGTCCTAAGAAGTGTTTTTGAGCTTGCTGACTAGTTATTGTCTGAAGAAGATACTCCGCGTCAACACGTCAAGTGCCAATACCGCACTTGGCAATCATTCGCCATGCATCTGCAATAACCCTTTCCACAGGTCAAGCCTCAGAGCTGCTCAGGCATACATTGCACATCTTAATAATTCTACAGGGACTCTATTTAAAAGCAGACACTCCACAGAGGCTAGCTAGAGTCCAGGGATGTTGTGATGAACTCGTAATAACTGCCCTTAAAACTTTTTTTAGAATGAACTCATTCCTTTTTTATTACATAGGGCAGGACTCTGGAGTCCTAGCTAAAGGTCTCTGCAGGTAATTCATTAAGAGTCCATGCTACTTTCTGAGGAAAACACTGGCTCTATCTCCAAGTCCCGTTGCTGCCTATAAAAATGGACTGCTCTTCTACTGGACTGAAATGTAAATCAACCTCCAAGTCTTTCTCACACAGTGACAACTCTGCCTCATCTGTTCTTTGTGGTATCTGTGACATAAGGCTCTCCTCTCCTTCTTTTCATCCATCAATCCATCCAGTATTTACTGGACTTTGACCATGGCCAGAATATTTGCACTATAGGAATAGAAGAGAATTTAATCATGAAGTTCCTGCACTCAAGTGCATGCCAAACATCCACTGAAGACATAGGATATTTGAGTTGAAAAGTTTAGTGGATGTTAGTGATTTATTTCTAGACTATACAAGTTCCTACCTAAAATAAATTAGAGCATCCAAGAGCATTCTTGTTTCTTTCCTTCCTTTCAACCAGGCAAACTTAAGAATCAGCTCAAATATCACGTATCATAAGAACCCTCCTCCAGGGGCGCCTGGGTGGCTCAGTCGTTAAGCGTACCCTCCAACTATTTCTAGAAGACATACCCTCTCGGGCTCCAGTGGAATGATATACTTGACTCCATTATAGCAACTTGCACAGTAAACCTGTTTGCCCACCTAAATTCCCCACTGGACTAAGTACTTCAAGGACAATTTCTTCCATTAAACCCAATGTCTAGCACAGTATATGGCAAATAGTTAACACTATGCAGGTTGCTGAATAAAAGATAAGCAAACTAATTCAGTAATATTATTCAGTCTGAAAATATCTTCATTGATTCAGGGTTTAGGCTTCAGCTATTAACAAAGTCTATACACTAACAAGTGCTTTTGTTTATTATAAAACCCCAGTGATAATGTCTATTAATCATTAGTAATTATCTTCCAAACAAGAATTCATGAGGAAAAAAATCTTCAAGGTCAACGCTAGCAACAATTCCCTAAAAAGAAAAACGATGTCTTAGGCATTCTTCTGCCACACATAATAAATCTCGGAACCAGAATTTCATTTTGTTTTGTTCTTACTGCCAGTAAATTCAGATCAGTATCAACTATAACAATTAATCTACCCCAAGTTGTAGTTACACTTATGGTCTATATTCTGGTTTTCTGCTTAACTCTACTATTTTATATTGTTTTTAAATGGGCTTTGCACCTTAAAGCTTTTTGAAAAATCAGAGGTAAATAATGGAATATCCAAGTTTCTGGAGATATTAATTATGGTTAAAAAGAATCAATGATGGTCTATACATCTGAAGTTATACTGACAGAATATTATACCAACACAGAGCAGAATGAAGGAACCAAATAAAACCCATGTCCTAGGAATACAACTTTCTGACATCAGCTCTTAGCCTAGGTTCACAGGAGCAATGAAAATTGCAGGATATCCTTGAGCCTCATGTTGAGAAACCCACAGTGATATGCAGACGCACAGTAGTGAAAGTGAGCTCTATTAAATACACCTTATGTAACCATAATACATCTTTGTTCTCATAATCTCTAAATTAAAACTTCCAAGTATTAAGTCACCAGATTCAACAACAGGAACTCTTTTATTCCATAACCACCTGCATAGAAAAAAAGAAAAGACATGGACTTCACAAGCAGGGTCACTTATGGAAGCAAGGAAAAGCATGTCACAAGAGAAACAATCTTCTAGAGTTCTTAACTGATAAAGGTACAGAAGTTTCATGGGAACTCAAAAAGAAGGAGCCATTACTTTTTTTAATTTGCAGTAAACACACACACACACACAATAAAATTTGCACTTCCAGCCACATGTTTAAATGCACAGTTCAGGAATGTTAACTATATTTAGTGTTGACTTCTAAAACTCTCTCATCTTACAATACTGAAACTCAATACCCAAACAACAACTCCTCATTTCCCCCTCCCCAGAGTCATTACCTTTTGCTACAAAAAGGAAATGGGATGGATTACACTAGATGATTGGGCAGCACAGGGCGGACTGGAATTGAATGAGGCAGTATGGGGCAGGGATATAGGAGTTGGGCTCTGGAGTTGGACTAGCTGGATTCCAACCCTGACTCTGCCATTTATTATTGGTCATCATGGGCCACACAACTTGAATCAAAAAGCAAATGAAAATGAACAGAGTCCAGAATTGAAGAAGCCAGTAAATGTAATTTAAAATGGAAGGTCAGAATCAAAGTGAAGGGTCAAAAACAACAAGATGTACCATTTACTGATGGTCTGATATGTCTCAGGCACTTAGGCTCTCTGCATGCATTACCCAATTTAATCTGCTTTATAATCCTGACAAGTAGGTATTATCTTCTCCATTTAACAGAGAAGAAAACTGAAGGACAAGGAGGTTAAGTAACTTCCCTGCATGAGATAGGTGACAAAGCCAGGACTCAAGAGTAGTCTGTATGATCACCCTCTTCCCCTTGACACTTAAGCGATAGTGTTTCTACAACATGACCTGTTTGAGCGAAGCAATCCAAGAATTCTACTTGAATAACCAGAGACCTGATTGTTAGCATGCAAGGTTAAGAGGAAAATCCATGGTATTATTTAAGGTATTAATATTTTTCAGACAAACTACTGGTATTTTTAACACAAGTCTTCAATATCTTTGTAAATATGAACTAGAACCACCCCCCCATAAAAAAACAAGTTACTGAATCATATCTATAGATAGCCAGGTACTCTTACACTTAATAAGCTCCAATAAAAACCAAATGAAGGAGATACAAATAGGAGGTAAACTCAGACTTCAATGAAGCACTAGGCAAGAAGAGGAGTACACCAATACAAAACAGAACTGGCTACATAATATCATCAAACCTCAGAGAAGAAGCCATTACTTTTTGTTGTTTTGTTAAAGGAACTGCTATGGACTGGGCTTGGATGTGTGAGGAGGGCAGTAAAGAATGGCATTTAACAGCATCATATGGTTTTTAATATTTGGGCTTTGGAGATGGGCCACCCGGGTTGCGATCCTAACTGTACTACTCATCAATACTATAATCTTGGGTAAATTACTTAGACTAAGGCCTCAGTTTCCTCACTTGTAAAATGGAAAGGATAGTGGTGATCATGATGAGAAGGGTGCGGATGGTAATAATGATACCTGCTTCACAGAGTCTGAGAAAAATTAAATTGGATAATGCACATGGCACAAAGTAAGTACATGGAAGACACTAGATATGTTAGAGCTTATTCTCATTACTTTAGGTGAAGGGAAAGTGTGAACAGAGGTAAGTACAAATGAAGGAAAAGGCAGAGGACTGTGCACTCTATAGAATAAACCAGGGGGTAAGGAGCGGGTAGTATGAGACCAAGTCAGAACAGCCAGATCCTGGACACCAGACCACAGAATTTCGAATTTACTTGACAGGCAGTGGGAATTCCTCAGCCAAAGAAATACCTAGGAAAAGCCAGCCTCTGGGGTCCTCAAATGGCACAGGATAAAGGGCTTCTCCTCTGTTCATCACCTGATACTAAGTAAGGTATCCATCCTCCCATGGGTTTACTTTAAAATTCCGACATCTTAGGGTAGCAGAGGATGGCTGCAAATTCAATCTATGGTCCACCCTTCTGCTCAACTGACCTCCAAACCATTTCCTTCTAGTCCCAAGCAACGACCTGACAGCCTGAGTTTCAATACCCTCCTAGCCCAGAGGATGCTGCTAAAATATATTCAGCTTGTTTTCTGGCACGGGACTCAGGCAGTCAGCCAGACAGGCTCCACAACGAATCCTCAGTCAGACATCTTTCACTGCCACTTTATTTTTATTTAATCACTGAGAGTATTAATATCATTCGCTGTAGCCAGTAAAGCCTACAACAGGAGAAATCAGCCTGCTCCCTGTTCTAGTTACATCTTCAAAACGAAATCTGACCGGAAAGCTGTCCTTTCTGGGGAACCGTGACAATTAGACCTACCTCTAACCTCCCATTCACAATTTTAGT
The DNA here is from genome assembly GCF_029215605.1 of Mirounga angustirostris. Classification (NCBI taxonomy): domain Eukaryota; kingdom Metazoa; phylum Chordata; class Mammalia; order Carnivora; family Phocidae; genus Mirounga; species Mirounga angustirostris. Next base: position 118,760,370 of record NW_026991711.1, on the reverse strand, counting down.
TACACCTGTTTTCTTGGAAGATATAAGGATTGAACTAAATACAAATGACTCTTGCACAACATTTTATAATCAAAAAGTACGGAGCCAGAGAAGAGAAGCTGGTGAGATTTTAGTCCTATTCTGTCTTTTATAGGTGACCAGACTCAAAAAAACTGAAGGCAAGGTCCACATTCATCATCATAAGTAGTTATTACCAGTACTAGAACCAAGAATCCAGGCCAAGGTGACTATTACTCTTTTTCCATTATCATGAAAGGAAACCCACTTATATCTATGGGGTGAGTGAGTGAGTGTGTGTGTGTGTGAGAGAGAGAGAGAGAGAGAGAATATCAGTGAACAGACATACATGTGTATTTGAGAAAAGCACATCAGATAATGCATGTATTTAGCAGAAAATTCTGCACACAGTCATGACTTAATACATGTTAGATACTATTATTATCATCAACATTGTAAGGAATACAATTGCAATACTGGAATTAATAATGCTTGAAGGTCTATTAGGCTCTTCTACTTTAGTGAGCTTCCATTGTTTCCCGACTGTACAGGTTTTCTCGTATCATAGTAAGTCCAGCACTAGCCATTGTCTGCATCACTCCTCCTTGACTTGGGGTTTGTAATCATAGAACAACTCATTTTATTTGTGAAATTATGAATCTCTAGAAGATTACCTGTCTTTACCAGTAAACACCAATTAAAACAAAAAACTTCCCAAATTCTCATGTAAATTATCTACTCCTTTAAATGAGTCACACTTTCACTGCCCTTTGCAAATGGCAATAACCAAGTGTTGACTCTGTGTGTGTGTGTGTGTGTGTATTTTATATTTAATTCTAGAGCCATTATCGTCAATATGGGTAAGGCAAGGTCGAGAACCCATCTTATCTACAGAATAGAAGGGCGTAACTATAGCAGTCCAGGCCAAGTTTACCTGTAGCCCATCTATCTACTACTCCCCAGATCACTAGGTTTAAGTGATTCTACACCCAATAGATGACAAAAATCACACATCCCTCCTCAGGCCATCATGCCAACTCCTGAAATACAGATTCTAGTCGTACTCAAACCTGAAGGGAATAATGGAAAGAAATACTCAACTTCTTTCAAATATCCTATCTGATTGTCATTAGAAGCCTGATGCCTGATTCCTGGACATATTCTCGAATTCAAATGATTCTTTATCAATTGTTCGCCAACTAGTGTGCCAAGAGCTTTGTCTACCTGCACACGCTTGTGTACTGGGATGGGGGAGTTACGAAACACTTAAGATGCTAAAAAACTATTTCATGGGCAGCCACTTGACAACGTAAAGGCAAATGTGTTCAAGGGCTGGGCTTGCTGGCACAGACCAAAATGAATCAAACTCCAGACAAAGGGTTCTTATTCCACTGATAAATATCAACTTTCCATGACACAGGATTGTTTAGAGTAAAAACATTTTGAGAATTGGAAATATCAAACTCTAATTATAACACATTCGATAGCCAGATTCCAACACAATCAAGCCCTAAAAATATGATCTCTATCACCTGCTGACCTGAAACAAGCATATTTTTTCACCTTGCCCAATTCCCCTGAAGCCCTGGCTTCATTCTCTCCCAACACATCCCCAGCAACATGCCTTAACTTCCCTTTTTAGATCATGAGGGTCATTGTTTGTCTCCCTCTCCCCTTCCCAATTGCTCTGAAAAAGACTACTGAACCTGGTTCCATATTCATGGTAAGCCCTTACATCAAAGGAAGAAAATAATTCAAGTTTATGCTCAACTAACATCACATCTTCTGAGACAACAGGTGAAAAATTATGCTTTCTGCCACAACCGAGACCAAAAATTACAGCCTGAAATACACAGTTCCTCATGTGTAAATAGCTGTGACTTCTAGGGCAGACTCGTGTTCACAGACAGGATAATGGCTCCCAAAGATGTCCTCATGCTAATCCCAAGAACCTGTGAATGTTTCCTTATGTATTAACATGTTATCTGCAAATGTGATTGGGTTAACAACGTTGAGATTGCAAGATTATCCTGCACCACCCTAGATCAACCAATGTAATCACAAGAGTCTTTCAAGCAGAAGAATTTTAAAAATGGAAAATATTTGTTGTTGATGATGTAGAGAAATTGGAATCCTTGTACATTGCTCTTGGAAATATAAAATACAGCCACTGTGGAAAACACTGTGGTAACTCTCAAAAAATTTAAACACGGAATTAGCAGCTGATCCCGCAAGTTATGTATACAAAAGAATCAAAAACAGAATCACCAGATACCTGTACACCAGTATTTATGACAGCATCATTCATAACAGCCAAAAGCAGAAACCCAAGTGTCCACTGAAATGTGAATGGATAAACAAAATTTGTTATATACATACAACAAAATATTATTCATCCATAAAAAAGAATGAATCTCTGATTCATACTACAACATGGGTGAACCCTGAAAATGTTTGGGTGAAAGAAGTCAGTCACTAAAGGGTAAATATTATCTGATTCTACCAATATGAAATATTTAGAAAAGGCTAACTCACAGAAACAACAACAAAAAAATAGGTGACAGGGGCGCCTGGGTGGCTCAGTCGTTAAGTGTCTGCCTTCGGCTTAGGTCGTGATCCCAGGATTCTGGGATCGAGCCCCACATCGGGCTCTCTGCTCAGCGGGGAGTCTGCTTCTCCCTCTCCCACTCCCCCTGCTTGTGTTCCCTCTCTCGCTGTGTCTCTCTCTGTCAAATAAATAAATAAAATCTTTAAAAAAAAAAAAATAGGTGACAAGTTACATGGCTGGGGAAAATGGGGAATGGGGATTATTGCTTAATGGGTACAGATGTTAGAGGGGACGAAGAATTTTGGAAAAAGGTGGTGGTCGTATGACACTGAATTTGCTTCATGCTACCAGAATTATACACTTAAAAATGGTAAACTTCATGGTGTAGATATTTTACCACAATAAGAAAAAAGTAGTTAAAAAAAAAAAAGTGGGTGAATAAGGCAGAAGAGAGTCAGAGGGAAGAAATCAGAGTGACACAATGTGAGAAGGACTTCACCAGCCAAGGCTGGCTTTAAAGATGGAAAAAGGGGGCCACAAGCCAAGGAAGGCAGGCAGCCTCTAGAAGCTGAGTAAGGCAAAGAAATGGATTCTCCCCTTGAGCTTCTAGAAGCCCTACCTGCCGAAGGGCTTGATTTTCACTCAGTAACACCCCTGTCAGACTTCTAACCTACACAACCATAAGATAATTAAACTGAGTTGTTCTACGTGACTACGTTTATAATAATTTGTTATGGAAACAGTAGAAAACTAGTAGCGTGGCTGACAGTACCTTGTCTCCCCCAGTGCATGGCTTCCCTCTTTCCACAACACCAAATTCCAAAATTTTCATATCTGCTTTTCACTGCCAATGGTTAGAGGCATGGTTTTCATCTCATATGCTGCATTTCAAATTGATAAAAGCCAGAATGTAATTTAATTACAGTAGGAAATGGAAAACCTTGGGGAACTAGACAATATCCTAAGATTAAATTACTGAAAAATCTAAAAATAAACATATCAGTTCCTATGAAGACATGGTATGAAATAAAACTCTACGCTATCCATACGAACACACTAACCCTGGCAAAACTTTGCTTTCACTGCAACGTATGCTGGTCAGTCTTGGACCTCGTTCCAAGACGATCCACAGTGGCTACAGACAGGCCCAGCCAATCCAGGCAGGAAGGCTGAGAGGTCTCGGATGGCAGGCCTTCTGAGGTGTGACACATCTGCATGGTTCTGCTCCTGGTTCTCTCTCCCATTAGCCTACTACTTACTTTTTTGGCCCTTATGGCTGTGGAAAAGACCATCAAGTAAGCTTCTGTTTCTAAGCATACAACATCCTGGCACAAAAAGCAGTACTTCAGGTACAGCTGATTATCTATCAGTTAAGTCAAAAGCCCTGCTAGGGGCACCTGGGTGGCTCAGTCAGTTAAACATCTGACTTGGGCTCAGGTCATGTTCTCAGCGTCCTGGGATCAAGCCCCAATTTGGGCTCCCTGCTCAGCAGGAGGTCTGCTTCTCCCTCTCCCTCTGCCCCTTTCCCCACCATACTCACACCCACTCGCTCTCTCGCAAATAAATAAAACCTTTTTAGAAACCCTGCTATAAAGTTGACAAGAACATAAAACCTAGATAACCAATTTGAAGACTTTAATACATAGTTAAAATATGTGCACAAAACACAGCCTTTACTTCATTGTTTTGCATTATCATTTGAATGCCCTTACTTATTACTAAACTATCTGATTTTAAAGTAAGAAAAAAGCACAACTTCAACACCACTAGTATTTTTATGGTAATAACCATCAACAAGTTAATTCACACATGGTGTCTAAATGTGACATTTGATATTTAATTTTTTTAAAACCACTTAACTGCTTAAGATGTCACAAAGACTAAAGAATTCCCAAAATCACTGGCATTAAGAATAAAATTATTCAACACCTCAAAATCCTTTGGAGGGGACCACCGGTCATATTCTATTATACTGATTTATCTTTCTGTCCTTAAAATACTGCCAAGTCCCTGGAGGGAAGTCCTCTTTAGAGTCCCAATAAGTTGCCCAACATTCAGGTGGTGCATAATAATTGTGTGCTGAATAATATAGCTCAGCCACACAAGCTATATTTTGATAAAGACATATCCCCCCCACGTCTTTTGTATTCTTTTAAACAAATAAATGATTCGGGCCACAAGAGAAGCATCAAAGTTAGGCATCATTTATTTTTAGGTTTTTATTAAATATTATACAAATACTATTAACAATGTCTATTTCAATCATCTAAAGTGTGTGTGTGTGTATATATATATATATATTTATTTTTTTTTTTATTTTTATTTATTTTTTTTTTTTTAATTTAAAAGGTCCAGAATATACATTCTCTCATCCTCCAGCTTGGACCGAATCTGCCCCTCCTATCGCCCTCCCTATTTCTCCACCAAAATCTACAACTCCATGTAGGTCCCGGGTCCTCCATACACCACGCCTGGAGTTGCTCTTTTTTTGGATCATTTCCATAAGCACTTGTGCTGGGAACCAAATGATCCTGTGTGTTTTTCCACCATTTCACACCGTCGGCTTTTTCTCCCACCACAGGCAACACTCCCTGACATAGTTTGATCTCTTCTACAATGTTTAGAACATGTATACACAGATCAGACATTGAATAAACACTCAGGAGTTAGTAAATACCAACGCAATACTGGCAAAACCAACCCTTATGATGTTCGGTGCACGGTAACTCAGATTTTACCCATGCAATGCACACCAATGACATCACATAACAGATTATTAAACAGCTGAACTAAATCATGTGGTACAAACATGAACTGAACCCTAGACACCTTGGTAAGAGGTATCCCTTTTTTGGGGTGTAGGTTTTCCATCTTTGTTGTTTCTCTCTAGGAGAATATTAAGGTTCATATGAAAGAAAATCTAGTCATTTGAATTATCCCTGCTTTTATATTCTCACACTCCAGTGATGTGTTCTAGGCATAAGGTGCTACACCTAAGTCTCTCTAAAATGAGGAAGAATGATCACATTTGCACTGCATGCACCAAGCAAAACAACAAAAGAGAACATCTTCCAAGGAAAGCAAACACCTATTTACAGACAACAAATTTCTGGGAAGCAGGCCCCAGGGCATGCACTCCATTCAATTTTAAGTGTTAGACTTAGCTGTATACAGGAAAAAGGAACAACAAAGCACACAAGCAAGAGTGAGATGAGACAAGGGTTGGAAGGAGGGATATGGAATCTGACTAGATCGATTCCCTGTGCTTCTCAGCTGAGTAAACCGCAACAGTAGGCCTGGGGGACATGACCCTGGGCTGCTGAACTCAGTACACTCGCTCAGTGTATTCTGGATGTAAACACTTTTCTGTTTCCTCCAAAGCAGTGTTATGCTTCTCCAAGAGAGCTGTAAGTATTGGGGAAAATGCCAAAATACTACAGCGTCCATTTAATCTTTGTATTCTTACATTCCGTAACTACTCTCCTCACTCAAGAAATAAACCAAACCCAACTCCCATGAACCCATTTATCCTATTGTATATTAAACCTCAAGTTCAAGTCCCAAGGACCTGAGGGATTACACAATTTATCCAGTAACCTCCATCCGAAGAGTTTGCCAGCTTGAAGTGTGCCTCTGATTTGGATCTGTTTTGTTCCAGACAGTAATTCAACTCCACGTATAAATGAATTGCTGTTGTGTATTAAGCTTGAAGGAGAAGTGAGAGTCAAGAGACTTTCTCATTTGTAACTTAAAAAAACTTCCTAGTACTTACTTATTCTACTCCCTCAGTGATTCTTTAAAACCTGATCCTGAACTAGTCTTCCCCACACTTCCCTACCTCGGGGGTCTCAGCTTAGAACGGCGGCAATATTCCGTGCGTGTCAGCTGGCCCACTGACAAACAGGTCCATTCATTCCCCCTTTCTCTCTTCTATACATATATTTATAAATGGTAAGCACAATATATTCTCTGTTATTCCACATGATTGGGCAATGGAGACAGTGTTTAACAGAGAGGTGCCACACATACCATGCATGATTTCCAAATGAATAGGACTTATCAAAATATATTAACACAAAAGCCATATTATCATAACTCAATTTTTTTTTAATGACTCTCAAGGAACTCAAGGATTTTACAAGGTCTTCTGGTCATCCCTATAAATTACAATGATAAGCTTTGTGGTTGGAATCACTGAAGCCTGGGTTCAAATTCCAGTTACCAGCAGTTCATTTCGGCAAGCAACTAAATTTCTCTGAGTCTGTGTCTTCATCTGAAAATGAGGACAAAACCACCTCCCTGTTAGGGTCACCATGAAACCTGTACCCCTTACAGCAGGACACACAGAGACGGAGGTGCGGCGTCTACCGAAAAGCTGGTGGCTGGGGAGAAAGCTGCTAGTCTTCAGAGTAGACAGTAACACCTTGGGCTTATACCCTAGAACTAAAACTACTTGCTGTGCGTTCACTAGCAAGTGACTTAACTTTTTGAACTTCAGTTTCCTCGCCTAAAAGGAGGACACAAGCTACTTCAGGAGGATTTCCAGGGGAACCTGACAAAAGAGGCTTTGTACAGTAGGGTCACTCAAATTTAAATGAGTGAACACATGCTAAGTGTTGCATTGAGCTCAGTGTCTGACTTATAATAAGGGTCCGATAAACTTCAGCTACTGAGGACCAGAACCCAATACCACCAACTCAAGATGGGGGAGGGGTGAAAGACAGGAGCATCTTCACTTCCCTAACATAATGTCTTTGAGTCTCTCAAACACATACTTACACGAGAATTTCTTTACTATAAGCACAGTGCATGTTTAGCAACAGTCCAAATGATGAACTTAACGCATATCTAGTTCTGTGGTTCTCAAACTGAGTGCCAAGGCATCCCAACACCCTACAATGAACTCAGAGGGGAACGGCAGAATTATTTTAAATTTCTGATGGAAACAACACCAACAAAAAAAATTCGAAGTCTTCGGACACCGCCCAAACCCCTACCCTGAAGTAGTTCACTGCTTTTACATTAAGTCACATTACATTCCTTTCCATGAAAGCTTACTTTTGCAAAGCTGATTTTTCAGCAGCTGCTAAGATAAAGTAACAGGAGAAAATGAAAATCAAACAGGAAATGAGGCTGGTAGTAAAATCAGGTCTGAGAACTTGTGCAGTGACCAAGAGATACACACATATTCATATATAACTGATTTTTTTAAAAAGTTTATTTATTTGACAGAGAGGGAGAGAGAGCACAAGCAGGGGGAGAAGCAGAGGGAGAGGGACAAGCAGACTCTGCACTGAGCACGGAGCCTGATGCGGGGCTCGACCTCACAACCCCCAAGATCACAATCTGAGCTGAAACCAAGAGTCAGATCCACCGACTGAGCCACCCAGGCGCCCCAGAAGTGTGATTTTGTAAAGAATACAGCGGAAATATCTTTCTTTCCATTGACATAAAAAAATTTTTCAAATAGCTGCTGAGTGATTAGGAAGTAAATGCGTTCTTTGCACATAAAAACTTAAATAGAGAGGGGCCTGGGTGGCTCAGTCATTAAGCGTCTGCCTTTGGCTCAGGTCATGATCCCAGAGTCCTGGGATTGAGCCCTACATCGGGCTCTCTGCTTGACAGGAAGCCTGCTTCTCCCTCTCCCACTCCCCCTGCTTGTGTTCCCTCTCTCGCTATGTCTCTGTCAAATAAATAAAATCTTTAAAAAAAAAAAAAAACAACACCTTAAATAGAGCAGTTAGGTATTCCTTTAGGCCTCAGGCCACCATGTAAAATTACTGAGCGACTCAGGACACTGGCAACTGAGAAAGTGTGGAAAACTCTAATCTAGATTATACATTCACCACCCCCACCCAGCACACCTGATCTTATTGCTTTCTGGAAGGTTTCTAAAACAAAAGGACCTTTGCAAAGCATTTTACCCTTTTGTTTTCAACCATACATAAGAAATTATTTAAGGGGCACCTGGGTGGCTCAGTCGTTAAGCGTCTGCCTTCGGCTCAGGTCATGGTCCCAGGGTCCTGGGATCGAGTCCCGCATCGGGCTCCCTGCTCCGCGGGAAGCCTACTTCTCCCTCTCCCACTCCCCCTGCTTGTGTTCCTTCTCTCGCTTTGTATCTGTCAAATAAATAAATAAAATCTTAAAAAAAAAAAATTATTTAAAAATGTGGATGAGGCCGACTTGAGAAAAAATATACATATTTTTTAAGTAGATAAATGAAATTTTGTCTTAAAAAAAAAAAAGATTTCCCTAGGGGTTCCATATAAAGCAAGTGTCACATAATATACAGCAGCCTGGTCGCCTTGGTCAATAAGCTTCAGTCTAAATAAACCTTCTCCTATGTAGTATCTAAAGAAATCTCTCCGGCTAAACGCTGAGTTTCAAAACCATTTGTTAGAACTTAGTTTTATGATAGAATATTATTCTAAATGCCTGTTGTCCTGCCATAATTATGAACAGTGTCTCCTTTCACTCTCCAATTAGGATGACTAATTGTATGGCCACCCTAATTTAAAGGCCAATTACATGCTGAAGAAATTAAGATTTGAATGTCTATCTAGAGCTAAGCAAAAATAAAAATTTTAATACTGTGGGTGTCTGGGTGGCTCAGTTGGTTAAGCGTCTACCTTTGGCTCGGGTCATGATCCCGGGGTCCTGGGATCGAGCCTCCATCGGGCTCCCTGCTCAGCGGGAAGTCTGCTTCTCCCTCTCTCCCTCTACCCCTCCCCCTTGCTTGTGCGCTCGCTCGCTCTTGCACTCTCTCTCTCGAAAAAATAAATGAGTAAGATCTTTTTAAAAAATTTAATACTGGATTTCAGTTTTTAAAAACCTCAATAGCAGACACCCAAAGACCCAGCTGAGGCCAGATAACTCCTAATATCCTTCTAATCCTGCAGTCCTGTGACTCTGAAATCAATCGGGCAGACAGTGAATCAGCATGTCTAGCAGCCAAAACTACTGATGAGTTAGTTCTGCACCTCGCATCCCATATTCACGTTTTAGTAAGTTGTTAATGATTTGTAATAGTAAGCCAATAACTAGGCTTCCCTTAAAGAAAATATCATTTAAAAACAAGCAATTCATGAGTTCTAAATTCTCATTTGTTCAACAGTTTTTCATATTTCATATATCATTTAAAAATAGCTACAATTAGGGCGCCTGGGTGGCTCAGATGGTTAAGCGTCTGCCTTCGGCTCAGGTCATGGTCCCGGGGTCCTGGGATCAAGTCCCGCATCGGGCTCCCTGCTCCTTGGGAGCCTGCTTCTCCCTCTGCCTCTCTCTCTCTGTCTCTCATGAATAAATAAATAAAATCTTTTAAAAAAATAAATAAATAAAAAATAAAAAATAAAAATAAAAATAGCTACAATTAGATCTTTACTAATTCTACCATTTTTTTCTTGTAACCTTCCAGCTTGCCCTAAGGCAAATCCTAATTGCTTTTTTCATACAAAGAAAACAAAACAAAAAACTCCTTATATGCCGACACTATATTTTCTTCCCAAGAAGCTCAGTGACTGAATAGTTTTCACACCGTCTCCTGCTCATTAAAAATCAAAGATGCAAAGATACCTTTTTTCCTCCCCCTCATAAAACCTCCCAAGCCTTAAGTTTTAAGAAAAGAAAAAGAAATTTAAAAAAAGATAAAACACAGACCACTAAAGAATAAGCATATTCATGACTGACTTTCCATAACATCCAGGACAGAAATAAATAATCTCAGCTAAATAAAGGGAAATACCATGTGATATTTTCACTCAATTTCTAAACAACCATGCTTCAAATGTGATGGTGTTCCCAGCCAAATTAATTCACTGTTTTTCAACCTTGCTTTCCAACACTTCAGTACCTTCTACACTTAAGACCTAAGATGAGGGTGAATGACAGAATGACAGTAACATTTCTCCAAGAGTCGCCAGGGTGTTAATATGCAATATGCACATTCCTAGGCTCCAGCCCCGTGGTCCTGACTCAGGGACTCTGGGATCCCAGCCCAGGAATCCAGAGCTCTTACAAATCTCTGGGGGAATCCTTATATACATGACCCTTGAGATCTACCGATAAAAAGGTGCCTTCGTGCATAAGAGAGAGGCTTACATTCAGTAAATAGCCCATTTACTCATTCCTCACGATTCTGAGCACGAATGTGTATTTGGGAAAAGAAAAAATCCATAAAATGAGAAACATATGGGGAGACAGACTGGACAGATTTTTACTAAGTCATTCTGCAAAGGGTAGGAGGAGCCAGGAGGAAGGAACCACGAATCACAAATGCACAAATCACTCCTCACGATGAAGAGTGTGCCAACAGGTCACCTGTCAGGAGCGAGGGGAAACACTCCATCGCAAGGAAACATCTTGGCTCCTATTTTAATGGTTTTTCCTTCTGGACTACCCCACCTTCCCCAGACTTGTCTGATGCTTAGTACAGAACTCCCATCAGCTCATTCCTATCTGCAGTTCCCTCCTTTTCCGGCCTCGAGTCTACGGCCCCGCTAAATACCATCCTTGGCAACACACTGGCGTTTCTTGCTCCCCTCATTAGCCGTATTTTCAGCGCAGCCATCTGACGAACCCCCAAACCTAGACGAACTCTGCGTCATCACCTCTGTCCGTCCTGAGATCAGCAGCCGGGCACAGCTACAGAGCACCCCAGCAGGCTGACTGGGGACTTCCTCTCTGTGGGAGACCCCTCCCCAGAGTCCCTCGACACTGCCAAGACGGCCATCTTCATTTCTCCCATCATCTCACTCTGCACACAAGCTACATCAACTCCTTTCCAATCTCTACAAACCTCCAAGAGCCTCACCCCTTGTACCTCAAAAAGGAAATGAAGACCCTTCACTCCAGAACTCTCTTCACTTCCTGCTTTGAAACTGACATACCTGGGACGCCTGGGTGGCTCAGTCGGTTAAGCGACTGCCTTCGGCTCAGGTCATGATCCCAGAGTCTTGGGATCGAGCCCCGCATCGGGCTCCCTGCTCTGCAGGGTGCCTGCTTCTCCCTCTCCCTCTGCCTCTCTCTCTCTCTCTCTCTCTGTCTCTCATGAATAAATAAATAAAAATTTAAAAAAAAAAAAATCTTAAAAAAAAAAAAAAGAAACTGACATACCTACCACACATCTGTGCCTTCTCTTCCGCTCTCCTCAGGGTAAAACAAAGGAAGGATCTCCTCCTGTCTTTGAAGACCATCCCCCTCCTTTATCCTCTACTCAGAGGGCCATTATGAAAAATAACTGTTATAATTAATCCATGTATCACAAAGCACAGTGTGTGGCCCATTAAAAAATATTCAATAAATAGTAACTGTTTCCACTATTGAGGTTTCCAGTAAAGCTGTGTCCAAGTGCATGCTCCAAAGATAAAACAATCAACCGCATATCAGAGTGGAGAGGGAGAATCAAAGAAGCATATACTTCAAACAAAATTCTCACCGCTACCACCTTCCCCCAATCCTGGGAAATAAGTCAAATAAATCACTCACCTTTGGAAGAAAAACTTATCTCACAGCCAAGTATGAGGGACAAAGGGGTAAAAAGCTAAGACACCAATATTTTCTTGCCTTTGCTGATTTTCCAATTCCTCGGGTCTACTTTTAAATGGTGGGGCACAACAAGGAAAGCTGTTACTATACATTCCTTTCCCTACCTCTTGCCATACTCTCGGTGGCCAGCTTCTCTTTCAGGAAACTATGTTATGAAATTTAAATGGACTAGAAGAACATTTGGCTCACATTCAAAGTGTATAGCATACTTTGCTGTCAATATCTAAATCCCAGGGTGCACAGGACTCCGTCAGAGAAACAGTACAGGATACACATTCACAAGACCCATACAGAAATCATCCTTCCAGAGGAAGGAGTCTGGGCAATTAATTTCTCAAAAAGCGGGGGGGTAAGGGGCACTACACAAATTTATGCAGAGTGAAACTGAATATCTGACTTGTTAAAGCGAGGAATACAATCAGGTCCTTTGCTCATTTCTATGTAAATAAGTCCTAAAACCTTCTTACTCAAAACCCTGGACAGCCTAAGGAATTTCACTTCTCAGGCATCAGGGCAAGCTGGCTGGTTTGGTTTGGAACCTCTGTGCTGGCTGCTCATTCAAGATCGTTTTTTAAATGAATGGAGCCTTGGTTACCATTTCCATCAACCCTTCCGGAGCACTCGATACCAGCTCACCAGAAATGATGCTTTTAAGTTGTAAGACATGTCTTTTGGAAATCCTGGAGATAGGGTTTCTCAGTTATCTTTTAGGAGGGTCACCCTTCAAGTTCAACGGAGGGTAGCAAAAGCCCCCTTGTTCCTCAGCACTCCACTCCCAACAAGTTCTTTCATAAAAGCAATTGTATTCTTATACCAACAATATATTGAGGACAAAAATCTCACGATAAAAAGGTAATTCCTAAGCTAAACAAATTTAACATTCAGAAAGCGTATTGTATCATTGACCTCGGTTTAAGAAGTGCTGACCTATATATGGTTTGACTCAAGGGGCACCAAGGGCTTAAGAAGTCATTCTGATTGTCCACAAAACCTTTAAAACTGTGAGATGTCACCGAAGACATGGAAGATTTCATGTAAACATCCAAACTTCCATCTTCTGAACATCTGACAGGCCTCGCAATGCTGGCCTGCCTGCCCAGAGTATAGGCCAAAGCCGGGAGGTACCTGGCCCCTGAGCATGGTAGTTACTCTCCGGCTTGCTAAAGCTCTTCCGTCTTAAACCAAACCAGATTTTACTAACTTAAGGGACCTATCTTACCCTGTAGGCATCTGAATTTGGACCCCCTTTTTGAGGCATTGCTAGAGTCCTGGGTATGGTTGAAGGCAGGGGATCTAGCTGAAACAGCAGCTCGAACAATGTCTGGGGTGGTTTCTGAGGGAAGGTTTTGGCGGGGGATAAATAGGAGTATTTAATCAATCAGGTGCTGGAGACCTAAGTAGAAATAAGGAGGGTAACAGAAGAACGATACATTTACCCTCCCAATCAATTCTGGGTAGGGCCAGTCTTGTTTTTTGTTTTGAGAGTCATATGGTGGAATGAGCATCAGACAGATTTCTTAATCTAAGTTTACTTGAGAGGACAATTTAATTTCATTTTCCTCCTTTCCTGGTGGGCCAGAAATATCCAATGATCCTTATCACGGGGTTTGTCCATTTTCCTCTGGGTGTTGTCCATGATGTGTTATCTTCAGAGATTCCCCCACCCAAGTCGTCCTGCTCCCACCAAGTCAGCGCTATGTGAAATCACTGCTCTGCTTTTACTAACACCGAGTTAGCTCCAATAAAGTAAAGCCAGCATTGCTTCAGAGGTCAACATTGTGTCTCCCAACTGTGCAAAAGAGAAAAGCAGACAGACTTCCTCCAGGCTGAAGGGAACATGAGAGAGAAACCCAGATGAATTATTTAATGGATCCAGAGTTGGACTTGGGGCAACACAGTACAACTTAATTCTCCAGAAACCATTATCACGAGAGCCCAAAGCACCAGATTACCAAAATAACAAAAACAAGAACTTATAACTCAGTATGATGCCAGCGAATATAGGCACACACAAATGTGTTTTTGTGAATCACACATTTTCTCGGCTTGCGCCCACAGAAGAGAATTTTGTTAGAATCACAAGTCTGGAAGGCTGACGGCCACGTTTGTCAACCATCTGCTGGTTAAAACCTATTCACACCCAAACTTTCTCATAGAGATTAGAACCCAGTCAGGCTCAAAAGACATACAGACACCTTGAGAAAGCCCATACCAGGTCCTGAGTGACCTGTAACAAAGTCAGGAAATCCTTTCACAAATTAGGTACTGTCCTCACTTCTCACCGTTCTACTGGTTTCTTCTAGATTTGTGGTAGCCTTAGTTATTAACTAAGTCACAGTTATGAAAAGTTCTAGAGCCATGCTATATTAAGTCCCAGACATCAAAAACACCAACAACCCCAACTCTCCACTAACTTTTAAAACAACAAGGCAAAGCCTGGCAGAGGGAGCGTGGACAGGCTTCAGAGCAGTAATTCTCAGGACTCTGGACCACCATCAGGAAAATCTAATACAAATTCTGACTGATTTATTCATATGTTCATTCCATTTTTCTGGAGGTCCAACAGCTTTTTAGCGGTGAATTCCAATGAGCCTGAAGAGACTTCCTGATATTGACCTTCTAGGATCTGCATCTCATCAATGATACTGTTCCAATAGTCAGATTCTCACTCCCCAATCAGCCTTAAGAGGAAATGTAGCTTACCAAACTCCCGGATAAGAAAAGCTACTCAAGGACTCTCCTCCTTATTAAAGAACACCACTGGTTCTTCCCACCCCACTCAGCTTATAATAAGGAAGGGTCATTTTCCTTCATGCTTATTGCCTTGCAAAAAGCCATATATTCATCATATAGGCCCTTTATCTTTATAAGATGTCAAATACATTCACTAATTAGGTTAAATAAGAACCAATTCCTTCTCATTCTGCAGTAGAGACCATTTTCCATGCTAGAGTCAGAGAAAAACGTCAGAGAAATTCAAAGCAGCAGAGATACTCTCCTGTTGAAGAGGCAAGTCACACACTGTGGAGCATGCCACTTGGCAGGAAATGGTGAGCAGCTTCTAAGACATGAGGGCTTCAGCCCCACAACCGCAGGGAACTGAATTCTGCCAACAACCCGTTGGCATCCTGGAACTTGGAAGAAGACCCCGAACCACAGATAAGATCTGAGCCCCAACCAATACCCTGATTTCAGCTTAGTGAGACCACGGGCAGAAGACCCGGCTAAGCCAATCCCTACACCTCCTTACCCACAGAAATGGTGAGATAATAAATTTATGTTTAGTTCAGGTGCTAAGTTTGTGGTAATTTTTGTGCAGCAACAGAAAGTACACCACCTTTCACATAATCAAGGAAGAGTTAAGAAAATACAGGTTTCTATGGATTTGTGCAAAACAAACACAAGAAGGATAAACTAAGAAGTAATGGGAATATTTATGGACAGAGAGGGAGTGGGAATGAAGTGGACAGAATGGAAGAATGAGAAGGATGTAAAAGGGCTGAGGGAAAGGACGCCTCCAATGCACACTTCTCATCTACTTACAAGGTTTGGAACTATGGCAGTATTTCACAGCGCCTAGAAATAAAGAAATATAATCAACCAGGATGTGGCAGGTATCAATCTAACTGCATTACAAATAAATCAAAAGCCCATCAAAATGGGTAGGGAAGAACCAAATTAACTCTGGAAAAACACTACTGCGACTATATACTCTAATGCTAAAGACAAAAGAATGGCACACAAATATTATAGTCTAATCAGGAAACTTATTTTAAGATTGTATTTCTTTATCAGAGAGCGAGCGAGAGAGCCACAGACCACAAGCATTGGGAGCGGCAGGCAGAGGGAGAAGCAGGCTCCCTGCTGAGCAAGAAGCCCGATGCGGGACTCGATCCCAGGACCTTGGGATCATGACCGGAGCTGAAGGCAGACACTTAGTTGACTGAGCCACCCAGGCATCCCAGGAAACGTATTTCTCACAGGGGTAGTTATTGGCATTCTGAAACTACTTTATGTGTAGTGTAGGGTTGTACCCAAAAGTAAATGTACTGTGGCTAATGAGAACCAGGTTGCTCACTTTCAGAGGAAGGAGTTACATTCGATGGGCAAGCTAGAATGAACCTTGTGGTCTTCCAGATAGAGATACAGATGTGCATTCGGGTATACAAATAATCTATCTCCTAGCTCTGCCTGCTGAGAGGGCCTTGACATCTCAGTAGCAATAGGCATACCTCATGCCCAAACTTGGGATTCTATATACCTGTCTCCAATTAAAGGGATTACAGCTTCTTGAAGAAATGGCTGATTCTGGTGCTGGAGCAAGAAAATTCAAGATGAGCCTGGAACATCTTATGGTGTCAAAAAGTAAGAAATTCCTCCAAAAACTGATGTAACATGTCAAAAGGACACAGGAGCCAAACTCCTTTAAGGGGTTTCTAGTGGCCAAATCTGGAACAAGTTGAGCAACACAAAAAATGACAGTAAGAGATTATACACCCATAGAGAAAAATAGCCATTTAGTCCATACACGTGTCAATAATGTAATAAATAACGAGGGGAGAAGGAATGGCTCTTCCTTACAGAATTCCAACTAATAAATGAAGGAGGGATGATGTAAATAGAAAAAACACTACTTGGCAAATGCCACAGCGGTAATTCTTTCCGGCAGGGAATCAAAGTGTGCTAAAATTAATGAGCAAAAGTAGTCTAAGTAGCAGGATATTTACACAGTGGGAAAGTATCTCCTCACAAGATATTTATTAGTTTCAAAGGGAAAAATGGTAGCTTTACAGTGGAGAAACCTGGCAGACACCACCGTAACCAAGTGACAAAGAGAGCAAAGTAGAAAGCCATGTGGATGTCAGGTACATCTCGAGATGATACGCTCTTATGTGTACATCATTGCTGTGGTGTTCTTAACCAAAAATGCATCAGCTGAATCAAATCCACACAACCCCAAATTGAGCAATATTCTCCAAAATAACTGGCCAGTAATCTCCAAAATGATCAAAGTCATCAAAGAACAAAGAAAGACTAAGGAACTGTCCCAGATTGGAGGAGCCTGAGGGGACATGACAACTAAAAGCCATGTGGGAGCCTGGACAGGATCCTGGAACAAAGAAAAGGGCAATAATAATTAATGTGGCAATTAGTGCTGTTTCACCGTTAATATCCTCGTTTTGATCACTGCTCTATGGTTATGTACAACGTTAACATGTGGGGAAGCTGGGTGAAGGCTATACAGGTACTCTTGGTAGGAGTTTGTAACTGAAATTCTTTCAAAATGAAAAGTTTAAAAAAAAAAACAGTGAGTTTGGCCTATTTTTAAGCCACAAGCTTCATTCTGGGGTAAATACGGGGAATTATTATTGCCAACTTAATGGTGCAAAGGGCTAGCGTTAGAGTCTAAGGAATATTAACACCGCTTCAGAATAGCTATCCATGTTCACCTCTAGTTTAAAACACTAAGGAAGGCATTCCAGTCAACTGGCATGCGGTACATGCCGCCGGCAACTACGTACGTGTACGTGCCCGTGGGGGCGTCCTGTCACCTCAGTTAGGACGTCACGGCTTTTGATGAACATCTTCTCTACATTACATTCCCATATCTGGTAATGTGATCTATACAGAACAGGAATACAATAACACCAACAGATGACATGTGCCCATAGCATCTGAAATGACAGCGGGACTCAAAGGATTCTTTAACCTCGAATGACTCTCTTGTTGCCTCTTAGTGTTGTTTTAAATAAAAGCTCTTCCTACAAGAACTCCAAACTTGCCTTTCTATATGCAGGCTCTGTAAAGGATCAAGTAATAGGAGCACTGAGCCTACAGCATAGCCAAAATGGGTGTTTCTAGACAGAATTTCCAGGTGTTAAATGTATTCCTGAGACCAACCTTGCTCCTTCCGTTAATGAAATTGAGCTAAAACACAAAAGCTGACTTTGCAGGATGGCCCATGTTTTGATGCAACAGGTCCATTTGCTTCCGTGTGAACTCTACTTGCTTTCCATACACAGTTCCTAGCACATAATATGTATACAAGATGTCTTTGTCCAATGAATAAAGTCCACATGGTCCTATGTTGGGCTTTCAGAGCCAAGCATCCCAAAGCATACCAGGTCACTTCCCTAATGCCTAATGATCTAGGGCTTTCTTTGCCAATAGCTTAGAGACATGGGAAAGCGCCAGGACCCAAACCCTTTCGTTTCGAATCATATGTAAAGAGCAATCTGAAATCATCATGCAATGAATGATTTGGGCAAAAAGCAGTTCACCACAAGGATTTTAACAACTTTTAAGCAATTGTTAATTAGACCAAAATGACTATTCCTGGATCAAATACATACCCATTCTCTTTGGAGGGACAGAAACTAGGAGCAATTTAGTAAGTTCTGTTTTAATACTGTGTATTTTCAAAAGCCAAACTTAAACACCACTGAAACATTAAAAATCAAAGTACACACCAGCTCTGGAAACACTGCAGATGAGGATGATGATGGTAGAAGTTTCCTTATGAATTTTGCTCCCACCTTCCCCGGTGCAGTTTATAATCTTTGTTTTACAATCAAACTCCTGAATGTGATTGCTTTTTGTCAGCTTTGTCTCTATTACTAAAAAGATACTAGCTATTTTGGGTCAGATCCTGAGGGTGAAACAAGAAGAACAGTAACACAGAGGTCAAACGCCTTCTATAATTTTGGGTCAACAAAACAACTCACCCCACAAAAGGAAAAGCTCAGAGCTTCCTGAAGATGGTCCCTTCCTCCTGCCTCACACTTGGCTGACCCTTGTTTATCATCCAGTTGTGCAGGGGCCTCAGTCTGACTTATCCATACATTCTTGGGGTAGATGGGTAAAAAGACCCACCAGGAAATGCAGCTGGCTTTCTTTTCTTATAAATCATCAATGTGTATTTTCTTTTGTTTTTAACCAAGCCTGTGTACTCACCAAGCAAATAACATATGTAAGCCAAATGGTTCGGTAATATCTGAAAGGAATTTTCCTGGTTTTTTGAAAAACTGCAGGACCCTACATGCTGCCCATCCTACAAGCCCAAAAAGTGACAGACACCATTCATTTTATTAGCACCTTTGCCTTTTTCTCTCCACAGTACAGCATCCTTCGAGAAAGTTAGCACAGCTGGGTTTTAAAAGACTCTGGGATCTTTCCTTATAAAAAGATCACTTTCAGAATCCCGAGGCATTTTGCAGAGGGGAAAAAGATATTAAATTGGAAGCTTATCAAATGCTGAATTTAAAATGAGGACAAGTTTGGTGAGAAAACAGTTTGAACCCTCAACTCATTTCCCCTCCTTGAGAACATTTTCCGTTAACTGCACCACCGTCTCTCACTTCTTTAAAATCCTATAGCTCTCGCAGCCTAGACTCTACCATCTAGGACTTCCTCCAACAGAGCTGATTCTCTTCATGTGTTGCTTCATAATGTACTTCTCGTTGATCTCATGACCCACGAGGAGACGTTCTTTAAAGCTAGGAAATAGGGGCTCCTGGGTGGCTCAGCCGTTAAGCGTCTGCCTTCAGCTCAGGTCATGATCCCGGGGTCCTGGGATCGAGCCCCGCATCGGGCTCCCTGCTCCGTGGGAAGCCTGCTTCTCCCTCTCCCACTTCCCCTGCTTGTGTTCCCTCTCTCACTGTATCTCTCTCCGTGTCAAATAATAAAATCTTTAAAAAAATAAAAATAAAGCTAGGAAATAGACATCTACTATTTCTACGCATGATTGTGGCTGGAGTAATGGGCAGCAGTAGGTATGTAACCCTCGTTGCCACTGTTTGCATGGAAACTGTTGGAGAGGTAATGAAATAATTGCCCAACAAAGTGAGATGGAAGAAAAACAGAACAATTACTAGCACGTCAGCTATTTTCTTTTTATCGCCAGCCCATAAAAGCTGTTTCTCGGCTGAAACAGACTTCAATTAGGAAGTTTCAATAAAGGAAGGGAAAAGAAAGCTATCTGATTTGCCTGGGTCCTGAGAAAAATTTAGTGTCAGAAGGAACAAGGGCTGATTAACCAAAAAAAATATACTAAGACACCAGGATCTTTTAAAATACTAGTTTCTTATCTGAGTCAAAGCTAATTAATTCAACACAAATATGGAAAATGATGAAAGATAAGGAAAAACAGATTTTCCTGATTCTGCAATGTACTTGAGCATCCCACTTACGAAGCATTAGATAAAACTGGAAGAAAAAATTAGCAATTTTAAAGCACTTGAACTAAAATCATCCTCCAGCTGATAAAAGCAAAAACTGTAACAACACAATGTATCTGTTATTGAGATGACAAATCTATTACTGGGATGACAAAACCAAAAACATTGAACTAATTTCCCCACTAAAAAGCATTACTGAAATACTTCTGATACTATGCTATTTTAGAAAGTGATCTTACAAAAATCTATCCTGAAATGAAGTTCTTGTTTTCATAGGCTGACCATGAACCTTGATTTAATCTATCCCAGTTGCTTTTGGAGGTGGAGATTACTCCAACAAGGAATTACATAAAGCAAGGAAAATGTTCTCAGGGCTGGGGCTGGGAGACAGAATGGAAGAGATGTCATTATAGGAGTTTAACAGGACCATACTTCAATTGGGATTTACCAAACGTCAGTGATCCACAAAACCTCTTCAACAGGAACAATGTCCAAAAATTTTGTAAATCAATTTACTGCTTTTCACAGTATATAAAGTGATTAGGTAGAAATATATACTTTACAACAGTATCATTCTATTGCATTACAGAGTCCATTTTAAAAACCACCTTTAATAGTCATTATGAATTAAATTTAGTTTGCATTAAGTTGAATTAAATTAGTCATTATGAACTCATTAAAAATACATCTTACAAAGTTAAAGTAACTTCAAGGCAAGGAAGTAAATAGGCAAAATTTGGAGTGTTCGGAGGTGGGATTTAAGAGGCTGAATTTTCTTGCTGCCAATCTAGCTTAACTCTGGTTAGTGATCAAGAGGACAAGAGCTCCCAGCCAACAATCACACCCACTGTCCTTCCACAAAACTGAATCAGGACAGAAAACAACAGCATCCTGGCAGGCCAGCAAGCCACTCAGCTGATGCAAAATGTTTTTCCGGCCTAGGCAGCAGCCCCAGCACCGAGACTCACCCTGCCCTGCCCGGCCCCGTGAATAACAGCAGAAAATGCTCTCCCCAGCTAGTCTCCAATTTATACTTGAGCAGAAATGGGAGATCATAAATCCAGGGCACTTCCTCCTGAAATCAGGATGGTTTCTTTGCCAGATGTTCATTTTTACAGGCTTTTTGCGCTAACAATGAGGGGTGGGGGTGGGGAGGAGATGTGAACACGTTCGTCGTACCACTCATTTCTAAACAGCACCAGCAAGAGTGAGCGGAGACAAGCACAAATACTACCAAACCTCGCTGGGCTCCCCGGCAAAGGGCACAATGCAGTGTAACACAGCAGGCTTAAGAAACACCAGCATCAAGGCAAAGGGCAAGCAAGATGAAATAAAAATAGAAATAATTTCATCCATTTAAGATTTTTTTCCATTTTTTTGACACAGCCAAATAGAACTTGGCCAGCTACATAACATATTTGCCTTTCCATCCCCACCCATCTACAATTTCTTTTTTAAATCAGATGTTCTGTTCACACACTAGTTCATAAACAACTTGCTTGGAGCCTGATGATTTTACTTTTTGTTATTTATTTTCAACTCCATAAACTGTCACCTGAAAATGTAATTTCACCCGGTGTGTAAGGCGAGGCAGAATGAGATTCCCACATTTACGCTGTGGCTCATCACCATGGCATAAAGTGGACCGGTCTTTTAAGTTTATCAAACACACACAGACACACAACTTGGACCGCAAAAGCTAGAGGAGCGTCTGTAGCCCGCACATGCAACAGAGCTGTTAACACAATTCCTGGCTCACACACAACAGGGAACAAGTCGGCTCAGAGGCCAAAGACTCCCAGGAAAGTTTATGTCGGGGTACATCATCACCTACGGCAATGAACACAAGTCCTCACAGAACCTGCCTGACCCTGGGGACCTAAGTTTTTGGTTTTGGGGTTTTTTTTTTTTAAGATTTTATTTATTTACTTGAAAAAGAGGGCACAGAGGGAAAATGAGAGGGAGAAGCAGGGTCCCCACTGAGCAAGAGCCTGACGCGGGGCCCGATCCCAGGACCCTGGGATCATGACTTGAGCTGAAGGCAGACACTTAACCGACTGAGCCACCCAGGCGCCTGTTTTTGGTTTTCAAAAAAACAGTGAACATCTATACTCTATCTGTATTTTATTTTCCCTTATCCTCCCAAACCCCAACCTCCTCCCTTAAGTCATCATTTTAAACCCACTCCCCACGGATGGTTTCTGTCTACCTCTACGGCACCTACTCCTCTCTCCCCGGCCCTCTTCTGCAACTTCCCTCATTACGTCTGCCATGGCAAAATGAACACGTTAGGACCTTTTTGGTACAGTTTTTTTTTTTTTTTTTTTTTTTTTTAAGATTTTATTTGACAGAGAGAGAGAGAGACAGCGAGAGAGGGAACACAAGCAGGAGGAGTGGCAGAGGGAGAAGCAGGCTTCCCGCGGAGCAGGGAGCCCGATGCGGGGCTCCATCCCAGGACCCTGGGATCATGACCTGAGCTGAAGGCAGACGCTTAACGACTGAGCCACCCAGGCTCCCCTCGGTACAGTTTTTAAATCCCCCCCTCCCCAGTCACAGGCAAAACTAGAGATCTCACCATCTGTTTTTCTAAATTAGAACTAAAACGGTCTGTTACACATTTTCTTTGCTAATGCTCATTAATACGCATTCTATTCTTGCCGGTTTATCACGACAACTACAGGTAATGTTTTTTTTATATCCCTTAGTGGCCACACTTTCAGTTCGGTGAATAGGACTAAAACTCTGTTGGACTGACAAACGGTTTTTATCACAACTGCCAGGCGTGCAAACTTTTCCAACACCGGACTCTGTGATAGGTTGTCCTCACAGTACCATCTCCTACACTCAAGGTGCAACCCACCTCTTTAAAAAAAAAAAAAAAAAAAACCACCCAAAGGTCAAAATCCTCACTATACTCAATGAAATCACATCTACGTCACCCACTTTCCATTTCCATCTCTCCAGAGGACATACTGTGGGCCGTGGGGCCCACGTCCCGTCTAAGGCCTCTGCCCTGCCCTCACAAACACTACACTGCAGGAACAGTGAGTGCAGGGCAGGCGTGGCTAGGTCGCTGGCTCTGGGGTCAGCTCTTCTGTTCATGTGGGCTCTTTCTTTCCTGCTGTTCATTTTCCTTAAACATCACAGCCCCTGTGGGTATAGGCAGCCGGTGAGGGCTACCCCAGCAGGAAGGCCTTTCTAGATCTGGCTTCTCCATGGGCTCAGAAGGCATGAAGAGAAGTGGGGGCGGCAGGCCTTACTCCGGGTGTAGTACCACCTTCCTTTTGGGGGGCTGCCTTGCCCTTTTTTTTCCCTGTCCATCTGTCCCGACAGCCAGACGTTATTTCCAGTGTTGTTGTTTTGCCTTCCCCTTCAGTTTCCGTTCTTCCTTCCCATGGGGCGAACCCCTGCTTGGCCTCCTCCCCACCACCAAAGCTCCTTTGGGGTAGCGAGCTCTTCTGGTGGTTTTAGCCCGGAGGCCAGTATCAACCAACCACTCACTGTACCCCCAGGTCGGGAGGGGGGTGCCGCCAGGTTCTGTCATTCCAGAGACATCCTGTACTGTGTCCATCCCAGTGCAAGACCATACACACTCCCTGTCCAGTGGACTCTGAACTCAGATACTGTTTGCAGGTCCCCCCAAGGAACTACTTCCGACTTCTCCAGTGGCCTCTCTTTATGGGAAGGAATATCATGAGAGCATTCTTCTGACCCCAGCTGCTATTTTCCAGAAATTCCTCAGTATTTCTGGCCCCTAAGGATTCCTTTCCTGTTTCCTATGGATTTATTCCTTTTCTGTCATTTCAATATAAAGGAGGAGAGCTAAACAGAAGTGTAGGTACTGTAAACGGATCTGCCCTCTACATGGTTCCACAACAGCCACACTCCCTCAGTGCTTTCTCCAACTGACACAAAAACCACGAGCTAGGATCTTGCAGGATGTTTCAAGCCGACCTAATGTAACCCACAGGCAATAATGTGGCTACTAGTTTTATTTATTTTTTATTTATTTATTTATTTGAGAGAGAGAATGAGATAGAGCATGAGAAGGGGGAGGGTCAGAGGGAGAAGCAGACTCCCTGCTGAGCAGGGAGCCCGATGCGGGACTCGATCCAGGGACTCCAGGATCATGACCTGAGCCGAAGGCAGTCGCTTAACCAACTGAGCCACCCAGGCGCCCGAGGCTACTAGTTTTAGAGACAAACTGCATAAATTACAAGGAAGTACTGTGATTAAAAATATCTATGTGTGTTATGTTGTGTTGTCTATGTGTGTACATGTATATGCATTCCTTTTTTTTTTTTTTTAAAGATTTTATTTATTTAGGGCGCCTGGGTGGCTCAGTCGTTAAGCATCTGCCTTCAGCTCAGGTCATGATCTCAGGGTCCTGGGATCGAGCCCCACATTGGGCTCCCTGCTCCACGGGGAGCCTGCTTCTCCCTCTCCCCTCCCCCTGCTTGTGTCTCTCTCTGTCAAATAAATAAATAAAATCTTAAAAAAAAAAAAGATTTTATTTATTTATTTGAGAGATAATGAGAGAGCGAGCATGAGAGGGGTAAGGGTCAGAGAGAGAAGCAGACTCCCCGCCAAGCAGGGACCCCGATGCAGGACTCGATTCCGGGACTCCAGGATCATGACCTGAGCCGAAGGCAGTGGCTTAACCAACTGAGCCACCCAGGCGCTCCATGTATATGCATTCTGTATCCAAAGTAGGTATACAATAGGTAAGTTCATTTACTGTTAGCTCAGTGTCATTCATTTTTCCCCCGTATGACCAGCACATACCTTTAAAAAATAGCACATTTGTCAGCGTTGCTGGTGTGATCAAGGCTTCAGTGCCAACAAAATAGGCTTAAGCAGCTAAAAAACGTATCTGCCGACTTGCTAGCTCTAACGTTTCCACCAACAGCCTGACCTCTCTCTTGCCCTCGATTGTCAAGTAATAAGAAGACACTTGCTACCACCACCCACAGCTCTTCATAAAAACCTGAGAGGTAGATAGCTTCAGCTTCAAAGCATGAAATCTACTTTAATATCTATAAATCACAAACCCCAACAAGCCCCTGCATAGGTTCCATTCATTTCACAGTACTCAAATGAAATGCAGATATACAGAAGAATTTATAAAAGGAATGACTCATCTATAAGTGTTATTACATTTCAAACACACAAGTGTAGAGAACATAATGCATCCCCCATGAACCCAGACCCACCTCTTATCAAGTCTTAACCTTTGCTATCTTTCCTTCATATATGGGGGAATATGGGGGGGGTGCGGTTTAAAGGTTATTTCTCAATAGTCATAGTCTGGCTAGATCAACAACTAAGGGGAGAAACCACTGGAAATCAGTTCCATTTTTATTTAAGCCAAATCTGGATCATAAACTATTATTCCTGGCTTACTTCCCAACTTAACTCTCATTGTTATCACTGACAGATGAAGATGTAAACTCGATCTTTATTTGGAGACCCCAAACTTTTAACTACACATTTGAAAATCAGGATGGAGTTTTGGATGAAATTAAAGCAATCCTTTCACCTAAGCTCCCTATCTATGTTCAGGAACATTTTCTGTGCTCTTCAATATCTGTAATTTACGATTAATGAAAATTACAGTATTTTAACCTTTAGAATTAAATCTCTTTGAAGTCCTGAGGGCAAAAGAAAAAAGCTGGAAAACCTAACAATATTTCAAACATTAATTTCAAACAAGGAAATCAGAACTGCTATGGCTACGAAGTCCCTCAGCAACAAGTTTCTCTTACTTTTAGAAAGAAGGATTTATGCAAAGGCTGTCAGAGGATGGTACATTTATGCTATGACATCATGACTGACACTGAAACTGCCTAATCTGGTAAATAAAGAGCACAGAGCAGGTGCTCAAAAAACATTTGTTAGTTGTATTTATTGTCTGGATTATGCAGAACAGTCAACTCAACAGCCTATTAAAGCAAAGACAACTTGACCTACTCACACTGAAGAAAAATCAGTATGTTAAGCAGTTTACAGACAATTTGTTGCTGTTATTACATTTTGCTAGAGTATCTGTAAACCCTGAAATAATAGGATTGTATCACTAATGAGGCCTACTGATGCTGACATGGGGAGGTTGCGTTTCATTCTGACTCTAAGATGCAAGAAAACAAAGTAACAAAAAGAATACAACTTAGAGAACTCAGCGGCCATTCCGAGTCTCTCAAATCCCTTATAGAAAGTAAAACCTGAATAACAAGATTCATAACTCATAAAGATGCCCCAAAGCACTTTTATAAAAGACTAACGCAAAGTAACAAACTTATTTTCACAGTCCTGACATCTGAATTCCAAAAGCCAAAGAAAGTAAGTTAATAAGGGTTGAGAAACGGTAACGTTTAACCTTTGATTCCCAAAAGAAAATTCAATTAACCAGAAACTGCCCTTCCTCAGAGTAATCCTCATTAAGTGAGGATTTTATTGTACTGGGCAGTTCATAATAACCCCAAAAGTTTATTTCTGAGTTAAAATGCATAGCACCTAGTCCCCATTTCTCTATTAGCCTGCCCCAGCTAAGTAAAGAGCTTCTGAAAGAATCAAATAATTGCTAAGAATATAAAAAGCTCTTCATTAATAGAGCTGTCCGTGAATAGAGGGTAACAGAGAGTAGCAGGAAGCTAGAGTCATGTGATAAATACAAGCATCCAGTGTGACAGGGGAACATCCGACAAATTAGATTAATTTTACAGCAATCTCCTTTGCTGAATCAAGGAGGGTAAATACTAAACAGCTAAAAGGTGACATAGGCAGATCCTGACAGAAATGCTCTCAGGACAGCAATCCACTTGAGCTGGGCTCCTGGTAACCATGGGGACCAGCATGCTTTGTTGCTACCTATTTACTGTAGGCCTCAAGACAGCCATGTGTGGCCCTTTCCATGAAATCAAGCAATTCTTCCCAAAGCTGAGGAGCTGGCCAATTATATAATAAAATCCTACCTCTCAATATTCTTTTTCAAAAATCCCATGCTCCTTCCACGTCCCTGGCACAGCCTGGGATAGAGTATAACAAATAAATAGGTATTTTTAAAGTTTTCTTTGGCAATGGATTCACTAAGCTTCCTCTCCAATTATTCTTTCCCTGTAGAATGTTGGGGGGGTGGTCTCCCTTCCGCTACAATTGCTAGGCAAAATGGAGACCCCCTCCCCGCACCAGAGAACAATATCCTATTCAAAGAGTCACTGGATCACCCCTTCATGGGGTACTCTTACCACATTCATGTTAAATATGCTTGGTTTTTTTATTTATAACATTATTATATGGAGAAAATATTTTCAGTTTTCAAACAACCATCACATAAATTTTTAAAACACATGCACTATCATTTTTAAGTTGAAAACTGCCAATATCAGACTATTGTAAGTTCCAGAGTAAGTTTACTTAGAAAATAAAAACTATAACCGGGGCACAGGGGTGCAAGAGCACCTGGCTCCGGGGGTCCCAAACAGACCAGGTTTGGCCACTCGATGTGTGACAAAATCCAAAGGCAGAGAGACAAGTGGTGGTGAAACCAGAAAGAAATTTATTCCCATGGGGCCACTCCAGGAAGACTGTGGACTAACATCTCAAAGATGGTCTCCAAAGTGCTGAAAAATCTAGGTTTCTTTCAAGAAAATGTGGGACAAAGGTCAGTGGGTATATGCAGGTGGGCAGTACAGGTCAGGAGGATCCTTGTATTGGGGTCAATCCTATGGGGTCTTGCTAGCTCAGGGTGGTTGTTATTGCTTGAGGGGGTAGTTTTGGATGTCTTGCCCTCAGGGTCTTTAACAGGAGTTCAAAGGATAAGCTAGAAAGAAGAACTTAATCACAAAGCACAGTCAAAATGGAGGTAGTTAAAATCCTCTTTGCAAATAACAAGTAATAAATACAAAATACCACCTACTCTACCATGTAAGCCATCTTGAAAATGACCCTATCTTCTATCCAGGATCTATTCACAAAACCACATGCAGCTTTTTCTCAAAGACACGAAGCATTAATGCACCAGACTCCCTCCCCATTCCCCAAGAGTATCTTGTTTTCCTTCAGAAAAATCTCTTCTGCATCGCTGCTTTCAGCCTAAATCCTAAGCCACTGAGCTCTCTCTCTCTCTCTTTTAATTAGGCTTGCTCATTAAGAAAATGGCAACATGGACTTTCAAAATTAAGTCAACAAGAAAAAAGGTGCTGGGTGCCAAGACCCTGGACTGAGGCAAATATTTAAAGTCATTTTGTAAATGTTAGGTATCTGATGGAAAAACTGAGAAACTCTGGAACTGCACACCAGTGACACTGTTATAATTCAGCATGTGAAGGAAAAGAGGCCAAAATAAACCACGCACAAAGTGACCGGAGCCACAGCTATTAGAAATTGCTTCCGCGGGAGCTTCTGGCAATAACTGAAAGTTTCAGTAAAACTGACGGATCCAGAGGGGCCACTGGGCCATTATCTCGTCCCATCTCTGCAGAGCCAGTAAGCACCAGCGACTAACACCTGCAGCCCATACAAATACATTTTCAGAGTCTTGCTCATACAAACTGCATCTTCCTTACACAAAAACAAGAGCCCGGATGGTGGGTTGTTTTTTCCCTCTCTCCATGGAAACTGTCTGTGTATGCATTTCTCAAGAGACATCAAATGTTAGCTATCAGCTACAAATAAATAGCTTCAAGAGAGGAACAATTCATATAGTAGTCTAGAAACACATGTACAGTTGCAGTGCTGGAGTCTTGGCAAGCTCTCTGCTGGTAAAGGAGAGCTGGAGAGCGTGGTCACAGTAATGAGCTATTAAATGCAAATAACGTCAAGGCTGAATCCTTCCCCCGGGCTCAGCATCAGGGAGGGAGGGCACAACGGGACAGGAGAGGGCAGTCGCACACCACACCAGTTGCCATTTGCCCTTCTGCTCCCGATGACAGTTCTTAAAAGCCCGTCCCTGGGAAGACTTCTGAGCTTCCATCACTGGCTTTCGGAAGGCTGCCATGCAGGTCATGTGCCAAATCCAGGGACAGAATCCGATTGCAGTTGGCTGAACTGGACTGAAAACCTCTTGAACTCACAAACACAAACTAGTAGAGCTCTGTCGCTTTTTTTTTTTTTTTTAACATGTCTATAGTTCTGGTTATGAAAATATTTGATTCTAATTTTAACCAACACCTACTACTGTTTCAGCACATTCCTCTGGTTAAAGGCAACGATGTCTTTCCTGTCAGTGACGACAGTGACACAGACATGAACTTGGAGAAGTATGCTTCCAGTTTTTAGCCACTCCAAAATGTTTTAGGTTTTGGGTTTGGTTTTTTCTTTTTCTTTTCTTTTTTTTTTTTGTCAATGTCTCATGAACAAACATTGTCCAATCTTTATGGAATTCCTATGACTATAGGATTATACCATAAGATTCATATTAATAGCCTCATATACTCAATATAGCTGATAGACAAAAACTGTGCATCCCAGGGCAGGGGGACGTGACAGGAGAGGTGGGGGGATACTAGTTTTTAAAGTAGAACAAAAGAGATTCCTGCCCTAAGTGAGTCTTCACACAGAGATGAGCTTCTGACTGATGAAACAGAAGACCAAAGGAAAGAACTCACAAAAAGGAGCCTAGGGAAGGATAGTTGAATCTGTTTCTCAGTAATTCACTAATAATCTCAGTTTACCTAATGCTATGTAATATGGTAACAGTAATAACTGGGGCAGGACCAGGACAAGCAGTAGTAGCTATGTGAGTTTTCACAGCTGTGGGCAGCACCCGAAATGCCAGAAACTGCTTTAAAGGCTTGAAACATCTTATTTAATCATCAGGACCTCCCTTTAAGATAGGAACGGTGATCATTCCCATGTTGCAGGTGAAGAAAATACGGATTAAAGGGGGGAAAAAAACACCAAAAAAAACCGTGCCTAAGTCACTCAGCTATGAAGTGGAAAAGCCAGAATTCAAATCCAAAAAGCCCAAGTCCAGAATCTGTACTCTTCATCACACCACCTCACACATCAAAGTCAGCCTTAACGAAAGGATCACCAACATTCCCACAGGCTGCTGAGAGTCCTCACTGAGGGTTCTCAAAGAATGAATCTGAAAGACTCCGTGTATCACAATTCACTAATTCTCACTAGTATGCATCCTGCTGATTTGTGCAACAAACATGCTGCCTCCAGATGAAAGGAAAGAAATCCACGTACATGCCCTTAGGCTATATCCAAAAGATAACTAGCAACTGGAGGAAAAAGAAAATCCTATCAGCTTCTGAAAAAGATTTATAAGGTAGAAGAAAATACGGCTTCAGTTCTGTGGATTTAAGTTATGTTTTTTTAAAAGGCACACATGCTAAGGCTTTGTGTTTCTCCCTCTTAAAGCTTAGTATTCATTTAGGCATTTGAAACTTTTACAGCGACCTGTCATTGGCTATTTACCTACGCATCTGGCAGAGAAAGGTAAGATGCTGCCTTCGGGGTCCTTAACAAGGCTCTACTGTGCTCAGTGGAACTGAGGTCACCTGAGCAAATCCACTGGGCTCCTCTCCGTGGTGAAGGCAAGCTCACCACAAGTGAAATCAGTTTCAGTAGGACTGACTGAGGCGGTGTGATTTAAGAGACAATGTTGAGAATTACCCAAATGGTTGGAGTTATAAAGGAAGGCAGTGATCCCCTGGCGAGCATTAAGGGTTTATTTATGCAGCTAATTTCCTCCATTAACTACCAAGAATGGTGCAAAAGCAAACTGAAAAGAGAAAATAAAGTTGTTTTGACACGATGCTAATTTCCTAGAAGATCTGACACTATTAGATTGCTCTGAGCAATGAAGATGACCTAACTAGACAATACTATATGTAAAACAAAGTTCTAACCTGAATCGCTTTAGATAATTCACTGTGCAGGAAGGCTGTATTTACATCAGTGGTTGTCAACTCTGATTGCAAGTCAGAATCACCTGGGAAGCTTTAAAAAATACCAGTGCCTAGGCCCTGTCACAGACCAATTATATCAGAATCTCTGGGGAAGGAACCTGGCCATCAGGTTTTTTGTTTTTTGTTTTGTTTTTTAAAATTTTATTTTTAAGTAAGCTCTACCCCCAACATGAGGCTCAAACTCCCAACCCTGAGATCAAGAGTCACATGCTCTCCGGACTGAGCCAGCCAGGTGCCCCTTGAAAGATTTTTTTTTAATGCAACTCCATTAAAACCAGGATAAATAAGCACTAAGAGGCCCAAATCTTGCTTTTTGGCTGCTGAAAATGCTACACCAGTCAGAGGCATGGTCAAGGTCATCACCAAACTGGAAATGGGTGATTAGGAATGGAAGGTGGTTAAAATTTGGTCAATTAAGTGTATGTTAGGAAGAGATAGCACAAACTGGCTCTTTTCAATTACCGCCTTGGGGATCTTAATCTCTTCGGTAAACTGGGTAGGCAGTAGATAAAATAGCTCTAGTTATGTCTGCATTTATCTCAAACTCTTCTAAGACATTTTTAAAAATATAAATCAACTTTTTGTACAGGTAGTGTTTAACTTTTCTTTAGAGAGGGGTAAAAGAGTACATGCAATAAATGTATTTAAACAACCACACAGGTAGACGGATTAACTATACACAAACACATAGATATGTTCGAATATATATATATAGGTTTAAAACCTGCAGACAAATATGAGGTGTGTCTGTGTATTCATGCACTTTATAAAATTCAGTTAAAGTGTATAGAGAGACTTTGAAACTGTGCCTAACACAAAAGCCAAAACTTCATTCCTAGTCTACTCAAAAATGAGTCATCTAAGAGGAAAACACCAGGCTTCTATTCATAGGCCCTTTGGAGGTCTCACTGGAAAAATGAACAGTGCACTCAAGTCTGGCAATATTTTTTTTTTTACTGCATACATCTGGTTTTGGTATATGGTGTATTCTTGAAAATGCCTACAGCCAAGAATCCTAGGTTACTGCACAGACCATTCAGCCCTGGGTAGTCATCATCCCCAAAGATATTTTTTATAGAGAAATTGCCAAATGAAACTTTCTTGGGTGCAACTTCTGATTCTGCTAATTGAGACAAAATAACAAGAATATTATTAGATTTGTGAGTGACAGTAGTCGAATTAGATCTGATAGGTCAACGGGTAGCTGTAGTTGATACATCCTAAAGATCTGAGCCTGTCTGCCCAGGGTATGGATCAGGTCAGCTACCCCTACACCCCTGCCTCACCCCTACACCCCTGCCTCCCTGGATCCAGGCTGCAGAGGCAGCAGCTAGCTGCGGCATTTTTTCCTCATGACAATCATAGGAGCACAACAGCCCAATCACATTTAAGGCACTCCATTTAAGGCATCTGCTTGTTTCGCATTCATTTATATTCCGTCGGCCAAATAGGTTACAGGCCAAGCCCAGTATCAATGGAGCAGGAAATAAACTCTCACGCAAAGTAAATCACATGGCAGAGGAGGGGATTAAGACATGAAAATAATCTACAACATCCATGATCCATTAATGTGCCAGTTATAAAACAGAAAACCAACGTACTCCTTTTTTTCTTCTTTCCAAATAATTGTTTTTGACACCATAAAGGTAATTTCAATTTTGAAACCTCAAAGGCAGAGGGTTAGCACAAACTTAACAACATCATATAGATTCTAAAAATGCCGTATTTTCAAACATTTAGCAGAAGCGAGGAGGATGTACTCTGAACTCTAAGAGGAGGAAAAAGGGGTTCCAGTGAGGGAGAAGTTGATGCTGAAGCACATGCCAAGAGTTTAAATAAAATAGGTCCATGAAAACAGTGGAAAATGCGAATTTGATATAATATTTTATGTAACTATTGATATACTTTCTATTATTTTACCTATACTCCAAGAAGTTTGTATATTCACAACTTTTGTTTTAGATCTTCTTGAAAAAACAGGATATTGCCTTACTGGAGGGACTGCCTTATATTCAGGCTTATACAACATTTACTTAATATATTGCTTTGAAATTCACCAAGGCACAAATTTTAATCTCTTTCTACTTAACTGCATATCAGCTCTTAGTAAAGCTCACCTTTGTCTCCATCATACATTTTTCGGTAAACGTAAGGCAGAAAACCTTACTGAAATTCAGTTCTCCTGCTACATCAGTCATATTAGGATGGATACTTGTTCCGACCATTCAACATTAAATATAAAGGATGAAGAGAACCCCTACGTTACTAAAAACAAAACCACTTCACCACCCTAATACGCGAATGGTGTTAAAATTTTGTTCGTTAGTCTATCTTACCTCCTTGTACTGGTAACTGAGAGCTATTTCAATCAGGATTTTTCAGACAATGTAACCTATGCCCCCAAGTTTTCCTGCAGACCCCAGAGGAACCCAGAAAAACAGAACTGTTTGCTTTTAACTGTGTTATGTACTGCAGTGCTGTGTAAGTTTTAATTTAGGAAACAAAGGTTCTGCTACTTCAATTTTTTTTTTCAACCACCAACTGAATTATCAGTAGTGTTTAACCCAGGTGAAGCCAGAGCTCAAGTCTTCCTGAGGCTTGGCTTAGCTGACTCAGGAAAAGTTACCCGTAGTGGAAAGCAACATGGGAGCATTATATTTAGAACCTTCTATGTTTACATGTATATAGTCTGTGTGTATATATACACCATGTACCACTTCATTTAACCCAAGACACCTTTACTGGAACGATGTCCAACCATAATTATAAAGAATCCAAAGCCATTTTTATATTGTTATTGCCCAACCTATACTCAAAAGTCCATCTTCTGCTTCCCTCTGCTTTTTTTTAATTTGTCAGTGTAAAATTATGTAAGAATCTCACCCACTTGGGATTGGCCACGACCTGAGAGGCTTCAAATAGGCCAAAACCTAAACAATAAATCTTCAACAGACAACCTGCTCAAGATTCCAGTCTTGTTTACTGCTTTTCCTGAGATGCCCGATCAGTCATGATCTAGGATCTCCAGCAAGCAAGGCTGGAAGGAGTCCGTCAAAGGATGAAAACACAAGGGTGGGACAGAGGGTGGCACAGAACCAGAACCTCAACACCAGCGTTTGGTCTTTCCCTGGAAGACTTTTCAAGGGTCATCTAATCCCAACTCCCTCATTTTATAGATGGTGAAGAGACTTCCTCAGTTTGTACGGGTATCCCATTAGCTCTTACCCATCCCAGAATTTACGAAGGAAAATGTGAGCTCCAAAAGTGAAGGCTAATAATGATGAGTAGTAGCCTCTTCTCTCATAAGCTTTTTTGAATTTAAGAAGCTATCTGCCATGGCTGAGTGAACTAGAATTCCTGTTAACTAAGAAAACTAAGTATTTTCTTGATTGTGCTAGATCAGTATCAGCCTTCTAAGAGCATTTTCAGGCTACTTGCCCTCTTTTCAGAAAAGTGAAGCATTCCCATACTTTTTATTTCTAACCAGGGGCATTTTATGCTTTGGGAACTGAATGGTGTTTATAATTCTATGTTCAAAACTGAGAAGGTAAACAGGATGTTACACAAATGGTCAGTCTAACTTCCCAGATAGGAAATTCTGCCTCCAAATTAAGTCAAACAATGGACTCACCTCTCCACCCAGAACTCTTCCAGTGAGCTCCTATTTTTTTGAGGTGAGGATTGCATGGTCAGCATACTTATTAGTTTTTTAAAACCCCAGAAACATTGGTCAGACACTAACTTTATCCAGGGTGTTCATGCAACACTGGTGGGTTCTTGCCGAATCCACTATTTACTAACTGTAAAACTTTGTGCAAGTCAAACTGCATCTCTCATCTCCAAAAGGTTACTGAAACATTTCTGTCCCCTTTATAGGACAATAAAAACACAAATGGCTAATAAAAATATATCATCAAATAATAAATATAGTCCTTTAAGTACAGCCATTCCTAGAATGGTGCAAGCGTGGGGCATTTCAACCAGCTGCCACCAAAGACTCTGAAAGGGAGGCCACGTGGTTGACATCATTCAGAGGCTCCTTAAATACCATTTAAGGCAGAAATTTCTAAATGAATTGTCACTGTCTTCACAAAAGAGAAGACAGAGCGTACCAAGGGACTCCCCCCACCCCCCCGTCCAAATGACGGCACTCCAGGTGCCCTATTCAAGGGATAGCTGGCCTCACTAGAAATGTATTATCACCCAAGTGCTAAATCTAAGATAAAGTCCCACTGACGGTGCCAAGATTTCAGTCTAGGAAGTGGACCATCTATTCTCATCCTCTCCAAATTCACATCTAAAACTAAAAAAAAATAAAACTCACAGCTTCCAGAGTCATTCAGAGGCAAATCAACACCCCAGAATTTGCTCAACTGCTACAAGGCAATCTATTAACTGTATTTTATGGCTACAAAGATGAATCCGATACAGATCCGATCTCAAAAATTTTCCAGTATTCCATCATCGTGCCTTTTACATTTGAATTGCAGTTACCAGTTTCCGAAAACAATTTCACACATTTCACTCATTTTCACACAATTACTCAAGCTGAGCTGGGTACATGCAGTTCTGCTTGTATCTAGCTAAACGAGCAGGTTTCAAAAGATTAAATGACTTGCTCACAGTCACTTAGAACTGAAGACAGCAAGCTGTAAGGGTGAAGCTCCAAGTTTTTACTCTACCCCCTATTGTTATGAAGCCTCTAAAAGAGACAAAATCCCTGCAATCAACTTAGTGATATAAATAAGACAACAAGGACACCCTTTCAAATGGGTAGGTGACAATGGTCTCCTCTGCTTCCCAGCCATCAGATCAAGAACCATCAAGTAAAAGCTCTGCAGTTCCACAGGTCCATTCAGACCCAACTAATGGTCACTGACCACTGTCCGCAAAGGTCATCTGAACGTGTATATGAAATAAGCGCTGACTTAATTAAGTACATCAACTAAGTAACTAATGACCCTCCATTACCAAAAATTACTTAGGTTCATTTTTCATTTAATTAAAATCCTTTACATTTAGAGGGAGAGCTTCTCTTCGGTCAACAAACAAAAAACAATGGTGAATCACAAAGCTAACAGCCTTTCCTGATGTGACAGCAGAGTGGTAAAGGGACAAGACCTCTGGCTGAGATGGGACAAGAGCAAAGACAGTGCCTTGGTTTGGTTTTAAGTAAATTTGGCCCCTGAATAAACAAACTCCTGAGGGGCCGAGAAATCCCAAGGGCAATAAAATCCACAAATATTTCATGGTCCAAGAAATGCAGTATGTGCCTTTCGTACACTGAGAGTTTCCTAACAGAAGAGTATTGTCCATATTTTCTATGGAGACCTTTCATTACTGGGTCTGCATATGCAATATGAAATGAAGAGCAAAAGTAACTGTTCAGATAGCTGGAAACAAAATGAAACCTGTGGACTTGATTTTTGGATATTATAAGCAAAAGGAACTTTGACTCCTGTCATCCCCATAATTTTCTCAGTTCTCTGATTCATCATGTATTATGTGTGTATTGGACCATCTCAGTAAATTAACACAAAGCAGACCACAAACTACAACTTGGGGACTCCTCAAGCCTGTTTGGCTGCTCCCACAATGCAAGAATCATGACTCGGAACACACACATAAAATGTACATGTACAAAAAATCAACTCACACGTGCTAAAATTATCTTTACTTTAGGCAATGCACAAATTTTTTTTGTTCTATTACTGTATTTCTTTCCCACATAAAGTGGTCACAAGATCAGAACCGACAACACAGATTCCAAGACCCAATGCTTGACCCACAGCTTGAAGAAAAAAAAATAAAAACACTTCATTGTGTATCATTATAATACACAGCAGGCCCCCACCTGGAAGGAACCTGTATTTGAGGCTTTGCCATGTGCCATTATAGTTCCCAAAGGAAGAACCTGTGGTATTCACAACCTCCTTAAACTTCTGTTTTTAAAACAATCCAGGTACATTCTTCTTCTTAATCCTCACAATAGCCCTTAAAGCAGACACCATTATTTGTGCCACTTTACAGATGGAAAACAAAGGCTCAGAAAGGTCAAGCAACTTGCCCAAGGTTACACAGCTAATCAGTAGCAGAGCTGGGAAGTACGGGCAAACCATGTGATCCCAAAGGGGACTCCAGACCTGGCACAATGATGACACAACACAGATCGACAATCCCTTATAAGAATCCCTTGGAACCAAATATAGTTCAGAATTCACAATTCTTTAGGAATTTAGGAAGGTAATCAACACAGCCAGGTCTTCTTAACACTTGTCGTGGTGTTTGGGGCAGCATCCCACAATCAGAACAGTAGCGAAGCATAAACGGTCCCACTAAGTGGAATAAATCAAGCCTGTCCAGCAGCTTCCCCTTTAGCTGAGGTCAGGGTGATTGCCAGGTGTGCTTAGGTCTGGCCCAGCTCTGCCAACCAAATGAGTTA
This sequence comes from Mirounga angustirostris, assembly GCF_029215605.1. NCBI lineage: Eukaryota > Metazoa > Chordata > Mammalia > Carnivora > Phocidae > Mirounga > Mirounga angustirostris. Next base: position 118,722,744 of record NW_026991711.1, on the reverse strand, counting down.
TTTTAAAAGAAAAATTCTTTTTTTGAAGCTCTTTCATCAGAAACACAAATATAGGGTTTTGGACCTGGACAGAAGAGTACAAATTGAGATGTAGGTGTCTGAAGTGGTTTCACATACACTAACTGGACATCTAGAACGTGTTGATCTTTTATCACTGGTAATTAGAAATTACTTCCCTGTCGGTGCCTGAAGACACTTGAGGATGCCACTGGGAGGTTTCTATGTCAGTAAAGGAAGATTATGATGTGCCTGATTCATAAAGCCTCAGCTACTGTAATGTTAAAAATGCCAATTAATTAGAGCAATGAAATCACTCTGCTTGACCATAATATCATAAGAATGTCACTATTACCCTGTCACCTTGCATTTGGAAGGAAGCTTATCTTTTCTTCTTGTGGGCAGTGCACAATCCAAACTTTTGAGTAGAGGAGATCTGATCACCTATTCTCAGTGTTGGCTGGGCTCTGGCATCCCCTGGGAGGCTTTAAGAAACACCGACACCTGGGTCCCTCTCCTGAGATTGTGATTCAGTCAGTTTGGCCTCCGTACAGGGTACAGCCTGGTGTTAGAGCTTTCAAAGGCTACCCCCCCCCCCCCCAGGCTTCTATTCTGCAGCCAAGTTTGAGAGCCGTGCGGTTAAGATATCCACCAAGGTAGGCTCCCTGTCTCAAACATCCTGGCAACGTTGTAAGCAAAGAGCACTATTCTCCAAAATATCATCATCATCATCATCCAGAACCCCAAACTAACTACTAACAGGCCTCCAAGCCTTAGAAAAAGTTCCTATTTATAAATTTCAGGGAGTGCAAGAAGGCAGGGTTAAAAGTTTCTAAATCTAACCACAAGGAAACAAATGTTGGCTCAGGCTCTGGAGTGGGGCTGCTGCAGAACCCTACCCAGGCGCCGACCCCCCACCCCCACAAGGATTGTACTGAGAGCTCATTCTTTTGCTTATTTTTGGTCCCTTGCTTTTTTAAGGCACCCCGCAGTCAAGTGCTAGGTAAAGGAAACTAAAGAGCTTTCTGCTAAATAATTTGGCTTTCTTTGTCAAGAAGAATAAATATATCTTACTTGCTCAATGTAAACAGCCTCTCACTCCTCTGAGGATCAAAACGAGGGGCTGAACAACCTTACTTTGTTTTGTTAAAAAAAAAAAAAAGTGATTGGTAACTGCATTTTCCAAAAGACAAAATGTGGTCCCAAATTGCCAAGGGAGTTAAACTGACCATCTGAACCTTGGCTGTTCACATGGTCCACAGGGTAAAAATGCAAGACCAACTCAACTCAGATAAAACTAAGAAAGCAACAACCTACAGGACTTTTCTGCACTCTCCATTCCTTTTTATGGCACAGCTTTGAAAATTAAATCTTCCAAGCAACTGAAAATTACATTCCTTGCCTCTTTAGACATGAAAGGGAGGTCTCTTATGTGAAGCCAAACATTCTCTAACACTTCCACAGAACAGAGTTTGGTCATACCACGAGAAATCAAGATCAAGGCCAGTTAACTGTTAGGAGGAAGCCAATCCTTCATTTTTTAAAAAACAGTTAAATTAGCAGCCTTTATTAAAAGAGGACATAGTTCTGAAGTTCCTGCTCTGCTCCCACTTTCAAATGAGAATTGTTCTTACTCCCTTAGTTAGTGTTCTCTGACTTGATGTCAATTTACCAAACTGAACTCTTGGGTCTTCCATCCATGTACTAACCAGAATGTAGGCTTCACTCTTTATTGGAACTGTTTATGACCGTTATCATCACTTTGATTCCACAGTACAAAGCAGATCCTGCAAACAATCTGGAATTCAACCTGCAAAGGGAATCTAAGTAGCACTAGGAGAAGATTATAAACCTTTATTGGCAGGACTATGTATTAATTATGGCCATCAGGGCAAACAGACTTGATGAAGCAATTTTTTCTTATCTACAGTCAGTTTCCAATCTAGAAGACAAAATTTTCTATCTCCTTTATAGATAATATTTTCATTTTTATCAGCTTCTTAAGACCTAAGGACATTGCGGTGGTTGTCAACCACAGCTGATGATTTAGACAGCAACCTTTCAAACACTTTCATCTAAATCTTCAAGTGACATTCTAAGAAAACAGCCAATAACAATGGCTAATATTTACTGAGCAATCAGTACATAAGAGGCCCTGTTCTAAGGGAGAAAGAGATCATCTGAGGCTAAGGAACATACTCAATTCACATCATGACTGAATGGGCAGAAATGGAACTAGAACCCAAGTCCCACCACTTCCTAAACATATGCCCTAAACATGACATTTTTCTGCCTCCAACATCACCTACCTACCTCTTCAATAGCCACATTCATCCTCTATAAGAGAGAAGGGGGAAAACTATCTATAAAGCTACGAGTTATTCAGGGGTGCCTGGGTGGTTCAGTCAGTTGAGTGTCCGACTCTTGATTTCAGCTCAGGTCATGATCTCAGGGTCATGATCTCAGGGTCATGGGATCGAGCCCTACATGGGACTCTGCTCTTAGCACAGAGTCTGCTTGTCCCTCTCGCTCTGCTCCTCCTGCCACTTGCATGTGCGCCCGCTCTCTAAAATAAATAAAAATCTTTAAAAGCTAAGAGCTATTCAAATCTGTTTGAAACTTTTAAAGACTACAGACACAAAACGGGGTGGGGGTAGAAAAGAGGGAGGCAAGAGACAAATAAGATATCCATTTTCAAAAAGCTTTAACGGGAAGAAATTCTCATTGGTAAAACCAGCGTCTCAGTTTAATGTACCATTTCAAACCCAATGGCAGGTAGCTGATGTGAAATTCAACACAAAGCCAGATGTAGTCACAGAGTCGCCGTGTTTCTCTACAATGGTGTAAATAACGCTTCTTTGTAAAATGCTCCCATTCTACAATGGAGGACACCAAAGGACCGAGACAGTAATAGTAAAAAAAAAAAAGAAAAAAAAAAAAAGACGCCCAGAGGAAAAAAAGCCAAGAAGATCATCAGAAAGTGTATTTTGACTTTTAATTGCATGATCAGTTAAACGCAGACTTGGCTGCTGGCCTCCCCAAGAGGGGTGCAAGGACTTGTGAGGTTTGGCACTTCCACCCATCTCATGAGCCACTGGGAAGTCACAAGAGCCATGGGAAACTCAGCAAGGGCAGAGCATAAAAGAGAAATGAAAGGAGGAAGGAGGGTATGCCCCGGGGTACACAAACATGTAGGGGAATGGAGAAAGAGAACTACTAACCAAGGAGGCCAGGAAAGAGGAGTCAGAGGGACAGGGACACCGGGAGGTTGGTGGCGGAACAGCTCTGTGTCCCTGCTCAGGGGGTGTTGCTTCCAAGGGCTACCAGACGCTTCATTCTGATTCGCGAGACACTGCCTGCCTCCTACGTGTCACACACGATCCCAAGGAGGCCTGCAATGGCACGTACGTGTAGGGATTCTCAGCTCACGAGAGAAACAGTGCGCGGCAGGGCAGAAGCCAAATCCCACCAAAGGGAAGGTCAAGTGCCACAGTATAATTCAGCACACGGCAGAAACAGGAGACTCCTCTTGACCAAGAGAATAATTGACTCATGCTAGTTTTCTCTACCTTCATTTTATCACATGCTATGCAAAGTGGTAATTTATTCGAAAGGTCATAAAGCATTATGTATGTTATGCCTAGCCCATTATGCCTCATTATTACTTCATTTATATCCTAAAATAAGATACCAATTCCAACAAAAGTAATCAGGTTCCATTAGCCCTCCCCACTGAATTTGTTCTCCTAGACAGCTCCTGCCAACAAATCACCCATTCACTAATTACCTTTTGAGCACTTGCTTTAGCAAAGTATTATTCTATAGGGGAGCGTTCACATCCAGGCTCCAGAAGAGCACCGACAAATAGAGTTACAATGTGAGCCACATATGGAATTAAATTTTCTAGCAGCTGCATTAAAAAGTAAAATGAAGTGAAAATGATTTCAATAATATTTTAGGTATGTGGGTTTGAGTAAGGTACATCGACACATAAACAGTATGTTATCAATGAGATCACCTAAGAAAAGAACGCAAAATTCATTTTCAAAATCCTCAGAGTATTTTATACCTAAAACACATTCTGATTCAGATGCTACATTTCCATCAGGTATATTTGATTTATGTTTAGATTTCACAAAATAGACAGCTGAAAAAATACATGCTCATATCCAAGTTGTTCTAAAGACACGGAAAAGTTTTCCATTAACTGCACTGAGTATCCATTCCTAATTTTAAGTTAATTGAAATGACGTACAAGGAAAGTGTTTGCTCCCCGTTACATCAAGCGCTGTTCGAAGCTGCAAAGCCACACGAATCAAGTGGCTCCTGTCCGGGCCAGCACAGCTCTAGACATGCACACGTACTCTTGAGGAAACCAGGCAGCTATCTCATTATGTAGGAGGGAAGGTCATTTCTAATGAAAGACCTCAAGGAGGTAATGAAGTCGGAATTCTTCAGAATCCCTCAAACAAAGGTATCACTGTGAAGCCCAAGCCATGACTATCCGATGCTCTCTCATTCAGGGGCTAAGTCGGTTCCTCAGAAGATCACTTTGTTTAGCAACTTACGAGGAGAAATTTAGATCTGAGTGAGAGTATGGGTTCTGGGGCTCAACTGACTGGGTTGACAATCCAGACCACTAGTCACATGACCTTGGGCAAGTAGCTTACGCTCTCCGTGCCTTGGGTTGCTCAGTGGAAAAACGGGATGAGGATGGTGACGACAGCGGTACCTACACCAAATACGCTTCCTTTGAGATCCAATGAGCACAAAAGCAGAGCGCTGAGCGCAGTGCCTGGTACACATTCACAGCTCAGGGAGAGAAGGCTACTGGCCTGCACAACTTCTCACCAGACCCGCTCTCAGAAGTCAAGGGGGCAGGGCAAAACCCCGTCACGTGCACGAGCACGAGCCATGCACACACCGGAAAAAGACCCCAGCTAGCTCACTATGAAGACGCCAAGCAGAATTAATCCCATGCTGTCAGCATCCTCCACCAACAAAATAGTATATACACAGATGGTTCTTTAAACGTGGTATACGTACTATCAAAGCAGGGTTCGTGGGATCAGAATAGATGCAGCACAACTACACAGGCATGAGCTGCTGGAAAAGCTGTGTCAGCCTTCCATCTGCAGAAAACAGGGAAGTAGGAGAGGGGCAGCAGAGCGAGAGAGGTACCACTCACCAAACAGGACAAACCGAATTCCAAGTGTAAGCACATATGGTATTTATTAAGTTGGAGGAGTCTGGTTACATCTATTTTGAGATTTTTGTGTTTTATTTCAGTTTGCCAAAAGGAAGGACAATACATCAAGAATTAGTGATGAACAGGTTCAGTGTGTACAGAAACGTGTGGGCACTTCCAGGAAAAAGGAGTGGGGTGGTAGGGTGGATGGGGAAAGAGGCAAGGCCCAGGACTCGACCTCTTGTTGGGGGAAAAGGAGCCCAATTCCCAGCAAGAAAGGAGAACAGAGATTCTGCTCAAGCACTGGGCTTACTCAAGGGTTAAAGTAAGGCGGTGTCAGTCCAGGGATGAAATAAAAACAGGCAAGGCCAAGACACTGTGGTTTCTCTCACTGATGGAGCAGCCCTGCCTCCCTCAGCCCCTCTGGCTATACGTGAGGCTTCCCAGGCCAGAGGAGGCAGGAAGAAGAAAGAGGAATAATCCTCCACATCATCAAAAGCTTGAGGGACACAACCTGTGCAGCCTGATACCCGAGAAGAGAAGCAACAGGCTCAAGGGCACCAACTGAACACCACAGAAAGATGTGAATAGTATTGCTGGCCTCTGGCCTACAGCACTTCAGGGGGACGCAGATGTTACTCTTTTTTTGGATCAAGTTGAAAAAGGAAGACCTGCTCTATAAAGTACAAAGGAGGAAATCTGTAAGAACGTATAATGCTTTACAAGTAATTAGTTCAGGAATAGCACACTTAGAGGGCTGTCTACATCATCATCTTCTCTTCCCCTCCCCTCAATACTAAAACCCCAGGGGCCTTATGAGGGAGAAGGACGACAGGAGGCCACATGTTAACAGAATGGCCTTGTGCCATTTTTGTGTCATGAGGTGACTTCAGCTCAACACTTCTTGAAACCCAATTACTGGCCAGGCTCCCATTTTGATTCCTCAAATAGTGGCCCACGTTCAGATTCATTAGAGATACAGAGCAGGTAAAGGGAGATAGGTAGGCTGTAAAGGGCAAAGGGACAAAGAAAAGGTCACATGTTGTTTTGAAGTCATCTCAGTTTCTGAAAACTGTGAAGAGAAAATAAACTCAAGAAATGAAGTTTCACTGGTAACGAAAACATTTTCTTCAAAGTGAAGGTGATCTGCACAACTACAGTGCGTCACCTGGAGGCTGGTCCAGGCCAGGCCCATCAGGAGCACCTCCTCCCTCAGGGCAGCTGAGAGGATGCACATGGGGCCAAACAGGTGCCAAATGACAGGATTCAGGCAGAGCTCACAATCTGGAAGGTGCTGTGCTGTGGGCTTGGCCAGGCATGTGTGTTGCTCTTTTGCTTCTTCCAACATTTTCCTCACATGCCCATTAGGAAATGGAGGCTCGCAAAGACCGAGGTCCTAGGACTGAGTTAGGTTAGAAGCAGGCTCTGGGGGCGCCTGGGTGGCTCAGATGGTTAAGCATCTGCCTTCAGTTCAGGTCATGATCCCAGGGTCCTGGGATCGAGTCCCACATCGGGCTCCCTGCTAGGCGGGGAGCCTGCTTCTCTCTCTCTCTCTCTGACTCTCATGAATAAATGAATAAAAAAAAAAAGAAGAAGAAGCAGGCTCTGACCCCAAGGTTTCCAAATCCTCCTCATCCCATGTTTTTTCCAAAACACACCAAGTTGCTTCTTGAAAATAAACCCTAATTCTCTATTTAGCAACCTTTCCAGCCATCATTCTGATTCCTGTCACAAACACTCATTTCCACCATCAACTGATGCCTTTTCAAGGATATTCTCATATCACGCCTGTACGTTGCCAAAGCAGAAAGGAAACTCTAGGGAACCCCAGTCCTTTGCTCTGGGTACAAGGCCACTGATGCCTGGGAGCCAGGGCACTAAGATTAGTGTGTATTGACATCATTCTTGCACTGAAGACACTTGATCTCTAAAGAAAATTATTTCGGGGCACCTGGCTGGCTCAGTTGGTTGGGTGTCTGCTTTTGGCTCGGATCATGATCCCAGAGTCCTGGGAGAGAGTCCCGCATAGGGCTGCCTGCTCAGTGGGGAGCCTGCTTCTCCCTCTGCCTGCCGCGCCCCCCGCTTGCTCAGTCTCTTTCTCCCTGACAGATAAATTTAAAAAAAATTTTGAAAATTTTTAAAAAGTAAAGAAAAGTATTTCTAGTCAACAGTGCTAAGTCTCCTGTTCCCTACTCATGCAAACTGTTTAGTTTGGGCAGAGGGGTAGATAGATCCGTTGTCATCATCTGGAATAATTGTGAAATGGGTCTTTAAAGAAACAGGAGCAAAAACAATGAAAACAGAGCACTGTACTGGAGCTAATATCCAGAAGCCTCCTTCAGAGCACTCAAGGGGCCACGTCTCCTCTTCCCTCCATGATTCCTTCCCATCCTATGCCTTCATCCCACTTCAACCACTTTGACCATGCAGCACACAGATCTGGAACATCTCAGAAGTGTATTTCCAAATCTGGCGAATTCAGCCCTCCTGCTCTTGGGCTTCTCTGTACTACCTACCACATACAAAATGGTACTTCCAGTTCTCCCCTACATTTATGGGGCCTTCACCAACACAGCAGGCTGTTCCACACCTCAGTGACTCTGCACACGGGGTTCTTGCCTCCAAAACCACTCGAACCCACCAGTCTGAGGGGAAACCATTTCAAAATCTGCTCAACTCCACCTCTCTGTCGAGTGTCCCCGAGTCCCCTGGCAGAGGTGATCACTCACTCTGGGCTGTAAGCCCTCACTGTTTCTTGCTCATGTTTCAATAGCAGTACTGATCACACCATTACAAGCCACGGATGAGTTCTCTACTAAGCTGTAAACCAAGAGTAGCACGCATAGCTCTGTTTAAATCTTCATACATCTTGTGTCTAGCAGAGAGGAGCTAGATGAATGTCTAGGAAATAATAAGGCCACCCCACCCTCTGCCTCAATTCTCTAAGCTTCCTGAGGCCAGAGATAAGATTGTATCCCGCCCACCCCCCCGAACTGAGCACAAATGTCTAAGGCATAAACTGCAGCCGCATGCGCACGGTAGCTTATTTCTCTAAGAAAAAGGACAGGCATTCCCAGAGAGGCTCTGAGGGAAATGCTTTCAATTCACCGAACAAGAGGATTTAGCATCTGAGCCTCCTCCTCATGGACTGATCTGTTTCCACTTCACTTGTGCTAACTCATTTTACACTCAATCAAGCCTACACTAAGATCCAAGGTTATCCTCTGGGGGAAGGACAGTAAAATGGAAATTATAAAAGCTCATCAACAAATGCCAGAAGAAACCTTCTAGAAAGTGTATCCTGCTCCCTTTTCCCCCAAACAATTTCACTGGAGTGGACGAAGTTCAGTTCATAAAGATGTGTTCCCAAGGAACTACAGAAACCCTGAGAATCGTCACACCAGGTGAATGGGAACCAAACAAAAAATGTCTGCATCAAACTTTTAGAAAAGTGATAAAACTAAAAGAAGAACATGTTTATAGGTAGCAAAGGGGATAAGATAAGGGTAACAACAAGAGGATCCACCATTCCATTTGTTGCCAAAGAGAAAAGCAAAAGGGGGTGGGGGGAGAGAGACTCTAACCATGAAATGAGGCAAATACATACTCTACGTTTAAAATCCTTTCCTCCAACAGGGAGGAGTCAGGGAGAAGAGAACAGCATTCAATTAGTTACTAATTCAATTCAAATTACATTCTGGCTGAAGAGTACTAGTTTCTCCAGAATCCCTATTAGAAAAGGCTGAAGGGAAGGAGATCATCTAAAAGCTGCTTTTGCTTGCTCACTGCTCTTAAAGTTTGAGCCATATGAATAGCAGTATTCTCTAAAGATATTTTTATTCACATTTTTAAAAGATTTATTTATTTATTTATTTATTTGAGAGAGGAGGCAGGCAGCAAAGGGAGAGGGACACAAAGTCTTAAACAGGCCCTGCACTCAGCGCAGAACCTGATGCGGGGCTCAACCTCACGACCCTGAGGTCATGACCTGAGCCGAAACCAAGAGTCAGACACTTAACCTACGGCCCCACCCAAGCACCCCTTTTACTCACACTTTATGTGAGACTGAGGAAACAGCCACCATCTGTTGTAAGTGGGAGGAGGGGAACTTCAAAGTCACAAAGCAATCCCACCACCTCTTGCTACCACCAACAGAGAACACCACAGTCAACATCCTATCGAAGGCAAATTGCACTCAGGCCATAAGAGCTATGATTTAGTTCTCTGGAGCAGATATTACCATGGGTTGTGGAGCAAAACCACATTGGTTCCAATCCCAGCTCTGCCTGTCGTAAGATGTGTGACTTTGGGCAAGTCCCTGAACCTCAACTTCTTCATCGGTAAGATGGGGAAATAAGCCCAGTCTCCCGAGGCCTTTGTGAGGATTGAGGTCATTCAAGTCTAGCATATGATTCGTGCTCTTTATTATTTAAACACAGTCAAGAAAAAAACATGTTACTTCTCTAAGTATTCCAAGTAAGATCTGCAATAGTATACACAGTCTTTTATCCAGGGCAGTGACTTTTTTTTTTCCACAGCAATTCTTTAAGCTATAGAACAGGCAGGTTTGATAAATCCTGTTCTAACAACTAGAAATCTGATGCATCAACTGGCTGACCAGCAGGCTCAAGGTCACCAAGCTCATGTGTTGTACCAGGAAAAGAGGACAGATCTCCCAACACCCAGCACAGTGCTCTGTAGAGGATCATGAATCTGTTGGACTACAAACATCCAATTGTTAATGAGATTTTTTTTTCTAAATTTCAAAAGAAACATTCTTTATAAATCTAAGCACAAGGCCTCTATTATGGAGAGAGAAAACAAGCCACAAATTGGAGGAGGCTGGATACTCCATATTGCTTTGCTTATGTGGTGACAGAAACACGAGATCCAGGTTCAAGGCGTGACTCCCTCATACCCCATCGGTGTGACCTTCAGTCAACCAATGTTTGAGTCGCTTGTCATTTTAAGAGCCTAATGGGAATCATTCCTGCTCCATCTAATACACGGGCCTTTGTATGATCAAATAAGAGTATATACTCAAGCATCTTAGGAAGTCAGAAAATACCAGGTACTTATTTGGTTCCTTCTTTTTTTTGTGCTTATTTCTAGCAAACTTATGTCTGATATGAATAGCAAGGAAATCGATTTGTGGAAAATGTATAATACAAGCACAGATCTGTTTCCAAATTTGCTGTACATCAGAATCACTCGGGCAGCTTTGGAAACTCTTACTGACCAGGTCACCCACACCAATTAAATCAGCCTATTTGGATGTGGCAGCTGAGCATAGGGCTTTTTTTTTTTTTTTTTTATTCTTATGTTAATTCCCATACATTACATCATTAGTTTTAGATGAAGTGTTCCATGATTCATTGTTTGTGCATAACACCCAGTGTTCCATGCAGAATGTGCCCTCCTCAATACCCACCACCAGGCTAACCCATCCCCCCACCCCCTCCCCTCTAGAACCCTGTTTGTTTTTCAGAGTCCATCGTCTCTCATGGTTCGTCTACCCCTCCGATTTCCCCCCCTTCATTCTTCCCCTCCCGCTACCTTCTTCTTCTTCTTCTTCTTTTTTTCTTAACAGAGTATAGGGCTTTTTTAAAGATGTCCCGCAGTAATGTTTGGAAACCACGCAGTGCTCACTGCCTACACTAATTCATGCTGGAGCTACTCCATTAGACTCTTGTTCAGCACCATCTAATATGAGAGGCACTAGTTCCATGTGACTATCTGAATTTGAATTAAACTTAAGATGGAATTCCTAGTTTTATTTGCTATCTTTCAAGCGTTCAAAAGCATGAGGCTCGTGGCTACCTTACCAGGCTATGTCAACGTATATTATTTTCATCACAGAAAGTTCTATTGGACAGAACTGCTCTAGCCCATACTTAATTATCCTATACAATGGATAGGAATTCATTTTGTAATTACATACCATTTTCAATTATTTGAGTATTAAAGGTGCAAAACGTTTCAACATCTAAACCTGTGCTGTCCAATCCAATAACCCCCCAGCCACATGTGGCTACTGGCACCTAAAATGCAGTTAGAGTGACTGATGAACTAAAATTTTAGTAATTTGTAATTCAAATTTAAAAACAGATATCCACTTCAGTTACTGGACAATTTCTAAGTATATCTGGGACAAATTCAGTATGTGAATCTACTTTTTCAACTCTACATTTTATAATCTAAATAAAGATCAAGTATTTACAACAAAAATTTATTAAAAAAAATTTTTTTTCATTAAGTAAATTTACCCCTAGGGTAAAATTTTTATATTAATAAAAAATAAGAACATAGAAATCTAGGATTTTAAATATATGATTAAAAATAATTTCACCATGGGGCACCTGGGTGGCTCAGTCAGTTCAGCATCTGATTCTTGGTTTCGGCTGGGTTCATGATCTTGGGGTTGTGAGATCCAGCCCCGAGTCAGGCTCTGTGCCCAGTGGGGAGTCTGCTTGGGATTTTCTCTTTCCCTCTCCCTCTGCCCCTCACCTCTCCCACATGCGCAGGTGCGTTCTCTCTCGCTCTCTCTCCCCCCACAAAAAATAAATAGATCTTTAAAAAATAATAATTTCACCGGGGAACCTGGGTGGCTCAGTCAGTTGCATGACCAGCTCTTGGTTTCTGCTCAGGTCATGATCTCAGGGTTGTGGGATCGAGCCCCATGTGGGGCTCCACCCTCAGCACGGAGTCGATTTGGGATTCTTTCTCTCTTCCTTTCCCTCTGTCCCTCCCCCTGCTCACATTCTTTCTAAATAAATAAAGTCTTTAAAAAACAATAATTTCACCTGTCTTCTTTATCTTTTAATGCGGCTACTGGGAAATTTAAGTTATATGGTTCACAATATTTCTATTGTACAGCTCTGTTCTAACTTATCAGTTCTTTGAAGGCAAGGATTATATATATTACTCTTTTCTTATTCTCTACAGAGAGGACCACTGCGGACAGACAAGGTTTTAAACAAATATTGACTCAATTTAATTCAATACTAGGCCAAAATACTTTGCTTGCTCCTAAGTTTGGTTATATGGGTTGAATTTCAACTGTGAGCTTTGTAACAAATAGATTTCCATCCAGAAGAAATCATGTATGTAGGGACAACTTGAGCAGTAACTTCCTTCTGCCTTTCAATTTATTTTATCTGGTCAGACACTGTACACTTAACGGCTGCTGGAAAAAAAAAAAAATCAAGCATTTGAAACCAAATAGTTACATTAATTATCAATATTTTAATTTAGCCCGACACACACAGAACATGCTATATTCTTTGGTCCCACCTGACTTCTTTCAATCAGAATCTGGTCTTGTCATAGAGCTTTACCACCAACGGAAGATAAAATGACCACTGGATATGCAAATGAGCTCACTGAAAAAGACATGTGAATGTTCACAATTTACTCAATTTATGGAATATTTTTATTTTAACAGGCACATAGAGAACTGGCTTAAATTGAATCAGAGACTGGTTATTAGTGTCTTGCACACTTCATCTTATAATAGTTGTTCCCCTTTCACAAAAGATAGCAGTATTGTTTAAATGCCTATGTTTTGTTTGGTGACTAGGAAACCAGAAGGAAATTTTGGTGATTTCCAATTCAAGTGTATCGCCTCTCTGACAGCTTCTAGCTCACAGAAACAGGCATTACGTTTAGTACCGCCTCTTCTGGCCAAGGTTAAATTCTTTTAATTATTTGTAATAGGTAGAAACCTATTGTAAGAACTCTAAAGTAGCTAGTTATTTAAGGCTCTTTTAATAAAAACTGACGTCTTCTCTTTTCTGCCATAAAATTGATAGAAAAATTAATGAAAAGTAGAAAATTGAAAGAAATAAAAAAAAATGTTGCTTAATTAGTTCACAAGAGTTTCACTTAATGCAATAAGATCCCCCCAAAATGGGAAAAGGCAAAATCAATTTCATAAAAATAAATCTATTTATTTGGACCTAAGCCCTCCTAGGGGGTCTAGAAAATAAATGTAAAATAACAAAGACTCCATTCCAATCTTAACAGCAGCAGAAATAAAAATCATGGCATATTCATGAAAGGCCATGATTCCAAAAATGTTTGGTTCAGTGGGAATTCAGATTTTGGGGTATTCTTTGCATTCCAACCATCAAGAAGAGCTTGTTATCAGAATGCACTGAAAGCACAGCGTTCCCTCTGCATGTTCCCAAGAATTAGCCATCTTCCCTCTTTCGAATCTTTTCCATGACAGAATTCCTGCTTTTGATATTTCACGTTAGGTCCCTGAAACACAGAAAAGTTCGATAAAAAAGTAAACCAGGAGGCACGGCAATTTTGCCATCCCAAACAGGTCATCCCCAAATCTCAGCTGTCCTATCTGTCTCACCCACTCCCACTGGAGTGCGCAGACTGGCTCTTCGTCTGCCTTTGAACTTTACAACTCAACACTGGTTCCAAAAAGATGGTGCACAGTCGGGTGCCCTGAACTCAATCTAATGCACACTTCCCAGAAGACACGCTCTTTCTAGATTCATACTCACCTGTGGTAAACTGGCATTCATTTCTCAAAAATACCATCATCTCCCCCGACAAGGACAGCATGATGTCTATCACTAGGAGAGGATAGATCATTCACTCCCCCTCTCCAGGAGCGTCCAGCACGTGTTGCCTGTAGGCTGCCTGTTTCAGCATCGCCCACCAAGTCTATTAAAAAGCCAAATTCCTGGGCCCCATCCCAGACCACTCAATCAATCTCTCTAAGGCTGAATCCAGGATCCAGCCTTTTAACCACTTCAGGATGGCTAATCTAGAGGGAAAGATCAAATGCATTCACAAAGAAATTAAATAATAGCACTAGCTAATTATGATCAACTCCAAATGTGGAGTAAGGATGGTCAATGTCACAGATTTCATAGGAAGGATGGGCAGAAATAAGGGAAGACAGTGTTTTGGTCTGGCAGAAACTACAAGTCAGGCAAAGGCGTGGAGTCAGGAATGTGCAATGTGCAGAACTGAGCAGGGGACAGAGGGCAATGGCAAGTAAACACATCCAACCAGAATACGGAGTTCTCGTTCAAGACCACGATAAGAAGGGATGACTAGGACCCTCCTATAGGGTGACCTGAGTGCCTTGCCAAGGAGTATTTCTGAGTCAAAGAATGACCTATCAAAAACAGCAGTCTAGCAATTATGGCAGCAGTATAAACACTTGCAAGAAAATCTGGGGGCCCGTTTACCTGGGTCAGAGAACCAAAGACACAGCAGCAAGATCCCATTCCTCCTTTCCCAACACACAAAGATGTCCACACCCTAATCCCCAGAACCTGGAAATACGTATTAGCATCCATGGCAAAAGGCTGATGAGAGTCAAAGGACCCTGTGATAGGGAGATTACCCTGGTTTATCCAGGTGGGACCAATCTTCCAAGGCTGTGGCCAGAAAACCAGAGAGATGACAGCATAAGGACATGGCTGGACATTACTTGCTTTAAATATGGAGGAATGGGGCCATGAGCCAAGGAATATGGGCAACGAGAAACAGCAGGGAAACTAGTTCTTCCCTAGAGCCTCCAGAAGAAACACAGGCGTGCCAACACATGGATTTTAGTGCCATGAGTGAGACTCATCACAGTTCTGATCTACAGAACTGCAAGATAATAAATTTGTGTTGTTTTAAGCCACTAAGTTCGTGGCAATTTGTTACCTCGGCAATAGAAAACGAATACACCTTTTGTTCCCTTTTCTTCACCGAGGCCTCTTCCACTATGCATCACCCTCAGACCTACATCCGCCCATCAGGAGGAGTCACGGAGAGGTCTCTCGAGTAGCACACAGAAACCCAGCTCCGTAAGTGTCACTTGCTTCTGAGATTTAGCTACAGGTGTGAAGAAGCGGCAGTCAGTCACCGTAGAGTTAGTGTAGCTCCACCCCACATCATCTTTACAGACTTCTCCCCCAGCGTCACTTATCTCCAAAAACAATGCAAAGTCTTGGAGCCAATCCAGATACTGCAACCCCAGTAGGGTTTAAAAGCGTCTGTTTGTGTTTGTCACCCCATTCCGTAATAAGCGTCGTGAACAGTGCTCTCTTCAAAAACCTTTATTTTACTAGATCCTAGCGTCGTGCTTCAACTGTAGTAGGTGCTCAATAAATAAATGAACAGACAAGTCTTCATCTCTCCAAGTTTCCTTCTTAACATTCAACCAACTCCGATCCAACTCTAGCCCACCATTCTCCTAATTTAGATATTTACTAGATACTTCAGTCTTTTTACTAGACTTCAGTTAAGAGCCAATTCCGTTCTTCCAGCACTGAAGACTCCCCAATATCATAACCAAATATGGCAGCAAGCATACAGTGTCACTCAACAACATATTACTAAAGAAACTACCAGCAAATAGCAAACGCTATCAAAATATACCACGTCTAAGTTCTTTGTAGCAAGAGTAAACTGAAGGACATACCACAAATAGTCTTGATTGAAACCAGCACACCACCTTCTCCACAACCTAGTTTACAGACAATTCTGGTTCTCTTTGCTTCTGACTCAAGACACAGGTAAGGAAAGAGATGGAGGCACTCATTTGACCTCTGCAAACCTCACTTCCCACATCGATGGTTCTAGAAAATGAGATTAACAAAGTCTTCCTCCTACTACTGACAGGACAGTTGGAAAGAAAATCTGATTAAAGCAGGAGTTTGTCGGGGTGCCTGGGTGGCTCAGTCGTTAAGCGTCTGCCTTCAGCTCAGGTCATGATCCCAGGGTCCTGGGATCGAGCCCCACATCGGGCTCCCTGCTCTGTGGGAAGCCTGCTTCTCCCTCTCCCACTCCCCCTGCCTGTGTTCCCTCTCTCGCTGTGTCTCTCTCTGTCAAATAAATAAATAAAATCTTAAAAAAAAGAAAAAGAAAAAAGGGCAGGAGTTAGTCAAAGCAACACAAATAAAGGAGGACAAACTTTCTGGCTCTAAAAGGCCCCTCTTTTCAAAACCGTCCCTCCTTACATGGATCTGATGTTCTACCTTTACCTTTAAATGCATTAATCATTACATATGTTGCACTGAAATACATGGAACTTTCCGGGCATCATCAATGAAGACAAATAGGACACGAAAGCGTACATGACCCCCATCTCAAAGATGTCCCCAGCCTCCAACCTCCTTAAGAACTTTAGCCTCAGTTTCCAATCTGAGCTTCCCTCTCTCCTTCACACTTGCTGAAACTTCCTCTGGCAGTTTCACCAGTGTGCTTTTTCTTATTCTCTATTGACTTATTTGTTTTGCTAACACCGTCTTTTCCTTAAAAGGACTTCATCTGATTTGATTCAATTTCCTTATTTGTTTGCTTTCTCTCCTGGAGGCCTTAGGCCTTATTCCACCGCCTTTGCAGCGGCCACCCCCACTCCCATCCCTTTTAAGTGCACTTTCCCGTCTGGTTCAGTTTTCTCTCTTTGGTCTGCCTTCTGGCGCAGGGTCTCCCCTCACCCGCCCTCCTTCCCTGACCTCCTTTCTGGCCATCGATAAAAAGGAGGCTTGCCTCCCGCTGCACAGATCCGCTTCTGAAGAGACCACCTTTGAGGTGGGCTTTGAATACGACCAGGCCTTCCAAGGGCAGCAGCTTCTCCCGCATCTAGGGACCCCTGGAGACCCTCTCTATCATAGGTCTACTTCAATCCCCACCCTGAAGCTGCATTCATGGCAAGCTTCTACTCACTCCGGATGCAGACAGCCTCTAGGGACACTGCTTTTTCTATCACAGGAGAAACAGCTACAGGTGCTGAGTGCTTGGGGCGGGGGGGGGGGGGGGGGGGGGCCACATCACCCCCCCTTTCCCCTTCTCTGGTCCCTTTTCTGATTAATTCAATGGTATGAACAGCCACCCGAGGTCTTTTCCTCATGCATGTTGATTAAAGTTCCAATCGTTCAGTGGCCCTTGAAGACATGGAGCCTGAGCTTAATGAGGAGCTCCTTGGATCCCCTTAATGCCACATTCTTTCACAGCAAGCAAGCCAGCACTGAGCAAATTTGGATGGATGGCTGCAGGCACACAACTGTTCGTAACCAGCCACAGGCTCGGGTAACACCTTAAATCAAAACCACGGATTTTCTGTGCCCTTTGCAGCTCCATTTGTCACCTGTGATCCGGCAGGATTTTTAACACTTCTTTTCAAGTGAAATGTTACACCCTCCCAAAGAGAGATATTTTCAGCTAGATGTGTGAGGATTTTCACCTATGGTGTCTCCAAGAACTAGTGATAAGTCTTACAGTCTTAAATTTAATACAAGCCCCCCCCCCAAAAAAGGATTAAAAAATACTGAAAATTAGCTGTCTTTATCAGTCAATTGCATAGCCTTTTCCAACTGCAAAGAAAAACCCAATCCTAATATTAATTTGTTCATTTCCTGCCATAAAGTAACTCAGCTTCAGCTTTCTAAAGTATTCTTTGCTTGCCTTATTTTCATTTTTCATGTTTTTGAAACATGTTCTTGGCTATACATTTTGGGCATGCATACTTTCCAATTAGGCTCTCACGCCTGTCCTTTTGTTACAAAGAAGCTCCCTTTTCACTTTCTGCTCATAATGGCCATACTGCGAGGGACAGAAGGGCAGACAGTCTCAACTAATCAATCACCCAAACAGATAATTCAGATCTTTACCTTCCGCACTCCTAACCCACCCAACTAACCTTTATTGAAAGCCGCTAAGCCAGAAGTAAAACCAGAAGTTGAATTTTAACTCCTTTTGTTTGTTTCTCGCTCTAACAAAGAGGCTAATAAGCAGTAAAACAGCCAGAAGGCTGGGCAGCAGGCAGGAAAAGAACGAAAACAAGCATCCCGGCAATCCACAAACTGGATCGACCCTTCCTCTGAGACCAAGGGCCCTCCCCTCCCAGCACTGATCACAGCCAATAATTCAGGTTTCAAGTGCCGTGCAGAAAGTTCCCTTTAACTATACATCTGGGAGGGGGACTTCTGAGCAGAATACCCCTCATTGAGGAGTCTGTTCACAATCACCCAGGATCAGCCAGGTCCCAGAATCCACTCCTGACCTTTCATCCCGCCGTATTTTCTTTCTAATCCTGCACCACACTGAGGCTCAACTCCGGTTTACACTGGGACTGAGAAGCTGAGAACCTAACCCTGCTGCTTCCAGGCGTGAGATTAACCACTAATTGCACCCCACCTGGCACACCCCCATACCCCCCACCCCCCGGCCTGGCCCTGCACGGAGGATGCAAAGGAAGCCCTGGGCCCAGGACGTGCCATCCTCTGCAGCTGGAACAATCGCTCAATGACTTCCCCCACGTACTGACACGGCCCCCTCACCTCCAGAAGAGAGGGAGAGAGAGAACACAGTCCAAAGCACCCATGTGGGAACGATCTGAGCAGTCACATTTGTACCATTACAAAAGCGTTTTTTAAAAGACCTTTTTTTGTGTGCAAATTCCTACCAACCCACACTTATTTGTCTTTATAAAGAAGTTTTTGCTCCATCAACCCACTGCGTCGTAGTTTCTGCCCAGGAAAATAAGGTGGCAGCCCGGACAAGCCCCCAGTGATGACTCCCGGAGAGCAAAACTTTGTATGAGAAAAGACACAGACGAGCTTTTGTTGTTCTGAAATGCTCCCTAAGGCAGAAGGCGGGGGCATTCGGCAGAGAGGCCGCCTTCTGCCGCCCAGCATTTCTCGTGTTGCTTTTGAGAGTTCAATGAGCCACACTCCTGAAAATCCGATTTCAGAGATTTTTCTTCAGAACCTACCCACAAGCCCCCCAACTGTCTCTCAGGAAGGGGAGAGGAGAGAAGATTCCAACACCTCAAGTGACCAAAGCAACAGCGCAACTTCCACACTGAGGAGTGACCAGAGTTCAGGGGACAGGGGAACCGTACAGCTGGGGCACGGGGCCTGCAAGCTCTGTGCTGACATCAGCAATTACATGCACAGACCAGTGACCGGGCCCTAGAGACTTCAGATCAAGGTCAGGAACCTGCTAGCCAGAGCCTTCCAGGCTGGGGGAGCCGGCCTTTTTTCCCCTTTGTGATCCAGTCCCCTCTGCTCCCCTTCTCCTCCCTCAACCCACTCCCCCAAAGGGCCCCACACAGGCCTGAGCTTAGCAATAACATGAGGGCCCACTGAGCCCTAAACTCAAAGTTCAGCTTGTAGACAGAAGTGGCTGATGGCTGTGCTTCTTCAAGTCAAGTCTTTGACTGTTTTTTTATTTTTATTTTTATTTTTTTTAAGATTTTACTTATTTGAAAGAGAGAGAGAGCATGAGAGGGAGAGAATGCGCAGGTGCAAGCACGAGCAGGGAGAGGGGCAAAGCGAAAAGCAGGTTCCCTGCGGAGCCCGACATGGGACTCGATCCCAGGACCCTGGGATCATGACCTGAGCCAAAGGCAGACGCTTAACAACTGAGCCACCCAAGCGCCCTCAAAGTCAAGTTTTTAAAAAGCACCCTAATTACATCAATGCACTGAGTTTGCTCTGGAAGTCTAGTGTTCACGAGTGTAGACTCTCTGGAGAAAGTCACTGAGGTCAGAATCCCGGCTCTGCCACTTACTAATTACATAACCTTGGGCAAGATAATTAAGCTCTGTGCCTCAGTCTCCTCATCCATGAAATGGTGCTAAATAATAGCACTGACGTCCATCAGGTACAGATTAAAAAAATGAATATGCCTAAAAGCCCTCATCACAAAAGCACTCAAACACAAGCCTATGAACTACAGAACTGAGAGATTTGAACATAAACACATGTACTTTGGAACAATATAAAAACTTAATGGAAAAAAAAAATGCCAAAAAGTCAAAATTAGCACCTCCAGCAGAATATGGAGAAGACAAAACACTTGAGCAGTTATCTAATCCCGTGGTTTTCAAACTTCTCTTTTTTTAATCCTGGAACATTTTGTTCAACAGAATCTTACTCCAAGTTGAAAGGCAAAACAAAAGTGGAGCTTTTCCAACTGAGGCTGGGGTGAGGGGGGAGGCCCAATGACCCAGCCCCATCTGAGAAACACTTTTGAAAACCATTACCACAGGCAACAAACGCACAGAGCAGGGACCCAATCTCCTGACCTTGTTCTGGTTTTGTTTTTGTCTCTTGAGAGGACATCAGCCAATGCCTTTGAAGGATGGAGTGCAGAGGTAAGAGGCTGGCTATATGAGATTTTGTGAGAACTCAGGCAGGAGACACTGAAATTAAGCGGATGGGAAGGACACAGATGTCAGGCAGCAGAGGGGATATGGGACTAATTTACTCAGAAGGAGGGAGGGGGGAGGTAGGCAGGGGCGGGGAAGAAGAGCTGAGGAGGACTCTGCTTTCTGGCTTCTCACTGTAGGAATTCTTGTATGTGTGTAGTAATGCTATGTTATAAATAATAAAGACTAACCAATCATTTTTAACAGAAAAGTTTTAGATTTTTGAATAATCAATCTAGTTAAAAGCAGAAAAGATATTTTTCACCCTTAAATATAACACCAAAATGTATTAATAAAATTCCTAGCTGTACTTACAACACATGAAAAGCTTGCAGTACCTTAAGTCCCTGTTCCATGAGTTCTCACTGTCAAATACTATTACAGAAGTCAAAATTAAAGCTGACCACGTCCTCATTTCATTGTTACTCAAAAGTAAGCTTGTGTTTTGTTAATTGGTTTCTTTTAGCTCCCCTTGCGTCTTGTCTTTCCTATTAACATGAAGCAGAGAAAAAGGTATGATGTTGCTACAAGTTCTGATGGATACGGGTTTTACGTGTTTGGTTTTGAAATATGCATTTTTTTTTTAAGATTTTATTTATTTATTTGACAGAGAGAGACACAGCGAGAGAGGGAACACAAGAAGGGGGAATGGGAGAGGGAGAAGCAGGCTTCCCGTCGAGCAGGGAGCCCGATGTGGGGCTCGATCCCAGGACCCTGGGATCATGACCTGAGCGGAAGGCAGACGCTTAACGACTGAGCCACCCAGGCGCCCCTATGCATCATTTTCTGTCATGTTTTTATCTAATTGCTTTGACAGTGCAAATATTAAAATTGGTCTTTATTCCCTGGACACGCAGGGATGGAAACTTCTTGTTGGAATCTTTTCAAGAATTAAATTATTTCAGGGCACCTGGGTGGCTCAGGTCATGATCCCAGGGTCCTGGGATCAAGCCCCACATCGGGCTCCCTGCTCCACGGGAAGCCTGCTTCTCCCTCTCCCACTCCCCATGCTTGTGTTCCCTCTCTCACTGTCTCTGTCCAATAAATAAATAAAATCTTTAAAAAAAAAAATTATTTCAGTGTACCTGAGCAAGACCTAGAGCTATAGAGACACGAAAATTGGAGGGAAGAGGAAAGAAGAGGCACTGGGTACATCTGGAATGGGGTAAGACTCATCCTTGAAATCTGTTTGAATAAACTGAAGTTTATATGGGGTGGAATATATAAAGATGGTGATAATTCAGTAGACCACTCTGGGAAAATGTAGGAATTCTATGTGGTTAAACATGTGACCACATTAATGCTTTAGCAAATAGTTCTGACACCATATTAGAGAAGCTTCTAAAAGTAAATTTCATTTTAAAGCCTCTGGATTTTTAAATGACTGTCTTTATTTTAAAAAGCCACAACTCTTGGGCGCCTGGGTGGCTCAGTCGTTAAGCGTCTGCCTTCGGCTCAGGTCATGATACCAGGGTCCTGGGATCGAGTCCCATATCGGGCTCCCTGCTCCGCGGGAGGCCTGCTTCTCCCTCTCCTACTCCCCCTGCTTGTGTTCCTGCTCTCACTATGTCTCTCTCTGTCAAATAAATAAATAAAATCTTAAA
The DNA here is from genome assembly GCF_029215605.1 of Mirounga angustirostris. Classification (NCBI taxonomy): domain Eukaryota; kingdom Metazoa; phylum Chordata; class Mammalia; order Carnivora; family Phocidae; genus Mirounga; species Mirounga angustirostris. Next base: position 118,700,780 of record NW_026991711.1, on the reverse strand, counting down.
AAAAAAAAAAAAAGCCACAACTCTTACATATATCCATTTGCACTACATTACTAAGCAATGAAAACAAGACCTGAGCAGGAATATTTTTCGTCTGTACAAACACAAAGTCCCTCTCAAATGGAGTGAACCTAAAACAGAAGGTTTTCCCTCCTCTCTAGAAGCTAACAGCAGGTAATGTTAAATGTCTGAAAGAGGCATTTATTGTAAAAAAAAAAAAAAAAAAAAAAGCTGATGGATCCCTTCCCTATAGGGGTGAAAGCCCCAACGTCCTGCCATCAAATGATGGGGTGGTGGGGGGAGAGTTAAGAAAAAATTGAGAAATATTACACTATTAATTAATTTTGCAGGAATCCATCAGATGGTAGAAAAATCCTGGAAAAAGATATTCTATCCCACGACCTGTAAGTGGAGTCGAAAAGGAAGTAGTCCCAGAGTCTGCTCCCTGCATATGAACACAGATTAAGCTTGAAGGTCACACATCTAAGGGGCCTCATGCAATAAAAAGCTAAGAGAAAAATTTAAGGGAGAGAAACCAGAGAGTGGAAGAAGACAGAAAGACAAAAGAGAGACAAAAAGATGGAAAGAAAGCAAAAGGGAGGAAAGAAGTGTTCTTGATTTGAACATCTACTAGTCCTTTCTAGTAACTAAGAGGCATCCAAGTAAATTTACAAAAAGAGAAACATGCCACAGCAGCCCCCACACCCCCGCCTGGTGAGCTCAGCGTCAACCTTGACTACTGAGCACTACCTTACCCAATTAGAGGCTTCAACACACCTTTGTCAGGCACAAGGCTTTCCTTCCCCACCCCCTACCCCCGCCACAAAGCCACAGTGCAAGGCTTAAAAGCACCAAACAATTCTGTATGTTAGAGACTCTTCAAGGGACAAGAGCATGAGATGTAGAGAATCCAGGCACGTGCATTTAATCAGTTATTGAGGCAAACAGATCTTGTCAAAGCACTTCCCAAGGATTTTCTTTTTTCAAAAATTTTTTCTTAGTCCCAAAGTGGTCACTGACCTACTTTTAAATTACGAAAAAAAAAGGTGCAATGCTTCAAGAGAATTGCAGAACCCAATGCACAGGTGTTGGACAAATGCTCTGATGAATGCATCCAGGCTCTGAGAGCATTCTCAAGTAGTTACAAAAGGTTTCCTTTCATACCACACTAAAAATACAAAAAAAGAGAGAGAGAGTGAAAACCCCTAAGAATTATACTCCACATTTAGCCTGTTCTTCCAAGGTCAGTCAAGGAAAGAGTTTTATGAGCAAGCTCCTCAGTGTTATCAGTGTGAGGGGCAGCCTAGGCTTGTCCTGAAATTAGCATTTCATGTCCCTGGAGGATTCTTTTGTGTTGCTTTTGTATGAATATTACTAAAACTCCATTCAAGAGTCAAAAGTATCATGTCCTTTAAAACACACACACACACACACACACTCTCACATGTAAGGCCCAAGCACGTAGCAACACTTGCCTGACTAATGTTTTGCACTACTCTTAGAAGAAGCTCTATAAAAGGAGCTTAAAATCAATCCTATTATCCAAAAATTTGAAATCAAGCAGTAAATACTTAAACACGAAGGACCACTGAAACAATCAAGTGCAGAACAGCCTTTTTATCATTACTTTTTCTCAAGCGTCAAATGCTAGGTGCAAAATTCTCTGCTGCCAAGTATTTATTGTAAGCCGCTCCCTCTCAGATGCAGCCAGGTATGTTTCAGCGAATTCAATAGGTGTAGGGAAAACATGCCTGGAAACACCTCTACAACCATTAGTACAACCTGCAGGCTTGGGGGCAGTGTATCATACTGATGAAGATACCACCTTTGGAAAATGTATTCCCTGTAAAATTACAGGTAAGTAATAAAACTAAATGAGACAGGGGCCTTCTAAACATTGCACAAATATTTTCAACTGAATGCCAGCAATGTCAGGAACTTTAAGAAATAGCCTACGGTGATATATGGGCATACATTCCATGTAACGGGCAAACAAAGGTGATGCACGTGTAATCAGGAACAAACAAATGCCAAAACACATGGTCCAAGGACAGAAGACAATGAGAGAGGAGCAAAATCCCTGGAGGGAAGTGAAGGGGACAGGGCACTACTGGGTGGGCAGACTGTCCAGCGAGTCAATCTACTGCAGTCATCTAGGCAGAGGGTGATCTAGATTGCATTAGGGGGTGAAGGTGATGGGGGATAGAAATGGATTGAAAATGCATTAAAGAAACATTCCAAGTGGGTAAAGATGGATGATAAATTTGTACATATGAAAGGGAAACAATGGGCCTAGGTTATACACTGTAAATCTGAATGAAACTCACTGCTATGTAATAAACTTTTTTTACTTCGTCTAATTATCAAGGGAGTTTAAAATACTCAACTCCTACTATCGTCTAGGCTAAAAATCTGAGTGTGTTTCCTAAATCAAAAATAAGTTGAATTTATTCATAACAGCCTTTAGAAGATCATGAAAAGTCTTTCTAAAAAAAAAAAAATCTTCTTCTCCTTCAGGGTAAATATCATCACTATACGGGAAAACTCCCAACTCAGTCATCCACCAGGGCTTAGCTGCCTACAAAATCCCATGATGTGATTCCTCACGACCTTTTCCTTCTCCAGACCCCCTTCTTTTTGAAACTTTACCTTTTCTAAAACAAGGAAAACTGCCACATCCAAGGGAGCACGAGTTGTGTTGGGGCTATATGTTTGTAAGAGAAGAGGTCTGTAACAGTATGTAGGAAAATTAGCAAGGGGTTATGCATCCCTACTTAAACACCACACACATGAAGCACCTCATTTATCTGCAGCTTCCTCAGTAAGACGGTCTGAAGTCCATCACGTTGAAACAACTGCTGCTCTCTTTTACTTTAGATCATCCTCTGAATGAAAATCTTTGTTCAACTGAATTCCCTAGAGCAAAACCACCAAACTACTTTTCATTTTCAGCTTCAACTATTCACCTGGTACTTCACAGAGATGGTCTATTTAGATTCTCAAAGAGAATGCTTTTCTAACTTAAGTAAAATTCCAAACAATCACAAAAGCAGACAGAATAGTATACCGCACCTCCACGTGCCTTCCACGATCAGGGGCATTTTCCAATCCCACCCACTACTTTAAAGAGAACCTCAGAGAGCATGTCATGTCATCTGCAAATACTTCAACACGCATTCTGAGAAGGACCTTGTTACGAGCAACCACCCACAAAATAATGCTTTGTTCTTTGAGAAACCTTTTTTTTTTTTAAATTAGATAGCCTTTCTGAGTATTAAAAAATGACTTTATCATTTGCTTAAAATAAAAGGCTACTGGTTAAGACAGGATTTTAGGGACAGTCCATCTGTGCCCAGCTCAGCCAGCCAGAAAGGATACAGGCATCTCTCAATATAATGCCAAGTCTGAACTTGGCAAAGATGAAATTCCTCACACTCTACATACATCACACACATGGTCTCATTTCTTATAAGGTTAGAGAACAAATCAATAAAGCTGGAATGAAAACCAAAGTCTGCTGGAGGCTGGAATTTCCCCAGAAGGCCACTGTTTCAGCTACTGTAGCTGCTCAGAAAGTATCATGAGTCAGCTTTCAAGATGAACTGTGATGATTTGGAAAAAGGATCTAGTGTGGGTTGGGGGGGGGGGGGGGCGGTTACTAGGCTGCTTGTCAACTAGCCAACCAGAAGCTCTGATGATGGGCTGATGGTATTTCTATCAGTGTTAATCAGCATGAAAATTAAATACTAGAAATCAGTCTACAATGGTGGTTCTCAGCGTATGTCTTCTCCAGACCAGCAGCATCACCTGGGAACTTGTTAGAAAATGCAGACTTTCAAGCCCTAACCCTCACCTACTGAATCAGAAACTTTGGGGGTAGGGCCCAGCAACCTATGCTTCAACAAGCCCTCCAGATGATTCTGCTGCATGCCAAAATTTCAGAACCTCTGGTCTAACATGGTAGCTGCTAACCATGTGACTATTCAAATTTAAAGTAATTAAAATTAAATAAAATTAACCATTCAGTTAGCTAGTAGCTACCATATGGGTCAGTGCAGATGACAGAACATTTCCACCATCACAGAAAGTCCCATTGGGCAGCAGGGGTCTAGAGCATTTAAACTGAACTATAATGTACAACCCATAGAATACAAGGCTTCTCTAGTTCTGGGGGGACCTAAAAAGTGGGGTTCGGATCCTGCATGGATCTCCAGAGCCTGTAGGCTCCAGGTGTCTGGTACATGACTTGATTCCATAGTGGGAAATCAGAGAATTGGGCGGGAAGGGGGAAGAGCATGAGGACTGTTTTCTAGTGTGGCCACACACAGGCCAGGTCTGTGTCCATGGAAAAGAGGTGGGACTCAAGGCAGTTGCTGAGCTACGGTTCTCACCAGGGACGTGGTGTAACAGAGACTGGAGGAAGTAAAGCTCCTGGTTTTCTTTAAAGAGAGAAGTGTGTACGGGGGTGTTGGGGGGGGGGGCGGGTTGGGTGGCTCAGTTGGTTAAGCGTCTGCCTTCAGCTCAGGTCATGATCCCAGAGTCCCAGGATTGAGCCCTGCATCAGGCTCCCTGCTTCTCCCTCTGACCATCCCTCCCCCCATGCTCTCTCTCTCTCTCTCTCTCTCAAATAAATAAAATCTTCAAAAAAAAAAAAGATAAGACTCGGATGCAGCAGGACCAAAAGTATCAGTATAAATTGGCTCTTCAACAGTTGGGCAGACTGGGATTCCATGAAATTCCTGGGCAGTGCCGCCATCCTCCCAGGAGCAGAGGTGAGATACCTGCCCCCAGTGGCTTTTGCCAGAGTAGAACTGGACAGGACTGTTTGTGAACCATCGCAAAGTCAGCAGAGACAAGCAAGAGAAGTCAAGAGGACTGAGATCCTGCCTACCACCTGGGCAGGAGCCAAGAGTTGGCAACATTTCCATATTAAAACTATTATGACCTCATATGTATCCTCCATGTATCCTCCCACAGGGCAGTGGAGCAGAGAACACTGAGTTGCCCAAACGCTTGCTGAACATTCAACGGACTATCCTATTTTTTTAAAGACTTATTAGAGAGTGCACCAAGTGGGAGGGACAGGAGAGAGACAGAGAATCCCAAGCAGACTCCACACTAAGCCCTACACAGGGCTCATCTCATGACCCTGAGATCACAACCTCAGCTGAAACCAAGAGCCGGAAACTCTCCCCTTCAGTGCCCCAAGCTCATGATCTCCCATCAGAATGAATGGGAGGATGAGCACTCACCTGCTCAAGAGTCTTTTCTGTAATACGTTATCCCTCTGGGGAAAATTTTTGATGGTTCTTAAGGAAAGCAGTCCAAAGATATAAATCTTTGGTGCAGTGTGGCACCCAAGTGAGGAAAACCCTAGGTGAGGGCACCCTCAAATCACAGTACCACTTGGTCTAAATAAAGTTGGCTACAGTGGGGTATGTGGGATAGGCAGGCAGACCACCCATGCAGGGTCTATGCGGTGGTCTCCCTTCCCATCTCATCCCATACTGTTACAGACATTCCTCTATCAGAATTTCCCCTCCCTTCTAAACCTTCCACCTTTCTTTCTTTGAGTCTTCCTATTACATGTAAACATGCCCACGTCTCTTCCATCATAATAACAAAAAAAATCTTCTCCCAAACCTTATGCCACCTGCTTCCCTCTGCTCTACCAACTGTCTTCTCTTCTTCCTTAACCAATTTTCTAGAATGTAGTTTAAGCAGTCTGTCCTGCTCCTCCTAAACGCACTGCTGTCTAGCTTCGACCTCCCCAAGTCACTGAAAATTCTAGGTCATGGTTGAAGTGTCAATGCCTGGCCCCTAACAGGTTTAGTGAGCACTGAATAAATGCATGGTGGGTTTCCGTGTTGTTAAATCAAATGCAACCTGCTCAGTGCTTAGTTTCCTTGCTGAATCAGCAGCCTTTGGCACTGTTTCTTCTACCCCACTCCCTCCTAAAGTACATACTTCTCTTGGCCTCCAGGACGGAAGCAGTACACAGTCCTGGCACTTTAGCACCTCTCCAGCTGTCCTCTATCTCCCTTCTCTACTTTCATTAATTACTTGTGCCCCTTAGGGCTCTGTCCAGGCTCTCCTTACTCACCGTCCTAGCTAATTCCATCCATTCTCAGGGCTCAACTCTTGATGATTCCCAAAGTAGTATCAATAGCCTCACTCACTTCGGAGCTTAAAGCCAGGGTCCCAACAACTGAATCTGATGTGTCAAAGGCACACCATCTCATCATCCTGCCCCTTGACCCCTCACAAAAAAATCTGATTATTGTAGATGCTCTATTTCAATGAATGGCACCACCATCCAAAACCTGGGCTTCACCCTTTCCTTCATTTGTCATATCTAACCAATCCCTAGCTCTTAAGTAGCTCTTGATAGACCTACTTCTCTTTATTACTTTATGGGTATTTCTTATCTGAAACAGTAATTAATACAGCTTCCAAATTGTTTTCCCTGTCTCCTATCCTGCCCAACCACCGACCATTCCCCATTCACTCCCACTGCAATCTGAGTGCTCTCTCAAAACGAGAGGTTCTGGAAGTGTGCTCCTCAGACCAGCAGCAGCTGCAGAACCTGGAAACTTGTTAGAAATGCAAATTCTCAGGCTCCACCCAGACCTACCTAACGTGAAACTGTGAGGGTGGGACCCAGCAATCTGTCTTTTTTAAAAAATGTTATACACGATAAAGTTGGAGAACCACTTTTCTAAAATATAATTCCACAATGGCTTGTCATTGTTCCTACAATAAAGGTCAACTTCTTCTACACAACTTCTTGTAGAAACAGTTGCGCTAAAATGAGAATTACAGAGGGAAGGATGAAACAGATAAATGAAGAGATAATGAGTCAGCCTTCTGGTAGGCAAATGGAAAAGGTATTATTGGCAAATGGAATAGCATGTGAAGAGGACTAAAAAGAGAAATACGGAGGACTGAGGGAAAAGATAATGTGCAGTGTTCAAGAGGTGGGGCTGAAAAGGTAGGCTGTCCAAAAACATGGTGGCAAATGATACTTTCTTCCCTTCCTTTCTCAGGTGTCAAAATTTGATCTGTTCCTTATCCAGTCATCCTGTCCCCCTTTCACCAACCAAAAAATCTTCCACAACACAGATTTCACACACAGAACTCCCTAGCCACCATTTCTTATTAAGAATACAAAACAAGGGGTGCCTGGGTGGCTCAGTCGGTTAAGCGTCTGTCTGCCTTAGGCTCAGGTGATGGTCCTGGGGTCCCGGGATCAAGCCCTGCATTGGACTCCCTGCTCAGCACAGAGCCCTCTCCCTCTGCCTCTCTGCCTACTTGTGCTGTCAAATAAAATCTTAAAAACAAACAAACAAAAACAAAAACCTAAGTAGTAAGAAGTTACACTCTCAATGTCTGCTCCTACAAAGTAAACACACTTCTCAGATTGGCCTTTAAGGTCCTCACCAAGTACTCATTTCCCACCACAATTCCACGTCTATTTTAACCCTATTGCCCTAAGTCCCTCACCTTTTACTAAAATTGGGGCACATATATCACTCTCATCAGGCACGCTCCTGTCACTTTATAGATCCTCAGTATTTAAATGTTATATGCACTTGTTTGTGTATCAATCACTTGCCATATCATAAAACTCAAAAATACTTAAGACACATGCATCTGTTCAACAGTTGTTAACTACCTCAAGGGCAAAACTGTTTCTCTTCTCAATTCCTCTTTTTCTTTTTTTTTTTTTTCCCAAGATTTTATTTCTTATTTGCCAGAGAGAGGAGAGAGCACAAGCAGGGGGAGTGGCAGGCAGAGGAAGAGGGAGAAGCAGGCTCCCCACTGAGCAGGGAGCCCAATGCAGGGCTTGATCCCAGGACCCTGGGATCATGACCTGAGCTGAAGGCAGCCGCTTAAGCGACTGAGCCACCCAAGCGCCCCTCAATTTCTCATTTTCAATATAAGTAGTGTAAAATGAGATTTCAAAATGGAGCAAGCAAGCCTGGCTAGGAGAGTCTCCCTAAAACAGGGTCGGAAGGCCCTAAGGGAGGAAGAATTTATGCACACGCTCACGAAGAAACATAAAAAACAAAACAAAAACAAAAAAAACCTTTCAGCCAACTCAAGCCTTCAGCCTAGACTTAACTTCTTCCTCACCATAACCCCGAATCATCTGCATTCTTCACCTGGAAAGGAGCCAATGTGATTTAACAAGTTTCAGTCCCTCATCTGCAGAGTAACTCAACCAATTTGGTTAACCTAGTTTCAATCCCTGTTATGCATAAAAGACCTAAATGAGCACTACACTCAGAGTCTTTTGCCTACAGAACTCAGCTCCCCACCCGGCACCCCCGTTTTTGTCTTCCTCTGAACACAATTTAGGTTTCTTCCTGAATTGTAATTTTAATTGCCCAAACAAACGTCTGTTAGCTCTCATTTTCAGTAAATTCTTTCTAGGTAAAGAGTAGGTTCAATAAAATGATAACTAAGGTCAATTCCAACTTAAAGCTTTATTACCTATAATCACATTTAGTACTATGCATATATTACAGAGTCCATAAATGTTGTTGACTAAGACTCCAGAAATCACACTTCCAAAAAGTCATGAAGAGGAAAGAGCTTGCTTTCTCTCTATCTCCCTCTTTGAAAAAGGCAAGGTAACAGCAGTTTTTCTTTGATTCCCACCATTTTGTGGAGGTTCACATTTCAACCACATCTTGTCGGAAAACTTAGCCATATTTCACATTTAAGTAAACAAGAATTCAATAACCTTTCCATAGTAGCATCCTATCATTCCTATAAAGGTAGTCTCCCATGGGGGGGGGGCACGGGGGGGGGGGCGCGGTGGACTACAGAAAACGCTTCAAAGGAAAAGAATGAAAGCTTTGTCTCTGTCTTCTACATGCAAAATCTCCCATAAGGACTTACAGCTTGAACAACGCCTTCTCTACTTGGCTCTAAGGGTAACAACTTATTCTTGTTTGTTTTTTAACCACAAAGTTAATCACTGTTGTGAACTACAGATACCTATCAAGGAGGGTTTCTGAAACTAACTGATGTCACGGCATTGAACTGTGTGAAGGCAGTTTCAACTTCCCGTTCCAAGAAAACACTTTTTATTCTAAAGAAAAAGAAAGAATTCCTGACCCCACCACACACAGTCAGTCGTGCTGTTTCCCTTATCCTTATCAGCATTATGTTTGTCGAGAAGTAGAAGGACATGTCAGTATTCACAGCCACACTAACAATCAGTATGATTTTGATTTCCTTTTCCACATCTTCCCGCAAGCAAGCAATCTCACAGCAGTTAGGTGCTTAAATGCCAAATTAATATGCAATAAAGCCCCAATTCTTCCACCTGGGAAGGTAGGCTGATCCAAGGGTGTTTCAAGCCCACTTCTCAGTTTGTGGCTCCTTCTTAAGACGTTCTCAGCAGAGCAGTCCACTTGGTAGTATTTCAAGTTCATTATCTACTTTCTGCTAGTGGTTTATTAAAATGCTGATCTTTCTGTCCAATTCTACAAAGGGTGTGATTTTTAAAAGATATTTATGTAAAACCCATTCTAAGCACCTGCTATATCATATGCCGATAACTTCCAGGAAGTTTAGGAAAAGAGATCAATGCTGCATAAGAATTATAATCATGGCGCACCAGAGCAAACTCAGTCAAACATGACCCCAAGGAGAAAAGGTCCAAGCTATATTCTTTCCCTGGCTAAGATCAGTATGGTAGCCTTCTTAGGAGTCAGTGTCCTGGTATCTTTAACCCCAAAGACACTGAAGAAAGGAATGAGTGTGTCGGATGTTGCAACCGGCACATGATATACTCATTTAATGCTCAAGAGCAACCTGCAAAATAGAGAAAACTATTCCCAAATTACAGATGAAGGTTCAGAGAGATACAGTGACTTACAAAGTCACTTTCATGCATTCAACAAAACACCTTTTAAAGTAAAAATGTTTTAAAAGCTGTTTTCTTATTTACCACACCCATTATGTAAAATAAAATGAAACTTGGCTTAACAAAAACAAAGCGAAAAAACAAAACCAAGAACGAATGTACACACACACACACACACACACACACCCAGGCATACACCCAACAAGACATGTCTTCTCTTTTAAAATAATAAATCTTGAACCTAACTCAGTATTCAGCTCCTGACTTATTTTCAATGTTTGTTTTCTTAAGGAGTAGTTGGTTAGATTTTTAATCATCCAAGCTAGCAGTTTTTAAACAGGCACACCGCACTCCTAACATAATTTCTCTCTGATTATATTTCATCTTTGTCAATTCCCATGTTACATAATTTCTTTTTTTCTACACCAAGGAATATTTGTTCCCTAAAAGCCAAACCTCCTAAAAAGATAGGGATATTAAACCTAGAACACTTCAATTAGCTGTGGCAACTTGCACACACAAAAATTATTCCATCCATTTTATGAGCCAGCCAACAACTTGAATGCTTTGATTTCACTTTCTTTTCAGTACCGAGGAGATTTTTAAACTGGTTCTGCTTTCAATCCCCAATAAGACCATCTTTGCTGATCTCTTAATCCGAAGTATTAGAAACGAAAGTGTGGGCAACGGATGAATATGGCATTGCTATAAATAAAGTTTCAGTTTATGAAAGAGTATCAAACTAACAGCAGGTCCTCCATATAGCCACTATAACTTTGTAGATTCCAAATGGCATTAACCCCCAGAGGCTATGACCGCAAAAACTGAGCCTGATTGTTTACCCAGAGAATGTGTTGCTAAATCAGAGGGCCCTCCCTGTCTATCCCATGCCCAGAGCAATTAGGCTTTCCCCTCCCACTAAAATAGAAGCCACAGACAAGTGGCTCTCAGGACAATTAAGACAAGCTGACAGTTTTTCACTAACGTACACAGTGAATGTCTCAAAAAAAAAAAAAAAAAAAAACACCCACACACATTTCTAGCTTCTTTAAAAATCTGAAGACCTGACAAGACTGGTCCTGCACTTCTGTCTGACGCTTCAATATCTACTTTCTCCCCCTTCCTCCAGGAACTTGATCTCCCCATTTCCCACTCATAATTCAAAACTGCATCATGCACCAAGGTGATCTGTGTGGCCCTGGGCCTATATCTCTCTGGATTTGTGACCCTTTTACTTGTAGATAACAAGTGGAAGCTAGCCAATTGCTTTTGATTTCTGAATGCCTGTTCCCAGAAGGATGAGTCAACAATGCATGACACCATTTCCTATTTACTGTCTATTTAAATCCAGAGTTGAACAGGCCTTATTTTCCCCAATGTCTGTGTTGGTCTCCTTTGAACACATTTCCCACTTTCTATGCAAACGTTCCCCTTTGTAACGTGTCAAATGCTAGCATCTGAGCACACTGCCTTCTCATTTTGGCAGTAAGAGAAAACAGACTTTAAGGACAAATTTCGCTACAGATAGCTTCCAAAATTTCCATCTAAGTCTCCTCTATGTATCGTGACCAAATTTAAGGCAAACATCTCTCTTGTTTCAAGTATACAATTCATAAAGGGCTCTGGTTTTTTTCTTCCTTCACACATTCTAATGCCTTTTACAACAGACATGAGCTGAGTAAATGGCCCCAAATTGGTCTCTTTTAGGAGATAAATCCAAGAAACAGTTAAGAGGCAGTAACATTCAAAGACCAAACCCTATAATTCTTGTAGGTGTGGCAAAGAATAGCCAAGAGGGGACTGCTGTGTCACTTTTGTTTCTGTTGTTTGAATTTGGGATTTTTACTAAGGCACTATGGTATCCCAGCTGTTCCGTCACTTTGGTTACAAATATAGTCGGTTTCAGACAAACTGGTACCCTGTAAAAAGGCATAAGCAAGGTTTTCAAAAACACAGCCTTGAATCAGTCCAGCAATCTGCTGCAAGTTAGGAATGATTTCCCGAAGCATCCCTTGTGCTGGGCTAGAGCATCTTTTTCACTGCAAGGAGTGCTCACTGGCCTTCTTCCGCAGCTCTGCAGCCACGGTAAGTTCTTCTTCTCAGGATACGCTCATCCTCTCTCTCATCTTTACAACAGCCCATGCCAGCAGGCATGGCAGGTGGTAAAACAGATCCCAAGAAGTTTATAACTTGACCCCATGTCAGATACATAGTGACAAATCTAATGCCTAGCCCCAGGATATCCAAACAGTATCCAATCCAGATTCTTGAATATACAAACGTTGTGGGCAGAGGAGACTACCTGTCCACCAAGATTCCTCCTTCCCCTGCATATGTCAACCGGTCACTCGGAAGTGGCTTTTCACCCGGGCCGCTGCACCTAGGTGGCACATTGCTACTATTTCTCACAACCTGAAACACAAGGGGAAGTGAGGCACATCCCTTCTGGGCAAAGGTGGCAAGGAAGTGGAGTATCTCTACCCTCGCTTTCCCATCGGCTAGCTAGATGCAGGCATTTCAAAGGCACAGGAGCGGTAAGACCCAAAAAGAAAGAAATCTGGCAACCCTCCCACCTACTAGGAATATCTGTGTCAAGCTGCTAGAGGAGTAATTCTCAGAACAGGTCAGTAACGTTCTGAGGTTTGGTACAGCACATAAGCATTTAGTTCCTAAACTTTTACACTAGATTTGTCACAGCGCAAGGAAATACAATGGGTCAGGTTTACCAAGCGTGGGGTTGCAGGACTGCATGACACGGAGAGAAATAAACAGGTCTTCTGGTGACAGGGACAACGTTTTATGTACACGTCTCATGGAGCTTAACGCTCTTAAAAAAAAAAAAAAAAAAAAAGGGAGGTGGAGGGAACAACGTTGAGGCCCTGAACAGCAGGCAGGCTGCGTCAGGGAGGCACGTGATGGTGGCGGCCTCTTCCGGTTTCTGTACCCTGACTTGTTTCTCAAGAGGGAATAGTCAGGGTCCTCCTAACTCCACTAAGGTACCACACAATAACATACTAGAATAGCATAGCAACCTGGGGAGGACATAATTACCAATTTAGTTTGTTATTTCTCATTTCTCCCACCCCCTGATGATTCAACTAGCTGTATCACTCATTCCCAACATCAACAAAAGAAAAAGAGTGGAAAACCTATTCTCTAGAAATCTCACCTCATTTTACCATTTTTATGGATACAGAATGTACCATCACATGTTAGGTTTTGGGGGGTTTTTTTTCTTTTTTTTTTTTTTTTTAAGCCATTTCTATTTGGGCTCTTTGAGGTTCTACCTAATAGCAGCTTACATTCCACCAACTGGTAGAGAAAACTATCTTTTCAAAAATAGTAACTCAGGTACCACATATGACACATCCTAAGCCCTAAGGATGGAACAGAAAAAGATGCCCAGGTGTAACCAATATGGGATACCTAAATATAATCACCTTGGCTGGAGGCAAAACTTAAACCAAATTCCAACAGGTTTTTATATAACTGATCCCACTGATCCTTAAACACTAAATGAGGAGAGTACAATGAATAGCGGGTGTGTACGGGTATCTAAGAAATCTGGGCCATAGGATTCCAGAGCCTCCAGAGACATTAAATGTCAGGACACCTTCTAGACCGTACCTCTGATCTTCTCTCTACTCGTGACTCTAACAAACGCTCCAAACCTCCTTAGCCACAAACCACGTCATCTCGATGCTGAGGGGCAGAGCCCACTCAGCATTACTGAGCATGTGGTTTGTGGACTCTGGACGAGAAAAAACACGCGGTGCCCTGTTCTGAGGGACCATCCCAGGGATTAGTATCACATTAATGCTAATCCTGCAGCTGGTCTGGCCAAAGAATTCCCACCCTCATCCAGGCCCTGGAACTCTGAATAGGCAGCTTATGTTTTCCCAAAGTGGCATGAATAATCAAAAGAGCTAAGCCTACCTAGCTAATTATGGCCAAAAACAAACCAATTGGCTACCTAAAGCCAACCTCCAGCCCACTGGGGCAAGCAGGAGGAGAAGGGGTAATAAGCCTTCTCTGTTCTGCCGGGGCCCTTCGGGTTTTGTGGGAAGGTCCCGCTGTCACCAAGGTGCCACCAAAGCACTGCACACAAATTAAAATCAAAGGCCAGCTAGGATCCAGATTATGTCCAAGTTGAGGAAGCACTCGAGCTCCTGTGGACTGGGTAAGATGCAAGAGATCAAATATTTAATTCTTATAATACACCCAGTTCGATTCAAGGGGATTAAAATCTCAAATTCAGATTCAGCTCCAACTAGAAACACAAACCCCAAACACGCAGTTTTCAAAGAGCTACCAGATCACATATAATCCTAATGCCTCCATCCACCCACAGCCCCTGGCATTTGTAAATTTTAAACAAGGCTGATCTAATGTGGAAATTCACTGTGCATACTTCCCTGCTATACAACACAGTCTGCACAAAATTTACGTAACTGACTCTTTCCCTTCCCTGCTGCTCTAGGTCAGAGTGTACTTGTGTTCATAGCTACTATGCTAATTACTAGCCAACCTCCAACAGTTTGAAGAGCACTTCCAAAATTCAATGGAATAATTATAGTTAAATTTTCTACTACTCAGTGGTGCCATAGCCAGCCAACTTCTCCCTCATAAATGTCCTTCTGTTTCTACTCAAAATGGGCTTTCTCCTTACATGACATTAATAGTACCAGTTTCCTTCTACCATGTTAGTAATAATTCATTGTCTAGCCTTACATTTGAGATTTTCAAAGCTAAGAGAAAGTAGGGTGGGACACAAATTTTCTCCAGACTGCATCAGACTAATTTTCCCCCACTGCTGTCTATACAGCTTTTTCTTTAGAAGGGTAGGGCCAATAATGGGGACAGGCTAGAAGAATTCAGTAAGGAGGGACGCAAAATGCTGACCTGGCTCTCTTACTACCCTCTGATGTTAACAGTCAGATCCGACCTAACGTGGTGACGTGTCTTCCTCAAGGTCTCTTAGGCCTCAACAACCCCAATTACTTTTTCCAACTTTTCCTCTCATCTTGCAACCAAATTCCCAGGAACATTCAACTTCATGGTCAAACCAACCTGGATATCCTTATTACACCACAGTAAGAGTCAACTCACTACAGAAGACAAGACTTCCCATTCTCAAGCTAACCCCGAAGCCTGGTGGTGGGAAGAAAAGAGAGGTGGGGTTTATTTTCTCTCCTCCACAATTACTAACCAATGTTAGGTCTTTTGGGCAATGAACATACGTTAACCTGTATGACTTCTCCCCACAGTGACTTGTCACAAACAAAAGCATGCCACTTCTTCAAGACAACCTGCATTCTCTATGTTACAATAGCTTAAAAGCTCCAAAGGCAATGAATTACACAAGAGATAAAAAAGCTAATAAAATTATTCACATGATCCTCTTTCTGATTCTCTGCTTGGCAGCACACAACTTCCTTTTCCTTCATTAGTTCCAGAGCCTTTCTGTCCTTGAATATAGAGATTTAAGAATGACCTCTTATGACAGGAAATTAAGTGACTTACCATTTATCGAGCACCTGTTAGGTCCACGATCAGTCATGGGCTGTGTATATACAGGACCTCGTTAAATGCTAACAGCTCTGTGCGGTAAGCTCTGCTCACATACAGCAGAAGTAGAACTCAAACCCAGGACTGCCTGATTTCCAAAGATAATGCCTCCTCTGCCAGGCAGCCTGACAACTGGAATCAAAGCCTGAAAACTTCTTTCAAAGCCAACCCTCAGTGCAAGTACACCACAGGATTCAAACGATCCTGGAGCATTCTCCAGGTCTGTCTCACTCACCTTCAAATTTGTTATAGTCCCAAGAAAAGCTACTCTATTTAAACCTCAGAAGGAACATCCAAAGAAAAGTTTACTTAAGACAACAAAAGACCTCCTTGTGATGGCCTGGAAGTCCACCCTCACAAGAAATTTGCCCTTCTCCAGGCTAAAGGTCGCCCAAGGTACAAATTTAGAGCTTTGAACAGCCATCTGCTGATGCATCTGGAAAACAAAGGGAGGAGACAGGAAAAGGACAGGAGGCAGCCAAGTCCCT
This sequence comes from Mirounga angustirostris, assembly GCF_029215605.1. NCBI lineage: Eukaryota > Metazoa > Chordata > Mammalia > Carnivora > Phocidae > Mirounga > Mirounga angustirostris. The sequence continues at coordinate 118,684,847 of NW_026991711.1, read as the reverse complement.
TCAGATGTCTCACTGAGCTGTGTGTGTACTTCCTGGTGCATCCTTAGAACAAGACTGTAAATTAACGTGGGTGTGTCAGACCTTAAGAAAACTGGCATGATTCTCTCATGATGCTTCCGCTCCACTTTGAATTATTGCAAAATCAGAAAATGATTGAATCATGATGTCAAGCTTTAACACGCTCAATCAACACAGGCAATACCAGAACGCAAGTAAAGTGGAGATGAAGTCGGATTCATCTGAAGCTCTTTAAAAAATTCAACCACTGGTCCCAATTTATGAGAGAAAACCACACAGTCAGCATATGAGTACCCCACTTTCCTTTTACGCAGATATTAGCCAAATGCTGATAACAAACAATAGCACAAACCGTATTTCATCAAGTTTCATACAGAGAGAGAATCTTGTCTCAAAAATAGAACGCTGCTCAGATTGAAAATGTTCAGATTTCATCTTAAAACAAACACATGGCACATTTATTTCTCTTATTTAGCCAAAGAACTGCACGTTCTGCAGAATTCTAACACAAATTATGGCACCTGAAACTAAAAATGGTACATCTGATGTTTAAATGACTAAGTCAAAATCACATTGGTTTCAAAAACAATGTTGCTCGCTCACTTCCTGACAGTTAGAATGGACTATGTTTCATCCCATACTATGATCCATAAAGAAATTAATCTTTCTCCATTTGTTGAAAAGTGGAGCCTTAGATTAACTGTGCACATGGAGTAAGTTGGTAGACAAAACACATTTTAGACTTTCAGTTACTAAGACACTGATAAGTAATCCTAGATTAACTCAATTCCTCTTAAGTCTAGTTTTCAGTGTTTTCACACTAGTATCTCAATTGAATCTTACAGTGAGCCTGTGAGGGGAGGTTCCCTCCTCCATTTTTGGATGAAGCCAACAGAGAACTACTATTCAAGAAGATCATTTAAAGCTATCAATAGGTTTCTAAAGGTGTTATTTTTTCTTCATATGATAAAGAAAATAACAACTGACCTTAAAAGAACCATTATTTTCCAGATCCTTGCAGAAAGCAGCAAAACACCAGCTGAGCACTTAGCCCAAAAGTCACTCTGCCCTTTGTAAAGGAAAACACAATCATTCAAAACAGAGGCAAGGCAGTCTCAGAAATGCACTTTTTTTTTTTTAAGATTTTATTTATTTGATAGAAACAGCGAGAGAGGGAACACAAGCAGGGGGAGTGAGAGAGGGAGAAGCAGGCTTCCCGCTGAGCAGGGAGCCTGATGTGGGACTCGATCCCAGGACCCTGAGATCATGACCGGAGCCGAAGGCAGACGCCTAACGACTGAGCCACCCAGGCGCCCCTCAGAAATGCACTTCTAACCATGAAAAAAGAAAAATAAAGTAAGGTGTTATAATCTCAGGATTTGCTGAAATGAATAAATTCCAAATCAACACTTTAAAGAAAAATAAGGGATTAACAGAGGCAAAAGTAGGTACATACACTTTGACTTGCCATGCAGTGTCCATGTCTTCAGCCGACCCCACAGAGCTAGGCTCTACGCCATCTAAAGGACTTGAGTAAAACACTTTGAGCACAATGTTCATTTAGCCCTAACAGAACATCAGTAAGAAGAAAGAGGCTGAGCACACACTGAGTGCACACCGGCAAAGGGGGGCCATTCACAAAGAAACAAAGACGCACATGGCCCAGAGTTCGAAGGCAGAAGAGAGAACACATTTCCTAAACTCAGTCATATTACAATCTCTCAACTTCCACATGGAAAATGAACACCATTTCACTCTGCAGGTAAGAGGAAAATTGATTAAACTAGTATTATAAAAATCCCAAAGTAACCAACTGCTCAGAGTACCCATCTGCTGCCACATTTTTTTTAATTAATTGTCACAGGCATTTTGTTGTTTCTTTATTAGAGAGACAGAGAGAGAGTGTGAGAGCACACACGGGAAGGGCAGAGGGAGAGGAAGAGAGAGAATGTTAAGCAGGCTCTAAGCCCAGCGCAGAGCCTGATGTGGGGCTCCATCTCACGACCCTGAAATCATGACCTGAGCCGAAATCAAGAGTCGGACATTTAACTGACTGAGCCACCCAGGCGCCCCTGGTGCCACATTTTTTTTTAAGTTCAAGACAAACAGGCAGATGCAGGAAATGCATGGAACTATTGAGCTGAATAAAAAAGATGGAGGGGGCCTGACTGGCACAGTTGGTAGAGCATGGGACTCTATCTCAGGGTCATGAGTTCAAGCCCCATGTAGGGTGCAGAGATTACTTAAAATTTAAAAAAAAAAAAAAGATGGAGACTATTTAGTCCAAAAATCTTCATTTCAAAGAAAAGAAAATTTTGGCATAGAAATTTCAACCTGTTTAATGTAACATTCACACCCTCGGGAGCAAGAACAGGTTTTTGGGGGGTTTTTTTAAAGATTTTATTTATTTATTTGACAGAGAGAAACACAGCAAGAGAGGGAACACAAGCAGGGGGGGTGGGAGAGGGAGAAGCAGGCTTCCCGCTGAGCAGGGAGCTGGACGCGGGGCTCGATCCCAGGACCCCGGGATCATGACCTGAGCCGAAGGCAGACGCTTAATGACTGAGCCACCCAGGTGCCCCAAGAACAGGTGTTGGATTCCTACCATTCTGCGTCAATGCAGACACAAATCTGACAAAATGAAGTTCTAAAAACCTAGATGTTAAAAGTGAAAGAATTCCACCAAAATTGAAGGCAGCCTGAAGATGGGTATTACAAAGACCATTAGAAAGGACAGAAATAAGGGAAGTGGACCATTTAAGGGATGTGTTAAGCACCAACCATACTAATTGGGCAGGAGTGCTTTACTGCGAGTTAGCAATGGCTGGCAAATGGAAATATTAATATTAGTCTTTTGTTTGTCCCTTCAAATTTCAATAAAGTCTCTATCTCTGAAAGGGTGTAGATCGCTACAAGCAGGACACTATTGCCAATTCATGCTCCAGTTCTCACAGCAGGCCCCGAACCAGACTCCGGTACGGGAGCAGGAGTTCACATGCAATTTAAGGCAGGGCATCAACAGCTCAAGAGGGAACAACCCCACGTGGGCACATCTGGATGGACACTCCACACAGCCATAGGCTTTAAGCATTTTCATGCAACAGTGGTAAGTAAATGTCCAGACAGACCAGAAAAATAGCATCAGACATTGCACTAGAAGGTGTATGGCATGCTGTAAGAACTAGGAACACTTTCTATCCCACAACTTGAATTATTGCCATCCAAAGTCACTAATGATTTAAGAGCAATAAGCACATTATAGAATTATAAAACACAATTTAGTTAAAACACCAGGTTTCTATAAACTCCTGCTTCCAAGTATAGAAATTTCTCCTCTTCACAACACACTGTATATTAGTCCCCTAAAAAAGACAAATGGTATCATTTCAGAAAAGATATGAAAAGAGAATTTGCAGAGTTGGCATCTGCTGTATACTCAATGCATCTGGCGTGAAAGGAAAAGGCTCTTGAATTATAGAGACGGGATTACTTAGAAGATACAACAAGAAATCAAATGGAAAATATATTACAAATGAAAAGAAAAACACTGCAGCAATAAGGCCTATTTCTGTGGCATGTTAAGCTTCAAACCGGAACAGATTACTACAGCTGCCCCTTTGTTTCCATGATAAATTTATACACAAAGTAATTGTGAATTGTGATCTGCTTACTTTTTGCCCCTCACTCATATAAACCATGAACTTCTATAACAGCAGGAACCAGGCCTCTGATTTACTATGGTCTTTGTGAACACGGAACACAGAACCTAACACATAGGAGTCACGTAAAACATTTTTGGAGTGAACACTTTACCAAACAATTGGCAAACATTTTCCCAATTTGATAAAATGCCAAGTTGGCAAGAAGAGGGGGGAGACAAGTACTTGTGTGTGAGTACTTGTCATTTGGCAATACGGCAATACAGTAAGACCCTTTAAAAACAAAGGCCAAGTTTCCATTTTTCACTATTTCACTATTAAGTGAAAAAGACAAGAGACGGCGCAGTACATTCAGTGTCCTCCTACTTGGTTTTGCTTTGAAGGCAATGGGTCCTTACTCTGTGTAGCGACAGCAAGCTCGTATGGCCAGGGCGTGCACACCACACAAGGCCGTGGGGAGTCATCCATAGCGTGACCTACATGCAACCCACATATCCGATCTCAGGGGCCTGTTTGAATACATAACCAAATTCTAGAAGGAGTGACAAAAGCACTTCACAGAGATCACTCAGAATGGTTATACTGGGGAATGGAACGGACATTCTGAAAACATGTGAAAAGGGTAGAAGTCTTACTTTTCACTTCTACCCTTCCCATGTATTTTCACTTCATGCATTACTTTGAAAGTTTTAATCTCCTTTTTAGGAGGGATTTTATTTATTTATTTGACAGAGAGCAAGAGAGCACAGCAGGGGGGAGGGTCAGAGGGAGAGGGAGAAGCAGGCTCCCCTGTGAGCCTCGATCCCAGAACATGGAGATCATGACCTGAGCTGAAGGCAGACGCTTAACCGACTGAGCCACCCAGGTGCCCCTAGGAGGGATGTTATGTTGCTGGAAGGAAGGAAAGAAGGGAGGGAGGGAGGTAAAGAGGGATATGTAAGGTAAAACAACAACAAATGATTTTAAACTAACTTTTCCCTGCTTGTCTTTACTCTTCTGCATAATACATTTTAGGAGTCAGGGGTCAGAGCACTGGTTTTCATTTTATGCTTATTTGGGGCCTAATCAGGATCATTTCCTCTTCCCACTCATTGCAACATCAGACTGGGAGAAACAAACCAGGTGGGCACGATGCTCCCCTACGGGGCAGGAACGCATCCCTAGAGGGATCTGGAACACGAAACAGCAGGTCCGCCCGACGAACAGGCACCTGCCCCAGGGTGTCAGCATGCACAAGGCACCCACCCTGGATGCTGGGAGTGCTGGACTTTTGTTTCCTCGCATGGCTCAGTTGTGCTTAAGCATCTACTGTTCTTACAAATCCTTCTAGTTTTCTTAGAGTTATCTAAATGAACAGGTGATGAACTCGACCTTTAAGTACATTTCCTTAGGGTAGTTCAAACTGACAATGGCAACGGGCTACACACAGCCTTTCTGAAACTCTCAAGTAGCAAGCATATGCAAAACACATCACTGCTCTTCAGCCTCTTCGTGTTTTCTAAGAAAGACACACCTCAGCCTCAGCTGCCCATCAGAATCGTCTGGGGAGCTTTAAAAAAAAAACTCCCAATACCCGCACATCCCACACCTCAGACCAGTGAAATCAGAACCACTGCATTTCCCCGGATGATCCCAGGACACACTTCAGGCAGGGTATGTATTCACCCAGTTATTTGAGGAATTATACAAACAATTCTTGAGCACTCAGAGGGTACAGGAACACTGCCTTTGGAGCGAAATGTGAATAAAACCAGTGATACGAGATACTGAAAGGGCTGCTTACCTGTGTCTCTTTCCAGTGGCTGGCTGGGCCACCAGCAGCACCAAAGAAGGTCTAATAAACACACAAGCACCCCGCTAGACTGTTACTCCTGACACGTCTGGCTAAGCTGGTGGGCATTTCAGCCATACACAGCTATGCAAATAAATATCCCATGACTCACACAGCTCAAGGTCCACTGTGGCCTCAGACACCCTGAACTTCTCTTCCTTCCTCCCTTCCTCCCTACCTCCCATCTCCATTTATTCAGATGCCAGAACTCTTCAATAATCTTCCATGGTGGCAATGAGGTAGATAAAAAAACACCTTCATCATCCCGGAAACGACAGGCCCCTACCATAAATCTTCCATAATGTATAACCAAATGCTAATTGGGGCTATGTCCAACCTGTGAAGTCAGAATCTCCTCCAACAAAACAGTGCTAGGAAGCCTGGCAACCCTGTGTATTCTAGTCAAAGATCACACAGTTTGTTTCTTGGAATGCTCATTCCAGAGAGATGGGGCGGGACAGAGCATCACTTGGAAACTGCCCAGAAATATTCACTGGAAACATATGGAAAACCACAAAGGGCCCTGCCTTGACTTACTTAGCCTAAGCAGGGATTCGTATCTCTTTCCAATGTTACAGACCCCACCTAATGAGAACTCCATTCAAGATGTGATGGGTGGGGGAGGGGGGATGTTTCAGAATAAAACACCTGGTATAAATGTGACTGTTAAACTCTAATTGGTTCTGGCATATTAGGAGAGAGCACTTTTGTTATTTTACTTCAATATTATAATGAAGGAGTATAATTAGTACAAATATAAGAAGGACTCCTGATCATTCACTGTTCAGTTTTGGTTTTTGTTTGGAAATTAAGCCAGGGAACTGAAGAGTTGTCAGAAAAATATGTAATAAATAAAATTTTTACAGAACTGTCATTTGTAGAATTTTACCAACATCTCCTACACCTGCATTGGGAATCCTTAAGTCCAACTTCACGTTAATCAACAGCACAGAACAGAGGGAGACTGTGCAGTTGCTTGATCCCCAGCGGTTCTGTCTCCAATCCCACCGCAGCATATTGCACATTTACCCAGGAAGTAAAGATCGCACAGGCCTGTGTCCTTGGCTTTACAGCAAGGCTCCATATTGGGTTTTCAGGATGAAGTAGCAGAGAAGTAAGTAGGAAAATGGACTGCTTATCTCGTCTAACCCCTCACTGGACTTTGTAAAATGGACTAAGCCATTCTAGGCTTCAATGCCTACATATGTCAAATGAGCAGGTTGTGCTTGATTTGCTTACAGCTTCTTTCAGCTTCAAAACCTCTTCTAATTTACAACTAGGAAAAAGAAAAAAAAAAAAAAAAAAGACACCGGGAAGGTTGAAAATGAATAACCATTAGAGACTCGAACACTGCCACCAACACGTCTTTGATCAACATTCCCTGTGGGTGTCTGATGGATGTGTGTTATACCAAACGCTGTAGGAGACAAAAAGGAATGGTCAGACTCCTGACCTCTACAAATCTGGGAAAATATTTAACAAATGGAAATGATGTTCATACATGTATGTATGTAAAGCAGTTAGGCTATGGAGCAACGCAGTGTGAGACCATGTGACAGAGTGAGTTGTATACACAGAAAGGTAGGTCGGTGAGGATCAAGAAGTAGAAAAGGCAGTGAATGGTCTGCGGTAGGAATGTGGCAGGAGGAAATAATTATGGGACTACCAAATACCAAAAACTATAATCAGCGCTTTAGTTTCATCTAATTTAAACCACGCATCAATCCATGAGGTACCTAACACCACTGCACAAGTAAGAACATGAGGGCTCTTCACATTCAATGGCATGACCATGACTGTGTGTCTCACAAAGCTAAGGAAGGTCCACCCAAAGAAAGTGGGAGTTGAATTTCAGCCTATATATTGGCCTTTTGCGCTCCCGGAAACAGCACCCATGCAGGGACAAATGCTAAGAAAGTCTCTTAAACTGAGCACCTGACCCATTCTATATTTGCCAAAGAATGTCCCTAAATAAATGACAAAAACTTAATTTCATTCACAGGCAAAAACAAAAGGTCAAAGCCTGGAGCCTCAGCCCTGCGTCCCCAACAAAGCTACCCATGGCCCAATCCACATCATCTCGGGAAAAGAGTGCTTCTGAATCCTCCCCCTCTTCTGGTTCCCAAAGTTCAGTTCTGCTGCCCCATGGGTCAAGCCAAGACTTAGAAACAACCCTCTGAGAGCAACAAGGCGAGCAGAGGGCCAATCATCCCCATCCTTTTTTTCCAGACAGGGAAGGCTCAGAAAGGTTCACAAGCCTGTCTCCAAAGCCACATTACCGCTGAGCCAATACCATGGCATCCTACCCCTCTCCGAGCAGAGGCTACACAAACAAGAGCAAAGGGCCGGCCACCAAGTCAGGTGATCCTCGGTGACTTAATCGCCACAAGTAACATGTGGCGAAGCCCGACACCTAGTCCAGGACTCCAACAGAAAGAAGCGGATGAACGCGAGACAGAGAAGCTACATCATCAACTCATTAGATGGGGTAAAACGCTTTTGTTACACTTCATGTCTTCTCAGCATCTACCGCTCAACAGAAGTGCCCAAAACCTGTTGCTGTTGTTGAATTTATAAAACTAAGCAATGTAAATTATTAAAGGCATACGTTCTCATTTGTCTCAGTCAGTATAGATCCTATGTCCAAATTTTGCTTTTAAAGTCTGTATTCCAAGACAAATCCACACAAGCTGATGCAAGAAAGAAAAAAAGCAGTGGGGTTTCAAGTTCAGCAATTTCCCAACTTTTCATACATCAGAACAGTTCTGACAGATTGCCCTGCATTCCACATACTGTCAGATTCCCTCTTGGGCATCTTCCTGTGATCTTTAATAAGTTCAGATGCCTTCAACTGGATGAAAATCTGCCAGAAGCAAGATAAGGGCCATAACCTGGCAGAATAAAAAGAACCCCGCCCCCCCCCCCAAAAAATGAAGCCAGTGTATTTGAAATGAGCAAATAAATCAATTACTGAATCCCACATATATTAATTATGACGAGTCAAATTTCTCTCCCACCAAATCCACTAATCAATTGATATTTACTAAATATAAATGTGAACACATACCCAGCATGGGGGGGGGGTTCCTCATTTATACTACCTCAATATTTCTAGAGCATTCCTGCATCCTAAGGACAGAAAGGAATAATAAGCAAAAAGCAGAGGGCAATTTTCCCCTTTAAGGCTATGATGGAATTACTATCATGGTTGGCATTTTCCAGATTCCCCATTTCCAAAGAAAGTTTTAGTGGGCAGCTGACCTCAAACACTGTACCATCCTTATGAGCTTGCCTCCCCAGAATTCTAGTGACCTGAGAGAACAAGAGACTATCTCCCTAAACAGAGACAAGGTCCCAGGCTTCAAAGCAAACAAGGTTAATGGGCAGACCCCCAAAAGCCATAATACAACCATGTGCAAGACAAAAAGAATGGGGCCGGGCTAAGGACAGGACACAGGGCAATGAACTGGGCCGTTCCTGTCACAGATCATTCCAGGCCAGGCTTCCCAGATCCTTACCAAGGATCTTTGGACCAGAACACAGCTCCCACACTCTCCCTCCACAACACACACCCCTCTCAGGTAAGGAACCTCTAGCCTAACACTCTAGCTCTTTGGTGTCCAGTACATAAACCAAAGTATGTCCATGACAGCATGCTCTGCTTCCTAGAATTCCCAGGCAAAAGGGAGAGTGAACAGAACTCTGAATCCTAGATGACAGGTTAAGTGCTGTGCAGACCACCAGGATGGACTTTTTTTTTTTTAAGATTTTATTTATTTATTTGACAGAGACAGAGACAGCAAGAGAGGGAACACAAGCAGGGGGAGGGGGAGAGGGAGAAGCAGGCTTCCTGCAGAGCAGGGAGCCTGATGCGGGGCTCGATCCCAGGACCCTGGGATCATGACCTGAGCCGAAGGCAGACGCTCAACGACTGAGCCACCCAGGCGCCCCATGTATGGACTTAATCAGACCTCATTTAACACTTTACTAAGGCATCTGAGAGCAGGGCCTGACTCAAGGCTCTGACTTTTTCCTGCAGGGAACTAGCTTACTCCTTGGACTCCTTCCACACCTCTGGCTAACGATTGCTTCCGCTACTCTTTCCAGTTCCTTTGGGTGCTTTACAACACTTAAGAGTGACGCATTCTGATTCCTGAGCCCACCATTCCCAGCCCTGCGACACCACGGGTCAGGACATTTAACGTCCCTGAACCTGTTTTCTCATCTGCAAATATAAATACTAAGAGTACCTATCTCAAAGGCTGTTAGGAGAAATCAATGAATTAAATGAGTGAATCTTCACCAAGCACTTAGAACAGTGCCTGACGTGGTGAACACTGTATTAAATGTTTGATAAAATTAAAACATAACATTTTTAAAGTGGTTTCTTCCTCTTCACAATCAGCTAAAAAACCTGACAGCAAATCAGAGGATAATGCCATAGACGACAACTTAAAGATTGGACAAACAGAGCGAAGTTTCTTGGCTGGGGGGGGGGGGGGGGGGGGGGCACAACAGAAATGTTCTACAATTAGACTGTGGTGATGGTGGCACAATTCTGTAAATCTATTAAAAAACCACTGACACATCAAAATGAGTTGTGGCATAAATAATACCTCAATAAAGTATTTTAAAAAAATGAATTGAGACAACCACCTATCAACCTAACTAAATCAATTATGCAGTCACAACAAGGAAAATCAAAATTCGAAGCAAAGTCGGGGTGAGACTCTAGGACGCAAGCCCCTCCTCCCGGTGCATCTTCCCAGGGCATCATAAACACATGTGATTTCCTCACCCTGGGTATCCATGACTTAAATAACTGGCAAAACAGGGGAGCAAGAGAATCCCTAGGAAGCTTTTGGCTTCTGGGAAGAATGTTTCACACAGGCACAGAACGACTTACGCACTTGTGACTAGGAAAACATGCCTCGACAAGGAAGTACTTTCCCTGAATTTAAGCCTATTCCCCTAAACATGGGAAGCAGCACAGCATAACTTCACCAGCTCAGGATTTCTGAGGTTTGCAAGGCAAATGTGATTTCAAAGCCAACCTTCATGGCCTAGAATGGCTTCGTCAGACCTATCCAAGCCAGTTTCCTCATCAAGAAAACCACCCACCTTGCAGGCGTTACCAAGGAATGGAGACGGTAAGGGTCAAGCACCCAGCGTCTGGCACACGGCAGATGCTCCAACACAGTAGCACAGTATTAGCAATTACATTATAATTCTGTTCAAACACAATAAAATGTAAGCAAAGCTATCACAGTGCAAACTAACACGGCAGCTCATAAGCCTGCTCATTTACCCAGTTACACGATTCCTACAACATCAATCCCTTGTACTATCTTCTCTGTACTTCACTTTACTCAGTACAACACGAAAGCATGCTCTGACAACAGAATTGAGTCGTCTTGCATTTCTAGAAGTTTCTTGCTGAATTCAGGGTCCTTTGATAAGCATCTGGAGGAAACCCTATGAGGAAGAGTCGAGGGAGTCTGTACATACCACCCATTTACTCTTGGCTGTGTTTGCAGATTTCACAAACCAAGTGGCCACTCCTACGTGCAGGGGTGGTGGGTAGACACTACATTTCAGAATCGCGCCCGAGTTTCCCAGACACCTTAGCAAGGACCTGCATCCTTAACCTTGTCCAGAAAAAGGAGGAGAACTCATCTGTTCTCTAACTGAAGTACCTCACATTACTGGCTTTGGGATTAGGCAAACCACCAGAAGGTCTGTAATACGCCCATCATTTATTTTTCAAATTCTGAAGTCGTTCATTCAATTCTGATGTCTTCAGAGCCAAAGACTTTCGTGGGAGCTTTGTATCCCCCGATAAGAGAATCCCAAGAAATGCCCAAAGAGGAAATGAGTTGAGGACAGGACAGGGCAGAGGAGTTACTCTTTCGTTTCAGTTTTACTATTTCACCTACTAGTAACATCGCTTACAGTATTCTACCGTTCCAAAAAGTTCCCACCTATGTGATGCATCCACCCACTGCCGACAAACCTGGCAGAACCACTGATCATCCATGTTTGTAGATTTCACAAACAACAGGCAAACCCAAGTCTGGAACCCAGGTCTCCTATTGCTAGTCTTGGGCTCTTTGGGCCTCTCCAACTGAGATGCAGGGTAGAACCTGGTCAAGTTCCTTCCACCAGGGGGTTTCTAAGTATCTTTACAGAGGCACTGTCATCAAGGAGGCCACCTCCTGCAACCCCGCCGTGGAGCTGAATTCCGCAGACATGAATCAAGTCCCTCGGGTCCATTCCATTCACTCCTCTCTCTGCTCTCGTCTGCAAATCTCAACCCAGTCAACTGGAATGACTATGCAGCTCAGAGCTGACTGTGTCTGGCTGGCAATTTTTGGACTCAGAGATGGCTGGTCAGCTCCTTCCTGAAACACAGATGAGCTCACCACTGATGCCCGATAGCCCAGGCCTGGGTGTGGTCCTGGTCACCTTTGCCTTGTAGGACAAGCCTCATGCACTGAGAGAGACCTGATTAATGGTTGGGTTGTTGTTTTGTGTTCTGTTTTGTTTTTTTTCCAGGTAATACTCAGAAAGAGAGGCTTCTTTCCAAAACTACAAGTCAAAAAGTAGTCAGTAGGAAAGGGGTATGGGCGTTTTCCTACTAGGATTCTAAATAATATTCAGCTTTAGCCTTAGCAATCATGTTTACAAATGAAGCTCCATAGCTAATCATGTTTCAACTCAGGTCTACAAAGAGTCCATGTTGCTTGCAAGCATTCTCTGTTATCTTCTCAAAGTTTCTATAATTTTTGGTGACCAAATTAGTCTTGGCACAAAGCACTCATTTTTGTTTGACTCTTTTCTTTTAAATAGTCGGTGTTTAGTGACCATACACCGTCATCTCTCCTAACGGGGTATTTTAAGACTCTTTTTCAAAGGCTTTGTTTAATCTCCGCCTTAGCCTTTTGGTTAAATTGGGCTTTTAACAAACTGGCCTGCAGGGTACATGTTTTTAAATTATTCTCAAGCTTTCCCTACCTCTTCAAAGTTTTCCGAAACTACTTAAAAGCCTCTCAGCCTTGGGGAAAAGATGATAAATTGGATGATTCTGCTCTGTCTCTGTCGCCTGGAGGGCCTTGGTCTAATCCACTTTGTCTAACCAGAAACTTGCCTCTTACAACCAGACTCCTTCTCATATTCTATAGCATCCAACACATGTGTTCCCTATGAAGTTCCTCAGAGGTCCAAAATGGGCATAGGATGCCCTACGGTTTCCTCCTGGGGTATTCTCAAGGGCATGTACACACTCTTTCATTCTGTCCTTTTCTGTCTGTAGCAAAGGCCACATTTGCATTCTTGGTTCAAATTCTATTTCTTCAGAGAAGTGGCAACTTCAACATGGATCTCAGAAAGATACAATTAAATAGTCATTCTTGGGCACCTGGGTGGCTCAGTCAGTTAAGCCTCTGACCCTTGATTTCACTTTAGGTCATGATCTCAGGGTCCTGGGATCAGGCCCCTCATGTGAGGAGTCTACTTGAAGAGTCTCTCTCTCCCTCTCCCTCTTCCCCCACTCACACCCACATGTGTACTCTCTCTCTCAAATCTTTAAAAAAAAGTCATTCTAAAGGCAAAAAGGAACATGATAAAATACTGACTAAGCAAGGATGCAAAACAAGAAGTGTGCTGTTTATACACATTTTTAAAATCTAGGCACACATGCAATTCACAATCACCATGACATCATGTCACACCTATTAGGATGGCTATTATTAAAAAAAAAAAAAAAAAGGCGGAAAATAACAAGTGTTGGCAAGGACGTGGAGAACTCAGAAGCCTGGGCACTGCTGATGAGAATATAAACTGGTGTAGCCGTTGTGCAACATTAATCACAGAATTACCATGGGACCCAGCAATTCCATTTGTAGGTGTATTTCTAAAAGAGTTGAAAGCAGGAGCACAGACACTTGTACACCAATGTTTACAACAGCATTATTCACAACACTAAAAGGCAGAAACACCCCAAATGGCTATCAGTAGATGAACAGCATATGGTACACACATACAATGGAATATCCTTTAGCCTTTTTTAAAAAAAAAAAATACAATTCTGAAATAAGCTACAAGACGGATAAAAACCTTGAAGACCTGGTGCTAAGTGAAACAAGCCAGACACAGAAGGACATACCGTACGATTCCACTCCCGTGGGGTGCTCAGAATAGGCCAATTCTCAGTTTTCTCATGGAGACTGAGAAGTGGAGTAGAGGTGACCAGGGGCTGGGGGGAGGGGGCTTGAGGAGGAGGCGTTGCTGACTGCGTAGAGAGCTTGGAGACGGACAGTGTGGTGATGACCGAACAACACTGGGAAAGTATTAAATACCACTGAACTGTACACCTCAAAATGGTTAGAACGGTAACATTTTCCTTCTGTATATTTTACCACAATTTAAAAAAATATATATGTGGCAAAAAATTTTGACGCACGTAAATTAAGAGAAAAGGGAAATTACTGGGTGAAAGGTAATAGAACAATGGGCGACTTTTCTAGGTTCCAACTGTTCCAAGAGCTGCTGTAATTTTTAAAGTCGGTGCATTCACCCACACACTCACTGGTGCACAAAGAAACACACAGGGCAGGTCAAAATAACAATTCCGGGGCAGTGAGATTGTAGCACTAACTCAGTGAGGCCCATGGAAGGCCAGGTTATGGGTCAAGGCAGCCAGAGTAGATGGGAACAGAGCAAAGGAGAAGACACCTCATGTGCTTGCCTGTTTTCCTTCTTCTGTTTTGTCTTGAAAGCCAGCCCCTCAGTGTTAAGTCCCAGGGCCCTGACGATCTTGGATATACGTGCACAGATCACAGGAACACCTGTGTATCTGCACATCCGACACCCCCAATGCCCTAGACTATCGCCTAAAACCCTCTTGGCCCCACTGTTGGCATACAGTACTGACCAAGAGCAAGGCTGGTCTCCTGCCCTGAAAGTCTACCAGTCAGCAGATTCAGCTGACAGAAAGCCAAGGGATTTTCAGTGTGTGTCAATGTCCTTCACAGAACTCCCAAACTCTCTGGTTAAGCCATAACCTTGACGTGTTTTTTTTTTAATCTGGAGACTACAAACCCAAGTTCAACACAAACCTCAAGGAGTCGCCTCTCAATCACTGGCCCCCAAGGGGCAGAAAAGGGACATGTATCAACTGGACTCCACATAAACTCATGTATTTTTTTTTTAATAAAGATTTTATTTATTTGAGAGAGAGAGAACACAGAGGGAGAATGAGAGGGAGAAGCAGGCTCGCCGCTGAGCAGGGAGTCCAATTCGGGGTTGGAGCCCGATGCAGGACTCAATCCCAGGACCCTGAGATCATGACTTGAGCTAAAGGCAGACACTTAACCGACTGAGCCACCCAGGCGCCCCTAAACTCATGTATTTTCTATTTAACTTAAAGAGCCTAGCAAATGTCAGATTTGCCTATGCTACCTTATGTTTCTTCAGATAACTTTACACTCCCCAATGAGACTAGGATGATAAACACCCAATGTAGAAATCAGAATGGGAATTCACCACACATACCCACAGAAGACAACCTATACCTGAATCCCATTATTTCAAGTCTTTTTAAAAGCAGACTCCCAATATGGGAGACAGTGGGACTATTTTTCTAGGTCTGTGAAACATTCACCCATGTTAATAACCACAGGCTATTCTAATTAATTACCTGAGATACAACAGAGTTCAGAATGTTTTATGTTGCTTTTTTTTTTTTTTAATTCTGTTAGCTTACTTGACCCACTTTCTCATGCCTTTGCTGTAACACTTGAGAAATTAAAATTTATCCCAATAGGGTATAATTAAATGTTAAATATAGCAACTAAAATCTCATCTCATTGAAAGTCTCCTCCAAATCACACAGGTGTCCCTGTGTTGGTTTGGCTAGAAGTCAGCACAGACAACTCTGGATTCAGGCACTTCCAACTGCGCTGCATTTGTCAAGGCTGCCGCTGGCAGAGGGGAAGAAGTCCCCACCCAACCTATTCGATTACGGCTTTGGTCTTTCACTGCAACTGTTTAAAAACCTGGGCGATTTCACAGCAGCTTTGCCAAACATCTAGCCAGCTCCCTAGAGTAAGAGCTCAACCATGGTGCGGTTTCTTACAGAAATTAGAAGCTGGGTTCATTCCCCCATGAAAGACAAAATACTAGTCGCTAGTTACTGTCACTATCCACTAATCTTGCTTTGAAAAAAAGAAGTGAGCATCACTCCTCCAAGTCAATTCCAGAAATGCGGTAAGTACACCAAACGCCCTGCTCTGTTCCGAGAGGCGTCCTTCTCTCCTCCACCACCCCTCCCCAGCCCTCACAGGGTCCTGAGAAGAGAACAGCTCTGCCTCTTCTACCGTTACCTAAGAAACAATCTCAGCAGTGCCTCTGAGCCCTGAGCAGCGCATCTATACAGCAGTCCCCCCACTTACTAGTCTCTCGAGAGTTTTCTTCCACCCATGCTTGGCAGATGCTCCAATCAGTAGGGTTCTTCCAATACCCAGGGAAGCGAACACTGACCATCCATTTCCTGCACTCCAAATTCCAGACCAGCTGGCAGCCCTACGAAGGGGCATCTGAATTCAGGGCTTGCACTTGTCTGGATAAAGGCTGCGGCTGTTGTTGCCCCTGGTGACCACATTCACTGTGGCAGAAGAAGCTGCGGTAAATATTTCTCTGGAGAGTCAATTCACATCAAGCCGGGGGCCTCTGTGCAAGGAAACAACTTCTTGCTAATTTATCTTGAGAAAACTCTTCTCTGAAAGTTTACAGTGCTTTGAAGCAGCGGCTGCTCTCTCCCCTCGGACTTCTGGTACCTATCACGGAGCCCCAGACTGGATCAAACTCAATGTCCTTGGAGAAGCTACCAACTATAACTTAAGGTCCTTGGAGAAGCTACCAACTATAACTTAAGGTCCTTGGAGAAGCTACCAACCATAGCACAGTTAAGAGTGGGGAAAGAGACTGGGCACCTGGGTGGCTCAGTCGTTAAGCGTCTGCCTTCAGCTCAGGTCATGATCCCAGGGTCCTGGGATCGAGTCCCACATCGGGCTCCCTGCTCTGCGGGAAGCCTGCTTCTCCCTCTCCCACTCCCCCTGCTTGTGTTCCCTCTCTCACTGTGTCTCTCTCTGTCAAATAAATAAATAAAATCTTTAAAGAAAAAAAAAAAGAGTGGGGAAAGAGAGGGACACCTGGGTGGCTCAGTTGGTTAGGAAACTGCCTTCGGCTCAGGTCATGATCCTGGAGTCCCGGGATCGAGTCCCGCATCGGGCTCCCCGCTCGGCAGGGAGTCTGCTTCTCCCTCTGACCCTCCCCACCCTCATGTGCTCTCTCTCAAATAAATAAATAAAATCTTTAAAAAAAAAAAAAAGAGTGGGGAAAGAGATTCTCTTATACTCAATATTAGTTAGTGGCTTCAGTGCTCCGCCACCCACCTCAAAAATAAATAATCTTAGCAAGCTATACGAGAGGTACACCTGTATTCTGAGTTGCCCGAATGCAAAACACCTAGCAGGGAAAAATGCACAGAACGCATCTGTAGAGTGACTCACAGTTTTTCAAACTGCTTTTAGGAACCAATATATAACTTCAGCCCTACAACAAGCCTGTGAAATAAGCTGAGTGTTATCCCTCCTGAAAGTTAAGAAAGAAGTAATGGAGCTTATCCACAGGTTCTCAAAAGCTAGGAAAGCTGGATGAGGAACTTAGACCCTGACAAATCCAACTGCTTCTGCAGAGACTATGTTGTCGCCAAGCAAAGAACCTGCATGATTCAAAAAAGGCCTCCATTACCGAGAAGTGGGACTTCACATAGGATAATCTCTGGGGTTATTAAAGAAAACCAATGACATAACAGAAGTGACACAAAGCTGTGCCAAAAGACAAGGTTTATACCTCTACTACGGGCTTTCCTCATTGCAGCTCACAACGACCCAATTATTAGTGACCTATGCACAGTTGACTCTGTGGGGAGGTATTTTGTATTGGGACATTTTCGTATTTATATGCTTCAGGCACACAAAGCTCAACAAGTCCCAGAGAAACTGAAGGATCTTTCTATTCATTATTTCCATGCCTTTTCCGCACGTTTCCCTGAAAAATAATGGCAGCTAACAGATGTACTCGAGGGCTCTATCACTTTATTAAATTTTTTTGTAATAGCATTACAGATGGCAACCAGTGAGTGACTATGGCTGAAAGTTACTGTGAGTGTGTGTGAGACAGAATGACATCAGAGATAAGAAAAACCAATGGCCACCTTGATTCAACTGAGACTTCGAGAAGGGACTGATAGAAACTGGTAGGATTATAAGATTAGAGCTTACTAAGATGGGCTAAAACCCTCCAGCACCCTCTGAGGTGGGCCCTACGATCTGGCTGAAGTGTGCCTAGCTATTCAGATTTCTCCTGATGGGCTGCCGTGCACCAGATGTCACAGCACAAAGGATAGAAACATCTTTGCTGCTGAAGAGCTGATCGTCTCAGAGGGACACTGGCAAGCTTCCATACTTATTCCAGAGAGCCAACAATGCAACAGTGGGGATGTCCACTTCTCAATGGAGCATCTCCAAGGGCAGGTGACACTGGGTGAGAGCTTTAATGAAAGTTATTATAAGCAACTGCAGTAAATAACACCTCCTGTGGGAGGGATTCAAGCAGGAAAGAAGGACAAAATCATTCCACTGCCAGTTAGGTTCATCAAGAACCATGAACTTTCCCAAATACAAGCAGTGTACAAAAACAAAGAGATAAAAGAAGAGCCTGCTTTAGGCTATAATCAGTCAAGGATGCATCCTATAATCCTTGAGATAACCATGAAAAAAAAAATAAATTAACAAGTCAATAAACAGGATAAACAGACCAAGAACTTTTTGCTTAACCCAAAAGAGGTGAAGTTGAGAAAAGAACATAAAATGGGTCAAACAGAAAACAAATGTCAGCAATCATATGAAAGGTAAATGAATAAACCACTTCGATTAAAGTAACAGATAAAAACAAGAGGAGAGAAGGAGGGACGCAAGCACATTACCAAAAATATGAAAGAGGGTAAAAGCTGTCACTTGGGCCTGTCTTGGTGCCCACAACGAGGAGCCTGCCAAGTCGAGCACAATCCCGTGTGCATCAGTATCTCTAGCTTTCACAACTCATTTGTCTGCCTCCATGCACTGTTAAGAAAGCAAATCACTTTATTGGAAAGGCCATAGAAAACTCTGCTGTCTTGCTGGTTCTTTACTAAGAGAGCCCTTGTTCCTCCCTGCTAGGAATAATTCATTTAGTGCATCCTTGCATATGCATATTAAACCCTGCACTGTATCTAGATTATCACACTGCGTTATTGGAAACTGCCTACCAACTTTTCGGGGGGACACCATGAATCATGGAAAGGGGTCCTTTTTTCCTGCCCACATTCCTTGCCCCCCCCTCCCACCCCCCCCCAAGTCCCAGACTCCAAGTACCAGGCTCCATTAGTGCAGTAATAAAACCACTACTGTTTGGTTAGCAGTAATGAGTTCTAAAAGTATCAATGGAGTGTTTCATGGAGAAGGGCTATTGTTAGGTGCAGCAAACGTTCCCGGCATCAATCAACTACAGTAGATTGCAGCAGCCTTGTTTTAAGCATGTCAGGAATGCAATGAAAAATAGCACAATCCGTGCTCCTCAAGGACAACAAGATTTGCCTCGGACAAACAAAATGACCAATGACTAAATACACTCATTTCTATAGAGGCTGGCTCCACTGTATCCTTGTCCTTAAATGTGGATGTAATTACTGTCCTAGCGTTGAGAGGCAGCTTCTGTTGGTGCTGCTCACTCCCCAAAGTATCAGTCACTTTGCCTCTCCTACAAAGATATCCTTTACTCCTTTATATCTGTTAACTCTTCAAGGAAAGGAAGGAAGGAGAAAAAAGAAAGACTCAAAATGGGTCAAAGAGAAAACAAATGTCAGCAATCATATGATTGCTTACTGAGTTCAAGGACAGAACTGCCGGGGTGGGGGGAGCTGATCAACCCTCCTGGGTCTCCATTTCTGCATCAGGTTTGCCAGGTAGAACCACAGGAGATCCCTGTCATTCAACTATTTTTGACCTGTAATAACAGCAAGTTCATAAAGCTCAAAGAAATGGCAATAGAAACAATCACTTGGTGGAGACAGAATATTTAAGTCTCCATTTCAGTTTTACCTCTATTACCACTTTAAGAGTTAAGTTTCTTCACTTGTAAAAAAAAAAAAAAAAAAAAATCAATTTTTCTTTAATACAGCTACTAGCTAGAGAAGTATTCTGGTAACTTGATGCTTTGGTCAATCCAAGTTTCTCCATTTTTCCC
This sequence comes from Mirounga angustirostris, assembly GCF_029215605.1. NCBI lineage: Eukaryota > Metazoa > Chordata > Mammalia > Carnivora > Phocidae > Mirounga > Mirounga angustirostris. Next base: position 118,664,993 of record NW_026991711.1, on the reverse strand, counting down.
TACCAAAAGGTCGCTCTAGTTTTTGGGTTGGGGGAGGGGTGGCTGTTTGTTTTTTGTCTTATAGTAGGTGCAAAGACACTTTACACCTACGGATGAAGAAATATCAACATGAAGACTATTCCCTGTCCCTTCCGTGAAGATAGAAACAACTTCAATATCCTTACCAAGACCAGTCAATGGCTGGCTTGCATTCCACACAGAGGGGCACAAAGAAGAAGAAAAGGAGAACAGAAACACATCAATACTTGAATTAGCATAGACAAACAACAGAAATGAGGCAGAAAGTGACACAGGAAATGGATATGGAAGGAAGAATGATAGAAGGAAATGGACAGGCTTAATATTCCATGAAAGTCTTTTATTATTTTGATATTCGTCAATATGTAATTATCAGAAATAGGTATTTCAAAATTGCTATCAGAATACCTATCAGAAATAGGTATACAAAATTGCTGCTTGACAGATCAAAAATCTTTGACTACCGAGCCATCTACCACAGAGTATGTATCAGACTGGAACCAAAAATTCTTTCTGCCTTTCCCCTGTCCCATATGAATTTTATTGTCTTTAGAAAGACATAGGTCTCTTATTAATAGAGGCTCTAAACATAGGTTAATCCAGGAAAAAGTTGAAATCAATTCAACAGAAGACTGGCATAAATTTTGTTTCTAATTTTAAAAAAGCTAATGTATATGTAACAAATATGGAGGAAAGAAAGGATAAGCTCTAAGACTGAAGAGAAGACAGAATCAGAAAATAATCTCCTCTAAAGGGCACTCATATGAGATTCATATATAAACTGCATATTGTCTATCCTCCCCTTCCCTCCTACCCTTGGGGGAAAAGTGTCTTTCGGTGTTCTTTCTGTGCCCCGTGTAGCTTATGAAAACAATACACAAGGAGAGCCTTCACAGGGCTCTAAATGCCACCTGCTCAAGGACAACACGACAGAGCAAGAACCAGCCTCACTCATACAGGTGATACAAAGGCGAATGAATTGAGTAAGTGATAACACGGTCAAGGAAATGGCAGTGAACAGTTAGCATTCCAGCTGCTGAAGAATCCCACGGCAGAAAATCTCGAGGAGGAGATTAATGCCCCCAAATGACTGTGACCTAGCATTTGACTTCCAAATAACACTTGGGATGCTTTCGTGATCTCAGCTGCGGGGCCGCCATCATGGGGTCACCTCCCCTGACCAGAGACGCTATGCACTAGAAGCAGCACATGCCCCTGGCTCACTTAAAACGTGCGCCAGGGAATTAGCTCCACATTCAGTTGAAAGCTCAACTCCAAAGGATACAAAGGTTACTTTATGACATCAAATAAAAGGGTACCACCCTGTGCTCAGCTACCCAGGAGTTCAGTCACACGGGAGTCACTGAAGTAACCTGCACCGTTTAGCACGCTAGGAATCTGCTGAGGTATCATGGGAGTGAAACAGAGATGGATCCGGAGGCAGGGACAGCACTGAGCCCTAGCTGGTAGAGTGAGCACAGGATCAGGCCCCAGTGCCTGAGGTCAGCCGTAATTCCGCAGGCTTACCTACTTAGCCCAAAGTGGGTTACCTGTGAAGAGGGTCTCTTAGGAAGAGGGACGGAGGGGATTTTAAAACTGACCTCACATACTATCTCTCCCTCTCCAGGAGAGTATGGTCAATTAAATGAATGCGCAATGTGGGCAATGGGTAGATTCTTAAAAGGAAGTCATGTATTTCTCGTCTTGAGCAAACACTTACCATTCTTCCAACATTCTTCTCCCCATTGATGGTATGTAAAATACCACTTTACTGACTCACACAGCCAAACACACAACCAATTATGTCTATTTGTCCAGGCTTTTCTCAGGGAGCATAATTTCACTTCCCAAGAATTTCTCTCTTTTCACAACTCACATCAAAACCTTACCTGCTGGGGCGCCTGGGTGGCTCAGTCGTTAAGCATCTGCCTTCGGCTCAGGTCATGATCCCAGGGTCCTGGGATCGAGCCCCACATCGGGCTCCCTGCTCCACGGGAAGCCTGCTTCTCCCTCTCCCACTCCCCCTGCTTGTGTTCCCTCTCATGCTGTCTCACTTTGTCAAATAAATAAGTAAAATCTTTTAAAAAATAAAAAATAAAAAAACTTTACCTGCTTGTATCTAATGCTCTCAGGACTGGGTATTTGACTGACCCTCTCTTAGTAAAGGAAATGCAAAGGAGGTGATGGCTTCCTATGTTTCTCCTAAAAGAAAATACTTGCTGGACGCCTGGGTGGCTCAGTCGGTTAAGCCTCTGCCTTCGGCTCAGGTCATGATCCCAGGATCCTGGGATCGAGTCCCACATCAGGCTCCCTGCTCAGCGGGGAGTCTGCTCCTCCCTCTGCTTCTGTTCTGACAAATAAATAAAATCTTAAAAAAAAAAAAAAAAAAAGGAAAGAGAGAAAGAAAATACTTGCTGGGGGTGAGGAGGGTGGGAAAGGAAAAGGTTTCCTTGAAAAGCATTGCTCTAAGCATTCCAGAGACCACCTGAGGGGCAGTGGCTTGCTATTCTTTAACTGGAGGTAATTAACAGTTACCAGTACATTCAGTGATTTTTGTAGCAAGCAGGAGCAAGAAATAATCTGGGGCAAAGGGCACAAGCACACGTCTAGGCAGCCGGCCAGCTGCCGTAAGACCCCAGAGCTCACAACACTAATACCCCCTTCTAAGGGGAGGCTTACTTCAATCAAGTAAATCCTTCATTGGGGAAGATTCACTTTTTCCACCCAGTAAACTCAGAAAACAAGCTGGGATAAAGGGAATAAAAACGTTTAATGATTCATGGTGATTCCCAAGAGCCATGCATGGACAGGCATGGGGGGAGGGACAGTGGTCCAACAGGCTTGGGCCCCTTGACAGATCCACTAATGAAGTCACAATACGGAACTCAAGATTTAGTCAGCATTCCTCCGGAGTCAGGGAGAAATTGATCAGCTCCATGTGGCTCAGACAGGCCTGCGAACGCTGGGGCCCTCGCCACAAGGCCTTTCAGAATGCTACCTCCACCCGGCATGACCTCAGACCAAAGGCTGATCTGGAGAGGTTAGAATAAATGCAGTCCTTCCCAAGGAGGGTCTTTGTCAATCGTTGACAATCACTTTACTGCAGAAAGAGACACCAGTCACATCACGGGCTAAATCAGAGGACGACGTCATCACGTGTGACGTGTAAATCTGGGCTCCACTGCAATGGGGACTGGCCGGCTGCTGGAGTCAACAGCCCCTGCGTGACAGGAGTTTGGCACTAAAACATCGTGTTCACAACCTGTGCTCCACATTGACAGCGAGCACTTGGAATTGCAGCTGTTTCCCGAAAGCCAAAAGACAAAATTAACCATGATCAAAGGTTACTGACTGTTCTCTAGGAAGAGGAGTCCAGAAACATGCCCAAGACAGAGCATCGTAGTTAACTCTTTGTACCCCCATCACTAGCAGCACTGTGATCTTGCCTTTTCTCCAGAACTGTAATTTTAAAGTCATCTTTTTCCTTCTCATTTTGCCTCAAGCTCACATACTTGTTTTTAAGCACTGTGGTTTCTGTCTCCAAAATATTCCTCTAGTTCCAGTCTATTTCAATGACCTTGCCTTCCCCTAAGGGTGCAGCATGACATCAGGGTTTCAAACCCCATCTCTACCTCTGGCTGGATAATCCTGAGCCCATTACGGATTCCTCTCAACTACCATCTGAAAATGGTCAGTGTGAGGATGAAATGCGGAAAAGCAAATCAAGTGCTTGGCATGTGCTGAAGCCTTGATAAAGCATCGGTATCAGCAGCAGCATCGTGATAAACCAGGTCTTCATCCCTGCTGAACTGGACTTCTCCACCATGTCTTCTCGCACCCAGGGTCACCGTTAGCAGCCTCGTTGATGCCGACTTCATTTAACATTCAATTATATCCCACATGAAACAGGAAGCTTACGCTACTGACTGAAAAACCCTCCACTACCACCAAGCTTTCCCATGACTGCATCGCACTCCTTTCCTTAACTTTCCCCACAGTTGGCCAAACTCAGTCCCTGCTCTTTGCCTCTTCTTTATGCTTCTAAAGAACCACTCTCGGACCATAATTTAGTCCAGGGCAAGGGCCACAATTTTACCTTCTCTACACCCCCCCCAAAAAAAAAAAAAAAAAAAAAAACCACTGAAAACATTTCCATATACAAAGAACTAATGAATAAGTGGTATTATATCACCTTTATACAACATTGGTTTTGCCAGTTGCCATTTTCCTAATCCTCCATAGAGGGAGGTTTTTAAGCCTTGCACAGAGCCATCAGATTTGGGCAGAAAACAGCTAATCATTTGGAAAATCATATTTTTATTTCCTTGGAGCACCTCAGTATCTTTTTTTTTTTTTTTTTTTTAAGATTTTATTTGTCAGAGAGAGAGAGAGCACAAGCAGAGGGAGTGGCAGGCAGAGCAGGTAGAGGGAGAAGCAGGCTCGATGCGGGGCTCAATCCCAGGACTGTGAGATCATGACCTGAGCTGAAGGCAGACGCTTAACCGACTGAGCCACCCAGGCGCCCCAGTGAGTACCTTGTTACATCAATGAAGAGGCAAGAAAAGACAGGACACACCTTATAGTGTTCCATCAATGGCTCTGGACTCACCACTTTAAAAGCCTGAGAAAAACTTTATGAAGCCAACTGCAAACCTCCTTCTCTCTGAACTGGTGAATTTCGATTTTTTTTTTTTTCCCAGTACCTGCTAAGGACTGGCTTTAGAAATCAATGCACAGCGAGCATTTCACCAGGTCTGGTGGTCAGAACCAGCTACTTCAAGGAAAACACACCCAACTCACAACTGTTGAATTTCATTTGATTTCTGATTGATAGAGTCTGCAGCTTGGGAAAAACAAATAGGAGAAGAATGCTAAGTAAGCAATTTACTGGCAAACGTGAAGTTCTAGATACTGTCATTTCTATTCTCACTCCCCAGAGACGTGAAATTCATAGATGTTTTATAAACCAGTTTGGCTTACTCACTCAACCAAAAAAAATAAAGAACACAACAAAGACATGGAAGAGAACATTAGGCTATGATGAATACAAGGTAGATTCACCGTTTAAAGTGTTTTGTTTTGTTTTTTTTTTTAAGTTCTGTACAGAAAGACCTAAGTGCTACGTATTCTGACCAATCACAACTGTTCAATATGTATTGATTATTCGACAAGCAGTATAGCTAATTCAAGGCTCTTTGTTAATTTTCAAATATGGACCTTATTCTAAGTGGGGAGCTACATGAATCCACTTGCCCAACCCTTATTCCCTGGCACCCTCCCATCCTCAGGTGTCACTCGGAGATGGAACAGTAGTTTTCCAACCCAAGTTACTGAACCCAACTCTCTTCCTTTATAAACAGATCCCTCAGTCCCCCAAAATACTGAACATGTTCGTAGAGCTACAAAGACTATAGTCACCTATGGTTTCTTTCATCGACCAAGTACCTGTTGTGTTCCAGATACAAAATTTCCTGTCACTGTGATCAATTTTCTCTGCCTAGAAAATCCATCTCTCCCAAGAAGCTGAAGGAAAGGGAAGATAAAGAGGTTTGTTTCTTAGATGAAACTGACAAATGAGCCGACCCCAACAGACTCAGTGTGGCAGATAAAACTTCAAATACCAAAATGCTAAAAAGCAAGGGCAGAATGAGGTTCCTCTGCATTTCATGCTCAGGCCTCCTCTGGTTGCTGGGCCACCATTCAGCAGAAGTCAAGGGCTGGGGACTTTTCCAGTGAGCTGAGACGTGTGAACACCAGAGGCTTGAAGAAAAGAGAATGGTCTCATGAAAGTTCCATCCAGCTCCCTGAAGGGGGGCCCTGCCAGGAGTCCGCGTGCCAAGCTGGGGCTTGCACTCCACAGGGCCTCCGGCTGCGGCAGTTTTCCCCAATGGCTGCGGGGGAAGAGGCACCAAAGGAACCGGTATCTGATAACACCCAACCCTCATTCTCCATCGATGACATGTTCGTCCTATTACTGAGAACTCCCTGAGGCTAGCAGGCGTTTAGCGGAAATGACAAGCTCTGTCCTTAGGAGGGGAAAAAAAAGAAGAAGAAGAAGATACAGTCAAAGAAAACCTTTTGGGTTTTTCTCAATTTAACATCACGAATTACCTATTACGTGCTAAGCACTAGCCACAAGTTTAACGTCCTCAGTTTCTAATGTCACAACAGCCCAGTGCAGCCAATAACAGTTTCCCTACTTTTTCAGGCGAAGAAATAAATGGATGCATGGAGAAGTTACTTTTTGGGCCAAGGTTACAAAGTGACAGAGCCAGTGTAAGTCTGAGTGACTCAGCAGCTAGTTGGCCTTTTTTTTCTTCCCTTTCAGTTCATCACATCCACTACCTTTAAATCATTAATAAAAATGTTTTTAGTGCCTGGCATAGAACCATAACAGAGAGTTGAGTGCAAAACAGAAAATGATGAACTTCTAATCAGTCCGAAAATTAGGTAAAGGACACATCGCCCACTTAAAATGGGGCAGGCAGCAGGCGACATGTGGAAGGTACCAGGGTTAAAAGCATGAACCTTCACGTCAGAAAGACCTAGGTTTGAGATCCCACCATGCCAGCTCTAGGAGTCGAGGCAAATTACCTACGTTCGCTAGGACTCAAATTTCTCATCCGTAAAATGGAGATAATAGGGGTGCCTGGGTGGCTCAGTCGTTAAGCGTCTGCCTTCGGCTCAGGTCATGATCCCAGGGTCCTGGGATCGAGACCGGCATCAGGCTCCCTGCTCGGCAGGAAGCCTGCTTCTCCCTCTCCCACTCCCCCTGCTTGTGTTCCCTCTCTCGCTGTGTCTCTCTCTGTCAAATAAATAAAATCTTTAAAAAAAAAAAAAAATGGAGATAATAATGGCAAAAGCAGTGAAACACTCTCTAACACCATTCAGACAAAGATTCTACCACCATGATGAAAGTCAGAATCTAAAACACAGTGTGGACTCTGGAAGAAACTGAAACTATTGTCTTTATGGCACCAGCCAAATGTGTTTAAGCACAGCATTGAAGACACCAGAAAAGGTGAGGCTACATGATGGGTCCATAACTCCCACACACTAATTGCTTTCCTCTTCTCCCACGGTTCTTCTACCTGCTGTAACAACAACTTGGACCTAACTGACTACACCTCCCCTCACTCAGAACGCTAGCCAACACAGCAGGTAACTTTAGGAACTGAGGTACTCAGTACCCTCTTTGATGAGAAAAAACAACATTCCTGTAAATAACATGAAACCCATGTTCTAGAACACTGGAATTGAGGCATAAGGATTTGCCCATCCTGGATGTTCTGTTTCACTGTGGAAAAGATGTTCAATGTATGTTCAGAAAAACATGAAATCACAGTTTCAGAACTTGAAACAGAAGGAAGAGTCAAATCCAGCCCCGCTGTGAGTCAAGTCCCAAGAGAGAAGAATGGCCCAAAACCTGTCTGGAGGCTAAAATGTGACAGAATGTCCTAAGACTCAGGACAATTGTCACCTCTCTCCATCTTCTCAGTTTCTGAGAAACAACATAATGTATGATGTCATGTATTCTTAACCGCTCTACTAGGCTCTATGCCACTGCAAACACCCACTGACAATCAGTATCATGCTACATAGATAGAACTTCTAATTAGGCCAATGAGATGTTCAAAATCCCACCACAAACCACAAAGTCAAGGCCCAGAACCAGGAAGCAGGAGAGAGACTCAGGTAGTAGTTAGTCCTGATTATCACCGACCAGTTTTCTGATCTCAAATCACTTTACTTCACCCAGACCTCTGTTTCTAGAACCATGAAAAGGGAATTGGAACAAATGGTCAGTCCTTCCCATGTCCAGGCTCTCAAATTCTCCATCACCTGGCACACATAGTATACACCAAAAAACCCAACACCTTCATGTTTTTCAAAAAAGTCCCAAGAAAAAAAAGTTGCAAGACATCATTTAAGGAAAACTGTGCCAAAGCAATGCTTGCTTGGGGGTTTTTCCACAGAGGTAAACTTTGTGTTTTCCAAAGGCAAACAGTCCCCTTTCTCTAGAACAAGGACAGGATGTTGGGAACATGAGTCATTCTGTTAACATTCTAGGTACCGGTCAGTGAGGGGACAGGAACCAGACTGGCTTCCTAGAGAGAGGAAAAACCTGCTCCGGAAAAAACCAGAAAGGGGGATTCCTTGAATGTCAGAAGGACCTTTCCTTCCTTCCCAAGCACTTTGTAATCCAGCCTTCTATTTAATAGTAAGGCCCAGCCTCACTGCGGGGGGTGGGGGGAGAGGCGGTGGGGAATGAAAGAACTTATTTTAGAACCTCAGAGTCCGGACGTGCAACCAGATGCTGTTTGACAAAGCAGCTTCCCAATACCAGCGAGACTGCCACCAGTTTCCTCCTCACCTGTCCCCAAGCAGACATTTTTCTCCTCAACATGCCAACACAGAAATGCGCCCTCTACCCGCCATACCCTTCAGAGGCAGGAAAAATGAACCAAGGCCAGTAAGGAGCCCCGACAGGTTCAAAGCAGGCAGGAGGAAGAAGATGAGCAGCAGGAGGAAGAAGATGAGCAACGGCGGCAAGAAGTCAGCACTCTGGGGGGCTGTGACACGGAGGGCCCTGCTCATCCCGACCTCCCGAAACTCACCTCTTAGAGAAACATCAACACGAATGCCCTCCACCTCGCTTTATTTTGGAACGTATGTTACAAAATGTCACATTTGACCACCACCATTCCCTCTTTACAAAGAAAAAAAAAATCTTAATATGTACAGGAGATAGAGATTTATTTACCAACATATAAAAAGTACAAATCTATTTCTGTGCTGCCTCTAGGCCAGTGGCTGACCTCACCGCAAATCCCCACTGGATTTAACAATGTAAGTAAGGCCTCCGTTCCACCTTTGCTGTGTTTAATGCCACCACCATGCTCACCGATTAGCGTCTAGGAAACCTCACAGGGGAATTATCCAAAAGATAATGCTTCTGAATCCCACCCTACATCAGAATTCTGTGTGGTTCCCAGCACGCATTCTCTCACTCATTAACCTATCACTGCAGTCTTATGGCACAAGGTCTGGATTACAAGGAAAGGGGATCATTTCAAGGGTTGTGGTAAGAGGAAGAAAGAAGAAATGGCACTGTCCAGAAAGCTTATTTACATCCCCTCGTTTTCTGTATTTAAACTCGGTTTGGTGTCCACTTTCTCCATTATTTGCTTCTCTGTAGATGTCAGTTGTACTATGTGTGCTGAGGAGACATAAAAAACCCCAAAATGCTTATGTAGGAAAGAACAAGCTTACCGACGGATAAACATTAAATTGGCCGAACAGACGAAATGCAGTGTAGGAATCACGTTCATTGAACGAGCTCTGGGGCTCATTCAATAAACATGTACAGAAGCTGCGGGAAGGCCCAGAGAGGAAATTCTGAAGACATGCTTGCATGTCCAAAAAAAAAAAAAAAAAAAATAGGCATAGACTGATAACAAGTCCCTTTTACATTTTTTAACTGGAGTACTGTAGACCTATAATAAGTTCTAGCTGTACAACATAGTAATCCAACAATTATATACATTATGAAATGCTTACCACCACAAGTATAGTTACCATTTGCCACTAAAATCATTATAATATTGACCATATTCCCCATGCTCTATTTTCATCCTCATGACTTACTTACAACTAGAAGTTTGTACTTAAACTTCACCTATTTTGCCTATCCTCCACTCCCTTCCCTTCCGGCAACCACCAGCTTGTTCTCTGTGTTTATGAGTCTGTTTTTTTGTTTGTTCATTTTGTTCTTTAGATTCCACATGTAGGCAAAATCATATGGTATTTACCTTTTTCTGTCTGACTTATTTCACTTAGCGTAATATCCTGCAGATCCAACCATGTCACAAGTGGCAAAATCTCATTTTTTATGGCTGAGCCATTTTCCACGGTGTAAATATATATCACTTCTTTTTTATCCATTTATTGATGGACACTAGCTTCCATAGCTTGGCTATTCTAAGAAATGCTGCAATAAATGTAGGGGCTGCATGTATCTTTTCAAATTAGTGTTTCTGTTTTCCTTGGGTAAATACCCAGAAGTGGAGTTACTGGGTCATACAGTATTTCTATTTTTAATTTTTTTGAGGAAACTCCATACAGTTTTCCATTTTTGGCTATATGAGTTTACACTCCCGCCAACAATGCATAAGGGTTCCCTTTTCTCCACATCCTCAAGAACACTTGTTATTTCTTGTCTTTTTCATACTAGCCATTCTGACAGGTGTGAGGTGCTATCTCATTGTGGTTTTAATTTGCATTTCCCTGATGAGTGATGTTGAGCACATTTTCATATGTCTATTTGGCCATCTGTAGGTCTTCTTTGGAAAAAAAAAATGTCTATTCAAGTCCTCCACCCATTTTTTAACTGGATCTGGGGACTTTAGGTACTGAGTTGTATTAATTTTTTGTATTTTTTTGGATATTAACCCCTAGCATATATAGTATTTGAGAACATCTCCCATTCAGTAGGTTACCTTTAAATTTGTTGATGGTTTCCCTTTGCTGTAAAGCAGCTTTTTAAGTTTGACTGAATTCGTTTTAGTTTATCTGAGTTTTACAATTCTATTAGCTGAAGACTTGTGGCGTATTTTAGAGAAAACAGAATCACAAGGTGAGGGGGAACTGATGAGACCAAAACGTTAGCTGTAACCTGTCACTACTACACCCTGGGCAGAAAGCGTTACAAAGGCAGACAAAAAGTCAAAAGGGAACTGGTAGTGCCTGCCAGAAAGTAAGGAAGAGCTTTCATATAAGACAAGTAAATAGAACAATGAAGAGAATATGCTAAAAGGACAGAGGAACCAACTGAAGAGCTTTCAGTGGCCAGAACTGGAACAATTTGAATAGTGTTGGGTTATAACCAAAAGAATAAGATCTATGAGTGCATATTGATTTAAAGAAATTACTAAATAAAGAGAAGGGAAGAGACAAATCTTCCGCACAGAAGAATTCCTTATATAACTTACACCGATATCTACCCTCAAGGCAGTGGAGCCTAACTGCCCCCTCCTTAGCTGTGGATTGTGCATAGTGACTCCCTTCCTCAGAGTGCAGGATGCAAGGGGGCAGTGGGAGGACAGTGTGTGAGAGGCAGAGGGGGAGCTCACAGTGGAGAAACCGGGCAAACACTATGTCAGCCAGCTGAGTAAGGTCAACAGCCACGGCGACAACTCATGTTAACAGTACATGACATGATGTGATGAGAGGACACTTTCCCTCTGAGGTCTTCCTCCCACAAACCCATAACCCTCGTCTAATCAGAGAAAAACATCCCACAAATCCCAGCTGAGGGCCATTCTACAAAATATCCGACCAGCACTCCTCAAAACTGTCAAGATCCTCAAAAACACAGAAATTTTGAGAAACTGTCACAACCAAAAGAAGCCTAAAAAGACATGATGACTACATGTATAATATGGTATCCTGGATGAGATGAGGTAAAAACTAAGGAAATCTGAATGAAGTATGGACTTCAGTTAATAATAACGTATCAATACTGGTTCACTAATTGTGAGCAACGGGAAGCTGGGTAGAAAGTATATGGAAACTCTGTATGGTCTTCTCAGTTTTTCTATAAATTAAAATTATTCTACAATAAGAAGAAAAAAGAAAAGAGGAGGGGGGGCGCCTGGGTGGCTCAGTTGGTTAAGCGACTGCCTTCGGCTCAGGTCATGATCCTGGAGTCCCGGGATCGAGTCCCGCATCGGGCTCCCTGCTTGGCAGGGAGTCTGCTTCTCCCTCTGACCCTCCCCCCTCTCATGTACTCGCTCTCTTTCTCTCTCTCTCAAATAAATAAATAAAATCTTTAAAAAAAAAAAAAAAAAAAGAGGAGGGAATGAGAGAGCAGTGTGTAAAAGAGAATGGATGGGTCAAATCTGGCCAGATTCGTTTCAGCAGCAATTGCCTATCTTCCCTCACTACTATTTTCAGGGACTAGTAACCGCTACCCAAGGTCTTGAACGCAAGAACTCTGTTGGTGTCTACATCTGCTTCTGTTAATAGCGGGACCACACCCAGAGGGTAGTCCAAATCTCAATCAGTGGCCAGAAGTGAAATGGACACTTTCTGCGCTTTTCAAAGACAGAAAGGATCCCCAGACCTGCTCCCCAAAAACTCCATTTAGGATGAAGGGAATCTGGGGCACCTGGTGGCTCAGTCGGTTAAGCATCTCTCTCCGGCTCAGGTCATGATCCCAAGGTTCTGGGATCGAGCCCTGCGTCAGGCTCCCCGCTCAGCACAGAGTCTGCTTCTCCCTCTCCCCTCTGCTCATGCTCTCTCTCTCTCTCTCTCTCAAATACGTAAGTAAAATCTTTAAGAAAAAAGAATTAAGGGAATCTGCCTACACTGCTTAGGCCCGCCCTCTGAGTAAGAGCACATGCACTCTCATCTCTTTGCTTTTATTTCACCACTATTTATAAATGAGAACCAACTCAGCACTGCAGGCTTCTAGAGGATTAAACACAAAACTGAAACTACTTAGAAACAATTCTCTTTTTCTCTGTGCTTCTCTTTCCTGACAAGGTCTCCAGCCCTGTGAATAGCCTGGGAGACCAAACTGATCACAGGAACCACTTCTTCATCAACCACTTGTCAGAAATCAATCTGAGGTTCAAAGGCAAGAGGGGAGCACCTGGAGAACTCCAAGGAGGGGGAGGAACCTCCTGATTCAATATCCTCCCCTCTGCTGACCTAATAAGCACATCCAAATCCACAGGCAACCTGAAAATAGAGGTTTCAAGTGAAAACGTGAACACTCCTGACATAGCCACGGACTTGGTCTTTGATATCTTGCGCAGACTGAAGCGAACACTTTTTGCCTCGCAGCATTTCTCTTACCTCTTTCAAGATCAAAAGGGAAGACCTCCTCAAGCATGACAGACAGCCAGGATTTCCATTTAACTTAACTCGTCTACTAGGTGAAAAGGTACTGTGCTGGTTACAGAGAAACCACTGGAACCGTATATACGCCTCTTAGGTCAATTCATTTGGTGGAGGGAGGTGTTCAAGGTGAACTTTTAGGGAGCTTTAGTAGGACACATATCTATGTTTCTTTGATAGGATACATTTAAATGCATGGTTTTTTTCCTAAAACAAGGACTTCTGTGAAATAATACTCCTTTTAAAACTGATAAATTCCCCAAACTTCCAAAGCTGAAGTCCCCCGCTCTGCTCCTCACTGACGTCCGTCAGTGCAATCACAACACGGACCCAGGCCTGCTGAACTGAAGAGCTGAAAGCAAACAGTCTTGCAAGTCTGTGCCTCCTCTTGTCAGGAACCCGCTTCCCAGGGCAACTTCCAACGCTTTCCCATCTAACTTTATAGGGAACTGAGTCACAAAACCCTTGCAGTCAAATAAAGGCTCGAGCCTTGGGTTGGCACTGTCTGCCCCATAATTCCTCCCTGGCTGTGGTTTCGGAGGGAAAGACATTTAAAAAAAGAAATTAAAGACAATGACAAAATGCTAACTTCTAATGCAGTGGTTCTCAACTAGAGGTGACTCCCCACCCCACCCCCACCCCAGGCACACTGGGCTGTGTCTGCAGACAATTTTGATTGTCCCAAGTGGAAGGAGGGAGTGCTACCCAAGGCCACCCACTGGCACCTAGTGGGTACAGGTGCCAGAGACAATGCTCAACATCCTACAATGCCTGGGACAGCCTCCCACAGAACCAAAGTGATCTGGCCCAAAATGCCACACCAGTGTTAAGGTTAAGAAACCTTGTTCTAAAGCCCTAAAAAGAAAAAAACAAAACAAAACAAAAGCCCTTGAAAACCGCCTTTAAAAAAGTCTATGTAGAAAGGGTGCCTGGGTGGCTCAGTCGGTTAAACGTCTGCCTTCGGCACAGGTCATGATTCCAGGGGCCTGGGATTGAGTCCTGAGTCCTTAGATCCCCATGACTTATTTATAACCAGAAGTGTGTACCTCTTGACCCCCTTTCACCTCTTTTTGCCCCCCCCACCCACTCCCCCCACCCACACCTCTGGTAACCACCAGTCTGTTCTCTGTATCTACATGCTTGGTTCTGTTTTTTTTTTTAATTCCACCTGTGAGAGATCATACTACTGTATGATCTGTTGTCTTTGTCTGCCTTATTCCACTTAGCATGCCCCCCCCCCAAGGTCTGTCCATGTTGTCGCAAATAGCATGATTTCCTTCTTTTTATGGCTGAGTAATATTCCATGATGTGGACCCGTTATCTTCTTCATCCATTCATCCACTGATGGACACTGAGGTTGTTTCCATGTTCTGGCTACTGTAATGAACTGGCTGCAGTGAACATGGGAGTGCAAGTATCTTTTTCAGTTAGTATTTTCACTTTCTTTGGATAAAAACACAGAAGTAGAACTGCTGGGCCATATGGTAGTTCCATTTTTAATTTTCTGAGGAACCTCCATACTGTTTTCCATAGTGGCTGCACCAATTTACAGTGTAAGAGGCTTCCCTTTTCTCCACATCCTTCCAACATTTGTTTGTTTTTTAAAAATTTTATTTATTTGACAGAGAGAGCACAAGCAGGGGGAGCAGCAGAGGGAGAGGGAGAAGCAGATTCTCTGCTAAGCAGGGAGCCCAACGTGGGACTCGATGCAGGACCCTGGGACCATGACCTAAGCTGAAGGCACATGTTTAACCATCTGAGCCACCCAGGTGCCCCGGTTATGTCTTTTTGATACTAGCCATTCTAAAAGATGTAAGGTGATATTCTCATTGTGGTTTAGGTTACATTTCCTGATGATCAGTGGTATGAAGACCTTTTCATGTACCAGTTGACCATCTATAGATCATCTTTGGAAAAATGAGAAGACCTCAATAGATAATTTTAATTGTATTGCTTCTCTTTCTGCTATTGAGTTCTTTATATATTTTGGATATTAAGCCCTTGTCAGATGTATGACTTGCAAATATTTTCTCCCCTTTGGTAGGCTGCCTTTTCATTTTGCTGATGACTCACTCTTTTTTTTTTTTTAGAATAAGTACCCTATTGTGCCTTGTATTATATTCATTAGTTTATCTCTTTTTGCCTCAGCCAAATCCCCCACTTATTTGCTGTGTGACCTCAGGTAAATTAATTCTCCATGCTCTTTCTTCATCTAGAAACTGGGGATAATAATGATGCGTATGTCAGCCATATAGAGAAGATTAAACTTGAGAAAATGTGCACATGGCTTAAAACAGTTCCTGTGCACACAAATGCTACCTACCATTCACGTTTTATCCCTCTCTGAGCTCAAAGTCTTACATTTTAATTGTTCAAAAATTACCAGTTGCATGTTTATCTAGCTATCCAAAATGACCATTATTAAGGCCTAGCAGGAAAGAAATTAGCATCTCTTGAGGAGCTTCCATGTGCACCACACAACATATAAAGTACTTAACCTCCTGTGTAACTTGTAGTTCTCTTGCCTCTTTGAATTATGTATTATTTTTATCTTACACATAAGGATCAGAGAAATAAAGTATCTTGCCTAAAGTCAGATAACTAGTCTGACCATAAATGCCACTTTCCTTCAGCTCTGCCCACTGCCTCTATACTGTGGAGTTCTCCCCATTCACATAGGTCTGGGATACAACAGTGAATAAATACCAGGCTCCCCCTGGCAAGTTCATGGCTAGAAGACAAATAGGCTGAGGCTTTCTACCAATGCCAGCTCTCAGGGAAGAAGGACAGGGAATCAGAAGTTCACAGATGTTGTATTTTTCTCCAAAGACTTTCCACTGATAAGTGGAAGGAGTGACAGAAGGAGGCAAGGGAGAAACAGGGAGAGGGAAACTAAACTATAAGCTGTGAGACATGGCGAGGAAATAAGCCGAGGGTCACAGCCTGGAAGTGCTCTACCACTTTCCCCAGCGTCTCAGTTTGTTTATTTTCTTATGTCATACTGGAAAATTAAACAACTCCCTTTTGATGTTTATTCTGGAAAGTTCATGTACAATTCCAGCAGGTAATTCTAACAGGCAAAAACCCAATTTACTCTAAGTGACTCCGTGAAAGAGAAAGGGGCCCAATTATCCAGACTAGTTCCCTAAATCTCCCCCTACATTCTGCCCATCTGGTTTCCTTGCAAATGATCCAGGTGAACCATCTGTGCTTGTGATTTAAAAAAAAAAAAAAAAAATTCTTCAAACCCAGTTACCAAGTTCTTCCATTTGTAATTTATTAATTTTAAAAATTACATTCTCAATTTTCCTTCCTGCATATCCCAGGTGAAGCAGGATTAGGTCAACTCGAACATCCTTAAGTAAAGCAACATGAAATCCAAAACATACATAGCCTTAATATATCATCTTCCATAAGCCAATTTTACAACAGTGCTAACTGCAATTTTAAAAGATGACGACATCTTCTGGATGAGCCACAGAAAGAACAATATATTTAGTCTGCAAATTCATGGAATACTGAACGACAAGCCAAGTGCGTTTCACCTCCATGGTCTTACGATTCCTCAAGTGAGACAGGCATTTAGAGAGCTTGAGAAATAATGATGGGGGGAGTATGCAGAGGGGGCCATAGTTTCTTAAAATGCTGCAATCTAGGTAATGCTCTTTAACAACTGTTGCTCTAAATGACAAGTAGAAATGTCACATGAGAATAAATTTAAAGAACACAAAAAGTAATTTCTCAGCTACTTTATTTATTTGTAAAGATTTTATTTTTTTTTAAATACACCCAACATGGGGCTTGAACTTAAAACCCTGAGATCAAGAGTCACATGCTCTACTGACTGAACCAGCCAGGCACCCCTCCCCAACTATTTTGTTTTTCTCTCCCCAGCTATTTTAAATCTCGCTTTAACTATACTGGCAAAGGGACTTAGAAAATGTTAATGACACAGGAATGTTCAAGCTTAAATAAAAACATACCTTTTAATTGGGGCAGGGGGACAAGACAGTATCTAAAATTCTGAAACACAGAAATTTGCCCACAGTAGGATCCACTACACCAGAACCCTTGGTTACATGTTATCTTCAGAAATGAGCAGGACACTGAGGGCCACAGAGGGCTAAGCAGCAGCTTTGGATTTCACTCTAGATTTGGCAAGCATTGAAACAATGAAACAGTCAATGACCATACTGCCCACTGTGTAAGATCAAGAAATTATGAATCCCTTCTCTAAATTTAGTAGCAAGACTCATTCCTGTTTGACTTTTCAAGCCAGTTCAGCCCAAACAGCAAGTATATAGTATATGACTTCTAAAGCAGAAAAAGGAAAAATAATTCCCTCCCATGAAAATCAGAACTCTATCCAGCCAAGTTATTCTAGTTTTCCAATGTGGAAATACTTAGCAATGGCTGTTCAAATGCTTAGTCTAGATCTAAGACACTGAACAAAATGAGAGAGAGGGAGAAATGCAGGCGCGGTTCATTTCTGCAGCAGTGCCCTGATTAAACCATCAGGGCTTACATTTACAGAACCACATTAAAGACTTCAGAATCCCATTTACTCTCTGTAGTGACAAATATGCTTAAACAACAACTTTCTGACTCTGTCGAAAGACAGCAGCTCATGAGATTTAAAAAAAAAAAAAAAGTCCACAATGACTGTTTTGCTTTCACATTAAGAAAAAAAAAATAGGTTTTTTTTCTTTTACTTCCCAAATTCATTTTTCCTATTCATCTCACAGTTGGGTATCTGGCTGAAGCATAATTGAAAAAGGAGGACAAAGCCTGGGCAAATTATCCAAAGAAGAACACGCTGTCTTCTGTTAAAGGTTTATAAAAATAAATTTGGCTTATAAACAGGAATTCAAGAAGATCTCCACACTGCCCTCTCATTCATCTGAACCTGTTGATTTTTTACTCATTTCTATTTTTCTCCAAATTCATAGAGTGGGGGATGTTGAACAAAAATTCTAAGTAAATCACCGCAGTCCACCTTAAACACAAACACAGGTTTCAAATTTCAAATCAAAAGATCACATCTAATTTAACTTTTAATTTTAAGAGACCAGTCCAGATGGTACTTGAGGACCAGTGCAGAGACACAAAATTGGAACGAGTTTCCTAAGCAAAGCTAACAGCCCATCTGGGGCATAATCAAGCAATGAATCTCACTGAAACCCAAGGCACCTTGGAATGGAGCTCTTCCTCTTTGGATTAAGACATTTCGTTCAGCCTCACGCCTGGAACTTCTTGGCGAGTTGTACTTCCCGTAATCTGTACCCCAAGCACTACTCATCTCTAACTCTGGTGTGGGTTTGCCACCTCATGTCCCAGAGCGCCATGGCAACCCTGCTTGAACATACAGACATTCCTGAGCCTGAAAGAACATTCTAACTGCAAATACGGGCTCACTGGCGAAGGGCTTCTGCAGTGGGGTTTTTCCTCTTTGAACCAAACAATTAGAAATTTTTAACAGATTTTGTAAAAAGTACAGCTGAGAAAATAAAGTCAAATCCATCATTGACACTCTAAAAACATTCTGGTTCAGGGGGACTAACTTGTCGCTATCAGAAAAGAAAAGCACTGTATCTCTTCTTCATAGCCAACTGAACTGGGAATAGGCCAGGCTCAGGAGTAAGCAAACCATTCCTGCATATTTAGTTTTGTAATCTTCAGCACAACAGGTGTTTGCTCATCCTCAAATTATATTTTGAGTCACTTCAGCACATCTATAGTAACTAAACAGAAGATAATTCCTGCCAAACTTTACAAGGTAGCCTGTGATCAATAGCTAGATGGACAGATGGTTGGATGGATAGATAAGATGGATGGATGGATGATAGATTTTAAATACATTATTTTCCAAAGGCCAAAAAACAACAGATAAAGTCTGTAATATAAACTATTAACTGAACTGCATATTTATTTCTTAGTGTAGGAGATCAGGTTGTCATTCATTAAAAAAATATATGTGCACATAAAATAAGCCTTTTTTTTATAGAACTACTTCCACATGTATCTACTCTGCCTATAAAGGTTCCAACTGACTACCCTACAAAGCTGAAATGGAAACAGACAAGCTAAAAAGAAGGGGAACTGATGTCCTAGATTAGTGCCATACTTCTTGCACAGAAATGAAAAGTGGCAGCGTTATCATGGTGCAAGGCTGAGATCGAAAGCCCCCAAAAGCATAGCTGGGAAACCAATACTAACGGGGAATATTCAAAAACCATCCATTAGTGGTCTGCTACTTGGAAAAAAATTTAGACCTTCAAATCCAACTATACACCAAAATAAATTATAGATGAAAAATAGTTAATTCTCTAAAAAATAAGTTTCTTAAAGCTAAAGTCAAGTCGTGTGTTTTTGGATTCAATCTTGAGCAAGGACATACTTTCAAAATAATAACAAAAATAATCGAAATTTAGGGCGCCTGGGTGGCTCAGTCATTAAGCGTCTGCCTTCGGCTCAGGTCATGGTCCCAGGGTCCTGGGATCGAGTCCCACATCGGGCTCCCTGCTCTGCGGGGAGCCTGCTTCTCCCTCTCCCACTCCCCCTGCTTCTGTTCCTGCTCTCGCTATCTCTCTCTCTGTCAAATAAATAAATAAAATCTTTAAAAATAATAATAATAATCGAAATTTAAATTTTTTGATTATGTAGGAAGGTTAAACTTCTGTAAAACTAAAATGCAGCTCTAGGGGCGCTCGGGTGGCTCAGTTGGTTAAGCGTCCAACTCTTGATTTTGGCTCAGGTCATGATCTCAGGGTCTTAAGATCAAGCTGCTGCCTGGTTCGGGCCTGTGGGTGGAGCCTGCTTAAGATTCTCTCTCTCCTTCTTCCTCTGCCCCTCCCCCCCCCCAAAGTAAATAAAGTAAAAGGGTGAAGTGGGACAAATAGCCAAAAATTAAATGACTTACCTATTATAGGGGTCTGCACACTATGACCCACGAGCCAAATCCAGTCTGCTGCCCATTTTTGCACAGCCTATGGGCTAAGAATGGTTTTTACATTTTTAAATGGTCGAAAAAAGTCAAGAGAAAGATTATTTGGGACATGTAAAAACTTTATGCAATTCACATTTCAGCAGCCATATTGGAAAACAGCCACACTCACTTCCCTATTATCTGAGGCCACTTTCGGCCCACAGTGGCAGGACTGAGTACTTGGGACAGAAACTGCCTGGCTCACGAGGGCTAAAGTAATTACTATCTGGCCCTGCGCAGAAAAATTTAGCTGACCTCTGACCTATTATACAAAGGGCTGATGCATAAGAACAACGAGGCCCAATAAATAAGTAGGCAAAGGGAATTTTAAGTAGAAAAAAAACACAATAAAAAAGAAAATGTTCACTTCCTGCCAAATTAAAAGAATCTCTTTCACCTGTCAAATTAAGAAAGATTTTTGGAAGAGTCAACACAATGCTGTCGTGGATGCAATGAAACAAGACCTAACACATTGCTAGTGGCACTCTCAAAAGGTCCCACCCTTGACAATGCCATCTGGCAAAAAGAGGTCCAAAAAAATGTCCATAACTTGCTTCTCTGGAACTAACCTGGAATATGGGCAGATTCGGATATGAAGTTATTTATTACAGTATCATTAATACAGTGAAAAACCACTGGGGCATCTAAGTGGCTCAGTCAGTTAAGCATCTGCCTTCGATTCAGCTCATGATCTCAGGGTCCTGGGATCAAGCCCCGCGTTGGGCTCCTTGCTCAGTGGGGAGTCTAACTTCTCCCTCCCAGTGCTTGTCCAAGCTTTCGCTTTCTCTCTCTCTTTCTCTAATAACATCTTAAAAAAAAAAAAAAAAAACCATTGGGGCGCCTGGGTGGCTCAGTCGTTAAGCGTCTGCCTTCGGCTCAGGTCAGGATCCCAGGGTCCTGGGATCCAGCCCCGCATCGGGCTCCCTGCTCCGCGGGAAGCCTGCTTCTCCCTCTCCCACTCCCCCTGCTTGTGTTCCTGCTCTCGCTATCTCTGTCAAATAAATAAATAAAATCTTATAAAAAAAAAAACAAAACCATTAACAGCTTAATAAATTTCCCTCAACTCTAAGTCTTTTTTCAAATTTTAATATATGTGAAATTAAGATATATCTTATAATCAGGTACATTTAATGTACTATGTTTCCTCATAATAAAATGGTGACGCAGCTTTTAATCAATGTTGTCTCATATGTGAGTGACTACTACGTAGTTCCAAACAAGAGAGACTTGATTGAAGGACTTACTTACAAAGATGTGGGGATGATGAGGGAACCAACAAAGGCTGTTCAGGCAGAAAGCAACGTGAAGACACAAGGGAGAAAAGCATGCCCCCAGAGCCCTGGAAGAGTACCCACCAGGCAGAAGGATTCCTTAGAGGGACATGGTGATAAGGCAGGAGAGAAGCAGGGAGGGCACAGGGTCAGGATGCCTGGTACCTCTCTCCTCCCACCCTCAGCTCTCAAGTACCCCCACTGGCCAATCCAATCAGAATCCTGGAGGACACAGTCAGCATCACTGCTCACCCAAGGAGAGGGCAGAGAAAAGATCTGGGGAGGGGGATAAAGGAATAACCATCTTATCTTCCTATCACCCAACAGGGAATATGAAAAGTGATTTCCCACTGTTGACGATTAGTGGGAAGTAGTAAATCTCAAAAGCTTAAGCAATTTCACCCTAGATCACCCAATAAACCAGAACCTGAATGGTTTAGTCACTTCAAAAAGAACTGATGATGAGATGAGGAAACAGGGATTTGAAGTCAAACTGTTTTTTCTCCTAACAAGGCAAAGTTATAAAAGAAAACACTTTCCACAATGTTTGGAAACAACAAATACGTTGGCCGGGGCGGGGGGCGGGGAAGAGGAGAGAAAGAATCTCAAGCAGACTCCCCACTGAGTGCAGAGCCCAACGAGGGGCTCAATCTCACAACCCTGAGATCACGACCTGAGCAGAAATCAAGAGTCAGATGCTTAACCAACTGAGCCACATAGGCACCCCAAGAATGAGTTATTTTAAATAGCAGGAGGTGGGTAATTGGCAAATTAAATCCAGGAGTTGATAAAGTCAAAGATGTGAATAAACTCATGTTTTCCAGACTCTATGGGGGCTAAAAAGAATCCATTTCTAGTTCCTACTCTTCCGTATCTTTTAAATTCACTATTTCTAAGTCAGATTTTCAGTAAGGGCTCTATCCAGACTTCTTTCATTAAGAACATACAGAGACTTGTCACGTGGGAAAGGGCAAATTTTAGGGGATTAAACAGCAAAATTATCTCATAAATAATGTGACCTCAGAGGTCTGGTAACTGTCCTTGCTGCAAGTCACTGTATCAAAAGCTCCTATAGGGAAATATGGGAAAGTAGAGGTCTCACTCAAAATGAACATTAACTTTGTTTCTAGTTAATCTAAGAGGAATGCATGGTGCCAACCATGAGAGTCCACATGCCATCCCTAGCACTCACTCAGCTTCACCCCTACCACCGTGCCTCCTTACACCTCCCACCCCCCCCACCCTTCCCTTTCTCCACCTTAGTCACGCCCCCCAACCTCATACACAGGAGACTTGTCCTCCCAGCTTCTCCCTTTATACATTCCAAGTACCTCCACTGCCTTCACGGTTATTTTTTATTTACTTGTTTCAGGAACTGTTTTCTGAAAAATTAAGTCTCTCCACCTGTGATTGCTGTGAACACTCAACCTATCAGAATCTCTCAGGAGGTCATTACCAGTTTCCAGAGTGTTTATTTGGCATTCTCTAGGTCATACTTTGAAGGCTCAAAGTGAAGTTGCCCAAAAGGCACGAGTCCTGAATCTAATTTAGACATGGTCTTCCATCTCTATCAACAATTCACCAAGACATCGATATATAAAAAAAAAAAAAAATTACCTGTAATTGTCATGATAAACCACCAAGAATAGAATGCGTTTTAATGAGCATTAGCTTCTAAAGAAAATGTGTAACAGACCGTTTTAGTTCTAATTTAGAAAAACAGATGGTGAGATCTCTAGTTTTGCCTATGACTGGGGGGCAGATTTAAAAACTGTACCGAGGGGCGCCTGGGTGGCTCAGTCGTTAAGCATCTGCCTTCGGCTCAGGTCATGATCCCAGGGTCCTGGGATCAAGCCCCACATCGGGCTCCCTGCTCCACGGGAAGCCTGCCTCTCCCTCTCCCACTCCCCCTGCTTGTGTTCCCTCTCTCACTGTGTCTCTGTCAAATAAATAAAATCTTTAAAAAAAAAAAAAAAAAGCCAAGCATGGAGTTCAAACTCACATGTTAAAATGAACTGAACCTCAGTTACTGAAAGCAGTACAAACAGGACACCCAGGCTTCCCCTGAGAAGTCACAATCTTCCTCCATTAGGCTTATTTTATCACTTCGTTTTTTACTTCCTATGTTCTTAGAATAAAGAAGAGAATTTCCTATTTTGCAGCTGAAGTTACAAAGTATTAGGATTAAGCTAATCACATCTCAGTACTGACAATTCCTAAGCAATTCAATTTAACATTTATCAAAGGCTTACAAAAGCCAGCCTCTGGGCTGGTGCCTGTCATTAAGAAAAGTATCTGTCTGGGGTAGAAACTTAGGCTAGCCAGCCATCCAACAGAGATAACACAAATCATTTTCAGCCACAATGGGGTGTGTTCCACGAAAACTTTACTGGGAGCTTGGTAACAGCACAGACTTCATAGACAGCAGCCTGGGCTTTCGTATGTAACCCAGACTTTTCTTGTAAGACATCTATCTACATAGTGTGGTCACCTACAAAGCTCATTCCTCTTTCCCAGGAAGGGCGTAAGCCCAAGACCAGCCAGACTTTTTCTTGAAATATCTGGGAACCAGTCCTCCCTCATGACCCATCGCCCTTCAAGCTTCTTGGACATATGGTGGAGGAGGAGGAAAAAATCGGGAAGAGTAGCAAACTTTGTCCAGGAGATCCCCTCGTCTCCTGAAGCAATGGTTACCTACACAACCAGAAACATCTCATTCCATGTTACTACTTAATGTACTTCATTAGACTATGGTGAATACTGAACAGAGAAATGTAGTATGGGGAGATGTCAAAAGTCAGTAATTTATGAGAACTCGCTTCTGAGTTTATCCAGGTCAACGGAAAACACCTCTGTGTAAGAAGACCCCAGTCCTCAAACCAGTGTTATTAAATCAGACAGACAATAAACTGCTCAAGAAAATGAGAGTCACCAAAGTCCTACAGTGAAGAATAGGTAGGCAGGCATATTCGAGGTCAATCTATAGGATGAAAGTCAAAATAAGATAATTAGCAAAGGAGATAATAATTAAAAAGTGATAAATTGGGCGCCTAGGTGGCTCAGATGGTTGAGCGTCTGCCTTCAGCTCAGGTCATGATCCTGGGGTCCTGGGATCGAGTCCCGCATTGGGCTCCCTGCTCCTTGGGAGCCTGCTTCTCCCTCTGCCTCTCTCTCTCTCTGTCTCTCATGAATAAATAAATAAAATCTTTAAAAAAAAAGTGATAAATTAAGTCTAAAATGCGCTGAATAAGTTAATGAATAAATGGCCAAATCATTTACCTCCTTCACTGACCCTACCAAGTTGAGAGGTATTTTTAAATCACATAACTTAACAACTAAAAGTCTAACCCTCTCAGGGAGAGGGTAAAGACACAAGTAGCAAACTTCCTTAATAAGGAAGTAACACAAAAGTGAGCAGAGGGAGGTTCTAAGCAGACAACCTTCAAAGTCCTCAGAAGAGCTTTATATTCCCTGAAATCCGTCTCACACTCCCATTTACAGATCAAGGATAAAAGCCCGCACCCAGGATCAGAGTGCAGGAGTAGAACCCCTTATGTTACTCCTCCCATTTCATTGAGACCACTGGTGAATGAATTCAAGATAACCATCCATGATGGTGCCAGCAACAAATCTCTCATCAAGGTATGCAGGTGGAAAGATAAGCTCACCTCTTCCCTAAAATTGTCCTGCCTTCTACTGTCACCAACTATGGAACCTCTCCTGATACTCTTACTTCTCATTTCTTCTCTGCTATATTAACAAGCAAGCACGTTCCCTCCCAAGAGAAGCTGCGGGACCTTACGACTTCTACCTTCGAGATGCTAAAGCACAGACTACTGTCCGCAGTACTGAGTATGTACCAAGTAGACTTGGTGAGAAGACACCATGTCCAGGAGGGTCTAAGAGAAACCGAGGCATTACTTGTACCACAATGTGGCGGCCAACCTGCTGAGGCAACCACATGGTCAAACTGGGCATCTTCAGAAAGGCAAGAGGGAATGGAAAAGAAAAAGAAAGAAAGAAAAGAAAACTAAAGAAAAGAAAAAAAGAAAGTCAAGAGTGAAAGAACATAAGTTAGGCCTTCAGAGCAACCACCCTGACAGTCCTCATTAAGTCATTTTACAAAGAACTTCACTAACCGCACAGCTCATGACTAAAACCCCAATTAACATTAAAAAGTGGGGCGCATGGGTGGCTCAGTCGTTAAGCGTCTGCCTTCGGCTCAGGTCATGATCTCAGTCAGGGTCCTGGGATTGAGCCCCGCATCGGGCTCCCTGCTCCGTGGAGAGCCTGCTTCTCCCTCTCCCACTCCCCCTGCTTGTGTTCCCTCTCTCGCTGTCTCTCTGTCAAATAAATAAATAAAATCTTCAAAAAAATTAAAAGAAAAAAAATATTTAAAAAGCAAGGAATCCTGACAGGCGGCTATGGTAAGCTTTTGCAGACATCAAATCAGCTGAATGCAACTTTGCCCCTCCGACAACTCTGCCTTACCCTACCTTGCCCAGCCAAGGTTCCCCACCTTGGGTCTTCTTAATACAAAGTCACCAGGACAGTGAATATTGTATGACCATCTGGCCTGATGACATATTACACATTCATGGAGTATGGTTCTAATCATGGCACAGCTTAAACAACGACCCTAGATCTCAGCAAGGTGCTCCTAAATGGAAGAATTTTGTATTTTGCCTTTCAAATTGTTTTTATTGGAAGCATATTTGTGAGAACACAGAGAAGTAAAAAGCCTCGGCCTGAGCTTCAAAGCCACAAGCACTCATTTCCCACCCACCCCTCCAGCCTCCCTCCCTCCTGCCTTCCATGGATGGGATTCTATCTCATTTTAACTCTCTGGAAGAAAATGTACCTGCCAAGTAACATCACAAGCAAATCACCTCATTCCCGATGCAGATGTGGCTTCTTGCACACGTGTGTGTCTTTAGCACCAAAAACAGATACCCCATTGTTGAAGGTTACCCTTAACTCTTTCAAGCAAACAGGCAGCAGCAGAAGATAGGAGCAACCCCACCCTCTGTGCAGAGGGGTGTCTGCCTGGAGCTGCAAGATTAAAATTCTCACTGCCAGAGTCACCCGTGAAGTAGAGCATGGCCTTTGGAGTCTCCTGCTAAAAAAAGAATTCTTCCTCTAACACGCTTCTATTATCGATATTAAAATGGACTTATTAGATTAGCAGATTACTGTTTCAGGACTAGGAGTTAAAGGAGTGTCCTTAAAGAAACAAGAAACCTAGGGTCTAGCTATTTTTTTCTTTCTTTGCCAGAAGTTCCTGCTTTCCAAAATCCAGATACAAGCTTCCTAAGAACGGAGATGTCCCAGGTTTGAAAGAGAACCTGAGGGAGAACCCAGTAAGACTGCCTTCACTGAGCCAAGGACAAAGAGTCCATCTTTCAGTGTGATGCTTGAAGATGCTCTACCCACTCATTAAACCTAAAGGAAAGCTCTGCTTCTGCCCTGGGGAACCAGTCACCGGTCAAAAGAACCCTGCCACCCTCTCAGTAATGTCAGCCTTCTATCGGACCATACCTCCCACCGGCTTACTTCTACCCAAACTCATCCTATGGCCTGGCCCTCACCTGCCCAGCTATACTGGTGCTTACACCCCAATTGCAGAGCCTACGTCAACAGCCCCGACTACTACTGGACTCCACAGAAACCAGCAACCTAGACTCTAGAGTGAGAACAAGGCAACGAGGTATCGATTATACACACACACACTTAGAGAGAGAGAGACTTTAACCACTTAAGGAATAAAGAGAAAACGAGCTCTGGAATCCTTGGTCAAACTGGGTCCTCTTACTCATCTGTCAAAAGACTTTAAGCAAATCACTTCACTCCTCAAAATCTTGGTATCCCCCTCTGTGAGAGACAACTCTGACTTTGCAGAGCTGTTATGAAAATTATATGAGTACAAAGTAAACATTCAGTAAGTGGTAATTAACAGTCCCATTTCTTTATTATGTCAAAAGACAATTCCAAATGCACACCTGCCAAAAGTGAGATTTTATAATACACAATTCTGACAATACAACTCTAGAAATGTAAAGGCTGGGGTGCCTGGGTGGCTCAATCGGTTAAGCGTCTGACTCTTGATTTCGGCTCAGGGCGTGACCTCAGGGTCATGAGATCGAGCCCCACGCTGAATGGGCTCCGTGCTCAGCAGGGAGTCTGCTCGAGTTTCTCTCTCCCTCTCCCTCTGCCCCTCACACTCATGGTGCGCTTGCATGCTCCGTCACTCCAAAACAAATTTTAAAAAAAATGTAAAGGCTGAGATCTGTATAACATATGGTTGCTACCCTGATGCAGGAAACACACACACCAATTTTACAAATTCCTAGTTTATGATGTCAAAATTCTCTAAACAGATGCTAGTGATCAAACTGCATGATGACTTCTGCTTATTTCTTCACCGTAAGTAATCAAGACCCTCCATGATTAAGTAAATTTATTTCCTCTAAGTTTGGGAATAGCTATGAGTTCTTCCACGACCTTCTTGGATTTCCAAGGTTAATGTTTATGGTAATTTTCACAAGGAAAGAAAAACCAAATCTGCTACAACCATTCTGGAAATTAATAGTAATACATTATTATAATTATATTATTAATAGCAGCTCCTTCTTATGGAGTACTTACTACATTCAGAGTTTTATATAGGTAAGCTTGTAATATGCTGCATGAAGAGCAAATGCTTATCACTGCAAGAAAAAATTCCAGAAGAGAAAATAAACTCGTAAGAGGAAATTACAAAGCCCAAATTTAGAGCCTAACGTAGTATTGCCTCCCAAACTACTACCAAACAAACAACAGTAATGCCTCTCAGGAGTCTACACCTAAAGTTTCCTCTAGACTTTCAGTGCCCACCTGCTTACCTCTTTCCAGAGTTCCTAAGGAAAGTAAATTTAACATCAGCATCTCTCCTCCCAGAAATTAAGACTGTCACTTCTCTCTGACCTCCTGGTCCTCCTCTCACCATACTCCTATTTTTAAGAGCCTTTATAATGCAGTCACAGAGCTGAAGCCTCCAGCGACTCTTTACCCAGCTTCTGTTGGCATTAGGCTCTCTGGAGGGCGGTGGACATCCTTCTAGCCTCTGTTTGACTACCTACAAGTAGGAGAGTGTGGATAAGGTATTGCTGCCCTGATGAAGATCAGAAAGAGATAAGTCACGGGAAGGTGTTTTCATGGTATACAGACGACTTCAGCTGCCAGGTCACTGCACAAACTCCCCCAGCCGTGTGCTCACTGAGGCGGACAAATGGCTCCTCTAGCTCAAACACGCAGACCCGATTTTGCACGTACAAATGGTTCATTCATTCAACGCACACTTATTGAAAGCCTTCTAGGTGCCAGGCACCGTGCTAGATGCTAGGGATACAAAGATCAACTGACCTTATTCTTGGCTGCTCAAAGCCCAGGAGAAGGCAGCCACTAAAATTAAAAGGCAATGAGTGCCATAAAAATAGCAAATGGGGAACAGCTAGTGTCGGTTAACTAGGTCCACATTCCAAAGGTGGTAGCAGAAACATTTCCTTAATTCACCCTTTTGTCCACATCTAGGCTTACCTCGGATATGACTGCATCTATTTCTAGTTTATACGTCTGTAGGCATTTTCACAAAGCTACCATTTTCACAGATTTCATCCAAGAGACATAATCAACTAGATGGGGACAAGGGAGGGTCCTTCCAACAAATGCCTTTACACCAGTTCTGTATCATGCCCTGTTATCTACTCAAGAGAGGCAACTCAAAATTGTCAAGTCAGAATGCAGAGTATCTCCATCCCCCCACCGCCCGCCAATATTTAAGACTTCTCTTTCCAGTAAGGTTTTTTGTTTGTTTGTTTGTTTTAGCAATCCCCTTACCATAGCAAAGCTAGGTATATGGCACCTACCTGGTCCTGGGAAGAGAATAGTATTTAATATCCCTTCTAGTACAACTACATCCTTAGCAGGTGGTTAAAATATTTGGGTTTTAAAAGGAAAACCCAGTAAAAATGATGTTAAGACCCTTAAAAATACTAGATACAAGTTTAAAGGCAAAATTAAAGGGTGAGGAGCACAACAAACAAGGGAATATTAACCCTATTCCAACAGGGCACTTCACTTAGTCAAGCACGGATCTATGCACATCAAGATGGCCCAGATACCTAACTGAGACCAATAAAATGAGGTGATACAATTTGGAAAATTATGTGCCTCACTACAAACCATCAGAGTCTTAAATGCAGTTACTGCACACAGGCTACCCGACAGTCCTGTCAGAGTTCACTAACAACGCGGAAGCACTCACAGCGGGTTCCTGGATAAACCAACACAGCGCTGTAACCATGTCCCCAGCTGCCACATCCCGGCACCTGCGCTAAAGCATCCTGGGGTGGCTTCCAGTTTAAAATGGCTCATCCCTAGCACGTGGACCCACTGCACAGACCAATACCATATTCAGTCTAAACAAATCTCCCTTCCTCATCAGCAGGGCTCAACATCACTCTGCAGATCGCCAAGTTTGCCTTTTTATTTTACTTATTTTTTTTATTATTATTTATTTATTTTTTACAAGAGAGCACTTGTAAACCACAGTTTACAGAAAGGACAGAAAGCTGGGTTTTACCTCCTTTCCTCTATCTAGGCCTGTTTCATAGTTGTTCCATTCGTCCTTCCCCAGACGCTCCCTCTCAACACCTGGAACAGGTTCTCCCACCTCACCAGCTCCAAGGCACACCTCTTCTTGCTCCTGAAAAAAATCTCTCCAGAAAACTCATTCCATGAAGCATCTCATTAAGAGCCCACACTTCCACTTATCCCATTAAAAAGGATGCTAATAACATATGTTGGTGTAACAATGAGCCATCTACACAGCACCTCACGCTTAGGCTTTCGGTAAATCCACTAACAAAGAAGGAAGGCACACACAGGCCACGTATTACCATCCCCACTCACACATTAGGAACTGGGATCCCCTCCAAAGCAGAAACCACACTGTGATCATTCTGCTTTCTCAGCAACTTCCAAAGACAATGTTTAATTAATAAGCAGGAAAGGGGTATGGAGTGGTGGAATAGAATAAACATTAGGTCTCATTACTAACTCAATGCTGAGAAAAAAATACAAAGAAAAACAGAAGACGAGGTGAAACATAAAATCAACTACATATTACAAACATCTAGGTACTTACACCCGAATGTGATCAGGATGACAGGTTTATAAGCCCAGCTTAGGATCTGGACGTATGGTCATTCAAGAACTAAGAAAAACACTAGAATTCTGAGAATGATGTATAAATCTTGTTTAGATATTTGTATAAATAGAAAAGGATATTGAAGTGTTAAATACTACTCAGAGCAAACTCACTTCAAACACATTCTTTCTAAATGATCCTACTTGACAGGATGCTTGCGTATAAACTCGCACCCAAACACAAATCAATCCCCATGATTTGGTGAAGGTCTGGAAAGCTGGTGAGATTGTAGGCTAAATTTATCTTGTATCTTTTAAGTTTGAAACTTTAAGGAGACTTGAGAAACAAGTATCTGAACAAAGATACTATTGCGGGTCATTACTTCAGGTACCATCCATTTGGCAATCCAAAGTGAGGGAATAAGAGTTCTAGCCTCACAAAGATTCATACGAATAAATCTAAGAATGAGCCTCTATTGAAGTTCCTACTCCCGGTAGGAATGTTCTAGATCTCCACTGGCCAATATGGTAGTTATTTACCATCTATAGCCTTTGGGTACTTCCAATGTGGCTAGTGCAGTTGAGAAACTGAACTTTTAGTTTTGAGTTTAATTAATTTACATCTAAAGAGCCCCATGTGGTGCTTGCTGGTGGCTACCATACTGGTGAAAACAGCTATAGAAGATGAAAAAGAAATGCATTAAATTTCAACAAGAAGTCTTTAAAAGAGGACAGATTCACACCTGTAAGTCTAAGAATAAGACCAGGTGCCTATCTAAGAATTTTAATACTGACACAGCCCTTCAAGATCCAGCAAAGGGAAGCAAAGTCATGTCCAAGGTCAAATAAATACTAAGAGTTACAAGCTATGCGGGCCCTCTCCACCAATCTCTCTCCACGATAGTTTGCCTAGAAGTTCGTCAATGAACCAGATGAAAAAGGAAATTAATATTTTCAAATAACCTATTATGTGTCAGCCACTGAGACACAGGTTCTTCACAACTGAGGTCCTATTTCATCCTCACTACAACTCTGACAAGTAGCCATCAGTATTCTCATTAAGTAACTCTACAGAGATTGGCAAAAACTGGATTCCAACTCCCATCTCCGCAACTCCAGAGAGCAGGCTATTTCCACAGGACCATACTCTGTCCTTCTCAAGGTTTCTACCAGGCCTCTGAACCTCAGACTTTCAATGAAGTAGTGGATCACAAGCTCCCAAAATCACCAAAATCTGGTACACTCCACCCAGAATGCTGGAAATTTACATTTGTCCTAACCAAGCAAAAGACAATCCCCCATTCCCAAGAGAGCAATGCAAGTTCCATTTCTCCAGCTTCCTTGAAGATCTCACTACATTCAACCCTACAGCAGGACTGCCTCTGAGAGGAGAACAAAGTAATAGCTCACAACAGCCAACACGTACTCATTAATCTTCCCTAATGTCTGCAGGAGGTCACCACCTTCAGTAATGACATCACTCTTCCCCTACAGATGAGGCAGCTGGCAGGTCAGTCGCCCAAAAGGCCATCCCACATAGCTGTGCCTCCATTCCTCAGACATCCCTGGCTCACAACTCTTCCTTGATTCCTGGCAGTCCATGTGACCCCTTGCAGAACTCCCCAGGGCACATCTCCCTGACTTCAGAGGAATCCTCCTCTCCCCTCACCATACCAGAGACACATACAGAGTTCAAAGGATCCTGGCACTGGAGGCCTCAGCTAGAAACAAAGAATAACTCCCAAGAAGACATATGTCCACACAAAAACTTGTCAATCAATTGTTCACAGCAGCATCATTCAGACGCAACTCAAATACCCATCAGCTGACAAATGGATAAAGAAAATGGGGTATATCTGGGGCACCTGGGTGGCTCCGTCAGTTAAGTGGCTCTTGATTTTGGCTCAGGTCATGATCTCGGGGTCCCTGGGCTCTATGCTCAGCAGGGAGTCTGCTTGAGGATTCTCTCCCCCCCCCTTTGCCCCTCCCCCCCACACACACACTCTAAAATAAATAAATCCTTTAAAAATGGGGTATATCTATACAATGGAGTATTATTCAGCCATTAAAAAGGGATGAAGTACTGATACATGTTACAACACAGATGAAACTTGAAAACCTCGTGCTAACTGGAAAAAGCCAAGTCACAGAAGGCCACATATCATCTGACTCGGTTTATGTGAAATACTCATAATAAGTACATCTGTAAAGACAGAAAGTAGAAGAGAGGTTCCTCACAGGTAGGAGGAGGGGGAAGTAAGAGACTGATTGCTAATGGGTAAGGGGTTTCTTTATGGAGTGATTAAAATGCTCCAAAATTAAACACTGGTGATGGCTGCACAACTCTGCATACATTCAAAACCACTGAATTACAGATTTTTGAAGAGGTGAATTTTATGGTATATGGATTGTATCTCAATAAAGTTATTTTTTAAAGAAACAAGCTGGTAAGACAATAACAAAGTAATGGCTGGAGTAACAAAGTAATGGCTGGAGCCCAGAGGGGTAGAACTCAACCCAGCTGTAGTTAAACTTTTAATTAAAATGAGAAAGCCAGGGCACCTGGGTGGCTCAGTTGGTTAAGCGTCTGCCTTTGGCTCAGGTCATTGATCCCGGGGTCCTGGGATTGAGCCCCCCGTCGGGCTCCCTGCTCAGCAGGGAGCCTGCTTCTCCCTCTGTCTCTGCTTGCCGCTCCCCCTGCTTGTACTCTCTGTCAAATAAATAAAATCTTTAAAAATAAAATAAAATAGAATAAGCCAAATGGTGATGTTTTCCAGAAGTCTTCCCTAAATTCAGATTCAAACTTCACAAATTGTCTTCCACTGAAACTTTAAAAACACAAAGGTTGGGGCGCCTTGGGTGGCTCAGTCACTTAAACTCCTGCCTTCAGCTCAGGTCATGATCCCAGGGTTCTGGGATCGAGTCCCACATCAGGCTCCCTGCTCAGCAGGGAGTCTGCTTCTCCCTCTCCCCCCTGCTCGTGCATGTGCGCTCTCTCCCTCTCTCTCGCTCAAAAAAACAATCTTAAGAAACACAAAGGTCAAAGAAAAGCCAAGATCATCTCCAACTTACAGATAAGCAAAACTAAAAGTTTAAAGACTTCTTCAGAGATAAAGAAACTAAGTCCCACGTATATACATTTAACTTTAGATGACCCACACCAGAAAGGCCTTCTAGTAAATTCTTCTTGTCTGAATTAAACTTGACATTCCCAGCTACTATTTTTTTCTCCTAAATATGAATGGACTAGATCATAATCAGTCACCAAGTACTTACCGCGTGCCAAGTCCTATTCTAAGCGCTCACACAACCTTACCAAACTTAATCCTCATAACCCCCCATCTTCAGGCATGAGATTTAGGGTTATATGGGGTCCTGCTCCAGAGCCTGTGCCTATTCCTTCAGGGTCCAAAGAGCTACCACTGGTAGTAAAGCTGTTCAGCAGTGAATGACGGGCAGGACTTGAATTGTCTGGCCTCCAACACCTGGTCGGTGCTCTGGATTCCACTTCTCATTCACTGCAAACTGATAAAATCTCAAAGCTCTTCCTCTAGGAAAAGGTTCTGTAACTAGCATAGGTAGTACTATTCTTGGGCACTAGAAAGTAATAAAACTCAGCCCTCCAATGACTTAACTCATTACAGAAACAATAAAAATGACTCCATGAGTTGTTTGTATGAAAAACACATATGAAATATATATATACTAACACATATATATGAAAAACTGTAACATCTCATATCCACCAATGGTAAACTACAGTTCCAGATCAACAGCAACAGTGAAGAGAGGTGACCACGTGTAGGCCTAAAGGCAGGACAGCTAGGAGGCAACAGGAACAGAGGAAGCTGCCTACTCACTCCTGCTCTCTGATTTCAACTGGCTGAACAAAACCAGACATCAGAGCAAGGGAGCCTCAGGTAGCATCCATAAAGGTGAGCTGCATGAGGGGAGGGGTGCACAGAACAGAGTGTGGAGTGGATCTGGGGGCAAAGGAAAAAGAAACAGCACATGGGATCACAGGCCGATTAGAAGATGATGGGGCAGCCAACTGGCCTTATCTAACTCCCTACTCGAATAGAAGGAAAATAGGTTTGACCAAATGGCAGTGATGTGGTGCCCATAGAAAATCAAGTGCAGGGGCGCCTGGGTGGCTCAGTCGGTTAAGCGTCTGCCTTCGGCTCAGGTCATGATCCCAGGGTCCTGGGATCAAGTTCCGAATCGGGCTCTTGGCTCCGTGGGGAGTCTGCTTCTCCCTCCGCCCTTACCCCCAACTCATGTTTGCTCTCTCCCTTCCCCGTCTGTCTCTCTTTCTCTCTCAAAAAATAAATAAAATCTTAAAAATATATATATGTATGTATATGGGGTGCCTGGGTGGCTCAGTCATTAAGCGTCTGCCTTTGGCTCAGGTCATGATCCCAGGGTCCTGGGATCGAGCCCCACATCGGGCTCCCTGCTCCACGGGAAGCCTGCTTCTCCCTCTCCCACTCCCCCTGCTTGTGTTCCCTCTCTCGCGGTCTAATAAAATCTATAAAAAAAAAAAAAAGAAAGAAAGAAAAAGAAAATCAATTGCAAAGCACGTTTTCAGTCCCTCCGCTGGGTCTGTCTCTAGTTATTCAGGCTTAACTCAAGATATTTAATAAGTGGAAAGCCATTTAAATGAAGACTTTTCAGTTACCTACCTCATTGTCATCCCAGTTATCCATCTTTTTTTCAAATACCTCAACTGAAACAACCCACTGGTACAACTCCTATCTTTGAAACTTTGAAACTCACACTTACAAATGAAACAAGATCATCACTCAGTTTTTGGGAGTTGTCAAAGTATTACCTAACGAAGAAAGTCTAAGTGCTAAAGACCCAGTAAATGATTTTGTTACAAATGCATGGTTGACTATATTACAGAGCCCTGATGACCGTATGTCAAGAACAACCATTTCTCTCCCTTTTAGCACTTGGAAAAAACAATACCCCAACCTCAAAGTGGTTAATCCCCTACCCCACTCTTCAGAATTTAGGGTAAAGGATTTCCCCTTTACAGCCTACATCTTTATGCTAAACCTATTACTAAGTCTCTTCATTCATTCTATTACTATTAATTACTATTAATTTAATGACCCTTACCATACATAACTGAGATGGTTTCTACCCTGAACACCACTCTGAAAGGAAAAAGTACTAGAAGCAAAGCCTCTACATGCCCAGAGTCTTGCAGATCAACTCCAGTTTCAAATATTCTTTCCCACTGTCCACATAACCAATCACAATATCTAGGAAATTCTATTTTGTATGCCAAGAACATCTCCTAGCCTACTGTGCCCTGATTTTTTCAATGCCAAAAAAAAAAAAAGTACTATAGAGATAAATCATGCTTCATAAATTAGGTTGGACTCCCATATCCCGGATTTCTAAGAGTTAAAAATAATCCTATCTAGAGATTTCCTTTAAAATCCCACTGAGCTGAAGTGCTTCCAAAACACCAAACTCAATTCTACTCTTCTATGTTCTGGCACAAAGTCAAACTCTCCCAAACTATGGAGAAATCTTCCACTAATTATACCTGTCATGAGGGACCAGACTTTTCCCATCACCACTAAATGCCCAAAGAACTTCTTTTTAAAAGACTGATTCTCAAAACCTCAACTTGAAGAATTAGACTTGTTTGGTCTCATAATATGTAATGTCCTCTATAAAGAGAACAGCCAATTTTTAACAGAATTTTAGGGGCAGATGGACAATAAAGATAACTTGGTTTAAACCTTTCATTTTATGGATCAGAAAACTGGTACAGAGAAAAGTGAAATGATTTGTTCCAAGTCACACAACCAGTTAGTGTGAAGGCTGGAACCAGAACCCTGACCCCTGATGTGGGTCCTGGGCTGTCGGACTCTACCATCTTCCTTTACATGCCCAACACAGCCACAATAAGGTAGGAATGGTGCACATCTTCTGATTCTCGGGCAATGGGCATGTAGTGTTTGCACAAACCTCTACCTCCTTCAATGAAGAGCCCTCCCAGACCTACAAATTCTGAGGATTACCAGGGATGCAAACAAATTCAATAAAATGAAGTATCGAAGGCAGGACCTCAAGCAAATACACATTACTGGACAATGAAAGGCACACTTAAGGTGAGCACACTAACTTAACTGCAGAGCAAGCACTTGTCCAAGTCTTATTTGCCAATCAGTCTCACGGCTTGTGTAAGTACTAAATTTGGACTTCAGTAAGATAGAGAAACCTGTCATGTTCATTAAATTACCACCATTCCTTAAGGTCAGAATATTTTTCCTACCCTCAAATGAGCATTTGCCTTTTCCTCAGATTGTATCCGCCAACAAAAAAAGGAACTAAATAGTTTTCAATGAAAATAGAGACAGCAGCTCCACCTCAGGTGACTGAAATATGGGCTATAACTGATCACAATCCATTGAGAACAGCAGCTCTTGACTGGTATTATTAAATGGCCACTGTTCAGGCTCCCAG
Organism: Mirounga angustirostris; assembly: GCF_029215605.1. Taxonomy (NCBI): domain Eukaryota; kingdom Metazoa; phylum Chordata; class Mammalia; order Carnivora; family Phocidae; genus Mirounga; species Mirounga angustirostris. The sequence goes on along the minus strand of NW_026991711.1, from coordinate 118,628,144 downwards.
AGGAAACTGCAAAGAAGTCCTGAGAAGTGCAAGGTCAGCCATAAAGATCTTGCCAAGGTTAAAACACAATGGGGGAGGTCAAGGTCTTCATCAAGGCAAGTGAGCACAGAATGTAAACTCTGCACTAACATGTAGAAGGCCTCCCCAAAATAAACATGGGTCATTTGTCAGATGTAATAATGAACTTTCTCCCATAAGACCCTATGCCAAACTCAAAATCTAAAAATAAACCAAAACCTCCAACTATCAAGACAATAACTATGAATGCACAATGCTGTGCAGTTTATTTAAGCTATCTTAGGGCAGGCAACTGACCAAATTTCCAAAAGAATCTTTCATATAATTAAGAGATTATAAACAATAAATCTGCCTCAAATAACAAATTAGACTCCCCATTGGTGGACCTCTAATTATAGTTCATCTTCCTAGAGAGTAATCTTAGAGCTCAAAAATTTTAACATTAATACATATGGCTAGTAATAAAGGCTAATTAGCATATGCATTTATATTAAATACTTTCATTAGCCATTAGAAAATCCTTACCCTAACATGTATGAGTTCTCCCAACTGAGAACTCTTGTCTTCCATATATTCCACTTCATGTGTGAAATTAAGGAAGCAATAAATTTGTGTTACCTGGCCATTAGAAAGAGAAAAGCATCTAAGATTAAAAAAAATCGGGGCGCCTGGGTGGCTCAGTCGTTAAGCGTCTGCCTTCGGCTCAGGTCACGATCCCAGGGTCCTGGGATCGAGCCCCACATCGGGCTCCCTGCTCGGCGGGAGGCCTGCTTCTCCCTCTCCCACTCCCCCTGCTTGTGTTCCCTCTCTCGCTGTGTCTCTCTCTGTCAAATAAATAAATAAAATCTTTAAAAAATTAAAAAAAAAATCAAGTGTCCTTTTGTGGTAGCCAAGCCTCCAAGATAGCCCCCCCAAAATCCTACTCTCTTGGTATTGATGCCCTTGTATAGTCACCACTCATAATGAACAGGGCTGACTTGTGTTACCAATTGGACATCACGAAAGTGATGGTATAGGACCTCCAAGGCTATGGAATAAAAAACATTGCATTTTCCACCTTACGGTCTCTCCGATTACTTGCTTGCTTTGGGGCAACCCAACTGCCACGCTGTGGGGACAAGCAAGCAGTCCGTGGAAACCTTCACTAAGAAGCACTGTGGCTTCCTGGCAACAGCCAGCAGCAACTCACCGACCCTGTCAAATGAAACACTTTGAAGTGAAGCCCCCAGACCCAATCAAGCCTTCATATGTTGGCAGCCCCCTCAGAGGTCTGCAACCTCACAAGATATCCTGAGGCAGAACCATTCAAATTCCTGAGAACTGGAGATAGAAGTCTCAGAAACTAAGATAATGTTTACTATTGTTTTTGAGCTGCTAGGTTGTGAAGTAATTTGTCACACAGCAATAAATTACTAATATACTTTTTTTCTGATGAACTCAAATTTCCAGAAATAAAAGTATAGCATCTGCTTTTAATTATTTTTAATTTTGTCCTTTGCAATGGTTCAAGTGACTCCCATCACTTCTTGTTCAACTCTTCTCTGCAAAGAATGCATCATTCCTAAGGGACAAATTCCTCTCATTTACCAGCCAACCTTTTCACAATATCAACACACGCTGGATATTACTTCTGACATTCCACTTTGACAAACTCAGTCAATATAGTCCATCCCAATGCTAACAGAATTTCTTATTACTTGAAGAGATGTAAACCAGTAACTATGTATACAAAAATATTTAGTCACCTGAACTTTCCCTTGTTAAACTAAATCAAATCCCTGAACTTCTACTGACTCTCCATCCACCCTTCTTCCCCTCGGGCTTCATCCCTCTACCCCCACTCATAAAACTGGGCAAAGAAGAAACCACCAAACCACAAAATCAAAAAGACCCAAGGAGATGCACATAAGTAGCCAAACAATAGTTCATCATTTGTTATAAATGCCTTATCATGAAGTATTTGATTTTTATAGCATCTCTAGAAAAAAAGCTGCTTCCCCCAGCTTAAAAAAAAAAAATTGGGCAATGGCTGTTTTCCAAGAAACACAGAAGCAGTAAAACAACCTTGAGGTTCCGCATCCTTGCATTCTTTCACACTAACTCAGACGCCATATGCCTGCCTAGGGAAAGAGAAATGCTTTCATGGTAACTAGGTACATGTCCAGTCATGGAAGGCTAAATTGCAGGTCTCAGTGGCTTAGGCAATCAGCATGCAGTGCTTGCACAAACGAACCTCTACCTCCTTCAATGAAGAGCCCTCCCAGACCTACAAATTCTGAGGATTACCAGGGATGCAAACAAATTCAATAAAATGAAGTATCGAAGGCAGGACCTCAAGCAAATACACATTACTGGACAATGAAAGCCACACTTAAGGTGAGCACACTGTAACTTAACTGCAGAGCAAGCACTTGTCCAAGTCTTATTTGCCAATCAGTCTCACGGCTTGTGTAAGTACTAATTTGGACTTCAGTAAGATAGAGAAACCGGTCATGTTCATTAAATTACAACCCAACAAGGTAATGCCAAACCTATAACCTTAGGCAAATCTGAGAGAAAGCAATGAACGAATTAATCACCATTGTCTCCTCCCTTTGTGACAAGATGCTAAAGTAAATCCTGAATGTGCCAAGTTTCCCCGACTCTTATGTTTTAAAATCACACAAATATCCTTTAAAAAAAAAGGGGGGGGGGGGACTTGGGTGGCTCAGTCGGTTAAGCGTCCATTTTGGCTCGATTTTGGCTCAGGTCATGATTTTAGGGTCCTGAGAAAGAGCCCCCACATCGGGCTCCAAGCTGGGTATAGAGCTTAAGATACTCTCTCCCACTCCCTCTGCCCCTCCCCACCCTGCTCGCACTCCCATGCACGTGCTCTCAAATTTTAAAAAAGGGGGGGCATAATTTAAAGAATCACTTTAAAATATGTTGCCTAGACTACTGTCCCTTTCTCAATTGGATACTCCATTGCAGAAAACTAAGGAGCATCTCATTTAGAGCTACAACTTACTCTAAATTCAAGGACATCCAGACTAAAAATATGCAAAAGGAAAAGATTTAGGTATCATCCCTGATGCCTTAAAAAAAAAATTTGACCACAGTGGTCATATTTTATGGCTTTTCTTTTTTTCCCCTTCACCAAAAGTGAAATTTTATATTAACAAGAGGTGGATAAAGGTCTGATATTTAAAAATCGGGAGAAAATGTTAATTCTTCAAGGAATTCTCCTTTGAATCCCAAAACCAGAAGACATATAAAACCACCCTGAACATCAAACTCCTTATTTCCTATTTGACTGACTGACTTTTAATAGTTCTTCTGCTTTGAATTATTCCCTTCCCTCCCTTCTTGCCTCCCTTTATTAAATCCTTCTTTCTCTCTCTCTTTTAAAATAAGCCTAAAATACCAACCAAAAGAGACTCCAAGACCACTAGTCAACTTGTTCCATCCTTCAGAAACAAGAGGAGAAGCCAGTACTTTTGGGGTTTCAAGTTCCCTCAAGGAAGAATTAGCTGCTGTTTTTACTGCTTAAAAAATAACTTCAAAATGAAACTGAAAATACAGCCAAATGCCCATAGATCTTAAGAATAAGAACATAAAATACATGGATCAGGAATTATTTTGCTGACTTAGTAGCAACCAGACCCTGATAAGGGTATTTTGCCCATTTCAGAAATATTTTGTAAAAAATCATCTAGGAAACAGAGACCAGAAGCATTATAGGATAAAAGGCTAAAAGATAATCCTATGAGGAGATATTATACAACCTTCAGTTATTAAGCTTAAGAAGAGAAGGCTACGAGGCACCCAAATCATCATCTTTAATTCCACAAAAATTTATATACGAAAGATGGCCACCAGATGTTCCCCATCACCTCTGAGTAGAAAACAAATGGAAAAAGGCTTAAACTTCAGCAAAAGGGCTCTGAGACCCCAGGTCCCTGTACAGCAGGTGAACTACTCCGGTAACTTGCAAGCATTACATTAACACACACATGACTCGCTTGCGGGATCCTGTTAAAATACAGATCAAGTCAGCTAATTCGGAACAGGAAGTGAAAATTTGCATTTCTAAAGCGTTCCCAGGTGACCGTGATGCTCTTAAACCTGGAGTAGAAGGAGCTAGACCAGAGCGGTAAGACTGCTCATTCTATCAGTTCAGTTCAACGGGGTTCCCACAGGACTGCCTGGGCTACACCCATTGGTATTGATCAAGAAGCTAGCCCAAAGGGAGCAGATCATATAAACCTTCCTCATCAATGAGCTTTAAGATGGAAATTACAAAGAACACTGAAAAGTAACTGTTAAATACCAGAATACAAAGTCTCTTTGAACAGGTTCCTGGAGCCCTGAGGTGTGGCTTGAACCCGGCAGGAAGGAAGCAAGACGGAGGAGCTCACACACCTGGAAGACAGACTTAATTTCACAATCCCCTTCCAACCTGTTTTACAAATTATCAGTGCTCTTGGGGGATCCGAGAGATTCTCCAAGCAGCAATGCCTCAGATGCAGAAATGATCACTTAAGAACTCTGTCAACTAAAATACGGAAATATGCCTCAGTGCAAAGGCATTCAATGTGTAGAAACAAGAACTGCTTAGTGTGATAATCCACTTTTTTTTAGCCTAATTCTGACAAGTCTCCAGCAATTAGTTACATTTTCATCAAAGAATAAGAACACAAATGTCACTAACCACCTGAAGTCAAGACTGACAACATACAGTGAGAGAGCAGCTTCCTGCACAGAACAAGTGAAATAAAACCACGGCTAGAGCGTTTAGACCAGGATACACCACAGCTGGAGCTGCAGCTCTTCCGGAAGTAACTGTCTGTGTACACAGAGCCTGCATCTAGTCAAGTACACTTTATTATTCCCAATCCTGGAATAGGCTGTCACTAGCACAGAGTACGTGTTCAATAAATGTTAACAGAGACAAATGCGGGCGCCTGGGTGGCTCAGTCGGTTAAGCGACTGCCTTCGGCTCAGGTCATGATCCTGGAGTCCCTGGATCGAGTCCCGCATCGGGCTCCCTGCTCGGCTGGGGGTCTGCTTCTCCCTCTGACCCTCTTCCCTCTCGTGCTCTCATTCTCTCTCTCAAATAAATAAATAAAATCTTTAAAAAAAAAAAAAAAAACAGAGACAAATGCAGTTCTTATCCTTATGGGGAAATTTCAATACATTCAAAAATCTCAATCTATCCTCATCCTCTAGACAGTCTACCCATCTGGCCTAGTCTGTTGGCTGTACCAACAATGTGCCAGTTTCCCAGGCTCGAGGAAACATGGAGTTATTCTGTTCTCTACCATTCTACTGGATCAAGGGTTCTGAACCTGGGATCCACAGACCTCTGGCAGTCTAGTCTATGAATGGGATTTTAGAACTGCATGTTAATTTTACACATAGATCTATGGACCTCTTTTGATATAGAGGCCAAGAGCTTTCATCAGAATCTCAAAAGGAATCCCCGATCTAAGTAAGAACCTGTAGGAATCCAAGTCCTGCCCTTTTCTTCCTAGGCACCCACTCTCGGGTCTCCCCTTCTTCATTCTTAGACACTCATCTCTTCTAGCTCCACAGTCCTTCATTGCCTGCTTATGACAGCAGACTTCCGACTGGGCTTTCTAACGGACTTCATCTACTCTAAGCTGTCCTAAGATTGTTCCTAGATGACACTCCTAAAACATAACTTATCACAACTTCTCATCACTTCCACAGGCACCCTATGTTCTAGCCATATCAACTACATGCAGTCCCTGCAAACACACCATCACCTTCGGGCCTTTCCCTAGAATGCCTTCCCCCAAAACTGCTCCCCAGCTCTCCCTAACCCCAAGCCATCCCACTCCCCTCCCACCCTCTGATTCAAAAGACACTGCTTTTTCCATTTCTTTTCTAACTCCGTGTCAATCTCTGCCCCCAAAGAACATATATATACTGCCTCTGGATTACCATTTAATACATACAGTAAATGCTGTATAGGAATATGTAAATACAGGGACGCCTGGGTGACTCAGTCAGCTAAGCATCTGCCTTTGGCTCAGGTCATGATCCCAGGGTCCTGGGATCAAGCCCCACACATAGGGCTCCTTGCTCAGCGGGGATCTGCTTCTCCCTCTCCCTCTCCTTCTGCCCCTCCCCCTGCTTGTGCTCTCTGTCAAATAAAACCTTTAAAAAGAAGAAAAAAAAAGGAATATGTAAATACATTGCCTTTTCATCTTTGTAACTGCACACAATGCTGCAGCACATCACCAACCCCCAATAAATCTTCACTGAATGAATCAGTAAGTCACATGTTATGTGCTAGGTATGCAATATCATATGTGGATTGAAAAGTCTTCAAAAATACTTGTACTTCATTTGATATCTCAATTCTCTAAGTCCTCACAGCTTAAATAAAGATATTATTTAGGGTTTACAAGAGGGATGTTCCAGATGAGGGAAGGAAAAAAAAAAAAAAAAACTCTCAATTTTCAAGAAGATTTTATTTTTAAGCAATCTCTACACCCAATATGTGGCTCGAACTCACAACCCTGAGCATCCGAGTGAGCCAGTGCGGCGCCCCTCAGGAACCCATTGTTAACAAATTTCACTCTCTACAGGAGGCCATTCTGACCTCTCAATAACACAGAAAATAACCCAGATAAAAACTTTCTTGAATAAAGCTGGATTTATTTCAGATACTAAACAGAAACATTGTCGAAGAAACTTATTTATGTAAGATCAAAGTCTCAGACTAATTCCAAGATCCGAGTTAGTCTCTCCTAGTTGCACAATTCACCATTTTGCCAGGAAAAGTACCCCAAACATATCTAAATAGATTTATTGGAAATACTAGTCATGGAGCTGCTTCAGAAATTCTGCCAAACTTGCTATTGCTGCATTAGATTTTTCTCAAGATACATTTTATAGTTCACTCATGTTTTGGTTTAAAAGCCTGGCTCTCTGGCTGATTTCACGACAATATGTAATGGCAGAACAAGAAAGCCCTAAGACAAAACTGCCAACATTTTCTTTCATTTGCCCCTCAGGTAATCTACCTTTAAATGACTCCACACACTCCTGCAGACAATCTGTAGCCCCTGTAAGAAAAAACAAATAATATTTGTTGACTGAATTTTAACCTTAATGTTTATGGATCTGGTAGAAATTCCTAAAGGATGTGAAAATTTCACCGAAAATGAACAAACATGTCCTGAATTTCTAAGGAACTCAATGCTTACCCCTACTTCTGCTTTCTGTGGCTAAACTCACTTTTCCATAATTAATACATGTAAGGGGAAGAAGTGCCCCCAGAGAGGACAAGTGTCTGAGGCTCCCCATGGGCAACTCATCCATATACTCAGGCAAATAACCAAGAAAACCCAAGGCTATGAATTCCAATGTAAACAACATCAAGAACAACAAAATATTAACCCCAAGCTATTTAGGTCTGCTATGGCAAAATAATTAACGTACAGTATTATCCATCAGATATCAGATATGAAATATAAAAGTCAGCCCACCACTGAGGCTATCGAAATACTAACTTTTCAGAAGCAGCCAAAGTGAGTATCACAAAAGCACTTCAGAACCCCTAAGAAACAAGGGAAACAGATGATAAAGTGCTGACATCTGGAGTATCTTCCTAACAGAAGTCCTCAGAAGAAATTCCAAACAGGTCAACACCCCAAAAATAAATAATCCAGTTAAGAAATGGGCAGAAGACATGAACGGACGTTTCTCCAAAGATGACATACAAATGAAAAACAGACACATGAAAATATGTTGAACATCACTCAGCATCAGGGAAATACAAATCAAAACCACAATGAGATACCACCTCACACCAGTCAAAATGGCTAAAATTAACTCAGGAAACAACAGATGTTGGGGAGGATGCAGAGAAAGGAGAACTCTTTTGCACTGTTGCTGGAAATGCAAACTGGTGCAGCCACTCTGCAGAACAGTATGGAGGTTCTTCAGAAGGTTAAAAATAGAACTACCCTATGACCCAACAATTGCATTACTAGTTATTTATCCAAAGGATAGAAAAGTGCTAATTCAAAGGGGCATATGGACCCCAATGTTTATAGCAACACTATCAACAATAGCCAAATTATGGAAAGAGCCCACACGTCCATCAACTGATGAATGGATAAAGAAGATGTGGTATATTTGTACAATGGAATATTACTCAGCCATCAAAAAGAATGAAATCTTGCCATTTATAACAATGTGGATAGAACTAGAGTGTATTATGCTAAGCAAAATAAGTCAGAGAAAGACAAATATATGATTTCACTCATATGAGGAATTTAAGAAACAGAACAGATGAACATAGGAGAAGGGAAGGGAAAATAAAAACAGAGAGGGAGGCAAACCATAAGAGAATGAACTGCAGAGAACAAACTGTGGGTGGCTGGAGGGGAGGTGGACAGGGGATGGGCTAAGTGGGTGATGGGGCATTAAGAAAGGCACTTGTTGGGATGAGCACTGGATGTTACATGTAAGTGATGAATCACTAAATTCTACTCAGGAAACCAATACTACACTGTATGTTAACTAACTTTAAAAAATTTTAAAAGAGGGCGCCTGGGTGGCTCAGTTGGTTGAGCGACTGCCTTCGGCTCAGGTCATGATCCTGGAGTCCCTGGATCGAGTCCCGCATCGGGCTCCCTGCTCGGCGAGGAGCCTGCTTCTCCCTCTAACCCTCCCCCCTCTCATGTACTCTCTCTCTCTCTCATTCTCGCTCTCTCAAATAAATAAATCTTAAAAAAAAAAAATTTTTTTAAACAAATTCCAAATGGCAAAGAAGAGCCCTGTAACTCAGTCATCTTCCTATATTGAGATTCAGAGATTCTCAGGAAATCAAATAACACATAAGGAGTTTAATCAATTTTTTAAGATTTTATTTGAGAGAAAGCATGCACAAGCGGGAGGAGGAGCAAAGGGAAAGGGACAAGCAGATTGCATGCATTGAGCCCGACATGGGGCTCAATCTCACAACCTTGAGATCATGACCTGAGCCAAAATCAAGAGTCAGACACTTAACCGACTGAGACACCCAGGGGTCTCTAATATAATCAATTTTCACTTACCAAACATCTAGAAACAAAACAAAAGGGTTTTAGAATTTGGCGGGGGAGGGGGGGAGGGATTACAGCTTTACTGAAATAAAATTCAACCATTTAAAGGATATAAATCAATAGTTTTTGGTGTATTCCAGGAGTTGTGTAATGATCACCACAGTCAATTCAGAACATTTTTATCACCTCAACAAGAAACCCTGTACCTTTTAGCAATCACCCACCCCAATCTCCACCCAGGACTTCTCTTTCCCCAGGCCCCAGCAGCCACTAATCAACTTCCTGTCCCTATAGATTTGCCTGTTATAGGCATTTCATATAAATGGAATCCTATATTAAGTGGTCTCTTGTGACTAACTTCTTGGGCTTAATGTTTTCTAAGTTCATCCATGTTGTTGTGCTTAAAAGTACTTCGTTCCTTTTTATGGCCAAATAATATTCCATTTTATGGATATACCATTTTGTTTATCTGTTCATCAGGTGGTAGGACTGACTCTTTTTTTTTTTTTTTTTAGATTTTATTTATTTGCGAGAGAGACAATGAGAGACAGAGAGCATGAGAGGGAGGAGGGTCAGAGGGAGAAGCAGACTCCCCGCCGAGCAGGGAGCCCGACGTGGGACTCGATCCCGGGACTCCAGGATCATGACCTGAGCCGAAGGCAATCGCCTAACCAACTGAGCCACCCAGGCGCCCGGTAAGACTGACTCTTAAGATTTGAGAGAGACAGAGAGAGCTCGTGCACACATGCAAGAGTGAGCACGGTGGGGGGGGGGGGGGGAGAGGGAGAGAGAGAATCTTAAGCAGACTCCACATCCAGCGCAGAGCCTAAGGCGGGGCTCGACCTCATGGCCCTGAGATCATGACCTGAGCCAAAATCAAGAGTTAGATGCTTAACCAACTGAAACATCCAGTCGGCCTGAGACTGACTTTTAAAGGAAACAATGTTAGAGTCAATAACTTACGTAGTGGGGTTTTGTCAATAAAGGGGTTTCCTGAAGTCAGAATAGGCTCAGCTTCAGACACCATTAATCATCATGGATGATTATCAAGGATTATAGCTATGACTACTCTAAAGCACAGGGTGCTCAGTACCTTCAGCACCACCAGAAAAGAGTCAACTACCAAACACAGAATTCATTAGAAGAGACCCTCGAGGGCGCCTGGGTGGCTCAATTGGTTAAGCGACTGCCTTCGGCTCAGGTCATGATCCCGGAGTCCCGGGATCGAGTCCCACATCAGGCTCCCTGCTCGGCGGGGAGTCTGCTTCTCCCTCTAACCCTACCCCCTCTTGCACTCTCTCTCTCACTCTCTCTCTCTCTCTCTCTCAAATAAATAAATAAAAAAAAGAAGAGACCCTCGAATCCCTTTCCATCCAAGTTTCCTTATCTGTAAAATACCCCAAATGATAGCACTCAGAATTAAATCCCATTCAGGAGTTAGCTCATTTTACCCATGTAATGGAGAAGCAAAATGAAGCCCAGGAAAGAAAGTGATTTTAAAGGTTACAGCAACAATTAAAAGTAAAGTTAAAAGCCAAACCTAATTCTCCTAATGCCCATTTTATTTTCACCACTGTGAACTGCCTCTTTAAACCATATTCAACATGATCCTACAGAAATGATTTAGAATGTGTGCCAAGACTCAGCAACACAGATGTTCATCTTGGTGAAAAATCTAAGAGGCAGACAGAGATAGGCCATCCTGAGACTCAAAGCTTAAGGAACTAAAGTAACTGTGAAATGTCCATCAGTGTATCAGTTTGCAAGCACTCAGAAATTTTAAAGAAAAGATGTTCATGACATGAACACACAAGAAAACAAAACCATGGTGGCAGAATACATACCAAAATAGTTAACAGTGCTCATCTCTGGGCACCGGAATTAGAAACGTTTACACTTGGTATCTAAAATGCGTTTTCTAAAATAAATAAAATGCATTTTCTAATCTTCTACGAGAATCCACTATTTACATTAGTAGAAAAAAAATTTCTTTTAAATATGTTTAGAATTCACATTGCTTGTGAATTGGTATATATATTTGGTAACATTATAGTAACAAGACTTTGAAATTCAGCATAATGCATCTTCCCATATTATTACATATAAAAAAATTTCCCTCTAACAAGGCTCTTTGCAGGATTGATCCCTCATCAATGCTCTGAGATGGTAAGAGCACTATTTACTCCCATTTGCAGATGAGAAAGTTAAAATACAGGAGATCCTACGACTGCGAATGGCACAGCTGGGATTAAAGACCCTACGGTTAAGTCATTCCAGCCCTCCTGGTTCAACTGTAAATCAGAAACAAACCCCAGAAAAGGAACGACTTCTCGAGAATTGTGCTACTTTGTGAAGTCTACAGATGTAAAATTTAGGCACACAGAAACAAACTATCAAAGCACCTTCCAATGTGACAGTATTTTACTACTAAAGTCAAGAAGAGATACTGAGCAAAATACAAACACAATAAACAAGACAATTAAAAAAATAAATTAAAAAATAAACAATTAAAACAATTAAAAAATAAAGTTATCAGAACGTTTTAAAAAGTATACTTGAAACAAAGCAAAAAGCTCCAGTAGTCACCCACAAACCGTTTAGAACAGACACTCCAACAGGTTACCCTGTGATTTTGGTTTCTCATTTTTATTTCAGCAGAAGCACTGCATTGAGTAAAAATTAAGTTGAAGATATCTAGCAAAATTTCAAACAAAAATTTGCCAAAGTGTGCTATTACCCAGATTCCCAGCACATATGAAAAACATCACACATCAGAAGACATACATCAGGAGTTATCAAAGAATTAAAAAAGGTTTCCTTTACTTTTAAGTACAGTATTTCCCAGATAAATGTTTTTCTAGAAGAAAAAAAAAATGAGACTATAGATCTAAATATATTAACATACCTGCTCCATTTAAGCTCTCTTTCTCAATATCCTCTTGAGTCTTGATTCTCCAACTGTTTATCATGCAGTCAAAAATTTTATAAAGCAAATGTTTCCAATCTTGGCATAACCACAAGGAATAGACATTGGCAACTCATCAAAGACTTAAGTAGTCTCAAGATCAAATCTAAAGAGTAAACCATTTCTTCAGTTTGGGTTTTATGAGCTAACGACTTTAAATGATATCTGAGACCACGTGGTTTCAATACTGTATTACAAATAATTTCTGGAATTTAAATCACGTAAGTGCATCTTCTCCATCTAAAAGAGGACCATATTTTAGAAGAATAAAATGGTATAGAAAATGGAGTGCAATTCACTTAGCCAAGGTAAGTACTGTTTTAGGAAAAAGCATCTTTTATTTGGATTTATAGACTTTACATACATTGGGCCATGAGTGTAAAATGTATTTTAGCATAGGTTGCAATCAGGAGTTTGGAAGACATGGTGGGGCATGTGGGTGGCTCAGTCGTTGAGCGTCTGCCTTCAGCTCAGGTCATGATCCCGGGGTCCTGGGATCGAGCCCCGCATCCGGCTCCCTGCTCCGCGGGAAGCCTGCTTCTCCCTCTCCCACTCCCCCTGATTGTGTTCCCTCTCTCGCTGTGTCTGTCAAATAAAATATTTAATAAATAAATAGATAGTTAAAAGAGTTTGGAAGACACGGATTCAAGGAGTAATCTGAATTCTCTCAGAGTGGGCCGTGAATATTTGCTTTCAGAAGATCAAGGCTAGCTCATATGTTAATAAGAAAAAAGTGACCGAGGGCGCCTGGGTGGCTCAGTCGTTAAGCGTCTGCCTTCGGCTCAGGTCATGATCCCAGGGTCCTGGGATCGAGTCCCACATTGGGCTCCCGGCTCGGCAGGAAGCCTGCTTCTCCCTCTCCCACTCCCCCTGCTTGTGTTCCTGCTCTCACTCTCTCTCTCTAATAAATAAATAAAATCTTTAAAAAAAAAAAAAGAAAAAGAAAAAAGTGACCGAGTCTAACAAATAAGGCAGCAATTGTGCTCAGACACCTCACGGTGAACATCTCATAGACTTCATGCACCTTACTAGGAACAGGTAAGCTATCCCTGAAGAACAACGCTGCTATTGGTGGCTTACGGAACCCCTTCATTATGCTTCAGTTGCGGTTTCTCCTTTCCGATGAGAAATTAACACGCGGAGTGGCATTCCATTCCAACAGGCAGCCTGCCACTTGCCGCCGCAGGATGTCACCTTCCTAAGCGGTAGTTACTCCAGGCCCGCTCCACCCTCCGCCCTCTGCCCTGACAACCCCAGCCTCCATCTCCACCAAGGGACTGAGTGCAGAGCAGAGCCGATGAATGAGCCCTATGGAGGTGGGCTACCTAGTTCAAATCCTTCCCAACACTAATTATTACGCTATTACAGCATTGTTCTGGAAATATATGTAGTGCTCTGTCTGTAGAAAGCCCTCAGAAAGTTGTAAAGTTTCTCAACTCTGTCTTGTAAAAGTAGCAAAACCCTCATCTGAGCAAATAAACAAGAACAGACAGAATACACAATTTTCCCCTCCTTCCAAAACTCCTCAAAGGCTTTGTAAATGGTGATGAAAATGGCTAAATATTAAGAATTCCTCTCGCCAAAATAAAAGATGGATTCGACAATGAGTACTGGAGTCAAGATGGCGCCATGTGTCCAACCTCACCTCTGCCCCTGGTTTAAAACACACATACAACTTCATACTTACTTCCTGCTACATAATCCCCCAACTTCCCTTCAGTATTTTTATCTGTAAAGACGGACCACCTCTTAGGTCATGGCTACATGAAGTTAAATGGTGAACTGAGGCACGTGTAGCCCAACAGTTAAGAATGGAAGCTGAGGTGCCAGGAAGCCTGAGTTCAAATCCTGTCACTTACCATTTGTGTAACTTTGGACAAAGCTGACCAATTTCTTTGCACCTCAGTTTCCTCTTCAGAAAGACTGAGTGACAGCATCTACTCCCTTAGCTTGTTACTAAGATGAAATGCATTAAAAGCTTTCCAGTCTAGCACAAAGGTAAGTCAATAAATATTAGCTATTATTAAGCACTCCCCAAACAATCTCAATCTATACTCCTCTCACTCAAAGATAAAGGTTAAAATGGATGGCAACCAGGTTTTTTTAGTTTATGTTTCTCAATCTTATAACCAAAAATATACGATAAACTCCTGGATGACAGCTCACTTTTATTACTCAAATCTCTAACACTACATAGGTACTAAAAAATATTTCATTCACTAACACACAGGCACGATTTGAGCAGCCTAAGGGATGAACCCACTAACATCGGCTACACCAGGAGCAAATAACCACCTAAGGGATCACTGCAATGATAATCACTCAAGTTGAAGAGGGGCATACACAGGACCCAGCAATTGTACTTCTAAGTATATAACCTTAAGAAGTTACACCTGTGCCTCAGTTGACATAGACAAGGACTTGTAAACGTAACATTGATTGTATTAAAGAACTACAAATAACCTTAAATGTCTATCAACAGGGTGATGCTTGATTCTCGTTCTTCACAGTGGTCAAAGTCTAGAAAGTCCCAGCGAACACTTAGCAAATACTGAACCACTGCTCATATGGGAAATACAGAGTTAGGTTTCTGCAAACCTCTGGTCACATCATTACATAAAACTGTTAGGTATGTTTCTGTTTGAAGAAACCTTACTTAATATCTACTGTTGATCCATTAGCATTGAACTCGCAGCCAACAGCTAACTGGGGCCCAAACGAAGCTTATCTAATGCACATATTTTCTCCCTAAGGCACATTTCCATCTTCTTGAGCTTAGGAACACTAGAGAGCACTTTGGCACTAAGCTTGGAGGCCAACTTACATAGCAAAATCGCCAGCAAGAGGCGCAAAAATTCGAAAAACATGGCACTAAAAAGAATGCAAAAAGGATCCTTGTTTGTGAGAGCTAAAACAAGCAAGCAGAGTGCCGCCTTGTTTGACCTCAGCAGGGAGGTGGTGCATCGGGTGACTCAAATTTTTCATTACTCTGAGATCCATGAACCACCACAAAAGCACCATAAGTACTGATTTGAGGGTTACAAATAAATTTTATTGAATAAGCAAATTTGCAAATCCAGGATCCACAAATAATGAGGACCAACTATAAATAATTTACAGTACATTCTTTCAAGGAATAGGACTCACAAGTTAAACCACCTAAAGCTATGCGCATCCATGTGAATACTTCTCTAACCAAATGCATAAAAATTCCAAAGTACACATGGACTGGGATCCCATTTCTATAAACTCAAACTGTAAATCACTTTTGCCAAACGTGCACAGGAGTGACGTATGCCAAGTCGGCGCAGTTCGCCTAAGAGGGAAAGAAGGAAACGAGGACAGAGGAGCCTGGCCTGTTACAACATTTTATTTTCTTTAGGTCTGTCGGTCTTTTATCCAACTATTCTGTGATGTTGGGACTACTCCTTCAAGAGTATGTCCATTAGAGCTCCTTCTCAGTACGGAAGAACATATGCTGCAAGCTACACATGTACTTTACAGCAGTTACGTTGTACGAGATTTTTTTTTAAGATTTTATTTATTTGACAGAGAGAGAAACAGCGAGAGAGAACATAAGCAGGGGGAGCGGGAGAGGGAGAAGCACGCCTCCTGCGGAGCAGGGAGCCTGACGCAGGGCTCGATCCCAGGACCCTGGGATCATGACCTGAGCCGAAGGCAGCCGCTTAACGACTGAGCCACCCCGGCGCCCCTGAAAGGAGATTTCTGCATGAAATTACAGCACGCATTTGGAGCAGTGACGGCAATCATGTAACAGCATGATAGGCTACAACTATTACAAGGGTCTGTTGGCACAGAAGGATGCCCGCAAGAGAGAGAGATGAAAAGGACAGAGACAAAGGGTCAAATTTTTATTTCTAGATACACCCTGGGCATCTGCTGCTCCTTTGAAGCGAGAGGATTCTCTTCCCAGAAGGAATACATGCAGTGCGGGGTGAAAGGACCTCAAAGCAAGCTTAGTCACTGGGACATCAGAAGGAAAAACCTTGAGCCCTAGAAGAATTATTCCTAGGATACAAGAAAAGGTTGGGGGAGCGAAACTCTTGAGTGAAAACTAAAGTAAAAAATAGTTCCTATAACCAAAGGCTGGGTATGACCCGCCAGGGCCTTATTTTCCCCGGAATAAAGCAGTGGCTTTCTTGGGGCAGTGAAAAGGACATCAAAGAACTCCTGATTCTGTTTCTGCTCAAGAAAAAACTTAAGTGTGTGTGATGCTGTGGTGTTTCATTTGTAATTCTCTTCTTTGTTCATTTTTGGCAGTTATGATCACAAGCATTAGGGTAAAGCGCTACCACCTCGCCAAAAATACCAACGCTGTGATTGATGCGTGATTCAAAAAAGCTGTCAAAATGGATACTCCGAAAGGAATGAGCCACATGGCTAGGCCGGGCGCGCTAATATTTTTGTACCATGGTATAATCCTTTTCATCTGGACCTTCTCAGAGTTGGCTTATTACTTCCTTTCGTGCAATTCTAAGCTAAGGGCTACAATACAGGGCACAAGAAGCCTGACAGATTGAGTTCATACCTTCATTACTAAAATCCAAAAATTACAGCTATTTGATATGGAAATGGGGCACCAAGAAAAACATGCATACAGCCTCAGCCAGTGAGATTTAAAGACCCTTCAGGGTCTGAAAACAGAATTTCATTTCATACTAGTCTGACAGTTTTATCAAATATTCTTTTATCTAAATTTTAAAAGTAGAATGCCACTTTAAAATTTAGGGCAAAAGTGACATTTATCCACTGAGAGAAAAAGGAACAATTTTCCTCACTGGAAAGTGAGAAAGAAGGGTACAAAGTATCTTTAGAAAATTTAGGCTCTTGGGGCGCCTGGGTGGCTCAGTCGGTTAAGCGTCTGCCTTCAACTCAGGTCATGATCTCAGAATCCTGGGACCGAGTCCCCAGTCGGGCTCCCTGCTCAGCGGGGTGTCTGCTTCTCCCTCTGCCCCTCACCCCGCTCGTGCTCTCTCTCTCTCTCAAAATCTTTAAAAAAACAAAAATTTTAGGCTCTCATTTCTAGATGGTGGTAGTGTATTGATCTGATTTGAGACTGGCCTGTTTCATAAGCTCTGCTCTGATTCAGCAAGATTAACTGTGTAGGATATGCAACCCAAATAAACTGAGGAAACCTTCTAGAAAAAAAAAAGCAAGGGGTAATTGGGGGAATGCAAACTATAATGACTTTATTACTTTGCTTCCTAGATCAAACGAGGTGGCACTGTATTCTTAATTTGAAACAAGGACGAAGCTTTTATTAAACAATGCTCCTATCTCAATCAGATCAAACAGAAGGCCAGATATCTATACACAAGTTACACAAATCCTTTTTTTTTTTGCCATTCTTGGAATTCAGCATAAAGTCCAAATGACTCCATCCATCCCAGGATGGAGCTGGAGCCAAATACAACTTCAACAGCAATTTCTTCAGGGCCCAGATGGTCATGACCTTGAATGTATTTTCTCATGTGAACTAGCTCCTTACTGGTCACAGTTGTCCACTGCATGGTGGTTGTCTGCTCCAATTATGAAAACACTAACGCTTCCATTAGGCTCTTAAATGGAAGAGTCCAATGCCCTGTGTAGGAACGGATAAAGGGAAACCTGATGACGATGGATTCGAGAGGCCAGAAAGGGGAGCTCTCAGGATGTACCATTCCACATCAATTCCAGGAAGATTGCCAAATACAGACCTCAACAGAAGAACTGTCAACAGGAAAGAGTCAAGAGTCAAAAAATGTACACTGCATCTCCTCCATGAAATCGACTATCTCGACAACTCAGCCAATGAGAAACCATCATCACCTTCAACTCCTGCTTTTCTCCAATGGGACTTACATTCAAAACAACCCCACCCAATTCCCTCCTCCTTCTCCATAAAATAATGTTCCTCTCCTTTGCTTGTTGGACTTGCCTATGGTTTTGCTGTAGCTTATATGTCCCAAATTGTAATTCTCGGCTATTCCCAAATAAACCCATTTTTGCTGGTAAAATGACTGCTCTATTTTTAAGGTTAACAACTGATTTTTTTTTTCTAGATAGCACAAAATATACAGAGGCCAGGGATCAGGATAAAATATCCAATTAGAGGGTGCATACAATGGACAGGAAACACTGGAAACATTAAAAAAAAAAAAGTTCAGTAAATACAATCTTAGGGTAAGAGCAGCAAGCACAAGCCACCATCAGTTCAATTCTGGGTGCTGTTCCCATTTGAGCTCAATGATGCTTTAACTAAAACCCCATTAGAGTCCAGAGCATAGCCCCTAAAGTCAGTGCTTTAATGACACGAAATAGAACAGGTACAAAATAATCAGAACCACCACTTTATGTGAAGTGCTTGCCTGAATGTCACAACTTGACTGTACTAAGCAGTATCATTTAATATCCGCAACAACCCGGACAGGTAGCACTTAAGCACGGCTACACAGACTTAGAAAGAACACTCATTCAGCAAGCAGGAAAATCCTGACTCGAACTCAGGTCTCCTTCCAAAGACTGTATTCAGACACAAGCATTCAGAAACAGTTGCGTTAAATGCCCATTCTGGGTCCGAATGATCCATTGCCGTCTGTTCCTGTGGTAAGCTTTTAGATAAGACTGCAAGCTTACTAGCAAAGTGAGTACAGCAACCGGCTGCGCTTCCAATGCATGCAACCTACAGGAGTAAGCCTCACAGTCCACTACTCTTCGGGGCAGAATCCTCTACAACCTGAAACGTTGTCCCTGGCACACCTGAATCTTTAAGCATTCAGGCACAGAGCAGAATTCATTTTGTCTATACTTCATGAATCATAACCTTCAGCCAAACTCATTAACTTGTCCAGACTCATCAGCTTACCTAAAATGTTCTAAGACTTTACCCTTAATATAGCACACCATATATATATATATATATATATATATATATATATAGCACACATGTATATAAATGTCTTTAAAGGTCCTATTATTTTCATTTCCACATCTATCTCCCCCAACTACGCAGTCAACGCCTCAAAGGTAGAAATGATGTTTTTTCATTTTGTGTCCCAGCATCTTCACAGTGTCTGGCTTGGAGCAAACAAACTATTTAGTGAATGAATGGGATTATATGAAATTTGTGTATTAAAAATAAGCAAGCCCCGGGGTGCCTGCATGGCTCAGTTGGTTAAATGACTGCCTTCGGCTCAGGTCATGATCCCAGGGTCCTGGGATCCAGCCCCGCATCGGGCTCCCTGCTCCGCGGGAAGCCTGCTTCTCCCTCTCCCGCTCCCCCTGCTTGTGTTCCCTCTCTCGCTGTGTCTCTGTCAAATAAATAAAATCTTAAAAAAAATAAATAAGTAAGCCCTGGCATAACGCCTACTAATTAACACAAGATAATAATGGTTGTTCCCAACACAAGGAAGCCCAAGTCTGTGGGTTATCACTGAGTGCTGATCAAAAGGCTTACTACACAGCCATCAAGCTGTAACAACACAGCCATTTTACTAGGAACATTAAAAAAAAAAAAAAAAAAAAACAAAGGTTCAGAGACAGTTGTCTGAAAGACAGCCTTCAGAAAGCCTTCAGAGGACAACTGTTACTAGAAAAAAGCCAATTTGATCGCAAGCTTACTTGGCCTTTACTATTTCAACAGTGGACAGTGGCTTATTCATCTGGTTCTTATTTTATCTTAAATTTTTTTTGAAGGATATATATAGTTACTGTTGGTTCTGGGTAGATACCAACAAAATTAATACAGGCTAAAAAGATATTGAACTTACCCTCACAGGGCTTTCAATTTACTTTGAACCATTACATTTCTATTGTATCATATGTTTATAATTGGGACTCAAAACAGTATTTTAAGAACAGCTGTAGGGTCAACAAAGTTGATTTTCAGCTTCAATGCCTTCTAGAAATTATGTCCTCAGGCAAGGCCCTTAACTTCTCTGAGTTTCTCATATGAAGCAGGGGTGACACCCACCTTCTTCCGGGGCATGCCTACTGCAGCAATTAAAAAAATGCACAAGAGGCGCCCTACCTTGCTATACCTGCACCAAGCTCACCTTTACCTTGAGGGATGCCTTAAAATTCTAACAGATTCACACACCCACGAGAAAGAAACACAATCACTAATTGGATTTAAAGGTTCCCTGTGATGTGAACGGGGTAAATCCACGGGCAAGCAAGATGTCAGAATTCTCCCCACATCCTCCAGTCATGGCCAGAGGTTCAAGAGTTAAAGGCAGAATGGCCTGCATGTCCAGACATCTGCATGTACGCTTTTCTTTTGCAGCTTCTCCCTCAGGCAAGCTCAGAGATTCTCCAACTTGAACAAGCGTAACAATTGCTTCCTAGGATAGTCTACCCAGCACTGTGCATGATGCACCTTCACAGCAACTTAGAGATTTCAGGGATAATTTTAGCTCTACACAACTTTTCTCGTATTTTTAACTTCAGAATCAAACCTCTTATATGCCCTTAAAATTTAAGAATGAATAAGATCAAGAAAAAGTAGTAAAAAATCTGAACAAACTAGTAGCAAATAACAGGAAAAAAAAACCCACAAAAACAAAAACAAAAAACCACATTTCTTTGTGCCTTGCCTGACCCAGGTCTGGCTTCAAGCAGAGAAAATGGGCCATTCCAAGTACCAGCCTTCAGAAGGTCTTTACTTACAAGGGCTCTGTTCACACTAATCAAATACTCCATTCTCAAACTGTATGTCCCACGGGTCTAGAACAGTGACAATACTGCAATGATCATTTGTTAGAAGTCATCTGAATCTATGGGGCGCCTGGGTGGCTCAGTCGTTAAGTGTCTGCCTTCGGCTCAGGTCATGATCCCAGGGTCCTGGGATCGAGCCCCGCATCGGGCTCCTTGCTCTGCGGGAAGCCTGCTTCTCCCTCTCCCACTCCCCCTGCTTGTGTTCCCTCTCTCGAGGGGTCTCTGTCAAATAAATAAATAAAATCTTAAAAAAAAAAAAGTCATCTGAATTTAACAAGTGGCAGGGTTGTGACTGTACAAAGCCACTGACAAAAACAGCTCCGTTAGGACAAAGGAAAGAAGATTCCTGTGCTTTCACCTGGAGGTTTCCCTACAGAGGTCTAAAACCGACTGGACAGCTACAAGCTGCTCCCCCCGTTTGCTCCAAGGTCCCCGGAGCCCCATCCTGAGCCAGAAAGGGAGAACCAATGAAACCCTGGCTACTCCTCCTGCTGGAGGGCCCTTACCTGATCTTCACATGCTGGCTGCCTGCTGCCTGCTCCCCATCCCTCAGATCTTACAGACAAGGCACCACCTCACAGGATCCTGTTTTATTCCCATCACACCTTGCAGCATTGGGACAGCTACAGTTATATATCTGTATACCCTGTGGACCCCTTTCATGTTTGGTTCGCCCACCCCGCACTCCTATGGTCCTCTCTTAGATTATAAACTCCTTGAAGGCAGAGGACCAGACAGCCTCACGCACCCCTGCATCCTACAGCACTGCATGGCACATAGTAAGGGCTCCCTACATGTTCTTGAGCTCTGATTAAAGTATAATCACTTCTTGGGGCGCCTGGGTGGCTCAGTTGGTTAAGCAACTGCCTTCGGCTCAGGTCATGATCCTGGAGTCCCAGGATCGAGTCCCGCATCGGGTTCCCTGCTCGGCAGGGAGTCTGCTTCTCCCTCTGACTCTCTTCCCTCTCGTGCTTTCTGTCTCTCATTCTCTCTCTCTCAAATAAATGGATAAATAAAATCTTTAAAAAAAAAAGTATAATCACTTCTTAAGCAGTGACAAGTGAGCAAAACTGCATAATGTCATATAAAGTATAGTCTAGCAGTGGGTGTGACCCAAGCTGGTATCTCTCTACCTCCTGTTCCAAGGAAACTTTTCCTGAATACTCAAAATATAGAAATGGCACTTTTCCTCTGAACCCTTACAGCTTAGTATACCTACAGCTATATTGATGATGGACTCCTAGACGAATTACATCAATAGTTTGAATTGATGAATTTAGTCCAGAGAGTATATGAAAAATGAAGAAAAAAGCGCATACATTTAATGACCTCTTACAGCTCATGCAGAAAATATACATTGTGTAGCAGAGTAAAAAGCAGCAGGTTCTCTCACCAGACGGCCCTGGATTCCAATCCTGCCTCCATCCCTTGGTCCAGACCACTTTATCACTCTGAGCCCCACTGCCTCATCAGTGAAAGGAAGATAGTATCTCCCTCCGAAGGTTGCTGAGCGCATCAGAGAGAAGGGGTAGGAGGTGCAGGACAGAGCACTAGCAAGCACAGGACTGTCTTATCTTACAGCAGAATGCCCCCCGGGGTTCTGGTGCCAAAGAGGACAAACCTCACCACCTTCTCTAGAACTTCAAGCCACACACCCTCATGCCCCCATTTGCCTCTATTAAGAACTCTTAGAATTGCAAAACATCATTTGAAAGCGCTTTGCAAAGAGCAAAGCACCAAAATGCTCAAGTAAGGAATGCTGCTCACTTAAACTTGCCTGACTCCAAATAAAACATCGTAAGGGACATCTTACTTGAAGAAAGCCCTACACTATGGAGCTACAAACTCGATGATAGTACATCACGACACACTGATCTGGCTTAGCGACAGTGAAAAAACCACTGATTTTCTCCGCCACTTCACTGCCCTCTTCTCCTAATTCACCAGTTTTCCCGAAGGAGCCAAGTGAAGCATGATGCCAACTCTCTCTCTCTGAACGCTTAGTATTCGTGGGCACCTACTACAAACAAGTGATACGGGAAATATCAGAATGAGTAAGAATCTGTTACAAAGTGTCATTTCCACACAACTGGCAAGTTACGTGCAATTAACAGTCAGCCCAGTGTGGTCAGCTACTCAGTTCCTGTCCTGTGTCAGCCCACACCCCATGGTCTCGTGTCCTTCTCTAATCAAGTCAGTAACCGTCTGCCGAGACTCTTCCCCGGGCCAAGCGCTGTGCTGGAGAAGGAAAAGCGCCAGGGCCTGTAAGATGTGATCCTGGTCTTCCAGGGCGCACACTGTGAACTGGCCAATAAAACAGACATAAACAACGGCTAGGAGTGTAATGAGTGGCTATGAAGCTACACATAAAAGCATCCCTTTATTTTACAGTCACACCTCATACAGGGTGGTATTTAATCAAGGGCCTGATGAGTAAGAGAAATAATTCATACTATTCCTACAATAAAAAGATCAAAAAGAGGAGAGTTGTTTTTCCCACCTCCCCCCAGCTGATGCTGGCCTGCAAGGACACGGGGCGGGGGGGGGGGGGATTTCAGAACAGTCTCGAAGGCTGGATAGGATCTCAGTAAATGAGGAGCCAGCCAAGGGAGTCCCTGCCATGCAGGAGAGTCACTGCGCGCCAAGGTATAATGGCGGGAAAGTTCTGTGGAGAGGGATCAAGCAAGGAACCAGAAGAGGAGAGGGGTCTGGCCAGACTGTGGACAGCTTCGATGAGAAGGCTGGGAGGAAGACAGAAGTTACAAGAATATGAAGGGGAAACGCTAACCACAAACAGGCCAAAGAGTTGGACTGATGTCTGGAATAACATGATAGTGCTTTGATGGGAAAACTGAGCCACAGGATGAAATCCACAACCTTATACCTCTTAACACTTCAAAAGAATTATCAAGATAGATGGCAAAAGCTAAAGGCCAGAACTTAGGCTTGTGAGTGAATAAACATAATTTGTATTTGCAAGGGCAGAATTCCAAGTAGTGAAGCCCAAACTGCAAACGCTCCCCATTCATGCTTTACTCTAGGAATACAAATCAAAATGTCTTCTTAGTATTATGAAAAACAGAGACGTTACACACACACACACACACAAAAGAAATCCCATTAGGGTTATCAATGAGGAAGAATCTAAAAGCAACAGGAAGATGCCACAATGTCAATGTTTCCTACTTGACTGAGCGATTCTCTCAAAGGAAACAGTGGAAACCTCATGGTTAGAGTCACTTAAAGACAGACCACAAGGCACGATCCTGTGGTCTACTTTCTTCCACGTTAAGTCTGACCACTTGGAAAGTAAGTTCAGGTGAGTGACTGCAGCCAGGGTGGCAGGGAGCCAAGCCAAACCATGTATGAAGGAAAAACAGAAAGATTCTGACTCCTGATCCAGGGATTCCAATGGTGTGTTCAGGTTGTGAAAATCCGTCAAGCTGTACGCTTAATGTTATGGACCCATTTCTGTTTGTATATTATTCTACAACAGAAAGATCTTAAGGATGGTTAGGAGATATCATCCTCAAGAACAACCAAGAGAAGTTTTTCAATTTCTCCATTATCCACAGAAAACTGAGAGGAAACTCTGGCATTTCTGATAATTACTGGTGAAATAACAAAAATATTGCTGTCTAGTGTTAAAGGAGGACTCCATTAAACAAGGATTGGGACCTGGTGAATTCATAGACAATCTGGAGATTTCTAAACCAAACAAATGCTTTCCAAAAAGCCAATGATTATGAGACTCAAAACTCCTAACGTGAAGGGCCTTTGGAGAGGCTGCACCCTGGCGAGCTGAATGGTTCCAAACCCAGAAGGCCACACAGCCTGAACCGGTCCCTCCTGGTTTGCATCTGGATAGCCCGATTAGTCGGCAAAGAAATAATGATTTTGTGCTAAGGCCTGGGGACTCCCAATTCCAAGTGTGTAACATCCTGGTCCCAAGGCATTTGGACTGAATTGGCCTCCCACGTTCACCAGGCAGAAGTCCTTGGGGAGAACGAATCCCAATTACTCAAGACAGCCCACTGTCACTGAGAGATAGTTTCCTCGGAAGAACCACCAAGGCTGACCATACTGGGGACTGAAGGGGCCAGAAGTGAGACTAACCCACAGAACTATTCACCCGATTCATCGCCTTTGCATGGGGGCTCCCCAGCTTTCCCAAAGACGACATGGGGCAGTACGGACCTCACTGAGCAATGTTGCCATGAAACAAAACTAATGGTGTTCTATCAACTTCTATTAGTTTTCTTACTGCTTCCTTTGACATTAAAAAAAAAAAAAAAAATTCCCTAAAGGTAGATGAGCTTATTTTCAATATTTCTCCCACTGTGAAGCAGTCGTCTTCTTTACCTTCCCCACCAAAATAAAAACAAAACTCCATCAATATTCCTTACTATTCCTATCTAAATCCAAACCTTCTCTTGCCCTGCTCCCAATTACTATAAAGTTTTATCTGGTCATAAACTCAACTACCTACATTTCCTTGAAAGATTTATATTTCTAGATGAAAATGAGATAATAATTGCTCCTATCCTCTCAATTCAAAAAACCACATACGCTGTCCTCAAATCCCAAACCACAAATGCTAAAGATTATGAATAAAAGGAATGTCTATGTGCTTATAACTGCTAAAGGAATAACTAGACTCCTGCATTGAGAACAATCAGCTCATTCTTGACCTACCATCCTATTTATCTTTCTATTCTCAAAGCTAATTGCTTATATAAGCATGCCAATTTGCCCTGATTATAGGATTCTTAATAAATGAATGTTGTTTACATTTCACAAGTGTATTTGAATTTCACTCCAGGAAGCCAAGCTCATCAAGTCTTTGTAAGTGGTAAAACCAGAGATCAAAGCAAAAGGCCTGCATTGAACCAACAAACAATTAGGCTTGAGAATATAGACCTAAGCAAAAATACAAGTGATTTATTGATTTTTCTACTCCAGAAGTACACCTCAGGGTCACTGTTCACTCCTGAGCTATATGTAGAACTTTTTCTGCAGATTTTCATAATGATTATTTGATGATCATTTCTTAGTTAAGAAGTCTAACATTCAACAGGCTTTTTGATCCATTCCTTCTGTATTTCTCATCTTGGTGATTTGGTTGCATCAAACATCTTTAAGAGTTTGTTTGTTTACCCCTTCTCCACTTTGACTAATTTCCCCACAATTTTTGGTACCTTTCAAACAATTCTTTTCTTAGTATAACCATGTTTACCAACCCAGGCATCTATATTTTCTGAGGCTCCCAGGTGAGACTGATGGCAGCCAGGTTTGAGGACTACTATTTCAGCTTGTCGATCCCTTTACAATCCTGCCTTAAATGAACTGTTCAGCCAAGCTTCCATGGGGAAAGAAAGAAGAGAAAGAAAGAAAAACAAGGAAAAGAAGTCAGGTTCATGAGCAAATCCTCAATTCGAGGCAGGCCCTTCAGGTACCAGTCACACCGTAGGGCCCAACACCAGGCACAGAGCCAAAAATGTCAACAACCTGACACCTTTCCCAAAGCCAACAAGTTTTTAGTATAAGCCAGGCACGTGTACCATCTACCACACAGAAATCAGTCAAGAGAGATTCCTCTGGCGATAGACAGCAGGGTTTAAAAACCTCAAAATGTCAGCTTCTGTGGCAATGGATAGAGGGGCTTACAAACAGCAACTCTTCATCAAAGAACAAAGTGGACTAAGGTTCTGTGTGAATTCAAAGTCACAGAAGTCAGTTATAAGCTGCCCAAGAACACCAAAAAAGTGACCAGAAGAACACCTCTAGTGTGTCCTAGAAACTACACAAAGTTTGTGATGAGGTGACTACCTTTAAGCTCTGCACTGGTCAGGGGACTTTTGTTTCGTGGTTTTTGTCAGTTTGTTTTTTTTAAGACTGAGAGTAGAAAGTACACTTCTACTGTTGACAACAAATACCATTCTACCTCAAGCAGGGATTCCCAGCCATTCTGGCCCACATCTGTGGACTTCAGCAGAATCACAGCTCTTGGGCCTACCCTCGTCCCTAGACGTTGCTTCCAAATTATATCCAATAGAAACTGCATACTCCTCAGTGTTATGCTGAAAGAGAGACTTCTGGAAAAGAGGACAGAGCATCTGGGAAGAAGATCACCCGCAGGGTGAGCAGACATGATCTTAAAGGAAAGATGAGAGATGAGTTGTCGCTGCCCGCATGATTCAAGCAGATGAGAGCTAACAAGGTGCATGAAGCCCCTCTACAGAAACCGTGACCCCAAAGCCTGGGGACACAGTCCTTGGGATAGGGGAAGGGAAGAAACATGCCCCATTTTAGAGTAGAAGAGCCAGCTTGTAACTCACCCTCCCTCCTAAGCAATTCAGTTTGTTCTTGTCTAAGGATTCACTGCTTTGTTCCTAAGAGGCTTCCAGCTACCAGCACCCTCTTGCAAAGTAGAGACGACTATCCGGAATCCGTGCTTCTTCTGTCAGCCACTTTCATGGCACCTATTACTTGCTTAAACATAAGGAAGCCCATTGCACCTTGCCCTTTTGCCCCAAGCACTAAGGGCGGAGGGGAGAGAAGAGCACGTTTCTTTAAGACCAAGCCCCTCAAGCAACAGTTTTTATAAAGCCAAATAAATTTCCAGAAAAACATGAACCTACACTTATTTTCTTCTCCAGCCCAGGAGGAAACTACAAGTGGAATCCTTCTCCACTCTCAGGTACTAGGATTCTAGGTCTAAAACCTGCAGGTGGCACCTCAAGGAGGGCAATTCAGGCCAATAATGTACTAGCCACGTCTTGGGTTTGTAAATAACCCAATCACCAGCATTCCTTCTACAGCTTCTGTGTGAGCAACTCTAATGAAAAGCTCACTCTTCACTTCTTTGACAACTCTAAATGTTAAAAATACTTTTCCTTAAACTTATGTGACTTTCCGTCATTGACCCTGGAAATTCTACTCTCTAGACCACACAGAATACAACTACACACTTTTCTGCACAAAGCTCTTCAAAATGCAAAGTCAGCTAATGGATCACAGTATGGTATGTTCTGGAAGTTTTACAGTTTCAAGTGCTAGGATCTAAAAAAAAAAAAAAATTCTTTGCTATCTTAACAGTTGTGTCAAATTGTATTCCAATTTACAGAGGAAGAAAATCAAGGACAAAAGGAAAGAATTTAACTCGCTCAACCTGGTGCAGCAGGTATGATTCTTAGAAACTAGGTCTCCTGCCTCCCAGGCCAATGCTATTTGCTAAGTGAAAGGCCACAAGCAAAAGTAATTCTTATCACCTAAGGATGTAACGGCATGCATACCTTTTCTTCCCAAAGGTCATCCATTTGTGTTTCTGCCAGTCTCTCATGGTAGCCAAATACTTATATTTAGATAACAGCCTTTGATCAACTTCTATACTAGATATCCAAATATATTGGCATTACTGGGGGGTGAAATGCACCCCAATAATAAGCTTATATTCCCAAGTTTGGTGAAATAAAGCAGCTCGGAGGTTTAGTACCTAGGATAAGATTGTAATGGCTCAAAGTTACAACACTCCACCCCCTTCCCCTTCTCTACCTCCTTTCCCTAACAGGAGAAAGGATGTGAGAAAAATCAGCAAGCATCTGACGATGACCTAACTACACTCTCACCCATCCATCTGCTCAGCAGACTTCATGGCAGAGTTCTCCTTGGAAGTAGTTAAAAGGGAACAACACCTTGCAGAGGGAAATAAATGCTAAAACTTGACTTCCCTTGTCCTTTCACAAGTAATTACATTTGGGGGTATATGCACTGCACTGACAGAGTGTTTCTTTCCTATGATTTGGAAATCCTAAATTCCCAACCAAGGTAGTTCAAGCCTACCTTGATAGAAAAAACTGAAGAGCACACTTGGACCAAATCACTATTTAACGCCATGCCTGAAAAATGAAACAGCATAGTGAAGATGCCAAAATGTCTGACCTTGAATGTGAAACATCAAGCGCACCTCACAGCAGTCACTTCTAAGACATTTTTGCCAATTTTATACAGTTTGAAACTGGCATTTATTAGATTTAGAGATTTTTTTTTTTTTAACAGTTATACTGCTAGCTCCAAGTATTTTTTTTTCCTTCCTAGGTCAAGGGCCCCAGAAGTATAATAGAATATAGGGTGAGGGGCCGGGGGGGGGGGGGTTGGGGGGGCTTAAAGATACAAATGTGGGTAAAAATCCTGGATCAATTATTCAATAACTGCATGACTTTAGGCAACTTAGGTAATTCTATTTCCTAGAATTAATGTGAGGATTAAATGAATATGTAAGCATAGGGTGTACTCAGAGTAGGTACTCAAAATGTTTCCACTTCTTCCTAAAGCAGAAGAACTACATTCAACCTCAGGGCAAGGAGGAAAAAAAAAAAAAAACCTGGAAAGGAATGGACTCAAATTAATCACACACCAAAGTAGTTCCCAGTACCAAACATACAATAATACTGCCCTAAACCATCACTTTTTAAGAGGTCCTAAATCAGTTTGCAGGGCAGCACATCTGGTGTCACACAGACACACCAGCTAAGACAGAGGGTTTAAAATTATCCTTTCCTCTGACATTTACAGAAAGAATCCTTAGGACAGCTCCTTGACAAAGGCATTGGGGGACTTAACGGTTTTGTTGTAATGATTTCAAGCCAAAAATAAGCGAATGGTATGGAAGGTCTAATGTAGAAAGAGGTATTCTTGGGCACAGACCATCAGCGGTTCACCCCACCGCAAAATAAACTTCATAGCATCATCTTTGAAAATAAAGGACACAGGGCGCCTGGGTGGCTCAGTCGTTAAGCGTCTGCCTTCGGCTCAGGTCATGATCCCAGGGTCCTGGGATGGAGCCCCGCATCGGGCTCCCTGTTCGGCGGGAAGCCTGATTCTCCCTCTCCCACTCCCCCTGCTTGTGTTCCCTCTCTCACTGTGTCTCTGTCAAATAAATCAATAAAATTAAAAAAAAAAAAAAAGAAAGAAAGGACACAGGAGTGTGTGTGTGCACGCATATGTGTATTCCCAACATTTAGGCAATGTTTAATACAACAAAGAGCCACATAGATAATGATAGATGTGTAGGACCCCCCCAAAAAATATGTACACGCCAATATTACCTGTAAAATATGTGACATGTATACACCCTAAAGGAATAAAACTAGATGAGTGAATTTATAATTTATGAAATACTTCTATCAAACAGTGTAACAAAAACATCACACACGTGCGCGCAAAGGCGTATCACCTTACAACTGAAAGGTAGGTACAAGGACGCAAATAGTTAAATGTATACAAGGAGTCAGTAGTGTTTTCCCATACATATGTTTTATAACTATTTTAACAATACTGAAGACAAGTTTAAGAAGAGAGAGGCTCTCCTTAGGAAGATTAAGCTCCTAAGATTTGGAACCAATTTGCACTAGCCTTTCATCGCAGAACTTCAATAATTTAAATCTACTTAAAAAAATTTTTTCCTATTAAAAAAAAAAGTCACTACTTTTAAAGTTTACCCTTCCATTGATCTTAATTCTGCAATCTTTTACTCTCTCCTTTCCATTCACACCAATTAATTTTTTAGATTTATATCATTTAGATTGATGAAGGGGTAGGTGGACAGTCATTGAGAAGGTCTGGTCTGGAGATTTTCCAGAAATAGATGGACTTCTGTCATTTTAATGTTTATTTACTCTTCCCCAATGCTTTAAATATTCTAGAGCTTGAGGATGGAATTGTTTTCCATGCCTGAAATGTCTTATTAATTATTGATGTAAGCCATACTTACAATGAGGTGCCTGTACTTTCCTGTACAGTATTACTATCTTGTTTTCCTCCCAAAACAGATATATATGATCTTTATCGTATGTGAAAATAAAGCTAGCATCAACAATGCCAACATGATTTCCTTTGCCCCCGGGTAAAGAATTTCTCTACATATATACTTAAAAACTTGCCACCTAAAATTTGTCCTTCTAGCTTGATCTCTAGATTTAAATGGTTTGAGTTGATTTCTTAAGCAATTCATGAAGAAAAGCAAAGTTGAGAGCATCACGTGTACAACTCCAGGGGAAAAAAAAAAAGAAAAAAAAAAACTGACCTTAAGAGGAATCACCTTCCCTCTGGGCTTCTATCAGCCCATAAAGAGGACTCCTTTTAACTCCCCTTGTAGGTTTCCAAAGAGCAGCTGGAGCTGACTAGGGAGAGTTACAGTAAACACCACATCAATGTCCAAGTGCATCACTAACAAGAGGGACCCCAAGCTGAGACTTTCCCAAAAGCTTTGTTTCTATTCAAAAAAGTTCAGCCTGATATTTTTTGTTCTTGTTTTGTTTATTTTGAGAGGCTCAGAGTATTATAAACAAGAAAAGTACCACATCCAGTAATTCTGTGTGACACACAGTAGAGAAGTAACCGCAACAACCAACCACTGCCCCAAGGAGCTTGTGATGTAGAATCATAAATGTCTACATACTAAATTTGTGACTGCTAGAGTTAATAGTAACACAAATCCACCATGGTAATGATGAAACATTCTTCTAAAGATCAATTCAGATCATGTGTTATTAATCAGCAGAGTAACTAAAAGCTCATGCAAAACACACTATCCCAATCTAGCAGAACTTAATTGCATTATTGTTATCTGGTTTTCCTGTGTCACTGGCCCTTCCATTTCAAGTACACACGTACACACATACACAAACACACATACCACCACAGGATGAAAAGACAGAAAACGCAGAGCTAGGAGGTAAGAACCAGGTGTCTGGAAGGAAGAGGATTTTGAATAACAACGTTTGTCTCTGGAAAGACAGGTCAAGTATGCACCCAGGCTGCCTTGAGAAAGAATTAAGCTGATGCATTTCGTTTCAGTGTGTCCCATTTTGCACAACAGTGGGAGCAGCTGTGGGAGATCTTGCAAAGCAAGACAGGCAGCCTCCTCTATCTCCCCACAGCCACACCAGACCTTGGGGAGGGGGTGAAAAAAGCTTGTAGCCTCTGTTCTCCCTAAGAGCACAAAGCTAACCTGCCATCCAGGACACTACGCCCCCTCTCAAACCAGCCCTTTTTAAAGGCCTGAGAAGTGCAATTTAAATGTCCCAGTCTTCAGACTCAGGTCCGTTCCCAAAGTTGGGAGGTTACACAACAAAAATCCGCAGCAGACACAAAACTGGCTGCCTGGAGCACAAGTTTCTCTTGCTGCCTAACCGCGTAGAGTTCAGAGATAACTAGCTAGGACAAGGTAGATGGACAAGTGTAAGGAATAGGAACGCATCGGATTTGCCAGTTTCCCTCCCAACATCCCTTGAAGGAGGCTGGGTCACTAAAAATCGGAAGTCTGGGGACCAGCTGCAATACAGACAGACTCTGGCTGGGTCGAGGGGGAGGCCGCCACACCCTCTTGAGCTCACAGCACTGTCAAGCTCTAATTGGGAGGAGCTCAGAAACTTAGTCCCAGCTGGAAAAGGGAGAAAGAAACGAGTCTTGAGTGTCTTGGATTTGAGAAGCTAAAAAGCTAAACGCAGATTTCGGGAGGGAGCCGGGGACTTGGCTGTGTGTGCTGGAGGAGGGAAGGGGTCGCCCCCGATGTCAGAACAGCTCGAAACACGTCCCCGCAAAACTGCACATTCTTGTGGTTTAAGATTTAAGACCGAAAGGAACGAGCTGAGGCAAAGCTTCTCTCCCGCCTGGGTTTCAGATGCCCCCCTCCCAGCTTAGGGACCGGGGCGCCGCACTGCCGCGGCTTTCCCTATCTTCCCCTTTCGGGCGAGCTCCCCTCCGCCAAGCCGCTACGTCCGCCTCCAAGTTCGCCTTCGCTCCCCGCCCGCTGCCAGCCACATGCACCCATCTGCCCGGGACCCCGCGCGCCGGATGGTCCGCAGGGACTCGGGATTTGCGGGGGTTTTGGTTTTTGTTTTTCTAAACAAAAAGCCTCAGCGGCTCGCCGCCCCCTTCTCCCGGGCCCGCGCCACCTTCCCTTCTCGCCCACGCCGCACCTCCCGGGCACACGCGCTGCGAGGTGCTTCTCCCGCCAGACAATGGGCTCTGGGCTGGCCCGGCAGCCCGCCCCGAACCCCCGGCCCCATCCCGGGACCCCAAGAGGGCTGAGCGCGGGGGCTAGAGGGCAACGGAGAAGACTGAGGCTGCCGAGGCCACAAAGGGGAAGGTGGGCGCCTCCCCCTTGGGACAGGAGGCTCGCTCCCGGCGCGCGGAGAAGAGGAGGGGGCGGGGGTCAGCTGCGTCTCCCCGCCCGGAGCCCCGGGGCCCCCGCTGCGCACTCACCAGCACGATGGCAAATCGCTCCTCCAGTTCACCTGGCTCGGGCATCGGCAGCTTCAAAGGCACGTTGTGCGCCCTGAAATCGGTCTGCTGCGAATCCATGCTCCCCGCGTTGCCCATGTTGGCTGCACGCCGGGGCCGGGGGCTGCTCCGGGCCCCTCGCGTTCGCGTCGGAAATCAGAACAGCTCCCGGCGGCCGGCTCCCGCCCGCTGGCGCGACCTGCCCGGCCCCCGGCCCTCCGCTGCGCCTCGGCGAGTGTGCAGCGCGCACCGCTCCCTAGCAGCGCTCCTCGCCGAGCCGCCCCCCGGCCTCCCTCATGCTCTCCGCCGCCCCAGCGCCGTCCCGGCCTCTTTTCCTCGGGAGGGGTCGTCAGGGCGCGGGGCGCCTATCTGCATGTTGCTCCCCTGGCACGCCGCCCTCTGCCAGCGATCGTGGCCAGCGGGCGCGTGGTTTTCCGAACTCGGTTTTCCGCCGGGCCGCGGCCGCCGCTGACACTTACAGCCCCACGGCCGGCGCACACAACGCTCGTCCGGCGAGCACCTCGAGCAGACAAATGCAGCTCCGCGCTCCCGACACAATGCCCCCCTCGCCCGGCCCCCGCCCCCGCCCCCGCCCCGGCTCCGCCCGCTTGCCCCGTGGACTGCCGGGACGCGTAGTTTCTGTCCAAAGTGTCCGCACGCCGAATCCACGCCTGCTCTGGAGGAAAGAGCTGGGTCGAGACCGCTTGCTTCGGAGGCGATCTGTGCGCTTCTGGCTATGGTTTATGACCCTTTAGAACTCCCTCACTCCAACAGTAGAAATCACTACCTCGTCTACGTCGGTTCTGACACTAATTAATTAGGCACACTTGACAAATGAATGATCCAATCAATCGGTGATTGAATACCAGCATTCTGATTTAAATTTCAGAAGCTGGTTACCGTTCAAAAGGCTCTAGTTTAACAGGTGACCTGAAAGGCATTGGCAACGTCCTGTTTCATGAACTGGGAAATGGGTCCGTGGCTGCTTGTTTCATTGTTCTTTCTTCCTTATGTAACGTATTCTTGCGTGTGATCGAAATGTTTTATAAACAAATATACACTTTCATGGATTTTTTTAAATAAATATCCGCTATGGATATATGCATATATGGTCAGACCCAGGAGTTGAAGGAGGATTCAATTCAAAACAAACACCTGTCGATAGCTATTATGTATGGGTTACTGGGTTCCTTAGTGGGAGGAGAAGAGGATTGCTCCTGCTCTGGAATACTTCACAATCTAGTGAAGGAGAAAATTTACACAAATAAGCGTATTTCATGTGAGATAGAAGAACAGGGTGTTTGGGAAGGCTTTGAAGATGGTCTTTGGCTATAGCTATCTTATTCCTCCATAACAGTCTCAGGTGTTTTACAAAGAAGATTGGGCCCAACCTTATCTCTGGGATGCTTTCCAGACTATTACTACCCATTTTAAAACAGTGGAAATAGAAACAACCTTATAAACAACTTTAGCCAGGTGCTCATGTTGTAGATTTCAACGGCATCCACCTGGTTGACTTGTGACTGAACTCACAAGTCATCCTTTCTTAGCTTAGAGCATTTCTTTAATCCTGGTTTGTGTATCAGATTCACTTGGGAGCTTGTTGTTAAAACTCCACACACCTTGGGCCCTGCCTATTATCAGAATTTCCCTGAGCCAAGAGTTGGAGCATGGGCAGGTGTATTTTTAACAAGCTCCCCAGGTTATTCTGATATACAACCAGGGCTGTTACTCTCTTGTTAAAAAGCAACTGCTTCTGGCGCCTGGGTGGTTCAGCTGGTTAAGCGACTGCCTTCGGCTCAGGTTATGATCCTGGAGTCCCGGGATCGAGTCCCACGTCAGGCTCCCTGCTCAGCAGGGAGTCTGCCTTTCTCTCTGACCCTCCCCCCTCTCATGCTCTCTATCTCATTCTCTCTCTCAAATAAATAAATAAAATCTTTAAAAAAAAAAAAAAAAGCAACTGCTTCTGGAGAAGGTAACACAAGACTAAACATCAAGGGCCACATTTGATTCAGCTCTATAAGCCCCAAGATGCCTTGAGCATAGTAGATGTTCAATGACTACTTCTTGAATTGACAAGTGAGTTTTACCAAAAGCCTATGGAGCAAATACACACACAGATACATCGTGTCGGTATCATCTATTAAATAAAGCACTTCTGGTCTTTTTTTTAAAAAAAGTATAAATAAATTCAAATTAAAAGTCTGAATAAATGCAATCTGTATTCCAAAACTACACTGTATCAAAGTTAACAGTGTTACCCATCAAAGAAAGAAAAACAGAGATATAGATACATACACACACCCCAACTAGTGAAAATGAGTGAGAAAGAAAAGCAGTTAATTCAAACCAAGTGAGACATTTCTGACCCACAAATGTATTTGTTTTCTTCCAATCTCTAGACATATACTTTGGGTCTGATTGACACAAAATGAGCCCACCCAGGGGGTTGCCCATCTGGATGGAAAAGCTAGAATTCTTTTCTGCAGTTGAGAAATCCTTTTTATTACATGTATGGTTCCCTCTGGCCATATTTCTGCCAGTAACCAGGACCTTTTTCTCCCCTTAAGTTTTATCACATCTAGTCTCTCTCATAATCTCACACTTTGAGAAGAGCCAAGGACATAGTGTGCAAATCCATGAACCAAAAGAACTCAGCCATGTCAAGGTTTGCAATCTTTGATATTTGGTTATTATTTATGGGGGTATTTAGTACAAAAATAAACAAAACACTCCATTATATTACAGGACTTCTGTAAGAATTTCTATCAAAAATCTCAAGAAAATATTTGTTTGGGGTATGGCGTGGAGAGGGAGGAAGAAGACATTACTTTAATCGTAACACTCATATCCTCCCCATAAAATCAAAATCAGGTGATCACTTTTAAATATGAATTTCATTTTCTAATTACTCATACATATGACTTATTATAGCTGATGCTGCAAAAAAATGGCAAAAAAATAAACTGTTAAAACAATCCATTCACCTTCCATGCAAACTGAAATGTTAGACCTTTATATTCTGTGTACTAGGCATTTGCAAGTTATGCCAAGGATGGCTTGATAGGAATTCCCCCATAACAGTGCAATTGCTTTCCAAAAGCTCTTCCATCATTCAAAACAAATACTCCTAACACGTCAGCTGAGTTTCATTGGTATCTCCTTAAGTTTTAAAGGTAAGGAAGTGCTCTATAGCTAAGTTCACTTAGCTTCTTAAAAAAGCACTTGTGCAACCCCAGGGAAGATTCTCTTTGTGTGTATAATTATAAGAAATGAGATAAGCACCCTATGATGAGCAAAGCCATATATAGCCCTGAATCAAACTGGGAACTTGTAGTATCTGAGATTTTAGAGGGATTGCTTTATGTCAAGTTACATCTACAAGAGTCCTGAAAGATTCGTATGTCTAGCCATATTTATTTTTTAAATATTTATTGAGCACTTACTGTGAGCCAGTTACTGCTATTGATTTTAAACAAAGTTTAAACATAGTTTATTCAATTTCTAAACCCAAGTAATAATGGCTTCAATAATATCTTTTCTCATTAAACAAAAAATCTGGAGAAAGGTGGATGCTAGTGTTGGTTCAGCAACTTCGTATGGCTAGGACCAGGATCCATGTGATGGGTTGGTCTTTCCACATACTTACAAAATAGCTACTAGAGTGTCATGAATCAAGTATGTGTTGGGGCAAATAATGGGGAAGAGCTAATTTCAGTTAAGTCTGTTTCTCTTGTCAGAAAATCAAAAGTTTGTCCAGAAATACCATTAGCAGACTATTGTCCATTATTCCTCATTTTCTAGAACTGAATGACACGGCCATCCCCCGTTACAGAAATAACTGGGGGCTGGGGCTAGACACATTTCCTCACCTGGATAGAATCAAGATTCGGATAAAAGGTAAAGAGGATAGACATGGGTAAGAAATGGGTAGACAGAAACATCTTCTAACCCCTCCCCCACACATTTCATATCTTCGAATAATACTTTACATTTGCCTTCATATTTTACAAAATACTTTTACTTGCTTTATCTTATTTCATCCTGTCAATACAACAACAAGGAATTTAGACCTCAACAGAGTGATTTTTCTCTAGTTTATACAACAAGTGATAAAGTTACAGCTTAGGTATTTTGATTCCCAAACCAGTATCCTTCACTGCATTAAAAAAAAAAAAAATAGTTCTCTAAAATTATCATTCAGAGGTAGAAGCATAATGAGATTTCTGCTTCTGACCAAGATAGAGTAATAGGGACCAGACTGAATTTGAAAGTAATAACATACTGGACAAAATATATTAAAGAATGTCCCTCAAGAGTTATGTGATGTCGGGCGCCTGGGTGGCTCAGTTGGTTGGGCGACTGCCTTCGGCTCAGGTCATGATCCTGGAGTCCCGGGATCGGGTCCCGCATTGGGCTCCCTGCTCGGCGGGGAGTCTGCTTCTCCCTCTGACCCTCCCCCCCTCTCCTGTGCTCTCTCTGTCTCTCAAATAAATAAATAAAATCTTTAAAAAAAAAAAGAGTTATGTGATGTCAAAAGAAGGACAGAGTGTTTGGGGAGGCTTCAGAGATGATATTGGTCTGTAACTATCTTATTCCTCCATAACAGATTTGTTTCAGGAGTTTTACAAAGAAGACTGGGCCCAACCCTATCCTCTTGGGAGGCAGTGAAGAACAATGATCCCTGAGAGATAAGGAATAAATTAACTGAACGCTACTATCACCCCAGCTTACTGCCTGCAGAAAGTTTCTAGACCGCCGTGCCCAGAGAAGGAACCCCGACTGGGCCTACTGGTGTCCCTGACTTGAGAAGGCAGAGGTGAGAGTCCAGTGAAGCCAAACAGGCCAGAGTTCTCAGCACAGAATACTGGGGGAAAAAGAGCTGTAAGAACTTCAGATGCCTGAAGAGGTTCCCATTCAGTATTCAATTGAGTACTGATTAGTAAGTGGTGAGGAAAAGACTCAAGGCTGGTCATTTTATAATAAATGACTGAACTCATCAAGAGAACGTGACACCCAATAACAGTGCTTCAAAATACATGAACTTCAAGGAGAAATACACAAATCCACAATTACAGTTATAGTTAAACACTCCTCTCTTAATATTTGTTAAAACAAACAGAAAATCGGTAAGGGTATAGAAAACTTTAAAAATACTATCAACCATTTGATCTAATTGATATTTATAAACTACCTCACTCAACAACACAATACATAACTTTCCAAATGCACAAGGCACATTTACCAGATGGACCAATTCTGAACTATAGAAATTCTCAATAAATGGTCAATAAATATTAAAAGATTCCAATATTACAAATTTTGTCTCCTTGCCACAATGAAATTAAATTAGAAGTCAAGAACACAAAAATATCTGAAAAATCCTCAAATATTTAGGAAAAAAGATAAACTTCTGAAAAACCATGGATCAATTAAAAGATAAAAGGGAAAATTATAACATATTCTGAACTGAATAAAAGAGAAAACACTATATATTAAAATTTTGTGGATGCCACAAAAACAGTACTTAGAAATTTAGACCAGCAAATGCCTCTATTAGAAAGGAATAAGGGGGGGCGCCTGGGTGGCTCAGTCATTAAGCGTCTACCTTCGGCTCAGGTCATGATCCCAGGGTCCTGGGATCGAGCCCTGCATCGGGCTCCCTGCTCCGCGGGAAGCCTGCTTCTCCCTCTCCCATTCCCCCTGCTTGTGTTCCCTTTCTCACTGTGTCTCTCTCTCTGTCAAACAAAGAAATAAAATCTTTAAAAAAAAAAAGAAAGGAAAGGAATAAGGGCTCAAATTAGTGTCTTTAGTTTCCACCTTAGGAAACTAGAAAAAAAGAAGCAAGTGAAAACCAAACAAAGAGGAACAAAGGAACAATAAAGACAAGAGCAAAAGTCAGTAAAATGAAAACAGGAAAATTGATGAAACTAAAAGCTAGCTCTGGAGAAGGTCAATTAAATTGACAAACTTCTAGTCAGATTCATCAGGAAAAAAGAAAGGACACAAATAACCAATACCACAAATGACAGAAGAGACATCATTATACATTTTACACAAAGTAAAAAGGATAATCAGAGAATGTTTGGAACAACTTTATGTCAATAAATTCAATCATGTACATGAAATGGACATATTCATTCCTTGAAAGACACAAAGTACCAAAACTGATTCAAGATGAAATAAATAACCAGCACAGTCATATCTATGAATTTGTATTTAAAATCTTTCCACAAAGAAAACTAGAGGCCCAGATAGCTTCACTAGAAACTTGCCCAGTTGGGGTGCCTGGGTGGCTCAGGGGATTTAGCGTCTGCCTTCGGCTCAGGTCATGATCCCAGGGTCCTGGGATCAAGTCCCACATTGAGCTCCTTGCTCAGCAGGGAGTTTGTTTCTCCCACTGCCTCCAGCTCCCCCTGCTTGTGCTCTCTCTGTCAAATAAATAAAATCTTTAAAAAAAAAGAAAAAAGAAAACGAATGAAAGAAAAGAAACTTCCCCAATTACTTAAGGTAGAGAGAATACCAATTCTACCTAAACTATTTCAGAAAATTAAAAATGAGTGAATATTTCCCAGCTCATTCTGAAGGTCAACATTCCCCTGATCCCAAAACCGGTCAAAGACATTATAAGAAAGAAAACTATAGCCAACATTCCTCATGAACGTAGATGTAAACATTCTGAACAAAATTTGAGTAATGCATCATGACCAAGTGGGGTTTATCCCAGGAATGCTAGACTGTTTTAGTATTTGAAAATCAATCAATGTAATTCAACATACTAACAGACTAAAATAGAAAAACACATGATATCTCAAGAGATGGAGAATAAGCATTTGATAAAATCCAACATCCATTCCTGATAAAAACCCTCAGCTGATTAGAAATAGAAAGGAACTTCCTTAACTTGATAAAAGGCATCTACAAAAAACCTACTACCAATATCATACTTAATGGTAAGAGAATAAGTGTTTTCTCCTAAAATCAGGAACAATGTTTAATTCAACATTGTATGGGAGGTTCTAGCCAGTGCAATAAGAGAGAAAACAAACAAAAAGCTATCCAGTTTGGAAAAAATGAATCAAACTGTCTTTGTTCACAAATGACATGATCTTCTATGTAGAAATGCTTATGGAATTTATAAAATAGTTACTGGAACTAATAAGTGAGTTTAGCAAGGATTCAGTATATAAGATTGATATACAAAATTAAAATATGGGGATGGACAAAATGGGTGAAGGGGAGTAGGAGGTACAGGTTTCCAGTTATGGAATGAATAAGTCATGGGGATGAAAGGTATTGAGAATATAGTTGATGGCATTTTAATAGCACTGTATGGTGAAAAAATCTGTGTGTGTGTGTGTGTGTGATTATCCTTTTTAGTATGTGTAAAATGTATAATGTCTCTTCTGTGTATATAGATACACACACACACTTTTGGAGATGATGGATATGTTCATTAGCTTGATCATGGTGCTGGTTTCATGGGCATATACTTATGTTAAACCTATCAAATTATAGGGCGCCTGGGTGGCTCAATCGTTAAGCATCTGCCTTCGGCTCAGGTCATGATCCCAGGGTCCTGGGATCGAGTCCCGCATCGGGCTCCCTGCTCAGCGGGAAGCCTGCTTCTCCCTCTCCCACTCCCCCTGCTTGTGTTCCTGCTCTCGCTATCTCTCTCTCTGTCAAATAAATAAATAAAATCTTTAAAAAAAAACAAACCTATCGGGCGCCTGGGTGGCTCAGATGGTTAAGCGTCTGCCTTCGGCTCAGGTCATGATCCCAGGGTCCTGGGATCGAGTCCCACATTGGGCTCCCGGCTCAGTGGGGAGCTTGCTTCTCCCTCTGACCCTCTCCCCTCTCATGCTGTTTCTCTCTCGCTCGCTCTCTAAAAAATAAATAAAAATCTTTAAATAATAAAAAATAAAAAAATAAAAAAACTATCAAATTATAAACTATAACTATGTATAGTTTATTGTTGGTTAGTTATAGCTCGATAAAGCTGTTACAAAAAATAACAGTCAAGTCAATTGTTTTCTCTCTCCTCATCCTTTAAGGAACTCAGAACACCTTAACTCAAATCTCTCCTCCTACCTTCCATGTTAATATTGTTTATCATTTTAACTCCTCTTTATTTATTCACATTAGCCTTTAGTAGTAGTAATATTACTTGCATGGCCAATCCTTAGGTTTACTAATATGCTTACAAATTCATTTGCTTTTTGCATTCCCCTTTTTTCTTTTAGATTTATAGTTCATTTTCCAAAAGAACATTCTTTAGTGTTTCTTGCAATGAGAGTTTGTGAATGGCAAAATTATCTGGCAATGTCTTATTTGCCCTCAGTCTTGAAATATAGTTTATTTGGTTATAGAACGTCAGGCTGAAAGTTCTTTTCCTTCCTCATTCTAAAGATATTAGTTCATTATCTCCCAGCCCTCATCGTTGGTGATGAGAAATCTGTCACTGTAATTGTCACCTACTGTTTAAAAATAGATATTGTAGGGGTGTCTGGGTGGCACATTCAGTTAAGCAGCCTACTCTTCATCTCTGCTCAGGCCATGATCTCAGGGTCCTGGGATTGAGTCCTGTATCAGGTTCTGTGCTCAGCAGGGAGTCTGCTTGAGATTCTCTCTCTCCCTCTCTGCCCCTCCCCCCTGCTTGCACACCCACCCTCTCTCTCTCTTAAATAAATAAATAAATCTTAAAAAAAAATAGATACTGTATCATTTTCTCCCTGGTTTCCTTGTTCATTGAGATTTAAATTTCACTGATGAAATTGTGGTAGAAGTTCTAGGTGGAGAACTTCTGGAAGAAGGTCCAGTTCTTTTTCAGTCTACCTGTTCCTGTTTATTATTTTTTTAATCTCTTTCTTAAAATGGTTTTATTTGAGTACAGTTGACAATACAATGTTACATTAGTTTCAGGTGTACAACTTAGCGATTCAGCAAGTCTATACATTAGGTTATGCTCACCACAAGTGTAGCTGCCATCTGTTACCATACAACGCTATTACCATATCATTGACTTTATTACCTGCTGGTTCCTTTTTTAATACTGCTCTATTCCATCATTTCAAGATATTTTTGGAAGACAGAAAACATAGATATATATTCTATTCACCATTTTGGTAGAAACCTATCATCTGCTTCTTTTGCATTGGTTTGTTTTAATAAGCATTAGGAATTTTAACTATATCTAAAATAATGCCACCTCTATAATTTAAAAATTTTTAATAGATTCTAGCATGTCCAACATTGTTCCAGAGAATTATTAACTATTTGTAGGCTTTTGAATCCCAGCTCTTATCTTGCCTATATCTCTGAGATTCCACTTCCTTTAGGCCCCAATGTATGTACCATGTCACATAAACATACCTTCAAATTTGGCAAAAATCTATCTGGGTCATTTTTCTTTTAACAATTTTATTTTTAAATAATCTCTACACCCAACATGGGGTTCAAACTCACAACTCCAAGATTAGGAGTCACATGCTCTTCTGACTGAGTTAGCCAGGCATCCCCATCTGGGTTATTTTTGAATGATAATAACACAGAAACTTAATTTCATTTATAGAAGTTTAATACACATTTGTAAATATATATATATGGATATATATAAAGAACATACTGAAACTTCTTTCAAAATAGCTAATATACTAAACAACTATATCTCTATAGACATCAAAACATGAAAGAAAGAAAGAGAGAAAGAAAGAAGAAAGGAAGAAAGAAAAAGGAGGGAAGGAAGGAAAGAGAGAGGGAAAGAAAGAGAGAGAGAAAGAAAGAAAAGAAAAGAAAGAGAGGAGCACCTGGGTGGCTCAGTCGGTTAAGCCCCTGACTCTTGGTTTTGTCTCAGGTCATGATGTCAGGGTTCTGAGATTAAGCTCCCCTCCCCCGTGAGCTCTGCACTCAGCATGGAGTCTGCTTCAGATTCTTTCCCCTTCCCTCTGCTCCTCCCCCAACTCTTGTGGGTGCGCTCTCTCTCCAATTAATAAATAAATAAAAGCTTTTAAAAAAAGGGAAGGAATGAAGACAGGCATCACAAAATGTGGATAGCATTGTATGAAAAGTCAAGTTCAGACGATTTC
Source organism: Mirounga angustirostris (assembly GCF_029215605.1). Classification (NCBI taxonomy): domain Eukaryota; kingdom Metazoa; phylum Chordata; class Mammalia; order Carnivora; family Phocidae; genus Mirounga; species Mirounga angustirostris. Next base: position 118,585,014 of record NW_026991711.1, on the reverse strand, counting down.
TCGCCATCCTCCCCTCTCTCTCACCTACTCTCTCCCTTCTTCCTGCATTCCTGTACTGGATTGCCTCCTGCAAAATCCTCCTTAACAACCTACTTTAAAAATGACTGTGTGGGGAGGTCTTAGCCTGTGATACCAATAACAATGGCAACAACAAAGGAATGTGCTGCTGACTTGAAGTGTCTGCTTTTATTTCAGGGAGTCCTCTTAATTTCCCAACTTAACTGTCATCCAGGAGGTGAGGGTTCCTAAGCCAGGCTGCGTGGGTAGCCCAGGGAGCCCCATCCACACCTGCCTCCTCTGCAGATAAACACAGAACTCAACAGCGACCATGGCTATCCATCTGGCACCTTTCAACAGCTTCCAAGTCTAAGAAAACAATCCCTTTAAAAAAAAGGTTTTTTAAAACAAGAAAGCCCAAAGGGGGCATTTTTGTTTCCGGCTGCAACCATTTCAACCAGAATAAACACCACAGGGAGATTAAGACAGAGAAAGAGTTGGAGTAAAATCTAGTTCCACCAATATATATTACACATATTGAATATCTAGGTTTACGATTTTATTTACTTTTCTCATTTGTCCTTTGGGAGAGTTAATTTTTAGGGGAGAACCATACATTTCTTTCTGATCACAAGAAAAAAGGAGGCTTATCATCCTAGAAGAGACAGACTTTCTGAAACCTGTCCTTTCCTCCCTCTCTGGCTCAGCCCACTTCTATGAAAAAATTGCCCTTTTTGACCTTCAGAGAAGAAATTTTCACAAGCCCACGATTATTCTGCCTAATGAATTTTGAGTTCCTGGACTTCCAGTTTAAATACTAAGGGCTAGTATCCTGGTAAGAACAAGTGCTAGGTGGATTTGATCCCTGCTTCTCTTGCTTACTGAGTGATCCCAGGAAAATTCATTAACCCCTTCAAGCCTCAGTTTCTGCATTTATAAAATGAAAGTAAATACTTACGCCACCAGTTAATTGTAGAGATTAGGGAAAATAAACGTACAACAACTATCAAGACCATGCCTGATGTATGGTGAGAGGCTCAATAAGGTATTTTCCTTCTTATATTCTTTTCTTCAAGATGGTCATGGACTTAATCTTGGAATTATTAATGAAGCAATAAAAATTTCTGCAGTACCTGAATGGGTAAAGGGAAAATATGTAAATACACGGTACTTGTTTCAGGTAACAGGAAGATATATTGTTATAAAATAGCACATGTGTTGGTTTGCACTGGTGAGTGCTTTCTTTTCTCCCAATGATAAAGCTCTGTTCTGGTGATTCAGTATAATAGTAAATGAAATTTTTAATGCCACTTTCAAAGGAATCCAAACAGTGTTTTCCAAACCTGTCTGATAATAGGATCTACGTGGGATGCTTATTGAACTTACAGATTCCTGTGCCTTCCCTAGAAATTCTAATTCAGTAGGTCTGGGGTGGGCCTGGGAATCTGTATGTTTAACAAAAACCCCAGATGGTTCCTATTTTCGGCAAGTTTAGGAAACACTGATTAATTGCTTGGGACTCGAGAAATGACTCATCTGCAATTAAGCAATAATGCCTCTACTTAAGGAACAATGCCAAGTTATTTTAAAGCCATTGAATAATTATATACACTGCTCAAAAAATTGAATTAGCTAATATTTCAATCAGAGGGATTGTTCCATTTAGAATACATTTATACACATTTTTAAAGTTTTTAAAATGTCACTAGTTCTTCATATTTGGATTTGTTGTGCTTTTTAGGTTTTGGAGGAGGACAAAGCATCATTGTGTAAATTGTCCATGACTTATCTAGGGGCGGATTTGTCAGGTGTCCAAATTTTGAGGAGGAATTTGGGGTATGCAGTTTTCTTCTTGCCCTCAGACTCACATTTATATGCAAAAATGGGCTGAATAGATGCCAAAGATGACATTATACACAGAATAAATAAAATTGTCCAGAGCTACTGAATGCTACTTACACCATTTTGCATTTGATTTTATCAAATTAATTTTACTAACATATGCTTATTGTATTATATCATTCTAATTGCAATCATTTTCCATACACAATTAAGATCAAAGGGAAGTTCACTGGTGGAAGGAAGGGGAGAGGGCTGGGTGGCTAATTAGTAGAACTAAAAGATCACCCTCAAAGTATCAAGCCCTTTTTCCTGCTCTGTAATCACTAGTTACAAACACCTGCAGAGCTCCCACTCCCTCAAGAGAATTGAACTCTGCTAACCTTATCGACTGTACTAGAAAAGTGCTTGCGGGTTCCTGGGTGGCTCAGTCGGTTAAGCGGCTGCCTTTGGCTCAGGTCATGATCCCAGGGTCCTGGGATCGAGTCCCGCATCGGTTCCCTGCTGAGCGGGGAGTCTGCATCTCCCTCTGCCTCTGCCTGCCACTCCCCTTGCTTGTGTGCTCGATCGCTCGCTCTCAATCTCTCTCTCTCTATCAAATAAATAAATAAAATCTTAAAAAAAAAAAAAAGTGCTTGCAATGGGGGCCAGACAGACCTGTCTCAGGCCCAATTCACATAGCCTGGTTGCTTTGTTTTGCCAGATTTAGGGAATGAAAGGTGTTTCTTAAAATTATTAAAGAAACCATTCAAAATACCCAACTGAAATCTATGAGAAAGAAGCAAGTCCCCAAAATAATATTCTATTGCACTGGCAATGATTAAAAATGGGAGTTAAAAACCTTAAAAATGCAGTGAGTTTGTGGGGAATGCATAGCCCAAGTAGACACGATGGACACGTATTTTTTTGTCTGCCCAGCACCACTTCTTAGAAAATCACCCTCTTGTAGGAACTGCTCTTCCCTCCGTTCCATGCTATAATTAACAAAGGAGCTGCTATAGTTCTGTAGGTCTCTTGGGCACTGTTGACCTGATGAAGGGTGGGATTCTAACTCAGGTTTGGCAAAAATCCTTCTCTCTCCTTTCTGATTTTTGGATTTTGGATTAAAAGTATCAGGTTACATTTCCTCAGATGGCTGACGCTGTAGGCTATAAAACTGAAATGTGGTGGATGACCATGGTGACTGATAGGCAGACAGAAAAGAAGCCGATGTAACATGTAGAGGTAGGAGATGGAGAGAAAGATCTGCCTGGAAATCCTACTTATACAAGAACAGAGCAGTTGGTGAACTGAACAGTTTTCAAAACTCTCTGAGATGCGGTTTCTTTATCTGTAAAATAAAGGCAATCTTAACAGTATTTACTTCAAGTGGTTTTTGGGAGGAATAATTATGATAATTGATAGAAATCACTGAATACTGGACTCAACACATGGAAAGAGCTCAATAAATGTCAACCAATAGGCGCCCCAAGACATGAGGTTAAGAAACAGTAAACTACAGGAGTGGGACCCACAATTCAAAGGACAAGAAGTGACGAGATTTCCGGCACTGTTGATTAGAAAAATACCCCCAAATGAAGTTGACACCTGACTGCAATTTTAACCCAACTGTCAGAAAAACAACAGGCATGGTGAAAAGTGGAAACCACAAAGCAGGGTTAATAATGATAATAATTACAAATAAATAATTTGTCCTGAGTGCTAACTGTAGGCCAGGCAGGAAGCTGAGTGGTTTACATCCTTAATACTTACCATCACTAGATGGGTTTGGTATTATTCCAATTTTGCCGATGAGGACACTGATGAATAATGTTGAACTCTGCCTTCAATGAAGACTATTCACTGAGAGCCCAGCATTCCCAGCACCTAGAGGTGATCAGCCAGTGTATTTAAGAGAAGTGGCTATTTCTCACTTCTGTCTGTCGCCTCTGTCCATCAGCCTATCTTGGTTACCGGTCAGTTGCTAAGCCGGTGACATGGCCATTACCACGCTGAAGGAGTGTGAACTCAAGCCAGAGAAGCTTATTTCACTTTCCCAGGCTGCTTTGCTTCTTGCTCTCCCAGAGTGAGTATGCTCCATGGTTGCATTCCAATTTTTCACTTCCTCTCTGTACTGCTCCTCTGCATCTGCTAGGAAGCCTCACCCTGAACTCCTTTCTTTCCCAATCGGAGGCCTGAACAGAACTTTGGGATAGGACTGAATTATCACCTAAATCAGAATCTATTTTTAGTCTTTTTTTTTTTAATCTGTAATTCTTGACTGACTTTGGTTCCTATGACCTTCTGTTTAGTCTCAATTATTGCTTTGCCCTGGTTTGTAGGATTATTATATGTTCTAATTGGGACGGTTTGTTTGTCTAGTTTTAGCTACTCATGATCACAGCTTCCCAGAAAATGCTAGGTGTATCTGTTCCCTACACCAGCATATTTGGATTTCCTGCCTCTGCCTTGAGGCCCTTCATTCTGACCTGTCATCTAGTATCCTTGACCTCCAGAAATATATATTTTTTATTTTCCCAACTAGCTTATATGTCCTAGCTATAGAATAATGTGCTTCACAGTGTGATTCTCAGTCCATCTGCACTTGAATCATATTGAGTGCTTTATTTTTTTTTTATTGTTATAAAACATTTTATTTATTTGAGAGAGAGTATTAGTGGGGAGAAGAGGCAGAGGGAGAGGGAGAAGCAGACTCCTCGCTGATCAGAGAGCCTGATGTGGGGCTCGATTGTGGGACCCCAAAATTATGACCTAAGCCAAAGGCAGATAGATGCTTAACTGATTGAGCCACCCAGGTGCCCCTTAAAGGTTTTATGAAAATAAACATTTTTAGTTCCATCACCACAAATCAGAATTTCTAAAATAAGTCCAAAAAGTATAATTTTTTTTAAGATTTTATTTTTAAGTAATCTCTATACCCAATGTGGGATTGAACCCACAACCCTGAGATTGAGAGTTACCATTCTACGGATTGAGCCAGCCAGGGACTCCTAGCATGCATTTTTTTTTTAAGATTTTATTTATGGGGTGCCTGGGTGGTTCAGTGGGTTAAGCGCCTGCCTTCAGCTCAGTTCATGATCCCGGGGTCCTGGAATCGAGCCCCACATCGGGCTTCTTGCTCAGGGGGGAGTCTGCTTCTCCCTCTCCCTCTGCCCCTCCCCCTGGCTCGTGCACTCTCTCTCTCTGCACGCTCTCTCTCAAATAAATAAAATATTAAAAGAAAAAGATTTTATTTATTTATTTGACAGAAATAGAGCACAAGCGGGGGGGGCGACAGGCAGAGGGAGAGGGAGAAGCAGACTCCCCGCTGAGCAAGGAGCCCGATGTGGGGCTCCATCCCAGGACCCCGGGATCATGAACTGAGCCGAAGGCAGACACTTAACCGACTGAGCCACCCAGGCGCCCCCTTTGCTGCATTTTTAACAAGTACCCAGGTAATTTTTTTTTTTTTTTAAGATTTTAGTATTTATTTGACAGAGAGCACAAGCAGGGGAAACAGCAGGCAGAGGGAGAGGAAGAAGCAGCAAACCCCACCCACCCCCCCAGCAGGGAGCTGGACCCTGGGATCCTGACCCCAGCAGACAGCAGAGGCTCAACCAACTGAGTCACCCAGGCGCCCCTACGCAGGTGGTTCTTATGCATACAGAGCTTGGGATCCATTGTATTGTAAGAACAGATACTATGATAACAGACTTTTTTTTTTTTTAAATACTCCAGGTACTTCCAGTTCTGTGCTTAGGACCTGGAAGATTATCACTAATTGCTCCTTGGGTTAGAGAATGAATAAATCTAACTTTGGAAGGAAATCTAGTCATGGGAAATCTTCCCTACTCTAAGGAAATATTTGCAATTTTCACTAAATGTGCCCATAATCCCAACTTCAATTAGTATAATCCTCATTCCTTCATGGGTTAAACTGCTTAAATCTCCTTTGGATGTTGCTTCTTCCTAAAATAATGTAATTTAAGTTTATTTTGGTTGTGATGAAATATCATATCAAACTGGTTCAAAACACTCAAGGTGTTCTTTAATTCATCTTAGACCTCCTCCTGGGTAGAAGCTGTAAGAGTTTTCTCCAGTTATAACTGCAAGGAAATACCAAAAGATTTTATAAGCCAGGTAAATATTGTTATAGGGACTACTAGATAGGTTTTAATGTTTTAACATATTATTAATTCAACAAATATTGACTGTACTTAAACATTCAGATTGTTATCCCAAGCAGTGCATACACGAAAGCCAATGATTTTCTATTGCTCCCTGGGAGTATTAATTTAGACTTCTTTATTCAATTAGGTTTAAAAGCTCTTTTTGCTCCTTAGCTGCAGGCCATGTAATGCTGGATGACTCCAGGTAGACACTTTGGATTGCTGACTTTGAGAGACCTCTAGTTCACAGAGCTTCTATCAGCATAACTCATTAACACTCAAGCTTCCCTCTTGTCTGTTTTTCTAATAGATGCTGCCTTGATCTCTTTGCTAACCTTACTTTGACACTGAACATGTGAAGAACGAGATGGAGCAAAGGTGATATCGCTGTGAACTCTAAACATGTCACTGCTTTTAATCTTCACAGTGACCTTGCGAGGCAGACAATTTTCTTTCCATATTATAAAAGAGTTAAAGCTAATAGAGATGTGGAGAACAAAGGCAAAAGAAATAGAAAAAAAAAAAAAAAAACCTTCCTTATAACTTACAGTTCATTGACAAGTACTTGAGACAGGCAGAGTGACCTTCCTCCAGGAACTCAACTGCCTCAATGTTAATACTTTGCTAGAGGCAAAAGCAACCTTAGCTTGACATTAGCCCAACCTCCAAGATCCTCTAAGTCCTCTTTAACATCTAAACATCGCTTTGGAAACTTCTTTTATCTCTACTTCCTCCCCCCCCCATAACATAAGATATATGTTAGCAATCATCCTCCAAACATAAGGCCCAACGATACACAACTGAAGGGTCTCATGACTAAGGTTTTACTAGACAGTAGTAAATGACCTTATCCTAACAAAAACTAGCCCCTCAGGGTCCTGAAAACCTTGCTTCCAAATTCCTTAGAGACTTCTGCTGTCCCTGACCCCCTCCCAACTTGAAAGTATACAATCACCCCTCACGACCCCAGTGCAGCTCTTCCTGCTATTGGGCCTGTCCCTGTGCTTTAATAAAACTACTTTTTTTGCACCGAAGACATCTCAAGAATTTTTTCTCGGCCGTTCATTCCAGGACCCCAAAATTTCACATCAATAGTGGTCGTATACCTGGACGAAGTTATATAGCTAAGAAGTGGCAGAGCCAGGACTCAATTCCCATTTCTTTGGTCCCTAGGCTCATCTACTTTCTACTATATCATATTGCTTCCTCACTTTATTTTGCAACTTCTCAAACACCTTTCTGCCACCACCACCCCCACCCCCGCCCAGGACATGGGTTTTGCCCTTGGCCAAGTGTTAGTCTCCCTACCCTGAATTGGTCTCACACAGGAGTTCCCTAGCAATTGGATGCTCTATTGTTTCCCTGTTACTCAGCCACTTTCCTTCCTACCCTCAGCTTCTCCTTCATGGCCAGTCTTGCCCAAACATAGAATACCACTTAAAGAGCCAAAGCAATAATGTAGTCTTCTCTGATGACTTCCATGTGTCTTGTTATGGATATGACATGAATATCAATTAAAAGCAGGTTTGGCTACATAGAACAAAAAACCCAACTATAATGGCTAAACAAAAAGTGGTTTACTTTTCTCATATAACAAGAAGTTTAGAGGTCAGTGTTTGCACAAGATACTGTAGTGATTTCACAGCTAATGTCTCTGCAATTCTTCTGACCTTTCCCTTCCATATGATGACAAGACAGCTGCTGTATCTCCAGCTATTGCATCCACATTAAACACCAAATTAAAGGGGAAGGGGCAGTGTCAGTGGTATTCCTCCTTATTTATCTAGAGCACATCCTCCTACACAAACCCAGGAGACTTCCCCTAAGGCCATGTTTACCAGTGCAGGACACAAGCCTGCCTGCCCCCACCCCCAGCTGTTAAAAAGGCAGAAAATCAATTAATGTAATTCAGCACATCAATAAGCTAAATAAGAAAAATCACATTAGCATATCATTGGAAAAAAAAAAGACAAAATTGAACACTCATTCATGTAAAAATTCAGCAAACTAGGAACAGAGGGAAACTTCCTCAACTAAATAAGGATCATCATATACAAAAAACTCTAAAGCAAACATTATACCTAGTAATGAGAAATAAGAAGCTTTCCTGCTAATCAGGAACAAGGCAAGATTGTCCCCTCTCACCACTCCTTTTCAACATTGTACTAAAAGTCCTAATTAATACAGTAAGACAAAAGAAGGAAATGAAAAGTATACAGATTGGGAAGGAAGAAATAAAGTTGTTTTTGTTTGTAGATGACATGACTGCCTTTGTAGAAAATAGGAAAGAATCAACCAAAAAACTCCAGGAACTAATAAGGGATTATAGTTAAGGTTCCAGGATACTAGGTTAATATACAAAAGTCAGTTGCTTTCCTATATGCCAGCAATGAACAAGTAGAACATAAAATTAATATATATATATTTACATTAACACCCCCAATAAAATATTTTGGTATAAATAATTGAATACTTAGGTCTAAATCTAACAAAATATGTACAGGTTCTATATATTAAAAAAACTACTACAAAACTTTGATGAGCAAAATAAATGGAGAGATATTCCATATTCATGGATAGGAAGATCCAATATTATCAAGATATCAATTCTTCCCAACTTGATCTATAGATTCAATACAATCCCAATCAAAATCCCAGAAAGTTATTTTGTGAATATCAACAAACTGTTTCTAAAATTTATATGGAGAGGCAAAAGAATAGGAGTAGCCACAACATACTGAAGGAGAAGAACAAAGTTTGAGACCTGACACTACCCACTTCAAGATTTACTATAAAGCTACAATGGTCAAGGTGATGTGATACGGGTGAAAGAATAAATCAATAGAAAAAAAGAGATCAATGACACAGAATAGAGAGCACAGAAATAGAGCCACATAAATATAGTCAACTGATATTTGACCATAGAGCAAAAGCAGTACAACAACAAAAAAATAGTTTTTTCAAAAAATGATGCTGGAACAACTGGACATCTACATGCAAAACAATAAATCTAGACAGGCTTTACACCTTTCATAGAAATTAACTCCACAAGGACTATAGACTTAAATATAAAATGCAAGAGTATGGGGCGCCTGGCTGGCTCAGTCAGAAGAGCATGCAACTCTTGATCTTGGGGTTGTGAGTTTGAGCCCCTTATTGGGTGTACAGATTACTTAAATAAATAAAACTTTAAAAGAAACGCAAAAGTATAAAACCTCTAGAAGATAACATAGAAAATCTAGATAACCTTGGATATGGCAATAGCTTTTTAGACACAGTACCAAAGAAATTTAATTGATGAGAGAAATAATTGATAAGCTGGACTTCATTACAATTAAAGACTTCTGCTCTGAAAAAGACACTGTCAAGAGAATGACAGGATAATCAACAGACTGGGGGAAAATACTTGCAAAAGACACATCTGATAAAGGACTGCTGTCCAAAGTATATGAACACTTAAAACTCAACAATAAAAAAAAAGAACTACCCAATTAAAAAAGGGCAAAAGACTCTAAGAGACACATCACCATAGAAGATATACAGATGGCCAGTAAGCATATGAAAAGATGTTCAATATCATACGTCCTTAGGGAACTGCAAATTAAAACAGTGACATACTATTATATACCTATTAGAATGGCTAAAACCCAAAACACTGACAACACCAAATGCTGGCAAGAATGTGGAACAACAGAAACTCTCATTCATTGCTTTTGGGAATACAAAATGGTACAGCCACTTTCGAAGACAGTTTCTTATAAAACATATTCTTACCGTGCAATCCAGGATTACTGCTCCTTGTTATTTAACCAAATGAATTGAAAACTTAAATTCACACAAAAACCTCATGAATGTTTATAGCAGCTTTAGTCATAATTGCCAAAACTTAGAAGCAATCAAGATGTCATTTAGTATATGAATAGATAAACTGTTTTATATCCAGACAATGGAATATTATTCAACATTAAAAGAAATGACCTAAGAAAATAAAATAAAAATAAATAAATGAAATGATCTATTGAGCCATGAAAAGATATGGAGGAAACGTAAATGCATAATACTAAGTGAAATAAGCCAATCTGAAAAGGCTAAATACTGTATGATTCTAACTATATGATATTCTAGAAAAGGCAAACTATGAAGACAGTGTAGATTAGTGGTTGCCAGGGATGGAGAGGGGGCAGAAAGATGGATATGCAGAGCATAGAAGGTTTTTAGAGCAGTGAAACTACTTACACATTTGTCAAATCCATAGAATGTACTACACCAAGAAAGAGCCCTAATGTAAACTGTAGACTTTGGGTGATGATGATGTATCAATGTTGGTTCATTGAATGTAATAAATGTACCACTGTGGTGTGGGATGTCAATAGTTGGGGAGGTCGTAGGTGTGTGGGGACAGAGAGTATATGTCAAGCCTTTGAACCTTCTGCTCAACTGTGCTGTAAACCTAAAACTGTCCTAAAAAAAAAAAAAAAGCCTCTCCCCTCCCCCACCAAAAGAAAAAAGGCAGAGAAAGGAGAAAATAGGGTTATCATAATCATGACTTAGACTAATCATTATTATTTTTGCCTGGGACTGTGAACATGGATGCCCTGAACTAAATTGAAGTGTCTTTTTGTTTTTTGTTTGTTTGTTTGTTTTTAAGATTTTATTTATTTACTTGACAGAGAGAGAGATAACGAGAGCAGGAACACAAGCAGGGAGAGTGGGAGAGGGAGAAGCAGGCTTCCCGCTGAGCAAGGAGCCCGATGCGGGGCTCGATCCCAGGACGCTGGGATCATGACCTGAGCCGAAGGCAGACCCTTAACGACTGAGCCACCCAGGCGCCCCGATTTTTAATTAATTAATTAATTAAGGATTGGAGCCCAATGCAAGGCTTGAACTCATGACCCTGAGATCAAGGTCTGAGCTGAGATCAATGCTTAACTGACTGAGCCACCCAGGCACCCCCCTAAATTGAAGGTTTATTAGCAAGGAAGAAGTGAGGAAATTTCCTCCTTGATGGTATTTCCTAATTAAGATTTTTTCTGGATATAAATATGCTTCCTTACAATGTTACGGTAATCCCTTTTCTGTTTACTAGATGTATGTTATGTCACTAGCAGTGTCTATCACACAGGTGCTTCCCGTGGTTTCCAATCTTAGTACTGAAAGAACAGCCAAAGGATTCTAGCCTGGCCTCCCTGCCATCTGCTCTGACCCAGCCTCTCTCTTCTTCATTCTCCTGTGAGTCAAGGATTCTTGTTTACAAAATGGACACACAGAGTTCCAGGTGCAGCCTGTGGTCTTGGAACTTCAGCCACAGGCCAGAGTTGCAGGACAAGGGATTCAGTTGAAGCCTTTGTCTTTAATAGCATCAGGGCATAAAAACCTGTTTTTATCTTTGATTGGATGAAATCTTATAAGGAAGTGTAAACAAATGAATCAAATACCATCAGAGATGCTTGCCTAAATCCAGGATAAGGGCATGGAACAACTCTCCTAAACTCTTCTAGAGCAATTAAAAGCCTTGGGTGGCAACTGCCAGGACACCCCCTGCATGGAGCACCAAAGGACATCCTGGCTGGCATCAACTTCAACTTCAGCTGTTCTGCCAGGGTGCTATGTGGAGAGCCCTGGGACTGCCCCAACCCATGCCCACTTCAGCTCCAGCCATACTACCAGGACAGCTTCAGCATGGAGTGCCCCAGGACCCCAGCCCACAGCAGGCACAGCTTCAACCAGCCAGCCAAAGTCACCAGGCACACAACCTACACAAGGAATGACCATACCTAAGACCATTCCTTCAAGTTTAGAAGTAGCTGTTCCACCTAATTCATAGAAACAAACACAGAAAGTCAACCAACATCAGGTGATGGAGGAATATGCTCCAAACGAAAGAACAAGACAAAATCACAGAAAAAAACTAAATGAAATGGAGATAAGCAATAGGCCTGATAAAGACTTCAAAGACATGATTATAAAGATCACTAAGATCATTCAAGGAAAGAAGAGTAGAAGAACTCAGAACTTCAACAAAGAGAAGTTATAAAAAAGATTCAATCAGAGTTGAAGAATACAATAACTGAAATGAAAAATATACTAAAGCAAATCAACAATAGATTAGTAGGTGCAGAAAATGGATCAAAGATCTGGAAGACAGGATAATAGAAAGCATATAAGCTGAATTGCAAAAAGAAAAAAGAATGTTAAAATATCTCTTGGACAAGATCAAGCAAACAGAACATTCACATTATAGGGGGTCCCAGAAGAAGAAAAGAGAAAAAAGGGCAGAAAACTTATTTGAAGAAATAATAGCTGAAAACTTCCCTAACCTGGGGAAGGAAATAGACATCCATTTTCAGGAAGCACAGAGAGTTCTAAAGAAGATGACTCCAAGGAGGCCCATTTCAAAATACATAATAATTAAAATGTCAAGGATTGGAGGGCACCTGGTGGCTCAGTGGTTAAGGTCTGCCTTCGGCCCAGATCATCCTGGGGTCCTGGGATCAAGCCCTGCGTGGGGCTCCCTGCTCAGCAGGGAATCTGCTTCTCCCTCTGTCTTTCCCCACCACTCATGCTCTCTCTCAAATAAATAAATAAAATCTTTAAAAATAAATAAATAAATAGATAAATAAATAAATAAATAAATAAATAAATAAATAAATAAATAAATAAAATGTCAAAGATTAAAGACAAAAACAACATTTTAAAAGCAGTAAGGGAAACCATATAAGACTATCAGCTGATTTTTCGGGAGAAACTTAGCAGGCTAGACCAGAAGGGCATGATATAGTCAAAGTGCTGAAAGGAAAAAACCCACAACCAAGAATATTCTACTGGGCAAGGTTATCATTCAGAATTGAAGGAGAGATAAAGAGTTTCCCAAACAGGGGCACCTGGGTGGCTCAGTTGGTTAAGCCTGCCGCTCAGGTCATGATCTCAGGGTCCTGGGATTGAGCCCTATGGTGGGCTCCCTGCTCAGCAAGGGGTCTGCTTCTCCCTCTTCCTCTGCTCCTCCCCCACCCCCACACTTGTGCTCTCTCTCTCAAAATAAATAATAAATCTTAAAAAAAAAAAGAGTTTCCCAAACAAATGTTAAAGGAGTTCTTCACCACTAAACTGGCTTTACAAGAAATGGTAAAAGGACTTTTTTAAGTGAAAAAGAAAAGGCTGTAATTAGAAGTACAAAAAAAGAAATACGGGTGCCTGTGTGGCTCAGTTGGTTAAGCCTCCGACTCTTGCTTTCAGCTCAGGTCACGATCTCAGGGTCGTGAAATCAAGACCCCTGGGGTTGGGCTCTGCATGGGGTATGGAGCCTACTTAAGATTCTCTCTCCCTCCCTGTCCCTCTGCCCTCCCCATCTCCTACTCTTTCTCTCTCTCAAAAAAAAAAAGAAGTTAAAAAATATGAATAAAAAGATGCAAAACATGACAATATATACATAAAACATGGAAGGGAGAGTAAAGCAGAAGTTATTTTAGAATGTATTCAAACTGGGGCACCTGGGTAGCTCAGTAGGTTAAGCATCTGCCTTCAGCTCAGGTCATGATCCTGGGATCCAGGGATGGAGCCCCACATTGGGTTCCCTGCTCAGCGGGGTGGCTGCTTCTCCCTCTGCCTCTCCCCCCAGCTCGTGCTCTCTCTCTTGCTTGCTCTCTTTTTAAAAACCTTTTTAAAAATTTTTTTTAAATGTGTTCAAACTTAAGTGACCATCAACTTAATATAAAATGCTATATACTCAGAATGTCATATATTAACCTCATGGTAATCACAAACCCAAGACCTTTAATAGATACATGAAAAATAAAGAAAAAGGAAGCCAAGCATAGCACTCCAGAAAGTTATCATTCACAAGGAAAGAAAGAGAAGAAGAAAGGAACAGAAAACTACAAAAACAACCAGAAAACAATTAACAAAATGTCAATAAGTACATCTGTATCAATAATTACTTTAAATCTAAATGGTCTAAATACTCCAATCAAAAGATATAGGGTGGTGGACTGGATAAAAAGCAAGACCCATCTATAAGCTGCCTACAAGAGATTCACTTCAGACCCAAAGACAAAGTGTCTTTGGACACTTTGTCCAAAGACACACTGGAAAGTGTGAGGATGAGAAAAGATATTCCATGTGAATGGAAGTTAAAAAAAAAAAAAAAAAAGCCAGGTTAGCAGTACTTGTATTAGACAAATAGACTTTAGAACAAACACTGTAACAAGAGACAAAGAAGGGCATTACATATTGATAAAAGGATCAATCCACCAAGAGGATATAACAATTGTAAATATTTATGCATCCCAAATTGGAGCATCTAAATATAAAAAGCAAATATTAATAAGGAGAAATTGACAGTAAAACAATAATAGTAGGAAACATTACCTCTCCACTTATATCAGTGGATAGATCACCAGGCAGAAATCAATAAGGAAACCATGTCTTTGAGCAACACATTAGACCAGATGGACTTAACAGATTATCTATCTATCTATCTATCTATCTATCTATCTATCTATCTATCACATTCATCCCCAAAACAACAGAATACACATTCTTTTCAAGTTCACATGGAACACTCTTCAAAACAGATCACATGTTAGTCCAAAAAACATTTCTCAATAAATTTAAGAGGATTGAAATCATACCATGCATCTTTTCTGAGTACAATGATATGACTAGAAATCAGTCACACACCAAAAAAAAGTAGAAAAAACACAAACATGTGGAGACTAAACAACATGCTACTAAACAACCAATGGATTAATGAAGAACTCAAAGAGGAAATAAACAACAACATGAAGATAGATGAAAATGAAACACAGTCCAAAATCTTTGGGATACAGTGAAAACAGTTCTAAGAGGGAAATTTATAGCAATACAAGCTTACCTCAAGAAATAAGAAAAACCCAGGACACTTGGGTGGCTCAGTCAGCTAAACATCTGACTCTTGATCTCAGCTCAGTTCTTGATCTCAGGGTCGTGAGTTCAAGCCCTGCATTACTTAAAAAAAAAAAAATAGAAAAAAGAAAAACTCAAATAAACAATCCGATCTTACACCTAAAAGGAATGAGGGAAAAAAAAGAAAAAAAAAAACAAAATTCATGGTTAGTAGAAGAAAGGAAATCATAAAGATCAGAGCAGAAATAAATGAAATAGAGTAAAAATTAATAGAAGACATCAATAAAATGAAGAGCTGGTTCTTTGAAAGAATAAACAAAATTGATAGACCTTTACCCAGACTCATCAGGGAAAAAAAGAGAGAGGTCACAAATAAAAGCAGAAATGAAAGAGAAATAACAACCAACACTACAGAAATAAAAAAGATGGGGCACCTGGGTGACTCCTTCAGTTAAGCGTTTGCCTTCAACTCAGGTCATGATCCCAGAGTCCTGGGATTGAGCCCCACATCAGGCTTCCTGCTCATCAGGGAGCCTGCTTCTCCCTCTCTCTCTGCCCCTCTCCCTGCTTGTGCTCTCCCTCTCTCTCTCTCCCTCTCTCAAATAAATAAAATCTTTAAAAAAAAAATTAAAAGGGCGCCTGGGTGGCTCAGTTGGTTAAGCGACTGCCTTCGGCTCAGGTCATGATCCTGGAGTCCCTGGATCGAGTCCACATCGGGCTCCCTGCTCAGTGGGGAGTCTGCTTCTCCCTCTGACCCTCCCCCCTCTCATGTGCTCTCTCTCTCAGTCTCTCTCTCTCAAATAAATAAATAAAATCTTTAAAAAAAAATTAAAAAATATTATGAGAGACTAGTATGAAAAATTATATGCCAACAAATTGCACAACCTAGAAGCAGTGAATAAATTTTTAGAAACATAATCTTCCCAAACTGAATCAGAAAGAAATAGAAAATCTGAACAGACCAATTACTAGTAATTAAATTAAATTGGTAATCAACAAATTCTTGAAAAAAATGTCCAGGACCAACGGATTCACAGGTGAATTCTATCAAACATTTAAAGAAGAGTTAACACCTATTTTCTTCAAACGATTCCAAAAAATAGAAGAGGAAGGGAAGCTTCCAAATACATTCCATGAGACCAGCATTACCCTGATACCAAAGCCGGCAAAGACAATACAAAAAAAGAAAATTATAAGCCAATAACCCTGATGAACAAAGATGTAAAAATATCCAACAAAATGTTAACAAGCCATATTCAACAGTACACTAAAAGGATCATTCACCACAATCGAGTGGATTTTATTCTGAGGTTGCAAGGACGGTTTAGTATTCACAAATCAATGTGATATACTGCATTAACAAAATGAAGGATAAAAATCATATAATCATCTCAATAGATATAGAAAAAACATTTGTCAAAATTCAATATTTGTTCATGACAAAAATTCTCAATAAAGTGGGTTTAGAAGAAGCATACCTCAAAACAATAAAGGCCATTTATAACAAACCCACAGCGAATGTACGCAATGGTGAAAAACTGAGAGTTTTTCCCGTAGGGTCAGGAACAAGACAAGGATGTCCACTCTCACCACTTTTATTCAACACAGTACTTGAAGCACAGCAGTCGGACAACAAAAAGAAATAAAAGTCACCTAAATTGATAAGGAGAAGTTAAACTGTCACTATTTCAGATGACATAATAATACACATAGAAAGCCCTAAAGGCTCCACCAAAAAAAAAAAAAAAAAAACTATTAGCAGTGATAAATGAATTCAGTAAAGTTTTGCAAAATACAAAATTAATACCCAGAAATCTGTTGCATTTATATACACTAACAATGAATTAGCAGAAAGAGAAATTAAGAAAACAGTTCCATTTATAATTGTGTCAAAAGGAATAAAATACCTAGAAATAAACTTAACCAAGGAGGTGAAAGACATGTATTCTAAAAACTATACACATTGATGAAAGAAATTGAAGATGACACAAATGGAAATTAATCAAAAGAATTAATATCATTAAAATGTCCTTACTACCCAAAGTAATCTACAGATTCAACGCAAGCCCTATTAAAATACCAACAGCATTTTTCACAGAATTAGAACCAATAATACTAAAATTTGTATGGAACCACAAAAGACCCCAAATAACCAAAGCAATCTTGAGGAAGAGCAAAGCTGGAGGTATCACAACCCCAGATTTCAAGATATACTACAAACCTGTAACAGTCAAAATAGTATAGTACTGGCACAAAAGTAGATACATAGATCAAATGGAACAGAATAGAGAACCCAGAAATACACCCACACTTATATGGTCAATTAATCTATGACAAAGAAGGCAAGAGTATACACTGGGGAAAAGACAGTCTCCTCAACAAATGCTGTTGGGAAAACTGGACAGCTACATACAAAAGGATGAAACTGGACCACTTTCTTTCACTATACACAAAAGTAAACTCAAAATGGATTAAAGACCTAAACATGAGACCTGAAAGCATAAAACTCCTGGAAGAAAACATAGGCAATAATTTCTTTGATATCAACTTTAGGAACATTTTTTCTAGATATGTTTCCTCAGGCAAAGGAAACAAAAGCAAAAATAAACTACTGAGACTACACCAAAATAAAAATCTTTTGTATAGCAAAGGAAACCATCAACAAAATGCAAAGGCAAGCCACTGAATAAGAGAAGATATTTGCAAATGATATATCTGATAAGGGATTAGTATCCAAAATATATAAAGAACTTATACAACTCAACACCATAAAACCAAACAATCCAATTAAAAATTCCAAAGAAGACATGCAAATGGCTAACAGACACATGAAAAGATGCTCAACATCAATATTCATCAGGGAAATGCAAATCAAAACCACAGTGAGGTATTAACTTACACCTGTCAAAAAGGCTAGCATCAAAAAACAAGAAAGAACAAGTATTGACAATGATGTAGAGAAAAAGGAACTCTTCTACACTATGAACAAACAAACAAAAAGCAGAAACAGACCCATAAGTACAAAGAACAGGCTGATGGTTGCCAGAGGGGAGGGAGATAGAGGGATGGGCAGAATGGGTGAAGGGAAGTAAGAGATACAGGCTTCCAGTTATGGAATAGATGAGTCACAGCGATAAAAGGTACAGCATGGGGGGATGCAGTCAATTGTATTGTGTTGCGTGGTGACAGACGGTAGCTACAGCATAATGCATAGACTTATTGAATCACTATATTGTACACCTGAAACTAATGTAACATTGTGTATCAACTATACTGCAATCTTTTAAAAATGTAAAAAAAAAATCTGAAGCAAACAATACCAAATATTAATAAATATTAAACCTGAGTGACAAATTTTTTTTTACAAGTGAGCAAAAGGAAAATTTTGTGTTCTGTTGTTTTGTAAAAATGAGCACAAAGTTAGAAATCAGCATCAAAATCTCTAAGATCAAATGCTGGTATCTGGGTACTAATAGCACTCTAACCAATGCTTATTTCTGAATAAAAAATTGAAAGATCGTACTCACCTCTTTATCACAACGAAAATCTTTTTCTACTCCTTTCCTTTCTTGTTTCCTGTTTCCTGGACCCATATAATTTATTATTTCTTAAGTAGAATTACCAATTTACTTGAACTGAGTATGTCAAAGAGTAACTGAAATAAATAAAATACAATAAAAATGTTTTTATGCTGGAACCAAAGACCTACCAGAGCTGACTTTTAGTAAATGGTGCTTCTGTGGCCTGAGAGAGTTTCAAAGATGTTGTCTCTGCCCTCTGATAGTTGAAGAATGACCAGCAATGTTGTTGGCAGAGACTTAGATATGGTGAGTATGTTAAAATGTTCACGTGTGTGAATAATATATCAGCTGAAGTCCGAACTTAAACCAATATCCTTTAAAAGGAGAGAACTGCAACACATTAATAAGAGTTTGCACTTACTATAACAAAGTCCCCTCTTATCTAAACCAAAGTCTTTTAAGTTTATTACAGCAATCAGAGTAATGTGTTGGAATTTCACATGTGTATGTGTGCGTGAATAATGCGGGTCTTAACATTCCTTGGCCGAGTCCTATTCTTAGGTAGTTTTTCACAGAATGGCAGTTTTTACAAAAGCACAGCGTTTTCTCTTCAATGAAGAATCCCAAAAAGAATTCTAATCAATGCAGACCTAATATCCCTTCTTTATTTGCCATTAGCCTAAGTTCAGGCTTTAACCTCTATGTTTTACTTGCGTTTAAACCAATATGTAAACTGATATTGTCTCCCTGTCTATGGCACAGAATGGATCATTGCAAACTGCAAACTGGAGCATTAGGCTCCCTTTCTATGTCCTGCTTCTGTTTCCCACTTTCCTAGTTTCATTTCCTCATGCCTTTAAAAAGATGCAAATGGAATTAAAACCATTTAAGAAATGTCCTTCTGGGTGGTATTTCCTACTTAAGGTTTTTTTAGATCATAAATCTGCTTTCTCACAATGTTATTATAATCCTTAATGTATTAATTGTTCATAATAAAAGTGCATTTCTTATTTAAGAAGAGTGAAATTATGTGTGTGCTACTGTCAGAGGAAGTGCAATGTGCAAGTTAACCTGTTCATTTATCCCACGGGCACTGATCGAGTGCTTATTACGTCCCAGCAGTCTGGGACCTGAACCCTTATCCTCAGAAGTTCATGAAGCAGTAGAAGAAATAGACTCATAAATGAAACACTGTGGCATGTTGCACTGGCCATGCTAGAGATCTCTCTAACACAATATGTAAACCCTGATAAGGCACACGTAAGCCCTCATAGGACATGCTATTTGAACAGAATTGTAAAGGTTGCTTAACTAAACCCTCCTCCTGGCCATGATTTAGGGCCAGAGATCCACCCAGTTTCTAGACGACAGGAAGAACTCATCCGAATTCCAGTTCTAGTGGAAAACTGAGATGCCAAACCTTTAGAGAAGCAAGAACTCAGAATGGGGCAAAGGTGGTAACTCTGTATAACACTATTCAGCCATCCAAAAAAAATCATGTCCTCTAGCATCCATTCAACAAATGTTTACTGAGTTCTGACTACGTTTGCGGCAATGTTCTATGTGCTAGAAATACGGCATTGAACAAAAGAGATATATATAATTCTTCACCCTGATGGAACTTACATGAGAAGGAAAATAATATTAAAGATTTGGGAAAATATCATGTGAAAGAAGCTGCTTATAGAATAGTATATATGGTATAATCTTGACTTTATTATATAGGAAAAGACTAAAGAATTACTGTATGTTAGCTTTTGCTGCATAACAGACTACAAAACGTCTTGGTTTAGATAACAACCATTTATTTAGCTTGAGATTCAGTGGGTTTGTGCTCTGGCCTGGGCTTAGTGGTGGTTATTCTGCTGGTCATGATTGGGTCCACCTTTTAGGGGTCTGCGTTCAGGGGCTACTAACTAGGCAGCTCTGCTACTGGAGACTTGCTGAGTGTCGGCTGATGTGACAGGGGCAACTAGGCACATGTCCCTTATCATTCAGAAGGTTAGCATAGGCTGGGGCGCCTGGGTGGCTCAGTCAGTTAAGCGGCTGCCTTCGGCTCAGGTCATGAGCCCAGGGTCCTGGGATCGAGTCCCGCACCGGGCTCCCTGCTCAGTGGAGAGCCTGCTTCTCCCTCTCCCTCTGCCGGCCTCTCTGCCTACGTGTACTCTCTATCTCTCTCTGTCAAATAAATAAATACAATCTTTAAAAAAAAGAAGGTTAGCATAGGCTTATTTACAAGGTGGCAGTACCTTCTGAGGGCAGCAAGAGAGGGCAAGCACAATCATAAGCATTTTCCAAGTCTCTGTTTGTGATGCATTTGCTACTGTCCCATTGGCCAAGCCCCGAGTCAATGCCTACAGGGAGGTATGAACACATTTGGGGGCCTTGCTGTAACAGTTTACTATAGATATATACCAAAAAGCTCTAGCAAATGGGTAGAACCACAATCTACAAGAAGAAATCAGAGAGCTCTCTGCATAATATCTATAGTATAGTATATATCTATACTATAGCTATATACCAAAAGGGTGGTTGCCTGGGTAGTGGGATTACGGTTTATGGTTTCTTCTCTATTTCTCCTTAAATTTTTGAAATTTCTTTTGGTAGTCAGGAGAAGGAACTCAGAGGCCTATTATCAGAAGCTGAGGATGCCAGGCACTTGCAGCTTGGAGCTCAGTGACAGTGCCCAGCGCTTAGCACTGGGCACCACGTTTGGGTACCTAGAAGTACATCATACTCCACTTGGCCTGGCTGAACTGGGGAAGAGAGGCTTCAGCAAAGAGCTTCTTGGCTCAGAAACACAGTATATTATAATCCAGTCTGCATATATGAGAAATCAGAAGACTCAGTTTGGGGTGCAAGAACAAGCACAGGCAGGAGGAATAATGATAAAGGAAGCCCCCTTATGCAAATTTGAACCTCCTATTGGAGTGGGATGAACTCGGGAAGGAAAGAAGAGAATTCTAAGTCTCTCTGATAATTTTAGCATTAGTTATTAGAATATTAGATGCTGGTGGAAACTCAAACATCATTTTATTCAAACTCTTCATTACGTCAGAGTTCCAGAGAAGCGGCAGGTCTTGACAGGCTTCCTGACATCCTGTGACAGAGGTAGAACTAGAACCCAAGTCTCCTGAGAGCAAGTCTGGTGGTTTCTCCTTGTTGTACTGCTGTTCTGAAGACAGCTGGTCCATTTGTGAACAGTGGGATGGTGACTGGCTCTCTCTCTTCCCCTGCACCTTTCCTCCCACATACAACACACACACACACTAAGACTGTGTATTAAGATGATCCAAGTGTTACCATTAACAATGGCTACCATTGGCTACCATTTCTCATGCTGTGCCTTTAAGACTATACCTGGAGGTTATGAGATAAGATACACTAAGCAAGCAATTTTTAAAAGACTTACAGTTAATGAGCCCTTGAAAAATATAGGTTGGCTTGCCAAGTCAACACTGGTCTCAGGCCTGGGATTTTGCCAGGGGCAAATTATCTGCTACATCAATGGAACTCTCTTGGCTTTGCTTGACTTGAGCCTATTAGTATGCCCAAGGCCTTTACTTTGAAAGGAGCATTGAGAATAAAAGTTATTGTTGCTGCAATGGATGTTTTATTATTTATCAAGTCCAATGCCATTCCTTTTTATGATGGTCAGAACCAGATATTTTGTCATAAAGGAATATACACAATTACTTCACAAAAATGAACCTGGCTTATTGCATCTATCTAAATATATTTGGGTTAAGGACATGAGATGGAAGGAAACAAGAAAAAGAGGGAGAGATAGAAGAGCTACTGCTCATATGTACCACTGTTTACAGGATTCCAAGAAGGTGTTATGATTCGTGCCTCATGAAAACAGGTACATGAAGAAATCAGAGAGAGCTCTCTGCAAAATATTAGGATCTCCCTTTTCTACTATATACAGATGGAAGAATGAGTTAATTATTTCTGTGTGTCAAGCCAAAAATGACTCAGGCATAATGATTTGGTTTTTTAACTGGGTAACTTGGATTGTAATGTAATTTTCTCACTTTATCTATATTACCTCAGATGTGGATCTGAGGGTCTGCCTAATCCCACCACTTCCCTTCCCTTTTCACTGAGAGCTCACTCAGCTCTTATTTCTGCCATCATGGGTTGAGGCTAACAGGAAGCATATCATCTATGTGGTGACAAGCCTTTCAGAAAATGCCTTCTTGACTGTTGCCAACTATAAGTCCCAAAACCCTAAAATGTGAGGCCACCTGACTATTCTCCACAGCCCTTGGATTGCTCTGAGCTATCTTCGTCTCCAGTTCCATTTGCATTTTCCCATGCAGGTCACACTATGTGCATGATTTGCCTAAGTTTCTGACAAAGCTAACGAATCTTTGATAAATGAGCATCTATTCTAAATGTAAGGCATTTGCTTGAAATAGGTTTGACTCGCAACTCAATGTTGCATGGGATTTAAAAATCTCTAACCAACGCTCTGTTTTGTTATATAGGGCAGGCTTGAAAACAGATGAGGCTGCCGGGCACTAGGATCTCCTTGACCTTTGGGCCCCTGAGCCATATCTAAAGCTCTAGCAAATGGGTAGAACCACAATCTACAAGCTCTTGCTTTTCTATTCCACTCTCCTCTGAGTGGTCTTGGAGACACTAGAATCCAAATCCCAAGCGCAACAGCTTCTTTAGTATTATACCTGACCAGAATTGTTCTGGCACAAATGGACAGGTATTTCAGGGTTGAAATAATCAACTCTAGAGACACTCCTGAATCTATTCTATACATAAGTTATTAAAAAATAATTTGAATGATTTATTAACAGTTATTGAGTATCTATTCTGAGCCAGGTTTCTGGGATTATAGAGATAAGTAAATTAAGTCTTTCTCCTCAAGAAGTCCAAAACCGAACACGGGAGACACATCTATAAACATATTAGTTATAACACCTTGTCCTAAGTACAACAGTAAAATTGAGACACAGTAGTAACACAGAGGGGTAGTGATTAACTTTCTCTTGAGGCAGAAATGCTCAGGGAAGGCCTCTAATGTCTCATTCAGCAGTGCAGGCCTAGCAGCTTCTTCAAGGATCCCCGAGAATTACCTAAGGTACATGGAATTAAGGAATATCTGGGCTGAAAAGTATATATCTTTAAAGATTTTATTTATTTGAGAGAGAGAGAGTGAGAGCAGGAGGGAGAGGGAGAGCGGATCTGAAGCAGGCTCCCCACTGGGTACAGAGGCGAATGTGGGCTCGATCCCACCACTGAGCCAAAACCTGAGCCAAAACCAAGAGCTGGAGCCTTAACTGACTGAGCCACCCAGGCACCCTGGGCTGAAAATTACCTTTAGAAACTACACTTATCTTTCTACATTTAGCCAAGACTGCATTTATATACTATTCTCTGCAAAGAGGGAAGCAGACATCATTTGTGGAAACCTTTGTTCAAAAAACAGGAAAAAGAGTGGTGTTAAAGGTACTAAAATAGAAAAGTTTTTCCTTTCTTTGGTCTCTCTTTTGACTTGTGATGTTTTTTATTTGCTATTTAATGTTCTTCTAAGTAAAAACGTTTTCTTCATTATTAGCATGAATTTTATGACTTGTATTTTTTCAATGCCACCTTTAACCCTAAGAGCATTAACTCATACCCGGAATCACTGAAATGACACAGTTCTTATCTCATGGCTCCTACATGCATAAGCATTTGGTTCTTACCAAAATCCTAGAAAAGGTGCACCAAGTTAACTCAACTGTTTCTGTTTGACTTCATGATATGGGCACATTCGGCCAACATTCTACTGTGCCTTACTGTCCAGTAAGGAATTGCGGAAAGGAAAAGATCTCTGGGCTGCCTTATCTTCCCCCCTCCTTCTGTGTCGTCACAGTGTAAGTGGCTGGCTAAGACAGGGAAGTAATACGAATGCAAGTGCGAGAGGATGTGCTAGGGTTCCTTGGTTTTCGTGTTAGAACGCCATCACCTTCTTTCTGCATTTGAAACAAACTGTGGTTCGAACGGAAGGCGTGGCCTCTTGCGGCTGTCAAGCCCGCCGCTTACTAGTCCTGGATGTAACACCTTCTGCTTGCTCTGAGTCTCACTGTGGGTCCGCCAGAATGCTGTGCTCCCTGGGCAGTGGGAGTGCCATATGCAAACGCAGGGCGAAGGAACAGTGGATACATGTGTTGTGCATGTCTCCTCCGCTCGCGGGCGTGCCCCACTGTCCCACGGGACATTGCTTACGAGACACAATTTCAAAGACAAAATCATTAAGACTTTCATGATACCAGCAGAATATCAAACCAAGAGCACAGCTCTGTCTAGAAAAAAAGGCTAAAGCTGTACCCTGGCTCGAAATAGACATGTTGAATGACCGCACATCAGGTTTATGATTTGCCACCGGTGCAGCTTCTGGATAAAATTCTATGTTTAACCACTGTGATATATTCCTGCTCGAGGTTCACAATCATTCCTCAACAATACTACAATGTTACTGCAATCATAATTTACACCAGAATATTGTGTTCTGCGCAGACAAGGGCAACTTAGCTTGGTCTTCTTCACCTTAAGGTTCAAAATCTAACATAAGCCACAATGACGGGAATAGATTTGTATAAAGCACACAAGACAATAGTTTAGTACTGAATACAATCTCTCAATAAATTACTTACCAATGTAGCGTCAGAGGAATGAGTTTTCCAATTGTACAATAAAGAACAAATCATTAAGGGGCGCCTGGGTGGCACAGTCGTTAAGCGTCTGCCTTCGGCTCAGGTCATGATCCCAGCGTCCTGGGATCAAGCCCCGCATCAGGCTCCCCGCTCACCGGAGAGCCTGCTTTTCCCTCTCCCTCTGCCCCTGCTTGTATTCCTTCTCTCACTGTCTCTCTCTGTCAAATAAATTAATAAAACCTTTTTAAAAAAAAAAAAGCTTCTAAAAAAAACCGAGTCATTAAGATGGCATATTTAGGGGTCAAAACACATATCCTCTTGATATAACAAAGGGTTATTCATAAAATTGCAGCAGCAGAGTTGTTACTAAGTTTTCTGTTTGAAATGCTTTACCATTCATTTTTTTGGTTTTTGGGTTTGCTTGGTTTTTTTGTTCGTTTGTTTCTTTTAAAATAGATTTTATTTGAAAGAGTAGTTTTAGGTTCACAGCAGAATGAGCAGAAAGTACAGAGTTCCCATGAAACTCCTGCCTTTGCAACCTTATTCTTTAATTATTTTTCACAGCATCTTTAGAAAACAATTGAGCCTCTTAATTACTCTAATACTTTTGGGGAAACTATGGCACAGAATTTTACTGCTTTAGACCAGAGCTATCTTAAAGATCGAGTTGGTGTTTCCTAAGCTTCAGCCACCTGAGTTCCATCTCACAGATTTGGTGATATTCATATGTTATGCCTCGTTTATCAGTGTAGTGGTTTTTTTTAAACTGACTCACCTGTTGGGGCACCTTGGTGGCCTAGTTGGTTAAGCGTTCGACTCTTGGTTTTGGCTCAGGTCACGATCTCAGGGTCATGGGATGAAGCCCCACGTCGGGCTCCGCGCTCAGCAGGAATCCTGCTTCGGATTGTCTTTCTCTCTCCCTCTGCCCCTCCCCCTGCTCATGCTCTCCCTCTTATTTACTTATTTGAGAGAAAGAGAGAGAGAGAGAGCACAGAGGAAGAAGGAGAAGCAGACTCCCTGCTGAGCAGAGAGCCCCACTCGGGGCTCGATCCCAGGACTCTGAGATCATGACCTGAGCCGAAGGCAGCTGCTTAACCAACTGAGCCACCCAAGCACCCAAATAAATCTTTTTAAAAAATAAACTGACTCACCTATTTTACTAAAATGCCTTAATTTTATTTATTTATTTTTGTTAAGATTTTTTTTTAAGTAATCTCTGCACCCAACATGGGGCTTGAACTCACAGTCCCAAGATCAAGAGCTGCAGGCCCTACCAACTGAGCCAGCCAGACACCGCTTAAATGCGTTAATTTTAAATAGAAACTTCCTCTATTCCATAATTAGGATGGCAATTGTAAAAACTGAGGCAGAACTATTACAATTACAGATAAGTTTGTACATGTGTACCACCTCAATTCAATTCACAGAACTATGCCGTCACAGTTTGGGAATAATGATTGGGTTCAGTATTCTTAGCAGTTTTTCTGCTACAAAACTAATGATAGGTGGTTTTCACAACAAGGCACTTTCCCATGGTTATATGTAACAATTTTAAATAAAGGCTTTGACATATATCAGGCAGAACATGGGGTTGGCCCAATCTCTACATCCACTACACGTCATTTTGCCTCATTTCTCCCACTGATTGTGACACTTCATTTATAGGCAGAGCAACTGAAGCTAGGGAAATCAGGGATCTGCCCAGGTTACACAGCCTGAAAGAAAGCCAGGACCCCCTTCCCACCCTCCTATCCCAGAACTCTTTGTGGTTTACCACAGGAACTTTCCAACACGAAAACTGAGATAATCAAACAATAGGTTCATGGACATTAAAGAAAGCAGGAGATTAAAACACAAAGTTGTGTTCTCTTGCAAATGAGCACCAATATGCAAAAACTGAGCAGTGCCTCCTCAAATGTCTACCCCTATGGATGGCAAGAATGTAGACCGGGGTTTCCCCAAGTCTGGGACATATGCATAAGACAATTTGGGGGAGTACCAAATATAATTTTACAAAGCATAGACAGCCATTGTGAGGAATTCACTCCCTTTTAAATTCTATTTTAATCATTCTGACATCAGGGGATAAATCTCTCTCCTCTTGTTAAAAAACTTATTCTAACACTTGTTAATCTACTTTTTTTTTTTTTAAACAATGAGAGAACAGGCATCACATTTAAGGCATTTATCAGGTATTTATCAAGATGGTACTTAATTAATGAACTCTTTTCAGTTATATGTATGTGTTTTAGTCTGATCAGGCTGCTATAACAAAATACCATAGACAGGATGGCTTAAACAACAGGCATTAATTTCTCACAGTCCTGGAGGCTGGAAAGTCCGAAATGAAGGTGCTGGCAGATTCAGTTCAGGGCCTTCTTCCTAGCTTGCAGAAAGTTCCCTTCTAGATGATTCCTCGTATGGGAGGGTCGGAGAGAGAGAGAGCAAGTGGGAGCGCTCTAGTGAGCAAGAGAGTAGTAGCTCTGGTTTATTCCTTTTCTTCTAAGAACACTAGTCCCATAATAGGGGCTCCACTTTCATGACCTAATCTAAATCCAATTACCTCCCAAAGGCCCCACCTCCAAGGATCATCACAATGGGGCTTAGAACTTCAACAAATGAATTTGGGGGGGGGGGGGGGACACAAGCATTCTGTCCATAACAATATGTTTTATGGTTACTTTCTAGTTATGACAGGTGATTCGAAAAGTTCTATTTATGGTAGGCATACATAATTAATCACTTAAATAATCTTATTTAAATAAAAAAGTGACATGATTTAAAGAAACTCTGAAATAAGTAATAGCTCTGGTGGCATCTAAATATGTCAAAAATGTGAAAATTGCAAGGGAATGGCTGAGGTTTGAGAACCACCGGCAAAAGGAAACAGAATGAATATTGGTTTCTGCTGTGTGTTGAGTAGTTTCCCAAACATTAGGTGTTTGTGATGAAGATGGGAAATTTTGACAATTAAAACCCAAACTAACCATAGGCACTTTTTCTTTCTGGAAAATTTTTCACTGGGGGAAGTATCATAATTCACATTAGTGGGGAAATAAATCACTATGTCGCTCATTTCTATGAGCAGGCTGGTGAAAGAGAGAAGAAAATGAAAAGAAGGTCATTTCAATCCTCCTGGCAAGGTTCCTGTGCTTCTAGAGAGAGGGACAGGAAGCAAATGGACCGCTGTTGGGCAGAGCATGTTGGTGGCTCTGGGTATGGAACAGTGGAGTGGAGAAAGAACCAACTCTGGGAAGAAAGATTCATTGCTCTCCCACTAATGAGAGGATCCTGATGGTAGGAAACCCCAAAAATGGGCAGGGAGGAGGAAAAAGATGTGGCTGCCTCTTTCCATCACCTCCAACTTTAGTATTGTTTACTACATACAAACACTTGATTATTTTGCTATTGTTTATCAAGGTGGAAGGTAATTGTGCGAGCAGGGGAGGGAGAGGTTAGACAATGATTGAAGAGTGCCTGTCATCTCCTATTTCTGTATTTATTTTACAACAAAGGCATTCATCGCCTATAAGGGGAAAAGTGCAAGTGCCAGGCACTGGGGACGGCAGGGGGCAAAGAGACATAGTTCTGACATCAGAGAATTTGCAGCCAAGTGGTGTAATGGCCGTAAAAAAAGATACAGACATAAATGAATGCCATGAAAAACCAAAAGGAAGGAACCGTGTGCTGTGAGACAGGAGGAAGAGGATTTAATCAAGTACTGCCTCTTGCCACTGCAAATCCATCCGGTCTCACTTCTATTCCAGTGACTGCTGTGGTAATTATCTCCAGAGCAGGCTTCAGCCAGTTCCCTGCAAGTGCAATCCCCTGGCACCTCTACCAGGCCCAGGCCCAGGTTGCGGTGTCTGGGCTCCTGCCCTGGAGCTTCTCTTGGCTTCATGGTGTGGTATGACTTCGAGAATCCACTGAACACTCACACATGTGCACCCGGGACCATGGGAGAATTAATGCCATGTGGGGAGCCACCGAGTAAACGCTTCCCTCGTTCTGAAGTCTGGTGGCAGGAAGCATTTGAGACGCATTTCAAAGGGTTCTCAGAAAGTCCTGTGAGAGTGGGCACCCAGTCATTTATAGCAATGGTCAACTCAGTAGTGTGTCCTTGTATTGTCTCCCCCTGATTTCATGATTCACTCCCCCACCCCAGCGAGGTGCTGCACTGACTGGCTCATCCAGGCAAGAGCCAATTGTTAAACCTCAGGAATTTTGCCGGTTGGTGGTAAACACAGGCATTATTTAAAATTAAATTATACAAACTTAAAATTTAATTATGTTTTAAAACAAAGGTAATAAATATTCAAGATTCCTAATTATTTTACTCCATCTTATTATTATCTGTGTCTTGAGGTTATTGACATTTATTATCGTATCTGTTTGGTGGAAATACTATGTAATGCTGTGTAACATTGCATCTATTCCCAAGTGCACATTCAGTGACATCATGTTAGTAGCTCGATATTAGCCACAGCGGAAGTATCTATATCACAGAAACAGGCAAATGCTACAAATTAGGATTTGATTGTTTTGTTGATTGTCTAGACTTCGGGAAATGATGGAGAAAATATTAATAATGTAAATTAAACTTAGAAGTGTGTCATGTCTCTAGCAATGACATTGTGAATGGCACATAAAACTGTGTTCTAAACTTTTTAAAGATTTTATTTATTTATTCATGAGAGACACACAGAGAGAGAGGCAGAGGCAGAGGGAGAAGCAGGCTCCCCAAGGAGCAGGGAGCCTGATGCGGGAACTCGATTCCAGGACCCTGGGATCATGACCTGAGCCAAAGGCAGACGCCTAACCATCTGAGCCACCCAGGCGCCCTGTGTTCTAAACTATTATTCTATTCGGCAAAAAAGTCATTCACATAATTTATGAATGAATGAAACTGACACACACCTTCCCAGTTTCCCTTTCATTTTACTTATTAGTATAAATAAACAACATTCATATTGCAACTGTACTTTCTTGTCAATCACAAACATAGGTTGCTTATGGATATAAAACTTCAGCAAAAATCAGTGAAAATATTCTGTGAAAATCAATAAGCTATATGGAATTTACCAGAAAGAGCACTGTACATTTTATTATAATTTGGAAATTTTGTCCTATACAATAGTCCTCCCTTATCTGCAGGGGCTATGCTCCAAGACTCCCACTGGATGCGGAAACTGCAGATATTACTGAACTCTACATATACTGTTTTTTCCTATACATATATACCTATGATAAAGTTTAATTTATAAATTAGGCAGAGTAAGAGAGTAAACAACAATAATAAAATAGAACAATTATAACAATATACTGTCATAAAAGTTATGAGACTGTGGTCTCTCTCAAGCTATCTTATTGTACTGTACTCATCCTTCTTCTTGTGATGATGGGAGACAATAAAATGTCCACGTGATGAGAGGAAGTGAGGTGAATGACATGGGCACTGTGATGGACCATTAGGCTACTACCAACCCTCTGACAATAAGTCAGAAAGAGGATTGTTTACTTCCATCCATGGTTGACTGCAGGTAACTGAAACTGTGGAAAGTAAAACCACAGATAAGGGGGGATTGCTGTACATTATTTATGTCCATAAAAATGTGTAATAAACTTTTGCACATGTATGTATGCACACATACGTTTTTTCTGGAGAGCTGATTGTTAAACATTCATCAGTACTCCATTGCTCCTTATTCATATAAAAGTCTTTATCCGAGACTGTGCTTTGGTTGGGGGAGATCCAAGGATAAGAATGTGGACTTGGAGCTCAATCAACTCACCAATTAGATGGCAACAAGCACCCTGCTGCTGGTAGTGTGTTGACAAACTGACAGGCAGGAGCATCACAGTTACTAAGACTATGACTTTTGGCAATTGGGATGACATGCAGATGGAAGATGACCCACTGGCTCATGTGGTAGGCTTAACACTGGACCAACATGAGGTATGGTAATTATAAGGATCGTGGAACTTGTGGATCTTGGTTCTACCCACTTGCTAGAGCTTTAGTTCTGGCTGAGAGGCCCAAAGGTATAGGAGATCCCAGGAATCAGCAGACTCATCTGTTCAAGATTGCACTATATTAAAAATAGAGTATTGTTTAGAGACCTTTAAACCTCATATAGCATTGAGCTGCCGGCCAAACCTCTTTCAACCAATGCCCCACAGGAACCAATGGATAGATGGCCAAATGCATTTCATAACATTCCCAGAAAGTCCAGGGTGCTCAAGCAACCAGCTTCCCATAGCTGTGGTCAATTCAGTAATGTATCCTTGTGTTGGCTCACCCTTCCTCTCTCTCTCACTCCCCTGTTCTCACTCCTGCTATACACTTAGACAATAGCCTTTGTCTCTGGCTCTGCTTTGGGGAAAACTTGAGTTAAATGAGACATGGGTCTTACTTAGATGGGAACTAGAGACATGTCAACAAAACCCTGAAAGGTCAGGTGAGGGAGCCTGAGGGAGTAAAGGGGCATCCACATGAAGCCAATAGCTTGTTTGAAAGTCCTGCAGTGGGAAGGAGCTTGATCTGGTGCAGGTATGGAAAGAAGACCAGTGAGGTTAGAGTAGAGAAAGCAATTGGAGAGAATGCATGAGATGAAGCTGGAGAATGGGCAGGACCTTGTGTTTATTCCTCACTAGAGGTTTCTTTGTCACTAGAAAAACATTGTTACCTCAGTCCAATGAGCTACCACATTTTTTCTCCTTTATTCCTATTTGCAATGTCTTCAAAATTAGGGTTGCAGTAAGAGCAAAACAGAGAAATTGAAGGAATCCTAGCTTGTATTTTGGCACTGCCATTGACTTAATGTGTTACTTGGGGCAAATTGCAAAATCTCTGCTTTAAAGGGTATGGAGACAATAAATATCTATGTATGTATAATGCTCTATGTAAAATACATGGTATTATTATTATCATCACAAGCTATAAAGCATGGGAGGTCACGGACATAGTCCATGTTTTATAGGTAAATGAGGTAAAACCTGGAAGCATTTTCAAGGGCAAAAAGGGAACATGGCTGTTCCACAAAATCCCACCTTTGCTCACAGCAAAATCACAGAATTAACTATGGGATTTGGATACAGCCATTCGTGATTAAGCATCTTCTCAGAGTTGAAGCAATCCAGCCAAAGCCTCAGGAAGGGAAAGTCTTTTTGACTTTTTCATATGGATAAAGCCAAAACATGTAACAGAACAAGAATTTTCCCCAAGGAATTAAATTATCTGATTGTTGTCAATATCAGAGGTGGGATAAGGAAAAAAAAAAAGAATCAACATTTCTAATGATACTTTTTTTTTTTTTTAAGATTTTATTTATTTGACAGAGAGAGACACAGTGAGAGAAGGAACACAAGCAGAGGGAGTGGGTAAGGGAGAAGCAGGCTTCCCGCCGAGCAGGGAGCCCGATGCGGGGCTCGATCCCAGGACCCCGGGATCATGACCTGAGCCGAAGGCAGACGCTTAACGACTGAGCCACCCAGGCGCCCTAATGATACTCTTTTTAAAGCAGTTTCTACCTACACAATAAGTGTTAAGCAACCAGTAATTATGGCCTTCAGCATGTATACCATAGTGGTATCACTTTATTTTTTAAAAGCCTGCTTTTATGGCTCATATTTCAATAGTAGAAATTCATGTGGCCTGAAATATGATGCCAACAATTACTACCAGGAAGAAGGTCTGTTTTGGAAGATATTTCATATGCATTGGGTTATGTAATACAATAGGCTCAGTTCTGTTCCAAGTCTTTGATCCCTTCCCCAGTAAGCACAGATTATTAAAAAAGACTTTTTGAATGTGCTCATTTAGACAGACCTCTACTTCTGAGCAAGTGCTCACCTGTGATGAACAGTTTTATTTGTCATGATTAACACTGATCAGTGTCTATCACATGCCTGTAAACCAGAGCAGAAGCCTGGAAAGAGAGAATCTGGAGATTTATGTAAAGGTTCTCAAAGCATAATGCTTTTACATTTTTCCTTTTGGGTAAGACAAATAATCAAAATTCTCTCATAGTCCTATAATCCACCAGACAGCACAGGATTGTTTTTGTTTTCTCTTGAGTTTTCAGCAGTTTGACCCTACCACATCTTAGTATGGATGTCCTGGAATTTATCCTGTTTGGAATTCACTAAGATTCTTGAATCTGTAGGTTTTTATCTTTTGCTAAATTTGGGATGTTTTCAACCCCTATTTCTTTGGGTACTTTTTCAGCCCATCCTGTTTCTCTTCTCCCTCTGAGATACCAATGACATGAATGTTAGATCCTCTGTTATAATCCTATAGGTTCCTAAAGCTCCTTTTATTTCAGTCTATTCTCTCTCTGTTGTTCAGTTTGGGTGACATCTACTATTCTATATTCAGGTTTCTTTTTTTTTTTTTATTGAAGATTTTTATTTATTTATTTGACAGAGAGAGAGATAGCGAGAGCAGGAACACAAGCAGGGGGAGTGGGAGAGGGAAAAGCAGGCTTCCTGCCGAGCAGGGAGCCCGATGTGGGACTCGATCCCAGGACCCTGGGATCATGACCTGAGCCGAAGCAGACGCTTAACGACTGAGCCACCCAGGCGCCCTATATTCAGGTTTCTTGATTCCTCTGTCCCCTCTAGCTTGCTGTCGAGTTCCTCCACGGGCATTTTGATTCGGTTTATTGTATTTTTTAGTTCTAAATTTTCCATGTGGTTCTGCCTTCTATCTTCTATTTCTTTGCTGAGCCTCTCTAATTCTTCAGAAAGATGCTACGTTTTCATTTGTTTCAATTGCTCATTGAAGTGTCTTCACAATGCATACTTTAAACTCCTTGCCAGGTAATTCTAACATCTCAATTTCATCTCAAAGTTGGCAACTACTGAGGTGGTGTTTTTTTCATTCAATTTGAGATCTTCCTGGTTCTTGATATGACAAGTGATTTTCCATTGAAATATGAATATTTGGGGTACCAGGAGACCCTGGATCTTATTTAAATATTCTGTTTCAGATGACTTCCTCTGACACTAATCCAGCAGGGGAAGGTAAGAGGGTAATGCCTCATTACCAGCAGATGAAGGTAGAAGTCCAGGTACCACACTCGGTTTTATGACTGCTTGGTGGGGTAGTAGTTTCAGCTCTCCACTGTGGCCTCTACTGACACCAAGGAGGTACCCCATTAGCACCTGGGCTATGGTGAAAGTCCTAACTTTTCCCTAGACTTCCTCTGGATGTCACTCTAGTGAAGAGGGAGAGGGTATCTTGTTACTGTGAGGAAGTCAGACTCCCTAAGGGGTCTCCACTGATATTGCCAAGGAAGAGAGGACCTCCTTACTACCCAGCAGAGATGAAAGTCCCAGCTCCATATTTGGCCTTCTGACACCCCACCTTAGCAAGGGCATTGGCTATTTCACTACAGCCTGGCAAGAGTAAAGTTAGGTTTCCCACACAGTCTTCCTTTCCTTGGCATGGGCAGGGTAGACCCTACTGTGGTGTTTGGGCAATAGAGCAGTTATCATGTAAATTTTTTTTTTTTTTTTTTGTCTTGCCAGGTATCCCTCTCCTGTTCTTTGGTTAGATCAGGCCTTTCTTGAGGCTTTTTTTTTTTTTTTTTTTGGTCTGCCCCTATTGGCATTTCTGGGTTACAACCTTCTTCAGCATCCAATGGGGTATATGTAGGAAAAAACAAACAACCGAGGGAATTCACCACCTTATCAGGTCCAAGATTCCTAGCCAGTCTGTTTTCCCTCTACCTTTCAGAGTGTTATTATGTTTGTTTTATATGTAATGTCCAGAGGTTTTAGCTGCACTTAGTGAAAGGAATAGGAAAAAGTATGTTGACTCCATCTCTCTGAACTAGATGGACTTTTTAAGAAACTGTCAAACTGTTTTCCAATGTGGTGGGTAAGAGTTCCTATCAGTAGTGTCTGAGAGTTTCCAGTCACTCTAAAACCTCACAACACTTGGTATGATCGACTTTTTAATTTTTGCCATTCTAAAAAGAATGTAGTGGTATGTCATTGTGGTTTTAATTTATGTTACCCTAGTGAAAAATTATGTTGGGCATCTTTTATCATCCACGTATTTCTCATCCACATATTTTCTCTGATGAAGTATCTGTTCACACCTTTAAGTCACTTAAAAAATTGAGTTTTCTTACTATTGAACTTTGAGATACTCTTTTTTTTTAAGATTTTATTTATTTATTTGACAGAGAGAGAGAGATAGCAAGAGCAGGAATACAAGCAGGGGGAGTGGGAGAGGGAGAAGCAGGCTTCCTGTCAAGCAGGGAGTCTGATGTGGGGCTCGATCCAAGGTCCCCGGGATCATGACCTGAGCCGAAGGCAGATGCTTAACGACTGAGCCACCCAGGCACCCCTGAACTTTGAGATACTCTTATACATTCTGGATTTTAGTCTTTTCAGATTTCTGATTTGTGAATATTTTCTAGCAGCCTGTGGCTTATCTTTTAATTTTCTCAGCAGTGTCTTTCAAAGAGCAGAAATTCTTAATTCTGATGAAATCTCATTCATCATATTTTCCTTTTGGTGTTGTATGTAGGAAGCCTTTGCCTAACTCAAGATCACAAAGATTTTCTTCCATGTGTTTCTCTAGAAATTTCATTTTTAGGT
This sequence comes from Mirounga angustirostris, assembly GCF_029215605.1. Classification (NCBI taxonomy): domain Eukaryota; kingdom Metazoa; phylum Chordata; class Mammalia; order Carnivora; family Phocidae; genus Mirounga; species Mirounga angustirostris. The sequence continues at coordinate 118,549,359 of NW_026991711.1, read as the reverse complement.
TGTTACACTTAGGCCTATGGTCCTTTTCAAATATATTTTTGTATGTGGTGTGAAGTACGGATTAAAGTAGATTGTTTGGGGGCGCCTGGATGGCTCAGTCAGTTAAGAGTCCAACTCTTGATTTTGGCTCAGATCATGATCTCAGGGTTGTGAGATCGAGGTCCACATCAGGCTCCATGCCGGAAGTGAAGCCTGCTTGGGGGTCTCTCTCTCCTTCTCCTTCTCCCTCTGCCCCTTCTCTCTCTCTTTCCCTAAATACATATATACATACATACATACATAATAAAATAAAGTAGATTGTTTGCATATGGGTTTCCAGTTATCCCAGAACTCCATTTGTTGAAAAGACTTGTTTCTCCTTTGAACTACCTTTGCATCTTTGTCAAAGGTCAATTGACTATGTATGTCAGCCTATTTCTGTATTCTATACTCTGTTTCATTGATCTATTCAAATATCTTTATGTCAATACCATGTTGTCTTGCAATTGGGTATTATAAGTCCTCTGAGTTTGTTGCTATTTTACCAAGTTCTTGTGGGGGAGGGAGGTTGCTATTCTTGGTCTTTTATATTTCTTTTTGAATTTTAGAATCAACTTGTCAATTTCTTCAAAAAATTCTGATATTTTGATTGAGATTGCCTCAAATCTATAGATCAAACTGGGGAGAACTGAGATCTTTATTTTTTCAATTTCTTTTATTTATTTGAGAGAGAGATAGAGAATGAGAAAGAGGGAAAAGCAGACTCCCCACTGAGCAGGGAGCCTGATGCAGGGCTCGATTCCAGGACCCTGAGATCATGACCAGAGCCAAAGGCAAACGCTTAACCGACTGAGCCACCCAGGTGCTCCGAGAATTGATATCTTTAAAATATTGACTATTTAATATATGAGAGTAGTATATCTCTCCATTTACCATCTTTGCTAATTTCTCTCAGCAATGTTCTATAAGTTGCACATCTTTGTCAGATTTATCCTTCTGTATTTTATATTTTGATATCATTATAAGCAATTTTTTAATTTCAATTTCTGATTTTTTTATTGCTAGTATATAGAAATATAATTGATTTTTATATATTGATTTCACATCCTACAATCTTGCTAAAGTCATTTATTAATTCTAGTAGTTTTTTTTTTTTGTAGGTTCCATCAGATTTTTGACATAGAGGTTCATGGCATCTGTGAATATTTTTACTTCTTCCTTCCATTTTGGATACCTTTTCTTTCTTTTACTTTCCTTATTGACTAGCTAGAACCTTTAGTGCAATGATGAATAGAAGTGATGAGATCAGACATCTTTGTCTTCTTCCTAATCTTAGTGGAAAGCACTTAGTCTTTTTTCCCCAAGATATATTGAAGAATAATTGAAAAATATAATTGTATATATCTGAAGGGTAAAATGTGATGATTTCATAAGTATATACATCGTAAAATGATTACCAAGATCAGCATTTGGTATTTCATCATTAAGTATGATGTTAGCTATAGGTTTTCCATAGATGCTTTTTATCAGGTTAAAGAAGTTCTTTTCTTTTTCTAGTTTGCCAAGGGGTTTTATCATGAAAATGTGTTGAATTTTGTCAAATACTTAATCTGCATATAGTGAGATGATTACATGGTTTTTCTTTTTGATTTGTTACTATGGTGAATTACTTTGATTGCATTTTATATGCTAAATATATGTTGCACTCATAAAAACAGTTACCATTATATTTATATCTCTGAAGAGTATAGAAAAGTGTTTATCACATTTTATCAGAAATGCCCAAAATGTACTCTTTAGAACATTAGCTCTGTGGCATGTTAATGGATGCTATGCAAAAAGAACAGATCAAATTAGTTTGGTAAATGGTAGGCTAAACAGGTTTCTTTATCACAGGTGTTTTAATATCCTAGTGTGAATTGCAAACCCATAAAAGAAGAGATATGTTACACATGACTTTCCACATATTTAATTGACCCTAGAACTTACCTTTTCATAAATCATGTCTCAAGACTAGATATAGTTCCATAAGACACACTCTGGAAAATGCAACTTTATATTAGATGGATAGTGTATCTCTGATGCTCTGGTTAGACCATGAGCTTGACAATGGAAGCCATCATATTGAACTTATATTTGTAACATCTAGTATCTGCCTGGCATTCTTTCACTCATTCATTCTTTTTTTTTTTTTTTTGACAAATATTTGAACTTCTTTGTATGCTGGATTCCATGCTTGGGGAAAAAGAGATGAAAGATATGGTTTCTGCCCTCATAAAGTTCAAATTCAAAAAAAGCCCTCACTGAAAATTGGTTGAAACAATATACAAATGAGAGAACTTAGTGGCTTAATTTTCAAACATAATCATTAGTCATAGAGCAATTTTGGTGAAAATAAAGAGACAATACCTAAAACAAACTTTATTTCAAGAGTCTCAACTGTCTATTAGATACTAGATCCCTTTCTCATTCTATAGTCTATCACAGAGAAATTGAAACATCCAAAATACCAGAGGAATTAATAGGCAATACAATTTTTATATGTTACATTTCTAAGTGAAAATTAAGTGAAATGCTTTTTGGGGTGTACCCTTTTGTTCTTCACAATCTTGCCACCGAGGACAGTTGCCCAACTCTCTTTCAAATGAGAGTTACAAACTCTGCCTTTTGATTTTGACCCTTTGTTAACTCTTGGGAATATCTGAGGAAGGTTTTCCCAACACCAACATTGGATATGTACCCCTCTTACGTGTCAAAAGCATTTTGTTTTTAGTCTACTATAGTATCTCACAATTTTGTAGAGTTGCCTGTTTATGTTTCTGTATCCCTTAATGGATATGGGACTCTATGAGGACAAGTAATGTGTTCATCTCTGTTCCCAGAACTTGGCTTCAAATAGTCTCTGATACAAAGCAGGTCTTCAATGAATATTTGTTGAATGAATCAGCCCCTTTGATTTGGGTCCCTGTCTACCTTTCCAGCCTCATTGCCTGCCATTCTTTTCCTTGTACTTTTCCTTGCAGCAACAAAATGTGTAGATCTCAGCACTGGGCTTTGCCATGCTTCTCCCTTGGCTTTCTTTTTCCATCTTTACCTCCTGCCCATGCTTCTCCCTTGGCCTTCTTTTTCCATCTTTACCCCCTGCCCATTTGCCTGGCTTACTCATACTGAGCCTTCAAGATTCAGTTCAGGATTGACCAGGAAGCCTTTAGTGAAGTACTCTTCTCCTGTGTTCCCTCTACCACTTTTCCACACTGAACTGATATTATCTGCTTATTTGTTTCTATTAGTTTGTGGGGTTCCCCAAAACAAGAACCATTTTACTAGTAGTGAGTGCAGTACTTAGGAAATGGCCAATAAACTGGATTTGTGGAGTCCAATCAATTAACTACACAGAAGTTCTTATTATCCCTCTAGGTTCCTGAGAAACTTCAGCAAAATACTAAACACAAAAGCTAAGCATTTTCTGTACAGAATATTTACTCCACATTAAGCTGTACTGTTTATAGGATGGTTGGGCACTCTTGAGAGAGCTAACCATAAACACCCAGGCTGGGCTGTGCTGTCCAATATGATAGTCACTAGTCATGTGTGGCTATTTAAAATTTAAACCAAATATAATGAAATTCAAATAAAATTAAAGTTTAGTTCCTTAGTCACCCTAGCTACATTTCAAGTGGCTACTGGCTATTGTCTAGTCAGCTCAAAATGAACATCACCATCAGTGCAGAATGTTTTAGGACAACACTGGTCTAGCCATAAGATCCAAAGAAAACAAAAACCAGTCTTTCAGTAATTGTTTAGGAAACAATTCAAGGTTTTTGTGTAGACCTAATGCCCAACACTGCTTTTCAGAGGTTATTTTAGAAGGTCAGTTTCTGGCTTCATGAACAGCCCAGGTGCTGAAGCTAGTTAAAGAAAATAATAAAAGCCTAAGGATTATATTTACAAAACAGTGAACCAAGATGACTGTGGGACAAATTTAAATTGTCCCTGGGGCCTGAACATATGGTTACTTAAGCATATTCTGCCAACCCAGTGTCATTAATGGTACCCATCCACATTTGTTTCTGATGTCTAAAATGTGAAACCCCATGAATTCACTTAAGAAGGGTTTTACAAATCTTGAGAGTAACTTAAGAGCCTGACACATAGAAGATATTTAATAAATGTTGGTTGAAAAAAGAACGTTTTGGGGGGAACAATTCTGACTCATACATCCAGATGTCTTTTGGAATTAAACCCAAGGATGTTTGACATGTGATGACTCTTGGATTGTTTTTGGAAATTCTTTCTTGCTCAACTAGTTTGTAGGGCCAGAGCACTGTTGAATTTGGCAATGCTAAAACTGAAAGCAAAGCCAAACTCAGAGTCTACCTGGAAGCAGTGAGGGTAAGTCTTGGCCACATGCTGTCCCTGTCATGATAACAATCAAAACCAAATATCTTTATGAATACTTTTATATTCAAGGCATCAGGTTAAGAGTTGGGGTACCAGAATTTATACCATACACTCTGCTCTTAGAAAATACAAAGCTTGAGACAGAACATCAGGAAATAAGATTTAATAGTTTAAAGTTTTCTTACAGTGAATACACCATTATCCTGCTGGACAGACTGTATGGGTATCTGTTTTTGATGGCTCTGTCTTCCCTGCTCCAATGTCCAGTTGTTTTGCAAATTCTATCAAGTCTCTTTCTATGTCAACATCTGCCGTCAACCCCTCCTTTCGGTGCTTACTGCCTCTAACTTAGTTCAAGTCCTAAGATTTAAATCCATTTGAGACAAACTCCTAACTGATTGCTCGCTTCTTCTTCCTCTGCTCCTACATTTCCCTCCCACTACCATTTGTTTGATCATACAAAGGTGTAACCTGCTTAAAAATTCTCAGTGGCTCTCTATTTCCTATTGAACAGAATGCATATTCCTGAACCAGATTGTCAAGGCCTGACCCAGTGGAATTATACCCTATTTTTCCAGGCTTTTCATTCCCATTGCTGTCCTTCTTGTGATACTCCAGAACTTGGAATATTTGTTGTTCCTTGTGCATATACTATACCTTCATGCTTGCGATTCCCTCCCTGTGGAAATACTCTTTTCTTGCCCTCTCATGCCTCACCCTTGTCTTTCCCAGACAAACTAAAAAATCCACCTTCCATGATTTTGTCTATCCTGATATAGTATCTCTAACTCTATAGCATTTCACTTAACAATCTTTTTGTGGCACTTCTCACATTTTGCCTTGTGCTCATCTTTTTTTCCCCCCTGAAGAGCTAATTTTTTCCATTTTTGATAAAGATTCTTACTGATATATAACATACATTAAGAAAAATGCACAAGTTTTAAGTAAATAGCTTGATGATTATTTTACTAATTAAAACACCTATATTACAAACATGCAGATCAATATCACAGCAACCCAGAAGCTTCCTTTAATTCCCTTCTTTGTCATTACTTGCAAAGGTAACCATTATTCTGACTTCTATCACCATAGATTAGTTTTAACTGTTTTTATACTTTATGGAATGAAATCATACAGTTTGGATTTTTTTTATGTCTGCCTTCTTTTACTCAATATTACATTTTTGAAATTCATCCCTGTTTCTAGGTGTAGCAATAGTTAATTTTCATTGCTGTGTTACATTTTATTATATGAATACATCACAATTTATCCATTCTTCTTTCAAAGGGACATTTGGGTGGTTTCTAGTTTGGGGATATTATGAATAATGCTGCTATGAGCATTCTTGTACATATGTTTTGGTGCGTATATTTGATATATATTTATATATATTTGATATATCTGGAGTAGGACTGATATGTAATAGGGTAAGTGTTTGTTCGGATGTAATAGATATTATACCAATTTATACCCTGACTTACAGTGAAAGACAGCTCCAGTAGCTTAATATCCTCAACAATTAAATATTCAGTTAAATATTTTATTACCCATTCTGATGGATATGAAGTGGTATCACATTGTGATTTTAATTTAAATTTCCTTGATGACTAATGATATGAAGCACACTTTTATTGGATATATCCTCTTTTGTGAAGTACCCAGTCAAGTCTTTATTTTCCTCAGTGATTTGTAGGAACTCTTTATATATTCTGGGTATAAATCTTGTCCGATATATATTCTACGAAAAACTTATCCCCAGTCTGTGGCTTGCCATATGTGTGTGTGTGTGTGTGTGTGTGAATTGCCTTTTTATACACTTATGTCATCTTTTTGACGTTTTTAATTTTAATGAAGTCCAACTGTGTACATCTTTTATATCACTAGTTAGACTAGAAATTGTTAAAAACAGATCTGTATCTTATTCTACATTATATCTCTTAAAATTATGACTACAGTCTTGTGTATGGTAAGAATTTGATATTTATTGAATTGAACTGCAAAAAATGTGGTATATATGATAAATTATTTAAAAAGGAAGAATCAATATGGAATAACACAGCCAAATGAAGCACTAGGTAGGAATTAGGAATAAGCTGAACCATGACAGAGGAATGGCATTTCAGGCAAGAAAAGTAGTTCTGTTCTAATCACAACGATGAACAAAGGGGAGAAATTCATTGGCCCTTATTTTTCTCTAAAGAACTATTTATTGAGCTCCTTCTATGTGCCAATATTACATAAATTATTTTATTGATCCCAGTAGCAATCCTACAATTAGGAACAACTTCCCTCATTTTGAAGATGAAGAAACTAAGGCTTAGAGAGCTTAAATAATTGGCCTTCTCAATGATCTTGGGATAACTGCAGAATTATTGACTGAAGCAAGCAATCTACTCTCCTGTATGCATGCACACTTCTGCTCCCACCAGCTAAATTGTAATTCTTAATAAGTCATTGTGTTTATTCCCAAACCTGTTTATGACTGTTGTACTTGTTATTGTAATTAGTTAATTTAATTAAGGAGATAAAAATGCATGTAAACTTACAAAAATCAAGTTGAATGCTTTTGAAAAATCCCAGAAAAAGCAAACATTGAAAAGTAATTGTTATGTGGGGAACTTCCTGGGAAGATGGCAGAGTAGGAGGATCCAAAGCTCATCTCATCCCACAGATACACCTAGAAAATAACCACACTGGTGTAAATAACCCAGAAAGTGTCCTGAAGGCTGGCAGAACAGACTCTCCACAGCTAAATGTATAGGACAGGCCATATCAAAAAGGGTAGGAAGGCCAGAGATGTGGTCAGGAACCAAAGTGACCCACAAGACTGTCGGTGAGTGAGGGACACTGAAAGCACAAAGAAGGGAAAGGAAAACATCCCACACCAGGCATCCCAGGCACAGGGACCCACACTGGGAAGACGAATCCCCATAACATTTAGCTTTGAAACCCAGAGGGCCTTACCTTCACAAGTCTTTATAATCAGTGGGGTTCAACACTTGGAACTTTAAAAATCAGTAGGCTCAGCTCTGGAAGAGCTAGAGGGCAATAGGAAACTGAATCCCTACCCTTGAAGAGACAGCATAATAAACAACCCCACGGAGATATAGCATAGAAGCAACAGTTTGAAAAATGCCTGGGGTATATGGGAAGATTTGTTTACTAATCTCAGAATGTGTATTGGAGGGGCAGGGATCTTTAGGAGGCTTGTCCAAGAACAAAAGACCTGGTGGGCACAATTGCACCCCCCCCCCCAGAGCCCCCAGCCTAGATACACAGACACCTGCAGGAACCAGTGCAGTGCCAGCTATCTCCACCTAGCTTGCTAATGGCCCACCCCACTCCCATGTTCTCTTGCAGACCCACTCCCTCCAATACACCTTCAGCAGGAGTCCACGCAAAGTGACACCACAGTGTAGCAGTATGCAAGCCCTGTCAGCACCACTCCAAAGTGACTTCTGTCCCAGGGAGAGGGGAAGATAACCTTATACACAAGTTCAACTGCAGCCCCAGCAGTGGAGTAGAGGCAGACATCTGGTCTGACTGCAGGCCCCACCCACTAAAACCTCTCAGGGAACAATATGGGGAAGGGAACATGGAGTTCCATGCTACTACATCTCTGCCAAACACCTGGTCTGACCCATCTCAAGCACAAGGACACTCCATACTGGCCCATTAGCAACACGGGGACAAAACCCTGCCCACAACAGGCAAACAGAGGTGTTGCAGACTGACTCATCTATATGCTGCCTACAAGAGACTTATTTCAGACCTAAAGTGAAGAGATGGAAAAGAATTTATTATGCAAATGGAATTGAAGAGAAAACCAGGAAAGCAACACTTATATTAGACAAAAGACACTTTAAAACAAAGACTATAATAAGAGACAAAGTCCACTATATGACCATAAAGGGAACAACCCAACAAGAAGATATAACAGTTATAAATATTTATGCAGTTAAATGGGAGCACACATGCATAAAGCAGCTAATAACAAACATAAAGAAAGTAATTGACAGTAATACAATAATAGTAGGGGACTTTAACATCCCACTTACATCAATGGTAGATCATCCAAACAGAAAATCAACACAGAATCAGTGGCTTTAATGACACACTGGACCAGATGGATTTAATAGATATATTCAGAACATTCTATCCTAAAACAGCAGAATATACATTTTTTTAAGTGCACACAGAACATTCTCCAGAACAGATCACCTATTACGCCACAAAACAAGTCTCAATGAATTCAAAAAGAGCTAAGTCATACCATGCATCTTTTCTAACCACAACACGATAAAACTAGAAACCAACCACTAGAAAAAAATCTGTAAAGAACACAATTATATAAAGATTAAATAAAATGTTACTAAACAATAAATAGGTCAACCAAGAAATCAAAGAGGAAATAAAAAAACACATGGAGACAAATGAAAATGAAATTCAATGGACCAAAATCTTTGGGATGAGGCAAAAGCTCTTCTAAGAGGGAATCTTATAGCAATACAGGCCTACCTCAAGAAACAAGAAAACTCTCAAATAAACAACTTAACCTTATACCTAAAGGATCTAGAAAAACAACAACAAACAAAACCCAAAATGAGCAGAAGAAGGAAATATAAAGATGAGAGCAGAAATAAAATAGAAACTAAAAAACAAAACAGTGGAACAGATCAATGAAACCAGGAGCTGGTTCTTGGAAAAGATCAACAAAACTGATAAACCTCTAGCGGCAGGGGAGAGAGAGAGTGAGAGGAGAGAAAGGAGAGGGCTCCAATGAACAAAATCAGAAATGAAAGAAGAGAAATAACAACAGCCACCACAGAAATGCAAAGGATTATAAGAGAATATCATGAAAAATTATATGCCAACTAATTGGACAGCCTAGAAGAAATAGATTTTTTTTTTTTAAGATTTTTATTTATTTACTTGACAGAGAGAGACACAGCGAGAGACAGAACACAAGCAGGGGGAGTGGGAGAGGGAGAGGCAGGCTTCCTGTCAAGCAGGGAGCCTGAAGCGGGGCTTGATCCCAGGACCCTGGGAATCATGACCTGAGCCAAAGGCAGATGCTTAACGACTGAGCCACCCAGGTGCCCGAAATAGATATTTTCTTAGAAACATATAACCTCTCAAAACTGAATCAGGAAGAAATTGAAAATTTGAACAGACTGATTACCAGCAATGACGTTCAATCAGTAATCAAAAACTCCCAACAAACAAGCCTAGGACCAGATGGCTTCACAGGTCAATTCTACCAAACATTTAAAGAAAGAAGAAACCTATTATTTTCAAACTATTCCAAAAAATAGAAGAGGAAGGAAATCTTCCAAATTCATTCTATGAGGCCAGAATTACCCTGATACCAAAACCAGATAAAGACACCACACAAAAAAAGAGCTACAGGTCAATATTCCTGATGAACATAGATGCAAAAACCCTCAACAATATATTAGCAAATTGAATTCAACAGTATATTAAAAAAATCATTTACCACAATCAAGTGGGACTTATTACTGGGATGCAAGCATGGTTTAGTATTCACAAATCAATCAATTTGATACATTTCATCAATAAGAGAATGGGTAAAAAGCATATGATCATTTCAATGGATGCAGAAAAAGCATTTGACAAAGTACAGCATTCATTCACGATAAAAACCCTCAACAAAGTAGGTTTAAAGGAAACATACCTCAACATAATAAAGACCATATATGAAAAACCCACAATGAATATCAGACTCAATGGGGAAAAACTGAGAGCTATCCCCCTAAGATCAAGAACAAAATAAAGATGTCCACTCTCTCTACTTTTATTCAACATAGTTCTGGAAGTCCTTGCCACAGCAGTCAGACAAAAAGAAAAGGCATTCATATTGGTAAGGAAGAAGTAAAATTTTCACTGTTTGCAGATGACATGATACTATACATAGAAAACCCTAAAGACTCCACCAAAAACCTACTAGAACTGATAAATGAACCCAGTGAAGTTGCAGGATACAAAATCAGTGTACAGAAAAACATTGCTTTTTTTTTTAGATTTTATTTAAATATTTATTTATTTATTTATTTGACACAGAGAGAGAGAGACAGCACAAGCAGGCGGAGCTGCAGAGGGAGAGGGAGAAGCAGGCTCCCCACTGAGCAGGGAGTCCAACATGGGGCTTGATCCCAGGGCCCTGGGGTCATGACCTGAGCTGAAGGCAAACGCTTAACTGACTGAGCCATCCAGGCAATCACATTTCTATACACTAATAATGAAGTACCAGGAAGAGAAATTTAGAAAACAATCCCACTTAACATTGCACCAAAAATAATAAATATAATATTTATATATTATATATTATATATATAATACATATAATAATAAATCTAGGAATAACCAAGGAAGGAAAGACCTGTATTCTGAAAACTATAAAAAAATGAAAAGAATTAAAGAAAGAAATTGAAGATGACACAAATAGAAAGCTATTCCATGCTCATGGATTGAGAGAACAAATATTGTTAAAATGTTTATACCACCCAAAGCAATCTACAAATTTAATGCAAACCCTATCAAAATATCAACAGCATTTTTCACAGAACTAGAACAAATAATACTAAAATTTGTATGGAACTACAAAAGACCCCAAATAGCTAAAGCAATCCGGAAAAAGAAGAACATAACTGGAGATATCACAAACCCTGATTTCATATATACTGCAAAGCTATAGTATTCAAAACCATATGGTACTGACACAAAAATAGACACAAAGGTCAATAGAACAGAGAGTGAAGAAATAAACCCACACTTATATGGTTAATTAATCTGTGACAAAGGAAGCAAGAATATACACTGGGGAAAAAACAGTCTCTTCAACAAATGATGTTGGGAAAACTGGGCAGCTACATGCGAAAGAATGAAACTGGACCATTTTCTTACACCACACACAAAAATAAACTTAAGATGGATTAAAGACCTAAATGTGACACCTGAAACCATAAAACTTCTAAAAGAAAACATAGGCAGTAACTTCTCCAACATCAGCTGTACAACATTTTTCTAGCTATGTCTCCTCAGGCAAAGGATACAAAAGCAGAAATAAACTATTTGGACTACATCAAAATAAGAGCCTTCTGCACAGCACAGGAAAATATCAACACAACTAAAAGACAACCTACTGAATGGGAGAAGATATGTTCAAATGATATATCTGATAAGGAGGTTAGTATCCAAACTACATAAAGAACTTGTACAACTTAACACCAAAAAACCCAAATAATCCAATTAAAAATGGGCAGATGACATGAATAGACATTTCTCCAAAGAAGCCAGACAGGTGGCCAACAGATGCATGAAAAGATGCCTAACAATACCCATCATCAGGGAAATGCAAATTGAAACTACAATGAGACACCACCTGTCAGAATGGCTAAAATCAAAACACAAGAAACAACAAGCATTGGTGAGGATGTGAAGAAAAAGGAACGCTTGTGCACTGTTGGTGGGAATGCAAACAGGTGCAGCTACTGTGGGAAACAGTGTGGAGTTCCTCCAAAAATTAAAAATAGAACTACCCTATCATCCAATAATCACACTACTGGGTATTTACCCAAAGATTACAAAAACACTAATTCAAAAAGATATATGCACCCTTATGTTTATTGCAACATTATTTGTAATAGCTAAATTGTGGAAGCAGCCCATATGTCCATCGATAGATGAATGCATAAAGAAGATCTGGTATATATACAGAGTGGAATATTATTCTGCCATTAAAAGGAATGAAATGTCACCAAATTTGAAACATGAACAGAGCTAAAGGATATAATGCTAAGTGAAATAAGCCAGTCAAAGAAACACAAATACCATATGATTTCACTCATATGTGGAATTTGAGAAACAAAACAAATGAACAAAGGGAAAGAAAGAGACAAACCCAAAAAACAGACTCTTAACTATAAGAGAACAAACTGATGGTTCCCAGAGGGGAGACGGGTGGGGGAATGAGTGGAAGAGGTAAAGGGGATTGAGAGTACATTTACTGTGATGAGCACTGAGAAATAGATAGAATTATTGCATCACTATATTGTACAACTTAAGCTAATATAACACTGTACATTAATTATACTGGAATTTTTAAAAAATGCAAATTGAAAGAAAGAAAAGGAAAGTAATTGTCATGTGAATTGGATGACTGTAAAAGATTGTGGAACAATCTTAAAAATCTAGACTGATCTGCATTTAAGATGCTTCCCAAGTATATTGACATTCTTGCTACTCTTTAAAGAAACTAAATGTGGAACTCTAAACCATTAATTATGGGTGCTATTTATGAAAGGTAAATAAACAAAACAAAAATACCCTCCAAAACTCCATTCAGCAGACCTATACTAAAAGACAAGATATTGGTAAACACCAAAAGATGGGCAGATGAATATGAGTTTCTGTGTTTTAATCAAAACAAAATGTTTTAGGATATATATGCAACATTTTTTGGTGATTCTCCACTTTAATCGACTCTCTTGATTAGCTGATTCACAACCAGTCCTAACTCACCTATAGTTAAAAGCTGCTGCTCACTTATACTAACAGCAATACAATTAGAGTTCCTTGCTCAGCATGTAACTAGCACATAGTAAGAGCTCGAAACATTAACTAGTATTATTAGTATCTGCATTTGATGTAATTAGAACTAGTAACTGCTGGGATGTGACTTTAACATTAAGTGTTAAATCATAATTATTAACCACCCTAAATTAATTCAAACCGGATGCAGATCTCAGATTCTTGCCAAAATATAATAATGTTAATCATGTCATTGTCTTTTCCCTCATCCAGTATTAAATTCTAGGAAAATTTTATTGAACAGAGGAAGGTCTGGTTTTTGTTTTTTGGGTTTTTTTTTTTTTCTTAAAGAAAAAGATCATAAAATCTAGTGTGGACTAGTTTACATCAGATCGTGGGAGAGTTAATTGGAAGGGGGGAAACCTCCTAAAATGAGTGACTTCAGTCAGAATCTCTAGCCCAGGCATGTTTTTTTAGGAATGCTGTTATAAGGACAATGTGTCTCATTACTTCCTCTCCCTACAGTTTTTTTTGTTTTTTTGTTTTTTTGTTTTTTGACAGAGAGAGACACAGTGAGAGCAGGATCACAAGCAGGGGGAGTGGGAGAGGGAGAAACAGGCTTCCTGCTGAGCAGGGAGCCCGATGCGGGGCTCGATCCCAGGACCCTAGGATCATGACCTGAGCCAAAGGCAGACGCTTAACAACTGAGCCACCCAGGTGCCCCCCTACAGTTCATTTTTAATTATTATTATTATTATTTTTTAAAGATTTTATTTATTTATTTGACAGAGAGATAGAGCCAGAGAGCACAAGTGGAGAGAATGGCAGAGGGAGAGGGAGAAGCAGGCTCCCCACTTGAGCAGGGAGCCCGATGCGGGGCTCGATCCCAGGACCCTGGGATCATGACCCGAGCCGAAGGCAGACGCTTAACCATCTGAGCCACCCAGGCGCCCCCATTTTTAATTATTGATGTCACTTGTTCTTTCCATCTTTGCCCAAACAAATACAACATTTCAACATTAAAGATACTAGAGAGGCAGTGACTGAATAGAAGAAGGAATGATTTAAAGAAATAGTTTGTACAAGCTACAGCTCATTCCCTCACTTAGCTCGTAGGCAGGGATTTGGAGACTTTGTCATATCTGAACACTACTCAACCTCATTCAGGCCAGCTCTAAGGGCTACAGCAGAGAAGAGCAGCAAAAGGAAATGTGGATGACAGTGGGTGTGTCCTTGGGTCGCCAGGCCCCACTCATTCCTCTCCCTTCTTTTACACAACTGTTCTCTGTATATTTTCTCACAGAGCTGGAGCTAGAGTTTACCCTTAAACGTGGGATGACATCATCAATGTATGCTTTCGCTGGGACATGTAATAGAACAGTCTAGCATTTGTATGTGTGTCTGGCATTGAAGAACATGGTAAGAACTTGGTATGCATGTGACACTGATGGACCCTTGAAACCCTGCGTTACTTCTTAAAGCGGAAAGCTATCCTAGTAGGTGTTTACCGGAGGATTAGACCTCTACATCAAACACTTAAAAGTTTTGCAGACATTCACAAACAAACTTCTAGACAGATGCGTAACAGTATTACGGGTGAGGCTCTGCTGGTAATCCTCCCTGCCACCCGTAGGCACACACATGCATTAACTCATGGGCTCTCTGGCAGTGCTCAGAGAACACAAAAAAGGGAATGAACCATCAAATAGCCAGGCCAGTTTCCTGGGCTCCTGATTGCTTTCTTCTCCGAGTATTACTCTCTCATAGCCTAATACCTGACTACGCACCATATCCCCAACTTTGAGTGCATGTGTTGGAGGATCTCTTCCCCAGCCAGGCTGTGAGCTTTTTGAAGGCAGGACAGTGTCTTGCCTTGCCTTATATCCTCCTTTGCGCCTAGCACAAAACTTGATAAGAGACTGACAGATGCTAAGAGGAGGATATATCAGATGAAAGAGATGATGATCGTATACTGAATGCAAACAGCATCAAAGCCCTTTTGCCTCAGGTGACAGGCTGTGTCACCTGCCAGGGTTTTGACTGGCCCATTGTAGAAGTCTCCTCTGCTCTCCAGAAGTTGTATGTACATCTAGAATACAAATCACCATAATGTAAAGTAGGGGCAGTTCTATAAATTTCCACCACAGCCAGAGGAGGGCCAACTGCCTATATCTTTCTTCAGAATCTAATCCATATCATCAAGTTTTATTATCACCCAGGCCAGCTGCCAGTGGTACCAACCGAACGACCCAGGTCTGACATGAGGAGCTGAGTAGCTCCAATATGGCCTGAAGGCCCCTTGAGCTGAAGGTCCATGAGCAGGGTGACAGTGAGAAAGCTGGCATTGGAGAGCTTAACAAAGCGTCTAGGGTCTCAGGATCAAAAACTTAATGCTGCATAATATACTAAAGCTCACGCTAACTGGAATGAGAGGATTGATGTTGCCTTTTAAGCTGGGGAAGCTCAAGCAAAACTGTTCAGCCTCACCCTGATTCCTAAAAATAATAGCTAATATTTATTAGACATTTAGCTATATGTGCTAGTGCTTGACATGCGTATCTCATTGAAACCTTCTAAACTTTATGAGTGAAATACTACTTTTATTTTTTTTTTTAAGATTTTATTTATTTATTTGAGAGAGAGAATGAGATAGAGAGCATGAGAGGGGGGAGGGTCAGAGAGAGAGGCAGACTCCCTGCCGAGCAGGGAGCCCGAAGCGGGACTCAATCCCGGGACTCCAGGATCATGACCTGAGCCGAAGGCAGTCGCTTAACCAACTGAGCCACCCAGGCGCCCTGAAATACTACTTTTAGTCGCATTTGCCAAAGAGGAAATAGATGTGAAGATCAATTAATAACATTCCCAAGATCACATGGCTGGTTAGTAATGGCACTGGGATTCAAACCCAAGCAGACTGAATCTACGGCCAGTTGTTCAGACAATTAGCTTTTTTGCCTCCTTGATGGCAACTTCCACTGAATATAAAGGACTCTCATTTTTCTCTCTCCTGTCACCCCCATCATCAATATTCTCTGTAAGGGGCAATTTCAAATAGCTCTAGGCCTTCTACTCTTAGCTGAACTTCTGAGCCTCTTAGAATTTTTTGCATGGGGGTGGGATGGGGAGCTTTTCAAAGCTTTCAAAGCTCCAAAATTTGCAGGACACTGCTCCTGTGCTCAGTTAGCATCATTAAGAATATAAAAGGGGCTTCTGACAATGTCTCCTGCCCTCCAGTTATATACAGCCTTGCAAACACCAGTTTCCTTGAATAACTAGAGAACAGGCCAATATATAATCACATGACATGATATAGTTGTCTGGGAGAACGGGACAGTGAATGTGATAAGGAAATATAAAAGGATTGCCAGGCAGTATTAAAAACCATTCAAGGTTAGTGTTCACGTATTTAAATGAGACTAGTTCACATATTTAAATTAAAAGGTGACATTTTCTAGTCACACTCAGCTATGTGAGGGCAGCTGTACCATAGACAGTGCTATACCTGGATTGGGGTTTTGCTAAGCAAGTATCATAAATACAGTTGAAATATATTCAAGGGAGTGATTATAGTGGTTGACCATGGAGGTCACTTGCACCAGGTAGAAAGGGAAGATATGAGGGATGTGGGACAGGTGTCAATGAATTGTAGATCCCAGCCAGTATGGGGACCAATGGAATCAGGATATGAGAGGGGCAATAAAAGTGCTGTGGAAGATCAGAAAAGGTACCATTCATATGGGCCAGAATAGTTGGGGGAGTTTTCCTTGAAGGTGGTAGTATTTAGTCTGAGAATAAAGAACAGATAAGAACTTAGGTTGATTAGACAAAGGATAGAAGATAGAAAACTGAGGGATATATGAGCAAGGGCATGAAGCCTGCACTGAAGATAATGAATGTAGGAAATAGGAAGGAAACCAGCTCTACTAGGATATGAAAATCAGGTTGGGGGCTGTAGGGCATAAAGTTTGATAATTAATGTTGCTAGATGATGACTCAGATACAGGGAGTACAATGACTATTTCTAGCCCCCAAATACTCCAAAACAAATCTGTACTTTATTCCTTTGTTTGCCAGTGACTGTGAATAAGGTCTCTGCAATTTAAATGAACAATATTACCCCTGTTTTAAAACCTTGTCACATTTTATCAGTACCTTTTCCCTCTGCTTCCAACACCTTTTATTGGCTGCATATGGTGAATTTATGTGTTTGCTTACAGTGTTCTGTGTTGAATACGTAATTTAGTGCAGCTACAGTTGACTGAAGCAGAGACCCAAGATACATTTCAAAGCTTCTAAAAACTTAACCAAAAATGTCCAACTGAATAGACTTAAACAGTGACCTAAAGATGTCAGTGCCATTTCTAATTTAAAAAAACCACAAATTATTAAACCTTATATAACCAAGCCAATTCCCCATCTTCCACATCATTTACTCATTCAACATTTGAGCACCAACAATAAGCCAAGAATCATGGTAGATAATAGGGATATAGAAGGAAAAGAAACAGCCCTTCCCAGACTAGTGTGTAAGACAAACCAGCCCTTCCCATACTAGTGTGTAAGACAAGACAAAGGTACTACTAAGAAGATAAGTGCTACAATGGAAGTAAACACAGGGAGCAATAGCAAAGACTTCTTACCTGGAAGCAGATGAGAAGCCAAAAAAGATGTTGGAAAGGCACTGGCATTTCAGCTAAGTTTTGAAATTCCAGCAGCAGTCATTTAACGAGCTACAAAGTGACAGAGGGGGTTCCTGGGGGAGGGAACAGCAAATGGAACGGCTCAGATGAGAGGAAGGCTCCTATGAGAGAGGAAGAAAGCTCCCAAGTAATTCAGGATCTTGGAGCAGCAAGTAGGGGAGAGTGGGGAGCTGAGGCAGGAGGAACAAGGCTGGCCGGACAAGAAGACTGTATGTATGTGTTCTATAATGGATGCAACTTGGAGTCATTGATATAATCCAGCAAAGGAGGGAGAGTAGAGAATACAAAATCGAAAGCTCATTCTTGTGGCAGGGTGGAGAACTGGGGCAAGGAAGTCAGTTAAGAGACTTTTGCAGTCACTTGGGTGAGAAATGAGAGGGCCTTGAACAAATGGGGCTATAGAGGAGCAAACCAACAACCGTTTAGGAAGTGGACTCCATTAGATGTGGTGACTGATTATGTAGGAACTAATGGAGAAGAGGAACCGAAAGATGTTTTCCATCTTCCAAAGATCTCCCTGGGGTACAAAATCAATTTATTCCTTAGATCACTCTAGAAGTCTGAAATTCCAGTAAAAAGTTGAGTCATGAAGCTTCTTTTTTATCCAGGAGAGGGTGGCTTTCTCTGGGTTTGGGCTTTGGATTTGTAGTCTCCAGAAGAAAGTTTGGACACACCATATTTAAAAAAATAAAAACAAAAACAAACCTAAATGTATTTGTTAAAGTTATTGTTTTTATGATAATTAAAAATAAATTACTAGCAATCTTATACAGCCATCTACTGAAGCTTTGTTTTCTGTTTGTCAAATCTTTAAAATTCCATGTGGCTAGAACTTTCTCCACTGATAGTCCCACTCAGTCCTGCCTTCCTCATCCGATTAGCATGAGGCAGAGTAGTAGCTCAGCTATCTTTGTCAACTTCAGAAGGATGAGGAAATAAGAATAAGCCGAGCTCTCCAACATGTGTTTGATATGATGAAATCACATTTGTCCTCAAAACAAGAAATATTCTTTGCTATTTTGATGGTTTGATTTTTTTTAATTCATCCATATGTGCCCAGATTCTAAATGACGAAAGCCATTCATTTCAACTACTTCAAGTGAAATAGAGTCATTGTTTGAAGAAAAGATTATAGGATTATAGCTGTTACATCTTTTCCGCTGGGAACTGACTGGCCATGGAGTAGTACCTGTGTGGTTCAGCTGGGTGACACCACCGCCTCAAGCCAGGGCAGGGCACACACACACACACACACAGAGCCCAGAAATCGCGGGAGACAACGGAAAAGAGAAATCTGTCATCTTAAAGAAAAAAAGAAAGAAAACCCCTAAAATTCAACTTTTAGGTTCAAAGAGACAATGTGAGATGTGCAGCTGTGTGAAAAGCTGTTTTGCGTCACATTTCTCTTGTCACGGTTGCCGTGTGGGTCGTGCTGACTCAGCTTCTCTTTGTCTCGCTTTTCTTTGCTAACCCCAGGCAAGATGCTGCAGTGCAGAACTGGGAGAGTGACCTCCGTCCCGATGCCAAACGGATGACTAAAATAAACATAGAAAACCAAATCGTTGTCTCTGGACTCAGACACCCATTTTGTTCATTTGAGGCTTCTGACTTCCTTTTGGGCCTGCTTTCTTGAGATGCCCAGATATGGCCTTCAAAGTCTCTTTCTTGTATGAGTTTGCTTTTTAAAAAGTTATGTAAGCCGTATGTTCAAGAGTCTGACAACAGTACTCGTTACTGGCTGGGTTAGATGATGGATAGAAGCACAGTACAGGAGAAGATAAAGAGCACATCTAGCTGCATCTCTTGAGGAATTGAAGCTGCTTTAAAATGTGTGCTCAGAATTCCTTGCCTGATCTTTGGGTGGAGTGATTTGAAAGTTTTAGTATTGTGGTCACCATTTTTCACATGTGGAAAGGAAACAGACTGGTTAAGTGAGACTGGCATAAAAAAGTAAAATATATTAGGGTTCACAGAGTTTTTTTTTAAATCACGATTAACCCTGTGATTTTTCCATGGAGTTTTCGTGTTACTGTTTTTGCCTCATCCCACTATATTAGGCTAAGAATTATGGTACTTCAGCCTTCCTGAGTTGTTGGGAAAATATAAAAGCCTTCTAGGGTCCAGCTGTATCAGTTAGAACTCTTTTGGTTGCAGGTGACAGAAACCCATCTCAAATTGGCTTAAGCGGAAAGGAAATTTATTGGCTTATATAACTGATAAGCCCAGGAGTATGCCAGCTTCCAGTATGGTTGGATCAAGATGTGTAATAATGACATATGGAATCTTTCTCTCTCTCTCTCCAAGTCATAGATCTGCTTTCCTTTATGTTGGCTTTCTTTTTGGATGTGGTGACAAGATGACTATCAGCAGCCCCAGGCTTGGCAATACCAGTAGAAAGAGATTCTATTTCTATGTAATCCTTTTAGCTCGCATGGCCTGACTATGTCATGTGCCCATCCTTGAACCAACCACAGTGGTCAAAGGCTTGCAATATGGTCAGCCTGCTCTTACTGGAGCCTCACTCAAATCATAAGGACAGTTTGAGAAGATGCATAGTTTCCCAAAGAAAAAGTGGGTTACTAATACCAAAATGGGAATGGGTGCCATAATAGGCAGTGTTGGCAACCTGCCCAAAATCCAGTTTCCCCTTCCTCCCTGCTCACTAAACCCTGATTATGCTTAGGTATTTACTCCTTCTCATGTGGCTATGGACTCCAGGTAAGGGGTAAAGGGATGGGGAGGGTGGCCAGGCACAGAGAGTCAGAGTCCAAGCCAGACGAGGACAGCATCCAGTACATAGCACAGCACTGAGAGCATGTCATAGTCCGAGTGCTGTGAGGCAGGCATCCATGCATGAAAGGGGTGGTGATGGCTTATAGGAGATTGGTTACATACAGGGGAATTGATCAAAGGAGTAATACATTACAAATAATTGGGGCCAGGTTTGTCACTGTTGGAAAAGGGAGTTACAGGAATAGAAAAGGAGAAAACTAGTGAACCTCATGGTGTTGGACTGGAATTGGAGGTTATCATTGTGAATTTACAGTTTTTTAAGATTTTTTTTTTTTAAGATTTTATTTATTTATTTGAGACAGAGAGAATGAGAGAGACAGAGAGCACATGAGAGGGGGAAGGGTCAGAGGGAGAAGCAGGCTCCCTGCCGAGCAGGGAGCCCGATGCGGGACTCGATCCCGGGACTCCAGGATCATGACCTGAGCCGAAGGCAGTCGCTTAACCAACTGAGCCACCCAGGCGCCCAATTTACAGTTTTTTAGCTGAAACTAATATAATGTTGTGTGTCAATTACATCCCAATTTTTAAAAAGGTAAATCACCAGGGGGTGCCTGGGTGGCTCAGTCATCAGCGCCTGCCTTTAGCTCAGGTCATGATCCCAGGGTCCTGGGATCGAGCCCCGCATTGGGCTCCCTGCTCAGCAGGAAGCCCGCTTCTCCCTCCCCCACTCCCCCTGCTTGTTCCCTCTCTCGGTGTGTCTCTCTCTGTCAAATAAATAAATAAATAATCTTTAAAAATAAATAAATAAATAAAAATAAAATCACCAATAATGGGGCAAATCAACATTATGTGCCTCTGATATGATGCACCAAGAAGAACATCATGTCACTTCTATAGTACTTTGGCACAAAATACATAACCTAAGTCTAATCATGAGAAAATACCACACAAACCCAAATTAAGAGATATCTGCAAAATAACTAGACAGGACTCCTCAGAAGTGTCAAGATCATTAAAGTCAAAGAATATGGAACTGTTTCAGATTAAAGGAGACTCCAGACTGGATCTTGAACCAGAGAAGCATCAGTCATGGCATAGTTAGTGAAATTTGAATAAGATCTATGGATTATCTTGGGTATATTAAGTAAAATCTATTATTAAAATTAATTTTACCTCTTTTTTATTTTTTTAACTTGATTACTAGAAAATTTTAAATTATGTATGTGGCTCCCATTATATTTCTATTGACCAGCACTGATCTAGATCTTTAATATTTTCTTGGTACTGTGGATCACCCACTCTGAATAGCTTCCTAGTTAACCTACTGACTGCATTTGCCAGCAATCAGCTCTTGGCAGTACACCTCTGGGGGCTTGTACTTGGGGCTTGACATTGAGGCAGTCCTCAGCAAGTTCAGAAGGGTAGAATGCCTCAGAGGAATGAATCTCATTTAGTGGCCCTTGGAGCTATCTATCTTCTTTGTTGTGGTTATTTTTGTTGCACTCATCTAGAAAAAAGATGGGAATATCAGTGTGACTTCCACCCTACAACTGAAGTCAGATAATCAGGGCTCTTGCTCATTTGTCTGATCTGTTTATCCCACCCAGTACTATCATAGTGGAGTAAGGAGTCTTAGACAACTATTAAAATGTTGTTACATATGATTTTTATCTTTCATTTTGTTAATGTGATGGATGACATTGATTGATTTGTGGATGTTGAACCATCCCTGCATCCCTGAAATAAATCTTCCTTGATTGTGGTGTATGATTTAATGTAGGTTGGATTTATTTGCTAATATTTTGTTGAGGATTTTGGCATCTATGTTCATCAAAGACATTAGCTGTAATTTTCTTTTTGTGTGGTGTCCTTGTCTGATTTTGATGTCAGGGTAACACTGGCCTGGCAAAAGGTGTATGGAAGCTTTCCTCCTCTTTGATTTTAGGTCTGTTAATATTTGCTTTATATATCTTGGTGCTCCTGTGTTGGGTGCATATACATTTATAAACTTATATGTTCTTGCTGGATTGACCCCTTTATCATTATGTAATACCCTTATCTGTCTTTTATTACAGTCTTTGTTTTAAAGTCTACTTCATCTGATATGAGTATGGCTATATTGGCTTTATTTTCATTTCCTTTTGCATGGAATATTTTTTTCCATCTCTTCACTTTTAGTCTGTGTGTGTCCTTACTTCTGAAGTGAGTCTCTGTAGGCGTAATATAGATGGATCTTGTATTTTTATCCATTCAGCCACTCTATGTGTTTTGATTGGTGAATTTAGTCCATTTACATTTAAAGTCATTAATGATAAGTATATACTTCTTGCCATTTTGTTTACTGTTTTCTGACTGTTTTTGTAGTTTCTCTCTCTTTCTCTTTTCTTCTTTTTCTCTCTTTCTTTGTGGTTAGATGGCTTTCTCTAGTTTTATGTTTAGATTCTTTTCTCATTTTGTGTATTTAAGTTTTTTCCTTGTGGTTACCATGAGGTCACATAAATACCCTATGTAAATAGCAGTCTGTTTTAAGTTGATAGCAACTTAATTTAAAACACATTCCAAATTTTTCCCTTTTTATTTCCTCCTTCATCCCCACATTTTATATATAAATGGTGATGGATGGTAACTAGACTTGTGGTGGTGATCACTTTATATAGCATATACAGATGTGAATTATAAAGCCGTATACCTGAAACTTATATAACTTATTTTAAAAAGTTGTTACAGGGGCGCCTGGGTGGCTAAGTCGGTTGGGCATCTGCCTTTGGCTCAGGTCATGATCCCAAAGTCCTGGGATTGAGTCCCACATCAGGCTCTCTGCTTGGTGGGGAGTCTGCTTTTCCCTCTCCCTCTGCCTGCCACTCCCCCTGCTCATACTCTCTCGCTCACTCTCTCTCAAATAAATAACTAAAATCTTTAAAAATAAATAAATAAAATACTTCCACCCTGATGGTAGGACCAAGGGAATGGCTCATGCTGTTTTCCCCAGAAAAGAAAAGCCCTGCTGGTATACCTCAAAAAATGTGCTAGCACTCACTGGGTTAACAGTCTTTTTTGTGCTTTTGATGAATACAGTCTCCATTAAATGTCTGAAAGCCAACTGTTGTGATCTTCAGAAGAAGTAAAAGCTTTCTAGATTTTATCAATTTGACAGGTGAAGCACATCTGCTACAATCAACCATTTTTTAGTATGTTAGTCTCACCACACAACTTTAGAAGCACATCTTCCTTCTTTTTAAATTAGTTTATTGGTGTTCTAATGCCAGTTGACTGAACAAAGATTCTGGCAACGTCTCTGATATGTTATAAAATTCTCATATGAAGTAGTAGTTTTGGAGGCAAAAAAACACTGGTTTAGCTGCCAACACTTCCAGGAAATCCCTTTATGTTACTATATTTATGTAACCTTTGTGTCCAAAAACTAAAGGACCAATTAAAGAGTATCTTCCTTGTATTGCTAATTATGTCATACTTTACATACAAAGAGGTCAATTAATAGGCATCTACTACAGTGATTTTTGTACAACATGGTACAAAGAAGAAAGCATATTTCAAAAGAATCCCAGAGCTGTAACGTTCATCACAGATCTTAGTTTGCCTGAGTCCTTCTATGTTGCACAGCAGTAGTAGCTTAATATTCCAGGGCATGAGGAGTTATAAACCAAGGTACAACTCTTTCTTGAGTTTCTCAATTGTTGCAGGAAAGAGAGAATGCGCATGGGGAAGGCGCCGATCAAGCATAAAGAATGCCCAGACATATAAATTACAATGGAAAATGAGAAAAGGTTTAGAAAAGATTTGACAATTCTTTTGATGTTTATATCATTAGCCCTGGAGATTCTATTTTCATTATCAAAAAGTATTCATGAATGTTCATTGAATTTATGGTCTTATTCAAATTTGCTTCAACACCTAATGGGCCTTTGCATCATGTTTGTCTATTTCAAGTGTTTGATGAGCTTGATTAAAAAACACACACAAAAACAAAAATAAAAAATCAATCACAAACCAAAGAGTTCATGATCATTGATAGGAGGTACATCTTCAAAGTGTTTTCTCTGTACCCTAACATTATGATTGAACTGAATACCTTGTACTCAATTTGATCATTTGATGAAAAGCTTTGGGCCCTATTTAAGTGTTGTGGTATAGCCTAAATATTATCCAACTTCTTACACCTAGATCTCTTCTAGAGAAAGGGAAAAAAACAATTGGTGGTTTTCATTCAGAAATTTTCAGAACTCAAATTATCCAGATTTTGAAGCTGATGATGACCAGCTAATGGCATACTCTTGGAATCCATTAGGTATTTACTTTTCTACTTCAACTTAAATCCATGCCATGCATTCCTGTTGGCCAAAAACCTGAACACAAATTGCCCAGGGAAATGTCTCCCATCTTTGTGCTCCAGTTAAAACCTATCCATCTCATAATTTTACTGCTGCCATAAAAGGAAATTTGTGTGTGACTTTTTTCCCATTGTAGCTGTCAAGAGCCTCTCTCTGTTTATTGAAACTCTGGAGAGTTTATTGAAATCCTGCTCTTGCCCTTTCTGTCCTTGTTTCTTTGGCACCACGGGTACAGAACACACTAGAACCACGACTGCCAGAAGTGGGTTGCTGGCTGGGTTCAGCAGTAATGGAAGCTCCAAGTAGAGCAAAATCACAGGGCCAAGCTCCACAGGTAGAGTTCACAGTTCATAAAGCCATTGTCTAAACACAATCTCATTTTGGCCCAGAGGATATGGGATAGATTGGCTTCGTTTTTGTGTGTTTCTCTATAACTAGGATCTATATAATCTGATAAAATCCAGAGAGAAAATTTTGCCTAGTGGGATTTCTTTTAAATTGTGTTTGCCGGGAGATGCGCCAGACCGAAGTCCTTTCTTCCGAAAATTTTGCCTAGTGGCATCTCCCTAGTGGGAGATGCGCCAGACCGAAGTCCTTTCTTCCACAGTGGATTCAGTGCAGGCAGCAGCACGCTGACCTTTCCCACCCTCTTCATTCACACGGTTCTAAGGAGAGGACCCACTTGTGTTCCCGGTGCTCATTCAGCCCTCAGCTGCTCTGCTGAGCCTACCAATTAGTGTTAATAATTGTGGCCAGAGTGTAAGGTCTGGATGGATTCATTTCAGGAGCTAGACTACTAAGAAGGCATCTGGTAGAACATGGAGGAGGCAATTGCACGAGGCTATATAATAGCCCAGGGGAGTGAGAGCTTCAAGTTTGGAAACTTCCTCTGTAAAAGGCTTTTCATGTTATATCAATCAACTCATTCAATTTGCCTCAAATTTTATTTGCTGCAATTGGAATAGCATAACAAGGCCAGGCATTTGTTTATGAAATTTCAACAACTGATTCGTTTTCCAAAAAATACTCAAAAATACTCATAGACATTTAAAATTCTATCCTGCTATCTATCAGATAAAAACTCTGAGAAGCTAATAATCCATTCCATTTGTTCTCACCCTACCACTAAGATGTGTTTAGTAAAGAATAGCTATAGATCAATAGTCTTTTAAAGATGATGAGTTCCAGGCCCAGTAAGATGCAGTAATTTGCTTTAGGTTAGGTGAACAGTAGGATCACTGGACTAGAACGCTCAGGGTGAAGGGAGCAAGGTAGAGTCATTAAGTGCATGGGCTTTAGCACCAGCCTTGTCTGGATTCAAGGCTCACCTGGCTGACTTTGAGCAACCTACTTAACTTCTCTATGCCTCAATTTCCCTTTCCAAAACAGAGCTAATAGGAGTTTCTCACTTACAGGTTTGCTCTGAAGACTAGATGAGCTAATGTATGCCACATACCTAGAACAATACCTGATATGTGCTATGTAAGAGTTTATTAAACATAAAATGCAGTGGGATGGTAAAGACCTTCTGTTTTGCTCCTTATCTACTTACATGATCTTAAAAAATGTTTCTTTGAAACTAATTTGCACAACATTCCTGGGATGTTGGGTAACTACTGGAGACCCAGGGTCGGGTCTGCCTGCTTGTCAGATGCACTGTGGTGGAGTTGTGACTTGTAAAGCACATTGCATAGTTCCCCATATCCACTACCAGAACTTATTGCTCATCGTAATTACAACACACTTTTCATCACCTGGTGTTAACGAGTATCATTTCATCTTTTGATCAGTGTTTTTGCTTCCAAAGATGGATTTGTATTTTTGAAATTTCAATTCAAAAGGAAAATAAGCTCCTCATTCAGCACATATATTATGTAGATGTGACAATTATAGAGCTATAAAGAAGCATGCATACATGTTTAATGTGCAAATTACATGTGAGAGGTAACTCACAGGGGTCCAAACCTCCAGTTTCAAGACTCATAACAGAAACCAATGAAATATTTATGGGAGGAAGGAACAGACATCACATTTACATATGCCTATTCCGTGCTCGCTTCGGCAGCACATATGCATATACCTATTCTATCATGAACAGGCAATTTACACACACATTCACACACACATGTTCATATATTTCTCTATATAAAACATGACACTCCTGCTTCCTTTGTACTGTACAATGACAAATAGTCTTTCAAATGAAACATCACAGGAAAAAATTGTGGAATTACTAGGTCATACTTGAAGAGTATAATCAGGCTCTGCATCATAAATCTAAATTCCAGCTGTATTTATCCTTATCTTCCTACCACACTTACATAGATGTGGTTTTGTTGGGTAATTACAATGGCATTTTTGAAACAGTATAAAAAGGTTCAGAGGTGGGGCGCCTGGGTGGCTCAGTCGTTAAGCGTCTGCCTTTGGCTCAGGTCATGATCCCAGGGTCCTGGGATCGAGCCCCACATCGGGTTCCCTGCTCCGTGGGAAGCCTGCTTCTCCCTCTCCCACTCCCCCTGCTTGTGTTCCCTCTCTTGCTGTGTCTCTCTCCGTCAAATAAATAAAATCTTTAAAAAAAAAAAAAAGGTTCGGAGGTGGGTGGGGATACTTACATATGTGTCTAATTCAGAAACTCTCACAAGCCACGGCAGGCCACCACCAGCCCTCCTGTGCCTTTTCCCCAACATCCCAGGGGAGAGGGAGGATGTCCTAGGATGGAAAAAGGAAAAACACATACTCCCTTATTCTCATGTTTCCCATGAAAAGATAAGTAGAAGAGGAATATTCCAGCCTCTCCCCACTTCCTCACTTATTAACTCATGAGAGAAATGATTTGTCTGATTGGTGAGTTTTGAGGAAGGACATGTTGGCTGGGCTGGCCCCTTCTGGGTTTTCTTGAGGAGCCAGCCTGGCCATGTGACTCTTACATTCTGGTTTGCTCTTCATGATGTGATAACCCTAGTAGACAGGGTGGTTTTTTGTTTGTTTGTTTGTTTTGCAGGGGGGCAGTTCAACCTGTGGGGAAGGTGGGGCATGGGATTGTTAGCAATCTCTTTGGCCACAGATCTAAAGCTAGAGCTGTAAATCAGTAATAAAGCTGGCATTTTAATCTTCATCTGTTTATCTCTGCGCCTTCATTTTTACATAGTTTAAACTCAGCAATCTCAGTTTGGATCCTTAAAATGCCCAGCAGTGCAGAATGATGAGTTAGGATCATGAAAGTTGCACATTTGCTGCCTTCTTCACCACCACCCCCAATAATTCTATCATATAGTACGTCTGATCAAAGGTTTCTTGGGTTAAGCAGTGAAGGGATTATAGTACAAATATTGGAATCCCAGGAAACAGAAGACACTGGCAGGGAATAGACAGATAATTTGGTGTATGTCTCTGAGTGATGCCTTTAACCTGAAGGAACTTTACCAAAATATAGTGATGGAAAAATCCATACGATTTTGAGGAAACTACCTTTTGGGAGCCTAATAAAAATCCATAACACTGATGTCCATGGAAAGACTCTTCCAAGTAAATCATAGGTCTATCAAACTTAAGGAGAAGCAGTGAAGTTCACATCATTGCAATGGCAAGGTCAAAGCTCAGCAATAATGACAAGGTTATACTCTGAGATAAAGACAGCAGAAGCAGTTGCTAATTGAAGTAACCAGGTGGCAGAAAGCAGCGTTAAATTGAAGGAAAATTTGAACATCTTCTGGGAACCAGTCAAAGGATAGGAGAGAACTTGGAAGCTACTTCTGGTGGCATTAGAAGTCTTAGCCGTATCTTTTTTGTCTGTTTCCTTTGACTGGATTAGCATAAGGGAAAACATTATAGGTTTACCCTGTGAGGTACCTATTCTCCAAAGATGGTCTCCCAGTGAACCATGCCTCCCAGTACTCATGCCTCTATGTACCCCCTGTTCTTGACTTCTACTGGTTATCACAGAATCAATAGAATGCACTGGGATTGATGCTGCCTGGCTTCCAAGGAGGCTAGGTCAGAAGAAGCCTTGCAGCTTCTACCTTGATCCCTTGGAATGCTTTCCCTAGGGCAGCTACCATATGAGACCTTTGATTAACCTGAGACTTCCATGCTGTAATGAAGCCCAAGCTAGCCCCATGGAAGGGCCATGTAGAGAGATATGCCCAGGTAGTACCCAGCTATTCAAGCCATCTCAGCCCAGGCACCAGACATGAGAGAAAAAACACTCTTGAATATCTAGTTGAGTCCTCAGATAACTCCAGTGCCAGCCAATATCTAACTTCAACTGCATTAGAGACCCCAAATCAGAATCACCCAACTGAGCCCAGTAAATGCACAGAATTAAGAGAGATAAGAATAAATTATTTTAAATCACATTTTCTAAAAAGGATTTATTTATTTATTTGAGAGAGAGCATGTTGGAGAGTGTGAGCCAGGGGGGAGGGACAGAGGGAGAAGAAGAGAGAATCCTTACACAGACTTCCCGCTGATTACAGAGCCCAATGTGGGGCTCAATCCCAGGACTCTAACACCATGACTTGAGCTGAAAGCAAGAGTTGGCCGCTTAATTGAAAGAGCTACCCAGGCACCCTAAGAAAAAATTATTTTAAAATCATTGATTGTTTGGGTAGTTATCTATAGCAGCAGATAATTGAAACAGCCTTCACAACATGGGGTATGAAATTGTTTGTAGTAATATCACTGAACTGCTACAGCCAGGAAAGATTCCAGATGGGATTGCAATAAAGTTGGCATCTATGTTTTTACCCAATGGGGGTATCCACTTTCAGTTTGGATTCCAATCATGGAAGTTGCTCTTCCCTCAAAAAGGAGCAAAAGCAAAGAAACTAAAAAACCATCATTCCCATCTGTTGGTCAGGAAAAAAAAGGGCCCTCATTATTGACTGGCAAATAGAGTAATTCTTGGGAAAGTATGTGACCTGTGGAAGGTATTTACAGGGAATCTTTGAGAATTTAAACCTTAAAAAAAAAAAAAGAAATACAAATGTTTAAATCCAATACATAAAATGAATTTGGCACAATTGCAGATGGAAACTAATAAAAACCCTGCAAAAGTAGTAAAGCTCTGACATAAGAATACCCTAGCACAGACCACACTGGGAAAGAAAGACACAGGGCATAACATTAAGTTCAAGAACTTAAGGTTTGGAACCACAGATCGGGTTTGAATCTTGTCACAACCACTTACCAGTAGTGTGATCTTGGTCTAGTAACTTAACCTCCATGAGTTCATAATGGGTAATCTTAGTACCTAATATAAAACCTTAAATGAGTATTAAATGAGATGATAAATACAAAATGCTTATGACCATTTCTAGAACACAGTAGGTCCTTAATATAAAGTAGCAATTGTATTATTTCAAATTATTTGAGTCATTTTTTGTATTTTTGCTTGAATAACGTAAAAGCCTACCACCTAATTAAGGGTTTTTACCAATTTCTTATTGAGGGAAAAACTAGAAGTTCACATCTCACTTTGTAGACTGTTGTATGAACTTGTAAGTCTAGCAGTTAATGCTAGTGAAATAGAAAACCCCTGAGTTTCAATGACTTAATGTAACAGTTTATTTCTTGCTCACTCAGCACCCAAAATGAACACTTCTTATGGGTGAGACTCTTCTTCAAGTGGTGAGTCAGGGACCCATGTTTGTTTTGCTTTGTTATTTTGCCATCTTCAACATGCACTATATCTACTTAGATTGAACCAGGCAGGGGAAGACTATAGAGTATTATTCCATATGGAAGTCTCCTAGGAACCTGGCTTGGAAGTGGCCTATGTCATTTCCACTCTCATTTTATTGACTAGGAATTAGACATATGGCCAGACCTAACTACAAGGGAGTTAGTAGTCTAGCTAAGAGCCCAGGAAATTTGGTAACCAGATAGCAATGTCTACCGCATAAAGTACAGAAACAAAATGACAAGCATATGATAGGAACCAAAAAAAAAAAAGGATAATATATTTTGTGGCAAAATGTATATACTCTGTCTAGTAGGTGTTTTTCTAATCCAAATCATTTTATTGCCAATGTAAAGAATCCTCTAGGGCACCTGGGTGGCTCAGTTGGTTAAGCGACTGCCTTCGGCTCAGGTCATGATCCTGGAGTCCCTGGATCGAGTCCCGCATCGGGCTCCCTGCTCAGCAGGGAGTCTGCTTCTCCCTCTCCCACTCCCCACTCTTGTGCTCTCTCTCTCTCTCTCACTAATAAATAAAATCTTTAAAAAAAATAAAAATAAAAATAAAAAGAATCCTCTAGATCAAGATGTAGATTTGTAGGGCTTAGCTGACATTATCAAGATTCTGGTGCCTAGAGCCAAAAAAAAAGAGGGAAAGAGAGACACACAAGTGACACTTTTAACAGATGGTTGCTTTAATGAGCTTTATTTCTGTTCAGGTGTCCTACATATTATATAAATTCCCAAGTTAAGGGCAACCTAAGTTTTCATGCAAAAAAATCCAAACTATATTTTTTACGCATTTTATCCATTAGTATGTTTCCTCAGCAACTAATTTATTGAAATTGAGATGCCATGTACACTTGAGTAGATCATTCATTCATACATTCAGTATCTTTCATACTTCCAGAGACACAGAAGCTATAAGAGAGAGAATAGAGGACACATTGATCTTAAACTGGTTACAGAGCTGCAAGTTAGATAGACTAGAATATTTGGAAAACAATTTTAGGAAAATTTAAGGTAGAATAGCCTGGTATAAACATGATGACCACGTTTTCTAGGTCAAAATATCAGAACATGTGGTCTGACAATTTCTTGTTATTAATTTGTGAATTTGTTCATATGAAACTTCACAAAGTTGTATTAAATTGGACATTTCACTGACTACATGATGCAGTGACTTCCAGTTTAAAACTTGGGGTCTTTTGTCTAAAGACACTCAGGCAAACTTGAGATTCTTCCACTCCATTTCTATCTCCTTAAGGGTGGTCTAAAACCTCAGGATATAATCAATCAATCAATCAATCAATCAATAAAAACCTCAAGGTATATATCACATAGGTAATGTCCTGGCATGGAGGAGGGGATGTGCTTGTCTTTGTACAGGGCCTCCCTGAGTTGTTCGTTTCACTCTTCTGTTCATTGGCCTCAGTAATTAAAGGGCTCCAGTGACCTTTTTCTCTTGGCTTCTGGGTCCAGCAAGGTCACTTTGCATTTACTACCAACACTGAGTCTCTCCAAGTCAGCTCGTTCAGGCCCCCAGGCCCATCTACTGAGGTAGTTACTTTGCATTTCATGCAGCACAGTGGGCTTTGCAAATGCCCAGCTATATCCTTGGAAGCCCTGTAATGTTTCTTCTGCTCTGAGATTCAACTCTTGCCCAATTTATTTGGAGTTTCTCTCTCTCTCCGCCAACTATCCCCACTCTACACTTTAGGACTTGGCCTAGGACACTGGGCTCTTTCTCAAAGACAATCCATGACGAACCTTAGTCATAGTCACTCAGCTTCTTTCCCACCACCAGCAGGAAAAGAAAATGTACTTCCTATTCTATTTGTGAAGAGATTATTTTTACCATTATGGTGCCTTCTTGGCACTCTGGTTTTCATGCAGGCTGTTCTCTCTCTCACACTTGGCTCTTGATATTAAAAATAAAGCTTTTAGAATTAAAAACAATTCACCAAAAAACCACTTCTGTCTCTCTGACTCTGTTTCACTCCACTCAAAAGTGCTTTGGCTTTCAGACTACTGCCTCTGTTACGTATTTTTTTTAAAGTTAAAAGATTAAAGCCAGGAATTTCATTAATTAGTCTCTGCGTCACTCTAATCTGGAGAAGAGTACATATCACCTGTTCTTGGTGCTGCTTGAATGACGCAGAAAGGGCAGGGGTAAACGAGATTTTTTTCAAATACATGATTTAGTACCAAAATATTTGCTGTTGCAGAATTATAAAATATTAATTCATTTAGATAGGCTACTTTTATTGAAAAGAATGAAGTAACATGAAACTGGAACCGTCCTAGAAAATTTCAATTGTATGGTTGCCATAAATTGCATTCTACATATGTAAATATTGAGGGAATTCACTGTTTGCCAAAGACTCCCAGGGGTCAGAGAAAGCTATGGGGTTAGCCAGCCACCCGGGTACCGGTAGCAGGTGGCTGTGCCAATGGACAGATGGGCCTTTGCGCTCTCTTTAAATTCCATAAAGTGATGTGTTTGCATGTCTTAAGTATCATTCTGCTGATAGTGAATCAATGGTTCTCAAATTTAGTGCTCAGAAGAACCATCCAGAGAGCTTGTTTAAAAATACATTTTGTTGGGGCGCCTGGGTGGCTCAGTCATTAAGCATCTGCCTTCCGCTCAGGTCATGATCCCAGGGTCCTGGGATCGAGCCCCACATCGGGCTCCCTGCTCGGCGGAAAGTCTGCTTCTCCCTCTCCCACTCCCCCTGCTTGTGTTCCTGCTCTCTCTGTGTCTCTCTCTGTAAAATAAATAAAATCTTTAAAAAATAAATAAATAAAAATAAAAATACATTTTGTTAAAATAGTACAGACTCCTGAACTCTCTGTAGAGATTGATTAAGTCAGAGGTTGGATCCACTAAGCAGTTTTAACAGACACCCAAATAATCCCAATTCAGGGGGAGTCCTCAAACCACACACACCTTGAGAAACATTGTCTCAGATCAGGGAAGGGAAATGTCCATTTACGCAGCTGCCTTGCTGCATACTCAGTAATCCCCTAATTCAGCATCATCAATCATCACCCACACATGGATGGCAATGCTTCTGTGGCTTGCCAGGGTTCACTTAGAGAGCCTACCTGCTGGGGCAGGCGCGTGCCACCCACAATCTCCCATGCAGAATCAGCATCTCATCGCCCCCTGTGGTTCAAAGATTTGCTGGGCGTGTAGGCCATCTGGACACAAACACACAGCAGGTAGTGATAGGATTGCCAACTAAACTGTCTATAGAGCTGCAAGCTTTTGTTCAGCAGTTGGCCAGCTTCTGTGCCTTGACAGTGAGTTATCATTTTTAGAGATCTGATTTTTTTCTCTATAGGGAGATATTCTCTCTTAATTCTCTCTTTAAAAATTAGCTGTTATATGTGAAATATTCTTGTTGCTACCAAGATACGCTGAAAATCATACTGGATTCGTTTGAATAGAAGGTATGATAGGAAGATTATATTTGTCTTCACGACAAATGCAGAACAGTAAAGCAATGGGTGATTTATTATTGTTAATATTTGTTGCTATTATTGTTGTTGTATTGCTGCCAGCATTTCTTAAGGGGTCGCAATGCACTAGAACCATCTTATTTCTGAACATGTATAAAAACATGAAATACATACTTTTCTTCCCATTTTATAACATCAATAATTCCCAAGATATTCAGAGGGCGTTTTATTCCATTCTAAAGGTGCTACATTTACAAACATTCATCTAGGTGGAACAGATAATGAGTGCTCAAGTGCATTTGCCAACTCAAATTGTTTGTAATAACTGGAACCAAGAGAGCTTGTGGGTAATATATTGGACTGGAACACAAAAGGAAACCTTACAGGGCTTTGTGAAATAAATAGTGCTTACTTTAAAGTGCCATACTGGGAGGGGAATTGTTTACTATCACAAATTACAAATTGTGAGATAAAACAAAATGGAAAAATGCAGGGAGCCTCTCTGACTTCCTATCAGTGAGACTTATTTAATAGTGAGTTATGTTCTGCCAAGAAATAAAAAATCCATACCAAAGAGGCATTGAAAACCAGCCTGAACAATGCACTAGAAAATGTACGGTGAAATCCTTCTGAAAGGAGGAATGAATGGACTGACTAAGCTTAATACCCCTCAGGGTTCCATCTCATTCACTGCATTTCAGCATTCTAGGACCTAATGTTCCAAGGTAAATCATTTCTTCTCATACATATGTCAGCACAGGACACAATTAAATTCAGAAACCTGCAGAAATTAATTATAAAATTGTTGTCATACATAGTGAAGGTGATAGAAAACATCCCAGTAATTTAGGCTCTCTAGGGAGCCCATAGTGAATCACTTGTCTTCGCCACTGTTAGACTCCACCTCACTTCCCTCTGCCTTCTTCCTCCAGCCTTCCATGGCTCAGGCCATAATTTCCTGCAGCCTTGTTTCAGTCCTTAGGCTAATTCAAATACCCTGCCCTCTCACTCCTTCCCCCACTCCCCATCTGATAGGGCTTAATATTTAGTCCATGATTAGGCTAGGGCTTTAGAAACTCGATGATTACTATGGCACCCATGAGTTCCTTGTCCACAAGCTTGGATCCTTGCTCACTATTATTGCCATAAGTAAAAACCATGATCATGCAGACCTTATGGCCAAGTTCCAATAATGACAACTACCTTTGCCGACACTTCCTACTGAGGTCACGATGACCCTATGGCCTTATACCTATGGGATAAGGTGCTAAGTCCCTCCTCCAGGGTTTTCCAAGCACCCCCCCCCTTTTTTTTTAAATTTTAGTTAGTTAATGTATAGTGCAATATTGGTTTCAGGAGTAGAATTCAGTGATTCATCACTTACGTACAACACCCAGCGCTCATCACAAGTCCAAGGCCCTTCTTAAAAGACAGTATCTTTTTCTTTGCAAGAACACAATCTTAACTATGAGCCTAAGAGTCCATTAGGGCACATTTACAGATATCTGGGTCCAAGTTTGTCCAAATGAGTAAGATCTCATTGGTACTTGGTTTCAGATATATTTGTCCAATCTTTTCAATTCAAGCCTTTTCAGATTTAGGCCTTCTTCTGTTTTACTACCCAACAAATCTATCTTCTCTTCCTAGTTTCATTTTGTGAATAAATACTGAAGTAGTGGCTCTATCAAGTTCTTAAGGACTCCTCAAGACCTCGGGTACACTTTGCCCAACGTCTTTTACACCATCAGGTCCTACCTTATCTCTAATATTTTTATAAGACTTCCTTCTGTTCTAACTCTGTCTCATCCTTTTCCCTGATTCTTTTAATTCTCCTCTCTGTTATCTGCTCATTTGGAGGCCCAGAACCCACCTGTCTCTCACAGGCACCCAATCTCTCCTTACTGTATAGATTATGGCTGCCAAAATAGCATATGTAAGCACAGAAACTTCCAAACAAAGAGTATGAAATGTATAGTGTGTCACATGCAAACTAGAGAGTTAGATGGGAGGAAGCCATTCCTATAATTTAAAAAATTAATTTAGGCCTTAAAAGTCTAGTATGGACATGAGCTTACTATAATTAGATTTATCTCAAATGTAGGTGCTCACAAAGAAAAAATGCAAGTGGCCATTTACTATAGTGGTGAAATTAAACAGAATGCTAACATGCAAGACTGTTGGGGATGAGGGAAAATGAATGCTGTCATTTATGATTAATGGAAATGAAAAGCAGTATGCATTTAGGGGAAAGCAGTTTGGCAATATCTATTGAAATCTAAAAGGCACATACCTTTAACCCAACAATCTCACTTTAACAAATATTTATTAAGACCCTCATCTATGTTATAAACTAAGAAAATCATATTGAACAAAACAGCTCCTGACCCTCATGGAATGAGTATTAATGAAGCAGACAGAAAAGTTTATCAAATCACCTAGGAGATTAATGTTACTAAATTACACTGTGATGTATGCTACAAAGGAAAGGTGCATTATACACATACATGGGGAACCTGATCATATCTGCAGGGTCAGGAAAGGCCTCCCCGGGGAAGTGAGATCAAAGAATCAGTAGGAGTACATTGGGAAAAAGAAAGGACTGTAGAAGTTAATGGGTTAAAAGAACGGGAAACATTCCAGACAGAGAGAACAGCACATACAAGCATTTCTTCCATCTGTTCATTTCTCACCACATCCACCCCTACCTAGTCCAACAGCTAAGCTCCTTCCCATATTAGGGTTTTTGCATTCTCTGTCCCCTTTGCCTGAAATGCTCTTCCCCATGATCTCTGCATGTTAGCTACCTTTTCCTTCAAATCCCAACTATAAGAGAGGCCTGTTCAGGGAGGCTTCCCTGCTCACCCAATAAGGAGGAGTCAGTTAGTAATTCTCTATTATAGCATGAGAGCAGAAAATAACAATGAACAATGATCACTCTTATGTTTGTCTTGTTTATTTTTGTATTTTACTTTTTGTATGCCTTTTCTCATTCTACCCCTCTAGAATATAAACTTGGTTAGAAGAAGAAACCCTTCCTGTCTTTTTCATTGATATAACCCCAGAGTCTTGAAGTAAACAAATAAAGATGTTCTGCAGATGAAGGGAGCGTGGGAGAATATTGGAGGAACAGAAAGAAGGCTTGGTGTGGATGAAAGGCAAAAGTGAGGAGGGAAGGTCAATCTGATGGAAACTTGATTAGAGCAAGGGAAGAATAGGCAGCTGAACTCAATTAGGAAGATTTTACAATGAGGAGAGACGGTAGCAGCATGAATTAATTGGGAGCAGTAGAGATAGGGAGAAGTGGATGGATTGAAGAAATACTTAGGAGGTAAAACCATGCTTGGTGATAAATGGTATAAGGGTAATTATTTCTACTGTGCAACCATTTGGATGGCAGTACCATTCACTAGGATAGAAGATACTGGGGTAGACAGGGTTTGATAGAATTATGAGCTTAGTTTTAGATAAAATGAGCAGAATTTATGCATCTTGGGTCATGAAGAAAGGAATGGAGCAGAAAAATAAATCAAAAGTAATCTAAAAAGAAACAAATGTGTTGCAAGCTACATGGTTCTGTAAAACAGAGAGGTCTAATGTGAAGATAGGAATATAGGTGCCACCTATATACATGGTGAGTAAAGCCTTAGTCATTGATGAGACTGTCTAAAGTTGGAATATAATATGCAAAGGGAAGAGTATCTAGGTTGAGCTTGAGGAGGTTGCACTGAGGAAAATGTGGTAGCAAACTACATTGAGAAGGACCTACAAAAGAGGGAGGAGGAAGAGCAGAGAGCCATCCAAGGGACAGAGAAGATGCTCAAGAAGATGCAAAGGAAAATAAATGCCCCCTTGGCTCTAACATCATGTTGGTTAAGGGGAGCTTGGCAAGAACTGGTCTACAGAGGAATCTGTCTTACATAAATGCTAAGCAAGCACACAAAACCACACAACGTTCATTAAAACAGTCATTTTAGTAGCATGAAAGAAAAACATCTACCTGAAAATAATTTGAATATCAATGGAGAATACCTACATAGATTATGGTGTATATCATGCACCGAATTTTGCAATTCGGCCATTGAAAGTGAGAAAATCTATGTATGATGACTGATGATATGGAAAGATGTCCAGATTTACAAATAAGGGGGGGAAGCACATTATAGATCAGTATGGCTAGCCTGATTTATTTTTGTAAAACCTGTGTAGATAGATACCTCTATATAAAAGAGGAAGATTGAAGAGTTTGTAGCACCACATGGGTAATGGGGAGCTCTTTTTGGGGGTGCTGCTAAATGGTGGGAGCAGGAAGATAGCGGTGGGGGAAACAGATGGTGGGGTTATAGGTGCTTTAACTTTTTGTGTATCTCAAGTTAAAAAAAAAAAAACAACTGGTCATGTGCTAAACCCTCTCTTTACTTTGTGTAAAAATATTTTTATAAAAACCTAACCCAATATAAAAGCTGAATCTATAGAATAACTGCTTTCAGAAATATGTCAGGCAAATGAATAATGTCACGACAGGCCAAGAAAGTTTAACTGACACATTCATTAATTGGAACCTCTTTTGAAGAACAAAACAATTACAATTTTAAGCCAAATGCTAGACATACCCAACATGGTAGTCTTCCTTAATAAGTGCTTCCTCTAATTTGAATTCCCATGTTTTTTACAGACTACTCAAAGATCTATGCTCAGTGAGCACTTTCTTGGTTAATAGTTTTATTTATGTTTTAAATTAATGAATAGATTCTATTTTAAAGCAGGCCGTAATGAAAAATAGTGCAGGAATCAAGGACTTATTTTCCTTTACTTTGGCAGATGTATGGCATGTATATGTGTATGTTTGGGGGGGATGGATACACATACAAATGTACATTACAATTTACGTTGTGTATTTATAAAACTAATGTTTATTGTTCCCTTTGGGGAACTTCAGTATGCAAATATAAGCAAATTGAGACTGTTTTTTAAAAATCTTTGCATGTATGTATCTACATAGTTGTATGTGGAAGTATAAATTGTTAAGTTTATACATTATTGCCAAACAAAATAATTCTCAATATTTACTCATATAAAAATGGAATCATTTCAGGGTTCCTGGGGGGCTCAGTTGGTTAAGCAGCTGCCTGGGGCTCAGGTCGTGATCCTGGGGTCCTGGGATCGAGCCCCGCATCAGGCTCCCTGCTCAGTGGGGAGTCTGCCCCCCCAGCTCATGCTCTCTCTCCCTCACTCTGCTCTCTCTCTCAAATAAATAAATCCTTTAAAAAATGGGAAATGGGTTCATCTCATCCATTTTAATATTTTTAGTCACTAAAATTCACACCGTTCTCCAAATATACTATCAAATACAAATTACAAAGTTTAAGCAGATATAATATATATTTTAAGAAGTTCCTTTTAACATTTAAGTACCTTAAGTTTAATTTTAATAAAAAGGAGTAAGTCAATAATAGTATATTGTCTTTTGCTGTTTTAACTAATATAATTAAAAAATTAGGGGCGCCTGGGTGGCTCAGTCGGTTGAGTGTCTGCCTTCCACTCAGGTCATGATCCTGGGATCAAGCCCCACATCAGCTCCCTGCTCAGCTGTGAGTCTGCTTCTCCCTCTGCCCCTCACCCCACTTGTGCTTTCTCTCTCTCTCTCTCAAATAAATAAATAAAATCTTTTTAAAAAATCAGAATGAATGTATTACCGAACTTTCTTAAAATGCTAGAAAGGAATTTTAAATATATTTCTAAAATCTTTTCCACAAGAAGTTGCATTCAACTTCATAAATGGATCAAGTTGATACCCTTGATCAAAGTCTGCTAAATTTGCATACTTTATAATTTAAGAGTAACTTATTAACTGGGGTCACTCTCCACAGTTAAGTTAAAGTACCTGAAACCTGAAACAATCAGGAAGCAAGAAAGGACTTTAAGGTCTGAGAAGTTTAAAAACATTTTTTTCTTATTACTCTATAATTCACTAAGATTCCATCCCTTTTTTTAATCATATGATGTTTATACTCTGTACACAAGTATAATTTATATTCATAATGTATGAAGCGCCATAGAAGCACATACAAAGAGTAACTGGATTTTAAAAAAGACACAAAAGCAAATATCGATTTCTGAGAATACATAACACCTAATATCATCTTGAATGTAGAAATTGTTTTGTTAGGTGTCCTTACACTGTAGCTCTTGCAAGTCAAAGTGCTATCTCAAGCATGAAGTCTTAAACATTTGCTTTTGTGAAATTTTGAAATGTTTAGGAACTCAACTCTAAAGCCTAATTTGAAACATACACATTGCATTTGTCTGTGCATTGCTGAGCTGAGGCACTAAAAAAAATTTTGGTCCATTGTCCTGCCTTTAGACACTGTCTGTCTAATCATCCCAAAGGTCTTGGATGCTATTTGATTTTTCAGTATCTCAGTTTATGATGATTTCACAACTTCCCTTGTAAACGATTCCATTATTCCAGTATTCAAATTTCCTTTCTCTCAGGATTCCCTTCTCTAGGGTAAACTAGGAGGAAACAGTAAAAGAGGACTAAAAAGACTTTCGAATATTCATTTTTGTTTTTTTAAACAAACAGAGAGACTTTTAGTGAATTTTACTGTCCGAAGTCAATTAAGAGAGTGTTGGCTTGAGCAGGAAGAGATCATGCCGGGCTGCACCTGAGAGACAGTGCTTTCCCCTGTGAATGCAAACAGGATCTCTGTCGCTCAGGAGCCAGGCAGTTGTCCCAAAGAGCTGGGCTGGACAGAATCCCAGGGAAAGATGGCTCCACGGGCGTCTGTCTTCGGTAGGCTCAAGCCTCTGCCCTCCCAAAGGCTTTCGCTGCATCTTTTGGTCTCCCCTATCTTTACTATGATCCCAGAGAGCTCCTTACCATGCGAAGCAAATAAGGGGAAACACTCTGAAAGTGTAAAGCATTATAGAATTTTAATGGCTGTCTTATTTATTACCATCCCCAGGTATCCCCCCAACCTTCCATCCTTCCTCTCTGCACACCTCCTTCCACTACCACCTGATGTACATTTATAAACACTTGGAGTTGGGAATAAATTTCTAGAGGGCCCTGTTCTATACCAATCAGATAAACCCCAGAAATGCAATTATTACCTCATATTAATATATCACCCCTCTTATGTTTGCATTTTAAAAGGAAGTTTCTTGAGATAAAAATCTTATCATTAAAGCACCTTGGCAAGCCAGAGGGGAAGATAACTGTTGTTCAAAAAGGTGGGTCTCATTAGTATTTTACTCATGGCAATGAGAAACTAAGGAAACAAAGCATTATCTTCGTCAAAAGCATTAACCTATCCATGGAAAACGCCAGTATGTTGTTTTACACTCAGAGCTGGTTGGTAAACTTAATGAGCACTTTCTAACTTCCGGCTTAATATTTAATTCCTGTTACCTTTATTTTTATGTTAAAGAAAGCAAAGCTAGTTATATTGTTTTCGGTGCTAATAAAATTGTTGCTGAATATCTGACAAAGAAAAGAGATGGTCCTTTAAAGACTCATCAGACTGCTCCGTCTGCAGCCAGGCCTTGTTTCCTGGATCCTACAAGTTTTATTGTTTGATGGAATCGACAACATATTTCACGGATATAGTAGAAATGCCAGATTGATTTCTAGAAGGGTATTCTCTCACATTCATGTTACTTGTTGATTATAATTCAGGATAGTCAGATGACAGATTTCTGAGCTGCAGATCAGTAGAATATATACGTTCCAGCCCTAGATGTACCATTTAAAAAACTCAGGGCAAACCACTTGATATTTCTTAATGCAGATTCTAATTCACTAAGTCCATGGTGGGGCTTGTGATTCTGCATTTCTAACAAACTCATTTGGTGATAAAGCTCATTCTCAGACCACACTTAAAGCAGCAAGACCTTGGGGCACACGGGTGGCTCGGTCGGTTAAGCATCTGCCTTCTGCTCAGGTCATGATCCTGGGGTCCTAGGGTCCAGCCCCACCTCGGGCTCTCTGCTCAGCGGGGAACCTGCTTCTCCCTCTGTCCCTCACCCTGCTCGTGCTCTCTCTCTCTCAAATGAATAAATAAAATCTTTAAAAAAAAAGCAGCAAGGCCTTAACATATTTCACTCATGTGTGTACATAATAGCAGTTGTACTTATTATACAATGCAACTGTGTGAGTAAAATAACAGGTGAGAAAA
This sequence comes from Mirounga angustirostris, assembly GCF_029215605.1. NCBI lineage: Eukaryota > Metazoa > Chordata > Mammalia > Carnivora > Phocidae > Mirounga > Mirounga angustirostris. The sequence goes on along the minus strand of NW_026991711.1, from coordinate 118,507,329 downwards.
TGTCTGGAAGTAAAGAACTGAGTAAGTGGGGAGTATTATTACTTAAGATAGCACCTTGCTTTTGAAACAAACCCAATAGGAAAATCTAACTTTGCAAAATACTTTAATAATAAAGAAATAATTTACTTTTCTGGATGATTCTCTGCTTTATAAGAGATATTAAGATATTTCTTCAATTACTGAGGTCCTCTAATGTATTCAAGGTTAACGTTAAAAAATTACATTTAATGCATGGCTTCTCGTGAGCACAAATATTGCATAAAACTGTACGCTAACAATTTACCATTAACCTGAATGGAGGGATGGCAGCAGTAACACCTTGTGTATGTAATCAGTACACGTTTACTACTGGACTGAAAGAATTAACACTGGACAGAGCAATGGATGTACCACACTAGACAGAATGAAGTCTATTAATTTAGAAAAATAGATTTTAGTGACTCACAAAGGCAGTATCTCTGTCAGTTTGCAAAATTTCTTCATATCATTGTTAAACCTCTACCTAATCCAAGCCAGAACTTATTGAGAAATATTTAAAATAAATAGTTCTAAATTGGTGAATCATGTGAAGCCTAAATCTTTAAGTTGATGAAGAGAATAAGAGAGCACTGAATGTGTGTGTGTGAGTGACTGTAAGGACTGGTTTTTGCCATCACTAGTTCTTATAAATTTACACTGAGCCAATGAATCTAAAAATGGAAACAGTACACAGATCATTAAGGCTGTAAGCAGAGAAACTGGAAGAAAACCACAGATGTCTTGGATATTGAGGACCAGGAGTTGGCATGAAGAATTTATTAAACTATATCTAAAAATTATACCATCAGTTCAAGTGATTTTGCAACTTGGCCTGTGAACAGAAAAACACAAATAAGAGTTAAAATACCAATTCTTATTAAATTATTATATAATGAAGAAAAGAAATAGTTTCCACAAGTTGTAATTTAAGGAAGAAAAATCCATCCATCTTTGCTGCCCTAATTGAGCTGAAGAGCAATAGCCTGGCGCTTTTGCCCTCCTCCCCTTCCTGGTAAGTAATTGATCAGTTGGAAACATTTTAAAGTAAAACATGGTCTTTACTTTTCCTGATGTTAATGGCTCCTTGTTTATATGACTGTATGTGGCATTGATTATAAAGACATTTGTTGAATTCTAGTTTTATACTTATACATTTATAGGAACACAGCAAGGATTAGGAGATACTTTATATATTTTCTCAATTTATTGAGTAGTAAAACTAGGAACAAAGAAATGAGAGAAGTCAGAGATTAGATGACAAGGTAGCAGCTTCGATTGAATCCAGCTTGGGAAGACAGTTAACTACTTCCAAAAGTATTTGAGCTATAATTATTGATATTATAAGTTGTTTGAGGTATACGCATGCTCATAACGGCACTCTTCACAATAGCTAAAAGGTGGAAACAGCCCAAATGTCTGTCAGTAGATGAATGGATAAACAAACCATGGTATATACATGCAATAAAATATTATTCAGCCAGAAAAAGGAATGACATAATTACACATGCTACAACACGGATAAACCTCAAAAGCATTATGCTAAGTGAAAGAAGTCAGTCAAAAAAGGTCATATATGATTCCATTTATATGAAATATCCAGAATAAGTAAATCCATAGACACAGAAATCCATAGACACAGAAAGCAGATTGGTGGTTACCAGGGGTTAGGGAGAGGGCACAATGAGACTGAGGGCTTAGCAGGTATGGGGGTTCCTTCTGGAGTGGTGAAAATGTTTTAGAACTAAGAAGTAGTGGTTATACAACATCGTAAATATTAGTATATTAGTATATATAATGCACTAAATTGTTCACTTTTATTTTTTATTTTTTAATTTAAAGATTTTATTTATTTATTTGAGAGACAGAGAGAGCACAAGCAGGGGGAGCGGCAGTCAGAGGGAGAAACAAGCTCCCTGCTGAGCAACGAGCCCAATGTGGGACTCGATCCCAGGACCCTGGAGTCATTACCTGAGCCGAAGGCAGACGCTTAACCGACTGAGCCCCCCAGGTGTCCCTAAATTGTTCACTTTTAAATGGCTAATTTTGTGTTATGTAAAATTCACTTTGATAAAACAGTTTGGGAGTGAACAAACATAAATGGAATTAATTAACACTCAATGCCTAGTCAGCGCAGTGCCTGGATGATAGTAGGTGTTCAACAAACATTTGTTGAGTGGTGAATGAATCATAAGGTTAGAATTCTCTTGCCAAATGGTCTCTTTTCAGAAGGATATCTTTCAGGTTTGGGGATTTTTTTCACCCATTCTAGAAACAGTGGAACCAAGAAGTAGTGTTAAAATCATAAAATTGAAAAGGGGAGGAAATGTGAGATGACAAATAGTCTAACCTCATTATTTTACAAGACCCACGGGATGTGACTGGCCTTCTTAGATAACACAGCCAGTTAGTCTCATTAGCAGACTGGAATAGGAGGCTCCAGATTTCCAGCTCTCTTTGATACCCCTCACTACTTCAGCCACGACCCAAGATCCCTGAGAAGGGTGGAGCCTGGTGGAGGAGGAAAGAGTTAGCCAGACAACAGCTGTAATGAAGTTAATGTACTCTTGTGTATCAGGACTCAGGCCATATTTGGGTGTGGAGGGAACACAGCTGTACTGAGAAGAAGAAAAACAAAGTGGGTGGTAAATAAATTATCAAAAGTATAAAATGCAAATATCCAATGGTGGATGCAATTCTATTCCCAGGAAACAAATATCTAGAATTGTAACTCTCTTTCATAAGGGAGGTTAATTTTTCTTGAAAGGAGAAAGATGAAGGTAGGTCCCATTTAGAGCCAAAGAAAATAAATATATGGACACCTCATATAGATTTATTAAAATATTTGAGATTTGATAGAATTTTGGGATAAAGTTCTATTTCAGAGGAAATTTGGCCATCAGTAGTGCTTATACTCATATTTTGTAACAATGCAATTTGCTCAAAGGTGAGTTCTTTTCTGATTTCTGATCTTTAAAGATACTACTTCAGAATTTCCATTTTAAAAAATCCATCATAAGCAGACTTCCTATAAGATAGTTCAGTGGCAAGAGATCAAAGTTATCATTAAAAGGAATACTAGAATATTTCTTTTTTCACACTAATGTCAAAAAAAAGTGAACCAAGCTTTTAAAAAGTCTGTGTTAAGATGTGTGTGTGTGTGTGTGTGTGTTAAAGTTCAGTGCTGATGGAAATGTGCCAAGGGCTGTAATACTAAGAACTGGCTTACAGCCAAGTGCCTTTGGTTTTCGAGAAGGCGAGCACGAGCCAGAGAATGTTCTCAGTACTGGTGGGAGGTTATTTGAAGTTGAGGGGGTCAGCCTATTTGATGCCCAGGAGTGGATAGAAACAATGGTTCTCTGATAATTAGGATAGTAATCCCAGCAGGGGAGCCCATCATCTTTGTTTCTCTGAGATTGAAGTGTCTCTGGGCTATGGCTTAATCTTGCAAGGGCTCTAACTTTGAGGAATCATGATATCTTTGTTAGTATGCCTCAAGCTCACTCTGCATTGCTTGCGTAGCAAACTCATTCTTCCATAAACAGACATAAAAGGTAAAATTCTACAATTTGATTCTTGTTCAAGGCATCTTGTAAAACATAGCAGCAGTAACACTGCAAAGTCACTAAGACGAATGTACATTTCTCATAAGTATACTTAATGTATGTTTAATTCTTTTCTGTTCTTTGATTCCTTTCCCTTTTGATGTTTTTCTCTTTTTATATAATGTCAATTGATTCTGTTTTCTATTTCCCCAAGCCTTCCTTTCCTCTCTATTCTCACTATTAGAATACTTTTTAAGAGCTATTCCTTTAATGGTACATACAATATTTCTTATCCTGGCACTTTCTAACCTTAAACATCAAAATCAAAGCTCCAGTCCCATTTTCAGGATTTTTTTTATGCCATAAACACTCAGAGGGCATAAATCTGACCTTTTCCTAGGCCTAACGTACCTATTTTTTCTTTACTTATATCACTTATAGTCCTGTTTCTGTGACTTCATTGAGCTGACTTTCCAGCATCCTCTCTTCACTGAGAAAAATTCAGTTTTACTATTAAAGATTCTTTTTGACAGCGACTATGAAACTCACATTTTAGTGATTTACATATACTCCTAATTTAGTGGTGTTACTTGAATTGATCTATTTTTAACATTTAGTTTATCTCCAATTTCTGCAAGTTCAGCTCTTACACAGAGCCAGACCCCTCCACTGCTCACATAGCAGTCACCTAGGTCCTCAGGCATTATAGAACAAACACAATGGTGGCTGTTAGCACCTACACACATCTAGACTTTGCTCCTTCCAGAACTGCCTTGGTACTTCATCTGGGCCGAAAATCTCTCGTGGGATAAACTAAGTTTTCTATTGCAGATGCTTTTCCGATTCACAATAAACAACAAAATGTTGGGTGGAAAGATGCCATGACAGCAGAAATGAACTTTAATGGGGAATACTGGAAAAGCAGCCTCTTACCGTCAACAAGTTCAGTAAACAATGAACAATAAGACGGCAAACACCACAGACTCACTGTACTTATTTAGAGAGGTTGCTGGGTTCTGCACATGCTTTGCATTGAGGTCTAGCTTTCTGGTGAGGCCCTTAATATGCCCAGGGAAACACTTGCTTTTTTTTTTAGCTGAAAACTTTAGATATCAGTATTGAACCAATGAAGGATAATAAAAATACTTTGGATTTACAGAAACTCTTTTCTACTGAGATCAAATTGCTCTAATAGACAAGGACTCAATAGACAGGGATAAGTTACTATGAGGAAAATTGAAAAGCCCAGAGAAGTAAATTGAGTTGACAAAACAAGTCAGTAGCCAAGATAGAACTGAAATTTAGGTCTTCACTTATTTCAGAGAGATGACAATTATTTGATGAATGTAGGAAATGTAGACACCCAATAAAATGTCCTTTTTCCCCAAAATCATCCTGACCAGTCACTGGGGCCTTAAACTATGCACATAAAATTAATTGGCTAGATAGAGATTCAGAACAAATACATACAACCAAACCATGGCTTAATCTCTGCAATGTAGGGGGAAAAAAAACCCAACATATTTCATAAATATTTTGCTATTAAGATTTTTATCAAAACATTTTCATAAAATCAAATTACATTAAAAGATACAAAGTTTATAAAGCATAAGAGCCTGTTTATACTTTAAAAATGAATATATCATAGTGGTTATCATAATCACTTCATGTGGAGTATCACACAGCTTGTTGAAATCAAGACAATTCTAGTGTTTTCAATACTTATTTAGCTTTTAAGTTGAATATTCTCCCAATTATAGTGCCAGCTAAAGTATAATGAAAATAGCTTATATGGAGTTATCCAAGACACTAATAGTGAAAAAGAACTGAAACTTAAGATAATAATAACATTTACAGAGAAGAGGAGACATTTATGTCATTATGTAAAGGTATAACATAATTTTTCCTTAATTAACATAAATTGCAGACTGAGAAAATTACTAATTCAGTGTAAATGAGCTGGCTGCGTAACTGGTTACTTGATATTCAGTTATTTTGCACATGTTTAATTCCATTTTATTTCTGGTTAAAAATAAAACACATGAAATTTTAAATTGTTAAACAAATCCTTTGGGAAACAATTGGCTTCTTAGAAATTATAATGAAAGGTAAAATAACCGTAAATGAAACCTTAAAGAAGTACCAGTGATTCAAATTTTTATTAAAATGAGACTATGTCTCCTGCAGTACATATTTCATTAAAATTTCTCTTGTTTAGTCAAATTTCCAATTATTAAATGAACTCAATCTCAATTTTTATCCTTGACCCATAATTAGCTTTAAAAGTAATTACCATTTTATCAGATCTGTAGTGGCTACCATAATTATTACAACATACATTTATTTATCAAAATCTGACATTTATTGGTACTTTTACCCCCTTTCCCCCAAAAGGCTTGAACCTTAGAACAGTAACAATATTTTATCTCTTCTAACAAATATGCTATTATGTATTTTTCTCCATATTTTAAAAACCAAAAGTCATTATTATTACTATTCATGGTATAAATACTTATTTTGATTAACCCAAATGTTTACATCTCATTTATTTCACTTCTACCTGCATTTCCAATTGGGATCATTTTTTTTTCTACCTAGAAAAATATCCTGTAGTATTCCCTTTAGTGCAGATATGCAAGTGACTAATCCTCAGTTTTTATTTGTCTGAAAATGTCTTTATATCCCCTTTATTACTGAAGAATACTTTCATTGCATATGGACTTCTAGTTTGGTACTTATTTACTTTTAGTTCCTTATAGTTACCATTGTCTTCTAGCTTCCATTGCTCCCGTTGAGAAGTTAGCGGCTAGCTCTTAGCCTAATTACTATCACTTTGAAAGCAATCTCTCTTCTTTCCCTCAGGCTGCTTCTTCCACATCCCTGGCTGATTTCTCATTTTCTTTTTCTTTCTCTTCCCTTTTCATAAATTTTTCTGTCATGAGCCTACTTGTGTATTTCTTTTAGTTTATCCTGTTCAGAAATTGTAGGGATTCTTACATTTTTAACTTGTCTTTCATTAGTTTTTGGATAATTTTCAGTTATTATCTCTTCAGATACTGTCTCTTCTCAGTCCATCTCATCTTCTTCTGGGATTCAATTATCTTTATGGTTTTTATTTTTCACCCTTTATCCTCTACCTTTCATGTATAATTTTCTATTCTTTGTGCTTCATTCTCAACAGTTTCTTTTACTCTGGAGTCTTAATTCCAGCTATTCATTTCCAGGATTCCATTTGGTAACATTTTCGAGTTGTTGTTGTTGTTGTTTTTTAGAGACAGTGGGCAGTGGGGAGGGGCAGCAGGAGATGGAGAGAGAATCTTAAGCATGGAGCCTGATGTGAGGCTCAATCTCACAACCATGAGATCATGACCTAAGCTGAAATCAAGAGTTAGACACTTAACTGAATCACTCAGGTGCCCCTTGAATCTTTCCTATTCTATATCTTTAAACACTCTCAATCTTGTCTTGAACATGGTAAGCCTATTTATTTTAATATTTTTATTATTTAATTTAATATTTCATTATTTATTTAATATTTTAATATTTAATATCTATTTCTTATATGCTAATAGACTCTGAGTGCCTATTTCGACTCTCTCTTGTTTCTGCTGTTTCTCAGTTATATTCTCATGTCTCTTTGGGTACCAGGTTACTTTTTATTGTGTGCTAGATATTGTACTAGACAATACTTACAGAAATAATTTTACACTTAGGATAATATTACAATACTGCATGGTGGTTTTATTTTCCTTCTGCAAAGCTCTGAGAAACTAGCAATCAGAATAAACTTAACCAAATTCTGGAGATTGAAATGACAAAAAACCTAGTCTCAGTGATGACTAGGTTCCCCAGGGTTCAGCCCTTTGAGATTCCAGCCTGAATATGCAAAGAGGTTTACCATGGCTACTCTTCACTTTCAGATCTTGAACTCCAAGTTTTATCATCCTAGGTCCATTTAATAGCCTATGGATATTAAATGAACTGATCAGAATCTTGGTTTCTCTTCTTTAATTGGCAAATGTCTCCAGAAGAAAAGTCACTATAAATGACAAGTATACTTTTTTGGATTTTCAGCTTCTCTCAAATATTGCTCTGAAAGTCCTTTTGATTTTTTATATCTTTAAGAAAATTTTTTTTTTTAGTTTTCTTTTCTCTATTTTGTTTGATTTGGTTTTGGAACTTTCCCAGTAGTTAGAGTTGTCCTCGGCAGGAGAATTCCCTCAAATTACTTAGTTTCTAATTACTAGAGGTAAAAGTTGATCTGGCAGTTGTATATTTTAGACAGCTAAAGATAAATATGTAAGTTTTGGAGATTGCCAACCATCACCTCATCCTTAATCTAATATATTTCCCTAGAGACTGCCAATTATGCAGGAACGGAAGTTGATTTAGGACCATCAAGATTGTGGTTCTGCTCTAGAATGCACACATTGGGAGTAGAATCTCAATTCTCATGAGGACTATGGAATTGGGTATTCTGCACTATCTGTCTATATGTTTGACTGACATTCTTTAGATTAAAGTTGACTGCTAGACATGCATAGACTTTGCCTACATGTTTGCCTCCTAAATTAAAGCTTAATTAGAATTAAATTAAAGCCTAAAAAAGAACTATGGAGGATGATAAACAGCTGATAATCTAAGAAAAGAACAAAGAACGTCCTTTAGTTGTAAAAGGACAGATTTTATTTAGAGGTAAAGAAAAAATTGTCTACAATAAGGGTTAGAAATTGGTATTGGTTTCCAAATTTATAGAATTTTCATGTCTGAAAATCCTTAAATACAAGAGATTCACGTCCATGTAAAAAGTTTTAGGAGTCTCACATGAAGGTTTAAAGAAACTTTAAAAGTTTTAAAAATTGTTTCTTAAAGAATTTACTTTAAAAAATAAGGCTGTAACACAGGAAAAGCAGTTCTAAGTGGGAAATATATATCAATAGAGGTGTACCTGAAGATATAAGAAAAAGCTCGAATAAATAATCTAAGCTTACACCTAAAGGAACTAGAAAAATGACAACAAAAAGGCCCAAGGTTAGTAGAAGGAAGGACATAATAAAAATCAGAGCAGAAATAAATGAAATAGAGACTTTAAAAAATAGAAAATGTCAATGTAACCAAGAGCTAGTTCTTTGAAAAGATAAACAAACTGAAACCTTTAGCCAGACTCATCAAGAAAAATGAGACAGGACACAAAAAAATAAAATCATAAAGAGGAGAAATAATCAACACCACAAAAATACAAAAAAAATTATAAGAATACTACAAAATATTATATGCCAACAAATTGGACAACTCAGAAGAAATGGGCCAATTCCTAGAAACATATGAACTTTCAAAGCTGAATCAGGAATAGAAAATCTGAACAGAGGGGAGGAGCAAGATGGTGGAGGAGTAGGAGACCTAAATTTCGTCTGGTCCCAGGAATTCAGCTGGATAGGGATCAAACCATTCTGAACACCTAAGAACTCAACAGGAGATCAAAGAAAAGAATAGCAACAACTCTCTGAACAGAAAGTGACCACTTTCTGGAAGGTAGGATGTGCGGAGAAGTGAATCTGAGGTGATATTAGGGAGGATAGACGGTGGGGGGGGCCTCCGCCAGCCACTACTGGCAAGTGACAGAGGAGCAGAGCACAAAATTGGAACTTTTAGAAGACAGCTCCGCTGAGGGACGTCGCTCCAGTGGCTAAGCGGGGGGTGGAACCCTCGTGGGACAGTGTGGTCTCAGGACCCTTGGGGTCACAGGTAGACCGGGGGGCCTGAGTGCAGCAGAGCTCCCAGGTATCGGAGCGGGTAAGCCAGCTGCAGAGACAGAGCCCAGGTACGGGCTCTCAGCTCAGGGTTGCCATAAACCGTGATCCGTGGCACAGTCAGGCCCCTGCTCCTCCAGCAGGGACCCAACAAGTGGCAGATCCAGGGAGACTCCCCTTCCTCCCCTGGGAAGAGCGGCGCGGGAGCATACCACAGGGATCTGCTGGGTTTGGAGACTCCAGACGGCGTCATGTGCCAGAGATAGAAACGCTCGGTCATAGGCCAGGAGAGCACGGAGTGCGGCCAGAGACCGGGCAGACGGGAGTGATTGACTGCTTTTCTCTGGGGGCTCACTGAGGAGTGGGGCCCCAAGTACTCAGCTCCTCTGGGTGGAGATTGGGAGGCTGCCATTTTCACTCTCGGCCTCCAAAGCTGTACGGAAAGCTTGCAGGGAACAAAAGCTCCCGAGAGCAAACCCGAGCAGATTACTTAGCCCGGACCGGCAAAGGCAGGGCAATTCCGCCTCCAGCAAAGACATTTGAGAACCGCAGCAACAGGCCCCTCCCCCAGAAGATCAGCAAGAACAGCCAGCCAAGGCCAAGTTTACAGATCAATGACAACGGCAGAACTCCAGCCCTAGGGGAATACAGCACATAGAATTCATGGCTTTTCCCCCCGATTCTTCAGTCTTTCAAAGTTAATTTTTTCTTATTTTTCTTTTTCCCTTTTTCAACCAACATCTTATCAATCCCTTTTTTAAAAAATCTTTTTTATTTTTCATTTTTAGAGTCATATTCTATCCCTTCATAGTAGTTACCCTTATTTTTGGTATATATATAAGTTGTTCTCTCTTTAAAATTTTGAGATACAGTTTCTTCTAACAAACCAAAATATACCCTAAATCTCTAGTGTAAGGCTTTGCTCTAGTCTCCTGCCTGATCACATTCTCTCCCTTTTTAATTTTTTTAAATTTCTCTTCTTTCTTTTTTCAACCAACTTCTTATCTTATCAATTGCTTTTATAAAATCTTTTATAATTTACATCTTTACAGTCATATTCCATCCCTTCATCGTATTTACCCTTATTTTTGTACATATATAAGCTTTTCTTTCTTTAAAATTTTGGGAGGGAGTTTCTTCTAACAGACCAAAATACACCCAAAATCTAGTGCGTGGCACTGATCTATTCATCAGCCTGATAATATTTGATCATATTCTTTTTTTATATCTTTTTCTTTTTCTTTTTTCTTTTTCTTTTTTTCTTCCTTTCCCTTTCTTTTCCCTTGGTTTCAGATCTCTTCTGATTTGTTTAGTGTATATTTTTCTGGGATTGTTGTTACCATTAGCATTTTGTTCTTTCATCATCTATTCTCCTCTGGACAAAATGACAAGATGGAAAAATCACCTCAGAAAAAAGAACAAGAGGCAGTACCGACTGCCAGGGACCTAATCAATACGGACATTAGTAAGATGTCGGAACTAGAGTTCAGAATGACAATTATAAAGACACTAGCTGGGCTTGAGAAAAGCATGGAAGATATTAGAGAAACCCTTTCTGGAGAAATACAAGAACCAAAATCTAACCAAGTCAAAATCAAAAAGGCTATTAATGAGGTGCAATAAAAAATGGGGGCGTTAACTGCTAGGATAAATGAGGCAGAAGAGAGAATCAGTGACATAGAAGACTAAATGATGGAAAATAAAGAAGCTGAGAAAAAGAGAGATAAACAACTACTGGATCACGAGGGCAGAATTCGAGAGATAAGTGATACCATAAGATGAAACAATATTAGAATAATTGGGATCCCAGAAGAAGAAGAGAGAGAGGAACAGAAGCTATATTAGAGCAAATTACAGCAGAGAACTTCACTAATTTGGGGAAGGAAACAGGCATCAAAATCCAGGAAGCACAGAGAACCCCTCTCAAAATCAATAAAAATAGGTCAACACCCTGACATCTAATAGTAAAACTTACGAGTCTCAGAGACAAAGAGAAAATCCTGAAGGCAGCTCAGGACAAGAGATATGTAACCTACAATGGTAGAAACATTAGATTGGCAACAGACCTATCCACAGAGATCTGGCAGGCCAGAAAGGACTGGCAGGATATATTCAGAGCACTAAATGAGAAAAATATGCAGCCAAGAATACTATATCCAGCTAGGCTGTCATTGAAAATAGAAGGAGAGATAAAAACCTTCCAGGACAAACAAAAACTAAAGGAATTTGCAAACACGAAACCAGCCCAGAAGAAATATTGAAAGGGGTTCTCTAAGCAAAGAGAGAGCCTAAAAGCAACATAGACCAGAAAGGAACACAGACAATATACAGTAACAGTCACCTTACAGGCAATACAATGGCACTAAATTCATATCTTTCAATAGTTACCCTGAATGTAAATGGGCTAAATGTCCCAATCAAAAGACACAGGCTATCAGATTGGAAAAAAAAAACAAGACCCATTGATATGCTGTCTGCAAGAGACTCATTTTAAACCCAAAGACACCTCCAGATTGAAAGTGAGGGGGTGGAAAACCATTTACCATGCTAATGGACACCAAAAGAAAGCTGGGGTGGCAATCCTTATATCAGACAAATTAGATTTTAAACCAAAGACTATAATAAGAGATGAGGAAGAACACTATATCATACTTAAAGGGTCTATCCGGCAAGAAGATCTAACAATTGTAAATATCTATGCCCCTAACATGGGAGCAGTCAATTATATAAGCCCATTAATAACAAAAACAAAGAAACACATTGACAACAACAAAATAATAGTAGGGGACTTTAACACCCCCTCATGGAAATGGACAGATAATCTAAGCAAAAGATCAACAAGGAAATAAAGACTTTAAATGACACACTGGACCAAATGGACTTCATAGATATATTCAGAACATTCCATCCCAAAGCAACAGAATACACATTCTTTTCTAGTGCCCATGGAACATTCTCCAGAATAGATACATCCTAGGTCACAAATCAGGTCTCAACTGGTACCAAAAGATTGGGATCATTCCCTGTCTATTTTCAGACCACAATGCTTTGAAACTAGAACTCAATCACAAGAGGAAAGTTGGAAAGAACTCAAATACATGGAGGTTAAAGAGAATCCTACCAAAGGATGAACCAGGAAATTAAAGAAGAATTTTAAAAATTCATGGAAACAAATGAAAATGAAAACACAACTGTTCAAAATCTTTGGGATGCAGCAAAGGCAGTCCTAAGAGGAAAGTATATAGCAATACAAGCCTTTCTCAAGAAACAAGAAAGGTCTCAAATACACAACCTAACACTACACCTAAAGGAGCTGGAGAGAGAACAGCAAATAAAGCCTACACCCAGCAGGAGAAGAGAAATAATAAAGATCAGAGCAGAAATCAATGAAATAGAAACCAAAAGAACAGTAGAACAGATCAATGAAATTAGGAGCTGGTTCTTTGAAAGAATTAATAAGAATGATAAACCCCTGGCCAGACTTATCAAAAAGAAAAGAGAAAGACCGAAATAAATAAAATCATGAATGAAAGAGGAGAGATCACAACCAACACCAAAGAAATACAAACAATTATAAAAAAATATTATGAGCAATTATGCCAGCAAATTAGATAATCTGGAAGAAATGGATGCAATCCTAGAGATGTATAAACTACCAAAACTGAACCAGGAAGAAATAGAAAACCTGAACAGACCTATAACCACTAAGGAAATCGAAGCAGCAATCAAAAATCTCCCAACAAGGGGCGCTTGGATGGCTCAGTCATTAAGCATCTGCCTTCGGCTCAGGTCATGGTCCCGGGGTCCTGGGCTCGAGCCCTGCATCGGGCTCCCTGCTCCGTTGGAAGCCTGCTTCTCCCTCCCCCACACCCCCTGCTTATGTTCCCTCTCTCACTGTGTCTTTCTCTGTCAAATAAATAAAATCTTTTAAAAAAACCACAAAAAACATAGATCTCCCAACAAACAGGAGTCCAGGGCCAGATGGCTTCCCAGGGGAATTCTACCAAACATTTAAAGAAGAATTAATATCTATTCTTCTGAAACTGTTCCAAAAAATAGAAATGGAAGGAAAACTTCCAAACTCGTTTTATGAGGCCACCATTACCTCGATCCCAAAACCAGACAAAGACCCCATCAAAAAGGAGAATTACAGACCAATATCCCTGATGAACATGGATGCAAAAATTCTCACCAAAATACTAGCCAATAGGATCCAACAGTCCATTAAAAGGATTATTCACCATGACCAAGTGGGATTTATTCCTGGGCTGCAAGTTTGGTTCAACATCTGCAAATCAATCAATGTGATACACTACATTAATAAAAGAAAGGACAAGAACCATATGATCCTCTCAATAGATGCAAAAAAAAAGCATTTGACAAAGTACAGCATCCTTTCTTGAGCAAAACTCTTCACATTGTAGGGATAGAGGGTACATACCTCAATACCATAAAAGCCATCTATGAAAAACCCACAGCAAATATCATTCTCAATGGGAAAAAACTGAGAGCTTTCCCCCTAAGGTCAGGAACACGGCAGGGATGTCCACTATCACCACTGATGTTCAACATAGTACTAGAAGTCTTAGCCTCAGCAATCAGACAACAAAAAGAAATAAAAGGACCCAGCAAAAAAGAAGTCAAACTGTCACTCTTTGCATATGATACGATACTTTATGTGGAAAACTCCAAAGACTCCACCCCAAAACTGCTAGAACTCATACAGGAATTCAGTAAAGTGGCAGGATGTAAAGCCAATGCACAGAAATCAGTGGCATTCTTATACACCAACAACAAGACAGAAGAAAGAGAAATTAAGGAGTCAATCCCATTTACAACTGCACCCAAAACCATAAGATACCTAGGAATAAATCTAACCAAAGAGGCAAAGAATCTGTACTCAGAAAACTATAAAATACTCATGAAAGAAATTGAGGAAGACACAAAGAAATGTAAAAGCATCCCATGCTCATGGATTGGAAGAACAAATATTGTGAAGATGTCAATGCTACCTGAGCAATCTACACATTCAATGCAATCCCCATCAAAATACCATCCACTTTTTTCAAAGAAATGGAACAAATAATCCTAAAATTTGTATGGAACCAGAAAAGACCCCGAATAGCCAGAGGAATGTTGAAAAAGAAAAGCAAAGCTGGGGGCGCCTGGGTGGCTCAGTCGTTAAGCGTCTGCCTTCGGCTCAGGTCATGATCCCGGGGTCCTGGGATTGAGCCCCGCATCGGGCTCCCTGCTCAGCGGGAAGCCTGCTTCTCCCTCTCTCACTCCACCTGCTTGTGTTCCCTCTCGCTGTCTCTCTGTCAAATAAATAAATAAAATATTTTTTAAAAAAAGAAAAAGAAAAAGAAAAGCAAAGCTGATAGCATCACAATTCTGGACTTCAAACTCCATTACAAAGCTGTAATCATCAAGATAGTATGGTATTGGCACAAAAACTGACACATAGATCAATGGAACAGAATAGAGAGCCTAGAAATGGACCCTCAACTCTATGGTCAACTAATTTTTGACAAAGCAGGAAAGAATGTCCAGTGGAAAAAAGACGGTCTCCTCAACAAATGGTGTTGGGAAAATTGGACAGCCACATGCAGAAGAATGAAACTGGACCATTTCCTGACACCACACACAAAATGGTCGAAAGACCTAAATGTGAGACAGGAGTCCATCAACATCCTAAAGGAGAACACAGGCAGCAACCTCTTCGACCTCAGCCGCAGCAACTTCTTCCTAGAAACATTGCTAAAGGCAAGGGAAGCAAGGGCAAAAATGAACTATTGGGACTTCATCGAGATAAAAAGCTTTTGCACAGCAAAGGAAACAGTCAACAAAACCAAAAGACAACCGACAGAATGGGAGAAGATATGTGCAAATGACATATCAGATAAAGGGCTAGTATCCAAAATCTATGAAGAACTTCTCAAACTCAACGCCCAAAGAACAAATAATCCAATCAAGAAATGGGCAGAAGACGTGAACAGACATTTTTCCAAAGAAGATATCCAAATGGCCAACAGACACATGAAAAAGTGCTCAACATCACTCGGCATCAGGGAAATCCAAATCAAAACCTCAATGGGATACCACCTCACACCAGTCAGAATGGCTAAAATTAACAAGTCAGGAAACGAAAGATGTTGGCGGGATGCGGAGAAAGGAGAACCCTCCTACACTGTTGGTGGGAATGCAAGCTGGTGCAGCCACTCTGGAAAACAGTATGGAGGTTCCTCAGAAAGTTGAAAATAGAGCTACTGTACGACCCAGCAATTTCACTACTGGGTATTTACCCCAAAGATACAAATGTAGTGATCCGAAGGGGTATGTGCCCCCCGATGTTTATAGCAGCAATGTCCACAATAGCCAAACTATGGAAAGAGCCAAGATGTCCATCGACAGATGAATGGATAAAGAAGAGGTGGTATATATATACAATGGAATATTATGCAGCCATCAAAAGGAATGAGAGCTTGCCATTTGCAACAACATGGATGGAACTGGAGGGTGTTATGCTGAGTGAAATAAGTCAATCAGAGAAAGACATGTATCATATGATCTCAGTGATATGAGGAATTCTTAATCTCAGGAAACAAACTGAGGGTTGCTGGAGTGGTGGGGGGTGGGAGGGGTGGGGTGGCTGGGTGATAGACATTGGGGAGAGTATGTGCTATGGTGAGTGCTGTGAATTGTGTAAGACTGATGAATCACAGACCTGTACCTCTGAATCAAACAATACATTATATGTTAAAAAAAAGAAGAAGATAGTAGGAAGGGTAATATGAAGGGGGGGATTGGATGGGGAGACGAACCATGAGAGACTATGGACTCTGAGAAACAAACTGAGGGTTCTAGAGGGGAGTGAGGGTGGGGGGATGGGTTAGCCTGGTGATGGGTATTAAAGAGGGCACGTATTGAATGGAGCACTGGGTGTTATATGCAAACAATGAATCATGGAACACTACATCAAAAACTAATGATGTAATGTATGGTGATTAACATAATAAAATTTAAAAAAAAAAGAAAATCTGAACAGACCCATTACTAGTGACAAAATTGAATTGTCATTAAAAAACTATAATCAAATTGTAATTTTAAAAAACTACAAACAAAAGCCCAGGACTGAATGGATTCACAAGTAAATTCTATCAAACATTTAAAGGAGAGTTAATACCCATTCTCTTCAAACTATTCCAAAAAACAGAAAAGGAAGGAAAACATCCAAATTCATTCTACAAGACAAACATTACCCTGATACCAAAACCAGACAAAGGTACTATAAAAAAAAAATTATAGGCCAATAATCCTGATGAACATAAAAAAAATCCTGAATAAAATATTAGCAAACCATATTCAATAAAACATTAAAAGAATCATTCACCATGATCAAATAAGATTTATTCCAAGGATGCAAAGGTGTTTCAATATCCACAAATCAATGTGATACACCACATTAACAAAATGCAGGATAAAAATCATATGATCATCTCAGTAAGTGCAGAAAAAGCATTTGAGAAATTTAAACATCTGTTCATGACAAAAACTTTCAACAAAGTGGTTAGAAGAAACATACCTCACCATAACAATGCCTATATATGACAAGCCCATAGTTTGCATCCATGGTAAAAAACAGAGTTTTCCTGTAAGGTTAGGAACAAGACAAGGATGTCTACTCTCACTTTTATTCAACACAGTACCAGAAGTTCTAGCCATAGCAATAGACAAGAAAAAGAAATAAAAGGCATTCACATTGGGAGAGAAGAAGTAAAACTGCCACTATTTGCACATGACATGATACTACACATAGAAAACCCTAAAGACTCCACCAAAGAACTATTAAAATGAATGAATTCAGCGAAGTTGTAGGATTCAAATCAATATACAATGCATTTCCATATATTAATAATGAAGTAGAAGAAGAAATTAAAAAAAAAAAGTTCCATTTACAATGCACCAAACAGAATAAAATACCTAGGAATAAACTTATCTGAGGGGGTGAAAGACCTGCACTTTAAAAACTATAAAAGATGAAAAGAATTGAAGAAAGAAATTGAAGATGACACAAATGGAAAGATGTTCCATGCTCAGGGACTGAAAGAATTATTGTTAAAACATCCATACTACCAAAAGCAATCTACAGATTTGATGCAATCCTTATTAAAATACCAAGAGCATTTTTCATAGAACTAGAACAAATAATACTAAAATTTGTATGGAACTACAAAAGGCCTTGATTAGTCAAAGCAATCTTGAAAAAGAAAAACAAAGTTGGATGTATTATAATCCCAGATTTCATATATACTACAAAGCTATAGTAATAAAAACAGTATGGTACTGGCACAAAAATAGACACATAGATCAAAGAACAGAACAGAGAGCCAAGAAATAAGTCCATACTTATATGGTCAATTAATCTATGACAAAGGAGGCAAGAATATACACTGGGAAAAAGACAGTCTCTTCAACAAATGGTGTTGGGAAAACTGGACAGCTACATGCAAAAGAATGAAACTGGACCATTTTCTTACACCATGCACAAAAATAAACCCCAAATAGCTTACAGACCTAAATATGAGACCTGAAATCATAAAACTCCTAGAAGAAAACATAGGCAGTAATTTCTCTGACATCGACTTTAACAATATTTTTCTGGATATGTCTCCTCAGGCAAGGAAACCAAAGCAAAAATAAACTATTGGGACTACACCAAAATAAAAACCTTTTGCACAGTGAGGGAAACTGTCAATCAAAAGAAAAGGCAACCTACTGCATGGGAGAAGATATTTCCAAATGATATACTGATAAAGGGTTAATATCCAAAATATATAAAGAACATATACAACTCATCACCAAAAAAACAAACAGCTCAACACCAAAAAATGGCCAGAAAATAGACATTTTTCCAAAGAAGACATACAGATGGCTGACCCATAAAAGATATTCAACATCACTCATCAACAGGAAAACGCAAATCAAAACCACAATGAGATATTACTTTACAGCCATCAGAATGGCTAGAATCAAAAACAAGAAAGGCAAGGATGTGGAGAGGAAAGAACCCTCATGCACTGTTGGTGGGAATGTAAATTACAACCACGGTGGAAAACAATATGGAGATTCCTCAAAAAGTTAAAAATAGAAATACCATATGATCTAGTAATTCCACTACTAGGTATTTTACCCATGAAAATGAAAACACTAATTAAAAGGATATATGCACCTCTATGTTTACAGCAGCATTATTCACAATAGCCATGATATAGAAACAACCCAAGTGTCCTTTGATAGATGAATGGATAAAGAAGGCATGATACATGCAAACACACAGAGATACACACACACGGGAATATTACTCAGCCATTAAAAAGGATAAGATCTTGCCATTTGTGACAATCTGGATAGACCTAGAGGGCACTATGCTAAGTGAAATAAGTCAGAAAGAAAAAGGCAAATACCATATGATTTCACTTATATGTGAAATGTAAAAGAATAAAACAAATAAACAAGCAAGCAAACAAAAAGCATAAACAGACCCCCAAATACAGAGAACACACTGGTTGTTGCCAGATGAAATGCGGGTGGATGGCTGGGTAAAATAGGTGAAGGGGAGTGGGAAACACAGGCTTCCAGTTATGGAAAGAATGAATCATGGAGATAAAAGGTACAACATAGGGAATATAGTCAATGATACTGTAATTGTGTTGTATGGTGACAGACAGTAAGTACACTTGCAGTGAGCATAGCATAACATATAGACTTCTCCAATCAATATGTTGTACACCTGATACTAATGTAACATTATGTGCCAACTTTGCTTGCATAAAAAAGCCACAAAATAATTTTTTCAAAATAGTCAAGCTAATATATGACAAAGGAATGATAGAATTGATGTATCACCTTTTTACATCCCTCATGAACTAATAGATCTAAGCATTGAACATCAATTAATGATTTTATCCTAAAAAGAGAATCAACCAGACATTGGCTGTCTCCTGATTCAAGTATACAGTGGCACTCATAAAGTAGCCCAGATAAATGAAATTGAACCTGAATCTGATCAAGCCCCCAGATCAAACTACTAGATTACAAGAAATAGAAATTTCACTGTAAAAGTTAGCAATCTCAGAGAGAATTTCTTTCTCTGAAAAAGGGTATATTTAATCCAGGGGAGGGATTGGGCACCTGCTTGAGAGCTATACCTACTACTTGAAACCAGTGTCTTGAAACAAGAGACTGGGGTGTTATATTTGTGTGTGCACCATGTATGCATTCTACAACCAGTGATGGTGTTGCTAAAATATTTGGCAGCTATACCAGAACTTGGTAGGAAGTGGAGGGGCAGTTCCTTAAAGGAAATAAGGAAGAAAACAGGAAATGTCTACCACAAACAATATGGTGGAAAAACAAACCTTTTTACATATACTACCTTATTATATGATGAAAATGAGTAAAGAGAGAATTATTCAATGATTTATCTGAGATAGTGGCTTAGCAGTTTGAAAAAATAGTCATTATTTCCGACCAAACACCAAAATGAATTGTGGAGATCAGAGTTAATGGTAGAAATAATCAAACCATAGGAATCTAAAAAGAAATATCTTGGAATAATTTTCTGAACTCTCAATAGGAAACTCAAAGAATATGCCACAAAAATTACACATATTCTTTTCTTTTTCTCTCTCCTCTTAACTGATTTAAAAACAATATTGTATGTATATATACATACACAATTGCTTTTAAATATATATACACCTATAATGTATAGAAATGTTATATATTTGTCAATATTTTTGAGAAATAAACTCTCACATTCACAATTAATTCACTTCCTGCAAGAATGCCAAAACAATTCATTAGGGAAAGAATAGTCTTTTCAGCAAATGGTGCCAGGACAACTGGACAGCCACATGCAGAAGAATGATTTTGGAACTCTACCTCACACCATATAAATAAATTAAGTCAAATGGATCAAAGACCTAAGTGTAAGAGCTAAAATAATACAATATTAGAAGAAAATATAAGAGTAAATCTTCATGACATTGGATTCAGCAATGTCTTAGATATGACACCAAAAAGGACAGCTGGGTGGCTCAGTTGGTTAAGCGTCTGCCTTCGTTCAGCTCAGGTCATGATCCCAGGGTCCTGGGATCAAGTCCCACATTGGGCTCCTTGCTCAGCAGGGAGCTTGCTTCTCCCTCTGCCCTCTCTGCTTGCCACTCTCCCTGCTTGTGCTCTCTCTCTGACAAATAAATAAATCTTCACAAAAAGAAAAAAAACAGTATTACAAAATGGGAATTAATTCACCTATCAGTTGGGGATCATAAGTATATATGAACAAAGTAACTTGTTTTAGGAGCCAGAACAGAAGACCAGGGACTTGGAGTCTGTAATCAGAATTCCTTGGATCTGGTGGCTCAGTTGGCTGGGCGACTGCCTTCGGCTCTGGTCATGGTCCCAGGGTCCTGGGATCGAGTCCCATGTCAGGCTCCCTGCTTAGCGGGGGCCTGCTTCTCCCTCTCCCTCTGCCACTCCCCCTGCTTGTGTTCTCCTGCTCTCTCTCTGTCAAATAAATAAATAAAATCTTATTTAAAAAAAAAGAGTTCCCTGATCTCTGGGGAATAATCTCTATGGAGGGACCTGAGCCAAGGCTCTTCTTCCGGGTCTTAGTGCATCATCATGTGTCTGTGTCACCACAGTCACTAGCTAGTGCCCGAAACTGCTTACTGCTTCATTCTGAGGGCTTTATATCAGGAAGAGATTTTTCATAGAAGAGAATTTAGATAATTTTGCGCTAACAAAGACTGGGGAATTGTTTTCATTGAGAACGCTGGTATGCTACATGATTCAACTATTATAAAAAATTTTGTAAAACAACAGTGTCTAGACATTCCTATATTCTGGCAACCCACCTCTATTTTCCCAGATAAAATTACTGCTTAAATGTCTTTTAATTTATTTCATCTACAGTATTTTCATGGAGATTATCAGGACAGACAAAACAGCAGCTGAAAGTAGGCTTTGACAGGAGGGCTAAGCACATTGTGAAGTTTGTTCTCTGATTTAGTTTCCACGGGCTTCCTGATTCCCTTTCCCTCCTTTTACTTGTAAACCTCTTTTGCCTTGCATCCATCTTAGGCTTTATGCTCTCTGTTTTAAAGGAGAAACTCTGGGGGCACTTGGGTGGTTCAGTCGTTCATGATCTCAGGGTTCTGGGATGGAGACCCGCATCGGGCTCCCTGCTCAGCGGGAAGCCTGCTTCTCCCTCTTCCACTCCCCCTGCTTGTGTTCCCTCTCTCACCTGTCTCTCTCTGTGTCAAATAAATAAATAAAATCTTAAAAAATAAATAAATAAAGGAGAAACTCTGATAAATGAATTCCTAGTAAGTTGTGAGTGACCTGAAGATGTCCCTCCAGAATTTTTTTTTTAAAAAGCAGTCTCGGGGTGCCTGGGTGGCTCAGTCGGTTGAGCGTCTGACTCTTGATTTTGTCTCAGGTCATGATCTCAGGGTCATGAGATCAAGCCCCGAGTCAGCCTCTGCGCTAAGTGAAGAGCCTGCTTGAGGTTCTCTCTCTCCCTCTGTCTCTGCCCCTCCCCCTGCTCTCTCTCAAAATAAATAAATAATAAAAAATAAAAAAGCAGTCCCCTTCCAACGGGGAAAAAATATGACTCTAGACTTATGTAGGGATCATATTTCAGGTAAAATCTTGGCATATAAGTTCTGCTACGTTAATTACTTTGTCACTCATCATGATAAAAGAATCACAATTAAACAATAAACCTAACTATCTAATGTTAATTTTGATACAGCTGTCAAGTACTTAACTAAGAAAATACCGTCAGTCTAGAAATAAATATAGCACAGAGATACGGTTAAAAGTGGAAAGAAAGTGCATTGGCAACACTTTTCCACTTAGCAATCAAGATCAGGGTAAAAACAGGGAAAGTAGCATCATCAATAGGTGAAGAGAGTTTCTTCACACTTATTTATTAAGAAGGGAATTGAAGACAATGTTGAATTTCTCCTGAAAATCAAAGCAGTCAAATCACAAGGAGTGGATCTGCAGAGAAAATAAATTAGTTTAGTGATCTGTGTTTTCCAATCTGGTGTGTGATGTGGTTTCACACTGTGGCTTTATTCTGAATGTCCATGATTACCAAGAAAATTTTAACAACGCTTCACATACTTAGGAGCCATGTCTGCTTCATCTTGGCAACATTTCTGGTTATCTCTGTTGACATCTTTCTATTGGAGCATTTGTATTTTTCTTATTGAGTCACAGGAATTATTGAAACATTTTGGATAAATCCTTTGTTGGTTACATGTGTTGCAATTACCTTCTCCCAGCTTACGGTTTCTTTTCACTCTCTTAATAGTATCTTTTTTTTTTTTTTTTTTTTTTTTTTTTTTTTTTAAAGATTTCATCTATCTATTTGAGAGAGAGAGAATGAGAGAGAACACACGAGATGGGGGAGGGGCAGAGGGAGAAGCAGACTCCCCGCCGAGCAGGGAGCCCGATGCGGGACTCGATCCAGGGACTCCAGGATCATGACCCGAGCCGAAGGCAGTCGCTCAACCAACTGAGCCACCCAGGCGCCCTTAATAGTATCTTTTGATGAACAGAAATTCTAAACTTGAATATAGTCGGTTCATTGCTTTTTATACTTTTCTGTCTTAAGAAATCTTTCCCTACCATAATGCAATAAAGATATTATCCAATATTGTCTTCTAAAATTTGATTGTATTTTTTTATTAGGTCTTTAATCCATCTTTTTTGTATATATTGTGTGAGGTAGGGGGTGTGATTTAATTCCCCCTTCTATGGTTTATAGAAATGTAATATATTAATACTGATGTATCTAGCAACTTAAGTTTTTGAAATTAATGCTAATGATTAATCCATAATTATGTTAGGTTTTTATGTGGACAATCATATCTTGTCACCTGCAAAAAAAAAAAATGGGCTTTTTGTTTCTTCCTTTTCATCTCTATACTTTTTCTTTCTGCCTTTCTGTTTACCTGGAATATTCAGTACACTACTGAATATTGGCTATCCTTACCATTTTCCCAATGCCAAGAGTAGGCTTTCATCATTTCACAAATAAAATTTGATATGTGATTTTATACATACCTTTTGTCAAATTTCGAATGTTCTCTTTTATTCCTAGCTTTCTAAGAGTTTTATCATGAATAAATGATGTTTCATCATATGACCTTTCTCCTTTAAATTGTTAAAGTGGTCATTTAAACCTTGTATTTCTGGAATTAAACTCAATTTTGTGAGGATACATTATCTTTTTTTAGCTGGATTTTATTTGATGATACTTTTGTTAGGGGTTTTGCACTTCACTTCATGAATGATACTGACTTATAAATTTTCATTCTCACACTGTCCTTTTAAGTTTTTCTTTTCTTCTACTTAATTTGCTCCTTTTTCTAGTTTCCTAGGTGAAAACTTAGGTCATTGATTTCAGAGTTCTTTTCAAATATAAACATTCAACACTGTCAGGACAGGGTAGTAGGCAATGTTGTTCATAATCAGTATGTCTTTACTGATTTTTTTTTCTAGTAGTTTCATCAATTTCTGAGAGAAATCTCCAACTATAATTGTGGAGTTGTCGATCTTGTCAACTTTTTTTTTTTTTTTAAGATTTTATTTATTTGACAGAGAGAGACACAGTGAGAACAGGATCACAAGCAGGGGGAGAGGGAGAAACAGGCTCCCCGCGGAGCAGGGAGCCCGATGCGGGGCTAGATCCCAGGACTCTGGGATCATGACCTGAGCCGAAGGCAGACGCTTAACGACTGAGCCACCCAGGCGCCCCGATCTTGTCAACTTTTATTTATGAACTACACATGCTAGATTGCTTGATATTTCCACAGGTCCCTGTGGTTCTGTTCTTTTTACTTTTAACCCTTTCCCCTCTCTTCAGACTGAATCATTTCCACTGATCTGTCTTCAGTTTCTCTGACTCTTTCCTCTGTTGTGCCCTTTCTGCTATGACGTCCACCCAGTGAAATTTTAATTTCACATATTGAATACTTCCACTCTAGAAGTTCCATTTTACTTATGTTTACAGTTTCTATTTCTCTGTGGTGGTTTCCTATCCTTTCATTCCAATCATATTGTCCTTTACCTCACTGAGTATATGTGTAATGGCTGCTTCAAAGTCTTTGACATTTCCAACGTCTGGGTGATCTGGGATCTGCTGTTGTTGGTTATCATTTTCTCCTACATGCCCTTAATTCTTTGAATGTCAAGAAAATTGGGGCTGTATCCTGGATATTGTAAATGTTATGCTATGGATTCTGGACTCCAGCTTCTTTCATATTTCTCCAAAGGGTAATGAAGTTCTCTTTTAGCAGGATATTCATCGGTTAGACTTATACCACAAGCTCTCGCTTGCCTGTAGCCAGTGGAATCTCAAATTCCAGCTCAGATCTTTTTTTTTTAGGGGAACTACTACAGTCCGCCCTGTGTATGTGTTGTTCAGAAGTCAGCCTTGGGCAGAGTCTACACGGAGGAATTTTGGGTTCCCCTTCTTAGGATCTCTCTTGTCTGGGATTTTGGTCTCAGTCTCTGGAAGCTCTTGTTATGCCAGGTTCTGTCCCTTGGCTGCTCAGGACAGAGGATGGCCGATTTTCTTATCAGAGTTTTAACTGCTCATATTATACTTCATCTACACAGTCTACCCCTGAGGTCAAGCTGTAAAACAAAACAGGAAATTCACCCCACCCTGGTCACGTCTTTCAAATTTTAATTTCTCCCCCAATGTGCTGCCTTTTGTTCACTCTGCAAATCTCCCAGGTTGTGTTTATCTCTTGTTATCTGGTTGGAATTTTGGCCCATGAGGAGCTCACTCTTGTGCGCTAGGAGAGAAACTTTTCCACGCCTGAAGTTATAAAGTCATGTTTTAAGAAGAGATGTTAGAGGGATGCCTGGGTGGCTCAGTCGGTTAAGCGTCTGCCTTTGGCTCAGGTCATGATCCCAGGGTCCTGGGATCGAGCCCCTCATCAGGCTCCCTGCTCAGTGGGGAGCCTACTTCTCCCTCCCCCACTCCCCCTGCTTGTGTTCCCTCTCTCGCCATCTCTCTCTCTCTGTCAAATAAATAAATCTAAAATCTTTAAAAAAAAAAAAAGAAGAAGAAGAGATGTTAGCTAAGTAGACACTTAAAATTTAATAACCATTGACAGAAGTAAACCATGCCCTGGAAAGCTACGCTACCTTTACTGATGAGAGGGGAAAAGTACTTTTTCCCATGGCTGTGGCAATGCCACCGCTGGGCCAACCTACTCAGTCTTCTCAGGCTGGTTCCCAAAGGCAAGAAGGCTTGTGAAGAATCTGGGGATGATTCTGTTACAAGCCTTTCAGATGTCCCTCACAGCATGGCTTTTCTAAATCACTGACTTTCGGTATGGAGAACTAACTCCTCTGAGACAGTGCAGAACCTCGGGCTTTTTCATGGTCATCATGGTCGCTGATGGCTTTATAACGTTGCAGCTACAATTTCCCAGAGCAGACATCACTTTAATGGTGCTTTCTAGGTGGCCGGGGTCATTTACCTCAGAGACACTTCAAAAGCATTCATTGCTGTATTTTTGTTTTGAAGGACAGAAGGGTGAATTGCCAAAGGCTGTACAAATCACAAGTTAATGTGGGGTGGGGGGCAGCCAGGGACCCTGGGGGTACTGATGGCATGTTCAGAGGCATCTCATGATAGACTGTACAGGATGTTGGACACATATTTAAATGCCAAACTTGTCAGAAACAGTATTTTTCTTCACTGTTCCCATGTTTACTAACAAAGTAATCTCCAGTAAAACTTGGCAAGTCTGAAAATGTTCCAAGATCCTTAAACTGGCCTGTACTTCTTATAATGATAGTTATGGGTCAGAAATAATGTTCATGACTGTGAGAGGTTGTGCCCCTTACATCCCAAATCTTTTGTGTGTGTGTGTGTGTGTAAATAGGCACAGCTTCAGGTCATGTTTAACTATTTTAAAGCACTATTTTTCAAAATGTGGCCCAAAGATCTCCTGCATTAAAATCCCCTGTGGTGTCTCCATGTAGGGATAGAGGGAACATACCTCACTATCATAAAAGCCATCTACAAAAAACCCACAATGAATATTATCCTCAATGGGGAAAAACTGAGAGCTTTTCCCCTAAGGTCAGGAACACGGCAGGGATGTCCACTCTCACCACTGTTGTTCAACATAGTACTGGAAGTTCTAGCCTCAGCAATCAGACAACAAAAAGAAATAAAATGTATCCAAATTGGCAAAGAAGTCAAACTTTCACTTTTCATAGATGACATGATACTCTACGTAGAAAACCCAAAAGACTCCACCAAAGAATTGCTAGAACTGATACAGGAGTGAAGCAAAGTTGCAACATACAAAATCAATTCACAGAAGTCAGTTGCATTTCTCTACACTAATAATGAGGCAGAAGAAAGAGAAATCAAGGAATTAATCCCATTTATAAGTGCCAAAAACTATACAATACCTAGGAATAAACATAAGCAAAGAGGTAAAGGATCTATACTCTGAAAAACCATGGAATACTTATAAAAGAAATTGAGGAGAACACAAAGAAATGGAAAAACATTCCATGCACATGAATTGGAAGAACAAATATTGTTAAACTGTCCATGCTACCTAAGACAATCTACATGTTCAATGCAAACCCTATCAAGATACCATCAACATTTTTCACAGAGCTGGAACAAACAATCCTAAAATTTGTATGGAACCAGAAAAGACCCCAAATAGCCAAAGTAATGTTAAAAAGAAAACCAAAGCTGGAGGCATCACAATTCCGGACTTCAAGCTCTACTACAAAGCTGTAATCATCAAGACAGTTTTGGCACAAAAACAGACACATGGATCAATGGAACAGAATAGAGAACCCAGAAATGGACCCTCAACTCTATGATCAAGTAATCTTTCACAAAGCAGGAAAGAATATCCAGTGGAAAAATGACAGTCTCTTCAACAAATAGTGTTGGGGAAAATTGGACAGCCACATGCAGAAGAATGAAACTAGATCACTTTCTTACACCATACACAAAAATAAATTCAAAATGGATGAAAGACCTAAATGTGGGACAGGAAGCCATCAAAATCCTAGAGGAGAACATAGGCAGCAACCTCTTTGACCTTGGTCACAGCAACTTCTTGCTAGACATGACTTCAAAGGCAAGGGAAACAAAGGCAAAAATGAACTAATGGGACTTCATCAAGATAAAAAGCTTTTGCATAGCAAAGGAAACAGTCAACAAAACTAAAAGGCAACCTACAGAATGGGAGAAGATATTTGCAAATGTCTTATCAGATAAAGGGCTAGTATCCAAAATCTATAAAGAACTTCTCAAACTCAACACCCAAAAAACAAAAAATCCAGTCAAGAAATGGGCAGAAGACATGAACAGACATTTCTCCAAAGAAGACATACAAATGAAAAACAGATACATGAAAAAATGCTCCACAGCACTCAGCATCAGGGAAATACAAATCAAAACCTCAATGAGATACCACCCAACACCAGTCAGAATGGCAAAAATTAACCACTCAGAAAACACCAAATGTTGGCCAGAATGCAGAGAAAGGGGAACCCTCCTACACTGTTGGTGGGAATGAAAGCTGGTGCAGCCACTCTGGAAAACAGTTCCTCAAACAGGTTCCTCAAAAAGTTGAAAATAGAGCTACCCTATGACCCAGCAATTGCACCACTAGTTATTTATCCAAAGGATAAAAACATATTTGAAATGAAAACTGAGAAATGTTGAAAAGATTTATTGACTTGTTTAAAAGTAACAATAAGCACATTATTTTTACCATAAATGCATTTTTATCAAAACTAAATGTATTTTCCAAGTTAAATAAATTTAGTGTAAAGAATATCACTTTCATTTTCACAAGTTTCTTTACTACCCAGCTTAATAGAAGTCAGCTGTATGCTAATATGCATTTCTACTTTTAGTATGTGGTTTTGGTCAAGTATATGAAGAAAATATGGCCATATGCAGATATGTAGTTAGAAAAGGAAGAAGTATTTTAAAAGCTTTACAGATAACTGAAGATATTCTTCTCTGATACAATACCAATATTCAACAAGTGATAAAGTTTCTCAAAGATTAGCTACAATGAGTTATCTGAAATCAATGGTCTTTTCATCCTCTGTTACGTTAAAATCCATTGCGCTATTTATTGCCCTCCGAGGGTTTCTTTTACTAGGTGCATGATTTTGATCTCTCAGACTCCTTGAAGAGTCTCATGCACCCCAGAGTTCCTTAGACTGCACTGAGAACCAACTTCTATGTTAACCCTCTGCATTCTGCATCTCTTGTTTTTAAAATATACCTAGTTGTGTTTTCATGGCCGTGAAACCAGCTAGAGGCTGGTGCGTCCAGGAACCCCCAGTGTGGTACATCTCGGACTGGTTACCAAAGGTCAGCATCCCACTCTGGCTCTTTAAGGCGCAGCCCTGGGAAAAGGAATGGGGAGAGTCGCTTTGTAGTGAAGGCACGGCCATCTAGATGAGTGGCAGGGCTGGGTGAGAGGTTGTCAGAAATCCCCAAGTCTGTACCTATTAAGCTGGTCACTCCTCGTCTGTGTTAATGTTGTGTTAATTCTGCTGTTTGCTTATAGTCGAATAAAAATAAAAACATGGTGTGGATGAAAAAGAATTATAATAAAATGTATGCAGGATTTTGTTCTTACTCAGGTATGGTGAGGCCCACTGATCAAGAGATGATTGCTTTTGAAAAAACGGTTGGTTACTTACAGTTCCTGAGGAGAGGAGCCGTGGCATGCCACAGAGGGCCACAGGAAGCACCCGAGTCAGTCAGAAGGCAGAATAAGCGAGGGGAAAGCGTGGGCAAAAGCCCTGACTGCAGTTTTTGTGGGACGGAATGGACGAGGCAGGGTAAGCAGCTGAACAGGTTTAGGATCAGGTAGTTTAAATAATTTCTGTGGGCTTAGGGCTACAGGTGTGGTCTCTCTGGGTGTCTGCTACCTGGCCCTGGGGAGATTTAAGGCAGGAAGATAATGTCCTAGACTGCAGGAGCCTGATAAAAGGAGGCAGATGGGGGTAAGGGCCTGGGATTGGTTGGTTTGTATATCAAAAGTGTGCTTGTTCTTCTCAGGCCAGTGGTTTGCTATCTGTAGGAATTAGCTACCCCTTGGGGGAGGGGCGGTCCCTCCTCAGGTCTATAAGGCCCCACTGCGTCAAAGCATCAAGGAATACAAAAGGGGCAATACCTGGGTGGCTCACTTGGTTAAAGCGTCCGACTCTTGGTTTCAGCTTGGGTGGTGATCTTGGGGGTCCTGCGATGGAGCCCTGCATCAGGTTCCATGATCAGTGGGGAGCCTGCTTCAGGATTCTCTCTCGCTCCCTCTGACCGGCCCTGCACTCGCTCTCTCTCTCTTTCTCTCTCAAATAAATAAATCTTAAAAAAAAAGAAATACAAAAAAGAAATACACCATATATTAATGTAACATTGTGTAATCAACTATACTTCAGTAAAAAATATAAAAAATAAAAATAAAAATATGATCAATACACCTTTCAGGTTGGTTTACTTTCCCATAGTATACCAGATATATTCTGACCCCATCCCTTTTCTTAAGCCTATTTAACCCCTGTATTTGTTTTACCCATTTGTATTTTCTCATCCATCATGATAGAGATCAAAGCTCCTCTCTACTTTGAAGCTTTTGCGGACAAATAATTTGGTATTTCATCAATGGTACATTCCTCTGCAACACCACTTGAATTATTGTCCTATGTTGTTATTATACTTCCCAGGGGTATAAGCTAAATCTCTCCAACTAGATTGTTAATCTCTTTTTACACTGTTTGCATCTTCTAGACTGAGCCTCTACCTTTGTTGCTCTGGCTTGTCTCATCCTGGCTTGCCAGGATCTCATTTTCTCTGCTCCTATCTTCTTGCCGGATCGCCTCTCCACAGTCCTTCCCTTTGAACTGGACAGATGCCTATGACCGGTCCTTTGGTGCTGCCCTTGCCTCTACTCCTCCGGTGGTCTGCACTTGTCTCTCAGAGCACATTTGCTTCTGGTCATTCTGGCTCTTGTCTATCTCCTGGGACATTTCCTCACCTCTTCCATGAGTTGTAGGAAGAGTGAAACAGACATAAGGCTTGGATTATTGTAGATCTTACGCAGATATGTGTGTGTAGACCTATGGCTTTAAAGCCTTTTAAGTCATACTGTTTTCAGTAATTTGAAATTTTATATGTGATTTGTGCCATCAAAAACAGCACTTTAACAAGCCTCTTCTGTGTTCCCCTTCTCCTGTGTCTTAAGAACTTTAAGATAATTCATGAAAAATATCTAACTACTTTGCTTTCACTGTCTTGTCTGACATGTAATCTTTGCCTAAAGGAGTTGGAAAGCCATCTCAACCTTCTTTGATTTAGTTAAAGGAGTCCTATTTGAAAGCTTATTCTGAAACAAAACCTCATAAATGTCATATAACTAAAATTAATATTATGGTGGGGTCTTTAGAACTGTATTTTCCTTTCATTAGCTTTGACTCAATATCACAGCCTGATTCGTACTATGGTTAGATTAGATGTAGTCAATAAACAACAACAAAAATTTTTTTGTGGTTTTTCTTCCTTTCTTTTTGTAATTAAATTTTTATTTTTTTTAAGATTTACTCATTAATTTTTTAGAGAGAAAGCATGAGTGGGAGGGGCAGAGGGAAAGGGTCTTTCGTTTTTTTTTTCCTTCTCCCTCTGCCTCTCCCACTCGTGCGCTCTCTCTCTCTCTTTTTTTAAAGTAAACTGTGCACCCACTGTGGGGCTTGAACTCAAGACCCCAAAATCAAGAGTCACATGCTTTAATGACTGAGCCAGCCAGGTGCCCCTAAACAAAAGCATTTTTAAAGCTAAAGAAAGAGATTTTCATTTGTCTTTGTTTAAACTTCCAGATTCCTTTATGAATTCAAAGATCATGAACATTTTATTTTCTAATGGGGCAAGAAATACATGTTGGGTTTTAGAGTGGTAAAGTCATTCATTTCTTACCCTAGAGTTTCATTTTGCCATTTCTCTGATAACTGATTTGCATGGATTCTGCTAGTGTGCTAATGAATTTGGGACACAAAGGCCATATCATTTTAAATGGAATATGGAAGACGTTAATCTTCTGACTAAAGGTTAAATAGTAATTTGGTAGTAGAGCAAGACTCTCGGGGCACTTGGGTGGCTCCATCGGTTGGACCTCCGACTCTTGATTTTGGCTTGAGTCATGATCTCGGGGTCCTGGGATCAAGCCCCGCGTGGGGCTCTGTGCTCAGCACAGAGCCTGCTTGTCCCTCTACTTCTGGTCCTTCCCCCACTTGCTCTCTCTCTCTCCCTTAAATAAATAAAATCTTAAAAAAAAAAAAAAGACTCATACAGGGTATTTAGAAGAATACAGCAATTAGTTGATTTCATGTGATATTTGTTTTTGGCATCTAAGATTTGACTCTTAAACACAGGGATGTTTTGTGGAAGAAAACTGTCCTCTGTTTTCTCCTAATAACCCATTATGGATATATCATCTACAAACTGACCTTAATCTTCTTTGGAACCACTTAACTTTGAGGACTTTACCAACATGAATTTTAAAAGTGTCTCAAATTTATTGTCCTTTGTATAACTTTAATTTTAATTAAGTTATGCTCATTGTCTTAAATGTACCTCTTACAAACTACAAAGAAGTCTTTCCCACTTCTCATACACTAATATTTAGTTAGGTGGTATATTATCACTTGACCAATTCCTGTCATAGTTTTACATGCTGTTTGTTTTAAAAATGATTATGATGCTTACTGTTATTAAGCTTTTATAATCAAATGAAATAATGCATGAGCATGTTTTGAAAAATATGTGTGAGCTATACATGTGTGAGCTACAGTTTATAAACTCTGATCATATTCCTTCTTAACATCTATCTTTCTTAAGTTATAGCCTTAATCATTTGGCTGGTTTCCAGATAATAGGACCCAATATAGTTTATCACTCTGATGATGTCTTTCTGGATTTTTTCAAGAGTCATTCTAGTCTTCTTGAGGTACCATGTAACTAGAACCATAAAAATATTTCCACAGCTTTTAGAGTATGGTTTTATAGAAAAGTAAGTAAAGGTTTTCTACATTATTTCTAAATGTCTTTTCTATTTAAAAAATATTAAATATTTTAAACATCTTAAAGACCTTAAAGTGTGGAGGGTGATCCACCACTACATTTGCTTATCATGGAGTTCAATGTCACTTAACATTTATGGCACTTCCACTTTGGTCTCCTACCATGTTTAAATTTATTTATTATTTAGCTTATTGAATAAAGCAATTTAAGCTAGTATAGTGATAAATAGAAATGGTAAAATGTCTCCCCCCACCGCCAAAAAAAAAAGCTTTCAATTTTTGTATGTGCCCTCCTTTATTATACTGATGCTATGATACTTACAACTTCTTGCCTTATTCTTTTTGGGGGGGGGGCATAATCTTTATAGATTTCCCTATTTCTAGTCCAATTATTTCAGCTACTGAAGTTGTTAATATTCTACATTAAAATTTGCTAGTTCATTCTTGCATTCATACATTTTCCCTGAATTTCCCTCCCAGATGAAGTGGGAATGTGGTGACCTGAGGCTGGATTAATGTGTGAGGATAACAGAATCTGATGTCCAGAAAGATCTGAAACAGACCTGACAGCAAAGCTGGAACAAACCTGGCAGAGAGTTGAACTGGTATGAATGTTTGCTGAATTTGTTTGTTGCTAACCAAAGTGGCAATGAGAAGGGGCACAGCAGAATAGAGGATGGTGGGAATGAGGCACAGGCTGGGAATCAGAGGCACTGAGTGGAACAAGCCGGTGCATAAGAGAAAGCAGGATGGAGGTGCTTAGAAAGACTTTACATAGGGCTTGAGGATAGCCCTGGGAGCTTCTAATAGGATACCTGAGGCCCTATTATATGGATGGAATCAAAGTGGTTCAGGACATGGAGAATGCTCAGGTGCATTCATTCAACCCCCAGTTGTTTACACGTCCACTGAGTCAGGTGCAGGTGATACAAAGAATATAAGTCTTGTTTCTGGTACATTAGAGAGGTATTATTTGACATAACATAAACCTTTTTTGGTGCAAACAAAACTTAAAGCTTTTTAAGAACATCTTGTCTCTACGCTTAGCCTGGGACCCATAACATATCTTATTAAAAATGTGAATATAGGAGCGCCCGGGTGGCTCAGTTGGTTAAGTGTCTGTCTTTGACTGAGGTCATGATCTGAGGGTCCTGGGATCAAGTCCCGCATTGGGCTCCCTGCTCAGCAGGGAGTCTGCTTCTCCCTCTGCCGCTGCCCCCTGCTTGTGCTCTCTCTCTCTCTGTCAAATAAAATCTTTTTTTAAAAAATGTGAATATACTTGTAGAAAATATTGTGAATTCCTGCAACAAATGTGGTTTCTTGTTTCTTATATAAATCTTTGACATGTTTCTTCAATGGACAATTGCCCTTGACTAGAAAGAATAGATAAACTTTGACTAAAGTAAGAACATGACAAGACATTTGGGGAAAAGCAACATAAGCTGCGTGGATGTTGGGTTAGAAGGCATGTATTAATTATGCCCCAAAAATGGATCTTAGAATTTTGAAGTTGGTTTCCTAAAGCTATTAGTTCACATTTAGTATCCTGGAAGTTAATGGAAATCAAAAATAGAAATATAATCTTACCTGTTATAAAACCATGTTATGTCTTTACTTGGAATGTTTCACTTCAAATAAGACTACAGTGATCATGGAAAGGATCAAAAAAGGGAACCCAAACTGGACAGGAGATAAAGACAGATTTTTTAAAAAAATAATTCTTGTTTATTTTAGAGAAATAAAGACTTAAAAAGTTGGATCATAGGAAGGTATAGCTGAGTACAAATAATGAATAATTCTGAATACTAAACTTAGACTGCATCTTTTAAAGTAAAAAGAGGTAAATTTTGGGATAAATGACTACTCTGTAGCATTTGTTAATGTGGCTATCTATTGCACTACAGCAATGTTTTATTTATTTATTTTTTAGATTTTTATTTATTTATTTGAGAGAGAGAGTGTGTGTGTGTGTGTACGAGCAGGGGGAGGGACAGAGGAAGAGGGAGAAGCAGGCTCCCCACTGAGCAGGGAGCCTGCCTCAGGGCTCCATCCCAGGACCCCAGGATCATGACCTGAGGTGAAGGCAGACGCTTAACCAACTGAGCCACCCAGGCGCCCCAACAGCTATGTTTTAAATCTCAATTGCATATTGATATTTTACCTGACCTTAGTGCCCTGCCCAGATAACTCTTCTTCTCACTGTACCTCTACAGAGATTCATGGAGTTCAATCATCATAGGTCCAATAAACATCATTGAATGACCAGAACAAAATGAAATTAAGTATAAATAAATAATTTCTTTACATTAAAACTAAAAAGGAGACAATTCATTACATTCTCATGATGAAGATTAAGTGAACATTATTTTTAAAAATAGCACAAACTGGTTTATTGACATTCATTAGCAAAATGAATTAGTCAACAAATACTTTTTATTAAACTCAGTGTATTATTCATATGACTTAAAGATAAATAGAAAGGGCAATATTTTTATTTTATTTATTAAATATCATTATTTTTTAAAGTAATCTGTATGCCCATGAGACTCAAATTCATGACCCCAAGATCAACAGTCTCATGCTTCACCGACTGAGCCCGACAGGCACCCTGGAAGGGCAATGTTTTTAATTTTGGCCTATTTAGTCCCTGAGATTTGTTTTCAAAGTTTGCATTTAGGTTTTATGGTTAAGGCCAGCCCAGTTGATTCCAGGAGTGGCGCAATGTCGCCACCTAATGTGCAGAGCATGGGAATGATAATGATAAAGGGAAAAATTAACTTTCCAGTTTTAAAAAATTATGAAGTAAATATTAAGCTATTTTTGGTGTAATTACATTACGCCACTCTTCAATTGTATTGCAAGTGAACTGAATTACTGAGAATCAACCAATTCTGCTAGGAGTCTTATCAAGCTAGGACTTTTTAGCTGTGGACTTTTAAGGTTAACTTCCTCTCAGTATTTTTTTTTTTTAAATTTGAGTATAGTTGACATACAATGTTACATTAGTTTCAGGTTTACAACTTAGTGACTTGACAGGTTTATACATTATGCAATGTTCTTCACAAGTGTAGCTACCATCTGGCCTGTTATACCACTATTATAATATCATTGACTGTATTCCTTATGCTGTCCCTTTTATTCTCATGACTTCTACTATTATTGAATCACTATCAATTTCTCTTTGTGTCCATTAATATCTGCTTTATGTATTTAGGTGCTCCAGCGTTGGGAATGTAGATATTTACAATTGCTATATTCTCTGTTGGATTGACCCCCTCATCAGTAGGTAATGACTTTGTGTCTTGTTACAGTCTGTTTTAAAGTCTGTTTCATCTGGTACAGGTATTGCTATCCCAGTTTTTTTGTTGTTTTTTTTTTTGCTTCCATTTGCCTGGTGAATATTTTTCCATCCCTTCACTTTCAGACTGTTCCAGTCTGGGCTTTTAAGGGGGAGTGGGGGAGAGTGTCCCTGCAGCTCCTCTGCCCTTTAAAACTGAAGCTTTTTTTTTTTTCTCCCCTATATCCCAGTGCTACCTGGGATGGTTTGGGCTTGTGGACCCTAGGCTTGTGGGGTTTCAAGCTTCCTGTGATGACCAGACCTGGTAGTTAAAGCACCGGGACCCGCCTGTTATGGCATCCAGACCTGCCCATTATGGTGTCCAGACCCTGCACTGGGGTGGATTTTTAAGGTGAGGTGGGACAGAAACTGTTGTTCTCCAATCCCTCTTATCTGGAGAGCTTTTGGATAGGTCCTCCACTACTTGGTGAAGTTCTAGTGTTGTCTCTTTTATATACTAGTTGCTTTTTTAAACCACTGCTTTTTTTTCCTATGCCCAAGGACAGAAGGATCTGTTCCCATCTCTCAGTACTAACAGTACTATACTGTTCGCAGCATAGGGGGTGGGGGTTCCCCTTGTTACTGTGGCTCCTTCTCTCTTGCTGTTCTCTTGCCATTCTCTCTAACTTTGGTTGTTCAGTAGCTGTTCAGTCAGCCCTCGGTTCTTCCTCAGGAGGAATTATTCTGTTAGTAGGTGTACTTTGGTGTGTTCCATGGAGGAGGTGAGTTCTTCCTATGTTGCCATCTTGGACTGGAACTCCTTGGACAGGAATGCCTCAATATCTTTCTTTAAAACACATACACACATTACCACATGTACACACACACAATTTCCTGAATTTGTGCATCTTTTTCTCTTTTCCAACCCTTTTTACATGACCTTTTAATGTTATCATTGTTTCCATTTATCCTTTACTCTTCCATAAGCTGATTTCCAATGTGATCTTTTTTTCTAAATTGTCCACACACAGTTTCTTTTTATTTTGCTAAGGATCCAATCTATCCAATTTGTGAGAATTTAGTTCGAGATACATCTTTTCTTTTTTTATTTTATTTTATTTTTTTTAAAGATTTTATTTATTTATTTGTCAGAGAAAGACACAGCGAGAGAGGGAACACAAACGGGGAGTGGGAGAGGGAGAAGCAGACCCCCCGCCGAGCAGGGAGCCCGATGCGGGACTCGATCCAGGGACTCCAGGATCATGACCTGAGCCGAAGGCAGTCGCTTAACCAACTGAACCACCCAGGCGCCCGATACATCTTTTCAATTACAGTCAAAACCATTACCAACACCAAATTTGTTGGGTTAAATACCCTCCATTAGGCAACTAAAATACTTTAAATGCATACATACCAAAATACTATTGTTCTCTTTAGCCAGCACTTGGTACTTCTCTTTTGCCTATATATTCTCTACTGTTAATCAATCATTTTCATAAATGACCCCATCCATCTGAATATAACTCATTTGAGGGCAGTTATTATATCATTTTCATGCCCCCCCATCATCAACCCTTGCCCCACCACTTGTATTTTGCAAATAGTAGGCACATAATGTCTACTATATAAAAGGTGAGAAATACAATGTACCTGAAAGATGCTTTTATCCATTGTGAAGGAGTGGGAAAAATAAAGTAACACAAAGATAAAAAAGAAAAAAGCAATAAGAATTTTGTTGGATGTTTGGGCACTTCTTTGTTCTTTTCAGCCAACTACAGAACAGTGGTGAGGACTGGAAGGTGAGAGGAAGGAATTAGAGAGGTAAAGGACAAGTAATCAATCAAACATAGGGCTATTCAAGTGTGTCTTAGCTCAGGCTGCTATAACAAAATACCATAGACTGAGTAGTTTATAAACAACAGAAATATATTTCTCATAGTTCTGAAGGCTGGAAGTCTGGGATCAAGGTGTCAGCATGGTCAGGTTCTGGTGAGGATCCTCTTCTGGGTTACAGACTGCCATGTTCTGTGGTATCCTCAGATGATGAAAAGAGAGTGAGCTAGCTCTCTGGCCTCTTCTTTTAAGGGCACTAATCTTATTCCTGAGGACTCCACTCTCATGACCTAGTTACCTCTGAAAGGCCCCACCTCCAAGTATCATTCTATTAAGGGTTAGATTTCAAAGTATGAATTAGGGGAGGGGGGGCACAAACATTCAGTCCATAATGCAGTGTTTATAGTATTCTAAGTAATGTGCTAATTTCTTGGGAGGGGCACAGGATTTTAAAAACACACAGATCCTCATATTGTGCTCTTGGGGAGTTACAACTGTCACATGCAATAGGTTAAAAGAATATTATGTGCTAAATAGTGCAATGTTGACCATGTGTTCAATAAAAGTTTCAGGGAACTAGAAAGCATGTGGATTGGTACCAACAGAGGAATGCTTCTGCAGAAGATGGGTGTTGAATCAGATCTTAAATTTCCAGATATGAAACAAAAAGAGGCAAAAGATGAAGTTGGGTGAAAGAAGAAAGCATGCGTTTTTGGAAAGTGAAATATCATAAAGCACAAGTAATACTAAAAAAAAAAACACTTCTATTTCTCCTTCAACTGATTTTCATGATATTGTCTAGTGCTGCTCTAATATACCAGTCACTAGCCACATGTGACTATTTAAGTTTAAATAATTTAAATGAAATGAAATTTAAAATTCAGTTCTTTGATTGCACTAGCCACATTCCAAGGGATCAACAGCTACAGGTGGCTAGTGGTTACTGTATTGAAGAGTGCAAATATAAGACACACCCATCATTGCAAAAAGTTCTTTCGTAAGTGCTACAGTAAGTGTTATTGGGCACTTGTTATATAAGAAGCTCTCATGATTCCATTTAATCTTCATAGCAAACTTGTGAAGTATATACTTACGGAGAAGAAAACCAAGGTTCCTAAAACTTAAGGATTTTCCCAAAGTCACAGAGTAAGTGGCAGGGCTGTAACTTGAAGTTTCATCTGACTTCAAAAACTGATACCGTAAGCCATGGAAAATAAGTTTCCTCAGTAAGGAAAAGTGAGTTCTTTATCAGAGACAATGACATCCACCAATGTGGCAGGGAAAATCCAGTAAGTTCTTGAGTAAAGGAACAAAACCATAAAAATGGTGTGTTTCAGGATAATTAAATTGGTTTATGTGCAGGGCTAGGCTAGTCATATGATGTTTTTAGAGGAAAAAAAGACCCTTTCTGGGAGGGAAGCAGCCTTATGGGCTTGTGACTTGATTAACAAAGCAGGAATTAGACCCCAGGCCCTTTGCCTCCTCTACATTTGGTGTCCTTTCTCAACAGGAAGAATTGGAAGTCATGGAGGGAACAATGACCTGGGATATAATGGAAGCAATGGCAGGGAGAAGGGGGAAAGGAACAGCAAAAAAATTTTGAAAAAATAAGTGAAAAAATTAGGTTTAAAAAATTGGAATAAGGGGCGCCTGGGTGGCTCAGTCGGTTAAGCGGCTGCCTTTGGCTCAGGTCATGATCCCAGGGTCCTGGGATCGAGCCCCGCATCAGGCTTCCTGCTCAGTGGGGAGCCTGCTTCTCCCTCTCCCTCTGCCTGCCTCTCTGCCTACTTGTTCTCTCTATCTCTCTGTCAAATAAATGAATAAACTCTTTAAAAAAAAAATTGGAATAAGAGCAGATTTAGAGTCCACTTCAAGGTTTCCAGTACATTGGTCCAAAACACTGTGGTACCTAATGCTCGAACAGAGGGAGGAAAAGATAGTCAACTTCCAGTTTCTAGTGTAGCATCTAAGGAGCTTAGAAGCTGTTACTTCCCAGAGTGGATAAAAATACAAGACCCCTCTATATGTTGCTTGTAAGAGACTCATTTCAGACCTAAAAACACCTGCAAATTGAAAGTGAGGGGACAGAGAAACATTTATCATGTAAGTAGATGTCAAAGGAAAGCCAAGGTAGCAATACTTATATCAGACAAAATAGACTTTCTTTACTTATTTATTTCTTGTTTCAAGTTTTTTTTTTAAGATTTTATTTATTTATTTGAGAGAGAGAGAGAGCATGAGCCGGGGGAGAGGCAGAGGGAGAAACAGACTCCCCTGCTGAGCAGGGAGCCCAATTCGGGGCTTGATCCCAGGACCCTGGGATCAGGACTGAGCCAAAGGCAGCTGCTTAACCGACTGAGCCCCCCAGGTGCCCTTGTTTCAAGTTTTTACTTAAACTCTATTTAGTTAACATATAGTGTAATATTGGTTTCAGGAGTAGAATTTAGTGATTCATCACTTACATATAACACCCAGTGCTCATTACAAGTACCCTCCTTAATTCCCATCATCCATTTAGCTCATCCCCCGCCCACCTCCTTTCCAGCAGCCCTCAGTTTATTTTCTATAGTTAAGAGTCTTGGAACAAAATATACTTTAAAATGAAGACTGTGGGGCGCCTGGGTGGCTCAGTCATTAAGCATCTGCCTTCAACTCAGGTCATGATCCCAGGGTCTTGGGATCGAGCCCCGCATCAGGCTCCCTGCTCTGCGGGAAGCCTGCTTCTCCCTCTCCCACTCCCCCTGCTTGTGTTCCCTCTCTCGCTGTATCTCTCTCTGTGAAATAAATAAATAAAATCTTTTAAAAAAATAAAATAAAATAAATGACGACTGTAACAAGAAACAAAGAAGGACACCATATAATAATAAAGGGGACAATCCAACAAGAAGATATAACAACTGCAAATATTTATGGATCCAACATGGGAGCACCCAATACATAAAACTGTTAATAACAAACAAAAAGGAACTAATTAATAGCAATGCAATAATAGTAGGGGACTTTAATTTTTTTATTTAAATTCAATTAGCTAACATATAGTACATCATTAGTTTCAGATGTAATAGTAGGGGACTTGAACACCCCACTTACATTGATGGGCAGAGCATCCAAACAGAAAATCAACATGGGGACAGTGGCTTGGAATGACACACTGGGCCAGATGGATTTAACAGATATATTCAGAACTTTCCATCCTAAAACAGCAGAATGCATATTCTTTTCAAGTGCACATGGAACATTCTCCAGAATAGATCACCTATTAGGCCACAAAACAAGTCTCAACAAATTCAAAAAGATTGAAGTCATAGCATACATCATTTCCAACCACAACAATGTAAAACTAGAAGTCAACCACAAGAAAAAAACTGGAAAGAACACCAATACATGGAAGTTAAATAAGATGCTACTAAACAATGAATGGGTCAATCAAGAAATCAAAAATTATATGGAAATACATGAAAATGAAAATACAATGATCCAAAATCTTTGGATCTGCGAAAAGCAGATTTAAGAGGGAATCTTATAGCCATACAGGCCTACCTCAAGAAGCAAAAAGCTCTCAAACAATCTAACTTTACACCTCAAGGATCTAGAAAAACAACAATACACAAAACCCCAAACCAGCAGAAGGAAGGAAATACTAAGGATTAGAGCAGAAATAAATGAAGCAGAAACTAAAAAAACAATGGAACAGATCAGTGAAACCAGGAGCTGGTTTTTTAAAAAGATCAACAAAATTGAGAAACCTCTAGCCAGACTCAGAGAGAAAGAGAGAGAGGACTCAAATAAACAAAATCAGAAATGAAAGAGGAGAAAGAACAACTGATATTACAGAAATACAAAGGATTGTAAGAGAATATCATGAACAATTATATGCCAACAAATTGGACAACCCAGAAGAAACGGATACATTCCTAGATATGTATAATATCCCAAAACTGAATCAGGAAGAAATAGAAAATTTGAACAGACATCAGCAATGAAATTGAATCAGTAATTAAAAACTCCCAAAAAACAGAAGTCCAGGACAGACTGCTTCACAGGTGAATTCTATCAAACATTTAAAAAAGAAAGAAGAAAACTATTGTTTTTGAACTATTCCAAGAAACAGAAGAAGGAAAGCTTCCAAATTCATTCTATGAGGCCAGAATTACCTTGATACCAAAACCAGATAAAGACACCACAGGCCAAAATCTCTGATGAACATAAATGTAAACATCCTCAACAAACTACTAGCAAACTAAATCCAACAATACATTTAAAAAATCATTCACCACAATCAAGTGGAATTTATTCACAGGATGAAAGTTTGGTTCAATATTCTCAAATCAATCAGCATGATACATCTCATCAATAAAAGAAAGGATGGGGTGCCTGGGTGGCTCAGTCATTAAGCATCTGCCTTCGCCTCAGGTCATGATCCTGGGGGCCTGGGATCAAGCCCGGCGTTGAGCTCCCTGCTCAGTGGGAAGCCTGCTTCTCCCTCTCCCACTCCCCCTGCTTGTGTTCCCTCTCTCGCTGTCTCTCTCTGTCAAATAAAGTAAATAAAATCTTTTTTTAAAAAAAGGATAAAAATGATATCATCATTTTAATAGATGCAGAAAAAGCACTTGACAAAGTACATCAATTCATGATTTATAAAAACCCTCAACAGGGGGCGCCTGGCTGGTTCAGTTGGTAGAGCATGTGACTCTTGATCTTGGCCTCTTGAATTCAAGCCCCACATTTGGAAATAGAGCTTACTTAAAAAAACAAAACAAAACAAACAAACAAAACCCTCAACAAAGTAGATTTAGAGGAGGCATACCTCAACATAATAAAGGCTATCTATGAAACCCACAGTAAACATCATACTCAATGGGTAAAAACTGAGAGCTTTCTCCTAAGGTCAGGAACAAGATAAGGATGTTCACTCTCACCATTTTTATTCATTTTTCTTCAACACAGTACTGGAAGTCCTAGCCACAGCAGTCAGACCAAAAAAAAAAAAAAAAAGGGCATTCAAGTTGTTAAGAAAGAAGTAAAACTTTCACTGTTTGGAGATGACATGATACTACATATAGAAAACCCTAAAGACTCCACCAAAAAACTACTAGAACTGATAAGTGAATTCAGTAAAGCTGCAGGACACAAAATCTTTGTTCAGAAATTTGTTGTATTTCCACACACTAATAATGAAGCAGCAGAAAGTGAAATTAAGAAAACAATCTCATTTGCAATTCCACCAAAAATAATAAAATGCCTAGGAAAAAACTTAACCAAAGAAGTGAAAGACTTGTATTCTGAAAGCTATAAAACAATGATGAAAGAAATTGAAGATGACACAAAGAAATGGAAAGAAATTCCATGCTTATGGATTGGAAGAACAAATATTTTTAAGATGTCTATACTATCCAAAGCAATCTACACTTTAATGCAATCCCTATCAAGACACCAACAGTGTTTCTCATAGAACTCAAACAAACAATCCTAAAATTTGTATGGAACCACAAAAGGCCCTGAATAGCCAAAACAATCTTGAAAAAGAAAAAACTGGAGGTATCACAATTCCAGACTTCAAGTTACATTATATAGATGTAGTAATCAAAACAGTACAGTATGGGGGCCTGGGTGGCTCAGTCGTTAAGCGTCTGCCTTCGGCTCAGGTCATGATCCCAGGGTCCTGGGATCGAGTCCCACATCGGGCTCCCTCCTTGAGGGGAAGCCTGCTTCTCCCTCTCCCACTCCCGCTGCTGGTGTTCCTGCTCTCGCTATCTCTGTCTCTGTCAAATAAATAAATAAAATCTTTAAAAAAACAAAACAAAACAAAACAAAAAACAGTACAGTATTGGCACAAAGACAGACACATAGATCAATAGAACAGAATAGAAAACCCAGAAATAAACCCACAATTATTTGGTCAATTAATCTTCAGCAAAGGAGGAAAGAATATGCGGTAGGAAAAAAGATAATCTCTTCAACAAATGATATTGGGAAAACTGGGCAGCTATATGCAAAAGAATAAAACTGGACCACTTTCTTACACCATACACAAAAATAAAGTCAAAATAGATTAAAGACATAAATGTGAGATCTGAAACCATAAAAATCTTAGAAGAAAACATAGGCAGTAATTTCTCTGACATCGACTTTAACAACAGTTGTCTACATATGTCTCCTGAGGCAAGGAAAACAAAAGCAAAAATAAGCTATTGGGACTACATCGAAATAAGAAGCTTCTGCACAGCAAAGAAAACAATCAACAAAATTAAAAGGCAGCCTACTGAATGGGAGAATATATTTACAAATGACATATCCGATAAAGGGTTAGTATCCAAAATACGTAGAAAAGTGATACAACTCAACACACAAAAAAACAAATAATCCAGTTTAAAAATGGGCAGAAGACATGAACAGACATTTCTCCAAAAAAAGACATGTAGGTGGCCAATATAGACAAGAAAAGATGCTCAACATCACTCATAATCAGGAAAATGCAAATCAAAACCACAATGAAATATCCCCTGACACCTGTCAGAATGGCTGAAATGAAAAACAGAAGAAACAACAAGTGTGGGCAAGAATGTGGAAAAAAAGGAACCCTAGTGTATTGTTTGTGGGAATGCAAACTGGTGCAGCCATTATGGAAAACAGCATGAAGATTCTTCAAGAAGTTAAAAGTAGGGCG
The DNA here is from genome assembly GCF_029215605.1 of Mirounga angustirostris. Lineage (NCBI taxonomy): Eukaryota > Metazoa > Chordata > Mammalia > Carnivora > Phocidae > Mirounga > Mirounga angustirostris. The sequence goes on along the minus strand of NW_026991711.1, from coordinate 118,463,076 downwards.
CCTAGGTGGCTCAGTCATTAAGCGTCTGCCTTCGGCTCAGGTCATGATCCCAGGGTCCTGGGATCCAGTCCCACATGGGGCTCCCTGCTCGGCAAGAAGCCTGCTTCTCCCTCTCCCATTCCCCCTGCTTGTGTTCCTGCTCTCGCTATCTCTCTCTCTGTCAAATAAGTAAATAAAATCTTAAAAAGAAAAAAAAAAAGTTAAAAATAGAACCACCCTATGATCCAGTAATCACACTGGTATTTACCCAAAAAGTATAAGAACACTAATTTGAAGGAATACATGCACCCCTGTTTATTGCAGTATTATTTACAATAGCCAAATTATGGAAGCAGCTCAAATGTCCATCAGTAGATGAATGGATAAATAAGATGTGGTATATATATACAATGGAATATTATTCAGTCATAAAATAGAATTAAATCTTGCTATTTGCAACAACATAGGTGGATCTAGACAGTATAACACTAAGTGAAATCAGTCAGTCAGAGAAAGACAAATGATTTCATTTATATGTGGAACTTAAGAAATTTAAGAAACATAGCAAAGGATAAAGAGAGAGAGAGAGAGAAACCGAGAAACTGACTCTTAACTATAGAGAACAAACTGATGGTTACCAGAGGGGAGGTGGGTGAAGTAGGTGAAGGGGATTAAGAATACACCAATCCTGGGATGGGTTAGCCTGGTGATGGGTATTAAAGAGGGCACGTACTGAATGGAGCACTGGGTGTCATACGCAAACAATGAATCATGGAACACTGCATCAAAAACTAATGATGTATGGTGATTAACATAACATAATAAAATTTAAAAAAAAAGAATACACTAATCTTGATGAGCACTGAGTAATGCATGGAACTGTTGAATCACTATGTTGTACACCTGAAACTAGGGTAACACTCTATGATGACTATACTGGAATTAAAATAAAAAACTTAAAAAAAACCCACAGAAATTGTCACTCCCATCCACATGACAAGGGAAAAAAAAGCTGAATTGAAAATCAGCAATTCTTCTTAGATCCATTAGAGAACTGAGGTCACAAGGTAAACACCTGGCCTCAAAATTGGGGACAGGCAGATATAAAGAATCACAACTTACTGGAGGAGAAATTAGGAAAACCAGTGCTGGGGTAGGAAAAGCTAATCTGTAATTGATAAATTGCTGGAAGCTCAGTGTGGACAAATCTGAGGGTTAAAAATTTAAGAAGGAACCAAGCAATAGGGGGACCACACATCTTTGTGAGTGTTACCTCCAAGATGCCTACCATGTGCCCACAGTGAAAATCTGAGAAAATCCCTTGGTGCTTCTGGCTAGGGAAGGAGACATGTAGCCATTCTGAAATAAGCCTCGAGCATTCTCTTTGTAATGAAGTCTGACCTCAAGAGAAACTATTTTATGAGAGCCTGACCAACTGGGGGGACAGGAAATACCCAAACACCCTCTAGCCTTCCTGTCTCACCTAGAGGGGAAAGGGCAAAGCTGTAAAGCATGTGTGAAGGTCATAGCCCAGAGGCACAAGCTCAATAAAGATTGAGACCTAATCATAGGACTATAGAAGTGTCCTCCCCCAACACCTCACATGAAGTGGGCTCCAATAAAACAGTGGACTACAATGGAAATAACTACATACCTCAGACCTTATTTAAGAAGTCTTCTGGGGTGCCTGGGTGGTTCAGTCAGTTAAGCATCTGCCTTTGGCTTAGGTCATGATCTCAGGGTCCTGGGATCGAGCCCCATATTGGGTTTCCCTACTCAGCTGGGAGTCTGCTTCTCCCTCTCCCTCTGCCCCTCCTCCTTGCTCATACTCTCTCTCTCTCTCTCAAATAAATAAAATCTTAGAAAAAAAAAAGAAGTCTCTCAAAAACAAAACAAAACCGCTCAGGTGGTTAAGTGTCTGACTCCTGATCTCAGCTCAGGTCTTGATCTCAGGGTCATGAGTACAAGCCTCACATTGGGCTCTACAATGGGTATAGACCCTACTTAAAAAAAAAAAAAGAATTCTAAAAAAAGAAGAAGAAGAAGGTAGCAGGAGGGGAAGAATGAAGCAGGGGAAATCGGAGGGTAGACGAACCATGAGAGACAATGGACTCTGAAAAACAAACTGAGGGTTCTAGAGGGGAGGGGGGTGGGAGGATGGGTTAGCCTGGTGATGGGTATTGAGGAGGGCACATTCTGCATGGAGCACTGGGTGTTATGCACAAACAATGAATCATGGAACACTACATCTAAAACTAATGATGTAATGTATGGGGATTAACATAAGAATAAAAAAAAAAGAATTCTCTCACGTCCTTGATTTCAAACTATATTACAAAGCTATAGTATCAAAACACTATGGTATTAGCATAAAAGCAGATGTATAGATCAATGTAATAGACTAAAGAGCACAGAAATAAACCCAAGCGTATATGGTCAATTAATTTATGACAAAAGAGGTAAGAATATACAATGGGAAAAGGACAGTCTCATCAATAAATGGTATTGGGAAAATTGGACATCCACATGCAAAAGAATGAAACTGGACCACTATCTTACACCATACACAAAAATTTACCAAAATGGATTAAAGACTTGAATGTAAGACCAGAAACCATAAAACTACTAGAAGAAAACATAGGCAGTATGCTCCTTGACGTCACTCTTGGTGATATTTTTTGGATCTGACCTAAAGGCAATGGCAACAAAAGCAAAAATAAACAAATGGGACTGAATTGAACTAAAAAGCTTCTGCACAGTAAAGGAAACCATCAACAAAATAGAAAGGTAGCCTACTCAATGGGAGAAAATAATTGCAAAGGATATATCTGATAAGGGGTTAATATCATTATATTAATATATCATTATATTGTGTATATATATACACACACAACACACACACAATGGAATACTACTCAGCCAGAAAAAGAATGAAATCTTGCCATTTGTGACAACATGGATGGACCTGGAGGGTATTATGCTAAGTGAAATATGTCAGACAGAGAAAGACAAATACCACAGATTTCGTTTAAACATGGGATCTAAAAAATCAAAACAAACAAATATACAAAACAAAACTCAGAGAATAGATTGATTGGTAGTTGCAGGGGGCAGGCAGGTAGTTGAAAGGGATCAAGAGGTACAAAATTCCAGTATACAATAAGTAAGTCACAGGGATGTAATATACAGCATGATGACGATAATCAATAATATTATATTGTAAATTTGAAAATTACAAAGAAAGCAAATCTTAAAATATTTCTCATCACAAGAAAAAATGTTGTAACTTTGTATGGTGACAGATGTTAACTAGATTTATCGTGGTGATTATTTTGCAATGTACACAATGTGTAATCATTATATTGTATACCTCAAACTAATATAATGTTGTATGTCAATTATACATACATACATACATACATACATAAAACTCCTGATTCTGTCAGGAACCTAAAGATAATAGGGGAGACAAAAACAAGGACATCAGAGGAAATTTAGTCTCTGATACCTACAGTTACAGCAAACAGTAAACACAGCCTAAACCCTAGCTAGATAAACAGGCATCAGAACTAAACTCAACTATGGCAGGGATATTAGAATTATGATACCAGGATTTAAATTAATTATATTAATATGCTAAAGGTGCTAAGGGAAAAAGTGTATAACATGCATGGGAAATTAGATGGTAACTACACTTACAGCAGTGAGCATTTTGTAATGGATATACAGTTGATCCTTGAACAACATGCGTTGAACTGCATGGTTCCACTTACATGCAGACTTTTTTACAGTACTGTAAATGTATTTTCTTTATGATTTTTTTTGTTTTTGTAAAGATTTTATTTATTTATTTGAGAGAAAGAGAGTAAGTGAGAGAGAGAGAGCACAAGCCAGGTGGGGAGAGGCAGAGGGAAAAGCAGACTCCCTGCTGAGCAGGGAGCCTGATATGGGGCTCAATCCCAGGATACTGGGACCATGACCTGAGCTGAAGGCAGATGCTTAACCAACTGGGCCACCCAGGTGACCCTTTTCTTTATGATTTTATTAATAGCATTTTCTTTTCTCTAGCTTTATTGCAAGAATACAGTACATAATACATATAAAATATAAAATATGTGTTAACTGTTTATGTTATTGTTAAGGCTTTTGGTCAACAGTAGGCAATTAGTAGCTAAGTTTTTGGGGAATCAAAAGTTATATGTGGATTTTTGACTGTGCAGGGGGTAGCACCCCAATCCAGGTTATTCAAAGGGTCAACTATAATTGTCAAATCGCTGTATGTACACCTAAACCTAATATAATATGTCATCTATACTTCAATTTTTTTTAAAAGATTTTATTTATTTATTTTGGCAGAGAGAGACAGCGAGAGAGGGAACAGAAGCAGGGGGAGTTGGAGAGGGAGAAGCGGGCTTTCCACCAAGCAGGAAGCCCCATGAGGGGCTCGATCCCAGGACCCTGGGATCATGACCCGAGCTGAAGGCACATGCTTAACGACTGAGCCACCCAGGCATCCCTATACTTCAATTTAAAAAAAAAAAGATCAAATGGGTAATGTAAGCAGAGAGATGGAAACCCTAGGAAAGAATCAAGAGGAAATACTAAATATCAAAAATACTGTAAAGGAAATGAAGAATATTTTTAATAAGTTCATCAATGTACTGGAGATGGCTGAAGAATCTGTGAGTTTAAGAAACGTCTTAACATCTCTGCCATATCTGAGTCTGGTTACGATGCTTGCTCTTTCTACTGTTTCATGTTCATTTTGTCTTTCAGTATGCCTTGTAATCATTGGTTGAAAGCCAGACATGATATGCTTAGTAAAAAAAAAACTGAAGAAAATAGGTCTGTAGTGGGAGGTTTTACATTTGACCAGTTAGGGGTTACGTTGTGTTCTGCAAAAGACTTACTAAATCAAAAACTATGGAGTGGGATCCAGCAATTTGTGTTTTTAACAAGCCCTCCCACTGGTTCTGATGAATGCCAAATTTGAAAACTACTTCTATACCATCACAATTATTAAGACCATGGTAAATTAGGGAAAAGTATAGGTAGAAGAGCATGCACTGGCTTTTATAATAGCTCCAGCATTTGAGAAAGATAAGGACAATTATAAGAAATGTGGAGTTGGTTGGTTTTTGTTAATTATTATAAATGTGCTACAGGAAGGAAAAGACAAGCTCATGTTAGCCAGCTATCTACTCAAGGCATATCATGAAAGCTAGAAATCATCTATGGCAGCCTTTAAAGAGACTTTCAGAACCAGGGTTCCTTTGAGAAATGTTTGATTTAAGACTGAGACAGAGAAAATACAAGGTGAGACTGAAGCATTATGGTACCAGAAAGTAAAGAAATGCTCAAAAAAAAAAGAATAGGGGCACATCAAAAAGACATGGAAGGTAAAGCTTAATTCCCTCCCTTTCCTTTGAGGAATGGCCTAGCCTCAGTAACCTGCTTCCTTAGAGTAGGGAAAGGGAAAAATATTAACTATAAAATGGAAGAACTTGGCAAATGGTACATTTTGAAGTGCTGAACAGTTACCATCTGCAGAAATCATGTGAATATCATGTACCCCCTACAATGATGTGATGAGGACACCTCACCTCAGAGGTATTCTTTCCAAAACCCCATAACACCCATCTAAGCATGAAAAAGTCATCAGACAAACCTAGATTCGGGGACAGTCTATAGGATATCTGATCAGCACTCCTCAAGGCTATCAAGGTCATGAAAAACAAGACTAAGAAATTGCCACGAATCAGAGGAGACTAGGGACACATGACAACTAAATGAAATGTGCTACCCTGGTATGCAGAAAAGAATTAAGAGGGATGCCTGGGTGGCTTAGTCAGTTGGGCGTCTGCCTTTGGCTCAGGTTTTGATCCCAGGGTCCTGGGATCGAGCCCCGCAGTGGGTTCCCTGCTCAGCAAGGGAGTCTGTTTCTCCCTCTCCCTCTGCCCCTCCCCCTGCTTGTGCTCTTTCTCTCTCTCTCTCTGACAAATAAATAAAATCTTAAAAAAGAAAAAGTTAACAAAGCAGTCTTGAGATTGCTATCCTTGGAAAGGTCTGCTTGCAAGGTTGGCCCTTGACTGGTGTCTGGGAACTTAGATTTTGGGGGAGTTCCCACAATTCCCTTGTAAGCATGGCTCATGGTGCCTAAACTGTTTGTACAAATAATACAATTTATGGTGAACACCTGCTTTCCTTCTGAGAGTCTAGAAATTTGGGTGCTTGTTAGCTAGAGGGTACCTGTGTGACTAGTCCTTAATAGAAATCCTAGGCATTGAATGTGCAATGAGCTTACGGGCAGACAATATTTCTGGTTATCACAACTTGTTGCTAAAGAAATTAAACATGTCCTGGGCGCCTGGGTGGCTCAGTTGGTTAAGCGACTGCCTTTGGCTCAGGTCATGATCCTGGAGTCCTGGGATCGAGTCCCATATCAGGCTCCTTGCTCGGCAGGGGGTCTGCTTCTCCCTCTGACCCTCCCCCCTCTCATGTGCTCTCTCTATCTCATTCTCTCTCTCAAATAAATAAATAAAATCTTTAAAAAAAAAAAAAGAAATTAAACATGTCCTGTGTGACTCCACTGAGAGGGGACTCTTGGAAGCTTATACTTCTGGACTTACCCCAGGTACCATTTCTCTTTGCTGATTTTGTTTTGTAGCCTTTCATTGTAATAAATCATAGTCATGAGGATGACCAAATGCTGATTCCTGAGTCCTGGCAAATCATTAAACTTGGGGGTGGCCTCGGGGAACCTTGACACAGCTGGATTGGATCCTGGGGAAAAAAAGAGAACATTAATGTAAACATTGGTAAAATCCAAATAAAGTTTGGAGTTTAGTTAATGGCAATGAGCCAATGTTGGTGTTTTAGCTTTGACAAATGTATCATGGAACTGTAAGATCTTAACAATGGGAGAAACAGGGTGAGGGGTAAATGAGAACTCCCTATACTATCTTTGTAAATCTAAAATTATTCCAAAATAAAAAAATTTATTAAAAAAGTAACACTCAGGAGGGATGGGGTGGCTGGGTGATGGACATTGGGGAGGGTATGTACTATAGTGAGCGCTGTGAATTGTGTGAGACTGATGAATCACAGACCTGTACCCTTGAAACAAATAATACATTATATGTTAATAACAAATTTAAAGAAAAGTAACACTCAAACAAAATGCTTTGGAAATTCATAAAAAAGACTATACCATTCATATACCATTCATCAGAAAGAGAGAGAGGGAGAGAGATTATCTAAACTGAAACACAAAGAAAAAAACGAGAGGGAGCAAGTGAGAGAATGCAAGCATTTTATTTACTGTAGCCACAGGGACAGATTGTAGTTTTTTTTAAAAAAAATCAAACTCAGGATCCAACTGTGAGAGCAGCAGAATTTAGAACGTTGAATTCATAACCCATAGCATGTCTCCTAAACTAAAGTCAGGGCCTGGAAGGGAGAATAATGAGACCCTGAGATCTAGAGTCACTTGGCCTTCCTATGGGATAGTGACCTCCCTTTGAAAACCATGCAGAAATCTCACCTGAGAAGATGCCTTCCAAGATGCTAGATTCCCTTAAGATTTGCCACAACTATCTCCAGTGTTTCTAGACCAATAACTAGAGTCAACTTTCATCATGGCCTTACTGGGGGAGCACTGTCCCTGCTTTGGAATAAAAAAGATTGTTCACCAAACACGCACTGGCAGAATTGGAAGAACACACCTGGCTGGGGATGGATCTTGGTATATGTTTAGGGAATGTGCTCTGAGGTAAGGATATTCTAGATCTGTTGAGTGTAAATCCAAAATAACCAAGAAAACCCTAAAGAACTGAATTGAACTGAAATTGATAAGATTATTTTCTGTTACCAGGGATCCCCTGTTATAGGGGCACAAAAGAGGTTATATCACAGAAAAATGTAAAAGTTGCATTTCTTTACACAGCAGAATTTGTGAGCTGTCAGTGACATATCTTTTAATTCTTCAATAACTTCATCAGGTGAAGTTGCAGTGAATAATCTTTGTCTCCTCTTGTTCCTAACACAGAGTCTGGCTCTTAGTTACTATTTAGAAATTTGCTCATTTAAGGAACTCACCAGGAGACTGGGTACACACAGAGAAAGGTAACTACCTATAGATTCTTGAGTATGCTTGCCATTCAAGGTGAGAAGTGTCTTTAAAATGTGAATGCTTTCCAAAGGCTAATCCTCAGCCCTTTGTTCTTAGTACAAGCTCTTCTACAATATCTCTTCTAATGGCTTTCAAGCGCTGCAATAACCTGCTAAACTGTTCTGTGAGATTCTGCTACTTCAGATACATGGTGCATGCTGATGTCAGATTACCATCCAGATACTTTTTTTAGTATGTTACTCTGCTGCTCAAATTCTTTAAATGAGGGGCGCCTGGGTGGCTCAGCTGTTAAGCGTCTGCCTTCGGTCATGATCCCAGGGTCCTGGGATTCGAGCCCCACATAGGGCTCTCTGCTCAGCGGGAAGCCTGCTTTCCTCTCCCACTCCCCCTGCTTGTGTTCCCTCTCTCTTGTCTCTCTCTCTCTGTCAAAAAAAAAAAAAAATCTTTAAATGAGTATTTAGGGCCTTACATGCTAAAATTAAACCATCTTAGCTTCTTGAAGACTTTTCCCAATCTGTTTCCTCTTTTTCTAGTCTTATTTTCCATTCCAACTCTAAGTCTTAATCCTAGAAAGTTTCTAAACATATCTTTAACATCCTAGGTTCAGTGTTTTTTTTTTTTGAAAACCAGCTCCCTTCACCTGCAAATCTTTATTTGTGCACCAAGTTTATAGAACATGCAACCACCTTTCTGAACTATTTCATGTGTAAGGGTTCTCTGGTTGTAAATGCTTTTATTTGACCCGTTGTCAAAATGTGGAAATAATTCTTAACATTTAAAAATCATTGAAAAATTTTAAGTTCTAGTAGGGCCCACACTTCAACAAATGACTAAAGTTTACTAGCAGCCGCCATCTTTGGATATGTGTTGTTCAGTTGGATAGTCACAACTACATTGGAAAAATATTTACTGAACACCCATTACTTGCCAGACACTCTTCTGGATGCTGGGGATAAAGCAATGAACAAAACTGGTCATGGAGTTTATATGCTAAAGAGGAGGGACAGAAAACATAAGTATACGACATATTAGGAAGTGATAAATGCTATAGATCGAGCAAGCAGGGGACAGGGTTAAGAGGGATAGGACTTAGACAGATGGGACTGATGGCATCTTGAGCTCTTCATTTGTTTTGACCCTGATTTATTTGGAGCAGAGGCATTGTAAAAAAAAAAAAAAAAAAAGATGTCATGTAGGTTGTCTAAAAATAAAATGCATTTAAACTTAAAAAAAAAAAAGAGGGATAGGGAATTTCTGGTTGGGAAGCGCACCTGCACTTTTCTATTCACTTAAATAACTGGCTGGCTCCTTCGGAAATTTGATTTGTGGCCCCTAGCAGAATTCTAATACACTGTCTTGCGCATGCTATACACTGGCCCTAAAGAACTGTCAGCAGGTTGAAGGCAGGAAGTGTGTGCCTCATTCGTCTTTGGATTCCCAGAGTCGAGCAGTGTTTTCAGGGCGAAAAGTTAGGGAATCCCCACAGAGCTATAGTTACTTCGGCCACTGCTTTCCAGGGTGGTTATTCCAACAGGGGTAGACGCCGAGGCTCCATCCGTTTCCAGGGCAAGCGGACTGTGACGCAAGCGCAGCCACTAGTCTGCCCTCGAGGGATCAGACTGCATCTTAGGAACGAATTAAACGAGCGAGAACGAGAGCCTCTGAACGCGGAAAACGCCGCACGACCACGCCCCTTCAGTGTCGCCGCCCGCAAGGCGGCTTCCGGGCCTCTAGGGTCGCCCAGTTCTAGGCGCGACAACTTCCGGCCCCGAAGGTCCCCTGCTCCGTGGCTTGCCGGGGTCCTAGCGATGGAAAGGTGGCCGCGGCGGCCGCCTGACACCCCCCTCCCCCCAACGGAAGCCTGGGACAATGGCTGCTGCCTTTTCCGGGGAGGCGGCGGCGACAGGAGCGCTGAAAGGATACGCACGCCGGCGGGAGCTCGTTCCGGGAAGAGAATTAGGCTGGAGCTCGGGGGTGGAGTGCGGACCCGGAGCTGGCCCGTCAGGCGGGAGCCGGGCAGGTGCGGTGGCGGAAGTGCGAGGACGCGGTCGGAGTGGAGCCGTCTAGGAAGCGGCGGCCGCGGGTCACCCAGCCTGGAGCAGCCGCCGCCCCACAGCCAGACCGCAGCGATTAGGGTTCAGGCGACGGAAAGATGCCTCTGTTCACCGCTAACCCCTTCGAGCAAGACGTGGGTAAGTGCTGGGCACGGGCTCGGGCCGCTGTTTGTCTTGCTAGAAAGTGGGCGGCGGCGACTCCGGGGACTGGAAAGCCAAGCAAAGGGAGAGAAGGGGGCGGCGCCGCTGCCTCGCCGCCCGGAGTTTTCAGGGGGCTACCTTGACGCGTCGCTAGCGGCCTGGGGCGTGTCTCTTGTACACCTGAGGTTGGAGTCCCCGAAAGAAGATTTTTTTCCCTCGCCGAGCGCCGGAATAGGGAAGAGCCTGTGGCTCGCTGGGGACTGGACCAAGTAAGCAATTGCAGAGTTGATGATATAAACTTCCTGCTCCGTCTACAATTGGTTCATCACCACTCCCTCCCTCAACTTGTAGATGATGCAGCGGTGGAAAGACCCTGCTGTCTGAGGCAGCCCAACACTAGAGACCTCGACTTGCCTCCATTCAATAGGAAAGCACTATTTCACCTCGGTCCTCTACAAACGCGTCCAAGCTCTGATAGCACAGCTTCAGAATTTATCTACAAAGGTTCGAAGTGTTACTCTCTATCCATGGATGGCGCCAAGTGCTCCGAGATGTTTTGTCTTAGGGTATGAAAAGGAAAGCCCTAGGGCGCCTGGGTGGCTCAGTTGGTTAAGCAACTGCCTTCGGCTCAGGTCATGATCCCGGAGTCCTGGGATCAAGTCCCACATCGGGCTCCCGGCTCAGCGGGGAGCCTGCTTCTCCCTCTGACCCTCTCCCTTCTCATGCTGTTTCTCTCTCCCTCCCTCTCTAATAAATAAATAAAATCTTTAAAAAAAAAAAAAAGAAAGAAAGAAAAGGAAAGCCCTAGGATCTCAAAATAGTTTAGAACAACTACTGTCTTATTTGTTGGAGTTGTAAGAGCGATGTTTTTAGTGACTGTTGAATGAAAAGAAAGATGATAGGATATGAGAACTTATTTTGGGCACTAAAAGAACAGTGAAATAAACTGGCCTTCCCCCCAGTGACTCCTAAGGTCCCTGTGTGGCTTAGTGGATCACAGTTTAATATTACTCTAGAAAAGGAGGCGCTGCTGTTCAAACAGAAAACACTGCCGTGTATAGATTATTTCATTGGCAGTGCCACCAATCACAGCTTCAAGGACTTGTTAGTTCAAGTATGATTGAAGTCACTATCCAAAAGACAGTTGGAGGATAAAAGGTCAAGTTTGATTGAGGCCCACCAGTAACAACAACAACAACTACTACTACTACTACTACTTCTTTTTCTTCTTCATCTTTTCCTTAAGGGGGGTGCAGGAGAGAGTATCTCAAGTGGGCTCTGCACCCAACACAGCCTCGATCTCATGACTCTGAGATCATGACCTGAGCTGAAATCAAGAGTCAGATGTTCAACCAACTGAGCCACCCAGGTGCCCCCCACCAATAACTTCTTTTAGACATGTGAATGGGGGACACCTGAGTGGCTCAGTCGCATGAGCCTTCAGCTCAGGTCATGATTTCCAGGTCCTAGGTTCCAGCCCTGCATCAGGCTCCCCACTCAGTGGGGAGTCTGCTTCTTCCTCTCTCTCTGCCCCTCCCTACTGCTCTCTCTCTCAAATAAATAAATAAAATCTTAAAAAAAAAAAAAAGACACATGATGGAATTAGTAGAAAAAGTGGAATGAAATACTATGGAGTTTAAATTGCCCTTAAATCCATATCACAGAAGAAAAGTTATATATTACATTTTTCAGAACTGAAATCTTTTAATTTGAAATAGTTAAGTAATATAAGCAAGTTATTATTTAACGTAGGATGTCTACAGGAATATGTTCCTTTGCAGTGTCATTGCCTTTTCACTTAACCTTTTTGATTCAGTCAGATTTTTATTACCGTTGGGGTTTTTTTGTCATTCTTCTGTTCACTTTTCATTCAACAAACAACATTGAATGATTACTGTGTGTATCTGTATTGTGTTAATTTCTGGGAACACAAAAATTTAATAGACTGCTCTCAAGGAACTCTCAGTCTAATGGAGGATATGTACATATGTAAAATGATAATTGTAATATAATGTGATAAATATAGTACTGGAAATACACAAGATGCTTTACATTCTTTCTTTCTTTAAAAGTCATCTTCCCTGGGCACCTGGGTGGCTCAGTTGGTTGAGAGGCTGCCTTCAGCTCGGGTCATGATCCCAGAGTCCTGGGATCGAGTCCCACATCGGGCTCCTTGCTCAGCAGAGAGCCTGCTTCTCCCTCTCCCTCTGTCTGCCTCTCTGCCTGCTTGTGCTCTCTCTATCTCTGTCAAATAAATAAATAAATAAAATCTTTAAAAAAATAAAATAAAAATAAAAGTCATCTTCCCTGAAAAGACAACAAGGACTTTCAGGCATATGCTTTCTCTGTAAAGATAATTGACATTATCCTCTCTCTCTCTCTCCTCCTTTCTTGACAGCAATTCTGCCTGCAGGAAGTAACCACCTCTAACTATATGTATGATAAGGTCATTTTATAATGAAGGTTTTTTTTTTTAAGATTTTATTTATTTGACAGAGAGAGACACAGCGAGAGAGGGAACACAAGCAGGGGGAGTGGGAGAGGGAGAAGCAGGCTTCCCGCTGAGCAGGGAGCCCGATGCGGGGCTCGATCCCAGGACCCTGGCATCATAACCTGAGCCGAAGGCAGACGTTTAATGACTGAGCCATTCAGGCGCCCCTATAATGAAGGGTTTTTAAAGGTGAAACCAGGGGCACCTGGGTGGCTCAGTTGGTTAAGCGACTGCCTTCGGCTCAGGTCATGATCCTGGAGTCCCGGGATCGAGTCCCGCATCGGGCTCCCTGCTCGGCAGGGAGTCTGCTTCTCCCTCTGACCCTCCTCCCTCTCATGCTCTCTGTCTCTCATTCTCTCTCTCGCAAATAAATAAAATCTTAAAAAAAAAATAAAAAATAAAGGTGAAACCACATTCCTTTCATCGACCTCCTTCACTGGAGGTCAAGCATTCTTGTCTGACGTCATTCATGTGGGGAAGCAATTCTTCCCTGAGACCTTGAGAAAAAGCTGTAGTGGGTCAAGATGTCTACGAGGCATTCATAAGTTGATGATGGTATATGACTTGTCAAATGGAAGCAGGCTACAGGCTAGGAAGTAAGGATCTCCAGCAGGCTCCTATTTTTTTCTTAGAGTCAGATCCTACAATCCTTGACGTGTATGTTAGCTATGGTAGCATTAGAGCTCTTTAAATATTTTATTTGATTTCTTCAAATCTGGATTTTTGCTTTGTTCAATAAAATTCTTTTGAAGCTGTGTCGAGCAAAAAAAGAAAACATATCTACACATATCCAACTATTCTTCCCCCACCTCCACATCTTAAGGTGGGTGTGTAGGGTTCTTGAGGTGGAGATTGGGGCAGCCATTCTGAGAGAATTAAAGAGGAAAGTGAAATATGAGGGACAGAGCCACAGTAGGAAGATTGCGTAGATAGTGTTAAAAAGGAAGATGTCATTTCCCTATATTTTATGCCAATTTTTCCAGTGTCGCTTCATTGCTTCCCAAGTCATGCCTTGTCTTTTCTCCAACTCTAGTTCAGTTCTTACTTGCACATCTTTTTTCTCCCTGCTCAAGCCAGACAGCCTTTTTTTTTGGCCATTTTCTGCTTTTGTGCCATTTTCTATTTACTGATACACTTTTTCTTTTTTCAACAACCTTATTATCGCCTTCCTTATAGATATACTAACTTATGTCCTACAAAGCTGAGCTCAGATTCTACCTCTGTAAAACATTTAATGACATAGTGGATTGAAGTGTGAACTTTTATCTTGAAAGGAAACTTTTTTTTTTTTTAAAGATTTTATTTATTTATTTGATGGAGAGAGAGGCAGGGAGAGGGGGAACACAAGCAAGGGGAGCAGCAGAGGGAGAAGCAGGCCTCCTGCAGAGCAGGGAGCCCAATGCGGGGCTCGATCCCAGGACCCTGGGATCAAGACCTGAGCGGAAGGCAGACGCTTAACGACTGAGCCACCCAGGACCAAAAGGAAACTTTTTTTAAAAAAGGATTTATTTATGTATTTGTGAGAGCAGGGGTCGGGGGGCAGGTGGAGAGGCAAAGGGGGAGAGAGAGAGAACCTGAAGCAGGCTTCACACCCAGTGCGGAGCACAACTTGGGGGCTTGATCTCACACCTCAGCCGAAATCAAGAACTGGTTGCTTAACCAACTGAGCCACCCAGGTGCAGTGAAAGAAGACTTTTTAAGTGAAATTTGAATGAATATATTGCTGTGTCTTTGTCTTGTGTTAGAAGAATGTAACTGTGAGGTAGCTTGGGCTTTTGGTCCAGGGATCTTTTTCTCCAGTGAAATTTTATAAGAAATGCTTAATAGGAGGGTCTTGCTGGCTCAGTAGGTGGAACATGCAACTCTTGATCTAGGGGTCCTAAGTTTAAACCCCGGGGTGGGTTTAGAGTTTACTTTAAAAAAAAAAAAAGGAGGGTGCCTGGGTGGCTCAGTTGGTTAAGTGACTGCCTTCGGCTCAGGTCATGATCCTGGAGTCCCGGGATCGAGTCCCGCATCGGGCTCCCTGCTGGGCAGGGAGTCTGCTTCTCTCTCTGAATCTCCCTCCTCTCATGCTCTCTATCTCTTTCTCTCTCTCAAATAAAAAAAAAAAAAAAAAAAAAAAAGGAAAGAAATGCTTACATAAAAATAGATATTGATAGTGCTCCTTTAATACAATTTACTATGTTCAGATTTATAACATTTATATACTTAAGGCAATTCTCGAACACAGTGAGGTTGCTATAATCTTTTCAAGAAATTACAATTAAGTATTTCGTTATGGATGAGAATGATCACTTTAATAGTTAATTTCTTTCTGTATTTTGTTTACAACCTTAAGCCTTTAGATACTTAACACATTTTAGTTGATGTATTTTAGCATAAAGTCCTTTTCCTATCAGCCAACTCTGTCAAGCCTAATATTTTGCCATACTTTATCTTTTTTAAGAAAACATTCAAGATAGAGTTGAAATTCTTCGGAATATTTAGCAGCTGTTCTTTTCCTATTCTATTCCTAATCCTATTCTTTTTCCTCCCTTCTCAGAGTTAAACGCTCTCCAAAAAGATACAACTGTATTTTTTTTTAATTTTTTTTTTTTTTAAGATTTTATTTATTTGCGAGAGAGAGAATGAGAGACAGAGAGCATGAGAGGGAGGAGGGTCAGAGGGAGAAGCAGACTCCCTGCTGAGCAGGGAGCCCGTTGTGGGACTCGATCCCGGGACTCCAGGATCATGACCTGAGCCGAAGGCAGTCGCTTAACCAACTGAGCCACCCAGGCACCCGATACAACTGTATTTTATAATATAAATAACACACATGCAAATACACTATACGTATTGTTTTGCATGTTTTTAAACTTCATAAAAAAGTGTCATTCTTTGTCATTTGTATCTTGTCATTCAGCATTTTTGTGAATTATTTCTGTCATATTTGTAGCTTTAGTTCATTAATTTTAACAGTTGTGTGTGGTATTCCACTGTATGGATAGACCACATTATTTGTTCATTCTTCTATTGATGGACATGAAGTTTTTTCCAGGTTTTTGCCATAGACAACAGTGCAGTGAAAGTTCTTACTCATGTTTTCTTGTTTATGTGAGTGAGAGATTCTCTAGGGATTATATCTTGAAGTAAATTCCTTCATCGGGCTCCCTGCTCAGCAGGGAGTCTGCTTCTCTGACCCTTCCCCCTCTCATGTGTTCTCTCTCTCTAATTCTCTCTCAAATAAATAAAATCTTTAAATACAGATAGTGCAGACTTGCAAAATATTAGTGCAGAGCTGTCTTTCCAAGTGCATATGGAAGATTTTACTCCCACCAACAGTGGCAGTGAAGTTCTTTCTTGTTCCACATCCTTACAAACCCTGGGTGTTGTCATATTTTTAAATCTATTCCAAGTTGATGGGTGTGAAATAGGGCAGTGTTTTCATTTCAGCTTCATTGCTAGTAAAGTTGAGCATCTTTTCACATATTTCGTGGTTATTTTGTTTTCTTTTTCTGTAAATTACCTGCTTGTTACTTTTACTTACTGCTCTGTTGGATTATTTTGTCATATTGAATTTTAGAGTTCCTTATACATTCTCTACTAATCTCTTGTTGGTTGTGTGAATTGCAAATATGTGTCTCAGTTTGTTGCTTTTTATTTTCTGATGTCTTTTACTAAGAAAATTTAGGATTTTTAAAAAGACTATATTTACTCATTTGAGAAAGAGAGAGAGAGAGCATGCAGGAACGGGGACGGGGAGAGGGAGAAACAGACTCCCTGCTGAGCAGAGAGCCCGAAGTGGGACTCCATCCCAGGACTGAGTGAGACACCATGACCTGAGCCAAAGGCAGATGCTTAACCAAGTGAGCCACCCAGGCACTCCAAGAAAATTTAAGTTTTAATTCATTGGTACTGTCTTTCTTGATTTCATTTTTCTTATTTTAAGCCTTCTCTACCCTGAGGTTATAAGGATCTTGTCATATTTTTTTCTGAAAGATTTTTAGAGTTTTGATTTTCACAGTTAGGTCTTTAATCCACCTGGACTTGATCTTTGTGTAGGGTCTGAGGAGGAATTTGATTGGATAATCAGCTATAGTAGACAGTAATTTATTGTCTTATCACTACTTACTGAATTGTCCTTTCCCCATGATTTTGGAACACTCTTTCATACAGTACATTCCTTATATGAAGCCTGTGTCTCTGCTTTTGGTCCTTCTACACTGTTCTCTGTCTATTCTGCCACCAATACCACATTTAAATGTCAGTGGCCTTGGGCAAGCTCCCCTGTTTTGTTTTTCTTCATTTTCATAGCCTTAGCTGTTTTTGGACCTTGTTCTTTCATATGGGTTTATGATCAGAGTGCTATAATCATAAAAGGGAATTTCTTTTATGCTGTTTTAGCATTTAAGAGAAAAGGCATTGTAATTTATATTTTTGTGTCCTGTGAACTGATGATGTTGATAATTAAAAGTAAATGTTTTATTCCTTGTAATAATAATTAGTTCTAAGCTTACTTAGATTATAGTTTGAAAGTAAGGCAAGAGGGCAAGAGGATGATTTTTCTACAAGTAAATATGCAATATAATACTATAGCCATGTTCTTAGGTGGATGTGTCCCTATGCTGCTTTTTTTGTTTAGATGAAAGAACCTTAAGGGTGTTTTAAGTGTTAAAAGAGTAGACCTTGTTTATAGTATGTAGTATAGAATATCAGACTCCAGTTACTTGACAACTTATAATTCTAACCATCTATCACTTAGATATCAAAATAAAACTTAAGGATATATAGTTTTTTTTTAATCTCCTGTTATTTTTTTTCTTTCCTTGGTTGCCTTGTGTCCCCAAATCTAACCTTCCCCTTCCCCCTCCTTTTGGTTTTTCACTTTGTCTTTTACAAAGTTTTGTTTCTTTTTGTTTGTTTGTTTTTAAGATTTTGTTTATTCATTTGAGAGATGGAGAGAGGGCACGAGTGGGGGGGAGGGGCAGAGGGAGAAGGACAAGCAAGCAGACTCCCCGCTGAGTAGCCATGGGGCTCAATCTTAGGACCCCGAGATCATGACCTAAGCCAAAGGCAGACGCTCAACCAACTGAGCCACCCGGGTGCCCTGTCTTTTACAAAGCGTCTAAAAATATTTTGCTCATAGTCTTCTTTCCTATTTCAGTTATCCGTCAATCAGCAACATTTGTCAAACTCCCTTGGTGAGCATATTGTTTCTAGAAACCAGAGACATTTGGGTATTGCTCATCCTTTTCCCTTATCCTTTCCTTTTTAGGACTGAAGTTCACATTGGCTTATTGGCATCTTCAAGTCTTGGAGTAATAAATCTTGCTTCCCATCTTTTAGACTACCCTTAACATTATTATTTTTTAATTTTTTCTTAAATTCTAGTCAGTTAACATACAGTGCAATATTGGTTCAGGAGTAGAATTCAGTGATTCATCACTTATATACCACACCCAGTGCTCATCCCAACAAGTGCCCTCCTTAATACCCATCACCCATTTAGCCCATCTCCCACCCACCTCCCTCCATCAACCCTCTGTTCTCTATCATTAAGAGTCTCTTATAGTTTGTTTCCCTCTTCCCCCCCCCTTTTCCCCTTTCCATATGTTCATCTGTTTTGTTTCTTAAATTCCACATATGAGTGAAATAATATGGTATTTGTCTTTCTAAGTTTTTTTAATGGACCTATAACTGCTGATGTCTGAAGGATAAGCACCTCTCCTACAACACTCTGTGGAACACTAAATATTTCTTTACCACTGAGACTTGTTTGTGACAGCTATCACTGTTCCATTCAAGGAAGATTTTCTTTAGTTTCCTCTAGTTAAAGAAGGTTGAAAACTGAAGATCCCATGAAGTATTTACAGTTCTGACTGACTTTTAATGCCATCTCAGAAGTTGTTTTTTAATAGGTATTTTATAAAAGCGTGAAGGGAAATGATGAATTAAAAATTTTTATTATGTGCAGTATCCCTATTTAATATAATTTTTGAATGATAGCAACATATAGGATGAAAAATTTGTTTGCTAGTGAAATTTTGATCATAACTAAAAACTTGACAGGCTTTTTGGTCAGTAAATATTCTTTTATGAAGCATTTGTTTATTAGTTTTCACATGCAACATGAGAATTGTAGAGACTCAGGATTTAGGTCATGTGAACTAAAAGGGATTTTTTAATTGTTATCTGAATTTTGCCTTTTTTTGTCATGGGATGAATTATCTTAACATTCTCTTCTAAAAGCTCTGCTTAAATCTAGCAGTGCATGTTTTGGTTTTCCTACTTAGTGCTATGCCCTTGAGGGTTGAAGGGGAAGAACTTTTTTTTTGACATTGTTGTCTTACTAAGCTCTGTTACTCCACTTGATAGTGAATAAATATTTGTATTTGGTTTAGGGATTGAACCTAAGGTCAGTGTGACACGTATCAGACAATGCCCTCTGAAAATCAGTGTTCTGAAGTGTACCACCTACTTATTTTTAGCTCATATTACTTCAATTTCATGTCAGAAATTTGTAAGTACCTGGTGGTGTACTTTTAAGAATTTTAGTCATTCTAGTGTTATCTCATTGTAGTTTTAATAGGCATTTATCTGATGACTATTGATGTTGGACACCTTTAAATAAATTTATTTGAGGGGCCCCTGGCTGGCTTAGTCAGTGGAACATGCAACTCTTGATCTTGGGGTTGTGAGTTCAAGCCCCATGGTGGGTGTGGAGCTTACTTACAATAAATAAACAAACAAATAAATGAATAACCTCTTTTTTGAAGTATCGATTTTTAAGTGTTTCATCCATTTTTCTTTTCACTTAATTTTCACAGGTCCTCTTTTAAGCCTGGCAGCCATTTTAATCTCTAAATAAGAACATGGATTCAGATTGGAATCTGAGCCAAGGTGAACTACCTAGAGACCTTAGGCTAGTAAGTTAGTTTCAGAGCTGGGTCTATAGAAGGCAGGTCTTCAGTATTTAATGGGTGATGCGTATACCTCGCAGATGCATGCAGAATGTGCATGATGGTTTCCTCAGTTTTTTGCAGAGGTCATGTGATCCCCTGTCCAGTCTAACTGCTTTTGATTTTCCATCTATGACATTTTAGCTACTTTGGAGACGTATTTTTCCTTTTCTCCAGCCATCTTGCAGGATATCTTGCAGGAAGCTATGAAGCTTCCTGATAGGTCTATTACAATAAAAATTATGCTTAACTACATTTCTGTTTCTTCCCTATTCCCTAATGTAAGAGTGTGGAAATGAGCATGCCCATTTTGTGGAGTTGGGAGCATGCATGGGTGTCACCTGACAGGTTTAGAGAGGGCATGTTGGAAGTATCAGCCAGGAAGAAAGTGAACTTGCAGGAATATAAAGGCTGGTCCTAGACCTTTTGCCTTTTTAATAGATGGTTTACAATATTACAAGGCAGTAAAAGATGATTTTGATGTGGTTTTTCCTCTCCTTCCTAACTGTCCTACGTGCCCCCCAAAAATGCTAGTGAAGTGTGAAGTCAAAAGACTGTCAGTCACTCTTCTGTATTCCACCAGATTGAGAAGCTCTTAAATATATTGTATTTTTAGATGATGTGGATGTAAGTTAGATGATATTAGATGGTCCTTTCCTTATAAACAAGACTTGAATTTGCATTTGCCCTATTCAGTATATTTAAAATATTTGCACATAGGGAAACTGAAAACTAACTTGTTGGGAAGAGTTACTTTAGCAGTTTTTGGTTTTTTTTTAATATTTTATTTATTTATTTGACAGAGACATAGCAAGAGCAGGAACACAAGCAGGGGGAGTGGGAGAGGGAGAAGCAGGCTTCCTGCGGAACAGGGAGCCCGATGTGGGTCTCGACCCCAGGACCCTGGGATCATGACCTGAGCCGAAGGCAGACGCTTTATGACTGAGCCACCTAGGCGCCTCACTTTAGCAGTTTTGAACAAAAATTGTGCTCAAGCAGCAGTTTGAGGATACCCTGAGTCAAATGCCCCAGACTGAAGTCCCTGTTTAACTACTTACTAGCTTTCTGTCCTTGCGCTAGTTTTCTGTGTCTGTTTCCTCATCTATAAAATGGGGAATCCTTACTTCATTTGATTGAAGTGTAAGTGGTTTAGCATATATAAAATGTTTTGAAGCTATTACGGTTGTTCTTAATTCAGTTATTACGTACCATTCAGTACTAAGAGCTGTAAGTTGGTTTTCATTTTAGAAGATAATGAACAGTGTAAAAAAAAAAAAAAAAAGATAATGAACAGTTTAAGGTAGAATTTATATTACTGCTTTCCCCAGAGTAAACTAAAGATTTGCATCAGTGAAATACACCCAAACAAACCAAAACATTAAATAAGGAGGGAGGAGTAAATGAGAAAATGTATGCTAAACCCAGATATTCTAGAATGCTAAGTGTGGTTGTTATTAAAGTCAGAGAAAGTGATGAAATATTTATTATCTATCAGGTTGAGGTTTTTGGACATAAATACTTTAGTCTAAATTTACACAAAAATTGTGTGGTCTAGAAACTTAATAACAAGTATATATAATTATTTTCATCATTAAACATGTATGACTTATTTATAAACTAGAAAGAATTGGCTCTCCTGCATTTTCAATAATTATTTAGGGGGTGCCTGGGTGGCTCAGTCGTTAAGCGTCTGCCTTCGGCTCAGGTCATGATCCCAGTGTCCCAGGATCGAGCCCTGTGTCGGGCTCCCTGCTCCGCGGGAGGCCTGCTTCTCCCTCTCCCACTCCCCCTGCTTGTGTTCCCTCTCTCGCTGTCTCTCTGTCAAATGAATAAAAATAAAATCTTAAAAAAAAATAAAAGATCAAAAAAATATAATAATTATTTAGTTCATAATGAATTGGTCCAAAGAAAGAACATTTTTGTATCTTTAGTAAAAGCTGTGAGCTGTGGTTTCCTGTTAGATGCCAAAAATGAATTCTAGTCATTTACTTACTTTCCATTTTCTAGTTATTGCTGGAAACTATTGAAAAAAAATTTTTTCCAGTTTTCTCCTAAACTACTATAAGGTATAAAAATAATTGGTCTTTTTTGTATTAATACATAAAACACAATTTTTCCTCTAACATCTAAGCATTGGTTGAGTCACGTCTCAAGACATTGATATGTTGGGACGCCTGGGTGACTCAGTTGGTTAAGCGTCTGCCTTCAGCTCAGGTCATGATCCCAGGGTCCTGGGACTGAGTCCCGCATTGGGCTCCTTGCTCAGCGGGGAGCCTGCTTCTCCCTCTGCCTGCTTCTTCCCCTGCTTGTGTGCTTGCTCTCTCTCTGACAAATAAATAAATGAAATCTATAAAAAAAAAAAAAGATACTGATATGTTGTATACTAATTATAACAAATTTGTGTATTCTTTGTTATAATGGTAATTATATTCCTGATTGTTAATTTCCATGTGGTTGGGTATTATACTTGGTCTAATAAAAAAAAACAAAAAACATTGTATTTAGAGAATATACTGTGTATATTGTCCTAAATTATTTCCAGGTTTTGATAGTTCCATGCACATTTGAGGAAGGATTTAAACTCTGCTTTAATGTACAGATAGTCCTCATTTTATATAGTTCCAGTATGTGTGAATTTAGTTAACCATGTTTTAGTTAAGTAACACCAAACCCCCCAATAAGAAGTCTTGTAATACTCTGAGCATAGAACCCAGCCAAGCATACCTAGATTTTAACTATAGGACTATAGGTAATAATGGGTGGTGTTTTAAACTACTAACTTGGAGTAATTTGTTACATAGCAAGTTTAAAAAGTTAGTATTATACTGAGACTGTTCAGTTAAAATTTTTTTATTCTTCAAATTTGATAACTGCTGTTGATTTTTCTTTACATTCACTGTTTCTGCAGTCTCCAGTCTGTTTTGAAGCCCATCTCTAGTGAATTTTTTAGTTGATAATCCTACTTTTTAGTTCGAGAAATTCTAATTTTATAGTTCCCTTTTCTCTGCTGAGCACTCACCATCTACTTACTTATTATGACCATCTTTTGCTTTAAGTTCTTGATAATACCTGCTTTAAAGTACTTTTTTGGGGGGCTAATTCTGATATTTGAATTATGCTATTATCTTTTTTTATTATTACTTATATTTTGATTATGGGATACTTTTTCGTATACTGGTGATTTTTTATATTATGCTGTTGGTGATGATTATTCTTTGTAAAGAGGCTAGGATATGTTGTCTTTCTTTAAAGAGTGTTGAATTTTGTTCTGTCATGTAGTTATGGGAGGATCTTTTAGGTTTTTGTTAGGTTTGATTTTCTTTGTGAGGCAGGCCCATTTTGATATTGTACTAAATTACAGAGGACCTTTACTCTCTTTTTGTGTTTCAGTTGAATGCCTGAAATGTTCTCTCTACTCTGGTTGCAGGGAGTATTAGTCCACTTGGGCTTCTATAACAAAATACGTTAAACTAGATGAATTAAACAACAAGTTTATCTTCTTACGGTTCTGGATACTGGAAGTCCAAGAGCAAGGTCCCAGCAGGATTGGTCTCTTGATATGAAGGTCAACCATCTTGAAATGTCTCTTCCCTTGGATTGCAGATGGCTGCCTTTTCATTGTGTGCTCACATGACCTCTTCTTTGTGCTTGTATGGAGAGATAGTGAGATTATAGTGAGCTCCATGTTGTCTCTTCTTATTAGGATACTAATCCTATTGGATCAGGGCCCCACCCTCATGACTTCCTTTAACCTTTAGATAAAAGCTCAGTCTCCAAATACAGCAACACTGTAGGTTGAGTCTTGAATATCTGAATTTTGTGGGGATACAAACGTTCAGTCCATAATAAGCAGGAACTCCGAGGACTCCCTGCACTGCCAGACCTTCCAGCCCGATAGCAGGTGATCTCTGCTAGACTTCATAGAGATTCAAATTGCCTAGCCCTTGACCAAGGACCCATGTTAAATCCCAGAAATTTGGTGCTCAGATATTTGGTCTGTTTATCCCAGCTGCTCTGCTTGGGCTAGTTCCCCTTGTGTTGGGACAGGAGAGTGTTCCCAGGCAAAATCTTGGGCCATCGTGGGGCCTTCATATTTCCCTTCCCTCAGAGATCTCAGTCCTGCACTGCCTGTTATTCATTTCCTGAACACAGTTGCCTCATATATTGTGGCCTGTTTTGTACTTTTTTTTGGTAGAATAACAAATCTGGTAGTAGATACTCTGCTGTGGTTGGAAGCAGACCAGTCATGAGTTTTTATTTCCAAACATAGTAGGAGGAGCATTATAGATGTCTTATGAGCATTTTTCTTTTATATAATTAAGTTTTAAAAATTACTGGTAGAGCCTATTTCATTAAAAGTTTTATGGGTAGACTTGAATTGTTTTTAAAATTGTATGCTGAACATAATGCACCGTGTAGAGGGGGCGCCTTTTTGTTCTTTATAGGTATTGATGGACTGAATGTGATATTGTTAGAATCTTTGTGAAATATTTCAGTGTATTTGAGGCTCTTTATATGCAGTAATCAAAACCTGGCTTACACCCACCAACCCTGGAAATTTAGCATGTAGGCCCCAGGAGGGCTTTTTAAACTCTCTCTCCTCTCTATGCATTTGACACAGGATAATGTGAGGTATGGCCTTAACACTGGGTAAAGTGACAATACTGTACAAGAATGGTTCCTTAATTATAATATTTAAAATTTTTTCCAGGAGTTTAAAATACTCCTAAGTACATAATTTAACTGTTATTTAGTTCACTTGAAAAATGAAGTCCTTTTTGGCAGGCCATTATAAAGTCTTCAGATTTTTTACTTTTTTAAAAGAGTAATTGCGAATCCTGTATTTGTAGAGCATAAACTATGCTGGATAGAGTATTCAAATCAGGATTTTTCCATTTTCTATAAAAATTAAATCAAGTAAAAAATACTGTTTAGGTATTTTTGAAATTGTTGGAAGCGTTTTTGGTAGGTCTTTAATAGGTTTCACATTTAATTGTGTATCACAGGCTGAAATTGAAGAAATAATCATTAAAAGTTGAGTTTTATCAATAATAGGTTATTAGATGGTCTAAAATCAGACTCAGCTCTTTGTACTCATGCATATGTGTACTGGCAAAATTTGGTAAATGATGATACTGGCTTCACAGGTCAAAGAGGAAATGATAGATCCTTGATTTTGGAACTACTGACAAATAATTAGTAAAATATTTTTCTGTCCCTACTTCATTCCATTTGCCAAATGAAATTCCAGGGAGACTAAAGATTTACCTATAAAAGAGAAATAATACATATTCAAAAGATAATATAGGTGAATATTTAATCTTCAGGTAGTTCTAAACACTGTACCGAATGATGCTATAGAAAGAAAGAATGATCTGTACAGGAAAAACAAAACCCTATCAAAAACAAAAAGCTTAAAAGCAAAGAAAAGATGAGCATGAAGCTGGCAAGTCACATATAATACATGTGATTTGCTCTTCAGACTCTAGATCATCACAGCACAAGAAGCCCTTTGCTTCCCTCTTGAGACATTCCTTTCCCTACTTACCTTGTCTCTTGGTTGAGAGTGCCAAAGGTATTGTCATTCCTCTTTAGTAAATAAAGCAGGGAACTGGAACCTTATAAAGCTGTAGGCCAATAGTGCTATTGCCTTTTGTTGCCACATGATGTTGCTAGTGAAGTTTGATCCTATGCAGCCCCTTTGGATGTTTGCTTAGCAAACTTGCTGGTCCAGAAGCTCTTGCTGGTCCAAAACTTTGTACAGACTTCAAAGTTTTAGGGAGGAGCAACTGTCATTCATTATTCATCAAACCACTGTTTGCTGAGTACCCTACTGTGTGCTCCAGATGCTGGTTTATGCACTAGAAATAATAATAGTAAATAAAACAAAGAATTCCTGCCATCATGGAGCTTACATTCATTTTGGGGGTTGAGAGGAAGAGAGGTGGGGTAGAGACATATAATAGACAAAGTATTTATGCTATGCAGCATCTGTAGAAGGGCCTCTGCATGAAATCCTAACCTCTTTTAATTATTTTACATTTATTCTGTGGGGGCGTCAATATGTATGATGATACCAGTGAGTATAACAGAGAGCCTGAGGGATTTAAAATCACAGTGTGTTGATAACTTCTCACTAGCTTGAGGAGGTACTTTGTGGCCACTGTGCATATAATGATACAGCATGCAGTTATTAAAAAGTATTGGTATAGGTTTATATTTATGAACATAGATGTTTATATAAGTGGAAATGCAGCTTAGGAAATGATATATTTAGTATGATCACAAGTATTAGTGGGAAATACTTTTTCTCTACCTCTGGTTTCCTTCTTGAGAAGGGAATTCCGTTCGTGTCACCCTAAGTCTGCTCTTTCTCCTTTAAGTCACTTCATCTTTGATGTAATGACTTATCTGATTGGTAAATTTGAGAGTAGTTATCCCTACGGACGCACTTCATTGATGTGTAGGAGCTAGCTAGTCTTTCTACAGCCGTTGAGTGATTTTTCATCTCCTCCTCTATCATATAAGCTGTGTAGGGGCTTACCTCTGCAGGGAGAGGTCAGCCTCTGTCTAGTGCTAAAGCATGCCCACCTCTGAGGTTCACTATCAGCAAGCCCATTTGTCTAGTACACCTACAGCTTCTATTAGTAATAGCAGTGATATTTTATTATTTGTTTTGTTTCTCAACTTGTTCATAACTTTGGCAGGGATAGAGTTACCAGCTTTGGGGTGCTCTTTTTCGAGCCACCTCATACAGGATTCTGTTTTATTTAGGTTTCTATGTATTTTCAGTAGTTTTCCATATACATGTAGAAAAAAGTCTGGAAAGATAAGCATCATAGTTTCAAAAGAGGTTGGTAGAATTAGGAGTTTTTTTCTGGTCTGTACTTTTGAAGTCACTGAATTTATTAGGTGTGTAATTAAGACCTAGTTAAGTATTTTAAACCTCTAAAATAGACAGCATGGTCTGACTTCCCATGTAGAAGAATTAGTCATCTTTGTACAAGGGAAAAAGCTGGACCTGAGTAGATGTTTCCACCTCATAGTGTGGTGCTTGAGTCTAGAACTTACGGTAGGCAAAAATGTATTACTGTTCTAAAATCTCTGGCTTGTCATTTCAACACATATGTCACAATAATTACTTTCCATCCATTAATAGTTCAAGCAATTTGGATGGATTTTAAAAGTGAGCTCCTGATTTCAAACTATATTACAAAGCTGTGATCACCAAGACAGCATGGTATGTTGTGCTGTCTTGGTGATCACAAAAACAGACACGTAGATCAATGGAACAGAATAGAGAGCCCGGATATGGACCCTCAGCTCTATGGTCAAATAATCTTCGACAAAGCAGGAAAAATGTCCAATGGGAAAAAGATAGTCTTTTCAATAAATGGTGCTGGGAAAATTGGACAGCTATATACAGAAGAATGAAACTTGACCATTCGCTTACACCATACACAAAGATAAACTCTAAATGGATGAAAGACCTCAATGTGAGACAGGAATCCATCAAAGTCCTAGTAGGCAGTAACCTCTTCAACATCGGGCACAGCAACTTCTTTCAAGACATGTCTCCAAAGGCAAGGGAAACAAAAGTGAAAATGAACTTTTGGGACTTCATCAAGATAAAAAGCTTCTGCACAGCAAAGGAAATAGTCAACAAAACAAAAAGGCAACTCACAGAATGGGAGAAGATATTTGCAAATGACACTACAGGTAAAGGGCTGGTATCCAAGATCTATAAAGAACTTTTCAAACTCAACACTCAAAAAACAAATAAGTAAAAAAATGGGCAGAGGACATGAACAGACACTTCTCCAAAGAAGACATACAAATGGCTGACAGACACATGAAAAAATGTTCATCATCATTAGCCATCAGGGAAATTCAAATCAAAACCACAATGAGATACTACCTTACACCAGTTAGAATGGCAAAAATTGACAAGGCAAGAAACAACAAATGTTGGAGAGGTTGTGGAGAAAGGGGAACCTCTTAC
This sequence comes from Mirounga angustirostris, assembly GCF_029215605.1. Taxonomy (NCBI): domain Eukaryota; kingdom Metazoa; phylum Chordata; class Mammalia; order Carnivora; family Phocidae; genus Mirounga; species Mirounga angustirostris. The sequence continues at coordinate 118,435,340 of NW_026991711.1, read as the reverse complement.
ACTGTTGGTGGGAATGCAAGGTGGTACAGCCACTTTGGAAAACAGTGTGGAAATTCCTCAAAAAGTTAAAAATAGAGCTACCCTATGACCCAGTAATTGCACTACTGGGCATTTACGCCAAAGATACAGATGTAGTGAAAAGAAGGGCCACATACACCCTAGTGTTCATAGCAGCAATGTCCACAATATCCAGACTGTGGAAAGAGCCGAGATGCCCTTCAACAGATGAATGGATAAAGAAGATGTGGTTGCGGGGCGCCTGGGTGGTTCAGTTGGTTAAACGGCTACCTTCGGCTTGGGTCATGATCCCCGGGTCCTGGGATCGAGCCCTGCATTGGGCTCCCTACTCATGGAGAGCCTGCTTCTCCCTCTCCCTCTGCTTGCTGCTCTGCCTGCTTGTGCTATATCTCTGTCAAATAAATTAAATCTTTGAGAAAAAAAAAAAAGATGTGGTCCCTATATACAATGGAATATTATTCAGCCATCAGAAAGGATGAATACCCAACTTTTGCATCAACATGGACGGAACTGGAGGAGATTATGCTAAGTGAAATAAGTCAAGCAGAGAGTCAATTATCATATGGTTTCACTTATTTGTGGAACATAAGGAATAGCATGGAGGACATTAGGAGATGGAAGGGAAAAATGAAGGGGGGAATTGGAGGGAGAGATGAACCATGAGAGACTCTCGACTCTGAGAAACAAACTGAGGGTTCTAAAAGGGAGGGGGGTGGGAGGTTGGATTAGCCTGGTGATGGATATTAAGGAGGGCACATATTGCATGGAGCACTGGGTGTTATACACAAACAATGAATCATGGAACACTACATCAAAAACTAATGATGTAATGTATGGTGACTAACATAACATAATTTTTTTTAAAAAAAGTGAGTTCCAGCATTTAACAGGTTAACTGGATTCTGTATTTCTGTTTCCTACTTGCAAAGTTTGCTAAGCCTGTTCATTTTGTGCCTTCTTTTATTATTCCTTGCCTTTAATAGAGGAATAGCTCTAGATTTCTACCATCTTTCCTGCTTATTATGATAGGCCTATATGAATATAATACTCAGGTTTGGCCATATTTGAAATTATAAATTTATTAAAAAGGGAAAAGATTAAACAATGTTTCTAAAGTGGTAATTTTTATATCCCTCTCTCTCTAACAGCAGAAAAAAAAGTATTTCTTGATTTTATAATTTTATAAAAAATTGAGTAGGGACACCTGGGTGGCTCAGTCAGTTAAGCACATGCCTTCAGCTCAGGTCATGATGCCAGGGTTGTGGGATTGAGGCCCGCATTGGGCTCCCTGCTCAGTGGGGAGCCTGCTTCTCCTTCTGCCTGCCGCTCCCCTCTGCTTGTGCTCGTTCTCTCTCTCTTTCTCACAAATAAAATCTTAAAAAAAAAAGTAAAAATGCAGTGTAATGCAGTCATTATATTCTCATCTTGCTTTTTAAAAATCTTACTTTTTAATTTTTATTTCAATTATGAAATGCTTCAGACCACAAAAACATGCTGAGAATAAAATAATCTCTAGATATTCCGTGCCTAACTTAATAAACAAAACTTTATAAATACAAGTAAGCCCCTGTATACCCCCCATCCTATCTCCAGTTTGATGTTTACCACTATTACGCATTTTATTAATATTTCTACTACCTATATAAGTATCACTAGAGAATATAGTGTTTTCGAATATTTTAAAACTTTATATGAACATTCATATAGAGTGAGAATGTAAAATGGAACAGCTGCTTTAGAAAACTGTTTGCCAAGTTCCTAAAAAAATTAAGCATAGAATTACCACACAACTCAGCACTTTTCTTAGATATATACTAAGGAGAGAAGTATGTACCACACAAAACTTGTACAGAAATGTTCATAGCAACATTGCATTATTCATATTAGCCAAAAAGTTAAAAAATGAAACAAAACTGAACAACAACCAAATGTTCAGCTGGTGAATGGATAAATAAAATGAAGCATATCTACAGTGGAATATTGTTCAGCAATAAAATTAACAAGTACTGATACATGCGTCAACATGGATGAACTTGAAAACATTCTACTAAATAAAAGCTAGTCACAAAAAGCCATATATTGTATGATTCTCTTTATACGAGAAGTCCAGATTAGGCAAATTTATAGAAATGGATTCATGGTTGTCTAGGGTGGGGGTTATGGGGGGACATTGGGCTGTGACTGCCAATGGGTATGGATTTCTTTTTAGGGTGATGAAATGTTCTAGAATTAGATAATGGTGATAGTTGCACAAGTCTGTGAATATGCTAAAAAAATCAAATTGTACACTTTAGACGGGTGAATTGTATTGGGATGTGAATTATATCTCAGTAAAGCTGTTTAGAAAGTTTATGTGAGGGCACCTGGGTGGCTCAGACGGTTAAGCGTCTGCCTTCGGCTCAGGTCATGATCCCAGGGTCCTGGGATCGAGTCCCGCATCAGGCTCCCTGCTCCTTGGGAGCCTGCTTCTCCCTCTGCTTTTCTCTCTCTCTCTCTCTCTCTCTCTCTGTCTCTCATGAATAAATAAATAAAATCTTAAAAAAAAAAGTTTATGTGAATGTTATATATTCTACTATTAGCTTTTTAAACTCAGTGTAAACCAAATCATTATATTTTGGGATTTATACATTTTTGTACATTTAGTTCTGTATAACTCATTTTCACGTCCAACTGTATGAATTTACTATATTTTATTAATCCATTTTCCTTTTTTGCTCTTTAAAAGCAATGCTTTTGTGAAGAGTCTAATCCATATTTCCTTATATGATGATATATTTTTATTTTATTTTATTATTATTTTTTTTTTAAGTTCAACACAGGGTTGAACTCACACTCCTGAGATCAGGACCTGAGCTGATATCAAGAGTCAGACACTTAACTGAGCCACCCAGGCGTGCCAATGATGACACATTTTTAAGGCGTTCTTCCAAATTAGAATTTGATAGGATTATTGATGATTTGTAATTTATTTAGTGTTATTTAACTATTTAGAAGACATTTTATTGGTGTACCTTAGAACATTTAATTCATATAGTTTTAAAATTTAAAGTTGAAAGTAGTAAAATTACTCTGTCTTAAGTTTTTCAGTTTTTTATATTTGGCAAAAGAAAAGGGCTTCTTAACTACTGTGCCTTTCTTAGTATTTTATTGTCAAGTGTGACATGTCCTAATTTTTGTGTATGCTGATATCTTATAGAAAAAGCCACAAATGAGTACAACACTACAGAAGATTGGAGTCTTATTATGGACATATGTGACAAAGTTGGAAGCACTCCTAATGGGTAAGAGTCCCCGTCATGCCCAATGAATGTCTAGGAGCTTCATAACCTGTGTCTCTTTCCCTGATGTAACTTTGAAAGGAAAATGGAATTTTACTCTTTACTTTTGGGGGACAAAAGTTAAGAGATCCTGGTGGCCAGATTTGTGGGATTAACCTCCTCCTGAAAGAACAAGGGGCAAAGAGTTCAGCTGAAAACCTGAGATATATAAAGCTTTGACGCACTAGGGACACATGTTAACAATGAATAGACTAGTTATTTAGGGAATTCCCCTGTGACTTAGACATGTATGGGAGTCTTTTAATAATGAAGTAGATAAATAACGTATGTAATAGAGTGAAGAAGCCCTTCAATAATGAGTAGGTAAATATAATAACATCATTATGAAAAAGTGAATATAAATAAGGGTGCTTTTGTAGGGGGAATACAGCACATAAGCTGAACTGATTATACTTTAGAAGACTGATAAAAGCATTTAACATTACAGCTTTTCAGGGTACCTTCATACATGTTTATACTTACACCTTTGAAGACTATGTAACTTGCACTTTTTTTTTTAAGATAAGAATTTGCTGTCTGAACACTAAATCTGTCTTGAAGAAACAAGAAGATAATTTATATGACATAGTTCTCTTGTGTTGATCTTTTGGAAATTATTTGGCTCTTTTTTAAAATTTTTATTTAGATTCACTTAATTAACATATAATGTATTATTAGTTTCAGAGGTAGAGGTCAGTGATTCATCAGTCATATAATACCCAGTGCTCATTACATCACATGCCCTCCTCAGTGTCCATCACCCAATTCCCCCATTCCCCCACCCCCTTCCCCTCCAGCAACCCTCAGTTTGTTTCCTATGATTAAGAATCTCTTACGGTTTGTCTCCCTCTCTGATTTCATCTTGTTTTATTTTTTCCTCTCTTCTCCTATGATCCCCTATTTTGTTACTTAAATTCCACATATGAGTGAGATCATATGGTAATTGTCTTTCTCTGATTGACTTAATTCGCTTAGCATAATACCCTCTAGTTCCATGCATGTCGTTACAAATGGCAAATTTTCATTTTTTGATGGCTGAGTAGTATTCTGTTGTGTGTGTGTGTGTATGTGTGTGTACCACATCTTCCTTATCCATTCATCTGTTGACGGACATCTAAGCTCTTTCTATAGTTTGGCTATTGTGAACATTGCTGCTATAAACATTAGAGCGCAGGTTCCCCTTCGGATCACTACATTTTCAGCTTTTTGAGGAACCTCTATACTGTTTTCCAGAGTGGCTGCACCAGCTTGCATTCCCACCAACAGTGTAAGAGGGTGCCCCTTTCTCCATATCCCCGCCATCTGTTGTTTCCTGACTTGTTAATTTTAGCCATTCTGACCATTGTATGGTGGTATCTCACTGTGGTTTTGATTTGTATTACTTTCATGCTGAGTGATGTTGAACATTTTTTCATGTGTCTGTTGTCCATTTGTATGTCTTCTTTGGAGAAATGTTTGTTCATGTCTTCTGCCCATTTCTTGACTGGATTTTTTTGTTTTTTTGGGTATTGAGTTTGATAAGTTCTTTATAGATTTTGGATATTAGCTCTTTATCTGATAAGACATTTGCAAATACCTTCTCCCATTCTGTCGGTTGTCTTTTGGTTTTGTTGACCGTTTCCTTTGCTGTGGAAAAGCTTTTTATCTTGATGAAGTCCCAATAGTAGTTCATTTTTGCCCTTGCTTCCCTTGCCTCTGGCAACGTGTCTAGCAAGAAGTTGCTGCAGCTGAGGTCAAAGAGGTTGCTGCCTATGTTCTCTTTTAGAGGAAATTATTTGGTTCTTGATATGGGATATACAACCTTTGCAACAAGCTCCTCCTTTTTTTTTAGAGTTCCGCAGTTCTATGAACAAAATATTATGTGGAATCATTTTACAGATGTATTCCTTTAATGAAGTGAAGTTTGCAGGATTTTTTTTTTTTTTTAAAGATTTTATTTATTCATTTGAGACACAGAGATACAGAGTGAGAGAGAGAAAGCATGAGCAGGGAGAGAGGCAGAGGGAGAGGGAGAAGTAGGCTCCTCGCTGAGCCAGGAGCCCGATGTGGGGCTCGATCCCAGGACCCTGGGATCATGACCTGAGCCGAAGGCAGACGCTTAACCATCTGAGCCACCCAGGTGCCCCAGGATTTTATTTTTAAATTTAAAGTTATTTGATAGTAGAATGCCTTATATTTTTAATGTTTAAGTTGAAACTCTGAATAAATGCTTAATATTCTTCATTTTTTTCTTAGAGCAAAAGATTGCCTAAAAGCCATAATGAAAAGGGTAAATCATAAGGTTCCTCATGTTGCTCTGCAGGCGTTAACTGTAAGTAAAAGTCAGCTTATTATTTGACCCAAATTTTAAATGTGTATTTATTTCAGTAAGTTAAGTAAGATAATATCTCAACATTTGTATATTGATTTTTTATTTTAATTAATAGCTTCTTGGGGCTTGTGTGGCAAACTGTGGAAAGATATTTCATTTAGAAGTATGTTCCCGTGATTTTGCAACAGAAGTACGTGCTGTGATAAAAAATAAGGTAAATTTTAAGAAGAGAAGAAATTTAAGTCATTAAAAAGTACATACACTGTCTGTCATTTTAACTATGTATAGCATTAATAAAGTTGTATTATGAATGAAATCACTTTTAGCTAAGTTTGAAATGAAATAAACTTTCTGTTCTAAAACTTGATGTTTTCATTTGTAGCACCAAAAACTGTTTTCCTTCCCAAAGCATATATACTTGTGATAATAGCTAATCTTTATTTAGAGTTAGTAAACAGTCACTGCTTTAAGGGTTTTACATGGACTGTCTTGTTTAATGCTCTTAATAACCCTTAAAAGTTAGATTCTCTTGTCATTCCTATTTTATAAATGCAGAAGCTGAGGCTTAGAGAGAAGTTCAGTAACTTGTCCCAGGTCATGCAGCTAGTATGTGGCACGGCTGAAGTTCAGATCCAGGTTTCTAGAACTTAAGAGTCCAAACCAACCACTCGGCTGTACTGATTCACACTAGAGATGACAAGCAAAGAGGACCTTTATTTTAGAGCAGGGTTGGGGGTGCTTCACAATAGGGTTTCTGTTACTGATTTCTTTGGGATAGAAACTCTGAAGCTTCTCTTGCTATTAGTGGCAAAAATCCAGGAATTTTAGTTTAGTTGATATAAAAAGCTTAATCTGATATTGAGCATATTAAAAAAAAATAGAAGAAATAACCTCTGAGTATAAAAGATCTGTTGTCATTATAGTAAGAGTTAGAAATTGATGTTAAAAGGGTAATTTTACAAGAAACAGCTCTATCTTAAAACGAAAACAGGCATTTATCAAGCACTCATCGAGGCTAGGGATTGATTGGTGGACTTTTGTTGATGTTTGTATAATTAAAGAGAATTTTGGTGATAATCTGTTAAATAATTCAAGTACTTACTTTAACCATAGTTTTATTTCTTTCTTTGCCTTGCCTTTAAAAGGCTCATCCTAAAGTATGTGAAAAACTTAAGTCTTTAATGGTGGAATGGTCAGAAGAGTTTCAGAAGGATCCTCAGTTTAGTCTAATATCTGCAACTATTAAATCTATGAAGGAAGAAGGAATTACCTTTCCTCCAGCAGGTTCTCAGGTAAGAGATTCATTTAGATCCGTGGTTGGCCTTACACTATTTTGAAGGTATGTATCTTATATAAAAACTAGGCAAGGTCTGTCGTAATCATCCCTTCCCACCTCTCCTCTCCAGGTGCCTGAGATAGTGCCTTATATTTAGTAGATGTTTCAATTGTTGAGGGAATTTCTTTTATATATCAGAACTTTGAGAAGTGAATCAGCGATAAATAATCTGTTTAAGGCTAGAGTCATGCAAAAGGCATAGATGTATGAGGGAGCCCTTATGTTTAAGAAATTTATAGTAAGGGGCGCCTGGGTGGCTCAGTTGGTTAAGCAACTGCCTTCGGCTCAGGTCATGATCCCAGAGTCCCGGGATCGAGTCCCGCATCAGGCTCCCTGCTCGGCAGGGAGTCTGCTTCTCCCTCTGACCCTCCTCCCTCTCATGCTCTCTGTCTCTCATTCTCTCTCTCGCAAATAAATAAAATCTAAAAAAAAAAAAAAGAAAAAAGAAAAATTTATAGTAAATGTGGAGGGTAGCTATATACATGGGAAAAATAACTAAATTGTAAGTGACACATATGGATGAGGGAGGGGTAACAAAGACTAGATGCCAGAAGAGAGAGGTAACTACAGACTGGGATGGTAAAGAGGTAGAATTTTTAGACTGGAATGTATTCCAATAGATAGGAGGGAGGAGGTCCTATTGGGGAAGGAATGCTACGAACAAATTCATGGAATTGAGAAACCTCAAGACCTGTTTGTTGAAGAGTGAATTTGCGTGGAGTGAATGGCTTACATATAGATGAGTGGAACTATAAGACTAGAAATTTATTTGAGGAGGTAGGGAATAGCTTTAGTAGGACAGGGGTGGAGGTAGGGATAATGAGTCACAGAGTGGGCTATTTAAGTGTGGGAGAAGAACGCTATCTTGAGTTTTGCTTCGGTGCCTCTTGCCTTCCACTTCATATTAGGATACGGGCTAGGGAAAGAAACTAAGAGGGCGAGAAATGTATATTTTATTTTAATTTAGACTGTAGACTAAAGAGACAGAAAGAATCTTTAGAGTTGACCAGAACTAAGGATTTGGGGACAAAAACCTTACAAGTAATGAAAGCAAGCATTTTTCTGCTCTGTCTTCGTATGTCAAAAACCTGTGTTTAAAGAACTGGTTGATGGTTCAGAATCCTGGACGTCTCTGTCTTGCGTGCCTTTAAATTTAAACATGACCTTCCTAAGTCCTCTACTGTGCCTGAAGAAGCACCAAGATTCAAGTACAATGAATACTAAATGAGAGCTTAACGTGTATTCCTAGAACTGCACCCATTGTCTCTGTCCGCCCTCTCTCTTCAATAATTATCATGGCTTCTTGCTGCCGCTTCTTGTGGAGCTTGATGCCCCTCACTGAATAAGAGACCTTGGACAGTTGAGATCAGGGAAGTACAATCAGGAGAGATTCGTATTTAAGTACTTTCTGTATGCCATGTTCTGTATCAGATACTAAGATGGATGCAAAATCTAATCAGTTTGTGCCCTTTGTGAATTTATAATGTTTTCTTGAAAATTCTGATGTTTTGTTTTAGTATTTGAAAACTGCTACTTAAAATTTTTACAAAGAACTTCACTTTTAAAAGAAACTCATCAGTTTTTAAAGAATTAACATGTGCAAGTAATTATAGAGCTTGTGTTTTCTTTGAAACGGTGGCTGTGTTCATTTTACTCATACATTTACAGACTGTCTCATCTGCTGCCAAGAATGGTACATCATCGAACAAAAACAAAGAAGATGAAGACATAGCTAAAGGTAAATGCTCAAGCATGTATAATTTAGTGTTGCTTAAAACATCCTTGCCAGAACAATTTATTTAAATAAAAATTATAATCAAACTGGGTATACTTTTAGTATTTTACCTCAAATCTAGTAGGGTCTGAAAAGTAAGGAAAACAATTGATATGATACAATATTGATTTAATTCATAATCCTTGTCAGTAATATGTATTTAATGTCCTACCTTTGAAGAGATTTCATTTCACCTTTTCTTTAATGCCAAAGTTATGAGTCAAGCACAGAAATATGTTCACGGCTTGTCCTATATGGAAAGCTACCCATATTATAATGTCACAATCTGTTTGCTATAAAAATAATAGCTGCTGTATATGACAGACTGTGATAATAAGGAATGAGCAAAAACTTTATTTAAAAAAAAAAAGTCATGATTTTCTGCCCTGACCTCCCACGTCCCAAGAAAGTTAACTATTTAGCATTTAACTGGACAAATAAAATACTCACTTCATTTATTCTTATTAAGTATTACATTATTAAACTTTAAAAAAAATCAGAATTAATTCTGGCTTCTTCATTTCTTGCATTTCAATTTTTCAAATTAGCTATTGAATTATCATTGCAAGAACAGAAGCAGCAGCATGCAGAAACAAAATCCTTATATCCATCTGCAGAAATTCAGTTAAATAATAAAGTTGCAAGGAAAGTGAGAGCTTTATATGATTTTGAAGCCGTTGAGGACAATGAACTCACCTTTAAACATGGTGAAATTATTATTGTTTTGGATGACAGGTAAGTTTTATATCTTTATTTCTGGAATATTTTGAAGTTATTAAGTATAATATTCTTTATTTAGAATCCTGGATATTCAGGTCTTTGACTTTGGTGTATTTAAATCATAATAGAGCCTTTTCATACCTTAATTTTTTTCTAAAATAAAAGTTAGACTAGGTGATGTGAATTCCTTATTTTGTTAAATTTGGTAGTATTTTTTATATCTTGGATAAAAGATGTATTAAATAATGTTGCTTATCATAGTTGTGAAGCATAAATATGTCATCATCTGAATACATTTACATTGGGGAGTTGTGTATATCAAAATTACTGGCAAAAATAACAGCCTTTAGGAAGAAATACAGCTATATTATTATTATTTTTTTTTTTAATTTTTTTTTTTAAGAGCGGGAGAGAGGGAGAGGAAGGGAGTAGGTAGAGAATCTCAAGCTGACTCCACGCCCAGCTCAAAGTCCAATGGTGGGCTTGAGTTCACAACCCCGGGGATCAAGACCTGAGCTGAAACCAAGAGTCGGATGCTTAACCAACTGAGCCACCCAGGCGCCCCAGCTATATTATCTGATAAAAGCAACCAAAAGCTACACTCAGTTCTTCCCCAATTCTTAACTTGCTACTCTACTCTTCCTCACAATTTCTCTATCATTTAAAGTTATAGTAAAGAATAGATCTATTGTATATCTGAGGCTAATATAATATTGTATGCCAACTACACTTCAACTTTTAAAAAAAGGATAGATCTGTCTCTATTGGGCCTAATTCTATTTTTTACTTTGGTTTTAAAAGAAGTTGATGAAATTTAGCAAGGGTGACTCCTAACAGCTTGTTGCTGCGAACAGAGATTGCAGATGCATTTGGTATCTGTTATAAATAACTTAGTAAGGATATATTAGTCTAGTGCGTTTTTAAATGAGTAGATACACAAAATGGTTTTACTTTCCCACAGTGAATAGTTACTAAGAAAATGTTATGTAATAGGCTCTGTTTATATAAAAAATGAATGAGGACACAGTTCTGTCTTCTAAAATCTAGACTAACTAGAGTTAAAATTTCTGTAGATATTTGTATGGAATACAGATTGTGAATGCCATGAAAGAGGTAATGTTGGGGTCCAGTAGCGACCAGATTTGTACCAGGTACAGCATCTGGGAAAGAAGGCTTAACCAGGGGGTTCATTTCAGGTGAACTTTGGTTTTGATGGGATAGGAAAAATTTTGCAAGAAATTGAGAATAAGAAAAAGAAGGTCTTTTAGGCAGTCAAGAAAGTAATCATTTTTCTTCTTTAAATTTTTTTTTTTTTAATAATCATTCGGAGTGGAACACATCCCTGAATGAGAGTAAATAAATATTAAGGTGCAGAAGTAGTTCAGTAGACTGAACACAGAGTCTGAAATGTCAGGCTTCTTAGTGTAGTTTTAGTTAGAATATTCACAAAAGAACTTAAGCTTATACTTCAGGTACTCCTATACAACTAGAAAATTGAATTTGTGAAGTGAATAGAGACTAAACTACAATATGAGTAGTTTTTGCTCTAAGATACAAATTTTGAGTGTTTTATGTAGTGAGAAAATATTCTAAAATAAATTGCTGTTTGGAGCCTCCTGGGTGGTGCAGTTGGTTGAGCAACTGATTCTTGATTTCGGCTCCGGTTGTGATCCTAGGGTCATGAGTTCCAGCCCCAAGTCAGGCTCTGTGCTCATTGTGGAGTCTGCTTCAGATTCTCTCTTCCTCTCCCCCTACCCCTCCCACTCATGCACACTCCCTTGCGCATTCCCCCACTCCCCGCTGTCTCTAAAATAAATAAGTCTTTAAAAAAATAAACTAAATTGCTACTTACAAGTAAGTAAGTAGAGTACTGATTAATGGCACAGGTACTTTAGCACTTACCTTCAGCAGCCCTGTACCACCCTGTGTTTTGATAACTCAAATCTCTGACTTTTTCTTTTGTACCTGTTGTGAGTACCGAATGTATCCCTTGACATCATTGATGTTCACGTGGCACTATACTCTTACTGCAGTCTACAGGCTTGCAGTGAGTAAAGGGTTATGTTGCTGTGCTGCATGTGTCTTTCCACACATGTTTAAGCACAAAGTCATTTAACAACTTAGACTCATATAAAAGTATTTTCAGTTGAGACTTAACACTGCAAAAGAGAACTTTTTTCTTTATAACTTCTAGGAGGATTCAACATGAATATGATGGAATATGTAGATTGATTGCTGTCATTTTAATGATAGGATACCCCAATCTTAAAGTTCCATAGATATGCTCATTAATACCTGTAGGTTAAATGTTGTCATTCTGGGTGATAGATTATCACTGGCAAGATTTTTAAGCACAAATGCAAACTTGGGTCCTAAAGTTAAATGGCAGTCTTCAGTTAAAGAGATCATCTAGGTGATCCAGAATATGACTGTATTCATTGTTTTTATATTGCTGTGGAAATGAAAGCATAAAATTAAAATTTTCATATGTAGAATTTGAAGTGCCTTGAAGATACATCATTCTTGGACCTCAGCTTAAGAAACACAGAACTAATAGAAAAGGCACACATTTCTTATTAACAGAATATACCAAAAAAAGAAAAAACAAAACCACCTTTTCACTTTCTACATTTTTAGCTTTATCTCACCACTCCTTGTTTGTTCTTTATGTACTCTTTCAAATAATCAAGTAGGATTGGCTCCCTAAATTAAAAAGGTATTTTAAGGAAACAACCTCCCCACAAGATTACCAAGATTTCCAGGTTTATTATTTGTATGTTTGTGGTTTTTCACATGATTATCATATCCATAAAAAAGGCATCAGTTAATCTTGAGCCACTGTCATTACAAAAGTCAGCAAAGGGACCCCTGGGTGGCTCATTCAGTTAAGTGTCTGGCTTGTGATTTCAGCTCAGGTCATGATCTCATGGTTTGTGGTATTGAGCTCCACGTCATACTCCCCACTTAGTGGGGAGTCTGCTTGGGATTCTCTTGAGGAATCTCCCTCTCTCTCTCAAATAAATAAATAAATCTTAAAAAAACAAAAGTCAGCAAGTAAGTTGTTTTATTTGAGAAGTCAGTAGCCTAAAAGACTCAGGTTTTCATTTATTTTAATGGCAGCAGAGCAGATGTCATTTATATTTCCATAGCCCTAATTTCCTTTTCTTCCTAGCAAATGCCAGTTTAATCCAAAACCCATGCAGATTTCACGTCTTCTGAGCAGCCTTTACTCTCTGTCGTTAGTTTCCAATAGTTAGAAGTTCTTTCTCTGTGCTGCTATAGCTCCCTGCACATAATAGCATTGCTCGTACATATGTCTCTCCGGCTATATGATTCTGAAGAGGGTCAGCACTTCCTTGGGTGGGAGGAAGGGGGAAGGAGAAAACAAATCCCACAAGGTAAAGCAAGGTAACATGTTCTTAGTTGGTACAGGAGGGTTGAAAAATACCGCACTAGATTTTCATTCTTGAGGGCAGAAACTGTTTCCATTAGCTTTGTAACTTCAGTGTTTAACCTGATGTCACTTGGCCCCTCTTTGGTAGGCTTTCATAAGTGTTAGCTGTATAATCAGTTAATTGATAGTAAAGTTTCTGTCTTTATCACTTTTCACTCACTTCAGCTGTGATTTATTCTTTTTCTTAATATAAAAAGCTCTAAATATAAATGCTGCATTTAATTATCAAACAATTTATGTAAAATTATAGTGCTGAATTGCCTTAATTTAGAAATTTAAAATTGAACAGTACTTTGTGTCATTAACATTCCAAAGAATCAAAAGATTGTCCATGGAGAGAATGTAGATAGAGCTGGATTAGGGCTAGGAAGGAGTCATCATGCTTTGACATGGCATTTGGTTGTTTTGCCTACTTTTATGCTTTATCAGGGAGTTTGTAGTACTGGTTGGGAGGGAAATAATCTTACATTAGTAGGACCACTGGAGAAGGCTACAGATAAAATTGTTGATAGGTTCAAATAAAACCCACATGTCCATTTCACAGGTTGGGTTTTCTGGTTTTATATAAAAATTCCTCTGAGTTCAGCTGTCCTTTTTAAAATGGAATGTTTAATTTAAAAAAGCACGTAAGAGAATTTCTCATTTTATATAGATATCTGCAGACATAAGAATTGTCAATACGTCAATTATTTTCTGGTTTTAAGAATTTGGGTGATATATAGCTCACATCTTTGTGGTACTTTTTAAATGAAATGATGTTCCAGAGTCCTAGGAGTTAATTCATCCTGAAGTTTCATTTTTAGGAATGTCTATTCAATAAGTCAAATTTTTGGAAAGGAATAGACAAAATTATCATTTCTAGATTCTATGATTATCCATATAGAAGATCCAAGGGACTCAATGGACAAACTATTAAAATTGGTAAGAGTTCATCAGGGTTGTTGGATACAAGCTCAACATACAAAAATCAGTGGGTACTTTAATCACAGCTCTTTAGAAAATGTAATAGAAAAAAATTGCCATTCTCCTTAGTAATAATTATAAATGATCTAGGGATAAATCTAATAAAGATATGTGAGGACTTTATGGAGAAAGTTACAGAATTATTTGAAAGATATAAAGAAATATAAGTATATATAGTATGTTTATTTTTTTAAGATTTATTTATTTGAGAGACAGCACGAGCGGGACGGGCAGAGAGAAAGGGAGAGAGAACCCCAAGCCGACTCTGTGCTGAGTGTGGAGCCCATTACGGGACTGGATCCCAGGACCCTGAGATCATGACCTGAGCTGAAACCAAGAGTCAGATGCTCAACTGAATGCACCACCCAGGCGCCCCTCAAATATATTAAATATAAATGGAGAGAGATACCATATTCATGGTAAAGAAAACTTTAATGTTGTAAAGATTTCATTTTTCCCATATTAATGCATAAATTCAGTGCATTTCTAATTAAAATCCCAATAGGACTTATTTTCAGAGACCTTGAAAACGTTTTAATTTTAACATTAATATGGAGATATGAAAGTATTCAAGAGAAGGTACTTTCCCTGCCAAGTATCAAGGCCTATTAATAAGCTGTAGTAAATAAGTATATAGATAGTTCAACAGAATGGAATCCAGATCCATCTGCCCATGAACAGATAGCAGCCTGCTGTTTGAAAGATAGGATATCCTAAATCAGTAGAAAAAACGATGTGCTATTCAATAAATTTTTGCCGGGATGAATGGCTCTTTATATAGTACAAATAAAACTTTGATTCAGTTTCACGTAGTACATATGGTTTCATTCCAAATGAATTAAAAAACATGGGGTGGGGTGCCTGGGTGGCTCAGTCGATTAAGCCTCCAACTCTTGGTTTCTGCTTAGGTCATGATCTAAGGATTGTGGGATCGAGCTCTGTGTGTCAGGCTCCACGCTCAATGCAGAGTCTGCTTGAGATTCTCTTTCCCTCTCCCTTTGCCCCTCCCCATGCTTGCACACACATGCACTCTCTGTCTCTAAAATAAATGAATCTTTAAGAAAAAAAGAAGACTTAAACATGGGGGAGAGATAAGAAAGAAAACCTAAAACTATTAAGTATATTAGAAAACAGATTTGGGAGTTTAGGGATAGAGAAAGATTTCTTTTTTTTTTTTTAAAGATTTTATTTATTTATTTGACAGAGAGACAGAGAGGGCAGGAACACAAGCAGGGGGAGTGGGAGAGGGAGAAGCAGGCTTCCTGCCGAGTGGGGAGCCCGATGTGGGACTCGATCCCAGGACCCTGAGATCATGACCTGAGCCGAAGGGACCCAAGAAAGATTTCTTTTAAGAAAACTATAAACCGGGCACCTGGGTGGCTCCATCATTAAGCGTCTGCCTTCGGCTCAGGTCATGATCTCAGGGTCCTGGGATCGAGTCCCACATCAGGCTCCCTGCTCTGCACAAAGCCTGCTTCTCCCTCTCCCACTCCCCCTGCTTGTGTTCCTGCCCTCTCTGTCTCTCTCTCTGTCAAATAAATAAATAAAATCTTAAAAAAAAAAAACAACTATAAACCATAAAAGAATGCTAAAATTTGATTACATGGAACAAAAAACACCATGCAGTAAAAGAAACTATGAACATACGTTAAAAGACAAGTGACAGTTTGAGAGAAAGTATTTGCATAATTCAAACAGTTGCTATCCAGAATATATAAAGAACTACAGATCCATGAAAAGAGATAAATAGCCCAGTGGAAAAGAAAAGTGGACAGAAAACATGAACAAGCAGTTCATAGAAGAGGCAGTCTGAATGACCGGCAAAACATGTGGATGCTCAGGAAGTGCAAATGAGCATAGCCTTGAGATATGATCTCTCTCCTGTCTGATATCAAGTGTTGCTTGGACAGTTAACAAGCATGAGGGAAAATGACATTCTCACATGCTGCTGAGGGAAGGAAGATGGTGCATTGCCATAAGCACTTAAGAAGACTATTTGGCAGTATTTGGTAAAATGGAAAATGTTTTTATCCTGAGGCCCAGCAAGTCCACATCTGTGAGTAACCTCAAGTATTGTTGGCTTGTGTGCCCTAGAATCTAGAATAATCATTACACCAGTCTTTATAAAGTGAAAGACTGGAAATATTTAAGTGTCCATCTGTATGGGGATGGATAAATCAAATATGCTGTATTCGGATGATGGGTCTTTAAAAGGGATAAACAAGGGGCGCCTGGGTGGCTCAGTTGGTAAAGTGGCTGCCTTCGGCTCAGGTCATGCTCCCAGGGTCCTGGGATCGAGCCCCACATTGGGCTCCTTGCTCCACAGGAATCCTGCTTCTCCCTCTCCCACTCCTCCTGCTTGTGTTCCCTCTCTTGCTGTGTCTCTCTCCGTCAAATAAATAAATAAAATCTTTAAAAAAAAAAAAGGGATAAACAAGATATGAAAATATTAACATATAAAATGTAAAAATCTATAATGATTTATATATATATATATATATATATATATATATATAAACTTTGCCATAGGTGTATGTAAACAAATGAAAATACACTCATAGGAAGGCTACATACCAGCTTTAGGTAATGGTTTGGTAGGTTGGATGTGGGGTTGGGACTTGGGGTTGTTGATAATTTTTTTTTAAAGCCCAAAATCAGCTATGACTTGTTAATTCGTTCTAAATTTAAATATGGGAATGTGGATGTTTGCTTTACTTGTGCTTTTCTGTATCTTTTATTAAGAACTACTTTTAAATATAGTTGGATATGAACTAGTATTTTCAGAGTAGGCTAAATTTAATTTTTATTTTAATTCCTCTTGCTGCTAATGTACTTGAAATGTAGAAGAACAAATGACATTTTTGTACTGTATTTTCAGTGATGCCAATTGGTGGAAAGGAGAAAATCACAGAGGAATAGGACTCTTCCCATCTAATTTTGTAACAACTAATTTAAACATAGAGTCTGAGTCAGGTAAGTTAAATTTTAGGGAAGATTAAATCTATTAAAGTTTTTTACACTTGAGTTTTATGGTTGTTTTTTTAAGTAATTTCTATGCCCAACATGGGGCTCGAACTAATGACCCTGAGATCAAGAGTCACATGCTCTACTGACTGAGCCAGCCAGGTGCCCTGGTTCAATTTTGAATATAAAGTAGATTGGCATTTTACTCTGTTTTAAATTATTTATAGACAGTACAGTTTAATTTCTTACCAAATTAAAGGGTTAACTTATTCCAAGTCAATTCCAAGAACTAATTTTTTTATGATTTTATTTTAAACTCTGAGAATTAATGTGCATAATTCCATATAAGGCATAAAACAATCTGTGATGACCATGTAGATATTTAATTCAACCTAATTATGGTTTAAGAGGCAGTTTGAATCTTCAGTATAAAGAATATTGGTTTTATTCATCACTGAACCACAGTATCAAAGGGAGTAGGTGGCGGGGTGGGGGCTGGTTGACAAGTGCCAAATGTGATTACAAGGGTTAGGAGTACTCCTAAATTTTAAATTTTTCCTCACCTTGATTTGATCCTAGGGAACTTGAAGCAATAATAAAACAGTATAATTAAGACAGTGGGTTCCTGCTTCAGATCTTCTGCTGTCAACCATGCAGAGAAAGCTTCCATTTGTTATGCAGGCAGAAAGGTGGGGGTTGCTGAGTGTAAAGAACAGCTAATAGTATTACTAATGATGCTCATGATCGGAAATAATACAGTTCACTGGTGTTTGAGTATTCATTTATTAGGTATTTTGCAAAGTCATTGGCTTGCACTATTTCATTTAATCCTCATAACTCTTGAGATAGGTTCTTCTGTTAACCCCATTTTACAGATAAGGAAACTGAGGCTGAGGGTTTATGTGGCTAGTAGGTGATAGAGCCATGATTCTAAAGTCAGCCAGTCTGCTCTTAGATGTACTTATACTGACTCACTGCAGAACATGTCAGTGCTAGTTTGTATTATCGGTGTTAGAGAAAAAACTTAAATTGTGAAAGCTTTGTGCATTGTGGGGAACATCATCTTTGTATGGGTGGACTGAGGCATTCAGTTAAAGTAAACTTGAGAGACTTTAAGACTCATTTAAAGACTGAGTACTTTGCCAGTATTTATACTTTTTATTCCTCTAGTCTGACGCTCTAAGTATTGTGAAAGTTGGAGACGCTGTTTTTTTTGTTGTTTTTTTTTTAAAGATTTTATTTATTTATTTGAGAGAGAGAGAACGAGAGACAGAGAGCAGGAGAGGGAGGAGGGTCAGAGGGAGGAGAAGCAGACTCCCTGCCGAGCAGGGAGCCCGATGCGGGACTCGATCCCGGGACTCCAGGATCATGACCTGAGCCGAAGGCAGACGCTTAACCATCTGAGCCACCCAGGCGCCCCAAGGAGACGCTGTTTTTAATAACTTCGTAAGACCATGCTCAGGGGATCCTTTATAGAAATTACCCCTTGGGGTAGGCTAGAGCACCTGAGCTGTGGTTTTATTTTATTTTTTTTATTTTTTATTTTTTTTAAAGATTTTATTTATATATTTGATAGAGAGAGTGAGAGAGCACAAGCAGGGGGAACAGTAGAGGGAGAGGGAGAAGCAGGCTCCCCGCCAAGCAGGGAGCTCGATGCGGGGCTCGATCCCAGAACCCTGGGATCATGACCTGAGCCGAAGGCAGACGCTTATCCATCTGAGCTACCCAGGCGCCCCCTGAGCTGTGGTTTTAAAAGTAAAAACTATTCTGGCTTTTCAGTATATCCTCATGTTATGTTGAGCTCTGCTCCTTAGGACCTGTCTGAAAGTTAGCCAAATATTTGAAGTAAGTGGCTAACTGTTGGGACTTAAAAATCCTTTGGTTATAGAGATTTTTTTTTTTCCTGAGGGGTATACATTTTATTGGAAACCTTAAGTACTTTTCAGACAGAACACGATGTCTTCATTGAAGGCTCTCACGTGGCCTGGAGAGCAAACAGATTTTTGGATTAGAGGCAAGGTAGATTTTTATTATAATTTTATTTTTTATCAAAATTTACTTTATTAAAATATAGTACATTACAGCAACACGCCAGTGAACATTAAATTGTTTTCTGGATATGTACATTTATAAATTATTTTTCAACCTTCTCTTTATGAAAGGTGGGGGTTTTTTTGTTTTCTGTTGCTTTAAAACTATTAATCAAAGTTAGGTTGAAATTGAGTATTTTTTTTTTCATTTTGAAGATGAAATCGAGTATTTTTTTGTTCATTTGGGAAATACATTTTTTTTTAAGATTTTTTATTTATTTATTTGACAGAGAGAGACACAGTGAGAGAGGGAACACAAACAGGGGAAGTGGGAGAGGGAGAAGCAGGCTTCCTGCTGAGCAGGGAGCCCGATGCGGGGCTGGATCCCAGGAGCCCGGGATCATGACCTGAGGCGCAGGTAGATGCTTTACGAATGAGCCACCCAGGCGCCCCTTGGGAAATACATTTTTATAGCAAGGAAAGTGTAGAAGGAGCTCATATATTTAACTCTGAATTTAGCTGTTCAGATTACACTCTACTGTCTTATATATTCACCCTAGTGGTAACACTCAGTTTTTCAGAAAATGCCTAGAATAACAGTTCCCATTAATATTGCTCACTTGTTCCACTAGAAGGTAAGTTCCATCAAGGCAGAGATTCTTGCTGTTTTATTCACTGATGTATTTCCAATGCCTGGCACATAGTAAGGGCTAATAAATGTTTGTGGTATGAATGAATGAACATATGTAATAACGTATATTAATTATGAAATGTGATGACTAAAGGGTTTCCTTTTTTTTCTTATGGATAATCACAGGCTATTTACATATTAGTGACTAAAATACCAAAGTAAATGCTGAGGAACTTAAAGTTTACTTTGTTTCCATAGCAGCTGTGGACAAATTGAATGTAATTGATGATGAGGAGGAGGAAATTAAGAAATCAGAGCCTGAGCCTGTTTATATAGATGAGGTAGAGTTTTTCTTTTGTTTAATAGTTAAACTATCAATACTTTAAAAATCTATTATCCTTGAGAATGCTTGGAAAGAGTAATTTTTATGGTCATTGAAATGAAAGCTTTTGAGTTTCTAAGTGTCCTTATACTTTTTTAGGATAAGATGGATAGAGCCCTGCAGGTACTCCAGAGTATAGATCCAACAGATTCAAAACCAGACTCCCAAGACCTCTTGGATTTAGAAGGTACTTAGTGAGCCTTAGAGATTACTTTAATGTCATTTAATATTTTAGCTAATGTCTTAAATGTCTTTCTGCCTTGTGTTTGCTTTTAGAAATTAGAGATCTCTGGTGGGAAACAGACTAGTGTAATAAAATAGTAAACACATAACTTGGAAGATGTTATAAATCTGCCTATCATGTTCAAGAAGGAAGTCTTTATTTTTCTGTAAGCCCACTAGTGATACTGGCTGAAGAGAGTTGCAATCCAAAAAAGGACAGAATTAAGAATAAGAGCATATTAAATTAATTGAGTCAAAGTGTTAGAAATTCTTATTTTTCTTATAATTCTCTTGTATCATGATTTTAAAGGGCAAAATTATATATGATCGGTGTTAACTTTGTAATGTAGTCATTTGATGCATGCTGATATGTCCTTTCAATCCCCAAGAAATTTGAAACAAATGTTTTTTTGCCTTTTTTTAATCCTTTGGGAGAAAAATCTCTGATAAATGGATAAATCTTAAATCTTTTTATAGAAGAAACTGGTTATGAATATAGGATACTACACTATTCATTTTATCAGTGTTTACATTTGGAAATAACACAAAATATTTAATTTTAAAATGGCTTAGGTCCTTGGAAAATGCTCGTATGTAATCTGTACACAATTATATATTTTATATACTGTGACTCAAGTTCATTTACTTAGCTAATAATAGTTTTCTAGGTTTTGCGATAGCTCCAGATTCACAGTCGTAAACTTAGTACTTCAGAGAACATGGTCAGATTTCTCTTTTGATTTTGATTTTGCCTTTGGTCACAGATATTAATATTGGTGCTGAATAGTATTAAAATTAGGTCTTTTATAGTCCTTTCTCTAACATACACCTCATTTTCTTTGTATTATGCATGGTGTTGTATATCGGTGTGCTCCATTGTTAAAAATTGTCGAAATTGATTTGAACTGGTTTAAGTTTCAAGGTTCAAAATTATTTTTGTATTTACAGATATCTGCCAACAGATGGGCCCAATGATAGATGAAAAACTTGAAGAGATTGATAGGTGAGATTCTTTGTGCAGGGAATAGCAAGTATAGTTTTCTTTCTTTCTTTGTTTTTTTAAAGATTTTATTTATTTGTTTGAGACAGAGCACATGAGCTGGAGAGAGAGGGAGAGAGAATCGAAGCAGACTCTGCACTGAGCACAGAGCCTGATGTGGGGCTCAGTCTTGGGACAGCAAGATCATGACTTGAGCTGAAACCAAGAGTCAGATGCTTAAGCCACCTAGGCACCCCAACAAGTATAGTTTTCTTATGGATTACTTGTTTTTTGGCAGAACTTTAAGAAGTTTTGTGGAACTGTTCAATCTGTTGAAATTGTCTCTCAGTTTCCAAAACTCTTACAAACAAATAGCAAGCTGGTACTTTTTATTTTGGTAGCATTTTTTCCCCTATGGCAGTATAGTATACCTAGAATCATGGGCTCTTGCTATTACGGTACCAGTCTTCATTTTCTTACTTGGGCTGGAACTGAGGGATAATGAGTAATGAGGAATAAAGCTGAATAGAGCACAGAATGAAAACTGGGGTCTTGTTATGTGATGAGAAGTAATATTTGTAAAACTTTCAAATGAAATTTCCCTTGTGTTGGGGCTCCTGGGTGACTCATTCGTTAAGCGTCTGCCTTTGGCTCAGGTCATGATCCCAGGGTCCTAGGATCAAGCCCTGCATTGGGCTCCCTGCTCCGCGGGAAGCCTGCTTCTCCCTCTCCCACTCCCCTTGCTTGTGTTCCCTCTCTCACTGTTTCTCTGTCAAGTGGATGAATAAAATCTTTAGGGGAAAAAAAAAAAAGAAAAAAAGATTTCCCTTGTGTTTGTGAAGCTAAATCCAATACACATACTCCCCTCATTTTTCTTCCTTGTATTTCTGTATTTCTCTTGTGTTTTTAATTTCCTTATCCCACATAGTCTTACTCTTCCTTAGAAACAGCAGCAGCACTGAAGGATAGACTCAGCATTTTGAGCTTTACATTTATTTCTGACTTTTCTGCTTCTTCAGCTTCCTGTTTGAAGTTACAGGGAGAAGCCGTAGTGAATGGAAGACAAGGATAAGGCTTTTGTGTTCCATCATCATCCCTTTCTAGATTCTGTTTATTGAACTACTGTATCAAACCTCACAAGAAGATGGGGCACCTGGGCAGCTCAGTCAGTTAAGTGAAATGCGTTGGGCTCAGGTCATGATCCCGGGGTCCTGAGATTGAGCCCCGAATCAGGCTCCCTGCTCAGCGGGAAGCCTGCTTCTCCTTCTGCTGTCCCCCCTGCTTGTTCTCTCTCTCTCTCATGCTCTTTCTGTCAAATAAAATCTTAAAAAAAAACAAACAAAACCCGCACAAGAAGAACAGGAATTACTTTACTTCGTATCTGCCTTTGCCAGAGAAGAGTAGTAGCAGCAAGATTTTTTCTAGTCACCGAAGATTATAATCTTTTTCCATAAGATGTTTTTTTATAAATCCTTTATATTTTCTACAGAAGTGAAAAACAAATCCCTTTCAGAAATTAATGAAATGAAATGTAGTTTCATATTCTTATTTTGGAGAAAGCATTAAATATCTACATACACATTTACTGTGGTTTCAGTGCAAGGATATTGATGGGTCAGTGAATAATCAAACTGGAAATGATTAGAAAGAAAACATCAGTATTACCTTAGGAGTGTGGCTAGGAGTACAATTATTATAAACCTTTCTGGATCTTAAAAATAGTCCATATCTTTTAACCCAGCAAATTCAGGCCCATACTAAATATATAAGGATATATGCAAAGATTTACTTCTTTGAGTATTCTTCACAGTATTATTTATAACAACAAAATTGGAAGTAACTAAAATGCCTTTCAGTGTGAGATTGATTTTTAAGATAAAATTACACTTCTATACATTCTACAGTAAAAAGCATTGTCAATGATAAATATCTATTGACATGGAAAGATACTATACTATGTCATGAAAAAGAGGATATGACAGTATAATCTTATTTTTGTTGATAAAAAGAATATCTTCAAAGAAACAGGTCTAGCACAGTTAAAAATCAGAGTGACCGTTTCTGATACGAGTTAATTTTTTGAGTCACAGCTCACCTGTTAGTTCTTCAATTTCAGTTTCTGAGTAGGCCAGCTGGCATTTTCTGTTCCATGGCTACTGACTACAGATGCAGCTCCTATTCTGGAAAATGCTTGCTGTTCTTCAACAAATTTTTATTGACTATTTATTCCTTGTCAAGCATTCCGAAATGAATAAAATACCATTTTTTCCCTTGAATGGGTCATTATCGATTTGTTTTTCCTAATAAGAAAAACAACTTTGCTGTCAGAAAAAAAAAATTTACATTTATTTTCTATCGTCATTGTTTGGAATGAGATTTTTTAGCATTTATCACACTAAGAAATTATATTGGGCAAACATGTAATAGACTCCAAGAAAGTTTAGATAGATGTATTGAAGAGAGATCCATGGTCTGAACTTAACAATGTTTCAGATTTTTCTTCTTTTTTTTTTAGATAGTGGCAGGGCTGGATCTCACTATCCTGAGATCATGACCTGAGCCGACATCAAGAGTAAGATGCTTGACCGATTGAGCCCCTGTTCCAGACTATTCTAATCCTATTTCCTCCTGCCCTCCAAAAATCGTTTTCTACCACCTTGATGAAATTGCCCTTTTCATTCTTCCATTGTGTACCCTTCTCATTCCTTTTGCCTGTCTTAATTCACACTGTCCTACTGACCTGACTTAGTCTTCCTTTTTTGCTTGGGCCTATCCATCCTTCCTCAGGTGCCAGTTTAAGTCCCAGCTTCTCCATAGAGCCTTTTCAGTCTACCACCACCCAAACTAGTCTACTTTTCTAAACTCTTCTGTTCCTTACCTATTTCATATAAATTTGGATTCAATTATATGCCATCTTATATTGCTTGCTGTTTTCCATGTGCTTAGCTTTGTCTACCTAATAGATTGAAGTCTCTTTGAAGGAGAAAACTACACCTTCTGCTCCATTTTCTTTGTGCTAGTATTGTGTTTGGGCACAGTTCAGTAAAAATTTTTTAATTGTTTTGGGGTAATGTCTCGAATCTTTGAAGGTGATTTCTGTGTTCTGGTGTTTCATCAGTATACTGGGTTATGTGGACCAAATGCCTATGGTCATTTCTTAGTCACACCTTTGTTAGCATGGACACTAATTTCTGAAGCTTTCTCTGTGGTTTATAAATGATACTCTGAAAATAGAGTTTGACCTGCTTTATATAGTCACACATGCAAGAGAGGAAATAGCACCTTTTTGTTTGTTTCAGACATAATATTATAAAGGAAACATTATAGAGGAAAGGTGACAAGTCTTGATAGGGTTCAGTCCAGGTCATTTATTTGGTAGTCCTGTGTCTGGTCGTCGGCCTCTGTTGCTTATCTTTTGAGCCTCTCTGTGTGTATGTAAAAAGAGCTACATTTAATAAACAGGCCGTGGGTGCCACATGAAGTGGACACTTAACTGGTATGAACTTGTCAGTTGCAATGGGAGTTCTTTATTACTCCCCAGGGGAATAGACAAAATTGTACGAAGTCAGAAGGATTTGCTCTGGAGTTCCTTGGGCAAATTTGAAAAATGCTCTTACTTGGATTTGTTATTTATACAACAAAGTATCTGATTTCACTCACCTTCTCAAAAGAAACCAACAAACAAGAACAATAGGGACTAGTTTATGTTTTAATTGTTTTTATTTGCATTTTCTAGGATAATTATTAAGATTTTTTTCATTTGATTCTTTAATGTACATAAGCAAATGAAAAAGTATGATTTTGTTTATGAGTGTGTTTTTATTTTAGTCATATCGTGCTTCAAAGCAGGCTCCTGACCTTGCCTGAGTACTTTCTTCTACTTAGATTTTAATTAAGGCTTGGGCTCTTCCAAAATTGAGAAATTATTTTGCTTTGTATTTGAGTTTTCAACAGAAGCCTGTAACATGTGAAACAGAATTGTCCTAGCACCAAAATTACGAACTGACTGAATTTTTATGAGGTGTGGAAGGGACTTTCCCTAATATTATGAAGTCCTATCAGCCTAGTTATTATGAGAATTAAGGAATTCCTCCTCCCATTTTCCCATGGTGAATATTCTTTCATTGTATATAAAGAACCTTTTAAAATATGAATAGGAAATGTGCTAAATTTAAAAAGTAATTTATGCTCCTAAATGCATGCTTAAAAGCATTGAAGAATATTACAGTGCTTTTTCTTCTCTATCAGGAAGCATTCAGAATTGTCTGAATTGAATGTAAAAGTCTTGGAAGCCCTGGAACTATATAACAAGTTGGTGAATGAAGCACCAGTATATCCAGTCTATTCAAAGCTCCATCCTCCAGCACATTACCCACCTTCATCAGCTGGGGTTCCAATGCAGGTGAGCATATTTTTGAGAACATTTTTCAAAATTAGAAAAAAGTTTTAAATTCAAAAAAATGTTTTAAAGCTTAGTATTAAAATTTCTATGGTCCATGAATAAAATCATAAAATTCATCTTTGTTGGTCCAAATATGGGCTAAACAATTAGCATTCACCAGGACAAATTAGATATGGCTATTTCATAAATAATTTTAGTTCATTTTTAACATGAACAAAGAGACCATTAAATAGATGATGGGAGTTCTGGTTCTTCATTTGCTTTTGTAAATATAAAGCATAAATCCTTTAAGTAAAATGTTCAAGTCCTCTAATTTAGGACAGTGCCTGACCTATTGAAAGTCCTCTAGATGAGGTACCAATGCTGTTCCTGTTGCTCAACAAGCAAGATTTAACATTTCTTTTAAAAATTGCTGTCAATGGGGCGCCTGGGTGGCTCAGTGGGTTAAGGGACTGCCTTCGGCTCAGGTCATGATTCCAGGGTCCTGGGATCAAGCCCCGCATCAGGCTCCCTGCTTGGCGGGAAGCCTGCTTCTCCCTCTCCCACTTCCCCTGCTTGTGTTCCTTCTCTCTCTCTCTCTGTCAGTTAAATAAATAAATAAATAAAATCTTAAAAACACAAGTAAAAATGTGTCAAGATTTCTTTGACTTACATGATTAGTAAAAGGCTTTTTAGTTAGTGAACTTCTTTTATCCTCAGATCATGCTATATATTTTTTCTTTGATGTGACTTAAATTGTTAAGAATTCAAGCACAACAAGGATGTGATGCAGGCCTGTGAGTTCAGGGTCCAGAAGCCATTAATGAATAGCCTCTTTTCCCGGGACTTTACACGTTCTCTGTGCTTCCTGCTGAAGTGAATACTTACATTTATCACTATCAAGTATTCCAAAGCCTTTTTTAAATTTCAACCAGTTAGCAATTGAATTCAGAATGAATTTGGATGAACAAAATTCATGTTAATTTATGAGAACTGATATGTAAAGGAGTGTGTGAAGGAGACACCAAGGAGAAAAGATAGAATGTGGGTGCATAAGCTAGATGACTTGACACGACATAATTGTTAAGTAAAAAAGAAGAGTTTCTATGGTAACTGTCACATCAGACAAGATGCATTTATCAAATATGCCATGTCCCGAACTTTTGGAAAATGGTGAAAAGAATCATTACATATGAGGGTAGAAAGGATTTCTGGGTGCAAAAGACAGCTGGGGTTTATTTAGTATTGCTTCTGTTTTCAGTGAGTTTATTTGCGGCTACTGTGAAAGTGGAATAAAATAGAAGTGTCTCCTCCATTGAATGATAGAACTGTTATATTTGCTTCTTTGTGTGTCTCTAAAGGGCTATTTGTCATTCCTATGTCAGGTTTTTGTGTTTAGTTGCATACTATTTATAATCTGTTTTGCTAAGCATAACTCAGGTTTCTAAAAAGTTAGCTTTCTGTCTGATTCTTCATATAACTTCTATATATACTATTCATGCATAACAGCATTTAAAATATTCAAAGATCCTATTCTAATTAGAAAAAAAATTCCATCCTAAAAATGTTGGAGTAACACACCATGAGTTAAATCTGTGAAGTCTACTCAGGAACCCTGCACTGTAGAAGAGGTCCATTCCCAGGCTCAGCCTGTTGTCAATGGGTTGGTACATGTTGGCCAAGGAGGTGATATGATTGCAACTACCTTAAAGTTGATTTGGCACTTCAGCATGCTAAATTTTCATGTCCATGGTCTTTTTTTTTTAAGATTTTATTTATTTAATTTGACAGAGAGAGAACACAAGCAGGGGGAGCAGCAGAGGGAGAGGGAGAAGCAGGCTTCCCACTGACCAGGGAGCCTGACATGAGCCTCAATCCCAGGACCCTGACTGAGCCACCTAGGCAGATGCTTAACCGACTGAGCCACCTAGGTGCCCCTCCATGGTCTTTGCTTTACAAATAGATTTGTTTAAAACTGGAGTGATGATAGTTACTGTATGATACTTAGTGTTTGCATTGTTATATTGGTAGGCAGATAGTAGATCTTGTTCTTAAAGGAGATACTACCCTGAACATTAGTTAGGGCATGTAAAATATCCAAAGAAACTTAGACCATTTTGCTGTTTCCTGAGGATACATCTCCTTTACCAAAAAATCTTCTTTACTTTTTTCCTATTTGTTGTAAAGGCAGAAAATAAAGGAGACATTGCCAGAGAAGGTCTGCACCCTGCCCTGATACCATTTATTCTTATTCTCCCAAGTTTCATTCTTAGGAAGGAGTTGAATAAGTCATCCTGGGATAGGGGTGAAGAAGGTTGTCATTGGGTTGGTGACTTGAAGTGATGATGGGCTGCCCTTCAAGGGAGTATGTAGTTTCCTGGGGCTTTGCAGCAAGACATGTTACTGAGTAATAGGCAACCTGGATGGATTCCAGCCTGCTGCTTAAAAATATGCCACCTCCTGCAAAATAAAAGAACAATCAAGTAAATCATAAATTTCCAAAGATTTGGCACTGTGATTTGGAAGCTCTCCACTTTTTGTACTAGGGTGGATGGATTGGTAGAACCAGATTGCTCCCCAAAGAACTATAACATTTAATTTTATTTAAGTCTCTTAAAGTATTAAATATATTGTTAGATAGGTGTTTGGGAAATCAGTGAGTCAGCTTTTTCTCTTTGGTTAATAGACATACCCAGTTCAATCACATGGTGGAAACTATATGGGTCAAAGCATTCACCAAGTCACTGTTGCCCAAAGCTACAGCCTAGGACCAGATCAGATTGGTCCACTGAGATCTCTGCCTCCAAATGTCAGTTCCTCGGTGACAACACAGCCTGCACAGACTCCATATTTAAGGTAAGTTTTTGGGAGCTGTGTTAATTTTGTAATTATATACACTAAATTTTCACAGAATTTCATGAGAATAAATTGACTTTTCTTTTTATAATAATAGTAATTGAGATGAAGTTGTAGAACTTCTCATTCCCAATGCCATGAAGTCCATAATGCTCTTAGTCCATAATGCTCCTTACTACCCCTACTAAAATGGTTGCCCAGACATGGCTTATAATCTGGGTCTCTGGGACAAACTAAAGCTAACTGTCCCTTACAGGGACCAAGCCCATGATATACTTAGCACAGTGCTGTAATCAGCCTAGCAAAGTAGTCCCAGGCATATTTATCTGCATGCACTCCTGAATATCAAAACTTTACTTGATTCCCAAGTGCATTTGAGCTGTGGAATCTGTGGTCTAATTTTTTTTTTTTTTTTTGGAGAGCGAGAGAGCACTGGAGGGGAGGGGCAGAGGGAGAGAGAGAATTTCAAGTACACTCCATGCTGGGCTTGGAGCCAGATGTGGGGCTCCATCTCACGACCCTGAGATCATGACCTGAGCCTAAATCAAGAGTCTGATGCTTAACTGACTGAGCCACCCAGACACTCCTGTGGCCTAATTTTTTATACTAACACTTCTGTTCTGAAAATGATTTTTATTTTTATTTTTTTTATTTTTTAAAGATTTTATTTATTTATTTGAGACAGAGAGAATGAGAGCGAGAGAGTACATGAGAGGGGGGAGGGTCAGAGGGAGAAGCAGGCTCCCTGCCGAGCAGGGAGCCCGATGCGGGGCTCGATCCAGGGACTCCAGGATCATGACCTGAGCCGAAGGCAGTCGCTTAACCAACTGAGCCACCCAGGCGCCCCGTGCAAATGATTTTTAAATATTGCTTTCCATTAACAGCTTAACCATACAAAATGTTCATTCAGTATAGTCATGGTAGATGATCTTTAAGGTTTTCCCACTCAAATTTCATGAGTGTAAATTTTAGATATTATCCCAAAATTAAGTAAACCTGTTCACATTGGTGTTTAGTTCAGTTAAAATGTAAAATTTTGTTACTCTGTTTGATACTAGAAATTATGGAGGAAAAAAACTGGAGAGATAGACATTAATCCTCATAAGCAGTGTATTTGGTATAATTTGAAATTATATATCTTTTTTTTAAAAATGTATGTTATAGTAATTATAGGAATAAGCAGAAGTTCTGCAATTTGGTGTAATTTTTCAACTTGTTTTTTTGTTTTGGTGTAGTGTTAATAAGTAAACTATAGGTCAAGACTATCTTGAGGGTAGATTCAGGGTCCTATGTGGATTACACTGTTCTCCCTGCCTTTATTATTTTTATGTAGAGATTCAGGTTAAGTTACCAGGGGCAGCTTTGAAAGTGCCCTATCAAAGGAAAGTATAGAGCATGTGAGGAAAAGAGGTGGTCTCCGGGTTGGATTGAGAGCTGCGAGAAGGGAGAATACGGTCTGCAGGCGTACTTTGGGCGGTTCTGTGCTCATTTTAGCTGGCCAAGGATACCACTGTGAGAAGCACAATCTGCATCTCCTCAAAAGGTTTTTAAATATTTGCAGTAGGAGATTTTGGAGAAAACAAAATTAAATAGGCCTTATAATCTTATATTTTGTTTCTTTTATGAGTACTTTCTTCTCACCAAATATAAAAATTATATTAACAGTGTTGGACAGTTGGAGTAATTATTATATAAACTTTAAAAGATAAAAAAGGCATTTTTATTGTTTCATGATGATTGATCTCTGACCATGACCTAGATAATGCAAAGTAAATATGGTTTTCTTTTTAAAATTTTGTTTGTAGCACTGGACAAGACACTGTTTCCAACCCTACTTATATGAACCAGAACTCTAACCTTCAGGCAGCTACTGGTACAGCTGCTTATACACAGCAGATGGGGGTGTCTGTGGATATGTCATCTTACCAGAACGCTGCTTCCAGTTTGCCACAACTGGCCGGCTTTCCAGTGGCAGTTCCAGCTCATTCAGTTGCACAGCAGCAAACAAATTACCATCAGCAGCCTCTTCTTTAGAACAAACCAAGCATTTTCTTGAAAGCCTTCATATGTGTATTACTTGACCCTTGTGATTCTAACCTGAAAATATTAAAAGAAAAAAAATTTTTTTTCTCAACTCAAACGAACCATGAATAAATAAAGCACAAAAACTTACTCTGCTAGGCCATGAAAGGACTTTTTCAATCCAATTTGTTTGAAGTCCAACTTCTGATCAGAGGCAGCTTCAGGTAGCTTCCAGTTAATTTTGTCTTACTTTCAAATCTACACAAATCTGGACACCCAGTAAGTAGCCTTATGACACGAAACAGCATGAGATAGGAGTATTACATTTTTGCTTTAAAGAAACCACTCTTTATCCCTAAAACATGATAATTGGGAGAGCACCAAAACCTTTGACTATTTTTTTGTGTCTGCTTATTTTTTTCAGTGTTCGCCACAAACCATTACTTCAAAAGGCGGACTTCTTTTTGGGTGAGCATTTAGCTTGCCAGCATATTTCTTTGGCTCCTTAAATTGCAGTTGTGTTTGCAGTACTGTCAGTTTTGCTCTCTGTTATGTTGAGTAATAATTAGCATATAATTGTCTATAGAAGCAAGAGCAATTTGGAAGGAACAAAAATGTTTTCTATTATTAACGGGGAAGACCATATAAATGCAGATGTGTGATAAAGCATTTAGCTAGTCCCCTGTCATGCCAGCTGTGGGCTAAGGAATGCCCCACAAAACATTTCCATTCCCTGAAGACAAACATTTTCCTTATAAGGCTCCCTTGTATTTAGAATTGCCACTAATGACCTTCTAAAGTGACTTTGGACATTCTCTAATGAAAATAATAAGGTCCACTTCTTTTCCTTCCTGAAGTGTGGTGTGCAGAGATGCTGCATTTTCTTTTTACGGATTGCTTGTGAATTTGAGCCATGAGACATTTCCTCGTAATTTGATGTGATATATCCCAAGCATGAATAATGAGTGTTTTTTTAATAGATGTGTTGTTTCTTTAAAGAGGTAATTCAAGTACCATTGCTATGCCAGGCTGTTGAGAAATTTGGCCATTCCTTTCAGAGATAATTCTGAGCCTGTTGAATAATAGGCAATGGATTGATAGGGAAGCTATCAAGACAGTTTTTCTGAAGCCTATATTTTATAAATTAGTTTACAGTGCTAATAGATTCCACATACTATAGGAATTAGGTAGTAAACCAGTAGGGATTGTTTTCTCCTAAAAATTCATACACTATTGCATCATCTACCAACTTTCTAGATAACACAAAATAGAAGATGGCGAATATATATGCTTACAGATACACGGTACTTAGACTGGGAAAAAACAAAGGACATAAGTGAAGTTACTTGCCTGGGAGCAAGATTTCTAAATTGTTTTTTAAAGAGAACCCTTAATCTTTCTGCTAAGAATTCATTTGAAGACAGTGCTCTGGAAATTTTTGTCATTTATCTATTTACAGAAATTTAATTACAAGTATGTTCTCTTTTCAAAGAAACTGTGTCCTAAAATAAAATAGGCTATATACTACTTGGTCTACATTTAAAGGAAAAAACAACAGTATTTGAAAGCCCAGTTTCTGTCATTGTCTTATTTCAGATATAAGTAACTGAAAGCATTTTAACCTTGAATGTCTCATATTCTTTATTTCATCCAGTATTTTCCTTCCATGTGAATTCAATTATACACTTATAAAAAAATTCTAAAATGGTACCTTATTTTTTGGGAAATGAATCTTCTATTCTTTAAAGAAAAAACATAAAAAGCATTTATAAAGCTGCTCTTGATAATGTTTGCATATATATCGAAAATCTTACATTTTTCCCTCCCAAACAGTATTTAATAAGGTTATTTTAATGTTTGTGTAAATATTTCATGTATAATTGTGATCTGAATTGTAAAAGCTTAACTCTGCATAAGTCTTTGAACTCGTATAAATACTGCAAACCCACTAAATTGGGATCAGCTAATTAGGTTCACCAAATGTAGTTTGGGAATAATATAACATGTGACATGTATATAAATCGTGTATATTGGCATTTATCTGTGAAATTTTATACATCCAGGAGTTTCTTCTCCCTCATAAATTAAAAACAATTTTATTTTGGCCACACTGTATAATGAATTTTGTGTTGCAGCTTGTTAATAGTATAAAAATGTTATTAAATCTGTGTACTAAGATGGTATTTTTGGTGTTAATAGGAAATAACAGGGTTGTTACTTTTCTTTCTTCTCCGTGATCTTATGGGTTGTATTTATTTTAAGACCTCTTTATAATTAAATGTTTACTGCCAAAGGAATTGTCTAATATCAGATTTCTACATTGGGTTCATACTTGCTGTTTTATAAAAAAAATAAAAATAACTTCTATTTCATATGAAATCTCGGTACATTAGAAAAATTTTCTGAAAATTTATAATAAAATCACTTTTCATCAATGTAGAAAGAATTTCCCTTGGGTGTTAAAACAGAGGAAGCGGGATATGTTCTTATAGTTTAGAAAATGTACAGTCTACCAACATTGTCTCACAGTTTGGTAATCTACAAAATTACCTGAACATTAAATAATTATACTATTTATCAATTAGGATTTGAAATTATTTGCAAATACATTGTCATCTGATGTTATTTCAAGTAGTTGATACTTGACCACATAAC
This sequence comes from Mirounga angustirostris, assembly GCF_029215605.1. Taxonomy (NCBI): domain Eukaryota; kingdom Metazoa; phylum Chordata; class Mammalia; order Carnivora; family Phocidae; genus Mirounga; species Mirounga angustirostris. The sequence continues at coordinate 118,402,325 of NW_026991711.1, read as the reverse complement.
AAATTTCACTGTACGTTTTAAAGATGATTTAAAGTTTCGCCTTCCAAATTTTTTAAACATTTTGAATGTTAAAAATATTATGGCTTAGGTATTTTTAAAAGTTTCTCAGTAAAAATCATAAGTGTCTAAGTCTTCTGGCTTCTAGGGAAGGATTTACTGAATTGTTATAATGAGAAAGCTCAAGTTATTTTTGTAAGTAATAAATTATACATAATATAGCACCAATCTATCATGCTTTCTTTTTGTGAGAAGACATTTTTCTTATTTACTTACATCAGTTTTAGTCAATAAGTAAAGGGAGGACTCAATTCCAGGGATTTAATTTTTTTGTTGTTAGTACAATTTAGTTTCTTTTGGAGATTAAAGATTTAGATTTTTTTTAAGTTTTTCCCAGAAGAATTATTCTAATTTTACCAAGCTCAATTTGAGTTAGAGTTTTCTAAAAACCTTACTGTGTCAAAAAGAGAAATTATGTTGCTTCTTACAAAGTGTAGTGGGAGGAATCGTGTTCCCCACCCCCCCCAAATTCATGTTTGCCTAGATTGTCAGGATGTGACCTTATTTGGAAAAAGAGTTTGCAGATGTAATTAGTTAAGGATTGAGGTGAGATCATCCTGGATTTAAGGTGTCCTTAAGAGAAAACACAGACATATAGCAAGCAGGGCATGTGAAGATGGAGGCAGAGCCTGGAGTGATGCTGCCACAAGTCAGGGATGGCCGGGGGCCACCAGAAGCTGGAAGAAGCATGGAAGGATTCCCTTCCAGAGCCTTCAGAGGGAACACAGCCCAGTTGACACCTTGATTTCAGATTTCTAGCCTCTAAACCTGAGAGAAGACATTTATGTTGTTTCAAACCACTAAGTATGTTCCAACAGCCCTAGGAAACTAATGAACATGGATAAAAGTGTACAGCAAAATCTGAGTACCAACCATTTCAAACTTTTATAAGATTGGTTGAGTTTGGCACCAGAGTTCAGAGACAAATGTCTGTAGTCCAGTAGTAGCAATCTTACTATCTTTTCTGAATTCTAATGAAATTGCATGGATTAATGAAACTAAGATCCCTGTTGATTCCATAATCCCATTTTTACTGTTTTTTTTTTTTTTAACGTCACATCTCAATAATTTACTATGCCAGAGATATTAACAGGATTACAATTTATGCCTTTACTAGCCACTCTTCTGTCCATCTTGAGTAGTGGGTATTGACTGGAGAAATGTTCAAAGGCAAGCAGAGGAACAGAAGAAACAAAACTGGTGGGTGGGTATTTCCCACAAAGGCTCCTGAAGAATGGGAGTTTGCTTTTCTTATTTTACACCATTTGCTATCCTGATGAGGAAAATAAAGGCTTTCCAATACCTTTACAGCAAGTCAGTGACCTAGTCTACTGATTACCTGTTGGTCTAGGGAGCCAGCTACCTTTTTTTAAATACTGAAGTGAACTCACATAAAACTAGCCGTTTTAAAGTGAACAACAACTCAGTAGCATTTAGTACATTTACAATGTTGTGAAACCACTACCTCTAGTTCCAAAATTGACCTTTTGTGTCTGCTTTCACTTAGCATATGTTTTTTGAGCTTTATCTCCACATACACCACAGTATATATATGAGGTTCATAATACCAGTTTATCCATTCATCTGTTGATGGATACTTGGGTTATTTTCATCTTCTGGTTATGTGAATAGTACTGCTAGGAAAGTGTGTGAATATGTATTTGAGTACTAGCTTTCAGTTCTCTTGGATATATACAAGAGTAGAATTAGTGGGTCAGATGGCAATTCTATGTTTAATTTCTTGAGGAATTATCAAAATCCCACAGCTGAACCATTTTATATTCCCTACAACAATGCAGAAGAGTTCCAATTTATGTCCTCACCAGCACTTTTTCTAATTTTAAAAAATTATAGCCATCTTTGTATATGTGAAGTGGTAACTCATTGTGACTTTTATTTCCATTTCCCTAAAGGCAAATAATGTTGAGCATCTTTCATGTGCTTTTTGGCTACTGTATATCTTCTTTGGAGAAATGTCTATGTACATCTTTGCTCATTTTTTAACCGGCTTGTCCTTTGTTGCCTTGTAAGAGTTCTTTATATATTCTGGATACTAGACCTCCACTAGATACATGATTTCAAATATATTCTCCCATTCTGTAGGTTGTCATTTCACTTTCTTTCTTTCTTTCTTTCTTTTTTAAGATTTTATTTATTTACGAGAGAGAGAATGAGAGACAGAGAGCATGAGAGGGAGGAGGGTCAGAGGGAGAAGCAGACTCCCTGCTGAGCAGGGAGCCTGACGTGGGACTCGATCCTGGGACTCCGGGATCATGACCTGAGCCGAAGGCAGTTGCTTAACCAACTGAGCCACCCAGGCGCCCGTCATTTCACTTTCTTGATGACATTCTTTAACAAAAGTTTTTAACTTTGATGATGTCCAGTTTACCTGTTTTTTTTCTTTGTTGCTCCTGCTTTTGGTATCATATGTAAGAGTCCATTGCAAATCTAAGTCATGAAGATTTTCTCCTGGTTCTAAGAGTTTTATGGTTTTAGTTCTTAAAATTAGGTCATTGATTCATTTTTTAGTTAGTTTTTGTACATGGTACGAGGTAGGAATCTAGCTCCATTTTTTTTGCATATGGATATCCAGTTGTCCCAACACCATTTGTTGGAGAGACTTCTTTCACCAGCTGCTTTTGGACATTGCTATAACCTACCCTATGGCAGTCAGTAACTACAACTGCAATGCAACGACTCCATGGCTATATAGTTTGCAGTTCTAAAAGGTAACAGCCCTCGGGGCGGAGCAAGATGGCGGAGGAGTAGGAGACCTGGATTTCATCTGGTCTCAGGATTTCAGCTGGATAGGGATCAAACCATTCTGAAAACCTACGAACTCAACAGGAGATCGAAGAAAAGAAGAGCAGCAATTCTCTGAACAGAAAAGCGACCACCTTCTGGAAGGTAGGATGTGTGGAGAAGTGAATCCGAGGCGATATTCGCGAGGATAGACGGCGGGGGAGGGGGCCTCCGTCTGCTGCTTCTGGCAAATGATAGAGCCAGGGGGCACAAAATCGGAACTTTTAGAAGTCTGCTCTGCTGAGGGACGTCACTCCAGTGGCTAAGCAGGGGTGGAACCCTCGTGGGACAGTGTGGTCTCAGAACCCTTGGGGTCACAGGAAGACCAGGGGTGCCTGAGTGTGGCAGAGCTCCCAGGTATCAGAGTGGGGAAGCCAGCTGCAGAGACAGAGCCCAGGCGCAGGCTCTCAGCTCGGGGTTGCCGTAAACCGTGATCCGCAGCACAGTCGAGCCACTGCTCCTCCAGCAGGGGCCCAACAAGCGGCAGATGGGGGACACTCCTCTCCTCCCTGGGATGAGCGGCGCGGGAGCGCACTGCAGGGATCAGCTGGGTTTGGGGACTCTACATGGGGTCCTGAGCCAGAGATAGAAACGCTCAGTCACAGGCCGGGTGAGCACGGAGTGCGGCCGGAGACCAGGGAAACGGGAGTGACTGACTGCTTTTCTCTGGGGGCACACTGAGAAGTGGCCCCAAGTTCTCGGCTTCTCCGGGGCGGAGATTGGGAGGAGGCTGCCATTTTCACTCTCGTCCTCCAAAGCTCTACGGAAAGCTTGCAGGGAACAAAAGCTCCTGAGAGCAAACCTGAGCAGACTACTTAGCCCGGACCGGCAAAGGCGGGGCAATTCCGCCTCTGGCAAAGACATTTAGGAACCACGGCAACAGGCCCCTCCCCCAGAAGGTCAGCAAGAACAGCCAGCCAAGGCCAAGTTTACAGATCAATGAGAACGGCAGAACTCCAGGGCTAGGGGAGTACTGCATGTAGAATTCATGGCTTTTTCCCATGATTCTTTAGTGTTTAAAAGTTAATTATTTTTAACTGCCTTTTTTTTTTCTTTTGAATTTTTCTTTTTCCCTTTTTCAACCAACATCTTATCAATTCCTTTTTAAAAAAAATTTTTTATTTTTCATTTTTAGAGTCATATTCTATCCCTTCATAGTAGTTACCCTTATTTTTGGCATATATATATGTTGTTCTCTCTTTAAAATTTTGAGATACAGTTTCTTCTAACAGATAAAAATATACCCTAAATCTCTAGTGTATGGCTTTGTTCTAGTCTCCTGCCGATCACATTCTCTCCCTTTTTTTTCTCTTTTTTTTAAAATCCTCTTCTTTCTTTTTTCAAACACTTCTTATCAATTCCTTTTATAAAATTTTTTATAATTTTCATCTTTACAGTCATATTCCATCCCTTCATTGTATCAACCCTTATTTTTGTACATATATAAGTTTTTCTTTCTTTAAAATTTTGGGAGGCGCTTTCTTCTAACAGACCAAAATACACCCAAAATCTAGTGTGTGGCACTGATCTATGCACCAGCCTGATCATATTTGATCATAATTTGTTTTTTTTCTTTGTTTTGTTCTGTTTTTATCTTTATCTTTTCTTTTTCTTTTTTTCTTTCTTTCCCTTTCTTTTCCCCTGGCTTCAGGTCTTTTCTGATTTGTTTAGAGTATATTTTCTGGGGACGTTGTTACCCTGTTAGCATTTTGTTCTCTCATTCATCTATTCTCCTCTGGACAGAATGACAAGATGGAAAAAATCACCTCAACAAAAAGAACAAGAGATATTACCGACTGCCAGGGACCTACTCAATATGGACATTATTACGATGTCGGACCTAGAGTTCAGAATCATGTTTTAAAAATACTAGCTGGGCTTGCAAAAAGCATGGAAATTATTAGAGAAACCCTTTCTGGAGAAATACAAGAACTAAAATCTAACCAAGTCGAAATCAAAAAGGCTATTAATGAGGTGCAATAAAAAATGAGGGCGCTAACTGCTAGGATAAATGAAATAGAAGAGAGAATCAGTGATATAGAAGACTAAATGATGGAAAATAAGGAAGCTGAGAAAAAGAGAGATAAACAACTACTGGATCACGAGGGCAGAATTCGAGAGATAAGCGATACCATAAGATGAAACAACATTAGAATAATTGGGATCCCAGAAGAAGAAGAAAGAGAGGGGCAGAAGGTATATTGGAGCAAATTATAGCAGAGAACTTCCCTAATTTGGGGAAGGAAACAGGCATCAAAATCCAGGAAGCACAGAGAACCCCTCTCAAAATCAATAAAAATAGGTCAACACCCCGACATCTAATAGTAAAACTTATGAGTCTCAGAGACAAAGAAAAAATCCTGAAAGCAGCTCGGGAGAAGAGATACGTAACCTACAATGGTAGAAACATTAGATTGGCAACAGACCTATCCACAGAGACCTGGCAGGCCAGAAAGGACTGGCATGATATATTCAGAGCACTAAACGAGAAAAATACGCAGCCAAGAATACTATATCCAGCGAGGCTGTCATTGAAAATAGAAGGAGAGATCAAAAGCCTCCAGGACAAACAAAAACTAAAGGAATTTGCAAACACGAAACCAGCCCTACAAGAAATATTGAAAGGGGTTCTCTAAGCAAAGAGAGAGCCTAAAAGCAACATAGACCAGAAAGGAACACAGACAATATACAGTAACAGTCACCTTACAGGCAATACAATGGCACTAAATTCATATCTTTCAATAGTTACCCTGAATGTAAATGGGCTAAATGCCCAAATCAAAAGACACAGGCTATCAGATTGGATTAAAAAACAAGACCCATTGAGGGGGCACCTGGGTGGCTCAGTCGTTAAGCGTCTGCCTTCGGCTCGGGTCATGGTCCCAGGGTCCTGGGATCGAGCCCCGCATCAGGCTCTCTGCTCCGCGGGAGGCCTGCTTCTCCCTCTCCCACTCCCCGCTGCTTGTGTTCCGTCTCTCGCTGTGTCTCTCTCTGTCAAATAAATAAAATCACAAAAAACACAAAAAACAAGACCCATCGATATGCTGTCTGCAAGAGACTCATTTTAGACCTGAAGACACCCCCAGATTGAAAGTGAGGGGGTGGAAAACCATTTACCATGCTAATGGACACCAAAAGAAAGCTGGGGTGGCAATCCTTATATCAGACAGATTAGATTTTAAACCAAAGACTGTAATAAGAGATGAGGAAGGACACTATATCCTACATAAAGGGTCTATCCAACAAGAAGATCTAACAATTGTAAATATCTATGCCCCTAACATGGGAGCAGCCAATCATATAAGGCAATTGATAAAAAAAGCAACGAAACACATCAACAACAATACAGTAATAGTGGGGGACTTTAACACCCCCCTCACTGAAATGGACAGATCATCGAAGCAAAAGATCAACAAGGAAATAAAGACTTTAAATGACACACTGGACCAAATGGATTTCATAGACATATTCAGAACATTCTATCCCAAAGCAATGGAATACACATTCTTCTCTAGTGCCCATGGAACATTCTCCAGAATAGATCACATCCTAGGTCACAAATCAGGTCTCAACTGGTACCAAAAGATTGGGATCATTCCCTGCATATTTTCAGACCACAATGCTTTGAAACTAGAACTCAATCACAAGAGGAAAGTTGGGAAGAGCTCAATTACATGGAGGCTAAAGAGCATCCTACTAGGGGCGCCTGGGTGGCTCAGTCATTGAGCATCTGCCTTCAGTTCGGGTCATGATCCCAGGGTCCTGGGATTGAGCCCCGCATCAGGCTCCCTGCTCCACAGGGAGCCTGCTTCTCCCTCTCCCACTCCCCCTGCTTGTGTTCCCCCTCTGGCTGTGTCTCTCTCTCTGTCAAATAAATAAATAAAAATCTTAAAAAAAAAAAAAAAAGAGCATCCTACTAAAGAATGAATGGGTCAACCAGAAAATTAAAGAAGAATTTTAAAAAATCATGGAAACCAATGAAAATAAAAAACACGACTGTTCAAAATCTTTTGGATGCAGCAAAGGCAGTCCTAAGAGGAAAGTATATAGCAATACAAGCCTTTCTCAAGAAACAAGAAAGGTCTCAAATACACAACCTAACCCTACACCTAAAGGAGCTAGAGAAAAAACAGCAAATAAAGCCTAAACCCAGCAGGAGAAGAGAAGTAATAAAGATCAGAGCAGAAATCAATGAAATAGAAACCAAAAGAACAGTAGAACAGATCAACAAAACTAGGAGCTGGTTCTTTGAAAGAATTAACAAGATTGATAAACCCCTGGCCAGACTTATCAAAAAGAAAAGAGAAATGACCCAAATCAACAAAATCATGAATGAAAGAGATCACAACCAACACCAAAAAAATACAATTATAAGAACATATTATGAGCAACTCTATGCCAGCAAATTAGATAACCTGGAAGAAATGGATGCATTCCTAGAGATGTATCAACTACCAAAACTGAACCAGGAAGAAATAGAAAACCTGAACAGACCTATAACCACTAAGGAAATTGAAGCAGTCATCAAAAATCTTCCAACAAACAAAAGCCCAGGGCCAGATGGCTTCCCAGGGGAATTCTACCAAACATTTAAAGAAGAATTAATACCTATCTTTCTGAAACTGTTCCAAAAAATAGAAATGGAAGGAAAACTTCCAAACTCATTTTATGAGGCCACCATTACCTTGATCCCCAAACCAGACAAAGACCCCATCAAAAAGGAGAATTACAGACCAATATCCTTGATGAACATGGATGCAAAAATTCTCACCAAAATACTAGCCAATAGGATCCAACAGTCCATTAAAAGGATTATTCACCACGACCAAGTGGGGTTTATCCCTGGGCTGCAAGGTTGGTTCAATATCCACAAATCAATCTATGTGATACAGTAACAGAAGAAAGAACAAGAATCATATGATCCTCTCAATAGATGCAGAAAAAGCATTTGACAAAGTACAGCATCCTTTCTTGATCAAAACTCTTCAGAGTATAGGGATAGAGGGTACATACCTTAATATCATAAAAGCCATCTATGAAAAACCTACAGTGAATATCATTCTCAATGGGGAAAAACTGAGAGCTTTCCCCCTAAGGTCAGGAACAAGGCAGGGATGTCCACTATCACCATGCTATTCAAAATAGTATTAGAAGTCCTAGCCACAGCAATCAGACAACAAAAAGAAATAAAAGGCATCCAAATTGGCAAAGAAGAAGTCAAACTCTCACTCTTTGCAGATGATATGATACTTTATGTGGAAAACCCAAAGGACTCCACCCCAAAATTGCTAGAACTCATACAGGAATTCAGTAAAGTGGCAGGATACAAAATCAATGCACAGAAATCAGTGGCATTCCTATACACCAACAACAAGACAGAAGAAAGAGAAATTAAGGAGTCGATCCCGTTTACAATTGTACCCAAAACCATAAGATACCTAGGAATAAATCTAACCAAAGAGGCAAAGGATCTGTACTCAGAAAACTATAAAATACTCATGAAAGAAATTGAGGAAGACACAAAGGAATGGAAAAACATTCCATGCTCATGGATTGGAAGAACAAATATTGTGAAGATGTCAATGCTACCTAGAGCAATCTACACATTCAATGCAATCCCCATCAAAATACCATCCACTTTTTTCAAAGAAATGGAACAAATAATCCTAAAATTTGTATGGAACCAGAAAAAAACCCAAATAGCCAGAGGAATGTTGAAAAAGCAAAGCAAAGCTGGTGGCATCAGAATTCCGGACTTCCAGCTCTATTACAAAGCTGTCATCATCAAGACAGCATGGTACTGGCACAAAAACAGACACATAGATCAGTGGAACAGAATAGTGAGCCCAGAAATGGACCCTCAACTCTATGGTCAACTAATCTTTGACAAAGCAGGAAAGAATGTCCAGTGGAAAAAAGACAGTCTCTTCAACAAATGGTGTTGGGAAAATTGGACAGCCACATGCAAAAGAATGAAACTGGACTATTTCCTTACACCACACACAAAAATAGACTCAAAATGGTTGAAAGACCTAAATGTGAGACAGGAGTCCATCAAAATCCTAAAGGAGAACACAGGCAGCAACCTCTTTGACCTCAGCCACAGCAACTTCTTCCTAGAAACATCGCCAAAGGCAAGGGAAGCAAGGGCAAAAATGAACTATTGGGACTTCATCAAGATAAAAAGCTTTTGCCCAGCAAAAGACAACCGACAGAATGGGAGAAGATATTTGCAAATGACATATCAGATAAAGGGCTAGTATCCAAAATCTATAAAGAACTTCTCAACTCAACCCCCAAAGAACAAATAATCCAATCAAGAAATGGGGAGAAGACATGAACAGACATTTTTCCAAAAAAGACGTCCAAATAGCCAACAGACACATAAAAAAGTGCTCAACATCGCTCAGCATCAGGGAAATCCAAATCAAAATCTCAATGAGATACCACCTCACACCAGTCAGAATGGCTAAAATTAACAAGTCAGGAAATGACAGATGTTGGTGGGGATGCAGAGAAAGGGAAACCCTCCTACACTGTTGGTGGGAATGCAAACTGGTGCAACCACTCTGGAAAACAGTATGAAGGTTCCTCAAAAAGTTGAAAATAGAGCTACCATACAATCCAGCAATTGCACTACTGGGTATTTTCCCCAAAGATACAAATGTAGGGATTCGAAGGTGTGTGTGCACCCCGATGTTTATAGCAGCAATGTCCACAATAGCCAAACTGTGGAAAGGGCCAAGATGTCCATCGACAGATGAATGGATAAAGAAGAGGTGGTATATATATACAATGGAATATTATGCAGCCATTAAAAGGAATGAGAGCTTGCCATTTGCAACAACATGGATGGAACTGGAGGGTGTTATGCTGAGCGAAATAAGTCAATCAGAGAAAGACATGTATCATATGACCTCACTGATATGAGGAATTCTTAATCTCAGGAAACAAACTGAGGGTTGCTGGAGTGGGGGTGGGTGAGAGGGATGGGGTGGTAGGGTGATAGACATTGGGGAGGGTATGTTCTATGGTGAGTGCTGTGAATTGTGCAAGACTGTTGAATCACAGATCTGTACCTCTGAAACAAATAATGCAATATATGTTAGGAAAAAAAAAAGAAGAAGATAGCAAGAGGGGAAGAAGGAAGGGGGGGAAATCGGAGGGGGAGACAAACCATGAGAGACGATGGACTCTGAAAAATAAAGTGAGGGTTCTAGAGGGGAGGGGTGTGGGAGGATGGGTTAGCCTGGTGATGGGTATTAAAGAGGGCACGTTCTGCATGGAGCACTGGGTATTAATGCACAAACAGTGAATCATGGAACACTACATCTAAAACTAATGATGTAATGTATGGGGATTAACATAAGAATAAAAAATTAAAAAAAAATAAAAGGTAACAGCCTTGTTCTCATCTCTTTTGTCACATACCTAAAGAGGAGTCCATGCCATCTATTTAGGATATAGCTCCCCAGGGTGAACAGAGAGGATAGGTGTCAATATAATGATGGTTCCTAGCTGTCAGAGAATTTTTTCCCTCCAAGTAACTTCAGACAAGTATGTGAAAAATGCATTGTCCACATAGAAAAATGAGACTTAGAACCGCAGCCAAAAATAATCTTTATCATATTTCTTTCCTGGGAAACTCCCCTTGCAATTTTCACCCGTATGATATTGGTCAGAAATGTCCCAAAAGGCTACTATTAGCAGCAAGTGAGTCTGGGGAAGTTAGTATTTTGCCTTCTAGCCTCTAGAGAAGATAGGGGAGAAGATGATTGGGAATGAATGTAGAGTGGGCCATACTATAATCTGCCACAGGGACAGACATGCCCAAGTGTGTTTACAACCTCTTACTATTTGTGTGCCTAGTAAATAAATTCAAAGTTAAGTTGATCTGTTATTCCACCATCAAATAAGCTCTTGTTAAGATTCTCTAATACAAGGGGCGCCTGGGTGGCTTAGTTGGGTTGAGTGTCTGCCTTTGGCTTGGGTCGTGATCTTGGGGTCCTGGGATTGAGCCCCCCCCTCCGAGCAGGGGCCTGCTTCTCTCTCTCCCTCTGTCTGCTGCTCCCCCTACTTGTACTCCCTCTCTCTCAAATAAATGGGTAGAGTCTTAAAAAAAAAAGAAAGATCCTCTAATATGAGCATACCATAGTTTTTAGTCAGTAAAGGCTGGATTTAATATATTTACATCTGTCCTAATGGTTAAAACTAGGACTTTTTTTCTAACTTTCTCAAAAGAGATAGAAAAGGCCCTGGAAATAGGGATGAGGGTAAAAGCTCCAAACTGCTCCTGTCTCTTCTATTTAGAAACATGAAAAAATTAAAGATGTATTAGCATTCATCAGTGCATTCAATAATGCAATTATTATATGCTGGGGATGCTAAGACTTGAATTTCCAAGCCTGAATTGTATTTGTGGCTTTGCCATGAGCTAACTAATTGTATAATGTCAGACATTGCACTTTGACTTGATTGAAAACCATTTTCATATACACTGTCACTGAATTCTAACACCTGTTGGTAGAGCGGTAAGCGAAGAGGGTAAGTCACACAGCTAGGGTAAGTGGCAAAGCTGGGATTATAAACCAGGTTGTAGCTGATGTTCAAGTATGTGCTTTTCTCCACTATATGGGTGTGACTAATACCTAGAAATAATTTGTGTGTTGTATTTATCAGGTAACAACTGTAACAACTTCCTTTCCCACACATCACTGAGATAGATGGGGTCCCAAGGGCTCACATGGTTACAAAATGCCTTCAGATGTGAGAATGCTCATGTGAGGAAGAGCATAATAGTGGCTGGATCTGTTTAATGTGTGCATTGTAGTACAATTAGTTCGGTTATACAGGGGGGCTGCTGAGACCAGAGCTTGATGTAAACAGACTGCCTCTTTATGAGAATCTGTGAGGGGGAGGGGTCAAAGATCGGAGAAAACGGGAGCTTCAGGAAGCACACGGAGTTCTGTGTTTTCTGAACAGAAAAGAGCAAAATTCAAGGGATTTCGAAGGAAAAATGACAGGCGACAACTAGTTGAGGCTGATTTGAATGAGGAGAGTGGTTCTGAGTTGAAGTCTAAAAACCCAGGGTCCACACACACTGATTTCTCTAAGAACCAAAGTTACTGAGAGAATTCCTCAGCCTGAGCTCAGGTTTCTGTTACATTCTGTATAAGGGCCAAACTCTTTTTCTTTTTTTCTTTTTTTAAGATTTTATTTATTTATTTGAGAGAGTGAGAGACAAAGAAAGAGAGCACAAGCCGGGGAGGAGCAGAGGGAGAGGGACAAGCAGACTGCGCTGAGCACGGAGCCTGAGGTGGGGCTCGACCCCAGGACCCATGAGGTCATGACTTGAGCCAAAACCAAGAGCCAGACCCTTAACTGACCGAGCCACCCAGGTGCCCCAGGGCCAAACTCTGTGATTATGTGATTACATAATTAGGTAGGGTCTTCATGGTCTCACTCTTGACAACCCTTCTAACCTCTTCCACTTTCTTATATACACACTGGATTCCAACTCCAAACCCAAAATTCCTCAGGTGCCAATTTTGCGTTTTCATACCTGTGTTTGGCTCTGTTTCTCTGCCTGAAATGCTTTTGTCCATCTAATAAATTGTCTTTTCAAGTGTCAGCCTTTGCACATTGCACTGATTCTGGCCCCCAGACCATGCTGCCCTATAGTAGCATCTTGTAATTATGTTACAGTGGTTGCCACCTTGCACTGGGATGATTTGTCTCTGTGTATGTGGATCTGGCTCTGTCAGATACTGTCATTTGGCTCATTCAACATGCATTCCCAACCACCTTATTTATATTCCTCTATATGGAAATCAGTAAACAAGATGCTTTCCAGAACAGCAAGCTCATTTCTCCAGCCTTAGCCTAGGGATTGCAGAAACACAGTGAACATTTCTTTCTGACTTGTGACAGGATAGTGTACATCACAGACCCCTGCTACGGGCTGGAGGAAGGCCAAATGGTTGTGAAAAGCATTCAATAAGGGAGTCACCTCGAAAGGGGAAAGGTCACAGTCAGACACTTGGGCAGGTAACATTAGCAAGAGACAGTGCAAGACAATAAGGAGATGAAAGAAAAAGCAAATTCTATGCAGGGTCCCAACAATACTGGATATCTCAATCTCCACATCCCACACTTACATATTTATACTGGTTGTGAACCACCATTATAGATTTATTCAAGGTCTTTTCCACCTTTAAATGTCTGTAAGTCTATGTTCTTCACTGGGGACAGAATTTGAATGTTATTTGGAATTTAATTTACATCATTCAGCACCTTCCTGTGAACTTTAAAAAGAATTCTTCCTTTAAATATTATAGAAAGAATTAGCATAATTTAAAACAAGCCACCAAAAATGTCAGAATGAAAAAGAAGGACAGTGATCAGATTTTGTAACTGTCTAGTTAAGTAAATTATCCTTCAGGCAAAGGGATGTATTGGTATTTGTCGTGTTTTTTCATTTGTTTTTTGGTTTTGGGGAGGGAGGGGCAGAGGGTGAGAGAGAATCTCAAGCAGGCTCCATGTCCAGTGTGGAGCCCGAGGCGGGGCTCAATCTCAGGACTCTGAGATCATGACCTGAGCCAAAATCAAGAGTCAGACGTTTAACCAATTGAGCCACCCAGGTACCCCCATTTGTTGGGTTTTACTTCCCCTCCTTTCCTGTAAGAGAATTGTACATATCTGCCCATGCCCTTGACTCCTGGAGTGTATGTCCCCATTTGGTGATTTTGGTATTGGTTTGGTCTTTGATTGATTGATTTTTTTCATTTTTTTAAAAGATTTTACTTATTTATTTGACAGAGAGAGAGCACAAGCAGGGGGAGCGGCAGGCAGAGGGAGAGGGAGAAGCAGACTTCCCGCTGAGCAGAGAGCCCGACGTGGGGCTCGATCCCAGAACCCTGGGATCATCACGTGAGCCAAAGGCAGATGTTTAACCAACTGAGCCACCCAGGTGCCCTTGGTCTTTGATTTAGACTCCTTTTGGCTCTGACAGCTTCTCACACTTTCCTTGTTTTTGATGACTTTGACAATTTTGAGGAGTACCAGTCATATATTTTGTAGACTGTCCCTCAATTGGGATTTGTATGGTGTCTTCTCTTGGTTAGAGTTAGGGGTTTGGGGGAAGAAGGTCACAAAGGTAAAGTATCCTTCTCCTCGTGTGATATCAAGGTAATGTATTATCAACCTGACATCACTATTGATGTTCATCTTAATCACGTGACTGAGGTAGTGTTTGTGAAGTTTCTCCAATTCCTCCATTCCGTGTTGTACTCTTTGGAAGGAAGTCACTAATGCGCAGCCCACACTTAAGAAGGGGGAGTTATTCTTTCCTTCCTTAAGTGTGGAATATCTACATAAATTATTTGGAATTCTTCCACATGAGAACCTTGTCTCTTCTCTTTCATTTATTTATTTATTCAGTCATTTACTTTTATCACTAAGGACTCATGAATACTTATTTTATACTTTGGGATGGATTCCAATACTACTTTATTTTATTGCTCAAATTGTTCCAACTTTGGCCATGGGGAGCTCTTTCAGTTTGCTCCTGTGTCCCTTTGACATACCCCAGTCATTGTGCTTTTTGTTTTGTTTTGAAAGCGTTCTTTACTTTCTGGCACTATAAGACACTCTGGGCTCATCTTGTATATTTCCTGCTCCAGTCTTAGAATCAGCCATTTCTCCAAGGTGCCCTGATTTCTTTTATTAGAGGATGGTATTAGAAACCAAGACCTGGGTACTAAATGTGTTTGTTGTTACTGACATGTTATTATTTCTAGGCCCTCGCTGAGAGCAAGAAAATATGTGTAGCCTAACCTATATAGCTATCTATGTCTATATTAAGCTACACCTGAGTTCATGCTGATGTTTCTTTTTAAATTAACTAATTTTAAATTTAAATCCAATTAATTAACATATAAGGTATTACTGGTTTCAGAGGTAAAGGTCAGTGATTCATCAGTCTTATATAATACCCAATGCTCATTACATCACATGCCCTCCTTAATGTCCATCACCCAATTCTCCCATCCCCCCACCTCCCTCCCCTCTACTGCCTCCTGCCTCTGATAAAGTTACTACCTGAGGTATGGGTTAACAATTCTGAAGTCACTATACATATATACTGGAATTGAACATCTAAGTAAATCGATGGCAGATGATGGGAGCCAAGTTTTCACCTGTTGGAGTGGACAGTTGCAGATAAGTAAGGGGAGAAGGCTAGGAGGATCCATGTGGTAATGGATTCGAGTTAGAAACATCAGCATGTGAGTAGAGTGCTTATGCACAGTTCCTTTTGCCTTTAGTCTTACAGACTCCACTAGTTTCTAAAGATATTTAGGCCACCGCCCTTTCCCCCGCCAATCTCCTTCAGCGAAGTTGTTCCATAAATTTGTAATACAGTTATATTCTTTTGTTACATTCTGCATTCCAGCCTGGAACCTCCCAACTTCCTATATGACTTTTTAAAAATTTGCACACATTAAGGCTTAACTTTGTGCTGGAAAGTTCTACAGGTTTTATCAGATGTATAGCATCATGTATCCACCATTATAGTATCATACAGAATAATTTCATCACCCTAAAAAAAGCCCTGCTATGCTTCACATATTCAACACTCCCCCTCCTGAACCTCTGACCTTTTACTGTTTTTACAGATTTGACTCTTCTAGAATCTCAGAAAAATATAATCCTAAAGTACAGCTTCAGACTGACTGGCTTCTTTCATTTAGCAATATACATTTAAGGTTTATCCATGTCTTTTTGTGGCTTGTTAGTTCATTCTTTTTATCACTGAGTAGTATTCCATTGTATGATTATACCACGTTATAGCCATTCACCTATTGAAGAACATCTTGGTTGCTTACAGTTTTGGGCATTATGAATAAAACTGTTATACACATTTGTTTTGTTTTGTTTTTTAAGATTTTATTTATTCATTTGAAACAGAGAGATTGAGAGCATGAGCATGGGAGAGGCAGAGGGAGAGGGAGAAGCAGGCTCCCCGCCGAGCCAGGAGCCAGACATGGGGCTCGATCCCAGGACCCTGGGATCATGACCTGAGCCGAAGGCAGACGCTTAACCATCTGAGTCACCCAGGTGCCCCTGTTATACACATTTGTGAGCTGGTTTTTAGGCAGTGTAAGTTTTCAACTCAATCATGTAAATACCTAGGACCATGATTGCTGGATTGTATGGAAAGACTATGCTAAGTTTGTTAAGAAACTGACAAACTGTTTTCCAAAGTGGCTGTACCATTTAGCATTCCCATCACTAATGAATACAAATTCCTGTTGCTTCTAATACTAACAACTGGTACTGTCAGTTTAAAAAAAAAAAAAAAACTTTAGCCATTCGGAGAGGAGTATAATGGTATTGTATTGTTTAATTTGTATTTCCCTAATGATAAATGATGTTGAGCAACTTTTCACATGCTTATTTGCTATCCATATATCTTCTTTGGTAAGATGTCTGTTCAAATCTTTTCTCCATTTTTAACTGGGTTGTTTGTTTTCTTATTGCTGAGTTTTGAGTTGTTTTTATATATTTTGTTTGCAAGGGTTTTTTTTAAGATTTTATTTTTTTAAGTAATCACTCTATCCAATGTGGGGTTCGAACTCACGATCCCAAGATCAAGCCCCACACGCTCCACTGACTGGAGCCAGCCAGGTGCACCTTTGTTTACAAGTTCTTTATCAGATTTGTGCCTTACAAATATTTTTCTCCCAATCCATGACTTGTCTTTCATTTTCTTCACAAAGTCTTTCACAGAGCAAAAATTTTAATTGTAATAAAGCCCAACATACCAATTTTTACTGGATTGGATCATGTTTGCATCTAAAACCTCGTCTTCAAATCCAAAGTCCTGTAGGTTTTCTCCGAGAAGTTTTTATAGTTTTGTATTTCACACACAGATTTATGATCCATTTTGAGTTACTTTTTTATACAGTCTGAAGATTTTTTAAAATAACAGCTTTCCCCCCCCTCAAGTATAATTTAAATTTTCTGGAAAACTTCAAACATGCTTTGTAGTTTTAAACAATATCCAAGCATTTTAAGTACATAGGATAAAAACGCTTCTTATTAAGTGCTTTTCTTGGTGAAATATTTGTATTATATGGAAGTTTAGCAATTAAAATGTGCCCTCTCCCTATATATATAGGGAGTGTGTGTGTATACACATGCACATCATTTTACACAAATGTGATCTTTGGTTCTAATCCTTTTTTTTTCACTTAATATGCCTTAGATGTCTAAGTCTGTACATACACTCTCACCTATCTTTAATAGCCGTAGTTTTATTTAGTTATTTTTAAAATTAAGTGGTAGAGCTGGGAAACCAACTCTTCACTTTATTTTTTAATTTTTAAAAATTCCAGTAGAGTTAACATACAGTATTAAATTAGTTTCAGGTGTACAATATAGTGATTGAAAAGTTCTATACATTAACTCAGTGCTCATCATGATAAGTGTACTTTTAATCCCCATCACATATTTAACCCATTCCTTGCACCCACCTCCCCTCTAGTAACCATCTGTTCTCTATAGTTAAGAGTCTGTTTTTCAGTTTGTCTCTTTTTTCTTTGTTCTTTTGTTTTGTTTCTTAAATTCCACATATGGGTGGAATCATATGGTATTTGTCTTTCTCTGACCGGCTTATTTCGCTTAACATGATACTCTAGATCCATGCAAGTTGTTGCAAATAGGGTTTTCATTCTTTTTTATGTCTGAATAATATCCCATTGCATATATACCACATCTTCTTTATCCATTCATCTATTTTAAAAAATATTTTATTTATTTATTTGACAGAGAGAGAGGGGGACAGAGAGAGAGCACAAGCAGGGGGAGCAGCAGAGGGAGAGGGAGAAGCAGACCCCCCACTGAGCAGGAGACCAACTCGGGGCTCTATCTCAGGACCCTGGGATCATGACCTGAACCAGCCAAAGGTAGATGATGAACCGACTTGGCCACCCAGGCACCCCTTTCCATTCATCTATTGATGGACACTTGGGCTGCTTCCATAATTTGGCTATTGTAAATAATGCTGCAATAAACATAGGGTGCATATATCCTTTCCAGTTAGTGTTTTCATATTCCTTGGGTAAATACCCAGTAGTGTGATTACTGGATCATAGGGTAGTTCTATTTTTAACCTTCTGTGGAATTTCTATACTCTTTTCCAGAGTGGCTGGACCAGTTTGCATTCCCACCAAGAGTGCATGAAGGTTCCTTTTCCTCCACATCCTCTCCAATACTTGTTGTTTTTTGGGTTTTTGATTTTAGCCATTCTGTCAGGTGTGAGACGATATCTCATTGTGGTTTTGGTTTGCATTTCCCTGATGATGAGTGATATTGAGCATCTTTTCATGTGTCTGTTGGCCATCTGTATGTCTTCTTTGGAGAATGTCCATTCATGTTTTCTGCCCATTTTTAAATTGGATTATTATTTTTTTGTGTGTTGAGTTGTATAAATTCCTCACATATTTTGGATACTAACACTTTATTGGATATGTCATTTATAAATATCTTCTCCCATTCAGTAGATATCTTTTAGTTTTGTTGATTGTTTCCTTTGCTGTGCAGAGCTTTTTATTTTGATATAGTCCCAATAGTTTATTTTTGCTTTTGCTTTTGTTTCCCTAGACATATCTAGAAAAATGTTGTTACAGCCAATGTCAGAGAAATTACTGCCTGTGCTCTCTTCTAGGATTTTTATGGTTTCAGGTCTCACATTTAGGTCCATATAAAAATAACGGCTTTATTGAGAGAATCCACATACCATACAATTCATCCATTTAAAGTGTACACTTCATTGGTTTTTAGCATATCCACAATATGTGCAACCATCACTATAATCAATTTTATTTTTTTATTATTATTTTTTAAAGATTTTATTTATTTATTTGACAGAGAGAGACACAGCGAGAGAGGGAACACAAGTGGAGGGAGTGGAAGAGGGAGAAGCAGGCTTCCTGCTGAGCAGGGAGCCCGATGCGGGGCTCGATCCCAGGACCCTGGGATCATAACCTGAGCCGAAGGCAGACACTTAATGACTGAGCAACCCAGGTGCCCCTATAATCAATTTTAGAACATTTTATTCACCTCCAAAAGAAGGCTTGGACTTTTTTTTTCCTTTTTTTTAACTTAAAATTTTTTTCTTTCTTTTTCACCCAAGTTTCTATTTCAATTCTAGTTAGTTAATGTATAGTATAATATTGGCTTCAGGAGTAGAATTCAGTGATTCATCACTTACATACCACACCCAGTGCTCATCCCAACAAGTTCCCTCCTTAATACCCATTACCCATCTAGCCTATCGCCAACCCACCTCCCTCCAGCAACCCTCAGTTTGAAGAAGCCCTGTACCTTTAGTTACCACCTTGATAACTCCCAGCCTAAACTATTTTTAGTCTCTAAAGATATCCCTGTTCTGGACATTGCATATAAGTGGAATCATACAATATATAACCTTTTGTGATTGATTTCTTTCACTTAGCATAATATTTTCAAGGCTCACCCATGTTGTAGCATGTATCAATACTTCATTCCTTTTTATTGCAGAATAATATTCCACTGATAGATATACCACATTTTTTTTTATCCATTCATCAGTTGGTGCACATTTGGGTTGCTTCCAGTTTTGGCTATTATGAATAACGCCGAACATTCTTGTACAAGTTTTTGCATGGACATATTCTTTGATTTGTCTTAGCTATATACCTGGGAGTGGACTTGCTGCATCATACGGTAACTCTGTGTTTTACTTTTTGAGAACTGTCAAAAGTGTTTTCCACAGTGGCTGTACTGTTTTTATAATCCCATCAACAGTGTATTACAGTTCCAATTTCTTCGTATCTTTGCCAACACTTGTTTTTTATTATAACTATCCTAGTGGATGTAAAGTGGTATCTTGTGGTTTTGATCTGCATTCCTCTGATGACTAATGATGTCAAGCATCGTTTCATGTGCTTATCAGTCATTTGGATATCTTTTTTGGAGAAATGTTTATTCAGATTCGTTACCCATTTTTAATTAATTAATTAATTAATTAATTAATTAATTAGAGAGAGTGCCCAAGGGTGTGGGTAGGGGTGGGGTGGGGTAGGGGCAGAGGGAGAGGAAGAGAATCTTTTTTAAAAAAGATTTATTTATTTATTTGAGAGGGAGTGGGAGGGGGTGGGGCTGAGGAGCAGAGGGGAAGGGAGAGAGGGAATCCCCAGCGGACTCCCAGCTGAGTGCAGAGGCCCATGCATGGCTTGATCCCACTACCCCAAGATCATGACCTGAGCCAAAATCAAGAATCAGCCGCTTAAATGACTAAGCCACCCGGGTGCCCCTCTTTGTCCATTTTTAAAATAGGATTTTTATTACTGGGTTGTAAGATTTCCTTATATATATGTTATAGATAGGAATCCTTTATCTGATATATGCTTTGCAAACATTTTCTCCCGTTCTGTGGGTTGTCTTCACTCTCTTGATAGTGCCCTTTGAAGTACAAACATTTTTTAATTTTGGTGAAGTCCAATTTATTTTTTTCTTTTGTTGCTTGTACTTTTGGAGTCATATCTAAGAATCCACTGCCAAATC
Organism: Mirounga angustirostris; assembly: GCF_029215605.1. Taxonomy (NCBI): domain Eukaryota; kingdom Metazoa; phylum Chordata; class Mammalia; order Carnivora; family Phocidae; genus Mirounga; species Mirounga angustirostris. Next base: position 118,381,859 of record NW_026991711.1, on the reverse strand, counting down.
TGAGTCATGAAGACTTACCCTTATGTTTCCTTCCAATAGTTTTACATTTTTCCCTCTTTCATATAGATCTTTGGTCCATTTTGAGTTAATTCTTGTATGTGGTATGAAGTAAGGGTCCAACGTCATTCCTTCATGCCTGGTGCTGGGGGCAGGGACAATGGTGCACCTATCTTTGTGTGACCCCCCCCCCCGTAGGAGCTGAGTGCTTGGTAGGGAGCGGCAGCCTGCCAGGTCTCCAGGCTTGCCTCTGCATGAGCAGTCAGGGCCCCAGTATTCTCAGCGGCTCTGTGCCAAAGGTAGAGCCTCCATCCCACAAGCGGGGGCTGGGCCAAAGAAGGGAGCGCACTTCTCTCTGCTGTATTTGATGGGAATTTAACCTCAGCAACAAGGATGTGAGGGCAGGATGATAAACGCTGATGTCCTGTCCCTCCAAGGAAGAGAACCCTCCCACTGGAGCTGATGGGAGAGGAAATGCTGCGTTCCAGGGTGCACCAGTGTGGAATGGAGTTTCTCTCTTGCTGAGCTGGATGGAAGCAGGGAAGGAGGGAGCGGGTCTTGGTTCATATACCACAGACTCTAACTTTTCTTTCTGAGTTTTCTTGAATAAATGTTTATTTGTTGTGTACCCTTAGGACCATTCCAGAGATTTAAATGAAAGAAAAATGATCATTTTTACCAGTTTTGCTATAGGGTAGATGCAGAGAGCTCCTCACTGTCATGCTACTGCAGATTCTTTTTTCATAATTTAAAGTCAGTGGCTGTGGGCAGTGGAAAGCCAGAAAACTCAAATTTTGGTGCCCACATAATAACTCATTCTATATATATAGATAGATATTTTATCTATCTATATAGATACGTATTTTTATATACATAGATAAAATATCAGCTATTAAATGGCTCAGAACTAAAGATGGACTGAATCGATGGTAACTAAAGCAAGGAGTTCTGCATTGGCAGACATACCACTACCCATAAACTTTAGGAAATATCTACTCTATGTAAGGTATACAAACACAAGATAAAAAGCTAAACATCTATTTTGGAAATTAGGCAATTTTCATAAAAAGACAACTAATAAACCAAGGCAGTCTACAGTAAATGCCCAGGGAATAAGTACTCCAGTTTTTCATAGGCATGAGAAACTCTCCAGGACTGGAGTGATCAGGGAGGGTTTCTGTGTAGGAAGTCTGGGCTGGGATAGGTTTGGAGTGTGGCTGGGGTAGGTTTGGAGGAAAATGTAGGATTCCGCTGGGTAGGTGGGCTGGAAGTAGGACACATTCCAAGGCAGAACTGCTGAAGTGGTATTGTATTTGGTTTGTTTGAGCAATAATGAGTAGACCTGACTGCTTGCTGGAAGGTCTGTACGAAGAGATTAAGCAAGAAATAAAGTGGTGACCAGAAAAGCAGGGGGGAGAAGTGGGGCTTGGTTGTTGAACCGTCTTGCAGGCTGCTGAGAGCAATGAGTGCTTTTTCAAGAAAAATGACTTTGGCAGAGATTTTAGGAAAATGACTTTGCCTGTAGTGTGTAGTTGGAATGAAGTGTGTGTGTGTGTGTGTGCACACGTGCCCCTGCGCGCACATGCAGAGCCCCAAAGCAAGGAGACTAGTTAGACTGTACAAAGAAATGAAGGTCTGGATTAAGTGAAGAAGGCGGGAATGGAAAGGAAGTGTTTGGTGGGTGCTAAGATAGAATCAGGACCTCAATAAGCAGCCAATAGTTAAAACAAACATGGCTGTTTCCATCAAAAATAATACTAGAATGTGAGGTGACAGGGCTGATTTAGCAGTTTGAGATACTATGTATATTTTATTGATGGGTTTCTCATGCAGTAACTATAGATAAACGGGTCTCTTTATTTTTGAATTCTCATGTATTTTTCTTCCCCCTTCTTAATACTTCAAATTCCCCTTCTCCACAGTTTGCACTTAATTTGATTTCAAATTAATCTCTTGTATGTGCAGGAGGAAACCAAGGGTTGCAACAATGGCACGGATTGTGTATGGTTTCAAGGATGAGTTTCCTCGCTTGAAATCAGCGCTTGAAATCAACTATCTGCGTAGAAATGGGAGGCACGTGGCCAAGTCTTGCTTTTTAGCAGGTCGAACATGACCTTCAAAACTCCTTAGGACACGCTGATCTCCTGCGAGGCTGAATCAGACTCAGGTTGGCAGGGTCTCCCGCGGTCGCCTGCATGTTTATGGCTCGGGGTTGTGAAGCTATAGTTGACAAAACAATAACAAAAACACGGACAAAAAACAATCCACAAAGCCCCATGCCTTACCACAGTGGGCTGATGAGTGAAGTCGCGGAAGGAAGGTTCTGTTCTTGCCCTTTTAAAATTCCAGTGTACCACACACACACGCGCTCGAACACACACACACACACACACACTTCTTGCCCTGTTAAAATTCCAGTGTACCCCACACACACGCGCTCGAACACACACACACACACACACTTCTTGCCCTGTTAAAATTCCAGTGTACCCCCCACACACGCGCTCGAACACACACACACACACACACACACACACACTTCTTGCCCTGTTAAAATTCCAGTGTACCCCACACACACGCGCTCGAACACACACACACACACACACTTCTTGCCCTGTTAAAATTCCAGTGTACCCCACACACACGCGCTCGAACACACACACACACACACACACTTCTTGCCCTGTTAAAATTCCAGTGTACCCCCCACACACGCGCTCGAACACACACACACACACACACACACACACACACACTTCTTGCCCTGTTAAAATTCCAGTGTACCCCACACACACGCGCTCGAACACACACACACACACACTTCTTGCCCTGTTAAAATTCCAGTGTACCCCACACACACGCGCTCGAGCGCGCACACACACACACACACACACAGACGCGCGCGCGCCCGGTCGGCTCTTCCCACTCCCTGCCACATTGCACCGGCGTCCCTCCCCAAGTCCTGATTCATGAACCGTGCCACCTTTGTCTCATTTGAAACTGTGCAGACTATTTTAATCCTCCCACCCCCATCCCAGATTTCCCCCCTCCCTTCATTCTCTGGAAAGCTCTAATGTAAGGCGCTCGCTAGGTGGGGGGAGCGCTTCTCCCCACCGGCTCGGGTAGGCGAGATCCCCAGAAGCCCCCTCCGCGGGACCTCCGTCTGCGGGGGCCGCTGCCCGGGACCCCGCTGCAGGCGCGGGGGAAGCGCCTGGGTCCCTTTAAGGTGTCGCGCTCTCCGAAGTGCGGGCAGGCAGCCGGGAGCCGGCGCGGGGCCCGCAGCCCGCTGGAGAAGTCCTGCCGCCCTCCTCTCCTCCCGCTCGCGAGCCTCCGGGTGCCTGCCCGCCCTCCGCCCTCCGCCCACCGCCCACCGCACACCGACCCGCCATGCGGCCGTGAACCATGTCCGCCTCTTACGCCAAAAACGGGCGGGCCGACGCGCCGCACTCCCCCACCTCTCAGGTACCCCCCCCCTCCCCCCGCCCCCCTCCCCCCTCCCCCCGCCCCGGCGGCCCGAGCGCGCCCCGCCTTCCTGTCGGCCACGCGGGGCCCCCAGTCCTGGCAGTCGGCCGCGCCGCTCTCCCACCCTTCCTCCGCGTCCCTCTCTCCTCCAGCTCCTCCTCTGTCTCCTCCTCCTCTTCCTCCTCCTCCACCTCCTCCTCCTCCTCACCTCGTCGGTCTCAGCGCTCCCGCTCTGGAGCCCGCAGCCTTCCCCAGCCGATGCCGGACACTCGGACCCCGCACCCCGAGAGTCTTTGTTAATGGATGTGGTGGGTGCTCGCGGGCTGCTCTTCCCGGGCATCTTTTCAGCCGTCGAGGCTTGTGGTGGGTGGGTGGGGGTAGAGGCTGTGTGTGGGGACCGCGGAGGAGACTGGGCTGCGGGCTCTGGGAGACCCCCGGGAGCTGGTCCGGAGGCGGACTCTAGCCCGGGGTGGTCGCCCGGCTCCACGCTTCGGTCCTCACCGGCTTCTCTCTGGCCCCGTGTGTCGAGTCCAGGTGGCCCGAGGCACCACGACCCGGAGGAGCAGGTTGAAAAGATCCGATGGCAGCACCACTTCAACCAGCTTCATCCTCAGACAGGTAGGAGGCGGACTCGGGGAGGCGGCGTGGCCGGGGGGGGGGGGGCGGCGGTGATGGGCAAGTTGGGGAGAAGGCCCGGTGCGGGGCGCGGGGGTCCGAGAGCCGAGCGCTGCCCCCACGAGCCGGAGCGGCGGGTCGCGTCTCTGCGCGCCTCTCTCCGGCCGGGGCCCGGCGCTCCCGCTGCATCCTTCTTCTGCAGCCGCCTGCGCGCTGTCTTCGCGGCCAGGCGGCTCCGCGCCGCCCTGGAAGTTCGTGCGTGCGGACGCAAGTTGGTGGAGACGTGGCTTAGGGCAGGAATATTGAGTTGAAGACTGGAAAGTATTTCTAGCTGCGCTTTCTGTGTGTGGAGAAACGTCTTCAAGTCGTGTACTTGGCTTTAGGTAACCAGAGCCCCTGGGGCCCGGTACATGGTTTGATCTGGCTGAGAGTTCGCGGACTCTGCTGTTTTGCCCTATTTCGAACACTCTTCTCCGTCTAGGTCTTGGGAGAGATCTGCAAGCTCTGGTCAAATGAAAGACACTTCGAACAGAAAGTTTGGTGTCACTTGGGACCTCTTCTTTGGTTCGCTTAACTAGGGAAGGACTTCCCAGATCTGGTCAAATCAAAATAAGCCAAGGCCGGCACTCAGTCCCGGGGTCTGGGTGGTACTACACTTGGTGTTTGTTTTCTTCGTGGTTGTTTCCTTCTGCGTGGTTCTAGTGAGTGTTCTGTGTGCTAAAGATCGCCGGTTACACTGAATGCTTAGATCTCTTTCACCTTGACATAGGAGATTGGTCCTTAATTTTTGTACTGCCCATGTGCTGTAAATGAAACCATCTCTACATAGGTGCTGGGTGCTAGCGAGATCATGCAAAAGTGAATCACCTTGATCTTTCTTTGGAACAGAAACTGTGGAGGTGTGTGCTTTCCGGGTGATTTGGGAATACTTTGGTCATCGCCCCAAGACGCTTTTATTCCAGGCTCTGCTGTGGGTTGCTGGAATGACCTTGGGAAGTTCTTTTCCCTCTCGGTCACTCAGAACATTGTGTAATGTGTTTTTAACCAAGGGTGGCAGCTGCGGTGTGTTTCCTTAGTGATTATCATCAATTTAAACAGATTGTCCACGACAAATGGGTTTTAGATTCAGAATTGGACTCAGACTTCTTCTAAAGGGTTCATAAAACATATTTAGATAATACTTATTATGCAGATATTCATTTTCTGGAAACAAATTATTACTACTACTGTTTAATTCAGTGAACACCAAGCGTTTGCATTATTAAAATAAATATATTTTAGATCCTGAATTCATTCTAAAAGTGCATTCTATCTCCTTTGCAATGCTTGCTTGGGTCATTTGTGTATTTGATAAAGCAAAGACATTCTTCACCTTTAAAAAATTTTTGACTTATGTGACTGAGATCTTGTTGATGTTTATTTTGTAGGTGCCTATTTTTGGTAGTGTTTTTTTGTTGCAAATTCTTAGAAATACTAATTATACAGCAGTGTATTCTGTGAACTGTTTGACTAAAACTTTTGAACTCATCTACACTATCACTTCACTAATGCTTTACTCTTCCAGCCACAAACAAAACAATCTATATTTTTCTGATATCCTTATTCTTTCCTCAATTTACTCCAATAAATGATTGAGATTAATCCATTTATAAGTTCTTGTTAAGTGTGTTGCTATGTATTGTCTTAAAAATGTAAAATATTGCATGCTAATAATTTTGGGAGTAATTTAAATCATGCAGATTTTTATTTTTTAAGATTTTATTTATTTGATAGAGAGAGAGAGAGAGAGCACAAGCAGAGGGAGCTGCAGGCAGAGGGAGATGCAGCCTCCTCCCTGAGCAGGGAGCCGGATGTGGGGCTCGGATGTGGGGCTCGATTCTAGGACCCTGGGATCATGACCTGATCCAAAGGCAGACAGTCCAAAGGCAGATGCTTAACCGGCTTAACTGACTGAGCCACCCAGGTACCCCAAACAATGCACATTTTTAGAACAAATATATTTCATTAGTTTTTCTGAAACTGGGATTTGTTGATTTAATAAAATGGTCTAATTTAAATTTAGGAGTTAGGTATAATTGCATTATATACACAATCTTCCTGTTTTTTCTGTGCAAAAATAATACATAATTTTTGTGAGCACTTACAGCTCAGTAAGTATCTTACACATGATCTTGTTTAAATGGCATAATATAGACTTCTATAATGGCTACAATAAAAATAACTGAGGGATTTTTGTTTCTTTGACAAGAGATGAAAAGTTATTGCAAATGGAATTTAACAGTATTTTTTGAAGTAAAATTGAAGAGTTTTCACCTGAGTGCCAAAAAAATATTTTTTAAGAAGCACAACAGCTGCTTATGTTATTAGAGCCTCATTATTTGTAGAATGACCAGTGGTTTATTGTTTTTGAATTCTTGATACATTAGAGGGATGGAATTTCTTGGTGATATTTCATAGTCTGTGTGGTGCCTTCACACATGATGAAAATAGTGGGAATGCCAGCAAAATAGTGCTGCTCATTTCTGGTGTCATATTATTTACAAATTTAGGGAGGGAAAGTGTTCCCTCTCACAAAAAAGTGATATGTCAAATCAGATGTGTAAGACAGGGCTGGTGGTGAAGAACAGAGGACAGTTGGCAAACTCACCTAGTAAAACTGTTTATTCTTTAAACTGGTAAAAAGTTTTAGTGTTTGTGTGTGTTGTGTGCCCATGTGAGTTGGCCTGAAAACAAGCAAACTGAGAAAGAGAGCCTGCCTCTGCTCTGTGGACTGCTCACAAAGTCCTTCAGGCATCTTTGGCCTTGTTTTGTGGGCTCCTCGATTGCTGGCCTCCATAATCTAGGAGGGATGGAGATTTTGGAATGAATCCAGGGAACAACTAAATGGTTTCTTTGAGGAAAGGTGAGAAGATGAAGTATTTTGCCACTGTAAGAAGAGAGAGCTGGGTGACCCAGTAATGATCTTCAAAGTGTACACAGAGGCATTCTTTGGAAATGTGATGGACTGTTGTCCGTCTTCACTGAGGATAAAACTCAAGAATTGCTACAACAGGAAAGGAATGATGTTTCACACAAGACTTTCTTAAGAGTGTTGCTGTCATTGGAATGGCTTTGCAAATGAGCCTGTAGAATTTTTTCCTAGGAGATCACTTCTGACAGACATTTGTGAGTGGATTTATTAATGTTTTCTTTCTTTCTTTCTTTCTTTCTTTATTTATTAATTAAAAAGGATTTTATTTATTTGAGAGTGAGTGAGAGAGAGAGAGAGAGCGTATGCGCACACACAAGCAGGGGCAGAGGGAGAAACAGACTCCCCCGCTGAGCAGGGAGCTGGACTCGGGGCTCGATCCCAGAGGACCCTAGGATCCTGACCTGAGCCGAAGGCAGATGCTTAACCGACTGAGCCACCGAGGGGCCCCTATTTATTTGTGTTTTAAAACTTTAGGAAACACTTAATAAACATTTGCTGTGTGCCCAGCACTGTGCTAGATACTATAAAAGAGGAATGAAAAGATGAATGAGACAGAGCTCCTGAACCCAAAGGATTTTGTAATCTACTTAAGGAGACATAGGTATATACACATAATATAGTGAAGTGTAGCAAGGAATGAGGGTGTGGGCAAAATGCCTGTGTGCACTGAATATTGAAATACTCTGGGTGCCATTGCACATAGAGTTTGTGTGATGGAGTCCTCCAGGTTACTCCCATTTTTCTCTCCACGGGGGTTCAGAGAGAAAATTTGATCAGAGTATGATTGGTCTGTTGACCTGTCCTTGTTAAGGCTGCCCTTATGAGGACTGCAAGTCTTACAAAGCCTGACCTCTACTCGTTTCCAGCCTCATCTTGAACCATGATCTTTTAGCTTTGGATGTAGAACTTGAACACACCATCTTTCCTTCTGCCATAGGCTCTTTGGATATGCTAAACCTTCTGTGTGGAGGGCTCTTGTTCTCTCTTCTGCCTGCTTAACTTGTAATCTTCCTTGAGACCTAAGTTTCATCTTTATTTTTTTTTTAAAGATTTTTTATTTTTAAGTAATCCCTACGCTCAAGGTGGGGCTCGAACTCACAACTCCGAGATCAAGAGTTGCATGCTCCATCAACTGAGCCTGCCAGGCACCCCTAGTCTTCACTTACTTTTCTCATCTCTCTGATGACATCAGTTCCTTAACCACCTACCTCATTCCAGAGTGCATTTTGCCAGTTCTCAATAATTAGATTTCTCTGTTAATATCTGTCCCCTCCTCCAGATAATAAGCAGGGACAGGTCTGCATTTGGTCTCCTTTGTATCTTCAGAATTTAGCATAGTAGATGTTTAATAAATGTTTATTTGAATGAATGAAGGAACGGATGGGTGGAGGACTAGCTTGATATATTTTAGGCATGGGGTTCTGCTCTAATATCAAACTCTGTGTTTAATGGGGAGAAATTGCCTCCTAACAAAACTTCCCCAAATTTAGCAGCTTGAAGCAACACAATTTTTTTTTTTTTAAATTTCAGTGTGCTGACCAGCGTGTGGTATTATCTGGGCACTGGCATGGCTGAAAGATCTAAAATAGCCTTACACATGTGGTTGGCAGTTGGTGCTGGCTGCTGGCTGAGAACTCGACTAGAGCTTTCGGCAGGGGGCTCAGTCTTCCTCCACCTGGGCTCCCAGCATGGTTGCTTGAACTTCCTTACAACATGGTGGCTGCGTTCCAAGAAGGGGCATCCCAAGAAGTAAAGCTACAGATTTTGTAAAACCTACTGTTAAAAGCTACATGACATTGCTTCTGTTATAGTCTCGAAACCAAAACGAAGGGCTAATTCAGTTTCAAAGGGAGAGGAAATAGACTCTCTTTTGATGGGGTGTAGCAAGGTCACCTTACAAAAGAACATATTATTATTATTGCAGCCATCTTTGGAGCCTTCTACTTAAGATCACAGAACCTTGGGCTTTTTTTAAGTATGCTAATCAAATGATCGTGATCATAATTCAGTAAACCCACACTGTATTTAGAGATTGAAAACATATTTAGTTACTAAGTTGATACTATAATAAAACAAGCTGGCAAAAAAATTCTTTGGGTTATAATTTGGAGATACATTTCTCCAATAAAATGCAGATTCATCAACAGAAGGTGTATGCTTTGTGCATAGCTCTAAGAATAATCATATGCCTAGAGGCGTGTATATGTGCAAAATTCATCCATAAACTTAGGATCACAAAATTTTAGAACAGGAAGACATTGCAGAGGGAAAATACTTCAGTTCCTCATTTTCAGATGAATGAGAAGACCCAAGGACATAAAGCCTGTACCGACATCACATCAAGTAGTAATAGAACTGAGACAGGGGACCTTACCCAGATTGTCCAGTTTTTCCATCACAACACACTTCATCCCTGAAAAATCAGGACAGACATACAAACAGAAATGTGGACACATGAAAGGACATATGGAGCTTATTCCTCTTAGATCCTAGAAATATTCTTTTTTTTTTTTTTCTAAGAGAGAGAGAGAGTGCATAGTAGGGAGGGGCAGATGGAGAAGGAGAGAGAGGATCCCAAGTAGGCTCCACGCTCACTGCAGAGCCTGATGCAGGGCTCAGTGTTGTGACCCTGAGATCACAACCCAAGCTGAGATCAAGAGTCTGTCCCGTAACTGACAGAGCCAACCAGGCGCCCCTGATCGTGGAAGTATTCTTAACTTGTATGGTTACTGTGAAGAACAAAGCAACAACTGAAGAATCTTGAGACTGTAGTTTTTTCCCTCATTTTACCAGGAGATGGAATTTTTGTTTACGTGGGTTCATGTAAGTTTGTTTGTTTAGTAGTCATTGTATTAGCCAGAGTCTAACCAGGAAACAAAACTACTTGCGATTTTACAACTGAGGGACTTGAATGTAGAGACATGGTTAAACAGGTGATGGGAGAGGTTGGAAGCTAACCTTTTGGGTTAGTGACAGTGGGAAGCCACTGTGACCTCTAGGCTAGCAGGACAAGGAAACTGTTCCTGGAGCCCAAGGGCCAGAGTCACCTGGTAGATGCTGGAGCCCCTGGTGTATTGTTTTGTGGGAGCCAGAAACACAGAGGGCATCACCTCCCACTTGTTAGGATGGCTACAATAAAAACACAAAAAATAACAAGTGTTGGTGAGGATGTAGAGAAAAGGGCACCTTGGTGCACTGTTGATGGGAGTGTAAATTGGTGCAGCCACTGTGGAAAACAGCATACAGATTCCTCAAAAAATTAAAAATAGAATTACCATATGATTTAGCAATCCCACTTCTGGGTATTTATTTGAGGAAAATGAAAACACAAACTTGAAAAGATATATGCACCCCATGTTCATTGCAGCCAATGTTTACAATAGCCAGGGCATGGAAAGAACCTAAGTGTTCATCGATGGAGGAGTGCATAAAAAAGTTATGGAGTGTGTGAATATAGAAATATATATGTGTGTGTGTAATTCAGCCATAAAAATAATGAAAGCTTGCTATTTGTGATAACATAGATGGACCTTAAAAGCATTATGCTAAGTGAAATAAATCAAATAATAAGACAAATACTGTATGATCTCACCTGTATGTGGAATCTAAAAAGCCTCCCCAAACCAAAAAACAAAACCTGAGCTTATAGATACAGAGAACAGATTAATGGTTGCCAGAGGCAGGGGTGGGGGAATAGGTGAAATGGGTGAAGGGGTGAAAGGTACAAGCTTTCAGTTATAAAATAAGTAAGTAATGGTGGGTGTAATCTATAGCATGGTGACTATAGTTAATAATATATTGCATATTTGAAAGTTGCTTAGAGAATAGATCTTGAAAGTTCTCATCAAAAGAAAAAAATGTGTAACTACGTATGGTGATGGATGTTAATTAGACTTGTGATCATTTTGCAATATATAGAAATACTGAATCGTTACGTTGTACACCCAAAACGAATATAATGTTCTTTGTCAGTTATACCTCAATTAAAAAAAGAGAGAGGGAGACACACACACACAGAGCATATATAGCTTCTACTGAGAGAGAGACACACACACTCAGAGGATATATAGCTTCTACTAAAGAAGCCACTTGAGGGCAGAGAATGGGGAGGAATACTCTGCCCCCGCCCCCTCCCAGCCAGCCCTCAGTCTCCTGATGCACCTGCCCTTGGCTGAGCCCAGCTGGAAACCGGCTGACTGGGAGCCTGGGAAGCAGCCTGCAGACCCTTGGCCCTCTTGAGATAGAAAGGAGCACAGAGAAAGGGGGGAATGAATCTGAGGGAAATGGGACAGGACCAGCACAACCATTATTATATTGTAACTGCATGGAAGACAATAATGATTCTTGTTCATTAACAAAATTAGAAGTTAACTTCCTGGCTAAGTGGGATAATACAGTTACAGTGAACCTGAGGGAAAAGTTCACACCTATTTCCTGTGTGAATTTTATCTGGAATGCATCTTCCCAAATTGAGACCAAGGAAGAACTCTGCCTCTCGTGGCCAACCAACTGCTTTGTTCTCGCTCTTGGGCTTGAATACATGGAACTGAATTTACCATGCTCCTCATTGAGAAATCCAGTTCCTGGGCAGCTAACCTGTGAACCAGTCACTTGTGCTTTTCTCCTAGTCCCTGTTCTTGGCACACAGAGTTCCCTAAAGTCTCGTTTTTGTAGAATAAAGAACTATTTATCCTTCAGTTTAGGATGGTGAGTTTTTTTTTTTTTTTATTGAAACTTAGATGAATTTTGATTGAAATTTTAATCTTTCTATAAAGTTATATAGGATGCTGTGTGGACACTTAAGCTGAAAAGGACCTTGGTTTTTTTGTGGCTCTCTCTCTTTAATGACTCTGCTGCCTCCCCAGGCAGTGTCGTCCTCGGGTGTTAAGGAGCAAAGACTGCTTGTTCATTCATCAAGGGAAAAAGCAGGGGTGGGACTAAAGAGAATGTGGTTGAGTCAAACCATGTGGTGTAGCTCATTGTAGAAACCAGTCCCTCTGCTTCTGGTGAGTCTACTAGCTCAGTTGGGGTAGCTGAGCCCAGCCAATCTAGTTCTGACCCATCTTTTCTAGCTGATGTTGTAGCATTAGCCAAACTCCTCATCTTCTTCCTAGTTTGGCCATTTCTTGGTCTCATTTCTGCAGCTCAGACTCCGAGAAAGCATCAGCCCTAACCAGGGAGAACAGGCTTGCAGTTCACTCAGATTCACTGAAGACTCTAGGAAATGTCTGCAGGCATGTGCACAGAGGGGTATGCCGGCCCCATTCTGCTGTCTGGCCTCTGCATGCTTTGTTTTAGGCAACACTTTGGAGCGGAGTGTTTCCTAGAACAGTGTCATCCTCTCTGTTGCTCGCTCTTTGCTGGAGCTTCCTTCCCAGCAGGAGTGTGTGCGCCAAGAATGGGTTACAGGCCTCAGCAACATGGATCCTCTGAGTTTGTCCTTCTGCAGGGTGTGCCTGAGACAGGCCCTGGACGGTTTTCACTCCCTTTGAACCCAGGGTGTTGCACCACTATTTCCTCTGTGGGGCCGTGCGGAGCATTTCCTGCACCCTCCCCAGTCACACAGTCTTTATAGTACTTCTCCAGGTTAGAATACAGCAAATTGCTGAGTCTCGAGAAGAGCTAGGCTGTTACCCACAAAGAACCCCTATAGAAACACATTCTGATCCGAGCAGCTGGTACTGCCCTGCTTCACACAGTTGTATGCCCTTGTACTTTGTGACCCAGAAGAACGTTGAGGTAGAATACAACACCCTTTGTTCTAGAAGAGTTGTTACGAACTTGACTACGGAGCAACACATTAGCAATTGTACGTGGCTTTAACCACGTAAACTGGGGCAGGGAATGGGGGTAGGACTAGAGCTAGAAGCCGAAATTAATGCGAAGGCTAAATTATTCAATTTTAAGGGAATAGTTTTAGGGCTTTCAGGTAACAATAATGATACACCATGTGCTATGGCAACCTGCTTTCAGAACCAGAGAAGGCTGATGTTTCATGAACACCTGGCTGGAATATAGAGCTGGCTTTGAAACTCCTTGAAGATAGTTCTCATTTTCACCGGAGTCAGCGTGCCCATCTGCAAACTTTCCTATTTTCTTGAGCATGTCCTTTCTTTCTTTCTTTTTTTTTTTAATAAAGATTTTTATTTATTTATTCATGAGAGACAGAGAGAGAGAGAGAGGCAGAGGGAGAAGCAGGCTCCCAAGGAGCAGAGAGCCCGATGCGGGACTCGATCCCAGGACCCTGGGATCATGACCTGAGCCGAAGGCAGACGCTTAACCATCTGAGCCACCCAGGCGCCCGAGCATGTCCTTTCTTATTACACACATGCACAGAACAGAGGTGATTCCTTGACTCTGAAGGGATGTCATTCAGCATTTGTGCTTTATGTCCTGAAAGCATTAATTAGATGGGGCTGTACAGCTTCTGTGACATCTCCTGAATCTCTCTGATCATTTCACTGTAATCATTTGGATGGCAAGCTGGGCCTATCTTATTTCTCATTTTACATTCTTTGTTGGTGGAGGCATCTTTCTCCGGGGCTGCAGTTTAATAGCTGTGGCAGTAGTCTTTGTTTTGAGAGAAGTATTTTGTAAACATAAACCTAAAAAGAATCTGCATTTTTCTGGGTTGTCAAAATCACTAGAAATGGTGACTTTTTGTAGTGTTCACTATATTATATTATAATACTAATTTTAAACTCCTTAGGAAAACTTTTTTGCAATTTCTTTTTTAGTGTTGGAAAGACCAGCAGTCATGGAAATGCATAGTAGCATATTATGTAGATGAATTTATCATACCCTTCTACTTTCTTCTCGAATGGCCCAGTGCTGGGTGTCAAGAACTCAACATGCTGATTATGTTTCCCATTCAAGCAGGTGGGTAAAATGGTCACTGTTAGGGTTAACATGTCCAAAGACGTGACTTTCTTATTTGGCCTCTTAGTGTGTGTGCGTGTGTGTAACAGAGGGGTGGAAGTCATTCTTTCAGGAAGTCAGAGGCTGTACTCTGTTATCATCATAATCTCATTTTAGAACATTTTCATCACCCCCAAAAGAAACCTTGTACTCATTATCAGTCATTCTCCACACTCCTCCCCACCCCTAATCTACTAGTCTCTATGTCTATAGATTTGCCTATTCTGGACATTTCATATAACTGGAATCATACAATAAAATGTGATCTTTTGTGACTGGCTTCAGTTTTTTTTCATTAACATATTCTCTACACCAGCCTGAGGGTTTCAAGTTGTACCCCTGGTCCAAATGTGCAGATGTTGGCCCACGTGTGTATAGGGGGTAGGACTAGAGCTAGAAGCCGAAATTAATGCGAAGGCTAAATCATTCAATTTTAAGGGAATAGTTTTAGGGCTTTCAGGTAACAATAATGATACACCGTGTGCTATGGCAACCTGCTTTCAGAACCAGAGAAGGCTGATGTTTCATGAACACCTGGCTGGAATATAGAGCTGGCTTTGAAACTCCTTGAAGATAGTTCTCATTTGTTGCAATGACTTTCCTTAACTCTATGTTCCAGAGAGCTTTTCAAGTCATGGCATTGAATAGGGTAGATCATATTTATATTCATTGTAGAGCTACAGTCTCAGGTCATAAAGCTGAATTTTGTGGGGGAGTAAAACTGTTTGACCCGCATGGAAATCAAATCCGTGATCTTGGCCTCCTTGTCATCAGAATTGAACAAAACTGAGTGACTCTCATCTATAGAAGGGGATTTATATAATAGGATGAGATCACTGGAATTAAAAAAGTAAGCAATAAGAGTAGTTACTGCCATCATTTTCAATAATTTTTCATCAGAGAAATGTCTTGGACACTTATAATCCAAAATACTTCTAAATTTTATCTAGATGTTTATAGTAACTCAGCTTTGGTAATTATAATATTTTTTCCTTGGGAGATACAATTAAGGAGAAAGCAGAGTGCTTGAGTCCCAAGTTAAGTACAATATTTATGGGAATTATTGGGTCTATAAAACTGTACTCTCTATGTGGCAGGTGCTGCTCAATTATATTTGAGCACTTCCCTGGGGGACAAAAGTCAATTATCAACACAGTCGTGTGGGAGAGAAATAGGTCAGCTGCAAATATTCTCTGCTAATTTCAGAAAGCTTGAGGGGTGCTTTAGTTTGGGGGATATTTTTTTATTCTTTTGGTCTCCGTGCTATAGGGAGAACTTCTGGTAGGAAAGGCTCAGTTTTTCATTTGGTATTGGTTGTCATATTCATTTACTTTAACATAAATATTTCTTTTGATCCTATAAAATGAAAATTAAACCAAATAATATCAATAAAAATGATGTCAAATACACATTATAAGGGTAATTGTACCATGGGTGTTATTATTACTATTGCTGTTTCTACATTAGTGGAGATCTACATTAGTAGAGATTAGTAGAGTGGGAGGGTGGGTGAATGGGATCAAACTCGGTCCATTTTAAGCTTTCTTCTGGAACTGCATCTGTTAGGACTCTTTTGCCCCAGAATACCTGTTTTAACATGCCCGAAGCCTTTTGGCACTTCTTCCTCCACTGTCTGAGGTCCAAGCAGTTTCAAATGATTTGGGTTAACGAGCAGCCTATTTGAAAAATATGCTTGTTCCCAGGAGTCTTCAGGGGCTGTAGTCATTCATACAGTATTGTAGCTTGACTTACTGTTTACAAATGGGCTCATCTTCCCATCCTTTAAAGGTGCATCACAACAAAGCAGACGTGCTCCCCAACAAAGACCTCAGGCTCCCTGAGTCTGTCCTTTCTCACAGTTTCCCCCACTTTCCCATCTAAACTTGTCCCCTCTGCCCTTGATATTAGCACACATACCCAGACTTAGACTCAAACCGTGCTTTCTCCCCACCACCCACTCAGTCATGCCATTCCTTCTCCTTGAGGAAGGTCTCACCATTTCCACGTGATGACCATCTTTGTCAAACCCCTCTAGAACCTTTCCCTACAAAGCTCTGCAATATGGCTCCAGACTGCCTTCTCTGGCATTCATCTTCTTATTTTTTTTAGATTTTACCTATTTATTTGAGAGAGAGGGAGAGAGAGTGCGAGCGGGGGAAGGGGCAGAGGTGTGGAGAGAGAGAGAATCTTAAGCATACAGCCTGCTGAGCGTGGAGCCTGATGTAGGGCTCCATCTCACGACCCATGAGATTATGACCTGAGCCGAAACCAAGAGTCAGACGCCTAACCAACTGGGCCACCCAGGCACCCCTCGCTGGCCTTCTGTTTTGTCTGTTCACCTATTAGATTCTCCTTTGTGTAAGCTGGATGTCCCCAGGCGCCACCAGCCTGTGGGTCTCTGTGGACAGGTACCATGTGTGGGATAAGAGGAAGGAGGAACGGGAGAAGTGGTAAGGAATCAACATTAATAATCCGCGTTTTGCTTGTTCACCTTTCCTACGTGTAGGTAGACATAGGACCTCAAACCTGCCTCCTAATATCTTGTCCGTTATTTCTGGGAGTCCAGCGGGTGCTCACAGCTCTGTCCCTCATTGATGCCTGCTGCTGCAGCCTTTGAGGAAGGCTTCTCCTGCTGTAGTCGCTCTGCCTCTACGAGAACACTGCTTTCCTCCAGTTAGGATGCTGCTTGTCATGCAAAACCTAGAAGGTGACACACAGCACCATGCTCCTCAGCCTCTCTGAACAAGCTTGTTCCAGACGTCCTCCATTCTGGGTCACACTTGGTCCCCTGGGCACTTGGGTAGAGCTTCCTGTGCCCTGCATGTCCAAGAGTCCCTTGGAAAGCCTGCTTCTGTACTTTTGGCCTGCATCTCTCTGTAGGGTCCCACTGAGGAAAAGACATTATTCTCCATCTGCCCCGGGACTGAACCACCCAGGTGCCCCTGTAACATTGTTTCTTAATGAGAAAATATATACCAAGTTTCAAATAACTGACTCAAGAATGAATTTCTGGGACACAAGTATTAATACAGGAATGACTACTGAATTAATATTTCCCAGGACCTCCGTTTTTCTGTCTGCAAAATGGGGGTTTAAGTGGGGAGGACTAGTGACCTATGAGGTTCCTTCAAGCTCTAGTATGATAGGACTTTATGTCTGTGTCTGCAGCTGTGTGTGGTCAACTCGTACATCGTGCTAGAAACCACTGTATTCTGTAGTTTTTGCAGCTATCCTGTGTCACTTAGCTGCTGAGATGAACTCATAAAACGTAGGATCATTCAATATCAAATATTATTGAAAGTATTAGATGACGATATCCTTTTTAGAAGGTAACAAAGAGATGATCTGGAGAAGCTTACAAGAGGAAAGATAATTTGGGATAGAGCTGGAATTTATAACGGTTTCAAGCATATGCATGTGACAAGAAAGGATATGTGGAGAATAGAGTGGGTTGTCAGGAATGAAGTATTTGTGTAATGTGGTAAGATGGTTCGCAGATGTGTATCCTGGAGGCTATTAAGAGGAAATCGGCTGTGGAGTGGTGTAGCTCCTGGTGCTATGATTATTACGGCCACCAGGAAGAGCAAGTAGCTAATGGGGCTTTAAATCTGTAATAAAGAATAACAAAAGTTGCCATATTGAAACTTTGCTGAAGGTGAGTTGAACCGCAAGATTGATTTATATCATTTGAAAACGCTGCATTAGGAGCTTTCAATATTGACTTTCCTGCTTATCCCTAGTTTCTCAGGGGCATAATGTTTAGCATATGTAGTTCAGCTTGGGTTCCCATTTTTTGATAAATAAGGCAGGGATTTCTGTTTTTAACCAATATTAACTATTTAATAAGTAGACATCGGTGGATATTTTTATAACAGATCTCATGTGTTCAAGTCGCTTGGGTAAGCTGGTGCACTTAACTATTTTCTTTCTCTTCTCTCTTCCAGTCAGTGGCACGTGCTACTTATTTATTATTTAAAGATATATTTATATCCTGCCTTGTTCTAGAAATGACTTACATTAGCTCGTATGATATCACAAGCCAATAAAATGAACTAAGGAGAAAATAAGCGTAAGAATGTGTGCTGAGTACACAAAATGTGTGCCAACAAAACTCTAGTTACTTGCTAGTTGGGAGCCTCAAGTTTGACTCTGAACTTTATAGGAACTACCTAAAGAAGAAAGCAAGATCAGTTACAGGATTTACAATGTCCAAGAATAAAAATAAAGTTGTTCTTTAGAAAAAGCACAAATACTTCCCACACTGAGACTAGAGAGAAAGTTGTCCCTTGTTTTCATAGAGTCAGCGCTGTGTATGACAGTAGGTTAAACCGTGAAGTGACACACTATCATAATTCTAGAGTTGTTTCTTATAGTTATCCTTCAGTGTAGAGATAATATTCCTCATCATGCTGAAGTACAGTTCAATAAAAGCAATTATGTGGGAGCCACTGATACAAGGTCCACAAGTGTCTGTGGTTCTCAGTGTTGGCTGCCTATTAGGATCACCAGGTAATTATGTAAAAATCCATGGGCTGTTTTCAACCAGGATATATTAGTCAGGATAGGTCAGGTGATGCTGCGGTAATAAAAACTTCCCTAAAACAACAACTACAGCAACACAGACTTGTTGTGCATTCACACTCCTGGGTTGTCTGGGGCCTTCCTTGCTGTTGTTCTTTACTCCAATAGAGAAGCCATTCCCTGGCATATTTCAGTTTGCTGCAAAAGAGGGAATGAGAGACATGATGGATCATACATTGGCTGTTGAGGCTCTGCCTGGGCATATGCGAAGCTGCTGTACCACTGAAACAAGAAGATATAATGTATATTTCTTTGTCACTTACCAGTCCAGAGGTAGGTGGGCAGTTCAGAGTGGTAAATAGCTCTATTCTGAGAGATCAGTGTTCCAAGGACCCAGGCTAGTGGGCAGGCTCTGCCATTCTCAACATCTAGATTCCATCTTTGGGTCCAGCGTGACTGCTCCAGGCATCAGTTTCCTAGGCAGCTCAAAGGGGAAAGAAGAGAATAAGCAGTTTCATTTTTAAAGGAATGACCTAGAAGTTAAACATATTTCTTGTGCTCCAAACCCATTGGCCTGAACTTTGTCGTGAGGCTACATCTGCCTTCAAAGGAGACTGAGAAATGTGGTCTCTAGCTGAGTAGCCACGTGAAGGCTAAAAATTGTGATGGCTCTATTTCTGGTCGGAAAGAGAGAATGGTTATTGGGGCCACTTAGACTCTGCCTTGTCACAGTAGTGGTTTGCAGAGTTTGGCTTTAACATAAAAATTTCTTCCAATGAAATTGCAGATGTTGTCCTTGGTGATATAATCAGCATACTTGGAGATGCTTTGATGGGGAGGGATTATATCTGGATCACCCTCCCAGGTTCCTCCTCATGCTCTCGGCAGCATTTCTAGAGGCACCTCGAAGGGCCCGTGAACATCAGTGCTGTAGATGAACTGATGATCCGCATATGCTATAGGCCATCGTCCTGAAATATTGTTCTTCATGGACGAATTTTGGGATGATCCTGGATTGATGGGTCTGAATAATCCTTGCAATCAGTTCTGTCTCCGAAAGCCATCTCAAATCCATCCACTTCTCTCCATCTCTCTCGCCACCAGCCTAGTTTCTAGTGTGAGCCGCAACATCTCGCTTCCGGTCTACTGAAAGTCTCCCTGCTTCCCTTCACCACCACATCCATTCTTTACACAACTTCCAGAGTTGTCCTTTTAAAAAGGAAATCAGATCACGGCATTCCCCTCTTTTGAACCTTCCAAATGGATTTCAGTTGTGTGAAAGTCTAATCTAAATTCCTTATTGTCTACAAGGCTCTGTAGTGATAGAACTCCTGCCAGACTCTTATTTCATCTGCCACACCCCTGCTTACTACTCTGCACTCCCCCTGCAGCCCCTTCCTCCAGCCCAAGGCCTTCTTTGTATTCTTTGAATAAGCCAAGGTTGTTGTTTTTTTTTCTTAAAGATTTTATTTATTTGACAGAGAGAGAGAGTGTGTGCACATGAGCACAAGCAGGAGGAGCGGCAGGCAGAGGGAGAGGGAGAAGCAGACTCCCCCCGCCGCCCCGAGCAGGGAGCCTCACATGGCGGGCCTGGGGCAGATGCTTAACTGACTGAGACACCCAGGCGCCCCTGAATAAGCCAAGGTTAATCCTGTCTCTGGGCCTTTGCACCTCTGTCCTCTTGTGCTGGAATGCTCATTCCCCAGCTCTGTACACGGCTGCTTCCTTCTCATTCCTTCTCCCATCTCAGCCCAAACATTACCTTCTGAAGACCTCCTCTGGCTGCCCATTAAAGGCAGGCCCCGTCTTGTGTTTACTCGCTATCACGTTCCTTTATTATCCGAAATCACCTTAGTTGCATAGTCTTCTTTTTACTTATTTGTTCCCATCAATCCTTACAGGAGCGTAAGCATCAAAAAGGCAGGGAACCTGTACATCCTTGTCATCGCTCATTCCAGGTGAACAGAATAAGCATCTGACACATTGTAAGTGTTTAATAAATACTGATTGGTAAATGAACAGAATGATAGTGATTTTGAGATTCAGCACCTGGATCAGAACCCAGGTAAGGCCTAGTCTTTGTTGTCAGTTAAGTGAGACATTGTGCTAAGGATAGACTTGATGTTTTCTTTTAAGAGTTGAGGTATCTAAGAAAAACATGTTTCTGAAAAGAAGATTTAGAGGTGATCCATGGACTGAGGGTCTTCTCAGAAAGTGGTTGAAAGGTTACTCAAGAACATGAAGACAATTGTTTGTGGACCCGTAGTGTCAAGCTCAGTGTTTTGGGCTTGGAAGAAAAATTAAAGCAGGTGTGGTCCCATGGCACCTTGGCCCCTACCATGGCACCTTGAACTCCGGACAATTCCCCTTCTAATCTACTTTCCCAGTAGACCTCATGGCGAAATATGTGCCCTAAGCACTGGTTTGCAAGACTTGATGTCAGGGATGTTAGTTACAATTTGGTGACATGCAGGTGAGCAATAGCTTTACTCTCTTAGTGGTTTCATTTGGATGCTCCATCCGGGATTTGCTTCAGGACAGTTTCTGCCTGAACAGAGGGCGTCTAAGAAGCCTTGGTTAGCACCGACTGACTGGCACTTGGCCTCAGCAGTTCATCACCTTGTGGCTGATGCTTTGGTCTGGGCCGGAGACTGGATGCCTGAGTCCTGCAGACCAGATCTTTTCATCCCAGACTTCCTCAGGATGTGCTGGACTCTGGAACTCGAGCCAGAGTTAGGAAAGGCTGAGACAGGTGTCTGTGTGTATGGCCGAGGGGAGTGTGCCTCAGTGCCTGCAAAGAGACAAGCTGGCAATGTGACCAGACCTGAGGGGAGGCTCTCAGTCAGGCCAGAGGTCAAACATTGGGAAAATCCGCAGGGCCAGCGGGAGGGAGGAAGTAAACACTGCGGCCGTCCTCCACATCTGCTGGCACTCCCTGTGGGTTGCTCTCCCCTCCACTGCTTTTTCTGGTGAACTCCTACTTCTTTTCTTCACGACTGTGTAAATGTCACATCCTCTGTACAGTCTTCTCCTATTGCCCCGGGCAGAATTAGTTTCTTTCTTTTTTTTTTTAAGACTTTATTTATTTGTCAGAGAGAGCGCGCACAAGCAGGGGGAACAGCAGGCAGAGGGAGAAGCAGACTCCCTGCTGAGCAAGGAGCCCGAGGCGGGACTCGATCCCACGATCCGGGGATCATGACCCAGACGCCCAACCGACTGAGCCACCCAGGCATCCCCAGAATTAGTTTCTTCATCCCCTAGTACATCTGGAGCACTTCTCACATTGTTTTGAAATGGTATGTTTAGGGGCGCCTGGGTGGCTCAGTCGGTTGAGTGTCTGCCTTTGGCTCAGGTCATGATCTCAGGGTCCTGAGATCGAGTCCCGCATCGGGCTCCCAGCTCGGTGGGAGGCCTGCTTCTCCCTCTCCCACTCCCCCTGCTTGTGTTCCCTCTTGCTGTCTCTCTTTGTCAAATAAGTAAATAAAATCTTTAAAAAAAAAAAGAAATGATATGTTTACAGGTCTCTCCCACTACCAGTGAATCCCCTTACGGACTTGACTGTATCTTAATTTTCTTCAGAGAAGCAGCACAGCAGAGCTGTAAATAGAATCAGCTGTGGAATCAGGCCGACTAGAATGTGAGTCCAGGCTCCATTGCCTTCGAGGTGTATGACCTTGGGCAAGTAATACCGACCTGAGGCTCATTTTCCTCACCCATAAAATGGGGATAACAATATCTGCCTCACAGAGGGTTATGAGAATTTTGAGAAATGGGATAGTATAGGTATATCTTGGGTACAAATTATTTTATTTAAGACCACAACCTACTGTAGCTGCTTTTGAAGCAGGGTAGGGACCATAATTTGTATCAGTACTGCTGCCTTCTACTTTCAGAGACTGGTGGGGAAGGCTGAAATTTCAAAGCCTCTGCCTGTTCCTTTGTGCTTCTGAAGAGAACATCTTAGAGGGATGATGGTTATGTTGATCGCAGGGCTGGTGGTGGTGATGGTGGTAAGATGGTGGTGTTGGTGACGTGGGCATGGCTGGTGGTAGCCATGTTGGTAATGGTGATGGTGATAGGATGGGTGGGTGGTGGTAGTCGTGGTGGAGCTGATGGCGGTAAGCGTTGGGAGCTCCGAAGGCTTTGGGAACATGCTAGTTTCTGGCACTTACTCTGAGTTCCTCACCTCTGTTGTTCATCCTGCTCCTGAGATTCATGGTCCCCAGCTCCTGGAGTGATTGACCACACAGCTTTGTTTTCTCTTCTCTTGCCATTTTCCCCCTGCCTGCCTGCTTTATTCTAACTCAGTCCACATGGTCTTCCTTGGGGTTCCTCACCTGGCTCAGCTCTTGACTCTCTCTATATACTAGCTTTGGGGTTGGTTTCCTGGATCTAGCATAGAATCCCATCCCACCTGCCTCCATATAATCTTGTCTTTGGTCCGAGATCCCTGCTCTTCACCCTGGAGTCAGAGACATGTCCCCAGTAGATTAGTCCTTTGAGTTGCTTGTCAAATGAGAGATCTTAATGCTAGAAGACTGTGTTTCTTGTTGAAGGGGATGTCCCAAGTTTTGGGAGGCCTCTCTTGAAGAATACAGTTAGTAAGGGACTTTATTTTAAACAATGACAGCAGATTGACAAATATGCTCACAATTACCTCTTTTATTCTGTTTTCAAAATGTATCTTTAATTATTTCCAGAGTTTTTATTATCCTGCACTCCGTTCTAATCTCTTTAACATTCTTTAACCTGTTTGCTTTTTAAGTTATATATTTAGCAATTCATTTGTTTACATTTCTGTATCAGCTTGTTCAAAATTCATAATAATTCCATTTTTCTGCTAATTTAATGCCAGACTTGGTGATGGCACTAGAATCTGGGGGCGGTGGCTAAATTCTCATAGAAACATAGTAAAACCATGATTGCCAGCTTACTACACAGGGGAAACAGCGTTGAGCTAAAGCAGCCACTTCAATGGAGAGGACACTTCCAAATGTGTTGGATTTGCTGCAGGAGTGGGGGGTGAAGGGTGGGGCGGGTGAATTTTTGGACCTTCCATAACAAGGAGGAAGGTCACTTTGTTAAGGAAATCATTATGCTGACGTTGTGACATTTGCGTTTATTGATGGCTGACTATTCTCAGCACTCCTGGCCTTACTCCTTTTCTGCCAAGTGCACAAAGTAGATACGTATAGATTTCTTCCACAAACCAGTAATGTTTGTGATACATTGCTCTGTGAGAGCTTTTCCCTGTTATTTTGTAAAAACCCTTAAATTGGCACAAAATTCTAGTCTAGTAGAAAGAGCACAATATTTATGGTGAACGCTGAAGTTCAGGGTCTAGCTTAGCCCTTTACTAGATCTAGAGTATGTCACTTACCTCCTTTAAGTTTTAGTTTCCACCTCTGTGAAACGGGAGTAATAACTGCTGTACCTCATTGCAAGGCTTTTGTAAGCCTTGACTGAGAGAGATTACCTGTGAAAAAGGCTTACAGCATTAGAAGTTTTCTATTGCTATATTTATATTTGACTTGTGATACTTATCTTAAGACAAGAATGTTCTTTAACCAGGAATTTTGCTGTTTAGGAAAATGAATTCACCTATCACAGACATTTATGAAAATAATTACACTTTCAAATCAACTTGCATACAGAAATTTCCCTAAAATTTGATATTCATTAAGCCCTTCTAGCCATGCTGGATTTCTCATTTTGTCTTGGAGTGTGACAGAAAATCCAGCTCCGTGACAGACATTCTCCAGATTTCTGCCACCACACTGTGCTCTCTTGGTCTTGAATGTTGTTCCAGCCCTTGTTCCTCTCTGAAGCCTCAGCTCGAAAGTCTCCTCTTTGGAATCTTTATCTGATTGCTCCCGGCAGAAGGAGCCATTTCTGTCATCTTACAGCATCTTGTTCTTATCACTAAACCGCCCCTCTCAGTTACTGTCCTCTAATTGTAAATTATACCCGCGCATAAGCTGCATTTTTGTCACTCTTGATCACGGCGTGATTCCCAGTGCCTCGAAATGTGCTTGGCACATAGTGGGTGCTCAGAGAACCTTTACTGAATGAATAAATGGGTGAATGAATGAAGATAAGCCACCTCCTTCAGTTTCTTAAGGACACGAACTGCTTTATAATGTTTCTTGTGCCTTCATCTCGGGCAGGGCTTCGTGCCTACTAGGTTTACAAGTTGTTGAGTGAATAAATTTCTGGATTAGGCACACATATCTAAAAAACAGAAGAGAAAGGCTAAATATTATTATAAGGTCCTCAAAATGTCGTACCTTCACACCATAATTGTTTAAAGTGCATGATATTTGTTTTATAAAAACCTGTGGTAAATATCTGGAGCACTTTTAAAAATCAAATAAACCAAATCATAGGCTTCCCTGGACTAGTTTTTAGTATACATTCTTAAAATCTTTTTCCCTAAAAAATGGTATAAACATTGGCAAAGAACATGCCAAAATATGTTTTACATCTCTAGTATTCTGATGTATGGATATTAATAGTTTCCCCTTAATAAGAATTACTGCAAATTCATGGTTAGTATCAAAATAATGATAGCCCAAATGTTTGCAAATGGCCCTTTGCCAGACTTTCTGTAGCTCCCTACCCCCTACTGTGTTTGAGGAAGTCTTTCTCATAGTAAGGCTTTTAAAATTCTACTTACAAAATTTTATATCCTCTTCAGCAGATGGGCTGACCGGCTTACAGTCTCCATGGTAACAAGATTTCTGTATTTCTTCCCCCTTTTAAAATAGCCTAAAGTCACAGAAGGGAACTTAGATATTAATAGCATAAGAAATTTCAGTGTGAACAACAGTTATTAAATATTCAGCTTTTGATTACTTGTTTCTTGATCCAGAATGATTTATGATATATAGCAACTATGATTAAGCAGGTATGAATATAATTTTAATACTCATGCAGATTAGAATATGGCACTTGGTTTGCCGAAATGATTAACTATTGGACAACCTGTTTAAATTAGCCTCTACTTCCGAACTTCCTTTTTGCTAGCCAAATGAGTTTACATATTGTCCTCCACTTAGGAGTCAACAACATAGTAATAATGCATTAAATTATTTTAACATCTATGCAGAAATCAAAACCAAGGCTCTTTTGTTGCTGTGCAGTTTCTGTGGACAATCATTTTTATGTTAAGCATATGTGTGCTGTTTGTGCTAAATATAGAAAAAGCATGAATGATTTCTGGGGCATAGCCCATGTGGGCTTGATTGGGTTCTGGTATCTTTTTTTTTTTTAGATTTTATTTATTTATTTGACAGAGAGAGACACAGTGAGAGAGGGAACACAAGCAGGGGGAGTGGGAGAGGGAGAAGCAGGCTTCCCACGGAGCAGGGAGCCCGATGCGGGGCTCAATCCCAGGACCCTGGGATCATGACCTGAGCCAAAGGCAGATGCTTAACGACTGAGCCACCCAGGCACCCCTTGATTGGGTTCTGCTATCTTTGACTGACACAAATAAAGCATTGCAGCCCCAAACCCAGCTAGTGAATAAATGATTCTCTAAGCCTAGTATATTAGCAAATCATGAAAAGATATTTTTAAAAGAGGGGTATATTCAGCTTGCTGAAATTCTGGCTTTTTCTCAAGAAGTGCCCTATTTCTTGGGGCGCCTGGGTGGCTCAGTCGGTTAAGCGGCTGCCTTCAACTCAAGTCATGATCCCGGAGTCAGGATTGAGCCCCACATCGGGCTCCCTGCTCAGCAGGGAGTGTGCTTCTCTCTCTGCACCTTACCCGCTTGTGCTCTCTCTCTCTCTCAAATAAATAAATAAAATCTTAAAAAAAAAAAGCCCTATTTCTGATATAGTATGGTTGGGCCTTGCACAGAAAAGTTGATTTCTTATTTTGGGGGCTACTAATAAGTATTTTTTTTTTTGAGAAGTCATGACATATTCTTGCTTGTTTAGCTGCAAATATTGGCGTAGATGGTTATTCTATCTAAAGGAAGATCTAAAATAAAGGATACGTTTTTCTCTAAAACAACAGAAGTGTATTAAGCATATCTAGAGTGCCTGACCCTGTAGTGGGAGCTTTTTATTACATTATTGGAGCTAAAATCCTATTACAAGAATGTCTGAGACTTTCATTTAAGTATCCACTAAAACCTTTTCCTCCCTGTTTTCCGTTGTTATGTTTCTATATTCACTTTCTTTGCTGTCAGCCGATCAGGTTGATGTGTAAAGGACCCAGTGTGGAGGGTATGTGTGTTAGTAGCATTTGATTCTACTGAAAAAGAAAAGAAGGGTGTTGCTTATATGCTTGTGATAGAGATTCAGTGGGAGGTTGATTCGGGGTGGGTATGTGCTGATGAGGCTTTTGTCATCAGTGTGACTTCTGCTGTGGGACCAATTTCCTAAGAGGCGGAGGTCTTGATCCATATGAAAGCACTATCTCTCTCACACTCTCCTTAAGCCATTGGGTTTTGTTGTATCCAAAGTCCCTCTGAAAGCTTTGGTGCCTATGGTCTATTAATAAATGATTCCAGGGAGCAGAAGTGGAGAGAGTGAAAGCCATTATCAGGATGTTTTCATACGTTGACCAGCGCTAGGAGCAACTAGTGATCGATGACACCATGCCTTCTTAAGGAGCCTTGTGAGATGCACGTCAGAACTGTCCACCTAGAAAACAAAGGGGAAAGCATTTCTCCACGGCCTTCTGCCCCTCCTTGATCCAGGGCGGCCCCTGGATCAAGACTCTCTCATACTACCAGGTTGCACGTGTGTGAGTGCCAAGTATCCTGCACCTTGTTGCCCGAGAAGCCCAGGGTCAGGAAGCCAAAGGCCCATGGACGGGGCGAGGCTGGGCACCGTCAGATCACACTGGTGGGAAGCGGGTCAAGAGCCTGTACAGAGCCGATTGCTGCAGCCGTAATGGGAGGAAGGGGTGGCACCTAGAGGGGGTGAAGTGGTTCCTAAAAGGCACCAGTGGGCATCCCCAAGATACTAGTTTATTTCTTACTGCCTTGGTGAAGGGAGAATTCTTTTCTGTGCCTTCCCAGGAAACATGGGTGGTGGGTTCTTCAGTCTCAAGAAATAAGTTCATGTTCATAGGCTCACCTACCTGATCCTCCTGATCCGTTCCTCACTTCGGCTTCTCCACCTTATTCACAGGAAGCCACTGTCCTGTCCAAGCTTCAGGGGAGCTATTTCAGTTAGGATGTTGATGTCCTGGTGTCCTCTCGAGGCCTTTGAAGTTAGAGTCGTAGGAGAGTGTGCCCATGTCAATCAGTTATCCTTTATCCAGCCTGCTATTTTGCACTCCCTGGTCTAAAACCCTCAGGATCCCCTCCAAATTATCTTCCTCTGGTTCCTGCTGATATATGTTGCTTTGATGAATGAGCAGTTTATTTCTACAACAGGAACTATGTTTCCCTGCTTGGGCTGTGCTGAGATTTGACTCTAAGTTATTGGTTCAAAGACAAAGAGATGATGTGGCAGGAGATCCCAAAAAGGACAAGAATTACCTTGTTGGGCACCTACCTTATGTGAGGACTTTGCAGGGTCTCTAGGAGAGGGGAGGCAGCTCTCCTCGAGCAAGAAGGACTAAGCTGTTGTTAATAGCCTGGAGGAATCAGGGAGTTAAGATTCCTAGGCTCATCCACCAGAGGTCCAGATTCTAGCTAATAGAGTCACCTGCTTTCCTGTCAGGGCCCTGACTTGGACAGGAGATGCATTGAGATTGCATTCGGTCTCCTTTGCAGGCCCCCAGCTGTACAGTTAGTGCCTGAGCCTGATTTTCAGCACTGTCTGCCTCATGGCTGCCTCAGATGAAGGTCAACCTAAACGCTGCCGCAGAAGCATTTCACGGTGTGCCTTGTGTGAATGGTTGACTGACCTGGATGTGTAATTTTAATTTTATCTCTTCAAGGCTTCCAAAGCAGTTAACAACAGCTAAACAACTCCATGATTGTTGTAATTGACCCCATAACATTCAAGTACTACAACTATGTCTCAGTGCAGTGCTTCGTATTCCATCTGCACCTCATCCCAATCCACCCCAGGTAAGAGCAAATATGATGCTACTGCATGCCTGGAATTATCATCATGCTGCTTACCACCAGCAGTGGGTGAGTGATCCAGCTCCATAATCCAGAGGGTCTGCTTTCCAAGTCCACTTCCTTATCAATACTTGTAGCTTAGGTGCCCAAGAAAGCAGAGCCCGAGATGAGTGCTTGCATGCAGGTAATTTATTTGGGATGTGGTCCCAGTTGGAGTAGAGGACCTAGGAAGGGAAAAGGGAAGCAGGGAAGCCAAAGCAAGCATGCATTGTCAAACTGACCACAGTTGAGGGCAGTAGGTGCTTGATCCTGGGTGCTTTGAGGAGCCTTATAAAATGCATCTCAGAACTGTGTGCCTGGAGGCTGAAATGAAGAAGCATGTATCCATTGGCTTCTGTCCCTCTTGGGTCAAGAGTGGCCTAAAGGTGATGACTTTCCTGCAAATGCATGGGTTTGGGTTGCAAATACATGAGTATGGAGTAGATAACTGTGTGCCCCTAAGCCTTGGTTGGCATTAAAAAGCTTTGGAGCAGGAGACGAATGGTGTTTGGAGGGGGAGCGGGAGGCAGAAGCTAGGTGTGATCAGATTACACCTGCTTGAATCTGCTTGAATCTTGCATGGACCTGGTCACTTCAACAAGCACTGGAATAAGATGTGGGGCTGAGACATTGAGAAGTGGTCAGCGAGGGATGTGATACAGGCTTTATCTCACCTGATTGATCCATTGACTAAATGGATTCATTTATTATGCTCATTAACAGTATCTATTTTCTATTTTTTCTAATATGAATATATTTAACTTTTGTAATAATGAATAATGTTTAAAATTTTACTCCTTCTTAAAAAAATAAAATATCACTCCTTCTTAAAAAGTAAATATTGTTATGGGGCGCCTGTGTGGCTCAGTTGTTAAGTGTCTGCCTTCGGCTCAGGTCATGATCCCAGGGTCCTGGGATCGAGCCCCGCATCGGGCTGCCTCCTCCGCAGGAAGCCTGCTTCTCCCTCTCCCACTCCCTCTGCTTGTGTTCCTGCTCTCCCTGTGTCTTTCTCTGTCAAATAAATAAAATCTTAAAAAAAAATATTGTCAGGACGCCTGGGTGGCTCAGTTAAGCGCCTGCCTTCAGCTCAGGTCATGATCCCGGGGTCCTGGGATGGAGCCCCACATCAGGCTCCTTGTTCAGTGGCGAGCCTGCTTCTCCCTCTGCCTGCCACCTCCCTTGCTTGTGCTTTCTCTCTCTCTGTTAAATAAACAAAATCTTTAAAAAAAATAAATACTATAGTCTTAATGTGAGTATATGTAGGACTGCCTGGGGGAGAGGACAAGTGAAGAGAGTAGAGAATAAATTATGTCATTAAATTGCTGCATGCTGTTACTTCCCAAGTGGAAGGTAGAGAAGTCAAACGTTACAGTAAAAAGCCAGAAATTGCAGTGTGTCAAGTCCTTGAAGACCTGGTCCGAACAGCTCATTACTAAGAACTCCTCTTGCTAGCACTCTTCCTTTCCCTCTTACTTATGAGGATTATCTGTGTTGTTGTTTTTTTTTTTTAAAGATTTTATTATTTTGACAGAGAGCGACACAGCGAGAGAGGGAACACAAGCAGGGGGAGTGGGAGAGGGAGAAGCAGGCTTCCCGCCAAGCAGGGAGCCGGATGCGGGGCTCGATCCCAGGACCCTGGGATCATGACCCGAGCCGAAGGCAGACGCTTAACGACTGAGCCACCCAGGCGCCCCTATCTGTGTGTTTTTAACAGACCTAACCAAACCTTCAAAATAGATGTTACCAGCCAACGAACTTGGCAGGAGTGAACCTCCTTGGAAAAAAGGTAGATAAGCACTCTCAAAATTGGTGTTATCCTGTGGGTCCAGGTTGGAGGACAGATAGGCAAGTCAAGAAGGTTTACTGCACAAGCAAGAGTGTCCGTGAATTGTCTGCTCTGTGCTAGGCAGCTGGTACTGAATAGAGAAATAAGAATCAGCCCCTGCCCTTGAGAGCAGCTCCTTCGATTGGTCCTGACTTCAGAAGAGTGCTGCTGTGTAGCATCTGGTTGGGGACTGGAGAGTCAGGCTTTTGTTTAATATAGAGTTTGTTGATGAATTCCCTGTGTGACCTATATGCTTATGTAGACAGCATTTTTTGGATTTCATGACTATGCATATAGATAGAATTCCTTGGATTTTATGATCTAGTTTCTTTGCTTGAGTGTATTTTCAGGCCAGTGTTGCTGTAGCTGTCATAGCCAATTATTGTGAAGAAATCTGTTTTCTTTTTTTATGTATATCTATTATTTGAAGAATATATGCATGTACTCCTTTAAAGTTTATTATGAACCTTATGATGCATATATAAAAATGCAATTTTAAAAGAGTAAAAAAAAAATAGAAATACAAATGCGAGTATTTTCTGCCTGCACCTCCGTGGATGTTTTTGCACACCACCTGGAGTGCCTAAAGCCCACTTTGGGGACCCTCAACTCAGATGTCCATGGCTGCATTCACATACTACACCAGGGGTAAACACTAGGGATGTTTGGATTCATTTACTTGCCATTAGACATAACCAGACCAAAACCAACCTGGGTATAGTTACGTATTGGAGACTGTCTTCTTAACGTTTCAGAACTTCTGCTAATTTCCAGGATTCTGCCATTCAGAAGACCATGATCATTTTGTCTGTCAAGAACTGCAGTGAATCTAGAACTGAGGGGGCAGCCTAAGTTTGCAGATGGGTTTTGTTTGGCTCATCGTTCAGAGAAAAATAATTTTGAATGAGTGCCAAGATTTAAAAATTGGAGGGATTTTGTACAAGAATCTGAATTTTCAATTTTTCTTTAAAAAATGTGAGAACCTGCAAAAGTAGTTCTTTCTTCTTCTGGGGGAGACGATCGTCTGGAGATATTCCTTTAGGTCGGCATTTGTCCTCTTGGTCCTTTCTCCCATCTCCCCACTTCCCACTGTCTAACACCTAGCATGCCTCACTCAATTATGCTGTGCGTGTTGCGTGGAATTTAAGTTGTTTCTTTTGATCTAAATTTTGCAAATGGTTAACATTAACAAAGGCTTCTTGAAATTATACAGTGAGCAGAAAACCTATTCAAGCCTCATTCTGCAAGGAGAGCTGTTTACCTGGTTTATGCACGCAGAGCCCCAGAATCTGATTTTGTGCCCCAGTTGGAGTTGGCTTGGTATAGCGTGGTTTATTGTAGTCTAGTGCTTACAGCACAGCCACTGGAATGAGATTGCCTGGGTCCAGGTTTTGGCTCTACCATTTCCTAACTGGGACCTCATGCACGTTGCTTAACCACCCCCGCCTCAGTTTCTTCATCTGTAAAATGGAGATAGTAACAAATGGACAGATGTCAAATAACTGGCTAATAACATTGCTCAGCATGTAGTAAGTGTTGGTTGGCTGTTCTGTTATCTTTAATTTACCAATTCCTTTGATGATTATGAGGAGGCTTGTAACTGACAATATCGAAACTGGTTGAGAATAACTAAACTACAACGTGGAATGGTCTAAATACAGTTTACTGAACAGTTGACTATTCATAAATATGTATGCAGTAAATTCCCAGTAGCATTCTGGTGTGTCTGATATTAAATCCAGTCCCTTCTCAACAAGGGATCAGTGAATTCCTTACTGTGGAGCAGTTACGGCATTGTCTCTCTTCCGGTCCATCTGGCATGGGTCTCGACTCATCTGCTGATCCTCTGCTGGGTGGCTGGCTGGCCCACACCCTAATGCTGATCTAAGTCCAAAGGGGCACTTCCTTGTCCCAAAGCGGATATGCTAACTTCAGAGAAGTGCCAGCCTTTCTGTCTAAAATTGCACACAGTTCACACCTCGCGTCCTGCCTTCTGCTCTGTTTCCTTCCTGATTTGTCATTGCACAGGTCTGAGTAAAGCCAGACTTTAGGGATGTTCTGTCTCCTCCCCTGTGTCCTCTGCCAAATGCCTGCAGTCTGTCTTGCTGTGCTGCTCTAAGTTCAGTGCTCCCTGAAGGAGCCTCCTTCACTGTTCAGCGATGAGGAGATGGTCCATTCTGTGGCATTTCCAGTCCCGCTCAGCCACAAGGGGTCTTCTGTTTCAGTGGCCCATTCTGGATATGTACCACCTTGGCTTGCTTCAGGAATGCGTGGATCTGTCAGAAATGCTGTTTTTCTGAGTATTTCTTTGTTGTGCTTTA
Organism: Mirounga angustirostris; assembly: GCF_029215605.1. Lineage (NCBI taxonomy): Eukaryota > Metazoa > Chordata > Mammalia > Carnivora > Phocidae > Mirounga > Mirounga angustirostris. The sequence goes on along the minus strand of NW_026991711.1, from coordinate 118,349,160 downwards.
AAGCGAACTCCCCTCGACAACTGACATATACACGAAGGGACTGGCTCAAAACTAAAGTAAAATGACTTAGAAGAGTGGTCAATGAAGCGTTGATTGCAACTCCACGGTGTTGTCAAGACCCCTGACTGGGCGGATGGGGACTTTGCGTGCCCTGCCCAGCATCTTGACTGCCTGAATACTGTTATTCTTAAACTCTTGGTTTGGCTTTTTCTTTCTACTTGTCTGGATGCACTTGGAGTTCCATATAGTGGCCTGTGCTTATTTGTAGGACCAATGAAAAGAATAGTTAACTAAAATTGTCAGAAGTTTTCCCAAATAAGACAACGTGGAAAATGAATTTATCCAGTAGTCTTTGGTATTTGCGGAGAAAGAATTACAGTACTCAGGATATCAGAATATCCACAAAACATTCTTGATCGTTACTTTTGTGATCATCATTTGAGGTGACCAGCAGCATCTGGAACCATTCATAACATTTCTCTTCCCTGCTTTGGGAGGCAGAAACCATAACCTCTACATCTGGCTCTTTTTATTTACTCAGTATATGACTTGAACAAGTCATTTAATATGTTTAAAATGGACTTAACAAGCTCTTTCTACTGCGCAGAGTTTTGGGAAGCTCAAATGAATCTACTTTAAAGTTGCTTTTAAAATTAAAGTGTGATAGATTATGTTGGGTGCTTTTACATTCCAGAATGTTAATTTGCAAATATTTGATTGGTAGTCCACGTTTGCTAAGCTGGGATAAAATTAATTGAGTCTTTTCTCTGTTTTTAAACAGTTCTAAATATTTTGATTAAAAAGAAATACATGCTCATTACAAAATATCTGAGAAATATAGAAAAGTATAAAGATCACCAATAATGTAGTCACTGCCAGTATTAACATGTGGGGGTATATCCTTCCATGTTTTCTCTACATATGTATAGGTAAATATAGGCAAGTGCACTTTTTACAAACATTTACGTACTGCTTTGTTACTTACTCTTTTCATACAAGACAATATTGTAGACAACTTTCTGAGCTAATAAATAAGATCAAGTTCATCTCTTTTAATCCATTGTGTGGATGTGTCATAATTTACTTAACTTGCCCCTGTTGCTGCATAGTTGGTTTTCCAGTTTTTCACTTTTAAAAATAATGCTGATGTTTTACTCTCTTATGCTAAATTCCTACACTTGGAATCCCTGAGCAATTGTTTCTAAGCCGAAAATCTAACATACTCCCCCATGAGTTATAGAATATCTAGTAATGTAGAACATATGTTTTTTAAAAGAGCATTTAATTAATACATTTGAGCCTCATGGCATGCTCTAATATTGGATTTATCAGAGTAATAGTTTTTCTTGAACCAATTTAAAGAGTTCTAGTTATTTGAAATATCTGAGGATCTTATTATGGTGTAGTTTTACTTGTTGCCAAGCACAGTGGTTCTCCTAATTTAATAATGCATTAATAACTACTTTCAAATGTAGATCTTTTAGTGTAATGCTATGTAATGAATACACATTCAGCAAACATTTACTGAGTCCTGACTGTTGAATCAACTTTGTATAGCACACGGGGGACAGAAAGATGAATGAAACGCAGTCACTTTTCTAGAAAAACTGAGTCTGGTGGCGGAGAAAGACATGTAAACAAATAATTATAAAACATCATGGTAAATTGTGTTCTATTTCTTATACTATACTATACCCTTAGAAAAATAAAGGGCCCTTTCTTCACTGACTGCCTTAGGCAGGAATTATGGAGAAAAATGGTGCTTTGTCAGTGTACCTTGTTAGGACCTATCAAGGGCACATAATGTCAGAGTCCTTTTCTTTCTCTGTCTCTGTGTGTGTGTATTTTAGATATATATGGTATTTGTTTGGCATGAGATAGAGGATGTCATGGAGGATGAGAAGGAGGCTGACAGTGGAGTGGCTAAATGATTCTTATAAACTAAGTGTCCAGGATTCAGCTTTGTCTTTTAGCATTTCTGTGATGTAAAGCCTCTGGGTTTTCTAAACCATGAGTAAAGTCTTCTGTACACACAGAAGTCCCCGGCTGAATGGGGCTGTTTATTTGTTAGGTTATTGTGTTAGTTATCTATTATTGCATAAACAACACACATTTGTTAGCTCTTATTTTCGGTGGATTGGGGAATCTGGGTGCGGCTTAGCTGGGACCTCGGTTTTAGCTGCATCGCAGGCTGCACTCAAGGTGTCAGCCAGGGCTAGGGTCTCATCTGAGGATTGGGTGGGCGAGGATCTGCTTCTGAGCTCACTTACATGGATGGTGGTAGATTCAGTTCCTTCATGTCTGTCAGACTGAGGGTCTCAGTGGTTTGCTGGCTGTTGACTGGAGACTAACCCCAGTTCCTTGCCACGTGGGCCTCTCCAGCCAGTGAAAGGGGGTCTGCTAGCAAGAACAAGTTTACAAATATGATTTGTAAATCATATCACAAAGTGACATCCCTCCATGTTGCTCCATTCTATTGATTCGAAGCAAGTTACTCATGGAGAGTGAATTGTACACGACAAGGATACCAGGGGGCAGGGATCATTAGTAGCCATCTTAAGGGTTACTTACCACAGTTTTCAGTGGAAATCAGCATGAGGAGTTGAGGTCCATATTTGTAGAAGCAAGAAATAGTCATAAGACAGAGCCCAAAGTAAGAACTCAGTAGAGAGAAAAAAATCAGAAGTGACAGGATCCTCAGGGATAGAACACCATTCTCCCCTCATCCTCTGGGAATTTCAGAAATCTTGGATGGGTATTAAATTTTCCACAGAATATGGAATTGTGGTGCAAGCCAGTGGTAACTAGAGCGTAAAGGGCAGGGCTATTCCAGCTGCCATCTGGGTTATAATAATAATGGAATTATGAAGAAAATGCTGAGGATACCACACAGGGTAGCATCTATTAATTGCCTGGTGAAGCTGGGAAGACTTCACCAGGGACGCAACACCGTCTGGGTCTTCACTCATGAGTGGGAGTCTGCTCTGTGGAGAAGAATGAAAGTGCATTCGAGAGCAAAGGAGGTTTTAGGGATCCGATGGTTTTGGTAAACAGGAATTTAATAAGGTGTGAGTGTGGGAAACATGGGAGATAATTATAGCAGATGAGCTAGAGAAGCATTTGGGAACCTGAAATTTCTGACTTCTGAAAAATTCTGATTTCTGAAAAGTGTCACACATATCAATGAGCCATCTGATATAATCAGATTTTTGAATAAGGCCCCTCTGGCTGTGGTGTGGTGGGTCACCCAAGGAGGTGGTGGTGAGAGTGAATAATTATATCAGGATATGAGGCTTCGATTGCCCCTGCCTTGCTGTGTGCCTTGACTTCTTTTTGTCACACTTTGCCCAGTTTCTATTTCCTCCCTCCCTCCTCATCAGAATTAGAGAATTTCAGAGGTTAGAGTTTCTCTGATGAAAATTATTTGTCTTTGTAACAACTTCTTCTTAATTGTCTTATCTCAGAATGGCAGTGGCAGGGGGTAGGGGGGTGGGGATCACCTTCTTTCCTATCCTTCACAGCTATTTTAAGTAGTAATTAATAATTCTGAAAGCCCCCAGAAGCCTAAAAGCCCTACACAGACGTGTGAGTGTTCAATAATAATCATAGCCATAATCAGAGAGCTGCAGGACTCAGTGGGGTACGAAAGCCCGTTCGTGTCTCGCGTTACCTGTGGGCTGTATGGTCTGCCGCGCCGGCATTATGAGGGAGTTGAGCTAAGGAGAGGCCCTGCTGCTATAATGGAAACAAAATCAATGCCTGAGATTGAGCAACGCAAGCTGAAAAAGCCTTGTTTAGAGAGGAAGTGGATCTTAAGATGTGACACCAAAGCACAAGTAGCCAAAGAAAAAACAGATAATTCAGACTTCATCAAAATTAAGAACTTTTGTGCTTCAAAGGACACCATCAAGAAAGTGAGAAGACAACACCTAGAAGGGGAGCAGATATTTGTAAATCATGTATCTGATAAGGCACTTGTACCTGGAATATATGAAGAACCCTTACAACTCAGTAATAAGAAGATAAATAACCCACTTAAAAAATACGCAAAGGATCTGAATAGACATTTCTCCAAAAAAGATACACCAGTGGCCAGAATCACACAATCAGTACCATTAATCATTAGGGAAATAGAAATCAAACTACAATGAGATACTGCTTTACACTCACCAGGATGGCTATAATAAAAAAGATAATTTTTGGCAAAAATATAGAAAATAACGTAATGTGGAAAATGCTGGGAGGAATGAAAAATGGTCCACCATCTCAGAAAATAGTTTGGTAGCTCTTCAAAAGGTTAAATTTAGAGTTACCTTATAACCTAGCGATTCCATTCCTAGGTGTATACCTAAGAGAAATGAAATCGTACGTCCACACAAAAATCTATACAAGAATGTTTATTGCAGCCTTATTCATAATAGCCAAAGTGTGGAAACAATCCACATGTCCATCAGAGAAGAGGGAGAGAGAGGCTGAGTGAATGGATAAATAAAATACGGTATGCGCATATAATGGAATATTGTTTGGCAATACAAAGGAATTAAGTACTTATGCATGCTATCATATGAATGAACCTTGAGAACATTATGTTAAGGGAAAGAAGCCAGGCAAGACCCTCCCCCCCGTATATTGATTCCATTTATGTGAAGAGTCCAGAATAGGCAAATCTACAGAGATGGAAAGATTAGTGGTGGCTCACAGATAGGAGGGATTGGGATCAGGGAGTGACTGCTAAAGGGAATGGGGTTTCTTTTTGGGGTGATGGAAATATTCTCCAATGTGGTGATGGTTACACAACTCTGTGAATACACTAAACCCATTGTATTGTACACTTTAAATGTGTGATTTGAATGGTACGTGAATTATATCTCAATAAAGCTGTTACCAAAAAAAAGGAAAGAAAGAAAAGAAAGTGATTGTAGAAAGCCAGAGGGAGAGCTGGGCTGCTGAGTAGAGACAGGTGTGGTCAAGGGAAGGGACTTTATTAGGTAAACTTCTTCAGCAATCACCTGTCTTTGCATCATGTAATTAATTCTGTGTGCTTTTTAAAGAAAAAGCGGATGTGCCTGCAATTTTCTTTTCCTGTCTCTACCAGACCTGGCCCCATTTGCTTGTTAAAAAAGCAGTGAGCATTGGTGGAGCATTAACGGTCTGAACGATATTAACTTCCCATCTGGCTGTTACTCTCCAGGAAGTTTCTTTTTACTTGATTGTGGCTGATGAGAGGTTTTGTTCATGTTCCAGTTGTGCTGATTTGCTCATTTAGAGTGAATCTAGTTTGTGACGTGCCCTCCTCCCACTGTCCAGCATTCCGGAAAGCTCTCCCTCAGAGGCGGTGTTCTCTTCATAAATATCAAGTGGTGATCTTTCTGATCAGCTCCTGTGGGATAAGGAGTGGGGGAAGGTGAAGGTTGCAGCTGGGTGTGGGAGAGCCCTGAACGTTTCCTAGTGTCTGAATGATGGGCAGCAGGCTTAACACCATGTGTCCCTTTGGAAAGTCACTTTCCTGGCTCGGCTGTGATGGACTGTATTTCACCAAGGAATCTGTGGCCTTCATCCAACTTGCCCTGTCCTGGAATGGGACCAGCTCGGTCAAGATATGCCCACATAGTACAGTCAGGTTCCTACTGAAGTTCTGCAGGCCAAATTAAGACAAATGAAGACATAATGCATCTCTGTATTGTGGCCTGGTCATTTCAGACACAAGTGCCTTGCAATCGAGTCGACATATTTGGCCTTCACTAGAAGTTCCTCACCTGAGGTTTATGATGGTCATTTGTAAACATCGGCCTGACTCGAGTCCTACAAAAGGAAATACGATAGAGTCAGAACTTAGCAGGTGGAAGCTTCATCCTTCAGGACACGGTTTGACTGCCAGAAGATCTGAATCTTTTGAGGAGAGGGAATCTGGAGCTGGGGTTGGTTACCTACTTCCTCTTCTGTTGAAGAAGGTCAGGGAGAAAGAGGGCAAGAGAGAGGGAGGGGAAGGAAAGGAAGGAGGTAGGGGCAGAGAGGGAGAGAGAGCAAGCAAGAGAACCACAGAGAAAGAAACATCATAAAGAGTGAACAGAGTACAAAACAGGGAGAAAGAAGGAGAAATAGGCTTGTAAAATAAGATGGAAAGGGAACGCAAATGGGGGAGAGAGGTTTCGGGGTATGAACAGAACCAGTTAGGATGGGTAAACATGTAGGGAGTGCTGAAATATATAGAAAGCTACTTCTTATGAATTCTTCCTTCTTTATGTCCTCAAAATTGCATCTGATTATTGCTGGCCTTCAGCCTCCCTGACTTTTCTTAAAAAATCTAGCTCATTCCCTCTCTTGTGCATCCTATGCTATCACCAGAGACGGTTCTTTTGTTTTCTTGGTTGCTCTGCCCTCTGTCTTCTACCTACCCTACCCTATTCCTGCACCCTGCCCAAGCACTGGGCCCCTAAAATCATGATCTAGATCTAGAAGTAACTTCAGAGAAGGTCTAAAAGATTTGGCTTTTTCATTTTACAGCTGAGGAAAAAGAAATCCAGAAAAATTAAATGACTTATCCGAGGTTAGATAGTGAGCAGGTTGCCAAGCTGAACAAGAATGCAGAGCTTCCATCCCTTGGGCACCTGGGAGATCCAGGTGGGCCCTCCTCTCTGTGCAGAGAGCTGTCTTCCTGCTTCTTCCTGGGGAGATCTGGTTGGCTAAGGGGAAGGCGGGAGAGAAGGCTGGCCGATGAAGGGCTAGCTTTGTCAGTGTCTCTCATAATTGGGAGACAGAGGTTATTTCTGGTTACTTCTTATTCTCTTCTTTCCTTCATTTAGCTTGGGCTTTGAAATGGAGGCCATTTGGTTTCCACTTGGACAAATTCTCACCCATTCTAATTTGGGTCCAGCTTGGCTGCCTGCTGATGGACCCTCCTGGGCCTAACACATAGTCTCTGGAGGGGTTGGGGGGGTGGGGAGTGGAGAGGATCGTTCAGATTGAAGTTTCTGATGCTGGGAGGGGGGAGCAGCAGGATGGACTCTCATTCTACTCCAGTGGTTCTCAGCTGGGGAGATTTTGCCCCCATGAGGACTTTTGGCAATGCCTGGAGACATTTTTGGTTGTTGCCTCTAGAGGGCGCTAATCTAGTGGGTAGAGGTCAGGAATCCTGCTAAGCATCCTACAATGCACAGATGGCGCCCCCACAACAGAGTTCCTTATCCGGCCCACAATGTTAATAGTGCTGAGGTTGAGAAACTCCACTTGACCTAATCTCTTCTTAACAGAAGCTCAATACCCGTGGCCCAGGATAGATAGAGACACTTTTTTCCTAACTGGGTGGAAGCACCAGGGGACGGTTTAGTCCAGATACCCAGGGGCTCCGGCAAGCTGCCTGAGATGTTAAACTGACTAGCATTTCTGGGTTAATTAATTTAATTAAAAAAGTCAAGGTTTGATGAAAAGCAGGCAGAATTCTCATCTCCTTTTGAGATGCCTACAGCCCAGCAGGCGTATTTTAACTGCTCCCATCAGAGGCCTCTGCCCAGGGTGACATCTTAAAAAGGCAGAAATAAGGGCTCGCTTAGATGTAGGCCTCCGTGGTCAAAGTGTGGCCCTGAATAGGCTTAGCTGACAGTCAAGAAGGGAAGTGAGGTAAGGCTGAACTGTGAGAGACAGATTTCTAGAAGGGCAAAAGAGACTGTCCTGTTTACCGTAGTCAAGTTGAAACCAGCTCTAGCTGAAGAGATTACGGAAGGAAGAGAGTCATGTTACTGATTGTTCTATGAAATTGCTCCAGGCCAAAGGTGTTTTTTGATAACTTAACCTCTTTTTTCCCTTGTTGAGCCACAGACTGTATTTGTGTTCCTAACATCCTTTCTTCCTCCAGGAAGGACTTGTTTCTGCCTGTGGTCGGTCACCCCTGAGAAAATGGGGGCTCAGTGGCCTGGGATGTTCTCATCTCCCTAAATGGATGGGCAGGCCCAAGGAAATAACAAATACACTGTTACAGAATCAGTTTCCAGGTAGAAAGTTGCCTTTTCCTTCTTGACAACTCATTTCTTTTTCCATTTTATTAAAAATGCTAACTCAAGTTGATTCTAGTTACATATGATTTATTTTTTTCCCACTTGGAATAGAAGTTGTCATTAAAGAGTTTCCCATCCTTTCATCGATTCACAGTTACTCTGAACAACAAGACGTGTTGATTTCTAATCTGCCTACATTCTAGTTGATTTATCAGAACCTTTTACCCCTCCTATTCCTGTCTCTGTGCTAAAAAAGAAAAAAATCCTTCCAACTGCTAATTACCAGTGTTTTTTTTTCCTTTCCAATCTGCAAATGTTCAATGAATCCCTGCTAGCTGCAAATCACTGTATGTAGACTGTGGATCTTCCATTATTAAGGCGCCATCCGGACTCTCTTGGAACCAGGTGGGAGAAGTCCCAGGAGCGGGAGTTCGCAGTGGGGTGTGTGAAGGAGAGGGAAAGAAGTTACCTCTAAATCTGCGAGCCATACCTTGGATCCTCTTTCCCAATCCTTGCCTTTTTTTATTGTAGTAAAATTTACAATTTTAACTGTTTCGAAGTGTACAATAAAGTGGCATTAAGCACATTCACATTGGTGTGCAACCATCACCACCATCTATCTCCAGAACTCATCCATTAGTCCAAATGGAAACTCTGTGCCCCTTAAACCACGACTCCTCCTGACCTCCTCCCTCCAGCCCCTGCTAACCACTGTTTACTCTGTTTCTGTGAATTTGACCATTCTAGGTTCCTCGTGTGCCTGGAATTACACTATATTAGCCCTTTTGTGTCTGGTTTATTTCACTTAGCACAGTGTTTTCAAGGTTCCTCCTTATTGTAACATGTATTAGAATTTTGTTCCTTTTTAAGGCTGAGCAATTTCCAGTCGTATATATCCACCACATTTTGTTTATCCATCCATCTGCAGATGGACATTTGTATTTCCACCTCTTGGCTGTTCTGAATAATGCTGCTGTGAACATGAGTATACTCCCAGTCCTTTTCTTTTAAAGCATATTAAATAAAACCTCATCTGCTCTGTTAAAGCTCTGAAAAGAAGTTGGCAAATAATACGTCTCCAATATCCATGTATATCCATATGTGTATCTAGTTATATGTTCTGGGAATAGTTACACGATGGAAAATGATTTTTCTGGCCTGAAGTCCTGAGCTGGAACAATACCATTTCATACACTTGCTTCATATTCTCCCTTCTTTCTACCCTGTCCCTCCCTCCCTCTCTCCAGTACTATCCCTCCCCTCATCATTTTTTTTCCCCAAAGATTTTATTTATTTATTTGAGAGAGCGAGAGAGAGCACAAGCAGATGGAGGGTCAGAGGGAGAGGGAGGAGCAGACTCCCCGCTGAGCAGGGAGTCTGACCCGGGGCTCGATCCCAGGACCCTGGGATCATGACCTGAACCAAAGGCAGACGCTTAACCAACTGAGCCACCCAGGTACAACCTCCTGCCCCCAAATCTCTTTTTTCTCTTAATTCAGTTCTATTTAGCAAACTTGTATTATTGAGAACTTTTTAGATGCAATGTGTTCTGGGAGCCTTGAAGAATAGAACTGCCCTTGGGTTGTTCCTAGTCCCTTATTGTAGACAAGGCCCACGATACTAGCTGTGTGAGCCAGGCCGTGAGCCTCCTGGGGAAGCCAGGCTTTCCAAGGGCCGGCAGAGATGAGGGCAAATGTGTTCCTGCCAGAGAAAATGACCAGAGTGAGGATGTGGGATGGGAAGTGTTGGGAATGTTTCATTTGAAGTTGATTTTATTGTATGTGGCCCTTACATGTTTTCCATTATTACGATGTGCTTGGTAAGTCCTCTACCTGGGAGCAATACTTATTTCTTTTCCAAACTCTGTATGGTAGATTTTATACAGGAAGTGTCCTTTCAATAATTTTGTTTTAAAAGGAGTGCATTTTTGTTTGATGTAATCTTAACAGATATTCTCCATGGTTCAAAGAGAGGAGCACATTTTGTTTTTAGTATATTTTACATCAGTAATTTATTTTGATCTTTTCTCTATAATTCTGTTGTTTTAATAAGTCTGATTGAATCAGATGTTTATGAATGGAAAAGGAGAAGCCTTCTCAATTTAGTTTAATATTTGAAGAATGGATGTTGCTCAGTTGAACAGTTTAATACTTGAAGAATGAAGAAATTTCTTTTGATTTATTTAGTAAAACAAAAAGGTGAATTCTAGGTATTTTTCCACAAATATGCAAAAACTCCAAGTGTGTGTATTATCTTTATGACTATAAGTATATTCTATAAGAATATACATACATGCCATACATATATATGCACACACAGACACACACACTTTTAATTCTAAGTGTGAAGGTGTAAAAAAATTAACCACACTTTTTCAGCCAGAAGGAACAACCTAAGATGTAAAATACCATTTTTTTCCTCTTACTCATCTTCCAGTGATTATCTACTATTAGCAGATGGCCAACGATATGAGCAATAAATAACATAGTAAATTTAGCTGGTGTTTCTGGTCAATAATTCTGCCAGTTTAGCTCCTTGGACTTCAGCCTGACTTTGAAGAGTAAGTTTCTGGTCTGTAGGACTCACTCAGGAAATTGGAGAGGTTGCAGGCCTTTTCCTAAGCAGACGAGTCTGAGAGATACAGTCCAGTTCTCTGGAAAACCACAGACATGTTTTCCCACAGACAGAGCCTGGGGAGGAGCAGATGGAGGAGCAGAAACAGAATTAGATAGCATTCCTATGGTTATAAGGGAGCAGGAACAAATGCTGCTTGAGACCTTGCTGGTGACCCCGGACGAAGCAGGAGGAGGATCCCAAAAACATCTTCGCCTCACCACCCGTGCAACAAGTAGTTTGGGAGCTTGTCCCTTACAGAGTCATTGACCTGGCCTTGGATGTTGGGGAGGTAGAGTGTTGCTTCTGGAAGTAGCGGCTGGTCCATTCCATCCCCACACTGGGGTGAGGTTTGGCTATAGGAGTGGTGCACTGAACAGATTACATAGTTTACTCATTCATCCATGCATTCAGCTAATATTTATTGAGCCAGGCATTACTCCAAGGGCCAGTGATGATGGAGTGAGCAAGACAAAGGCTTTGTATGGACTTTATGTTCTCATAGATTTTTTATTTTTATTTTTTAAAAAGATTTTATTTATTTATTTGACAGGGAGGGAGAGAGAGGGAACACAGCAGAGGGCGTGTGAGAGGGAGAAGCAGGCCTCCTGCAGAGCAGGCAGCCCGATGCGGGGCTCAATCCCAGGACCCTGGGATCATGACCTGAGCTGAAGGCAGACGCTTAACCTACTGAGCCACCCAGGCACCCCATGTTCTCATAGATTTTTTAAATTTGATACACATATATATTGTGAAATGATTACCACAGTGAGGTTATTTGACACACTCATCACCTCAGATAATTATGTGTTTTTTTACAAATGTTTGTGGTAAGAACTTTAAGATTTACTCTCTTAGCAACTTCCAAGTATGTAGCACAGTGTCGTTAATTATAGTGACCGTGCTGAATATCAGATTCCTAGAATGTATTCCTCTTTCTGATGGAATCAATAGGAAGAATTAGTGCTAACATCTGGCCTTCTGACTTCCAGGTGACTATTCCTTCTAATAACACTGGACAAAACGCTATCTTTTAATCACTTGCAAAATATCTCCCTTCTTTTTAAGGTGTTGGAGGAGCAAAGAGAAGTCCTACCCAGAGCTGTTTCTTGGTTCAGTCTCTTTCAGAAAATCAGAGGATTACTGAGGGGAGTGTTTCCAGTGATAGGATCTCTAAGCATCATGGCCATGGCCAGATTCGCCCAGATTCTTCTTTTTTCTTGCAGGGTCTCCGTGGCTGTCTTCTATGCAAACCCTGATCTTCCATGATAGTGATTTTAGTAAAGTCTCTCATAACCAGCAATGGCCTCCCTCCCGCCCTGCTCATCCAATTGCCTACTTTTATGTTTCTCCCACTGTCACGTTAATTCTGTTTTTTTTTTTTTTTTAACTGGATTTAATCACTCATGGCAAATTTAAATAGAAATTTATAGTCCCGGGGCTCCTGGGTGGCTCAGTCGGTTAAGCGACTGCCTTCGGCTCAGGTCATGATCCTGGAGTCCCGGGATTGAGTCCCACATCAGGCTCCCTGCTCGGCGGGGAGTCTGCTTCTCCCTCTGACCCTCCTCCCTCTCATGCTCTCTGTCTCAAATAAATAAATAAAATCTTAAAAAATAAAAATAAAAAAAAAATAAAAAAAGAAATTTATAGTCCCCATTACAGATTGCCCTTTGCCTTATTCCAGAAATGTTTCCCTTGAGTACTCAGTTTATGCAGTTAAAAAATGATGATGCCTTATAAATTCATGGTTTATTAAACAGATTCTTGAGCCTGGAAACATAGACTTATCTGTGCACAGAGGATTCTGCAGCAAAAAGTTCCAAAGGGGAAAAAGCAAAATACTTTGGGACTAGCTAATGAGAGAGGGAAAAGTCATCTGTCTTAGTGTTTTGGAATCATTATGTTGAATGCCAAGAGTTTGTTGAAAAACCAAAGAGCTCTTTCTCTGAGGTTGAAATCTTTGTTGTGCTCCTTTTATGGAGTTCACAGATTCTGCCCTGGCTGCTCAGAGGCCTCCACCCTGAAAGGCTGGGATCGGTAGTTGCTGCCAGGAGTCTTTAGGACTTTGCTGGGATGGACCACCATGGGGATTGGAGCATAATGCAGTTTTGTTTATGTGGACATTTTCTCACTAGGAAATTGTCCTGCAAATACCAGTTTGCGTCGCAAAAAATGTCAGCTAGAGGCTAATTATCATCATTTGGTGATGGCAACGTGCCCATTTGGGTGTGAAAAAAAATGGCCCGATTCTTAGGTAAGGTGTAAACATTTTCAAATCTTCAAAAGTTCATTCTGAATTTAATTAGTGGAAGGAAATATCTGTGAAATATGAGACCTCAGGTAGACATGGCTTCATAGGCTTTGGTTCCATTCTTATCTAAGCCAGACTCATTTATAGGGATTTATAAATTTGAAGGTGCTTAATGTTACTGAGTTCTTTTTAAAATGTAGGAGTTAAATACCGTGAAATAGGAAATTCATGAACTTTCTGATAGAGCAGATATATAAAATTCTACTTTTTAACTAGTATATGGGTTAGACCTCTTGGTATTTTTGAGACTTAAAAAAATCTTCCAGCTAATTTATTCAGAATAACCCATAAATGAGAGACGTAACCATTTAGCTGCAGTGAAAACAGGGAGGGGGGCACATCATTTATTAGCCAGTATAATTTTTGTAGAAATAGAATACGGAATTAGAATTCATTCACTGATAAAGTATATTCATTTCCCTAGTACAATTAAGGGGCTTTAATCTTTGTCATTTATTTATGCCCAAAGTGTGCACAAGCCTAAATATCTTCATTTTATTTTCTGTTGTCAATTCTTTATTTTAAATTCTTTTCAAAAATAGATGTTATTTTATATACGTTCAGGTTCAGTGCCCACTTCATGTCTCCAGCTAGGTTTCTGAGGATTCATTTCGTTTTCTCAGAGCTTTCTGCTTGCCCAGTGTCATAAAGGAATTTCTGGATCTCTATAAGCAACCCTCATCCCACCCTGCTCCCTTGGTCTGCATGCCTGCCATGGGCAGAATTATCAATCAGATGTTTTCATTAAGAGATAGAAGCATAAAACAAGGCTATTCTCTGCAAAGAGCAAACAATAACTTTGGAAACGTAAGACAGAACCTATGTAAAAACAATTAAGAATATTCTAGGGCTCTGTATGCTATTTGGCAAGTGAATAGAGTAGGAAAAGTGGAGGCTTTCTGTAAAAAGCTGACCAAGAAAAGATTCAGGTTCAACATTGAGGAATAATAAGATTTTTAAGTAGGTAAAGAAATAAAAAAGCTGTTTCTTGATTTTTTTAATGCAAGAAAATGTTAGCTTGTACAGCTAAATCTTTAAAAAATGTGATTTAATTACTCCCATATAAACTAAACAAGGGATGTCTGTTCTGGATTGGTTTATCTTTCCTCTGTCCCTGTCCAGAGCTCTCAGAAAGGGGCTGGCAGGGAGGCATCTCTGGGGAACTGTCATCAGTTCTCATGGGGTCGGGACATTGAGGCCTGGCAAGAGAATGGGAGTTCCTTTCCTGCCCCGAGAGGGATCGGGGCAGGGGGCAGACGCCTGGCCTGCTGTCTGTCCACCGCGAACATGCTGTGTGACCTCTCAGGACCTCTGTGCCTGTCTGTGAGGCACCAACCTCCCACCCTTCTACTCATGTCACATTCTGTGAATCTTTGAAAACGACTGAGCTTGCAGCCTGTCCTGCCTTTGATTGCCTGCGTCTTTTGTGAAGAGAGAGTCAGGGAGAAAGGGAAGCCTCATCCTCTGATGTTAATTTGTTGCAGGAGACCCTGGACTAAGGTAAAGGGCCGGGCTGAGGCAAGGGCAGCATTCCCCCTCCCTTGTCTCTGGCTGTGCCCACACGTCTATCCACTTCTGCCTCCGAGTGAGATTCGGGTCCTGAGGTGGAAGTCCCAAGTGCTCATCACGTCTGCAGAGCATGCTCGTTATCTGCAATCAGGCAGCACTCCAGCTCCCAGCTGGCCATTAGCCAAAACCCTGTTGTCCTTAGGAGAAGCCAGACAGGGGATATGCGGTCTGAATTTGGCACATTAGGTCAAAGGCAGACAGCAGAACTTGGAGAGGGTCTGGGGAGGACTGTTCCACTATTTCCAGCGTGCACACGCTCTGGTATGAGCATTAGCAAACCCCAGAATTACAGGCTCACCAATCTCTTAGGTGGCTATTTCTTCTGCGTTCCCCTTGCAGGTGAGCATCCTCAGTGCTTCAAAGAATTTGGGAGCTTTGCCCTCTGCAGGATTTATGCGAGCAATCAGCACTCCCACTTCCAGCCCCCAAACACAGCATGGTAGATCACAATAGGTTCCTGACGTGCGTTTCTTCGGTGGTGGTGGGGGGAGCCCCTCTGATCCTCCCCAGTTTTTCCTGCCGGCGTGGGCAATGCACAGATTCCCTGGGCCCTGCATTTTGTCACAACCTCTTTGGGGGTCGTTGCCTTTCGCATCCAGCTTGCTGAAGCCTGGCTCCGTCTTCCCTGCAGGTTGGGGTGCTGCCAGCTCCCTGCTGTAGCATTTGGCAGGGAGCTCCGAGGATGAGGGGCGAGCAGCAATACTGCAGGCCTGCTGATGTCTTGGCTGCAGGATGGCCTCCCTGGCTGACTTTCAACCAACTGAGAGAAGAAAAATCTCTCTGGCAAAGCACCTCCTCCCTTCGGGTCTCAAAGGAAAGCTACGGCTGCCCCACAGCATTTCCTTCTCTTCCTCCCATCTCTAGGAAAGAGTGTCATCCTAACTGCTGTGCCCTCACCTAGGAGGGGTGAGGTGCTTTTGGTCAAAGCAAGAAGAATGAGAAAAATGGAGGTTCATGAGGAGTCAGAAGGTCGCATGGAGTTGTTCATGGAATACTTCAAAACGCGTTAGCCGGTATTTCTTTTTTTGCTTTGAAATGCCTAAATCAAGAAGTCAGATACACAAGCATTTGCAGAACTAGGATTTATATGGGCTCAAGAACAGCATGATTCCTTGTAATGTCTGCAGATGTGTTTCTTTAGCAAAGATTGAGATTTGGGAGCAAGCAGGATTTATTTTTCTTGGAATGATACATTTTGTAGATCAGTGGGATATAAATGCCATGCAAGCACCTTCTCGGGTTCATACTCAAAGGAGAGAGCCTCCTTACATTTTTAGATAATAGTGTTACTGCAAGATATATTTTAGAGCGCTCTTCAAAGGGGATGAAGAGGCTGTTATCATTATTTATGCCTAAACCAAGATTCTCAGACATGACTCATTGAGAAGGTAACAGAATGGAAGCTCAGGGAAGAAGACCCTAAGTAAGCCCTTGGAAACCTGCTCTTTGTCCCCCAAGAATAAACGGTCAGGGTTAGCAGGTGTGCAGGATGGTCTAAGAGCGCCATCTTGTGGCTAAGGCCATCATAAATGTTTTGAGATGGAAACCCAAAAAAGGATGCTGCCCAAGTTTTTTGTTTTGTTTTTTTACTTTTGAATTAACAGTTCACGATAGTGACCTTTTAGCATCTAAAGCAGTTCCTCGTGTACTCAGTTAATATTTGTCAAATGCAGTTTTTGAAGGGATTTCTTGTTGTGGCCGAGGATACTTGCTCTATGTTGTAACTGAAGGCATAACCAAGGCTCTGTTTGACATCACGCCTTTCGGCCATGGTCTGTCCATAGGCCACTGGGTCCACAGTAAGCTAGAAACTCTAAATATAGCCTGAGTGGTCTAAAGTACCCTGGGAATATCATATCCCAGGCTCTGGAAACGACTTCTAGAAGTTGACAACCTCATTGAAATCTATCCTTCATCACAGTTAACACCTTTATTTTCATTGATATGATGGGGTTTAAATATTTTCTGGAGAATTTGAAATACTCTTGAAGTTTTAAACTCGGAAATGCTTGAGGGAACAGGCTTGAGGGAAACTTTTATTTATTTTTCTTTTTAAAAATTGAGGTATAACTAACATACAACATTATAGTAGTTTCAGGTTTACAACATAATGATTCAGTATTTGCATATATTGCAAAATGATCAACACAATAAGTCTAACACCTGTCATCATACATAGTCAGATAATTTTTTTTCTCATGATGAGCACTTGTAAGATTCACTCTCTTAGCAACTTTCAAATATTTAATACAGTATTAGTAACTGTATTTGCTATGCTGTACATTACATCCCATTACTTTTTATAAGTAGAAGTTTGTACTTTTTGACCCCCTTCACCCATTTCCCCATCACCCACTCCCTGCCTCTGGCAACTACTAACCTGTTCTCTGTGTCCATGAGCTTGGTTTTTTAAACTTTATTTTTATTTTTTAATAGATTCCACATATAAGTGAGATCATATGATGTTTGTCTTTGATTTATTTCACTTAGCATAATGCCCTCAAGGTCCATCCATGTTGCAAATGGCAAGATCTCAACATTTCTTTATTCATTCATCCATTGGTGGATGCTTAGATTGTTTCTGTATCTTGGCTACTGTAAATAATGCTGCAATGAACCTGGGGGATGCAGATATCTTTTCCAGTTAGTGTTTTCTTTTTCTTCAGATAAATACCCAGAAGTGGAATTGCTGAATGATATGGTAGTTGTGTTTTTAATTTTTTCAGGAACTTCCATACTGGAAATTTTTATTAAGCTTAGGCAAAGTCATCTTGTGATTTATCTAACAAAGACCGTCTTTTTTTTTTTTTTTTTTGTTAACAAGGACAGTCTTAATCCATATTAGTTTCATTCTAATATTCTAGTATTTTTGGAATTCAGATAATTTTTGGAATGGGGTACCTGGCTGGCTCAATCAGTTAAGCGTCCGACTCTTGGTTTTGGCTCAGGTCATGATCTCAGGGTAGTGGGATTGCCCATGTCAGGTTCCATGCTTAGCAGGGAGTGTGCTTGAGATTGTCTTCTTCTGCCCCTCCTCCCACTCCTGTGTGTGTGTGCGTGCATGCTCTCTCTCTCTCAGATAAATAAATAAATCTTAAAAAAATAATTTTTGGAACAAGGAAGAAAATAAATATCAAAATAAAGAGTCCATTTAAGAGCATTCTTGCCTCCCATGAGGCATTTGGATATTGCTTGTTAGTATGGTGGAGACAACGTTGGACGTTGATTTCTCATTGGAAATCAGACATCCCTTCTTCCTACTCAGAGGTCTGGGATTTTAGAGGGCATTGGGTTATAAAGTAGACCAGTTAGTTTAGGATTAGGTCAGGACATAGGAAATTTGTTCATTTAACAACAGGGGCCACTTGTCAAGCACTTAACAACACTTTGCCACCGCATTCCCAGGACTTCCAGCCACCCAAGTGGTTCCTTGGGTCAGTCAGCTCCTCTATCTCAGCCCTGCTGTCGATCCATTTAGGGCAGGAAGTCAAAACCGGCTAGTCCCATTTCAAGCAGCACCATGCAGTGATTGGTAGACATTAAGAAGACCAGGGGAACTCTTTTCCCCATATCCTCTTTCTCTTACCCTGAAGGTTAGCTGTGTTTGGAAGGATGTTGTGAGGGCTCTATTGGAGAAAGCAGCAACTCTATATATGATGCAATCCCCTGGTCTTTCAAAGCAGAGTGTAAACACCTAGGGAGCAAAAATAAAGTCCACATCCTTCTACCTCATATGCAAAGCATTAAGTAAAAATGGCATTTATGTGATGCTTTTCATGACAGGAGGCTTTTCTGTAGGGAGGCTGCATGTGGTGGCCCCATTTTGTTGGTCATGGGGCCTAAAATAAAGAAGAGAAGGCCAGAGAACGCTGCAAGTTCAGCTTGTTGTCCTTCCTCTTAATCCCCCTGCAGAGTGGCCTTGTCCCTTCAGTGGTGTCACCCATTGCTGCAGCCCCATGTGATCGCCCTGATGGAGGCTTCAGGAGCATTCAGTCCATTGAGCGTTGCCATCCGCATCCCACTCTCCATTCCCACTTCCCCGGCAGAGCGCTGCTACCCAGCATGGATGTAGTAAGACCTACTTTTTGCACAACCTAACTTCTGTTGGGACTTTAATTTGAAGTGAAACTTAAATGCACTGACCCTGAGCATTCTGATAATTTCATAGCCCTGATGGGAGACAGTAATGACTCAGAATGTCACTCGGAGTCCATCTTGCTCCTAAGCCTGACAGGTTTTATTTGGAAGAGCTGCCTCTTAGGGAGGGAGAAACACTCGTGTTTTTTTTTTTTCCTGCTTAAGGTGCTGCTGAACTTTATTTTTTCTTCCAGGTGTAAGGAAACAGGAAATAAAAATAGTGTTTGACCCAGACACACTGAGCAATAAAAAGTTCTTCTATCATGTTGCTGATTACCTGTACCTTGTGAATAAAGAAGAGAGAGTTCTGTTACCTAAAAACAGAAGGAGTGAATAATTCTATTTGGGGAAATTTGAAATATCAGAGGGATTAGAGTTCTTGCAAAAGGGCAAAAGCTTATACTTTTCATTTTTCTCCTTAATTCATGTGACTTTTGCCTTGAGGCCCTTCTCTCTACTTCCTCCCACCCCCACTAGCTAAATGTTGTGTCAGATCATTTAGAACTTTCTAAATAGGGGAGAAAAAAAAATTCTTCCAAGTTTGGCTCCTCTGTCCTTTGAGATTATACCGTCTGTGGAGGAGAATTTATAAAAAGATGGGAGGTTTGGTCTCCTGTTACTTTTGGAAATGGTATTTACCCAGATCACACTGAATCTGCCTCTCGCCCTAAATGGCAGATGCCGATAGGGAGCCATGTCACGTGCTGGAAAGGCAGCTGGAGGCCTCGGGAGACCTCGAGAGACCTCCACCCCAAGGGAAGCTGTTGCTCCAGGATGCTGGGCCTAGCCCCTCGGCACCCTCCCTGTTGTTCTCAGCAACGTTCAAGGGCCGGCAGCCCATCCACAGCGCGCAGGGAAGGGCCCACCCGAGAGTCTGATTGCACTGGCAAGTAGACATCTGCGTAGACATCTGCCCTTTTGCAAAAACATTTGTTTGCGTCGCTCTTCATCCTCATTTCCCTCCATTCTCCTTGGTTGTTATTTAACCAGCCACATGGGCCCCTTTCGGGCCCTCAGGCATGCCCAGCTCATCCCCTGCTTGGCACGGTGCTCTCTAGGTCTTTGCCTGGCTCCCCGCTCCTCATGCAAGCCTGAAGGAAAGGGGGCCTTTCTGCATCAAGTTCGTCCATCATTTTTCAGTTTTCTGTCTTCATAGCATTTCCAGTGCCGGGAATGGTCTTAGATGCCTGTAAAAGCACAGACTGTGACGTGACATCCCTCAGGTGTATCTCAGTGCTGCCCCTTATGCGCTGCATGCCTTCTGTGCGCCCTTCCCCGGCTAGCTGCTATCTCCACCCGGTTCTGGGCCTGTCCCTGGGTTTCTTGCCTCAGGCCTGCCCCCTCTGCTTGCGGTTGGGCCAGCCAGTCAGGGAGGCAGGAGGACAGCGGAGGCCAGTGCAGAGCCTGGCTTTCTCCTGGGCTTGGCACCTGCACCCCTCTTTGGGAAGGCCATACCCCTAGCCAAGAGGCACCGTCCATTCAGCCACCCCTCTGTTTCTTGCACCTGCTCCCTCACCTCACCCCTTCAAACTGGGGTAGGCCTGGCCCACCCTGTGCCCTGGGGTTCTGCACTACCTTGCTGGTTTCCTTAAACACTTCCCCTACCTGAGAAAAGAACCTTTATTAAACTCTCCTGGAATCACTCAGTTTGGGAATGCCATTTAGTTCCCAAAGAGGGATATAACTTACTAGCTATACGGACACGGTGTAGTTAATTAACGTCTCTGCCTCAGTTGCTACATCCGTGAAGTAGATCTCTTCATAGAGTTGTTGTAGGATTAAATGAGTTGATACATGCGAACGCTTAGTGTGGTGCCCTGGCACATGGCAAATACTATAACCATTTGCTATTTTAATTGTTGTTGTTTTAATAATTGTAATTGTTATTTTGTGCTTGTTGACCATGTATTCCCTCCTTTGTCCCTGCTAGAAGGCATGGGGCAGAGCCTGTGACTTCCTGCTGCCTTCCTAGGTCCTAGAACAATGCTTGCTTCATAAGGCATTCGCTTATGTTTGTGTTTGTGTGCTCTCTCTCTCTCCACAGAAATATGTATAGACCTGTTTTTGAACTGGCTGTCAGATAACGAGAAAACTGTATTCCGTAATAAAGTTCAAGTCAACAAATATTTATGGCATGTGTCAAGCTTTATTGTAAAAGTTAAAAACCAGTTACTGATTATGAATGAACTTTAAATGAATCCATAATCTTTAAAAAGTGAGAATAATTTAAAAACTCTTTAAATAAACACTTTTAAAGTATTAACTTTATGAATTTTAAATTTCCTAATTTTCAATTTAGTAAAAAATGCTTCCCAATTTACGTCAGTTTCCCAGGGTCTTAATCAAACTTTTTATTTGGCCACCAACTTGGAAAAAATAAATAAAGCTAAAAGCATGTTTTCAGGTGGAGAGTTTCTCTTTGGGGTTTAAGATAAACCCATCAGTGAGGAAATAAAACAGTTTATAAGGTTACACAAAAACAGACACACAGATCAATGGAACAGAATAGAAAACCCGGAAATGGACCCTCAACTCAATGGTCAACTAATCTTCAACAAAGCAGGAAAAAATATCCAATGGATAAAAGATAGTCTCTTCAACAAATGGTGTCAGGAAAATTGGACAGAAACATGCAGAAGAATGAAACTGGGCCACTTTCTTACACCATACACAAAAATAAATTCAAAATGGATGCAAGACCTAAATGTGGGACAGGAATCCATCAAAATCCTAGAGGAGAACACAGGCAGCAACCTCTTTGACCTTGGCCATAGCAACTTCTTACTAGACACATTGCCAGAGGCAAGGGAAACAAAAGCAAAAATGAACTATTGGGACTTCATCAAGATAAAAGCTTCTGCACCTCAAAGGAAACAATCAACAAAGCTAAAAGGCAGCCTATGGAATGGGAGAAGATATTTGTAAATGACATATCTGATAAAGGGTTAGTATCCAAAATCTATGAAGAACTTACCAATCTCAACACCCAAAAAACAAATAATCCAGTTAAGAAATGGGCAGAAGACTTGAGTAGACCCTTTTTCAAAGAAGACATACAGATGGCTAACAGACACATGAAAAGATGCTCAACATCACTCATCATTAGGGAAATATGAATCAAAACCATGATGAGATACCACCTCACACCTGTCAGAATGGCTAAAATCAACAACACAAGAAATAACAGGTGTTGGCGAGGATGGGGAGAAAAGGGAGCCCTCTTGCACTGTTGGTGGGAATGCAAACTGTTGCAGCCAGTCTGGAAAACAGTATGGAGGTTCCTCAAAAAGTTAAAAATAAAACTACCCTATGATCCAGCGACTGCACTAAGTATTTACCCAACGGATAAAAAAACAGATTCCAGGGGGTACATGCACAATAGCCAAACTATGGAAAGAGTCCAAATATCCATTGACTGATGAATGGATAAAGAGGTGGTATCTATATACAATGGAATACTACTCAGCCATCAAAAAATGAAATCTTCCATTTGCAATGACGTGGATGGAGCTAGAGTGTATTATACTAGTGAAATAAGTCAGTTAGAGAAAGACAAACACCATATGACCTCACCTGTATGTGGAATTTAAGAAAGAAAACAGATGAACATGTGGGGAGGGGGAAAAGAAAAGAAGGAGAGAGTGAAACAAACCATGAGAGACTCTTAATGACAGAGAACAGAGGGTTGATGGAGGGAGGTGGGTGGAGGATGAGCTAGATGGATAATGGGTATTAAGGAGAGCACTTGTTGGGATGAGCACTGGTTGTTATATGTAAGTGATGAATCACTGAATTCTATTCCTGAAACCAATATTACACTGTATTAACTAAAATTTTAAAAAATAATAAAATAAAAATAAGCGGAATTGCAAATTTTCAGAGAAGGGGTGCCTGGCTGGCTCAGTCAGAAGAGCATGCAACTTTTGATCTTGAGGTCGTGAGTTCAGGCTCCACATTGGTGGAGAGATTGGTGGGCCTCCCGTTCCATTTACTTCCCCCTTCTTTGCCTCCTTTTCTGCACCTTGAGGGATGCGGATGCTTGAATCATCAAGGCTGTGCTGCGCTCTGCTCTTTCCTGACCATGAAACGAAGGAGCTGCACCTCCCCTAATTGAGTCTTAGATAAAGCAACGCTCGGGGTGCAAAGCTTTAAGCCTTTGGCTTTGCAAGACCATCCTCACGGGGTTTACCTTTTAGACAGTGGGATGCTGATAGAAAAGGCAGATTTTTAGTACTGGAGGGAAATAGCCATTTTAGAAAATGGATGGTTATTGAGCATTCTTTTCTTTCCCTATGACCTTGTTCTCTACCATTAGCCCCTTGTCTCCCTTCCGGGTTTCCCATTCTCCGTGGACTCTCCTCTAGTCCCTGGGAGGCTGGCAGGGTTGAAACCTGAGGATGAGGAGCCACCAGGAAGGGCTGGTCAGAGGTGACAAGACCAGGTGAGGAGACCCGTGCTCGTCTGTGAGCCGTCTCCTGCCCAGTCCCTTCGGTCAAGCGCTTGGTCGTCTCCCTCAGGCTGTGCAGTCCTGGAGGCCAGATGACAGCACCTGTCTACAGTGGAAGGTCAGGAGGAAAAGAAATCACTCACCCTGCATGCACTCTCATCCTCAGTGTCCGGTGGTTCCAGTTTCTGGAATGTCCTCCTACCATCCCAAATGTCCTCCTAACGTCCCTTGTAACATAGGGCTGCGGTTTAAATCACGATTCACCCTCAGACGTTTATTTCCTGTCCTTACTTCGTTACCATGGCGCCTTAGACCCATTACGTGCTTGGATTTAATCATTTGTGAAGTGTCCTTGGTGGGGTGACCATCTTGGGGCCTTGGGGGTCCAGGACATGGGAGGGAGATCAGTTGCTAAAACCAAGACAGTTCCCAGGCCCACCAGGGTGGTTGGTTATCCTTTTTTTAGGTCCTCTTTTTCTTTCTGGCAGGAGGTGTCTCAATACATTGTTATTTCTTCATCTTGAAATATCTTGTTACCTCATGGTGATACCTTTCTGCCCCAAAGGCCCTTTCCCGGGGACGGCTCCACCCTTGTCTTCCCTCTTTACTCCCTTGTTGGGCCCAGACCCCGGGCCGCGCGGCAAATGAGCCATCTTCCCAGGGCCTTGTTCCACCCCAGTCTCAATCCCACAAGGTGCCCTTGAAAGAAAATGAGGCATCTTGAACTTGAACTTGGGTTTCCAGGGTCTCTACCCTTTTCTGTGATTTCCTTTTTACCATGATGGTATATACCTTTGCTGTCACGTGATCAATACAGTCCACCTCCTCAGCCCTAATCTCTTCCTCCCGGAGGGGATTTTCTCTCTCAAACAACTTGGATTTTTCTCCTTAAGGCTGCTTAGTGCCATTCTCTTGGAACAGGCAGCTTCCCTGGCTTCCCATCCCTAGCCCTTGTGGGTGCGTTTTTATGTATTTATTCTTTTCTTGCTGATACCCACTTGTGTGAGTTCCCTATTGCTTATTAGACTTTAAGCACTAAATGCAGGGATCTGCTTTTTTCTTATGACTCCCCCAAAGCTCCCGGCAAGCTGTTCACCATGTGGTTACACCTGAAATATTTTTGACCAACAGATTGCTCATTTGGTCTCGGTCTTGGTCGGATGCCAAGGAGAACAAATTAAAATAATCCTCTGCTTTCATAAAAGGACAAATAGGAATGATCTAGTTACACGTATTGCATCGTGGTGATGAAATGATTGCATCGTTATCTGGAAATGGCATGGCTTAAATATTCAAGGGTCGTTACAGAGAGGCTTGTCTGGGGGCCACGGGCCACACTAGAACTGGTCGGGGGAAGGAGGGCGGTGATGAGGCTGGGTGTTCTGTATTAGAAGAGGCGTTGCTGGGTGTCAGGAGAATGTGCATTGACTCACGCTGGACACATGTGAATCTGGGCCATAACGAAATGCTTGTTCATTACCATTTATACGTTTTGGGTGGCTTTAATTTTGTAATGCAGGTTTTCCCATTGGTGCTCTTTGATCGTCTGAAGGTTACAATAACAGTTAACCTATCAGTAACTGTTTGGTTCAGCATCCACCTGGGAATTCCTGAAATTCCTAGGCTTATTTTTTTTCTTTTTTACGTTTAAAGGGGATCATGGGCTGCACCCTTATGTGCACTTCCCACATTCCCTCACTTCATTTAGGTCTGGGCTCAGATGGACCTATTACTTTGTGCTTGCCCTGGTGGGGATTTCTCAGGCTGCTGGTTTGAGAGTAGATTTAAGGGGGTGGGGGAAGAAGAGCAGAAGCAGAGACACCAGTCGGGAGGCTGTAGCAATAATTCAGGATCCAAAATTTGGTTCTGATGTCAAAACTGATGATGCCGCGTTGGTGATGCAGAAAGAGGATACAAAAAATTTATCACTCACAGATGACAGCTCTCTGGGCGGGGAGCAGGCAGGTTCCCAGGCAGGTCTGAAAATGGCTTATGAGAGCGGGAAAGGGCAATCGGCTTTGGCTTTTACAGTGGTTAGGGGTTTGGGCTTAGTGGGGATGTGTACTTTGGGCTTCCCAGCAGAGCCAAAGGAGACAGCACCCGACTTTCCTACCGGCTGAGGTGGGTCATGAGGGGTAGGAGGAGGCACGGGACTTGAAAGCTGTCAGCACCCAACACCAAAAATGGAGGCAGCTCCTTTGTTACAGCTCTTCTCGGAGAGGCTTTCTCTGATCACCACCGGCACTACCTGATTTTGTATTAAAAGTTTATCTGATTGTTTTCCCCCCACTAGATTATAAGGGCTTTGTCTGATTTGCTCCCCACCCAACTCCCAGGGACAAGAACTGTGCCAAGCAGTGGGCGGCTCTCAGTACGTATCTGTGGTGTGGACAGATCCCCCCCTGTGACTGGCTGTACCCCTGACCCTCCCTCTGTGGCATTCTTCTTTATTCCTGCCTGTCTGTGGCACCCAACTCACTAAGTGGACTCTCCTTTCCCTCCTCAAGCTCATCTACGTGGACATCATTGTCGCAGTGACATGGGTTTCCCTAAAGATCTGGAGAAGTGATTAATCTTGGGGTTAGCAATTAGCCCCAGGGTCTTCTGATGGTTAAGAGTCCACACTTCGGGATGAGACGTATTTGGGCTTATCTCTGGGCTGCTTAATAATTGCATAACTTTGACAGTTGTGTAACTCAACAACTCTATGTTCTGTTTTCTCACATGTAACATAGAGACCAAAATAGAATTTAGATCTTAAGCTGGGTGTGAGGCTTAAATGAGTTAATCCATGGAAGCTCATTAGAGTGCCTGGAATAGGGAAAATACTTGGTGAATATTAATGATTATAATTATTGGTCTTATTCATTCATTCAACTCCTAGTTATTGAGAGATTACTATAAGACAGGCACTATTCTAGGGGCACCTGGGTGGCTCAGTCGGTTAAGCATCTGACTTTTTAATTTTTTTTAGTATTTTATTTATTTATTTGGCAGAGAGAGAGAGAGAGACAGTGAGAGAGGGAATGCAAGCAGGGAGAGTGGGGGAGGGAGAAGAAGGCTTCCCGCTGAGCAGAGAGCCTGATGCGGGGCTGGATCCCAGGACCCTGGGATCATGACCTGAGCCGAAGGCAGATGCTTAATGATTGAGCCACCCAGGCGTCCCCAAGCATCTGACTCTTGATTTCAGCTCAGGTCTTGATCTCAGGGTCGTGAGTTCAAAAGAAAAGAAAAAGACAGGCACCCTTCTAGGTGCTGGAGATCAGCAGGGAGTGAGCAAAATGGACCCAAATCCCTGCCCTCATGGAGTTCAAATTCTAGTAGAAAAGACTGTAAATAAGGTAAATAGGAAAAACACATACTATGTTAGAGTGTGGGAAATTCAATGAAGAAAAATAAAGTCAGAAAAGTGTTGCAATTTTACATAGTGCTGTTAGGAAAAGACTTCAGTAAGATGACATTTAAGTAAAGACCCAAAGGAGATGAGAGAAGGAGGCCAATGGTTAAATGGGAAAAGGGTGCTCTAAACAGAGGTTGTAGCAAGTGCCAAGGCCCTGAGGCAGAATTGTGCCTGGTGTGTTCGGGGAGCAAAAAGGCTAAGTAGCATGTGATCTAAAAGGTCACAGGGAACCAACTCTTGTTGTGCCCTGCCTTTTGCTCCAAGTGAGAAGGGAAGCTATTGGGAAGTTGGGAGCAGAGGAGTCACGTGTTCTCTCTTACGGTTTTACCAGGATTTCTCAGGCTGCTGGTTTGAGAGTAGATTTAAGGGGGTGGGGGAAGAAGGGTAGAAGCAGAGACACCAGTCGGGAGGCTGTAGCAATAATTCAGGTAGGAGATGATGATGGCTTCGACTGGGGAGGTAGAGGTGGTGAGAAGTGGCCATATTCTGGATATATTTTGAAGGTAGAGTCAATAGAATTTGCTGATGGATTGAATGTGGGGAGTGGGAAAAAGGAATCTTGCTTTTGATGACTGAAGGTTTTTGGCCTGAGCAAGTGGACGGATGGGGGTTGTTGCCCTTTTTTGAAGATTGGGGAAAAGAGCAGTTTTGGTGGGGGAAAGGAGTAGATCAGGCACTTTGTTTTGGAAGTCTTAAATGTGGGATGCCTATTAAAAATCCAAATTGATTATGTGAGTCTGGAGTTTGGGGGAAGGTTAAGGATAGATATATACATTTTGGAGGCATTGGATGTGGCACCTGCCTTGGGTACCACCTTTGATGTCTGCCACCAGGCAGGTCACTGTGAGCTCAAACTCACCTCAAGTGCAAAGTGCCTATCTTTTCACTTTCTGTTGCTTGGCTTTCTCTGAACTTCATTGTAGCCCAGAAGTGCAAGGAAGTTAATGCCTCCAGGGAAACCCTCCATCAGCAGGAAGTGAAGCAAGTAGATAAATGCTTTAGCATCCTGGGGAGGGTGGGTTCTGTACACTTTCCAGGAGGTCCAGCAGAATCCAGCCCACAACAGTGACTCAGAAAATGCACATTATATTCGTTTTTCCTCATCCTTTCTCTTATTCTCCCTACTCCCCCAATTCCTGATTAATGGGATCATGTTCCAGATAACCTCACTGCACCCAAGTCCTTGGCTCAAGCTCTGCTTTCAGATGAACTCAAAACTCAGACATCAGTTTGTAAAAAGTATTTAAAGCCATGAGACTGGATGATGAGATCTCCCAGAGACTGCGGGTAGACAGAAAGAGAAGAGGTCCGGGAACTGAGCCTTGGGGAGTTCCAGCATTTAGAGCAGTGATCCTCAGTCCTGGAGGAACATCGGAATTGCCGGGGGGCAATCTAGTAGCCCACCCGGGTGTGTGTGTTTGGGGGGGGGCTCCCGTGAATAATTAAATCAGGATCGCTAGGAGTGGGGCTCCGGCATCGATCTCACTCCTTTAAAAGCTTCTTGGGTGATTCTGCTACACAGCTAGGGTTGAGAGCCACTGGTTTAGAGGTTGGGGAGCTAAGGATCCAGCAAAGGAGACAAAGGAGTGGCCAGGAAAGTGGGAGGAGATGCCTGGAAGCGAAAGGAAGAAAGCGGTCCAAGGATAAAGGAAAGGTAATTGAGTCAAATGTTGTCAGTGAGTCAAGTTAGATGAGCCTGAGATTCACGGATGGATTTAACCACTTGGAGGCCATTGGTGACCTCAGTGAGGCCAGTGTTGGTAGAATGGTGGGCCAGAAAGCCTTACTGGAATGGGTTCGAGGGGAAGTGGGAGTTTGTTAATGGGAACTCAAAGAAACAAACTACAACTCCCATGTTTTTTTTTTTTAATTAATGGCAAACTAAAGCAGCCCCACTAATGACAGGAATGTCGTGAATAAAGTTTTGAGCCACTTTAGCAAGCTAAGAATCATGATAAACCAGAGATGGAGGGACGGAGGGAGGCTGGGGAGGGAGAAAGAAAGAGAAAAGAGAGAGAATGGGAAGATAGGAAATTGGCTTTAGTTAATGTGAGCAACTCTTTTAGGGACCGTGGCAGGAAAAGGGAGTGGAGAAATAGGGAGCTAATTGTAGGGAGAAATGGGGCCAAGAGAGGGTTTTTATGATGGCATGTTGCTATGTTGGTGCTGGTGGGGGATAGTCCAGTGGCTAGTGCAGGAGAGAAGACTGAGAATTGCTGGAGCCCATTCCTTTGGTCAGACCCAGTGCATGACTGGAGGGGCTGGTTTTGTCAGGAACTTGGGGTGGTTTGCTCACAATAGGAGAAAAGGCAGAATACTTGGACCCATTGCAGTGGAAGGGTAGATGTGGAGGTTCGCTTCTCATAGCCCCCAGGAGTATCTTCTGGGCACTCTTGCCAAGGCTCGGCTCGTGGTGGCCCAGGTGCATGAGCACCTGCAGCGAGTGCCCTTTGCAAGTCCTAGCCTCACATCCTCCTCTTTACTAAGCAAGAGATAGACGGAACAACCCTTCATGCTATAAACGCGTGGATGTACATTTTCTTCTGCAATGCTCTAGGCTCAACTATAATCACATTAAAACTATAAACAAAAAGTGCACATAAGAAAAATGCACCGTTTCGTGGTGTAACAAGTGTGACCACTGAGTTAGCCTTGACCATTTTCTGAAATCTTATTAAAAACCACACGGGGGCACAATTCCTTTAAAACTACTGGATATCTGATTTTGATATCAATGATTTCAATAACAGTGGCCTCTTTGCAGCTTAATTTCCTGGAGTTTATTTTCCTATTAAACAGGACGCTCATGTGTCACAATAACAAAATGTTTTCTGCACACCTCACAGAGCATTTGAAACGTTCTAGAGACCCAGATTTTTAATTTAATCTGGCCCTTGAGCAGTCTTTCTTTTACTGTTACAACCACTTCTTTTGCCCTGTAGGCTCAATGCATGTTTTTCTCATTTCTGCTTTTTCCTAGGTTTACAATACAGGCTGCGGGCTGGGAACTAAACAGTTTGTGCTCATATCTGGAATCTGGTAGATGGAAGTAGATAGTTTGGGAGAATTTGGAGAAAAAGTTCTTGTCTTTCTTGGTCCCCACCCCACCGTTCCAGGCTCTCAGCTCTGTGGTTGCACTGTTGCACTTTCGATGGTATGAAAGAGAAAAGTGTTTTGAACCATTTCCTATTTTCAGTAAAGTCAGCATACCTAACTCATACAAATGAAAGTCAAGATTTTGGAGGTGGGTTAACATTGGAAGAACAGTAAAAATCAGAGCTTGCTTACTTGTCTGACAGTATAGGAACTAATGGTTGCTAATGATTTATCCAAATGAGAAATTGGTTGAAAGTTAATATTGGGTTTTAGATTTCTGGTATTGTGATTTCTAAATGAACACTGCCTAGCACCTTGCTACCGTGACAGGGCGCTCAGTATGCGGCACCCTTCAGGTGTGTAATGATATGCTTGTGGGCAAAGACACAATGATGCCTGTCATGGTTGGTATGCTCGATTAATAAGCAATGATTGAGGCAATATTCCTCACCTCTTTATTTCACAGTTCAAAGCTAAAATAGCATATAATCTTTTAATGCCCTTTTAGGACTGTCCAATAAGAAAATTGTAATGTCCCTTATATAAAGACTTTATGGAAGTTGCTTAAATATAAAAGAGACAAGCAAGAAAGTAGAAGTAGCTGTCATAAGCTATGTCATTACAAAAACCAGTGTCTACAAATATTCATTTTTAGCCATTTTGTGTTTTCTTCAATTTCCTTGAACTGGGAAAGAGTTGGTTCTTAAACTAGACATGTTAGGGTATTCCTGACATTTTATGTACAGCTATCATGATCCATTTATAGTGCTTCTTCATCTTAAATATCAGTTGTGACCATGGCAAATGTGTGTGTGTCTCGAGGGTAGTTTGACTTACCTGTGCTTTTTAAGGTTCTCTTCTTGGCTTTGTAATCACAGAAATGCTTTCAATTCTTTTTATTTATTTTTATTTTTTTATTATTATTTTTTATTTATTATTTTTTTTATATATATATATTTTAAAGATTTTATTTATTTATTTATTTGAGAGAGAGAAAGAGAAACGGCATGAGAGGGGAGAGGGTCAGAGGGAGAAGCAGGCTCCCCGCTGAGCTGGGAGCCCGATGTGGGACCTGAGCCGAAGGCAGTCGCCTGACCTGAGCCGAAGGCAGTCGCCTGACCAACTGAGCCACCCAGGCGCCCAGTGCTTTCAATTCTTTAAGTCGTGCACTTAAGTTGTTTTTCAGTACTGTTCTCATCCCAAGCCCATAGTGGCCTTTATCTAGAATCCATTGTCTTTTCATTTTTTGGTCCAAACTTATTTTCTTGGACTTCCTCAGCTTTTCCAAGTGCAAACACTGTCAATAGAAACTCGGGGAACCTCAAAACAGCCCTAAATTCCTTCGCCCTCATCACCTGGGTCTTAATGATCACAGTTGTGAGGTCTGTACATGATTCAGTAGGTGAGTCATGGAAGCAGTACTGCAGGTGATGAGATGCTGTGGATCCCACGAGAGCACTGAGCTTTCTGTAATTCTTTGGCTTCATGTTATTCCATTAAGGGAGAATCATACCAAATGTTGAATTATGTGACTCTGTAAGGAGCACTGAAGCAAATGTAGAGGTTGCCAGTCATTAAAATAAAGTCCATGCTTTCTTTTTTTTTTTTTTTAATTTTATTTATTTATTTGAGACAGAGAGAATGAGAGACAGAGAGCATGAGAGGGAGGAGGGTCAGAGGGAGAAGCAGACTCCCTGCCGAGCAGGGAGCCTGATGCGGGACTCGATCCCGGAACTCCAGGATCATGACCTGAGCTGAAGGCAGTCGCTTAACCAACTAAGCCACCCAGGCACCCCGAAGTCCATGCTTTCATACCACAAATCAGGCATATTAATGGAATAGAGATCTATGACATGCTGCCATCTCTTTGGAAAGGAATATTGCGCTTCTTGTCCAACTTAATGAAATGAGGTTTTGGGAAAATTGTAGCAATAGATGTAATTCTTGATTACTGTTCATGTTTTTATATTGCATTTGGACTGAATTAACTGTTTTTTGCAAAGCACTCAAGTACTTTGCTTTTGTATGATTTGAGCCATCGATTGTGCTCTTCATAAAATAGTTATTGCTGTCAGATTTCCTCCACCATTTCTCCATAATGCCTGTGGACCATGCCATTCATCTCTGCTGTTCACCGAGTATACCGAGGGGGGAAAACTAACCTAACTGGGTTCATTAGTAGGAGTTAAAATAAGCGAGGTGGTTTGAGTGGTGTATATTGGGATGCAGAGGTGGTTGGAGGGGAGAGATGCAGATAATAAGCAGATTGCTGAAGAGCTTGTCTCCCTTGAGTTTTCTGCGTCAGGCTCTCAAGGTCACCACAGTTGCAAGGGAACTTTGTAATCGTGATGTGTTTTGGAACATTGCCTACTGGTTCAAAATGACGTGTTTGAAATAAGGAGCTTATACTTCTTGAACATACACAACTTTAAATCTGTATTCTACTCAAGAGAATCTTTTAAGAAGATAAAATGTAAAAAGCCAGTGTTCAGTAAGGTAAAGGAATTAGCTGTATCTCTTCTTTAAAAGGTGAGAATTGAAGAAAGAGTAAGAGAGGAAATCAGGTTACTTTCAACTTTTTAGTTTTCATTCTTTCAAGACTCAGTGTAAAGTTCCATGTGTATTGTCTCTAATTCTGTGAAGTCTTTAAAAAGAGTGATATTTTGGGCGCCTGGGTGGCTCAGTTGGTTAAGCGACTGCCTTCGGCTCCGGTCATGATCCTGGAGTCCCGGGATCAAGTCCCGCATCAGGCTCCCTGCTCGGCGGGGAGTCTGCTTCTCCCTCTGACCCTCCCCCTCTCATGCTCTCTGTCTCTCATTCTCTCTCTCTCAAATAAATGAAATCTTAAAAAAATAAAAATAAAAATAAAAAAAATAAAAAGTGATATTTTTACACTTGATAAAACATCACTGATTCATAAACAAATATATGAGAAGAGAAAATAGGCACTGTTTTAATATTTAAAAAGGGTGTCAAATATTCTCCTCTAAGTTTTGACAACATTCTCAAAAGAATAGCATTTTCATATTGAGACTTTTTACTTTGCTTTTACTGATAGCCTACTGACATTTCTAGGTGAATCAAATGTTAAGGGAGGATGGGTTGAAGCAATTAATACCAGTGTTCATTAAGTCACACTTTGGCTACCTGAAGGGTAACATTTCTCTTTATTGAAGGTTTAACCCTTTAAGTACCAATCTAAATTTTATTTTATTTGAAATCATTTTAAAATGGATTATGTATTTTTCCTCTTGCTTAAAAGAAGATACAGAACATAATTTGAAAAAAAAGCATTGTTTTAAGGTCTCAGAGTTATTTTGTGCATTTTGAGGACAAGCCACAGCTGTAGGTGGCAGATTAAATCTATGCATTTATAGAAAACACATTTTAGGTGCCCCAGTTTGGGCTTTTGACTCCTTCAAGTACTGTTTTAGACAAGGAAATGCCCTGTGCTTTCTTTTCCCAAATCATTTTACTTTCCTCAAAGTGTCTTTGGGAGGCCAAGGACAAAGTGGTCTCTTGATTTCATCACCCAAGAAATCACAACTCATTGGTCACTTAGAAATGTCCTTTCAAAGAAGACCATTTTCCTCTTTGAAACAGTTCTTGGTTAACAAGAAGCAATGAATGGTATTGAAACATTGCCACTATGTGTTAGACATCATAGTAGCCAAGACTTGTGTCACTGGGTGTTGCTAAGATATTTCATTGGCCAGAGTTCATCTTTTTACCCTTCTTCATTTTTCATGCCATGTCCGAATGTTTTTTCTTCTGATATTCTTTAAATTTTTTTTTTTTTTAAGATTTTATTTATTTGCGAGAGAGAGAACGAGAGACAGAGAGCATGAGAGGGAGTGAGAGGGAGGAGGGTCAGAGGGAGAAGCAGACTCCCTGCCGAGCAGGGAGCCCGATGCGGGACTTGATCCCAGGACTCCAGGATCATGACCGGAGCCGAAGGCAGTTGCTTAACCACCTGTGCCACCCAGGTGCCCTTTCTTCTGATATTCTTAATTTCTCACCTTATTCCTGTGTGAGGTTTGGAATTCCACTTGACCTCTTTAATAGCTCTTTCATTATTGCTGCTTGGTTAGGCCTCTTGTACAAGCTTCCAGTGTCTCTAGTATAATGTATGTATCATAGCTTAACCTTTCTCTTTACTATTATACATAAAGGGAGGCAGTCTATTTTCTCCTTGCCTTTGGAGTCAAGAGGAATATCCACCAGGGGCAACCAGAATTCTTATAACATTGATTGGAAGGTTACAGTCACAAGGACAGTTTCTGGGGCCATTTCTAGTCTCTATTCCTATTAACTTTTCAAAGCAATGGGAATATAGCTTGCTCTCAGTTCCTGAGTCCTGACCAGTTCTTACCTGGGAACCCCAAAGCGGAGACACCGTAGGAGGGTAAGAAGAATGCCACCATCATCTTGATTTTGCCAAAATCCAAATGGACATAGAAACACCTGTTAAACTACCATGGCCCTGATATCTCACATGGACACTACTGGGTACATCTCAGTCTGAAAAGGCTCTCCTTTTTCCAAAAGGGCAGGGCTCAATTAAAAGGACTAGGACTTCTAGGCTCTAGAGACTTTGACTTGAGGATGGACATGAATCAGTACTGTGGGTTGCAGGATTAAGGATCTCGAGTTGAGACAAATAGAAGCACAATGAATTTTCCCTGAATTTTTTAGAGCCTCAGCTACTGCGTAGACTTTCTTTGTGTTCTCAGCTCCCATCACAGCTGCTTCTTCGTCTAAAGATTCCTCTTGCTCCTTTGGTCAGCTACATGTACTACTGACTTGGACCACATTTCTGTGGCAGGGTCCTCTTGCTTGTTTCACGGCAGCTGTGTGAGTTGTTTGACATTTCCAGAATAATAAAAGAAAAGAGGGAGAAAACCAACTTTATTGAGGAGTACCTCCATTCTTGGTCCTTTGCATAAGTACATATACATATGTGCATGCACATATATTTGGTGGTCATCTAACTATATTTGGTCTGCTTGTAATTTTAACCTTCTAAAACCATTATTAGCAATATTATTTTGCTGGGGAGATACAATCTTCTGTATTATCAGAAAAGCTCTTCATTTATCTGTTTATCTGTTCATCCTTCCAAACACTCACCTATTTATTTATCCATCCCTCCATCCTTCCATCCATCCACCCATTCATCCTTCTTTCCCTCCATCCATTTCCATCTATCTATCCATCCATCCACTCGTCCGTCTGTACATCCATCCATCCATCCATCCATCCATCCATCCATCTGCCCATCCACTCATCCATTCATGCATTAAACATGTACTGAGGAACTATGTTGTGTCATTGCTGCTAAATATAGGGAAATCAAAAATCTGAGAATAATTTTCCTTCATTTGTTATCTCTCTGGTCTGCCTGTCTGACACACATATACGTCTAACTTTTTGAATCAGTTCTAATTAGTCGTCAGGAGTAGAAGTGGAATAGAAAAGAAGCTTGTATATAAAATCATATTCCCAAAGCACTGAGATAACCAGAAATCATCTGAAATAACTTCTATCATCCAATTTTACTAAAGGAAAAGGAGTCTAGTTGAAAATTACCATCTGGGTGAGTGTCCTGAAAAGCCTGCACTCTAGTAAAAAATACTCCCAAGTGCCAGCACCAACACAATACCAGTCTTCGTTCAACATCAACGTCTGGTCATTGTGCCATTGCCAATGCAACCTACATTCTTCAAGAAGCAGAGTACAAAACACATTATGGTGTGTGTATCCTCCATCCCCCAAACCCAGGTCCTAATCACCAACAAGCCCTTTCCCCCTTGGCTTCACTAACCCCCACCAATAAATTGCTTAGCAACTTTCTAGCCCAAGAGAGAGAATGGTCACATACCAGCTTTTAAGGACCCCGATTTTGAGTTTCAGTGGTTTTAAGTGGCGAGTTTCCTCAAATATTTGATATTGTTGTCCTTTGAAAATAGTATATAGAATACGATAAAACATTAACCCACCTTCCTTTTTGTTTTTGGATGACCTGGCATCAGGAATGTAATTTTTTACCATCTTCTGAGAACCAGTCCTTCCTCCAGATGTGCGGAGGGCTAGTAGTCTCAACACCGATGCTCCCACTCTTCTTTCAATGTACTTTAAACATTTTCCCTTGCCTGTTCCTTACTTCCTTTCTTTCTACCTGCCTTCATTCATTGCTGTCAGTGTTTCTGCCTTATTTTCCCTTTTATTTTTGCTTCTAATCTTTTGTGATCTTAAAAACTAGGTAACTGTACTTCTTAGAATTGTGTGCAAAATTAGAATAGACTCTGATCAAAGGCTTGAGGAGAATTCTAAGGAATAAAGTACAAGAGATTTATTGTTTTAAGACTTATTTTTGGCTTTTCTATCCACAGAGGGTTTTTTAAGGCCATCTACTGTTTCTCAGCTTTCCTCTCAGTAGGTGAAGTTGCCTCATCCATCCTCAGCTGTTCATCAGCTGAATTCGGTGAGGTCAGTGTTTTTCAAAGTGTGGCCTGCAGAACACCTCCGTCAGAATCACTAGGGATGCTGTTAAAATGCAGGTGCACTGGTCCCACCCCCTGACATGTTGAATCAGAGTTTCTGGGTGGAGGGCCCAAGAATATGCATTTTCATTAAGTAGCCGCAGCGATTTGTATGCCCTAGAGCTTGAGAGCTATTGGAATGGGTGCTATGCCTGTGTTCTTAACCTGAGCTAAGCTTGTCTTGTAGTTGCAAATTTCTGAGATGCTCAGAGAAGCAGAAAAGCCTAGTAGTTAAAAGTGCAGACTCTGGAGCCATTCTCCCTGGTCCCAGTTCTACCTCTAACCACTACATAATATTAGGCAACGTCTGTAAATGGATTGTGCCTCAGTTTCCCTATCTATAAAATGGAGATGATAATGGTACAGACCTTATGAGGTTGTGGCATTAATATAAAAACAGAATTAAAGACAGCACACAATAAATGTTAGCTATTATTGCTACCCATTTTTGTAGAGTGGTTGTATCATAGCTTTTGTGCTTTTTCTGAAGCACATGATTGCTGCTATACATAAAAATACTCTCCCCAACCACCCTGGTGCCTGAACACACATACATAGACATGAATGCCTGGTAGCACGAATGACATATTATGCCTGGTTTCAAAGGGCATAACTGTAGGTCACAGTCATGTTAGGTTACTCTTCTTTCTTTGAAAGCAAAATATGTAAGTTTGAAGGAGTATCATTTTCATGCATCTTATTTTTTATAGATGTTTTAGCCTCAAATTGTGAGGCTCATCTAAGGATTCAAACCGGAGTCGTGACTTAGTTTTAAGTTGAGACGGTGAGCTAGGGTTCTTCTATGTGCACCAAATTATGCAGCAATTATGATGGAGTCCCATCCAGAATTCTACTGGTTTCCATGGCAACCTGAATTCAAAATAGGATCTTAGAATCCTCTTCAGTGGGGGAAAAAGCAAGTTTCATTCCTTCTATAGTTAGAGAATATGTAGTTTGTGCAAAGCATTTTCTAAATGGAACTTTTGTCTTTTTCCTTATTCTTGCCATTAGTAATTTTAATGTTGTTGTAGTACTACATTGCTAAATTCTTCCGGTATCTCTGAATGGGAGTCCCAAGGCTCCCTAAAGTCCTCATTTTGCTATGAATAGCTAATGTTTTTCTTTGTTGCTCATAACAGATGCACTGTGTATTTTTGACTTTTCTGACTAATACTATAGTAATTAGTAAGAGGAAAGAGCAACTGTTATAGAGTTCCCAGGTTAGCAAGTCAACCTATTTTTAGCAGCAACTTAAAGAAAAAGCTTTTGAGTAAATGCCTAATTTTTGTAAAAGACGTATTTTAGCATGTATCTGTCTGAAACAATTCTAAAATTGGAGCTTGTGATCACGAAAACCAATGCTTTTGCAGGCGCTGACTAACCGATTTGGCAATTGCACATATCACAGTGAGGACAGGCGAGGTTTTGCCATGCTAACAAACACACCGAAAAGCCTCAGTGGTGGTTCACTAGGACCTGCTCATTAACAATGAGCAGCCAAGGGGTGCTTAGGAACACAACAAGTGTTTCTTTCTTATTTGTGCTTCCTGCCCATTTCAGGTTTGCTGTAGGCTCTCTCTCCCTGCCATTCTTTACCGCCTTCACTCTGGGACCTGGGTTGACAGAACAGCCCCGTGTGGAACTTTGTCAGTTCTATGATAGAGAGAGAAGAGAGCATGTTAGCTCTTAAAGCTTCTATCCCGAAGTGCCACACATTTCTGCTCACAACACATTGTCTGGGTCTGAATCCACAGACTGGGGACAAAGAATCCCTGTGCCCCGCAGTGAATATGGTACCCCCTGTGGTAATAAAATTCATCACACCAGGGACATCAGAGCTTGGGGATAATAGACTTTTTTTTTAGGGGTGTTGATGGTTCAGAGTATGGTACAATCACAGATTTTTTGAGTGTGGTGAAATGATCCGTGAGCAGTTTGGGACTTACTGAAATCCTTGCAGCCATGCAGTGGTTGAATGGACACTAAAACCAGGTCTCTCAGTGCCAAGCCTAGCCTTCTTTTCTCTCTAGAATGAGAAGACTTGGTTGTATGGTTTTGACAAATGAGCTCTTTGTACAAGATAGCAGTGTATTCGGCCTTGGGTTAAAGCACTTTCTCTTCCATTTGTTTTTGTCCTTTTGATTGTTACTTCGGATAATTAAATTAAAGTAAACATTTTAATTTCTTATAGTGGAACCCAGTGACTGCATAAATGTCTTTGTAATTGGTTCTTGGAGGCACAGGACCTTTAAGAAGTGAAAGTGGCCAATAAAACATTTTTCTGATAGTAGTTTTTCTATATTGATTTGGAATTATGATTCTTTGGGTTGCACCCAAATCATCAGAAAGAAGAAGGATCGAGAAAGAGACCTGTACTGGTCCAAGAAGGACTTTTTTGAACCATAGGGCATTGCTTGTTGGCATGCATGTGCTGTACCTCATTAACATTGAGCAGCCAAGGGGTGCGTAGGAGTTGTGGGGGTGGATGTGCATGACTAATTCTACGTGAAATTATGGCTGAAACATTTCCTTCACGTGATAGTGCCCCGGAAGAAAACTTAAGTGGTCTAGATTGACCTGTCAGCTTTTTTGGGTATAACAACTGAGACTGATGCGTTAGGTTCACTATTGATGATGTTTGCCACACCCGTGGTCTCACAGGATGGTGTAGTGTTTTCCCGCTGGTTAGGGAAGGCCTTGCTTGCTTAGCCAGTGAACTTCCTTACAGAACAGATGGGGAGACATGTGGAAGAGAGGTAGTGGCCCAGAAGACTTGAAACAGTCTGTAATACAGAGTAAAGTCAGGAGATCTGCAAAAGTTCTGCTGTGAGGATTCCGTCCTTCTGAAAGAAACAATCAGCCTATCCTGTAATGCATGATAGGAGGGCAAACCTCCTTGCTGAAGAGTTCTTTTTTTTTTTTTTAAAGATTTTATTTATTTATTTGACAGAGACAGAGATAGCGAGAGCAGGAACACAAGCAGCGGGAGTGGGAGAGGGAGAGCAGGCTTCCCGCCGAGGAGGGAACCCGATGTGGGACTCGATCCCAGGACCCTGGGATCATGACCTGAGCCGAAGGCAGACGCTTAACGACTGAGCCACCCAGGCGCCCCTTGCTGAAGAGTTCTAAGTCTTTGTGATTACAACCCGGCATTTGCCACATTCTTGCTGATTCCATACTAATGATTGCATGAAGAGATTCAAAGCGGATGTCCTCAGTAGGCTGGGGGACGGGTTTTGTGTCCAGTGCGCGCTTTTCTGAGGGGCCAGGTACTTGATATGGCCTCCTCTTTAGGGCCTCTCTGCTATGTGAAACTCCAGGAATTCCATAGGGCGGTTCACTAGGACCTGTACAAAATGGACCCCACCAGGCCTGAAGACACTTCTCACATGCTCATTCTTTGCAGCCTGATATTTTTTTCTCACTGATTTTTCTGTGGTCCCTGCTGCTTGATGACATTTAATATTCATAATGGTGTCCTTGAAGAGCTGACAAAGACTTCAATATATTTGGTGTGAATTAGACATATTTTATGAAAACATGTGATCCTTATATGGCCTGTGTATATTCTGTGTAAGTGGACTAGGTGGTAAAACTCTGTATCAGGGTAACTAAGTCCCAGGTTTCAGAGTTAGAAGGGATCTTAAAGTCTATCTGGAATTCTAGATCACTATTCATCTAGATCATTTGTGACCTCTCACCAGCTGGAATGCAGACCTCACTGCTCCATGAGACAGTGACTCTTCTGAAATAGTTCTGCATTCTTCTTTTTTTTGAACCCACATTTGTCTCCCTCTAGTTCTGGCCTTCTTTCACCCTAGTTCTGCTTTCTTTGATCACCCAGAATGTCTGTCCCTTTTCCTACACGGGCGTCCTTGAAATGTGTCTCCCTGCCTTGGGACCAAGTTTCTTCTCTCACCATTTCTCACAGAAGATGTTTTAATTCCCCCCCCCCTCTCTGGTTGCTCTCCTTGGGCTGTGTTCCCTTGGATCCCTAGGCCCCCTTTTACAGTGCAAGGTCTGGAATCAATGTGGGATTCCAGCTATGGCCAAACCAGTTGCCTGGGCAGAGTGGTCCTAATGGAAGTGGCACGAACTCGGCCATCAGATATGCTTGGGCTCAGCATCCAGCTCTGCCACACCCTGGCTGTGGGACCCATGTGCCATTTTCTGATCTTTGAGTCTCGAGTTTATCCATCTTGTAAAATGGGGACAACAATTCCTCATCCAAGGGGTATTGTGAACAATAAATTGATGACATGTTCGAAGTTTCGAACATCAATGTATGACATATGATCTGTTCTTCGTAAATGCTTTTTTTCCATTGTTCTGAGTATTATATTTTTATTAATTCAGGATAATACTATATCAGTTTTTTGATAGCCATATCATTCCTGTGCCACACTGAACTTAA
This sequence comes from Mirounga angustirostris, assembly GCF_029215605.1. Classification (NCBI taxonomy): domain Eukaryota; kingdom Metazoa; phylum Chordata; class Mammalia; order Carnivora; family Phocidae; genus Mirounga; species Mirounga angustirostris. The sequence goes on along the minus strand of NW_026991711.1, from coordinate 118,308,640 downwards.
AATGATAGCAAGTTCTTTTTTTTTTTTTTTTTTTTTAAGATTTTATTTATTTGAGGGAAGAGAGAGAGAGAGAGCACAAGCAAGGGGAGGGGCAGAGGGAGAGGGAGAAGCAGGCTCCCTCCTGAGCAGGGAGCCCAATCCGGGACTCGATCTCAGGACCCTGGGATCATGAACTGAGCCAAAGGCAGATGCTTAACTGACTGAACCACCCAGATGTCCCATACTGCAGATTGGTTTTAATGGTGTTTACTTCCCTAAGGTCAATATTTTGATATAAACAAAATGTGACATATTCAGTGAGGGAGCTTATTTGAGGAGCTAGGAGAGAAAGAAAGCATTTCCCTAGAGAGAATGAGCTTATGTAAAGGGTTGCTGCAGTGCCTGAACTTAGTAGCCTGTCAGTAAAACTTAGCTCCCTGTGGCACTGGACTTTAGTTACTGACTCGATGTCAGTGCTTTCTTCTAAGAATTGACATAACTTAAATTTTCATCTCAAGAAAGTACATTCCAACCCAGCGAAGGCAGATAAGATAGCGCTGGGATAGTTCTCAGCTGTGCTGTGTCCTCTCCCGGGCCCAGCAGAGAGAGACCGGACCGCCGTCAGATTCAAAGGCAAGCAGCGGCTGGCTGGCGTTCCTCAGGGCTGCAAAGATGTCATTTTGACAACAAGGCCTTGGAGGTTCCAGCCAATCCCACAACAGGAAATTAATGACACAATTGTTACTTCCTACACTTCCTCAGCTGTCATTTTGATGCCCTGTTTATTCTCTGCCTCCCTCTTTTTTTTTTTGAATCATGGTGTGCTTTTATTAATTGGCATTCAACTGATGGCTCTTTCAAATAACAAAAACCGATTTAGTTGGGTTAGTTCTTCTTCTCCCCCACCCCCATGTCTTTTCTCCCTCCCCCCCTCCTCCTCCCTTTCTTTCAATTCTTCATCCATCGACTTTTCGTTATTTTCTGGACGATTTCAAATTTGAATTCCTCTGATACAGGAGGCATTCAGGAGAGTGTTTTTAATTCTTTTTTTTTTTTTAAGATTTTATTTATTTATTTGAGACAGAGAGAATGAGAGACAGAGAACATGAGAGGGAGCAGGGTCAGAGGGAGAAGCAGACTCCCTGCCGAGCAGGGAGCCCGATGCGGGACTCGATCCCAGGGCTCCAGGATCATGACCTGAGCCGAAGGCAGTCGCCCAACCAACTGAGCCACCCAGGTGCCCTGAGTGTTTTTAATTCTAAGTACTTAGGACTTTTGAAGGTAAGCTTTTTCATGTATTTTTAAATTTTATTGCTCTATCTGCCTCCCTCTTTTAAATAAACTTTGAATGGAAAAAGTCTTTTAGAAAAGAAATTCAAGTTTGAGATGTTATGATAACAGGATTATATGTGTTACAGACTAGCCTTAAGTAAATATTCATAAGTAGGTTAGCAAATTATGCAAAATCATCATTGTTTAGGAAAGCAAAATTTTATTTGAAACACTTCTGTAGAAAAATATAGAAATTATTATGTAAAAACCTTGATTGGAGTTGAATCCTTCTCATTATTTATTTTTAAAGATTTTATTTGAGAGAGAGGCACATGAGTGTGCACGCGTGTGTGCGTGCGCGCGCACACACACACACACACACGTGAAAGGGGAGGAAGGGCAGAGGCAGAGGGAGAAGCAAGCTCCCCGCTGAGCAGGGAGCCAGATGCAGGGCTCCATCCCAGGACCCTGGGATCATGACCTGAGCTGAAGGCAGACACTTAACCGACTGAGCCACCCAGGCGTACCTAAACTTTTTATTTTAGAGTAAGTAGTTTTAGATTTACAGAGAAATTGTGAAGGTAGCACAGAGAATTCTCATATCCCCCATACCCCATTTCCCCTATTACTACCATCTTGCATTAATATGGTACATTTGTCACAATGAATGAAGCAGTATCCATACATTATAATGAATTAGAGGCTGTACTTTATTCAGATTGCTTACTTTTTGCCCAATGACCTTTCTCTGTCCCAGGATCCTACCCAGGGTAGCACCTGCCATTTTATCATGTTTCCTTCACTCCACTTGGCTTTGAGTTTTCTCTGCCCTATTTTTCAGCCTGCTTTGAACTACTTTTCAGGAGATGCTCTTTCACATTTTTGATCAATGCTTGATGCTGGATGTTAACAGGGCTGTTGATTTTTCTCATGAACCCTTCAGTCAGCACACATTTATAAAGCACCTGCAGGATGAGGTAGTGGAACCTGGGGACAGAATGAAGGTCCATTGCCTTCCTTCCTCATAGTGCGGCTGTGCTCCTCGTGTGCTTGCGAACCCCTGGGAGATCTTGTTAAAATGCAGATTCTGGTTCAGCTGTTCCAGGGCACAGCCAGGGCGTCTGCATTTTTAACAAGCTCCCATGTGTGCCCACGCCACTGGGGATCATGCTGTGAGGATCAAGACCCCAAACTTGTGCATAGAGAAATTGTCCAAGACAGTCTCTGCCACCAGGAAGCTTGTGATGCTGTGAGGGGAAAAGAAAATTGAACAAGAGAAGGGAGTGAAAAGTAGAGTGTGAAATGGAGATTAAGGCAATAGATGGTAGACACTTCACACCGTTGAGATGGCTCCTGTAAGAAAAACCAACCAACCAACCTAAAACAAGTGGTGAGGATATTGAGGAAATCGAGAAATTGGAAGTTCTGTGCATTCCCTGCAGGAATGCAAAATGGTGCAGCCGCCATGGAAAATGGTATAGCAGTTCCTCAAAAACTGACATGTAGAGTCACCCTGTGATTCAGCAGTTCCACTTCTGCGTAGATACCCCAAAGAACTGAAAGCAGGGACTTGAGCAGGTAGGGGTTTGTCCACCCATGTTCACAGCAGCATGACTCACAACAGCCAGAAGGTGGAAGCAACCCAAGTGTCTATCAACAGTTGAGTGGCTAAACAAAATGCGGGATGCACATACAGGGGGAGAGTAGTCAGCCTTATAGAGGAAGGCAGTTCCGACACATGCTATAACACGCATGAACCTTGAGGACATTATGCTCAGTGAAATAAGCCAGTCCTAAGAGGACAAATGCTACTCTATTCCACTCGCATGAGGTGCCTAGAGCCGTCAAATTCAGACACAGAAAGTAGAAGGCTGTTTGCCTGATCCTGGGAAGGAGGAGGGAATGGTGAGCCAGTGTTTCATGGGTACCGAGTTTCAATTTGGGAAGATGAAGAAGTTCCTGAAATAGATGGTGGAGATGGTTGCACAACAGTGTGGATGTAATTTATGGCACTGAACTATATACTTAAAAATGGTGACAAGAGGGGACGCCTGGGTGGCTCAGTAGGTTAAGCATCTGCCTTTGACTCAGGTCATGAGCTCAGGGTCCTGGGATCAAGCCCCATGTCCATCTCCCTGCTTAGTGGCGAGTCTGCTTCTCCCTCTCCCTCTGTGATCTCTCTCTTTCTCAAATAAATAAAGATATTTTAAAAAATGGTGACAAGAAAATTGTCACAAGAAAAAAATTTGTAACTGTGTGGTGATGCATGTTATCTAGACTTCTTGTGATCATTTCACAATATCTACAAATATTGAATCATTATGTTATAGGACTGAAACTGGTGTGTTGTATGTCAGTTATCTCTTAATTTTAAAAATGGTTAAAGGGGCACCTGGGTGGCTCAGTTGTTAAGTGTCTGCCTTCGGCTCAGGTCATGATCCCAGGGTCCTGGGATCGAGCCCCGCGTCGGGCTCCCCACTCTGTGGGAAGCCTGCTTCTCCCTCTCCCACTCCCCCTGCTTGTGTTCTCTCTCTCGCTGTCTCTTTCTGTCAAATAAATAAATAAAATCTTAAAAAAAAAAAGAAAGCTGGAGAGAAAAGTGAAAGGCCTCGGTGACAAGCAATAAAAAAAAAAAATCTGGGGCGCCTGGGTGGCTCAGTCGTTAAGCGTCTGCCTTTGGCTCAGGTCATGATCCCAGGGTCCTGGGATCAAGCCCCACATTGGGCTCCCTGCTCGGTGGGAAGCCTGCTTCTCCCTCTGCTACTCCCCCTGCTTGTGTTCCCTCTCTTGCTTTCTCTCTCTCTCTGTCAAATAAATAAATAAAATCTTTAAAAAAAATAAAAATGTTTAAAATGGTAAATGTTTATGTTATGTATATTTTACCATCTTTAAAAAAATGATGAGAGAAAGTCACGTGCACCAGAAGCACAGTAGGTGGTAGAGTTGTCAGGTGAGAAAAATAAAGTGGTAACAGTAAGGCCTCGTTTGTGGAGCACACAGGACGTGCCAGGTGCAAAGTACTTATTAACTCCTTTCGCCTACAACCACCACCCCAGGAAGCTGATTAGCCCGACCTGTAGGTGTCAAGACAAAGAAAAGGAAGAGATTACTGAAGGCTATTGCAGTTAGGGAAGTCTCCAAGGTGTTGGTGGAATGTAAGGTGGGCCTTGGAGGAGAGACAGGATTTTGGTGGAAAGAGGTTGGGGGGCATTCTAGATAGGCAGTAGGAACTGGCTAAGGACAGATACGGAGACTGGATGGGTATCCGGCTAGCAGGATTGTGGCTGGCGTGAAGGGATCATAGGAATAGAACATGACCAGAAGGGCAGACCACGAAAGGCCTTCACTTCTAGAATAAGAGATGTGGTCTTTCTTTTAGTGTCTAAGCAGGGGGTAGTGAACTGTAGTGTTTTCAGAGCCAGCAGCCAACATAAATGGGAGAAGTGGCTTAGTGCAAGGTGCCAAGGAATGGTATAGACGGTGGCAAACTGAATAGGCCACATCCTACCTAAGACATTCAGCTTTCGTACATAAACCCAGAGCAGTGTGGAGCACTGTTGGGCTTTCAGGCAAGTGTTAGGTAACACTGAACTTCTCAGTGAGAGGTCCCCACATCCCTGCAGGTAGGCAGGGTGATGTCAAGGACATGCAAGACCACATGACACACAAAGCACACCTTTTTGGCTGAGTCAACAGTACTAGAAGATTGTGGGTAAAAATTAATGCAGTTTTGTTAAGTATTTAAAGATATTTTTATGTTGTGACAAAGACAAATGGAATACATTAGAATACTGATGTAGCTAACCAATTATTATGTTCCAGATTTTAAAATACATTCTATTGGGGCACTGGGTGGCTCAGATGGTTAAGCGTCTGCCTTCGGCTCAGGTCATGATCCCGGGGTCCTGGGATCGAGCCCCACATCGGGCTCCTGGCTCAGCGAGGAGCCTGCTTCTCCCTGTCCCTCTGCCTCTCCCCCTGCTCATGCTCTCTCTCTCTCTGTATCTCTGTGTCTCAAATGAATAAATAAAATACATTCTATCTATGAAAATAATGTGAAGCTAATACTAATTGAACACTTGCTATGTGGCAGGTGCCATTCTGAGCACTTAGCATATATTATCTCCTTCCATCCTTGTCAGAGGCCACATGCTCAGTATTGTTCTTACTCCTATTTACAGATGAGGAGACGGAGGTGTGAAGAGGTGACTGTGGCAGAAATCTAGGACACAACGATTGCCACAGTTGTACTTAAAATTTACTGAGTTTCCTCAAAGTTATGTTTAATTTCTTTATTTGTGGCACTACAGTCCAAGAGTAATTTAAATAGGGACCACTAGATGTCACTAGCTGGTGCTACTTAAAAAACAGACAAGGAACCCCGTGACTCCCTGTGACTTGAAGAAAACAGAAAAAAACCCCACATAACCACTGGTATTTGCAGTGTTCCTGTTGGAAAATGCTGACATGACCTGGTTGCCATAGCACCTCTGTTTCCTTCCCTCCCACACCCTCCGTCCAGCCCTGACGCTGCGTTGTGTAATTTCAGGAAAACGGAAGGGACTCTCACGTCATAAGTCAGTTCCCTCCTGTATGAAGGGGGCGCAGGATGGGCTGGGAGGGTTTTGGTTTTTGTTGCTACTGTGTGTGCACACCTGTAAGACAGAGACAGAGAGAGAGAGGCTGAGTTGTTTTTTTTCCCGTTTTGAGTAAATTGGGACTAGGGCTTTCAGTTACGACCTTCTCCACCACGGTGTTTGCACAGAGTAGAAGTGTGACAAACACCTGCTCTTAAAGGACGCAGAAGGGCAGGAGTGAGGCTTGTGCACAAGGCACCGGCAAATGAGAGGAGGATCTGGAAAGGGAATAGGGAGGGTCCGGAGCCTCTCAGGGGCAGTGGGTGGTGGAGGAGATGGGGAGAATGTGCCAGGGACTCATTCAGAGGGAAAGAAAGGGATAGAGCAAGGGGCACTGTGCCCTCCTTGTAGGTACCCAGCCAATACTGATTCAGGGTACAGCTACAGAACTTACACATTCTTCTTCAAGTGCCTACAAAGATTTGTCAAGAATGAGCAAAGTAGGGACTCCTGGGTGGCTCGGTTGAGCATCCGACTCTTGGTTTCGGCTTGGGTCATGATCTGGGGTCGTGGGACTGAGCCCTGTGTCGGGCTCTGCACTCAGCTCGGAGTCTGCTTGTCCCTCTCCCTCTGCCCTCCTCCCCCATAAAAGAATAAATACATAAAATCTTTTAAAAAAAAGAATGAGCAAATCAAATATGTAAGATTTATTTTTAAAGTTTTTCTTCCTTGATCCCAGAATTCTTCAACTAATTTTGAAATCTTTCTTCTCTACTGTAAACTTCTGGAGAGTTCTCTGTATTTATATCTAAATACAGTCAATAGAATGATGAATCACATTTTTATCCCAGTTCATTTGAGGCGGGAAAATGAAGAGAAGGTTCTCTAAAACATGGTGTTTATACAAAAATAGAGCAGAGAAGGGGGAAAAAACTGCGGGGAGAAAAATGTGAAGTTTGTACTGCAATGTGTCTCCTTTCTTTTGGAGAGGAGGTCAGAATATAATAGCCACGTCAGGAGCTCTTTTGAAAAATGGGGCTGCATAAGTTATGAGAACAGCTGCAGAGATCTTTTTTTAAAAATCTGGCTAATAAAGCAAATAGTACAGCTGATTGTCTTTAAATTATAGGAAGAGAATGTCATTATCAGGCAGAACTTTATATTTTATGTGGGTCCTGGAGGTTGAAGTTCATTTGCACAGAAGTGGAAAGCATGCTCTGCATTATGGTCGTTGATAAGATGTGTTTGAAAATTTTGGAACATAGGGGCACTTGGCTGGTTCAGTCAGTGGAGCAGGCGACTCCTGATCTCAGGTTTGTAAGTTTGAGCCCCGTGTTGAGTGTAGAGATTACTTAAAAATAAAATTTAAAAGAATTAAAAATAATTTGGAACATAATAATTGATGCTTTCAAGAAACTTCCCACCTTTATTAATTCAACAGACTTCCTGCTAATCACACAAAATGCAAATGCTAATTTATATCAAATAGGAATACTATTGACATTAACCTTCCCTCTTTCCTGTATGTAACTGCAAATGCTTCCATTTGAGTCCTGAGTCATCACCATAACCACATAGGACAATGGCATGTTCATTTTGATACTGCTGTATTTATTTAATAATGATAATAATTGCCATACCACACATTTGAATCCCATTTTATCCCTATGTGGTGACATTTAATTTTCTTTTTAAATTTTATTATATTATGTTAGTCACCATACATTATATAATTAGTTTTTGATGTAGTGTTCCATGATTCATTGTTTGCGTATAACACCCAGTGCTCCATGCAGAATGTTCCCTCTTTAATACCCATAACCAGGCTAACCCATCCCCCACTCCCTCCCCTCTAGAACCCTCAGTTTGTTTCTCAGAGTCCATAGTCTCTCATGGTTCGTCTCCCCCTCTGATTTACCCCCCTTCATTTTTCCCTTCCTACTATCTTTTTTTTTTTTTTAACATATTATGTATTACTTGTTTCAGAGGTATGGGTCTGTGATTCAACCGTCTTACACAATTCACAGCGCTCACATAGCACATACCCTCCCCAATGTCTATCACCCAGCCACCCCATCCCTCCCACCCCCCACCACTCCAGCAACCCTCAGTGTGTTTCCTGAGATTAAGAATTCCTCATATCACTGAGATCATATGATACTTGTCTTTCTCAGATTGACTTATTTCACTCAGCATAACACCCTCCAGTTCCATCCATGTGGTTTCATTTTATTGATGGCTTCATAATAGTCCACTGTGTGTGTGTGTGTGTGTGTGTATATATACCACATCTTCTTTATCCATTCATCTGTTGATGGACATCTTGGCTCTTTCCATAGTTTGGCTGTTGTGGACATTGCTGCTATAAACATCGGGGTGCACATAGCCCTTTGGATCCCTACATTTGTATCTTTGGGGTAAATACCCAGTAGTGCAATTGCTGGGTCATATGGTAACTCTATTTTCAACTTTTTGAGGAATCTCCATACTGTTTTCCAGAGTGGCTGCACCAGCTTGCTTTCCCACCAACAGTGTAGGAGGGTTTTCCCTTTCTCCGCATCCTCGCCAACATCGTGACATTTAATTCTTACAGCAGCTCTGTATGGTATGAGGTACACATTGTTAATTATATTTGATAGGTAATAGGTGAACCAACCAAGGCTCAGAGAGGTTAATTAACTTGCCAAGGCCACAATGAGTGAGTTGCTTAAGTTACATAATTGTTTGCAGAAGAATTCTTACTAAAATAAATAGGTCCCATTAATAGACTTTTGCTTTGGGAAAGTATCTGCAGAATCTTCCACTGCAGATATTTAGACCATAGTCTAACCTCAGTGTTATTTGTGGTGTATATGTGCAGAAAAGAAGCCAAGCAGGTACATCTTTGATTTCTGTTAGCTCCACATTATTTGGTGTTAAAAAAAACCATCTTCCTAAAAAAAAGTCATATTTCTAATTTATTGACTCAAGAAGCGCCATCATTTTTGTTTTGTTTTTAATTGAAGGGAAGAAGGAGGGGCGCTTTCCAAGTGCAATATCTTCACTTTGAAATATTGCTGCATTGCGAATTAGTCACTTGTGAGACTCAGAAAGAGTTCTGTTTAGAAATATTCTTGGGACCTGCCGAGAGGGAAGGTGCAGGTGCACCTGTGATCGTGGCTGGGGCAAGCAGGGGAAGGCAATGGTAGCCCTGTGACCGTGGCACGCAGTACGTGAAGGCTTCGGCGCGCCCCGGCCCACTCCTCGGAGAGCGGGGCATTGGCAGCATCTTTAGGATCTTTGCCTGATGGGACAACAGAAGCCCGTTTTTGAAAACACCTCTCAGAAAGCTCCTTGGTGTCTTTTGCATTGTCATTCCGCCCGATTTGAAAAGCTCCCTGTGCCCCTTCCCATTGACTCACGTTCTCATCAACAGCCCATCAGAACCACGTTTCCCACGCTCCTTCCTTGAAATCCCAGCCTGATGTAAAAGTCGTCCTCCACAAATGTGTATACCGGTCTGACTCATTTTGTAACTGACTGGATCCTGCCTCGCCTGATGATGGTTTTGTTCAGGAACATGCATGTTTCATCTCCCCACTTGAGTGAAACTTCAGGAGGGCAGGAACGGGGTGTTGCCACCCATTCTTCCACCTCCTTCCGGCACGCAGCCCTGAGCCAGGTGCCGCTGGCTAGGGGGAGGTGGCCGTGGGGATTAGGAACACGTCCTTTGGGCCTGATTTCCTGGGTTTGCAAGCTGACTGCTGCTTCCTGACTATAACCTTTGGCAACCCAGCCTCTTTCTCTGTAAAATGGAAATCTTTCTACCTCATGGGGTTGTTGAGAAGATTCAATGAGGTGTGATGTGAGAAGTGCTTAGAAGAGTACCTGGTGCCCAGTAAACGGGAGAGAAGCCTGTCATTGTTATTTTTTAGGAATATCTGCAGGTGGGAGACTGGAGGCCCATGAAGAGGCCGCGGGGGGCAGTGAGAACGGAGAGGCTGGCTCTGGCCTCGTGCACCGTCCTCCACACTTTCTACCTGCCTCAGCTCAGGCCCCTTCACCACTCGCTTGCTAGGAGGGGAGAGTAGATGCAGCGTGCTGTCACTGAGAGCATTCCAAGGTAGAGCGGAAGGGATTTGGTGCGCGCCCCAGTGGAGGTAGGGGAAGTACATGGGGAGTTCAGGGTGCCTTCCAGGTTTCCAGCTTGGATGTCGAGGTCGACAGTGATGCTACTCACTGAGAAAGGGCTCTGAGAGTGGAACCGATTAGAGCGGCAGGTAAGGAGTTCAGTTATGGACATGCTGAGTTGGCAGTGTCCCAGGGTGCATCCAGATGAAGCCACCCAATGGTAATGACAACGCCAGATAACAAGTAGCAAAAGAATATTATGTTCCCCTGTCACGGTTCAAGCCCTTCACTGGTTCTAATCCTCTTGGTCTCACAACCACACTGTGAAGGAAGTACTATTTTCGTCCTCATTTAGCCACCATTGTGAACAGACCCTGTATCTATAGTCTCAGAGGAGAGTCTGGTCATGTAGACGTGGGGAAGCAGTGATGGTGCTGCTCGAAGGGAGACCGTCAGGTGAGGTGGGTGTTCACTGAGAGAAACTCATTTGCTGGCCTCAGTGAACATCATCTTGGAAGATACAGGATCCACATAAGGTATGACTGGGAGGAAAGGTCAAGTGACAGCATAATACTTACTGTGGACTGAATGTTTGTGTCCCCCCCCACATCCATATGTTGAAGCCCTAGTCCCCAGTGGGAAGGTATTTAGAGATGAGGTCTTTGGGAGGTACTAATGTCATGAGGGTAGAGCCGTCATGATGGGATTTGTGCCCTTATGAGAAGAGACAGGTGAGAGAAGACCTCTCAGCCATGTGAGGACACAGCAAGAAGCAGCTGTGTTCAAGGCGGGAGGAGAGCTCCCACCAGAACCCAACCGTGCCGGCACCCTGATCATGGACTTACAGTCTCCAGAACTGTGAGAAAGAAGTGTTTGCTGTTTAGGTCACCCAGTCTGGTATTTTGTGGCAGCCTGAGCTAACTAATGGCAACACTTTTCTTAAAATCCCCAAGAAAAGGTTACGGGATTGATGACACAGTGATTTGATACAACACTGATGTTGCCCACGTCAGTCAACAAGGTTTGTTTGAATTGCTTTCAAATTCTGTAAATTAACACTCTTGTGAGGGAAGTAAGTAATAAGTGTTATTATTGAGGGTACATGGGAAGAAGTGAATATGGGAATAGAATCCTAGCTAGACACTCCCCACCAAGCATTTTGTTTAATAAAGCACCCGCTGAAAGAGGGTTTAGATTGCAAAGTACTGGTTATGTCCTGGAGTTGGGTTAGTAATTTTCAATTAACTCTTAGGGTGGCATAGCCTGGTACCTAAACAAAATGAAGTGGCTGCTAATGATTTATTTTGCACTCTACTTGCTGCCTTAATTACACCAAGAAGTTGAACTCTGTGGCTCTCAGCTCTGACTTTGCATCAGAATCACTGGAGGGGTTTTAAGAAACTGTACACTTGGGCCCCACTCCTGTGAATTTTGGTTCAGTAAATCAGGGTGGGGGTAGAGGAGCAGACTAGGGCTTTTTTTTTTTTTTTTTTGACTAATGCATTTCTCAAATAAGTGTGCTTTTGTTAAGATGATGCAATGACATAAGTATTGATCTCCTCTTTACCCCACATTCGCATTGAAATGATTTCCCCAAAAAGATATGAGGAAAAAAAAAGCCATGATAGAGCTGGCAAACAGGAAAGGGACCAATCAACAGCTCAGAAATGTTGAGGCTTTTCTGGAAGATACCAGCAGATGGGATTGGATTTAAAAGGGTAATAAAGTCGAAAACTCAAAAGGATCTGGAATGACTGGGGAGGTGAATGCCACTCTGCGCTGGAGCTGGGAAGAAACGCCGCCGCGCCATCTAGTGGTGGTCAGGGGTAGGCCTTGGAGTGAGTGATTGTCAAGGTAATTAATTAAAACACCCTGTTCCCACCTGCTTTCTCAGGCTGAGCAGCTGGTGGCTGCTTTTGTCCCCGGGCTAGAGCTGCAAGAACAATTCTCTGAACAAAATTTGGACTCTGTCTTGGGGTGAGAGTTCCCAGCACTGGCACTGAGGTGACAGAGGGAAGCAGAAGGTAACTGGACTCTGAGGGGAATAAGGCTCACCTGCTCGTCCTACTTTGGTGGCGGGGTTGGTTGCTTGCTTTACTGCCCCACTCACACACCCAGCGAGGAGCCTGGCAGACGGCCTGTCTGCCCACTTCTGTGCCGAGTCTCACAGACTCGGCTAGACAGCGCAGGAATTCAGGGGACAGGCCAGCTGTACAAATAGATCTTCTGGGTGTGTGCTGAATAAACCAGATCCTGATCCAGATTTGGCACGAGCAGCCAGTGATTAGCCGTATCCATCGCTGATTCTCTCAGATGGATTACTCAGTGCCTCTGTTTGCTTGTTTGTGGAGGGGAGGATACACAGTGAGAGAGGGGATAACGGCACTGTTGATTTCTACACAGTCCTCAGTTACTTTCACATCTACGACCTGAGCCTTAAAACAGCTCGTGAGGTATTGGTACTTTTGTTCCCACATTACAAATAGGCAACTGAGGGTCAAAGGAATGAAGGGACTTACTGGCATTCATACAGATAATATGGGGCAGAGTTTGGGGAAGTAAGTTTGGGGAATCAGGTTATGTTCTCTCTCCCCTTATCACGTAGTTGCCAACTTACTTGATTTCAACTACTTGGTAACCATTCATTTCTAGCAGACACAACAGACTGAGGGATCTGTAGGTAGCATTTGTTGTATGTGCCAACATAATAGACTAAAGAAGCTGTGAAATAATGAGACGTATTCTCAAATGATGGCTCCCATGGCAGTAGGGAAAAGGACAGTTCCATATATTAAAAAGGGGTTTCTGTAGCGATTTGGTTGTAAATGGATAGAGTGTGCATGTGTTTCCTGAAGCTGCTATAACATTACCACACACTTGGTGGCATAAACCTGCAGATACTTACTTTCTCACAAGTTCCGGAAGGCACAAGTCTGAAGTCACGGTGTCTGTAGGGTCACCTTCCTGTGAAGGCTCTAGGGGAGATTGCGTTCCTTGACAATCCTAGCTTCTGGTGGCTGTTGGCATTCCTTGGCAGTCCTGTCTGGTGACTGCACCTCTCCAATCTCTGCCTCCTTCTTCACATCACCTCCTCCCCCGTGTCTGTCTTCTCTTCTGTCTCTTGTAAGGACACCTGTCATTGGATGTAGGGTCCGCCTGGATAAGCGAGAATGATCTCATCTCAACATCCTTAGCTTAACTGCATCTTCAAAGATCCTTTTTCCAAATGAGGTCACATTTCAAGGGTCCAGGGATTTGGATATGGAGAGGTCTTATGGGGAGGGGCACCATTTCAACCTACTACAGAGTGTAAATATTTTATTTATCTATTTTTTTCCACAGTGAAGTAAAAATCCCTTGGCTTTCATACCTGTGATCCATGTTATTTTTTTCTTAAACACCAACAGGTAGCAGAGCCAGTTTGAAAACCAGAGCTTTTCTCGAGCTGTGCCTATTTGTCATGACATTTCCTATGACTCTGTTTCTCCCTCTTTTCTTTAGCCTCCTGGGCAAGATACTGGGTTTTCGGTCTTAGAAACTGCTGTTCAGAAGAGAAGCAATCAAGCAAAAGAAAATAAGGAAACTGTCCTGTGGTTTCTGTATTCTTCAGTAGTGGAATGGAATGGCACCTTTATTCAGCTCCAGATTGGAAAGAAAGGTGAAAGTCTTAGGAAGGAAGTGGATATCAGACTTTTTTTTTTTTTTTGGAGTCAGTCACATTCTTCAGTTTGCAGAAGGAAAAAACTGAAAGCCAGAAAGATTATATAAGGTCACTTAGCAAGTTGTAGGCTGACCCAGCATTAACACTTGGGAGTTTTTCTGAGTTTTCTGCTCCCATCCCCCGAATCCCAGTGCATCTCCAGGGGTGCTTACTCCATTAATTTTTGGTTGTCTGGGCAGTATACGAGGGTCTTGACCTTCACAGCCAAACACACACACACACACACACACACACGGAGCCAAGCCTTGAATTTGTTCTGTTTAAGCCTCATTCAATAAATGGGTGAAAAAACAAATGCTGGGATTGTATTGCTCAGACTCTATCTAAGCTGGCTAGAGGTGTGGTGTCTGCAAGCAAATGGATTTTTCCCCCATACTGATACCTACTATTGACAATGCCTTCCTTGAACCCGAGTGAATTGTCTGAAAGATAACGTGGCTGGAATCATTGTTTATATGGTTGTTTGAGAGAAGCAACAACAGAACAGAAGACAGCCTTTCTTCCTAATAAGGACTTGCTGCAAACATTCATCTAAAAGCTTATTTTTCCTTTGCGGACTTTGAACTGCTTTGAACTTGTTTGCAGGGTCAGCCCTGCAACAATTTGGTAGAAACAAAGCTATGTGGGGAGGTGGAGTAAATGTTCAAGTAAACCGGGCCAAGGAAAACTTTGCTTCTTCTCAGGAGCAGTTTCTAGCTCTAGCAGAAACTGGTGGGCAGTGTTATAATATAGGGCCTGAGTCCCCGGCTGTGTTGCTGGGCCCCACAGACTTGTAAATGACAGACTTAAATGAGGCATCTCCATCAATGGTGTTACGCTTTGAGTCATTTTATCTATACATTTAGCACCTTATTTTTCCTGCTAATTCTGATTCAGTCTAATGTGTTAAACACCTTTGATGCTAAACACGTGACTGAACAATTGCCAGCCACAGATCACATACTCAAAAAGTTCACACATGATGGGTTTTCATTCAATCTTATAACTGCATTGGCCTTGTGGTTTATTGTCACTGCCTGGGGGAGTTTTCAAGGTATGTTTTCCCTTGTGTCATCTAAAGGACCAGAACACTCCTGGTGTGCATCTAAGGGGATAGGCACTTTCGTAGTTAACATTGGCGTTTCTGCTTGCCAACCTTTTGGAGGTATTCAGTGGGCCAGTAATAATTTGGAATATGTCTTATTGAGTATAAACTTCTGAAAAGCTTAAAAACTAAAGTTTCTGCAATTTCGCTAATTCCTGGCTTGATCAGCATATGGGCCTCACGTCTAAGTTTGTTTTCTGTTTTCGCTTGGGCACAGAAGTCATTGCAAGAATTTGCAAGGCTAGTAGAAATCAGTGGGCTAAAAGGAATCTGGCCTTTGTATGTATGTATTACTAGATGTAGGCTGGGCAGGCAATAATGCTTGCGTAAAGAATCCATGAGGCATCTAGAAAAGGGACCCTTCTCCAGATTAGTAAAATTTAAACCTCAATGTGAGGATATTAGGCACGTTCGACTGATATTCTCCACATATGTTTCTTTGCATTTATCCATTTCAGCTTTAAAAAGTGGTCCCTGACCTCTGCCCCTTTGTTCAGAGCAATGGCCGCCGGAAATGGCCTGCCACCTCCTGTAG
The DNA here is from genome assembly GCF_029215605.1 of Mirounga angustirostris. Classification (NCBI taxonomy): domain Eukaryota; kingdom Metazoa; phylum Chordata; class Mammalia; order Carnivora; family Phocidae; genus Mirounga; species Mirounga angustirostris. Next base: position 118,293,362 of record NW_026991711.1, on the reverse strand, counting down.
CTTGTTCGCCTCCCCTGGCCTGCAGATTTCTCCCTGCTGCAGTGTTTCAGCCTTGCTTTGCCACTGCCACCTTATGCTCCTGGTTTGACTCAACTTTCATTGGCTCCCATGAATATCATCTCTCCTGGGCCCCAGGCTCCTAGTTCCTGTCCCTGAAAGTAGGTCTGGGCTTCCTGGGTCAAACAAAAATGGTATCTACAAATTACTTTGTCTCAAGGAGTGTTTCTAGATATAGTTAGTGATCAAAAATGTGTTTCCTAACAAGATGAAAGCTTGTGGGTAAAGCCTTGATAGTTAAAAAAGATGTTAAGGGGGGTGCCTGGGTGGCTCGGTCGGTTGAGCGTCTGACTCTCGATTTTAGCTCAGGTCATGATCTTGGGGTTGGTGAGATCAAGCCCCATGTCGGGCTCCGTGCTCAGTGCAGAGCCTGCTTGAGATTCTTTACCCCTCCCTCTGCTCCGCCTCTTGCCTGTCTCTCTCTCTCTCCCCCTCCCCCACCCAAAAAAAAGATGCTACGGAAACATGGTTCAACATCCCTGACCCTGACCTTATCCAAGATGTTTTCTTGTCCTTTCTTCCCATACCTCCCCAAAAAGGGTACCAGAGTTCAGGACCTTGTGAGATCCACTCAGTTTCAGCCCTGTGAGTGGGTGTGAGGAAAACAATAATTACTGAATTTAGAAGCCTATGAGGGTGTCATTTTGACAGTACTGAGAACTGAAGTTTTCTGTCTGCATTGCTTGCAAAACCATTTGCAATTTAGGAAGTGGAATATTTCCAAAGCTTCTTAGTGACATGGCTTGACCTTGATTTTGGAGGAATAAAAGTCAGTGAGAGGATGTGAAATGCTATGCTCAGCTTGCATCGACTGAGTGCTCATAGGGGCAACTTTTTCTAGGGGTGACAGAATGGGTCCCCATTGGAATATAGGAAAAAATGGGGCTAAGAATTGCATCTTTGATTGATGCAGTGGCTAGGGTCTGGCTGCAACTTTTCTGGAAACTTAAATTTGCTCCCCAAGGACTCAGTTCACATTCACACCTGTCAAGAACTATCATAATGACATGTGAAATAGCTATGCTGTTTACAGATAAAGCTTGAAGTTTGTGTTGGTAAGTAAAAACCCTCCAGAGTAGGTATCCATGTAGTGGTTCCTGCCGAGGGTTATTATATTTTCTCTCCACAGTCATGTACTTAACAATTTCCCCAAAGCCATAGTTGCCCTTACATTTCATTCTTAGTTACTTGTAAGATAAACTAATAATGTAGGGAGGAAATGCACACTGTTATTAATTAAAATTCCCAGGAAACGGGACAAATGAAGAGAAAAGTGCTTTTTCAGAATAGTCAGTGTGGCTTGCCACATTGCATAAAGAATCTTAGACATACATATAATTAGAGCTGGCACTTGACCAACTTCTGGGAAGAAGATTTCCCTTGGCTAGGTCTCAGCCAATATGGAATTTTGGCCTTATCTATTACTGATTATGAGAAAGGCTGACGTGGGTCTCCAACATGGAACCCCATGCTCACAGTCCTAAAGCTTAATATGGAGCTGAACTCCAAGTTAGGAAGTGATGAGCAGCTCAATGCCATTGTGTAGAGCGGTATTCAATCGTTCTTTCTAAAAAGATTTAGTAAATGCTATTTGGATGGGAGCATGTTAGAAATAATCTGGATTTCCTCGTGAGCGGGCTTCTGTCAGATATTTTCTGGTGTAACCAAATGTCTAAAGATAAATAGGACTTAGACATGCAGTTTTTGAAAGAACCTTAGTGTAATTTTCCTTCCATATGTAATTCATTGCAAATGTACTCCCACTAGATTATGTCATTTTATATAGCTACACAATTTCCCAACTCCCAATTGCAAAACATCATTCTAAAATGGCTGTTTAAACAAATATTAGCAAGATTGTAAATGGACTTGTCATTTTATCAAACTAATTTTTGAAAGCTCTCCTCACATCCTTTGTTATGTGTCTTTGCACATGGGGATCTCTTTCCAGTGCTGTGGACTACCTCCTTGTTCACTTGCTCCATTGAAATTGTGCTTTCATCAGGATGAATGTCATGACATTGGTGTTTCAGGTATAATCGGAGGGTAAAAGGGATTAGAATGTGTTTCTTTGAAACTCCTTGACCAATGACAAGGTTGATCCCAGAATTTGTAGAACTCTTTCATGTATTAAAAAAATTGGGGAACACATTCTGTATAGTAGGTACTGTGGTAGAATCAACAGTGCAACAAGGTCCAGCCCCTGTTCCTCCTGGAACACCTGTTCTCACCTGACTGTGGACGGCACAGTGTGCTAAGTGCTATGATGTGGTGGCATCTGGACCTGGGACATCTTGCAACAGGGATCTTATAATCTGATTGGAGCGGGGTTTGCTTTTGGCAAGGCTTCCAAGGGAGGAGATTCCCAGGTTGGCTTTTGAATGATTAAAGAGAATGAGGTAAGCACACCATTTTTTGAGATAAAGGCTTCAGTGTTTTCAGAAACACAGGATAGCAAGTGCAAATACTTCAGGGTATAATAGGATATGGCTGGAGTGTGTGGCGTGAGGATGTCAGGCAAGAGATGAGGCTGGTCACTTCAGGATGTGGTTTCTACTTTACCCATGAAAGATTTTGAATTCTATTCCAAAGAAAGGGAGGTGTTATCAATGTTGTTTAAGCAGAATGTCATAAGATTTACAGAATATTTTGGTATTAAAATGGAAAGATGTGGGACTTGAAAGGTGGGTACAGCTGGAGGCAGGAAGGCCAGTAAGGAGGCTGTCACAATAATGCAGTGAAAAAATTAGGAGAGCCTCAACTCCTAGGGATTGAGAAAAGAGGAGGAATTCAAAAGGTGTTGGGGATAATAACAGAATACGGGATTCAGTGGAGAGAAGGAAGGGAAGAGTCAAGGATGATCTTTAAATCTCCAAATCAGACAACTGGGTAGCAGTGCCGTTCTGTCTTATGGCACAGGGGCTTGGAACTCCAGACTTAAGTTTGACCTGAGCATACTTATTTATGAATTATCAGAAGATGGGAGGTGGTTGAAGCTAAGGGAGAACTGGAGGTAGTATTCTGGAAAATTGGAGAGGTGGCCAGAGAGTTTCCAACAAAAGGGAGGTCTAAAGTGTCAGAGGTCATGAAAGATGAAATTCTGTTAGACACAGTTACAAAAAGGTCATTGGCGACCTTGGTGAGAACAGTTTGAGTCAGAGATGAGGATAAAGGGCAGATTGTGAAGACTGACTAGTGTAGCATAAATGAAGATCAAGAGTGTAGATACACTCTCTGAATGTCAGCTATGAAGGAAAAATGGAAATAGGTTGTAGTGGGGTGAGGCAAGGTGAGGGAAGGGTGGTTGTTCTTGAGAGTGATGGTACTTCACAACATTTGTGTGTTAAGGGTAACAGCCAGGAGAGAGGTGTGGGTTGAAGTTATAGTCAAGAGAGTATATGGAACCAGGTTCATAATGAGACCTGAGAAATTGGGGTTCTGAGTACAGATGAAGAGATCAACCTTGGAAGGAACAGAATAGAAAGAGGTCCAATTTGTAGGATGGAACAGGAAATTTAGGGAGTGTTGATATGTTCTCCTCCTGGAGAGTTAGGGTGTGAGACAAATGTTAATGGTAAAAGAAGAGGGATGAGGTAGGAGTTTCAGACTGACGAAGGTTTGTGTGGACTGAGGAGAAACTGACGATAGATACAGGAGTGCTGGACAGTTGTTATGGGCCGAGTGTTTTGTGTCCCCCACAGATTCATAGTTTGAAGCTCTAATTCCCAATGTGATGACATTTGGAGGTGGGATTTCTAGAAGGTAATTGGGTGTAGATGAGGTCATGAGAGTGGAGCCTCTGTGATGAGGTTAGTGAGGAAGAGACACCAGAGCTCGCTTTCTCGGCCTCATAAGGAGAGGACCTCGAGACACCAGAGCTTGCTCTCTCGGCCGTGTGAGAATCTGGCAAGAAGGTGGCCATATGCAAACAAGGAAGAGGCTTTTCACCAGACACCAAATCTGCTGGCACCTTGATCTTTGACTTCCTACTCTCCAACACTATGAGAAATAAATGTTTGCTGTTTAAGCCATCCAATATATCGTTTTGTTATAGCAGTCCGAGTGGACTAAAAAGTAGTGTTGAGAGACCGGTGGAGGTCATAAGGATGCATCTGCATAATTCTCCTTTAAAAAAATCAGGGGCGCGTGGATGGCTCAGTTGGTTAAGCCTCTGACTCTTGGTTTCGGCTCAGCTCATGATCTCAGGGTTGTGAGATAGAGCCCCGAGCTGGGCTCCGTGCTCTGTGTGGAGTCTGCTTGAGATTCTCTCTCAGCCTCTCCCTCTGCCCCTCCTCCCTCAAAAAAAATAAATAAATCTTAAAAAAAAGAAAATAAAAAAAAATCAGACCTGTCAACACAGTCTGGTATAGGGTGGAGAAAGTTTTTAGATTCCACCAGTGTGTGGGTGAAGTGAACATAGGAAAGGCAGATGTACTGAGTGAGGTATTTAGGGTCTCAAGAGCTCAGCAGGGCCGAGAGCAAGTGAATGTGAATAACTGAGAGACACCTGTAAAGGAATATATAGAAGAGGCAGTGTTCTGAGGTGGGGAGCCTGGTTTGTCTATCCCTTTGCTTTCGTTGTCCACTTTGACTTCTTTTAGAAAAAAATAGACAGTAACATTAATTTATAGCCAATCACTTGCAACAATTTCCCAATCAGATTTTACTTTACTTTGATTTCTAGATTATTTTAACAGTGTATCCTCATCTCAAACAGGATCTTTTGAAAAAATTGTATTTGATTTGGTAATAAATTTTTGGTAATAACAAGGGAATATAAAAATCATTTCATGAGATCAAATTTTCAAAAGGAGGGGTACAATCTCTAATGAATATATGTAAAGACATTTTTCGGTCATATTTATGCAGATGTATAAAATCCTCAAGAATGAACACCAGAAAAATGACACGTAATGATTGAGATAGTGTCATTGGTAATGGAAATATACAAAAGGGAAGACATTTAAATTGGTGGATCTCATGGAAACTGTGATTCACTCTCCTGTGCATAGATTCTAAGTTATCTGAGTTAACAGCATTTGTAATGGCACTAAATTTAGAAAAATAAAAAAAATGAAGAGGAGGGAATGTGCTGGCGTGGTGATTTACAGTGACACACAGCTAAATGCCTAGGTGTGAACGTGTGACCTCGTGAATACACTTGTATATATGTCCTGGTTTGCTAATTCCAGTCACCAAGTTTAGTGCACTTGTTAATGCTTTTTTTTTTTCTTTTACTTAGTTCAAAACATCAACAAAAGTCCCTTTATTTTAGATGCTTCATCACAGCTTATTATACTCAGTGTCCTCCCAAGCTTTTCTGTCCTGAGGCTTTTTTGAGGGTGATATTCGTGGCAGGAACAATCCAAAGGCAGGCAAAAGAGCCCCTGGAGAGAGATGAGTAGAATGAAACAGAGTGTTCACTTTGCTTCTCTGAACTCAACCAAGCCAAGAGATTGAAGCACCGCCCCTGAGCTGCAGTAGTAAACCATAAAGGATATTCATTGCCATATAAAGATTTAATTTTTGAAGTTCAAATAGCCTGTCTGTTGTGTTCAGTTAATTTGTACCAAGAGCCCAAGGTGGTTGGCATGATAATGCTGATACTTGGGGGAATTTATCTGCAGAACAGATAAAATAATTCATCTGGACTCATATTTTACCTAATTTTGAAAATCTGTCCATTACTTTTTTTTGTTGGAAAATTGGAGTGAGTTTTCCACTTACGGATTTGTCAAGGACATGACAATTTTGACCCTACAGAGTAAGTACTGGTTTTTAGCACTTTAGCTGGTACTACCCTTCCATCTCTTCCTTCCAGAATGGTCTCTCTGTGGTGGTACAAGATGACCACTTTTAGCACCTACAAAGGAAAAAAATAATCTCTGAAACAATTCTTGCAGAACTTCTTGTGCTAATGATTGATTACTATTCGATTTGCAATCCCCAAATTGGGATTCCCCCCAGTAGGGGATTATGCTAAATGTGGCACTGAGATCCAGGCAGTGCCAGGAGAGTCTGATTGGGCCCAGGCTGTTCTTAATGCTAGTACATTCTAGCCAAAAGGGATTTACTAGAGTTGACATGGAGGACATTTTTCTTTCTGACATCAGATCTTCTTTTTTCCCCTCATATTTTCCCCCATGATAGTGTTAGCTAACCTAGTTCTGAGAGTAAGATCAGCGCACTTTCTAAGCCCAGGTTATGTCAGGTTATGACTATGCTGAGCCATGTCATACCAGTATCCATGTCCACAAACTGTCCAACTGTGGTGCTTAATAGTGTTCAAGGGGAATAACTGGTTGTTCAGAGATGGGAGTGGAACTGGGGTGGGTCTAAGGGTTAGCTGAGATTTCTTATTTTGATAAACATCACCATAAATCAATAAATAGTATGAACACTTATCCCTGGCCCATAGAATGCAGGCAGAAGCTCTCCTTGAGTTGGAAGAAGTGCCATTTTGGAAATACACACCAGCTGTTTATCCTATCTACTGTGGAAATAACTTCTGCCAAGTGCTGGGAATATAAACACAAGGTACATCAGTATTTAGATTACTTTCTTATCATGTGAAACAAGATAATTCTTAGAAATGAGAGTAAGAGATATGGGTGATATTATGTCACCCAGTAAAAGTGGATCTCACAGAGCGAGTAAGTTGCTTTATGGATGTAAGGTCAACGCCATAGAATAAAATGAGAGTATAGGGCATACACTCTTCATCACATCCCTGAAGAACTGCATGCACTTGCTTATTTACTTGACAGGTGTGATATTTGACTTTTGCAGTCTTAGCCTGGTGGTCTTCTCATTTAGTTGCCTACTAAAATAGCAGTGGGATTTCTAGAAAATATACATGATGGAGCTTGGGTTTCTAGACTGTGAATGGATTTTTAAAAAGTTCCACAGGTGATTCTGATCTTCTGCTGTTGCGGAGAGCCATTGCCTTTGATGCCATTTTCATAAGACTTTCCCAGAAGAAACTGGAGACAAGAACATCACAGTATCTGTTATTTAGGTGTGGAATTTCATCACTCAGAGAAAGTAGATTTGCTGTACTTAGGAAAACATGTAGTGTCGCTAAAATATTTGTTTATTAGCAAATATATATGTTCGTTTAGCAAAAACTGCAAATTAAAGTGTCAGTGAGATGCCACTTTTTGCACATCAAATTAACAGATTAAAACAATTAGACCCCTAGGTACCCACCTTGCTCCATGGCTAGTGATAAGACTAAGAGCTAGCATTTCACATTTAACTAATAGGTATGTAAATTGGTAGAAATTTTTCTGTACAACATTTGGCATTGTGATCAGGAGGCTGAAAATGTTCATACACTCTGACCCAAGAATATCTGGGAGTCAGCCCAAGAAACTAATCTGAATTGCAGACGACTATAATTCCAACATTACTTACAAGAGCAAAACAATGGGAACTGCACATATGATGCAGTATTATGTAATTTAATAAATTATGAGGAATTTTTGGTAATGCCGGAGAAAATACTTCTGTTGTTATTGTTAAGAGAATGCAAAAGTTTACATGGAATGTGTGTGTGTGTTTTAGAGTGGGGAGGGGCAGAGAGAGAGAGAGAATCTTAAGCAGGCTTCACACCAGAGCGGAGCCCGATGTGGGGCTTGATCTCATAACCTTGAGATCATGATCTGAACCAAAATCAAGAGTGGGACACTTAACCAACTGAGCCACCCAGGCACCCTAGGAACATGTTTTAAGTGTGAAACAAAATGCATACAAAGACAAACACTAAAGTAGTAACAATAATCATATTTTAACAGTAAGACTACAGATTTTTCTTCTTGTCTTTGTACTTTTCTGAATTTTGTTGCAAATTTTCTTTTTTAGAAGAGTATATTTACTCAGAAAAAATAAATATACTCCTTGGAAATGTTGGAAAAACAAAAATTTTTTGTTTGGCTGTGGAAGATCTCATTTTAAAGTGGAGAGTTGATCTGTAAAGGGGAGATTTGTGGGAAATTTCGGTAGACTAGAAAAACGCTTAAGTTGGTTTCAAGCATAAGAAGCAGTAGGAAGCTGGATCGTAAGCACATGTTTTGGGGAAAGCGTAGTGAGTGGATGAAATAAGGCTCAAGTAAGGACAAGAAAGATATAGAGACGGCAGTAAACAAGAAGATGGAAGGCAAATATAATGAAAAATATGTTTATTCTCTTCGTTTATGGTTTCAGAGCTATGTGGAGTTAGGAAATTTCCCCATGATTTCTAACTCTTCAGATCATTCTAGTTGCTTTATATTCATCAAGTATAAGGTTCAAAATGAAGTAAACACAACGAATAAGAGCAGAATGTGGAAGGAAATAAATGACCTCTACCTACTATGAAGTTAGCTTGATCATCCTTTCTCCTACTGGACCTTTCTTCTTCTCCCCCAACTTTTAGTAGTTGATTTGCTTGATGGCAGATAAGGTAATGATTTCCAAAATTGCTGTTGGTTAATGTCTTAATATTTTAGCAGATAATCTTTTTTAAAAGTAAACCTTTATTAGTTGAGTCCCAAAGGCCATCTGCCTGATACTGTCTTTAGTCTTTTAGTTCAAGACTTTGATGGCAAATTTTAAAGGTATCTTGTAGGAAAAAGCTCGTAATTTCTTGCTAAGTTAGGTAAATCTGAACACTTACTAATAGTACTCCTTTTCCTAATGCCTGCTGATAGTACTTTGAGAGCAATGTGTTTATGAATTTCCCCCATTTTCTATTTATATCTCTTTCATTGTATGTTAACATATCCAAGTTTGTTGAAACAGTCCTTTTTGTTTATGTGATCCATAGGTTTAAATGGATGGTTAGAGGAGCCCAAGAAACCCAGGGAACCTTATGATTTGATATTATTTCCAGACTGACTGGTTATTAGTTTACTATCTTGTAGTGTTTTATATTTAGTTAGAGCTGATTGGGTGTTAAAGAGTTACTTAGAGGAACTATTAGAAATAATTTGTTTTAAACTACTCTTTATGAAAAATTGTAATACTATTGCCTTTCTCAGTTTAGGAGAACAGATTTCTGAGGTACACAAGACCAGAGGGTCAAGTAGTACTTATAACTTTTGCTGTTTACACATGCTTCAGAAATGCGGTGAGTTTCATATGCGGTAAGGTACATGGCACCTAAATATTTTTTGGATATTGCTAATTTTTAAAATCTATTTATTTATTTTTTTAATAATCGCTACACCTGATGTGGGCTCAAACTCATGACCCCAAGATTAAGAGTCCCATGCTCTTCCAGGCACTAGCCAGGAAGCCTCTGGATATTGCTATTTTTAATTTTCAATCTATCTTTCTTAAATATTTGAGAAATCACTTTCTGTTATTAGGAAAAATGCATTGCCAAACAACTTTGCAAAGGCCAGTACTGTGTGTGTGTGTGTGTGTGTGTGTTTCCAAAATCTTTATGCTTTTGGATTTATGAGACATGCCTACAGATATAAGGGATTTTTTTTTTTATTCTCCTGTTTTCTATCAATACAAATGCACATACACTATTTTTGCTATTTGTCCCAAAATTTATACTATTTTCTATGGAGATGACTGTTATTTTTTTGAATATGTGATGCAAGAATCACTTCTGAGAATTGGAATTTAGATCAAGTAGCTCAGCTTGTTTCCGTTTGTGCCTCTTGGGGAAAGGCTTTGGACTTAGTGCTCCAACTAATTTTCCATCCACTACTGCAAAGGAAATGACCAAACAGATTGGGAACTAGGAGAAATTCTATTGAAAATTCAAATCTTCGGGAAATCCTTAGGGACTTTGCTAAAAGGTGGCGAATAATTTTCTCTTTGTAGTGATCTACTAGTATTCAAAAACTCAATAGGGTTGAAAAAAATTTTTTAAGGTTTTATTTATTTTTTGAGAGAGAGAGAGAGTACAAGAGTCAGGGGAGGGGCAGAGGGAGAAGCAGACACCTTGCTGAGCAGGGAGCCTGACTTGGGGCTTGATCCCAGGGTTCTGAGCAGAAGGCAGAAGCTTAACCAACTGAGCCACCCAGGCACCCCAAGTTGAAAATTTTTTAAAAATCATTTGGGCTTTGAAAAAGCAGTATGCAGTTGGCAATTTATGTGTTTTTAGTTTACCAACATTTTGTTTTTGTCCCTATCCTTGGTTTCAGAAAATAAACAAGCTTATTGTGGCTAAAAACTTATATAACAATGTTCTGGCTTTAAAGGGGATGGAGGGGATGGGGTGGGGATTGCTATAACTGACCACCATTTTGGTTTTGTTAGCATTTTGTGAAAGAAGAGTTAGTAGAAACGACATAACCTAGTGAGGTGCCTTATCTGAGCCCAGTTCTGAACATCTTTTTCTGGTTGCCTTGTTCCCACTCTAGTAGCATGTATATTTTAGTTACTTTTGCACCGGGGATTAGTTAGCCTAAGCTGCTTCAACAAAGAGACCTCCAAGTAAAGATGCCTAAATAAGATGGAGGTGTCTTTCTCTTTCACTCCACAGGGCAGGAGAGCAGTCCAGGACAGCAGAGGTAGGACTCTCCACAGTTCATTTACTGCCTCAAGCTTCTCTAGCCTTATTACTCTTCATCCTCCATCTGTGTGGTGGAAATTGGTTCATCAGCACCACATCCAAAAGAATGAGGAAGAGAGCATGTGGTGGGCAATCAGTATCCTTTCAAGGACACGTGTAAGTTGTGATGTGTCAGGATATGTGATGTATAAGTTGGATGCATTACTTTCACTTACATTCTGTTGGCAAGAACAGGATCACATGTGGCTGGAAGGGAGGCTGTGAAATGTAGTTCCTAGTTGGAGAGTCATATGCCTTGCTAAAATTGGGGGTGGAATGTGGTTAATTGCTAAAAGGAAGAATAGGAGAATGGATACTAGGGCTTTTAGTCATCTTGGCTAAAGTCAGCAGCGTGCACCAAAACCACCATTCTCTCCTTACTGTTCACTGAGTTGCAGAAACCGAAAACCATCAACCTGAAGCCTAAGACCAATCTATTGCCTGAGATAATCCTACTCAAGTCCAGCAGTAATTTAAAAGTTCTAGGTCTACTTCAGGTGGGATCTAGAATGAACATTGCTACTCCAAGCTTAGTATTTGGGCATTGGTCAGATTTTCCTACTGCCCTGTTGAGGTTGTAGTATGCTTAGTGTCTGAGGCTGCATGAGATAGGATAGAACTTGAGATCATGGTCCCCTCAGGGCTATGTTATATTGTGGAGGTCATCTTATATCATACTTGCTTACTCAGCTTTTTCCAGTGTAGTCATTGAACTTGTATTTTCCAGTTATTGTGGTAGGTATTGGATCAGACAGGGGTCTAACTCCTATTTACATGATGAAAAAGACATAGTTCCTGCCCTTGAAAGATACACAGTCTGGTACTTTTTTCCAAAGGGAAGTAGGTATTTCTTCAAAAATACGTTCTGAGGCAACAAAGTTTTAGGAAACATCCCAGGACCCTAATACTACTATTCATCCATCATACACCAATATGCCCTTTGCTCATAGATTCCTTACAAGAAAAGCCTCTTTAGCTGACCTAAGTCCATCTCAGACCTGGCTTCCTGACTCTCCTTTCCATTTTGGGGGCTTGTTTTCTAAATCCACAGCAGCCTTAAAGTTGACCTCACAGATTCCTGGCTCATTCCCTTCTCTTTTGACTCCCTTAAGATTTCAAACATCTACTCACCTAGGCTGCATGGGTTATGATGGAGACCGTGACATTAGAGCCCCAAATGGGGATTTTCTTTTCATGTGTGTTATTTAGTTCCTGCAACCAGTATTTATGGAAGATGTTCTATGGCATGAAGCATTTGGGTACAAAACTGAGTAAGACATGGTTCTTGTTCTTTAGTTGTTCATCTTGTAGTGGAAGAAGCAGGTTTATTGAACAGAGTACACTGTCATGTAGTAGGCCCATTAGTGGAGGTAGAGGAGGGCAGAATATAGAGGAAGGAGTGTTTAATGTCTAAGGGAGTTGGGGAAGGTCTTCATGACATTTACATTGGATCTTAAAGAAAGAATGAATTCACCAAATACAAAAAGTCGAGGGTGGAGTGCAGCATAGTGGAGGAGACCTCCCAGACAATATGAATACCCTGTGCAAGGTTCTGAAGGTATGAATGATCGTGGAGTCTTTTCTCCTTCACCTTCACCTCCCACCCCCAAATTATCAGCACATCGTAAATTGTTTTCTTTGAAATGAAGATATTGTTAAAATAATACCAGTATGTCATACCTAGGTTATTTAGTTTGTAAGAATCTAAATCTGAACAGGACTGCTCTCCCAGTCAGGGCATGAAGACAGTTTGGTGTGGACTCTCTAGGGATGCTCAGGTTCTGAGTTTCCTTATCTTCAGAAAATATTCACATTTCATCTTGTAAACTTTATGTTTGTTTGTTAGTCAGTACACTGTTTTGGTAGCCAAAGTGCAGAAGCAGCCAAGGAGTTCAGGGCCATCATGAATTGTTCACATATTTGTTGAAAACTATCTATGTGGAAGTCTCTGTGCTAGGCTGTGAGGATCTAATGGTGAGTAAGAAGCTACATGATTCCTCTTCCCATAGAACTCCCATTCTGGAGAAAGGTATTAATTCATCAGTCTCACTAATGCTTATTCATGGAGGGTGAGGTGGGAGAAGGTGTAGGGTTCCAGGCAGAGGGCTCAGAATAGACAAAGCAGGGCGGTGGGAGGGTGTGTGATGTGTCCAGGAAGACCGGGCTGGCTGTAGGGAAGAGAGTGAAGGGGACGGGGGTGCGAAATGAGGGATGCCAGAAGAGAAACGTCGAGGCCAGCCTAGACCAAGTTAAAGATTTAGGTCTTTATCTTAAGAGCAACAGGAAGCCTTGGAAAATTTCAGATAAGATCTGACACAATCTAAGTTTTATTTGGAGGACGGATTATGTACCCAGGAGACATTTTTGGGTGTTACTTGATGGCCAAATGGATCTGTACATGAACTGTGTTATCAAATCAGAGAGAAAAAACTCCTTCTGGGAGGCAAAACCACGAATTTCTGCCTAAAAGTAGTAACAATATAGAAAATAAAACTTCACAAATTTTACATTAAAAACAAAAAACAAAAAACAACCCTCAACTAATGTTTACCCCTTATTGCAAATTAGGAACCGTGAGAAATGGTTTGCCCAAACCGTGTAGTAGGTTGGTGACTGATTCATTTCTGCCCTGCTGCATGGGGGAGATGGAGCCCTTCCTCCCCCCTTTCCTGCTTCTCACCCCTGCTGAAGCTTTGCCGATAAAGGAATCAGATTACTGTTCAGCTATGATGGCAGCCACTTCCTTGGCTCCGTTTCTGTCTCTGGGATTTCTGGTATTGCTATGGCCCATCCCTCGGTCAGCTTCCTGGAGGATGCAGTCCTGTCCTGCTGATACCAAGTTACCAGCCTCTACAGGAGTGCAGAGCAGGTGGCAATTGGAAAGCTGTAGCTGTGATATCAGCATGAACAATATTAGCTAACTGATGTTCTGGTGACAGTGAGGGGCCAACTGGACAGGTCTGCTCAGTTCATTTTGGAGACGCGTGGAAGATAAAGTTCCGTAGCGTTAATGAAAATTGTGGTTGTATGGAATGTTTTTGCCAAGAGATTGGCATTTTTTTACCAGAAATTTTGGTAAGTGAGAGACTTCTGAGTAATATGTCAATCACAGGGAGAGATCTGTCATTTTCTGTCGAGTTGAATAGGCCAGGGGAATTTCCTACCTTACTTACACTCACTCTTTTATGAATTATGAAGTATTATTTTTTCCTGGAGCCATCCAGAATGGCAGGGAGGAAGGGAGCTAGTCCATATATTCATTCTTACTCTGAGTGTCTCTCGGGTTTTCTGTCTTGGCCTGTTTATCACTGTCTCTCTCCGTGTGTCTCTCTCATGCTGCTTTTGCCTCCTTGGTAAGAAGCAGGAGTGGCAGGCGTTACAGGGTTTTCATGGGGACCTTTTCTTGGCAGCGGCGGGTGACAGGCTGGGGCAGTCCAGGAGTGGCTGGTGGGGGTGATGGAGGTCAGAATTCTAGTTTGGCAAGAGGCCAGGCCATTGGTAAGGCCAGTGTGAGAGTGCTGGGTGTCCGGGAGTCCAGTCCAGGAGTGTGGGTATCTCGTGGGCTGGGGCTCACGGGAAAAATGGGGAGTTCAGCATGGCGGCTGAAGGGTCGAGGTGTTGCCAGGCTGAGGAGGCCTGGGCGTGCATGCCAGCTTCAGCATAAGGCGCAGGCAGCCTGGCCAGATGAAGCAGGTGGGCTGCCGGGAGGAGGCTGGCATGAAGTTAAGTAGGTCAACAGGAGGCAGGATGCTGATTTCAGCTCTGCTGGCTGAAACCAGGGCCCCAGGTGGGGATAGAGAGGACCAGGCCAGCATTCGGGGCAGGCGTGAGGAATCCCACCCTAGAGGCAAAGAGCACCAGGGCTTCGGGTCGGGACTTAAAGAAGCAGTTGATACTTGTGGAGCACTGAGTGTCCATCAGGCACCATTCTGAGCACTCTCTTCTATCAAGGCTCTTAATCTGCATGATCATCTTAGGAGAATCCTCCTTTTATAAATGAGGAAGGAGAGGCACAGAAAGGCCACATAGTTTGCTGAGTGTTATCCAGCTGGGAAGTGGCACAGCGGGGATACTCGGGCAGCCTGGCTTAGGAGTCCCTGCTCCTAACCACCCTGTTTCATAGCATTCCTCTCACACTATGCCTGGGAATACCCTTCCCGCAAATGGCAGTGTACTGGGGGGGGGGGGGGGGGGCGGCTAGGAGCTGGGTGAGGCCCTGATTCCATACTACTTCTCTTCAAAAATGAAAAGGCCAATTCTTTGTGCCTTCTCATGTGCCAGGCACTTTCCATGTGCCCTTCATATATTAACTCATTAAGTTCGGAACTGTTATTATCTCCATGTTAGAGATGAGGCCCAGAGAGACTCCAGCTCCTGCCTCCCTGGATCGTAAGGTCTAAATTCAAACTCCGAAAACTACTAAAAGGGACATCAATTGTAGTGTTTTGTTTTATTTTGTTTTGTTTTCACTCCTTTGTCTGCTCTGCAGGTACCACCTGTCTGCAGGCACATCAGGGAGGAAACGGGGGTTACGATATTAATGCTTGCAGTGCCGCACATTCTAGAAGTAAACGAGTGGACTAATACTTGCAGAGCAGAAGAGGAAGAAGATCGTCCAGCACACTGTGTTCACTTCGTAAAACTTAAACAAAAAAAGCAAACAACCCCAAGGCTGAATTGGCAAGCAAAGGCCTTGGGCTTGCGCTTAAGCCCACAGAGAGCCAGTGAGAATCTTTCCCCTGACCTCCCAGAGTCCTGCTGTAGAACATATAACTGAACTGGCTTAGAAAAGTTAAATTCTGGAGAAATCTGGTTGGAAAATCGGATAGCAAATTCCCTTCTGCTTCCAAATCTATGCCAGTTGTCTTGTTTGTGGCTATCTAGAACTTAGAGCGAATCTGCACTGGCTCTTGGATTTTTTCTCCCTCCTCCCTTCCCTTCCCAAACAAGTAGAAAGGAGAAATGCTTGTCCCTTATATTCCAATGCCAATTCCATGGGTTTGTTGGACCACAAAGCCCAGCTCAGGTAAGGAAAAGGAATTCCATGTCGCTAAGTTTGAAGCCAACAAAAAACCAAACTCTTGCCTTGAGATACCAAAGAGAGCTTTCCTGATTTTTTTGAGGACCATAACATTTCCTCCACTGAATTGAGCTCAGTTGAGACATCTGGCAAGTTGTAAGAACTACCTCCATACCAAGAATCATGGGTCTTTTACAAAATAGAATTATACAGGCAATGCCTTTTCTTAAGGCCTTTTGACTTTGAACTGTTGATCGTAACGAGAAGTGACTTGAATGGAACTGGGTGAGACGCACGTTCAGCAGAGCAGCCTCAAAATGGGAGGCAGTCTTTTTTGGGGCTATGCAGTTTTGGAGGCTTCTCAGTATGAGAGGTAGGTGTGTTACGGAAACACCAACACAAGATGAGCCACAAGGTTTTCAGACTTGTTCTCACTGTAGCCTGATGTAGAAGCAGACTGGGGGTGGGGTGGTTTCTCTTTCATGTGCTCAACCAGTCATTTAACTGGAGAACTCTTCAAGTCCAAACCACGGGGGTGCCAGTCCCTTGGCTGTTTTTCACCCCTTGCTGCAGTGAGATTTGAAATTGGGCCCTCAGAACTTAGACCTGCTGGAATCCCAAGGCCCTTTTACCAAAAGCTAGGGACTTGAGATGATCTGAAACAAGCCCAGGAGGCTCCCAGGGACCTCTCACTACTTCTCAGCTCGTTCTCAGTTCAGAGAATCTCGGACAGAGATGGTCAGTTCCAAATTGTCTTGGAGTTAAGAGTTCATTTTTCTAGAAATTCCTCAGAGTTCCTCTAGGGAAGTCCAGAATGAATCTCTCTGTAAGGTTCATCTGGAACTCTAGGGTTAGCCTGGGGACTGGGTGAAGCCTTCAGATGACTTGCAGGTGCAGTGCTTATTCTGTGTAGATCTAAATCCTAGGGGCAGACTCCCAAGTCTCTTCACTGGTTTTCTCTTGTTTTTAGAACGAAAGTAGGAAGAGATAGGGGTTTTCCCACCAAAATGACCTTCTTCTATTTTACCAAATTCCTCCTGGGAACATGCCCACTGCTTCTCCTCCCTTTTCTTGAAAACCCCATCAAGAAGGGAGTGGGGAGGGGCACCTGGCTGGCTCAGTTGGTAGAGCTTGTGGCTCTTGATCTCGGGGTTGTAGGATTAAGCCCCACTTTGGGTGTAGACATTACTTAAAAATAAAATCTTTTTTTTTTTTTTAAGATTTTACTTATTTATTTATTTGAGAGAGAGACCGTGAGCGGGGTCGAGAGGGAAGCAGAGGGAGAGGGACAAGCAGACTCCACGCTGATCGCCGGGCTTGCTCAACATGGGGCTCGATCTCACAACACTGAGATCATGATCTGAGCTGAAACCAAGAGTCGGACGCTCAACTGACTGAGCCACCTGGTTGCCCCATGAAATATGTATGTATGTATGTATGTATGTACTTATTTTTAAGGATTTTATTTATTTATTTGAAAGAGACAGAGATAGCGACAGGGATAGCAAGAGAGAGCATGAGCAGGAAGGAGAGGGAGAAGCAGGCTCCTTGCTGAGCAGGGAGCCTGATGTGGGACTCGATCCCAGGACCCTGGGATCATGACCCAGACCAAAGCAGAGGCTTAACTGACTGTGCCACTCAGGTGCCCCTCATAAAATCTTCAAAAAAAGAAAGTGAGAAAGAAGGGAGTGGGGAAGGAACATTCAAGTATAAAAAATTATGGTTTTCAATATAGCAATTTAACCATTCTGGATATTAAAATGAGGGCTGGATCAGGTGACCTCTGAGGTTCTCCCACCTCTAACAGTTTTTGGTTCTGAGTCCAGCATTTTTTTTTTTTTTTTTTTTAGTGTCCTGGGAAGCAGACGAAGCCAGCCAACACCTGCTTCACATTTGTTCTTAGTCCTGCAGAGGTTGGATGTAGGGTAGCAGGGAGTAACTATAGGATGCTCTGCTCCATCCAGTGCCTCTCTCCTGATGTCCCACTTGCTTAGTGCATGTATTAGTATATCCCTGAATGAACCTCTGCTCCTTAAAAACTTCCCTTGGACCCTCACATTAGCTGCCAGGAGCACTCCAAGACCAAGAAATGAGGAGAGGAGCTGAGCCATGTCCAGTTTTCCCAGGAGGGAGCAATTTCTCTCATCTGGGTGGATTATGGAAGTGGATTGCCTCTTGCTTTGCCCCTAATTTAGTTGCCTATTTAAAGACACTCGGGAAATATCTACACTCTCAATGGAAATGGTAAAGTAAGGAAATGATCTAGAAAATCTTAAGGAGAGAAAAGACCCTCTTGCCTCAATTTTCTAGAGATTCTGGCTAAAATATCATATGGCTGTAGTTAATTATAATAATAGAATTTGATACAAGAATTTGAAGCTCCAGATCTTTTGACACAGTCCTCTTGCTTTATGGAGGAGAGAGCTGAGGGTCAGCCTGGCAAGTGACTCGCTCCAGGACACACAGGTGTCAACAGGGAGAGCGGACACTGGGTTTCTTTCTCTGGAATCCTGCCAGTTGCCTCCATCCTCTTCTGCCGTCCTCCCTCTGTGTAGGCACAGATATGAACCCTACCATTTTGGGGTTCTGAAGGACAGATGAGTCCCTTTGCCATCTTTTATATTTCAAAGTGACTAAGTATTGGTGCCGTTTCCAAGGCGTGCAGCTGTGATTGAAAGACATCAGGGGGTCAGTGCAGACCTGGAAGAACTGGGCTCTGCTCAACTGCTGTAGCTCTTGTGTTGCTTTTTGTGACTCCGGTTTGTCCCTTTACGAGTTACGCTTTTCAGAGATACTGGCTAGAAGGACAGGCCTCATTTCCTAGGTCCACGGCCAGCCAGTCACGCCTGTGCTGAGCTCCCGTGAACTGCAGCCATTGCCTTCCGGCTGACAAAGCAGGGTTGTCACTGATAAGTGTTTACGTTGCACTTTGGATTTCAAAGTTCTTTCTCGGAGTTCTGTCTTACCTCGGTTTGGCAGGTGAAGAAACTAAAGCCCGTAGAGGTGGTGACTGGTCCAGGGTCATCCAACCAATGAATGGTGACGTGGGTACTGGATTCAGAGCCTCTGAGTTTCTGGGTCATTGCTTACCCCAGTGAGTCATGCAGCTTCTCTAGATTATGTCCTTTGTCCACCACCAACTTCTTTTTTCCAAAGCTAGGCTGCCTTCTCATAGCGTGAGCTCTCCTTTTTCAAAGCTGCAGCACCTTATTGGTTGACCAGAAAGCAGTATCTAGGTAGGCTCCAGTGTGGGACCCGTCCTAAGTCAAACCGAGTTGTGGTGTGGTGGGAGCAGAGGGAGGGAGTGGACTTTTTCTTTTGGGGTTTGGGGAAGTGATCAGTGCTGCTTTAGGAATATTAAAGGTCTAAGTATTGGAAAGGGGATGAAGGATTTAAGTGAAAACACTAGCTGTCACAGGTTCAAAATGTCAAACTAAAAAGACATTAAACATTTTGCATCTAAATAAAAGCCTTTGAGAGACTTTGGGCTTCTTTTTCAAACTTCACTAGTTGGGTCACAGAGGTCTTTTCTTGCCAGTGGGGCAGAGAGACTTCAGTGAGAACACTGAAGACCTCTACAGTAGAAATTCCCACAAGAAATCTTACTTACATCTGTTTATCATATCCATTTTTCCTTTACCTTCGTGGTTTTGTTTTGTTTTTTGTTTTTTTTTTAATGACTTCTTGCCCATTTGACTTAAATTGCATCTGTTAAGCACAGATGCTGGATGGGAGTTCATATCTGTTTGCCTGTCTTTGTACAATATTCTCTGAAAATAAAATTTCTCCTTTGCTCCCCCCACCCATTGCGAATTTAATTAAGAAGGTGAGCAGTCGTGTTTAAAGTATTCAAGAGTCTGCCTTTCCAGACATTCCGAGCAGCCTCTCAGATATTGCTAAGTGTGGATTGCAGAACTGCACAGTGCAGGCGAAACAGGAAGCAGCTCCTTGCTGGGTAGGATGCTCTGAGGCGCCCTCCACTCTCCGAGGGAACACTCTTCAGCTGACTGAAGCAGGGAAGCTGAGCCAATCACAGGCCACTTTCCTAGCTCAGTCACCAGTCTGTGCTTGAGGAAGGGTTTTGCTTTCTTATGCTCTGTATTGGGAAGGCAGATAAAATGCCAGGGCTGGACTGCCTCTGGGGATAACCTCACCCTGTGTGATGTGAATGAATAGCATCTTGCCTGGTAAATCCCGGGAATTGATGAGACAAGTGCAGTCCTTCCAACGGGCCTTTTCTGTCTTTTAGCTGTAGCCGTGGCTCCTGTAGCAATTTTATTTTTGCCTTGACAGAGGTGCTCTGGATTATCAGACCTCCATGTATGACAATTTGTACCTGCATGGAATTGAAGACTCCGAGGCTGTAAGTATCTTCACAGATAGCTGATTCCCTCTTCCCTCCTCTCCCTCCTCCCACTCACCCCCCCAACCCCATTTCTTAGGCAACGCAGGGAACATGGAGCTGAAAGCCAACATCATTCGGGCGCTTGCTAGCTGCTGTGTGAATGTTCTCTGTATAGTTCAGAGTGAGCTGAAATTATGTTTTATTATATAATTTCTTGTCAAGCAAAAAAGAAACTAGGGTGGTAGCCAAGGCATCTAAGAGTGTAAGCTGTTTGTGATTTATACATTACTCAGTCCACGTTTGATCTCACAAGGGGTAACTGCTCCTTGTAGATCCGCTTAAACTATGCAGAAAGTGCCTATGTTTTCCAATAGAAGGGTTCAGAGGAAAGGCTCATTCATTATATAATACACATTGTTTAGTGAGCTAGCATGAATGGAAGTTGCTCAGCTGTAGCTGTATTATGTGCTTTCTGACCAAACAAGTGGTGCAGATCTACTGCTTCTTTGTTAAGGAAATGAGCTGCAAAGGTTGTGGTCATCTAACAGCCCAGTGCAGAGGCAGAGGCTAGCGCTCCGCCACTCTACCCTGGAAGACTGAAGTAGGCTCACGTGTGTTTTGGTTTAGAAAACTGGACGCCTTTCCTTCCGTAGGTCAGGCTCATGTCATCTATTAAGATCAGGATGAAAATGGTTTTCTGAAAGCCCTAAAATCATACCACCAGAATGTTAGCTTGCGGATATAGGGTAAAGCTGATGACTGAGTCTTGCTTTCACTCTGTGCTAGTGGTAGTTCTTGATTTTTCCTCAATCATATTGAAATGTTGCAAGGTAAAATGATTTGGGGTGGCTGATGGGACCTGCTGTGGGGAGTCTGAATTTTATATGAGTGAAATGCCATACATGCTGCTACATTTGAAACAGGAATGTGTTATATAAGATTCCTTGGCTAAACCACCAAATAAACAAACTATAACAACAACAACAACAACAACAACAGAGCCCCATGGTACATGTATGTCAATGCAGACGGATGTATCAAACTGTGCTCTCTATGAAAGATAGAAATCCTCTGTTCTGATGAGGCATTCCATTTTTCCTCCTTGTCTCGGTGTTAGCTCTGACTCTAACTCTGTTTCTGCAAAGTCTCTCTGCATGGTGCCCAGTGTGCTCGTAAATTATCCCCACTGCCAGCTGATCGCAAGGGGCTGTAGTTTGACATGTTGGTGGCTGAAATAGAGGAAGTCCACACTTGCGAGTGGGGTGGAAGAACTATAGGAGTTCAGTAAGCCAGCTTCCCCAGCGGGGTCCTTCAGGAGGCCTGATCGTTTCTCATACCCCTTCTGTCCACACTCAGTTGTGAAATGTGTGAGGCCTTATTGAATTGTAACTTTTATTTGCGACCATCTGTTTTAACTCGGGCGCTGCATGGCACTTCCGTGGACAGGAGTTCTTTCGGAATCACCAGTTATTTTAGAAACCGGCTGGAATGAGCAGAGTCGGCTAGGAACTAATGTACCCATCACCTTGTTCTCTAGAACTGTGTAAATTTCAGATGCACTGGTTTGGAGGGAGGCCATTATAAGTACGAAAACATTTCCCCCCCTCCTTTTGGTCCAGCCTCCCAGGACGGCCGAGTTTCACTGTGGGGTGGGAGGTGCAGAGTGCAGTGCTTTGACTGGTGGTAGTTGATGGCGGGTAGTGCTAGGTACTGCAGTGCTGTGCTCCTGGTGACTCAGTGGTGGCCAGCAGCCTGAGATCCTCGGGGATCTGCGGAGGCGAGGAAGGTGGGAAACCCAAGAAATGAAGAGCGGCATCTGGCCGGTCCTCACTTAGAAGTACGGGAGGCTTTCAGTGGGCTGGGATTGAAAGTGTGTCACTGAAATCAGAGGGGAAGGCAGAGGTGTTTGGAGGGATGAACTGGCTCAGGATGCTCATTTGAGTTTATTTGTTTTTATAAGGAAGAATAATGTGATGTGTTACCCACGATGGTGTGACCAAAGCTTCAAGCCAATGGAGAAGACTAGGCCTAAATAGCTGACCCGGTGAAGTGACAGATAAAGCCACACCTGGAGTGCCACATCCTCAGCAGTCTTTCTCAGTGCTAATGCATTTATGGCTGTAAGTGTGGGGGTTCGCCCAGACTGGAGCAGAGCTCTCGGAGCAGGGCTGCTGGATAGGTGTGAAGAGGCTTTTCTCAGATGACCAGCTGCAGTCCAAGAATATACAGGCACTAAAAGCTGAGTACGGCACTTTCTCGGGGGGGTCGGGGTGCCGTCCGCCTGTGTCCTACCACTCTGTGCTGTTGGAAATGTCTTTGTGGGGTGTGTGGGAGTTTAACATGGGATAAGTGATTGTATTCAGTGTGTTCACACAGTAAGTCTGTAATAAGATCATCTTGCCTAGGGACTGATGAAATTTTAGTCTGAGTAAGGATAAAGCATCATTATACACTGTTAGCACCTCACATCCCCACAGTAAGAGAGAGATTTGGGTCCTGTTATGCAAGGTTTTTCTTGAGATTCTGGTCCAGGGATAGATATTATCCTTCTAATAGCCTAGCTTTTCACTTGTAACTTGGGCATTTCATGCACTGTATGTATAAAGAGAGAGGGACAAGGACCATGTGGGAACACACCTGAGTCTGGGCATTTTAGATTCTTGAGTTCTGTGGAGCCTTTTGGGACAAGTCCATTAGTTTCTGCTCTGGTTTCTAGGAGAATAGTTGATTGTTTGCATCATTCAGAATATAAGGAAGTGCAAAAGATGATTCAGTGCCCCACAGCAAAGCTCTGCATAGGAATGAGAGATTTCACGCAGAACATCATGTTACTCCTTTTGTTACCTTGATGTGGATCATGGAATGTGTGCTCCTGAATGAGTACATACCCGGACCAGGCCAGTTACAAGAGATCGTGCGCACAGACTCGTACTACGTTGTCTTCCGTGTGAAGGCTGCCTTATCCCACCTTCACTACCTGCGCTTGGTCTTAATAGAGGTCCAGGTGGCCAAGATGCTTGTCACTGACGGAGCCTCCCAGATACACTATGTGTTTTTTATCTGATTCACAATAGATTTTGATAGATCTGCTCCTTGTTTTATAAACGGATTCATTGTGTATGTTCACATTTGTGAAATCACGAGTAGATTTCTTTTTTCATTCAGCAGGTTTATTACACAAACAATAGCAGTGATGTTTTTACGGGTATAATGGAAGAAGCAGATAAGTAGAAGTTACCTAAAAATCCACCACGAGATAATCACTGCTAACATATTGATTTGTATCTTTTCAGACTCTCAGTGCACATCTATATGAATATGTCATTCTAAACCTGCCACTGTATATTGCATCCTTTGCTGTGAAATGGTGTTCTCAGCTGATAAAAGATTCAGCACACTAGAACTAGACTGGCCTGTGCAAAAGGTGCTTTGCACAATTTAAATCTTCTACGTGGGCCTTCTGGAATTTTGAGCGCTTTAAATGAAATATAGACTTTTAATTAGAGTATTTTGTAAAGTGAAGTCAGGGCTATTTGCACATAGAATTAATAGTTGATTTCTCTGACACAGTTGCTTCCATCTTTAAATGCTTACATTCTAAAGTGCTTCGAGGGAGAGACCTGAGACTTTCTCAGCGAAAAAGATAATCAGATCATAACTCAGGGCATTTACTAGAGAGGAAAATGTATCCTTGGAAATGTTTCCACTCATAGAAAGGAGCCTAATGTATTTACTAATACTGTTAGAAATCTTATAGGTGTAAAAGTTAAAGTGAAGGTGAATTTACAAACTGTAATGTGTATGTAATATCTGTGTGTGCATATAAAAGCACACCTTTAAATTTATATGTATCTATACATTATTAAAAGTATAACTATATGCTAATTATTTAAACTATTCATTTTCTATAAGCTGCACAACTGTGTACGTTTGCCTACATGTCTGTGTACCCATAGTTGTACACCCTCTATACACCCCGGTACATTCGTATATAGATATGCTCCATGCTTTGCTAATTGATGGTTAATGCCAAGTGGGAGATTTCTGCCATACAGCTTTTGGAGGAGGAAAAATAACTGCTTTTGACATAAAGGAAGATACCCGAGAGGGTTGAAAGGCACACAGCCACAAGAGAATAAAGAATTGCTGCTGTCAGAGATACGATAAAGTTATTTTAAATATGAAGTTACGTCCTTGTGCTTGCTAGGAAGGAGGATCAACTTCAAAGAGAAGGCTTTGTGTGTTTAGGGACATTTGGGAAACCACGGTAGGCATATTAAGGATTAGATTCCTTTTGGAAACGGGAAGACTGGAGGTCTTTATGGTTTGGGAGATCAGAGGACCTTCCGGGGTCAGAAAGTCTTTTTGGTCTATTTCTAGAGAATGAGACCTGTTCTGTTAAAGAATCCAAGGTCTGTTTGTTGGCATCACTGGCCAGAGAGTGATTCTGGTATTTGCTCAGAGTCTAAGTGAATGATGAACAGAAATTTCTGTTCAATCAGTCAATTCTTAGCAATGATGGTTTTCTAAAATGTATATTGAAATGATTTCTAGATGTAATTGTCATTGAGCTAAAGAGAGAAAGCCCTTAAATCTGATCAGAATCCATGAATTTGCCTCTCCAAGGTCATCATTCTGGCTACTTTCTTTGTCATTTCCATTTTCAAGTGACAGAGGGATGTGTTAGGATCAGTTCCCCACCTTTTCTCTGGGACTTCTGCATCTTCTTTCCTGCTGGTGTTCTTCCTATTAGATTATGATGAGTCAGTCAGGATTTTAGAATATAGTCCTGTGACTCCATATGTGCTTAGTGAACACTACATTTTTCTGTGGTACAAGGTATTCTGTAGGAAGGTCAGCAATAATTAGGGTTATTTTAGGAAAAGGTGGGCAGGCATCCTTGCCTTAGCCCTTCTGTTTCTATCCGAGTTCAGTGCGGACCTTATTTCTATGTGGGTGGTTCTCTCATTATTCTGTTCACCATCTCCTTTTACTATCCCTTACCTGGGGAAACTGAGCCACCCGAAGAGCACAAGAAGACAGAACTGGACTGTTCTCATTTTCTCTTTTCTCTCTTCCCTCCCCCACTAGTCCTTGACAGTGATCATCACGTCATGAGCTCACATATCCATGAAGCTGAGTTAAACATTATACCAAGAAAGTTCTGTAGATGTAGACTCTGCAGCTGATCTAAATCAGGCTGATTTACTTGCCTTTTTTACTGTGCCTCCATCAGGCCTCGTTGACTTCAAAAACAGAAATAGCTCTAACCCGCCACCCTGCTAAGGACCCTGGCATGTGATCTTACTTGAGACAGGGCCCCAGAGGGCACTGCTTAGTGTGTAAACTCGAGGGAGTTTGCAGTTCATAGAAAATCATGGCAAGCAGATTGGGAGTTGTAGATTTTTATGCCCTGGGCTTTGAACTTTTTAAGATTCTGAGCGTGTGAATCTAAGATAAAACTGTGCAGCCATTTTTACAGTACTTCTGGGTATGCCAAAGGGGAGGTGGCTCAGATGGCTCACATGATAGTTTGCAAGATCGAAATAGATCAGTACTTGGTCTCACTCTACATTTATGTATTCTTTTATAACATAAATGTATAGTTCTAGCAATAAATATTTTTCTCTCATCTTAAATGGTGCCACTATGTCAGTACATTTTTTTTTTCTTTTGCATCATTCAAGAAATAGTGAGGGGCACCTGGCTGGCTCAGTTGGTGGAGCATGCGACTCTTGATCTCGGGATTGTGGGTTTGGGCCCCACATTGGGTATAGAGATTACTTAAAAATAAAAAAAAAATCTTAAAAAAAAAAGAAATAGTGAAAAGTCTTAAACTTGAAACAGGATGTTTTGAATTTGCTTTCAGCCCTTTTGTTCAGGGGAACTGATGGAAGGGATACATTCTAACATGAATACTGGCAACTGTCAATTGCTCAAGAGCTTGATTGTGTAGTTTGTGAATAACTTAGTTCTCTTATTTTGCCATTTTAATCCTATTACTCTTTAATCTTTCTTTTCTTTTTAGCTTGAGCATAATATAACACTGACCTTCAGTGTTACTTCTCTATTAGCAGATTTGTTGAGAAGTTTGGTGAGTAAAAGGGTTGTAGTTAAAATTGTTTCTCAATCTTTTTTTAAAATTACTTTTTGTACTTTGTATTACAAAACAATAATGTAGTGTAATAATGCTGGGATTAAAAGCAGAGACTCCACGCAAGATTTCTAGGGATGACATCCCAGCTCCCCACTTCCCAGTTTGTGGCTTTGGGTACATTTCTTAGACTTGCTGTGCCTCAGTTTCCACATTACTAAAGTGTTAATAGTAATGAAACCTACATCTTGGGTGGTTTTGAAGATTAAATAAGGTAGTATGTGTAAAGCCCTTAAAACATGTGTTTTCTGCTATTATTATTATACATATCATGAATATATTTATGCTTTTGGCATGCTCCTTTCTCTGCAGGTTTGGTATTTCCATCTAATCCTTTAGTTTATTTTCAGAGCATTTGCATGGTTTGACAGTGCTTTCTAAAAATATTATAGTGGGGGGCGCCTGGGTGGTTCAGTCATTAAGCGTCTGCTTTGGGCTCAGGTCATGATCCTGGGTCCTGGGATCGAGCCCCGCATCGGGCTCCCTGCTCAGTGGGAAGCCTGCTTCTCCCACTCTCACTCCCCCTGCTTGTGTTCCCTCTCCCGCTGTGTCTCTCTCTGTCAAATATTAAAATTAAATAAAAATCTCTGTCAAATATTAACATTAAAAAAAAATGTTAAAAAAAATATTATAGTGGCTGTCAAGTGGAAGAATGTACTGATGTCCTAAGGCCTTCTGATTAGTTTGTTGTATTTTGTTTCAGAGAAAGAGGCAGTAGAATCTAATTGAAAGAGCACTAGGAGTTGGAAGTCTTGGTGTTTGCCTCTTATTAGTAGTGACCTTGGTCAAGTCATTTGATCCCTCCGATTCTCAATTTTCCTTCCTATAAAATGAAAACACTTGGTTAGATGATTTCTA
Source organism: Mirounga angustirostris (assembly GCF_029215605.1). Taxonomy (NCBI): domain Eukaryota; kingdom Metazoa; phylum Chordata; class Mammalia; order Carnivora; family Phocidae; genus Mirounga; species Mirounga angustirostris. The sequence continues at coordinate 118,266,376 of NW_026991711.1, read as the reverse complement.
AGGTTTTTCTACATCTAAAATTCTGTTCTGTTTGTCAATAAGCAATTTCTTCAGTTTGGATACAAATACCACCATATGCCATTTGCTTTTTGAAATGATCAATTACCATGGTGTGTTGTGCATACTGAGTAAGGTCTCTGTATTTGGTCCCTGAGTCTGAATGTTTGGCCTTTTCAGAATCTTTGAAGGAGGAAAGTGTATATGGTGCACATCTTTGAGAGGACTAGATTTTTGAAAAGGGGGGATGTTTTATTTAAGACTTTTAACTCTAAAGCCAAAGGATGCTTTGTCTGTTGCTCATTTGCTTGCCAATACCCACATTGCACTTCCAGCCCACAGTGATTTGAGATGGAAACACTTGAGTCTCATCTCTAAGAAAAAAAATCAAAAGCAAATGCTTTTTGAGAAGTAAGCTTCTCCTAACTCTTATTGATAAGTGAGGAGTGGTATTTCTGCTTTAAATGATTTGTATCTTTCCATCTTGGCCAAGTTGTCTTAGCTATCACTAGGAGACTGTTGACAAGAAAAAAGTTTAAATAATTATTTTATGATTGTTACGTTGCTTAATCATCAAGAATGTTTATTGTTTGGTGTTTTCTTGCTTTACAAAATTTTCTTCAGCTCATCATTATTATCCTTTGGGGTGTACTAAAAGCAATAATCAATCAATTAGAAAACCCCAGGAATATAATAAATTCTAGGAGACATTAATTATTTTTTAAAAAGTCATTCATTACTTTTAAAAGGAGTCACTGTGCCTGATCTGTTTAATTTTCTTCTATGATAAAATGAAAGGCCAGAGGATAGAAGAAAAGGGGCAATCTTTACCTCAGTCCAACCTCTCAAATATTCCCTTAAAGAGTGTTTGAATGAAGTAAGAGTTGGAAGCAAGTATCTATCATGAAGGCAGAAAAATGTGGTGAATATCATGCTAAAATATTTGGTCAACAAATTAGTTCCCTGGTTTGTTTCCAAAGAGTCATTATTTATAGCTTAATATCATTTAATTTTAATTGATGTCCCAGAGATTAATGTCTTGGACTTATTTGATTCAATGGCTCTATTGATCTAAGGGACAGAATTAAGAATTTATCAGATTTTCAAATCATCTCACTTTTTTAAAAAGATTTTATTTATTTATTTGAGAGAGAGAGAGAGCACGAGAAAGAGGAGGGAGTGATGGAGGAGAAGAAAATGAAGAGGGACAAGCAGACTCCCCGCTGGGCACAGAGCCAGATACAGGGCTCAGTCTAACGACCCTGAGATCATGACCTGATCCGAAATCCAGATTTGGAAGCTTAACTGACTGAGCCCCTTAGGAGCCCCTATATCATCTCATGTTTAATCATATTGTTAATGCTTAGAATATAGGAATGGAATTAAGATAAAGTTGATAAGGTAGGGAAACACAGAACATGCTTAGTTGTCATGCTGCACTTTTGTGAAGTGCTAGGCTACTGAAGAGTAGAGTAAGGAATAAAACCAAACAGATCAAAAAGACCTAGGTAGATATTTGATTAAAAAAAAAAGACCACTTTGATGGTCATGTTTAATTAATTAATAATTAATAAAATTATTAATTTTATATACCAACAATTTGGTATATAAAACCTCTTCCTAGATGTGCATCTTCCTAGAGTGCCAATGTTATTTTTTTTAATATTGTAACAATTTTTCAAGTCTTATATTGTATTTTATTAATCCTAAAGCTCACATTCCCTGCCTTCCACCCCCAACATTTTGATATATCTAAAATGGGGCTACATCTTTTTTTTTTTTTTTAAGATTTTATTTATTTTGACAGAGAGAGAGCACAAGCAGGGGGAGCGACAGGCAGAGGGAGAGGGAGAAGCAGGCTTCCCGTGGAGCAGGGAGCCCGATGTGGGGCTCGATCCCAGGACCCTGGGATCATGACCTGAGCCGAAGGCAGACACTTAACTGACTGAGCCACCCAGGTGCCCTAAAATGGCTCATAGCTCTATTGGCAGTTTTTTTCCCCTAGTGGTACATAATCTAATGTTGGTTTTTAAAATCATTGGTATCTTAGGGGCACCTGGGTGGCTCAGTCGTTAGGCATCTGCCTCCGGCTCAGGTCATGATCCCAGGGTCCTGGAATTAAGCCCTGCATCAGACTCCCTGCTCGGTGGGAAGCCTGCTTCTCCCTCTCCCACTTCCCCTACTTGTGTTCCCTCTCTTGCTGTCAAATAAATAAAATCTTTAAATAAAATAAAATAAAATAAAATAATTGGTATCTTAAATTCAGTGAAATGAGGTTTTAGGAGAAAATGTGTAAATAATACAAAACTATATAGGATGAAAAATTGGTTTTCCTTAACAACCTCCCAACCTATTCCTCTCTCCACAGGTAGGTGTTTTTAACAATTCAGTGGGTATCCATTCAGTCTTTTTTCCTATACATTGACCAACATGGGTATTTAGAAAAACATACTTACAAATGCACATATCATATTTGTAATTTTAAAAAGCATGAATAAGAACATAATAAATATTGTCCTGTGACTTTTTTTCCTCAGAAAAAAATGTACCATGGATGTTTTTCCATATCAATTTATTCTTTTTTCACAAACTGAGTGACATACTGACTGTATAGTGTGGATTTGCCATAACGAATTTAGCCCACTGGTAGATTTAGAATATTTCCTGTTTTTCAATCCTGTAGCTAAATGCTACAGTTAACATTCTTATAGAGGAATATTTGTGTACACATGGAGCATTTCTCCAGAACAGCCTTCTGGAATTGCTGAGTTAAATGATTAGCACATTTTAAGATGTATATATATGGATTGGTATGTATTGTAAGATATTTTTATATTAAAATAAACACCCTTTTTTGATTGAGACTAAAGGAAATTAGCTCAAAATGAAACATAAGACTTCGAAGAAGTGTTCTTGGTTGTGGGAAGCAGCTCTAGGCTATGTATGGCCTCCAGGTTTCATAAGAAGAATTTGTCTACTCTCTGTTGTAAGAATTGGGTTCTTGAAAACCCACAAAAACTTGTGAAGTTCATCCCTCTTTATTTTATAAATGGAAAAACTGAGGCCCAAAAAGTTTAGGCAACTTGTGCAGAATGACCCAGACAATTTATGGTGGAGCTGGACCTGGAACCTTCCTCAAGTATCTCACCAGAGCACTCTTCTTTTCATGATGCCAAATGCAAGGGTTAATAATCTAAAAAATTGGAATAACAAAGGCTGGTAGAGTTGTATTATTTGCATGGTGCTTGCTTGACAGCTTACAAAGCATTTGGGAGTTGGGAGAATTTCCAAAACAGAGAACAGATTGCTCTCTGACCCCAGTGGTGAGACCTTTATCTACTTGGAATCCAGATTAGAGTCCCAATTTCTTTCAAGCTTTCTTGTTTGATATTGTTTTCTGTTATGGTTCAAAGTCCCCATTTTGATGGATTGAAATGACAACACATCCACAAAACTTAGACGAACATAAAAGCTCAGTGCTAAAGAACGTCTGAAAGAGGTTTTGTGTTTTAGGGAAATGTTAGAATTCTCATTATTCGTATGCAGGTCTTGATGGCAGTTGCACACGGATGCTACATTTGGCCTTAGCCAAGAGTACCAAAGTTCCATTTTTATTGTTTCTCTCATTTTCAATTCATCTCCATGAGCTTCCAATTCAGGGAAACGTTTGCATGACTTAGTAGTGATATTTTTAAAAGTAAAAGGGATAGCAATATTTGTAAAAGATCAAAGGAACTCTAAGTTATGAGTGGGGTTCCTTCAGAATCAGTCAGAATCCCTACAGAAAAACAGCATCCTCAAATTAGGATAACTTGAGAGGTTTAATAAATAGAAGAGGTGTAGGTAGGGTAGAAGGAAGCCACAAGGGATACCACAGTACTCCCAGGGCTGGTAACTGCAGAGCTGTTAGCACCTTTAGGCCCAACAGAACCAGGAAAGGGCAAAAGCATGGTTATGGGAACCTGGGAGGGATGAGTTCTGTCAAGAAGGCTACCTTGAGATGGATGCAGTCTTCCTTGGGGAGGGATATCCTCAGCCTACGGGCATCCCACAGGGAGGAAGCCAGGGGATGTATACTCCAATCTCATTCTCTTCCCTTACTCTGATCTATGCTAGGGTTCTGATTGGCCAAACACAACCAGAAGCCAAAGAGCAGAGCTTATAGGTCAGCAACAACACACTGTGAAAGCAGAGTGGGGGTGGGCTGGGTGTTGATCCGGAGAGGTAAATGGATGTTGGTTTCATCCACATCACTGATGAGCCCTGTCTGACTTATATCGGTGTCAGTAGATGAAATCATGCAGTTTGAAGGCATTCCTAAACCACACTTCTGAAGCTGTTAGTGAAGCTCTGAAGGAGATGCTGTTGGTCATTTTCCATTGGAGGTGTGTGTTGGCTTTCATATGTCTCTAGTTCCAGTACAAATGGTGACCTGGATTTTAATTCCTGTACTGTTTATTTATTTATTTACTTATTTATTTGAGAGAGAGAGCGAGAGTGGGGAGAGGAGCAGAGGGAGAGGGAGAAGCAGACTGTGCTGAGTGCAGAGCCTCATGCAGGGCTTGATCCCACGATCCCAAAATCATGACCTGAGCCAAAATCAAGAGTTGGACGTTCAACAGACTGAGCTATCCAGGTGCCCCTGTACTGTTTTTTAAAATTATTATTAAGATTTGGAGTACTTCAACAAGGTCTAGAAATGGGATAAAATAAAAGGTTTAAATGTTAGTGTTGTGGAGAAAGCTTGAGAAGCTAAGCTATGTGGGCTTCCATGATTGCCTTAAATATATGAAGGTCTCTGCTGATACTAAGCAGATACAGAAGAACGGTCAGCTGTGGGTCAGCTGTGCTCCGCTGTCATGACCAGACTAAAATAATTCTTAGGATTTCTCCTCAAGTCGTAGAAACAGAAACAGTGGGAGGATTGGTGGGAGTAAGGATTAATGTCATGAGATTTTACAGTTCTGACAACAGCCTCCTTATTAAAAGATACATGGACTAAGTGGGGGCAGGAAAGTCAAGAGGAGTGTTTCCTTGACAGTGTTGGAAGCAGAACTTGTTTTGTAAGGTAGAGGAAGCCCTTGGAAAATATTAGCTTGGAGGTCAGGCCTCGTCATTTTTAGTGAAGCTAAGCAGACCTTGGTTATCTCTATTAAAAAGTCAGTGTTGACTGCTTGCTGGTTATACAGTGCGTAAAATTTGTAAGAATCCATTGAACTGTACACATAGGATATGTGCAAGTTTCTTTATGTGTGTGATATACTTCAATTAGAAATTTGGGGAGTCTCTTTTGGGAAAACAAATGTAACTAGTGGGATTCTGGGAGCTGGGATTAAGATTAGGAAGGATATAATAAAGGTTCTTGCTTCTAATTGTTAGGAAGCGTAGAAGGGAGTAGATTCATATGCTGACCATGTGCTGGAGTCCTGAGTTTAGAAACAGCACTAATTCTTGACCAGTGGACTAAGGATGGGACCCATGAGTCATCATTGGGAGGTGGGTAAACCATATTCTTCCAGTGCCCAGAGTGGAAGACTTTCTCATTGGGTGATGCTCATCTTGGCCTTTTGTTTCATGCTCTCTCTGGGACAGGTCACTATAGTGGTGGTTACATACCTATATGTGGCAGATGCCTCACTTCTCTGAAAACCATGATTTTTAAGGTAAGGAGGACTCTGGGAAGTAGATTTTCTCCCCTCCTCTAGCATGGTCTGCAGGGTCAGAGCCAAGCTGTTCTTGGGGTGAGAGCTGATCCTTATGCTTCAGAACTGTGCCAGGGCTTCAGCAGAAAGCCAGTTCTGGTGACAGGGGATAAAATGATGATTGCTGTGAGTCTTGGTTGAGGTTATCGAAATAAGGTCCTAAGGTTCAGATGTTTACTCCTGGAAGACTGTGTACTTGGTATGTGGATGTACACACTCAATAGAGAAGTACTGAGTAAGTCTCTAAGTGTATGTAAGGAACTAGATTAAAGCCAAGCTAGCATACATATTACATGAACACTACTTGAATGTTTTCATTTTCAAAATCTACCTGCTTATAAAATAACATATGTTATTTTTAGAGACTGGTTTCTTATATTATTTTTATAGCTCTAATTCTAAATTATTATTAGCATGGAGTGCAGTCTTGCAAGAAGGATGAGGTGGGTCTTATAATTGAAGTACACTGTTACCATTTGTTGTTATAGATGCTTTCATTAGCTGTGAGAGAGGGAGAGAGAGAGAAACTCCTTGGATCAAAGCTTAATATAAAGAACAATGCAAGATACAACTCTAAGGATTTTATTAGGATTGAATAGTATGTTGATAAGTATGTATTGTTTTGCCCTGGTTTTGAAATATACACTGATATAAAGGTAACTAGAAGAAGGTTGTTCATGCTACATTCCAAACTTTGTATAAATTATCCAAAAAAATTTTAAGAGAAGGAAAAATAAAGAAGAATATAAATAAGATAGAAAAAGGACAAGGAAATGCATAACGTAGATTCTGTGAATCTACATTTTTGATTCATATCCCTTTTAACTAAAATATATTCTGGCTGTAAGATGTGCATCTAGTTGTTAGATTTTTCATTTGAGTGTTGCATTTACATAGAGAAGCTGGCTTTTAAATGCCAGCCAGCAGCCAACTCAAATACTGAAGATTTGTCTAACTCAGTGACTAGTTTAGTAAGAAGATATCTTGAAGACGTTGAGGGGGAGGGCACACATCAGATACCTTGTTCTGGAAACTCAGCCAGAATTCTCTCAGTTGTGATCTATCTGATTCTTAGAGTATTTGAGTTTTTAGTTCCTAATTTAGGGATTGCAAAGATGCTGTGAGCATAAAACCTCACTTCTGCATACTTAATGAAAAATGGATAGTTTCAAAGCTCTAGAATGACTTCCTGGAGAAAACTTGAGGATACTCAGTAGGCTCTGGCTATAAACTATGACCATTTCTGAGAAGCGTAAAAAGTGCCCATTATCCCATAAGCATTATGTTACATGACATCCAAGATCCTCTACCCAATGATACTTATAGACTCTGGAAGCATTTCTTGATTTACTGATTGGAACTTCCGCTGGGTCCTGAGTCTCCAAGGAATGTTTGGACCCTTCTGCTATACTGAGGACAGGTCAGATACTGATAGGTATTCCTCCTCATTGTACCTACTTTTCAGTTTCAAAGAGCTCTCTTTTTTTTTTGTGTGGACCACACATAATATTAGTGTTTTGCAGAGCATAGTATGGGGAAAATTATTTGCAGTAGGTAATAAGGAGCTGTTGAAAGATTTTTAAACTGGAAAGGTGTGATCAGACATACATGGGTCAGAGTGGAAGATGGATTTGAGGAGGGAGAATTCAGGCAGGGAGTCCAATTAGAAAGCTGTTGAAATAGTGCAGGTGTGAGGTGGTGTAGGCCTCAACTGGGGCAGTAGCAGTGGGAATAGAGAGGAGGAGGTAAACTGAGAAATACTTAAGTCATCAATGCAGCAGGTTTCATGACTAATTAGCTTAGGAAGGGAAGGGAGTCTGGAAGGAGCCCCTCCACTTCTGGCTTGGGTGGCTGACAGGATGATGGTGTCACTGAGGTTGGCAAACTAGGCCATTTCTTCTGATGCCTTTGGAACTGACCCAAGGGAGCTCCGGTTAGAAGCAGGGTCCAGGTTCTGAAGTTTTCAGTCCTTCAGTTGTTGATCTTGATTCCTGGCTGAGAAAACTGCTGGCTTCATCCCAAGGTTATGAAATAGTTTTGTTCTAGACAGCCAGGACCCACAGTGACCAGGAATTGGCTATAGAATAATTATGTTCTAGCTCTATGCATTCTGGCCCCCATACCCATCTTTCTGTACCTTACCATGCATATCTGAAAGCCATAGAGGAAACGTGCTCTCCAGAGGAACTCTGCAGCAAAGAATCTTCAAATTGATTTTTAATCATTCTTTTTCTCAGTAAATGAGTCTTATTACAAGTGACAACTAGATTACAAAAAAGGGCATTTGGGATATTGCTTAGATCCTAACCAGAAAAAAAAAACTATTAAAAAAATATTATTGTCTTATATGTTTCTTTTTCTATTAAGGAGTAGAAGGTCATATTATTTTTCCAGAGTATCTCTATCTCTTAATTTTGGTAAATGAATCTCTAACCATTAATTTGATATGCCTATTGATATATGTGACAAAAATGATCCCCTAGACAAATAAGTTTGGTAATAACCACATTGTATGTCCTTTTCTCAAAGATTCCCAGCATACAATAGGCCACTAAAGTCTCTTAGCATTTTGTAATAAATAAACCAATTAAATTTTGTTTAGCCCAAAGATATCGCAAACTTATTTGACCTCAGAACCCATCCCCTCCCCGCAAGGAATACCTAGTAACTACTTGAAGAACTGGCATGCTGCAGAATTCAGTGGAGGAAATGTTGTTCAGGTTATTTATGTCAGCCTTATTTGCTGGAAACATTCTCAGTCTTAAATTGGGTGGATTTTGTGGGCTGGAATGGAGTTTACGTTAGAAAAATATGTTTCCAGGGCCTTCTTCTCAGAGACTTTGCTTCAGTTAGTCTGGGATGGGGCTTAGGCTTTGCATTGTTGCTATACCCTCGCAAGATGATTTCCGTGTAGGTCTTTCAGCAGTTTGGTGACAGTACAGAGCACTCACAGTGTCCCTTTTCATTTAGGTCCCCATTTATTTGTCCTACTGTCTTCTGGAGTGGCAAGCACTTTGAAGTAGGAATGTCTTTCTCACTCATCTCCCTAACCTTGCATAGCTTTGCATACCGTGCGTGCGTGTCCCTAGACAGGTGCTCAGTAAATTGTTACTGGAATAAATTGAAATTTGATAACCTTAACTCCTCCAGAAATCAAGATGGACCCAGGGAGTGGTCAGAAATGATTGAATGTGATATATTTGTCAGGGATTCCCAAGAGATATATGTAGATATATATGTATATGTATATATATATAGTTATAGTTATAGTAGTTATGTATATCCATGACCAGCCATACTATTATTTCTTCTTTGAAAAATCAAAGTAAATTTTAAAATGGAGGCTAGCAGACTTAGGAAATTAAAAGGCCTTTATATTTAAAAGAGCTGGAGTGTGATAAGGGAAACTCAGTCTTCTCTCCTGATATTTCCAACAGGGCTCACTGGTGACACTAAGCCCCCCTCCCACCCTAGACTCCCTACATCCTCTTCCCTAGAGTTCATCTCTCTTAATAGTTTGCTTTTAAATAACAGCTTTATTCCCTATGATCCAGCAATTGCACTATTAGGTATTTACCCAAAGGATACAAAAATACAGATCCAAATGGGCACAGGCAGCCTGATGTTTATAGCAGCACTATCAACAATAGCCAAACTATGGAAAGAGCCCAAGTGCCCATCGACAGATGAATGGATAAAGCAGATGTGTGTGTACACACACATACACACACACACAGGAATATTATGCAGCCATCAAAAAGAATGAAATCTTGCCATTTGCAATGACATGGATGGAGCTAGAGTGTATTATGCTAGGTGAAATAAGGCATTCAGAGAAAGATTCCATATGATCTCACTCATCTGTGGAATTTAAGAAGGAAAACAGATAAACATATGGGGGGAAGAATAAGAGACTCTTAACAATGGAGAACAAACTGAAGGTTGATGGAGGGAGGTGGAGGGGAGGATGCACTAGATGGGTCATGGATATTAAAGAGGGCACTTGTTGTGATGAGCACTGGGTGTTGTACGTAAGTGATGAATCACTGAACTCTACTCCTGGAACCAATATTGCACTGTATGTTAACTAAGTAAAATTTAAATTAAAAAGATAAATAACAGCTTATCGAGCTATAATTTACATACCATACAATTCACCCATTTAAAATGTACAATTCAGTGGTTTTAGGTATATTTGCAGAATTGGGCAACCATCACCACAGTCAATTTCAGAATATTTTAATCACGCCAGAGAGAAATCATGCACACATTAGCAGTCATTCCCATTTCCCACCAACTTTTCCAGCCCTGAGCTATCTCTATGGATTGGCCTGTTCTGGATATTTTGTACCTGTGGAATCAGTCATTCAATATGTGGCCTTTTGTGACTGGCTTCTTTCGCTTAACATAGTGTTTTCAGATTTATATAGCATATATCAGCATTTCATTTCTTTTTATTGCCACATAATATTCTGTTGTATATATATAACACATTTTATGTATGTATCTGTTGGAAATTTGGGTTGTTCTCACTTTCTGGCAGTTATGAATAATGTTGCTATGAACATTGGTGACAAGTTTGTGTGTGTATATGGAACTTAACAGTTTCTTGACCACTTTAAAATGTAAGCCATTTTTAATCATTTGAGATATACTAAAGATATACTGAAGAATCAAGGTATTATAGAATCCTACTCTACTGACCTGTATGGCCATATCTCAGCCATTTCCATGTAACCCTGCTCTAGTCAGTGTGATTCCCCCAGAGTTACATGAGTAGACAGTGCTTAATCCCAAGTACAAGAATTGTGGACACCATCCCCTCCTTCTGGAGAGCTCTTCTCTGCCCACCACCCCCCCTTACAGCTTTCGTACTGTATGAAGTCCAACTCTTACTCTACTTCGTGAGGCTGTTCCCAGCATTTCTGAATCTTCTGAATTCACATAGCAGCATCTACCCCCACTCACCTGGGCATGTCACCTTATATAGCAAGTTCACTATTCCATGTGTCCGTTGCTTATCTCTACATATATAAAGTGCTGGAGGGCAAGGACCAACTCCCTTCATTCTTTTGTGCCTCCCTTATTTCAACCCCAACTACACCAAGGGTAAGAGAGAAATTGATACCGAATCAGTGAATAGGTGCTATAGCTCAAAGCCTCCATGACATTGATGTTCTCAGTGTCTAGTAAAATGGGACTGGATTGCACCAACCCGTGAGGAAATGACAAGAGTCATCAATTAAACCAGGTGCAGCTCTGAAATAGTGAGGGGCTCATTTAAAGAGCTGCTGACTTGTCACAGAAAATGCTGAAAGGCATTCTGTGTAGAAATAATCTTGTCTTGGGGCGCCTGGGTGGCTTAGTCGTTGAGCGTCTGCCTTCGGCTCAGGTCATGATCCCAGGGTCCTGGGATCGAGCCCCGCGTCGGGCTCCCTGCTCTGCGGGAAGCCTCCTTCTCCCTCTCCCACTCCCCCTGCTTCTGTTCCCTCTCTCGCTGTGTCTCTCTCTGTCAAATAAATAAATAAAATCTTAAAAAAAAAAAAAAGAAATAATCCTGTCTTACCATCATATATTCTCTTCATTTCTTCTTACTTGTTCTCATTTGCAAGGACATGTTCAGGGACATTGTCTTGAATATAAGATCCTTGCAACTTCCTCCCTTTTATTTCCAAGCTTAGATCATAATTTAGCAACTCTGTCATTATCAGAGCCATTATGTCGGTGATGGTCATATCCAAAATTTCTATGACTTCGCAGATGAGGTCAGTAGAGTGAGCCCCGCATAAATGGACCTTCTTATGTTAATCTGTAAACCCAAATGAAAACAACAACAAAAAAATTACAGGAAATCCAACAGAAAGGTATAATAATTTGAAACAGAACACATATTTTAGTTTTTCTTGCACTTGGCAAGGAAAATTTTAAGCATTTTCCTATAAAACCTACTCTTCAGGTATTTCTTTATAGATGAGAGTATTAAACAAATCATCCCAGTTCTTTTTTTATGAGTTGATTATGAAAAGGTCCATGGAAATAATTCTGCCTAAATAAAATTACTTTATTAGTTCATAACCTTATTTTTTGTGTGACATTGGAAAAACTCTAGGGACTAGGGTAGCAGCTGTTGGTCATTGCTACCCTGGGACTTATTACTTTGGGCCATCCTGATTTAGGTAGAACAGTGGTAGATCCCTTCAGCAGGATGTGTCCTTGGATCCTCAGGCTCATTCATGTAAAGACAGGGGTCATCTGGGCAACAGACTTCCTTAAGTTCTTACTGTGCAAAATTAAGACATCAGCTTTGTAAATTAATCTTAGACCTATCTGTTGGTGCCCTTTGTGCAGGACCAGTAAATATTTATTTTTATTTATTTATTTATTTATTTTATTACGTTATGTTAGTCACCATACAGAACATCATTAGTTTTTGATGTATTGTTCCATGATTCATTGTTTGCGTATAACACCCCATGCTCCATGCAGTATGTGCCCTCCTTAATACCCATCCCCGGGCTAACCCATCCTACCACACTCCTCCCCTCTAAAACCCTCAGTTTGTTTCCCAGAGTCCATAGTCTCTCATCGTTCGTCTTCCCCTCTGATTCCCCCCCTTCCTTTTTCCCTTCCTTCTCCTAATGTCCTCCATACTATTCCTTATGTTCCACAAATAAGTGAAACCATATAATTGACTTTCTCTACTTGACTTATTTCACTTAGCATAAACTCCTCCAGTTCCGTCCATGTTGATGCAAAATTTCAGTATTCATCCTTTCTGATGGCTGAGTAATATTCCATTGTATATATGGACCACATCTTCTTTATCCATTCGTCTGTTGAAGGGCATCTCGGCTCTTTCCACAGTTTGGCTATTGCAGACATTGCTGGTATGAACATTGGGGTGCATATGGCCCTTCTTTTCACTACATCTGTATCTTTGGGGTAAATGCCCAGTAGTGCAATTGCTGGGTCATAGGGTAGCTCTATTTTTAACTTTTTGAGGAACCTCCACACTGTTTTCCAAAGTGGCCGTACCAACTTGCATTCCCACCCACAGTGTAAGAGGGTTCCCCTTTCTCCACAACCTCTCCAACACTTGTTTCTTGCCTTGTCAATTTTTGCCATTCTAACTGGTGTAAGGTGGTATCTCAATGTGGTTTTGGTCTGAATTTCCGTGATGGCTAATGATGATGAACATTTTTTCATGTGTCTGTTAGCCATTTGTATGTCTTCTTTGGAGAAGTGTCTGTTCATGTCTTCTGCCCATTTTTTGACTTGATTATTTGTTTTTTGGGTGTTGAGCTTGAGAAGTTCTTTATAGATCTTGGATATCAGCCCTTTATCTGTAGTGTCATTTGCAAATATCTTCTCCCATTCCGTGGGTTGCCTCTTTGTTTTGTTGACGTTTCCTTTGCTGTGCAGAAGCTTTTTATCTTGATGAAGTCCCAAAAGTTCATTTTCGCTTTTGTTTCCCTTGCCTTTGGAGACGTGTCTTGAAAGAAGTTGCTGTGGCTGATGTTGAAGAGGTTACTGCCTATATTCTCCTCTAGGATTTTGATGGATTCCTGCCTCACATTGAGGTCTTTCATCCATTTGAGTTTATCTTTGTGTATGTTGTAAGAGAATGGCAGGACCAGTAAATAAATCGAAGTGTAACCAAAGAACTGTTTACAGATATGCTTTTTTTCTGAGCATTTAAACAAACAGGTAGTACCTGTGGCATGTCTGACACTGTACTATGTTGGTACTTCTTATAAGAGGAATAGAAATAGAAGATGTGCCCATTATGAAAATGCTTAGTTAAGTCAAGAGGATCAGATTCATGCATATGAAACAACCAGGGGGGACCATAAAATAATGGGTTGTGTTTTATTTTTGCAAAAAAGAATTGGATTCATCACAATGCTTGCCATTTATAAACTGTTGGGATTTGGACAAATTGTTTACCTCCCTGAGTCTATCTCCCTATCAGTATGACGAGGATAATAATATCCTTACATGGCCTTTGTGGTGATAAAATCAATTTAGAGAACATATGTAAAGAGCTAAATAAAGTTCCTTGACGCAGAGCAGTTTAATGAATTTAGATATTATTATTATTAATTGGAAGACAGCTTAGGATGACTGAAATCAGGTTTAGGAGGTTTGGTACAGAGTCTAAACCCAGGCACAAAAGGAATTGGGAATTGTGGAAAGGCACGGGACCCATCTGTATAATTTCATAAAAGTAATACTATTTAAGCCAGACCACTATAACCATAATAATAGTTACCATGTGCTGTGGGCCAGAATTGTTCTAAGTGTACTACATGGATTCCTTCCATTAATTTTCACAACTACCTTATGATGCAGGTACTTTTACCATTCAATTTCTAGGCACAGAAAATGTTAAATGATTTGTCCAAGGTCATGGTAAACAGTAGAGCCAGGATTCAAATCCAAGTGTCTGACTCAGAGCATCTTTCTGAAACAGGTAAGTGAGGCGTTAGGGTGGCTTGGTGGGTGTTTTGGAGGGGGGAGGCATGGCAGATCAAATGAAGAAACAGAACAATGGGAGAAAGAATAAGCAAAGCACTGGCAGACCAATAAGGAGGGAGACCTGCTAGTGATTGGGCATGGCCTTGGGACCCAAGCATCCGGACTAATCTGTAGGCAGCAGGGAGGTGGAGCCTCACAAGGGGGAGCTTCCTTTGCACCTGGAGGAGTCCTGGGAACATGGTAGTCTCACTCTGCTGCATCTCTTCCCTATTTGAGTTCCTAGTGATGATGACTGAGCCTCTTAATGCACATTTTCTCTGTCAGGGCAGAATCTTTTTTTTTTTTTTTTTAAAGATTGATTTATTTATTTATTTGAGAGAGAGAGAGAATGAGAGAGAGCACATGAGAGGGGGGAGGGTCAGAGGGAGAAGCAGACTCCCCGCCGAGCAGGGAGCCCGATGCGGGACTCGATCCAGGGACTCCAGGATCATGACCTGAGCCGAAGGCAGTTGCTTAACCAACTGAGCCACCCAGGTGCCCCGTGTCAGGGCAGAATCTTTCATCTCAGCTGAGGTGTCTCTTAATTTTCTTAAGTTTAGGGCAAAAATTGCATTCCAGTACCCCGTGTAATATGCAGTTTCTTCTCCAAACATACCCTGTCCTCTCTTCTCCACGAGCCATGCACTCACTCGTCCATGGATGCGTTCAGCCGCTCTGCACACTTGAAGACTGTGCTTGCAAAATGCTGAGCAAAGCCAGAAGCCGTTTTTCATCCTTCTCATACAATTCCCTGAAATTTACCCTCTATTCCTAGGAATATAAATGTTTCAAATGTTTTTGAGAGCAATGCCAGAATGTGAATCAACTACATCACTAAACATGCTGTTAGCGCAGCTGACACCCCCCCTCCCCATAGCAATCCTTTTTTCAATGAAGACATCAGGGCCTATATTTGCGTTCTGGTGCACGCTCCTATCTCCTTTGGGGGCAGCCTTTAAGTCCTGGGCTAGCTGCTTTGGAGGTCCTTTTTTTTTCGGAGCAAATGATTAGTCAGTTTTAAATATCCCTCATGCATATTTACACTTCCTTTGCGCTTTCTTTCTTTCTTTTTTTTTTTAAGATTTTATTTATTTATTTGAGAGAGTGAGAGAGAGAAAGAGCACAAGAGAGAGAAGCAGACTCCCTGCTGAGCAGGGAGCCCGATGCGGGACTCGATCCCGGGACTCCAGGATCATGACCTGAGCCGAAGGCAGTCGCTTAACCAACTGAGCCACCCAGGCGCCCTGCGCTTTCTTTTTAAGTGTCTGGGAAACAGGATCCATTTTGCCACCCTCCCTGGAGATCACCTGTCTATAGAAGTGGGGTGTGGTAAGGGGACAGGAGAAAGAGGAGGCTCCCAGGCAAAGGGGACCTTCAAAGATCTTTTCCAACTTGCGCTTGCCCTCGTCTGTGTTATACTTAGAGCTGTAAGAGTGGTCTGTGTTTTCAGAAACAGTGACCCCCAGAATCCTATTTCTAGCTGCCTCTTCCAAAGAATGGTCACTTTCCACTGAAGGCTTACTATGAACCATGGGTTATTTGAGGGCTGATCCATATGTTATTTGCATAGCACACAGATGGGGCATAGCTGGTGTCCATTCTGATTGGATTGCTTGTTTCAGCACTTATTCTGATTAGTTGTTCTTGATATCATACCAGTCATCAAACAATTTGAATATCGCTCTGCACTTTCTGAATATGTCACACGACATTTGGCATTTAGTTCTCCCAAGAGCAGGTGAGATAGGTGTTATCATCCCTATTTTACAGATGAAGAAACTGAGGCACAGAGAGAGTTAATAACTTCTGGTCACCACACAGTTAGTCCATGGCAGTATCCACATATGTAGCCAGAGCCTCTGGGCCTTCCTAGTGTGCAATGCTATTTTCCAAGCTCTAGAAAGTCCCTTTTCAGTTCCCAGTGAGCCTAAGTAATGTTGTGCTGCTTTGTTTACTAGATGAGGTCTCTCAGAATGCCTCCTTCTCAAAGACTGGAGGATGGAGGTTAATCAGCTTCCTTGGGCACAGCACTCCAGCTTCCTCATTAGTTTTTTCTCATAGGAAGAATCAGAGGCTCAGCCACAGCAGAAGCCAAACTGCAGTCCGCAAGCATCTCTTGAGCTGCTTTTACTGAAGCCTGCTGCACGTGTTCCTGCAATGGGACCTTAGCTTTCTTCCCACGCATGGACTTCATCTTGTTGTCCTGTTTTGTGATACACATCGCATTCTCTTAAACTATCAGATTCCACCATTTGAAGGAGCAAACTGAAACCTGTGCTCGCTGACCTCCCTAGTTCTGCCAGCTCTAAACTCTCAGCACCCTTAAGGGAAATTGAAAAATGTCATACCCTGTGCTGGGTGCCAACTCTGGAGAGTTTGCTCTGGCCAACTCCAGCCTATAACACTTCAGTCATCAGGAGATTGATTATAGGGGAAGAGGGTTGGAGAAGGAGGGAGAGTGAAAATGGGGCATTAGGTTTAGAAACAATTTTTTAAAATTGAGGTGAAATTCACATACCATAAAATTTACCATTTTAAGGTGAACAATTCAGTGGCATGTAGTACATTCATAGTGTCATGTAACCACCACCTCTGTCTAGTTGCAAAGCATTTTCATCACTCCAGAGAAAACCTAGTACCCATCAAGCAGTTACTCCCCACTCCTCCTCCCTCTTCCCACCCTGAGCATCCAGTCTTTCTATTTCTGTGGACTTAGTTATTTGGATATTTCATACACATGGAACCACACAATATGTGACCTTCTGTGTCTGGCTTTTTTCACTTCAGCATCAAGTTTTCGAGATTCATCCATATTGAATCAGTACTTCATTTTTATAGCTAAATAATATTCCATCATATGGATATACCATGTTCATCTGTTGATGGACACATGGGCTATTTCCACCTTTTGCTGCTAGGAACATTTTCATGTAAGTATTTGTTTGAATACCTGTTTTCAGCTCTTTGGGGGTATAGATCCAGAAGTGGAATTGCTGGGTCAAAGGGTAATTCTGTGTTTAGCTTTTGAGGAACTGCCAAACTGTCTTCCACAGGGTCATTAGTTTTTTTGTTTTGTTTTGTTTTGTTTTGTTTTGTTTTGTTTTGTTTAGAGGAAGGTCATTAGTTTTGATGAGAACTTTAGGGCAGACATCATGAAGACAGAAAAGGGCATATGACTCTGTCACCACATAAAGTCTATGGATCTTAAAACAAGACTGAAAACGTATAGTAGGATGTCTTCTAGAGATCAATATTGAGCAATAAAAAATATAACTGTATACCCATGGAAGCAGAGAATTTCTTATGTCTCCTCAGTCCATCTCCCACTGGGATTATTGAGATGACCTCTTCACTGATTGCTCTCCCTCTGCTGTTGTCCATTTCCAGTCCTTCCCTTGGAATCGTTTGCTCTCAGAATTATCTGTTTTAAAATGCAAACCTCATTTGTTACATACCTGGTTAAAATCCTTAAGTGGTTCACCATGGTCTTCAGAATTACTTGCAGGTTTCCTTCTTTGGCACATCAAGACCCCGATGCACTGGTCCTTGCTGGGGTCTTTAGCTTCAGCTTCTCCCTCTCTCCCACAGGCATCCTCACACCTGGCCACACCCCCTACTTGTGGGTCCCCAACTGAGCAAGCTCTTACATCCCTTTTTGCCTCTGCACATGTTCTCTCCTTCGCTCAAAGGGCTGTCACATCTCCTCAAGGCTCTGCTCAAATACTATATCCTGCCAGAGTCCCTCATGACTCCCCAGCCTGAACTTTTGATACGCTCCACTGTATTTTCATTGCTTCCTTATGTGTTTTACTAGGCTCCATGAAGACAGGGACTGTTACTCTGTTTAGTTTATCATGTGTCTCAAATACCTGCAGCAGTGCTTGGCACAAACGAGTTCTCAAAGTAGATGCCTGAACAAAACTAGGGAAGGCAGGGTGTTAGCTAGGTCATGGATGCCTAGCTTCAAAAAATTGCAGCCATTTATTCTACAAATCTCAAACTTATTGCATTAGAACATGTGCTTTCATATTGCAAGGGTGTGGGGAGAAAGGCTGGAAACATGAAGGGCTTCCAGTCTCGGAGTGAATGCCTATATGATCCCACCCCATCCCATGCCCATTCTGCACTGTGGCCAGGGGCAGAGGAACTGCTATTTTCCAAATCCCTGAGGGTATAAGACACTTGGCAGGAATAGCTGCTTCCATTAGTCCTATCATTTTTTGTCTGTTTGGGGGACCTCTGGGTCAGAGCACATAAAGGGACATTCGAGATCAAAGTGGGAGCGGCTGTCCTCTGCTCAGCCTAAGCGTCTGCTCTTTGCTTACATAGCACATGTTACATAACTTGTACTTTGCAAGCAGCTGCTAGGTGATGCCCCTACCTTCTGGCTCTGCAGCCGAACAGGAAAGGTTCACTTAGGCAATGGTGGCATGGGGCTCAGAAGGCTTTTTTTTTTTTTAATGTTATGTTAATCACCATACATTACATCATTAGTTTTTGATGTAGTGTTCCATGATTCTCGGAAGGCTTTTTAAATTCAGGTCTCTACAGAGAAAATGACGGCAGGTTCAGTCCTAGTTTCTCATAAGGGGTTTTTAAGCAGCCGACCCACATGTGATAAATGCACTAATGGCGCTGTTATCCATACCCACATTGTTTTATGCGTGCCCCAGCCCGAAGGCCCAAGAAAGCCTCCTCATGAATCACTGGTCTCCTAGAGGCCTGAGCTCCTAAGTGGAGTATGGGAATGCCTCACCTACCTGCGGCAGCTGCAGCCAAGAAGAGAATCCTTCATATACCACTTCACTGCTTCCATTGGCCTTTTTTTCCCTTTTAAGTCTACTGCCGCTTGTTTTTGTAAATCAGAGACAAGTCAGCCAACAAACAGGCATTCTCATAACGTGATTAATCTCATTTGTCTCTCTGCTGGGCTCTGTGTTGAGGCAGGTGCCTGCAGAAAGTGCAGGGTGGGCTCAGGGAAGGAGAGGAGAGCAGGCAAGTGCTCACTCCCAGTTAGAAGCCTCTGCTACCAGAGCCAGAAGATCTCACAACTTTTTGCAAATCAAAGAATCTTCTCCTTAAGGGAGGCCTGCAGGAAATGTTTCCAGAAGCACCTTTGAAAAGCGCACAGACATTTCCAGGCCACTTGGGAACCGTTTCTAAAGTTGTTTAGTTTATGTGTGACGCAGAACCCCTGCAGCAGTGATTCTTAAGGTATGGTCCACAAACCACAGTAAAATCACCTGGGAAGCTGGTTAGGAATGCAGCTTCTGGAACTCCATTCAGGATCCGCTAGGGGCAGCAAGGAGCACCATCTTTTTTTTTTTTTTTAAAGATTTTATTTATTTATTTGAGACAGAGAGAATGAGAGACAGAGAGCATGAGAGGGAGGAGGGTCAGAGGGAGAAGCAGACTCCCCGCCGAGCAGGGAGCCCGATGCGGGACTCAATCCCGGGACTCCAGGATCATGACCTGAGCCGAAGGCGGTCGCTTAACCAACTGAGCCACCCAGGCGCCCCAATAAGCCATTTTCTAGAGAAATATGTTACCAAACTGACTTGAAAAGAAATAGAAAATCTGAACAGATCTATAATCTATAATAAAAACTGAGTGGTAAAATTATGTCCTCTAATCAAGTATAGGAGAGAAAAAAACCCCCAGAAATAATGAGATAATTGCAGAAATTGAGAGTGTTTTTTTTAAAGATTTTTATTTATTTATTGAGAGAGAGAGAATGATAGAGAGAGAGCATGAGAAGGAGGAGGGTCAGAGGGAGAAGCAGACTCCTGTCGAGCAGGGAGCCCGATGCGGGACTCGATCCCGGGACTCCAGGATCATGACCTGAGCCGAAGGCAGTCGCCCAACCGACTGAGCCACCCAGGTGCCCAAGGAGCACCATCTTTAAAGAGCCCCAGGACCATAGTCTTGCCGGTTTATAGAGCACCTCACGTTGAAGGGCAAGCTCCAGGCATCTCTTGGCACACCTGCAGAGCTCCTTCCCTGTTGACTCACCTGGGTGACCCCGTCATCCAGGATGACACCACCAGCACCTGCTGCCGGCTATAGAGAGCACTTCTGGAATTGGGATTTAATCCATTCGTTTCAGCAGCATTGCCTTTTCTGATGACTGCTCTTTTCTTCACATTGGCCACACACAGAATGTTTTTCATCCGGTGTCTCTCTTTAGGGGATTGGACTGAAATCAAATCTCAGGCTGTGAGCACATGTCACACCAGGATTTGTGGCACGGAGCACCAGGCTTTATTCGGATTTTGTTTTTCTAAAGGGCTCAGAATCACCACAGTCCTTCAGAGTCATGATCTCACTTCTATAAGGATCTAGGGAAGGGGTCCTTACAACTATGATAAAGTACTCTCCACCTAAGGATGGTTTCTGATAAAATGGAGAGCGAGAAACAGCATATCTCTGGGACCGTTGTCTCCTTCTTTCTTTCTCTCCTCCTTGTTTGGGATGCTGGTCCCCTTTCTGCCTCCTTCTGCCCACTGCCTGATACCCTGATAGAGCATGTGGCTATCTAGGACACACCCTGAAGCTCCCATCTTTTTCTGACTGCTGATTGCCTGTCAGAATTTATCCTGTGGCTACTGTTCTCAGCATTTTGCTAGCTAAGTTGAAGATCTGGTTGTAAAATGTTAAAGAGTGCTAATGGTTTAAGCTGGCCCAGCCTCTCTCTGATAATGTTTGCATCTCAGTAGCAACCTCCGTGAAGTGAACCTGTAGGAATTTGAGGCCCCTTAGGTTGAGCCCATCCCGGTTTGCCTGGGACTAACCTGCACGTCCTGGACATATCCCAGGCATGTCCCAGGCAAACCTGGAGGGTTGGTCTCTGAAGCCTCATCGGGGAGCTGTTTTATAATAATAACAACAGCGTTAGCAATAACACTAGCTAATATTTGTATGGTGCTTTGTGCCAGGTGCTAATTCTAACTTCTTCACCTGTATTAACTCATTTATTCCTTTTGACAAATGTGTGGATGTATACTATCATTATCCCCATTCTGTAGATGGGGAAACTGAGGTACAGACCCATATGCCCAAGTTCATGCAGGAGAGGAGGCTTTCTGGAATTCTTTAAGTTACCAGCCACTTGTCTGCTTGTTCTACCTCTGCGGAAGGTCACCTGCAAGAGGTAGTCCTGGGATAAAATTGCCTTCGAAACCTGAGTATTTTCCCTTATTCCATGTTGCTTTCCTTTTGATGAGCTTTCAGTTTGGCGGGAAAGTTGAGAAATTGTTTCAACACACAAATTTATCAAGCCCCTGCAGAAAATTACTTGGTGCTCACAGTCTGGGTTTCTCTGTTAGTAGAACTTCCAATAAATACTGAACTTAGTCTCAGCGAGTGATTGAGATATGAAATGACCACGGAGCAGAAGCAAGATCTAAAGCAGGCCTGTGATCTGGGTATTCGTCTGCTTGGCCTGTCATGACAAAATGCCACTTTAAAACAACAGAAATTTATTTTCTTACAGTACTGGAGTCTGGAAGACCAAGGTCAGCGTACCTGCAGCGTTAGTTACTAGTTAGACTTCTCAGACCGGCTTATAAACAGCCGCCTGCTCACTCTGTCCTCACACGGCATTTTCTCTGTACAGGGACGTTCCTGATGTGTCTTCCTCTTCCTCTAAGGACACTAGTCCTATTGGATTAGGGCTCCATCCTTAGGGCTTCAGTTAACCTTATTTACCTCATTATTAAAGCCTTTCTCTCCAAATGTATTAGGGGCTAGGGCTTCAACATACGATTTTTGTGGGGGGACACAACTCATTCCATAACATTCTCCAAGGCAGAACTTCTTCCTTTAGGGTTTGGTTCTGTCACTGGTTTGCCTCACAAGTAAAAGATAATTCTAAAACTTCTTAAATTGGTAATTCTGTACAGTAACCAGATAAAACGGTTCCGTTCAGTGGAGAACATGATATAGTCTAACTTGGGCTCATCTTGCTTATGCTTTGGGTCCCCAAATCCATAACTCAGACTATGGGTTGTTGTTGAGTGTATATGTATGTGTCTTACTGGCACTCACAGTCATCTAATATATAAAATGTTTATCGTGGAGGAATATTCTATGGGGAGCAGAACTATTGTAGAGTGACAGAATGGGTGGCTTGTCCACCATAATCTGCTTCTTCCAGTGCTGGTGGTCTTGGCACATCCGATCTTGGACCAAGGACGGCTGTGTTTGGCACGGCTGCTCCTCCCCGCAACACCCCTGTATATCTGACCTTCATAGTTTTCATGACAGACGTTGTCCAGGGTCTCCTGCTCCTCTGGTCCCTCCTGTCTCCTTCACGGTCTTCTCTTCCACCTTGGGATCTCTTGCACTTACTCTTTCCTAAGATTTATTTTAGACCATGATCTTTTCTCTTTTTTTCTTTTATTCCTAGAGGAGCTCATCTGTTTCATGGCTTCAACCATCATCTTTATTCGAAGAAGTCTCCAATCTTTAGCTCTATCTGTGGTTTATCATCCAGTCTCTAGTATTGCAGCTCCCATTGCCTACCAGATAATTCCACTTGGGTATCTTATCATTTCAGTTCCAGTACCCCAAATAAGCTTAGCCTTTACTCCCTGTGTCATAAGTAGCTGGTGACTAAATCCTGGCAGCTTTTCATATATTATGTAGTATGCCATTTCCTTCTTATTCCTGTTAATATTGACCCAGTCTCGACCCTGTTGGCTTATAGCTGGACTACTGCCACAGCCCCATTTCTCTCTCTCTCTTTTTTTTTTTTTTAAAGGGGGGGATTTAGGGCGCCTGGGTGGCTCAGTCGGTTAAGCGACTGCCTTCGGCTCAGGTCATGATCCTGGAGTCCCGGGATCGAGCCCCACATCGGGCTCCCTGCTCGGCGGGAAGCCTGCTTCTCCCTCTGACCCTCCCCCCTCTCATGTGCTCTCTGTCTCTCTCATTCTCTCTGTCTCAGATAAATAAATAAAATCTTTAAAAAAAAAAAAAATAAATAAATAAAGGGGGGGATTTAGGGTGGGGGAGGGGCAGAGGGAGAGAGAGAATCCCAAGCAGGCTCCACACCTAGCTTGGAGCCTGATGTAGGGCTCGATCTCATGACCTTGGGATCATAACCTGAGCTGAAATCAAGAGTTGGACGCTTAAGCAACTGAGCCACCCAGGCGCCCCCCCACAGCCCTAATTCTGAGTTCCTGGATTCCAGTGTTTCTCCTTTCCATTCCATGTGCTCCCTCCTGTCTTCAGATTATGCTTTTATCACGTCTCTCTCCTGCTGAATACTTTACTCTCTTTCATCCTCGAGATCAGACCTGAGGAACTCTATGTTTCACCTTTACCGCATTCTTTATCTCTGAATCATGGAAGCTCAGCACTGAAAGGGACCTTAGAAAGTCTAATCCTGTACCTGATGATCAGTGTCCCACACAAACTGTCACTCAGGAGCAATTTTAACACTCTTAGTGACAGCAACATATGGAAGCACGTTTTCTTTTCACACACTTTAATTGCTAGAAAAGTCTTTTTCGAATACAGGTAAAATCAGAGTTTCTATAATTGTCCACTGAGGGACGCCTGGGTGGCTCAGTCAGTTAAGCGTCAGACTCTTGGTTTTGGCTCAGGTCATGATCTCAGGGTCATGAGGTCGAGCGCCGCTTCAGGCTCCGAGCTCCAAGCTCTGGGTATAGTCTGCTTAAGTTTCTCTCTCTCTCTCTCCCTCTAAAATAAGTCTTTAAAAAAAATAATTGTCGGGGCGCCTGGGTGGCTCAGTTGTTAAGCATCTGCCTTCGGCTCAGGTCATGATCCCAGGGTCCTGGGATCGAGCCCCGCATCGGGCTCCCTGCTCAGCGAGAAGCCTGCTTCTCCTTCTCCCACTCCCCTTGCTTGTGTTCCCTCTTTCGCTGTGTCTCTCTCTCAAATAAAGAAATAAAATCTTAAAAAAAAAAAAATAATTGTCCATTTGCCTTAGTTCTGCCCTTTTTTGATCTACTGGCCTTTAAGTATTTACACACAGTTACCATGCATTGTCTTCCCCAAATTATACATACCCAGTTTCTTCAAATGATCCTCAAAAATCCTTTACCCTCCTGGTTCTTTTCTGGAGGCTCTCCTGGTTGACACTGTTCCTCCTAACATGAGACACTTAGAACTGAACCCCATGTTAGGTTTTTGGGGGGTTTGACATGGTTAATATTAATTCAATAGTCAGTTAAACCACAAACTCTTTTAATTATTTGTACTGCTTTCAAGTCAGGCCTCTCATAACTGTACTTGGATAGGCTTCCCCCACCCTGAATTAAATACATTTATCTATATTAAATTTCATCTTGTCCAATATGGCTATCATTTCAGCCAGAAGAATTCTTTATGGATTTTCCATCTGTCATCCTATGTGTGAGTATTCTCTCCCAGTGTCATGGTCAACCATAAATTTGATCATCAGTGCTATTTATATCTTCAGCCAAGTTTCTCATTATGACATTTTGGGCAAGACACGTTTCAGAACCGGCAGCACGGTACCAGAAACCATCCTCCTGCCTGATATTTCATATGTTGATAGGCATCCTGCATTTAGACACTTGCACATTCATCTCCCTATAACACAGTCTGTGTTTCTCCATGTTGTAAGTTACTCTGTTCAGTGGCTTGGTGAGTCCCAAATAGCATTTCCTGTAGCCGTATCACAAAAGAGCATGGATATTAGGGAGGATTCCTTGCTATCCAGCATCCATGCCATGCTCAGGGTGACTGTTGGGCCTTTTTTCATTCTTTCTGCCTAAAAACTCTCTTTTCACCTTTTACTTTATACATAATACTCTCTTTCATGGCCAGAATAGTTCTATCTCCTCCAAGAAGCCAACACCCATCTCCTTCCCATTAATTCCAGGGATTCATTTTGGCTCTGTGACATAATTTAACCCCTAACCTTAAGGTGCTTTGCTCTGTGCATTTTTTGGCATTATATTTATGCCCAGAATGAAACATACACTTGGGAAATATTTGTTGGATGAGTGAAGGCTATTTTTGTTGTTTGATCAGACCCTAACCATAAACTACTTGAGGGGAGGTGCTAGTCTTAATATTTTTTTCTCTTTTTTTTCCATTGAGGGAAAATTCACATAACATGAAATTAACCATTTTAAAGTTAACAATTCAGTGCTTCTTTGGGGTTGTCAAAATGGACTAGGAAGGAAGTTGAAGAAAGTCTCTTTCCAAATTGCTCCTAGTCTGGTTTGGTTCATTTCATATGTTTCTGTGGAGGTACTAACTGGAAATCTACTTCCGGGGCGCCTGGGTGGCTCAGTTGGTTAAGCGGCTGCCTTTGGCTCAGGTCATGATCTCAGGGTCCTGGGATCGACCCCCGCATCGGGCTCCCTGCTCAGCGGGAAGCCTGCTTCTCCCTCTCCCTCTGCCTGCCGCTCCCCCTGCTTGTGCTCTCTCTCTCTCTCTCTGTCAAATAAACAAATAAAATCTTTAAAAAAAAAAAATGGAAATCTATTTTCTAAGTGCTACTTGCTCATCCAGAAGAATTCTTTGTCTCATAAATAATAGCATGGGAGAGTCTAATACTTTCAGAATAAGGCTTCCTTCAGTCCACAACTTAGAGTTTCCAAAAATAAAATACTGGCTATGTTTATAAATCCATTTCAGAGGATCTGGGTAATAACTCATTAGTCACAGCACATTTATGGAGGAAACTAATAGATTATTACATCAGGTTATTGTTAGCAAATGCCCCTTTGAGCATTTCTGTATGCCCAATTCTGTGCCAAAAGATGGGTGCTACTGCAATGGGGATAATAATGAAATAATACCTTCACACACCCCTCTTTCATTAGAATCACACTACTCTTAGAAACACAAGCATTTGGCAAAGGTATTTTATCCCCGCTTTAAACAGTTAATACCACATAGCTCTCTCCTTGCCTTCTTTAATCTTTATAGTTGACAAAAGGATTTCTACCTCAAGGATAAGTTGGGTGGTAGTAGTACTATGCCCATTTTACAGATGAAGAAATTGAGGCTCAGATAGAATAAATATCTTGCCTGAAGCCCAGTAGTTAGTAAATGCTGAACCTGAGACTTAAATTTCAGCCCGTACCTCTCAAGTCTTTGGATGCCCTGGAGACACTCCCAGCACTCAGATTTGCCCCCAGTCCTAAAGAATCGGTGATCGGAAATCTGGCCTTCTACTCCAGAACCCTATTTTGGGGAAGCAGTTAGCTGAGACTTTCTATTCGCTCAACTCTTATCCCTTTCCTGCCTTTTCACCTGCCATTTCTCTCTGCTGGTCCCACTTAATACATTTTCTACCTACATCCTACTCAAATCCAGAGGCTTCTTTTTTAGGAGATTTTTGAGATTCTAGAATCTAGGTCAGGCTATATGGTTTGAGGTCAGCACCTCGTGCTTCACACGTCGTGTGTAGCATAAGGACTCAGAACACTGTTTATGAATGTCACATTAACTAGAAAGAGACATTCTTCTTAGGAAGAAACTGGATTCTGTTGCTTATTAATTTGCTTTTTGCTTGTATATGTATATATATATACACACACACACACATGTGAATGATTGCCAATCATGTAGATAAATTAGGAATCGTTATTTGGGTAAATTTTATTAGACTGGAACAATTTTTTTTCCAGGATTGATTTTAAAACTAACAAGAGTATAATTTAGGAGTAGGACAGATTGCCTGATAGAAAATTTGATATAATTCTCAGCTCACCTTATCTAAGAGGCTAGGCTTTTTTATTTTAAGAAATGAATTGACATAAATGAAATGAATTTTCCCCCTTACTTGCTTCCTAATTTCTTACATTTGTATGGTATTTTTAAATTATTATTAGTATTTTTGCTTTTCTGAAGAACTTCTATGTCATAACATGGTGAGTTTCACCATTGTCTTGGCCCATCAATTTTTAGGGGGTAGTGAAGGGTCACTGAGAAGAGGGATATTCACACAAAGCAGTTTGGAAGGCTCTCAGAAAATTGTTGCTCATGGGTAGTCACTTTGGTGGGCTAATTCCCAAGTGAGGTGCCCACAGCTATGGATGGAAGTCCCTCACTCGCCAGAAAGAGTTCAGCCTAAGGGAGCCACAGTGATCACATAACTGGTAATGAATAATGCCTTGCTGGAGACATCCAGACTTGGTCATTTGCTCAAGGAAAGTCCTGGGCCCTCAGACCTGCCCCCCTTCTCTGAGGCCCTCTGCAAAACCTCAGGGTCAGGCCCTGGGCTATCTCGCTCTCCTCACAACTCTCAAAATCCAGGTGACCATCATCTGGTTTTCTTTGGCCTACTCCTTGAATAGCTTCCCTTTGGTTCTCAAGTGTACTTAGTTCTCTCAACCAAATCCACTGCTTCAAAATAAGTGTTTTGGCTTTCAAAGCTCTTGTGTCTCCTGTAAATATTTTTAAAAATCTATTTTTGAAGTCAGAACTAAGGGTAGACTTTTTTTTTTCCACTGCATTGTTGCTCTTTGGATGCTAGTTTTAATTTTAATTCCCCTTGAAGCAATGTGGACACACTGAGGGAAAGGGCTCCGACAAGGAAGGGCAAAAAATAAAAGCAAAAGATGAGTATCTTCTCATAATATATTAGAAACTTTGGATTTTCTTTATTCTTTTTTTTTTTTTTTTGAAAGAGAGAGAGCGAGAGAACACAAGCAAGGGGCAGGAAGGAGCAGAGGAAGAGGGACAGAGAGAATCTTAAGCAGGCTCAGCGCTCAGCACAGAGCTGGACGTGGGCTCAATCTCATGACCCTGAGATGACCTGAGCCAAAATCAAGAGTCCAACGCTTAATCGACTGAGCCACCCAGGCGCCCCAGGTGTTTTGGATTTTCTTAAGAGTAATGTTGGGAAGGGTATAGGGAAAGTATGTCTCTATTTTATAGACAAAGAAATGAGATGTGAGGAGATCTGACAAAAGTCTCAAAGTACAGCAAAGCTGAGAAAGAATCTGTTTCCTGGCTCCCAGTCCAGCTTTTCTCTCACCAGAGAGCATTGCCGGTTCTAACCCTTGACTTCTTCCATTGTATTTACCATAGTACTGGACATCTGAGGCTGTTGTGTGCAATTAGGTTAATGTCCCTTTCTCCAGATTCTCCAAATGCAAGAGAATTCCAAATTATTCTTATTTTTGTGTGTGGGAGAGGAAGAGTTCAACCCTACTCATACTTCAAATGTCTTTCTTAAAAAAAAACCTTTTATTTCACTGACATTCTGACATCTGAATAAAATTCTGAAATCATAGGAAAGGCCTTGTTTCTAGAAATCCAATGTAAAGTGAAAGTAAAAATGGATGAATTTCTAAGCACCAATGATACCCTTTGCCCATCCATACCAAAGGGGGCAGGTTCCATTCCTTGATAGCACTATCTCTGCACTCAGACATGACCCCACTCGGAAAGACACAGATGAAAGGGAACTTTGACCCAGTAGGGTTTAGTATAGCCAGTCAGAGGCTGGTTAAGTTGGGTCCAAGATTTCAAAATGCTCTATCTTGTAGTCCTTCTAAAAAGAAGATGCAAATTGGGGCACCTGGGTGGCTCAGTTGGTTAAGCATCTGACTCTTGGTTTCGGCTCAGGTCATGATCTCAGGGTCTTGAGATCAAGCCCTGCAGTGGGCTCTGCCCTCAGTGGGGATCTACTTCCCCTGTCCCTCCCCCTCTGCCTTTACCCCACCTCGTGCACTCTCTCTCTCCTCTCTAAAACAAATAAATAAAACCTTTAAAAAAAATAAAAAGAAGGGCACCTGGGTGGCTCAGTCGGTTAGGCGACTGCCTTCGGCTCAGGTCATGGTCCCGGAGTCCTGGGATTGAGTCCCGCATCGGGCTCCCTGCTCGGCAGGGAGTCTGCTTCTCCCTCTGCCCCTCCCCCCTCTCATGCTCTCTCTATCTCATTCTCTCTTAAATAAATAAAATCTTTAAAAATAAATAAATAAAAAATAAAAATAAAAAGAAGATGTAAATATATAACTAAAAAAGAGGAAATAAAGCGTTATGAATGGTTTGAATAGCCTCCCCAAACTTTTCAGATGGGCAGGTACATTCTGTATACCTATGTCCGCTGGTCAAAGTTGATAGAGTCGTTCAGGTCACCATATTAGCACATCAGGATACTTCAAGAGAGGACCTCAGACAAAACTTTTACTCTCCTTATGAACTCATGTTTGCAGAGAATGTGCTAGAATTTCTTTAAATCAAAGGCAGAATGTTTATTATTCACCATTTCTGGTACCTCATAGATTTGGGGGCTTGACACCTGTCTTCAGATATTTGAATGACTGTCATGTGTGTCTAGCTTGTTCTGTGGGAGCTCAGGTATTGGATTAGAATTCATGGATAGAAATCTCAGGGAGGCAGATTTTTATAATATATAAGAGTAAAATTTCAGAACTTTCTGAAAATTGAATGGGTGTGCTCCCCAGCCCTGCAAGTGTTCAAGCAGAGACTAAAAGACCATTTAGTATTTATTATTTTCATGGAATTTGATTCTTAAATTGGCAAATGAACTAGATGCTCTCTAAGATGCCCTCCAACTTTGAAATGAGGTGATCCTGTGTGTCAGTTGGAAGTTAGATTTTGACCATTCCATCAGTGGCCAATTAGCAGTCATCAAATATGGCACCATGATATAAGACTCCATTGTTCATTGTAAATTCTGCAAGTCACTATATATCCATTGTCTGTAGAAAAGGGTACCATGAGCGACTCCAGGCATAGCATTCCCCAGACTATAGATGCCAAGATTCCTTAGAAGACCGACAAGTTTTTTCTCTGATTTCTGGGAGATGATACCATTCCATAATATCCTGTTTATCTCCTCCATAGTATGCAAAAATACATAGTAAATAGAAATTAGCTGAGAAAGGTTTCCTTCCTTTTGGGAGGACTTCACATCTCAGATACTTCTATTTACCTTCCTCTTTCATCTCCAGGTTCATAACTATCTCTTGGGTAGCTGGGAAGTGAGTTAATAGTTGAAAAGGGCTTAATGTAGCCTTCCAGAGGTCTTTGTATTTTTATAGGGAGTTCTAGATGATCAAGGCAAAATGGAACAAAACTCTAACACTTGAAAAAATAACTCACTAACAGTGGAAATTAATCCTGGGACTGGCAGAAAGAGATTTTGTGGGGGGAAGGACTGGAAGGGAGAATATCCTTCCTGTCATGTAAGTCAGTATCTAACCTAGCCACTTACAAGGCCTGCTCTGATCGGAATTCACTGAAATGTGTTAATTTTAGTGAGTTCCAAATAGGAAACTCTATGAGTGTGGAATGGAACTTATTCGTTGCTGAAATTGGGTTAAAATGTAATTTGTGCCTTTTCCATGACCACCACATGTCTCCTTTGACAAGGCCACTTCTGATCCCTACAAAGAAAACCTTATTCAGTGAGATGTATAAAGACACCAAATGCACTCTCATGAAATGACCTCCATAAATCAACTGAAGCATCTTCAATGATTTATGCTTTGAGAGCCCAGAAAACATTTATAATCTTGAAACACAGCAGGGCTTTTAGAGGCTTTCAGTGGCATTTCTTCTGGCTCATATTAGACCACAGCATATTCGTCTACAGGAGGAGAACTGAATTTACACCTGATGATGTAATAGGCATCTTGTTTCCCTAATGAGAGGTGGTCCAGGCCCTAGGGACTTCCCAACCACATATTACTAGGAGAGACAGATGAAAGGAGGAGGGGGCTTCACTTTTCGGCGTCAGAACTGCTCCCAGGAAGGCTGCTTTTCATCTCAGAAGGAGGCAGTTGACACACAAATGACCACAGAATCAAATACCACAAGACGTCCCAGGCACAGAACGCATTAATTCGCTGAGCTGAAATTAACCAGCACGATTCATCTTTAATAGTTATTTTCACAACAGGATCCAGAGCCTTTCACTATTCTTTGTGGGATGGGAACCACTTAAACAAAATTATTTGCACAAAATTTCTTTGGAGGTCAGACTACCATTTCATGCTTCTTTGGCCGAGGTTTTTGGCCAAGATGCCCTGAAGAAGGGAGCAGAAGCAGAATGCACTGTGATCCCTGAATGTCCCATTAGAGCCTGAACATGACTTTTTATAGCAAGGAAGCCACAGTCCTCTGTGTAATAAACAGAGTTGGCTGCTTCCCAGAATCCTTCAGTCAAGGATTCCTAACTGCGTGCTGTCTGAACTCCCATTCCTTGGAAAATTAACGTGGGCTTTCTGGCACTCTGCAAAAGCCGTTTATGTTTCTGTTTCAAATAGCACAGAAAAACTCATGAATTGTACTTTACTCCACAACTTTAATTTGTTATGGACCAGATTGCTTAATTGACCAAATTTGGGGAATCTTTATTTTTTTAATTTTTAAATTTTTAAAAAGTTTTTAATTTTATTTTATTTTAAAGATTTATTTATTAATATTGTGGGGGAGGGGCAGAAGGAGAAGGAGAGAGAGAATCTCAAGCAGACTCCCTGCTGAGATCATGACCTGAGCTGAAATCAAAAGTTGGACACTTAACCAACTGAGCCACGCAGGCACCCCAAATTTTGGGAATCTTAAGGTGAAGCTGATACAGTTTTGATATTGTTCTGTTTTGTTTTTCATAGCTGGCTTAAGAGTTCACACATTAGCATCTGTAAACTCAAAAATGGGTAGATTCACTTATACAGAAAGGATAACAATAGTCTTTCAGAAAGCAACCCAGATCTCCCTTTTCTAGGCATTTCATATTCTTTGAAAGGGAACTTTTTTGAAAGTTGGTATTCTAATTGAATAAAAGAACATATCCCACCATGAGGAATATCTAGCTGCCTAGTAAACACTATTTCTCCAAATCTTGTAACAATCGTGTCCGTAATAACATTGCATATGTTGATAATTTGTGATGAAATGTTATGAATATGAAATAATTTGAATTTTCTTGAGCGAGTTCAGCAATCTTCATTCAAGATTTATATCCACAGATGGGTTTGTCTATAGTGGTGTGCTCAACTATGGTAACAATTGTTTCCAAACGTTTATTAGTTTGAACGCAGCTTGTTTCACTAATTTCAAATAACCAGGTCTTATTTAAGCCATTCTTATGTTAAAATAGGGAAGTTTCCACAAGCCAAAAATCAAAGCACAAAATTTCACATGTTTAGAGATGTTGCTTTAGACCATCTGATAATTTCTATGGATTCTGTCCCACGTTAAGTGCTTTGATACATGTCTCATTCTTACTAAGGAAGCCCTTTGTGCTCTCTGTAATGGTAGTTGCCTCATTACAAATGAAGAAACTGAGGCTTAGAAAATTAGTCACCTGCCCAGAAGCACAGCTGGTAGGTAGCTGAGCCAAAGACTTAAATCAAGGTCTCTAATTCTAAAACCTTTCATTTAATCTCTTCTGTTTAAGAGCTTTCTTTCCATTAGCACAAGAGAGCCTTGTTTCACACTGGCACGGTACTATGCAAATGAAAACAGTGTCTTGAAGTTCTGATGATTCTAAGAGTTCTACCTTAGTTAATCAGAAAATTGACACTTACTTATTTTTCACCCACCCATGGATGTTCCAGATAAGTTCTGGGAAGGTACAGAGATCCCTAGTAACTACACAAAGGAAAGTATCACTGCTCTCTTTACCTTGACAACATGGAACAAATATGTGTATATTTGTATAAATCTGTGTATATTCATGGGGGATATGCATGTTTAGTGATAGCATATATTAATCAGCACTCAATCAAGAAATACTATCAGATTTCTCTATTTCATGTGGTATCGTGGAGTAAATATGGATTTTGACTGAGTTTTAGATCTATTACTCTAAGTTCCTTATGTCTTTGAAACTTTGTAGAATGGGAATACTACCTACATCGTGTTAAATGTGACAATGCCTATTAAGCATCTAGTATAGTATCTGGTTCAAAGTTAACTAAAAAATAAAGCACTCTGCTGTACTGTGCTCACTTCACCCTTTCAAAAAACTGGAATCTATGCAGACACATAGCCTCTCCGGAACTCTTTCTGGCCTCCAAATCTAACCACGTGGCCACACACGCTTCCTTGGCCATTTCACATTCCCCAAGTTTACAAAGATGACATGACATAGGAAGAGAGTAGAACAATACTGATTCCACATAGGAAACATTCTTTTCCCTTATGCCCCCATGAACACACTGGTTGGAGACAGTTATCCCAAGTTCAGCCCACAAAGCAGCTGCTCTTTCCCTAAAGAGCAGAAAACTTTTTTTTTCTCTCTGTGTCTTACAAAATACATATAATTTAGCTATTTCTCCTCAGTCACCTTGTAACTCTATTTAGAGTAGGTGCAGAAGAATCTACACCCCTCACAGTATTGTTCTCCTCGGCGAAAGGCCCAGCCTTACATTCTGTAGCCATGAGAAGGCGGGTTTCATATTCCAAATCACTTCCTACTTTATCAAGTCTGATAGTTGAAGTTTTATGTATTTGGTTGCTACATTTTAGGTATAGCTATCTTAGGCAGTCTTCCCCCATCAATTAAAAAAAGCCCTCAATATAGTTATTTTATTTTATTTATTTTAAAGATTTTATTTATTCATTTGACAGAGAGAGACACAGCGAGAGAGGGAACACAAGCAGGGGGAGTGGGGGAGGGAGAAACAGGCTGGGGGAAGCCGAGCAGGGAGCCCGATGTGGGGCTCGATCCCAGGACCCTGGGATCATGACCTGAGCCGAAGGCAGACACTTAACGACTGAGACACCCAGATGCCCCTCAATATAGTTATTTTAATGGTGATCCTCTAATTTAAACAGAATCTCAAAATATATGGACTTGGATATCAAGTGTCACAACTTAATTGAAAAGCCCAAGTGTAAGCTGTTTTTGACTCATTGCAGTACCATACACTGTGGGGGAAGCCTGAGTGGAAGAAGTGGGGTTTAGCAGTTCAATAAGAGAACTTGGCGTTGTCAGGTGTGAGTCCAAGCTTCTGACTGTGTGGTCTGGAGTACAGTGTTTAGGGGAACTGGGGCTCAAAAAGACTATGGAATGAAAACAATAAAACTGACAACCTCTCAAGGGTTGTGATTGGGTTTATATAAAATAATCCATGAAAAGCACAATGTTTAATAATTAGTAAGTAATCAAAAGTGCTAGCTATCATTATAAAACAAGACATGGTCAAGGTGTTTTCCTGTCTTACTGGAGACAGCATGTGTCCACAGAGCAATCAGAGGATATAATCCCGTTGATAGCAGGCTCAATTGTATATATACAATTCAATATATATACCCAGACAAGCACTGAGACACTGAGATTTCTGAATCACGTTGTTGGATACTGTATTCG
Source organism: Mirounga angustirostris (assembly GCF_029215605.1). NCBI lineage: Eukaryota > Metazoa > Chordata > Mammalia > Carnivora > Phocidae > Mirounga > Mirounga angustirostris. The sequence goes on along the minus strand of NW_026991711.1, from coordinate 118,231,864 downwards.
TTTCTTGGGGTTACCATAACAAAATACCACAAACTGAGTGGCTTAGAATAACAGAAATCTATTGTATTTGTAGTTCTGAGGGCCAGAAGTCTGAAATCTATGGTGCTTCCATGCTAACATTTGTGAGATTTGTAATAGCTAGATTCTGATGGTAACAGGAAAAAGAATATTTTTTTCTTTTACAAAATTACCCCATTTTAATTTGATTACCATTGTAAAGAGCATATTGCCCCCAAAAAGGTCACATTCTGATCCACTGGGGGTTAGGACCTCAATGTATTTTTTTGGGAGGACACAATTCAACTCATACCAGATACACATTCTCTAGGGTTGTTATTGACTGTCATGCATTGGCTATTTCAAACTTGGGGTTCATGTCACACTTGTAACTTTATGTATGGTAGAAATTTGTCATTCCTACAGATTCTTTCAGGATGTATACTTGTTCAGTGGCCGATTTTACTTCCTTTTAAGATGTTTTTCTACTTTATTTTGTAATTTTTAAAAATCATAAAAGTAGTATGTGCTTATTGTAACAACCCAGTGATGTATAAAAGCAGAAATTAGCCATCTCTTCCAACTCTCGTCCATTTTCACCATCTCTAATAGTAAAGTCAAGATAAGTAACCTAGTGTCTGTCTTTCCATTTATTTCTTCACATTCAGTCACATACAATGTACCTTGTCATTTTTTGGTTGGATTTACTTTTACAGAAAATAAGATCGTGTCCTATTTACCATTTTGCTTGCATCCAGATCACAGATCGAAAGCTGTGTCTCTTTTTAATAGTTGCATAATATATGGGTATCTTACAATTTTTTTCTGCTCATTTTTAAAACTTACTGATGGAAATTTAGATTGCCATTTTCCCCTTTAAGTTGTAGGAAATGTTGAGGAGGGGTGGAAATCATTCCTTTGTCTTCCTACTGTGCAACCTAAAAAACAATTATTTTTAAAGGAAAAAACCCCGCAAAATCTCAGCTCTTATCAATATAGGAATATCTGTTTCGTGGACTGGTGAAACCCGTTGCCACTTTGTCGCCCTGTGCTTTCGGGAGAGTGACAAAGGGAGTGCCTGGGACCAATGGGAACTGTGAAATGTGATTTAGAAACATCTTTGAGGTTTGTAATTTAATGATGCCTGAGTTTCACAAGTTTGGTGCTGCCGTGTTCTTTTTGTGAGCCTGGAAATAGGCCTTCATGTGTCATGTACTACGTATGTCCTTGCCAGCTAGACCGGACAGGCAGGCTCTTCAGGAAGAATAATTAGAAGCTGAAGCTGATGTCTACTGCCGCGTTAGGGCCATCTCAGGGCTTAGTGTGTCCATAGAGATACCAGTAACAGGCTCCCAGACATTGTGTTTTAGTCGCTAGTTAGCATGAATCCTAAACTGGTTCCATTGTCAGAGCAAGCACAGTGCAGACTGCATCGCGATTTCTAGTCAGTAGCCAGCTCGTGTACTGCAGTGACCCAGGGTAACCGGGGAGTTCAACTGTAGGAAGTGACTTTATAGGTTTATGTATTTCAACCGAAGAGGAACAGAGCATGGCTGAAACGGGGAAGGATGGAGTATGGGGTATTTGGATGTGGTACTGGCATGTTTTCGTCTGCTTTTTAAAAGCTCATGATAAAACAGACTTCAAATAGCACAGAAGGGCATGAAATGACAAGTAAAAACCCGGGGGTGCCATAATTTTAATTGCCAGAGGTAGCTGCTAACATTTTCTTGTGTACTATTTTTTTTTGTAATATATATATTTTCAAGATGGTTGTTAAATGAAAAAAAAGCAAACTACAGAACAATATGTATAGTATTTTGCTATCTATCTTACACGATAAACTGTAATGTGAATATTACATACATTTATAGTGTATGTAAAGACACATAAATTATATGTGTCATATTATATGTTTATATATATGTATAGAATGTTCTAGAACATTCTCTTTCACTAAATAATATACTTTTAACATATTTCTATATCAGTACATCTAGACCCACCCATTCATCTCACTTGCTATTTAGCAATCCTTGGCTGGGTTGTGCTGTAATGTTTTACCAGTTCCCTTCTGATGAGCATTTATGCAGTTTTGAGTGTTTTGATATTATGTCCAGTACTACAAATAATACCCTTATAGAACTGTCTTTGTGCAGTCATGTGTATTCCATCTTATATTTACAGATCTATTAATTATTTTTATGACTTCCGAAATTTGGGTCATGCTTTAATACTCCTCATTTGAAAAAAGTGTTAAAGTTGTATATACTTTATCCTAAAACTGTCTTAGTTTAATTTTTTTACTGTTTAAGTCTTTGATCCATATGACATTTTAGGGGAATATAAATAATGTAAAAGTACAATCTAACTACTTCCCTCAAAGCCAACCAGATATCCTGACATCTTTTTTTTTAAGATTTTATTTTTAGGTAATCTTTACACCTACAAAGGGGCTCGCAGAATTGCCTGCTCTACCGACTGAGCCAGCCAGGCGCCCCCAAAAACATCTTTTATTAATTAATCTACCATGTTTGCCTACCCCACCCCAGTTTTGAAGGACTACATTTACTATGTATAAAACATCTATATACATTTATGACTTTTTCTGAACTCTGTATTTATGTATTTATCTGATATTGTCTTTGCCTGACAGTCTTCCTGGCATTTCTTATAAGTTTATTTTTCCATGTGAATTTGAGAATTATTTTGTCAAATTTCTCTCCAAAGAGTACTATTTGTATTTTTAAAAAGGATTTTATTTAATATGATAGTTGTCTTTCTCTGCTTGACTTATTTCACTTAGCATAATCTCCTCCAGTTCCATTCATGTCAATGCAAATGGTGGGTATTCATCCTTTCTGATGGCTGAGTAACATTCCATTGTATACATGGACCACATCTTCTTGATTCATTCATCTGTTGAAGGACATCTCAGCTCCTTCCACAGTTTGGCTATTTTGGACATTGCTGCTATGAACATTACCATTTTTTTGACTACATTTTTTTTTCTTTTCACTACATCTGTGTCTTTGGGGTAAATACCCAGTAGTGCAATTGCTGGGTCATAGGGTAGCTCTATTTTTAACTGTTTGAGGAACCTCCACACTGTTTTCTGAAGTGGCTGTACCAACTTGCATTCCCACCAACAATGTAAGAGGGTTCCCCTTTCTCCACATCCTCTCCAACATTTGTTATATGGTTTCACTTATATGTGGAACATAAAGAATAGCATGGAGGACATTAGGAGAAGGAAGGGAAAAAGGAAGGGGGGTGGAATCAGAGGGGGAGATGAACCATGAGACACTGTGGACTCTGGGAAACAAACTGAGGGTTCTAGAGGGGAGGGGGTGGGGGGATGGGTTAGCCCGGTGATGGGTATTAAGGAGGGCAAGTATTGCATGGAGCACTGGGTGTTATATGCAAACAATGAATCATGGAACACTACATCAAAAACTAATGATATACTGTATGGTGACTAACATAGCATAATAAAATTAAAAAATAAAATAAAATAAAAAATAAAAGATTTTATTTATTTATTTGAGAGAGAGGAGGCACAAAGGGAGGGGAGAAGCAGACTCCTCACTGAGCGCAGGGCCCAATGTGGGGCTCCATCCCATCACCCTGAGATCACAACCTGAGCCAAAATCAAGGGTGGAATGCTTAACCAACTGAGCCACCCAGGTGGCCCTCCATTTGTATTTCGATTATGATTACATTACATTTAATGTGGGAAAAATTACATCTTCACAATTTTGACTCTTTTCACCCCAGAGCAATTACCCTTCTGTGTAATTTTTCTTGTATGATCATTGCTGAAGATTTATGCTTTTCTTCAAATAGGGCCTGGGCATTCTGTATTTTCCCCTCAGTATTATAGCTATTTTGTTTTTATCCTAAATGGGAGGTTTTTCTCTCTTTGTTATCTATTAGGTTATTATTTATGTAAAGGAGAACTATTGTTTTTTATATGCTAACATAGTGACTAACAATATACTCAACTTTCATCTTGTTCACACTAGTTTTTTAGTTGATCCTCTTGAAGTTTTCAGGAATGCAATCGTATTACCTGCAAATATGGTAATTGTTGTCTCTTCCTTTCAACTGTGCAGCTTTATTTTCTATCTTGATAAAAAAATTACTTGTATGGTGTTACAGAAGAGAGATATAATAATATCTTTTGTTTTCTAATTCACAGAGGTTAGTATTTTCAAACTGTAGGTGACAAAGCATTTGTGGGTCATTAAATGCATTTAATATATTATGACCTGCACTTTTAAAACTAGAAATAAAATAGAATAAAAACAGAAAACTATCCAAGAGCATTCCATACAGTAAGAATTAAGGATCTGTGGGTTCAGGATGCACATGTTTACTGGACCACTGTGAAATTAATGTCTTACTGTAGATTATGGTAAAAAAATGTTTGAAATACACTCATATAACTAACTGCCAGAGGAAAAGGAAAAGTATGTGTAAGTTCCAGAAATAAAATCACTTACATGTGCTTTGCAGATACTGTGTATCTTTTACTAATTGAAGGTTTGTGGCAACCCCACATTGAACAAGTCCATCAGCGCCATTTTTCTAATAGCATTTGCTCACTTCGTGTCTCTGTGTCACATTGTGGTAATTCTCTCAGTATTTCAAACTTTTTCATTATTGTTATTATATTTGTTATGGTGATGCATGATCAGTGATCTTTGATGCTCCTATTGTAGTTGTGTTGGGGTGCCATGAATCATGCCCACATAAGATGGGGCACTTAATAAATGTGGGGTGTGTTCTGACTGCTCCACCAACCTGCTGTTCCCTCAGGGCCTCCCTCTTCCCTGAGACACAACAGTAGTGCAGTTAGGTCAATTAATGATCCTATAATGGCCTCTAAGTGTTCGGGGGAAAGGAAGAGTCACGTGTCTCTTAATTTAAAAGAAGAGCTAGAAATGATTAAGCTTAGTGAGGAAGGCATTTCAAAAGTCAAGCTAGGCCAAAGGCTAGGACTCTTGTGTCAAACAGCCAAGATGTGTCTGCAAAGGAAAAGTTCTTGGAGGAAATTAAAGTGCTACTCCAGTGAACACACAAATGATAAGAAAGCAAAACAGCCTTATTGCTGATATGGAGAAAGTTTCAGTGGTATAGATCTTCTGGATAGAAGATCAAACCAGCTACAACATTCCCTTAACCCCAAGCCTAATCCAGAGCAAGGCCCTAAATCTCTTCAATTCTGTGAAGGCTGAGATTGATGAGGAAGCTACAGAAAAAGGTTTGAAACTAAGAGAGGCTGGTTCATGATGTTTGAGGGAAGAAGTCATCTCCATAACATGAAAGTGCAAGGTGAAGCAGTAGGTGCTGATGTAGAAGCTGCAGCAATTATCCAGAAGATCTAGCTAAGATAATCCATGAATGTGGCCACAGAAAACAACAGGTTTTCAGTGTAGATAAGCAGCCTTCTGTTGGGAGAAGATTCCATCTATGACTTCCCCAGCTAGAGAGGGGAAGTCAGTGCCTGGCTTCAAAGGACAGGCTGACTCTTGTTCGGGGCTAATGCAGCTGGTGACTTTAAGTTGAAGCCAGTGCTCACTGACCATTCCGAAAATCCTAGAGTCCTTCAGAATTATGCTTACTCTACTCTGCTTATGCCCTACAAATGGAGCAACCATGCTTACAACATGGTTTAAAGAATATCTTAAGCCCCTTGTGAGACCTACCGCTCAGAAAAAAAGATTTCTTTCAAAATATTACTGCTCACTGATGGTGCAGCTGGTCATCCAAGAGCTCTGATGAGAGATGTGTGAGATTCATGTTTTCATGGCCACTAACACAGCATCCATTCTGTAGCCTATGAATTTTGGCTTTCAAGTCTTATTATTTAAGAAATACATTTTTCATAAGCCTGTAGCTGCCATGGATAGTGATTTTTCTGATGGTTTTGGCAAAGTAAATTGAAAACCTTCTGGAAAGGATTCACCATTCTAGATACCATTAAAGAACATTCATGATTCATGGGAAGAGGTCAAAATACCAACATGAATGGACATTTGGAAGAAGTTGATTCCAACCCCTATGGATGACATGGAGGGGCTTAAGTGAAGGAGGAAGTAACTGCAGGTGTGGTGGAAATAGCAAGAAAACTAGAAATGGGGCCTGAAGATGTGACTGAATGGCTGTGATCTCATAAAACTTTTAATGGATGATGAGTTGCTTCTTATGGATGAGCAAAGAGAGTGTTTGAGATGGAAACTACTCCTGGTGAAGGTGCTGTGAAGAATGTTGAAATGACAACAAAAGATTTAGAATATTGCATAAATTTAGTTGTTAAAGCAATGGCAGGCTTTGAGAGGGTTGACTCTGATTTTGAAAGAAAGTTCTAAGGTGGGTAAAATGCTATCAAACAGCATCACGTGCTGCAGACAAATCATTTGTGAAAGGAAGAGTCAGTTGTTGCAGCAGACTTCATTGTTGTGTTATTTCAAGGAATGCCACAGCCACCTCAGCCTTCGGCAACCACCACCCTGATCAGTTAGCAGCCATCAACGTCAAGGCAAGACCTTCCACCAGCAAAAAGATTACAACATGCTGAAAGCTCAGATCATGGCTGGCATTTTTTAGCAATAAAGTATTTTTAAATTAAGGTATGTATATTGTATTTTTTAGACACAATGCTATTGCACATTTAATAGACTGCAGTATAGTGTAAAATAACTTATGTGCACTGGGAAACCAAAAAATTCATTTGACTTGACTTATCGTGATACTCTATCGTGGTGGTCTAGAAGTGAGCCTACAATATCTCTAAGGTATTCCTGTAATTTGCCAAAAAAGTGCAGGGATTGCAAATCCACAGTTGATTTTTCAACTACCTGGCTCCACTTAGGCAACTCAGTTTCTCAAGGAGGCAGAAAAAGGTGAGATATAGTCAGGGTGTAATCCATAAGAGTCATCACACCTACGCATTTGTGGACTGCCTCCCAAGCGCAATAGGATGTCCTAAGAGACATGGGAATAAATGAGGTGTGGTTCTTGTCCTCACAGGGCTGCTTTTGGTCCTGTTACATTATAGTTATTCAGATACTTATATTTAGATATGTACAGTTTAGCACACAACATAGAAAGTGATGCAAAAGGGGACACCAAGAGGATCTAATGCTCCCATTTGTAAGTTGAAAGTCATTCAGTCATTGAAAGGTATTTTTTAAAGATTAGGTAATGAGTGGCTCTCATTTGCTTGTATACTGTTTTATCCAGATAGCTGTGGATAGTATCTCTGATGTGCTCAGGTTCTGAAGCCGCTCCAGGGACCTGTTCTGAGCAGGTCAGGCCCGAAGCAGCAGGAGCTGATAGATCTTGACTCCATGCTCAACCCTTCACCTGACCAAGTCTTCTCCTTCTGCTATGACATACTCAACTCCAGTTTCTGCTCACTTAAGACTTGTGCTTACTCATAGCCCTCTCCGTGCCTCTCTCCGTTGGACAGCCTTTCAGCTTCTGTTCCTGAGACCACCTGCCTGATATTTTTCCTTTTTTGTGTTTGCTTCCCGGGAAAGCAGGAGACAGGGAAAGGTAGAAAGAAAAAATGGATCTGATTGGTCACGTTCACCTCTTCTGTATCAGAGCTCTTCATTTCCTAGCCATTGGCCACTCTCTGCAATCTTGCCACTCTCTTGCTTTGTCTTCACTTGCACAACCTTGGTGTATCTGACTCTCCACCTACTCAGCACCTGCATCACTGCCCCTAGATGAGACTGGAGTAAAGCACACAATTGCGATGATTCACTTGGAATTTGTCATCATTACCCTCAAGCAAGTCCCCGATACTAGTCACCAGTCACACTGCATTGTATTAGTCCATTCACTCTCCCACTCTTCTGGACAACCCTTTCATTTACACCTTCTGCTCTTTCCTCAAACCTCATGCACCTCCTCCCCTACCCCATTCTCAGCTGATGACTTTGCTTCTCATTTTAATGTGATGATAGGAGCAATCAGAAGAGAATTCCCACAGGGTCTTGTCAGCATCTCTTCCCCCTACCTGCTGTCCACCCATATTCTCTGCCTTCTCTTTCACAACTGCATGAATGGCCCAGGTTCCCATCTTAGGCTAACCCCCTGCCCTTGTGCATTAGATCGATCTCCTCTTGCCCACTCAGGAGCGTTGCTTTAGCAATTCCCCTATTCCTACGTCGCCATTTCGTCCCTCTCTACTGAATCATTCTCATCTGCAATGCAAATATCTTTGTATTGCTCCATGTTAGAACATGCTCTCAATACTTCCTCCTCCTCCTATTATTCATTTCTCTCTTCTATTTTCAGCAGGCATTCTTCATTTTTTGTGTTATGAATATGTTTCATGGTCTGGTGAAGTTTGTGGACTCCTCAGAATAATGTTTTTAAATGCTAAAAATAAAACAGGAATGCAAGAGAAACAAATTATATTGGAATTTGGTATCAAAATAACTTTCAGTTACTGTGAAATGGGACCATGTTATTCTTTATTAATGGATTAGATAATACATTTAAAATATAGGCAAGCTAAAGTTAAATTTTGTTTTTTAAAGACATCTTACTGCAAAGGTTCTCTTCAGTCATAGCTCTTGCATCTTGTACCTGTTACAAAAGGCTGTACCATCTTATGGGAGTTAATAATTCTCATTTGAGCTATCAAATTTTATACATTGGAAATAATGAAAACCACTCATCTCCTTCCATGAATTGGCCAACAAGCAATTATGGATGGAGAAGGAATACTGAAAAGCAACACAGTCGTCTGGGTCAGCACTGTGAGAATACGTCCCTTCACTACCAGGCTGCTGAACTTTGGATCACATTTGCTAAGAGTTGGCCAGTGTATTTGTAGGACCACTTTTATAGCAGAAGATCATAGTCTCATGAGGTCTAGCTATGGGTCTAATACTTACCAAACATTTGAAATAGTGATGATCATGATGTTTTGAGATGTCTATAACAACTGTAATGCGATATGAAACTCTCCATGAATTCTAGATGTGGTGACAAAGAAAGACACTCATGATTTTACATTAATAACTGAAGAAAATGAGAGTAGTGGAAATAAAGATACCATCCTTTCCCCATCTAAATTCATGAGCTTTTTGAATTCTACCCATAGATTCTTTGGGCACCCTAATAAGAGGCCCTGATTTTGATAGCAAAATTCCCTTTCAGAGTTGTTGTAGTCTCTGCTTTCTACTTCTCTTTCCCCTTTCTCTATTGAGTCCACTTCAGTCAGGCTTTTGCCCCCAGAATCCACTGAAATTGCTTTTATCACCAGTGACTTCTGTATTGTTATAGCCAATGATCTTCCTTGCCCTATCAGCAGTATTTGAGACAATTGATCTTTCTTTCTTCTCGATATGCTTTTCTTCACTTGACTTCAGGAATATATACTCTCATGGTTTTCTTCCTGCCTTTCTAACCAGTAGTTCTCTGATCTCTTTACTGGTTCCTCATCTCCTGCATTCTTAATCTTGGCGTGATCCTGGATATAATCCTTAGATATCTTTTATTTCTATTTATACGCATTATCTTGTTCATCTCATCCAGCTGTGAGCTGTAAATCCTCATTGTATTCTGATGTTGCCATCAGGTAATGATGACTTCAGCCCTGACCTGTCTGCTGAAGTCTACCCTACTATTTCCAGTTGCCTACTCAATATCTCTGCCTGGTTGCCTAATAGGCAAGCAAATGCATTGCGTCCAAATCTGGGTTCCCATGTTCTTCCCAAACCTGCTTTTCTTGCAGTCTTTCTTACCTCAGCAATTGGTAGCTCCATTCTTCTAGTTGCTTTGGTCAAACTCCCTGGAATTGGGTTGTACACTTCTTTCAAAGCACAAAGCGCAGTCTGTCAGCAACTCTTAACACTTGTAACTTCACAGTATCCTGGGTGTTGCTGTTTTCTACAACCTCACTGTTGCCATCCTGACAAAAGCCTCCAAGGCCTTTCCCCAGGAACACTCTATCGTCTTCACCCTCTCCCCATTCCTATTTTCTGCCCCAAAAGTCAAAAGTTCACAAATGTTACTGGCATCCCATTTACTCTGCTCCTCTGAATTCAGAAGAAATATGCATAATTCCTTAGCTATACTCAAAACTCATCTCAGTTTTAGGTATTGATAATGTACACAGTTCCAAAATGATGGACAGTCTCCCATGAGTGACTTACGGAATTCATTCAGCAGCAACATCATTAACCTGATAGAATGTTAAATGTAGCTCTGCAGGTTTGATATTAAGGCAGTTTAAAAAGCTTGTTATCTCAACCTTAGGAGTTCATTTTAAAAGGGTGCTCAGAGAGGCATTTAGGTGGCTCAGTCAGTTAAGCATCAGACTCTTCGTTTTGGCTCAGGTCATGATCTCAGAGTTGTGAGAATGAGCCCCATGTTGGGCTCCATGCTCAGCAGTCTGCTTGAGATTCTTTCCCTCTTCCCTCCCCCTCGGTCCCTCCCCCCGCTGTCTGTCTCTCTCTCAAATAAATAAATAAATAAAATCTTTAAAATAAAAGAAAAGGGTACTCAGAGATTGCTTCATATGTTCAAATAAAATGATGATGTAGGTCCCCAAATTATGTTACTTTTGTCATGTGACTGCTAAATACACAAAACTTGTTAGCTAAAAGCCACATCCTTCTAGTGTTCATTCTCTGCAATATAATCAGAAAATAATAGAAATGCCTCAGGTAGCTTGGAGTGCAGGTAAACTTTCTTAGCAATTTAGTCCTTTGTTCAATAAATAGTATTGAATGGCTTTTATACGCCAAGCACTCCACTGGGTGCTGGAGATACAAAGATGAATAAAATCCAGTGAATATCCTTAGAGAGATCACCGACAAATGGGGGAGGCAGAGGAGTAAACAGGTACCATGCAATGTGATATGTACCATAATAGAGGTGGTAGGTATTACTACAACAATAGCACAAAGGATGGAATGATCAACTTTGTTTAAATCAGTAAGGAAGTTTCAATCCTGGAGCATTGTATGGGATTCCTTAAAGGTTGATATTATTAATTCTTGGTTGGAATTCTAAAGGGTGAAAAATGAATGTCATAGGTATTGTAAATACCTTAGGTTGGAAAAATGCCTGTCTGAAATGTCTGAGAAAGTGAGATCTATTGTGAAACCTCCTAAAGTAGATATATTCCAGAACTTCTCTTACTCATTCAGAGATTGGAAAAGCTTCTTAGGATTCCTACCTTATATGTAATTACCTCCATCATGTTACAGCTTTTCTCCACAGGAAGTGTGTGTGTGTGTGTGTGTGTGTGTGTGTGTGTAAACTTTAGGTTTTAGAACAGATTTTACACACACATACACACACATGTATATGTATATACATATGCATATATATAAATATATATAATATATAATTTTAAGTGTAAATGTGTTTAAATGAAATAAATATAAATATATCAGAGATTTATATTTAAAAACCAGCCCTCCTGAATGGAGATGAGATGAAAACTCATGAAAAATTATTAGAAATTTCAGAATAACAGACTGCCTGCGTTCAGTGTTAAATTATCACTTGCTCCCATGGTGCATTGAGCCAAGAAGTAATCTCCCAATCCTCTTTATATTACCTATAAGAAAACTGAGGCCATTTGGGGATGAGGACCTTTCCTAGAGTTACCCCACGGATCTGTAAGAGCACTGGGGATAGAATCCAAGTTTCCTATCTCAGTCCTACGCTGCTGCTTCTGCTTTATTAATGTGATGTCATTGTCTGACACACAGAAACAAATTTTCCCATCAGGATTCTGTAGGCCAATCTGAGATTATTTAGCCAAGTATAAATATTTTGCACTTGAAGAATGGAATATCAGCTGGAGGCCATCCACTGGCCTCCCGTGAGGCGCCCCTTCACATAGTGGCTACAACAAAAAGGCCACACGAATAGCTCTAAGCAGCCCACAGGCAAGGGGTCATCTGGGATCATAGTCCTGTTGCCTGGACAGGAGCAAAGCACAGGAGAAGTTCAGGGTCTGGACAGCGATGCACCCCAAATCAGGCTAGCTCGTGAGAGACCCAGTCCCTATATAGAAGAGCAAGATGAGATGTCAGAGTCTTTAAGGACAAGAAGGAATTGGGAGGGCCAAGTAAGGTGAAGCTCTAATGGCCAAGTAGTCATAATGGATCCTCTGGAACTGTGGGAGTTGGAGTCAGACTCAGAATGGAAGCAGCCTCTAGCAGGGAGGCTGCAGGGGCCACATATGACGTGCAGTGTTTGGTTGAGAATAATTATTATTTTTTAAAAAAATTACTTGTGGTACTTTTAGGCAGATCACGTGCTCTCCATCTCACCATAGTCCCAGCTATTGTCTGTGTCACAGCCACACGGACAGGCACTTATTAAACCTAGGCTGCTCATATCAGTGAGATCATACATGATCTCACTGATATGAGGAATTCTTAATTGCAGGAAACAAACTGAGGGTTGCTGGAGTGGGAGGTGGGGTGGGAGGGATGGGGTGACTGGGTGATAGAGGCTGGGGAGGGTATGTGCTCTGGTAAGCGCTGTGAATTGTACAAGACTGTTGAATCTCAGATCTGTACCTCTGAAACAAATAATGCAATATATGTTAAGAAAAAAAAAAGAAGAAGAAGAAGGTAGCGGGAGGGGAAGAATGAAGCGGGCGAAATCGGAGGGGTAGACGAACCATGAGAGACGATGGACTCTGAAAAACTAACAGGGTTCTAGAGGGGAGGGGGTTGGGAGGATGGGTTAGCCTGGTGGTGGGTATTGAGGAGGGCACATTCTGCATGGAGCACTGGGTGTTGTGCACAAACAATGAATCATGGAACACTTCATCTAAAACTAATGATGTAATGTATGGGGATTAACATAAGAATAAAAAAATTAAAAAAAAACCCACAAAAAACAAACAAACAAACAAAAAAAACCTAGGCTGCTGTTCCTTTACCGGTCCAGGTATTGCACTGCGGGTTAGAGAGCAAGTGCCATTCCTTTACACAGTCTGACAATCCTCATAGGTTCAGAAATAGGAATGTGGAGAAATTCCAATGTGAAGTTATTTCACCGTAGGCAAAATCAACAAATCTTGGGTATTGACTAGACCTGGTCCTTAAGAATCAACTCAATACTTTATGAAACTGACCTACATAGTTCAAAAGGTTTCAAAATAATGGTATGAAAATAGCATGTGTGATTTACAACTGCCCTTGTAAAAGAATTTTTTTTTTGAAAGTTCTAATTGTCAAGAAACTTCAGATTGTATATACCAAAGATCCAACGCCTGAAATGTCATGAATCTTAAAAACCCCTGCCTCACACAGGGCAAATTTTATATAAATTCCATGTGGGAGATAGAATAATCACCTCTCAAAGATGTCCCCAGAAGCTGTGAATATGTTAGGGTACATGGCAAAGGAGAATTAAGGTAGTTTATCAGCTAACCTTGGGATGAGGAGATTATCCTGGATTATCCCTGTAGACTCAATGTAATCACTAGGGTCCTTATAAATGGAGGAGGGGGGCAGAAGAGATAGAATCAGAGTTGACAGCACGAGAAGGGCTCAACCAAACATTACTCGCTTGGAATCTGAGCCAAGGAATCTGGGTGGCCTTCAGAAGCTAGAAAAGGCAAGGAAATAGATTCTCCCCTCGGGCCTCCTGAAGGAATGTACCCATGCCAATACCTTCATTTTAGGCCAGTATGACCCATTTTATAATTCTGACCTCTAGAACTGTAAAATAATAAATTTGTGTTGGCTTAAGCTATGGAGTTTGTGGTTGTTACAGTAAGAATATGAAACTAATACACTCCTGGATGAGAAAAGTATAAAGGAGACATGACTAGATCTGTGTAGCTCACCCACTATCATTTATGCTGTTTTAAACCAAGATTCACCATCTTCATAGTTATGGTTTGGCAATTACAACAAACATCATCCTTTGATGATGAAGCTGTGACTTGTTTCCAAAAGGCAGTGTTTGTGAAGCTCTTTCATGCTTCCTAAACCAATCAAGTGAGTTTAAATGGCAAAAGCTAAGGATTCTAAGGCCAGTTCTCGAAATCTTGAAGACCCATCATAACTAGCCACTTAGCATTGTTTCACTTGTCAGGTGTGATCATTATCATAAAACATAGTTTCATGTTTAGATGGAAAGTCGTCTTGGGTAAGTAGAGAACCAAATTAAAAACTGTATAATTATTTTATAATTATAATTATATTTTATATATAACATAAAATTATATTTATATTTTATATTTATTATTATATACATAAAATATAATTTATATATAAAATATAATTTATATATTTATATATTATATTATATATAATATGCATTATATATAATATAATTTATATAATTTATATAAATATATATTTATATATAATTTATAATTATATATATTTATATTTATTGTTATATATTATATAAAATATAATTATATAATTATATATTATATATATAATATAATTATAATATATAGTTATAAATATAATTATATACAAATTACAAACAATGTATATAAACCAATTATATACATTGGACTGGTAATATGTCTGAGGTTACTATAAAGACTCTGGACTGGTAGAGTAAAAAAGGAATATAACATGAAGTCTTTCTACAATTATTCTACGAATTAATATTCACAAAAGAAAGACACATTCTGACATCTAATAATTTCTAAATTGGTGTGATGCTTAATGAGTGGCCATAATATTACCAAACATATAGCACGAGCTAATTACCAGGCATTCAATTTGGAAATCACAATCATTGCAAAATGGCTTTAAAGCTGGATTTTTGAGTGTTTGTCATGACAGGATGAAAAATGAGTCAGGAATTCGGTCCTGTCTTGTCTGAACTTTTCAAGGTATATTCTGGTTTTTAGTTATATGAGGAAAAAATTCAGTCTGGGTAGTTTTTTTCAAACAAGATGTGCCCCTATTAAAATGGATCTGGTCTTAATGTTTTCTTTAGATCCTAGTTCTTCAAAGTGTGCACGGAGGACTAATGTACAAATTAAGGGGGCACCAAATGGGAAAGAGGAAGAAGGGAAGAGGTGAACGGTGAGGCAAGTAAGGAGCCTAGGGTACAAAATTTAAGGAGGTGCTTACTCTCTGTGCACACTGCCAACCTACACTTGCATGAACCTGAGGGTGTTTCCTCCTTAAGACAGAGGTGCCCAGGGCACAAATGTAAGAAGGCAGTCACTCTCAGTATCATGCATTTGCCAAGTTGGCACTTGCACCATTTTGATGGTGAGTGCCTCCTGACGTTTTGCAACCAAGGTACCTCATCTGCTTCAGTAGTCTCTCCCTAAAGGTGAGGGCATGGCCGATGATGGCTGTAATGATAGATATAAGCCTGTCTCTACTTGGAAGTCAGGTTTGTCCTGGGATTCCTCATGCATTCCAGACCATCCCTCTTTGGCAAAGCCTGAACTGCTAAGCAGAATTCACAGAACTCTTGCCTTAGTATGGCCCCAGATCAGACTTGAGCATGATCTCTCCTCTGAACCATACTTCCTGAGGCTACCCTGATTAATGTTCTAGACTCACCCTTCAAGAGAGCTTGACTCTACAGTTGGCTCCAATCTAAAACGCACCTTCCATGTCCTAAGAACTTTAGGGGACAGGATTCATTCAGTTCTCTTATATGCCTTTGGATTTCAAGAAACTCTTCAGTCAATGATTATTTGAATCTATTTTGTGCAACTAGAAATACTTCAAATTTCATAAAATCTGTACAAATTTGGAATGGTAAACTATAGATGTAGTTAACATGATGTCTGCATCTCTGGACGTGCTGCCATTACCAATTCTGTCTTGTATGCAAGGGGTCACTTGTAGGAATGCTAATGGCTACACAGTGAAGATTTACTGTGGGTTTTATTTAGAGAATAAATAATAAGCGGACGTAACAGAATGCATGCAATCCTTTGACCTCTCCTCCCACAATTTAGGCCAGGTGTGGATGTGTGCAGACGCCATAGCCACAGTTCTGGTAGAGAGTACTCTCTGTATGATAGGGTCAGTCGTCGGGGCACATCCATGTGATTGTGTAACAGTGGAAGCTCCCTGGTCAGGGAAGTGACCTTATTAGAAAGGGAAAGCCTCTGGAGCCCAGTGGTTGGTATCAGCTTATTTTCTGTTGAGCTGAGCCAGCTTTCTGTGTAGCTAGCCAAAGAGGGAAGGAGGTGAGTCTCCAGAGCCATCCATATTTGTCTCTTGGTAAGGTTTACTGTTCTCTTTGCCTGATTGTGAGCAATTTGAGAGGAAAGACAGAGTCATACAGAACTTTGTAACTCCCATGGTGCCCTGCCTGTGGTTGAGTGCTTAATACATACTTGTCGATGGAATGAGTGAAATAATAGACTTTAGTCAATGCTGAATAAATGCTGTATTAAAAAAGTAAATACATGCTTTTGTGGCAAATGGAAAGCCTGCTGTGCGTCTCCAATGGCAAACCACATACTTTGGCAGGGAACAAACCAGTACATATGGTTGGAGGTGGCGGTTGTATGTTCTGAATGTGGAAATTGGTAGCATTCTTTCCCCCCAGCCCTTCTCTCTTTTGTTTCAAAATGTTTGCTTCTGCCATATTGAGAGGAGGAGTTAAGACAAAAGATCTCTTTTAGTTGTCAGTGCATTGAGGTTTCCAGCCAGCTTTCTCTTTAATGCCCTTGTAGTTGTCACAGACAAAGCATATGGAGGGGACAAGTGTGGGGGTAAACAACAGTGTTCACTTTGGAAATACTCATTTGGTATTCATTGTAACAGTGACAATCATCTTCATTATTCTCATTCTAGCTAATATATTTTTGAACATTTCCTCTGTGTTCTACAGGATACTGGCATGTAGTCCTCAACCCTATGTGGTGGTTACTCTTTATTAAACCCATTACCAGCACATTCCCAGACCCGAATTCACCTCAGAGTCCTTCCAGGTGTTTGTTTTATAGCTATATTCCTTATACTCCAGTGGGGTCGTATATAGGGACCCCACTGAGATCCAGTCACACAGGTGTCGCTGGGTCTTCCCAAAGCCTTCAAAGCTGGCAGTTGTATTTTCATTTGTGATGGTTTCATTCTTCCATAGGAGAGAGCTACATCCTCTTCTGGATATTCAAGGAGTGTATTATCAAAACTCCAGCTTTATAAATATTGGCTAACTGTTACTAGTTTCCCTACATCCTACCTGTCTTCTCATTGAAATATTTATTGAAAAGTGAAGCTATAGTTGGTTGGCTGGTAAACTGTTTTCCTGTTAATCAGAAAAACAGAGGGGTGCCTGGGTGGCTCAGTCGGTTAAGAGTCCGGCTCTTGATTTTGACTCAGGTCATGATCTCAGGGTTGTGAGATCGAGCCCCACGTTGGGCTTTGCGCTCACTGGGGAGTCTGCTTAAGATTCTCTCTCTCCCTTTCCTTCTGTCCCTCCCCCCATTCGCACTTTCTCTCTCTCTCCCTCCAATAAATAAAGTCTTAAAAAAAAAAAAGAAAAACACAAACATGTTTCTAAATATGTCCACTTTCTAAATATGTCCACTTAATTTTGAAAAAATAAACTGGTCATTAACGGCAGAGCTGATGATTCTTTTTTTTTTTGTTTTTAAGATTTTATTTATTTATTTGACAGAGAGAGACACAGCGAGAGAGGGAACAGAAGCAGGCTTCCCGCGGAGCAGGGAGCCCGATGTGGGGCTCGATCCCACGACCCTGGGATCATGACCTGAGCCGAAGGCAGACGCTTAATGACTGAGCCACCCAGGCGCCCCAGAGCTGATGATTCTAAGCCAGAGTTTCTTGTTTTTAAAAAATGTGTATGGTTTAGGGGCGCCTGGGTGGCTCAGTTGGTTAAGCGACTGCCTTCGGCTCAGGTCATGATCCTGGAGTCCCTGGATCGAGTCCCGCATCGGGCTCCCTGCTCAGCGGGGAGTCTGCTTCTCCCTCTGACCCTCTTCCCTCTCATGCTCTCTGTCTCTCATTCTCTCTCTCACAAATAAATAAATAAAATCTAAAAAAAAAAATGTGTATGGTTTGATAGATTTGGATAAATACCCATGAAACAGTCACCACAATCAAGACATAGACATATCAATCACCTCCAAAACTTCCTGGTATCCTTTTGTGTTTTTTTTTTCCCCTGTGGTAAAAACACTTAACATGAGATCTACCCTTTTAATTTCTTTTAGTGTACAGTACAGTACTGCTGTTAGCTGTAGGCACTCTGTAATATAGCAGATCTCTGTAATTTACTCATCTGAGTATAAATGGAAACTTTCTATCTATTGAGCCATTCCCATTTCCCCCTCCCCATACTAACCCCTGCAGCCACCATTCGTCTCTCTGCTTCTGTGAGTTTGGCTATTTTAGATACTTCATGTAAGTGGAATCAGGCAGGATTTGCCCTTCTGTGGCTGGTTTATTTCACTTATTTTACGTCCAGGTTTATCCGTGTTGTTGCAAATAGCAGGATTTCCTTCTTTTATAAGGATCAGTAATACCCCTCTACATGTATACACCACATTTTCTTTGTCCATTCGTCTGTTGATGGACAGGTGGGTGGTTTCCATATCTTGACCATCAGGAATAGTGCTGTAGTGGGCATGGGAGTGCAGGTACGTCTTTGAGATCCCAATTTCAGTTATTTTGGATATACTCAGAAGTGGAATTGCTGGATGATATGGTGGTTCTATTTTTAATGTTTTGAGAACTACCCATACTGTTTTCCATGGCGTAAAGCCAGAGTTTCTGAACCTCAGCACTACTGACATCTTGGACCAAATAATTCTTTGCTGTGGGAGCCTATCTCATGCATCCTAAGAAGTTTTCCAGCATCCCTGGCCTCAACCCAGTAAATGTTAGTGGCAACCCCTTCCCTTACAGTGTGATAATCAAAATGATCTCTGGACATTACTAAATGTCCTCTGGGGGTGTAAAATTCCCCCCATTGGGAACCACTGTTCTTTTTTTTTAATTTAATTTTATTATGTTATGTTAATCACCATACATTACATCATTAGTTTCTGATGTAGTGTTCCATGATTCATTGTTTTCGTATAATACCCAGTGCTCCATGCAGAACGTGCCCTCCTTAATACCCATCACCGGGCTAACCCATCCCCCCACCCCCCTCCCCTCTAAAACCCTCAGTTTGTTTCTCAGAGTCCATAGTCTCTCATGGCTCGTCTCCCCCTCCGATTCCCCCCCTTCCTTTTTCCCTTCCTTCTCCTAATGTCCTCCATGCTATTCTTTATGTTCCACAAATAAGTGAAACCATATGATAATTGACTTTCTCTGCTTGACTTATTTCACTTAGCCTAATCTTCTCTAGTCCTATCCATGTTGATGTAAAAGTTGGGTATTCATTCTTTCTGATGGCTGAGTAATATTGCATTGTATATATGGACCACATCTTCTTTATCCATTCGTCTGTTGAAGGGCATCTCAGCTCTTTCCACAGTTTGGCTATTGCGGACATTGCTGCTATGAACATTGGGGTGCATATGGCTCTTCTTTTACTACATCTGTGTCTTTGGGGTAAATACCCAGGAGTGCAATTGCTGGGTCATAGGGTAGCTCTATTTTTAATATTCTGAGGCACCTCCACACTGTTTTCCGAAGTGGCTGTACCAACTTGCATTCCCCCCAACAGCGTAAGAGGGGAACCACTGTTCTAAGCCCATAGTCTGAAAAGCTTGACCTTGTACCAGAACAGAAATCTGCTATTTCTTCTTGAGGCTTTGTAGGCAGGTTGTATACAGTTCAGTATTTTGGCTTTCTTTGTTAGATATGAGCAATCATTGAGTATTGAATATTCCTTAGATAAATATAAGTGTGTCTAATTCATTCCCTTCAACAGTTTATAATCAAAATAAGATTTAAGATTTTTTTAGTTGACTATTTTAAAACTAGTGATAGATTCTCATGTTGAATGTTTTATTCCATAATAGGTCTTTTTCAATGGAAAGCTTTTAAAGTAGGCATGAATAATTTTATGCTTGAGGCACTTTTATTCTTCTAGATGTTCATATAAATATAGAGTAAACTGGTTCAATTTATATCTTTCTTGATCTCTTGCATTTCTAATTGTTTTTCTCTGTAACAAATAGAGAGGGGTTATATCAAGAAATCATGTAGGATGGGTCTTTCTATGCTTTGAAAAGGAGATAAGAGAAGGTAATCATAGTATGAGACCTGAAAACCTTAAAAAAAAAAAAAAAAAGAAGACCAAGGAATAATTAAGTCAAGGGTAACACTTAGTTTTCTTTCTTCCTCAATATATCCAGCTATCATTTTTTAAGCATAATATCTCTTCCCTTAAAAAAAATTTATACTTAAAACCCTTTATATTGCCACTTTCGCTTTTTACTTAATTAAAGAAAATGGGAAAATATCTAAAATACCAGCTTATTTAAGTAACCTCTCAAAACTATGAGGGAACTTGAGAAAACAGGGCATGAAATTTTATAGTCTGTGTCAGAAACTAGTCCTGCACCTCAGAACTCTTACTGTCTTGGTAAAAAAAAATGTATTTTTACGTCTGACTTAAATCTCTCAGGCTGCAGTGCGGCATGGTTTCTTCCACTCTGCCCTCACTGCAAAATTGCTTTCCTTCAGTCTTTGAGTTTGAGCCATTCAGATTCTTAAAGCACATTATTTAAAATCTTCCTTTAGCTTTCTGTCTCCAGATTAGTTGATCTATTTTTTTTTTCTTTTTTTTGCCATGATCTGTCATTACCAGCAACCCTCCACATGCTTCCTTCAGGATCTTCACTTTCCTTTGCAGTGCAGATCTCTGAAACCAAGCAGAGCTGAGGATGCTAGGTAAGGTATCCTGACGGGCCTTAAGCTACTGTTCTGACTAGAATAGAATTCTCTCTTCTTCATCATCAAGCAAAAAGTTCAGGTTCTCTTTGCCTTAAATACAGTCCCTGCGTGGAGTCTGCTTTCAAACTTTCCAAACTGTTCAAGTTCACCACCTCTACCTAAATATACTGCTCTCTAGCTTATAAGGCCTGGGAACACGGAAATTAGCTGCAAATGAGCTCCTTATTTTCTGCTGTTAATGCCCTTGAAAGGCCCCTTTGCTGAAATTGGGCTCTCCTGGTGCTTTTGTACTTTTCTCTACTGTGCTCTTCCTCTCCAGCCTCCCTGCCAGGGTTTTGGTTTTGACAGCCGCAGAGGCCCATCCCATCCGTGCGTTCTCTTAGTGTGGCTTTTTTCTAACCCCCTGCACCAAGCTAAGCGTCCAGACAAAAGCCTCTTGAAGAATATTTGAGAACTTTTGATCCACGTGTGATCCCTTTGAAAATCCAACTTGGGATGCTCTTTGTTACCCGTTATCTTCTTTGCTATCATCTCTACTCTACCTCAGTTTCTTTTATTTAGAAACTGTGTGCTGACCTGATTGAAATATTCTTAGCCCACATGAGTGAGCCGCTGTGCCCAACAACTGAAGCAGGACAGCACCTGCTGTTCTCTTCCTGGCCGAGAGCAGGGAAGGAGGCTGCCGGCCCGTCCGCCACACACGAGCTGGAGGAAACAGGAAGAAGGGCTGTGATGTTTAATCAATCTTTGAAGCAGTTTTCCCTAAGTCAAAATCAAGGTGATATATAATTTAGAAAAGCGTGTACTAAATGCAACATGGTATCCTGGAACAGAAAAAAAAAGACATCAGTGGAAAACTGGCAACGTCTGATGAAAGCTGGAGTTTTGTTAATGGTGATGTACCAGTGTTAGTTTCTTAGTTTTGACAAATGACCGTGGTTATATAGGATGGGAATGTTAGGGGACCCGGGGTGAAGGGTATGTGAGAACTCTGTGTACTACCTTTGCAACTTTTCTGTAAATCCGAAATTACCCCAAAATAAAAAGTGTATTTAGAGGGCCACAGCTCAGCCCTAGACCCGCCTCATACACTCACACTTTCATACACACTGGATGGAGTTGGGGAAATTGAGGCAGGAGACTGGCCACACTGTACTAGGACTCATAACAGTTTCCCTTGGCCGCTCAACATTCCCTTCCTGCTAAGGCCACTTTTATTTTTTGAGTCTTCCCATGAATTAAAAATAAAAAAATGGAGGGGCGCCTGGGTGGCTCAGTCGGTTAAGTGATGACTCTTGGTTTCGGCTCAGGTCATGATCTCAGGGTCATGAGATAGAGCCCCGCCTCAGGCTTTAGGCTCAGCGCAGGGTCTGCTTGAGATTCTTTCCCTCTTTCTCTGCCCCTCCCCCTGCTTGTGCATGTGCGCACTCTCTCTCAAATAAAATTAAAAATAAATAAAAGCATTTTTTCTCTAGAATAATCTCGGTTGCTTGCTTCTGTTTCTTTGGTGAGCAGTATGTTAAGGACCCAATTCAAGAAAAAAAAATGTTAACATAAGAAACAGCTTTAGCATGCAGGAAAGAATTGTTAAGGCTATATATCCCTAATGAAAATATCTGATCATATATTAGTGCTCTTTCCTGTGCAATTTTTTCCACCTTCTGCTTTCTGTTTATCTCTAAATTACTTACTCATTCCCTTGCTCCCTCATTCAATAAACATTTATAAAACCAGGTACTGAGCTTAACCCTGAGGAAAAGAAAAAGAACAGAAAGAAGTGTGGTTCCTGCCTGTAAAGAGTGGATAAGCTAGTGGGGAATAAACCTGCAGAGAGATAATTAGTAAATGATGTGGGTGCATCGCATCTTCCCTTTATTTCCCATCAATAACAGTGGCTCAGGCATTTCCTGAAAATATGGCTAACCCTGAAGGAGTTGGTCTTGCCATGAAAAGAGTTGTTGGCTTTGTAGTTCAGAATGATTATTCTTAGCCTCCTCCCCTCTGCCCTAGTAGCTGGAAACAATGGTTTATTTTTAGTGTTTATATAGATAATAATGCTCAATAATGATTGCGCTTAGACAGTAATACATAAGACAATTATTTTTATTCCTGAAAAAGTGAAAAATAAATCTTTTGCTTTTATTCATAGAGCAACCAATGTCTTTTATTTTAAAAACTCATGTGATAAAGTGGGAGAAATTATTATTATTTTTTAAGTAGGCTCCACACCCAGCATGGAGCCCAATGTGGGACTTGAACTCACCCTGAGATCAAGACCTGACCTGAGATCAAGAGTCCAACACTTAACCGACTGAACTACCCAGGCACCCTGGGAAATTATTTAAAGAGGCTGATAAGTGCTTCTTTTTAAATGTTCTTGTACTATCAATCACTGATTTGAATTGAAGGTTTCTAAGAACAAAACTGCATCTGAGTAGCTCTTTTTTGATACAGGGTCCCTAAACTTTTTGAGGAAAAAGCCAACTTTTATACTCTGGATTTGTTGCAATTCCTGGAGGCTTTTGAATAGGTAGGTGATTGCATTGTGTGTGTGTGTGTGTGTGTGTGTGTGTGTGTGTGTGTGGAGAGACTAAACAACATAGCTGCTTATGCAGAGCTAGAAGGAAACCAAGGTAGGGTTTTGGCTAAACACTTTTTTTTCTTAAAGGGGATCTGGCTGTGTCGGGGTTTACACCCATTGAGTTGAATATGAACTCGATGTAAGAAGTTTAATATTCTTTCTGTCTGTGAAGATTCATTAGGAACTTACTTCAGACAGTAAGTGATACATTCTTGTTGGAAGATGTATGTTAGGTGGAAGTAAAGTGCATTTTGCATTATCTGTAGCATATGAGAAACTGTAAATTGATTATACAGTGTATTAGCAAATGGAGTGTCAATGGGTGATCAATAACTGGCTGGTGAGAAGTCCAGTTTGGGGGAAGAAGATTACAAGGCATGGTGGCTGAGCTTTGTTCCTCCTTCTTTGGAGAATGGGTTGAATATTTTAGGTTCATCGGCAGGCCCATATTACATATAATATATATTACATTTAATAGCACAGCATCCTGGCACACACTTGAGCCATGCTGCGAGGCTGACAGCCAAAATGAGCTGGATCATATTCCCACTTCATTGTATGATTGCAGACTGTGAGGGAAAATGATAGTATTCTCGTTCTTCTGCATTACACTTCAGAATGTGTCATTGCCAAATGCTGCATAGGTTTCAAGTGCAGTCCCTCTCTTGCTACCCAGCTAACAAACTGGAAGCCGAAGAAATGGATTTCCTTCAATTTCAGGTGTTAAGACGTTGCTTATTATGACTGTATTTATGTTGAATGTCTCAGAGTTCAGTGATTTATGGGATGTATCTGGATTTCTTTTTTTTTCACCTGGTCAGTGGAAGAAAACAGGAGACTGAATGGTATCATATTTATTATGACAGTAACCAGTGGGGCAACTGGAGTTAACATACTCCAGTTTGTAAATTACTCAGTTGTCTGTCAATAATGGACAGTTTATTACTCCATTTTGATTGGCTGAGGAGTAACAGTGACTTCATTTCAGCAGATAAATACTGAGAATTTGAATCTTTAGTGAAATTAATGACAGCTGGAGGAATTCCCAGTTGCACATGTAACTGGAAGTGTTTAACTACCCAATTAATCATGAATGGATGGATTCAGTAAAACACAGAATACAATCTGTTTTTGCAGGCGTGGCTTTGAAAAATTGGAGGCAAGCATTTTTCTCTACCAAATGCAACTCTGAGTGGCTAGTAAAGTGCCATACATTCTTTTTTAAAGAGCAGTGCAAAGAAATGTCGGTCCCTTTCTCCCTTCGCCCCTCCTTCTCTTCCTTCCTACCTACCTACAGATATTTATTATACACCTGCCAAGTCCATGTTGGAGGCACAAAGACGAAAATGGTGCAGTGCTTGTGCTAAGTAATTATTGTCAGAAAGGTAAAACAGCAACACATACAAACAATTATAGCACAGTGGATCGATGAAACACAGTTTGCCACATGGATAGGAGAAAAGGACCTTCTCGAATAAGAGTCAACACCCTGTACAAGGCAAGTTGATCTGAGAACACTTCCCCCTCCTTATTCAGCAGGTATTTTCTAGTGCCGACCATGTGCCACGCACTGTGAACGAAGTATATCTGGAAAAACATGAGAAGCATATTATGACTGGGGCATGTTCGAGGAGAAAGATGAAAGATGAACCTAAGTGTTGGCAGGGACAATTTAAGATACCATTTTAATAATGTTGCCCCGGTTTTGTTTCTTTTTGCAAAATAAATGAAGAGACATTTTAAAATTTTGTTGTAGTTTGATGTTGATGAAATAAAGAGTAATGGGACAAAGATTTTGAGTTGATTTAATACATGCTTATGCCCAATCTTAGTAAATACAAAGAAACATATTGTTGATGACTATAGTTAATAATACTGTATTGCATATTTGAAAGTTGCTGAGAGAGTAGATCTTAAAAGTTCTCTCACGAGAAAAAAAATGTAACTGTGTGGTGATGGATGTTAACTGGATTTATGGTGGTGATCATTTTGTAATATATACAAATACCGAATCATTATTTTGTGCACCTGAAGCTAATATAATATTATATGTTGATGGTACCTCAGTTTAAAGAAAGAAACATACTGAATGAATCACAAATTCAGCATTCATTGGCAGAAGTAGGCCAACCCACAGCACAGTAAACTGCAAATTTCTCACTTGGAAACTTCCAAATGGCTAGCAGGAACCTGGGCAGACAGCAAGAGAGGGATTAAAAAACTTCCAGTCTGAAAAGAGACGCTAGTAATAATTAGTTTAATTAGCAGCAACCAAGGGCTCAAAAGAACTATCTTTGTACAAAATGGAGGAAAGTTTCACTCATCACAAATGGTAGAATAAAATTTGATGAAAATCATGGTAGTTTTGTTTTTTTAATTCTACTCTTACCTCATTCTACAGTTTTTGAGGTGACTTAAAAAAAATATAAAGCCCAAAAAAGTTAGTAAGCAAAGATTAGGGTCATGGAAGATACAAATTAAGAGAAGATCTGTATCAAGAGGGAAGTTAGAACTTAATTCTGACTTCCTGATGGCTGAAGGAAAAAACAAAATATCAGTTGTAGGCTTCTCTACCATAAAGAGAAAATATCTCAGGACAGATGATGACTTAACTTTTATTATTTAGAACACAAGATTCTGGTATTTGCGGAGAACCATTCTTCATTTAGTCATCTGACGTCTAAGTTGGTCATAGACTCAGCCTCACATGTTTTCGGGAGGGTTTTCACTGGGGGAATTTTCCAGGGTGTTCATGGGGCATTTTTGCTGCAGTTTTTATGCAAGCTTAGATTGACATCCCATCAAAAGATGAATGATCATGTTAACCACTAAGAGTGCTGCCAACTTCAGCTACATCCAGTTTATTCTCATGAGAACTACTCAATTGACAGGGTGCATAGTGATTTATTTTCTAGGCAAGTTTAGTTGTTCTGCCCATGTGAGCTTCATTTTTCCTTCATATTCAGCATACTTTACAGCATTTTGTACTAAATGGTAATAGGTTCTATTGTGGTTCCAATTTTATAATGGAGGAATAGAATTTGCAGAAAAAATAGGTTATCAGGAATTCGTTCAGTAAAGCATTAAGATGGGAAAGGCTTGTTGCTCAAATTCTTATTCTTGAAATTAAGATAAGCCTCAGCCTCCGCCCAGTGAGGCATTTTGCTTGTTCATCATTGTCAATTTTTATGCTCTCTTTCATTATAAAGAACTCCTGGAATAAGTACAAAACTATATTTCAATAGCAGTGTCCAAAACTCAGTCCACATTCCTTTTTTAATCTTCATGGTCTTTTTTAGGAGGAGGGATTATTTACTAATTTTATGATATTGCCTTGAACAAGTATAGCTTAAATTGAGAAACTTTTCACAAAATATGAAATTAATAATGAGGATTTACTGGTCCTGTTAGATGAAGGGCTCAATACATTTTAAAACTTTCCCACATCTACTACATTTTTTCTTTCTTATCAGCTGATTTTTGTTTCTCCTCCTCTCTGCTGAATAGAAATGCTGACAGTTTGTTGATGGATTTAACACAGTTGTTAAAAACAAACACAGAGTGAAAAATACTGGTCTTCAAGTTGAAAATGATTAAATTAAAAGATGTTTTTCACCTCCTTTATCACCTTTAAGGCAACACCTAAGACCGTGCCTGCATATGCTAACTGGTCAGTAAATTGTGTCCTGCCGACCCTTTTCATATCTTTATTGAATCTTGGTTCTTGCGTGATTTTTTTGTTGTTGTTACTAATGAAGTAACATGCAAGCCTGCTCAAAACCATAGTTTTCCTGATCAGATTTCTTCTTTTGTAATTATTCATGAAGTGTTCTTTGCTGTTTTTATTTACTATCTGTAGCATTTTATATATATAATATATTTTTTACTTGTTTTATTTAAATTCAGTTAGTTAACATATAGTGTATCATTAGTTTCAGAGACAGAGTTCAGTAATTCGTCAGTTGTATATAACACCCAGTGCTCATTACATCACATGCCCTCCTTAATACGCATCACCCAGTTACCCCATCCCAGCATTTTAGGTATTTAATAAATGTTTCAGAGAAGCTACAATAAGAAAGAGCGTGAGATTTGGAGCCAGATGAGTCCATTTGCTTCTCCCCTATTTCACTTTTTAGCTGTGCAACTCTAGGAAAGTGCATGAGTATAGCCAAGTATATATATGTATGAATATATATTTGTAGAAAGAGATTTCTCTGCCTGGTGGAAGGCACATCTGAGAGCTAACACCAGAATCACAGCCATGACTCTGTTGATACCTCCAGACTCCCAAACCCTCAGTCCTCTCTTCCTGGTAGGGTCTCCAAGAAGCAATTCTTAATTTTCAGACTTCCAGAGCTTGCTGCAAAGAACTCAATGGCAGGAAGATCGGACTCGTTGTGGAGAAACAAAGACTTCAAGGACATTTGCTCAGTGGCTGTTGCCTAAGCCTCCAACAGGCATCCTAAGGAGATAGGCCATTGAAACAGATTGTCCCGTGGAACCATACCATCTCATCAAACCCCTTGTTTACATAAAACCCAGAGATTTGAGGCACCAGCTCTCACAGGATCAGCTCTTCGTTCAGAAAAAAGCCATCCTAGGGAAGAAGCCCATGGGCCTCCAAAGGGGGTTGAGCCTCCTCAGGGTCCCTGGCCTCCACACAGGGCCAGGACATCTACTAGGAGTAGGTTTGCATATAGAGCTGAGCCACCATGAAGAGCCTGGCACCCCATGGAAACAGAAGCCAGGCCAACCCCATTCTTATGACCTCATTTAATTGTAATGACTTCTATGAAGTCTCTGTGGCTAAATACAGTCACTTTGGGGTTTGGGGCTTTAACATAGTGAATTTTGCGGGGATACAAATGTACAATCCATAACAGCAAATTAATGTGTCTCTCTAAAACAGACTTTCTTCACTTATGCAATAGTATACTAAAACAAACATCATGAAGGCACTGGGTATCAAATAAGATGGTTTTTGAACAGTTGCTGGAATAGAGTAGGTAATACATGGTACTTATTATTTTTTATAATTTATTTTTCATGCATTTGTTGTAAAAATTTCCTATGCTGATGTTTACTGTTTAACTGGGTGATTTTTTTTTTAAGATTTTATTTATTTATTTGAGAGGGAGAGAGCATGAGCGGGGCAGGTGCAGAGGGAGGGGGAAAAGCAGATGCCCTGCTGAACAGAGAGCCTGATGTGGGCAGATCCTAGGTCCCGTGATCATGACCCTCACTGAAGGCAGATGCCCCATCAACTGAGCCACCCAGGTGCCCCTGGGTGTTTTTTTTTTTTTTTAATTGAAGTCTAGTTGACACACATTGTGACATTAGTTACAGGTGTACACCTAGTGATTCCACAACTCTCTGTTAGGCTCTGCTCACCACCGTGTAACTACCATGTGTCTAAACCATTTTTGGAATGTGTTCTTGGGAACGTGTTACTTAGCCTGCCCTTTCCCACCACCATCATCCTGTCAGCCTCCCAGTCACTCTCTGACTGCACTCTTTCACGTTTCCCCACCCATCTTCCCAGCGCACACTTGCCCATTGGAAACTCTCGCTCCAGTGCAATGTGAGCCCAGTACTCACACCCTCTGAGCAAACACCTCCTCCCAGCTTCCCCGATTTGCTGGGATCTGCATTTATTTCACTCCACAATTTTCCTTCCATCTTCTTCTCAACATGGACCGCTGAACTTCTCATTCCCCAACACTTCCACTGTCTCATTCCTCGTGCTCTTGTTCACAATGCCTCTGCCTTTTCTTGAAATGCCTCGGAAACATTTCCCTGACCCCAGCTGGTCCTTAAGATGCAGTTCAAACCCGGGCACCTGGGTGACTCAGTCGGTTAAGGTTAAGCGGCTGTCCTCGGCTCAGGTCCTGATCCCGGAGTCCAGGGATCGATCCCTGCGTCGGGCTCCCTGCTCAGCGGGGAGTCTGCTTCTCCCCTCTGACCCTACCCCCTCTTGTGCTCTCTCTCTCTCACATAAATGAATAAAATCTTAAAAAAAAAAAAAGATGCAGTTCAAACCCTGCTTTCTCCATGAGGCTTCCTTTGCTCGGCCACCTCAGACTGACCTCTGCCTTCTTGCAACTCCAAAGTCAATAGTCCTAATCGTTTTTTTTTTTTTTTAAATAACATAGTTCCAGCACCAAATTACTCTATTTCATGAACACATTATCTCATCTCCTCAACTTGATTATCAACTGTTGAAGGGTGAGAAACATGCCTTTTATCTTGCACAACTCCCACCCCAATACTGACTATGCTGTTACAAAATTCATCCTTCTCCCAAGATTTCCTTTATTTTCCTGCTTGGCTTTGTTGTCTGCCCCATCTGGAATGCCCTGTCCTGATGTCTTTTGCTGTACAGTCTATTCCTGATGGCCCTGCTTAACACTCTCTCACCTTCTTGCTACTATCTTCTGTTCCCGCAAACGGAACTAATCTGCTATCTCCTATTCACAAATTGGATTTGTATTTTTGTTCTATCCCTTCTCAGGCTCTCCTTCATAATGTGCTCATTTGCATAACTGTCTGCCCTGTCAGATTATGAGCCCCTGTTATGCAAGGACCACATCTTATTCATCTTCATACATCCATTGCACTTAGCATGGGGTCTTATACATACTGATCTTTCAGCAAGTTCTCGTCACTTTGAATCCCATATTAGATGGTAGACAATCAGACATGACTTAGCATTGTTAGGGCACCTGTGAGTCCTCTTGGGTTACCCAGAACCTGGTGACAGTTATTAGTTAGATTTGCCTGGTTCACATATATACTTTTTTAATGACACTTGAAAGGATTCTCTTATTTGGAACTTAATAAAGACCATAAAGTGCTTAGTATTACTGACTAAAGCGAGACTGTGAGGTTAGAACCAGGCAGTTAAGCATAATTTCACTACTGTGTGCACAGTTTCTGCAAGGCTGTTGGGTACTGACTTCTGGCCCTTTTCACTGGGTATTATTAGTAGCACCCCTCTGCTGGGGGACATAAGGAAAATATCTCTGAGCTCTTTTTTTTCCAGTGCCCATGTGCATCTCCGTTCACTGGTTCAGTGCTGTTGTGTTTCTAGTGAAACAGTGAAGGCCACCTTCACTGAAATATTCCTTTGTCATCTGGAACCTTTTTATTCAAGAGGCAGAGAACTCTTAGTGTATGTGTCTGCATTTGCCTTAAGTTCTCCATTAAGGGACCAAGTCTCCCTGGACTGAATTTCTTGGACGTGTCCCTTCTCTTTACATTACCCAGTGCGTCGGTGCATGCAGCACTGGAAAGATGGAAGCACCTGTCTCTTCCAGATCAGCCTGCCCAGTGCTGGCTGCTGGTCTCAGGGTCATCCTCTTTTACACTGTGAGTCTCTGAGCTTTGTTGTGGCAGCATGGAAGGAGTTTCATGTCCCCTGCAATAGCAGGGGTGGTGGAGGAAAAGAGCTTTCAGGATGAACCCAATGACAAAAAAGCTTTTCCACAGGGC
The DNA here is from genome assembly GCF_029215605.1 of Mirounga angustirostris. Taxonomy (NCBI): domain Eukaryota; kingdom Metazoa; phylum Chordata; class Mammalia; order Carnivora; family Phocidae; genus Mirounga; species Mirounga angustirostris. The sequence goes on along the minus strand of NW_026991711.1, from coordinate 118,200,973 downwards.
GTCTGGGTGGCTCAGTTGGTTGAGCAACTGCCTTCGGCTCAGGTCATGATCCTGGAGTCCCGGGATCGAGTCCCGCATCGGGCTCCCTGCTCAGCAGGGAGCCTGCTTCTCCCTCGGACCCTCCCCCCTCTCATGCTTTCTCTCTCTCTCTCATTCTCTCTCTCAAATAAATAAATAAAATCTTTAAAAAAAAAAAAAAAAAAAAGCTTTTCCACTGACCAGACATCCTGTCTCTTAGGTTTTAATGGGAATCCCCTGCTTCTCTTCTCAGGCCTTGCCTTCACCTGGGCTTGGGTTCTGCTCTATAACCATTGTCGCCCCTGACAACAGAGACTATAAGACTATGGTACTCAGATGTTTGTTAATTTAGTTCAAATCTAACCATTTGAATTATGTATGTATATGGTTCATGAATTTTTCCCCATCTATTAAGATGCAGAATGAGCGTGATAACAAAAGTCCTATTTTATTTTATTTATTTATTTATTTAAAGATTTTATTTATTTATTTGAGAGAGAGAATGAGAGACAGCACATGAGAGTGGGGAGGGTCAGAGGGAGAAGCAGACTCCCTGCCGAGCAGGGAGCCCAATGCGGGACTCGATCCCGGGACTCCAGGATCATGACCTGAGCCGAAGGCAGTCGCTTAACCAACTGAGCCACCCAGGCGCCCCAAAAGTCCTATTTTAAATAAATTTACCGCATCTTTAAAATGGGAGCGTTTTCATTTTTTTTTTAAAGATTTTATTTATTTATTTGACAGAGAGACACAGTGAGAGAGGGAACACAAGCAGGGGGAGTGGGAGAGGGAGAAGCAGGCTTCCCGCCGAGCAGGGAGCCCGATGCGGGGCTCGATCCCAGGACCCTGGGATCATGACCTGAGCCGAAGGCAGACGCTTAATGACTGAGCCACCCAGGAGCCCCGAGCGTTTTCATTTTTTAAGCATGTATTTCAAGGAGGCAAAAGGGCGAGGAAATAGGAAAAAAAGCAAAATATAGTTAAGGTAAAGCAGCTTGTATATTCTGTGCCCAGAGACTCCATATTCTGCTTTTGGAAGGGAAAAGAGCCTTCTCTCTTGGAGGTAACTCTTTGAACACATTTAGAATTCTAAAATTTTCTGATAGATTGGTTCCTTCTGTTGAGAGGGCTGGCTCTGAAGCCTGAGGTGTGGGTGGGTTAGCAGAGGACATGACTATGCTCTGTGATTGGTGGCTACCCGAGCCCTGGCCATCTTGAAGTGGGTGCTGGAGTCTTAGAGAGGAGGGCCACCACATCAGCCCAGCTAGTGAGCATGTCACTTGGAGCTGCCATGCAGCTTAGGGTGGAGAGTGGGTCAAGGGCATCATTCCTACACTCAAAGGACAGTCATTTTAACCATGCTACTCTCTGACAAAAAACCAAAACTGACTATCTTCAGGTTATTCTCGAAGAGGGAATGCCTCCTGGGTAAACACAGCTTTGGCAGGCAGAGAAAATATGGAGGAATAAGGCCAACCTGATTTCTAAACTTCATTTTAGCCAATACCTTTAATTGTTTCAATAAAAGTTCTTACTAGAGCATTTAATTCCTACTCAGCTAGCTTTACATCGTTATCCATTTTTTTATTGATATATAATTAACATGCGGTGTTATATTAGTTTCAGGTGTACAGTATAATGAGTCAACAATTCTATACATTACTCAGTACTCATCATGATAAGTGTACTTCATCCCCTTCATCTATCTCACCCTTCCCCCCACCCACCTCCCTCTGGCAACCACCACTTTGTTCTCTGTATCTAAGAGTCTGTTTTTTTGTCTCTTGTTCTTTGTTCTTTGTTTTGTTTCTTAAACTCCACATATAAGTGAAATCATATGGTATTTGTCTTTCTCTGTCTGACTTTTTCACTTAGCGTAATACACTTTAGGTCCCTCAATTTTATTTACCCAAAGAAAACAAAAGCACTAATTTTAAGATATATGTACCCCTATATTTATTGCACCATTATTTACAATAGCCAAGGTATGGAAGCAACCCAAGTGTTCATCAATAGATGAATGGATAAAGAAAATGTGAAATATTTATCAATCTATCTATATCAATATAGATCTATCAATATAAGTAGATACATTTATATATATAATGGAATATTACCCAGTCATAAAAGAGAATGTGATCTTGCCATCAGCATTCTATTTGTTAGACAGGGGCTAAAAACAGCAAGTTGGCTCACCCAAGAAACAAAGGGCCAGGATAAATCTATCAACTGAAGTGTACTTCAGTGCTAACTTTTACTGAGTGATTCCTCTGCTGAGTGCTTCCACTATTTGTTCTGAGTGTATAATCTTCACAGCAGGTGCATGAGTTAGGTTAATATGCTGCTTTTCAGAAAGGAAGTTAAGCATAAAGGATTAAATATCTTGTCCAGAAGCAAACATCTAGTGACTGACTGACTGCCTTAGGATTCCAACTGGGGCAGTCTAGCTTCAAAGCCCAAGTCTGAACTGCTCTTTTCTATTCCAGCTCTCATCTGAATAATCACTTCCTCTCCTTAGATTTCCTAATGAAAAATAAAGGTGATCAGAATAAATTAAATCATAGTATCTCTCCCAGATTCATTTTCATCAATAATTTCATCTCTTAACTTGTTTTTTGTTTGTTTGGTCCAAAAAAGTTTCTAACAAAAAGTGAGCAGCTATCAATTTCCTCTCTAATCACTCTGGATATATTAATGAGCTAATGGATAGGCCTGAAGAAAGGGGAGAGAAAACCCACAGGTTTGATGGTCACATCCTTAGTAATAGTTGATTATATGTATTCTGTTGTCAATGCAAATGAACACTCCATCCCCAATTACTTGCAGACCTGATTCCTGGCACTATAAAGACATCTTTAAGAACTGATCTCAGAGGAATCTTAGAGATCATCCAAGAGATGCTCTTGCTTGAAAGGCAAGTCTTGGCTTCACTAGCTGATTGCTGGGTGACTTAGAGCGTGCAGCTTGACCTGTCAATAAGGCCTCAAAAGAACTTTGGAGAGAAATCAAGATAATGTACTAGAGAGGACAGAACATCCTAGTAATTGTTAGTTAATTTTAAAAGCAGAGAGAGAGAGAGAAATTGATTCTACTTTTTTTTTTTATGCCTCCAACCCTGATGATCTGCTCATCCAACAGTGCCTACCAGCACCTCTGCTGGGCTTAGTTATTAGCTATTAGCAAAGACTTTGGAGTCAGTCACACCAAAGCTCACCACACTTCACCAGCTGTATAAGCTTGAGCATATTACTGGTGACTCTAAGCCTTGTTTACATCAATGCAGAAAATGAACTCTGTCTCTTAAAGTTTTTATGGTGATTAAATTAGATAACATCTGTAAAGTGCGGTTTTATTCTGATTAAAGCCCCATTTCCTGGTTCCAAAGGTTGAACTAAGAGTAAGTCCTTGTCCTCTACCTAATGGGTTCCAACACAGAATTGTCAGATGGGAGTCAAAAAACAAGCCTTGCTTTCATCTCCTCCCACTTCTGAATGCGCTGGGGAGGAAGGGCACTATGCCAGGGGAAGGATGTGAGCTCTGGCCACTCCACATTCCAAATGGGGTTGGTCCACTTGGATGAGGAGGGCTGGGCACTGTATAGTCTCTATCAAGACCCCAAAGAGCAGAGGGCTAGCAAGTGTGTAAAGAATATGGCAGTCTAGCGTACAAGGCCCATGACATTAAGCTGCTGGAAGATTCCTTCTTCTGTGGAGGTAACCAGGGGTTGGCACAGCTTTGACCTAGAGCGGCAAGTGTTCTGCAAGTGTGCGTAAGGGACCCACCACACCTCTCAATACCCTCGAATCAGTCCCTTTCTTATAATACCAAAATAGCATCTGTACCTAAATTTAAACTGCTCCAGTAAGTTACATCAAGTTGTTTTTAACTTAAGATATACAGGCTTCAGAAACTTAGGAGATTGGCTGGTAACCAAAGAGAAAAACTCATACCAATCTAGCCTTTGCTGGGGCTTTTCCAGGAAATATTCTTTCCCAAGACCACAATTAATAAAAGTGCTTAACCCTAACCATAGTACATATATATGGACATCATAGTGCTCCATAAATGATAGTGGTTATTATTATTTTTGATATTATAATGATTACTAATAATGTTGCCTATCAAAATTATCATTTAAGGTTAATGTACTCTTTCATTCAGTAAGTAGTTCTGAGCTCCTCTGCGGTACAAGGCTTGTGCTGTGCACTCCGAGGACAACAAAGGCTGTTAAGACATGGTCCCCACCTGAAATGAAGTAGGTGCTTCACTCTGGCTTCCGTTAACACCTGCAGCTGTCTGGGGGAAGCATTTCTGCTCCTGATGACACACCTGGATTCCCTTAGCTGTCAATACACACTCACTCAATGAGAAACTTAATGAATAAAAAATAGCTCCAGCGAATTAAAGGTAATTTTTCATCAATTTTGGAGGCTCCAGAAATAATATACAGGTGAGGTGTAAGTCCTTTCCACACTTTCTTCTTCTCTTCTAAGCCAACCTATCCTTCCCTTTAAATGCCAGAAGGAAAGGTCTTTTTTTTTTTTTTTTTTGAAGATGTAAGTGATTGCCTGAAGCTACTTTTAGGAGAAGCATATTTACTATCATATTTCTAATATGACTCAAACGTCGACCACAAAAGTAGTGTTTTGTGGGCTACTTTTTGCAGACCACTCTGGGACAACATGAGAAGGAAGCACTTCTCAGTCACTTTTCCAGAAGGGCCGTAGAAGTCCACATTTACAAGAAACTTTTAGTTCCCTCATCCGTATGCAGGTCTGCATTACCAGCAGCATATCCAGGATTTCCTGAGCAAATACCGTCATTTCCTTTTTAACATCTCAGCTGAAACCAGATTAGTGCTGCTCTAGCTACTGCCCTTGAATGAAGACTTGTGCCCAGGTTTCTGCTGACAGGGGCCAGCGCGAGGGTTAGTCAGGCATAGCTGGCAAGGCACTCACCTGTGTTACATGAATTGGTCAGAAGCTCTTACTACACTCTGACCAGGTAGGGCTGGTTCCTGGGGTGGCTGCTCAATGTCCCATGATGTTATTCTGTGGCCTGTGCCTGAAGCCACCTTCCCAGCAGGTGATCACTTTCCCTTTCCCATAAGGAGAGTGAGCTCCATCATCTCATCATGCCTACCTTTAGGGTACAGTTTCTTACTGGATGCAACAGAACAGAAAAAAAAACAAACAAAAAAACCTGATCATGACTTTTTCAACTTATATTACCCCTCAGTCTCACAGAAGGGTTTTGATTTACTGCTAACTGTGTTCACTGATGTCACACTTCTTACATATTTGTACAATATTATGCACTGGTTATCAAAGCCGTTTCAGCCAGATGGCATCCATATGAAGTAATCTTTATCTTTTGTTCTTCTCCCAGTATATTAAGTAGAACCACGTGAAATTGCGGTTCTTATACTACCCCCAATATAAAAAGAATCTGCCTCCCCATTACCACCATTGGCAGGGATTAATTGCAAATCTACTTTTAGCCCACATTTCAACTTCTCCTTTCCCACAGCACCTAATGGCTCGGCTGATAGAGACTTCCGGTCCATCTCCATCTGGGCCTTTTTGTTACTTCCCTCTTTGTGCTTGTGAGGTCAGTTGACATTCTTCTGTAGTGATTGTACCTCCATTAATGGGTCTTCTTGGCAATTGAAAGAAATAGCAATCCGAAATTAGGCAATTATGGCCATTGTCAGACTAGTCAGACTAGTCAACAGAACAAGAAGGGTGAGGCTGGTTAAGTTTTCTAAATGAATATTACTTCCTTTTAAATAAACTGTTACGTAAAACAGTTCTAATAGAACCCGTTAATTTGGATTCCACTAATGAGATAATTCAGATAAGGCGGCACTTTGTTTTTAACTATAAGTTTGTATATGATTATAATTTAATTACAAGAAATAGCCTGTACATAAGTAGTGTAAACACAATTGGGGGAGTGACCCTTTAAGTTACTTTAAGGTACTCAGAGGTACCTGAAAATTTCCTATCAATAACTAAAATGCTGTGCAGAAATCCTGTCATTAAAGCAGAAGCTCAAAGAAATCTACAAATCAAAGCCTTGATAATCTAGAGATACCGCGTGGCAAACACGTCTATTGAGAAGCAGCCTGCAATTCACTTTCCATGATCTCAGATTGCCATTTCTTTACCTACTTCCATCATTCTAAATTAGGGACATTTTAGTCTATGGTCAGTGTTAAAATATTGTAGAATGGGGTTTTGTTTTACTGAAGGAACTAAAATGTTTGACATAAGTTTTTGCATCTGATTTTGTAGGGGAAAATTTTTTAAAAGATTCTACCCATGCTCCTGCCCGCTGCATAGCGAGCTCCCTGTGATAGTGGCATGGAGGAAGGTTCTTAACTGTCTGTCTTGAGCTTCAAATGCCTCATCTGTAAAATGGGGATAATCATAACCTACTTCATAGGGTTGATGGGATGATATAAAGTCCGTAAATTAATAACTCACATTGGTGCCGGGTAGGCTGGGTTCATGCAGGATGGAAATCAAATATGAGCCAGGAGGAAGTGAAAACAGAGTTTGTTGAAGATACATGTATATATAGAGAAATATAGACAGAGCGGGGCGCCTGGGTGGCTCAGTTGGTTAAGCGACTGCCTTCGGCTCAGGTCATGATCCTGGAGTCCCGGGATCGAGTCCCGCATCGGGCTCCCTGCTAGGCAGGGAGTCTGCTTCTCCCTCTGACCCTCCTCCCTCTCATGCTCTCTGTCTCTCATTCTCTCTGTCTCAAATAAATAAATAAAATCTTTAAAAATATATATATATAGACAGAGCATCCGGGAGACTTGGAAAGGAAAGGAGCATGAGTCTTGTCTTTGCTTGGGGTGTGGGTTTTTATTGTCACTTTTGGTCTGGTGCACACGGCCTCTTAGGCATCCAGGAACTGGCCAGAACAAGGACAGGGTCCTGTTGTCCCTCATGAGTCACTCATTCCCTGAAGCCAGGGGTCTTGGCATCAAGGTTTTTGGAGTCAGTGGTCTTGAACGTTTAGATGACCCTACCTAGTCACTCCTTAGACGTTATCTATTGTGCTGGAAGACTCCAAAGATAGCAATATTTCTTTGTCCCTTACAAGGAGGAAGTATGCTGTTTGCATTACAAGGCAGGTGTAGAGTGGGGTGGGGGTGCAGGCCCTAGCAAGAATAGAAGTTGGAGGGGCGCCTGGGTGGCTCAGTTGTTAAGCATCTGCTTTCCACTCAGGTCATGATCTCAGGGTCCTGGGATCGAGCCCCGCATTGGGCTCCCTGCTCAGCGGAAAGCCTGCTTCTTCCTCTCCCACTCCCCCTGCTTGTGTTCCCTCTCTCGCTGGGTCTATCTCTGTCAAATAAATAAATAAAATCTTAAAAAAAAAAAAAAAAAAGAATAGAAGTTGGAGAAGGAGCAAAGGAAAAAAAAAAAAGAAGGCAAGGGGTCCCTTTAGTTTCCCTGTCTGGACATAAAAGTAAGGGTTGAGTGAGCATTTATTCTCTTTCCTTCCCTTTATGGCCTCTTCAGAGCATACTGCTTTGCTGCCCTTGACTGCTCTTTGAAGCCCCCAAACGAAGCTTAGATTAATGGCTGGGGTTGACCTTCAGGTCTTAGGTCCAGTAGAAGTGGGCCACAGAGCTGCCTCGTTCTTTCACCCAGCCTCCTAATTACAAGAAATGGCACAAGGTACCTTAAAGCAGAGTTAAATTGTCATCTCTAAGGTGTAGTTTCAAAAGTTCCTTGTTCTGCCAAAGTGCTGAGAATGCACACACTATCCAGTGCTCTGGATTAAGGCAATGAAAACAATTCTTTAAAAACAAAAAAACAACACCAAACTCATGTTATGGGGCTGGGATGGCTAACAATTAACATCACACCCAGTAATCATAAACCTTGGTCAATTAACCAACCATCCTAGAACTTAAAATCATGGAGCAAAGAATAGATAGATGTTGATGGGAGCAAGAGTGTCTTTCTTTTCAACAAAACTGAGCTTCTGCACCAGACATTGCCTTGGAGACTAGCCTGGACCCTTGTAGGCTGGGTGCCTTAGCAAAAAGCTCTGGCATGTTTGGTGAAGGGGGTGAAGGAGAAGAAAGTATCTGTAAGAAAGCGGGGCTGGACTGTAAACATAAAGGATGCCTAAGAGACCTTTTTGCTTAGAGCAGCCTTGTGAGTGGGCTATTCACCCATCTACCCTGGGAAATCTGGGAAAATAATCAAGTAAGGGTTTTTTCCTTCTGCAGTGTGGAAAAGTGCATCGTTTAAGTCATTGCAAACTCGGTGGAGAGAAACAAACTCAAATCTATTGGGAGTGATATGTTTCTCTGGACATTCCATCGTCACTTAGTCCACTTGGTACAACTATTAAATACCAAATTTACACCAGGTTGGACATTCACTTGTCTAATCTGGAAGTGAAACTGACATTTGGAATGTCTGCTCCCGCACAGCTCAATATGGTAGCCACTAGTTATGTGTGGGTATTTAAATTTAAATTATTTGAAGTAAAATAAAATTTAAGCATTTAAACATTAGATAAAAAATTCAGTTCTTCCGTTTCACTAGTCACATTTCAAGTGCTCCATAACCACCTGTGACTAGTGGCTACCATATTGAATTGCACCCATAAAGAGAATCTCCATCACTACAGAAGTTCTCTAGGACAGCAGGGGTTTAGTATGTGCCATTATTATGCTGTATACTATGTTGTACTATGGTATCTTATTAATTCTCCAAAATAACCCTGAAGGGTTTCATTTCCATTTTTCGAATGAGGAAAGACTCTCAGATGGTTAAGCCATTCTCCTCTCATGCAGTAGCCACTGCAGACCTGACCAGAGGTTAGTGTTCAGTGAATGGACAGCTGAGCTAGCAAGTGAGAGGTCCAAGACTGTCTGAGCCTGAAGCCCAAACGTTCCAGCAAGAACAAGGTTCTGTTCTGCTATTAATGCATTTTAAAATCAAACATTTGGGGGCACCTGGGTGGCTCAGTCGGTTAAGTGTCTGCCTTTGGCTCAGGTTGTGATCCCAGGGTCCTGAGATCGAGGCCAGCATCAGGCTCCCTGCTCACTGGGGAGTCTGCTTCTCCGTCTCCCTCTGCCTCTCTCCCCTCTCTCTGCTTATGCTCTCTCTCTCGATCTCTCTCTCAAATAAATAAATAAAATCTTAAAAATAAAATAAATAGGGGTGCCTGGGTGGCTCAGTTGGTTGGGCGACTGCCTTCGGCTCGGGTCATGATCCTGGAGTCCCTGGATTGAGTCCCGCATCGGGCTCCCTGCTCGGCAGGGAGTCTGCTTCTCCCTCTGACCCTCCCGACCCTCCCCCCCTCATGCTCTCTCTCTCTCAGTCTTTCTCTCTCAAATAAATAAATAAAATCTTTAAAAAAATAAAATAAAATAAACATTTGTGAACTCTCCCTTCTCCTTACTCTACTTTCATGACGTAATATTAAAATAGTCATAAAATACAACAATAAAATACAAATAATAGAATAAAATAATAAAATACACATAACTAAAATTTCTTATAAAAAGAGAAAGTATATTCCAATTTTAAAAGGACAGGGTCAGTAAGTGGATGCGCAGGTCTTGCAATGGGATTAGAGAGGGACTGGGGATGACACAGGTCTCTTTGGAGGTGGTAGAAATACTCTAATATTAGATTCTGGTTTAAATTGTGTTCTGTAAGTTTACTAAAAATCATTGAATTGTACATTTAAAATGTGTGAATTTAATGATATATAAATTATGCCTCAGTAATGCTGTTTTTTTTTTTTTTTTAAATAACAAGATGTAAATCCTAAAACCCTGGGGCAGCCAAAAATTTAATGCTGAGAAGCTGCCAGAATTTTAGTGAGTCAAAGATTAGTTGCTGGCATTCCCTGAATTTCCCTAATGGTGGTAAAAGGTGAGGTTTCATTTCAAACCAAACACTGGGAAACTCTACAAGGTGTACATTATTATCCTCATCTCTCAGGGGATGAAATGGAGACTTAGAAAGTTAAAATAAGTTGCCCAAGATCCCCAGCCAGGAAAAACTGGCTAGAGTGTTCAACGCAGCACTGGCTGGCCCCCCAGCCCATGACTGCTCTCTCCCCTACGTCGTGCCCCGCCTCTGGGAATGAGAAGAAGCCCTTCCATTGTTCGACTCGGGATCACTTTCCTTCTTCCAGAACAACAGCAAACTGATTTTCCAGTGTTTCCATCAGTGTTTTGTATTTTGTACTCAAGATTCATGAAAGGCATGAGTCTGTTTTCAATATTGAAAAAAGGGCGGAAAACAGGTCTGAGCCTTATGTTAATGGAAAGATTTGCGTTTCTTTTTTTTAAGATTTATTTATTTTAGACAGAGCGTGAGTGGGAGGAGAGGGGCAACAGGGGTGGGGAGAGAATCCTCAAGCAGACTCCCTGTTGAGCGCAGAGCCCAACGCAGGGCTCCATTTCAGAACCCCCAGATCATGACCTGAGCTGAAACCAAGAGTCGGCCACCTAACCGACTGAGCCATCCAGGTGCCTCTCTCTCTTTTGATGTTTACTAGAATCCATTATGTTTTGGCTTTTAAATGACATCCCTGAGGGATGCCTGGGTCGATTAAGCATCTGCCTTGGGCTCAGGTCATAATTCCAGAGTCCTGTGATCGAGCCCCACATCGGGCTCCCTGCTCAGGGGAGAGTCTGCTTCTCTGTCTGCCCCTTAACCCGCTCTCATGCTCTCTCTCTCTCTCTCACACACACACTCTCTCTCAAATTAATAAATGAAATCTTTAAAAAAAAAATGACATCCAAGCATATACATATACATCTGTCTATATACATATATTATATTTATGAAGAGACTTATGGCAGTTGCTTCCATTTCTCTCCTGATTTAGTTGGTTCATTGGAGACCAAGATGGGACTTGCCATGGTGTTTGCTTAGGAACTTTTGAAGCTAGCCTCTGTCATGCCTCTTGCACAGGTTTGGCTCAGCTGATAAGCTGGCTAGCTTGCTGTTTGCCCATTTTATGACATAGAATTCCGGAAGATGGAAAGCTGGTGGGGCTGCATGTTCCAGCCTTTGCCAGAGAGTAACCTTTACATGTTCACTTATATCCTCTTGGCAGCCCGCCTTGTTCTCTTCTTGCCAGTTCCCTGTGCCTGGTCATAAATGTGTAACCAGCTCTCTGGCAGCCCGCCCCCTCCAGCCCTCAGTTTTACCAAGCCTGCGGTAGCCCCTTCCCTTCCAGATCCTTCCTCTGGTCTGGCCCAGGCAGTCTCCTCTTGCTGCCCTGTGGCTTTGTTGTTCTTCTCTCTGAACCTTTGTACACCACTCAACTCCTTTTTGTTTTCTTTTCCTTCTTTCTCCTGGGCTATGTCTATACTCTCTTTCACCCAGTTGAAACAAAACAAAACAAATAAATAAAAACAAGAAACCATTTCTTTGCCAAGCCAGCAGAACACATCCATGAGCCAAATTTGGGCTCTTGATGGTGGACTTTGGTTTTCCCCAGACCCTGAAAGACAGCAGCAGTGATTTTCCTATTCAAAGCAATGTAGATGGCATTGAAAAAAAGAAAGAAGAAGAAAAACCAGAGTAAATGTCGAAATGATGTAACCCTGGGATTATGAAAACGAATATCCTAGTGCTTTATCTTTCCCGCTACCCATAGTCTCAGAAACAGGGAAGTAAACAGAAGCTTCTGCTTTTATGTGTACTTGGCAGTAGTAGAACTTAATAAGTAATTCTGAAATTTCCACCGTCTTGTTCACATTTCAAAATCAAGTTCATTTGCAGGAATCCTTTGATTTGCTTCTTGTGTGCTCAGAGATGATGGAATGCCAGGATGAAAAGTCGTTAAGGTAGTTTCGGGAATGAGCTGTCTCCTCGTGTCAACAGTAGACTGCCTATTTTAGTCGTTTGCCTCACCGCTGCAGCAGGCAGCCTGCCTGCTCCTGAACCACAGTCACCAGCCTCCCCAGCACATGTTTGCAAAACATGGCAAGTGCCTCCTTGCTGACTTCACGCAGCATAATCATGTGCCGGTCCAGACCTCGGCACACAGCCAGTCCAGTGTCTTAAAATGATCTACAGCATACATCATACTGCCGCAAAGCATCACCTCACGCTAACTCAAAACTGTTCTCGTATATATTTTAGAAACATTGTTTCCTTTCTCTCTTACTCTGGATTTTTTACAGTTATACCTAACTTTGGACAAAAGCTGTGTTCTAAGAGAACTCATTAAAAGGACTTCAAGGTAGCTTTTTTTTCAGCAATGAGGGATCTATAGAATAGTCAGTCACCTTGCATTGATCCATTTTGTAGGTCCAGATTTTCCCCCAGTACTTTTGCACAGAGGAATTTGGTTATAATTTTTGTTTAACAAATCCATTTCTTCTATAAAGGGCACTTTCAAAAGTGCTACATTAAGTGCATGGATTTGGGCACATTGTGGTTATCACACTTATAGTGTAATCATTTTGCAATATATAAGTGCATCAAATCAACAAATTTTACACCCCAAACTTACATGTTGTTATATGTCAATTATATCTCAGTAAAGCTGGGAAAAAAACAGTGTTTTCTTGGCAACAAATATAATAAGAAAAATGAATACTTTTTGAGATGGGCTATTGTGCATATATAAGTGAGTTGAAAAAATGATTAGAGTCTGTTAATTTTTTAAAAAAATCAATGTAGAGCTCTCCGGACTAGGAAACAGGGATGAGAATGGCCATTTATTATGTACCTGCCATGTGCCAGATCCTGGAGTAAATTTTTTTTTTTTTAAGATTTTATTTATTTATCTGACAGAGAGAGAGAGAACAAGTAGGCAGAGAGACAGGCAGAGGGAGAGGGAGAAGCAGGCTCCCCGCTGAGCAGGGATCCCGATGTGGGGCTCGATCCCAGGACCCTGGGATCATGACCTGAGCCGGAGGCAGCCGCTTAACCGGCTGAGCCACCCAGGCGCCCCCTGGAGTAAATATTTTAATATCAGGTGCAGCTCAGTGTAGGGTTTCAAACTGCTGGTTCTAAAGTTCAACTGCCCAAGTTTGAATCGAAGCTTCTACACTGTTACAAGGATTCAGAGATGAGGTGTGCAAAGCAGCTAGTTCTTGTGTTGGTATGATAGTGAAGGCTAAGTCAATTAGCTGTTCGTTATTCTTTGAAGTAAGTGGTGTCCCCGTTGTGCACATGAAGAGACTGAGTCTGGAGTGGCCGAAGTAACTTGCATACAGTTTTCTAAAGTAAGTTGCAGAAGCAGAATTAAGAACCAGGGTTCTATTGGGTGTTCTGATAAAACCTCTCACCAGGAGTTACTGTCCTAGGCCACCAGGGAAATCTGTGCTAACCCTAACATTTCTAAGTTTAGGAAAACTTTCAAAGGATCCATTTCAGCAGTCAACCATTCTTAGAGTTCTTTTCTGCAGTGGATAGCAGATTCTCAGCTATATGGATAGGTCTATGCTTTTCAAAATCTGTGCGTGACTTATGAAACATGCCAAATACATCAGTTCTATCAATAATGCTGCTGTGTAAATGTCATCATCTATGCAAATATCAACTTGTAATGCCAGCTTGAGGATATCGTAAGGGTGACGTTCCTTTAGCAACCAGAAGGCAAACTTAAAAGGAATTTTTTTTAACTTTTTAACTAGCTCCTGTAGTTTTCATCTCTTCTTACACCATGAATACCGAGTGATGCTGGGCGCCCCCAGTACCTTGGCCACATCTGTCAGGCTGGATTTCAGTGTTGTTCAAATAGCCTTCCTAGATGTGTGCTTCTGTTGAGGACATCCTTGTTTTCATCTTTAAGGTTCATGGCTTGGTAGCCATAGTGACCAGGTATGGCTATTGTAGGACAATGACTGAAGTTTTGTTTTGTTTTGAGAGGGAGAGAGGGGCGGAGGGGCAGAGGAAGAGGGAGACAGAGATTATTAAGCAGGCTCCACACCCAACATGGAGCCCGACGTGGGGCTCGATCTCACAACCCTGAGATCAATGACGTGAGCCAAAATCAAGAATTGGACGCTTAACTGACTGAGCCACCCAGGCGTCCCAATGACTGAAGCTTTAATAGTGAAAGAGTTCAATGGTGTGGATACTAGAACTGGAAACTCATTTACTAATGCAGGATTCTGCTTTGCTGTATGGAAATCTTAGATAAATCGGTTAAAACTGGAGCTGAATATCACATAATTTTCATTGTAGTTCACTTCCTAGCGCTTGATCTAGTCAAAATATCTTCCTTCACAACATTCTTCCTTCTGAATTACTAAGATAATTAACTATATCCTGCCGTCTGAACCTACATCTGCAACATGGGTGCAGAGTGCGTGCACTAAACCCTACACAAATGAAGACAACTCGCTCCAGGATGCTTTATGGATGTGACAGTTGAAGAAGCTCCACATCACCTCATTTAAACCCCTCTGGGTTGTCCTTTCCAGGGCTCAGCGGATTCCTACACGAGCAGGCCGTCTGACTCCGATGTCTCCTTGGAAGAGGATCGGGAAGCAATTCGGCAGGAGAGAGAACAACAAGCCGCTATCCAGCTTGAGAGAGCAAAGGTGATTTTCTTGCCCCTCTTTGATTCCACGGTGGCATGTTGCTCAACAGGTATCAGCTGCCCAGCCCCTGCCTCAGATTCCTCTGGAACAGTCATTTAATGATCATCCTGATAAGGTACCAGATTGTAAGGCTCCCTGACCCATTCACCCCCCAAGAGAGGTTCATACCATTCCCAGGGGGGCCATTTCCTGAGACCCTGACCCCTCACCCTTTGTGTTAGCTTTGGTGGTGAATTATAAAAAGAGTTTCAGAACCAGCTTTTGTTACTTAGGGAGAAGATGGTGCTCGTCCTTCTGGTCTACCCTTAACTGGCCTTTCTTTTTCCTACTTCACAGTTGTGGCTAATATTAAGCTTGCCACTGCCAGTGTTGGCAGAGAGCCTTCTAAGGTGCAGGTTGTGCTGCCCATTGCTTACCCCTCATTCTCTGTGCCATCAGCCTTCATTTCGGGCTGCTCATGCACTGTTGTTTCGGGGGTCTCTCTACTGCTCCCCTCTTGGTTTCAGTCTCCTACCTCAAGTTCAGCATGCGGTTTGGAGCTGTGAACAACTATTAGCATTTCGGCAAATTTGAGCAATCAGAGGTGTTGCCAAAACAGAACTTTAGATATTCCACAGAGGGAAAGCCCCCACCTGGGGATCTCTGTACCTACAGAGCGGGCAATAGGGAGCAAACTGCATTTTTGAATCTTAGAACTAGAAGAGTCACTAGAGATCTCCTATTCTATGCCTTTCAAACTGTTTTTAGTTAGTTTGTTTGTTTTAGCATAGACTCCTTCTATCAAATGAAGTTTTATGCAAAATATAAGACGGGGATTGTGGCCAGCCTCTCTTCTTTACCCTCCATGATGACTCCTAAGGCATATTGATCCAGTCTTTTTAACTTTTAGACAAAAAACTGAAGTTCAAATAATATGAATTCCTTCCTTTTTCTGTTTTTACAGTAAACTCTTTAAGAGCAGTAAGAGGGGAACGATGTCGATAATGAGGCGTCTTCCTTTGCTGTGACACATGTTATCTGTGTCTGGTTGGCTGAAGGGGGTTTGGGGCAGTGCCTGTGAAGGGACATGGGTAAGACTCTAATCTAACTGGGGTCTTGCCTCAACTCTTGCTCCCTGGTCATGTTCTCAGCACGAATAAATGAGCCACTAACAGAGCAGCCCAGGATTGCAGGAACCTTGTGTTCTCACTTGTGGCTAATTTTTGTTTTAGTTTTCTTTTAGAGTGTTTTGTGGCCTTTGTGGTCACCCAAATGGCAGCCAGCAGCACTGTTAGCTTAGGCTGCTGGTTTGCTTAGCTTCTGCGAGGCTGCAACCGCCCAAGAGCACTTTGCTGAGGAGGAATTTGCCTAAAAAGAGTTTCAGAACCAGCTTTTGTTACTTAGGGAGAAGACGGTGCTCGTCCTTCTGGTCTACCCTTAAGTGGCTTTTCTTTTTCCTGGCAGGACAAGGTATTCATTCTACTGAGTGGGATTCCACAGGTTTACAGATCTGAGGCTATTTCAAAAAATATTTATTTTACTCCCACCACCACCTTTTAATTTAAGACTTAGCACACATTTCCTGTATCCCAAGGGCACCTATCATCATTTAAAATAGCAAACATAAGTTTTAGGAGCAGAGGGCAAAGCAGATAACTCCCTCTTGTCTTTGCATCCCTCCCCAGCACTGTAGGGTAGGATTCTTTGTTTGGGATGTTGGAAAGTAGCACAGGAGGGGGAAAATGGTTAGGCTGATTGGGTTGAATCATTTTTAGAGTCATCAATGCAGATTTCTCTATGCTGCCAGGGACTGTGAAACCCATTTGAGACACCTCTTTGGAAAGTGGTCTCCCCTTCCTGCCTGGTGCTATCAATTATCTTATTATACTTTTTAATATGAAAAATCCCACTCTGTCTTCTTCCTCCATCCTTATGCCATGGTTCTGCCCCCAGTCCAAGCCTGTAGCATTTGCTGTGAAGACGAACGTGAGCTACTGTGGTGCCTTGGATGAGGATGTGCCTGTTCCGAGCACGGCCATTTCCTTTGATGCCAAGGACTTTCTCCACATTAAAGAGGTAAATGTAGGACTCTCTGCATCCCTTAATCTGCCATAAGGCGAGAGCCGGGATTGGCTCTGAACCAAACTGAACCAAGAGGAGCCCTGAGGAGCTGTCAGTGTGTTACCTCATTTAATTTGCTGGGCTTTCCAAATCCATTGATTCTCACTGAGATTTAGAAGACTGAGATCATTGCTTGCATGATCACACATTTAAAACATTGGATCACCGTCATCATAGGGTGGATTCAGGGGACAGACCTGTGGTCCCCTGGTCACCTTTTAATCACCTTGTACGACTGCAGAGCCACAGGTCTGCGGATCCAACTTAGGGAAACATGAGTTTGGTGGCATGGCACCTTCCCGTGAGGGACCATTTACAAGCGATATTGTAGTTATAAATATCTCTGCTGTAATCCTGTGGACCTTGACCTTGCAACCAACACTAGAGAGTATAATTAATAATTAAAGTGTTAAAGCTAAGAAGAGGGCAGAGGACTTTGGAAAACAGAAAGCTTAAGGGATCGAGAGGTACAGGGAGGACCTGAGGCCTTGCAACTTGAAAGGTGGAATGATGACATCAAAAACTTCCATTTAGTCAACCTAAATTGAAATCCTACTTCATCTCAGACATTGTGCTGGGCATCGAGAGATAGAGATGAAGGCACACTGTCCCCGCTGCCCGGGACCTCTGAGTCTGGGGGGAAACACTGGCAGGTGCCTAGTTTCTGCCCTGGATGACAAGTTCTATTGTAGAAAAATTGAATAGTTGTTGTGGGAACCTGAAGAAAGAGCAGGAGGGACCACGTGGCTGGGGAAAGGAGGGTCAGGGGGCTGGGAGCTCTACAGAAATGGTGAAGCCTGAGGGAGTTCAGGGGGCTGGGTGTGGGGGTGGATCAAGTGGAAGGAACAGCCAGGAGCAGTGCAGCCTGGCTGGAGGGTGGGAGGTAGGGAGTGGTCCGGGGGATGGGCCGGGTCACAGAGGCAGGGGCCTGATAAGAGAGGACCTCTTTGGCCCTGACAAGAAGCCTGGACTTTGTCACCAGGCAGTGGGCTGGAGAGGAATTTTAAATACTAGACAGGTGCCACCAGCCTTGTGTCTTAGCATACTAACTCTGATGATCGAGGGAGTGTTGCAGAGGCTGGACCGAGATTGCAGCAGAGGGGCTGGAGAGAGGGATCAGCTTGGAGGGAGAGTGAAGAGGCAGACAGACAGGACTGGGAGATTTCACATGGGCGGCGCTAGTGGAGAAAGTGACATAGAGAGAAAGGAAGGATAGAGAAAGGCCAGGTTTACAGCTCACTAGAAAGGGTAGAGGGTGGTGTCAGCTTTTAAAATAAAGAAGGCAGGGGGGCACTCTGGGGATGAGCGGGTGGGAGGATGAAGAGGGCAGGGAGGGGAGAAGCCTTGCTGCAAGATGGATGTGGTTGTGAATTGGCTTTTAGGTACACTGTGTCTGGGGTGCTGTGAAAGCCCCGTCAAGACACTTAACAGGCCTTTACCCACATAACCTGGAGGCCAGAGGAGAGGAATTGCAATTTGCTCTTCCTAAAAGCGTTGAGTTGAAAAGGAGAATGCATTGTAGCCAGAAAAAGGTAGTATAGAATCGAGGGAGTGTTTTTAAATGTTTCTTTGCTTTTTTATTTTTTGAAGATAGGAAAGATTGCAGCATGTTGTCCATGCTGAGCTGTTGAACCCAGTGAAATATATTGGAAGGATCGCAGATTGAGTGAAGGGCTGGAGTAGAGGGGAGGGACGGCATCTGGAAGACGGACACAAGGATTAGGCCGGGTCAGGAGCAGTCTTGCCTGCCTTGTTCTGCAAGGAACTTCCCGACGGGGCTGGTGGCATACACTGGCAAAGTAGGCAAGCCCTCATGCCCCTCTAAAAAAGAGAGTGGGACAGTAAAGTGAAACTGGAGGCAGTGTGGTCAATAAAAACCCATCACTCAGGGGCACCTGGGTGGCTCAGTCGTTAAGCGTCTGCCTTCGGCTCAGGTCATGATCCGGGGTCCTGGGATCGGGCCCCTCATCAGGCTCCCCACTCAACGGGGAGCCTGCTTCTCCCTCTCCCTCCGCCTGCCGCTCCCCCTGCTTCCCCTGCTTGTGCTCTCTTTCTCTGACAAATAAAATCTTAAAAAAAAAAAAAATCACTCCACATTGCTGAAATACCTGCACATACCCCCAGTCTAAAATGAGATGCACGTGGTAAATATGTAACAATTTTGCAAATCGTTGTCTTTGAAGCTCTGCATTCTACAATGGCAGTGGTGACACCGAGACATATACATAGTTTTAACACTTCAACCACTTGATAGCAAGTAGGTCAAACATCTGGATGTCCACAGATGTCTGTCTTTGCCTTGTGCCCATGTGAGCTGGGTGAGGCTCTATCTACATTTGTTCCTTTGTTCAGGTATTCATTCAAGATACAGTTCTTGAACATTTGTGTTCAAGTGTGTGCCAGGCCCTGGCAGATGTTGTCTGATAGCTATCAATAAAGACAGGTTCCCTCCCTTCATGGGCTGAAATTCTAGTGGGGAGACAGATCATGAACAAATAAATAATTCCAAATTGTGAACGCTTTGGGGGGGAAAATGAAGCAGATGTTAAAAAATTTAAAACATAGGGATGAGGAAAAAAAAAAAAACATAGGGATGAGGGTGTTATATATACTTTTAAATACAGGGGTGATCAGACAAGGCCTTTTGGACAATGTGACCTTTAAGTAGACACTTGAAAGATGAAGAGGAGCCAACCTTAAAAAGAGCAAGAGGAGGTCTTCTAGGGAGCGGAAACACCATGTGCAAAGGCCCTGCGGTAGGAGAAAAGCCTGGCACAATCAGTTAACTAGAAGAAAGCCATATGGCTGTAATGCAGTGAGCCAGGGACCTAGTAGCAGGAGACAGTCATAGAAGTAAGCAGGGCACAGGTCAAAGAGGACCTTAAAATGATGATGAGACTTTAGATTTTATTCTGAGTGCAATAAGAAGCCATTGAAGACTTTAAAAGCAAAGGAGTGGGATGAATTTATTATTTTTTTAAAGGCTACTCTGATTGTTGTGGAGACCATGGATTGGGGTGGGATAAGTATGGAATCAGGGAGACCATTAGAACCATTCTAACAGAACCGAGCCAGCATGGCAGCAGTGAGATGGAAAGAAGTAGGCAGATTTGAGATCTTTTGCAGACATTCAGTGAAGAGTGGTGGTGATGGACCAGGTGAAGAAACTAAGAATGAGGGAGAAATCACGCATGATCAAGGAAATCAAGGTTTGTGAATTGAGCAATGGGGATGGAGAAGACTAAGGTGGGGAAAGGACAGATGGGGAGGGGACATCTCAAAGGACATATCAAGTAGAAGTTAGATATAAGAATCTGGAACTTCGAGGAAAGGGTTGGCCAAAGATGTCATTTTAGGTCATTAGTTTATGTGTGGCATTTAAAGCTGTGTTAATGATCGAAGTCACCTAAAGAGGGAGTAGAAGGAGAAGAGAAGGCAGCCCGACATCAAACCCAAAGGAATTCCATCCTGCAGAGGTGGGCTACGTGAAATGACTCAACAAATGAGGAAATGGAACAGGAGAAGCCTGACATACAGGAGGAAAACCAGGACAGGGTGATGCATGGGCATCAAGAGAGGAGTGTGTCCCAAAGGAGGAAGTGAATGCTGTGGTGAATGCTATGACATGTACCCTAAGATGAGGAGTGAGGAATGGACGTTGGGTTGGCAACATGGTGGTCAGCAGCACGGAAGTCATTGGGACGATTGTCTGGAAGCCAAAGAAGGGGGATGAGGAGAGAAGGGGAGTTAGGAAGTATGTTTAGCTAGCGTAGAGCATACTTTCAAGGAAGTTGACACTGACCAGGTAGTATACTGAGGAGGATGTGAAGTCAAAAGTTATCTTTCGAGATGGGAGCTCCTGGAGCACCTGCACATGCTGATATTAACAGAGAGAGGGAGAGGTTGATGGGAAAGGAAAGATAGGCAGAGGAGTACAGTTTTTGAGTAGGCAAGAAGGGTGGGATCCAGACCCCCAAGTTGGTGGGGGGTAAGATTTTTGATAGGGGGGGACCACTTACTCATTGTAACATGCTGGGAGAGGATGGGTGCAGACACACATGGTTCAGAGCCTTGCTAACAGGAAGCTGGGGTAGCAAAGACTTGATTTCCATGTCCTCAAGGTGTATGAGGTGAGGATATCCACATTTGCCTGGTAAGCAAGGACCCCAAGCCTGAACCATGTGCCCCAGCATCCAAGTGGTTAAGTGGATTGTCTCACCATTTCCATCAAAAATGACCAAACCTTATTCATTAGTTGCTAACACCCATTGTTTCCAAGGAGAAGCAGAACTCTAAAAGGTAAGAGAAGTTCTCACAGATTTTATGCACACCCACTCACACCCACATTCCAACCTTGCTGTATGTTAATGCTTTCCTCCATTCCATTGGTATTCTCAGTTTGTCCTGTTGGTTGCTTTTTTGATTTATATGTTCCTCGATCAGTGACTTTCTTGTCAGACGGGCAGTTTGACGTATGGTATTGAGCTGGTAATTCTACGTGGATTAGAGCCACTTGTTTTCAGATCTTGAAATATCCGATAAGAAAACATCTTAGAGAAAGTGCTAATCATGTTCGGGAAATGAGAATGAGAAGGATTGGAACAACACTAAGGTGACCTTCCCAGAACCCCTCGCATGCATTTCTGGAGCATCCGCGCAGATGAACACATTTCTGTAATCAAGCTGTCGCCTCTCCTCTCCTCTCTCATCTAGACGGCCATCTCTTATGCACGGCTTTAAGCACTTTTTCAGTAATGAGAAGCTTAAACTCGGAGAAAAGCTGCAGGTCTGCTTATCACATTCACCAAATGATGAGCGTGTGAAGCTCTTGAATCTATGTGGCAACTTCCTACTGGGGTAGTCAGAGAACTGTCATTTCCATTGAGCCAGATTCTCACTGAGCTTTAGCTGCTTCCTACAACGAAGCTAAAAGATTGGGAAGTTGCCATGAACCATTTCTGGAAGCCCTTTAAGGTCACTTGGGTACCGTTTAATAAATTAGTGTTCCAGCGGGCTAACTTACGGTTCAGGAAGTAACTTAAACCCTAGGACACTCTGACTCATAGTCTGCTTTGTTCCCACCACAAGAAGATTTACATTCCAGACCTGTGCACCAAAGATTCTAAAAGGGCCTCCTTGCCTTTTATTGATTCCAAAATAAACAGGCCTGTTATTTCAGGCCTGTTATCCTGAAATACAGGATGGGAAGATGGGAAAAATCAAGACTTCGATTGTTCAAGATTTTATATTAGGTCAACTCACATTTCTTTTTTTTTTTTTTTTAAGATTTTATTTATTTATTTTTCAGAGAGAGCGAGCACAAGCAGGGGAAGCAGGGGGAGCGGCAGGCGGAGGGAGAGGGAGAGGCAGGCTCCCTGCCGAGCAGGGAGCCCGACGTAGGACTCAATCCCAGGACCCTGGGATCATGACCTGAGCCAAAGGCAGACGCTTAATGGGCTGAGCCACCCATGTGTCCCCCTCAACCCACATTCCTGAAGTGCAGTCTCATACTATGTGCCATGCATGCCTCATGCAGGAGCTGTGTGCATAATAAAGGCCAAATCCCTAAGCCATATCGTTTTGCTTTTGAGTGTGAGGCTGATGCTGAGAATTACTCACAGCTATGCAGAATTTCATGCTGCAGTGAGTTAATGAAACCATTTCTCCTTCACAATGTGTCAGTGTCGTATACATATAAATTTCACTTTTCTCTGAGCTAGACAAAGTATACTACATATAGTTCTTCATTTCGGAAAAAAAATCCAGATACTTCTTGGATCAATGAGAGAGAGTTACCTTGCCTAACACTGATGAAGACAAAGTTTTTGGCATCATCTCTGGAGGATGTAAACAATAGGACTGATACCTGCTTTCTAAAAATCACCTACCTGAAACCTTCCCTTGAGAAAGGTGGCTTGGATTAAATATGCCTTCTGATTAGGCTTCAGCAAATCTGTA
The DNA here is from genome assembly GCF_029215605.1 of Mirounga angustirostris. NCBI lineage: Eukaryota > Metazoa > Chordata > Mammalia > Carnivora > Phocidae > Mirounga > Mirounga angustirostris. Next base: position 118,178,337 of record NW_026991711.1, on the reverse strand, counting down.
ATTACAAATGTATTTTGCTCACCCACTGAATAGGATCATGTTCACAGAGTCTTACCCCATACTGGCTGAAGCCTTTGCATGGATTTATTTTCTGATTTTACATGTCATGGAACTTTATGTAAATGGAAATCCTGGTGTTCCTATTGGACTTCAGGCCATTTGGAGATTATTTCAAAAATTCCACATATATACAATATGCTTAACCTTTGTAAGAGTAGGCTTCTTTTTCATCAGGTAATGAGATGGATCTGAATTTGTAAACCTATATTTGGAAGATTACAATTCTCCAGTGAGAGTAGATTACAGACAATATCATGGAATCTTTACCGGAAAGCTTTTGACAAATAACTGACAGTTGAATGTATTTCATCTCAGATTTGTCTGTCTTGTTCTCCAGGGTTCCAGTTACATTGATGCATAGTTTTCCCTCTAAAATCTATTTCTTAAGAATTGGTTAGGGCTTCTTGACAAGGACCAAAGGAATCCAAAGGTTAGGACCCAACTTTAGTCCAGGAATTGGCAAACTGTGGTGTGCAGGCTGATTCCAGTCTGCAGTCTTTTTTTAGAAAGAAAAGGCTAACTGAAACAGAGCCATGCTCACTTTTTTATGTATTGTCTATGGCCACGTGCATGTGACAATAGCAGATGTAAGAAGTTGCAACGGAGACCACGAGCCCTGCGAAACCTAAAATATTTACTATCTGGGCCTTTAGGTAAAAAATTTGCAGACTTTGGCTTTAGTCTGTGGACGCTTAGATACATATAACATAGTATGATATAATATAAATAGGGTTTATATGCAATCGAGTATAATTTAAACAGTATTTGGTTCTTCTGGTCCTCAGAAATTAATTAATGGGATGTGAAGATAAGTGAATTACTACTGATAGCAGTTTTATATCTGCATTCCAGAAATATAACAATGATTGGTGGATAGGAAGGCTGGTGAAAGAGGGCTGTGAGATTGGCTTCATCCCAAGTCCGCTTAGACTGGAGAACATACGGATTCAGCAAGAACAAAAAAGGGGACGTTTTCACGGAGGGTAAGGCTCCTTTGTTTCTATAAACTTATTTGGGGAGATGGGTAGAAAAATAAGATGATGTTTTCCAGTTTGCTTATTAGGTTAAAAATGTATGCTTTTGGAGTAAAATGTGCTTGTCTGTGTATGAGGCGTTTCTGAAATTGACACAGAGGGGTTTCAGAGAGTTCACTCTCCCCACTGCATGCTTGAGCCTCACATCACGGACATCAACACAAATTCCACAGTGGAGACTTTTCTGTGGCCTCAGCAAACCTTCCTTGGAAATTAAGCTCTCCTCCACGAGTCATATGAGGCCTTCTTTCTCAGTACAGGTGGGAACCTGGCCTGACCCGCCATCAGGGCCCTTCCTGGTTAACTCTCAGAGACCCCCTTTCAAGTGGGCGTGGAATGCAACGGTACATGTGCCACCGTCCGGCTCTAGAAACACCTTTCTCCACCCAGGACATCTGCCATCTCTTGGTAATGGGATGGAGACACCGTCTAACTTGGGATGAATCAACCTCTAGTGAACTAATGAAACAGCCACAGAAATCTCAGTGCAGGTATTCGTAGGTCCCAGGGATACACGCAAAGCCTGAGAAAAGAGAAATCAGAATCATACTGAGCCTGTGTATATTGTGAACCTACACTGAAGCATGAATTTGATATATATTATCATTTTTTGAAAGACCTAAAATAGAAGCAGTTCTTTCTCTTGATTCTCAACTTTTTCTGTTGGATCCTTTTCTGCTTCAGAAGCTCCTCTGTTCTTTAGGAGTCCTTTTGCCTTTGTCTCAATGGGAACTTCTTAAACAGTGATAAGATATCCCAAAAGTATAGTTAGCCCCACTTTTTTTAATTTTAATTTTTAATTTTTTTTAAGTAGGCTCCATGCCCATCATGGAGCCCAAAGCGGGGCTTGAACTCATGACCCTGAGATCAAGACCTGAGCTGAGATCAAGAGACGCTGAACCGACTGATCCACTCAGGTGCCCCGCCCAACTTTTAATTATAAATCTTTTTTAGTATCTAACATGCCTATAATATTATTGATTATTAATTCTTCTTATTTCCTCCTCTTGACTGTTTATCCCTTGCTGCTCCTTAAACAAATCAGGAACATATGTTCCTACCTCAGGACCTTTGCACTTCTTCTTACTGGAGCCCTTTTCTTCATATTTCCACCAGCTCACTCCTTCATCTGCTTCAGATCTTTGTTAAATATCACCTTTTCACTGACCCCTTTCCGGCCACCATCTTTAAAATTGTACCCACTTCCCTTCCTTTATTTCCTGTCCCTCTCCTGACTTAGTTTCCTCCATTGCACTTATTACTATCAGAAATACTATGTATTTACCTGTTCATCTGTTTGATAGTGATATCTCCTGCTAAAATCTCTCTCTGTGAGGAAGGGATTTTGTCTTTTCCCCCTACTGTTGTATTCCTAGTTTCTAGAACAGTGGATACTCAATAAATATTTGTTGAATGAAATAATAAATGTATTATTATCATTTCCAAAGTTGTTATTTTATTATTATTATTTCATAATGTTATTATGTACTGGGGACCCTGGGTGGCTCAGTCAGTTAAGTGTCCGACTCTTGATTTCAGCTCAGGTGATGATCTTGAGATTGTGAGATCGACCTCTTGTTGGAGCCTGCTTGAGATCCCCTCTCTCCCTCTGCTCCTACCCCTGCTCCCACTCTCTCTCTCTCTAAAATAAATGAATAAAATCTTTAAAAACAATAATGTTATTATGTACTTTTGAACGAAAAGAGTAAAACCAAGAGCTCACTTTCTTTATACCAACCCTATGAGGTGTAACCTCTTCTATAGATAGGGAAACTGAGGCTCAAAGACATGAAATATAATATGCCAAGATCCTGTAACTAGTAAATGGCAAAGCCAGGATGAGAATTGGGATTGTTCTGACCTAGGGACGATACTCTCAAGCACTGAGAGGGAAGAACACTGGAGAAATAGGAAGGTGGGTTCCCAAGGGCCTCTGTGGGCTCCTGGGAAGCTTCCAAAGCCACGTGAGGAGACCAATGGAAAAATCTTCCATTCTAGGTCACAAATAATATTATTATATTATTACCCTCTTCTCTTAATTTTGACTCCCATATAATCACTTTTTTAAAAAAGATTTTATTTATTTGACAGAGATAAAGAGTGAGCACAAGCAAGGGGAGTGGCAGGCAGAGGGAGAGGGAGAAGCAGGCTCCCCACCGAGCAGGGAGCCCGGCTTGAGGCTCGATCCCAGGATCCTGGGATCATGATCTGAGCAGAAGGCAGACACTTAACCAACTGAGCCACCCAGGCACCCCATCATATAATCACTTTTTAAAAAGAAATGTTTCGGGCGCCTGGGTGGCTCAGTTGGTTGAGCAACTGCCTTCGGCTCAGGTCATGATCCTGGAGTCCCGGGATCGAGTCCCACATCGGGCTCCCTGCTCTGCAGGGAGTCTGCTTCTCCCTCTGACCCTCCCCCCTCATGTGCTCTCTCTCTCTCTCTAATAAATAAATAAAATCTTTAAAAAAAAATGCTTCTTCTAGCTCTTACAGCTTGTTTTGAGCTATGTTTGATATCCAACTGATGCATCCAACTGGTGACTGGTATTAGTTAAGCATCAGTTCACAAGAGTGGTTCTGTCCTTGATTTTTCTGCCTAATTTCTGCATTGAATGACTAGGAGAGATACTTTTGCAAAGTATTTCCAGGTCCCAGTTAGTTCCCCACCTTCTCTGAGAAATAATAGGTCAAAGAAAACATTTGGACAGAATCTTGAAGTTCTTCTCCAAAGCAGGATTTTATGTGTTTTGAATTATTCAGTAGGATTTAGGCCAAAGAAAGCTTTGTACTCTTAAGTTCTATTTGCAAGGAATCTGGGGAATGAGTCCTAAGTTCCTTTTCTATATCCTAGGAAATCCAGTGGAAACTCTTCTTCAAGTCTTGGAGAAATGGTATCAGGGACATTTCGAGCAACACCCACATCAACAGGTGAGGGTTTTAGTTTAACTGTTTTTAATGGAATGTTTTTCTTTCTTACTATTTGAACATACAGAAAGTATTTTTACTAATTTGGAAACAATTTAAAGCCTTGATTTAAGAGATTCTTCTACTTAATATTTCATTGCTCATTTGCTTTCTATAGTAATTTGATTCTATTTAAAGGGTACTTATTAATACTAAAAACTCAGAGCATTATAATCTAATTTTGAAAAATCTTATTTACTCCCCAGAGCCAGTAACTGTCCATTGTGCATTTCAATCTGAAGCAAGTTCATTATTCCACCCAAGAAACCAACAGACTTTAAGATGGTGAAGGCCAATTAAAAAGAAAAAAAAGTTGTAGACTCTCAAGAAAATGCTCTGTTCCAGTCTCCATGGGGAACTTAGGATGGTGCAGCCTGGGCTGTGGAGATTGGGAGGGTTGAAACAGAGAATGGGCCTGGATGACCTCATTTCTATTTGGAGAGCAGATAATGGAAATGAAGGGATAGTGGTGGTCCAATCAGGAGTTATTATATATTTGGTAATTATGGAGGTATTCAAGCAGGAATTTTTCTTCTACCACATTCTCTGACTCCTGTAGTCTAACTTGTGCTGGCCCAGAATTGATGCTGATTAAGGCATCCTGTATTACCAACTCAGAAGGACAAGTCCAAGGTCTATCCTGGACTACCATAACTGCAGTAAACGTGATTGGTTCTGGGATAGTTCTGAGTACTGGGTTCTTGTTGGTGTGGATTCTTCCTGATCTCCTGGTCTCTGAACCGAACTAGGTCTCTGAGTTGCCCCCAAATGGACTGGACCTACTTGGATGACCACAAAACCAGTTTAATCAGATATCGAAATATTTTGCCTCATCCCCATTTATTGGACATTTAGGTCATTGTAGCTTTGCACTATTGCAAACAAAGAACAGGAATAACCAGTTATAAATTTATTTGAAATTAACAACAACATAGTAGGAAAAATGTGTCAATGTCCTGGAAAGTAGGCAGAAAACTTACGAACACATAAAGGACTGCAAAACTTTCTCATGGTTCATCAAAATTACAAATCCAAAACTAACTAGTGATTGAGGTGAGGATCATTTTTACCCAAATTGTTATTCTTAGTTCCTTTTTATGAAATTTTATTTGTCCACGTTGTTCTCAGCTACACTGTATGCTGTGTCCAGCAGGGAACATCCTATGGCCCATGGCTGGCCCAGAACTTCCGGTGTTGTTATGAAGCGCACCCTCCACACCCATCATGAAATCAGGATATAAGGTCATTCGTACAAGGAGGAAACTGTCTGGGTTTTTTTTTTTTTTTTCCATTTTTCTGTCATTTTTCTTCAAAATTGTCTTGTCCAGAATGAAATAATAGAGTAGTGTTCTGCAGAGTGGGTAATTGTGAGATGATGAGAATTATAGGGACAAATCGGTACATTCTTCCATCTTTTAAAATCATGTACTATCATTTACAGAGATTACATATTTTGATATGGCTCTCATTGTTGTCTTTTAGCAAAACAGAAGCAAAAAGTGGTAAGTTGTGTTTCCTTTTTAAATCTACTGTTAAGGTTTCTATCCATACATGCCTGCAATGCTCCATTTCAGTGACCCAAATGGCTACAAAATAAGGGATGAGCCTCCTTGGTGGGGACCTGTGGTAATCATTTCTCGTTTGACCTGAGAACTATGAATTCTGTGGCTGTTGAGGAGGTGTGCTTAGCCTCACCTTGTCATGCATGTCAAATCATCTTTTTCAGACGGAGCACATTCCTCCTTACGATGTTGTGCCATCCATGCGTCCCGTGGTGTTAGTGGGGCCGTCACTGAAGGGTTATGAGGTACAAATACCAGTCTGTTATGCTTCAGTTCTTGATCAAGAACCTAAGAGACAGCTGTTGGGAGCTTGCTCCTCGAGGGTCTGCTTACATAGAGGTACTGATGGAGCCAAGTTGCCTCCTGTGAAGGCAGGTGGCACAGGATGGGGCTTATGTGACCCTTCACTCTTGCTTCCTTCTCTGGCACACTTCTCACCTTATATGTATCTCTTTGTTTAGAAATATATCCCTTAAAACGTTTATAACGAAAAATTCTGGTCAACGTTTTGCTCCGCATTAAATTCAAAGTGAAAGACTTTATCTGTCTCAACCATTCCCATTACTATTAGAAATAATCAAGTATGGGGGCACCTGGCTGGCTCAGTGGTAGAGCATGCAACTCTGGATCTCCGGGTCATGAGTTCAAGCCCCACGTTGGGCGTAGAGCTTACTTAAAAAAAATTAAAAATAAAGAAATAATTGAGTATAAACAGCACAAGAGAACATATGCTAGCAAACCTAAACCCTCAAAGCACCAACAAATCTCACCTTGCTGGGTGCTCAAGATGATGACCTATCCCACGAAATATTTCTGGTGCTTTCTCTGCTTATTTATTTTAAGGACAGAGAAGGAAAAAAACCTCCACTGAAAGTATTAATGAACTTGTTCAGAGATTAAACAATACCATGTAAGAAGGAAAAGAGTAAAGACTTAGATGTCCTACATTTCAGATGTCACCGTTCTGACTCTGTGCTAGCATAGATAAGAATAGGTGGGGTGGGACATTAAAATCAAAGGTGGGCAACCTCCAGGGTCCTACCATTCCCACTGAGCCAGGACAATCTCTGGCCCATAGTAGTTACTGAATACACATTGATGGAATGAATTAATGAATCTCTTTGAGGCAGATTTAAGAATCTCATCCCCTTTTGTTTCTCCCCTTCTCCCCCCTGCCTGGCTCCCTCCCTTCTCTCTCCCTCCCCTTTGCCTCTCCGTGGGGAATGTCAGAGGAAGAGCAGGAGAGTGATCTATAGAAATGGAAAATTTCTACCAAGAAGCCGGTGGCTAAGTCCAGGGCTGGCCTGAGGAGCTCTAGCTGCTCCTCCTGGGAGGCAGGCACCACTCAGGGGAGCCAAGGACCGGCAGCACTTGCGAGTAAAGCCAGCTTATTGTGGTCTCTTGGCTGCAGTCCTATCGCCTAAGAAGGGAAGGGGTTCTGCCTTGGGTCTAGTGAACACTGCTGGTTCATTCCTCAACACCCTAGAGGACAACCAAGGGGGAATTGGAGTAACTGTAAGTGGTTAAGCGTGAAACATGCCCCCCATGGTAACCTACCCCACCCCTTGGAGACAACAGACTGTGTGAGGTCTTTGCTCAGACAAAGTGCCCTTCCCTCCCACCTCTCTCACCTTTGACCTCTCACGCTCTGTCTCTGTGCTCTTGTCTCTGCGTGTGTTTGCCTCATTCTTTTTTTCTCACCTCTGCCAAGGTAACAGACATGATGCAGAAAGCCCTCTTTGATTTCCTGAAGCACAGGTTTGATGGGAGGTGAGACATACAGATGTTTTTGTATTTTTATTTTCCTTTAACTGAACATGTATGACAAATTGATTTGTGGATCTGTTTCCAGTGATTGCAGAAGTTTTCTAATTAAAAGTTAACTCAGTATTCAGGGAAGAATACAATGAAAGAATTCTGAAGGTATGAAGTTATGAAGTATAGCATTGAATCCCCAAGGGAGAAAGGACCTTGAGAAGGAAAATAATCCATTTGTTTTAAGCAAATATATGTGTTTGTCTTTATTTCCTTGCTTGTTAGTGAATTCATACCAAACTTATTTGATGAAAAATCTTAGTGAAAATATGGATTGTTTCTGATAAATGTGGTGGCTCGCTGGGAACTGTGTATGCATGTGTGTGTGTGTGTGTGTGTGTATGCATGTATGTGTGTACATACGAAGGTATAAAGTACTGAGTTTCCTCAAAAGAAGAGTGCAAGAAATGTTTTCATCATAAGCTTCCCAAAGTGACTATTTGTAGGGAAGAGTACTTGTTTGGATGCTTAGTTCTGGGTTTATTTTACCAAGAAATCACCTTGTATTTTATTGATATATTTTGTACGTATCCTGTGATTAACATGGCTCAGTCTTTAGCCATCAAATAATTTTATCATATAAGGTTTGTGAAAAATGTCTAAAGGAGTTTTCTGTGTTTTGCAGAGAAATGGTAAAAAGTCCATACTGGCTCATTACTAAGCACTAAGCTCCCTCACAATGCAGAATGCATTCCTTGTAAAAATAACCACATTGCAAATAATGAAGACTTAATAGAAATGAAGAAAATGTACATAGTGTGTACTGAGAAGTATGGGTACATGCATCAAACTACCAAATATTTTTTAAAAATAGCTTCAAATAGGTTTTTTAAAATATGGTATTTTAAGGGCGCCTGGGTGGCTCAGGCGTTAAGCGTCTGCCTTAGGCTCAGGTCATGATCCCAGGGTCCTGGGATCGAGTCCCACATCGGGCTCCCTCCTCGAGGGGAAGCCTGCTTCTCGCTCTCCCACTCCCCCTGCTTGTGTTCCTGCTCTCGTTATCTCTGTCTCTGTCAAATAAATAAATAAAATCTTTAAAAAATAAATAAATAAAGTAAAATATGGTATTTTAAGGGAAAAAGTAAACATAATAATGCTTTAAGTACAAACTGTGTATATTTGTCAAAAGAAAAGCCTTCTGGGTAATTGTGTTTAAAATATTCATTAGTTTCTGGGACTACATACAAAGAAACTGAGATTTCGGTTCCAATAGTTGAGATTTTAGTTCAAGGAATCAGAATGCTTCAGTGCCCTTATGTGAATGGCTGGTTACATTAATAGAATGCCAGGCTGCCTTAATAAATAGACCCCAAAATGTATAATGATTCAGACACAATGGGAGCTTACTGTTGCTCATTTAACAGTTTGAGACAGGCATTCCTCAGCTAGGTGGAGAGGGTTCTACTGGGGAGGGGAGGATGGACAGAAAGCTTGTTCCACCCATCATTTGGGGTCCTCGGCCTGAGGGTGGTCTCTCCAGTCAGCCGGTGGGGAGAGGTGCATGCCAGCCTGGAAGGGATGCACATGGCCCTCACTTTTCATTGGTCAGAACCTGGTCATGTGGCCATGCTGAATTGCAAAGCAGTCTGGGAAATGTAGTATAGCTATGTGGCCAGAGGAGGAGGAAATCGATTTTGTGGAACAAATGACCGTCTGTGCCACGTTCATCTAGTGGACACAAGACACTAAGAAAGCCATGGGTTTATTCTGTTCCTCATTCCCCCTTTTCTTAAAGAAGATAAGTAGAGAGGGCGCCTGGGTGGCTCAGATGGTTAAGCGTCTGCCTTCGGCTCAGGTCATGATCCCAGGGTCCTGGGATCGAGTCCCGCATCAGGCTCTCTGCTCCTTGGGAGCCTGCTTCTCCCTCTGCCTCTCTCTCTCTCGCTCTCTCTGTCTCTCATGAATAAATAAATAAAATCTTTAAAAAAAAAAAAAAAGAAGATAAGTAGAGAATGAAGTAGTTTCACACAAATGAAAAGCACTGAATATTAGAGTTGGGTGGAAATGTAGAAGTTCTTTTATTGTTTCTTCAGCAACTACAAACAGATGGATAAACTGCTTCTGTTTGAGAATGTTTGGTTATTGGGATTTCACTTCTTGAAAAAGCACTGCAAAGAACGGCTGAACTCTGACTCTTTAACTTGATGGCAGTGGCCTTGGTTGGCCTTGCCTGCTGATGACTGGGCCGTAACCCTTACCTCATGCAGCAATCTGTGGGTTGGAGGCAGCTAACATGCATGGCTTAGTCTTCTGTGTTATTGGCCACACGCACAAACATTTCCCCTAGCTATGCTTAAAGTTGCGTGGTTTTAACCTGTGGTGTCTTTACCGAAGGAAGTTCTGAGCAGCACCTCATCAGGTGACCCCATAACAGCCCTTGAGCTAAACAAATCCCATCCCATAACACACCTGTTTGTGTCAGATTGTTTCTGTCACCACATAGCATCCTTATAAACAACGTTTTTAACAGTCTGAAAGGTAGGACCTATGGGACTAGAAGAAGGGAACTATTAGAATTTAACAAAGAGAAAGCGAGTGGCTTAATTATTATTTTCAAGAATGAAGCATCTGAGGTTCTTCTTCAGTTTTCAGGCCCAGAAGGAGGAAGTGCATTTGATGGTAACAGCAGAGATTTGTTTTGAGTCGGGTAGAGTTGCTGCATGAAGCATTTACACACACTGTTGAAGACGGTTTTAGTAAAAATAGAATTAAAATGTCAATGCCAAGTGTTCCATACGGTCTGATGGCACAGCGGACGATCCAGAGATAGGAGGAAGATTCAAAGAGCAGCACAAGTAATAGCCAGAGAAAGAGACCCAGCCCTGGAGAGCTCTGATTTATGGCAGAGTTGGGAAAAGATAGATGGTAAAGGCGGGAGTAGCAGAGTGGACTTGCTTTCAAATCCTAAGAGGCTAGTGCAGCAGAAAAACCAGTAATGAATTCATTCGCTGAGGGTATGTAGAGACTTTGATAAGGAGGAAGCAACGTGCTTGTAGCCTCACACTGACTGTGACACATCTGCTGTGTGGGAAATGGCCTTACATTCTGAGCTATGACAATCTGCTGTATTATGTTTTACCAATTAATAAAAGGAGAGAAAACAACAAATAGTCTTTAACTGAAACCAGCCAAGAGAACAATTACACAGAAGGCACAGTGATACAGCATAAACAGTATGTTCTAATGGAAACCTACTCAGTGTTTAATTGGCTATGAATGCAGTAGGTTAGACAAAAGAGTCAAGGGAAAGTCTTACTATTTTTCAGAAAGAGCAAAAAAGGGATCCGTTGGCTAAGAGGCTTTCTTCAGTACTGTTTTCAGATCCTGGTTAGAAAATAATTCAACAAATTGGATTCAAGTCCAACAGCCTGATTGTTACAAAATCACAGACCTGCCCCTTTTTTAATACCTCAGATTATTTGAGTTAGTTGAGAGCTACTTACTACACAGCGTTATTGCTGTGGCTGTTACTGCCGGGCCTAACTGCAATATGTGTAAGAAAAAGAACAGCATAGCACTAACTAGTTCCCGGGGGGATCTTTGTCCGTGTGGATATCCACACATAGTGACAGTTCCTATGCACAGATCATAAAGTAGGTGCGTGGCATCAGCCCAGTGAACATACAGTGGCATGCAGCTTTTCTCTCTTCATTTTATGCCACAAACATTCACTGGGGATCGTCCTTCAGGATGAGGTTTGTTCGACTGGTTGAATATACCATTCGTAGTCTGAACTGCAGGCAGTCAAACCAACTGCCGTTTGTTGACCTATGCTAATCATTTCAAATTCCAATAAAATTGTTGCTTTATGCATTTTGACAACTAGATCAGATCAGCTCTATGGCAGTTGTCGAACACTTTGTAACCAACATGATCATGGCCAAAAATCCTAAATGAACATCCTGTAGCCTATATAGATAAGATCTAAAGTTAAAGGAAGTTGTTAGCCAAAGGCTACTCAAAGGAAAAAAAAAAGGGTTTGAGAAAGAATCGGAAGAAAAGAGGCTGAGAGTACAACTAACTTAGGAGACTCAGAGAGCTAGTATTTAGCTATAAACAGCAATGGGCACACCTGATGGTATCACACAGGAGCCAAGGCACAGCAGAATGAAAACAACTTGCAACTGCAGTCAACAAATGGAAAAGAACACAGTGCCTTCTGTTTCAAAATCAATATCACCCTCTTATCATCTCCTTCTACCATTCTCTCTTTAAATACAGACTCATCGGTGGTCAAACACTACAGATACGTAATTGAATACTTGAATGCCAAACAGGCGTTCACATTATCAGGTTTTGATTACGTGTCTGACCTGACTCTCTCACCCTCAAAGTATATATAAATTTCATGGTCTCTGGGGGTCAGGAGTTCATGGTAGACTGCCAATTTCTGAGGATAGTATATAAAGAAACTGTCCCTTTCCAGTCTTCAAATCTCCAGTAATTGTCTTATATACATTATGTCCTATCAACATAGGACACCATGAATAATTATTTAGTAAAGCACTTTTATATATTATCTTGTTTGCTCCCATGGACAGTCCCATGAGATAGTTTGGCAAAGCCGCTATCACCATTGTATTGATTAGGATACTGATGCTCAAAAGATGACATGACTTGTCCATGGTCACACACCCAGCAAAGGCAAGATCCAGGAAGAATACTCAGATCTATGTATGCCCTCCATCCCCATTCTCTTGACAGTGTACTGTTCTGTTCTTTAGAATAGTCTTCTCTATCATGTATCATATGACCTCACTGATATGAGGAATTCTTAATCGCAGGAAACAAACTGAGGGTTGCTGGAGTGGGGGGTGGGGTGGGAGGGATGGGGTGACTGGGTGATAGACACTGGGGAGGGTATGTGCTCTGGTAAGCGCTGTGAATTGTGCAAGACTGTTGAATCTCAGATCCGTACCTCTGAAACAAATAATGCAATATATGTTAAGAAAAAAAAAAAAAGAAGAAGAAGAAGAAGAAGGTAGCAGGAGGGGAAGAATGAAGAGGGGGGAAATTGGAGGGGTAGACGAACCATGAGAGATGATGGACTCTGAAAAACAAACTGAGGGTTCTAGAGGGGAGGGGGGTGGGAGGATGGGTTAGCCTGGTGGTGGGTATTGAGGAGGGCACATTCTGCATGGAGCACTGGGTGTTATGCACAAACAATGAATCATGGAACACTACATCTAAAACTAATGATGTAATGTATGGGGATTAACATAAGAATAAAAAAAAAGAATAGTCTTCTCTATGAATACTAGGAGTTTTTTTTTTAATTAATGCACTAATGGCATTGCTTATTAGATGTAGCAAAGACAGAGTATAAAAGGACCTTATAGCTGTTCTGAATGAATGTGGAAATACTAATTGTTTTTGAATGAATGTGTTATAACTAAAAGTAGCGGGTTTTTTGCAGAAAACTAATACTCCTAAGTCATGATAGATTGCAGCAATTATGATGAATTCCAAAACAGAAATAAAGAACAGTTGGGATCAGATTTGCTTAGATTTAGAGAACATTTTTTGCTAGCTTTCAGTGGTATTTGCTACTATACCCAGTTGGCTGAGGAACTGAACTTCTGTTAGTGTTTATCTCCCAGTCAGTAATCACGGACACTATGTCACAGAAAAGTTTCCTAAGGAAATTTTAAAAAGACATATATCAAATAAGATGCACAGAAGTACTGAAAGACACTGGGGGGAATGAGTACAGCAAGAAGAGAAGTAGAAAAGACATTGTAATAAGTAAAATAATAATAATAATAAATATATAACTAGTATATAAAGTATATTTTTAACATATAAAACTAAAAAATGTATATAAACTTCAATTATATTGTTGAGAAGCCTTCTACAAAAAAAGAGTTTGGATTTGGTGTCTGATTTTGGTAATAGTAGGCATCTTTGTATGGAAAGTAGAAACCTCTGTTTTGTCTTATTGAAGGGTTTCTGGGGCTGTGTCTGTCTTGTCCTGAGCTCTTTCATGCATGCATGTGTTCTATTATTAAGAAATAACGTGTAGGGGCGCCTGGGTGGCTCAGTTTGTTAAGCGACTGCCTTCAGCTCAGGTCATGATCCTGGAGTCCCTGGATCGAGTCCCGCATCGGGCTGCCTGCTCGGCAGGGAGTCTGCTTCTCCCTCTCCCACTCCCCCTGCTTGTGTTCCCTCTCTCGCTGTGTCTTTCTCTGTCAAATAAATAAATAAAATCTTAAAAAAAAAAAAAAAAAAAAAGAAATAACGTGTCATAATACTTAACCAAGCAGCCTAATTTTGTTTTCTGCTCGGGTTGTGATCTCAATTGGGGTCCTGGGATCCAGCCCCATGATGGGCTTCACGCCTGGTGGGGAGTCTGCTTGGGGATTCTCTCTGTCCCTCTCCCTGCCGCCCCCCTCTCTGGTCTCTAAAATAAATAAATAAATAAATCTTTTTTTAAAAAAATATTTTTAAAAAATAACTTAGATTAACAAATCTGCTGGTATTTAGTTGTCAAATAAAACAAGAAAAAGAACCCTATATTGTCCATACCTTTTCCTATTTGTGGAATATATGAAGCAGTTTTTCTTTCTGTGTATGTGTGTGTTATTGTTTTGTTTGCTTGCTTTTTGGTAGAACTTGTAAAAATTTGTAAAGCTCTGTGTGTGTTTGAAAATAGCTTCGTAAACATGTTTAAGATCCAGAAAAAATAAGAGTATGCACCTGTTGGTAATCCTTTCAAATTTTAAGAACCAAAGGTCACTATTTGGCTTGTTTAGAACTAGAAAACTTGATCTCCCTTATGCAGAACAGACTTTTTAGGCCCTCCAAAAGTCTTTATTCTAGAAAGTTGAGTTCTGTTCCTAAATTAACCCACTTCTTTCCAGTCATAGATTTGAATTCCTCTGGAACTTGACTGTATGTTCCTAACCAGCAACTCTATTCTTAAAACAACAAACAAACAGGGAAGCCTGGGTAGCTCAGTTGGTTAAGCAGCTGCCTTCGTCTCAGGTCGTGATCCCAGGGTCCTGGGATCGAGCCCCACATCGGGCTCCCTGCTCAGCGAGGAGCCTGCTTCTCCCTCTCCCACTGCCTGCCACTCCCTCTGCTTGTGCGCTCTCTCTCTGACAAAAATAAATAAATAAAAATCTTTAAAAAACAACAAACAAACAGAAACACAAAAATAAACCTGTTCTGTAAATAAAGGAGCTGTAAGCACAGGACTGCCCATGAGATTTCATACGTTAAATTGCAAAGGCCACCTGAGTAATGGAGACTGAGACATGAGATTCACTTGACTTTAACCTCATTGAAATCCTGACCACCTCTCTGTACATTGTCAAGGTCGACTGCGTCTGTGCTTGATGATTTGGCTTGCATCTGGGCATTCAGGGTTGCTAGAGAAGAAAACTGAAACTCTAAGAGACTTATGAGTCAGGTGACTAAGTACTGGCCTGGTGTTTGGGGGTCTGTGTTTTAGGCCTTCTTAGCCTCTCACTAATCATGTGGAACTTCCTCTCTGTGTCTCGGTTTTCTTGGCAAAATGAAGACGTTGTACTTGACCAGTGTTTTCCAGTGTCTTTTAGCAGTTGAACAGCTTTTTACAATGAAATCATAAATAAAACCCCAATGTAGAAAACAGAAATGTGGAGGCGTTTGCCTGGCATGGACGGTAGGAACTCCCACGCTCCGCCAACTCAGCTTCCCTTCAGTGTTCTCAGTGGCCTGAGGGTATTTCACAAAGTCCTTGGTTTCTGCAGAAGATAATTTGAAGATGCTTCAAATAATTTATTAATGCTTAAAAATTCTAAAAAATGTAAAAACATAAAACTTACCGGCCATCTACAGCTTATAAATACAATACAATGACATAAGAAGGTGCTTTGCATTAAAATGGTATCAGAACTTTTGTACAGCCTGTTGCTTTAAAAAAGCAATTTCCAGTCATTTGTGAAAAGGAGTATTTTATATTTTCCTTAAGGCTTTGGGTCACTGAAGTCAGGTGAAGAGTCTCCTGAGAGGGTTGATAGTATACTACAACAGGTATGAGATGACATATGGCTCAATTACTGTTCACAACTCTACCTCTTCCCTGCCCCAACCCCCAAAGGCATATAAAAATGAAGGAGAATGGGTGCACTGCACATAAAGGGAAGGGGCACTACTCTTTTGTCTCCTTTCCGGAACTCTGCCAAGCTCTGAAGATAAGAATGGAGAAAGGTCCTTTTCGTGGTGGCAGTAACTGGCTTAGAGAAGCATTCTTTGCATTCTGCAGGTGGATAATCATCTGAAATTGATCAATGCCAGTTTAAAGTCAAGAATTTTAAAACTATAAATTCCAGAGATCCTTATGTGATCAATCATGTGCAAATAGACTCCTCTCTCAGTTCATTTGCAGTGTCTTTGCTTTATTCTTCTCCTGCATAACTGCAGGAAACTTTCTGACTTCCCAAAATCCTCACAACGATCCTCACATTGCCCTCAACTGTTGTGTCTTATCGCTTCCCACTTTATGCATTCAAAGTCTTAAGCAAATATGCTGAAGAATCTTGTGCATGCAGAAGAGAAATCATATTTTCTATATTCTTAGAAATGAAACATTCCTTTGGGCTTGGGGAGAAATGCTTCTTGTAACATGAATTTAACTGTTGAGCACTGGGAATGCAACATTGCTACCAACTGGTTGAGTGTCCATGATGAAAATGAAGAGGGCTTTCCCCTTTGGCCAGCAGCATTGATACATCTGGGCAGAGCATTCATAGTTCCTGGAGTCTTGTTCAAGAGCAAATCAACTGAATTGTAGGGAAATTGTATTGCTCTTTCCCAGAAAGGGCATGGTTTATTCATATGTTCTGATTCCCTTCTGATATGGTGTGCATTATAAAGAGAATTTGGCAAGGTAGGTAATAGTGGAGGAAGAGCTGATTTTTAAACAACAGGTTTGTTTTTGTTTTAGTTTTGGTTTTGATTAAACAGCCAAAACCTTCCTCCATTCTACCTGACTTATATTTTAATACTAGCCAAAGCCTGTTTAAAATACTTGTGGCAAATGTTTATTATACTGTGGTCACAGGGCTGTATATAAAGTGGTTATTAAGTACTGTGGTTATAAATCACTTGAGAGCCCCATAACATTTTTTACTGGCTTGTTCTGTTCTGTGTTCCTATTCATAGGATATCAATAACAAGAGTGACAGCTGACATTTCTCTTGCTAAGAGGTCTGTCCTAAATAACCCCAGCAAGAGAGCAATAATCGAACGTTCGAACACTCGGTCCAGCTTAGGTAAGATGTTCAAATGTGGTACTTGTCCAAGCTATGCTTTCAGAGTGGGATGACACATGTTTTGTTTGCGAATGTCTTTTTTCCAGTTTGCTCCCCATTCTGAATGGGGAAGTGCTGATGAACTGAAAAGAATGGTATCCATGGAAAAGAAGGGAACAGAGTCCTATAGCCGCCAGAGCCTCCTCTCTCAGCTCTAGTCATTTAGTTAATTAGTAGTCTGGTGGGAAGAATCCTCATTGGGCTCTCCTGGTCTGTTACTGCCTAACCACCTGAAACCACTCATCTCCACTCTGCCCCAGCTTCTCAACGAGGCTAATGATATCTGTCATACCTGAGTCACAGCTGACATGAAAGGAAATGAGATGTTCAACCTTCTCAGATCTTTAGAAGAAAGCTAGATAATGGTGTTTTAGTGTTGCTTCTGCTGCTAGCTGGTAGTACCCAGAATAGTCACAGCTTTAAGTGGAAAGAGCCATGAGCATGAATAACATGCAGGGAGTATAAATGTGTCTTTCCTGGAGCACAATCAGAAAGCATTCTGAAATTCACCATGATGGAGAAGGGAAAAATACCAAGTTGCTGGGGCGCCTGGGTGGCTCAGATGGTTAAGCGTCTGCTTTTGGCTCAGGTCGTGGTCCCAGGGTCCTGGGATCAGGCCCCACGTCAGGCTCCTGGTTCTGCGGGGAGCCTGCTTCTCCCTCTCCCTCTGCCTTTCTCCCTGCTCATGCTCTCTCTCTTTCTCTCTGTGTCTCAAATGAATGGGTAAAGTCTTTAAAAAAAAAAATACCATATTGCTACCAGATTGCAGGGTGCTTGTCTCACGGAGTCGAAGAATGAATCTCACAGTCACAAAAGGGTGAGGTGAAAGTTTATTAAGTGAAGATGAGAACAGAAAGGAAAGATGAAAAAAAAAACTCTAAAGAGAGAGGGGTCCCGAGTGGGTTGCCGCTGTGGGCTTTCACTGACAGTCTTTTATTGAGAACTGACTAGGGAACGTAAATCTTGACGTCTCCGCCACTGATAGCACCGTTTACTTTTTCTTTGAAGTTTGGTAATTTTCAGTGGTCCACCTGTAGCTGTTACAGAGATCTCTGACATCTAAGACAAATGAGGTAGACTCGTTAGTCTCGTTATATTCCCTCATCTCTGGTTTTATTCGCCTCAGCATTTTCCCCATCTGGGATTGCTGTGAGCCCGAACACGTAGCCCCCTCTGTGAGCCTAGTCACATAGCCCCCTACCTATCTCTCCCTACCTAGCCCCACCTGCCCCTTACTCAATATGTGGTTAGCTACATAAAGCCATGGATGAACAGGGCTGTGGGAGATGGAATCACCATCCACAGAAACAAGTCCATGCTGCTGGGGAAAAATGACATTCATCTCAAGAGATGATGATAGAAAACAAAAAAATTCCAAGATAGCTTGCACACCCAAACATCCTATGCAAGAATTTGTTGGAGGCTGAACCTTGACCCTGAGCCAAGAATTGTACAGATTAGAAAGAGGCTATGAAGTATCATCTCTATTCCTGGCATGGGATTGGCACATGGTAATTGTTCAATAAATGTTTGTTGGATGGTTTATGAAGGAATGTTAAACATACCAGTGGAATAGTTGTCAGTCCTTGTGAGGGCAAGATCCCGGACATCAGTGGTTCTTTCCTTAGTTCAGTATTTAGATCTTTCACATCTGTTAATGATGTCTGTCATACCTGAGTCACAGCTGACATGAGTGAAACACTCTTAAAGACACAGTATTTTGACCTTAAGGAAGTAACAATGGAAGGGTTGATGATGATGAATCAGAGTAGGGGACTGACTAAAGTTAAATGCTGTGGGAGACAAAGATTCCAAATTAGATTGAAGATTTCTTAAATAAGCATCCATTGTCTATTCTCCTGTCTTCCACTCTCCTTTTCACTCCACAAAGTGCCTTTGACTTTTGATTACTCCTTCCTCTGATGTATAATGAGAGGTTAAAAAACACTTAAATGTATACGCAGGGTTGCCTGACTCTACGTCTACCCCAGCCAAGGGTCTCATGGATATTCTTTGAAGTCATCCTGTATAATCCAGTCACCTGTTTCAGTCAGTGGAGTGGAGTTAGTATAAATATTGAAAACAAAACAAGGTGAATGTCAGTTCACTAGTTTTTCCCTTTGCTTTGCAAATTCATATACCTACAACCATTAGAAATAATTTAATGGCAATCTATTATAATAACCACTACGTGAGCCACTTATGTCCATTTGCTGGCTTGTTACTGCGCATTTGTACATTCCGCCATCACATGTTTATTGTTATGTGCCGCCACACATTATGCCAGACCTAGGAAGTACAAACATAACTAAGAAAAATATCTTACCCATAAGCCACTGGAAAGAAGGGGCAGATGGTTAAAATGCTGTCTGATAATGGAATTATGAGCCAAGAGCTAGGGGTATAAGGAAAGAAGGGTAGGGAGTAAGAGGTATCAGAGAAGACTTCGAGGAAGTTATATTTGAGCTGGTTCTTCAAGGCAGACAAAAATGTGCAAAGGCATCAGCATTTGTGTGGTTGATAAACAAGTAGTTTGTTCAGAGAAAGCTTAGAAAAGGGGAGTGGGTGGCATGGTTTGAAAGCAACAGGGAAAGAGACTGGAAAAGTAGGTTGAGGTCAGTGTGTTAGAGCTCTAAGTATACCTTGCTAAAGAAACCTCCAGAGTAGATTCTATGAAATGTGAATTCTAAAGGATACTAATAGTTGTTACATCCAAAATGTTTTCCATAGTCAAATTTGGAGATTTGGATTAAACAGTTGGCAGTCTTTACTGCAAGACTTCCGAGAGCCATTAAGATACAAAGGGCAATGCATGTTTGAAATTCCAGAAGAAACTATTAGAGCCTGCAATATTTTGCAAAAAAGTCTCTTTTTCCTCTTAGGATATCTTAAGGGATTAGTGTCCCAGGGTACTCACTTTGGGAAATGTTGCTCTGAACCCAAGGGAGTAGTTTAAGCATTTGGATATAAGAAAGATCACAGATGACAGAGATGCTGGAGAGAGGTGGGTCTAGATCGGTCATGGTCAAGTTATAGAAGTGTTCATGGAGGTTCTTCCAGCATCGTAATCCATGACTTCTCAGGGCCCCATTTGTCTGGAATAAGATCATGATGAAACTTCCATTGGAACCTTCCACTGGAACCGAGAATCAGCATGGGAAGTCAAGATTGCTGGATTAGCTTGAAGTTTTTCTTTAAGAAAATGAGCTATGTAGATATATATGCCATTCTCTTTCTCAGACATACAGTTTATATATTGAATTCCAAATACATACTATGCAAATATGGACCCACTCTAGTATATAATGTGGCCTCTGCAGCCTTCTGGCTTTCTTGCCCGAGCACCTCTCCCCTCCTGCCAGAGTGCGCATTGCCTAAGAGTTCTGTGTTGTCTAAGTCTTGGATGTGCTTGCCCTCTGCACAGGTCAAAAAACACATTTACCTCATTGCTGATGCAGAATAAATAAGGCTAGGTATTTCTGTGTTATTTACACAGTGTGCCTCAAGGGTTCTTTGTACTGGAGCAGTCCAGTTTACCTCACTACCTTTTTGCTACTTCGGGAAACATTGTATTCAGATTTGAAATTTAAAGCAGTGCAGACTTGTTCTGCAACAGCCCTGGACAGGAGTTAAACCAGTGGCAATTTAATGACAACAACAAATGGAGAACGTTCGGCAACAGCCAGAGGCTGAAATCTACTACAATACAAACACACTTTATTTTCTGAACTTATAAGAAGAATATTTTTTTAACTGTTTTTGACATGCGAGAAAAAAGGGACAGGTGTGTTATTAACAAGTGCACTTTGTGACTTCAGAAGAATTTTGCAAATGAGCCTAATTGTCCAAATTCTTTACGTAAATGTCTTGGGAGCTAGTCATCTTTCAAAGCAATATAAAATCTTTCAGACCACTGGGATTGGATCATATGAAAAATGATAGCTATGTTCACTCTTGAAATTCCTATTTCTAATACAAATCATGCATTAAACATCAGTGATTTTGTGGGAAGAATTTTAGGCTATTATGCAAAGCCCAAGAAAATAAGAGTTACAAGATAGTCTTGAGCATTCATGCTCCTGCACACCCTGTCAGTATGTCTGGCTATGGAAGGGAGGACTTTTTGGTGGGTGACGTGAAATTGAATATATACTGGATAAGCAAAACAGATCATGGCATTTTGGTAGAAACCCTTTTCAAAGAGTATATTTAAAGCAACATCACCTCTTTCCTAGGCCATCTTTGAAGTAATTTACATTAGGCAACTTTGTCTACTCTGTGTAATTTAAACACGATTACAACATTGCTAGGTCACGCCCTATAATGCATAGGCCAAAAATAAAAATAAGTAAAAAGTAAAACAAGATCATCTCTCTGAAAATTAAGTAGTCTGATTCAGACTTTGAACATGACCCAATCAATATATCAGATGATTTATAAAATATATATGAAAAAGCTTTTTATGTTTTAGAAAACCAGATTATGTTTTTATAGATAATCTGCTTTGTTTTAAAAATAGCTGGATTGCTTCAGACATGGAGAATAACTAGATTTTTTTATTTGACCAGATTCATGCAGAGATTCAGGTCACTTGGCTATTAAAGCCAATCGAATAGATTTCGTTCTCAAGGCATTTCAGCATTTATAATATAATTGCCTTAGTTCTTTTTTTTTTTTTAATACTGAAGATTATGCCTTAGAACAAGTGTACTGGCCCTAATACTTGAATTAAGACATAGCAATATGTTAGTTGTAAGAGTAGACCCAGACATTTAACCCTGGATAAAAAATATGCATATCAGTCAAAACAGATGAATTGTGGGGGGTTTTTAAAAAACATATTTCCACAATATTAATATATACATTGTTGATTGGTTGAAATATTTCAGTGTAATTTGCTTTCCATGTGATGTTGCTCTACACATGTAGTTCAGTTCTTTCCTAAATGGGGTTTCAGCTTTCATAGCTAAAGTAAAAGTTCTTTAGAACAAAGCAACAATCGTAAACAACATAGCTATATAAATAGCTAAATTTCAGGACAAGTGTAAGAAGTGAGTTAAGAGAACCATCTCAGTTTTTTTCACCAAATATTTGGTTTGGTGAAAACCAACCAGAACTCAACCCATCTCTTTAGAAAAGATCTTAAGTTAAAAGAAGTATGAAATTCAAAATGTTCTGTTTTGCAATATAGACAAACATCAGAAAGGGGTACTATGTTTTTAAATTTAAGAACTAATTAGTAAAAATAACTATGTCCTGTTATTTATTATTTCTCCTTTTAGCGGAAGTACAAAGTGAAATTGAAAGAATCTTTGAGTTGGCAAGATCTTTGCAACTGGTTGTTCTTGATGCAGACACAATCAATCACCCAGCACAACTTACAAAGACTTCTTTAGCACCAATTATTGTTCATGTAAAGGTCTCATCTCCAAAGGTAATTAGCTCATTTGTCCCTTAAGGATCAGAAGCTCATTTCCTTTGAAATATTCTTTGCTCTGTGCTTTTTTTTTTTTTTTTTTAAAGAATGAGACAGAGAGACAGCATGAGAGCGGGGAGGGTCAGAGGGAGAAGCAGACTCCCTGCTGAGCGGGGAGCCTGATGCGGGACTCGATCCTGGGACTCCAGGATCATGACCTGAGCTGAAGGCAGTCGCTTAACCAACAGGCACCCGCTCTGTGCTTTTTTGTTAGTGGGTCAGGAGAATATCTTATTGAGACCCTTTTTAATGGGCAGTTTTAATTCCCACGTCTGTACAGGTTCTAGAAATTCTAAGAGAGCAAATAAAGAATAGCCATTGTTTTAAAGAAGGTCACTCTCTATTGTGGTTCCCCAGCCAGGCAGTTATGCAAGAATGTAATAGAAACAAAAAATTAAGAAAGGTGAGAAAAAGTAAGTATGGCTTTTCAGAGACTTTAGGTTCTATCTTAGTAAATTTCTTGGGTAATATTGATTCTTGTAGCACCTATATTCTCTCCCTGGTTGAGAGAGTACATAGTTCAAGAAAACTATATACATTGATCATATATAAAGTCAAACATCACTGCATAAAATCTCTTATGGAAAAGTTATAGACGTTTATATATGTGCTCAGGTTGGGTTCTTCAAGGAGTAGGTCTTCTGTGATTAAACACAATGGAATATCTGCCATGTGTCTCTATGCCACAA
Organism: Mirounga angustirostris; assembly: GCF_029215605.1. NCBI lineage: Eukaryota > Metazoa > Chordata > Mammalia > Carnivora > Phocidae > Mirounga > Mirounga angustirostris. The sequence continues at coordinate 118,155,441 of NW_026991711.1, read as the reverse complement.
AGGTAGATAAAAATAAAAGTGAGACAGCCTCAAATTGGTCTCTTTTGATTTGGCTGTTCTTTCATTTTTAAGAAGTGATGACATTCTAAAAAGTTAATGTGAAATAGATATCCTAGGGAGGTACTACCTTAACAATTAGTTTATTTTTAATGCCTCCAAGAGTGCCTTTTAGCACTAAAACGCCAATTCAATTTCCAGCCAGAGCAGTAGTTGCCTCTCGCAGAGGGAGAATGTCTAAAGAAGCTGTGTCCTTCCCCAACCCCTCAGCCTTCCATCTCTGCAGGCACTGGTTCTGCACAGGATGGACTTGGGAATCCTGACCAAACCAGGACCTTTGGGGAACCATTAGAATGGACTGAACTTGCCTTGACCACCTGGCGGTCTCTTTGGCCCAGAAACTGAAGGGGATCCAAGCACCCTTCATTGCAGCAGAATAGATCCCAACCTCTTTCTCCTGCTTAAGTGTAGGAACAGGGGCTCCTATGGACATACACACTGAGGTGTCATAGAGCCTCACTGACTAGTACCATTTTGGGGGTGAGGGCCCTGTTTCAGCTAAAAAAAAAGGGAAGGGAGAGGGAGTATATGGCAAATGCAGTTACAGCAGTGCCCAAATGACACAGATATTCACTGGTTTATATGCAGCAATATGGCAGTGCAAATGTTTTGCCTAGATTTCTATCATGAAATCTTATGAATGTAAACTGGAACACCTCAATAATTATCAATGATCAAAAGGACCAGATACATAAAAGACTGATACTTATCTGATACTGAGATAGTGAACTAAAATATTACTTAACTGAATTTGGACATAAATGACCTGGTACAGAGCAGTCCCTCCTCTTTTGCAGGGCTCTCTTTGAAATTTCTGGGTAAAATCTAGGGCGGGAACTTGAGATCCCACTGGGACCCACATGGAGAGAGAATAGGATGCACGTATCAAAGCCATGATAAGTGAGAGCCAGTGTAAGTGGGTGATGTCATTACAGAGTTTACATATATGATTTTTCATATTGTATTTCCTCTTTATTAATACTCAGGGCTAACCAGACTATTAAAAAGGTCTTGGTTTATTCATTTTTCTTTTAACTCATTGAGTCATGTCTTCTTCTGTCAGGTTTTACAGCGGTTGATTAAATCTAGAGGAAAGTCCCAAAGCAAACACTTAAATGTTCAACTGGTAGCAGCTGACAAACTTGCACAATGTCCCCCAGTAAGTACCATCATTTTTTGTCTTAGTCATTCTTGCCAAGACAGGAGTGGGTGGTGTGTTTTGTGTTTTTTGTTTTCCTATTACCATGGTCATTTTTGTTCTAGAATGAGGGTGATGATATGTTATCATAAACATACAGGGTTTTTCAAACAAAGTGCTGTTGTCATGTTGGCTACACTCAGCCATCCAGAACTGGGTGGTGTCTGCCATGTAAGAAGAAATGAACCTAGTGTCCTGTGTCCCATGTCTTCACCTGCTACCTTGACCTCACAAACACTCAGCAGACTGCTTAATCCAGTCATGGGGACACGTTTATGAAAAATAAAAATACAAATAAAACATCCTGATTTGACTTTCCTTTAATTTTTCTGCCAGAAAGTTCCAGTAGGCAGAAAAGATACGACCTTGAAGGCTGAGAATTTATGGGAACTAGAAGAGCCCTGCGGTAATAGCAGATGAAGAGGTCAGGGTTAAGTAAGATGAAAAATCAAATTATAGCAATGTTTTTCCTGGTGCCATTGCCAGAAAACAGCTGCTGAGTTGGAAGCCAAGACAATGGCAGGGATTTTGGTGGGTGTGGGGAGGTGACTGCCCCCCGCGCCCCCGGGGGCCACCAGTAGCTGATCAGTGTCTGTTGCTCAGCTGAGTTACTCCTTCTGTGCCTGTGTTTCTCTAAAGAAAATAACTGTCTTTCCCATTGATTTGATTTACTAGACTTTTAAATATATACTTGTATAAGGATCATTTATGTTCTGTGGAAGCATAAAATCTAATTCGGATGTTTAGAGAGACAATACAGCATGGCTGTTAAAAGTATGGACTCTGGAGCCAGATTGTGTTCACATCCACACTGGTTTTGTAATCTTGAGCAAGTACCTCCCTCACTGGGTTGGTGTAAAGATTCAATGAGTGACTATGTGGTAAAGCTCTTAGCACAGGGTCTAGCACATAATAAGCACCATCTAGGTGTTTCTGTTATAAATATCGGATGTACTTTGCATTCTGCCGTGCCTAAGCTGTCAAACTCTATAAGATCTGTTCCTGTTCTAGTTCACTGTTATATCTCAGCCCTTTATTACGGTAGGCCCACAGTAAATATTTATTGAATAAGTGAATGAATGAAAGGATGAATGAAAGACAATAAGAGTATGATGCATCCTTTTATCGGATGCTTATTAGACAGGCCAGACACAATGCTAGATGCTTTACATGGATTATCTCTAATCTTCACTGTTACCTAGTAAGGTAGGCAGTATTATCCCCATTTTGTAGATGAGGCTACTGAAGGGAGAGAGGTTAAATGATTTTCCTAAGGTCACCCAGCAAATTAGGATTAGATTAAATCTATCTGGCTCCAAAGCCAGTTGCCTGTCCTCTCAGTCCCACCTACCTGTATACACAACTGGATACCTGCCCGCAGATAATTTGGATAGGTTGGTGTCTGGAGTGCTATGTTAAGAAGTCTAACTTCACACTGCCTATGAACGAAGTCCACTTACAAAATGGAATGTATAATTCAAGCCCTTCGTGTAAATACAAAAATGTATTACCTAGCCCCTGACTCTGTAATCCTTACCTGCTGAAGGAAGTTAACCTTTACTGAGCAGCCACCAAACACTAGGCTGTGCTATTGTTTCCAATTTTTAGAACAGTCTTGTAAAGAGAGTGTGTCAGTTTGGGTCTCCTGGGAAGCAGACACCTAAATGGAATTAGAAGTACGAAGCTATTGGAGAAAATGCGTTTGAAAGACTAAACAAGAAAGAGGACAGAACAGGCTGGGAGAACCTTCCGACCAGACCAGACTGATCTCATGAAAGGAAAGGAGGAAGGAAGGAGAAATGGATTGGAGGAGCCTCAGACTGAAATGCAGCTTTCTTGCATGTTTGTCACATGTTGGGCAGAGCTGTTCAGGCTCTAGTCTCCGTGCTGTGCTCAGGCACTGGCTAGGAGCCGCGGCCTGTGGAGAGCACGGCATTGGCTTGGACCAATGCTGTGGTTGTTCCAGAAGGTGCCACAGTCCCCCCAACCCCCGCCCCAGGCTATCTGCTGACTACACTCATCACAGCAGGTTTTCCAGTAAATCTGAGGATAGGCCTCTTTGACCACCCTAGTAGATAACATTATCCTTACTCTCTAGAAGGGAAAGCTAAGTCCCCGATTAGGAAACTTGTTGGAGGTAACAATTAGTAAATGAGCCCCCAGACTCAACCCTAGGACTGTCTGCCTCCAACAAACCTCCGTTCACTGTGCCCCTCCACCTCTACACAGCTGTGTCGTGCAGGTGAGGCTCTGGCCCCCACCTTTGCTGTGCAAGAGAAATCTCCAGGACAGAACAAAGACCTCAAGTGGTAAAGGGGAGTTGGTAAGGAAATTGAGGGAGTTGAGGGGGAGAGTTCCAGTTCAGGCAACCATTGGCCACGTCCATGTGGTTCTTCAGGATGGATGTTCTGCTGCATCGGACCTCATCTGGAACAGAGAATCTTGGTAAGGCAGGAGACATGGAAGTTCCTGCTCTCTGGACATTGGCAAGGGAGTTCCTTTCTCTTCTGTGTCTGAGGGAGAGGAGGTGTCTCCCTCTTTTCCCCTCTTGTTGCTATTAAGGGAACTTCCTGTTTGCTTTTGTTATGTCTAAAAGCATCCCCACCTTCCTTTGTTTCCTGAGTCAGTTAGCAAAATCTCTTCAACCAATTTAGGCTTTTGGGAAACAAAACCCAGGAAGGGAAATGGAGAGCTGGCAATTTCCTGCCACAGCACCCATCACCCCCCCCCCACGCCCATCCCCATGCCAGACAAGGAAGCCCAGACCCTGTCACCTGCATGAGTGGTAGAAAAGAAAGGGGGAAAATACAAAAGGGAGAAAATACAGATTATTATCTCGAAATTCGTTGGCCATGTTTGTCTTCACAGATGTAGAAGGATCTACACTGTGCAGGTGGCCTAGTTCTGTGAGGTCCCTGAGGTGGCCACAAGATCTGCGGGAGTTTTGGGAGCAGATCTGGGTGGACTGGAGAGTAGTTAGGCCTGTCTAATTTCATTGGACAGAGTGAGCAGACTCACCCACCAGGAGCAAGGCATTTCACAAGTCTACGCAAATGCAAATGCCGAAAAGAATGGGATGGCTTTCTAAGTGGTGAGCTCCTAGTCTCTCACTGCATTCATTTGGAGGCTCTCCATTCACAGAGTGGGCTCTAGGAACAAATGTCAGAGTTGTGAGAGGAATCTCCTCTGGTGAAGGCTGAAGGCTATGGTATCTAAGACCCTTCTCAACTGTAAGATTGATTCTGTCTAGATTTTGGAAGTGATCGGTGTAGAGATGTTGGTAAAACCAACATCTGTGGAGCCCAAGGAAGAGGAGAGTATAAAAATAAACAGAAAATATATCAAGTTAAGTGATAGCTTCATTGTTTCAAAATGTCATTAATATCAGATACTTCTATGGAACGATCCGTGGGCACGGCTGAGGACATGGTATCCATGCCACTGTATGGATAAATCAGACAAACTCAAAATATTTGGTCATCTTAATTTTCTGCGGCTCACCTACAAGAACTAAAATACATTCAGCAAACATTATTTAAGTGTTAGGCCTGGGGTGCTTGGGTGGCTCAGTTGGTTAAGCGGCTGCCTTCGGCTCTGGTCATGATCTCAGGATCCTGGGATCAGAGTCCCACATTGGGTTCCCTGCTCAGCAGGGAGTCTGCTTCTCCCTCTCTCTCTGCGCCCCCCCCACCCCCGCTCATGCGAGCACATGCACATGTGCATATGCGCACACTCTCTCTCTCACTCACTCAAATAAAGAAATAAAATCTTAAAAAAAAAAAAAGTGTTAGGCCTGTTACCTCGCTAGGTGTTGGGATTTCAAAGGCATGTTCCTGCCTTCGAGGACTGCATAGTCTAATAAGATTACAGTTGGCTACAGACAAACAACTGAAACAGACTCAAGCACAGAGAACAAACTGGTATTTGCCAGAGGGGAGGTAGGTGAGGGGGGCAGATGAAATAGGTGAAGGAGGTTAAGAGGTACAAACTTCCAGTTATAAATAAATAAGTCATGATAAAAAGTACAGCCTAAGCAATATAGTCAATAATTTGTAAAAACTTTATATGGTGACAGATGGTAACTCTGCTTGTGGTGAGCATTCTGCAATGTATATAATTGTCAAATCAGTATGTCCTGCCCCTGAAACTGATACAATATCAAATGTCAATTATTCTTCAGTTTTTCAGAAAGAGATTACAGTTGGCTAAGTCAACTCTTAGCAAACAATTTGGTAGATCATGAATATCCTTACAGATATTACTTTGTAAATCTCTTATAGATGAAGAGAGTGGTTTAGATCAGGGTTTCTCCACCTCAGCACTATTGACATTTTAGGTTGGATAATTCTTTGTTATGGGAACCTGTCCTATGCACTGTAGGATGTTTAGCAGCATCCCTGGCCAGTACCAGCTTCCAAATTAGGACAACCAAAAATGTCTCCAGACATTGCCAAATGTCCCTTAGGGAAAAAAATCACTCCTGGTTGAGAACCACTAGTTTAGGTTAATATAGACACACGTTTTGGTGAATAACATTATAAGAAGTCTTTTTTTTTTTTTTTTAAGATTTTATTTATTTATTTTTTGACAGCAAGAGAGGGAACACAATCAGGGGGAGTGGGAAAGGGAGAAGCAGGCTTCCCACCGAGCAGGGAGCCTGATGTGGGGCTCGATCCCAGGACCCCGGGATCGTGACCTGAGCCAAAAGCAGATGCTTAACGACTGAGCCACCCAGGCGCCCTTATAAGAGGTCTTAATAAGTGATTTCTTGAGATACATTTTAGGTGAATTAAACTTGTTTCTTTGATCTGTTTATAAGAATGAGTTTATTTACATTTTTTCCCTAATAATCATTAGAGAATATACTTGTGTCCTATTAAAATTGTTTTATTTTAGCTGCTGTGAGAGGGTTGACAATTGAGCTGTGTATATAATGTAATGTGTTACCTTTGAAATAGCTGGCACCAAGAAAATACATGTGCATACTTAAATGCAGATAATACTGTGAGATATCTTAGGATTTATCCATATGTCAGGAATCTCAAAACAGCCTCATGCACTGGCAAGACAGCCTTGCTCTATTATATCTCAGCAGCAAATTCCTGTTTTATGTAATTGATCAGATAACTTGAAATATTAAACAAGCAGTCTGGATAAGTAAGGTTACTTTGTATTTAATATTTTCTAAACACTGCTTGCATTATTAAACATGTTCATTTGATCTTCTTTGAATAGCGTTTGTAATGCTAAGAAGGAATTTTACACTCTGTGTTGGCACATGTGAAAAAAATCTTTGGATTATAAAACTAGTAGTAATCTAAAAATGTGCCTGCATTTGTTCCTGCTTTACTTTAAGACCCATAATTATAATTGTCACTGAAAGACTGGTGATCACTGTGTCATTTTAGTTCCTCTAGGAGAATTTACAACTTGCTTAATTGGCCACTGCATCTCCAATCTGAAAAGTCAGCAAATTATACTGGCAGAGTCACACATTGCTAAGAAATTAAAGGCATCAGTCTTTAGAAAGGGAGATCTAAAAGAGTACTGAAAAAAAACTGGCTCTCTGTAGCCAGAAAAATGAATCCTACACCCAGGGATTGTCAAAGCCAAAAGGAACCTTGAAGAGCACCCAGTGTAGTGTTTCCTGGAGTGTTCTTCCCAATATGGGCTTCATGTGATGTCAGCAGGTGCTATGGGGAAAGAGCTCTGATACCAACAATGTTTGAGAAAACACTATGTAAACAAAGCTACACTGGTTTTTCTACTGCAGAAAACTTCATATGCTAATGAGTATTTTATACCTCCATCAGGATAGTATACGGTGGTTCCCATAAATTTGCCTACAGAACCATTTTTCACAGAGCATCCTGTGGATTTAGTGTTTCATGGAACACTTCTGGGGAAGGACTGATCCAGTCCAACCAGCTCATTTTTCAAATGAGGGAACTGAGACCAAGAGAGGTGAACTGGCTTTCCAAAGTACATAAACCTTGGCCAAAGTCAGCATAAGATAGTGAATGGCAGCAAACTGGTTACTATATATTCTGGAAAGAGAAGCATGGGTTTCATAGGTAAAGCTTCTTTTAAGATAGGAGTCTGCAGACTTTTTCAGTAAGGGCCAGAAAGTATATATTTTAGGTTTTTGGGCCATATGGTCTTCACAAGACTACCCAACTCCGCTTTGGTAGCAGGAAAGCAGCTACTCGTAATACGTAAATGAATGGGAGTGTTCTGGTCAGACTTTGTTTATAGAAGCAGCCCCCATGTAGCCAGCCGACCAAAGTTGCCACCCTTGTTCTAGGACAAGGTTTTGGTTATCTGTGACTGTGCAGTAAAGTTCCCTCAAACTTAGTGACTTCCAACATGAGCACTTGGTGGTATTCAGCTGGTGGCTGACATGGTCCCTGAGCAGGGATGCCTAGAAGGCTGGGCTTAGCCAGCTCCTCTTTCTCTCCACGTGGTCTCAGGGCCTTTCCATGGCATCTCTCCGACAGCGATACAGGCTTCTTACAGGGCAGCTCCCAGGGCTCCAAGAGCCAAGAAGTCCAGTCTCTTAAGCTTAGATAATGGCCTTAGATAATGGTACAGCGTTCTGCTAGCAAAGGAGTCACAGGAGCTGCCCGGATTCAAGGAGAGAGGACATTAAACCCTCCATCTCAGGGGACAGAGTGTCAAAGAATTTGTGGCCATATTTAATCTGCCACAGACAGTTGTATTCTGGAAGAGGGAAGACTTTGCTTCATTGCCTGCTCTGGATTCACAGAAAAAAAAAAGGGTGGGATGCAGACAGAAAAGGAGCCAATGAGACTAGGACCCACTTTTTTTTTTTTTTTTAATATGACCAGCCTGAATTTTTAATTGGAATATCCGTCTCTACATTGTATTGTGAGATTTCATTTTGCTTCTACTGGGTATTACTACCCTTTTCCTTTTCAGAGATATTGAAAAATAGTACATTTTAAGAAGACCAAAGTTCATATCGCCCCAGTACTGTGATAATAAGAGCCTCATAATACATGGTGAGAAAAGCAGACAGGCAGGGGCGCCTGGGTGGCTCAGTCATTAAGCATCTGCCTTCGGCTCAGGTCATGATCCCAGGGTCCTGGGATCGAGCCCCACATCAGGCTCCCTGCTCGGCGGGAAGCCCGCTTCTCCCTCTCCTGCTTCCCCTGCTTGTGTTCCCTCTCTCGCTGTGTCTCTCTCTGTCAAATAAATAAATAAAATCTTAAAAAAATAAAAATAAAAAATGACACAATCAATAACCCTTAAAAAAAAAAAAGGCAGACAGGCAGACAATTGAATATATAAAGGAAATATAATCCCTTAATCCTACTTAGTTACAAGCTGGCTTGTGTTACTATAAGATGACCCTGTGGCTCTTTGAGCTGTGTAATTTTTTTGAGCATGTAAAATGACATTGATCGCTCTCTCTGCAAGAGGGGAACTCATCTCCTCACAGAGTCTTGCAAACCTCTAACATTACAGTAACCACTGGAGTTCTCTTCTGTCACCCTTTATTTTCCATTGCCGAATAGACTCAGACTTATTCTAGTAAACACAAGAACTCTGAAGTGAATGGTAGTGCCCGGTATCCTTGACCATATTGCTATCATGGTAGTAATTTTCCACTGCCCTTTTCCAGCCATTTTATGTAAATTATTTAGAATTGTGTGGATTCACCCATCTATTTTTTTTTTTAAGATTTTATTTATTTATTTGACAGAGAGATAGAGAGAGAGCACAAGTAGGCAGAGAGACAGGCAGAGGGAGAGGGAGAAGCAGACTCTCCACTGAGCAGGGAGCCTGATGCGGGGCTCAATCCCAGGACCCCGGGATCATGACCTGAGCCGAAGGCAGACGCTTAACGACTGAGCCACCCAGGCGCCCCCCACCCATCTATTTAAAGTAACTGTCCCCAGTGGTGCTTTCATTATTACAGAGCCCCTGGGCGTCCACAGTTTAATTCAGAATAGTGTTTTTGAAAAAGAAAATAATCAATTTGAGAGGTTTCCTTCATGAAACAAGGCTGCACGGGATCTAGTTTCTCTCCATCCAAAGGAGACTACTCTTATTGCGGGGATTTTGGCCACCCAACTTGGATACCCCACCAACTAAGCACTCCCACCAGTGCTATGATTTAAAGCATTGGATTAATTTGAACTTAACAAAAACACTGGGTGTCTCTTCTACAGACAATAACACTGGGAGATGTTGTAATTTTTGAAGAATAGGAATGGACAGGATGGAGGGGTGTGGTGAGGAAATGTGCATGGGTTCATGATGAACGTCACAGATTGTTAAGAGAGGAACTACAAGGGATCAAAGTCATTGATATTCTTTGCTTTTATGTTTTGCCCCTGAAATTAGTGGCAAGAATTCTGATTGTCTTTTCCCGTTCAGCTTATTAAAGTTGGAAACTGCCTGAGATGAACTAACTGCTAGAGCCCATAATATTGGTAGGCTTTCTTGTATCCCCTGTAAGACTTCCTAAATCTTTCAAGATTCTTTTAATTTAACATCCAGTTTCCCATCACTAGCTGACCAGTGAGTTAAGTACTCAGGACTTCAAAAGCTTTAATAATATCAAGAATGCACTTGCAATATGAAAGAAACATTGGTTGGTTATTTTATAATTAGCATTACATATTTGTCATTCAGCCATTTTATTTTACTGAATTGTATCTGCCATTTTTTTTTTAAATGGTAGTGGATTCAGGATCTCTATATTCTAGGAGCAAAGAAATAAAAGTGTACTTACCCCTATTATTTCTTTTTTCCTCTTAGAAATAGGAAAGATGACCCACCTGAGGTTTTATCTATACACAATAAATAAATATAAAGTGACGCACATCCCGTGGGAGAGTTTATCTGTATTTACTCTCATGCCTAGCTAGTATTCTGTAATGCGCCAACTTAAAAAAAAAGTTAAAATTAAATTGCAAAATTAATTTCTAAGTTTTATAAACTTTTTATTAGGAAATGTTCAATAGCAACATCCTAGATAAAACATATTACAAATTATATGTTAGGTTTCATGAGACCCTCCCCTCTATGCTAGAAAGGATGGATTTCATAGTCATAAAGAAAGACCTGTCCACTCTGTCTCAGTATCTCCCCGCCCAAAGGAATGTAAAAGAAATAAACAGAACCTGCTCCAATTCTCAATGTAGGAACTGAAAAGTGCTCTATCTTCTGTAAAAACTAGGGTGACCGACTGTCCCACTCCCCCCCCCGAATTTTCCAGATTTGGACACTGATAGTCCAAAGTACCCCAAAACACTCAGTCCCAGGCAGATCAGGATCAGCCTTGATTCGGGTGCCTTCTCTGGGAAACTTTGCTCTGTGAATGGACAACTAGACAGATCGTTAAGTACTTAAAATTTTCTTAAAAGCTATTGCAGATCTTCTTCCTTTCCATTGAATTCAGCATCAGTCTTTGCTTTCCCTGGTCCCTTTTGTCTAGTTCTCTGAACCACTGGGTGAGCTGGAGGCCTAGTTTTCACTGTTCTTATATTTATAATGCTTTAATATTTCATTTTGCCCAACAAGCTTATCCAGAAAAGGCACCTCCTGTGCCTGGTTTTCCAAGAGTTTGTTTTGACTCCTCTGCTCATGATGTATTTACTTTAGCAGCCACGCTATTTCTGCCCACCTCAGCTAAAGAAAATACCCCGTCCCAGTATGTCAGAGGTGTTTGCTGTGGCAGAGCTTGGCAAACAGCTTCATGTTACCCTATCTTCGGCATTCACCAAGGGCATGCTATCATTGAGTGGGTGCCTCTCTACTGCCTGTGACTGTCCCATTTCCCACACCCTCTGCCGCTGATTAGATAGCTGTCTGAATCCAAACCCCATGCTGGAGGTCTCACGTATTGCACAGTAAGGAACTAATTAGACTTGAACCTTTAAATTTTTGAAAAATTGGCAAAGCTGATTTGCATAATTCACGGGGCTGCTTCTCTTTGAATTTCATGTATAATTTCTTTTAAAAATGTATGCCCTTATACTCACATTCTAACACTCTGGTCTCATCAGCTGTGTTATTTCCTAAACAGTTGAAAAGAAAAATTGCCACAGATACACAGACTGTGAAATTCTTCTTAGTTGAAAATGAGACGCATATGTCAGTATTCATTCAGAAGCCGAAATTTGCTTTCCTCTGTGCTTTTGAAAGCATAAAAGCAGTTTCAAATCATCTTCCATCATACAGCTGTCTTTTTAGCAGGTGCAAAAGCATCGTTTCCTAGAAATGATTGAGGCTTGAGCAAATAGCCATGTGCTGATAGGTACAAATTCTGTCCATTGGCAAAGAGGAGTACTTTATTAAAATGACTTGTAATAAAGTGTATGTTTAATTGTATCTGCAGAATGACCGTGTAACATGTGGAACAGTGAAGTGGATATAAACATTATTCAAATAATACCCTTTAGTGGGGGCTGCCTACCTGGTTTTTCCCTTTCTGGGCTTAGTTGTCCTGACTGTGATAGTCTGGACCCTCAGTCCAGGGGTCCTTGGAGGGTTCTTTCACTTGGGACTTTATGAAAGCAAAAAAAAGAGGTTTTGAGACTACACGTTGTTGAGAACCCACATTATAGAATGAGACCTATGTAAGTGAAGTATACAGTTAACATAAATGAAATTATATAAACCACAGACTCCAAATCACATACAGTTTAGAATTTGTGAACAGTTTTAGCGTGCAGTGGCTGACAGAGTGGGCCTTCATTCCTGGGCTGCCCAGTGTCATCCTTCTTCCTGGGTCATCTTTCTGAGTCTGTGCATACTCTTTCGGGGGGGGCAAGGGGGGGACTGTTCTCGTCCCACTCAAGTTAGTGCTGCAGTGCTATCAGAGAATGCAAGTTCATATCAGAGCACGAGGGACAGTTCTCAGATCCGACGTCTGTACCTGTTGATGGGTTACATTAACGGGGGCTGGGGGCTTTTGATGGCCAGAGGTAGAAATTCCCTTGAGTTACTTTTTTTTTTTTTAAGATTTTACTTATTTATTTGACAGAGAGAGAGAGAGACAGCGAGAGAGGGAACACAAGCGGGGGCATGGGAGAGGGAGAAGCAGGCTTCCCGCGGAGCAGGGAGCCTGATGCAGGGCTCGATCCCAGGACCCTGGGATCATGACCTGAGCCGAAGGCAGCTGCTTAACCACTGAGCCACCCAGGCGCCCTTCCCTTGAGTTACTTTTGTGGAACAGGGGAATTATCGTAAGGGTATGTGTTGACTGACACTGTAGGAACCAGCTCTTTTCCCATTCTTTCATGGGCCACATGGTCTCTTTCTCCCATTGAGTCTTCTCTTTATCTGTTCTCTTCCCTCTACAGATAGAATTCTTTGACTTACTTATAATTTCCCCTCCCTCTTAAGTTCGACTTTCACCTGTGTCTCTGGGCTTCCTTCTAAATTCCGAACTTAAAGCTGCAGCTCTGAACATTCACTGGCTCAGTCTCTTTAATTGTTCTGAATTAAAGTCCCAGTGTGACTTGGAGTATTAAGGATTTTAATACTTGTGTCTCCCACTAGAAGAGGGGAGTTTCTTGAGCATAGCGACAATGTCTGTATTCTTTGCCATGATATACTTAACAATGCCTAGCACAAAATAGGCACTGAGTAAATATTTTATGAATAAATAAAATATGCAAAAAAAAATCTGAAATCTACTAATAAGAGGAGAGGTTTCTTTTTCTTTTTTTTTTTCCTGAGGGGGTAGGGGCAGAGGGAGAGAGAGAATCTTAAGCAGGCTCCACGCCCAGCGCAGAGCCCAACGCAGGGCTCAGTCTCACGACTCTGAGATCATGACCTGAGCTGAAATCGGGAGCCAGTTGCTCAATAGACTGACCCAGGTGCCCGGGAAAGGTTTCTACATGAATTGGCTGAGTCTTCTCAAATACCAATCAGTTTGGACTGAAGTCACCTTATTCTATGCCTAGTTGCTGAACATTTCTCACTGTTAAGCATTTCTCACTGACTTTCAAACTGCTTTGCAAATTAAGGTCAAAATGTTCAGTAGAGATCAATGTGATGAAAACATTCAAATAGTAAATGTTGGGAAAGAGGTGGTTTCCATGGTGACTTCTGCTTGAGGGAAGCCTCACACCGAGGAGAGTGAGTCAGCTAACCTATCACCAACTCATAGTTGTCCAGTTGCCATGAACCTACAATCTGGGCACAGTAGCATTGCTGGTGGCAGTAACCCTGTATTGGATTCATTAGTGGCAGGTTCTTATCTTGGCAGAATGAGCTTAAAAGGAGGTAGGGAGTGGCAGTGATGGTGCGAGAGGGAAGGTTTGAATCCAGCTGTTTGGAGTTGGGAGTGTGATTTCCCTTAGCTATGGGATGGCTTTTCTCTTTGCGAGGGGCCACTGTTTTCTGACTGTCCATCCTGTCTGTGTTCCCAGCCACACTGCAGTGACTCTGAAGTGCCACTTTGCTCCTTTGGGGTGGAAAAACACTTCCTGATTATAGGCCAGATGTTGGACAGAATCCTTACTGACAGAAACACGGATACCAGACACTTGCTGTATGACACCCCTTCCTTCCACGATTAAATACTCCTGGTCCTTGTTTTAACTGTTTCACACAATGATCTTTTGGTAGCAGAAATCACCTTAATGTGGTTTTCTAGTATTAAATCCTAAATCTTCTTTCCCTATTATTTTATCATGAGACAGATAACATTTTCACAGGCATTCTGAAAATTATCTTAGTAAATGTTATTCCCTTCGACATAGTTACTTTGGAAGATGAAATATTTGTTTCAGTGATATGGTCATTGCCCAAAACGTTTTTAGAACTCCTCTTTCAATGCTATTAACTTGCTTCTCTTGTATTCTGAAGTAAGTGTAATTGAGCTCTATGGATAAATCTGTGGATAAATATGAATGTTTTTGCTATATTCTGCATATAATACTTGTACACTCACCTCATCTTTTTCTTCTAAGTAATGAAAGATCTAAGCATTGAATGAGCACTCCCATTTTCGTGTCAATGTCCAAATTTGCACTTGGTTAACTGTGCAGCACCTCACTTGACTTTAATTTTAGAAACTGCCAGTCCAGCCCCTCAAAAGTGATATTTGGTACTAGATATTAGAAATGCTATTATCTGCATTAAGTGGAATTTTAGGTTTCGTTGCCTAAAACCTGAGGTATAAGTAAAATGGATTTTTCCTTTTTCTTTTTTTTTTTTAAAGATTTTATTTATTTATTTGACAGAGAGAGACACAGCAAGAGAGGGAACACAAGCAGGGGGAGTGGGAGAGGGAGAGGCAGACTTCCCGCGGAGCAGGGAGCCCGATGCGGGGCTCGATCCCAGGACCCTGTGATCATGACCTGAGCTGAAGGCAGACGCTTAATGACTGAGCCACCCAGGCTCCCCAGAATGGATTTTTTTCTTGTCATCTGCAGGAAATGTTTGATGTTATACTGGATGAAAATCAGCTGGAAGATGCATGTGAACATCTGGGAGAGTACCTTGAAGCCTACTGGCGTGCTGCCCACACAACCGGTAGCACCCCCATGACCCCTCTGCTCGGGAGGAATTTGGGTTCAACTGCGCTCTCACCATATCCCACAGCAATTTCCGGATTACAGGTATTGTCACTTTCCACCCATGTTTTTACAGCCTTACGTTGAAGATTCTGCAGAGAACTTGATTGGGATGAAACTGGATTATCCTTAATCTGAAGAGGGAAACATGGGTGGGCATTATATTAAAAAAAAAAATCCAAAATATTACCTCACCATGGTCTACCCTAGGCAAAGTTACCTACAGTGGCCCTTGCCAAAGAACTTTGCTCTCTGTTAATGTATAATGACTTTTACTTAGACAAATTAATCCCTCCTGTGTCTAAACTCTACCAGGATACTTACTCCCTACTCAGTGCAGCTGCCCATTATCTCTCCAGGTCACTTCTTAAAGATTATACATTGGTGGCAGTGTAAGACACCATAGCAAGCTAAGTAAGATGTTTTGGGGCAGATGGACCTTTTGACTGTCCTTAACTAATCCTGCCCCACAGGCTGCCAGGCCTGTCCCCTAGCTTGCTCAGTACAGAACGTGGACATGAGTCGAGCCCACTGTGTTGGGAAACAGTGACAGATCCTTGAGTTTTCTTGTGTGGGCATCCATCTTGGTCAGTGGCTATGGCAGGTGTCCTTTAGGGAGGCTGGGGACAAGTGCAGGAGGAAGAGGCTTTCTCTTCTGCTCTTCTAGTGCTTCACTCAGGGCTAGGTGTGATGAGCCAGAGACATTATGATACAAAGTGAATTTTGCCTTTCTAAATCAATTATTATTTACCATTTGTCAAGAGCCTGCTGGAATGGAGTCCAACCCACAGCTAGCTAAGGAACACATAGTCAATTGAGGCCTCTTGTATCATGACTAGTTTTATATTCGTGGGTTATAATGATAATCGTAATTGTAGATCACGTAGAGTTAACTCTGAGAGAAAGGGCACTCTCTGAAACGCTATTCTAACTGTATTACTTTGCTGCAAAATTTCATCTTTGTAAACAAAACACTGCCCTATAAACAAATAGCTTTGAGGCTGGAAATGAACATGGGAAATGTGCTTGTGTAATATATGGTATATTTGTATGCACCAGGACCATCTCTTGCCTGATTTCACTGCCTATGTGCTAAGCCAAGTGTAGTATCTCCACTGACTAGTTTGGATTGGCTCTAAATTGTACATGGTGGGATGAGAAATGGATGCACGAAGCAATATGCTTCTCTAATGTAGGTAGAAGTGAAATGCACTTTGTTTATGAACAGACTCATCACCTCTAAGACATCCACCTAGGGGGGTTCTCCCAGTTTCACGTGAGTTAACATGATGCCCTTTATCCTGGGTATTTAATTGTTAGACTCCTGGCTGGGGTTAAAGGCACCGGCTGTGGCCGTTGAATGATTTTCCTGCTGTGTGAAGGTGAGTGTCCCTTAGAGGAAATGTATATGGGTCCTTGGTTTCATCAGGATCCTGTTTCTTGACTGAGGTGACCTACCTAAGTAGAGAGACATAGCTATGATACATGTTTTCCCATGATTTGAAGGAAAATGTTGAATAACAGTTTCTAAACGAGCCATCAAATAAGTGTTTGACGGTATTAATTTCAATTAATGGTATTAAAGGAATTTAGTTTATATCTGAAGATAATTTTTGCAGGACATTTCAGTGGAGGAAGCAAGAATTGTAAATATCAGTTAGCCAGCTCTAGAATTATTGCATACTCCATTGGAAAGAATATTGCTGAGAGCCTTAACATTTATGTATGATGAAGAAACAAACACATTATTTTATGGGCAGCACAAATCATAATTGCACGAAAATATTTTTAAAAGGTATAAGGAACATTCAGCTAGATAAAGGTGAAGTGTGTGACTTCAGGGGAAGAAAGATTTTATCAGTTCAAGAGAGAAATAAAATAGCAGACGCTATTCTGAACTTTAACTTATTTCCCAATAGTAAAATGATCCTCATTTTTGCAGTAGAAGTGGAGTTATTAGGTCTTCATAGATACATTAAGTTCCATTCAGCAGTTAACTTTCAAATTTCTATTTTTAATAGGAAGCATAGTCGTGTAGCATCATGTAATTAAATTCACAAACTATCAGCATTTTCGTATCTTTGCATGTTCTGCCCCAAATAAAATAGACTAGATCTTTTGAGTAGACCATTTGTGCATCAAAATGCTTTATTAAGTCAGATATTTAGCATTTTATTGTACAGACCCTACTGTTTTACGTGCATTTACATCTTCTAGATGAATGAAACTGACATGATGTAACCGATGAACTATCTGATATTTTTAGAGTCAGCGTATGAGGCACAGCAACCACTCCACGGAGAACTCTCCAATTGAAAGACGAAGTCTAATGACCTCTGATGAAAATTATCACAATGAACGGGCTCGGAAGAGTAGGAACCGCTTGTCTTCCAGTTCCCAGCATAGCCGAGATCATTACCCTCTTGTGGAAGAAGATTACCCTGACTCATACCAGGACACATACAAACCCCATAGGAACCGAGGATCGCCTGGGGGATATAGCCATGACTCCCGACATAGGCTTTGAGTCTGCAGAAGCAAACAAAAAATTCATCTGTTGACAATTTGCCATAGCACTGCTAGGATAAACCAATCATCTTAACTTGGCAAGTACAGCACAGTATTTACTGTGCTTATGGGCTGTTGTCATTTGATGCTAAATAAGGGGCAAAAAAAAAAAAAAAGTACATTATGCCCTTAAGTCTAGATGGTTATTAGATGCCCAGTCATATAGATATTTTTAAGCTCAGCATTTACATAACAGTACCTTTTGTTTTCTTCATTAGATTTAGACACATTGATTTGTAATTTAGGGTATTTATCAAGGCACATATAAAATAATTTCCCATGCTGGAAATTCCAAATGACCAGTTCCAGTTGGAACCAATTTATAAACCAATTCCTGTTGGAATTTGGGCGAATCGACTAGAAAGTCTACTTGAGCATGTTGCAGTCAATTTAAAAATCTGAAAAAAAAAAAAAAAAAAAACACAAAAAAACCAAAAACCTAATAATAAGAAAATCAAAATACCAAAAGAAGCCAAAACCAGGTATGGTATTTATTTGCTGGAATTTAAATTTACACTTAAAGTTGGACTGTATAAACATTTTAACATATGTTAATGTTGACAGAATGGCTTTTCAAACTTACCAAATGTATTCATAGTGCCAAAAAAACCCACCTCAAATTAATGCAGAAATTATACGCTCTCCTCAGATTTTAATATTTTTGTTTCTTTCCTGGCACAGCTGTTGTATTCAAAGTGTTTTGCTTTTTGTTTAGTCCCTACTGTTAGCTTGTTTGAAGTTGGCAAAAAAAAAAAAACCTCAAAATTTCTTTAGCAGTGAGAGAGAATAATATAGAGAAGCCCAATCATAGCTGATCACTGGACATGGGAAACGGGGTGTTGTTTCCCCTTTCCTTTCTCTGAGCACAACTACATACATCCAGGAGTCTGAAGTCAGACAGTAAGGATGGGCACAGATCCTCCTGAGTGCGAAGCTAAACATCTCCAGGTGGGAATTCATCTCTCCATCTTCCCACAAACATGGGCCTGTATTTCCTGCCAGCACAATTGCATATCTTTCCATTGCTTCATTCAGTCTCTGTCTTTGAATATATGAATGTTCTAGCCCTTCCCCAAATTCTTTATAGTCATGCTAAGGACTTTTGTTTTACATGGAAACATTCAATTTTGATATTGAAAGCTGCGTTTATACAAAATGATTAAATGAAAAATGTGAAAACAAATGATGAATTTAAAAGCTTGCAATAAAAAGCAAATTCACAGATTCAGAGTATATTTGTTCACTAAAATTACAGCATTTTTATTGTCGAGAATTACAAAGAATTTGGAGATTGAGCTGCCTTATTTCTAATGAACACTCCTCTTCACCTGTTAAGTCTTGACAGTTTTTCCAGTGGCTAAAATTACAGAATTGGTGACCTTCTGTCTTATGTTATCAAGGAAGCCTTAGATGCACTATGATTCAAGGAATTATTGAAATTGACCCTTTTATACAATACACAAATATCTTTCAGAAAAGACTCTTGTTTCTAAAAGTCCACAATGCATGAATTTTTCGAAAGCCCCAGTAGGACGAGGCATAAAAATCCCTTTCTACTGGTACATGTCATGAAGCCTATATTTGGAAAACAATAATAATTGATTTCTATTACCTTATTTTCCTCCCACGCCTTTCAATATTTACGCTCTCAAAGCATGCACCCATTAAATAATTTTCCTGACTATAAAAATAAATTCCATATTCTTGATTAGTTATACATATCTTGAACCCCATCACGACCTCCCACATTCCCTCCCCTCCTGTTCACTGTGCATACTCCATTATGAACCTGTTTAGCTATGATGAGGATGCCTATAATTATGTAAGTTATCTCACATATTTGATACAATTGAAAATATGGGCTCAGTAAATTCTAAAAGTTAACATGTGATATTGACTTGTGAGGTTCTTTTGTCATCTAGTGAAGCTTACAGAACTTTCAGTTAAGACATGTGAAAGACCTGTATCCATTAGACACCTTAATAAACATTGAACCTGCCATTACTGAATACTTTGTTAGAGCACAGAAGAGCATTTTCCAGCAAACAAAAATATATTTATTACATGTACAGCACATATTTGCATGAAAAAGAAAACATTAGCCAAAACATTTTTCTATATGCTTTACTGGTTTCTTGTTTGTGTGCATTAAAGTATTTAATTGCAAAGAGTGCACCAAGGTGATAAATTTAGACTAGACAGCTGTTCAGCTTTTTCTGTAGTAGCATTAGCAATCTGGTCATTTAACTACTTTAAGATATTTACATTTTATGGCAGGTAGCTGCAACAGCATTTACTTATATTTCCTAGTCAGCAAGATTACCATATTCTTTCAATTTTTAAAAAGCACTTGTTTTTAAAAGCTTCTTAAAGCCTTGTTTCTAAGTCTTCCATGTCATGCTGATAAAGAGAGAGGTCTATTCAGTATCTGTGCACAAAACCAATCTGTCGTTTACCATCAAGTGTCTGTACCTGTTTTGCTTTGCATTCTTATTCAAAAGCTAACAATCTTGGAAAGGGTATAATGTATATTTTCTTGATGGACATATTTGAAATTTTACTTTGATTTGGCATATTCTTTTCCATTCCTTTTGTAATAAGTTTATCTTCTCCAAATAAATAAGAGATACACAGTTTCCTTTTTTTAAGTGTTAGAGTTTACTGTGTAAATGATACTAAAATACAGATATATACTAAATGAAAGTTTTATTTTTGCCAAGCATATCAAGCAACTTTAAAAAATACGTATTCCACAAATACTTTGTTTTTAACTTATTTTATTTCAAAATAGCAAATGATAAGCAGGAGAAACAACTCTTACAATGTTTTGAGGCGTTTTACCTTGTATAAATCACATATTCTGTAACTTCAGTATATGTAATATCAGAATATGTAAGTTACATATTCTGTAATTTTAGTCTGCGAACATGTAACACTGTAGACTCATGTGACAATGTGAAAATGTAGTTCTGGGAAAAAAGAGAATGCAATTTGTCAATCCTGATGTTAATACTCAAGGCTATAATGTGACTCCAGTATTATAATCAACAATGTTATCTTGTTTACTCCAATATTTAAAGCAACACTTGGAAATGTTTATAAATGACTGATGATTCTCTCTTATCTTTATACAGTTCTATTGGAAAGCAAAATTGAAATTAACAATTTAGACTGATAGTCTTTCCTAATAAGAGAGTCTTAATTATGTGACAATATGTCATTGCACTTAGTCCTTAATGAAATGAATTTTTTAAATATAAAACAAATTCTAAGAAAATTATTTGTTCCCTTTGAATAATTTGTTAATTACTTTATTATTGTTGTTGTCTGCAAAATGTATTTTTGGAATGTTAACCACTTTTCATACCTGCATACTTGAACTTGTCTTTTGTGTGGGGGCCTTAAAATTCGTAATAGGAAGCTAGGGCAGTGAAAGGGAGGGAGAGAAGGAAATTATGCCAAAAGATAGTTTGCAAATTTAAACCCTTGAATGAACATATCATAAAATGTTGTGGAGACCCAGGATGTCAGTCAAGAATGTTTCTAGGCAACCTTAATTTGCATGCTAGTGTATTTTTTTAGTTATACAATTTTATTTTGGTATTTGCTAAAAAATAAAAATGATATAATGCCACTGTAGAAATTGCCCTATATATTAATATTTATACTACCTCTTCTCTAGAGAAGACAATCTGTCTTTAAAGAGAAAAACACTTTTCAATAAGTAGTAATCAGATTTATTACTCTTACTGCTAACCTAGCTGCAAAACTAAATGCATAAATTCTTAAAATATACATTCCCTTTAAATTTTAAACTGTTTCCAAAATACTCTTGTCACCCTTCTTTTCTTCCATGTTAGTGGAGTTTTCTTTGAATTGGTTCACAGTTTATCAGGACACAAGGTTAATTTAAGAAATCGGTCATCATAGGGAACAAAACAAACTGCAAGGGGATTGCCTTTGTGTGCAGTTTGTTACAATATCTAGCTCTAAGCCTAAAGAGTAGATCCAAAAACTTGATATTTAAGTGCAGCTGGTTTGGAAATTCAACTTTTGTTGATCCTTAATGTCTCCTGTGGACAGTTAGCCATTTCCTATGTAAGGGTATGCATTATCTTGGACTCCCATGTCATTGGAGCAAACTTCATATAAATGTTTTAAATAAATGGGACTGTACCCCTTATTTCTTTTCTATTTCTGCCTTTGTGTTGCGTGACAATGTTGCGTGTTGTTTTCTTTTTAATTATATAAAACTCATCTTTGAATGACTATATGAATGAAAACATTATAGCAAATTGTGTAATAAAATTTGTTTTATTCGTTCCTCATATCTTTAAATATTGTTAATACTCTGTTACTAAGTTACTTACTCAAACTGTGTCTATAGGACAGAGAACAGGCCACCTCTTTTACATAATTATGATCAAACTAGTCAATACAGTAGTTGTCAGCAGACAACAAGGATAACTTTTTTGTTGTTGACTTAAACAGCCAAGTTAGTCAAAATAGTTAAACTGGTTTATATGGGCAGAGAGCTACAACATTCAAAAATTACTTTTTAAAGATTTCTTCTTTTATTAAAATGAAATTTCTCAAATGAAATAGCCCCTCTTATAGCAACTATTTTTATCTACTTGTGGATGGTTTAATCCCAAATGCTTCCTATAATTGAGGGACAGTATGAGAAGACTAGAAAATTTATCTCATCAGATAAACTTGAACAAGGGCTGTAACTCCCACTTACCATGAGAAACTTACAAGTAAGTGAATAGCAAGAGTGTTGGAGAGTCATAGATACATATGAAACTTTCCTTTGTTTCTTTTGAAGTATGTAAAATGTTTGCAGAGAGATGGTAGAAAATGTTACTAATGAATTTAGAGTGGTCTGGGGAGTATACTGATGCATCCTCTTGGAAAATTATTAAGTTAAAAGGAGAACTACATAAGAACCCAAAGTGGCTGGCCTCTAGCTTTTCAATATTTTGTAAGTGTTCCTGATTATGTTTTGAACACTCAAATTTCTCAACAAATGGCTATATTTATGTAGGGGCCACTCTTGCCCTACTTGCATGCCATTTTTCACACACTTTTAACTGAAATCAGTGTGAATTCTGTATGCATAAGGGATGTATCGAAGATGCAGGATCATTAATGCTATATTGTTGCATACTATTTTTCATATGCCTTACAATATTTTCTGGGATGTTATTAAAATGAAAACATTTTATTGCCAAAATAAATCTATGTTGTTACTTCTTATCTGCATTAGCAGTAGAAAAATAATGTAGCAAAACATATATTGTATAGTACAAAATTATAAAAGATATATATTTTGCCAATAATATGAAAATAGATTGAGGAGAAAGAAGCACATTTGTTATAGCACAAACTTATAACAAAATCCACTGTTAAATTTGGCAGTCGTATTTTTTAAAAGTATATAGATTTAATTCTAAGTTTTATCAGATTTATTTCATCTACCATCTTTTTAACTTGCTGCTTGATACTTTTCCAGCAATTTACTTCATAGCCTTGCAATCTGTGGATGTAATTTATTTTATTTTATTCCCTTGCATAAAATTTATTACATGTTATTTTGTGATAAGACTCATACTATATTTACTGTTCTTATTTCTGCTCCTTCAGTAACAGCTACAAAAAGTAATGGCAAATGAGCTCATAGGGCTCCTCTAAATTGTGGACATGTTTGAAATGTTTTATATTTTTCACAGCCTAAAGTCAGAATGATAAATAAAGATGTCCCAACAACAACAACAAAGTAAAGTATTTAGGGATTCTTTAATTTGTTTTTTATTGAATACTATTTTGAAACATAAGTTAAAGCCATTAGCTGTTTTGTTTTTGTTTTTTTGAAGGGGTAGCGGGAGGGAAAAACATAATTTTATTAAAACTAAAAATAAATAAGGCAAGTTGATGTAAAAAGATTTTACCAATTATTCTGAGGCTGTTGATATCCCAAGCTATTGCTGTATCTCCAGGTACAAAGTGGAAAAAAAATACTGCCTTTGCCAAATAATTTTTTCCTTTCTTTAAATTTTAGTTATATATTTTAATAATTTACCCCCTTTTATTTTTCTCATATAGGTAAATGTGTAGCATTCTACAAGGCATGCTGGGTAAAATATACTATGCAAATGTATACAGTGCTGCATGTTTTGTTCTCCCTCTGCTTTAGTGGCTTTAAAAAGAAAAAAAATGTGTTGTTATTTTTGTGAACAAAAACATTTAACAAAGAAAATGCAGAGTGCATGCATAGAGTATCCTAATTTCTATGGATTTGTTCTATGGAATTTAAATGTGTACAAACCAACTGCATTAATTTTTTCTTTTATATAATAAATGAGAAAACACTGAAACCAGCGTTATACCTCTCTTTATATTATTCTAGAGGTATGTTCCTATACCTCTTGCAGGAAAAAAAAGTCTAAACATTTACTCTCACGACACAGATTCAATTAAATGACGATTTCCTGAATACTCTGCTAGGTGCTATGAGTTATTACAAAAGAGTATTATATTTGGAAGAGTGTGTAAATTAAATACACACACCCAAAATAGACTATATTAAAATATATGTGCAAATAGGATCAAATACAATATAAAAAAAGAAACTAGATAAACTAGAAATCCCTAAATGATTAATGTAGGAGTTATCAGAAGTTTCCAAAGGTATCCTGTACCCATAAGCATTCCATGGATGGCATATAACTTATGACTTGATATTTCATGTGCTCAGTGTCAGGTGACCATGCTATGACTTGATTGGCCTTTGACTTTTCCTCATTGCAGTGCACAAGAAGTTCAAAAGAAATGTGTACTATGTTGATCATTATCATTGCATTAACATTACACAGTGATTTACTGCAGCCAAGTTATTTCACAGACATTATCTCATTTAATCCATTTGACCATCCTGGAACATAGACAAGGCATAGATTATTAGACCCAACTACAAATGAAGAAACCAAAGATCATTGTAACTTTTCTCTGCAAAGTACTTTTATCTAAAAATACATGTTTCAAATGCTTTTAAGCTGGCATACAAAACAATGCCAGGAATACAGTAAATGTTGACTGAATGTATGATACTTCAGTTATTGGAAAAATATTATATAGGGCTGTCCTATCTTTTAAGGCATTTCAACCAACAATCTGAAACTCCCAAATAGAAGAATTGCAGCTCAATGCAATGACTCCGTCAACCTGGCCATATGCCTGAAGCCACCTCTCTGGTCATCAACACATCTCTTCTACTAGGATGGGTTGTGGAGAAACATCCTGTTGTCCTGTCATACAACATGCAGATTAGTAATAGTGGTTAGACTGTAGGCTATAACTCTTGCCTGTCTTCAAAGCCTAGAGCCAGCAGTAACCAGCTATGAGTTTGGAGCAATCACTTGACTTGCCTGTACTTCAGTCTGTTTTTGTAGAGCAATTTTCCTTGTGGTTACAGGTCACAGTCTCTTGTTTCTTTGCATGTCCAGTAATTTTGTTATTGGATTCGAGATACTGTAAACTTTCCATTGTGGATGACTTGATCTTGTATTCCTCTGAAGAATGCTGGACTGGTTTTGACAGGCAGTCGTAGATGAGTTTGAGCTGTCAAGATTTGTTTTGAAGCTCCTTTAGGACTGGTCTAGAGTAGGACTTTTTTCTTAGGCTAATATAGCTCCTCTTCTAAGGTATCTGGGGTATCTGCTGAATGTCCCATATATGTAGTGAGTACTCTTCACTCTGACTGAAGGGAACTCCAAATGATTCCTGGCCCTTCGTGAGCTCTAGGAATTATGATGTTTCACAGCTCTCTGGTATTTGTTTTTTTCTTAGAAATTGTTATTGGCCAGCCCCGAGGGGTTTCTCTACAGGTACAGGTTGATATGCAAAGACTCACTGGCTCAACCTAAGTGGGTTTCTGGAGCTTTTCTCTGTATAGCTCCCTCCTTTCAGCTGCTTTGCTTCACAAATTCTAGTTACCTTGATCTCTTCAAACACTGATCTACATCTTCAACTCAAGGAGGCTGCTATGCTAGACTCAATTTGAGTTCTCAGCCCCTGTCACTGGCTAGGAATTGCCTCCAGGCAGAAAATCCAGGTAATGGTTAGATTCATCTCATTTGTGTCTCTTATCAGGGATCACAATCCTGTGCTGTGTATTGTCCAACATCTAAAAACAGTTGTTTTCTATATTTCGTCCAGTTTCCTATTTGTTAATGATAGGAGGGTAAGTCTAGACCATCTACTCTCTCATACCTGGAAGTAGAAGTCTCTTTAATGACATTTTGCACACTACTATAATCATGGATAAATTAGTCTTTAAAAAATTTTATAAGGAGTCTGTTTTCACAAATAGCTTCATACCACTCAACAAACATTTCCAATTACTTCTATAGTAGTTCCAAATTTGTATTCCATCCCTCGATCCTATACTTGGACAATATTGCATTAGGCAAATTCCCCTTTTATGGCACTTAGAAAATAATCTGGGAGACCAAGCCCTTACTTCGCAAGTTAATATGGATACAACAACTATTTAATAAGTGGACAGAGATATGTGGGGAGTTTGCAAAATGTCTTAGAGCTGCTAAAAGCACCACCTGCAGTGTGCAAGAATGGAAATATTAAAGAGTTGATGTAAATTAGTTATGCAAACAATACTGTTGTTTTTCTAAACAGCCTAGAGGGTACTTTATTATGTAAATATAAACATAACATAAAATGGATTAATATAGTAATTTTCTTTCCCTTCATATGTCTCCTCTAATTTTGGCTTTTCAGCCATAAGCCCCGAAAAAAAAGGACTTTTTTCTTGTACAGTTGTTCAGAAAGAGACAGGTTTTAGTCATCAATATTGCCCTCTGCTTTACAGGTACAAATTTTCTAGCTCAGTTAAGAATTGTAGATTCTCGGGGCGCCTGGGTGGCTCAGTTGGTTAAGCGACTGCCTTCGGCTCAGGTCATGATCCTGGAGTCCCGGGATCGAGTCCCGCATCCGGCTCCCTGCTTGGCGGGGAGTCTGCTTCTCCCTCTGACCCTCCTCCCTCTCATGCTCTCTGTCTCTCATTCTCTCTGTCTCAAATAAATAAATAAAATCTTAAAAAAAAAAAAAAAGAATTGTAGATTCTCAGGGTCTTACTTGTATTTTTCTATATATCGAGATAAGATATTTTATGGCTAGTAGATGTGGGGTGAAAATATGTAGTTTATTGTTGATTTCGTTTAATTCCATTCGGCTTTTGAGGATGGAGTGTCAGAAGAGTCCAAAATGCCTTTTATAGCTTCCCCACTTCTTTCTTTCTCTTCCTTTTTTTTTTTTTTTTTACCAAGGTTCAGGAGAATAGAAGGGGACGGAGCTGTTTGATTGATTTCTTTGTGAAAGAGAAGTGACCTTAGTTTCTTTTTTCCCATTTCTTGCCTTTAACAAGACTAGAGACTAATTATCAGATTATCTGATGAATCAAAGAAAGACCTTAGAGACAAACCCATTGCTTTTCCATATGTGAAAATAGAGGCCTAGCCAAAAAATAACACATGGAAGTAGAACTCTGTCTGATATCACCTGACCTAATGATTCACTTCTAGTTTTCAACTAGATATCCCAAAGCAGAGGGTTGATTAAATACACTGTGACACTTGCATAGCATGGTACATAGCTATTCTAGGTGTACAGGCAAGAAGACTGAAAGGGCAGAGAAAATATCTGACCAGCTGTTTAACCAGTTTGGAATAATGGAAATTGCAGCTGGAAAGGCTAGTTGGGGCCATATTCTGGAGAAAAAGGAGTATCTAAGGTATTTGGACTCTCCTGCGCAGTTTTATTGGCCACCACAGATTTTTTAATATAGGAGGAACTTGATCAAAAGCGTTGCTTGGGGCAAGATTGACTTCAAAGTGGAGGGAGATTGGAGAGGGAAGAGTCCTGAGGTACAAAGACTTCACAAGGCGACTGCTGTTAAGTGATTGTGTAGATAATACCACTGGCTTCAGCTGGATGTCAGAGGCAAGCCGTTTGAGAGAGACGTAAAGCTTCCCTCATAGAACCCCAGGTCTTTGCGGGGCAAGACGTGGAACTTTCGGTGTAGTGTGTATGAAAGATGGGGGATGGGCACTAGGCACTCATTTAACATATTTACATTATGGCTCTGTCGAGGAAATGCAGGGAAAAACAGAAAACTGGCGAGGACGTTAAAGCAAGCAGGCAAGAGCGATCTGTCACAATCGCAGCCCGTACTACCTCGAGCCCCGGGCTCAGTCCCGCAGCCTGCAGGTCAGCTGGTTATACACACACGAGAGAGCCAAGCGGGCGCCCTTCCCCAGGCTCCGCCCCTCCGGCCGCGCGCCTGCGCCCTCGCGTACCATCCGTCTCGCCTCTCTCCTCCCCCGCCCGCGTGGTCGCCACCGCCGCAGCCGCCTGAGAGGAGCTGGGGGAGGACGGTGGCCCGCGAGGCTCGTCGCAGACAACGCGGCGGCGATGTCCGCGAGCCAGGCGAGTGCCGCGGCGGCAGCGGCGGGGCCTCGCACGCGGCAGGGCGCCCTGGCCTTCGGCCTCCCTCCGGTTCCCAGGAAGCGAACTGGCGGCCAGCGCGGGAGCAGCAGCAGCAGAGGCGGAGGCTCCGGCGCGTCTCTCGCCTCCCCTTCAGCCTGAGCCGGGGGAGGCCGGGCGGCCCGGGTGGCTGGAGGGGGGTCCGCTGCCCAAGAATGGGAATTCTCTTCACCAGGATATGGAGACTATTCAATCACCAGGGTGAGGGGCGCGGGCCGAGCGCGTACGGGTGGGGGAGAGGGTCAGCCCTGGCTGGCTGGGTGTGTTGGGGGGTGGGGGGGGGTCTCCGAATACTTCCGGATTGTGGGCGGTACGGTCGCGCGGCGTCTCCGCGCTGGGTCGGGGCTGCGTGGGTGCGGGCCCGGGGTCCGTTCAGTTCCCACTCCCGAGTTCGGGAATGGTTTTTTTGTCTTAAGGGACCTTCTTGAAAAATCCATTCTGCAAATGCACCCATTGCTCGGATTTCGATTTGGAGTCGAAAAGGTTTCTTGCCCCACGTCGGACGTCCCCGAGTGGCACGGCCTGGCCTGGCCTATCCTGTAGCCCCTTTTCCTCCAGCAACTGGGTTTGGACACCACGGAGAAATGCTGGCTCTCGAGTGAAGGTTATAGGTCATGACCCGAGCCGCAACACTGAGCGACGGAGGGTTGCAGAATGCGGAAAACAGGAGGAATCGCTCTTGTTGAATACACCTCAGGTTTATGAGCCCTCCCTGCACCTCCATCCCCCACTCTGGGGAAACTAATGCATCCTGATTGGTGATAGACCGCTCTCCTTTTCCCATATTTATATTTGTGTGTAAGGTTAAGCTTAAGATCATATTTGTGTTGATTAAGTAGAGGGTGTTTTGGGGGGGCTGGATTAAAAATGTGTTTCACTGAAAGCATTTGAAAACTTGCCATATGAAACATTTGTTAATATAGGTAACTAGCAAGTTACCTATATTACCATATAGGGATGCTTAAGTTCATCTGAATTCAAACACTGCCTGGAAATGCATATCAGGTTTATTAAAATTTGTTACAAAATGAGTGTCTAAAACTGAGGAAGGAGGATACAACTTTAACAGAAAGACTCCATAGTCATTGAGATACAGTATAGTTAGTGGTGTTCATTTGTTTCTTTTTTAAGTCAAGTTGGGTGATTTATCATTTTTTGCTGTCACTAACTTGGTTTGCTGTTCTCTCTTGGGTAAGCTGGGTGTTGGTGTCACATTCCAAAGTTTTCCAATAAAGACTTAAATGAGTGGTGGCATCTGTTATATACAGCGTATCCCCACTTCTCCTTCATGACCCAGCTGCTCCTGTAAGATGATGGGAAGGGAGCAGAACTAAACTTGTGATTGCTTGTGTATCTAAAAAGAAAAAAAAAAAAAAAAGATGGTAGTGTAGATCACATGATGCTCTGCGGAAGAGTAGTATTTCAAATGATTTTTCTGATACGGGGATTTTTCATAAAGTGCAGAAAACCAGTTCTAGACTGCACTGTCTCTGGCGAACTTTTCTGTTGGAAGAGAAGTGAGACCCAGTCATTTATTTGGGTCTAGATGTTCTCAATGTAGAACACCAGGGATCCTAACTAAGTGACTGTGGAGCCTACAGATCTTGAAAAGGTAATCTCTAGGTCTCAAGAATGAAAACTTACATTGCTGTAAAATTGGTGGTGTTAGTAGTAGATAGGATCTATTCTAGTTTTAAGCTCCATAATTTTTGTATTATTTTTAGTGAAGCTAGTATTTCAACTCTGCTATGAGATTTATATTGCTTGTTGATTGAGTTCTAGTCTTGCAAGAAAAATGAGGTATCTCCACTTTCTGTTTCAGGTCAATGATAAAATTATTTGTGTCTGTAACTTAAGAGGGAATTAGAGCTTTGCCAACAGCTCCTTGCAGGTAGTAAATAATGAGAGTGCTATTGCATCATTACTACTAAAAATTGCTAATAGGGTGTTCATGTTGCCTGTATTTTGTGGTTATTTTTGACTGGACACCTATTTCAGTGTTGGGAAATTAATAGTAAGAGGAACTAATGGAGTTAAGTTTTAGAAATTTACAGGTCAAAATATTGTGAAAATGTGCATAAACTATCCTGCTAGATGATGTGGTTGTCATCAGTAGGGTCACTTTTCAAAATATTCACTATTAAATCTAGTGTCAGATACTTGGTGGTCTTTTGGTTCTTTTAAATTGGAAATACAAGTATCTTATATATATTTTATATATGTCAGATATATCTTGGGTGCTTTATTTTCCCTTCAGAAGATATATAACACAATCCTATGTCCTTTTCACATAAACTCTTGGAAGGAAGAATTTAGGGGATTGCAGAATTGGCCATCCTGGTGAAACTTAAACCATACCATGTCTCTTTTATCTGAAACACCCTTAGAATAATTTCAGTTTAAGCATAGCTTGGTCGAGTGCGGTGCAAGCTAATTGCATACTGCTCAAACTTGAAAAACCAGAGGTTGCCTTTAGGTGATACTTGAATTCAGTAGATTATAAACTTTGTTCTAGATGCTGTTGTATACATTATTTAAAGAAAAAAAAATGTTTCAACAGTTCTTAGTAGCTATTCTTGCCCTCTCAAAAGAGGAAAATGAGGTTCCAGTGGAGTGATTTTCCTAGGCCATGTGACTAGTAAATGCCAAATTAAAACACTGAAGAAATATGTTGCAGATATTGGTCTTATTAAAGAAGAGACTGGTGGGGCGTCTGGGTGGCTCGGTTGATTAAGCGTCCGATTCTTGATTTCAGCTCAGTTCATGATCTCAGCGTTGTGAGATGAAGCCCAGTGTAGGGCTCTGTGCCGGCTCTGTGCTGGACGTAGAGCCTGCCTAAGAGTGAGTCTCTCTCCCTCTGCCTCCTCCCCCGAAAAAAAAAATATATATATAAAATAAAGAAGAGATTGACATAATTTTTTTCTTTGATTTTTACCCCCCCGTGGTTTCTCAGTTACTAAACTATAAGTCCTTATTACATTAGGACTTTGAAGAGTTGCCACTTGTGTCTTTTATTTTATTTATTTATTTTAAAGATTTTATTTATTTATTTGACAGAGCACAAGTAGGCAGAGCAGTAGGCAGAGGGAGAGGGAGAAGCAGGCTCCCCGCCGAGCAGGGAGCCTGATGTGGGGCTCGATCCTAGGACCCTGAGATCACCACTTGAGCCGAAGGCAGACGCTTAACCGACTGAGCCACCCAGGCACCCCACCACTCATGTCTTTTAATATAGAAGGGCTGTGATCAGCAGTTTATTAAATATTTTTGAGCACCTCTTTGTGCCAGGAATTGTAGGTGGTGAGGATAAAGCAGGGAACAAAATACACAAATCGTCCCTGCCTTTATGGAGTGTTCATTCTAGTGTGGGGAGACAGAAAATAAGCTAACTCCATCTCTATAGAAAATAACAGCAGTTAACATTTGCTGACTTATGCAAGGTTAGGGTCTAAGTGTTTTACACAGTTTAGTTGATGTAGTCTTCACAACAACCCTATGAGGAAGATTTCTCCCCATTTTACAGGGACAAAGAAACATTAGGTAACTTGTTTAAGGCTCTGCAGTTAACAGATAGACCTGGGATTTTAACCAAGATCATCTAGTGCCATGGTTAGTGTTCTTCAGAAACAAACAAACAAAAACTGTCTTTGTATAAGAAGGATTCACGTTAGCTCAACTTAGGTAAACTATGAATAAGTTGTGAAATTTCCTTATTGATAAGCCTGTATTGTTCTTCTGATTGGTTTTTAGGAAAAGAGTAAGTTAAGAATGAATGTTTGAAGCTGCCTGATGCTGGGAAAGCCACCTCTGCTGCTGATTTTTGTGTTTTTTTTTTAAGATTTTATTTATTTATTTGACAGAGAGAGACAGCCAGTGAGAGAAGGAACACAAGCAGGGGGAGTGGGAGAGGGAGAAGCAGGCTTCCCGTGGAGCAGGGAGCCCGATGCGGGACTCGATCCCAGGACCCTGGGACCATGACCTGAGCCGAAGGCAGACGCTTAACGACTGAGCCACCCAGGCACCCCGCTGCTGTTGTTTTTTATTGTATGAGAGTTCAGATACGTAGAAGAGTACATACTGAAGCTCAGTAGCCAAAGGGTTGGACTATGACGATAAAATTTAGCTCCAAAATCATCCTTCTTGCAAGCTCTGTGGATATGGAACTGGATCCTTTAAATATTTTTCTGTTGCCAGCTGGCACAGTATTGAGCTTTATCAGTAGACAGCATTGGAGGGACATTGCAGGAGGAAAGTTTCTCTTCCTGGGTACAGTGTGCTTTCAGCAGGTTCTGCCCTGCTTTAAGAGTGTGAACACCTTCTCTAGTGGCTGGCTCCTGCACTGAATAGTGGTTAGCAGCTGCCCGCAATTTCTAGCACCCACTTCAGTTGATTTCAGCGTGGAGGCCCTCCGGCAAAATACCTCTCAATGACGTTTTCCCCAATACCCTAGAGGGAGAATTTGCAGCAAGATCCACTGGCCAAGTCCCCACAGCTACTTCTTGCGCCATTCAGTGAGCCACAACCAGGCCCCAGCAAGGTCCGCATCTCAGTCCTGGGAGGTGGGAAGAAGCTCTAGCTCAACCCCTAATTGTAGTGGATTCTCCTTACATTTGTCAGTCCCATACTCTTTAGAGTTATTTTTTTTAGCCAATCCCTCATTACTTTGATCCTCTTTAATAGTTATTTTCTTTATATTAAACTTTGCAGATTCAGATTATTGTGTGGTTTCTCTTTCCTGATTGCATCTCTAATTTTGTCGTGTCATTGCTTTTCATTCAGCAACCTCTTAGTGCAAAAGAGAAGTTGTTTTTTTCCTGAAACTTCACTACCATTGTTATGAATAGCAAGTTAGTTTTCAAACTTTTTTGTTGATGATACTTTTAGATTTTGAAAATGGAATTTTTAATACAAAGTGACTCGATCAGATATTGCCTTTCCAATCTTTATATCTTCCAGATCTGATTTATCTTCATACTCTATTAAGCACATGTTTTATTCCAAGCTCTGTGCTAGGGACTGGGAGAATAATAGAGAACATGACAAATGGATTTTTTGCTCTATGTAAGATAAAATTAGGGTTTCATATAGTTTGGATATGAGGTGAGGATGAAGAATCAGGATGACTCTCAATTTATCTGCCTTAGTATTTGTGGTTTTTTACTTTGGTGTGATTCACAGAGATAAAAGTCCTCCAGGGTGACAGTGACATCTTTTCTTTTAATTTACTGACTGGTAGTTGGAGGAATATATGTATTGACTTTTAGAACCTGGCAATGAATGGAACTGGTAGGCTGCCTGGATGAGTCGAAAAGAAATGAAGCGGGGAAACAAGGAACATTTTCATGACAAAACAGTAAAGTATTGATTGGGAAACTGAAGCCTAAATGATAATTCAGAATTCTTTCCTAGCATTGTAACAGTGGGTAGTTGTTTGGGCTTCTCTGAATATAATTGTAAGAATGCGGTGGCATAGATACTCTAAAAGAAAAATCATACTAAACACTAAACCTGTAATGAATCTCATGCATCAAAGAATTGGAATAGCTAAAAGTTTTATTACATTTGCCCGTAATAACATTATCTCTTAGTATGCATGTTATATTTTAGGTTTTGTGGAGTATTTGTTTTGAAGTGCCTTATGATACTTTTTGGCTACAAATTTAGGTTTTGTATAGAATTCTGTTCCATCTTGGTAATGGGAGGAATAGGCTGGGGTGGTGAAGGAGCCTAAGGACTTCCAAAGGAAGTTGATACAGTGTTAGAAAGTCTGAAAAATCTAACCCTGTTTTTGGTAGTAAACTGGCTTTTTACCATGAGGTTGGCACCTTTATCTTTGAGCCTATTACACACCGTAACTGACTGAGCCACCCAGGCTCCCCTCTTTCTTTTCGGTTAAAAATACTTTAACCTCGTATGTTCAATTTATATTAGTTTGCATTCCTTTGATGGACTTTAGAAATCTGTTTCTGTCTTAAGAGTTTGGTGAAATGTTTGCATATTTATGCATTTTTGGTGACAAAAGAATTTAATGAGTTTGTAAAATGAAATAGAAGGGGGAGGTTTCCAGTATGGAGAATGGTATGACCTACTTTATTACTTCCCCTATCACCATCTTTGATGCTCTTTTTTCCTGTTTTCCAACATGCCAGACAATTCTCATCTTGTACCATCCACCATACCTTCTCTCCCCAGTGTGCTTTCTTAATTTCTAGGACTACTGAAGAAAGACTTTTAGTAACAGTTTAAATCTTTATCCCTCACAGGTTATGTTTTCTAATTTCAGCTTATTGATTCTCTAGTTCATCCTATACAGTGGCTGTAAAAACCCCATCCTATCCTCAGCAGGCAACTAACTTGTGTTAAGAGAAGATAGAATCCTCTGGTATGAGCCTCTTCTGCCATGTGCTTTTTTTCTCAGGCTAAATCTGTGTTATTGCATAGTGGTTGTGTTCACAGCCGTTTTATCTTGCTTATCATATCTTATGGTCAGTTATGATAAAGAATCTTTCTGGGGATGCCTGGGTCGCTCAGTCAGTTAAGCGTCTGCCTTCTGCTCAGGTCATGATCTCAGGGTCCTGGGATCGAGTCCCGCATGGGGCTCTGTGCTCAATGAGGAGTCTGCTGCTCCCTCTCCCTCTGCCCCTCCCTCCCTCTGCCCCTCACACATGTGCACTCTCTCTCTCCCTCTCTCTCAAATAAATAAATAAAATAAAATTTAAAAATCTTTCTGTAGAATTTTTTTGTCTAGTTAGTCCTTCCTTATACAAGTGGTAGAAAAGTACTATATTTGGAATCAGGAAATAAGTCCTATGGTGTATGGCTAAAATA
Organism: Mirounga angustirostris; assembly: GCF_029215605.1. Taxonomy (NCBI): domain Eukaryota; kingdom Metazoa; phylum Chordata; class Mammalia; order Carnivora; family Phocidae; genus Mirounga; species Mirounga angustirostris. The sequence continues at coordinate 118,120,674 of NW_026991711.1, read as the reverse complement.
AGGAGACTGCTTTAAAAAACAAAGCCAGGTAAGTTTTCACTCTAAGAACTATCATTTTAGAAGGCCAGAGAGTTTTTCCACTGCTATGTCTGCTATTACTCAAAATACATATTGAAACTCCTTTTAGAATTTCCTTCGAGACAAATCTTTAAATCATTATCATTTAGGGATCATACCTCATTTAACAGCAAAAAGATAGCACTCATTTTAGCTATCTTTTACTTCGTTATGGCTGAGATAATATCAAGTGGCTCTTATCTCCCTTTAAAATCAAAATGATCTTCAGCAGTTAAAGGGTTCTGCCACCATTGGGAATGCTCCAAAACAGTGTACCTCAGGCTCTGAAAGCAGTTACAAAAGAAGAGTAGCAGAATACTTTGAAAAATGGTCGCATGGTTAGAATAAAAGTTGAACCTCTTTAAGTGATTAAGGACTTTGTAAGAGACAATGCTTTTGTTTGTATTTGGGGTCTCTGTGTTAATTTGTACACACACACTTTTAGTCATTCTTTATAGTTATTTATCATAGATTCTTGCCTATATTTGTATCATTTGTTTTTGCTCCTATTAATTTTGTACTGTTTTTAGAAAGGTTTTTATTTTTTTAAGATTTTATTTATTTGTTTGTCAGAGAGAGAGAGCACAAGTAGGGGGGGCGGCAGGCAGAGGGAGAAGCGGGGCTTGATCCCAGGACTCTGGGATCACGACCTGAGCTGAAGGCAGAAGCTTAACCGACTGAGCCACCCAGGCGTCCCTAGAATGGTATTTCTCACATTGGTCAGAGTAATTGTATTTTCTTTCTGAGTGTTGGCAAGTCTGTCTAAATTTAGTCCTATAGCTAATACAATACAAAGGGGGTTACAAAATGGTATTCCTGAAACTAAAAATAGCTGACATTTTGAGAATGATATATTTTTTAAAGATTTATTTATTTGAGAGAGAGAGAGAGCACGGCAGAGGGGCAGAGGGAGAGAATCCCAAACAGACTCCCACTGAGTGCCCCTGAGTGATATTATCAAAAATTAGTATTCAAGTAGGAAGCAAAAAACTTTTATCCAAGTCAGAGATCAGGGTATAGCATGATGTGAATTCTGCCTAATTAAAATGTCTATAGGTGCTTGTATTAATAGAATTGAAGAAGAGATATGCCATCAAAAGAAGAATGCTTAACGTGGGGACATAGAAAAATAGAGTTAAAGAGGCAAAACTGCCATGCCATTGGAAAACTGCAGGTGCCGGGCACCTGGGTGGCTCCATCTGTTAAGCATCCAGCTCTTGATTTCAGCACAGGTCATGATTTCAGGGTTGTGAGAACGTGAGATCGAGCTCTGCATTGGGCTTTGTGTTCAGCAGGGACTCTGCTTGAGGATTCTTTCTCTCCCTCTCCCTCTGCCCCCACCCCCCTGTGCACTTGCTTGCTTGCTCGCTCTGTCTAAAATAAATAAATCTTAAAAAAAAAAAAAAGCAAAACTTTCCAGGTGAAAAGATGCCTTGCTTAAAGAATTCAATAGTCTGGCCCTAATGCAGGTATGGCCCTAATGTGAAGATGGACTTAATCCAGTCACTACAGCCTATAAAATAACTGCCTTTGATGGGATTCTGTGTTCTCCAAGTAAACCAATTTTAATTCAGCCACCCTATTACTCTTCCTTAGACTGCAGTCAGGTAGTTGTGAACATTTGGTCTCATTGTATGTTACTCATTTTGGCATTCTTGTTTACATATTAGTCACTTCCGTGAATTGCCTTCTGTGAGTCCTGTCTACTCTGAGTAGCAGGATTGAGTTTGTGGACCTAGGAGATGAAGGGCCATACACTAGGCAAATTCACCAGAGAAATGTCACCCAGTGAGGCCTTTTGGTGGTCATTCAACTGAACTTACCTTAGCATGCCCTCTATATGTTGTTAACCCTTTATTTAAAATAAGTATCATCTTTGTATTTGATCATTTTCTCAGTTCCTTTACCCTAGTCATCCCTAAAGATTAAAGAGTGGGCCCTGCATCTTTAAAATTATTTTTAAGAACCTATATGGGGAAAATGTGGTCATGTCTCTTTAGAACCCTAGTGGTTCTAAGCTGCTTGCCCTTTCTTCAAAGAGATGAGTGATTGGATAAAATGGATTGTATTAAAATTTTCTATTTACTTGATCTTCCTATTTTGTATAATAGGTATTCCCCTCCAGGGTAAATGACAACTATTTGGAAAACCTCTACCATCCGATTGAAAAGGCTTTTCTTAAAGATATCCTTACTATGTGACGTGTTATAATCCTCAGTTTATTTATTATTTATATTTATAATCCTCGTTATTTATAGGGTAAATATGAATTAATTCAACATTTATTGAGTACCTTGTGCCAGGAAAAGTTGTAGTTACTGGGATTATGAAGATGATTAGCATGTGATCTATACACTGGAAGGGTGCCTCATTAAGCTTTGAAGATTAGTGTATGTGTAAATAATTATGATAAGTGCTATGTTAGAGGTATTGTGGAAAAGCATGAGAAAGTGATTTTGGGGGGAAAACTAAATTTAAAAGATTAGTAGAAATTCCCTAAATGGAGAATTGGAGAAGATAATTCCAGCTCAAGGAAACACTGAGTAGAGGTAGAAAAATGTTTGCTGTGAAGATATGTGGCTCATGGGCACCTGGGTGGCTCAGTTGGTTAAGCGACTGCCTTCGGCTCAGGTCATGATCCCAGGGTCCTGGGATCGAGTCCCACATCGGGCTCCCGGCTCAGCGGAGAGCCTGCTTCTCCCTCTGACCCTCTCCTCTCTCATGCTGTTTCTCTCTTGCTCACTCTCTAATAAATAAATAAATAAAATCTTAAAAAAAAAAAAAGAAAAGAAAAAAAAAGATGTGGCTCATGTGGGGAGAATGGCTTGAATTTCAGCTTAGACACCTGCTGGTAGTGGTGAGAGATAAAGCTGAAGCCTGGTCAGTTATGGCTGTCTTTATTTACTAGGCTGAAAACCTGTGTCTTGTCTTCCTGTCAAAATGGAGAACTGTCGGGGCGCCTGGGTGGCTCAGTCGGTTAAGCGACTGCCTTCAGCTCAGGTCATGATCCCAGGGTCCTGGGATCGAGTCCCGCATCGGGCTCCCTGCTCTGCGGGAAGCCTGCTTCTCTCTCTCCCACTCCCCCTGCTTGTGTTCCCTCTCGCTGTGTCTCTCTCTGTCAAATAAATAAATAAAATCTTAAAAAAAAAAAAAAGGAGAACTGTCATTTATTTTTTATTTATTTATTTTTTAGAGAGAAGAAGAGAGGGCATGCCCAAGTTTGGGGGGGGAGTGGTAGCAGAGGGAGAGAGAGAATCTTAAGCATGAAACAGGCTCCACATGGGGCTCAGTCTCACGACCCTGAGATCATGACCTGAGCTGAAATCAAGAGTCAGGCACTTCAACTGACTGAGCCACCCAGGCATCCCCGCAGAGCCATCATTTAACTAAGAGTGGTGTTAACCAGCTTTGTAGTGTAGAACAATTACTGTAGAAACAGTAGAAAGGTGGATTGGAGACAGTCCACCTAGGGAAAGTTTTATAGTAAGAAATGAGAAGGACTACAACTAGGACGTCAGAAGGAGGCAGGTTCGGGATATATTTTTGAGGGGGAATACATAGAACTTGGTGACAAATTAGATGTTGGGGTTGAGGGAAAAACTGAATAAATTCCAGGGGCATCTGAATTCGTGGTACTGTCATTAAGCAAATTAGGTATGATAGATTTAGAAAAAGATTTGAATGTTGGGTTTTGGATATGTTGAGTGGCAATGTGTCCACTAGATAGATTGGAATTTAGGAGAGATTTGGGAACATGGATTAGGAACTCTCTCTCTTGGTGGTTGGCACTACTCATGTGCTATCTTAATCATTTTACAACCCTGAAAGATAGGTATTGTTGTCCCTCCCTGTTTTATAGTGAGGAAACTTAGGGTTAGAGAATAAGTTATCTGCCCAAGGTCACATAATTATAGATATTTTTCCATAGTGCTTGTGTTATCTACTGCTGTGTAACAAACCACCTAAATGTTGTGACTTAAAGCAATAATTTTTAATTATTTCTCATGGTTCTGTGATTTGACTGAGCTCAGCTAGGAAGTTCTAGCTTGGGATTCTCATTTGGTTGCAGTTGGCAGCTAGAACTAGTCATCTATAGCTTGACCTGGCTGCATATCCAAGATGGCTGCTTTATTTGTGTGTCTGGTGTCTCAGCTGGGATGGCTGGAAAAGCTAGGGGCAACCATGGGGTGATCTCTCCCCACAAGGTCAGACCACACGATTAGTCTAGGCTTTCTCACTCATCTATATAATGGTTTTAGGATAGTAGGACTTGTTACATGGTGTCTGGTTTACTCCAAGGAGAGTTGTCCAAAAGAGCCAGGCAGCAGCTGCAAGGTTTGTAATAATCTAGGCTTGGAAGTCATGCAGCATCACTTCAGTTATATTCTGTTGGTTAAAAGTGAGTCATAGATAGGGGGGTGGGGGGATGGGTTAGCCTGGTGATGAGTGTTTAAGAGGGTACATACTGAATGGAGCACTGAGTGTTCTATGCAAACAATGAATCATGGAATACTACATCAAAAACTAATGATGTAATGTATGGTGATTAACATATAATAAAAAAAAGAACAATTAATATATCCACAAAAAAAAAAGTGAATCATAGGACCCCTGAGGTTCACAGGGGTCAGGAGCAAGGGAAGACTATAGGGGGACATGTGTATCCAGAGTCCATCTTTGGAAATGAGCTTCTTCCACACACTGCTATCTTTGGAATCGTTTTTGGATAGCATAGAAATAGATGGGTCCTAAGAATGCCTTGATAAAATGTGAAGAGAATGCAAGAAGACAGCTCTGGGAAACAGATGTTTTTGAAGGAAGACCCAAGGAAGAGGAGTCAGTGGGGAAAAAAATATCAAGAGATGGAGGAAGAGAACTTAGAGAAAGTGGTGCCATAGAGGCCAAGGTGGGGGCGGTGGGTCACTGCCACCATAACCATACATCCTTAGATTTGGTTGTTATGTTAGAACAGCTGTATTAAATGTACTCAGATAGTTTCGATCACCTATGATGGGACCTGGCCTTCTGCTACCAGATTTAAAGGCTGACCTTTTTTTCCTTCTCATTTATTCCACTTTATCCAGTTGATGCCTAAATTTCACGGTTAGAACTTAAATGGCCTAGTCTAGTGTGAAACATTTACACTTTAAGTCATTTTTAAATTGTGGTTACATTTGGGATACTTTAGTGAGAGTAGACTTCCATAGACTAGAAAGAATATAGTGTTTCTGACTTCCTAAAAAGGTAAGAGTTCTCTGTGTAGAATGAGAGGGTGGGAAGGTGAAATTAATGGCACACTTCTGCTGGTCTTGCTAGGATATTCTTTCGAGTTCCAAAAAAGTAAAAAGTGCCATGCACTGAACTATAACATAGCTGGAAAGAATGGATAAAACAGAAAATTTAGAAATTTTTGCTTTTAATTAAATGCTGGTGTTTTTTTTATTTCAGAGCACAAAGTTATCATTGTTGGGCTGGATAATGCAGGGAAAACTACCATCCTTTACCAATTGTAAGTATTAACTACTTTAAATTTTTTTTAATTGTTCACAGTTATTTTTTCTGCCTGGGTGATACTTGATTAACAAAAGCAATAAAAAAATTATATGGAACCTAAATTATTCAGTAAGAAGACAGGTTGACTATAAACCAGGAGCCAGATTTAAGCAACTGTTTCAAGAGAACTAGGAATTTATATGACATAGAGCATGCTCACTTTTTTTTGCTTGTAGAAAGTAGAGAAATACTGTTTATTTGGTTCTGGGAATGAATCTAGAGTATTTAAGATAGTTCACTACCTAGTCCCAGCTCTCTTTAAACCCTTAACTCACTCTTGCGAGCTAGCAGAAAGAGCCATTTGGGTATGAATATAAAAACTCATGCTGATTTATCCCTTAATTGAAAAATGCTCAAACAATCTTGCTTCCTTGCTAATTGTAATATATTTGAACTTTTTCCCCCCCAGTTCTATGAATGAAGTTGTACATACATCACCTACAATAGGAAGTAATGTAGAAGAAATCGTGATTAATAATACACGTTTTCTAATGTGGGATATTGGTGGCCAAGAATCTCTTCGTTCTTCTTGGAACACTTACTATACTAACACAGAGGTAATGTTTCTTAATATACTAAAACTTCTATGAATAGAATGCTTGGGAAACATCTTCTCGATGTGAACTCTTATAGTTAATCTTTTTGAAATAGCCCAGTATGTTAATAAAAGTAGAGTTTAAACATAGTGGAATCTTTGATTCCCTCTTTTGGTGTCATTGTGTAACTACTGTCATTGAACCTCTGTAGGGGGAATTGGAATGAGGGAGTAATTGATTAGTCTGATTATGTATTGATCCCACAACTTATCTTAAGTAGTTGTTTTTATAGTGAGTTCCATCTCATAGTTTGTCATTTCATTTCTCTCTTACTATTTATTTTTGTAGGCATAGAGAAAATCCTAGTTAAATGAGAGGGTCCTGGAGGATTGAATCCTGGCCAAACTTTTACTATGTATGTTCTTTAATGCAGCACAATTGCACATAAAAGAATTCTTTTTCTTCTTGGTTATAAAGCAATTTAGATATAATCATATATTTTTATTTACATGTTATTTCCCAAGAGGAAATTTCAGACCTATGACGTTTGAGAGCTTCATTGTACCGATTTTATAAATTGAAAGGCTGTGACAGTCATTTTTGTAGTGGTGATTATAAGGTAATAAAACTCCAAATGTATATAAAGATGAATATTATGTTATTAAGACACTATTAAGTGTCTCTAATGAGTTGATCCCCTAAAACTTCGCTAAGCATTTGATCATGTTTTTTGGAAAAGGGAAGGTGTATATGGCTAGTACGTCTATGTATAATGCTGCAGGTATCAAACTTATGACAACATCTTAAAAATTAACAGTTTTATTAAAATGCCTTGGAATAGAACCGGTCTTATAGTAATAAAGCCACATATCAGTAAGTATCAAGTGAGAGTAGAGGTAAAGTAGCAGTTCTCAGCCATCTGCCGTATTATTAATGAAATCTGAAAAATAGAAAAGACCCTGCAAATTACCAGTGGTTTATCTGGAAATGAAAAGCTACATCTAAAAAATAAATAGTGCATGTTAATTATAAGCAGTCAAAGTTAGCCTGATGGCATTACCTGTGCCACGTAAAGTGACCATTTCTGCTCCTGTTTCCCTAGTGGTTTTTGGTGCTCGTAGAGGTGAGGAAGAGGTGCAGTGGAGCTCAGTACTGCACCGCTCCTTTACGAGTCTCATTGCATCTTCTGACGCTAGTCTCATCATCAGTTCAGGAAAGAGTTGTGCTTGCAGACAGCGGGTACCATTTACATAAAGAAGAGAGCATGGTTTTAGATACGGATTTATTTTTTCAATTTGTTGATTTTTAAAAATTGATTTAGCTGTCACATTACTCCCATTATCATGCCCTTTTAGAGTTTCAAATTGATATTAATAAATAATATCTGTAGAAATATCTAAAATTTAGGATCATAATGTATTTTTTTGATACTGATTTGGGTGCACATAGATGGGTATCGTCTCATTACCATTCAAGATATTAATTTAGAAAACAAACATGTTACATATTGGTTAGAATATTAATATCCTAGTAGAGTGTTAGCATCATATTCTTTTTTCTTATTTTCTCTTAAAAATTAGCAAACAATATTTGAATTAGAAATGGATCAAACCTTTAGGCTTCACAATGTTTAGTAAGTATCTTTGGTTTTCCAATAATGCCATATCATGAGGTTCTAAATTCTTGATATTTGTGGTCTATAAATCAAGTAAGTACTCTATAAATTTTATAAATATCAAATTGTATAATCACTAATTTTTTTGGAATTATTTTAGTTTGTAATAGTTGTTGTGGACAGTACAGACAGAGAAAGGATTTCTGTAACTAGAGAAGAACTCTATAAAATGCTAGCCCATGAGGTAAGTAAGATTCCGGCTTATGTGTGTGCGTGTGTGTGTGTATGTGTGGTGTTGGGGGGAGGTTTTCTTTCTTTCTTTCTTTCTTTCTTTCTTTCTTTCTTTTCTTTCTTTTCTTTCTTTTCTTTCTTTCTTTCTCTCTTTCTCTCTTCCTCTCTTCCTCTCTTTCTCCCTTTCTCTCTTTCATACCTCTACACCCAGTGTGGAGCTTGAACTCACAACTCCAAGATCAAAAGTTGCATGCTCTTCTGACTGAGCCAGCCAGGTGCCCCTGTGTGTGGTATTTCTGTCACATTTGTTCTTCCTACTTTCACATGACAATACTAGTCCAGTTTTTATTTATTTATTAAATAAACTTAATTTTGAAACAATTTTTTTTAAGTAAGCTCTACACGCAACATGGGGCTTAAATTTATGACCCCAAGATTAACAGTCACATGTTGTACCAACTGAGCGAGCCAGGCGCCTCTACTTCAAATTTTTTAAAAGGTTATTTTATCTGCTGGCCATTCCTGCTTTATAATTTTGACACTTGCCAAATTGGAAGTGTATCTGGAAGTAGCAGAAAGATTGTAGAATCAGTTTGTAGAATTTTATTTTTTTATCCTAGATTAATTTGGTCTAGAAGTTTTCCTGGGTGAAAAGACCTAAATTAGATTACATTTTGCATTTTGTATAGATTAATTATACAGAAGGTTATCATTGGAAATGAACTTTTTTGTAAAGATTTTATCTATTTGTCGGAGAGAGCGCGAGAGAGCGGCCAAAAGCAGGGGGAGCAGTGGGCAGATGCACGGAGATGCGCGGGAAGATGCTCCTCCCAGTGCTGTCTGCTGTAGAGAAACGCTGGGGTAACTGAACTCAGCAGAGGGAGAGGGAGACTTCCTCTGGAGCCGGGGGAGCAGGAGAGAGAGAAGCAGGCTTTCCGCGGAGCAGGGAGCCCGACGCGGGACTAGGTCCCAGGACCCTGGGATCATGACCTGAGCCGAAGGCAGATGTTTAAGTGACTGAGCTACCCAGGCATCCAAGGAATCTATATAGATATCTATATCTATATCTGTATCTATATATATATATTTTAAGATTTTTTTATTTGAGAGAGAGAGAGCATGCGTGCACACATGATAGGAGGAGGGGCAAAGGGTGGGGAAGAGGGAGAAGCAGACTCCCTGATGAGCAGGGAGCCAACATGGGGATTGATCCCAGGATCCTGAGATCATGACCTGAGCAGAAGGCAGACACCTAACCAACTGAGCCACCCAGGCACCCTGGAAACGAGACTTTAAAGTCTCATGGGCACTTAGCAAGTCTTGATTGTATAACTTAGTTATCAGACTAATATTTAAATGTTGTTGCTCTTAGGGGTTTCTCTGATACTGTCCCTTTGACTAAACAAAACTATACAACTAGCCATATTTTCTTAGTCTTTGAGAAGTATTACTGGTAGCATAATTTAAAAATTAAATAAACTAAATAATATAGTCAGTACTGATAATAGTAACTATAAAATCATATAATACTGTAGTAGCAATTGATTTTTTTTGTATGCCTTTCATTGTAGATGCTACTTTCTCAACTCATTTATAGGTGGAAATAGAAAAATTAATATTTAGATATATATTTAATTTTTAATTTTAATGGAATTTTAACAAAGCTTAAGAAAATTGGGATTTCTTTTTGGGATGCCTGGGTGGCACATTTGGTTAAGCATCTGACTCAGTTTCTGCTCAGGCTATGATCTCTGGGTTGTGAGATCGAGCCCCGCGTTGGGCTCTGCGCTTGGTGTGGAGTCTGCTTGGGATTCTCTATCCCACTGCCCCTCCCCCCTTAAATAAATAAATAAATCTAAAAAGAAAACTGGATGTCTTTGTAATGACGTTTCATATTAATTTTTTTTAATGGAGAGAGAGTGTGTGCAAGTAGGGAGGAGGGGCAGAGGGAGAGGGAGAAAGAGAATCCCAAGCAGGCTCGGCTCCCAACTGTCAGCATGGAGCCTGATGCGGAGCTTGATCTCATGACTCTGAGATCATGACCTAAGCCAAAATCAAGAGTAGATCGCTTAACCAACTGAGCCACCCAGGCGCCCCAGAAGTCCTTGTTTTCTGTGTGGTGATCATGCCCACCATGATGCAGTGTCCCATTTTGGATTGATTCTGGCAGCTGTATTAAACCCCTTGGATTTTTTTTTTTTTAAATACATGTTGCTAATCATGCATTTAAAAGATTCAATTCTAGTTTGGGAAATAAATAATAAGCTATAAAATAGGTAGAAAGCTAAGGATTTTCTTTTCTTTTTTATTTTCCCTTTGATTTTTACATCAAGGGGTTATTGTTGTTTTATGAAGACTTAGGAAAAAGAAAAATAAGACACATATGTATTTGTCTTTTGGCTGTTTTTCACTATCTTAACAGGTAGCCTCCTCCTTTGATTCTTATTCTAATTTGCCAGTATGTAGCAGGATCAAAGAGCCCAGTAGTAAGACTCAAACAAAGTCATTGAATTTTGCTAGCTGGGGGTATTAACTTGAGGTGGTCACTTAACTTCATCTGTTAATGGATGTTACCAATCTTTTATGGATGAGTACACTGAGGCCCAGAAAATTAGTGACTTGACCAGATTTTTAAGAGCCAGGATTTGAATTTAGGCATTCTCATCATTCAGGCCCTTTGTTAAGAAATAAGGCCTCGCGGGCGCCTGGGTGGCTCAGTTGGTTGAGCGACTGCCTTCGGCTCGGGTCAGGATCCCGGAGTCCCAGGATCGAGTCCCACATCAGGCTCCCTGCTCAGCGGGGAGTCTGCTTCTCCCTCTAACCCTACCCCCTCTTGCGCTCTCTTTCTCACTCTCTCTCTCTAATAAATAAAAAAAAAAAAAAGAAATAAGGCCTCGCTGGAAAGTAAGAGACTGAATGGGGAGATTGCCAGAAAAGAAAGGAATTATGGATGAAGTTGGGAGCTAGATTAAGCCATTCAGTAGGGTCAGGAAGAGCCAAATAGGTAGTTTTGGAAGGGGCAAATGGATCAAAGAATGAGAATATGAGTGAAAAACAAATTTTGACATGGGTTTAGTCAGGTGTTTCATATGTACCATAGTAACCAACAAAATCTTATTATCACTAATAATGATGCTTTACATGTATTACTAGATACAAAACTATAAAACGATTTTAAATATTTCTGAAAGCTTCATCTTTTTTTTTTTTTAAGATTTTATTTATTTATTTGAGAGAGAGAGCACGCGAGCACAAGTGTGGCATGAGGAGGGGCAGAGGGAGAAGCAGACCCCGCACTGAACAGGGAGCCCATGTAGGACTCCATCCCAGGACTCTGAGATCATGACCTGAGCTGAATGCAGACACTTAACCCACCGAACCACCCAGGCGCCCCCTGAAAGCCTCATCTTAAATGAAGTACAAAACTTTGAAGCTCATGAATTTTAAAATAGTTCCAAACACAAAAGGATAGATGAAAGTTTATTCAGAGTGACTCACCTTCTAGGAATTACCTTCACAAATGAAGCTTTGAGAAACAAATTGACAACTGCATATGGCATATGGAAGATGCTAATAAGTAAATATGTCTTGCATGTGCTGCTGTTCATCTTGACTAAATGAAAAAATATTTTTAGACTCTTAACAACAATCTGTAATAGGTAGCAGAAAGTTTTTTCAAAGTTTAAAATGGCTGATGTATAAAAATCACCACTATTCACCTTGTACTTTGACCTCTTATTAAGTCAAGTTGATGAGCAGCCTTAATCCAATATATCTCTTTTCTGTTGTTAACATAATGCATAATTGGTCCTGAGGTTATTTAATAAAAAGTAAAAGAAGATTTCCTTCTCTTCCTAAATACTCAAAAATAGGGAAAATAGTTATTATTTGTTTTTTTAAAACAAGAAGCCCAAATTTAAAAATTTGAGCCAGTGAAATCTAGAAAAATTAGATTCAGTATGGGTTTTATTTTGAGACCTACAATAAATAGCTTTATTTTTTATGTTTTCCAATTTTCAGCCTAGGGGCTTCTCCAGATTTCATCACCAGGAGTGATGAGTATAGATTACATGCAAATAAAATAGCATAAATGATGTTTTTTAACTTGTACCAGGTATTTCTAATGTCAGAAATGTGCTCTTTGAACATGCCAGCATTAGCAGTCCTGACCTATATAAGATTTCAGCATACTCTAGCAAGAGATACTGAAACCTGGAAGATAGGAATTCCATTCCATGGAAAATCCACCTACTCAGGGATTCAGCAACATATCAACTATTGATACGTGTTCTGTTTTCCATTTAGGGTAGGAGAAAAAGTACTTGATCCTTGATAATGAATATAGTTAGATGTACTGGTTATAGTCCATCTCTTCAACTTTTTGCCTTTTATATAGACAGGTAAACTGAACATAGGTAAAATAAATTGTGAAATCTTAACACTTAACATTCTAGAGTATCCCTTTCTGACCATGCTTTTCAGGTAACTCTGTCATTAACTGTGGTAGCATAGCTGCCATCCTGCAGAGGGCGCTGTAACTAAAAGTCTATCTTGACTGTTATATAAAACATTTTGCATAACTCCTTTTAACCAAATAAGAAATTTATTACTTATATTTTTTATTGACACCAGAAAAAAAATCAAAGAGATTATTGAAACTGTGTTCTCACAGAGTAAAATAATGTGGAGCAATGTCAGTTTGTATATACTAAAGACTTTCTTGTTTCAAACACATACACATGATTGAAATCAAAATATCCTATAAAAATACCTAAGAAGAATGATATCATTCAACACAGTTGAGAAAATTTGCAAGCACAGCACTAAAACCTTAGTTTTCTCAGTATCTCTTTATATGTGTGTATATATATATACATATGCAGAATTTTAATCTACCAGTTGAGTGCATCCATCATGGGTTCTTAATTCAGGATCCATGAATGGACTTCAGGGTATCTTTTAACACCCTAACATCATATGTAAATCTTTTTTTGCATATATACATATGTACATTTTTATGAGGAAAAGGTCCATAACTTTCAATAGATTATCAAGGAAGTATCTGGCTTTAAAAATGGGAAAAGGAAGGGTAGGATAGAGCAAAAGGAGATGAATAACCATTTGCCTGCTTTGTGAGTAAAACATTAAACCAGTCACTTTGGGGTATGCAGAAAGGTAAAGATGACCCTCATTTTCAGGGCAATAAGTGAACTAATATTTACTGGACTGTTACCAAAGCCAGGTACTGAACTGGGGTGTTTTTCATGTAGTAGTTCATTCATTCAAACTACATCCCCAGGAGGTAGGTGGTAGTCTCAGGATTTTATAAATGAGGGGCAGCAGCTATAGCAGGAAGATCTCAGTTCAAACCTGGTTTGGAACAAATTCAGAAAAATTAAAGAATTTGCCTCAGAGGCAAAGCCTAGAAGTGGTAGAACTTACTGTCTAATTGGGAAATACGATAAACTTAATGCTAACGAAAATGGCCCTATTGAATATTCAAATCTAAGAAATCTTCATGAACAAAGATAGAGGACCTAGGTCTCAGAAGAATAGGATTGGTTTAGGATAGCACCTTCCAACTGAGAATTAAACTCTAAGGCCCTAAGGCATACATTGTATATGATGAATTAGTTTGTTTCCTATGCACCTGGAAGATACTAGCTTTAGGTATGGGTCCCTAAAGAATAGATTGGGGTAGAACTTTGAAAATCTCTTGCCATGCTAAAGAGTAGCTCTTAGCCATGGAAACCTAGTTTTGGGTTAGGGGGAGGGGTAAATATGTATTTGAAGATATGACTGTTAACTATAGCACTTAGGATCATAAAAAAATGTTATTTAGGGCTATAAGAAATATGTATATCCATACAAATATAGAAGTGTTTATTTAAAATATGTTTAGTTTTAAGTTTACTGTCCATCAGCATAAGAGCTGTAAGATGCTTTTATGTCAAATGGTTGAGGAATTCTAGGTTAAAAGATCAAAAGTATTCAGTTAATTGAGTTGGAAAATCTCTGAGTAAAATGCACTGGCCTTTACAGTTTTGTTTGCTTCTGTAGGACCTACGGAAAGCTGGATTGCTGATTTTTGCTAATAAACAAGATGTTAAAGAATGCATGACTGTAGCAGAAATCTCCCAGTTTTTGAAACTAACTTCTATTAAAGATCACCAGTGGCATATCCAGGCATGCTGTGCTCTTACTGGCGAGGGGTAAGAGTTCCTTTCGGAAAACACGTCTTTATTTTAGAAACATGAATTCTTAAAATCAATAAATATTTAAGGCTACCATGTATAAAACAATGTAAGCGAGAGACGTGAGACATAGTCCTTATGTGTAATTAGAGAGTTTTTAGCTTGGTTCTGTAAAGAATAAAACATAAAACGTGCATAATACGTGTAAACATACTGAACTAATCCATATGAACAAATAGATTATAGAATTGCTGTAGGAATTCAGAGAAATGGGAGTGTCATGGAGTGCTGGACAAGTCAAGAAACAGTTCTTGCACTGGTGGTGGGTCTTAACACTGTAATGTCCTGTGCCTTGAGTGCTTTCCATACAGTGTATCATTTAGTTGTGATAACAATCCTTTGGACTTTTTGGTTTTAATTTACATTTTATCCATGAAGAAGCTGAACTAGGAAAGGATTCAAGTGTGAGACTAATTTGGGGATACTCATTTTGCCACTAGTGTTGTCAAGAGGGGGTTGTTGCACTTTAAAAAAGGGGTGGGAAATTGGAGAGAGTTTGGCACGAAGGTTCCTGGTTTGGAAAAGAAAGGTAGATAGATGCCTGCAGTAGAATTTTGCCCTGGTCTAATGCCCAGAGATGAAAGAATTTCAAGAAAGAAGTGGTTGTCAGCATTGTCAAATATAAGGTCAAGGATGAGGAAGAAGGAGAGAACGCTATTAGGAGAGATGGAATAAAGGAGGTTAGAAATAGCTTTAAAAGCTGAAAGAGATGAGCAAGTTAAGGTTTTCGTTGTAGTTGTTTTTCCAAAATACGGTGGATCTGTGTATTTAAAAGGATTGAAAAATAATTAAATTGGAGATGAAGATTCTAATTAGAGGTCTTAAATTTGAGGTATAGGATAGGGTAGAAGCTCAGGGCAGAGATAGATAGCTTTAGTAACTCATTGTATTAGTTCACCTTCACCATGGTCTTGAGAATTTCTCCCACTTCAGCTACCTCATCTGTTTCTGCCCCAAGCTTTTGGTCTTGCCTAATATCAGAAGAACCTCAACCCCAAATTTAAGACCTCTATTTAGAATCCCTCATGTATGTATTTAAAAGCAGAGAAAAAAGAAGTAAACTGGAGATGAAGCTGAATCTTAGTGAAATAGAAGGCCCTATTACCTGATTACAGACGATTGATAGAACATAATTAGAACCTCAAAAAAGTAAATATGTTTATAGTTAAAAAAAAAAAAGTCACAGATAATATCCATTGTCCACATACTCATTTAGGTAAAAATATCTTATCCATTACATATTTCTTTGTCAAATAGTTGAATACTTGTTGATACAGGTATATCTTTATACATTATATTTGTCTACCAAAGGTCTTTAAGCAAAAGCACTGATTTTAATACTAAATTTGACAACAAAGATCATGGAGGATTGGCAGAAGATTTGACTTAAATACTTGGAGTAATTATGTGGAAATATATCATTAGTTAGGATAGATACGAACCATGGCAGTTTCATTTTTAAAAGAGGAAATCAATGGATGATGTTATATCTTTCTAATTTTTGGTTTATGTGGGCTTCCCTCTGCAGTAGTTATCAAGTGGAAGTGTTTGGTTTTGGAGAAAATGTTTCCCTTCTGCAGTCCGGCCACCTTGATCTAAGCTCTAGGTTTTAGTATTGGTTGGTTGGCATTTTGACTCCCACCTCTGCCATTTGCTAGCGTCTTTTAAGCCTTGGGTTCCCTCTTGTAGTATGGGAAGGGTTCTGGTCCTTTAATCTGTAAAGATTAAGATAATGGGTATTAAGTGCTTAGCACAGTTTCTAGTTTGCAGTTAGGTAACTACTGTTCATTTAACAGTTTGGACTTACTTTATTTGCCTATTATTTTTATTATTTTGCACCATTTCCTATCAGTAGTTTAAAAGTAAGGAATCTACTAACAGTAGGGAAGTATGAGCCAACACCAAGATAACCATTTATTTACCTCATTGTCTTTTCTTCTTTTTCTTCTTCTTTTACATTATTAGGTTCATACTTCCACAAAAATCTGAGTTCTGGTGTTTTTTAATTAAATATAGTAGTATATTTTCTCATATCTATAAAAGCTCCTCATAGATAATGGTTAATATTTTATAACATTCTTTCATTTTGTTATAATATGTACAACCATTTTCCTCTCGCTAAACATTTAGTTTTATTATCATAGTGAACATCTTTTTCTGTGTTTTGTGCTGTTCTCAATTACACATTGTTCACTAGTAACTGGTATTAGTGATTAAGAGATTTTATTCCCTTCAAATTTTTAAAATATATAGATGTAACATACATGTGTATACTTTGTTTTACCATCTCAACTATATATTTAGTTTAATATCCTGCCACTTTTATTTCATTTATATCATGAGCATTTTATCATACTATAAAATTGTCTTTGAAAGGAAGTTTTTACTATTTCATGATATCAGTGTTCTATATTAAATTTTTTCTCTATTTCTAGGTATTTAAATTTTACTTTTACCTATTAAAAATGCTTTGATGAACAGTCTTATATATCAACCTGTCCTTGTCTCTTATTATTTTAGAATACATTTCTAGAAGTAGAAAAAAGGTATTGATATTTTAAATATTTTTGATACATATTGCCAAATTACTTTCCGTGGATATTCATTATAATTATTGAGCTCCTTTTATGTGTCAGGCAGTGGTCTAGGCACTAAAGACATAACAAAACCAGAAAAGCATGGATGTACTACTGTGTATGAGAGTATGGCTTCACCACAATAACACCAGCATTGAATATTACTGACTTTTTAATCTTTGTTGTTTAGGAAAATGAAAAATGATATCTTTCAGTTTGTTGTTCATAGCTTTTTAGTTGAGAATTTAATCAAATGATTTTATATTCTTTATAGATTATGCCAAGGACTTGAATGGATGATGTCACGACTTAAGATTAGATGATCTCTACTGACCTCTTCTCACAGACTTTGTATAAACGAAGTGCTGGACTTTACCTGAAAGCTGCAAAAATTAATGGTTTAGATATATTTATAATAAACTGATTTAAACTTTTTTCTATAAGAAGAAAAATTAAGACCACTTGTTTGAAAACAAACATGAAGTCTCACTTTCCAATCTGCTTTCTCATTAGTTCCTTCCAAAGCAAGGTCTTTAAAGCTGTGATTGCTATTTTTTTCATAATGAATCCTCTCAGGACACTGTATAGCCTGTGGTAAGTACAAAGGGAGAGGAAGACATTTTTCACTTTAAGAGCTTTATTGTCAGTATAACCCTCCCTAGTTGAATGTTATTCTCTTCGTGTTCCATTAAGTCAAAATACAAATCAGCACAGATACTCAGTTTCCAATTAATGTTAATTATGAAAAGTATTTTGCATAAGGTTGTGTATGTATTGTGTATATACCTCAAATTCAAGTTTATGGCTTTGATTATGTTCAAGGAAAAGCAAATAACACAAAAAATAATAATATCTTTTGTTAATAATCATAATGAGATGAGTACTGACTGGCATTGGTGTTAAGTGCCATTTTGTGCTTTGCCCCTTGTTTTCTGTATTGTACTGACCAATCCCCAAAATCATTGAGCTGCTCTTAAAAAAAAAAGAAAGAGAAAAAGAAGAAAGCTCAACAGTGTGGACCTATTTTTTGTTGATCAAATTATATACATGAAAACATGTAATCCAACGGAGTGGAGTCTGCAGATTTTTGGCTTAGTATTATGAATGGACAGAATTTCATGTTGAGCAATTACCAGATTGTTTCCTTTATTGGATCTGTGCCATCTAATTTCTAAATTCTCTAAATGAGAAAATTGTTAATCCATTAATCAATCATTGTGATTAAAATTATCAAGTGATTTTTTTTCCAACATTAATGGGAAGCTGTTGTGTAAAATATGTCTACCCAGAGAAGTATCACCCTATAAATATTAATCAAATAATTTACCTAGAGTCTTCTTAGGTATTGAATTATATGTCAATCATTTAAAGGGAGTTTGAGATGAAAAGCTTATTTTTTAAACAACAAAGGTTATTTCTTAATTTGAAAATTTCTCATTTTAAGAATTGGGATAGTTTGAGATTTTTTGTTTCTATATGTTTTCTTTTATCTTCCTAACACCACATGAATGCATTAACAATTACAAGATACAAACTTTTTTTAATGCTTTTAAGAATTTGATTTAAAAGTTGATCAACATGATATATTATTTTTACAAAGAAGTAACTTGGCCCCAAATATCTTGTGTTTGCTTAGGATATTTTTTTCACTGAAAATGGAAAGATATGAAGGTAGAAGGTATTTCTGTTGTAATTGTAAACAAACTTATCCTAAATGTGTTCAAACATATTTTTGGGTACTCTCTTTGTATATGTTTCATGCCCTGAAAATCTGAAGGCTGATCCAAACTGGCATATTTTAGAATATTGAAGAAAAAAAATAACTACTTTTAATACCAGCCTTTTAGATTTCATGCAGATTTTGATGAGGAATAATAGTATATACCGCAAGCATTGACAAAACTTTGAAAGTTTCTTTCTGTAAAATATACTCAATATCTAAATCCAAGTCAGGCATGGGAGATCAGTGTTTAACAGTGGATGTTTTGTGTTTTATATTTATATTACAATGTTCATAATGCAAGTATAACATTTTAATATTTGTCAACTTGCTTTTACAAAAGTAAATTCTAAATTACTAAGTTTTATTTGTTCATATGTTCTCATACTTTTTCAAATCACTATTAGGAATTACTTGTTTTATATTAAAAACTCCCTTAAAAACCCAAATCTATTTTGCAGATGTTGCATTTTCATCAGAGATAAATATTCTGTGAAGTAGTCCAGCAAATTCACATCTTTTACCCTTTTTATCTTTTCGTTTGAATAGTCATGGCTTAGTCCTGTGGGTTGCTGCCGCATCAGTTCAGTGCTATACCAGCACCTGCCCTTCTCGTCAGGGTGTTGGCTAAAATTTATCCTTAGCTGGATGTTTAAAGCATGCACTACATTGTTACAGTTGGTTTAGTGTGGTAGGTGACTGACATGGCATCATGAGAATGCATGAAATCTTATACCACATTTACAAAACATGATTTTTTGTTACATTCTACCTTTTAGAAATAAGATTGTACCTATACGCTTGTACATAAAACCAAAATTACAATGACAAAAAAATTTTAATTCATGTATGAATATACATCAAGATAATTTTAACAGTATTATTTCCAAATATGATGGAGAGTCTCATGAGTAGTCATACTGGCAATTTATATGCAGTTTAAATAGAAGTAAGCAAAGGGCAATGCTTTTGGTTTTTAATATGCTACTTTTGGGTGTAAACAACCATCTTGTTTAGAGTCATTGTGCTCACCTTTGAAAAGAACAAAGCTTCATACCTCTGTACATGTGGCTGGATTTGAATATCCTTGTTTGATATTAATTTTGAAAGTCATATAATTATTCTTGATATCTTGGTAAAAGTAACCATATGCTATAAGCATTTAAATATGTTTAATTTTGTGATAATAGCATTTATAAAGTATATCTTACACATTATATTGAGGAGTCTAGTTAGAAAGTTTTCAGTTCTATCTTCTTTGGCTCTTATAATGAGCAAAGAATACAGTGAAGGCAGGTGGTTTGGGGGGGCAGGGGAAAGTGGGTATGGGATATGACATTTTGCCTTAAGAATAAAAAAAAAGTGCTTTAGCACTGCTGGCTGGCACTTTTAATGCAGATAAAGTGATTTTAGAAGTGTGGCGTGAAATAGAAGAGTTTGTTTTCTGGCCTTTAAGAAGTGCCTAGTAGGTAGTTACAGAAAAGTACAGGGAGCTTGAGGAAAGGCAGGAAGTCCCTGAGATATTCTTTTCTTTTTTGTCTCAGTGTATAGAATTAAGATGCCTAGAAATGGGATTCTGTTGTCCTCTCTCTTGTAGGCACTTTACATTTCTTGCTGTGACCACAGCAACCACATACAGTACAGACAACCTCAAAATCTGTTTATATTAGTGTAAATAGAAAAACTGTAAACAACTAGATTTCTAGTTTTCTCTGCAGGCATTTTTGGGAATGTATCTGTAGTGTGTTCTACTTTGTATCTAGAGGATAACAGCACATCCCAGATTTTTCTGTGGACTTTGGGGTCATCTTCTCTGTTACCCAGTTGTATCCTGTCATCAGTCCCTCTTTCAAAGCTGGGTAGAGACAAGGTTTCTTTGCATGACTTATCTTTGACCCCTCCCAACTGTCCAAATATCTAGAACTTCTTGCTGCAGATCAGCTTTCCCATAGCTCAGCCATCCCTTGCTCCCCTGTATCTTCATTCACCATCAGTGAAGGTATGTTACTCAATCCTGGAGGTATTCTAAACTTTGCCTTAAAGCCATCATTCCCCAAACCACCAGTTTCTAAGTAGGTTCTCTAGTTCTTTGCTATCTCCCCACCACTGGCTTGATTTATCAATTTGTACTTTGCTCATTAGAGAGTATTGTCAGGGTTGTTGAGTACATCAGAAGACTGGCTTGCTGTATATACAGCATATAAATGCCAGTAGTAAAATCCTACTATATTTAACATATTAATGTTTCTTAGTTTTAGCTTCATATGCTGAAAAGTAGATTCAGTAGATTCAGAAAGATAACAGAACTACCTAGACTTTGCCAGCTCCTTAAGCTGCTAGTTAGGCATGGAAGGGATGAAGTTACGTGTATTTTATCTTCCCATTACCAACAATGGATTGCGTTTTGGAGGATACCTTTGCAAACAACTTGAGTTAGAAGAAGATGCCAAACCAAATTTATATGTAGTGTTTACCCCAAAGACATCCTTAAAACCATTGCCCACATTCTATTTTTTTCCTCATAGTTACGTAAAGAACACAAACATTAGATGTCTAAAGGAATTAGTAATGAGAAGCCTGTCTTTGCAAAATAAACCTGTTGAAATAGGCTTTAAAAGACATCAAAGTCAGCCATCATGTGTTGAATCTGTATAGATGTAGATACAATATAGAAAGTACTGATTTAAAGTTCACCCTATACAAAAATAGAACTTCTGTCTCATGCTCCCTCAAAGAATGTGTGATAGTTTCAAGACCATATTGGTGAAATAAAGGGAAAAAGAATTTTAGACTTTGGATGCTAAAAAAAAAATTACTGTTTCTATTAAACCCTAAAGTGGTGCGTGGAATTGTGAAGAAATTGTAACAGGATACAGTTGGGTTAATTATGCAATTTTTTAAATCAATTGTCTAGTCGTTATGTATTGTTCTTAAAACTAAACTCTGTGGTCTTGCCTGCTAGATATGTTGTTCTTTGAAAGAAGATTCCCATAGTCTATACCCAAGAAGTGCCTAAAATTAATTTGTGTGGGATTTTAAGTCCATCTAATAAAGTATATGTGTTTTCTATGGTATTATATGTGCTTGGTGTACTGGTGACAAAGCCCTGAGAATTTCTAAGTCACAGTTTGTGCTTTATTTGAGTAAAAAAAAAAAAAAACAACAACAAAAACAGAAGAAACCTAGATAACAAAGCATAGTTTAGGAAACATGAGCAAAACCATTTTTTCTCTTTTCCTAATAAAAGTATTCTGTTGCCCTTTTGCTAAGGTAGAGGCTAGAAAACTGAACCCTGTTTCTGTTTTTTAAAAAATAGTTTTCACACACAGAAAATTATATTGTGTGTTTTAAAACCTTAGTGAAACTTTATCGCTTATTTAAGAGTAGCCTCTTAACTCTTCTCATACTTAGTGGTTAGTAATTTTGATCATATTGTTTAGATCTTGATCCATTTTGTGTGTGTGCATGCCCAAATCCTTCCTCTTTGTTTAGATTCTACTTACAAACTAAAATATTTGATAGACTCCTATTATGTTTCTCATATTTCCCTTCTTCCCTCCCTCCCTCCCTCCCTTTTTTTCTGACCATAGAGTGTGACTCTAAATTCTGGGGGCAGAGACTTGACTGTATTTTCAGTGATTTACAATTACATTGTGTTTATATTTTAGATCATCTTGCATGCAAAGTGAAATGTGTACATGATTTTAAATAATTGTATACTATTCTCTTCTCCAAAACCTCTTACATTGGTGATCTACAGAATTCCTCTAATGATTTTTGCTTGAACTAGTCATTTAGATTGGATAGCCTTTTCTTAGATTATGTCCCTCTATGGTTTTTTTTGAGAGGAGGTGATACCTGCAGAGCACTTTTAAAAATCTTTTCTGGGTGGGCGCCTGGGTGGCTCAGTTGGTTAAGCAACTGCTTTCGGCTCAGGTCATGATCCTGGAGTCCCTGGATCGAGTCCCGCATCGGGCTCCCTGCTCAGCGGGGAGTCTGCTTCTCCCTCTGACCCTCCCCCCTCTCATGTGCTCTCTCTCTCTCATTCTCTCTGTCTCAAATAAATAAATAAAATCTTAAAAAAAAAAATCTTTTCTGGGTTAATTAAGTTCAAGATAACACATTGAGGAGGAAGCTCTAATTGTGTCTAAGCAGGGCTCTTTTGGTTGCTAGAGATGAGAAAAATGTATACTAATTTTAATTTGTGCTTAAAATGCATCTTACTAACAGTATTGATTTTAAATACAACAAATTCTTGAAGATAGTCTTCCTTCTTTATTGTATTTTCCTAGAGAAGCCTACATGAAAATGTGTTCCGAGTAGTCTATTTGTATAACTGCCCCTCGCAAATTGAGCTCTATGTATATTGACATAGTTGAAGCCACATTTAGTACAAGAAGGAATTAGGAAAAACCTCTGAAAGTTTTTAGGTTTGTGGTATTGGAATTTCTAATACGATAAAAGGTTTTGAGTCAAGCTTTGTATGCACAAAGAGGCAGAAAAATCTGTCTTCTCTCTTTATCTTTTTTTGAACTTGTGTTTCTCCGTGTCATAAGAAAATTTTACCCTCAAGGAATATTCCAAAAAGTAAGGATCTTAGAGCACTTGGGTGCTTTTATAGTTCATCGCTGCTGATTTGTTAGACACCTAGGGAAATAATGTTTCAGGTCTTTCTTGACAAGACCGCTTCACGGATGGCTGGAGAATATTTCTGTTTTTGCCGAGATTGGGAGGGAATGGGCAGATTGGAATAGGGACCTCTCCATCGGTAAAGCAGTCTTATCAGCTGCTTTGCAGATGTGTTACTTCATTATACTTATAACAGTGTTTTTATGTCCATAACTCACTAAACCGTCAAGCTCCAGAAATGTAAGATATTGGTCAGGTGACCAGTGGTAGGGCCTTGTTTATTAAGAAATAAAGGAATTATGTCAAGATATGTTTGGGGGGAAATGAAAAATAAGTAAGGTTTTACTGGTGAATTTCCATGTTTAATATGTATATTAACTTTTTTTTTTAAGTTGCATGTTAACCTGGGATAAAGTGTTGTCTCTGCTTTATGCTTTGAGTAAAAAAAAAAAAATGGGTTAAACTGTTACTATTATGTACTATTACATATACCTTTTCTTTTAGAAGGGGTTAATTATAATTATTATTCACACGTCTGTGTTGTCAGTGTTTTTATTCTGATTTATTCCCTGAATGTGTTTAGACTTAGTGATAGTAGCTTTATTTACTGGCCAGGGCTGGGATCTGCCAGGGCAGTTGAAAAGATATGATAGCTGCATTATGCAAATGACAAAAAGGTTGTCCTGACCTTCTCTAGGAAATTTTTTATGGAACTTAGATAATAAATGGAAAGCTTTCTATCTTTTTCTTCTGGATATTTGAATTGGACATGAACCAGATAAATAGTGACCAATTTATGTAATTAATTTGTCTTAAAATGTGAGAAAAGTCCGGTCATTTAAAATGAGTATTATTAAAGTGAACATTCATGAGAATGGTTGATAGTAAACAAGAAAAATGAAGGAAAAAAGTTGGGGAAGAGGCATCACCCCCATGCATATGCTTATTTGAATAATGTGTGTCTCCCCTCCACTGGAATGTAAGCTCCAGGACAGCCAGTGACTGTTGTGTTTACCAATTTATATCTCTCGGTGCTGAGCACGGTGCTGAGTGTGTAATAGGTGTTCCATTTATATGTGTTGATGAATGAATGAGAACTAATAATATTTCTGTGGATTTTTCCCCATGGATAGGTTTTTCTTACGTAGTTATAGCATGCTGACATTTAATTTTCTTATTTAATTCTGCCTTAGTTCAAAAAGGATTCAAGGTGACTATGTTTTTCTCATTAGTTCTCGTGGTAGAAATCAGATTTATTTCCTTAAAAATGGCCTAAAACATCATGCAGTGCAATAAGTGGTGTATACAAATTTTATTTATTTGAAATTTGTGTGGATCTGCATCTAGGAATGTCAGGAACATAACAGAGTTTATTGTAAGCATCTGCAGACATTGAAATGGTAAATGGTACAAAGCTCTTTTGGAAAAGAATCTGAATCATCATCTTGATCTTTATGCCCTTTTTTTCATTTTCACATCTGGAATATCCCTCTTTTGCTACTAAATCACCTTTGTCCCATGAAAAGAATGAGATTTTCACAACATAAAATAGCCTCTGACATTCCTTTTGTGTCCCTTATGACTGGTACCAACCTTTTGTAATTCTTTGCGCTGCCTAAGTGACTAGTTATTCACATCACTACATGCCTTGCATTTTAGCAAATCATTCTGTATCAGCATGGATGAGATCTTTTTGAAGCAATCTCAATGTTTGGATGCTTCTTGGTTTTGGATTCTCAAATAATATTCTGCTGTATTTTCATTATTTTCTTGTACAAGGAACATTGTGAAGGACATATTCTACTGAAAGTTTTTTTTCCATAGGAGTATTTTTTTCATAGCAATATTTCTTTTGGCCAGAATTTCAGAAGTGCAACTACTGGATTAAAAGGTATGATGGGGTTTGAGAGAGTACCTATTCATATTTAATTAATATTGTGGGTTTTTTAAAACCCTTTCCACTTTAATAAGAGGATAAGTATGTTGTCTTATTTGCACTTGTTTATTGATACTATTTTTCTATATATTTTAGTTTCTTCTTTCGCTTTGTTCATTTATTATTAGGATCTTAGTGTTTTTCTTTTTTTTTTTTTTTAATATTTTATTTATTTATTTGACAGAGAGAGAGAGCAGGAACACAAGCAGGGGGAGTGGGAGAAGGAGAAGAAGGCTTCCTGCTGAGCAGGGAGCCCGATGCGGGGCTCGATCCCAGGACCCTGGGGTCATGACCTGAGCTGAAGGCAGATGCTTAACGACTATGGGAGCCACCCAGGCGTCCCATTAGAATCTTACTGTTTTTCATATAAATCAGTTAAATCCTTTAAATTGTAAATACATTAGCACTTAATCATGATTTTACAGACTTCCTGGTTTGCCCCCTTTAATTTTTATAACTCTTTTTAGCATGTAAGCATTTATTAATGTAAAAAAATTGGGCGCCTGGGTGGCTCAGTCGGTTAAGCGACTGCCTTCGGCTCAGGTCATGATCCCAGGGTCCTGGGATCAAGTCCCACATCGGGCTCCCTGCTCTGCGGGGAGCCTGCTTCTCCCTCTCCCCCTTCCCCTGCTTGTGTTCCCTCTCTCGCTGTGTCTCTCTCTGTCAAATAAATAAATAAAATCTTTAAAAAAAAAATTACATAAGAAATACATATTTCTTTGAAAACCCCCCAAAAGATATAATAAACAAAAAGAAAATTAAAATCATCCACTGTCCCACCATTCTAAGAAAACCAGTATTGATACTTTGGGATGGGTATGTATGTATATATTTGAGTGTATATTTTCAATATAGAATTCTAAATGCCCTGTAGTTTTCCCACACTATATTATAGACATTTTTCACATATAAAAAATTATTTTAATGATGTATTTGCTGTTTGGGTTGTCCCAATTTATTTAAAAGTCTTCTGTTGATGTACATTAACCTGTTACTTACTTCTTGCCATTAAAAACAATATTGCAATTAATACTTGAATTTAGTTTTCATTCAATCTACAAATTGAATTTTTGTGTCAAAGTGTATGGACTTTTAAAAGCCAATTGTTTTCCCCAAAGTTTCCCCACATCCTGGTCATTTCTTCACTCAAACACATGGCCATCTTTATAATTAAAACACTTTACACTACATTAACCTGCTCTCACTATTCACAGGCTACCACCACTCTACCTAGGCATTTCCAGGTTGTGCATGTATATTCACCAGTTTTCCCCAATCAGCAAAATGCAGGTTTCTCTGATCATTAGCTTTTAACCTGTTGTGCAAAGCTTACTTGTTAACCTCCTTGTAATGTGTCCAACATGTGCTAATCATTGATTCCTTTTTGAAAGAATAGAAGGGAGAAACCTATGAAAATACATACTTCTAGCTCACCTTTTTTAATACTGGGGAAGGATACTCTCCAACAGTTTTTATCATCTAGCAGTAGACGACCTGTTTTCCTCCTTGGTGATGCTTTCCCGAAAGCATGTCAGTCTACAACTGTCAGCCTTCAATGCTAGTCCTTTTACTTTTCTGTTAAAGGTTCTTTGTCTTATAGAAAGTTTATATTCATTTTAATAATATAGACCGTACTCTTTCCCAAGTCTGACTGAATTCCCATTTCATCATTATCTTTGTAAGAAAATTGCTTTTGATGAACAAGGTTTTAAGTTTCAGGAATACATCTTTGTTTATTTCAAGTAATACTGTTTCATTTTTTTTAAGTCTCAGCTGATCCCTGTGTGAAAAGTGTTACCTCACCTGTATAATTAATTATATTTCTTTGGTTTACAACCGAGTTTGAACATCTTCATAAATTTTTGGTCATTTTATTTTATATAAAATTTTCAGTGTCCTTTGTACATTTTGCTACTGGCTTTGTGCAAGTTTAAAGAATATTAATCTTTTGCCATGTATCATTAAATTTTTTACCTTGTTGGTTGTATCTCAAGTTGGTCTCATGAGAATTCAAAACTTCAGTTGAATATGTTAGCCTTTCTTTAGGATCTATGCCTCTTGTTCAAAATTTTTGTGTGGAGAAAGATGGTTAATGGTTGTAGGATAGTTTTATCTGGCCTCGGAGTGGGTGATAGTGACTTTTCCTTATTTCCCCTTAATAAACAGTTTATGGTTAATGTGACAGGACCCATAAAGATAACTGATTGGCTATTTGACCTGTTGAAATACATATCCTACATTTTCTTTGGGTATTTATGAGGTTTTGCCTTTTTTTCAGGCCCTGCCTAAGCCCTACATTGAATACAGTTCAGATGTAAAAATAAGTGTTGGAAGTCCTGTGTTAATTCATTCAAAAAACACATTCAGTGTGTCCATCTGTTAATGACCGACATATTAAGGAATTTGTTAAATTATATGATGAAACGTCCATTAAAATTTTTTTACAAGGAGCCTTTAATAACATGGAGAAATGATGATTGTGACATGTGAAGTGGGGGAAAAAAGGATACAAACTTACATCTAATATGATCTCAACTATGTTTGGAAAGTAAGTATAGAAAAAAGGAAGAAAATAACATTATTACAGGTTGTAAGGCAATAGCATTATGATTGATATTTTTCTGATTCTTCATGCTTTTGTGTATCCTAAATATTCTCTATCAAGCATATTACATTAATTAGAGAACAGTGTTGGATCATTTTTGTTTGTTTTTAGAATCATTTTAATTGGGATGGGAAGGAATACAAAAATAGTTTTTAATTTATGAGTAAATGAGATGCTCTTGGGTTTTGTTTCTTGTTCTTCATCTAACACTACATTTGGGGGCATAATGAAGAGAGATGAAGATGATTAATAAAAATTAATTAACTAATGCAATACCAGTTGCAAACTCCAGTGCAAGGTTGAATGATTTTGATAGAATTCTCATCAATCATTGTGGATATAAAAAGATTAACCACTCTTTTAGTTTATTAGATAAAAGCAAAATGCAGTGAGAATTAGAAGAAAGCGGTATTCTTTCCAGTGGGGGATTCAAGGAGGCTTCGTGTAAGCAGGATGGTATCGTAAACTAGACCTTGGACTGGACCACAGCCTGGGTTGTAAGCGCAGGCCTGCTGTCACTGTATGCATGACTATGCATATTGCCAGTGCTTTTAAGACCTCAACTTCACCGGTTTTCAAAACCTTTTTAGCAATGAAACCCCTTTTTTACAAGTGCTGTTCTATGGAACCCTGGTGTAAAAAACAAGTAAGGTTGATGTTTTATTTCTATGCGGTTTCTGTTAGACACCATGATATTTACTGGGTGAAAACAAGAGCAGCTTAATTAAATTTTACACTTATTTTTCAATTTTTGAAAGTCAGAAAATAATTGACAAAAAATGGAAAAGATTGATTTACTAAAGATAGAAATGATAAATTTCAAGTTATTGGTCTTACTGTGCATATAAATGGTGCTAACATTTTGGATTTATGTTAATAAAATTAAACGACGTTTTTTAGGGAGAGTGGTAGTCGTTTTTTTAAGAAAATGTAAAATCTTTTTTTAGATTATAAAATCACCTGCCTATTTTTGTACTTAAAAAGTTATTTACAGTTTAATGGACTGCTTTACTAATATTTGTCAGATGAGAACCTTTAATAAAAGATGTGAGTTGAATTTCTACAACATGTTTTTCGTGGTGAATATGGCTCTCAAATATTTTGTTCTTTTCTATTATTATTTGATTAAGTAATTTGGTTAGACAAAATCACTTGCTACCCCTTGAAATGAATGTAAGAGCCCATCCATGAAAAAGCAAAATTTGATATATGAATAAAGGTCAGAAGGGGATGACACCAAATGGTTAACAGTGGCTTTTTCTAAGGAATGGGGTTATGGGAACACAATCTAAGTTTTATACCAGGTATAAAAATGACTTAGTTATAACTATTAAATTGAATAATTATTAGATTGAATAGTTCTAATTAGTATCAAATTAATTATAATAAATAGTATGTTAATTATATTACTGATAGTAAGTTAGAACACAGAAGTATAAGAAATATAAATATATTTAATGAATAATGAATATAAGCAAATAATAAATTATTTCTTACAATTTTCTACTCTTACTCCCAAAATTAATTAATACATTAAAAATTAGAAAACAAGCTAGTACTTTAAACATTAATTGTAAATGTATTAAAATTAAAACTACTTTTACTTTAAAAGGGGATTCAAGTAATTCAAGATAAACTTTCTTTTAATTTTAAGCTGCCAACTGATTGAGTGCAGAAGTGATAACTTTCTGAATACTGTTGCTATAAACAAACATCTCTTGGGTTCCTGCCATGTGAAAAGGAGCCAAATGTAATGATTGTGGTCTTATTCAAGGACAGTGCTGATGATATCATTTCCATAGACAGTATAATGCTGCAGCTGGCTCTGTCAGTCTAGGAAAAGAGCTCACTTAAAAAAAGACCATGAAGTAATTTGTAATTCAGGGGCAATATTTTAAAGGAAGTGAGCTGGAAGTCTACCTGTTAAAATCAAAGGAAACCTTGTGGGGTTTTTTCCTTTAATATTTTTGTCCCTTTAAGTTGTAACCATACCAGCTTGCATAGCCCATCTTAGGAATTCAGGAAAAGGGGACAGTGTTCAGAATTTTGCTTTTTGGAAAAGTTCTTTAGAGTGAGACCTTGGGGAGTGGGAATTATATAGGTGTCTGGAATTTAAACCTACATTGCTAATTTCATTAAAGACATTTAAGAAATATGTTTCAGAGATATTCATTAGTTATCTGTCCCCTCACAGTGTCAGGCTGACAAGCATACAAGTGCATGAGTCCCAGTGACTTGAAAGCAGAGTCAGAATTCTCACCTTCCTTGGCTCAAGGGAAACACAAATGAAGTGAGTAGCACTCAGTGGACCTGGTCAAAAATCCGTTAAGTACATAGCTAATTTTCTTAGGACAATATTTTAGCTACAAATGGTTTTTTGATACTGTTTTGATTTCCTCACCCCCTTTCCTAGTGCCCCAAAATGTGTCCTTTGGCTTCTTATATACAATAGCAAAATAAAATTAAACAGATACCTATACCTACCATGTCTAGGGGTCACGGATGTAAAATATGAAACAATGTATGTTCGAAGGTTGTTTAATCTGGGCGGGGGTAAGATCTATGAACAAATGGCTTGGGCAGTATTAGAGACTTAACAGATACAAGTATTTCTGCTTCTAGTCATAAAATTTCCAACCTATGTACTCTTGGAATGACCTGAAGACCTATAAGATGCAAATCTGTTCCAGAGCATCTCTCCCTTATATTAGCTGCCAAGCTAACAAGCTTGGTTCTTCCTGGGATATTTTTTCATGTTTTGCCTACTGCCTTTTTCATCCCCGTATGGTGGGCATTTCTCAAGACATGCCACCACTCCTCTACTTGAAGTTATCCAAGGTTTTATCAAACCTCCTTCTCCATCCTTGACCTTTTGTTCTTTATTTAGACTTAGGTCACCTACTGACTCATGTTCCCTATGTGATTGTTCAGATGATGTCTGAAATGTGATGTGTGCATCAGAAAGAATTCATCTTCCCTTACCACCCACCTCCTGCTTCCTTCTTCCCAATTTCCCCAAATTTGAGTACCATTGATCTTCTCGTGGTCCTGCAAAGTAACAACCTCCTTAAATAGAATGGCCTCTACTTTTTTCTTCCTCTCTTCCTTCTACCTTTGTTGCCACTAAGTTTCTTTCCCTCTTTCAAAATCCCATGATTTGAATTCATGAAACTCTACTGTTTTAAGTTTGCTCTTTCAAAATACCACTCAAGTTATTTGATCAGTTACAGTGCTATAAAACTGCTAATATACCACATACTTTTAAATGACAGATTTAGTAGAACACAGCAACATTATTTCAAATGGATAATTTCTGGTAATTACACATTTAAATTAATAATGTTCTGAATGCATGTGTGTCTTGAATTCCCTGACCACTCAACAATAATGGGATTAAAACAATTCTAAGGTGTTGTTTGAAAGTAAATGGATAGGGAACAGCTCTGAGTTAAATTTTTAACATATATTTAGAGATTTTGTAGTCATCCAAACCTTTATTCTTTACTTCTTCAAATATTGGAACAACCTAGGGGCGCCTGGGTGGCTCAGTTGTTCATGTTAAGTATCTCACTTCAGCTCAGGTCATGATCTCAGGGTCCCAGGATTGCCCTGCATCAGGCTCTGCGCTCAGTGGGGAGTTTGCTTATCCCTCTCCTGCCCCTCTGCCCTGCTCATGCTTGTTCTCTCAAATAAATAAATAAGATCTTTTAAAAAAAATTTTGGAACAACCTAAATAAGCTTATTGAATCTTTTCGTATACGAGAACCAGAAATCCCATAACAGGATCAGATGCTATTGAATTCAACTGGCTTATTTTCCACAGATTTGCCTATAAGCCAATTCTTTTATTTTTGGTATTGCATTCTTCTTAACAATTTTTCTTTACAACAAAATAAGCTGGAGATTCCTTGAAGTTGTTTATTTCTCCCATAATTGTCCAGGGCAGGTGTTCCAGTTTGAAGGCCAGGTCCTTCCATCTGTGGCCCCACCATCATCTGCATCAAGCCTGAAGAAAACCAGAGAACATGGAGGAGGTATGCCTGCTGCTTCCTTCCTTCCTTCCTTCCTTCCTTCCTTCCTTCCTTCCTTCCTTCCTTCCTTCCTCCCTCCCTCCCTCCCTCCCTCCTTCTTTCTTTCTCAGAGAGAGAGAGGGAACACAAGCAGGGGGAGTGGAAGAGGGAGAAGCAGGCTTCCCACAGAGCAGGGAGCCCGATGCGGGGCTCGATCCCAGGACCCTGGGATCATGACCCGAGCCGAAGGCAGACGCTTAACGGCTGAGCCACCCAGGCGCCCCGGTATGCCTGCTTCTTAAAGGCCTTAGCCTTTCACATTCCATTGACAAGAGCTAGCCTCATAGCCACCCCAAGATGCGAGGGAGGCCGGGAAGTGGGGCATCCACTTCTTTGTTACCCCCATATCACAATCAATGGGAAGCATGTGGTTTGGTTCGCTCTCTCATCTAGGACATTTGGACAAGTTAGCATGATTATAATACCATAGAGAATACATTTATTTAACTCGGTTAAATAAACTCCCCCTCAGAGCAGGGGACAGATCAAGAGAGGCTTTTGGGAGGAGATGGCATTTGAGCTGTCTTGAAAGAAGCATGTAAACTAACCAGGTGAAGAAAAGGTAAAAGATTTTAGGCAGAGAAAATACATGCAAAAGGTAAGGAGGTATGAAGGAATATGGCCTAATAGGGGGACAAAAGTAGTACAATCATGGAACCATGATAAAAATGTAAGCCAAGAGATGTGGCAAAGACTCTTTTTGGTCCGAAGGCAAAATTATGTATTCAAGAGATTTTTTTTGGATGTAGAGTCCACAAGGTTTGGAATGAGATGTGACCTCAAAGAGGAGAAATAGGCAGGTCCCTGAGTGTCTAGACTGCCATGTGGCAGGCAGAGGGAGTAGCAAGTGCAAAGACTGCAGGTGGGATGGGGTTGGTGTGTTGGAGGAGAACAAAGGCTATGGCCGGAGCATATGTGGGAGGAACTGAGGTCTGAGAGGGAGAGGCCACATCACCGAGGGCCTTGTAAACCATGAGGAAATTTCGGATTTTCTTCTAAATCTGGTGGATTTTAAAATCTGAAAGATTTTAGGTAGGGGAGTGACATCTTTGTACAATAAGACACATGTATTTATTCAGTCATAACATCGCCAAAATAGTGTTTTCTAAATGATACATGTCAATGTGGTGTACTAGTGTGGAATTCATAATTTTAGAATGCCATCGATATGTTTATTTGAATGACTATTCTCAGCTATCTCCTGGTGAGAAAAAGTTCACATACAACAGGAATAGGGAAAGACAACAGGTATAGGGAGAAGAGGGAATGAGAAAATAATACTGAATGTTGCTAATCTTAATTTTTTTTTTTTAAATGAAGCATTCTGGGTATGGTTTTGCAAAAGCCAAGCCAAGATTCAGTGTTGGGGGAGGTCCCCAGAGGAAAGTTTCCATCGTGTAAGATAATGGCATCATTTTCTCCCAAAGGATGTGCCCTGATTTTCTTGGAGTCCGTGGAAGGCACTGGCCCTGCAACTCCATGCAGGGGATTCTGGAAGAGTTCAAGAGAAATGAAAGAGAATTGTAAATTAGAAAACTCTTGCTTCTAAGTAGGAACCTGGGACATGATAATCAGAAAATGCACTTTTCACAAGTGCCTTCATTAGACCCAAGGAATAGTTTTAGAAAAGAGGAAAGTATCAAAATTCTAGAGCAAACTTTGACACAGTCACCTACAGGATGCGATGCAAGGGGCATTTCTGCAAGGATTCCCTATTTAACATGCCTCCCTGCAACCCCTCACTAACCCCAAGAACTTTCCAAAGGGTTTGGTATTAAAATGTTATTCTGTTGGTTGGGGTGAGATTTTTATCTCTTGGAGTACAGGGGAAATATTCTTACCTGACATGGCAGATACATTAATAACTGAATAATAGACAGAAATCCCATCTTATACAGTGTCTGCCAAGGCACCTAACTCAGCACATAGTCAGTGCTCCTCCTCATCCATGTGAGGGTATTGCAACACTTCAGTGGACAAGTTAGGTCCTCTCCCTCTCTCCATCCCCAGCAGATAAAACCTTGCCTCATAATTAAAAGAAAAAAAAAATCAAGGCTATGGGGTATGAACGTCTTGATTTTCCTGCCCTCTTATCTACATATTTATCTTCCTCTGCCTATTTTTGAGAATTTGTTCCCTCTACTCACTGAGACTGATTCAAGGCTCCTTAAATGACTATACTCTTGGTTCCATATCCTCTTGCATTAATTCTTTGTTTCCTTCATTCCAAAACATTTTCTTGAACACCTGCTATGTGCATGCCACTGTGCTTGATAATGGGAATATATATGTGATAAGATGGTATGGTCAATTTTAACAAGATGAAACTTTATTGGATTTTAGATCTCTTTCTCTTAAACGGCTCCATCTCTATAATCTAAAACCACATCTAGGGCGCCTGGGTGGCTCAGTTGGTTAAGCGACTGCCTTCAGCTCAGGTCATGATCCTGGAGTCCCTGGATCGAGTCCCGCATCGGGCTCCCTGCTCAGCGGGGAGTCTCCTTCTCCCTCTGACCCTCCCCCCTCTCATGTGCTCTCTCTCATTCTCTCTCTCTCAAATAAATAAATAAAATCTTTAAAAAAATAAAATAAGACCACATCTAGTTCTCTTCCTATTACAAATAAATAGAAAAAATTTTAATGTCTCTTGACTTTATGCCCTCTTGTTACTACTTATCACTTTATCACTTCCCTCCCTTATAGCCATGCTTCTTGAGAAAATATCCTACCATAGTGTTTCTAAAACTTAAGTTCACATGAACTGTTTTTAAAGAAACTTGATCCATACTTGTACCCTATAAAAAACTCAAAATGGAATATAGACCTAACTATTAAAACTGGGTGCCTGAGTGGCTCAGTTGATTAAGTGTCCAACTGTTGGTTTCGGCTCAGGTCATGATCTCAGGGTCGTGAGATCAAGCCCCGCATTAGGCTCTGCACTCAGCATGGAGTCTGCTTGAGAGAGTCTCCCTCTCCCTCAGCCCCTCTCCCCACTCTTGCACTCTAGGTCTGAAATAAATAAATTAATTAAATCTGTTTAAGAAAAGGAAAAAAAACCCTTAAAACTATTACACTTCGTAAGAAAACCTAGAAGACTTGGCCTTGGGATAGGCAAAGATTTGTTAGATATATTAACAAAATATAAGCCATAAAAGAAAAACATTGACGGGTTGGGCTTCATCAAAATGAAGAACTGTTCTTTGAAAGACACCGATAAGGAAAAGAAAAGATAAGCCACATACTGGGACACGATATTTGTAAATCACATATCTTATAAAGAACCTGTATCCTGAATACATAAAGAACTCAAAACTCAGCAACAAGAAAATAAACAACTCAATTAACAAATAGGCAAAAGATCTGAACACATATTTCACTAATGTAGACATACAGATGACAAACACATGAAAAGATGTTCAACAGCATTAGTTATTAGGAAAACACAAGTTAAAACCACAAGGAGTTACCATTACATACACACTAGAATTGCTAAAATTAAAAGGACTGATTAAACCAAGTGTTGGTAAGGATGAGGAAGAACTGGAACTCTCATACATTGCTGGAGGGAATGTAAAATAGCACAACCACTTTGGAAAATAGTTTATCCATTTCTCAAAAAGTTAACACTACACTTTATTATATGACTCAGCCATTTCACTACTAGGCATTTTACCAAGTAAAAACAAAACGAAATAAAACATATACCCATACAAAGACTTGGACACAAATGTTCAGAGCAGCTTTACTTGTAAGAGTCCAAAACTGGAAACAACCCAAATGTCCCTCCACAGATGCATGGATAAACAAGTTGTGCTATAGCCATACAGTGGAATACTACTCAGCAAGAAAAAGGAATAAACTATTGATACATAAAACAACAAGCATGGATCTCAAAACTATTATGCTTGGAGTATGCCAGATAAAAAAAAGATTCCATGCCCCATGATTCCATTTCTATTAACTTCCAGAAAATACAAGGAAGGTAATCTATAGAAATTGCAGGTCAGCGACAGCTGGGTGGCTTAGTCAAGTGTCTGCCTCAGCTCAGGTCATGATCCCAGGATCCAGGGATCGAGTCCCGCATCAGGCTCCCTGAAAGCAGGGAGCCTCCTTCTCCCTCTGCCTCTGCCTCTCTGTCTCTCTGTCTCTCATGAATAAACAAATAAAATATTAAAAAAAAAAAAAAAAAGAAAAGAAAAGAAAAAGAAACTGCAGGTCAGTAGCTGCCTAGGCCCCAGGGGGTGAGGCGGGGGGTAGTATGAGGTGGGATTATAAAGTGGCATGAGGGACCATCATGGGATGATGGATATATTCATTTTATTTTATTTTTATTTTGTTGATGTTAGTCACCATACAATACATCAGTTTTTGATGTAGTGATCCACGATTCACTGTTTTCATATAACACACAGTGCTCCATGCAGTACGTGCCCTCCTTAATACCCATCACCAGGCTAACCCATCCTCCCACCCCCCTCCCCTCTAACACCCTCAGTTTGTTTCTCAGAGTCCAGAGTCTCTCATGGTTCATCTCTCCCTCCGATTTCCCCCCCTTCATTTTTCCCTTGCTTCTCCTAATGTCCTCCATGCTATTCCTTATGTTCCACAAATAAGTGAAACCATATAATTGACTTTCTCTGCTTGACTTATTTCACTTAGCATAATCTCCTCCATTCCCATCCATGTTGATGTAAAAGTTGGGTATTCATCCTTTCCGAAGGCTGACTAATATTCCATTGTATATATGGACCACATCTTCTTTATCCATTCATCTGTTGAAGGGCATCTTGGCTCTTTCCACAGTTTGGCTATTGTGGACATTGCTGCTATGAACATTGGGGTGCATATGGCCCTTCTTTTCACTACATCTGTGTCTTTGGGGTAAATACCCAGGAGTGCAATTGCTGGGTCATAGGGTAGCTCTATTTTTAATTTTCTGAGACACCTCTACACTGTTTTCCAAAGTGGCTGTACCACCTTGCATTCCCACGAAGATTGTAAGAGGGTTCCCCTTTCTCCACAAACTCTCCAACATTTGTTGTTTCTTGCCTTGTCAATTTTTGCCATTCTAACTGGTATAAGTTGGTATCTCAATGTGGTTTTGATTTGAATTTCCCTGATGGCTAATGATGATGAACATTTTTTCAAGTGTCTGTTAGCCATTTGTATGTCTTCTTTGGAGAAGTGTCTGTTCATGTCTTCTGCCCATTTTTTGACTTGATTATTTGTTTTTTGGGTGTTGAGTTTGAGAAGTTCTTTATAGATCTTGGATACCAGCCCTTTATCTGTAGTGTCAATTGCAAATATATTCTCCCATTCTGTGGGTTGCCTCTTTGTTTTGTTGACTGTTTCCTTTGCTGTGCAGAAGCTTTTTATCTTGATGAAGTCCCAAAAGTTCATTTTTGCTTTTGTTTCACTAGCCTTTGGAGATGTATTTTGAAAGAAGTTGCTGTGGCCGATGTCAAAGAGGTTACTGCCTATGTTCTCTTCTAGGATTTGGGTGGATTCCTGTCTCACATTGAGGTCTTTCATCCATTTTGAATTTATCTTTTTGTATGGTGTTAGAGAATGGTCGAGTTTCATTCTTCTGCATGTAGCTGTCCAATTTTCCCATCACCATTTATTGAAGAGACTGTCTTTTTTCCATTGCATATTTTTTCCTGCTTTGTCAAAGATTAGTTGACCATAGAGTTGAGGGTCCATATCTGGGTTCTCTATTCTGTTCCATTGGTCTGTATGTCGTTTTTGTGTCAGTACCATGCTGTCTTGGTGATCACGGCTTTGTAATATAGCTTGAAATTGGGCAACATGATGCCCCCAGCTTTGTTTTTCTTTTTCAACATTTCCTTGGCAATTCGGGGTCTTTTCTGATTCCATACAAATTTTAGGACTGTTTGTTCCAGCACTTTGAAAAATGTCATTGGAATTTTGATCAGATGGTATTGAAGGTATAGATTGCTCTGGGTAACATAGACATTTTAACAATATTTATTCTTCCAATCCATGAACATGGAATGTTTTTCCATCTTTTTGTGTCTTCTTCAATTTCTTTCATGAGTGTTCTGTAGTTCCTAGAGTATAGATCCTTTACCTCTTTGGTTAGGTTTATTCTGAGGTATCTTATGGTTTTTGGTGCTATTGTAAATGGAATCGTTTCTCTAATTTCTCTTTCTACAGTTGCATTGTTAGTGTATAAGAAAGCAACTGATTTCTGTGCATTGATTTTGTATCCTGCCACATTACTGAATTGCTGTATGAGTTCTAGTAATTTGGGGGTGGAGTCTTTTTGGTTTTCCACATAAAGTATCATGTCATCTGCGAAAAGAGAGAGTTTGACTTCTTCTTTGCCAATTTGAATACCTTTTATTTCTTTTTGTTGTGTGATTGCTGTTGCTAGGACTTCTAGTAGTATGTTGAACAATAGTGGCGAAAGTGGGCATCCTTGATGTGTTCCTGATCTTAAGGGAAAGGCTCTCAGCTTTTCCCCACTGAGGATGATAATTCGCTGTGGGTTTTTCATAGGTGGATTTTATGAACTTGAGGAATGTTCCCTCTATCCCTATACTCTGAAGAGTTTTAATCAGGAAAGAATGCTGTATTTTGTCAAGTGCTTTTTCTGCATCAATTGAGAGGACCATATGGTTCTTCTCTCTCCTCTTATTAATGTGTTCTATCGCATTGATTGATTTGTGAATTTTGAACAACCTTGCATCCCAGGGATAAATCCCACTTGGTCATGGTGGATGATCCTTTTAATGTATTGTTGGAACCTATTAGCTAGGATTTTGTTGAGGATTTTGGAATCCATATTCATCAGGGATATCGGTCTGAAATTCTCCTTTTTGGTGGGGTCTTTGCCTGGTTTGGGGATTAAGGTAATGCTGGCCTCATAGAATGAGTCTGGAAGCTTTCCTTCTGTTTCTATTTTTTGAAACAGCTTCAGGATAATAGGTATTATTTCTTCTTTGAATGTTTGGTAGAATTCCTCAGGGAATCCATCAGGTCCTGGACTCTTTTGGGAGGTTTTTGATCACTGCTTCAATCTTGTTACTGGTTATTGGCCTATTCAGGTTGTCAATTTCTTCCTGTTTCAGTCTTGGGAGTTTATAGGTTTCCAGGAAGGCATCCAATTTATCCAGGTTGCTCAGCTTATTGGCATATAGTTGTTGATAATAATTTCTAATAATTGTTTCTATTTCCGTGGTGTTAGTCGTGATCTCCCCCCTTTCATTCATAATTTTATTAATTTGGGTCCTTTCTCTTTTCTTTTGGATAAGTCTGGCCAGTGGTTTATCGATCTTATCAATTATTTCAAAGAACCAGCTTCTAGTTTCATTGATCTGATCTACACTGTTTCTGGTTTCTAATTCATTGATCTCTGCTCTCATCTTAATTATTCCTCTTCTAATGCATGGCTTAGGCAGCGTTGCTTTTTCTCTAGTTCTTTAAGGTGTAGAGTTAGTTGGTGAATTCGGAATTTTTCTATTTTTTTTAGTGAGGCTTGGTTGGCTATGTATTTCCCCCTTAGGACCGCCTTTGCAGTATCCCATAGGTTTTGGACTGATGTGTTTTCATTCTCATTAGTTTCTATGAATTGTTTAAGTTCTTCTTTGATTTCCTGGTTGACCCAAACATTCTTGAGCAGAGTGATCTTTAGCTTCCAAGTTTTTGAATTTCTTCCAAATTTTTTCTTGTGATTGAGTTCGTTTTTTTTTTTAGCTGTTTCTAATCTTTTTTTTTAATTTTTTTATTGTTATGTTAATCCCCATACATTACATCATTAGTTTTAGATGTAGTGTTCCATGATTCATTGTTTGTGCATAACACCCAGTGCTCCATGCAGAAGGTGCCCTCCTCAATACCCATCACCAGGCTAACCCATCCTCCCACCCCCCCTCCCTTCTAGAACCCTCAGTTTGTTTTTCAGAGTCCATCATCTCTCATGGTTCGTCTACCCCTCCGATTTCCCCCCCTTCATTCTTCCCCTCCTGCTATCTTCTTCTTTTTTTTTTCCTTAACATATATTGCATTATTTGTTTCAGAGCTACAGATCTGAGATTCAACAGTCTTCCACAATTCACAGTGCTTACCAGAGCCAGTGTCTATCACCCAGTCACCCCATCCCTCCCACCCCACCCCCCACTCCAGCAACCCTCAGTTTGTTTCCTGAGATTAAGAATTCCTCATATCAGTGAGGTCATATGATACATGTCTTTCTCTATTTGACTTATTTCGCTCAGCATAATACCCTCCAGTTCCATCCATGTCATTGCAAATGGCAAGATCTCATTCCTTTTGATGGCTGTGTAATATTCCATTGTATATATATATATACCACATCTTCTTTATCCATTCATCTGTCGATGGACATCTTGGCTCTTTCCACAGTTTGGCTACTGTGGACATTGCTGCTATAAACATCGGGGTGCACGTACCCCTTTGGATCCCTACTTTTGTATCTTTGGGGTAAATACCCAGTAGTGCAATTGCTGGATCATATGGTAGCTCTATTTTCAACTTTTTGAGGAACCTCCATACTGTTTTCCAGAGTGGCTGCACCAGCTTACATTCCCACCAACAGTGTAGGAGGGTTCCCCTTTCTCTGCATCCCCGCCAACATATGTCATTTCCTGACTTGTTAATTTTAGCCATTCTGACTGGTGTGAGGTGGTATCTCATTGAAGTTTTGATTTGGATTTCCCTGATGCCGAGCGATATTGAGCACTTTTTCATGTGTCTGTTGGCCATTTAGATGTCTTCTTTGGAAAAATGTCTGTTCATGTCTTCTGCCCATTTCTTGATTGGATTCTTCGTTCTTTGGGTGTTGAGTTTGATGAGTTCTTTATAGATTTTGGATACTAGCCCTTTATCTGATATGTCATTTGCAAATATCTTCTCCCATTCTGTCTTTTGGTTTTGTTGACTGTTTCCTTTGCTGTGCAAAAGCTTTTTATCCTGATGAAGTCCCAGTAGTTTATTTTTGCCCTTACTTCCCTTGCCTTTGGCGATGTTTCTAGGAAGAAGTTGCTGTAGCCCTGGTCGAAGAGGTTGCTGCCTGTATTCTCCTTTAGGATTTTGATGGGCTCCTGTCTCACATTGAGGCCTTTCAACCATTTGGAGTCAATTTTTGTGTGTGGTGTAAGGAAATGGTCCAGTTTTCATTCTTCTGCATGTGGCTGTCCAATTTTCCTAACACCATTTGTTGAAGAGACTGTCTTTTTTCCACTGGACATTCTTTCCTGCTTTGTCAAAGATTAGTTGACCATAGAGTTGAGGGTCCATTTCTGGGCTCTCTATTCTGTTCCATTGATCTATGTGTCTGTTTTTGTGCCAGTACCATACTGTCTTGATGATGACAGCTTTGTAATAGAGCTGGAAGTCCAGAATTGTGGTGCTGCCAGCTTTGCTTTTCTTTTTCAACATTCCTCTGGCTATTCAGGGTCTTTTCTGGTTCCATACAAATTTTAGGATTATTTGTTCCATTTCTTTGAAAAAAGTGGATGGTATTTTGATAGGGATTGCATTGAATGTGTAGATTGCTCTAGGTAGCATTGACATCTTCACAATATTTGTTCTTCCAATCCAGGAGCATGGAACGTTTTTCCATTTCTTTGTGTCTCCCTCAATTTCTTTCATGAGTATTTTATAGTTTTCTGAGTACAGATCCTTTGCCTCTTTGGTTAGATTTATGCCTAGGTATCTTATGGTTTTGGGTACAATTGTAAATGGGATCGACTCCTTAATTTCTCTTTCTTCTGTCTTGTTGTTGGTGTATAGGAATGCCACTGACTTCTGTGCATTGATTTTATATCCTGCCACTTAACTGAATTCCTGTATGAGTTCTAGCAGTTTTGGGGTGGAGTCTTTGGGGTTTTCCATATAAAGTATCATATCATCTGCAAAGAGTGAAAGTTTGACTTCTTCTTTGCCAATTTGGATGCCTTTTATTTCTTTTTGTTGTCTGATTGCTGTGGCTAGGACTTCTAATACTATGTTAAATAGCAGTGGTGATAGTGGACATCCCTGCCATGTTCCTGACCTTAGGGGGAAAGCTCTCAGTTTTTCCCCATTGAGAATGATATTCGCTGTTGGTTTTTCATAGATGGCTTTTATGATATTGAGGTATGTACCCTCTATGCCTATACTCTGAAGAGTTTTGATCAAGAAAGGATGCTGTACTTTGTCAAATGCTTTTTCTGCATCTATTGAAAGGATCATATGATTCTTGTTCTTTCTTTTGTTAATGTATTGGATCACGTTGATTGATTTGCGGATGTT
Organism: Mirounga angustirostris; assembly: GCF_029215605.1. Taxonomy (NCBI): domain Eukaryota; kingdom Metazoa; phylum Chordata; class Mammalia; order Carnivora; family Phocidae; genus Mirounga; species Mirounga angustirostris. Next base: position 118,078,614 of record NW_026991711.1, on the reverse strand, counting down.
GAACCAACCTTGCAGCCCAGGGATAAATCCCACTTGGTCGTGGTGAATAATCCTTTTAATGGACTGTTGGATCCTATTGGCTAGTATTTTGGTGAGAATTTTTGCATCTATGTTCATCAGGGATATTGGTCTGTAGTTCTCCTTTTTGATGGGGTCTTTGTCTGGTTTTGGGATCAAGGTAATGGTGGCCTCATAAAATGAGTTTGGAAGTTTTCCTTCCATTTCTATTTTTTGGAACAGTTTCAGAAAGACAGGTATTAATTCTTCTTTAAATGTTTGGTAGAATTCCCCTGGGAAGCCATCTGGCCCTGGGCTTTTGTTTGTTGGGAGATTTTTGATGACTGCTTCAATTTCCTTAGTGGTTATAGGTCTGTTCAGGTTTTCTATTTCTTCCTGGTTCAGTTTTGGTAGTTGATACATCTCTAGGAATGTATTCATTTTTTCCAGGTTATCTAATTTGCTGGCATAGAGTTGCTCATAATATATTCTTATAATTGTTTGTATTTCTTTGGTGTTGGTTGTGATCTCTCCTCTTTCATTCATGATTTTGTTGATTTAGGTCATTTCTCTTTTCTTTTTGATAAGTCTGGCCAGGGGTTTATCAATATTATTAATTCTTTCAAAGAACCAGCTCCTAGTTTCGTTGATCTATTCTACTGTTCTTTTAGTTTCTATTTCATTGATTTCTGCTCTGATCTTTATTATTTCTCTTCTCCTGCTGGGTTTAGGCTTTATTTGCTGTTCTTTCTCCAGCTCCTTTAGGTGTAGGGGTAGGTTGTGTACTTGAGACCTTTCTTGTTTCTTGAGAAAGGCTTGTATTGCTATATACTTTCCTCTTAGGACTGCCTTTGCTGCATCCCAAAGATTTTGAATAGTTGTGTTTTCATTTTCATTGGTTTCCATGAATTTTTTTAATTCTTCTTTAATTTCCTGGTTGACCCATTCATTCTTTAGTAGGATACTCTTTAGACTCCATGTATTTGAGTTCTTTCCGACTTTCCTCTTGTGATTGAGTTCTAGTTTCAAAGCATTGTGGTCTGAAAATAGGCAGGGAATGATCCCCATCTTTTGGTACTGGTTGAGACCTGATTTATGACCTAGGATGTGATCGATTCTGGAGAATGTTCCATGGGCACTAGAGAAGAATGTGTATTCCGTTGCTTTGGGATGGAATGTTCTGAATATGTCTGTGAAGTCCATTTGGTCCAGTGTGTCATTTAAAGTCTTTATTTCCTTTTGATCTTTTGCTTAGATGATCTGTCCATTTCAGTGAGGGGGGTGTTAAAGTCCCCCACTATTATTGTATTGTTGTTGATGTGTTTCTTTGCTTTTGTTATCAATTGCCTTATATAATTGGCTGCTCCCATGTTAGGGGCATAGATATTTACAATTGTTAGATCTTCTTGTTGGATAGACCCTTTAAGTAGGATATAGTGTCCTTCCTCATCTTTTATTACAGTCTTTGGTTTAAAATCTAATCTGTCTAATAGAAGGATTGCCACCCCAGCTTTCTTTTGGTGTCCATTAGCATGGTAAATGGTTTTCCACCCCCTCATTTTAAATCTGGGGGTGTCTTTGGCTCTAAAATGAGTCTCTTGCAGACAGCATATCGATGGGTCTTGTTTTTTAATCCAATCTGCTAGCCTGTGTCTTTTGATTGGGGCATTTAGCCCATTTACATTCAGGGTAACTATTGAAAGATAGGAATTTAGTGCCATTGTATTGCCTGTAAGGTGACTGTTACTCTATATTGTCTGTGTTCCTTTCTGGTCTATGTTGCTTTTAGGCTCTCTCTTTGCTTAGAGGACCCCTTTCAAGATTTCTTGTAGGGCTGGCTTTGTGTTTGCAAATTCCTTTAGTTTTTGTTTGTCCTGGAAGCTTTTATCTCTCCTTCTATTTTCAATGACAGCCTAGCTGGATATAGTATTCTTGGCTGCATATTTTTCTCATTTAGTGCTCTCAGTATATCCTGCCAGTCTTTTCTGGCCTGCCAGGTCTCTGTGGATAGGTCTGTTGCCAATCTAATGTTTCTACCATTGTAGGTTACATATCTCTTCTCCCAAGCTGCTTTCAGGATTTTCTCTTTGTCTCTGAGACTCGTAAGTTTTACTATTAGATGTCAGGGTGTTGACCTATTTTTATTGATTTTGAGAGAGGTTCTCTGTGCTTCCTGGATTTTGATGCCTGTTTCCTTCTCCAAATTAGGGAAGTTCTCTGCTATAATTTGCTCCAATATACCTTCTGCCCCCTCTCTCTTTCTTCTTCTTCTGGGATCCCAATTATTCTAATGTTGTTTCGTCTTATGGTATCACTTATCTCTCGAATTCTGCCCTCGTAATCCAGTAGTTGTTTATCTCTCTTTTTCTCAGCTTCTTTATTTTCCATCATTTGGGCTTCTATATCACTGATTCTCTCTTCTGCCTCACTTATCCTAGCAGTTAGCGCCCCCATATTTGATTGCACCTCATTAATAGCCTTTTTGATTTCTACTTGGTTAGATTTTAGTTCTTTTACTTCTCCAGAAAGGGTTTCTCTAATAACTTCCATGCTTTTTTCAAGCCCAGCTAGTATCTTTAAAGTGATGATTCTGAACTCTAGATCTGACATCGTACTAATGTCCGTATTGAGTAGGTCCTTGGCAATCAGTACTACCTCTTGTTCTTTTTGTTGAGGTGATTTTTTTCTCACTTGTCATTTTGTCCAGAGGAGAATAGATTAATGAGAGAACAAAATGCTAATAGGATAACAATGTCCCCAGAAAATATACTCTAAACAAATCAGAAAAGACCTGAAGCAGTGGGAAAAGAAAGGGAAAGAGAGAAAAAAGAAAAAGATAAAGATAAAGATAAAAAACAAACAAAAACAGAACAAAACAAAACAAAAAAAAAAACAGAATGTGATCAAATATGATCAGGCTGGTATATAGATCAGTGCCACACACTAGATTTTGGGTGTATTTTGGTCTGTTAGAAGAAAGTGCCTCCCAAAATTTTAAAGAAAGAAAAACGTATATATGTACAAAAATAAGGGTTGATATGATGAAGGGATGGAATATGACTGTAAAGATGGAAATTATAAAAAATTGTATAAAAGGAATTGATAAGAAGTTGTTTGAAAAAAGAAAGAAGAGGATTTAAAAAAAAAGAAAGAAAAAAAAGGAGAGAATGTGATCAGGCAGGGGCGTAGGAAAAACCATACACTAGAGATTTAGGGTATATTTTATTCTGTTAGAAGAAACTATCTCAAAATTTTAAAGAGAGAACAACTTATATATATATATATGCCAAAAATATGGGTAACTACTATGAAGGGATAGAATATGACTCTAAAAATGAAAAATAAAAAAAAATTTTTTTTTAAAGGGATTGATAAGATGTTGGTTGAAAAAGGGTAAAAGAAAAATTCAAAAAAAAAAAGAAAAGAGTTAAAAAAATTAACTTTGAAAGACTAAAGAATCATGGTAAAAAAGCCATGAATTCTATGTGCATTATTCCCCTAGCGCTGGAGTTCTGCTCTTCTCATTGATCAGTAAACTTGGTCTTGGCTGGCTGTTCTCGCTGATCTTCTGGGGGAGGGGCCTGTTGCCGTGGTTTCCAAAAGTCTTTGCCGGAGGACTTGTCCTGCCCTTGCCCGGTCCGGGCTAAGTAATCTGCTCGGGTTTGCTCTCAGGAACTTTTGTTCCCTGCCAGCTTTCCATACAGCTTTGGAGGCGGAGAGTGAAAATGGCGGCCTCCCAATCTCTGCCTCGGAGGAGCCGAGAACTTGGGCCCCGCTCCTCAGTGAGCCCCCAGAGAAAAGCAGTCACTCCCGTCTCCCCGGTCTCCAGCCGCACTCCGTGCTCACCCGGCCTGTGACCGCGCGTTTCTATCTCTGGCACCCGACCCCGTGTGGAGTCTCCAAACCCAGCAGATCCCTGCGGTGTGCTCCCGCACCTCTCCTCCCAGGGGAAGAAGGTGAGTCTCCCCGGATCTGCCACTTGTTGGGTCCCTCCTGGAGGAGCAGGGGCCCGACTGTGCTGCGGATCATGATTTATGGCAGCCCCGAGCTGAGAGCCCGTGCCTGGGCTCCGTCTCTGCAGCCGGCTTCCCTGCTCCAATACTTGGGAGCTCTGCCGCACTCAGGCACCCCTGGTCTTTCTGTGACCCCGAGGGTCCTGAGACCACACTGTCCCACGAGGGTTCCACCCCCCGCTCAGCCACCAGAGTGACATCCCTCAGCAGAGCAGACTTATAAAAGTTCCGATTTTGTGCTCCGTTGCTCTATCACTTGCCAGAAGCGGCCGACGGAGGCCCCTCCCCCGCCGTCTATCCTCCCGAATATCGCCTCGGATGCACTTCTCCGCACATCCTACCTTCCAGAAAGTGATCGCTTTTCTGTTCAGACAGTTGTTGCTCTTCTTTTCTTCGCTCTCCTGTTGAGTTTGTAGGTGTTCAGAATGGTTTGATCCCTATCCAGCTGAATTCCTGAGCTGAGTTCCAGTTTTAAAGCATTATGGTCTGAGAATATGCAGGGGAATAATCTCAATCTTTTGGTATTGGTTGAGACCTGATTTGTGATCTAGTACGTGGTCTATTCTGGAGAAAGTTCCATGTGCGCTTGAGAAGAATGAGTATTCTGTTGTTTTAGGGTGGAATGTTCTGTATATATCTATGAGGTCCATGTGGTCCAGTGTGTCATTCAAAGCTCTTGTTTCTTTGTTGATTTTCTGCTTAGATGATCTGACTATTGCTGAGAGTGGAGTTTTGAGGTCTCCTACAATTAATGTATTGTTATCACTATGACTCTTCATTTTGATTAACAGTTGGCTTATGTAGATGGCTGCTCCCATGTTGGGGGCATAGATATTTACAGTTGTTAGATCTTGTTGGGTAAACCCTTTAAGAATGATATAGTGTCCTTCTGTGTCTCTAACTACAGCCTTTAGTTTAAAATCTGATTTGTCTGATATAAGAATTGCTACCCCAGCTTTCTTTTGAGGTCCACTGGCATGGAAGATGGATCTCCATCCCTTCACTTTCAGTCTGGATGTATCTTTAGGTTCAAAATGAGTCTCTTCTAGACAGCATATGGATGGGTCCTGTCTTTTTATCCAATCTGCAACCCTGTGCCGTTTTATGGGAGCATTTAGGCCGTTCACATTGAGAGTGATTATTGAAAGATATGAATTAATTGTCATCATGTTGCCTGTGAAGACGTTGTTTTTATAGATTGTCCCTGTAAATTTCTGTTGTATGTCACTCTTGGGTCTTTCTCCTTTTATAGAACCCCCCTTAATATTTCTTGCAGGGCCGGCTTAGTGGTCACATATTCATTCAGTTTCTGCCAGTCTTGGAAGCTCTGCATCTCTCCATCCATTCTAAATGACAGTCTTGCCAGACAAAGTATTCTTGGCTGCATGTTCTTCTCGTTTAGTACCCTGAATATGTCTTGCCAGGCCTTTCTGGCTTGCCAGGTCTCTGTGGATAGGTCTGACGTTATTCTGATGTTCCTCCCTCTGTACGTAAGGAATCTCTTCCCCCTAACTGCCCTTAAGATGGTTTCCTTGGTTCTAAGATTTGCGAGTTTTACTATTACATGCCGGAGTGTTGGCCTGTTTTCCTTGATCTTGGGAAGGGTCCTCTCTGCCTCTAGGGCACAAATGTTTGTTTCATTCCCCAGATTAGGGAAGTTCTCAGCTACGATTTGCTCAAATATATCTTCTAGTCCTCTCTCTCTCTTCACCCCCTCAGGGATTCCAATCATTCTGACATTGGGACGTTTCATGGTGTCACTTATTTCTCTGATCTATTTTCATGAATTCTGAGTTGTTTTTCCCTGGCCTCCTCTTTTCCCTTTTTGTCTATTAAATGGTCTTCTAGGTCACTAATTCGTTCTTCTGCCTCTCTTGCCATAGCTGTTAGATTATTTAGATTAGATTGGATCTCATTGATAGCATTTTTAAGTTCTGCCAATTCTTCTTTCATTTCTGCCCTTAGAGACTCTATGTTGCCATTAATTGATTTCTCCATTCTAGCTATTGCCTTCACAATTGCTAGCCTGAATTCCATCTCCGACATCTTGGTTATATCTGAATCCATTTGTAAATCTGTGGCATAAATCATAGTGTCTGAGTCTTTCCTATTTGGGGGGTTCCTCCTCCTAGTCATTTTGTTGAGGGGTGGTTGAGGGAATGTACAGAATCCAAATTATTGACCACAACCCAAGCAAGATGCACCTGTTTTCTAGGGACCTTAGGGTTGCTGGCCTCTTGTTCTCCCAGCCTGTCTTCTTGGGGAGGGGCCTGCCGCACTGTTACTCAGGCACCCCTGTTTGGGGAGAGTTGCCCTGCCCCCCTCTGGGGGGGGATGGGCTCAGTGAAAACCGGTTTTGGGAGGCTTTTGTTCTCTGGCGGCTTTCCCTGGAGCCTTTCCACGTCTCTTCTGAGAGTCAGAGCAGAAGAGATCGTTTCCAACCCTCCGCCTCAGAGTGGAGAGATTGCAGTCTGTTCTTCAGTGAGCTCTCCAGGCCACACTATCTCTGTTTCTGTCTGTGCTGCTATAAACTGCAGCATCCCGGGTTGTGTGCCCCTCAGCAGCACTCCAGGTGCTCACCTCCAGGTTGGGACATGTCTCTGCCCTGTGTGGTTCTAAAACCGCCAGCCTCCCCCCACCCTCCAAGTCCGGGTTTCAGTCTGGGGGGCTGCCCCAAAGTCCTTTCCCCATTGCTACCAGTCTGCGAGACTGTGCCCCGTCCCCAGCATGGGAGGCTATTGCTCACTTGCGGTGTAGGATCCCCACAGCCAGGCTCCCTCCTGCTGCCATTTATCCTCCAGTATCTGCCCGCGGAATCACAGCTCCCCGCTTCGTACCTCGAAACCAACCGCCTGTGTTACTCTGTTTGTAGAGATCCAGATCTATCTTCTTACATCTCAGGCTGATTTCGTGGGTATTCAGAGTGGTCTGGTAGATATCCAGCTCAATTCCGGGGACCGGTTGGAAGAGGGTCCCCTACTCCACCATCTTTTCCCCCCTCCTCAGATATATTCATTTTTATAGGGATGACAGTTTCATGAGTGTACAATACATATGTCAGAACTCATCAAATGTGTGCCCTTTAGTATATGCAATGCATTATATGTCAATTATACCTCAAGAAATATATTTTCTAAAAGGCTACATAATGTTCAAATTCCATTAATATGACATTTTTGCAAAAGCACAATTATAGGGACAAAACACATAAGGAACTAGCTAGGGTCACAGGAGGGGTTAACCAAAAAGTGGCATGGGGGATGTTTCTGGAATGATGAAACTTGTATATTTTGATGGTAGTGATGGCCACATGACTATATGCATTTGTCAGAATTCACAGAGCTCTACACTAAAGAGGGGAAACTTTTCCGTATATAAACTATGGCTTAAATTTAAAAATAGAAAATCAAATAACTCAATGAACAATAGTGTTTTTATTAAAATTCCATGTAATAGTACACATTTAAATCAAGTATATTTTTGTAAATGTTTATTATTTATACATTTAAACCAAAATACATGTACAAATAAAAATTTAAAAACTAAATTCAGTACCATCCAAATAAGCACCATTAATTCAACAAGATGGACAACATGATTTTGCTGAAAATGAAACCCTTACAGGTACAGAATCTTTCTCTGAGACCCCTTAGCCACCCCCAACACCTAGCATAGTGTGTGTGCTCTTTCCAGTCCTCTATTCCGTGTTGGTTGGTCTCTCCCTTTTAACTCCCCCTCCTGTTGGAGCTTCGTGGCTTCTCCATCCCTCAGGGTTTCAATGCAGTTGTGTCTTGTGTTGTAGCCTCAAGTATCAGTGGCCATTTTCTGCTCCCCACACATCTCTTTTTAGATATGGGAAAACAGTTTCTGATCCTAAAGTGAAAAGGAGGAAGCGAAAGGAAGCCATCCCCTGGGGCTGACCTGAGTAAAGAACATTTGAAAAACAAACTGGGATGGTTGTATACCTGCTGAGAACATCCTTTTTCTTATGCCAAGAACATCTGTCTCTGTCACAGTACAGAAGGACCCCTTCTCTTACCACAGTCTTGGAAGTACCAGGCTTGAGAGGGCAGGGAGGGAAATATGTCTCACCTTGCCAAGCATGTCATCCCCTTCTAGGCTCCAAACTACTTGAAGACAGTGGACTTGAAGTACAGTCTCTTATTCATCTTTGTATCCTCTGTGCCTTGTGCTACCTGGCATATGTTGGTTAATGAATGAATAAATGAGTAAATGAATCAATCAAATTCATTCAATTGGAGAAGCACATCCGGTGTTAGAAGAGCTGTGTAGGCTCCTGGGAGGCCAGTAAGAACAGCGGAGGCTGTGTCCCACAGACTCTAGCATCATGAACATATTTGATCGAAAGATCAACTTCGATGCACTCTTAAAATTTTCCCACATAACCCTCTCAACACAGCAGCACCTGAAGAAGATCTATATGCCAGTTTTGCCCTCTGTATGTTTGTGGTGGCCACAGGGGCCTATGTCCACGTGGTCACTCATTTCCTTCAGGCTGGCCTGCTCTCTGCCTTGGGCTCCCTGGGGTTGATGATTTGGCTGATGACAACACCTCATAGCCATGAAACTGAGCAAAAAAGACTGGGACATCTTGCTGGATTTGCTTTCCTTACAGGAGTTGGCCTAGGCCCTGCTCTGGAGCTGTGCATTGCCATCAACCCCAACATTCTTCCCACCACCTTCATGGGCACAGCAATGATCTTCACCTGCTTCACCCTGAGCACCCTGTATGCCAGACGCTGGAGCTACCTCTTTCTGGGAGGTGTCTTGATGTCAGCCATGAGCCTGATGCTCTTGTCTTCCCTGGGGAACATTTTCTTTGGATCCATTTGGCTTTTCCAGGCAAACCTGTATGTGGGGCTGGTGGTCATGTGTGGCTTTGTCCTTTTTGATACTCAACTCATTATTGAAAAGGCTGAAAATGGAGATAAGGATTATATCTGGCACTGCGTTGACCTCTTCTTAGATTTCCTTACCCTCTTCAGAAAGCTCATGATGATCCTGGCTATGAATGAGAAGGATAAGAAGAAAGAGAAGAAGTGAAATGACCATGCAGGCTTTCCCATTTTGACCTCTCTCCCTCCACCCCTCATTTCCTCTTTGTACACATTGCAGGTGGTGTGTTCTGTGATAATGAAAAGCATCAGAAAGAAAAAAAAATTCATTCAATTGTAATAAGTTAAATAAAACATCAATGAATAAATGGTACAACACAAATACAACTTAATTTTTGCCTTAATTGATGTATCAGGAGGTGTGATGGGCATCTGGTTCATGTATCAACCCTTAATAACATCCAATTGATGTTTGTCTTTTCTAGATGCCCTATGATCTGAAAGAGACTGGGGATTGACCTTCACACAGGTTCCTGTGCAGCTTGTCTTACTATAGAGCCTCAGAAGTCCACACATTTTTTTTTTAAGATTTTATTTATTTATTTGTCAGAGAGAGAGAGACAGAGAGAGCACAAGCAGGGGGAGCAGCAGGCAAAGGGAGAAGCAGGCTCCCTGCAGAGCAGGGAGCCCGATGTGGGACTCGATCCCAGGACCCTGAGATCATGACCTGAGCCAAAGGCAGACACTTAACCAACTAAGCCACCCAGGCGTCCCTTGGTTTTTTTTTTTTTTAAGTAATCTCTACACCCAACGTGGGGCTCAAACTCATGACCCCAGATCAAGAGTCCATGCTCCACCAGTGAGCCAGACAGACGCCCCAGTCCACATGTTTTTAGAATAGAAAGTACAGACTGTACACTTGGGCAAGTTGAGTTATTTCTCTGAGACTTAATTTCTTCTCAGAAACTGAGTAAAATGGGGATAATAATAGCAACAACTTAATTGAGTTGATATAAGGAATGAGTCAGTACACATAAAGTGGTTGGTATAGTACATGCCATAAAATAATGGTAAATGTTGATATTATACCTCCTTACTACTGTCACCACCACCACAATCTTCACTAGTATTTTTTCTTTCTATTTCCCATTAAGAGTCAAAGATAGCCTTGCTTAATTGGAGGAAGTACTCAGAACTGTGACCCTTCTCTTCTTAAGCTCACTTAGAATTCAAGAAATAGCGATCTGGCATAATTTCACCTGGGGTTTCCATAGGCAATGATCGCTTTTTATTTAAAGTTAAATAGAATAAATTTGAATGACTTAGGAGCTCCTGGACACACAGAATTTGTCCTTGAGAGGAAAAACAACCACCACTTTATTCTTAGGAGGAAAAATGGCACTAAATTGGAATGTATTTTTGGCCATACAGATTCCACAAAATTGGTTCTCTATTGAATCTCTAGTCATCTAGGTGAAAAGTGGATTTCCAAAAAGGAAAGAAGTAGATAGTGGTGCTGTGTGGAGAAAAATGACCTTTCCTTTAGACCTTGTCTCTGTAAGAGAGTCGGAGGCTGGTGGTGGCCAGCCAGCATTCCGGCTGGATTCAGTTTTGAATCTTCATCCCTTTCTGGTTGTATGATTTGGAACAGATTATTCTCTCAGCCACCTCTTGTAGCTTTGCTTTCATTCACAAATGGGAGTAACGTCTACTTCATATGAGGATTCGATAAGGTCATACAATCATGGAGGAAAGAAAATGTGATTTAAGAACCTAATTTCAGATACTCCTGCATGAAAGGGCTTTGGCAGAGGAAAATGTATCCTTTTGATGAGGAACGGATGTTGTTGGGCCGTTTACTTCGGAGAGGCAAAGCTGCGCACCCATATGGATGGGAGAGGTTGAGATAAAGTGGGTAGTAAAGGTAACCTGCTCTAAGTAATGAAGTGATGGGACTTTAAAATTTGCTCCCTGAAACCCGAGAAAAGGAGTTTGTCCCCTGGAACTAGAGGAAAAAGAGATGGGGGAACCAGTCCAGAGTGCTCTTTCGTACCAGGCAGAGTGGATGATGAAGTGAAGCTTGCTTTTTCTTAGGTGCTCCAGCTTTTCGGTACCCTTTCCCGTGTCTGTGGCAAAGCTTTACAGCTTCCTTAGACTTGTATTAGCACTGCTTTGGGGAATCAAGGGAAGGTCATGTTCGGGGCAAGCTGGGGTAGCCCACGGGACGGCAATAGACAATCAAGTTCTAGAGCAGGGAGCAGAAGAAAGTGGTGAGAGGAACCACCAGGAGAAAGTAACTTCCTCTCCCACACTCCTCAGAAATATTAAGGAGGAAGCTAGACTCTTCTAGTTGTTAATATATTTGTATTTTATTGTCTCTGTATTCCTGTGATCCCAGAAAGCGGGAGGACTTAGGGACAAGTGAAATGTACTCTCTCCTGTCCCCGCTTTGTATGAGCTCCTGCCATCTCTAGCCCTCAACTAGCTTCTCTGCATCCTCTGGTGTCCCTCCCAATCCATTCTTCATACAATTGCCAGAACATATTTGAGGCAAAATGGATGAAGTCACCACCCTTCTTCAATCTTTTCACTGGCTTCCTAATTCTACCTTGACTAAAGTCACTGCTCCTTACTTTGACCTGTGAGGTCTGCATCCTCTTCCTCTGCTCCCATGAGCAGCCTCACATGATACCCAGTGGCCCCCTTCACTAACAGTGCTCTAGGACCCTCAGGGTGTGAACTTGCTCTTCTTTCTTCCTGAAGTCCTCCTCCTCCTGTTCTGCACGTGTCTGGCTCATCCCACTTTCAGATCCCAACACCAATGTCATCTTTTTAGTGGGAGCTTTCCTGCTCACTCTAGATAAATAGGTCTCACCCTCTGACCCTGGTTATTTTGCAACACGCTGCCTGTTTCTTCATGACACTTTATCTGGTTTTGCGATTATTCATCTTTTTGCCTTTTTATTTACTGTCTCCATGAGGGCAAAGGCTTTGATTATTTTATAAACCCCACCATACACCTTGCACCTGGTTTAGTACCTGAACCCTAGTAAGCACTCAATAAATATTTAAAGGATGAATGAATGAACACATATCCAGAGTAACACCATCCAATAGAAATATAATGTGAGCCACAACTATAACTTTAAATTGTGTAGTAGTCACGTGAGAGCATGTAAAAAGAAACAGTAAAATTAACAAAGTATTTTATTTACCCAGTATATGCAAAATCTTATCATTGCAACATGTAATCAATATAAAAATTATTAATGAGATATTTTACATTTTTTCATACTAAGTCTTCAGAATCTGTTGCGTATTTTTACACTTATAGCACATCTCCATTTGAACTGGCCATATTTCAAGTGCTTAGTAGCCAAATGTGGCTATTGGTCCTGTATGGACCATGCAGGTCTGGTGTATGCTATCACCTAATATATGGTAGCTGTTGGATAAAAATGATGCAGAGCTTCAGAGGAAGAAAGGCCTGTTTTTTTTTTTTTTTTTAGCATTACTGGTTTTAGTGCTTTTATTTATTTTTTTTATTCTTATGTTAATCCCCATACATTACATCATTAGTTCTAGATGAAGTGTTCCATGATTCATTGTTTGTGCATAACACCCAGTGCTCCATGCAGAATGTGCCCTCCTCAATACCCACCACCAGGCTAACCCATCCTCCCACCCCCCTCCCCTCTAGAACCCTCAGTTTGTTTTTCAGAGTCCATCGTCTCTCATGGTTTGTCCACCCCTCCGATTTCCCCCGCTTCATTCTTCCCCTCCCGCTACCTTCTTCTTCTTCTTTTTTTTTTCTTAACATATATTGCATTATTTGTTTCAGAGGTACAGATCTGAGATTCAACAGTCTTGCACAATTCACAGCGCTTACCAGAGCACATACCCTCCCCAGTGTCTATCACCCAGTCACCCCATCCCTCCCACCCCACCCCCCACTCCAACAACCCTCAGTTTGTTTCCTGCGATTAAGAATTCCTCATATCAGTGAGATCATATGATACATGTCTTTCTCTGTTTGACTTATTTCACTCAACATAATACCCTCCAGTTCCATCCACGTCGTTGCAAATGGCAAGGTCTCATTCCTTTTGATGGCTGCATAATATTCCATTGTATATATATACCACATCTTCTTTACCCATTCATCTGTTGATGGACATCTTGGCTCTTTCCACAGTTTGGCTATTGTGGACATTGCTGCTATAAACATCGGGGTGCATGTACCCCTTCGGATCCCTACTTTTGTATCTTTGGGGTAAATACCCAGTAGTGCAATTGCTGGATCATATGGTAGCTCTATTTTCAACTTTTTGAGGAACCTCCATACTGTTTTCCAGAGTGGCTGCACCAGCTTGCATTCCCACCAACAGTGTAGGAGGGTTCCCCTTTCTCCACATCCCCGCCAACATCTGTCGTTTCCTGACTTGTTAATTTTAGCCATTCTGACTGATGTGAGGTGGTATCTCATTGAGGTTTTGACTTGGATTTCCCTGATGCTGAGCGATATTGAGCACTTTTTCATGTGTCTGTTGGCCATTTGGATGTCTTCTTTGGAAAAATGTCTGTTCATGTCTTCTGCCCATTTCTTGATTGGATTCTTTGTTCTTTGGGTGTTGAGTTTGATGAGTTCTTTATAGATTTTGGATACTAGCCCTTTATCTGATATGTCATTTGCAAATATCTTCTCCCATTCTGTCGGTTGTCTTTTGGTTTTGTTGACTGTTTCCTTTGCTTTACAAAAGCTTTTGATCTTGATGAAGTCCCAATAGTTCATTTTTGTCCTTGCTTCCCTTGCCTTTGGCGATGTTTCTAGGAAGAAGTTGCTTCGGCTGAGGTCAAAGAGGTTGCTGCCTGTGTTCTCCTTTAGGATTTTGATGGACTCCTGTCTCACATTGAGGTCTTTCAACCATTTGGAGTCTATTTTTGTGTGTGGTGTAAGGAAATGGTCCAGTTTCATTCTTCTGCATGTGGCTATCCAATAGAAAGGCCTATTTTAAGAGCTGTGGGAAAGAGCTGTGCCCACTGGCCAAATCAGCAGGATGAGGCTCACTCACCTACTAAGGTCTGGAATAGCAGGGAGACCATGAGTGCCCTGGATGAATGAGTAAGACAACGGACCCAGAGTGAGGTAGACATCTGTGCAAAAGCCCTTGCCTTCTAGATACCCATGGAGAGCAGAGGACAGCAAAAGAGCAACAGGCTTGTTGCATGAGTGGGAGGAGAGCGTGGGTAGCAGGCTTTGCTGGGAAGTCCTCCGCCAGCAGAGTATCTCAAAATGGAATCCATCCAGGAGCCATCAGAGATCTTGAAGAAACATACTGTTCCTGGGATTAGTTGGTGGCAGAAATGTAACGTGGATTTTATTTTCTTCTATAAAATTCCTTCCACTAATTTGTGGCCAGCGTGCTTCCAGTTAGGATGTTGGAACTAGATAACCAGGCTGTCTACTGAAAAGAGTTTTACCCAGGTTTCTGGGTAGGAAACTGTCCCCTAAAAAGTAACTTTTAGATGTGAGCCACTCAGTCATATTCACCATCGTATCCATGGCACAGTGCTCTGGAAAAAAATCCCATTAAAACTATTTAAACCATTTAAAACTCAGTTTCGATACTATGAGAGTAAAATGTGAGTAGTGCAAAGAGATAAGCCGCTTACTCTGGTATCCAAAGCAAAAACCTGTCTCCCACCCATATTTGACTAATGATTCTGTTTCATTGCTCGATGCCTTGTCTCCTGTCTGTTCAGGACAAAAAGGCGATTACTGCCAAGCCACCAAGCCCATCTCTTTGCTCTTCAGAAGCAATCTGAGTGGTGAATCCTGACTCATTTTGCACGGAGAGTTCCCAGAAGCATCAGTGGAGTATCTGTCAGCAGGGTGAGTTTAGAATATTTAAGGGAGAATTCCACACTGCAGATACAAGAATCCAGCCCACAGCTCAGAGTGAGCAACTTTAACATTTTGACTTCTCCAGAAAATGAAGACCCTTGCCCACAAGTTTCAAAGAACATCTGCCAGTAATAATTTTGTTGGAGATCCATTACTTCCAAAAGGTACAGTACTTTTGGTGAGAGATTTCCAAAGCAGGGGTAAGGAAGGTAAGGGGTTCTCAGGACGATTTCCTCAGCACTAGTAGAATGCTGCTAACTTGATAAAATATCAGCTGCTATTTGACAACAAACAGAAACACGGCATGAAAGCGCAACTGTTCCTTTCAGGCTGTATTAATAGAAAAATCTGGTAAACAAGAAAGATTAGTACAAGAATGTTCTACCAAGCAGATCCAATTTCTCTAAGGAAGTGTTAATCCCTATTCACTACGGGCTTTCACATTAAAATAAAATGAGTCATTATTGTATCGGATTATTTTAAGAGATTTTTATCAAGGTTAACAGGTGTACAGTCAAATGAGTCTTTTTATTTTTCACCCCCCTTCAAATATTCCTAAAGAACATTACAGATACATTCTTAATGAAATAAGACATTAAAATACACTTAAAGATTCTTTTGGGTGCCTCACCAATTTCATTCCACTTTTTCCGGTAAACTTATATTATTATGTCTCAGTTCCTTGCATGTTTTCTACTTGCTGTATATGTATGTATCTGTAGATGAAATAGAGTATTGCCTTTGCATATTTTAAATTTTAAATAAATGGTAATCACTGCTAATAGTTTGTGTCTTCTTGCAGAAATTTCTATGAATATATAAGCATGTATACACACACACTCTCCCATTTCTACACCTAGTGTTTTTCACTTAATGGATCTTAGATATCTTTTTATATTCATCCATATAGATCTACCTCATTTGGTTTAACGGCTGTAAGTATTCCATGTCAGATATACCTTAATTTATTATCCCAGTTTCTTATTGATGGGCAACTAAATTATTTCCTTTCCTCTATTGCAAACATTGCTGAATTACAAATATTGCTGAAGATGTTTCTATGTACTCATAAAAGTTTATCTGTAACCGAAATTTCAAAGGGTGTGTTCATTTTAAAGTTTGATAGACATAACTAAATTGCTCTTCAAGAAGCATGAGAGTGCCTGTTTTCCCATAATCTGGGTATTATCAAATGATTTAACGTTAGACAAGCATTGAAAAATGGCGTTTTATTGCTTCAATTTGTGTTTCCTTAACTATGTGTGAGATTATAAACTCCTTTCATTTGTTTCTTGGTCCTTTATATATATTTTTTCCTTTGAACTGTCTATTCATGGCCTTTTCTAATTTTTTTATTGAATTTCTTTTTCAAATTGCTATATGAGTGCTTTTTGTATATTAGGGAAATTAACCCCAGACTTAAAAGTATTGCACCTTTTTTTTAACCAATTTATTTTCTTTTGACTTTGTTGACAGTATTAAGTTACAAGACCCTGCAGAATCTGATTCTTTTCTTAGTCTAGACTGAGCTCTTGCCACTCAAAGATTTCCTATTGAACAATTACAGATCCAAAGCAGGGCATTGCTAATAAACCTGCCTCACAATACTGAGGAATCCCAGACTCTGGAATGGTTCAAGCAGGCACCAACATTTATCTGACAGGAATGTTATGTGGAGGACAGGGAGATTGGATTAGAAGGTACTAGACTTCCTTCCAATTCTCAATGAAGTCCATGGTGCTAGAAAGTTTGTTTGGAGTCATTTTTTGGAGTCTTTCAGAATGAGCATTTTTTAGTCCCTTTCATGGTCTGTGGTTTCTTGCATTTATTATAGGGGAGTTTTTTTCCTTGGCTGTGATTTAAACCCATGTGGCCCTCTGGAAAGAAAAGAGGTTGGAGACATAGCTTGGGCTATGGCCAATATCCCCCATTCCCAACACACACACACACACACACTTCTGCCCTTGAAAGTCCCAGCACCCTCCCTGGTACAAGTGGGAAATGAGGAAGAGGTTTGTGTAATGTGTGAGGCCTCCACAGGCTGTTGTGGGATCACCTGTTGATCAGTCAGAACACAGTGTATCCCCCTTCCCAGCACACATGCAGTGTGTTTGCTTTCTACTTCCCCCCTGTTCTGTTTACACCATGACACTCAATAAATAGAAAATGGTGGTAGTCATAATAATAGTTGGGTGCCTCAAAAAACAAACCCTTGAGTGAAACCAGCACTAGTAGACTCCAAACAACTGTCATGTTTCAGGCGCCCAGAGCGAGCTCGCTATTTGGTGGCCAATGACCTTTCCATGAGAGCCCGCTCTTGAGTGTTACTGGAGGAGAACCAACCGCTTTCCCAGAGTGCACATGGTGGCTTCCGACAGCTGTGTCTGCCCAACTGTTTGAGGTCACCTCTCTATTTAGTCCATGGACTAGATCTGAGAAAACACAAAACAACAAACTCTAAACTGTAACCATGACATGGCAATGAAAATGGCTTGTTTGCTTAGATCTTGGGAATGCTTCATAGAGGCCAGGCTGAAGGCTGAAAGGGGTGGCTAAGCCAAAGATTTGGGGTACCCATTTCTAAATTAAGGACTTCAAAAGTCTGGATTAGGTTAGCATGAAAATTCTTCAGACCTGGCCTTCCTCCGCTGGGCCACTGACTGGGGGAGAGGCCAGCGAAGAGAGCGAAGATCTTCTGACATGCTGGTACAGTATAGCAGTAAGGGACCCAGAGTGTTTCTGGAGAACAGCCTCCTAGTTCTGGCTCTACTCTGGCCAAGACATTTTATTTCTAGCCTTAGTTTATGTCAGTCTGCCCATCTGCATAAAGGGAGGGTTAGATTTCTTTAGATGATCCCTAAAGCCTTTTCTGGTCTCTCATTTTAAGAGTTCCGTTAACCTTTACAAAGTTAAATAGAGACCAGAAACTATCCAGGAGCCCTTAACTTCATCCATAAATAGGGCATATAAACATTATTTGAAATGTCCTTTGTGAATTTTTTTTTAAAAGATTTTATTTATTTATTTGACAGAGAGAGACACAGTGAGAGAGGGAACATAAGCAGGGGGCATGGGGGAGGGAGAAGCAGGCTTCCCACCGAGCTGGGAGCCCAATGCGGGGCTCGATCCCAGGACCCTGGGATCGTGATCTGAGCCGAAGGCAGTTGCTTAACGACTGAGCCACCCAGGCGCCCCACCTTTGTGAACTTTATATAGATTTTGCCACTCCCTGAATCACATTTGTTAGACTTTGTACACTGAAGAGAGTTAGGGAGATGGTAGGATTTCATGACTCCATTCATTGGAGCAGAGGAAGTTTGACAAGTTGGAACCATAACAGATACTGATATCAGTGTTGTCACTGATAACAGAAACAAATATGTATTGAATATTCACAATAAGTGAGGAACTTACTATGCCAGGAACTTGGTGAAAAGCAAAATCAGCTTTGGGGTGCCTGAGTGGCTCACTCAGTAGAGCATGCGACTCTTGATCTCAAGGTTGTGAGTTCAAGCCTCACACTGGGCATGGAGCATATGTAAAATAAAAAAAAAATTAAAAAACAAACACAAATAACAAAATCAGCCTTATGCCCAACAGGCTTATCGTCATTATAGAGGTAAGATGTAAATTTTAAAAAACAAGGTAAAACACAGAGGGAGTAGCATTTTGTGGATTTCGATTGAAAATGGGATCAGTTGCTTTGTGGATGTGGAGAGCACTGACAGGAGTCTTTTTTTTTTTTTTAAGATTTTATTTATCTGTTTGTTTGTCAGAGAGAGAGCACGAGCAGGGGAAGCAGCAGGCAGAGGGAGAAGCAGGCGCCCCGCTGAGCAAGGAGGCTGATGCCAGACTCAATCCCAGGACCCTGGGATCATGACCTGAGCCAAAGGCAGATGCTTAACTGAGCCATCCAGGCGTCCCCTGACAGGAATCTTGAAGGAGGAGACCTCAGTGCAGAGGAGGTGGGAACTGCTCCAAGTCAGAAGGACATAAGTAAGGGCTCACAAGTGCCATGTTTTTGAGACAGTGAGCAGATGAGCCTCTAAAAAGCAGGACCAGTAAAAGCAAGTGGACAGTAGTTTCAGCTGAAAGAGGTTCAAGGTGTTGGCAGACACTGATAGTTGCCTACCCAAATATCTTTTCTTTTCTTCCTTCTTAGTAACCTAACCCTGATTTTTAGCCGAGCTTCTTGCTGCTCAGAATTAAAGATTACATGTTCCAACCTTTTTTGCAGTTTGAGGTCTGTGGATGAGTTCTGGCCAATGAAATATAAGCAGAAAAGTTCTGGGGGACTCTGGGAAGGTGCAGGATTGTATTCCCCCTTTCTTCCTGTGATTTGGAATGCAGATGAGATGGCTGGAGATCTAGCAGCCATCTTAGACCGGGAGGATGACTTGAGAATGGGTATCATGTGTTAAAGTTTATAGAGAAGAAAAAGAGGAGGCTGGGTCATTAATAATGCTTGGAAGCTGCATACTAGCCCAAGGCTGCTTATCTTTAGACTTGTTTTACATGAGAATTTCAAGGTACAGTTATGTAGTATTTTGTGTGTGTGTGTGTGTGTGTATCTCCTATTTGAAGAAGAACCAGATTGTGGTAAGTATGGGATTCCAGAATAAATTGTTTGGATATAATCCTTTAGAAACTAGGAAACCCTATAGATTTTAAATCAATCTATAAATTATATTTGGGGCATCTAGTGTACATCAGACACTGCTAGATGTTGGAGAGATGTTATGCTGACTTTCTGAAGTCCACAACACAGCAATGCTTTTGTTTATCTAAAGTACAGCTTCCTCTATAGTAAGATACCCATGTACTTTGGCTCATCATATACCTTTAGAAAAAATAGCCTTGATTATGCTTTTACTGCCGAAGAGCACCTAGAATATGCCAAATTCATGAGAATGTTTGGCTGAGGTGGGGAGGCTGGAGCATTTGAAGCATTTAAGCATTAATATCTTTAACGTTTGCTTAAAAAATAAACTGGGAGCAAATTTAACAACTCCCCTCACCTTTGCCTCAACACACATGCCCTAAGCACTGAATCAAAAGTGGGGCTGCTGCCTCATACCTGATTTTCTAATCAGCTTCCAGGTGAGGCCTATGCTGCCAGCCTGTAGACCACTTAAGAGAAGTGTCTGGAAAATGTAATTAATCCTAAGGAGTGCTTTTATTCAGCTTCTCATGGACTCTGTGCCAGCCAGGATGATACCCAAGGCACAGTAAGGAAAACACTGATGACTATGGAATATTTTTGCTGCTTTGCTGCTAAGAATGTGGCATCTCCAGGCTGGCAATCCATTCTATCTTTAAATACTCTTTGTAGTAGCAATTTAAATTTTTTTTAATTTGAGTAGTTAACATATGTTACATTAGTTTCAGGTCTACTACATAGTTTCAGGTGACCAACTCTATACATTTTGCTATGCTCACAAGTGTAAGTACAGTAGCACTTTCTAGTAAAGTTCATGATGAAGATGATGTTAATGATGTTAGGAACAATCATGATAGCTAACCTTTCTTTGAGTATTTACCATGTGTCAGATACCATGAAAAGTATTATCTAATTTAATGCTAGCAGTGAATCTGTACCCTAAGTACTATTATAGTCTCCATATTTCCCATGAGGAAACTGACTCTTGGAGAAGCTCAGTAACTTTCCCAAGGTCATGGCAAAGTTCACAGTAGCAATGGCAAATATATCCCTGTTTCTTTAAGGTTAGTGGGTCCGCTCTATCACCTCAGCCAGGTGCAAGCTGGTTGCTGAGCAGGGATTTTTAGGCTAACGGGAGGACTTATCTGGCTATTTCAGAGAAAAGGACATCAATTTCAACTCCCTGGCTTTTGAGGACATTTTGATAGTGCCCTTCAAGCTTGCTCTCTGTAGTGATGTTCTTTTTAAATACATCAGAGGGAGAGAGCTAAAATGAGAAATACATGTAACTTACCTTTGAAAGGCAAACCTAAACTCCCTGTTTGTAAATCTATCTCCTTTCTTAAAGATTCAAAATGAGTGCATTTGGGATACGAAGATATAAACTTTTCCTCCTGAACCACGGATGAGTCATAGTGACTTTACGAACTGATGATTCAGCAAAGTGACTCAACAACGGATGACAGTAAGTGAGCCATTCAAGATGTCTTAGCGTCTCGAGGTTGCAACGAAGGCACATGGGGTGCGGAGGTCCCCCCATGTTCCTAATCAGACGTTGTGCAGTCGTCTTCTGGATTCTTTGAGTTACAAGAACTGCAGCCTCACTGTGCAGGCGACTCCACATTTTCAGACAGCTCTAGTGACTGGAACGTCTCTCCTTGTATTAACCCGAAGTCTACATCTCTGTAGACTACCCTTGCCCTCCCTTGAGCCTTATTCTGCCCTTGGGAGCCACTCAGTTTCTGTCTAACTCTCTTCCATATAACGCTAACCTATGGCTCTGTTTCCAAGTTCCAGCTTTGAGTTGTCTGCCTCTGATCAAAAAATAACACTCTGTGTGTGTGCGTGTGTGTTGGGGAAAGGAAGGAGAAAAGCCGAAGTCAGGTAACTATTCAAGGACCATCTGGCTAACTCTGGTACCTGAACATGCATGTTTGAGTCCACCTTTGCTAAGTGCTAACTGGGCTTGTTCATTCTAAAGGAGGTTTTGCCCAGTGAGCTCCAGCCTGGAACATCCAACTGTTCTTTCTGTTGCCGCTGAGTTATCACATGAGGGAGGATGAGAGTGACTCCTGGGAAAGGCAGGTGCCTTTGAGTTTGTCTCAGTCCTTGGAACCCTCAGAGGATGGGTTTCCAGATGAGCCATTGTTCTAGAAAGCGCCCCCTCCGCCCAGACTCCCCTCAACCCTCCAGCACGTGGACCCTAAGCTCTGACTCAGAGGTAGGGTCGCTGCCACAATGCTGATGAAGGAGACTCAGCAGCTTGTTAAGAATCTGGGGGGCCAGACTGCGGCAGTGCCAGACACATCCACCAGTGAGGGGGATGCCCGAAGGGGGTCCCGCACGCTGGTACAGAAAGTTCAGTGCGGGAGCCCAGCCAAGCATGTAGGAAAAGCACTCTGGTGTCAGCGCTGCAGCTAGTTAGCAAAATCCCACCCCTTCTCTGATGGCCAGTGTCTTCATCTGTCGAATCTGAGTACGAATGCCTGCCTTGCGGGCTTTGGCTCCTGAAGTTTGCTAGGTAGCTCTTCACTTCCTTTCTCGGCCCTATCTTTGAATGTTGAGGCAGGAAACCACTTACTAAATATCATTTACTTGAGATTTCCCTTGCAGTTCATTGGAAACAAAAGGAGAGACAGAGACAGAGAGAGGAACAGAGAAAAATCTCAGATCTGAAAGGATTGGGACCCCCAGACTTGTAGCCCCGGGTTCTGCTGTGAACTGGCTGTGTGGCCTTAGGGGAAAACATTCTACCTCCCTGAGTAGGCCTCATTTTCCTCATTTCTACCATGAATGTCATCAACGAGGAAGTAATTTCTGGTATTTTATAGTACACAAAAATTCTGACTCGTTCTCACTCATTCAGGATTATTGCATACCTTTCACATGCCAGGAACGACCCTGAGGTCCCTGCTTTCCAGGTGTCTGTGTCCTGGGGAGAGAGAGATAATAAATAGACAAATCCATGGCAAGGGTCAGATGGTGACAAGCACCACGATGGGAAACAAAGCAGGGCAATGTGATGGAGACCGATGTGGCTGGTGGGTGCTGGCTTATACACTGTGGGAGGCTAGTGCTGTTTGAGCAGAAAGCTTAATGACGGGAGGAAGGGAGCCCAGACTATCTGGGGGAAGAATGTTCCAGGCAGGGAGCCACAGCAGGTCTGAAGCCTGGAGCTCCCAGCAAGAAGGCCAAGGGACTGGAGCCCACTCAGTGTGGGAGAGGTGAGCTGAGGCGGACAGGTGGGAGGCGGATGGAGGAGACAGGAGGGCTTTCATTCTGTGTCAGTTCTCAGAACTGTAGTTCAGTCTGTGCGTGACCCACGTCCCATGTGGTGAGAGGGGAGAGGTGGGGGCTGTCTGGGAGGAGGAGGGGCAGGCAGGCATGGTAGGGCTTCTTGGGGAACTTGGGGGCTCATGACTGAAGGAAGGAGGCTGGAAAGGGGATGCCTTCCAGTTCATCTCGTATTTTCAAACTCTGAACTCAACGATGTAGAACAATGAGGAGAGAAACCCTGAATTCCTGTGTATTTCCTCCTCGAGTGAGAACATAGAGATAATTGATGTCAATGCCTGTGCTTTGTCTCTTGGCTTACTTTTAAAGTATTTGCAAAAACTGAATCGTTATGTGTTGTGCAGACAATTGTTCTCATATTATCTTCCAAAACCGTTATTTGATAAAACCTTTTGAAAGCAAAGTAGAAGAAAAAGCCATGAGTTTCCTGGCCTTGATTTCTCCCGAGGGAGGGGTGGTGTGGCGTGGCTATGGGGGCTGATATAAGTGGACATCTACTTTCCAGAAGGGGTACAGGCAAGTTCAAGTCCTCTAAAACAAATAAAAGAAATAGTAAAAAGTAAACCGAGACATGAATAAGAAAAGCCAGACTGGGACTGGATCCCTGAGTCTAAAGCAAAGGGCAAATACAAATGATCAGCATTCCTGAGCTCCTTCTCCCCGGCACCTCTCCTGGAAGTCCATCAAAGAGGGAGGCTCCAGAGGGTGAGCCGCAGGAAAGAGGGGAACAGCAGACAGAGGCCCACTCCCAAATGCGCCCCACAGAATCTGGTAGACTTGGATCAGAACTTCCTTTCCACAAGTAATAGTGACCCTCTGGCCATCTTAGAAAAGTCTGCCGGGGACATCCAGCCCAAAGGTCACAACTAAGACCCTTCCCAAGGTGACTGATGTGGACCACACTGTACATGGATCCCACTTCCTGACTCAGAACCCTCCAAACACATAACACAGACTAACTGCATCTGTGCCTGCCATGTATTCTTTTTTTTTTTTTTTTAAGATTTTATTTATTTGACAGAGAGAGTGCACAAGCAGGGGAGTGGCGGGCAGGGGTGAAGCAGGCTCCCCGCCGAGCAGGGAGCCCAATGCAGCACTCGATCCCAGGACCCTGGGACCATGACCCGAGCTGAAGGCAGACGCTTAACCGACTGAGCCACCCAGGCGCCCCCTGCTATGTATTCCCAACCGGTTCCTTGCTGATCTCCTCTGTCTCTCCCTTCCAGCCTCCTTGGCTTGGCTTCTGCTGGAATAGGTCAGGCCCATTCCTCGCTTGGGGCCTCTGTGCATTTGCTGTGTCCTCTGCCTGGAAGGGTCTCCCTCAGACGCTCACATGGCCCACTCTCTCCTTTCACGGAGGGCTGTGCTCCAACTTGACCTCATCACAGAACTTCCGGGGCTCCCCCAGACAGCTTGCGTGGCAGCCCTTCCCACTCCTGTTAGAAGACTGGCCTGGCTCTGCTCTGTCTCCCTCACAAGAATGTAAACTCGGGAGGGCAGAGACTTTGTCCCTTCATCATTGTCATACCCATGTCACAGTTCCTAGCAGAGTTGACACTTGATAAATATTTGCTGGATGAATGCTCTGAGTTGTGGGGCAGAGTCCTGCTTGCTGGCCCAACTAGTGTCTCAGTACAAGCTTGGTTCATGTGCCTACAGATATCATTCCCATTGATTGTATCCCCGGGTTGTGTGTGGGGTGTGTGTGTGTGTGTGTGTGTGTGTGTACATGCATGCATTTGAGTGTTAAGAATAGTTCTAATAAATTGCTTTTTTTTAACTTCTGAAAATTGTAAAAAAATAGGCATGTTTGCAAGTTCAGGGGCCCATTTGGCCAGCAAATAGAGGAAAACTCTAAAACTTGAGCCTCGAAGCCCTGTGCTAGAGCTCAGGGAGGGAAGCTGGCACGCCTTCCTGCTGCCTCACCCCGTGGGCACACAGAGGGGATGCTGTTTAGGACAGGCCTGGCCTCTGGGCAGTGCTGAGGACGGATCGCAAAGAGATCCTGCTAGTGACAGGAGCTATGACTTATTGACTCAGATCTCTTTAGGGCCTTCATAACTCCCATGCAGCCCCAAGACCTCTGTGGCTTCACTTACATTAGGTTGGGAGTGTTTGATTGTTTTTTTGTTTGGTTTCTCTGTTCACATGAAGCATTTAAAGGTCATGAAAGAACCTCAAGACCTCTGAGTTCTCTTCACCTGGCTTCCTCTCTCTTCCCTGGGGCAGTGGGAGGGAGAGGAGCCTGTGCTGATGAAATCCCTGGAGGCAGTATCAGGAGGAGGGTGGGCACCTGTGTGGTGTTCTCATGGCTCTCACTGAGTAGGTCTTTGTGGTCTGGCTTGCATTCATAAGCACTGACATCATTTAGCATCTGCTAATCCAAAATGCACTAAGCACATACATTTTAAACCTCTGAGGTCATTCAATGACTCTTTACTGAATGCCTGCTATCATGCATTAAGACAAAAAATCAAATTCTGCCTTGCTTTTTCAAGAGCTAAATTCCAGTATGTAAAGGAGGGGGAAATGCAGCAATTCTGTGGTAAGCTGGTACTGAGGGAGCCCCCAGGGGCTCTACAACCACTGGGGTTCCAAAGGCCAAGATCAGAAAACCTCTGGGCAAGAGTAGTTTTAAATGTTAAAAAAAAAAAAAAAAGTGTTCTTTTCAGGTCTATATGAAGAGTTGATTTTAAGTAACATGCCTCTAATTTTTTTGTTTTTTAAAGATTTATTTATTTGAGGGGGCGCCTGGGTGGCCCAGTCGTTAAGCGCCTGCCTTCGGCTCAGTTCATGATCCCAGGGTCCTGGGATCGAGCCCCGCATCAGGCTCCCTGCTCAGCGGGAAGCCTGCTTCTCCCTCTCCCTCTCCCCCTGCTTATGTTCCTGCTCTCGCTATCTCTGTCAAATAAATAAAATAAAATCTTAAAAAAAAAAAGATTTATTTATTTGAGAGAGTGAGTGTGCGAGCATGGGGAGGGGCAGAGGAAGAGGATCTCAAGAAGACTCCCTGCTGAGCTTGGAGCCCGACACTGGGCTCGATGAAGGGGATGCAGGGCTCCATGCGGGGCTCTATTCCAGAACCCTGAGATCAGGACCTGAGCCGAAACCAAGAGTCAGAGGTTTAACTGACTGAGCCACCCAGGTGCCCCACATGACCCCAGTTTAAACCAGTCTGGTTAACCCTCTGGCAAACTACTGACATTCCCACTGCTTGGTAGGTAGACAGAACTGAGTGTTGATTTAGAGAAAGGAAGGACTTAAACTAACCAAGTTTTGCATCTAAAACACTAGGGCGCTCGAGTATGCGTCTAGATGAGTCAGAATCCTCTAGATTTTCTGGCATCATATTGCTCAAATCATATTAGGCTATCACGATTCTGACCATTGAACATGAGGTATGTTTACTGTGGTGTGGTCAGTTTAGTCAGTGGCAGGAAATATTTTTCTTTTTGGCAACTGATTTGAAGGTTAGCTGCCCCGAGTAGCTGGATTTTCTGGATCTTTTCTCAGGCAATATGGGAAACAGATGGTGAGCACATAGTCATTCTCTTTCCCATCTGATCATCTGGGCAACTATTGAGGTTGACAGGATGGTTCCAATGTTCAAGTCACGATGGTTCTGTTAGAAATAATTCAATTTGCATCTAAGGATAAATAACAAAATACAACTGTTCCTAAGTGAGGTATAAATTGGATATCTTTGAAGTAATACACTTTGAAGAATTTAAAATGTCCAGCACTTTTGAAAACACATAATCTTTAATGAGTTGATTTTTGTTTTACCATTAGTTTTCCTTTTGTTTTGAATTTCATCTTTACGTAGCTGACATGTTTGATGATATCATGATTATTTCCAAACAAACAGATGCATATTCAATAACCATTGTATTAGCCTCATTGTAAAGGTCATCATGTATCAAATCAAATGCTGTTGACACCAACATCAGAAATTTATATACATGCCCACACACGTACATGTCTGTGTATGTGTTCACACATACATGTGCTTAACGTACGGAGAGGGAGAAACACTGAATTATAGCTTATATCACCCAAATATATACTTAACACCGAAGTGATACTCATTTTTAATTTTAAGGAGTTGTTTCCCAGGCAAATCAGTAAGGTGTGCCTATTGTCTATAACTTACTTTTAAAAAGACCCAAAGGCCAAGTGTGTAGCTCAGGGCCGCTCAGAGGTTAGATAAAGGCTGTGTGGTCAATGCCGTGTCCCAGGTCCCATGGTGTCCTTCAGGCCCATTTGCTGCCACCCTGGTTTCTCACACCTGGCACCTGGCACCTTTGCATACCTACTAAGTTGGAAAGTAGTTCAATACTTAAGGGCTGGAGGCTGGAGTTGGACCCGCAGGCAAATCCTAGAGGTTCTTTGAGATTTTTTCGTTCATTCAAACAAGCAACTATTGAGCAACTGCTCTGTTCTGAGTTACAGGTGAATCCACACACACCACTGCTCTTCAGAGCCTAGTGAGGGATGACATAATGCCATGCAGGGGACCCTGTTCTCACAGGTGCCTTGGACCATCTAACAGAGGCTGTGAAAACAGGGAAAATGTAACTTCATGTAATAGTTTCCTAGGGCTGCTATAACAAAGTACCACAAACTGGATAGCTTAAAACAACAGAAATTTATTGTCTCCCGGTTCTGGAGGCTGGAGGTCAGAAATCCTGGTGGCAGCAGGACCATGTTGCCTTTGAAACCTGGAGGGGAGAATCCTGTCTTGCCTTTTGTTTGCTGCCAAGCCTTGCCTTTCCTGGGCTTGTCAAGGCAGCCCTTGAATCTCTGCATCCGTCCTCACATTGTCATCATCTCCTCATGTCTCTCTCCACGCGGTGTTCTCCATGTGTCTCCTCTTCTCGGAAGGACACCAGTCACACTGTATCGAGGGCCCGCCCTATTCCGGTATGACCTCATCTTCACTAATGACATCTTCAAGGACCCTAGTTCCAAATAAGGTCACTGTCTCTGCTCCTGGGAGTTAGGACTTCAACATACGTTTTTGGGGGACGTAATTCCACCGCAAACACCATTTCATTCTGTAAAATTAATATAAAGCTTGAGGAGATGACCATGCCTACCCTGTTCCACTTCCTCTTTGGAAATTCTTGATCTATTAAAAAATAATTTTTAGGGGTGCCTGGGTGGCTCAGTCAGTTAAGTGCCTGCCTCCAGCTCGGGGCATGATCCCAGGGTTTTGGGATCGAGCCCCACATCGGGCTCCCTGCTCAGCGGGAAGCCTACTTCTCCCTCTCCCTCTACCTGCAGCTCCCCCTGCTTGTGCGCTCTCTCTCTGTCAAATAAATAAAATCCTTTTTTAAAAAAAATAATTTTTAGAAAATGTTGTAGCAGGACTGGCAACATTATAAACATGGTAGAACACTAAATGTTTTCAGTCAACAAAAGAATTTATAACACAAGATAGAGTGTGATAGAGTTATGTTATTCACAAGATGATGACAGAATTTACTTAAAAATCTTTATAGTATATTCTGGGAAGTGGGATCCAAGTGTTAATTTTCCTGATGAATGGTGGTTTATTTTAATCCCATCAGTTTATCCTGGTCAGCGATTATGTCACCTCATTAGACATAACTTCAGACACCTACTCCTGAGGCTTTTGGTGAAAATGAGACTGGGCCACGGGGCCCGGCCTCCCCACATAGCATGCCCCCTCTTTGGAAAGAAGCCACTTTTTTTCTTCTTGAAGCGTGCGCAGTTCCTTCCCCTCTATCTGCTGAGCCACGTTGCTCTGGAACAGCACTGCTCATGCCCTCATGCCCCTGACTCCCAGTAGAGCCGGCTGCTCTTGCCCGCTCCTTGTCTGCACCCGGCCTGCTCTCTGCCAGAGGAGGGGCGTGCTCCAGCCAGCCCGCAGGTGGCTGCTATTTGCAGCAGTGAGCTCCCCGGGCAACACTGTGCTGGCCCCGGATCTTAAGCCTGTTTGCTCTTGGTCAGTGACCTAAAGAAGGCTCAAGGGCTCAAGACAATTTTCTAAGTGCTGCAAGCGTTCTCCTGAGACACTGCGATTGCTCCTATAATATATTCCCCACCTTTTGATGGAGAGGGATTGCTTTGCCCGACCACATTGCTATTGCCCCAGAGAAATGATAGTAATAACCACCAGTTACTGAACACTTACCGTGGGTTAGGCACTGTGCTCAACTTGCCACATGACTTCTCTCATTTAGCCTACACAAAATCTGAGGAGGCTGGTGCAGACATCAAAGTCATGTTAGGGGTAAGGAATCCAAGGCACAAAGTAGGTGGGCTACTTGTCCAAGGTCACGCTGTTGGTATCTTTGCAGAGCCACTCACACGCAGGTGCTCTGACCCGAGGGACAAGCCTGGTCCATTCTAGCCACCTCTGGAGGACAGTGGATAGATGACCAGTGAACGGGTAGATGGATGGGTGGATAAGAGAGCAATAGATTGACCTCTGCACAGTGAACACAGCTGGCCTGCCCTAGGCTATCTCAAGCCCTTCAGATAATGTCACATACCTAAGTCACAGACATGCTCTGAGGCAGTAGCACACCGGGGTTGAGAGTCTGGGCTGTGGGGTGACACAAACTGTCTTTGAATTCCAGTTCCATCACTTCCAATTTGTATAACCATGGGCGAGTTTTTTCCATGTCTGCTTGCCTCCGTTTTCTCTCACATAGAAATGGGGGAGATTATCATAGTATCTTTCTCATGGAATGTTAAAAGGATTAAATAAAATGATGCCTGTTAAGTGCTTAGGTTAGGGCCTGGCAAATAACAATGCTCTCTAAATGCTGGCTAATGTAACTATTACAATTATTGAACAACCATACTTTTGTCTTGTACTTTGAAGCTTTTAAAGCTTATTAAAAGCGTTTTCTCATTTGAGGGGCACCTGGCTGGCTCAGACGGAAGAGCACGGGACTCTTGATCTTGGAGCTGTGAGTCTGAGCCCCACGTTGAGTATAGAAATTATTAAATAAATAAGTGAACCTAAAAAGAAAAAAAAGTTTTTTCATTTAAGCCTCAACCAGCCCCATTTATCTCTAGTTCTCAGAGGGAGAATTCATCTCGAAGAGTTTAGGTACATAAGAAATCCTAGAGCCAAAGATAATAAATGCAGAAAGGGCTGGAAGCCCCAAGGCCTGACTTGGCCCTGAGGGGTAAGACCTTCCCTGAGGAAGTGTTAAGAGTAGAGAAAAATCCAGCTTTGGCCCTTCCCTCTTCTCACTGATGTAGCCCTAGTTACTTTAGGCTGTAGATCCCCTCCAAGGTTTGATGTTGCCTTACAGGGTTGTCCTTTACATTCCTGTGGTTTGTTTAGAGGGGCACTGGAGAAGCCGTGAAGACCCTAAGGAATGAACCTGTGTGAGAGAGATTCCAGTCTTTGAGCAGATGAATGGAGGGTAGGCTATGGCTACTTTGGTATGTCTGTGGTCTAGGAGAATTAGGCAGGCAGGTGCCTGCACTCCCAAATGGATTTGCATGCAGATCCTAAGGACCTCATATTTACATTCACAGTGTGGGCTGCAAGGGAAGCGTTTGAGGTGCTGGGGATGTGACACACTTGCATTTTACACATGCAAACCTAGTGGTTGCTGGAGAATAGGTGGGAGGCCTGCAATGGGGAGGCTGCAGGGATAATCCAGGTGAGCAATGCTGACTTGAGGCAACGGAGGAGAAAAGACGTTGACGTGAGAGAGATTTACGAGGTAGCAGTGACAGTTTAAACAGACTGAATAGATGTGGAAGATGAATGGGAACTGGAGTAGGAAATTTTTACAGCCAGACTGGGGGGAGGCGTGACAGGAAATACTTCCTACAACAGTAGTTCTCAAACTTCTAGCATGCTCAGATTTTGTGGACTACTTGGAAGGCTTGTGAAAATACAGATGCTAGGTCCTACCCAAGAGTATCTGATTCCAGAGGCTGGAGCAAGACTCCAAATTTACATTTCTAGCAAGTTCCTGGGTGATCCTCATGCTGCTGGTCCTGGGACCACACTTTGAGAACTACTATCCTAGAGAATAATATAGTTACACGTTGACGTAACTTCTAGGAAAGATTTAGACATCGAGTAGCTGAGAAGATGGAGGACAGAACCTCAGGTAGGCTGAAAGGCATTGGCAAGGCAGTAATACGAGACCATGACTTGTCCATAGAGTGGCCTCTTGAGAACCTAAGCATGGTGAAAGTGAGACTTCCTTTTATAACCAGGCCCCTTTGCAGTATTACCTGTTTTTGAGAACTTCCCTTCCTCATGTTGTGAAATGGCTATTGGATATAATGAGTGGTTTTTTTTTTAAAGATTTTATTTATTTATTTGAGAGAAGAGAGAGAAAGAGAGCACGAGTGGGGAGAGGAGCTGAGGAAGAGGGAGAAGCGGACTCCCCGCTGAGCAGGGAGCCCGACGTGAGGCTCGATCCTAGGACCCTGAGATCATGACCTGAGCTGAAGGCAGACGCTTAACTGACTGACCCACCCAGGTGCCCCGGATATAACGAGTCTTAGTGTGGTTTTCCCAAATGCAGATGCCCAAGAAGGATGTAAGTGGAAGTACCTTAAGAAGTACAGGCAGCTCCAGGAGAGAAAGGCATGTTATGCAGGAAGGGAAAACACAGCTACTAGGCCACAGGTAAACTGGAATTGGTGCAAAGCACATGCCTCAAAATTAGCCCAACCCAGGTGGGAGGGAACTGGCATATTTGTACAAAAATTCCCAACAGTTGGTGGTATCTGGTGACAGAGGTGGTGTGGTAGTTCTTTGGCACTTCTGGTCTCAGCTTGCTGGGCAGTACAGCTTTCTGTAGTCCTGATGAAAAGAGCCTCAGTACAGAGATGCAGATGGCAGCTTTAGAAGTGGTGGAATACAGTCAGAGGGCTAAGGCAGAGACTGGATCCCGATAGAGCACCACCTGGGGTAACCTCTAGCTAAATACCAATAATGGGCCCTGATAAGGCTCCTGGTCTGGGCCTTTGGGCAACATGGCAAAGCAATAAGTAGCCTTGTGATTCTGTGTTCATTTCCATCTTGTGCATCTGGAGAAAGAGAAAGTCAGTAAGGTGAATTGATGTGGAGTAGGGGGAAGGATTCCTCTTGGTTTTCTAAGGATGCCAAGTATTTGGCCTCTGAGAATAGTACATTTTAGAGTTAATATTCTCTACCCATTCCTTACATGTAGAACTTCTTTCTTCTTTCTTTCTTTCTTTCTTTCTTTTTCTTTCTTTCTTTTCTTTCTTTCTTTTCTTCCTTCCTTCCTTCCTTCCTTCCTTCCTTCCTTCCTTCCTTCCTTCCTTCCTTTCCTTCCTTCCTTTTTCTTTCTTTCTTTCTTTCTTTCTTTCTTTCTTTCTTTCTTTCTTTCTTTCTTTCTTTCTTTCTTTCTTTCTTTTCTTTCTTTCTTTCTTTTCTTTCTAGATTTTATTTATTTATTTGAAAGAGTGAGTGAGAGAGAGAGCATATGAGCAGGGGCAGAGGGAGAGGGAGAAGCAGGGCCACTGAGCAGGGAGCCTGATGCAGGGCTCAATCCCAGGACCCTGGCTGGGATCATTACCTGAGCCAAAGACAGATGTTTAACCGACTGAGCCACCTACCCACCCCTGTAGGACTATTCTTTACCTATTCCCTATCTGTAGAAATATTCTCTGCTTATTCCAAAAAGTAGAAGTTACAGACTGCTAAAAGGGTTAGGATTTTGTGTTGGATATTCACTTGAGATTAACACATTACTAGTTTATCTCGTAGTTTCTCACTATTACTTTTTCCTGAAAATACCATGACTTGGGTAATTCTTTATTCTTCCCTGAAAGTCCTATATTCCTGGGCATCTAAAGTAGATTTGCATTTTACTTTCAGTCCCTCCCAGTCTCTACAACCTTGGATTCATTTTGAGATCAGTTGGAATGATATTCTGTCACCATTCGGAGTTAAGCAAAATGACAAAGAAACCAAATGTCTTTGCTACTTGTTAAGCTCCCGGGGTGATTGAATGAGGCATACCCATAACCAATCAAGAAATGTACTAATCACATTGGAGGGTTTTTTATTGCTTTTCACAAAAAGCAAAAGGAAACAGCAGTAGGCATTTTCTAGGTTAAAAGTCAGTATTAACCCCACTGACTCCTGGGGTATCTCTAAAGTACATCAAAATGCCTCTTGAGTGTTTTCCTGTCCAGAGAAATTATTAAGTATTGTTTAGCT
The DNA here is from genome assembly GCF_029215605.1 of Mirounga angustirostris. Taxonomy (NCBI): domain Eukaryota; kingdom Metazoa; phylum Chordata; class Mammalia; order Carnivora; family Phocidae; genus Mirounga; species Mirounga angustirostris. The sequence goes on along the minus strand of NW_026991711.1, from coordinate 118,045,688 downwards.
TTAAGCTTTTTTTAAAATAAAAATCAGGACTGTCATTTATATTTGTTAAATTAAAAAAAATATACCATTGCTTTATAATGTAATGGCTTAAAAATAGTGTATTTTGGGGGTAAATACCCAGTAAAAAAAAAAAAGGTGTAAAATATTTTTTCTTGGAGGTCAAATTGGTCTTGTGTGAAAGTTACTCCATGTCAATCTTCAGCTATAAATTCATCCTGAGACCCAAGATATGGGACATCTATTTATGGAGGCTTAGCTGTGGTGCCTGTCACTCGGCAGCCCAGCCAGGCAGTAGAGAGGTCAAGGTCTGAAGTGAACCTCACATACGGGCAGATATTTCATGCCATGACAGAGCTGAAAGGGTTGGACAGCTCACTCATTTTACAGATGAGGAAAATGAGTCCCAAAGCAGAGGAGTGATTTCCAAGGGTAACACATTTTTCAGTTGTAAACTGAATGGCACGCAGGTGGGAGATAGGGAGCATGGTAAACAGACTCTCTCTTCCCAGCCTTGGGTGCCAGTTTCTTTCTGTGCCCATCCCAAGCATTTGGGTTTGGACCAAGGCAGATCTGGAGTTGCCACTCTGGACAAGTGTTAATGTAGGGATTCACGAACTGTATTTTATGGGATGAAACTGACTGATGTTACTTAAAGATTCTGTTTTGTGGTTATGTAATTTTTAGGCATGCAGTGTGAAACAAAAGAAGCCAGCCACTTTGTGTCTGTCTTGGAGCTATCACAACTGAATGTGCCTGCAAATCTCAGAGAAGGGTTATCATGCTCTGCATTTCCCACACTTGTTGGCAATGGAACCCTCTTCTCATGGACCAAGTTGTGAGACTAATGATTCTCAAGAATTCATATTGGGAAAAGTCAGTCCCAATTCCCTTGTTTACTTATGAGGAAAGGAAGCCAAAAGAGGCTTTATGGGACCAGGTTTCCATTTTGGAAAATAGCTGTCCTCAAGTTTAACCAAGTCCCAGATCATGCCCATTCTGGGCAGTTGTCTACTGAAATAATAATTCCAAAAGTACACCAAGCTAGGCTTTGGTTTGAATCTGAGGTTATCTGTTTAACTCAGGCCCCAGTGCCATCTTGATTCTCCCTGAAGTATATCTTAGGTCACTGGAGATGAGAGAACTGGTCTAGTTTTTTGGTGACTCTCAAACCACTTACATTCAATAGGTCAGCTAGACTGTCCAGTCCGTGACGAACTGGATTTCAACAATAGACCTGTACTCCAGACATCTTCCTGGGACTAAATTGGACTTGGAAACAATGGGACGATGGTCTACTTACCTGCCCATATTTGCCATATTGTCAAACATTCCAACTTCTAATGTTATGTGACTGGCCCTGAAAATGACAAACCCTCTCATTTTCACTTTCCTCCTTGGAAAACAATCTGTTCTGGTCTTAGTGACAATGACAGAAAGACGAGTTAGGTGTTAGTTCAAGCTCTGTCAAGTGAGTTAGGCATTTCCAGATTGTTCATTACTCATGTAGAGCATTAAGAACTACTTAATCAATTTTTTTTAAAAAAGAACTATTTAATAAATCATTATCTAAGGATGGCCTAGTTGGGTTAGCTTGTCATATACAGGCCCTGATGAAATGCCTCCTCCATACAGCCTTCTCTGGCTAACCGGAAGTGATACAACAGCTTCCTCCCCAAGACCTGCTCATGTGAAGACTAATGAACATGGAAATGTATATTCAGTTTCAAAGATTGCCATCTGAGCTAGAGGAAGCTTCTCTGTTACAAATTGTGTGGCTGCCTCTATGTTCATATTGACATCCACATGTATATATACATAAATACATGTAATGAATCATTTCTGAACATTAGGCCTTATTTTTAACAACAACGTAAGGACTTATATATTCAAACTAGTATTTGAGAAGTCTTTTTCCCAGGGAAACACACACTCACACACACACACTCACACTCACACACACACACACTCACACACACACGTATGTATACACATGCACACGTACATATATAATTTGTGTAGGAGGGGACAGTTGGAGGTACTTGTGCCTTACAAGTCACACAAGATAATCAGCTTTGCTGGTTTACCTTTATATCTCAGACTGGAAACTCCTTAGAAGTCAGCAGTTTAAGGCTGGCCATTTTTGAGACCCCATTGATTTGTGAAGTAGCGCTGGAGATGGGCAATCATTTCTAGATTCTGATAATTTACTCCTTAGCAATTGAATAACTGGCATAGTGGGTTCAAAGAACCATTTTGGATTAAGCTGTGGAGAGGAGGGAACAGAAGCAAAACACAGAAAATCCTTGGCTGTTCTCACTTCAGGGCAGAGATGGAGAGACATGTTGCCTCAAAGTCAGGACTCTCCTGCAATAAAACAATGACGAGCTCACATAGAAGATAAACCTACGTCCAAGTCCCACAAGAAATCAGGGAGGGCACCTGGGTGGCTCAGTCATTAAGCGTCTGCCTTCAGCTCAGGTCATGGTCCCAGGGTCCTGGGATCAAGCCCCGCATCGGGCTCCCTGCTCGGTGGGACGCCTGCTTCTCCCTCTCCCACTCCCCCTGCTTGTGTTCCCTCTCTCGCTGTGTCTGTCAAATAAATGAATAAAATCTTAAAAAAAAAAAAAAGAAATCAGGGAAATGGGTCAGAGTATAATTTAACATTTTTAAATCTCCCTCTTCCATGTTTCTGTATTTTTCATGGGGTCTGACTTTAGGCAATATCAGTAGGAGGAGGTAGGAGTATTTAGAAAGATGAGTGTGCAACATTGGTGAAACGTACTGTGCTCGACATGGATTTTGGAATGCAGATAGCACCTGGACGGTTTGATAATTTGAGAAAGCTCTTATTCACACCTATATATCCTGCTATGTTACTGGATCTGCATGTTCCACAATTGAATATGTTTAATTTTATACTGTATAATGTGTGTTTCTGATGTATTTCCACTCTGCTAATGTGTGACTTAAAGCTCTACACTATATAGAAGAGAGTGGCAATTTGAAATGTCAGTCTGTATCATTTTCTACTGCTTAGCTAGGCATTCAGCGTCCTTCATAGCAAAGTTTCTACTCTATAGTCTTCTGTTACATCTCTACATATACCTTACTTGACCTAAACCAGATTAATCTTCATTCCCCAAATATGCCACACACCTTCCCACCTCTGTGTGATTGTTCATACTATCTATAATCCTGGAATGCTCTTCATCCTGTCATTTCTAGCTCTTTAAGTCCTATCCAAAATTTGCTCAAAATGCTGTGTCCATGCTTGGGATTCAAGATGGCTGACTGAGCACCCACATTTATTATCACCTTTCTCAAAATCCTAATGAATTTCATGAAAAAGTTAATAATAATAATAAATGATAAATCAATAATAACAAAAAAGGATCTTGATAAATAGTGTCTATTAGAAATTCTATACAAAATCTCATTTACAGTGAAAATAAATGCTTTAATATACCTAGTACTGCTTAATGGGCAAGATCTATATAAAGAAAAGATCTATATAAAGAAAACCATAAAACTTTGCTGATGGATGTAAACAAGGATCTGGATGGGAAGATTAAATAATTAAAGTATCAATTCTTGCAAAATAAATCCACAAATTCAATGCAATCATAAAAAAAATCCAAGGATAATTTTCATGAAACTTGATAAACTAATTCTTAGTACTTCTAAATGAACAAAAGCATAAAAAGCCAAGTGAACTTTAGAAGAATGAGTGCAGCTTGCCCTACAGATATCAAAACATACTAAAGAGCTATAATAATTAAAACTGCATTATACTGACTTAGGAAGAGTCAAGTAGATTAATTGAACAAGAGACTACACTTTTTAGGGAAATTGATAAGCCATTTCTAAAATTTTTATGGAAAATTTATCATCAAGGAAATGCCAAGTAAAACCACAAAATATTACCTTATACCTATCAGAATGGCTAAAACAAAAAAGACAAGAAATAACAAGTATTGGCAAGGATGTAGAGAAAAAGGAACACTCATGCACTGTTGGTGGGAATGAAAATTGGTGCAGCCACTGTAGAAAACTTGGAGAAAACACACACACACACACATATACACAATGGATATTACTCAGCCCTAAAAAAGAATGAGATTTTGCCATTTGCCAAAACATGGACAGACCTAGAGGCTATGATGCTAAGTGAAATGTCAGTCAGAGAAAGACAAATACCATATGATTTCACTTGTATCTGGATTTTAAGAAACAGAACAAACAGACAAAGCACCCCCTCTTAAATACAGAAAACCAACTGGTGGTTACCAGAGGAGAGGTGGAGGGGGGGAGGGATGAAATAAGTGAAAGGGATCAAGAGTACACTTAATGGGTTTTTAAAAAAAATTTTTTAGAGACTTTATTTATTTGTCAGAGAGAGAAAGAGAGAGCACAAGAAAGGGGAGTGGCAGGGAGAGGGAAAAGCAGTCTCCCCGCTGAGCAAGGACGGGGGGCTCCATCCCAGGACCCTGGGATCATGACCTGAGCCGAAGGCAGATGCTTAACTGACTGAGCCACCCAGGTGTCCCAAGAGTACACTTATTGTGATGAGCCCTGAGAAATGTATAGAATTGTTGAATCATTATATTGTACACCTAAAATTAATGTAACATTATATGTTAATTATACTTCAATAAACAAAAGAAAAAATTAAAATTTATATCATATCAAAGACAAGAAGAACCAAAACTCTCTTAAAAATAAAATAAAAGGTGGGAGGACTTGCTTTTCCAGATATTAATGCAGGTCATAAAACTATAGAATTAATACAGTATGGTATCGGTACAGAGATAGACAAACAGACCAGTGGATAGGGTACAGAGTCCAGAAAAAACTCATACGTATCTGGAAAAGATTGATAACAGAGGAGGAATTTCACCCAGTGGGGAAACAATGGAATTTTTAGTAAAAGGTGCTGACACAATTGGCTATCCTTATGCAAAAAAATAAAATTAAATTAAATCTCTTATTCATACCATATCCAAAAACATAACAATTTCCAGGTAGATTAAAGACTTAAATGTGAAGGGTAAAACTCCAAGCTTTTAGAAGAATACATAGGAATATATCCTCATGGTCGTGGGGTAGAAGGATTTTTATTCTCCTAGTCATGAAGGAGAATAATGATGAAGTTGACTACATGAAAATTAAGAGCTCCTGTTCATCAAATTCCAGTACAAAAATAATAAAATGACAAGCAAAGATGGGGGAAGATATTTACAACACATATTAACTATCAAAGGATTATTGTCCAGAATAAAGAGGGTTTAATAGATCAATAAGAAAAGGGCCAACAACTTAACAGAAAAATGGGCAAGAGAATTAAACAGACGCTTCTCAAAAAACAATAGAACACCCAAATATCTAATAAACATATAAAAAGGAGTTCAACTTTACTAGCAAGTCATAGAAATGCAAATTAAAACCACAAGATTATACTATTACACACCTATGAGATAGACAAAATTTAGAAAGCTTCATCTCAAGTGGTAGCCAAATTAGGAGCACACACGGCTGATGGGAATGTAAGTTGGTACCAATACTGGAAAACAGGTAGCCTGATTTATTAAAGTTGAAGATGAGCATACTCCTTGACTCGTAATTTCTACTCCTACTTATATACTCCCATCATTTAATTGTTTATGACCACCAGAATCCATGTGCAAAAATGTTCATCTCATTCTTAAATGACAAAAGCTGGAAATACACAATTCTGCCTCAACAGAAGACTGGATAAATCGAAGTATAGCCATACAATGGAATATTCTACAATAATAACAATCAACAAACATGATATTAAGTGAAAATTGAAGTTATAAAAATTGCACATAGCATGAATCTATTACATAAAACTTAAAAACAGACAAAACTAAACTATATTGTTTAGGAATGCATTCAGGTGTGGTAAAACTAAAAATAAAAGCAAGGAAATATTACCATCAAGGTCAGGATAGAAATGACCTTTCTGTACCTGAGTGGTAGTCATATGGATGTTTAATTTACCATCATTTGCTAAACTGTACACATAAGATTTATATAGTTTTCTGTTTATTATAGCTCATAAATAAAGTAAAAAATAAAAATAAAAACCAAGAAAGTAAAAAGAAAACAAGAAAAAACACAAAAGATTCTGGAAACAGACATGCATACTAGTTCAATATGTGCTAAAAGTGGCATTTCAAATTCCAAATTCAATTAAGCAGTGTCAAAACTGGAAAGAAGGGATTGCCAAATTTGACAGCAAATAAATGTAAAACATCTCTATGGCCACAGACACCACAAACAACTTGGAGAAAATATTCACAACATCTACAAGACACTAATGGCTAATATCCCTAATATTAAGAATGCCTATAAATCAATGTATAAGGGGAGATATGGGCAGGCAATACACAGAATGAAAGCTACAAAGGATCAATAAACGTGAAAAAATAATAAATTTTATTAGAATTTGGTAAAGTACAAAATAGAAAAAATAATATATAATATTCAGGGTAATTTAAAATAATCATTTGTAAAATTATATACTAAAATTACTAAGCTATAAAATAATTACAAAATATAAGAACTAAGGAAGTCATTAAAGGCTAAGTCTCCTTCTAGCTTTACCATTCTTAATGTACGACTTACCCTCATAGTCTCAAGATGGTTGCTCTGTCCCCAGACATTACATCTGTGTTCAAGGCATAGAGAAGGGAAGAATGTCAAAAGCAAAACAGTACATGCCAGCTGAATCTGACCCTGCACATCAGTAAAATTATACCTTTCCCAGAAGGCTTATTCCCTAGAATTACACTTAAATCTTACCGGCAAAACTGTGACATGGTTTACCCCTAACTCTTAGGGATTTGAGGAGAAGCATATTTTTTAAATGAAGATATTTTTGTGCCAAACTAAATTGGGGTTTTGTTAATAAGCAAGAAGTGGAGCATATATATTGCTTAGTCAACTAGTGGTGCTGTGGGAAGGAAGAACCTAGAACAGTGCTTGGTACATTGTACATAATAAACATTAGTTAAAGAAATGGGATTTTTTATATTATAAAATCCACAATCCCCCGAATGACAGGGAAGGGGGATCAAGATGAGAGCCGAGCACCAGCTACAGAGGAAACCAGGGCAGATGGAAGAGAGATCTAGGATGAAGTGGATATAATGATCGAATGCTACTTGAGGTCATTGAAAATCCCGAGAGCAGAGTTAGACATAAAGCTTGAAGTAGTTAGGGCTCCATCTCTAGAATTGCGCTCTTCAACGCCACAGCCACCAGCTACATGTGGCTACTTAAGTTTAAATTAAATAAAAAGTGTAACAACTCAGTCCTGCAGACACATGAGTCACATTTTAAAAGCTCCATAGCCACTTGTGGCCAGTGGCCTCCATAGTGGAGAGTGCTGGTACGGAACATTCCCATCACTGCAGAAAGTTCTATTGAATACTGCTTGTCTAGAAGAATTAAGCCAAGGGAAAAAAGAGAGAGAGAGAGATACCAATTTCCAGAAAAACAAACTCTTGTGCAGGAAAAGAAAAAGAATCATAATATATGGGGTTCCTCTGTGAATAGCCTTTGCTAATCATAATGTAAACACCTAATTTTGAATTACCTAGGTAGAACTTTATTGGGAGGATGCTGGCCTGAGACAAGGCTTGTGTCTGGTAAGAGTGGGGGTTCATATGGAAGAGTGCTAAAGCCTCACGTTCCAAGGTGGGAACCTAACAGATAATGCCTGTGACCAAAAAAAGCATAAAAGAGCAATAGAGACATTTTGTTAAATGTATACAGACAAATAAAAAAGATTCAGCTAAAAGAGTTAAACTGATTGTCTCAACGGAGGGAAAAAAGAGAGGAATGGTGGGAACAGGGAGCACCAATTTAGGAATAAGCCTTGCAAAACTATTTGATTCTTAAATGATGTGCAGATATGATTTGATTAAAATAATAAATAAAATAGAATAAGCTGCAAAAACAGGGGCACCTGTTGCAAAAACAGGTGACTCAGTCAGGTAAACATCCGACTCTTGATTTCGGCTCAGGTCCTGATTTCAGGGTAGCGAGTTGGAGCCCCACAGCGGCTCCATGCTCAGCACGGAGTCTGCAAGAGAGTCTCTCTCCCTCTGCCCCTCCCGCTCATGCTCTCTCTCTCTCTCTCATTCTCTCTAAAATAAATAAATAAATATTTAAAAAAATAAAAAGAATAAACTACAAAAACAAAAGCTCTGTTACCATGTCATCTTCTCCATCAAGTCTATTCTGGTCCACAGACATGATACTTCTATACTTTGATATTTAGGAACGCATCGTCTGAAACTCTGCTCTTGACACCCATCTGCATCCTGCTTTGCTCTGTAGTTAGTTGTATAGGTTTATAGTCAAACTCCGATTGGTTCATAAATTCTTTGACTACTGTCTGATTTCAGAAGCGTCACAATATTGCAGTCTAATACAGAGTAAAGCATGAAGACGCCAGTAAAATGTTTAAACATGGTAATAATAAGGCGTTCCTGGGTGGCTCAGTCGGTTAAGCATCTGCCTTCAGTTCAGGTTATGATCTCAGGATCCTGGGATTGAGCCCCCCTTGACCTCCGTGCTCGGGGGGTTGGGGGTAATCTGCTTGTCCCTCTGCCTCTGCCCCTCTCCCTCCTCGCCCTGTCTCTGTCTCTTTCTCAAATGAATAAATAAAATCTTTTAAAATGGTAATAATAATTTAAAAATAATAATAGTCAATGTTTATGGTGCCCTTACTATGTACAATGCATGTGATAAGAGCCTACCGATAAATCAGGGGGTCATTTATTCTTCCACAGAGATGGCCATAGATAGGGCAGGAAAATTGAGTGGTTCTTTCATACCTAAGGGGACATAGTTCCAGGTTAGCATCAGAATGCTTATGCTTTTTTTTTTTTACTTTATACGATTTTATATTACGTGTTTTTAAAAATGGGCCTGAATTATTTTTCAATTCAACACCATCTTTTTAAAAAATTTTTATTATTTTTTCATTTTTTAAAAGATTTTATTTATTTATTTGACAGACAGAGACTCAGAGAGAGAGGGAACATAAGCAGGGGGAGTGGGAGAGAGAGAAGCAGGCTTCCCGCCGAGCAGGGAACCTGATGTGGGGCTCGATCCCAGGACCCTGGGATCATGACCTGAGCCGAAGGCAGAAGACGCTTAACGACTGAGCCACCCAGGTGTCCCAATTCAACACCATCTTTTAAAACATAATGAAGAGTAAGTCAATTCTAGTTTACATCTGCCAACGGAATGATCTCATATTATATGTATATCTCTTAGTCATAAAACCTGTGAGAACATAGAAAATGAACAAGGTTTAATTAGTGAAGATGATAAAATGATGCTCAATTTTATTTACCACCATATGAATCATGGAAGGGGGAGAGGTACATATGTCTGAAATGTGACAACACTTCCTAACATTTAGCTAAAAAAGAACTATTACAATAGGTTTAATCTCAAATCCATGCCAAGATACGGGTGACCCACAGGGTTTTTGCCTTAGTACAGAGGTTTAGAGAGAGATTAAATCAGTGAAAATTGTCTTTAGATAGAAAATTGCTAGGTAATTTTTACAAACTCAGTGTCGTACACTCTGACTTACCTAATAGAGCATTATCTTCTCCTGGTAATTTACTGATTTCAATTTTATCTGTTATTGCTGTTTGGAAATTGAACCCTTTTGTGCTTGCATTCACACTTTGCCTCTAGAAGCCTCCTGACTAAATCGAAAATCAGAAACCCAGGTACACATGAAAGAGGCTCTGTATTCCTAGCAGTGCGGGCCTTACCTAAGGAGGGAGAAGATAATGAATATGGTCTCCGTATCCACCTGCCCCGGTTTAGTAATAGAAAAAGGATGGGGCCTATTCTCTCTAATTACACCCTGTGGCTATCTTAGCTAGGGTCACATCAAATATTTTCACCTGTCATTTCATCTTTTCACAATTTTAAACCTTGTTTTTGCCAACTTGAGGTTTCATGGATTTTATCCCTCTATGTATTTCACATCAAGGTCTGGAACTTACCTGTAGCTCACCTGGTGAGCTGGGGAAAGGGGAGTATGTTTACCTCCATGAAAGGGGGACAAATGGCCTGAAGAAAGCAGCTACAGAAGGGTCACAGCCCCTCAAAGACACACTTGTTTTATCCTAAATTCTTTTGCACAAGTATGGTATTAAACAGGGTTGCAGGAGATGAGAGGCTAAACCTAAATTGGAACCCCATATGCTAGAAGTTAAGTAAAATTCCTTTACATTTGAATAGCTCTAAGCAAGTAATTTGTTACCCTTTATACTTTAGTGGAATTGACGAACAGGTGGTTTTCGGAAGATCACTCAGTATATTTAGCTTCTGAAATTCGAGCGACTCCGGATCTCATTGGCGGCTGGCGCCACGTGGTAACTCCGAGCGCAGGCACCACCCTGGCTCTTGCCTGGGGTTCTCAGGAGGGAAGAGTTGGGAGAGGCTTTGCTGCTGAGGAAGTTGACTTGATAGACTAAAGGTAAGGCCGGTTTATGGCTTTTTCTGTGATGTTCTTGCTGGAGATGTTCTGCAGCTTCCCTTGAAGTATTTTCCAAAGTTTGGGGTCATAACTGGGGAAATCAGGGACGGAAATGTGACTAGGAAAGTTTGTAACCCTTTTGCCCTCCTCAGGCCCTACTTACATCTGCCATGTGTTGTGTGATTAGACTCCAGTCCTATACTAACCAACCTACTGCCCGACTGAGTTGGCTCCCTCGTCTAAGAGACAAAACTTTAAGAAGTTTTTGCCTTTGACTTCTTTTTTTCAAAATATATTAGTATGTAAAAGGATCTATGTTCTGCATTCCTATATTTATCCTGTTCTACTGGGCGTCATTTGCCTCCGAAGGAGTGGCAGTTTTGCCAGCTTAACAAAACCAGCCATGGCGGGGGTATTGGTTTACATGGCAAATATCTCTGGCTGAAGGGACAGCTGTTCCAGGTCATCATCCACTTTTATCAAGAGAGTCCCACTCTCTGGCGTCAAACTAAGAAGGCCTTGGGAGATCCTTCCATTAGTTCCTGAATTAGAAGCTTAGACCAAAGACCCACAATCTCATATGTACTTCAGTCAATGCTTTGCACATTTCTTGTTTTTCAGGTTTGGAGAAGAGCTACAGAAGCAGAAGAGAAAAATCCATACAAGCCAATGGTGTTCGGGGAAAAAATAACCCCATTGCCTTGAGGTTTCTATTTTTTCTTGTAAAGCTATTGACAGATTTGTTTTTCTGTGTTCTAATTTCAAGCATAGGATAGCCTGCTACTGTGTATTAGAGCAGTGGAGAGACCTAAAGCAGCCCTCTTAGAATTTTGGTGCTGGCAAAAAAATTCTAACTTCTGGAAGCTTAACTGACCTCCCTTTCACTACTACTTTCGCTTGAAAATGCTTTTCTGCAAGTATTTAGAAATTTAAATGCCCTGTTTCTTTGAACCCAAATCCTCTCACTTTCTTACCTCTGCTTCCTTTTACAACTTTAACTAAATTGACCCTGTAACTCGAAGGAGCAATACCTGACATGTCACTGAGGGAATCAAGAGAAGGTATTTGGAAGTCTGTGGTTTTTAGACCGGTATTTAAATAGCTCCTCTCATGTAGCCCGCAACAGTCTATGGGTGTGTGGGGTGGATAAGTCTCAAATTCTGTTTTTACAATGTTATGATTTCAGCCCTAGGCACAGATTCTAATGTATTTTCATTTTTCTGGAATATGAAAAGTTTGTAGGTGCCGCTACTACTCTGGGAAAATGGCGGATGACGAAGACTATGAGGAGGTGGTGGAGGTAAGATGAGAAAGCTGATGCTGACAGCCAAGTATTTTATGTGGTGACAATCAAAGCCATGTAGGTGAATTAATCATTTGAAAAATACATCGTCTATTATAACCTCACAAAGAGTCATTATTAAAGCATGAGAAAGGAATATTTTATGTTCAGTTTCACTATAATTATGGGGGATTTAGAATTGAAAAGAAATAGCACTGTTTCCCACTTTTGCTTCTCTTTAAACTCTCAGAAAAACGTGGTGTAGGGTAAAGGCAGGTTTTAATTTGTCTTCTAAAACTATCTTCTTCCCCACCTGCCAACCCTCCTGATCAAAAGGCCAGAGGAGATGAAGGGACAGTTCCGAAAACTGAACTCTTCGTTTCCGTATAGCAATAGGGAAAAAAGGGCTACTCGCTCTTTGCTTCAATGAGCTGATTACCTAGAGGGTGATATGGATTCAATGTTCAGAATGATATACTGCGGAGATTTTATATGAGATTTTGTATATATGTAAATGGGCACAAGGTGCCTGTAAATATAAACTCTTCATGCTCACAAGTGACATTTGCGGCCACACTTTCTCACCAACTCCCATTCCGTTTCCCTAAGGGAACAAGACTAGCTTTTGCTTTTAAATTTTGGTGGTGGTGGGGGGGGGAAGACCAAAGTGAACATCTTGCAAAATTTCCTCTGGGTTATTTGTGGACATCTGGCATGTTTTACAAAGCTGTTAATTGTTTGTTTTATAAAATTTTGTTTTTTATCGTGTCTAGGTTTTCCTTCACCAGCCTTTGCCTTCAGCTTCACGTTCTAGAATCTCAAGGCTTGGAAGGCTATAATCCCTATAGATACATTGCCTTTGCATCTGAAAATGCTTAATAATTTACAATTAATGATGATCTAAACATAGGAAAATCTCCAGGTGCCTAAGATACTTGGAGGCAGTTTTGAAAACCAGTGTTTTTTCATCAGAATGAAATTAAGAGCTACCCAGAACCAAATTCCAAATGACGGTGCCAGAATTTGTCTTTGGAAGATTATTTTAGTGACCAGTCTATATTTAGATAAAGAAAAATTTGTTCCACAAGTAAAATTAATTTTATCACTGAAGGATTTAGGAAGAAAACACAGAATGAATCTCCTGCAGTATAACAATGAACCTCTCTGGCTTAAATGCCAAAGCCTACATTCTCAATGTTCAGTATTACTAGTGTGCATTTTACAAATGTCCCCATGAGTTAGAATAATCACTATTAAACAATGACATAGTTGTAAATTAAATTGCCTTCCCTGCGGTAGTAATACCAGTAATAATTTTCAGCCTCCAAGTTAAAAATCCCTTCTTTTTTCTTAAAATAACTCCGTTCATTGGTCACTGGAAGTTGTCCTCGGCACTAGACCTGATTGATTTAACTAGATGTCATAAAAATGGAGGGGGGTATTTTTAGGCATCTCATCCTTGCCATTTTGTTTCTATTACTGCTTCTGGGTCTGACCAGCAGTTGCTAAACTGATAGACTTCCTGCCAGGGGGTGTTCAACCAAGGTGTCTCCGATCTCAAAAAAGATGCCATGAAGAATGGAATGGTGGCAAATTTGAGAAAATGGTCAGGGAAGAGTTCAAAGCCAGGAACTAACTAGGAACTGGCTCTAAAAAGATCTTCTAGGGGCCTTGGACAGCTAAATAAAATTGTACTATCACTCTTTCCTCAAACTTAAACTTGGATAGTGCATCCTCACTTCTTTTTCTTTCTATCTAATTAGTGGCACAGCTCTAAAAAAAAAAAGTGGGATTTGGCATATAATTTAATGCCAACCATTTGGGTAATGTTGCTTTTTTTATAAGCTTATTTCTAAGATACGTTTACCAATGGTGAGAGCCCAGCAAAGGTAAAACTGGATGGCTACCAAAGAGCTGCTTTTCCTTGGGTGCTAAGAAAATCCAAAATAGTTGTGAATCATTCATTTTAGTTTAGTGTTTCTTCTCAAGTCGCTGACATTTTATGTGGCCAGAGACCTGGTTCTCTGTGGATCATCATCGAACAGTATTCCCTAAAGGGTCCAAATGATATTTCCCATGTGATTGATGAAGGCACAAGCCTATACAAGAGAAATTCTCTATCCTGTGGGAGCTGGGGGTTTCTCTCGCTATGCGGAAGGACATACAGATGGACATTAGATTTTAAACTAAAGAAGCCGTGCAGGAGCAAAGAAAGTGCCAGAGTGAGGGGCATTAGGCAATGTTAGATTATACTAATCTTCCTGCAGATGAAATAGAGCCAGTGGCCTATCGGCAATGGTTAAATAACTTGATAAGAGTTCACTGAACTGAGGGCGGAAGAAAGGAGGCCACCTGAGGGAAATTTTGTAGGCAGAGTTTTTCCCTTTGAGTGTATATTTTGGTGGCAGAGAAAAGAAAAATGAAGCATACAGTGATATACATTTTGTAGACCAAGAAAATGAGCCAATGTTTCATTTTTGTCCCTTTCCTTGTGTGCCTTGGCCTGAGTCTTTGCTTCTGTTCACCCAGCTTTGGCGGGTGAGGCTGGGGGCAGGATCCCACTCCCCTTACGCAGCTGAAACAAAATGTCAGCCAGCTCCCATCAGCATCTATTTATTGCTGGTGACGTCAGAAGTAGAACACTGTGTCAATTGGCCATTTAAGTTTAATAGTAAAAGACTGGCTAATGATAACCATGCACTGTAAAACCTTCAGAAGGAAAGGAGAATGTTTTGTGGACCATTTGTGTGTGTGTGGGGGGGGGAGTTTTAAGTTATTAGTTTTTAAAATCAGTACTTTTTAATGGAAACAACCTGACCAAAAATCTGTCACAGAAAATTTTTGAGACCCATTAAAACAAAAGTTTAACGAGGAAAAAAAAAAAAAAAGTAGAACAGAAGTAGGTTTGATTTCAGATCCAGCCTGCAAGCACCTCCAGGCCATCAGTTGCAAAATGCAGCCTAACTTTCCCACATATTGTGCTTGGAAGGTCTTTGCATTTTTTTCCTTCTCCCCTTGGCGTTTGCAGATTTTCATCTTCGCATCCTTTCAGGACCATCGCGCTATATAGGGATGCACCCCTCACTCTGGAAGAGACTCTCCTTTCTTAGTAATCAGGGTGGTACAGGGGTAATTGAGATGTGTATATGCTTTTGGATCTAGTCTTTCTAGATTTGTTTTGATTTATTGTTAGTCACAAACGGTGGTTTATATCAAGTTCCTTTCTGCCCAACCCACATACTCAGCATATTGTTCTCCTATTTTCTCTGCAAATTATGCCCTGGGTATCAGAAGAAAAGGTTTTACTTGTCGTAAGTAAAATAACTTCCCCTGGCAGATAATCAGCCTCAGACACCTTTCTCCTCACCCTGCATCTCCTTGCCTAGTCTGATGGCATTCACGTTAGCTTCCCTGAAGTTTCGCCAAGCTAAAATGGGTTCCTTCGTGTACTTCCTTCCCACACAGAATGCACGCCGCCTGGGCTAGGGAAATAACCCAGTGGTTCAGCTGAGGCAGAGGAGAGGTGACTTGTGCTTTGTTCTCATGATTCCTTTGTGCTCTATTTGTAGTATTACACAGAGGAGACAGTCTATGAAGAGGTGCCAGGAGAGGTAAGACCCAACCCATGTCTGCACGAACTGCATGCTGATGAAAGCAAGCAGAGCCTTCCCTTCCCACAGACTCCCAGGACTACAGAGCTGGCAAAGGGAGAGTCTGAGAGAGAATCTCTCACTTGCATGTGCCCAGCAGCTGATGGTCCAAGAATGAATGCTACCTGTTTGGCAGGTTATGTCACTATTTTTGCTATTCAGCTCATCCAAGTGGCTGGGGATGGTTTCCCCCGTTGTTCGTGTGGTATTATTGGTGTAGGTGGTACTAATAATAATATCAGTGGCTACAGGCACTCTCTGACTGTAGCGATCACATGGCCTTGGACAGGTGATTTGCATGGGGACCCACAGTTTTATTGTTTTGAGTTGTAACTTGTGGGGCACCACCTCTGCCAACAGGGATGGCACCTCCAAGCCTTTGTCCCTGATGATGCAATGAAATGGTACTTAGATTGTAGCACAAAGCCTTTCCCATGAATATTCCAAGGTGGAATTTTTTTTAGGGTGAAATACCTCACTCATGCTTCATTTTCTGAGTAGAGCTGTTTCTCTTGAGCATGACAAACGATGATGGCTATCCCTGGAGCCTGCTCAAAGAGCTTGTGACTGCATGAACCCTAACAGTAGTAGATGCTGTAAATTGGTTAGTTTCTCACCATCAAGCGTACATCAGTAATGGCAGAAAGCAACCTATTAGCAATGATCTAACAACACGAGGGGAAGTTGTCATAGATGTCCAATGTCCTTGTTGCTTTGGTTTCTCTTTTCATAATTGATGCTAGGACTCTTCCTTCAGTACAGCGGATATTAGCTGTGAAGGAAATCATGCTGTCGGATGGATTGAAGACATGGCTGCTTATCTTCTTTTCTTTCATACAGTATTTTTAACCTTGGACTAGACCTAAATTTGGGGCCTTAGTTTCTTCTACTATACAGCCTTTTGTAAGAAACCGTAATTTCCCGCCTACTGCATGCATAGGATAATTACACCCTTATGTTGTCATCATTACCCTTATCCACCCAAGCATTTATTAGTGTCCATGGCACTCCAGTTCACATTCATTAACTAAGCCAAAAGAACGGTAATCACTTGCAAAACTGATGTGATTCGTTCTTTTAACAGTCATTATTCTTTGTGTAGGACTGCAGGGACCTGTGGGACAAGCAACCAATTTTTTCTTAGACTCATTTAAAAGTGAATATGAAGTCAAGAAGTCAAAGCTTTATTTGATCATCTTAATCATTTGTTCTCTGATCCCAAGTTTGCTTTAACTCTACCCAAATGATTTAAGAAGATTTTAAATGTTTAAGAATATTGTAAATTTCTGATTTTTATCCATCCTGAAAGCGTTTGGTTCCTTTCTACAAATGGAATTATAAGGCACTGTAACAAATTAAGAAGGAGTAGTAACCTTTTGACTCCACGCCCTCCTGAACAATCAACATTCAGATTTATGTAACATGATGTACCTTCCTATGGACAGAGCGTATGATGCCTTGCTTTGGCCTGTTTTAGACATGCAGAAGTAACACTAGGGATTGAAGTCTGACTTGCGATCAGAATAATGCCTCTATGCCAAGTTCATGCGATCACAGTTTTTACTTCCATAACAATGTTGAACTGCATGTCCCATTTTCAGACAATAACCAAAATCTATGAAACTACGACAAGCACATCTGACTATGAGCAATCAGAGCCTTCCAAACCCACACTGGTACAGCCAGTCCCAGCAAAGCCAGTGGAGAGGAAGAAGGTTATCCGGAAGAAACTGGATTCTTCGAAGTTCATGACCCCCTACATTGTACACAGTCAGAAAATGCAGGAACTCTTTAGCCCAGTAAGTTTCAAACAACTTCTGCTAATCTGGTTTTATTATTGAGAAAGTTCTGACTCTGTTTTGGGTGCTGGCTGGATTTTGTTTCTCAATCTTGGGTGAGACAAAGACTTACCTGCAGAAATAGAAGCTCTTGTGATGCTTGATTTTTCCTCTCATGTAATTCATTGTCACCGCCACAGTATCAGAGAAGGCATCCTTACTGAACTTATTCCCACAAAATAAGCAGGAGGCCAATTACAAAGCATTTATTGGTATTTAATCACAATTTGTTAGCCAATCTAGAATCATGAAGTCATAAATATAGATTCAGTTGAAATCCATTCACGGAAGTTAAATAACATCTATTTAAACTGAGCAGAATGCCCCTTAAGTAGACTAGTTAACAATATGTAAAAAGATCTTTAAGAGTTGTATGGTAAAGAAGTGTAGTTTAGAAAACCAGGATCAGACTAAGAGCTCATCTGAAATGAGGATCAGAATGTTCAACTGTACCCTAGAGCAGTGTTGGGTTGTTTTTTTTGTTTTTTGGGTTTTTTTTTTCAAGATTTACTTATTTGAGAGTGAGAGAGAGGGAGAGAGAGCGAAAGAAAGCATGAGCAGGGGGTGGGTAGAGGGAGAAGCAGGCTCTCCGCTGAGCAGGGAGCCTGCCAGGGGCCCGATCCCAGGACCCTGGGATCATGACCTGAGCCGAAGGCAGCCGCTTAACCAACTGAGCCACCCAGGCGCCCCAGCACCGTGGTTTTTAACTGTGGCTGCACATCAGAATCCTCTGGGAGCTTTAAAGCTACTGATACCCAGGCTGTTCTGGTTTAATCAGTCTGAGGTTGAGACCTGTACATAAAGATTTTTAAAAGCTGCCCGGCTTTTAAAATGTGCAGCTCAGGTTGAGAATCACTGCTGTTGAAGGTCCCTGGTCCTTAACTTTCCATGTACAGTTACACTGTATAGCAAGTTATACTGTCAGCAGAATGATACCCATTGGAATGGATCTCATTTGTTGATTGTCCATGTGGGCTGAGGTCTCACTAGGTGGCCTGATTGCACATCCTCTGGCAGCTTGGAAAAAAATGAAAAGCAGCTCAGGGGAACATTGGATTATATAGGACTAAGGGCTTAAGTCAAAAGCATCCCGTTGTGATTGGTCAATAAATGGCCATGTTTGGTTTAGTGTTAACTCCTGGGGACAATTTGGCAAATTTCTAGTTCAGATTCTTGAATGATCTAAAATCTAGTTTTCTAAGGCTTCGATCCTTCCTCCTTTATCATTACAGTATTCAGCAAAAAGAGAAAAATTTTTTTGTCCGTTTATTGCCATAAGATCTCATAAATTCTGACAATAATATCCTAGAATTTCTGATAGCCTGAAGAAAATGTTGGCAAAGGTTTATAGTATTTTTAAAGTGGTTAGTGATAAAATTGAGTATAATTTAGATTGTTGACTACATTCAGGAGTACCATTGAAGCATTAATAATGATAAATTATGCACATTGTTATTAAAGCAAGATCTCATTGTATATTTAGCGGAAATAATAAAATTGCATTCCTTTTCAAAATACTCCATAATTCAGACTTTCCATTAATTCAGCTGGTGTCTCAGCTATCCAAACCATCGAGCTTTAGCTGCAACTTCTGAATTGAAAATTTTTGCATTGTATTAGCAATCAAATCTTTTCAGACAATTTCTATATTTTCTAAAATTATTGAGGTTCAGGCTTTTCATGTGTGCACTCAGACAATAAAAACATTGAGAGAATCATTTTAGGGCATTTTCAAGACGATAGTCTGTAATAAAATTTCTACTGTCTCAAGTATCCCACCATGTTTAGGAAGAACAATTAACAAATCTATTTTAGTTTTTGCTGAGAACCGGTTAAGGGACAAAAAGAAAGCTGTTACAACTGATACTGTTAGAACTTGCAAGGTTTTTTGTTTTTTTTTTTAAATCAGAAGGGGATGAATGCATTGCCTGAAATTCCTGCTGCTGTCTTGTCAGGTTTTAGGCTAACATCTGATATTCTTTTCAGAATAAATACAAGGAGAACTATGAGAAAGCAAAAGGACAGCCATCCACAATCACAACTGATACCCCAGAACTTCGCAGGATCAAGAAAGTACAAGATCAACTCAGTGAGGTGGGCTGCATTGCTAAAATAAAGGAGAGAGACATGTCAAAAACATGCCCATCACTGGGAGTCGAGGGCTTTAATGGGTATAGAGAAAATGAAGAGTCAAATTACTGTGAGCCAGTCCCGAAATCTAGAGGAAGCACTGACTGTAGATTATGTGGCTCTAATGTGAACCCCAAGAGATTTCTAAAAGCTTGGCTTAGCAAGTTAGCTAGGAGATGATAGGAGATGGGAAGTTGGAATTCACTGTGGTCCTCCACGGAGGAGTGCAGGGAGGCTGAAATTCAGCCAGAAAAGCAGATATGCAGTGAATGTAGGGGCTCTGCAGATCTTTGGAGATCACGGTTTTCTACCTAAAATGTATAAACTTTGCTTTGTGGTGCAGACATTGAGTCATTGGGTTAATGCTCTTTGGTTATAGATCTCCTTTAATATACTCACATGGGCATGCCTATCACAAACTCTGCATTATTTCTGCAGGTTAAGTATCGAATGGATGGCGATGTTGCTAAAACTATCTGTCATGTAGACGAAAAAGCAAAGGACATTGAACATGCGAAGAAAGTGTCGCAGCAAGTCAGTAAGGTGAGGTCATGATGTGGATGGCTGGGATGCTAAAGCGCATGTAGGTGACCTCTACCTGGCCTTAGGGGAGAAGGCTGGACGGGCCTGATCCTGCTCGCCAGTCTCCCTTGAATCCAGGGGCACTGTGAGCTCACAATGGGGGGGGTGGGGGAGAGGGAGAAGCAGGCTGCACACGTGTCTGCGAGGCCATGCAGATGACTGAAGTGGGCCGTAGGGCTGGTGGTGGCCTGGAAAGTCTCTGCCCTGCAGCTCAGCTCCAGGCAGTTGCTGCCCAGAAGGCAGGCCCAGTATTGCCAGAGTCTCTTACTTATCTTCAAACAAGTCAGGGAGCTTAATTTTTTATGAGAAATCCTCAAATTTCAAATGTAAGCTACTAATTAAAAACCTTTTTAAAAAATACCACATAAGTCAAAAGAAACATGTCCACTATCCCGATTCAGCCAATGGCCAAGAAGGTTGCAGCCTTTGAAAGGAATCTATAGGAGAATCCTAATCACAATTTAGTTTAAAAAATCAGATGTTTCACAAATAATACATTATATGTTTTTAAAAAAAAGCTAGGAGGAGAAAATGAAGGGGGGGAATTGGAGGGGGAGACGAACCATGAGAGACTATGGACTCTGAGAAACAAACTGAGGGTTCTAGAGGGGAGGGGGGTTGGGGGGGATGGGTTAGCCTGGTGATGGGTATTAAAGAGGGCACGTATTGAATGGAGCACTGGGTGTTATATGCAAACAATGAATCATGGAACACTACATCAAAAACTAATGATGTATGGTGATTAACATAACATAATAAAATAAAAAAATAGAAAAAATCAGACGTTTCAAGTAAAAGCTTACCAGTGCAGGAAAAGTATTATGGGATGTGGACATAGTCAGCGTTTTCCCAATCGATGCTAGTAATGCATGGGCACAAGGGCAGCCTCGGTGTGAGGACACTTTGAATGTGAAAGACTTCACAGCACTCTGTTCTCTACAGCCTCATGCCCTTGGGGGAGACATCAGCCACAGGTCCTCCGCTCTTTCTGTCTAGGTTTTATACAAGCAGAACTGGGAAGACACCAAGGAAAAGTACCTGCTTCCCCCTGATGCCCCTGAACTTGTCCAGGCAGTTAAGAACACAGCCATGTTCAGTAAGGTAAGGGCTTCTGCTCTGTCGCTACTTCTGTCCTTCCCCCATGTAATTCAGAGCAATAACCAGTCCTCTTGATAATCTGGAATGCAGTTTCCCAATCTCTTTGTGAGTATCCTTGAGCCACGTGGGGTGCAGGGGTGGGGGTGGGCATGGAGGAACTGAGAGGAAAGCTCTTGAGTAGTGGAAGAGAGGGTCTTGGTGGGAAGCCGAGCAATGTGGGGGGAAGAAAAAGTGGGGAGAAGGAAGATGCACCTGGGAACTGGCTCTCAGAGCCCCTGGGCTACACTGTGGGTATTTCTGGCTATCACTCTTATTAAATGTTTGTTTCGTGACAGAGACTAAGCAGAATGCCTCCGGGCTCCTTACACTCGCATTAGTCCTTGTTGTAGGAAGTAGGTAAAGTCCCAGAGAGGAGATGAAACAAAATCAGACGCATCTACCCTTCTGAAAATAAGATTTGTCAGAAGAAGCAGGACAAGCTATTAATAAATATGACTTGGACTGAGTGGAAAGGGGGAGGTTCTCTGCAGATTCCATTTCCCTTTACTCTTACCTTGCCCTCGGTTCTTGCTACTGATGGATGAATTCAAAATTGTGTATTTCGTGTAAGTGGGAGCTCACTTTCTCATAACTTTTCACCCTTTTCTGATTTAGAAACTGTACACTGAGGACTGGGAAGCTGACAAAAGCTTGTTTTACCCGTACAACGATAGCCCAGAGCTGAGAAGGGTGGCCCAAGCCCAGAAAGCCCTCAGTGATGTAAGTCAAGTGCAGTCAACATCATTTGGGAGTGCGGTATCGGGACACCTCAAGTTATGTCTTCTGGCCAGACGTTCATTGCAATTCTTCTTTCAAAAAGACTGAATGTCATTATAGCAGATGAATACATCTAGAATCATTACGATGTCTACTTAGATTTTATAATTAATTAATCCCAATCTTGGGGTTTTTTTTTTTTTTTTTATTAGGTGAAGAACCTGAGTCTGAGACCACATAGGTCATTAGTGGCAAAGCCCAGATTAGAAACCTGGTCTTGTGATCCCAAGACCAGAGTTCTTTCCACTGTAGCATGGGCCCTCTGTCCCCTTGTCTGGAGTTGAAGTTTTTTTCTGTGACAGTAGAGTGACATTTAAAAAAAAATCTTTTTGGGATCATAGACACGTTCCCAAATATATTAAGTGAAAAATGTCATTGAAGGCTTTTGATTTGCTATCCTAATTCTGAAGTCTGAATTGTGGTGTGTCCCCCCTTTTCTCCATGGACTGACACGCTTGTCCAAACATGTTTGTGTAGTTATCTCACAAAAAGCTCTTGCCGTCAGGTGTACATAGAGGATATTTCAGAGTTGGCAAAATATCCGCAGTCCCCACTGGCCAGAATTTTAGTGTCTTCCACCTTGAAAGCAGTTTATTAGAGGGACTTAGCAGACCTAACAGAGTCCTTAGGTGGAAAGCACCAGCAGTAGCAGAGAGCTCCCCTTCATTCTAGCACTTCCCCTTGTTTTGAGGAGCTTTATTTCTTGACCCCTGGATTTGCTAGAGGCTGTATTGACAATCCAAAGACTACTGCTCTCGTCTTCAGGAGAGCCCTGTTGTATAAAATAACAAGTTGTTTTTCATTCAGTTGTCAACGAGACCCCTCGAACCTCTCACATTCACTATGGACTTAACAAGTCAGTTGGCATCTTGAAAATTACTGGGATTTACTTCTAATGGATCTTAGGATCCTATCTTGTTCTGTACTGGAATTATGCATACTCCTTTGATGGTGTCTCCAACTTTTGAGGTCTTAATCTTTTATTGCCTCTCACTTGATATCATTTGCAAATTTAGGGGACATATTTCTATCCCAGTTTTCATATAATTGATTAAAATATAGCATAAGTGCTGTGAATTGTGTAAGACTGATGAATCACAGACCCGTACCCTTGGCACAAATAATACATTATATGTTAGTTAAAAAACAAAGAATTTTGCCCAGGACCAATGGTGCATTCATAGGCTTCAGTTTGATGAGGTAAATACTTAATAAATTCTTTTTTCATAATAAAAAATGATATAATAAAATATAGCATAGGTATACTTCTGTCTTTCCATAGAGTAAGTTAGGAACTAAAAAAGCCATTACAAAAATTTAAAGCCATCTAGTACACGGTACCAGTTTTAATGTGTAGGGACCTCTTGCTTCTCTTTTAAGTTAGTCTTTTGGTTCTGTATGTCATGAATAGATAATATTGTGTAACCTTTATCAAGCAATCAGTAGTTACTTATTTAAAGTCCATTATGCATGCATAGCTGGTGGGCTAGAAAAGTATGACAAGTTTTCATCCTTTCTCTCAAGACTTTATAATCAGGCTGGTAAGATGAAATTTTTATATATTAAACAATAAAAATTTTTTTCAAAAATTTTAGGAAGCAAATTCTATAGTCTAATCCTTGCTGAAAGACAGGACACATACAAGTAATTAGAGAAAGCCATGTGGAAGTGGAAATCCCAAGGGAAGGAGGACAATGAACAGGAAAGTCATTTCAAGTAGAGTACCCTTGAACAAAGGGACAGAGGTGAAATGAGTCTGGAGGGGACAAAAGAAAGTGAATGCTGTGGGTGCCCAGTTAAGAGGGCACTTTTAAGAAACTGGTAGCAGGACCTTGAAAATCAGACAAAATAGCTCTGACGCGATATGGTAGTCCATAAGAGAGAACATACGATTTTTGGAGGGGAAAATAATGTGGTAAAAGTAGGATATGGAAAAATTCTGAAGGACAATATAGTAGATTGGGACTAGGAAAAACTGTGATCATTCGAAGAAGACTGTTTTATTTATACAGAGGGACCAAAGGGATGACAGGGACAAAGGAGAGGAAGAAAGGAATCTGAAGGTAGTAAGTATTTTAAAAGTGTTAAGGATATTGGATATTGGAGATGGAGTGAAAGGAGCCACAGAGCAGTTTATGACGAAGTCCGCTAGTCTGGGTGTATAGGGTTACAACAGGTGAACAGAGAAATGGAGTTGAGATGATGGAACATTCTGACCAAGGTATTTTATGGATAAATTAGAAACTTCGTCCTATCGCATAGGTGTGAGAACAGGATGAGAGATGAGTGTTTGAGAGTCCTCAGAATCAAAGGGACAGCTGAAGACCTGAAACTGTATGAGGGAGGCAGAACAGTGTATGGCCAAGGGCAGGGTTTTGGATGACACCCATTCTTAGGACACGTGGAAAGGAGCCAGCAAAAGAATGAGGGAACAAACAGAGAAGTTGAAGGAGAACCAGGAAATGCCATGTCATGTAAGCCTAGGAAGAGGTTGCCAAGAAGACACTTAATCTCCACGTTTCCCTTTATCCATAAAATGGAGAGATGGAGGGATATCTCCATGCCACTCTAGTGCTATGGACTTTGAACAGTGAAAGTTTACCCCATTTTTTGAGATAGCTCAGTAGAATACATAATGGAGAATATATAATAATGAAGGAAAATCTTCCCATCCTTCCTCAGAAAAACTTGACCGTTAAGATAGGGCTTTTAATTTTATTGCAGGTTATGCACCAAGTATCAGATTACCAACATGCCTATTAATACTGTTGTCCGTACCATGAACTTCTGCAATTATTGGGCACAGAGCCCCAAGCAAGCTGTTGTTCACAGAACATACCGCTGGGTAGGCATGTAGATTTCAAACTAAGCGCTTGGGTTTGGAAGCTTTCTCTCCCTCTCCTGCACCTTGTTCCTTTTTCTCTGAAACCTACTTACCATGTTTTTCCTGCTATCTGAGCAAAGACAAAATACTTTGCAAATACCAAGAGAGTCTTTAAGTTGATCCAATGTGCAGAATTCTAACTAGACAGAATTCTAAACAAGGTTCCTGAGAAATTAGGACTTCTAAATCTGATTTCTCTGAAGGTATTTGACAGGATGTCATACTTAGTAAGCATTTCTCCTTCTCTTTAGATAGGATGTTGCTTATTCTCTGAGGACTTAGCCAGCCATGGAAAATACCAATCGCCCTATGCCTAAAATAAAGTCTTCACTACTTAAAAATTGAGCAGTGGAATTCATATAAATGCATTTTAAAATTGGTCTTTTGCATCCCCCATTGATTTAATGTTCATAAAAGCTTTTGTTATAGGCAGTAGGTAGATATTATTGGGTTAAGACATAGTTAGACTTGGTTAGCGCATGAAGATGATGACTGGGACCCTGGAACTATCCAGACTCTTTACAATGTAAATAAGAATACCTCCACGTGGAAGGATAATATAATTTGTATATGTCTCACAAGTGAGTAGTAGAAGAGTTGGGATGATAAAACTCCTCTGGAGATTTCCCCCAATGGCCCCAGTGTATAAAACACACATTCAGAAATCAAGTCATTGAACCTTTGCTCTGGTCAGGTTCTGTGCACGCCACAAGGGCTCCCAGATGAGAGGTTATGTTTTCTGTCCTCCCAGAGCTCCACAGTCCAAGGAGGGACAGATAAGTAAACAATGAATCATAGTGTCCAAGAATTCCTTTAAAGGAGATAAGGGCCAAGGTGAGTGAGATCCCAGGAGAAAGTTCCTCAGGTCAGCGAGAGCTCAGGAGGGGAAACTGTTGCTTGTCCTGAGCCGTGGGGAATGAGCAGCAGTTTGCAAGCAGATGGGGAGAGCTTGGAGCTGGGGCATGCCAGGGAAAAGGGAACAGCAGGTACAAGGTCCAGAAGCTTAAGAGGATTTCTTGTGTCTGGGGATCTACAAATAGTTCTGCATTTTTGGAGGCAGGGGTCAAGGCTGGTGGTAGAAAAGTCCCTAGTAGTCAGTGAAGGAAAAAAAAAAGAGGGTGAGAGCGAAGGGGTTGCATGATTAATGGACATGATATTTTCAGACAAGAGAGGCCTTTAATAGGCAAAGGAAAGGAGTTAATGAAGAGGGAGCGGTTGAAGCTGTCAAGAAAGAGAAGAGGTGACGGATGGAGCTGGGTGCAGAGGGCTGCTGGAGGAAACAGCAGTGTGAGTGCAGGGGTCCTGCCCTGCAAGGGCTGCTTCTCTGAGCCATGTAGCAGGTGGGAGGGGCAGGGATGAGTACAGGGAAAGAGAAGTATGTGTATATAGCCTTTCTTTATGAAAGAGGGAGCTGAGAGTTGACTGGGGGTCTAAGGACAGTCTTGGGGTTTTATGCTAGCCACTGAATAGAGACTGACCAGAGATGCATAATGGGATGTTCAAGCTTCCTTGGAGGCAAAGTGGCAATTCTTACCATAAATTCCGAGTAGTGGGCACAGAGCCCCACGCAAGCTCTTGTTCACAGAACGTATCACTGGATAGGCACCCAGACTTCAAGCTAAGGGTTTAGGTTCAAGAGACTCCCTTTCCCACCTCTGTACCCTTTCCCAGTGGCCCTTTTAATTGTGCTTATTGCATTGTCCTTATCCAATCAGTAGAACTGTGTGATTTTTTTCAGCAGCACTCAGCATCCTGGATAAAAGCAAAGGAAGTGTGCTGTTGAGTTGATTCAGAGCTAGGGGTTTGGTAGCTGGTGTGATATAAAGACAAGAGGTTGTAGGACACCTGGGTGGCTCAGTCGGTTAAGCATCTGCCTTCAGCTCAGGTCATGATCCCAGGGTCCTAGGATTGAGTCCCACATTGGGCTCCCTGCTCAGCAGGGAGTCTGCTTCTCCCTCTCCTTCTGCCTGCCGCTCTCCCTGCTTGTGTTCTCTCTCTGTCAAATAAATAAAATCTTAAAAAAAAAAATAAAGACAAGAGGCTGGGAGTTGAGGATGCCAGTTAACAGAGTAATTTCAATTATAAATCATGGCATAAAGACAAATGGAAGGAACCAGACCTAGGGTTAATAATCTTGGAGAAGAGGGAAGACTTAATGAGATAGAAATCCCTAGTAATACTGAGACCAAGGGTGTGTCATATCTGCAAGGATACATTACTGTTATGTGATACACTAACGTTCAAAACTTCAGATACAGATGAAAACATAGTTTTTTTAAAAAAAAATCCAACAAACAGAATCTGGGATGTAGAATAATTTTCTATGGTTCATGAGCATCCCCATCTTTTATTTTGTCAGATTGCCTACAAAAAAGGTCATGTTGAACAGCAATCTCAATTCACAACGCTGCCGGATCCTCCAGATATAGAATTTGCTAAGAAAGTGACCAATCAAGTGAGCAAGGTAAGTAAATAGGGCTGGAACACTGTCTCCCTTGAAACCTCTGGCTTAATCATCTCAAACACCAGAGAAAGTAAGTAAGGGGAACCCGAAGACCCAACACCAACACTGAGAGTATTTTTGCAATATGACCCTAAAAAGTACAGCAAAAACAATACATCCGTTAACACTGTGGGGCCATGTTAATAAATGTTCGTGATCGGTAAATGTGAAAGCTGCATTTTAAAAAACAGAACCTGTGTCCTGATGTCATTTGACATCGTGACTTCAGAAAGTGCTACTAACCAGAACTGAGTCACCACACATTTTCTTGGAGGATCTGATTGTCTTAATTCAGTGTGAAGAACCTCGTACGGTTTTATGCTCTCTGTCAGACATGGAGAAAATAAGAATGCATGAGTGATCTCTCAGACATGGCTCAGTTTGACAGCCGTGGGCAGTGCACCTCATAACTTTTAAGCTTTGTCTATATTTAGGCTGGTAAGCTAGCTCTGTGGAATGCAGACCTCACAGAGAATGCCGAGAGACAGATGTTCAACTGATGACCAGACCCATGCTAAAGTCCTATTTTAAATTGGTTCAAATCAGGCCACTTTCTCCTGGGATACTGCTGCTTTTAAATACTCTTCTTTGCTCTCTGTGGAGTTCAGTCCCAATTTGGTCTTCTGCTTCAATTTTGGGGGAACCTCAAGGTTTCTATCTTGTTTAGGTATTTTGGGGGAAAGGCTGTCTCCAGGAAAGGAGAAGGAGAAAAATGATCAATGATGAAGTCTATTCAGTGATGTTTTTAGTGTCTGATATCACAGACTTCTAACTATAACCAAGGGCTATTTGGATAATAGATCTGATAAGTACAGTAAATTTTCACTAATAGGAATACCATGAACCTGAAATTTGCCCAGGGCAAAGCAGAAATGAACTTTAGAACTGTCCATAAAGAGCTGGCCTGCTGAAAATATTGATACTTAAATAAAATTAGGGAACAAGGATAATTGATCCTTTTTGAAGAAAAAGAACAACCTGATTTCAAATGGTCATTTAGAAAGAAAAAAATCTATTTTTAATTTTTATTTGAAGCATATTTTAAAAGATATCTTACTAATGCAACACACTTTTACCTTATTTGAGTGTGCAGTGTGGGCACTTGAACATGATAAAAAAAATAAATCCCTTTCCAACTGCTCTATAATCAGTCTCCACTAATTTAGACGTGCCAGTTAGTCTAGAATTGCACTCTTCGATGTAGTGGCCATCAGCCACGTGTGACCATTGAGCATTTGAAATGCGATTGTATAAACTGAGGGTCCTATATGCATGAAATGGACACTGGGTCTTGAACACTTAGGACAAAAAGAAATGTGAAATAGCTCATTGTTTTCATATTGATTACATGTTGAAGTCATATTTTTGGACCTATTGGGTTAAGTAAAATATATTATTAAAATTAATTTCACACCTGTTTCTTCTTGCATTTTAAAAATTGGCTACTAGAAAATTTAAAATTACAGTGGTGGCTTGCATTATATGCCTGTTGGACTGCACCACCACACCCAGATATGGTGGCATCATTGAACATTTTGAAAACCTCACCAGTGCTGGTTTTGCCCTTATGGAATAACAATATGAGTCAAGGGAGGATGGCTGTGGATGGAAGTCACCAGATCTGGCTGTTCATCCCAGTCTTACCCAAATTCCAAGTTTTTAAAAGCTGCTGTGCATCCAAAATAATACTCACTTTGGGAAGAAATGCTTGTGATTGGTAGCAGTCCATCCATCAACAGACCATCCCATGAGAGAGGACTAGGGCCGTGGTGGAGGAGAGAGAGGTGATTGAGCTGTGGGACTTGCCTCTGTTCTCTTGAAATGTTCCCCACAGTCATGGGCTTTGACTCATATTTCAGTATTATCATTTCCTTGCTTTCCAACATGAATAAAATCTCCTTTATCTACTCACTCTTAGGTATTTAAATTCAGTGTTTCCCAGATCCATCCCTGAGTCTTACAGCCTTCGGTTCATATGTTAATATAATGATTGTGTATCTGCAATGATTATAGGGCTTATATATTATACTATTTATCAGCTTTCCTTACTGTATCTGTCAGAATCCGTTCTCTCACCTTTGTCTTTGGCCGAAGCCACCAGCTCCATGCCAGCACTCGTCCTGACTCCGCTGTATTTTGTAGCTCAAACACAGATGGATAGGCAGGCAGGGTGGTTCATGTAAGCAAGCATTCCCGTGAGGTCACTGTGCACTCTACAACCAGCCGAAAGTGGGATTCTGAATGCAACATTGGGCAGTCCCTTTAGTTTCTCTGTCCTTGCCTCTCTGCTTCCTTCTAGATTCATAATGTGAGGAAAAATGTGAGATTTCAGGCTAGAATTTCCAGTGATACCTAACTGGGATCTAGAGTTGAAAGGAAGAGCTCTGTTTCCTTTACTCTCCGTGCACACTCCTGCCACTTTCACCACACCAACCAATTCTCTGACACTGACTCAGTGTCCTATAATTCAGTTCAATTCCGACATTATCTACCTGGTGTTCGCCTCAGATCTCACAAGTTAAGGGCTCAGACCCACAAGACAGGCCCTACTTCAGACTACTAGTCGTAAATCTGGACCTCCCATACTTCTGACAGACTGGCTTAAATCCAGGGTTCCCATGACCCACTCCTCAGGTTTAATAATTTGCTAATAATTGGCTCACAGAACTCAGGGAAACACTCTCTTATGTTTATTATATAACAGAGGATACAGATGAACAACCAGGATAAAGAGGTACCTGGGGTGAGGTCCTGAAGGGTCCCAAGCACAGGACCTTCCGTCCCTGTGGACCTGGGGTGTGCTACTCTCCCAGCATGTGGATGTGTTCACCAACCTGGAAGCTCTCTGAATTGTGCACTTCAGGGACTTTTATGGTGGTTTCATCACATAGGCCTGACTGATTATTAACTTCATCTCCGGCCCCTCTCCCCTCCTCAGAGGATGAAGGGAGGGGTGGAAAGTTCCAAGTTTCTAAGCATTGCTTGGTTTTTGTGGTGACTAGCCCCCATCATATTGCTATCCAGGAATTGTCTCAGAACAAAAGAAAACCCAGGGCATCTGGGTGGCTCAGTCGGTTAAGCCTCTAACTCTCGATTTCGGCTCAGGTCCTGATCTCAGTCAGGGGATTGAGCCCCGTGTCGGGCTCTGTGCTCGGTGCGGAGTCTGCTTGTCCCTCTTTCCGCGCGCTCTCCTCCCCGTTGTCAAATAAATCTTTAAGAGAAAGACAATCCTATCACTCAGGAGATTACAAGTGTTTAGGAGCTCTCCATTAGGAACTGGGGGCAGAGACCAGTATATATGTATTTTAGTATTTCACTAGAATATTTTTAAAAGCATCTTTCAGTAAATATTGCTGCACAGCACAAAGATGCCAAGCTCTGATCTTCTAAAACCATGGAAACCCCTCTATCACAAAGAATTAGGGAGAGATTTCCATAGATTGCACTAGAAGAGATTTGATTGAGTTAGGAAAGCAGCCCTGGGCCCACTATGGGTTTTATGAAAATATCACTTGGGACCCCCTCCACCTGTCTGAGAGGATAGCATTTCTATGAATGAAGCTGTCAGAAGTCCCAGTGTTTAGCAACTCACAGAAAAACTGAAGTGTGATTAACTAACAGGCTTTGTATTCCTTCCATTTGATAACCACATCAAAACCACAGATGCAGATGTGGAAAGTAGAAAATAGAGCCATGTGTTTAAGTAGGACATTAGGGTGTCTAATTTGTGCCCAATGCAAGCCTTTCAGCTCATTTCTGAGGAAGCAATTTTACTACATCTATCGACATGCAGTTACTCTCTTGCCCACAGAAGGTGTTCCAGAGCTTGTAATTGACCCAATGTACTGTCCTCTGTTAAATGAACACAGAATCCTAGAGAAAGTTAAATCAATTCTTGCTGCCAGGTTTCCATTGATTGACTTCAAACATGACAGAAGGGCTAGAGTGGAATTGGAGGGAAAGTTGGGTGTTGGACCCCTGGTATGGCTAACCCATCTGTGTGTACCATGTAAACACTCAGGCCTTGCTGCCAGACATGTAGAGTGAGACCATTTGGTTGACAGAGGAGGTCCCACGTGGACACACACCTCTGTCTTCCCCTCATTCCTCAAGCTACAGGCCTTTATTCTTTCAACTCCTCTCCTACCTGCAGATGAAGGGGAAGGCAACTGTTGTTCCTCAACAGTTAACAAGCTGCAGCCTCAGTCCCTTGTAGTGAGAATCTTCCCAGACTTGGGAGTACTCAGGGCTGAATTGTGAGAGATCTACTTCCAAGGTGACCCATTTTAGATACTGGTTCATGAAGAGAAAGAAGTGGGGATGGACTTGGGGTGAGAGTGCTGGGTGGTCTTATACTCTTGTATCTTGTTTTATTTTAGTTTTTAGTTTTTGTTTTTTTTTTGGAGAGAGAATGTATGAGTGGGGGTTGGGGGGGTCAGGAAGGAGCAGAAGGCAAGAGAGACACACCCAGGGTGGAGCCCAACACAGGGCTCAGTCTCATGACCCTGAGATCATCACCTGAGCTGAATCCAAGAGTCAGATGCTTAGCTAACTGACCCACTGGGCGCCCCTGCATCTTGTTTAAATATCTTTTAAAACATCAGATATCTATGTCTTAATGTGAGAATTAATTTTTACTTAATTTTCTTTAACAAATCTACATATGTGATTCTTATTTCTCCATAATGGCCCAAATTTTGGACCTCATTAAGAATGTCTGCTCCGTCGGTTAAGCCTCTGCCTTTGGCTCAGGTTGTGATCCTAGGGTCCTTGGATCGAGCCCCACATCAGCCTTCTTGCTCAGCGGGGAGCCTGCTTCTCCCTCTGCCTGCAGCTTCCTCTGCTTGTGCTCTCTCTCTGACAAATAAGTAAAAATCTTAAAAAAAAAAAAAATGCCGCCTTCTCAATTTTAAATTATATTACAAAGTTTTGGGGATACATCAGGCCCTGTTGCCCCTACCCCCTAATCTTGGAGGTTTCTTCCTTTGACAGCAAGCAGAGGAAGGGCAATATCCCCCACCCAGAATGTAGATTGGAGATCTTAACCTGTGCATGTACATCAAAAATCCTCTGAAGTTGTGTTTATGGGCATTTTATAGCTTTCTCAGATTTCTGAAGAGGTCTATTCCCCGAAAAGATTAGAAATACTTCTATAGGCAATCAGCCAATCAAAAAATCCATTTTGACCAATTGAATTCGGTCTGTTTTGATTGACTGAAGAGTTGACTTCAATTTTTTTAAAGCTTCAAAAGAGGAGAGTAGATTAATTGGTGCTTTAATGTAAATATTATCTCAACAAAGATTTCTATCGAAGAATACACACACAGTTTTCTCCAGTTTCTTATTCTGTTATGCTAGCAATGTTATCATTATTATTACAGTTATTGTAGCCTACATTTATTTAACACAGTAGAGTTTGCAAAGGACTTTACAGGGTATGAACTTATTTAATCTTTCCAACAATCCTCTATGGAAGGTATTATTATTATTGTTGGTGCTGTGGCTGAGAACCCTGAAACTTGGAGAGGCTAAGTCACACCGTTGGTAATAATGGAGTGCAGTCTTGGGCCCAGAGCTTCTGGACTCAGGCCCAGGGCTCTAAAATTTATAGTTATGAAAACCACTTGGCTATTTATTGGCATATTAAGCTCTTGAGAAGAAAGGGTATAGGCATTTGAGAAAGGGTTGAACATCCTTTAACTCAAACTCACTGGCTCTGCACATCGCTCCTTCTTGGCACTGGTTCTGTTAAAGGTATACCAGAAAACCACTTTCTTTTCTCTTAAAGAGTATAGTGGGGGTATATGTGTGCAGATACCTTGAGACTCATTGGTTGTGTCTGTTAACACATTTCCCAAGAAGGGGAAATTGCTGTAACTCAGCTATGGATCTGGTTCATATGCCCAGATTTGGGGTTGACTAGTTTAATTTTATTCTAAGAACAGTATAGGCCAAGGTAGTTTGAAGCTACATATCATGGACTCAGCTCAATTTAGTGTATTTGAGCATGCATTTATGAGGTCATTTTTGTGTGCTGCATTTTTTGGGGGTGGTGTTTGGGAGTAAGATGAGGCAATTTTTGAATTACTTGCCAGTTCCCATTAAAATTTCTTTAAGTCTCAACTGGAAAGTCTTATTAATTAGTCTGCAAGCCAAATTTTATATTGCTTTCTGGGTAACTAGAAGTTTTGGTAAAGCTCAGAAATAAGTTCACCTGGCATGGAAATCTGGGGTTGAGTGGTTTTATTATAACTCTGAAATACAAGTGGAGGATGCTTCTGAGTCTCCTCCCTCAAACATCAGAGAATATCCATAAGTTCTGAATGAACTAAGTCTCCAGATTCAACAATAAGAGGGTCAATTATTACCTCTACTGCCTCGCTCAACTTTCTTGTTGACACTATACTAGAAGATTTGAAAACACCTATTAAGAACTTAAGGGCCATAGTCAAGATATTTTTTTATTTAAAAAAATTTTTTTTAGAGATTTTATTTATTTGTTTGACACAGAGAGACACAGCGAGAGAGGGAACACAAGCAGGGGGAGTGGGAGAGGGAGAAGCAGACTCCCTGTGGAGCAGGGAGCCTGTTGTGGGGCTCAATCCCAGGACCCTGACCTGAGCCAAAGGCAGACGCTTAATGATCCAGGCGCCCCTATTTAAAAAAGTTTTTAAAGATATTTTTAAAAGCTGCCCATTACCACTTTTCTGTCTTACTTGTCAATTTCTGTATTTTCTATATTTTGTCTTCCCTTCTTTTTTTCTCCTAGCAAAAATACAAGGCAGACTATGAAAATAAAATCAAAGGCAAATGGAGTGAGACACCTTGCTTTGAAATTGCAACCGCCAGAATGAATGCCAATAACATCAGCACGGTAAGTAGCAAGGAATGGCTGGATGCTCTTGGGTTGCAGGATGACCCTTTCCTTTATGACCCCCAGCCACACCTGAAGTAATACCAGAACATTAGAGTCCAGGTACCTCTTCTTGGGGGCAAGACCTGTGTAGAGTTCCTAACCAGAGAGAAATCTCCCAGTCTTTCCTCCCTTTTGCGAAATACTGTTTTGATCAGATTCCATTATTCTTGCCTCAATTTTCAAATGAGCAACAAGGTTTCAAGGTTTATACAGGTTAAAGGGGCCCTTTTAAATTCATTCTTTGCCTGGGAAACCCAAACTAAGAAATCTCCTAGTCTTTCCTCCCTTTTGCGAAATACTGTTTTGATCAGATTCCATTATTCTTGCCTCAATTTTCATATGAACAACAGGGTTTCAGGTTTATACAGGTTAAAGGGGCCCTTTAAAATTCATTCTTTGCCTGGGAAACCCAAACTACATTTATGAAACTGACTGGTTTCTTCCCATATTGTCTTCACTGAAAAACACTCTTTTTCTTTTCTCTGAAGTTCTCTGACCCTGGCCTTTGGAGCTCCTTCTTAGAGGCTGGTTTTCAACCTCTTATAATTGTTCCAAATCTCTGTTAAGTTGCTAATTGTTCTTGTGATGGCACTACCATCTCTCCTCGTAACCTGACTGTGTAAACCAAGAGGAGTGGGGCTGTGTGTAAGCTCTCCAAGCAGCCCCTGTCCCGCCGTGTGAACCCTTGCATGGTCTGTGCTCACAGCAGTTCTCCAGCTTGTTTAATGTCTTACAGAGGAAATACCAGGAAGACTTCGAGAGTATGAAGGACCAGATCTACTTCATGCAGACCGAAACGCCGGAGTACAAAGTGAATAAACAAGCTGGGGTGGCAGCTAGCAAGGTATGAGGAAATGCTCTCATTTGTCATGATGGTCTTATTGGGGGTGGATTTCTTATAACTCTTGTTTTTGTATTTAATGAAAATAAAGAGGATTCTTGGGCAACAACAAAACAAGTACTTTGGGGTTGTAATAAGGCTACCAAATTTTTGAAAAATTTTGCAGGTATGAGCATTAACAATACTCAAGTACCATCTTCAATATTTCATAAGGGACCTTTTGATACATGCAAGTAGAAAGGCTGTGCTCTCCAAAAGAAGGACCCCTCAAGAAAAGACAACTGGCAAACATCTGAATATGGACATTCCCACACTCGCCATCACCATTATTTTTTTTTATTTTCCTACTAATGGTGAAAATCTAGTCACAGACAAGTTACACAGATCCATGGATATGCTCATATACTCTATAGAGTAACTTTGGTAAACAGAGTCCTTGGCATTCTAGAGCACTAGAAAGCCTATAAACTTCACAAACAGACTTGATTCAAACCTTGGCCTTGGTTCTGCTGAAGGAGTGAAAGCAAGAAAATCTCATCACCTAGGAAGCTATTTCAGTCTCCAGGTGCAACATAGTGATGTTTTGGATCAGGAGGCAAGCAGGGCAGGTGATGAAATTTGAAGGTAGAGCTGATCTTGTTTGCTGTTGGGTTGGATGTGGGATATGAGAAGAAAGTTTGGGTCTAAGCAACTACATGGATGGGATTTCCCTTTACAAGAGAAAGAAGAGTGTGGAAGGAGTGGATAATTATTTTTGGAGGGGAGACATAGGCTCAGCTTCCAATATGTAAGATCTGAGATGCCTTTTAGACGTCTGAGTGGAAACATTAAGTGGGCAGTTGATTGTATGAGTCTGAAGTTTCAGGGGAGATATCTGGAAGGGTTGTATAAATTTGGGGGAATTGGGGCGCCTGGGTGGCTCAGTTGGTTAAGCGACTGCCTTCGGCTCAGGTCATGATCCTGGAGTCCCAGGATCGAGTTCCGCATTGGGCTCCCTGCTCAGCAGGGAGTCTGCTTCTCCCTCTGACCCTCCCCCCTCTCATGCTCTCTCTCTCTCTCATTCACTCTCTCAAATAAAAAAAAAATTGAGGGGAATCATCAGTATATGGATAGTATTTAACATCATAAGACTGGAGGCCATCAAGGGAGCAAGTGTAGACGGAAATCTCTAAGGACTAAAGTCTGGAGTATCTCCATGTGAACACATCAGTGAGATGAGGTAGGAGTAGAGTTGGGAGAGAGTGGGAAGCGAGTGAAGGGAGAAGGGAGTGATCAGCTATGTCAAATGTTTCTGACATGAATTTACCAATGTCTGGTCTCTGATGAACTCAACAAGAGCAACTTAGTTGAGTCTGCTTAGAGAGGGCTCATGATTGGGTGAGAACAGAGAAATAGAAGAACGTAAGCATACTCAACTTTTTCAAAGTATTTGCCTGAAAGGAAAAGAAGAAAATGAGGTAGTGGCTGAGGGATAGGTGGGTGAAGAGGGGATTCTTTTAAGATAACAAAGACACCATGTTTCTATGCTGTTGGGAAAAATCCAGTGTGGAGGGAAAATATGATATCTGAGGCGGGAAGAGTGGCTGGAGTGATATCCTTGAGTAGGTGAAAGAGGAAGGGTTCTGGTGCTTAACAGGAGGGGTAACTTTGCCACAAGTCCTGACAGTTCATCCATAAACAGGAGAAGAGGCCACATATTCCAGATACAGTTAGGGAGATAGGAGGGTGTGTGGAATTCCTTTTCTGGTTGGTTCCATTTTTCAATGAAACACATAATTCTGTAAGATAGAAAGGTTGTGTCTTTCATTCCTATAGATTATCCTCTGTGAGTCTTCTGTGTGTGCTGTAGGGGGTGGTACATCTCTCTTTCAGCTGTGTATCTCCTGCCTTTGGAGACCAAACTGATGATATTTGGTTTTTGAGGTTCTCAGATGTTGGTAGACTATCCAGGATTCTGTATCTAGGTCCTGTATTCTACAGTTATGTTGCCGGAATAAATGGCTGACACTGGGGATCATGGTCAGAACTAGATCAGTTTCTTGTTCTCCCTTTTGGCATGTTCCTGACACAGGGTGCTCATTTTAAGCTTCTGCTAAAGCTAGAATCAAAGGTGCAAAGTGGGAAGGGCAGAAAGAAAAGGGAGGTTGTCATCCTTCATCCAACCTCCAGCCCCTCCCTCTCTCTTCTGCATGTACATTAAATACACACATGCTCACACACAGTCCCAGATGAAGCATAAGAGGGTAGATTGATGATGCTTCTGGCTTGCTTTCTTTAAAGATGTGTTGGCACATTAGGCAGCTGGAAGCTAAGAGCTAAATGAGGGTTGTGGGGCAGCAAGTGTCTGGGACTTGATGCACTGTCATTTGTGTGTATCTTTTTCTCTTTGAGGGCGGGCACCAGGGGCTATTCTTTCTTGGACCTGTCCCAGAGCCAGCGCATAATCGATACCCTATGGACATTTTTGAATAAACAAATGAATGGGAAGAAAAGTTATCCTGGAAATGTATACAGTTGCACTGCTGCTGTTATGAGTTACTCTGAGTATTTTGTTTGTAAAATGTCAAGCTGCCACTTTTCTAGAGAGAAAACTGATTTGTGGAACTATGTCATAATATCGTCTCGTAATAGAGACGAGAGCAAAAATAACCCAGAGCATTACTTTCTCATTTTATTTCACTCCTACAGGTAAAATACAAAGAAGACTATGAAAAGAATAAAGGAAAAGCAGATTATAATGTACTTCCTGCTTCAGAGAACCCACTGCTCAAGCAGCTGAAGGCGGCAGGAGATGTCCTGAGTGATGTAAGTACATTCTTGTTAAAGAGTGTTTTTTAACCTTAGCTGCCAGAGAGATGAAATTTTTCTCCTATAATGACTAAATGCATATATAACTTTGAAAATACTTTAAGATTCTAGTGTAGCAGTTCCCCTGAACTGTTTACCCACAGGAAGACATGAAGGCCTCTGAGTATGATGTGTGTCAGTTTTGAGGGGCCTGTGGATTTAGCTCAGTAGGCAGAGAAATCCTCATTTGCTTATGGGCTCTGGTGCCTGAGCTTCCATATGGGCAAAGAGTATGCTATAGGAGATACATGTGATCTTGATACAGGCAGAAGGAGACTTTGAGAGGGGAGGAGAGTGGGAGATGAAGTTGTGCATGCACGCTGCCCTTGTGTTCTTCAGGCGGGGTGAGGACAAACTGCCTGTGTTTCACAGCTTCTTCTCCTCACCTCCACCATTCTCTGTGCAGATCTTTCTCTAGAAACCATCATTTGCCGACAGTGTGACTTAAAAGATGGCTCCCTGAGTCTTCACAGGAGTTTCTACGTGTGGAATTAGTCTGACCAATCCATTAGATGTAAAATAGATTGGATAAGTGAGAAAGGGCATTAAGAGACTAACAGCCCGAGACCACTTTGACTATATAAATAAAGAGACTGAACATGTGATCAGTTGAGTTTTTCCCTTATAATTACACTGTATTAAGCTTTCCCAATATATGAGGATTATACATGGTTCTCTCTGTGGGTTAGTTATCTTTTCTTTGTCCCTCGAATTAAGTCAGCACCGTAGAAATGTGTACATGTGGTTCAGGAAGGGGGTGAGTGGAGTTGGAGTGGCAGGTGAGAGAGTCCATGCATCTGTCCAAATAGCTCTGTTGGGAAATCAGTACAAAGCAGGTCTCCTGTTTCCTAGATGAAGGTCATCTTTACCAAACGTCTAAAAGCCCAGGTTCAAATGTCTTTTGCTGATAGAGAACAATATAAAAATTTAAAAACCAAATAGCACCATTTACAATCTCAAAACCCAACATGAGAAAGTGACCAGACCTGCTTTCTCAGTTGCGCCTTTAAAATCCAGTAGTTGTTTATTGTTGTCATTAGAGCTAAATTTAAATCCTAGCAGAGAATAAGAGTGAGTAGCCTTATCATCTGAGCTCTTGTATATACCGTAATTTTAAGATACTGTCTGTTTGCCTAAGGGGTTTTCCCGTGGTGGAAGGAGGAAGGGAGAGTGCGTGTATTTCTCAATGTATACTAAACTTTCTCGTGAAGGTTTATTTAAAAAAAAAAAATTCACTCTTGTTCAGAATATTCCTGTTTGTTGTGGCACCGTCAGTGAGGGATGAGTCTGTGAGCTGGGGGAGGGAAGATGGAGCAGTGCTGAAATACACACAACTCCCCACAACTAAGGGCTTGGTCCGAGGCAGCAGACTGGTTTCTAGATTTTTTGGTGACTGTTAAAAACCTAAGCTTTGCGGTCATTGCTAATGGAAGAAACTTACCATTCACCACACCCCAATGTTTGGTTGTCAGTTTTTTGGTTTTTTTTTTTAAAGATTTTATTTATTTATTTGAGAGAGAGAGAATGAGAGACAGAGAGCATGAGAGGGAGGAGGGTCAGAGGGAGAAGCAGACTCCCTGCCGAGCAGGGAGCCCGATGCGGGACTCGATCCTGGGACTCCAGGATCATGACCTGAGCCGAAGGCAGTCGCTTAACCAACTGAGCCACCCAGGCGCCCCTGGTTGTCAGTTTTTAAGACAGTTGACAGGCGATATCTTTTTTTCTTCTTCGTTTGTTGAGTGTTGGGCCATACAAGTGTTATAATCAGTGTGGGAGTGACAGGAATCTACTTTAACTGATCTTTTTTTTTTTCTTTGACAGAAACTATACAAGGAAAACTATGAAAAGACAAAGGCAAAGAGCATAAATTACTGCGAAACCCCCAAATTTCAACTTGATACAGTTATGCACAACTTCACTAGTGATGTAAGTAGTCCTGTGTTTACTTCTTCTGTTAAGAAAAGATCCGTTATTTCCCCCAATAAATATGTGAAATATGTCTTTTCAGGCTAAATACAAAGATTCCTACTTAAAGAATATTTTGGGACATTACGTAGGCAGCTTTGAGGATCCATATCATACGCACTGCATGAAAGTCGCAGCTCAAAACAGTGACGTAAGTTCTAAGACAATTGTCTAGCTTTCCAACTAACACGTCTTTAGGGCATGAATAAATGGTTGCATCCTTATATCTGATTTCTTTTCTTCATAGAAAAACTATAAAGCAGAATATGAAGAAGACAGAGGCAAAGGCTTCTTCCCCCAGACTATAACTCAAGAGTATGAAACAATCAGGAAACTGGATCAGTGTAAAGATGTAAGTCTACGGTATGAACTTTGCCTGTCCTGCCCTCCGTAGCCTCTAGGGGTCAAGAGATACTTACAATGGTAACACTTTTCAAATAAATGCAAGCAAGGAAATGGCAAGAAACAAAATTTATTTTGTAGTAGATGACCTGATTTCTCCTATTGTCATCCATATATTTCAAGGGGTAGTTCTAGTTCATTTCCCCAAAGAAGGGTTATCGGAAATCTGAAGAATGAGAAAGTCTCTTGTACAGATGTGAAAGCACCTCTCAAAAACACGGCAGTCTGATTAGAAAAGAGCCCCATGTTTGATTAACTATAAGTTTCTTTTCTTTTGGGGAATGGCTTCTGCTTGCTTGGCCTATAGGCCAACTTGGATTTGACCGCTAAAACAATTCCTTTTTTCCTCCACAGCATACCTACAAAGTCCCTCCAGATAAGACAAAATTCACTCAAGTCACCGACTCTCCTGTTCAGGTGCAAGCCCAAGTCAATTCCAAACAACTGAGTGATGTAAGTTCCTTTAAATATGCAGGAAATCCAGTTAGGAGGGTTAACCTATCGTAAGTCCATATATAAAATCCAGGGACTTGTCACATTTACCAAAAAAGGCTAAGTAAGTTTTAGCACATTTAACTTGTCTATATTTGTAATCACCTAAAATATCTCCTTATTTAGTTGCCTTACATCTTCTCAGATGGATAACAATGATAGCAAAAATGGTTCTAGAAGGGGAATGATGTAGCTTACTGCCCTGGAAAGAACATGAGTTCTTGAGTCAGACAAGACTGGGTGAAATTCCAGCTGTCTTTACAACCTGGCAGCATAGGCAAATTGTTGAACCTCTCTATGCCTCCTCTTTCCCTTCCGTAATTTGTGGTTGCTTTGAAGAGTAAATGAAAGGAGATACTAGTGTAGTAAATACCCTGGCCCAGAGCAGATACTCAACACACGCGATATCTCTGTCTCAAATAAGTTTCTGAAAAATGGAGTTTTTGAGACCAGTTTTATCCTGTGAGTTTTAAGTATGAACTTCCAAGCTTGTGTTGAACCAAACAAAACAATAAAAATAACCTCAGTCGATTTATGGCCAGAAATGAAGTCTTCACATAAGAGTCTTAACAAACCATAATGTGTGTGAGGGGATGTAACCAGGTTTGTTAGAACATGTTCTCCAGAAAGAGAGCATTGGCAACGGAAAGAGAGAAAGGGCTGTGAGTCTCAGAGTCCCCTGATTCTGAGGGCCGATCGTGATAATGCATGCAAGAGGGAGGAGCATATGTGAGAGAGCCACCTCCTTCCAGGACAGTCCTACAGGTTGTCAGTAACGCAGGGTGGCCCACCCTAGCTCTGGACCTCTGTCTCGATCTTAACAACATTGTCAGTTGTTATTTAAATAAAATGTATTTTACATTTTATTTTATGAAATGTACCACATGAGATTTTTGTATTTTGGGACAATTCTTCAGAAC
Organism: Mirounga angustirostris; assembly: GCF_029215605.1. Taxonomy (NCBI): domain Eukaryota; kingdom Metazoa; phylum Chordata; class Mammalia; order Carnivora; family Phocidae; genus Mirounga; species Mirounga angustirostris. The sequence continues at coordinate 118,003,985 of NW_026991711.1, read as the reverse complement.
TAATTGTCGCCTTTACTGTCTCCCTCTATTTCTGTCTCTCTCACTCTCTGTCTCAGCTGAACTACAAAGCAAAGCATGAAAGTGAGAAGTTCAAGTGCCACTTACCTCCAGATACTCCTGCCCTCCTCCAACACAAAGTCAATGCCTATAACCTGAGTGATGTAAGTTCCCATATACTATGCCATGGGCTATCCTGTTGACCTGTGCTTTTATTTCTGGATTGTGTCTTTGAGTAAACACGTCTATGTTCAAGATGGGAAGAACATTTAACCTGTGTATCACGTCCCTATGCCTCTGCCCACATATCTTTGAATTCACCTTATAAATGTAGGTAGCAATGTTATAAGTAGCTTCATACAATCAGACAGTGTGTTCTAACCAACCCTCAAAATGCCACCAGTCATCTAGATTTAACTATAAATCATGTTAGCTATTTTAGCCATATATTCATTTGTGCTATACTAAAATTAATTTTCCCCCAGGACCTGGGTTTTTTAGATACAATTTCATTTTATTTATTCCTCAGATGTATAATGTCCCTTATTTCACACAAATGGTGCTTATTTCTACATGTAAGAGAGCTTACACTAAGATATATAGGGTATTCAAAAGGAATTAAGGCCAAGGTTCCATTGCTACCTTTCATTCTAAAAACTTAATTTTGTAGAAAAGTCAAATTCTCCTTGGAGGGGAGATCTCAATTTCTTCAACAATTCTATAAATAAGTACTTAGATTATCCAGCATCAGTGAGTATTGTAATGATTCAGGAAATAATCTTTTCAGAGGACTTTGAGATCAAATTAAAGTGATAACTTTAGACCACAAAAAGTAAATTAACTCTAGAATATTTGTGCCACTCTGTGAAGTACTCAGTGTTAGGAATCAGATATTAGTATGGTCACTAAAATTAGGTAAATTTGATGAAAGATTCTAATGGGGAGTAGAGAACCTTGATCTTGGAAAATCAGAAGCTCCAGCTTGAAGCAAACTAACTAAAATATGCATGATTTTCTGGACAATGAAAATGGCCCATTTATTTCATAGTAAGCCAGAGTATTGAGATACTCATTAGTCTTTAAAGTGTGGTAAACGTGCATATCATTTTTGCCAATTCCTTTGTTAAAACGTTTCTGTCCAGAGTATCTATAAGCACGACTGGGAGAAGAGCAAAGCGAAGAAGTTTGACATTAAAGTGGACGCCATTCCCCTACTGGCAGCCAAGGCCAACAGCAGGATCGCCAGCGATGTGAGTGTGGCCTGGGCACCCGGGCAGGGGGCCCGCAGTGACGGTTCTCGGGGGGTGCCATCTGACCCATGTGACATCTTCACAGGTGATGTACAAGAAAGACTATGAGAAAAGTAAAGGGAAAATGATTGGAGCCCTGAGCATTAATGATGATCCCAAGATGCTGCACTCTTTGAAGACGGCCAAAAACCAGAGTGATGTGAGTGTCTTTGTAAATCTGTCTTGTTTTCAGATGTGGCTGCACTTATTGTTTACTGTAACTTCGGATGGGACATAGCCTAAATGAAATCTCTGACTCAGGATGACAAGTCAAACACGAAAGCCCACGGGGAAAAGATGATTAAGTTCCTCATTCTTACGACATCTCTGTACTTTGAGACACCAGTGAATACTATAAATGTTTCCTTAATCTTTTTAATGCAATCCATTTTATTAGGGAGAAAATACACTAGCAATAGCGTTTTCTTTATTGTTTTTCCCAGAAATGGGCTTAATATTTCAGTATGTATAAACACATATTCATTCCATGTCATGATCTGACTTCAGGTACTTTGCAAAAATATGTACAGAAAAATAAAAGACAAGAAGTGAAAAAATCAGGGGTGCCTGGATGGCTCAGTCATCAAGCGTCTGCCTTCAGCTCAGGTCATGATCCCAGGGTCCTGGGATCGAGCCCCGCATTGGGCTCCCTGCTCGGCAGGAAGCCTGCTTCTCCCTTTCCCACTCCCCCTGCTTGTGTTCCCTCTCTCACTGTGTCTCTCTCTGTCAAATAAATAAAATCTTAAAAAAAAAAAAAAAAATCAAGCCAAAGATCAATAAAGTAGGAAAACTAAATGAAGCATAACCTCAAGAACAAAGTATTTTAAGTTTATAAAATACTGATCTCAGTTTTAAAGACTAAAACATTAAAAATAAAATAAAACTCTTTATAAAAATTGCTTCTCTAAATCATGGCAGAAAAATACTCCCTATTCTGTATTATTTATAAGTATGCTTGTCTTTACAGTATATATTTGGATTTCTATATGGGAGAATTAAGAAGAATGTGTAGAAATACATGATACCTATAACAAAATGGAAAAACCATCTTTTCGTGTATTATTACTATAAAGAAAAATATTAGATCTCAGTGAAAAAAGCCAGCTTCCAAAGGTGTTGTAAAATGTGTTTTCATCAAGGGCTGAGCTGAATACTTTTCTAAGACAATGCCTGAGTATCTGAGGTCCACCTTATACCTTTTACCTAATTTTGCACTTTTTAAAAAATTCATTTTCCTTCAAACACATTCAGGTGGACAGAATTATTTTAAAACAGAAATTTGCTTAGACACCAGCATTGGTATACTGTGGTATATTCTAGCTGAGAAATGTTAGGATAAATAACACAAGCCCATATATGGTTATTAGCTGACTAGATTCTCCAAGACATGAACCTCTACCATATTCATTCTGCCTTTTCTGCCTTGTGGAAAGTAAATGCTGAAAAAAATACAAAATTTGCCTTTTTGGTTAAGTATAGCAATCATGGGAATGGCTTTTATACCATGAAATATAATTTTCTTCTCTGATTTTTTTTTCCTTCAACAGAGATTATACAAGGAAAACTATGAGAAGACAAAAGCAAAGAGCATGAACTACTGTGAGACCCCTAAATATCAACTTGACACCCTGATGAAGAACTTCAGTGAGGTTCGAAAGGCCAAGGGTGCCCTGGGGTGTGAGGGCTTTTCTACTGTTTGACAAATAACATCTACAATTGACATATCTGTCCGTATGCTTTCTTTTTCAGGCTAAATACAAAGATTCATATGTACAGAATGTTTTGGGACATTATGTAGGCAGCTTTGAGGACCCCTATCAAATTCACTGCATGAAAGTTTCAGCTCAAAACAGTGATGTAAGTTGAAGACCATTGTTCCTCTCAGTGACATTATTTGGGGGCAATAACAATCCTGATCTCTTTTTGTTCTTTCTCATTATAGAAAAATTACAAAGCAGAGTATGAAGAAGATAAAGGGAAATGCTATTTCCCTCAGACAATAACACAAGAATATGAAGCAATCAAGAAGCTAGACCAGTGTAAAGATGTGAGTCAGGGGCCCTGAGTTCTTGAAATGGGGTTTGGGATTCTTGGGCCATCTAGTGGTAGTTTTAGCAGGCATTTAAATGCTGACATCGAGTGGTTAGTTGATGTTAAATTTTAAATTTTGGGTGGAATTGGGGAGCACAAAAATTACTGTGAAGAAACCTATTTGTTACAAAATAGTTTGTGGTTTTATAAATCTTTACGTCCGGTAGTTTATATACACATGGCTTGGGATGGGGGTAGGCAAGATAGGGAAATTTCTGAGAGATAGGTGTTCATTTATTTAACGAATTTATATGAGGAGCTAGCTTGTGTCAGACACTGTCTTTGATGCTGGGAAAGAAGAGGGAACAAGGTGGGCTGCCTCTTGGGGAGCATGCATTTGAGACAGAGAGACAGACAATAAACACAGAAAGAAGGGGGGTGCCTGGGTGGCTCAGTCGTTAAGGGTCTGCCTTCGGCTCAGGTCATGATCCCAGGGTCCTGGGATCAAGCCCCGCATTGGGCTCCCTGCTCCGCAGGAAGCCTGCTTCTCCCTCTCCCACTTCCCCTGCTTGTGTTCCCTTTCTCACTGTGTCTCTCTCTATCAAATAAATAAATAAAATCCTTAAAAAAAAAAAACAAAGAAGAGAGAGACAATAAGACAATACATGTAGAGGGGCGCCTGGGTGGCTCAGTCATTAAGCGTCTGCCTTCGGCTCAGGTCATGACCCCAGGGTCCTGGGATCGAGCCCTGCATCGGGCTCCCTGCTCGGCAGGAAGCCTGCTTCTCCCTTTCCCACTCCCCCTGCTTGTGTTCCTGCTCTTGCTGTGTCTCTGTCAAATAAATAAATAAAATCTTAAAAAAAAAAAAAAGACAATACATGTAGAATGATGCTATAGAATTAGATTGATGTGGGGGAGAGAGAGAGAGAGACTGGATGGGCACCATAGACTGGGTGCTCAAGGAGGGCTGAGGGCAGGAATGTGCAGCCATGCCAAGATCAAGGTGAGAGCAACTGGAAGAACAGCCTAAGGAGAGAACAAACTTGGCACTTAAGGAATTGAAAGGATGAGGGAGCTAAAGGGTACCGGAGAGGGGGACAGTATTTAAGAGGTGAAATGGTAGGAGATGAAGGGAGGAGGGAGATGCTGTAGGGTAGGGCTCATCAGCCAAGGCACAGTTTAGGTTGAATACAAGTCCAGGGGAGAGCCTTTGTCAGGCTTCAGCAGGAAGAAGATTAATCTGGGTGCTGCATTGCAGCAGGGAGACCAGCTTGGAGGCAGCCGTCAGGTGATGGAAATTGAGAGAGAGAGAGAGGAGGGGAGAACATGTCAACCAAGTGTTCAGGAAAGAAACTCTATTTTTAACTGGAAACTTTTTATAGGTTAGTGTGTATGTGAACAAGAATATAAAGATACATTATGAAATTTCATGAAAGAATATCTTTTCTAGCATACATACAAAGTTCATCCGGATAAGACCAAGTTCACGGCCGTCACTGACACTCCTGTGTTGTTGCAAGCCCAGCTCAACACGAAACAGCTTAGCGAAGTAAGTGCCTTGATTTGTGCAAGTGTGGATGACCTAGAGTGCTGTGTTTATTTGAAATAGAAGCATTTTCACGCTTAATCTTCAAGGACTCATCTATCTACCCGACAATGTCATTTTTCAGGATTTGTTTAATAAAACGCAAAGGAAGCTGCTAGATCGAATTGCAGCCTCAGGGAAAATGGTGTTAGACAATAATAAAGATAATTAATATTTCTTCAATAAGATACCAATTTTTAGTGGGGAATTTGCCCATTAGGGTCTGTCACATATCCAAAATAATGCATACTAAAACTTCATGGCACCTTAAAGACAACAAAAGGATCTGTTTGCGTAGGTAACAAGGGAAGCATTTCCCATTCTTTAGTTTGCTCACGAAGACTTTACAAAAAGACAAAGAGTGCAGAAACAAGAAGGACATCAGGCAGTAAGAAGAAAACTAATACAGGGTGGTGATAGAGAATTCAAACAGAATGATGTGAGAGACAGTGAGTGGGTGGACACTTCAAGGAAGTTTTAAAGCAGAATGGCCAGCCATGTGAAGATCAGGGGAAGAACAGCCGTGCTTCTTGAACATTCACGTTCATGCGGGTCACCCAGTGACCCTGTTAAAATACAGATTCTGGTTCAGTAGGTCTGGAGGGATATGCTGACCCTCTGACAAGTTCCTCGGTGACCCCGATGTGCTGTTGGTGGACCACACTTTGAGTAGCAAGGTGCTAACGTAGCTAAGAGTAGCACAGCCCTCTTGGGAAGGAAAATACATTCTATCCTACTCTAAAACATGCTTGAGTATCACAGTGAGCTCATTTGCAATTGGTAAAGAAGGAAATGGCATCAGTGTAATTCAGGAGTCCTATCAGTTCATTATGCAACTTTTCCTAGCATGCTAATAGTTTATGCCACAAGAAAGGACAGCTAAACCCTAATATCACTGACCCAGCTGAACTTGGCAAGCGGCAGAGGAACAGGGTGCTGTGTGCAGTGTCTGGTCACCACATGCTCTTCTCGTTGGCCTGGAAAGGCCACGGGCTCTGTTTTGGAGGTGCTTATTACACAAGACTCAATCTTGTGCATTTGCCTTTAGCTCCAGAATTCAACAGCCTCATTCTCTCTTTCTACTCCCTCCCTTCCACCTATGTCAACTTTTTAAAAATTTAAATAAAGTGCTATATTTTACATTTTTATTCATAAGAATGTATCTTTTTAACTGTGCTAGCATTTTAATTATTTAGAATTATAGCTATTTTTGTGATTTCTCTGATCATAGAATTTAATATAAAACTTTGTTCCTGTCCTGAAGGGACAGCCTAAAAGTTTAGGTCCAACAAGTTTCCCCACACATACAGTGTGATAGATAGCATTTACAAAATGACAGCCCAAACTGGATTACGCTGTGATCCTGAAAGAGGGAGTGACGGTCAAAGCCCTGTAATGGACTTTGACTGGATAGACTGCCTCTTTGAGGCATGTTTCCAAAAAGGGTGGAAATAACTTAGCCATTGATACACACTTGAGAAAATTCTGACCCCAAACCGTTTGGATATCTTCTATTGTTTTCCAGCTGAATTACAAAGCAAAACATGAAAGTGAGAAGTTCAAGTGCAGTGTACCAGCAGATGCTCCACAGTTTATCCAACACAGAGTCAATGCCTATAACTTGAGTGATGTAAGTATCAAAGCCACAGAAATCTATCATGATGTGCACATGTGAAGAGGAAATGTTATGGGTGTTTAAAAAGACTAGATTAGGAGCTATGCAACTAAACAACTATGGCAATTGGTTTCAGAGTGTAAGTGGAGGTTTTAAGGCCTAAATGCTGGAAAGGCTCTTACTTAGCCATCCTATTCCATTTTCCACAGTCTCTGTTACCATCAGAAACCCTCAGATAATCTCTAGAGTTTTGCAAGATCTCTCCTATAAATGTCACATTTCACCTCCTCCAAGTGGTTGTCTTTTTACACTGTCCTTTATACATCAGCATAGCAGAATCTTTAGAAAGCTCACGGGGTATTAAAAGAAGTGTTTAGTATTTTATTTTGGTAGGTAGGAAGCTGGATGACAGATTAATGAATAATTATACTATCATTTGGTAAACACAGTATTTGTAGGTGAAGTAAGTCTACATATACAAATTTTCAGTCTGTTTCTTATTTTTACTGGATGAAGCTATGTTAGATGTTCTTACAATTCTTCTGATGAAATTTTCTGTCCAGAATATCTATAAGCACGACTGGGAGAAGAGCAAAGCAAAGAAGTTTGACATTAAAGTGGACGCCATTCCCCTGCTGGCAGCCAAGGCCAACAGCAGGATCGCCAGCGATGTGAGTGTGGCCTGGGCACCCGGGCAGGGGGCCCGCAGTGACGGTTCTCGGGGGGTGCCATCTGACCCGTGTGACATCTTCACAGGTGATGTACAAGAAAGACTATGAGAAAAGTAAAGGGAAAATGATTGGAGCCCTGAGCATTAATGATGATCCCAAGATGCTACACTCTTTGAAGACGGCCAAAAACCAGAGTGATGTGAGTGTCTTTGTAAATCTGTCTTGTTTTCAAGATGGCATCCCTGTTAACATGCCCAAGGATATAGCAAGTAAAAGGATTCCATACCCATGGGCTCTGTCCTGTTCCCAACTAACTGCTGGGGGTAAACTTTAGAAGTAGAATGATTTCCCAGATTCTTGTACCTTTCAGTGTTTGAGGAGAGAAATTACCGATTTATACTTGACGTCCATTTCACTTTGAAAAATGTTTTAATATTTAATAGAATATTGATTTTAATTCTCAGGGCTTTTTGGAAAACATCACTGGATATTTTCATATATTCTTCTGATTGAAAAATAACCTTTAAAATATAGTTTTAAAATTATCTTTATATTGGAAGAAAATCAAGAGTCATAGATAAAAATCTTATTGTTTACTATCATTGTTCTTTATTGACTTTAGCAATAGTATCAGCATAGGTTCAAGGAAAACACTCCATTGATTATAGGCCCCTCTGAGAGTCTGATGAAAGACTTGGATCATTCATCTAGAAAAATGAACTTTTTCTTCATGCCTTTTGTCTGAATTTCAGAGAATTTATAGATCCCTAAGGCTCGTCTATGGGCCAGCTCTCATCTTTTGGTTAAAATTCTTACTATAGGGGCGCCTGTCTGGCTCAGCCGTTAAGGGTCTGCCTTCGGCTCAGGTCATGATCCCAGGGTCCTGGGATTGAGCCCCGCATCGGGCGGCCTGCTCGGTGGGAGGCCTGCTTCTCCCTCTCCCACTCCCCCTGCTTGTGTTCCCTCTCTCGCTGTGTTTCTCTCTGTCAAATCAATAAAATCTCTAAAAAAAAAATTCTTACTATAGAGGAGAAAACATCTATTGCAAATTGCAGCATATACTGTGTTTAAAAAATGTTTAGAGAATTCCTTAAGAGTGGTAAGAATATTCAACATAGCCTGCAAATATTTTTTTCATATTAAATAGAAGAATGTTTGTATCATTTACCTTCATTTCAACCATGTTTTCATATAATGATCTATATATATCTTTAATTCATTTTTGCATGCTCTATATACTCATATGGCAGTTTAAAACATCCTGTATTCAGTAATTTTCTCTAATAACTTCACACTGAATCATGTCAGGATACAGTGCTCACATACATCATATTATGTTGTTCACTAGTTCCTTATCCCTTCTCAATTCAAAAGGTTATAGCTGTCTCTTGACAGCACATGTATCTCTATCTTTTGTTCTTTATCCCATCACAGTACCCATTAAAACACTAAGCACATAGTAGTGTTCAGTAAATATACTTGTTAATTGTTTGATACCGGCAACCAAAAGAGCTAGTCAATGATGAATCATTTTCACATACTATCCAGGCTAAATGCTAAGCTGCAGATACAGAACATGCATAGCTTTTAAAGAGAATCTTTTAAAGCCATTTGGACCTTTGACAACATTTTATATATGTAGATATGTGTGAACTGGCATGAACATGAACAAAAGAGTAAAACAATTTAGACAAAAACACTTCCACACATCAATGTTGTTGCAACATTGTTTTGTCAGTTTATTTTTTAAAGGTAATTTATTTTAGAGGAGAGAGAGAGCATGAGTGGAAGGGGCAGAGGGAGAGGGAGAGAGAATCTCAAGCAGACTCCACACTGAGCGTGGAGCCCAACGTGGGGCTCAATCCCACAACCCTGAGGTCATGACCTAAGCCAAAACCAAGAGTTGGACACTCAACTGACTGCACCACCTAGGCACCCCTATCAGTTTCCTTTTTTTTTTTTTTTTTTAAGATTTTATTTACTTATTAGAGCAAGAGTGTGAGCAAGAGAGCACAAGGAGGGAGAGCTACAGAGGGAGAGGGAGAAGCAGGCTCCCTGCTGAGCAGGGAGCTCGACGACGTGGGGCTCAATCCTAGGACCCTGGGATCATAACCTGAGCTGAAGGCAGACGCTTAACCTACTGAGCCACCCAGGCGCCCCCAGTTTATTTCTAATAAAGACAAACTATTTTTTTCAATGTTCTTGCACACTGTCAGAAAGTTTCCATATTTTATTTTCATAAACCAGAGTCCAGAATTTACAATTAAGTGATCAATTTATTCAGTGAAAGTGACTGCCCACAAAATATTTAGAAGGAAGATCACACTCCCTAAGAAAGCTAAAAGATCAGATTATTTGCAAAAGGAATTTCTACAGAAGATTTACAAGGCACATGTATGCTGGCTACTTTTGGTCAGTCTTTAATGCTTCTGTGATTATGGGGGGGGGGATATAATGGGTTTGGAATTTTCCTACAAGCACTGGGGCAGAATTTTTCTCTCTGTTAAGGTAACTGGTGAGTGGACATGATGAAGCTGGGACCTTGACCTAATTATCACCCTGTCTAACATTCCAGAAAACCAGCCAATAAAAGTGCCTTCTGAGGCCCAGTCAAGACATTTGGTTTATGAGAACACTATAATAAGTGCCAAAGTTACTTTAATGGCTCAGTTTCACAACTTTTCTCCTTTGAGGTCTTATTACTGCTGCAATCTGAAGCTTCTTTTAAATTGTTACCAAAATTAAACTTGGTATGAAAAAACCTTTGGGATTCTCAGTGGAGCTTATCTACTGTCAAAAGTAGAATAGTCAGGTTGAAAAAAGATCAGTAACCATTTAAAGATGACGTTAGAAAAGCCAAGTAGTCAGGTGGACAGCTTTATTCACAAAGTAGTCATTTTTATAAAATCAGAAGTATGAAATGATTGTCGTATAATTTTCATCAGTTAAAAAAATACTTCCTTTCTTTTTCAAAGATTTTATTTATCCACTTGTCAGAGAGAGAGCACACGCACAAGCAGGGGAGAGCGGCAGACAGAGACGGAGAGGGAGAAGCAGGCTCCCCGCTGAGCAAGGAGCCCGATGTGGGACTCAATCCCTGGACCCCGGGATCATGACCTGAGCTAAAGGCAGCTGCTTAACCGACTGAGCCACCCAGGCATCCCCAAAAAATACTTCCTTATTGGAAAACAATTCAAAGATTAGATGACCTTTGTAAAAATAATGCTTGTTAATGGTCCTTGAAAAACCCTGTGTTAAAAGATGTGGCTGAAGCAGGAGCTTTGGCCCACTCCTGATGTCTGACAATTGCTCTTTGATCTAAAAAGAGATTTGATCAGATATGTCCACGTTCAACTTTTTTGGAGGGAAAGGGTTCAATAATGTGTAACATATGAACAAATTTTAGGAAAAAATAACTACTCAGATGTTGGAATGTGCTTCTGTAACTCGAGTTTGTTGTTTATGAGAGATTTCTGTGCTTGTCTGGAAATCCATTGAGGATTTGCGGTAATAAATGGAAATTTCCTATTCACAGCGTGAATACCGTAAAGACTATGAAAACTCAAAGACTGTCTACACGGCACCTCTTGATATGCTCCAAGTCACTCAAGCTAAGAAATCTCAGGAAATTGCTAGCGATGTGGACTATAAGCACATCTTACACAATTACAGCTACCCACCCGATAGCATCCATGTGGATCTCGCCAAGAAGGCTTATGCCCTGCAGAGTGATGTGAGTAATCGGATTGTCTCTATTCCCTCTTTCTAAGGCGGAACCTGAAATAATCTTTAAGTGGAGTGATGTTTTTGACAGCTCTCAGAAGTGTTGGCATTGTCTTCTGTATGTAGCAAGTATGTGATGGGAAAATGACCCTTGTGGCTCAATGAGAGTGTAACCTTCAGAGTTAGAGAGACCTAGGTCTAGCATGAACTCATCACTATACCCCTTTTGGAAAGCTATTAACCTTGCTGAGGCTAGAGTCTTCCTTGTAAAATTGGAAATAAAGTAAAAGAATTGTTTGGAGAATTTAAATGCATGCAGAATACTTCGCTTAGTGTCAGGCCCTAGTGAATTCTCAGTAAACATTCAGAGTTATTATCTTCATTATTATCACAGTGACTGCATTCACTGTTATCAATAACTTTTTACCTAGATAGCTATCTTGTCTGAAAATAAAATGTCTTCTATATTTACAGCATCAATTTTCATAATCACTGAGGTTTTTTTTCTGCAAATGAAAACTTGTCTAGGCATATTAACTTGAACTGCACAATTGAACATTTCATCCTAACAATTCTATGTTTTTAGCATACACATAACATAAAACTTGCCATCTTCCTCCTTTTTAAGTGTACAGTTCAGCAGCAGTTAATTATAATCACGTTGTTGTGCAGCCAGTCTCCATCCAAAGCCTTTTCATCTTATAACACTGAAGCTCTATAGCAGTTAAACAAGTCAGTGTTTTTCCCCTCCCCCCAGCTCCTGGCATCCACCCTTCTACTTTCTGTTACTATGAACTGGGCTACTCTATAGACCGCATATATGTAGAGTCATTCAGTCTTTGTGTTTTGTTTTGTTTTGTTTTGTTTTTACTGGCTTGTTTCACTTAACAAAATGTCCTCAAAGTTCATTCATGTTGTAGCATGTGTCAGAATTCCCTTCCTTCCTGAGGCTGAATAATAGTCCATTGTATGTGCATACCACATTTTGCTTATCCCTTCATCTGTCAGTGGACACTTGGGTTGCTTCCATCTTTTGGCTATTGTGAATACTTCTATGAATGTAGGTGACCAATATTCCTTTGAGATCCTGCCCTCAATCCTTTTGAGTATACACTCAGAAGTGGAGTTGCTAGATCACATGGTAATTCTATTTTTAATTTTTTGAGGAACCACCCTCCTCTTTTGTACAGCAACTCTACAATTTTAAATTCCCATCACTAACAATCCTATTTTATGCATTATTATTTATTTATTTAATTCTGCTATGTTTCTTTCTCCCAAGTAGATTGTAAGCCTCTCAAAGGCAGGAACCCAATAGTTTCTTGATTTTTCATTCCAATTAAAAGGCCCACACTAAAGAACAGTAATTTGAATTTTGTATCTGGAATATAAGTTTTAGGTACCACCTATAGCCAGACAATGAGTAGCCTGTTATTTTATTGAGAGTGAGAGTGGGGATGGGGGAGTGGGCCAGAGGAAGAGGGAGAGAGGGACACCTATGCGGGCTGCACACCCAGCACAAAGCCTGATACGGGGCTCGATCCCACAACCATGAGATCATGACCTGAGCCTAACCCAAGAGTCTTAACCAACTGAGTCACCCAGGCACACCGAGAGTAGCCTATTATTTTAACGGCATCAGGTATGCCCCCCAAATAGGAAAAATTCCAAATGATAATGGCCTTCCATAAGCAAATTAATGAGCGCAACCATTTTAAAGTGCACTGTTAGCCAACCCTCCTAAGCTAACCATTACACGTGGAGGCCAGTGTATGCAAGCACATAGTGCAAGGAACTACTGTCAAATCTGATCTGATCGGAAAATGAGCAAAATCATCTATCTTTAATGTGGCCATCAGTCCTAATTTGACCAAAGAAACAAACATCTCACTTTATTTAAATATAACAATTTTATTTATTCTTTGAAGTATAGCTTTTTTTTTTTTTTTAAAGATTATATCTAATTATTTGATAGAGAGACAACAAGAGAGGGAATACAAGCAGGGGGAGTGGGAGAGGGAGAAGCAGGCTTCCCGCAGAGCAGGGAGCCCGATGCGGGGCTCCATCCCAGGACCCTGGGATCATTACTGAGCCGAAGGAAGATGCTTAACGACAGAGCCACCCAGGCGCCCCGGAAGTATAGCTTTAAATGTAGCATTTATCCAGATTGGAATTAGAGTTCCACATACTTCCCTTCAGTTGGAAATAAGGATGAGATGGAATATATAACAGCTAGAAGAACAGTAATAACCTAAGGGCTGTTAAAATCTCTCACCAAGGAAATACTTAAAATAACCTTAATATGGGGCACCCCCTGGATGGCTCAGTCAGTTACATGTCTGACTCTTGGTTTTGGCTCAGGTCATGATCTCAGGTTCTGAGAGAGAGCCCCACATTGGGCTCTGTGCTCAGCCAGGAGTCTGCTTGGGATTCTTTTTTCTCCCCCCCTCTCTCTGTCCCCCTCCCCCCCCCCCCCGCTTGCACTCTGTCTCTTTCAAATAAATAAGTAAAATCTAAAAAAATAATAATAATAACCTTAATGTATGAAGTAAGGAAGCTGGTCAGAAATCTTAACATCATTTTGGGTAAAATGTTGATGATTTTGTGAATAAGGATGATGCTGAGCAAAGAACTGTAACCTTTTTCATGGTGTTTTAGGTCGAATACAAAGCTGACTACAACAGCTGGATGAAAGGTTGTGGCTGGGTGCCATTTGGATCCTTAGAGATGGAAAAGGCAAAGAGAGCTTCAGACATCCTGAATGAGGTAAAGCCATCCCGTGTGCCACAGAGAGAGTTGGGAATGTGATGTATTAAAGCCCCCAAACCACAGAAGCATGTTCTTTTCCCGCTTCATTCTCTAGTAATTGTTGCTGAGAAAAAAGCACTTATCCAGGTAGATAAGCTTTACATCACCAAAATCATTTATGTTAACCATTCATGATAAAAAATATTTTAAACAACTTTATCAAGGTATAATTTGCATACCATAAAATTCGCCTATTTTAGGTGTACACATTGACAAGTTGCAGTAAGTTCGTATAGTTGTATGGTCATCACCATAATTGAATTTAAAAATGCTATTACACTAAAGTTTTTTTGAAAAATTCCTGCTCCCATCTTCAATGCCGGGCAAATGGAGATCTGCTTTCCGTCTCCATAGTTGTACTTTTCTAGAAATTTCTTTTGTATCAGACTTCCTTCACTTAGCACCATGTTTTTGAGGCTCATCTATGTATCTGCATGTGTCTGCAATTCATTCCTTATTATTACCGAGTAGTATTCCTTTGTAGCTGTATTGCATTTTGGTTGTTGGTGGACATGTGGACTCTTTCCACTTTCTGGCAATTATGAATAATGCATATAATGAATATTGTAGAAAATTTCCTTAAAGTATTATACCCTATGTCCTATTTCTTGATGACTTTGAAGTAGTCTGTAAGTTATTATTCAGTCTGAGGAAAAGGAGTGATGACCTTGCACTCTTCAGGTAGGCAGGTTGTATGTCCCTTCTCCTCCAACAGTGGAACATTCCCACTGCTCTCAAGTGAATTCATCATCAGGGAGGTTAACCTATGTAAAGAAGGGACAGAGGTGCTGAGTGCAGGTTGTCTTCACACTCAAGTTTCTGTTGTTCTGTGCTTTTGCTTGCTTTTGGTGAGCAACATTTTATCTGTGTACTAACCACACGGAGGCTGCAGAACAAAAGTCCTCCCTTTCTTATAGGAAGCCCTAGCTGTTGCCCTAATTCGTCAGTCCCTCCTCCCTCAACCAGAGAGCTTCTTTATTTCAGTTCGAGTGACACTCCAAATTTCCTCGCATGCTTTTCTGTTAATCCTTTAGAAAACTTGTGGTGTTTCTGGGTTCTGTTTAGTGGAAAGTACCCTCTTTTACTTCATAAACAAGAAATCGTCTGGTTCCTGCAAGTTGTATTGGTCTGTACTGCCCCAGACCATCAAAAATTAAGCCAGTCTTTAAAACACCGGCTTTAGTATTGTATTCCTCTTTTTCCCCAAGCCAACCAAGAATCAAGTATTTTTATATTCTAAAATCCAGAAAAATCCTTGTCCCTCCAAAATAAATTTTAAGGATTTTTGTATGTTAGCTTTCAGTGAAAGTAATATTCTTGTTTCTCTTGCCATAATTCACTAAACAGAAAAAATACCGCCAACATCCTGACACTCTCAAGTTTACCTCGATTGAAGATGCTCCGATTATAGTACAGTCTAAAATCAACCAGGCCCAGAGAAGTGATGTAAGTGTTCATTCTATCTATACTTTAATAAGTGTTTACTCATACAAATACGTTTGTATTCTAAACGTGCTGATTACCTGGAGTTATTATGCAGTCTGAAGAGACTCCGTTACGTGAGCAACTGTATACCTCTCCCAGCTTTTCATTAGTAAAGCACACCTCCTTCATATCTTTAGAGTATTATCTATGGTGGGCTGACTGTCCTTTCAGCCATTTAACATTGCTTCCCAAGGAGAAGCTCAGGGTCTTCTCCTGATGACAAGAAACACTACAAGCCTATTTCTGGGAAAGACTGGGAAAATGAATATAGGCAACACACCTTACAGAGGAGTTACACTGTAAGTCAGAGCTAAGACACAAATCATATAGAGTAAAAACCACCCCTAGGGTGCCTGGGTGGCTCAGTCGTTAAGCGTCTGCCTTCAGCTCAGGTCATGATCCCAGGGTCCTAGGATCGAGTCCCACATCGGGCTCCCTGCTCGGCGGGAGGCCTGCTTCTCCCTCTCCCCCTCCCCCTGCTTGTGTTCCTGCTCTCGCTATCTCTCTCTGTCAAATAAATAAATAAAACCTTTAAAAAAAAAAAAAAAACCACCCCTAAGCCCCATCAGTCACCCACAAAGTGTAATATAGATGGTTTGCATATCCCACTGGATTAGCCTTTTCTGTGCTCAGGAAAGTGTCTGCAGGTTAACATTTTCATCAGGTCATCTCCCTTGGCGGACTTCTGTGAGGTGCCCTTACCGAAGTTCAGAGGTTCCTAGAGCATACCGAGGGACCTTGGCCAAGGTTGAACTGGCACTGGGATAGGACCCCACGTGTTGCATATGAGCAATGTGGGGATGACCCAGAGAATGTCTTTCATGAAAAGCACCGCTGTGCCATGTGATCTGTTCTGAGATTATTTCCCTGTGTCCTTAAACCCTTTTCCCTACTTTATTTGTTGGTTCATGCATTTCTTTTCTTCTTTCAGGTTGCCTACAAAGCCAAAGGAGAAGAAATTCTTCACAGATACAACCTGCCAGCGGACTTGCCCCAGTTCATCCAGGCTAAAGTTAATGCCTACAATATCAGTGAGGTATGCCCGTGAGCTTAGCTGCTGATTTCATGGGAAGCCTTTTCTAAACGGGCCTCGGTTACATTCAAATGACTTTTGTCTTTCAGAATATGTACAAAACAGACTTGAAAGATTTGAGCAAGAAGGGGTATGATCTGAGAACGGACGCGATTCCCATCAGAGCTGCCAAAGCTGCCAGGCAGGCGGCAAGTGACGTAAGTCCAGCTAGTAGTCGCTGGTGTGAAACTAGAATGTGTGGGTGGAGGTGGACCTGTTGTCCAGAGGTCACCATATCTTTTGTCCCCAGCTGGAAGCGAGTCCTGCTGAAACCTATTTAGAAAGGAAAATTCCCTAACCAGGTCTGAATTTTCCTGGGGGTAAGGATTTGTAGAACCTTTACTGACCCTGTTCTAATGAAGCACCTGAAGTTTAAGGTCTCCTCCGTATTTCTGCACAAATTCACATTATTCCCCTTGTGGAAATAAGTCACTCACTATTTTAAGTCCTAATAGCCTCCTGGTGGTAAGATTTAGTCTTGAAACTTGCTTAATTTATATGAATTCCCTTTTTCCTTTATTTCCTTTATTTCTTTTCCTTTTATTTCTTTTACTTCATTGCTCTGGAGCCCTAAGGTTCATAGCAGTCCTTAGGTTCCATGAAAGTTAGAAATTTTGTCTTTGTTTCTTTTCCTTATCTTACTTTAACCCAGCTTCGAACTAGTTACTTTCCTCTTTGAGATTCAAATCAAATTGACTCAAGCCCTCACCTGTTGACCTCTAGGAAGTGGGATACCCTCCCCCCTCCTCCCCCGCTTGTTGCAGATATTCTGAGGTTTATTGTCTTTCTGTCACTTCCAGCTACTGGTTTGCCCACAGTGGTTTTGCTCTGGCTCACCAGGACTCTCCTGCCCTGGTCTCCCTTCTGTTTCTGGCTTGCATGATCCAGAGATGCCACACAGCCCTGTCTTTTGGTTCCCCCCAAATCCCAATCACAACTTCATTGATAGTTTGAACTGAAGTTGACATTGCACTGATGTAAATAAATTACAACTGAATTACAAATATCTATATTGTAAAAGCCCTACCATCAAAAATTCCTTACCCATTCCCTTTCTCTGTGGGTGCTCTCCTCCAGCTACTCCCCACCCTGACACACACACAAGCCTTCTTTCACATCTCTGCTTCTCATTTTCCCACGCTTCTTCCCAGATCTCCCCAAGCAAGTTCAGTTCTTCTCACTTTATTATTCAGAACCAATTCATGTGTACGTAAAACTGGCTCTGGGTCTCCCTTTGAATATCCAAAGACTCATTAAAATTCTACTACCACTCACATAGGCAGCTATTTGGGGTCTCCTGTAACAGCACAATATAATTGGTAAAGATTGCAAAATGTTTATCTTTTCATTTGTCTCTACCAGCATCTAAGTGGAAAGGAACTTAACTTTACCTTGTCACAGACATGAATTATGGCAATGCTCCCACCCCAACCTCTCAGGTGGCCGAAGCAGCGACAGACAATCAAATGGGCTCTAAGTAACATTTTAATTTTCCCAGGCTACCTTTCAAACTGTATACAAATGAACATCTAATTGTTTGGTTATTGAAGTGATTTCTGGGACGCTCAATTGTTTTAAGTCATGGCCTCATTGTTCAGTAAAATCTTCATAACTACATTTTAACATTTGCCCACTTTTGTTTCCAATAGGTTCAGTACAAAAAAGATTATGAAAAAGCCAAAGGGAAAATGGTCGGCTTCCAGAGTCTCCAAGATGATCCTAAACTGGTTCACTGTATGAATGTGGCCAAGCTACAATCAGACCGGCAGTATAAAAAAGACTATGAGAAGACAAAAACCAAATACAACACACCCCATGATATGTTCAACGTTGTGGCAGCCAAGAAAGCTCAGGATGTTGTCAGCAATGTTAACTATAAGCATCCACTCCATCATTACACCTACCTGCCTGATGCCATGGACCTGGAGTTGTCTAAAAACATGATGCACATACAGAGCGATGTAAGTGACACTTACTCCCCAAGACAACCCCACCCCTCAGGTCAGAACCTGTGTGAGAACCCACTGCTGGGGGCATTACTCCTCTTGTTTCTCTTTGCTGTAGAATGCCTATAAGGAAGACTACAACAGCTGGATGAAAGGCATAGGCTGGATACCTATTGGCAGTCTGGAGGTAGAAAAAGTTAAGAAAGCAGGTGATGCACTGAATGAAAAGAAGTACAGGCAACATCCAGACACCCTCAAATTTACCAGCATCGTGGATTCCCCAGTGATGGTCCAGGCAAAACAGAACACGAAGCAAGTCAGTGATGTAAGTACAACAAGAGAGGGGGCAAAGAATGGAGGGAGGCTTTAAAGAAATAAATAGCAGCTCAAAATTTTTATTCTTCTGAGCCATTAATTTTCCTTTTACTTTATTTAATTTAAAATAATAATTACAATTATTTTTATTTTGGGGGTGCCTGGGTGGCTCAGTTGGTTAAGCGTCCGACTCTTGATCTCAGCTCAGGTCTTAATCTCGAGTTGTGAGTTCAAGCCCTGCTTTGGGCTCCATGCTGGGCGTGGAGCTTACTTCAAAACAAAACAATAAACAGACCACAACAATTATTTTCAGTTTGGGCACTAACATTTTCTTTTTCTTTTATCTTGTTATTTATTTTCCTTTTTAAAACAGCTTCCTTTTTAGCTGCCTTTGAAATACTCTGTTATTGGATAAACTTGTCATGATGAAAAAGTTCTAGTCTAATACTACACATGTGTGCACACACAAACAAAATTTAGACTTAAATTCCAAAGTAGCAAATTCATCACACTCAATTCTATATTAAGTTGCTTATATTTACTTTTCATATATAAAATATACTAATACAGGGAAATAATTCACACGAGGATATGGTTTTGCTTCTCAAAATTCATCATACACAAATATTATAGAGGCTTTTAAAAACTTATGTCTTGGAGATTAGTATGTTTTTTGCCTGCCTGTCCATGAACAATGTATATGACCTGGCTAAAGTCAGATCTAAAGGAAAGTTTAGTGTATAGAAGACTTAAAGGGACATCAAAAGCATTCATTTATTAATTCATTGAATGAATGTTTTTGGACTCCTTCCCTGTGCCAGGCATTGTATAATATGCTGATGGTATAAGGATGACGTAAACGAGGAGTAGTGAGATATAGGATATAACAGAGATATAAGAGTATAAGACAAAGGGCCTGGATGGAACCAGAGCATTGCCATACCAAGAGGCGAACGCTACAGGAGAGGCATGTGCCAAGTAGGTACAAGGCAAGAGGGTAACTGCCCACCAACGCTTCCCTGGCAAATAAGGAAGGGTGCATTCTTAGCATGAGAAAAAATGATTGACAAGAGGTAATGAATGGCAGGACAGTGAAGGGTTTGGGATTGTTACCTAATCATTGAGGGTCTTGTGTGCTAACTTATACTCTGGACATTGTGGGATAGGTAATGGGAGGTATTGAAGATTTTAATCCAGAAAGCTGCATTATCAGGTATGTGTTCTAAAAGATAGCTCTGACAAAGAGTGCTGAGACTGAGGAGAGAGATTGGAGGTAAGAAGATAGATTAAAAACTGTTATGGAAACCCAGCAGAAGCCTCATTTGGACTTCAACTGAATCAGTACAGTGGCAAAAGGGATGTGTAGAAGGTAGAATGGGTGAGATTCTGTGAATGCTTAGCTCGGGTTTCTAAAGGCAGTGAGGAAGTAAAGATAGCTCTTGGATGCCTACAAGAAATTTTTTGGTATTTGAGGATTCAAATAGATATCAGCCACTTTAGACTTTGTTTGTGATAGATACACAGCAGTTTACATGTGATATCCCACATAGACATGCCTGAGGGCTTACATGATAAATGGCAGTCAAGAGATTGGAAATCTACTTGTGATTCCAGTTGTATTGTAGATTTTAGAAATTGAGCAATTTCTTTCTTTTCTGTTACCAAGAGGAGGATACAATACAAGTTCAACATTAGGAATCTAGATGTCTTTCTGACATCTGTAAAAGGATAAAATATGGTAACTATGAAATGGTAAACCTTTTAAGTACACTGGGTTTATGTATAAGGTTCTTCATATTATGAGGAAATTATTATATGGTTTTACTGCTACAATTATAATTGGAAATTCTTTAGCAGAAGTGAAAGACTCGTTCTAAATGCTATTTTCTAGGAATCAAAAACCAAAGAACAAGACTTTTAGAACTGTTCGCTCCACTAGCAAAGACTGGGCTTTGCTAGCTTTGGTGAATTCTGTTTATTCAAGTTAGGGTTTCACATTTGAACTTACTTTCCATGCATCTCTAGCAGCCAAAGATCTCTGATCTCTGTTTTCTATTTTTCTATTTTAGCACACAGAGTTTTTAGGTCTTTCTAAAAATAACAAAATGCTTGAGGTTTTTAAAAATAGGAAAATACCTCTGATGATTTTTTTTAAGGATTTGATTATTTGCCAGAGAGGAAACAAGCAGGCGAGAGCACGTGTGAGCACAAGCAGGGGGAGTGGCAGAGGGAGAGCAGACTGCCTACTGAGTAGGGAGCCTGACTCGGGGCGGGGCTCAATCCCAGGACCCGGGGATCATGACCTGAGCCCCCCTTTGATGATTTTTAACAATAGAAATAGTGAGGGACTGTGCTAGGGAATATAACTCCTTTAAGCACGCAAAGCATTTTCCTTTTTTGTGCTATCTGTAATGCATTTTAATTTTGTGATTTTGTGTTGCAGATCTTATACAAAGCTGAAGGAGAAGATATGAAACATAAATACACTATAAGTCCTGATCTTCCTCAGTTTCTCCAGGCCAAGTGCAATGCTTACAATATAAGTGACGTGAGTAGGGCTCTGATGGGGTGTGAAATCCAGACATGATGGAATTTTAGAGTAGGCTGGGGCCTTGGTAATTGTTTAGGTCCGTTTCCTACACACCCTGTATGAAGTCTATCCCATGATGCTCTCTGCCTCTTAAGCCAGCCTTTTCAAGGGTGTAACATTTTCCCTTATGTGGAGCCCAACATCTATTCCTCTAAAACTTTGATTTAGTTTTCCTCGTTTTGCAAGTGGAGGAAGATATTATCCTGAGCAAAATAAGAGATAATGAAATCCTTTTATTACAACAAACCTGCAATTTCTAAAGCCAACCACCAGGTCTTCCCTTGACCTTCCTTTCATAAGAGTGGACAACTTCATTTTCTCTAGTTGGTCCTCACACACCATGGTTTCCAGAACCTTTATTCCTCTCCTCTAGATCCACTCTGGTTTCTTCGTATCCCACTGCACTGTGTGCCCAAACCAGGTTTGGGTGAATAATTGGTGCAGTGTCCTATAATTTCATGCTACACAAAGTGTGACATTTTGCTAATGTGACTTCCTAAAGCAGAATTTGTTCTAGGAGATTCCTTTAGCTTAATATCTGGACAAGAACAAAACAATCCCTGCAATTGAGGAATCGCTTTAGCTGATTCATACGCAGCATGCTGACATCCTTTTTCCTTGTACATCACAGGTCTGTTATAAACAGGACTGGCATGATTTAATAGCCAAGGGCAACAATGTGCTGGGTGACGCCATTCCCATCACTGCGGCCAAAGCATCCAGAAACATTGCCAGTGATGTGAGTAAAAATTTTAGGTGAAATGTGGGTGATTACCTGCTTAAAAAGTAATCAAATGTGTGCTTGTCTAAATGATACTACATTGAAAACAATATGTGGAATTAATGACACTGAAATTCTCCACAAAATATTGTTTTGAAAACCTGTCACTTTTTTAACATTCTGTGATTCTTTTCAGTTGACCCCACTTGGTAGAGCTGTCATAAATCTGACAGCCGCTTTCTCCCCTGATTCATAGGCCAAATTACCTTTACTGACACATTTCCCTGACAGCCCACATTTATTTTCAGAACACCCTACCTGACACTAACACATTAAATTCAAATGACTGCCCGCATTATAATTGTATTAAGAAGATTGAAAAGATGTTAGATAAAATCTAAAGATTTTATAAACCAAATGGGAAAAGGCCCATTTTTCTCGAATATAATTTTGGTTTATGTAAATCGATGACCATTTCATCTGTAAGAGGAAAAGTATACCCTTACGCTTCTTCCCATCATTGAAGATCAAAAATTTCAAAAAGCACGCATGCCTGGTAACCTTCACTGTCACATGCTACTCTGGGGGCTACAATCACGGGTGGAGAAAAGAGAAGAAAGAAACCACCCATGTGTGCAGACCACATGGGAGCTAAGGGTGTAAGAAATCTTTCTACAGCTTTCCTTGTCGGGATGCCACTGAAAATGTGTTCCTCAAAGATTTGCACACCACTGTGAAATAAATTTCTAGTTTAAGGACAAAGTGAAAGTCTAAAATATGACATTATCTTTTTTTTTTTTTTCTTTTTAGAGCTTGAGCAGAGCTTTTTCTAACATGCCTAGAAAATGTCTTGATAATTCTTTTGCCTGCTAAATTCTTGTTTATAAATCAGTGCATAAATGACAGGAGCAGAGTATCTGCAGACTTTAAGTGGATTTGAGTTCTCTTGCATAAAAATTGAGGTTTTGACCTGTCACCTACAGTATAACTCAATCTACACCCCATCGCCAGTTCCAGCAGTGAGAGACCTTGGGCTGCAGTTTCTACTGCCAGGGGAGCTCCCAGCCATTCCTGCCCTTACTGCAGTTCTTGAATTCATCTGCAGCTGCTTCAGCAGCGAGCTTGGAAAGTAGCTGCTGAGAAATGGATGGGGAGGGCCCAGCTACCTGCCTATGCAGCATCTAAATTGATGCCACCCAGAAAGAAGAGGGGTTTTGTTTTAACCTTATTCCATCAGCCCAAGACAACACAGTAACGTTTTCCATCCCCCACCCCAAGAAAAACTGAGTGAAATTGCATGTAGAGTCCTTTAGAGTTTCTTCTACATCTGTTGCATACGTATCACCCGGCCAATGGGAACAGCAAATGGAAGATTTTCTCAATAATTTCTAATGTTCTATGATGTATGATAACATTCTGTGGTGGTAATAACATATTGGATTGGGAAAATTCACATCCCAGGAAACCAAGAGATACTGGCCTTATATTTGGAATGTGTCTTGTTCACATTAAGCATGAAAATTCAGATGGCTTTAAGTAAAGTTCTACATGCAAATGCATTTGTAGGATTTATAGCAAAGAAAGAAACTGGTCCTGAATTTATCATTATACCCATTTGTAGTGGTGGAAGTGTTGGAAATAAATGTTTTCACTCTGAACTGTCTGGGGCACATGGGAGTGGGTGGGTATGGTTTGCATTTCTTGTACAAACTTCCAGAAAGTCACAATGTTCTAAGTTGCCTTTGTGTGTGAACATACTTGCTACACCCAATGTTATCAATGCCTAGGACTTTGCTAACCAAATTTTGCCTTTGCAGTATAAATACAAGGAAGCTTATGAGAAGTCAAAGGGGAAGCATGTGGGTTTCAGAAGCCTCCAGGATGATCCCAAGCTGGTCCATTACATGAATGTAGCAAAGATGCAGTCAGATCGTGAATACAAGAAGAACTATGAGAACACCAAAACCAGCTACCATACCCCAGGGGACATGGTTAGCATTACTGCTGCAAAGTTGGCCCAGGATGTCGTCACCAACGTCAACTACAAACAGCCCATACATCATTACACATACCTACCCGATACCATGAGTCTCCAGCATACCAGGAACGTGAATCAAATTCAGAGTGATGTGAGTATGTATAACGTAACAGACCCAGAAATGTTGGTACTTAAGGGATAATCATTTCTTCCTGTTTTAAGTAGACTTCACAATACAGTAAGATATTTGAAAAATGCACTTTAAAATAAACAGTTATTATTGAAAGACTAACAAAGGCATGGTAGTCGAGCTGTATTTTTGCTGGCTTTCTGTGCTCCTATTGTAATCATTGATACTGTCTCTATTAACTTATGGATCAAAGATAAAACCATATTCCACTAAGTATATAAACCACCTTGATTCTCAACAAGAGGAAGTGATTGCTCTTGGCAGGCCTGCTTCAATGGTGATATGGATAATGCAAAATAGTATTCTCTATTCTTTCTGAATTCAAGAAAGTTTTTTTTTCCTTTTTTAACTAAAAATCACACTCTAATGCATATTAATCTATGTGATGAGTCATCTGGAATGAACCAGGAAGACTTTGTGATTGCAGCATGATTCGTGGAGAGCTGCATGGGGAGGCTGTTTAATATTCAGGGCATTTCCTTCTGCAGGAACCAGATTTCTGTAAGAATCATCCTCTGTAAGAGAATATATGGTGTTCATTTATTGTCGCTCAACGAAGATGTCTCTCCCCAGCTGAGATCAGGAATAGCCTAGGTGGACAGGATGGGTGAAATTCAAATTTGTGGGGTTTTCAGTGAAATAAAAAAGAAAGCCCAATTGTCAAAAGAGACACAATTTTTTTTTTTAGCATTAGCCACAGAAATATGTGCCCTAGATTTCCTCTGTGTCATATAATACACTCTAACAACAGAACTGCTTTTTCTTATTACCAAATTCTGGGTAAGAAGCTCAGTGGCATACATAGTGAAAAGCTGCTTCCCAGACAGGAGCATGCTGGAAGCGTTGCTATTTATTTCATCTGGGTAGAATTGCAAATTTCAGAGACATCCTTTGAGTATTCTGTAGGATAACTCCTCACATGAGGTTATTCTCTTACAGAATGTGTATAAAGACGAGTATAACAACTTCTTCAAGGGCATTGGATGGATCCCTATTGGTTCTCTGGAGGTTGAGAAGGTCAAGAAAGCAGGTGATGCTTTAAATGAGAGGAGGTATCGACAGCACCCAGATACCATCAAGTTCACAAGTGTGCCCGATTCCATGGGCATGGTTTTGGCTCAGCAGAACACGAAGCAGCTAAGTGATGTGAGTGGTTTCCCTTCAAAGGGGTTTATCCAGGGGCGCCTGGGATTATCTGGGGATTTTATTTCTCTATTGTCACATTATCACAGATATCCGGGGGCGCCTGGGCGGCTCGGTCTGTTAGGCAGCCGGCTCTTGATTTTGGCTCAGGTCATGATCTCAGGGTCCTAGGATTGAGCCCTGTGTTGGGCTCTGCACTCAGCAAGGAGATGGCTTGAGGATTCTCTCTCTTCTTTCCCTCTGCCCCTCCCCCCCACTCATGCTCACATGCTCTCTCGTGCGCTCTCTCAAATAGATAAATAAATCTAAGGGAGGTTTAATCCATGAATAACCCCCATTCCACCATCCTTAATTCAACATGTGAAGGTACATCTCTGTTAGTGTTTCAACTGCTTTCAGTTGATGAAACAACTTGGAACTTGAACATAAAGAGAATAGGGAGGAGAGAAGGAGGATTTTCCAAATTTGTTTTATTTTCCAAATGTAGAGAATCTGTGCTATTTATAAGCAGACCCCTATCATTATACACATGAAATGAAATGAAATTATTACTGTTATTATCAGTGATTCCATCTGAATTCTAAACCAAGCTATTTATTCCTCTGAGTTGCAACAGTCCTACCTAGCTACACGGGGAGAAGGCATAATGTCCTAATCCTCTTGCATAAGAGCTAGATGTTCTGAAAGGCAAGCCAGAGAGAGGCCTCTGGGGAGGAGGTAAGCTGTTTACTTTCAGAGTCAGCTGAACCTCATTTCCAAGCCCCTGTCTATCTGGACCCTTATTCTTAGAGCCTAATTACAATGCTCAGCGCTTCCCCTCAGCAGTGGGTAAAAACAAAGAAAAGAAGAGGTGGTGTGTTTTTAGCCCCATATATTGGAAGGTGGGGAAGGCTTTGCTTGGCTTGGATTTGAGAATTATCCGTGGATTTTCTTTCTCAGGCCAGTCTCTGTTGATATTTTGAGATTAGTTCTATTGTAGTAGTGTAAATGCGGAGCTTCTTCTGATTTCTTTTGTTCTTGCTGTGGTTTTCCAGTTAGCTAGGAGAACTGGACACTCACGCATTGTATTCTCCATCCCAATAAATGCCATCGACATCTACCTGATGTTACCACCAATGCCTCCCTGCGTGATCCCGGCATCAGTGCATCTCGGTCTCTCCCAGCGTCCCCTGGGGCACTTGTCTGTTGTTCAGCTGCCCGCAGTTAGTTAGGGCTTCCATACCTCTCATGGGGACAACTGCAGTAAGTTGGTATCTGGCCTCCCAGCCTGGGGTCACACATGACAACCAGAAGAACGGGCTTAAAATGTAAATCATAGCCCTCTTATACTTAAAAGCTCTTAGTAATTTCTCCTTGAACCCAAAAGCTAAACTTGTTACCTTGGCCAAAAAGGCCCTCAGCTCTGTGCCCCTGTTCCCCATCCTAATTCTGTGGGGCCCCCTCAGCACATTCCAGCCCTGTGACGCATGCTGTCTTCAGTCCCTCACGCTGGCCCTGCCCTTTCCAGACTCAGGGCCCCAAATGCTCTGCTTTGGCCTAGACCCCTCCCTTTTCTTCAAATCTAGGCATAAATGTTATCTCCTTAGCCTTTGCTGACTACCCTTGTTTCTTTCCTAAAGTTATTCTATTTACAACACATCACACATTCTAGCTCTATCTCATAGTTTACATTTTTATTTTCTGTCTCCTCTACTGCACTCTAACCTTCAAGAGGACATGTCTGTCTTTGTCAACACTTTACATGCAGAAACCTATCACCCTACCTGGCCCATAGTGCTGTCCAATAAATACTGGTGGACTAAGCAAATACCTATTCTACCACACCCTGCC
The DNA here is from genome assembly GCF_029215605.1 of Mirounga angustirostris. Taxonomy (NCBI): domain Eukaryota; kingdom Metazoa; phylum Chordata; class Mammalia; order Carnivora; family Phocidae; genus Mirounga; species Mirounga angustirostris. Next base: position 117,976,996 of record NW_026991711.1, on the reverse strand, counting down.
GTATGGTAGTATAGGTATTTGGCTTGTGTATGGAAAAACACAAATGATAACCTTCCTTTTTAAAGGGGTGTGTACTTGATGAAACGGACGTTATGTCAGCTAATGACATTTGCATTCTGCCTCCTTTGTTTTTAGTTGAACTACAAGGTGGAGGGGGAGAAACTGAAGCATAAATACACTATGGACCCCGAATTACCTCAGTTTATTCAGGCCAAGGTCAACGCCCTCAACATGAGTGATGTGAGTATTTGGGCTGGAACCAGTCTAATATTGCTAACATGGGCCTCTTCAGTTCTGTATAACTCTAGCAGTGAGAATTTTAAGGGCAGCAAACCAAGTGTGGATCTTTTGAGTCTCTGTTTGAAGAGGTCGTTGAGAAGACATGACCGCTGGTTAACTCGTGAACTAGACCCGGGCAGAGGCTCCCCACCCCTACCCCTGTCCTTGGAATGTACACCGTTTCTACAGTGGGAGCCATTTTAGAGGAGGCAGCCTTGATAGAGCAATATGTTGAGACCATCTGAATGGTATCCGTGACTAAACCCAGTTTAAGGCTCTGTATAAACTTTTAAGATTGTGGTGGGCAGGTGAGGAGAGCTACTTGTCTTGTGGTTGCCCAAGACAAGCCTTGTATGTAAGTTCCCTCGTTTATTAAACCTGCCACCTACCAATCTGTAGTGGGCTCCCTCTTTGTTCGGTGTTGCCTTGCCCTCCATGTCCGGGGGCCAATTTTTGAATCAGTAGTCTAAAGATTGGCCCATTATCATAGAATATGAGACTAGAAGCTACCATAAAGTTTCACTTGATTCAGGCTTTTCCAAACTGTGGACTCTGACTCATTAGTGGGTTATAAAATCAGTCTAGTAGGTTGTATTGTACTTTTTAGAAAGTGGAACAAAATGAGATATACAAGATTGGAAAGTGCAGTCATGAATAGTCTGTAATAAGGACAAATATTGCTTTATATAACTTTTGTTTCAATTATTAAAACTTGTATAAAAGTTTATTGTAATTTTCTTGAGAAACTTTTTTTGCACATAAGCCTCTTGGGTAGTCTAGATACATAATTGGTAGTGATCTTTAAATTCACCATTATGAATTGTTTCTTTTGCTTAAAAAAAAAAAGTTGGTAAATTCTAATTTAAAAAATAACCAAACCTAGATAAGATCATTCATTTCTTAAAAGATGACTTAGTCATTTTTCCTAACATTTTAGGCTCTCTTTTATCTCCAAATAAACATTTTTTGATATTCATTTCTATGCCTTTGGTTTATTTAAAAATTTTCCCTGCTTTTATAAGTAATACTTAAACATTAAGAGTGATCAAATCTAGGTGGTACTACATCTGAATTTTTAATTTTAGTATTCATATCTTTCTTTACGTTTTAATTGTTTCATTACAAAAAATACAAGAAAATTAAAGTATTGCATGCTTATTATAGAAAAGTTTGGAAATATAGGAATATACTTAAGTAGAATAATAAAATACTCTTTCCTTTTTTCAAGTCTCATTATAAAGCAGACTGGAAGAAAACTCTTGCTAAGGGCTATGATTTGGGACCAGATGCCATTCCAATTGTAGCTGCAAAAAGTTCAAGGAATATTGCTAGTGATGTAAGTATAATTTGAAAGTAGAAAACTTCTCTATATTTTTAAAATCTTTACATGGTATGTGAGGCTATATGAGCTGTATTAGGAAATAAATTAAAAATTATAAAAATATTTCCTAATATCCTAAGTACCAATGATTTTTTTTATATTACTTTAAAATCTTTAGAAATTCAATACAGTTAGTACAAATAAGAAAATTCTTTGTTTTAAACTGTGAAATAGTTGGAATTGTCATTGGTGTCATTGTTATGAACTTGGAAACTGCTTTTTATTTGGATTTTTTCAAGAAAAAAAGCCTTGGCATACTAAAATGTCACTAAATCAAAAAAAGCCTCCAAGTTTTTAAAAGAATACAATTTTTCAATATAATTTTCACAAAGAAAAAATCCAGTAAAATAGGAAAACCAGGAAGAATTATAGATTAAATGACAGGATTTTAGTTACTTACCTACTTAATTACTTTTTATAAATTAAGTTATATTTTCATATGAATTGATATAATACCTTGATAGAGTAAGAACGCATTCATTTGGACTCCAGTAAACTAATTTGTATAAGAGCTTTGCTGAAATTTATTCAGGATTATGCAAGTACTTTACAAAGTAATACAAATTATTTGGAAATAGATCATAAATATACACTAAGTCCTTAATAAACTTTTCAGGAACTTTTGAGAATATTCAAAGAATCTATTTATGAATAATCTAGATGTAAACCACAAATTATCCCATTCTTAATTATCCCCAGAGCAGATCTCAAGACCCTCCATTAGAAATTTTTTACCAGTTGTTTATTTAAAAATACTAAAAAATTTAGATGTTACCTGGATTCAGACTGAATTTGGCTATTGCTTAATCTGTTATATAAATTCAATCTGACACTGAAGCATTTCCTATAATTGACCCTATCAAACTTCTGTCTGTCCTTCTTTTTCATATAGTTCAAGTATAAGGAGGCTTATGAGAAAGCCAAAGGCAGGCAGATTGGATTTCTCAGTCTTCAGGATGATCCTAAACTGGTCCATTACATGAATGTGGCCAAAATACAGTCCGATCGTGAGTACAAAAAGGGCTATGAAGCCAGCAAGACCAGGTATCACACACCCTTGGACATGTTCAGTGTGACAGCGGCCAAGAGATCTCAGGAGGTCGTTACCAACACCAACTACAAACAACCCTTCCACAGCTACACTCTGCTGCCTGATGCCTTGAATGTGGAGCATTCCAGGAATGCAATGCAGATCCAAAGTGATGTATGTAATGGCCAACAGATTACTGGCATAGAATTAGTTATGCATTTTTAGCTGGTAGGAGGGAAGAACAAGAAATTGGCAGTTTCATTTACTTCATCTTAAACCTGGCTGGACTCACTATAATTAGAGATCCTCTCCAGAATTTGGAGTTTTAGAATTTCACTCATTTGAACTATATATAGCTTTAATTTTTTTTTTTTTTGGTTAGTGTGTGTGTGTGTGTGTGTGTGTGTGTGTTAGACAGTACATGATGTATCCTGTGAAAAACCAAGAGGCTGAAATGAGTGCAATGTAATATCTTTTCCTGTGTAAAATTCTTTTACCTTTTCCTCCAAGAAAGTTAAGTTTTATAAAGGAATTATTGGGTCAGGTTTTCCTGTTCAAAACCACCATGAATGCAATCACTTTTATTTTTTTTTTTTTTAAGATTTTATGTTTAAGTAATCTCTGCACCCAATGTGAGGCTCAAACTCACAATCCTGAGATAGTCACATGACCTACCAACTGAGCCAGCCAGGAGCCCCTGAAAGCAATCACTTTTAAAATTCTTTTTTTCCCAAAAGATGGTAGGGCATAAAAAGCAGGCAATTCTCTTCTCCCTCCTTTTTTTTTTTTCTCTTTGATAATGAGTAAGTCATCTAGCCAAAGAAACCCAAGCTCTGACTCTCTCTGAAATGAAAATTTCCTTTTTCATTGTAAAGAATCTATACAAATCTGACTTCACCAACTGGATGAAAGGGATCGGCTGGATCCCCATAGAGTCACTGGAGGTGGAGAAAGCAAAGAAAGCCGGAGAGATCCTTAGTGAGAAGAAGTATCGCCAGCACCCTGAGAAGTTGAAGTTCACCTATGCCATGGACACAGTGGAACAAGCACTTAACAAAAGTAACAAACTGAATATGGATAAGGTAAGAACTCGCCTGCTGGTCTCAGCCCGTGAACCCTTGAACCCTGGAGGTGCCGCTATAATCGTCATCAGCATTTTTATCTTTATGACAGTCGTGGTGGTGGTGGTAGTCGTGGTGGGAGGGGGCATTCTATAATGTTCATCACGTCTAGAGAGCTCCCACATACACTGACCCTCAGACTGGCTGTCCACACCACGCTGAGGGTGTGACAGAACTGCAAAACTCCATGTAGTGTGAGGTTGGGGCAAGATAGCATGTGTTGTCTTTGTGGAAGAGGGTTCCCTAGTTGGATGGTTTTAGCCCTCATTGTGTGTTCAGTCTCATCAGCCTGTCTTCTTGCTATGCCATCCATTTGCCAATATCAGATTTCATCTCTTCTATCGTGGAGAAACCTCTTTCTGTTGATAGCACTATTGCATACTTGTCCTGCTGTACAGTCATGTGTCTGTCCTCCTTGTTGCAGAGGCTCTACACTGAAAAATGGAACAAAGACAAGACCACCATTCACGTCATGCCCGATACTCCAGACATTTTACTTTCCAGAATGAACCAAATCACCATGAGTGATGTAAGTAGATTAACAGCAATAAAGTGGGAGAGAAGGTTCGAGGAAACTAATATTTATGGAATGTCTCTTTTATATGCCAACCACGTCAAAATCAGGATTCCCATTCTAACCCAAATAACAAGTTGCTGGTGTTATTCTATTTCATTATTTAGAAACTATACAAAGCTGGCTGGGAAGAGGAAAAGAAGAAAGGATATGACCTGAGGCCTGATGCCATCCCAATAAAGGCTGCAAAAGCCTGTAGAGACATTGCCAGTGATGTAAGTGCTTCCACTGGGCCTTCTGTAGGCTGAGCGAATGAAAAGCAAATGAGCCAAGTTCGTGTGTGTGTGTGTGTGTGTGTGTGTGTGTGTGTATTCAAGGGCTGCAGTCAACCCTACCCAGTGTCAGTGGGACCCTCATCCGTGGAACACACAAGACATTTTTCTTCACCCAGTCCAAGGACCCTCTAATTGTTTGTTCATTATTTGATGTAAAAAGTGACTAGGTCTTATTAAAATAAGTTGCTTTTAGAGAGTCAAATCATTTATAGGCAATTCTGAGCAAATATCAGATGCAGTCTACACATTTTACCCAAGAGACCCTTGATTAGGCTCTTTCCTGAATTAAAGATGCACCATGAGGAATTGTGCCTGTAGCCTATTCTGATGAGACAGCTGAGTGGGAAAAGCTGCTTTCTAAAGCACCCTGAAACAACTTATTCATGCATCTCTTTCATTAACTCTGAGATCATTTTCTTTCCATGGACTCAAGTCTGGCAAGAAATCTGAAGTAAAAAGATTTTGCTCCCTGCCCCTGCAAGCTCTAAAACCATACACCTTTGACAAAGCTAATGGCATCTAATGAATTATATTTTGCTCTCTTTCCTTCACTAACTTCATCACCATCCTTCCTTTCCCATCCACAGTACAAATACAAGCAAGCCTATGAACAGGCCAAAGGGAAACACATTGGCTTCCGGAACCTAGAGGACGACCCCAAGTTGGTGCACTTCATGCAAGTGGCCAAGATGCAGTCAGACCGGGAATACAAGAAGGCATATGAGAAATCGAAGACCTCCTTCCACACCCCAGTGGACATGCTGAGCGTGGTGTCAGCCAAGAAGTCTCAGGAAGTGGCCACCAATGCCAACTACAGAAATGTGATCCATTCCTACAACATGCTTCCCGACGCCATGGGCTTTGAATTGGCCAAAAATATGATGCAGATTCAAAGTGATGTACGTGACAGCCACATCAGTTGCAGAACACTGACTGTAGTTAATAAGCAAATCATGAATGACCCTTAGTGAGGACATTTTGAAAATCCTGAAAGAAATTCCAGTGTAATTTCCCACCAAGTTATTTATTTTTTACCTTAGATGGAATTTCTTTCTTTTAACAAAAGGGGATACATTCTAGAAACCAAAGTCTTATTTTCTACCATTATTGCTGTGAGGATTGGTGGATACTGGATTCAGCTAGGGCAAATGAAAATTTGTTTCAGAGAACATGTTGAAGGAAACATGTCAAGCAAAGAGAGTCTGAAGCCAAAACGGCTCCTGGTAAATGAGTAAGAGGAAGGTCAGGAAGTCCAGTCACTTGCTATCTCCTGCCATCACTCCTAACCAGCTTCCACTTCTTCCAACTCTGCAATCGCCTGCATTACTTGCAGATGGAACATTGAGGAGGTGGAAGCTATTGGAAGAAATATGAGGAAGGCACAGAGTAGAGCCAAGAATTCAGCTATACAGGCCATTTATTTGGTGGCTGAGAGAAAGGAATTTAAATTACGAGCCAAAGGCAGGTAATGCCAAGCCTGTGTTTCTCTTTAGGAATGTAAGAGCTGAGCTCCTAATTGCTAGGCAGGTACATAGTGCCCATATAAAAGCCACTGAGTTAGAGTTGTAGAGGAAAATAGCAGAATTGAGGGAGGAAAAAGCAAAATTTGTACAGAGTACCAGTGAGGTTTCTGACATACCCAAGGGAATTGTAACAATGGTGGGTGATCAAAGCTTACAATGAAAGAAAGAACCAGAGTCCCGGTGAGTCATCTGTCAACCAAGAGAACTTGGGAATTTTTCTAAGAAAGTTAGGCCAACACCCAGTGCTCATCAGATCACGTGCAACTAATGAATCATTGAACACTACATTAAAAACTAATGATGTACTATATGTTGGCTAATTGAACTTAAATAACAAAACAAAACAATGTATATGGCCCAAATGCACAGGTTAAAAAAACAGAGATTGTCAGAATGGAAAAAAAATAAACCAGCATAGTCACCTTTCTTGAGATAATTGTCACATGATAGCTAATCTAGTTGGTATTTCTTAGCATTTTTTCCTTGTGAAGGCATTGAGGAAAACAAATCACAAAGATATTACTGCTTATTTTTAATTTCTCATGCAAAAAAAAATGTAAAAAAATATAATGTTTAGGGACAAAAATAGTTGGAGTTGGATATACTATTGGTTGAAAACCAAAGTGGAACTTAGGGACTGTTGAATACCCACTCATTCTTGGCAGCTTTGGTTTCTTCTGATCCCTGGACTTTTCCTCTTTTGCAGAATCAGTACAAAGCTGACTATGTTGACTTCATGAAGGGCATTGGATGGCTCCCTCTGGGCTCCCTGGAGGCTGAGAAAAACAAGAAAGCCATGGAGATAATCAGTGAAAAGAAGTACCGCCAACACCCAGACACTTTGAAGTATTCCACTTTGATGGACTCAATGAACATGGTTTTGGCCCAGAATAATGCAAAAATTATGAATGAAGTGAGTCTTTCAACAGTGTAATATTTCCTATGCACCAGGAAAAAGCCAGGCCTTCTTACATTTGATCTACAGGTTTTGCTAATAGTTTTAGGACATCACAATTAATATTTATTCAGTTTTGAAAAAGGGACTTGTGGTTAAAAAAAAGATAGAAATTAGTCCTAATTAGTGGCACCCTAAATGTTCAATGAATCACTCTGTCCAACAGACATAAGAAAATAAATATGAATCGTTCCTTTTCATACAAATTTTGGAAAGAAGTCTTGTTTGTCTAAAGTGAGGTTGAGTAGAAGTTCACGACGCTGAATCATCAGATTTTCTGCCTGACAGCTGAGTGTTGCAGCCCACCCTGCTTCCTAGCTGCTTTGATGGAATCGAAGGAGACTCCTAGATCCTGTGGCTATAGAAGCATTCCGAGCCAGGACCTTCTCTGGGCAAATCACGAGAGCAGTTGTTCTCTACAAGTAGTTCCTTGCATCATTAATTATTCCAGCCTTTAGAAAAGCCTTACTGTATTTTAAAATTTATTATCCATGATAGATACCAAGACCCAAAAGCACATCTACCTTGGACTTCTGTTTTTAAATTATAAATAATAAAATAATTGCAGCACCATTGGTTATATTGTATGGATCATAATTTGAAATGCCATTGATTAGCAAAAAAGAAAAAAATTGGACTTTAACATTAAGCAGTTGAAGAAAATGATGGTCCTACTTGCACTAGAGAGAGCTGTATTATGCTAAGTGTCCAAGTAAATCCCTCGGAGTCTTCTGAGAGAGACAACAGATTTGTCAAGATGACCGATATCTTGGACAGGGACTTGCCTAAAAGACAAGGCACAGATCTCAGTGTCCCTTTTAAGATTTAGTATTTAAACTATCACAAGCTCACATTTATTTTTTAGGTGTTAAACCTTTCATTTTTTTCAGTGTAATGATTTATTAATCATTTCAGAATAATGATGCCAAGATAAGAATCATCATCCTCTTATTGCAGAGTTCTGGAAATGATGGCCCAGACCTGCTGTGTATCTTTAGGCAAGGTGCATTGATTCTCTGGGCTATGATTTTCTCAACTCTGCTATAAGAGGATTCAACTGATGATCACCCAGACATCTCTCAGTGTAGCATTTGCTATTTCTATGATTCTCATCTTGGCATCATTTTACTTTCCATCTTCTATCCTCTCCACTGTCTTGTTTGAATTAGCGCCTTTTCAATTTAAATTTTAAAAATAAGATCTAGCTAATAAATATTGATATTTATGTACAATTATATATATAAATACACACAAAATGAGCATCTTTTAAGATCTTTAAATACTAACTTTCACTTTTTTTTTTTTTAAACTTCCCAGCATCTCTACAAACAAGCATGGGAGGCTGATAAGACCAAAGTCCACATTATGCCCGATATCCCCCAGATTGTCTTGGCAAAGGCAAATGCAATTAATATAAGTGATGTAAGTATAATTCCCCCTAGTTTATTTGAACCAGTATAAACTAATTAATGTCTCTCAATCATAAGAGTGAATGTTTTGAAAATAAGAGTAGGAATCCACAAATGAGAATCTTTCTCCTTCTAATCTTGCTTTGCTAAGAGTTGGAGCAGGCCTGTGGATGGGACTTGGGCCCCAGCAGTTAGGAATTTGAAGGGCAGTTGGATTTCATTTAGGGGCAGGTACTCCTTCTCAAACTGTGAGACTTGGCAGGAAGAGAAGGGCTTGGGGGCCCCAAAAGAGAAAAAGGAAGTGAGAATCCTAGGACCTGGTTCCTGAAGTCTCTCCACCAAGGCTTTGAGATGGTCCTAAAGAAGGGGTCTTGGGAAAAGTTAAGTGGGAAGGGAAGATGAACATTTGGAAGAATTTGGGGCAAGCTCCACAACAAGGAATGTTCAACACTTAGTTTTAGAAAATGCATAAATGCTTTATTTCACTTTCTTTCTCATCCTAATCATGGTTGCTGGGAAATCTCTAATCCTACCAGTGTTTTCTCTTTTCCTTGAATAACACAGGGATTTGTGATTAATAACTTATTTTTGGATTGTAGAATCCACACAATTACATAAATAAAAGTGTCGATTGCAAAATAGTGAAGTTTTCTTTTGATGTAAGAGTATGGTTGTAGTCTTCTCTTGACTTTTAATTGAGAAAAATGTATCAATGAGAATCTACTTGGCTTTCACATTTTTAAAAAGCATATTTACAACCTAATAGAAACCACTAAGTTTTACTTTTTCTGGTGGTTTCTTGAAGATATGTTGGTGGGTAATAGACTTTTTTCAAACACAGTTTTGTTATTTCTAAGAACATTTAGCCATCAAACCACCAATGAAGCATTCTCAAAAATAAAAATGATGCCACAGTGCTAGTTTACTCTTTTCAAATAAACCCAGGCTTTCTTGTTTAGAAGAACATTATTCCCTTGCCTTTCTTTACAGAAACTCTACAAACTTTCTTTGGAAGAATCTAAACAGAAAGGCTATGATCTCAGAACCGATGCGATTCCTATCAAAGCTGCCAAAGCCTCAAGAGATATTGCAAGTGATGTAAGTCTGAAGGAAAGCACTCACCTGACTGGGTTTTTTTCCCCCTAATTTACCAAAATAATAAGGGCTGAATTTTGGAAACGCTCAGTGGAAAAGATATAGGGGGAAAAGTGTGCCTGCTAAGAATGGCCTCTTTCTATTCTGTGCATGCTTTTTAGGTTTGCTCTTTTGTTTTCTCTGGTATTTCTTTAAAAACAAAACAAACAAAAAACCAGAATGCTAAACACATTATGACCACATACCTATGTGCTCCCTGGCTCATGAGATCTAGGTGAATTTTCTTTGAACTCCATCCCCAAGGCTATTGCCTGTAGAAATCCAAAGCCCTTCACCAAGCTTTCTTGGTGAAAGGCTTGGGTTGTTCTTGCTTCCTGCATCTTAGGAAGTCTCCTCGTAGCAGGATGTCTCATTAAATGGTGTGCTGGGGATGCTGATCTTTTGGACTGATGACAGCTGATTGTTAAATGATCAGGAATTTTGCAAGCCAGTAGTTAAATTCTTGGTAGCTTGACACCAGCCATGGTGGGAGTATTTACACCACAGAGATTGACAAACATGACCGATCAGGGCTTTTTCCCTCCAGAGAGCTGGTGTACCAGCTCCCCATTCCCGTAACCTATCGCCTGTATGAAACTCAGTTCTTTCATTTGGTTGTTTCTGCAAGAAATCTTTCACAGTGACTATGAGTGATTTGGGGGGTAATGGGAGGAACACATTTCAGCATACTCTTTCCTTAGCCCCCCCCCCAGGGACATTTTCTCTCTCATATTCTATGCCAGTTCATCTTTCCCACCTTCCATCCCTATGCCACTACTGCATTGTCCTGAAATCTCAAAATTCTTTTCCCTCTATTCTGTAGTAATTCAGCTCCCTGAGCCTCCTACCCCCTACCTTGCACACTCAAACTCACAGGAGATAGGCAGAATAAGCAGCTTTCCATGTATCAGGATCCTCCCTCTGTAGAAAGAAGTTGAGTGATAAATAGTAAAATTTCTTCCCCATTATACCAGTATAGAAAGTCTTAAAGGAAAAGGACTCCACAAATATAAAGCTACTCTACAATGATACTGTGTATGTCATAAACTAAGCCTGTTTTCTGCAGTAAAAGACTGCTTGGGTGATTTCTTAGGGCACCAGTAAACTTAGAACATTCTGCTTTTTTCCTCTCATTTGCTGTACTGTTACCACCTACTAAAGATCTCTAACCCTGACAGCAGAGTACAACAAGAGAGTACGTGTGGAAGTCAGTGTGGTATATCATCGTTAAGTTCTTGGTTCTAATCCTTAGTGACCTTAGCATGTCACTCACCTCTGGGTCCCAGCTTACTCATCTGTAAAATGGGGGGCAGTAATAATAACTTTGCTCTCTACCTCACAACATATAGTTGTGAGTATCAAGTTAAACAAATGTGAAAAACATGTTTTTTAAACTGTAGGATTCTACACAAGTATCGCTTTATCTGAAATACAGAATATTGATACTAGAATGTTTCTAGTCAAGGGAATTGCTCTAATAAACTAATTTTTTTCACAGTATAAATACAAATACAATTATGAAAAGGAGAGGGGGAAGATGGTTGGTTTCCGCAGCCTTGAGGATGATCCCAAATTAGTCCATTCCATGCAAGTGGCTAAGATGCAATCTGATCGGGAGTACAAGAAAAACTATGAGAATACGAAGACCAGCTACCATACCCCTGCTGACATGCTCAGTGTCACGGCTGCCAAGGATGCCCAAGCCAACATCACCAACACCAACTACAAGCATTTGATTCACAAGTACATCCTCCTTCCAGATGCCATGAGCATTGAGCTGAGCAGGAATATGAATCACATACAGAGTGATGTAAGTCTCTCTTCTTTCTTCTTTCTGGGTGATGGTTGGATTCCTAGCATGGGAATGGAGATCACAGTCTTCTATGCTACACTTTTGTGTCTGAACTGATAAAAGTAAAGTAATTGATAAGGTAAAGTAGAATTTGTTTCTTCTCTTTATAGAATGAATACAAACAGGACTACAATGAGTGGTACAAAGGGCTTGGCTGGAGTCCAGCTGGTTCCCTAGAAGTGGAGAAGGCCAAGAAAGCAACTGGATATGCCAGTGATCAGAAGTACCGCCAGCATCCTAGCAACTTCCAGTTTAAGAAGCTGAGTGACTCCATGGACATGGTTCTTGCCAAACAGAATGCACAAACCATGAACAAGGTAGACAGCCATCCTTCTCTATGGCTGTCCTTCCCTACAGCTCCCAGCAAGGCAGGGCTAGCAGCCTCTGGTTCTTGTTTGGGAAATTTGGTTTGGGTCCACCGCTTCTGGACAGTGACAGACTGTTCCAGAGCATGTCCCTACATCCTTTTCTTCTGCCTCCTATTTTTATTTCCCCTGACCTTCTAAGTTAGAAATCATTTGTTTTTAAAAATTCTTATATATTAAGGACTTCCAATTAATTCTAGAAGATAGAAAATATCCAAAATATTATTTTTTTTAAAAAACCTGAGTTTGTTTTTGGTGTCTTTTCTGAGTCATATACCACTTTAGTTACTAAATTTAATTCAAACTGAGTGCATTCAAATGCTCTGTTACTTTTTTTTTCTCTTCTGTTTGTCCTTCAAATATCAAATGTCTTTTTTCTCCTAACTTCCTAGCACTTATATACCGTTGACTGGAACAAAGATAAAACCAAGATTCATGTGACGCCAGACACTCCAGATATTTTACAAGCCAAGCAGAATCAAACTCTGTATAGTCAGGTAAAGTTATATAAAAATTTGGCTTGAAACTAGTTAAACTTTTTAAATGATGTAATGGTAAATAATTGATGTAAATGCTGAAGCAATAGAAATGAATGACTCAAACTGGCTAGCTAGAGATGCTGCAGAATATGGTGCTTAAAAAGCAAGAGCTTTAGCTGTGACTCTTACGCTCCATGGAGGCAAGCACTGTGCTTGTTTTGTTTATCTTGGTATTCATTGTACTTGGCACAGAGTAGGAAATCAATAGTTAATTGGTGAAAGAAAATATTGCATCAGACAGACCTGGTATGGGTTTTGGTTTTGCCATTTATGAGTTACATAACATCAGGTCTAAGCCTTAGTTTCCTCATCCCTAAAATTGGGACCGTGATAGTGCTTATGGCATTGAATTGTTGGGAGGACCAAATGAGAAATTTCCATGTAAGGCTTTCAACACAGTACCTGGCACATAGTAAGTTCTAGATTACTTTCAATTGTTTATATTTGGTTACCAATTATTTTAACATCTGTGAATAAATAGTGAGCCTAGACTGTACTTAACAGCAGGGAGGAAGGACCTGATACACTTGATGTGCCCAAATTGTGTCTGAACAGAAAAGCTACTCTAGAATTGTACTGTGTCTCTCATAACTGAGCCTATTCTCAGAGCCAGAAAATTGAAGCAAGATCCTGTAATGCTAAGTCAGTGCTCCCTAAAACAGCTTGATTTGGTTTTATCCATATCTTTAGAGATAAGGTAGATGATAGAATCTGGTGTCTACTCTCTGAGTAAACTTTTTTTCAGTATTCCATTGGGGTTTTAATATATACTGAATAATGCTAAATTATATATTTAATTTCCAGAAATTCTATAAACTTGGATGGGAAGAAGCTCTGAAGAAAGGCTATGATCTCCCACTTGATGCAATTTCTGTACAGTTGGCCAAAGCTTCAAGAGACATTGCTAGTGATGTAAGTTTGGCTTGTTTGGCTTTTATGATATATTTTATCTGAATCAGGTATCTTAATGCTGGTAACTATTTTTACAGATAGGCCTTGACTTTCAAAATGTAATGCCATTCCCTTCATCTTCTCCTACCTACCCTCTTCATTTACCGAAAATTCACTTTTCTTTCTTACTGATCCAATATCAAAATAAGAGCTTCCTGGATAGAGATTGTCAGAGGACCTATAAGATCCATTACACTAAGATGCTATGTTTCTAGATATTACGAAGAACAGAGATTTCAATTTTCCCCTGCTTGCCTGAAAATAATTTCCTGTTTTCTATTTGTCTATTTTACACAAATTCAAAGTGCCAGATAATAAATCAACCTCAACAACCTGATGCTGATAAATTTTTATATGCACATATTTCCAAAATTAGATGCCAGCTCTTTTTATTTAACCCATTCTTACATCTACATAATTATAATAAATTAGCTTGGGGATAAAAAAATGCAGGAAGTTTCAGGAATTTAGGTTTAAGGTCCAGAGAGCTTAACTTTCTGTTGGATATCTGGTCCCAAAGTTCATAAAACAGGGATATTTGTTCTCCAAGGCAACTTCTAGTTATGACTGGAAAGGATAGTCAATTTGGTGAATAAACTAGGTTCAATCCCTATTGATTAGCTAAATTTTTACAAATATTTGACTTTGATATTCTGCATATAGATCAACATGTCATTTTGTTAATTCTAAGAATTAACCTCAAAAAATTCAGAGGACTTTGGAATTTCAGAGGGAAGTACTACCTCTTAAAATTTTTAAAAATAAGACAAGGACTTGGGTTGGAGAAAAAGAGTGTCTAAAGACAGCATCTGACAATGAATTCTAAGAATATAAGGGAGGATTTTCTCTAAATAAATTAATTTGTGGCACTCCAGAAACGTGGGAAAATAAGATGATTTATTACTACTCACTCACTGGCTTATAGGTCAATTCCTTATTAAAATGAATCAGCATGCTGAAGAACTTACAGCAATAGTGATGCTTGAATGTTCCCGCAGGAACATTTAATGTTATGTAGTTTCCATGAGGTGGAGATGATTTAGAAATTGAAGAAATAGCATCAGTGATTTCCTAATTATACATTTGATAGTACCTAATTTCTTTCTATGTGAAACCATTAGTTAGAACCTTTTAAAATCTTACCCTAAAATTAACTTTACGTGAACTTTCCCACCATTGTAGAGATTATATCTCCTCTCAGTTTCAATTGGGTTTTTTTTAAGATTGATTTATTTTATTTTATTTTATTTTATTTTTTAAAGATTTTATTTATTTATTTGACAGAGACCGAGACAGCGAGAGCAGGAACACAAGCAGGGGGAGTGGGAGAGGGAGAAGCAGGCTTCCTGCTGAGCCGGGAGCCCGATGTGGGACTCGATCCCCGGACCCTGGGATCATGACCTGAGCCGAAGGCAGTCACTCAACCAACTGAGCCACTCAGGCGCCCAAGATTGATTTATTTTAGAGAGAGTGAATGGGGGAAGGGGCAGAGGGACAGGAAGAGAGAGAAAATCTCAAGCAGAATCCCCACTGAGTGCAGAGCCTGACACGGGGCTCAATCTCACGACCTTGAGATCATAACCTGAGCCAAAATCAAGAGTTGGACTCTTAACCGACTGAGCCACCTAGGCTCTCCTTGAATGGTTTTTATATTCTATAAAATTTAAGGAAATTAGAGATATTTTTGTGAGTACTTAATAAATTAGAATCATAGAATTTAGTTAGACAATGCAAAAGCTCTTTAATCCAGTCTCCCACTCAGTGTCCTGCCTTCTCTCCATCTCCAACAGGTGGTCATATGGTCTGTGAACACTTACATATAAAAGAATTTTTGTGCCTTTCAGGGCAGGTCATTTCCTTGTTGGATCATCTCTAATTGTCATTATATAGTTCCTTATTTTGAACTTGAGTATGTTGTTGATCAACTCTAGGTCTGTGTTCTAGAACATCACAAAGTAGCTTATTTTCTCTTCCACCTGATAGCTCTTCATATTACAAGTTTTTTACTTATTCTCCTTGGTTATTTATTCTCCTTAGTTTTATAAGTCCTTCAGTATTATGAATATTTACAATTCTTTAAAAGTCCTTCACTCTACTTGTGATTTATTCTATTTTTTTCATAACCCCTCTCAAAATAGTGCCCCCAAATTTACTGTTGTTTTCCTGTCACAGGAGGTCAGGACAGAGTAAATGAGCTTCTGACTTGTTTTTATCAGTGTCCCTGCAGAATCTTTAACACTACTTTTATAAGCAGTTTTGTCAGCTTGCCCGTATTCAGCTTATAGTCAACCTAAACTCCTGAGTGTTTATAATATACGTAAGTGTGAAGCTGGGTGTCGAGAGAGTAGAACCTAACTCCATGAAGTGTAATGTATGCTGGGCGTCTAGGGTCAAGTAAATGCTATTATTACTATCATTATTGTTAGTATTACGATTGTCATCCAGTACTAATGCAGTTTTTTCCCAGTTGAATCTAAATATTGGATTTCACTTTTCTTAAATTTATGTAGTTCATTTTGACTTGTTGTGGCAATATGTTGAGATCTTGTGGATTTCTCTTTCTTATCTAACATATTTAGCTATTTGTAGCTATATGTGCAAGAAGATATGGATCCTGAACAGAACAAGTTTATAGGACGTAACCATATGGCAAACCATTAAAAATCCTGCTGCTTAGTAAGTTAATCTATACTATAAGGCTTGTTGATCAAGTCCTGAATCTTTCTTATTCTTTGGCCATTCAGCCCATACTTTCCGATCACTCCCATAAGGCTATCACAAGAGATTTAGCAAATGTTACCCTAAGGTCAGCATATCCAATGTCTAGCACATCATGGTATATATTTTTGTCTCTAGTTAGAATTTTTTATCATAACCTCTCTTGATAACCAACTACATTACGTTTTGTTTTTGGAAGCCTCTATGTAAGTTCTTACATTTCTTACTAAATTAACATGGATATCCCTTTTCTCATTTCAGTTTTGGAAAACAAACATGCAAACAATGCAAATTGAGTTTTTAATTAAACTCAAATTGTTGAGCTTCACTTGATCTCTGTTTATGTTAATAAAAGAATTGATTCCTTTGATTTCAGTTTAAATACAAAGAAGGCTACCGCAAACAACTTGGCCACCATATTGGATTCCGGAGTCTGCAAGATGATCCAAAGCTTGTGCTGTCCATGAATGTAGCCAAAATGCAGAGTGAAAGAGAATACAAGAAGGACTTTGAGACGTGGAAGACCAAGTTCAGCAGCCCAGTGGACATGTTAGGAGTGGTGCTGGCCAAGAAATGCCAGGCCTTAGTCAGTGACATAGACTATAAGAACTGCCTGCACCAGTGGACGTGCCTGCCTGACCAGAATGATGTTATTCAAGCTAAAAAAGTTTATCAACTGCAGAGTGAGGTCAGTTTCTTATTATTACTCACTTATATATTACCGTTTGAGTAGCTGTTTAGTCACAGAGAGACAAAGTAAAAAGAGGAATTATTATTGAATATCTAAAATGCATCTGTTTGTAATGTGTAGAATCACTTGAGTCAAGGGTCCAAATGAGGATGGGGTTTTGATGGAGTGCTTTGTATTGTCACAGAATCTGTATAAGTCTGACCTTGAGTGGCTGAGAGGCATAGGATGGAGTCCCCTGGGTTCTATGGAGGCAGAAAAGAACAAGCGGGCTTCAGAAATCATCAGTGAGAAGAAATACCGTCAGCCTCCAGACAGAAACAAGTTCACCAGCATTCCTGATGCCATGGACATAGTTCTGGCAAAGACAAATGCCAAAAATAGGAGTGATGTGAGTAACTCTTCAGAAATAAATAGAAAAATTATAGTGCCTGATAACTGGGAGGTGCTCAATAGCATTTGCTTAATTAATTAGTAGAATAGCATAGCCTCATATCCTACGGCATAGCACAACACAGCATAGTGTTTAATATTGGTTGCTTCATTTGAATTATCAACTACTCTATACTGGATCATGTAAGATGGGTTAGTATCAGTTTTTATCACCTAAAGCTTTCTTACTTATTTACTTACTTATTTCTCTACCTATTTATCTATCTATCCATCCATCCTGTAAATGAGAAAGCTATTAAACATACTTTTTTTTCTTTGAAACTTGAATGTATTAAAGACCCAGACTTTGTGTTGTTGTTGTTGTTAGGGTAAAGTGTATGAGAGGGCAGGATTTTGAGTACTTTGCACAGGCAAAGTGGAAATGTTATAAAGAGTGTATTTTCTGCCAAGTGATTATAATGTGTTTAGCTTAGCCAAATCAAGACAAGTAGATGATACTATACATACATATGTGTGTGTATGTGGGTATATATATATCCCATCTTCAACTTATTTCCCTCTCTAGCACTGATCTGGCATGTAACGCTAAATATTTATTGAATAGAATGATTGAAAGATAGCAGTGTAGAGTAATTCTATGCAAAGAGAAAGAGTACTCATCATTACTCAGAAGCATAATCCTGAAAATTACAGAAAGTTGAATTATGTGCATTGAGACTCTGGAACTGTTAGGAAAGTTTGAATTGATATATAATAATAATTGTGTGGGTCTTAGAAGGATCTGAATACTTCTGCTATATATTTGACACCTATCATAGATATTAGTTTTACTATAAAGCTCATAACTAACTTAGCAAGCATTTGATAAATTGTAGCTCCTCTCTTCCCAATCAACCTCTCACAGACTTCTTGCAATTTTTATATCCAAAATCTATAATAAATGCTGACCTGTCGGCTTTATTATAAATATTCAAGCTTTCATTTCTTCTTTTTTTGTTGTTTTTATGATGGCAAGTTAAATCCAAGAGGCTGACTAATAAAGCAACAAATTTATGCAAAATAGCTCTGCCTTTTGGAATCCAGGTTTCTTTTCTCTCCATGAAACAGCGCTGTTTACAGAGCTCTGAAATAATAAGGTGGGCAAGAGAAAAACCTTCAATCATGAAATTTATCAACGTTAAAAATGCCTCAGGACAGACCTCTTCAACAGTATGCCCTGGTTTTAGGAATGCTGAGATACATACCCCCTCAGGCCTCAGAAGAAAGCCACTTGGATCCTTGAGCCTGCTGTTTCTCCTTTGAATAATAGACCAATACATCTATCTCGGGATGAACAAATATTAGTATTTTCTGTTTTTCGGGGAGGTGGGGTGAGGTTGTGGTGGAAATGACACATACCATTGAAGAAATGGTCCAACTTAGTGGTTTTCAACCAGGGACAATTTTGTCCCACTGGGGACATTTAGCAACACCTAGAGACCTTTTCAGTTATCACAACTTGAGGGTGGCATGCTACTGGCATCTAGTGGATAGAAGTCAGGGATGCTGCTAAACATTCCAGAAACATACAGGGCAGCATCCCTACAACCAAGGAGTCCTCCAGTATACAATACCAGTAGTGCTGAGGTTGAGAATCTCTGATCTTAATCAGAAAGATTAGTACAGAACCAGGATAAATGTATGTGGAAATTGACAAGCCTTGCTTTGTTTTGGTCCTGAAGATCTTAGCTTCTCTGGGTTATGTGGATTGTAGTAAGCATGTGCAGGAAGGAGAAAAGCACCAACCCCTTTACCCCACACTGAATACCTGAAGGGGAAATTGCCAAGTCCAAGGAACCAGTGAGACTTCTAAAATTTTTTATAATGAAATGATTTCAGGCATACAGAAAAGTTGCAAAATAGTACAAATAATTTAAATATATACAATAAATATATAAATATAATTATGTATGTATATCTATATCTTCATCCCAGTTCCCCAAGTGTTAACATTAGTCACATTTGCTTTTTTTCCCGTTTTTCTTTCATATATGTATGTAAGTTGCTGCATTGATGCCTCTCTATCCCTAAATACTTCAGTGTGCATTTCCTGAAAACAAAACATTTTCTTACAAAACCACAGTGCAATGATCAAAATCAGGAAATTAACATTGAAACAATACTAGTATATAGAATTTATTCAGTTTTATCACTAATGTCCTTTATACAAAATAAAAACTATTTTCTGATCCAGAATCCAATCCAAGATCAAACCCTGCGTTTGCTTGTCATGTCTGTAGTCTCCTTTAATCTGGACTGGTTCCTCACTCTTCCTTTGTCTTCCAAGTCCTTGACATTTGGGAAGAGTACAGGCCAGTTATTTTGCAGAATCTTCCTCAATTTGGGTCTGTTGTTTCCTCACGATTCGATTCAGGTTTTGTACTTTTAGCAGGACATCATATGTAGTACCCTCCTCCATATGTCCTATCAGGTGGTACATGATATCCATTCGTTCCATTACTGATCATTTTAATTTTGATCACTTGGTTAAAATGGTGTTGTGAGGTTTTTTCACTGTCAAACTACTATTTTATCTTTTGTAATTGCTAAGTATCTTGTGAGGAGATTCTCTGACAGTTCTCTATTTTTCATCAAACTTTCATCCCCTTGTTTTAGTAAACCAATGAGATTTTTGTTTGGGTTGTCTTGTCTTCTGTTAAAGACAGAGGATTGCTCTGGGACATATAAGAGATTTTTATAAATTCCATACAAAATTCTCTTGGGATCCTAATCCACCAAATTATTATAAGGTAGAGCTATAAGTAATAAAACACATAGGGAATGCATCTCCCTAATTTCTAGATATACCTCGAATATGTCATTTTTTGAGAAGGGAAGGGCTATCTCCCAGTTAAACACTGAGGGAGACGTTTATAAGCAAATTGGAGAACTGCTCTATTTGATGATCACGGCAAAGACTCTAATTACTTGGATTGATTTCTAATGGGCAGGGCTATTTGTAACCTTGAAAAGGTAATCCACACTTTATATTTTGAAAGGCAGTTATATCCCAGACAAGTAAAAAAAATACACTACCTATTTTCTGCTCAAGTTACCTGCTTATGCTATCAGTTAAAATGCTTAATTCAGATGAATTCAGTGATCCTGTTTGATGTTAATGGTGTCATTCACTAGTCTAACAAAACCACTGAAATCCTCTTATTTCTCATTTTAGAGGCTTTACAGAGAAGCTTGGGACAAGGACAAGACTCAAATCCACATCATGCCTGATACACCTGACATTATTCTGGCTAAAGCAAACTTAATCAACACAAGTGATGTAAGTTTCCAAATTCAGCATGTTTTTCAGAAAGCTTTTAATTGCTTCTAAGGCAATGAATTTATTTGGAAGTAAATTTGCATGTCTGGATGATTTTGATTAATAAACTACATGGCACTTAGATTCCTTATTTAGTGGTTTTTAGCTTGAATATCAAAATAATAGGTACTCCCTGTCTCAGGCAGAGTTGAGGGTCTGTGCTGTCTGTTCCTTGTAGTCCTTTATTACACCTATCATCCTAATATAATGGTTTATATTGCTCTCCGGTGTGTGGATGGGAGCTTCTCAGGGTCAGAGATAATTTGTATTGAGCCTGCAGTGCTTAGCTAGTAAAGTACCCAACACACATGAAATTCAATGAAATTTCGAATGAATGAGCATTAAAAAACCTATGCAGGAGAACTCCATTTTTATTTTTATTGTCAGAAGAATCTCCTGAAATCTGTAGATGTAAAAATTAAATATTTTAAAGACAAATTCTAAACTTTAATAGAGAGACTTCAACATTAAATAAGGTATTCGAATAATGCCACAAACGTCTAAAATATAAACACATTGCAAGATCAATAGGCATTTTAAACAATCTGGTTTCTGGACAAAGTGCATTAAATTGTATTCTCAAATATTTCATTATGTAACAAACCTGAAGAAAAAAATTATTTCTCTTAAGCTTTTAAATTTAACATTTAAAGTTTCCTCCGAAAAATCTTAGATTTAAAAAATTATGAAGGATTTTGTTTCTTACCTACAGATGCGGATCCTACTACGGACAGCCCTATATTGTAAAGTAGATTATTTTATAGTGTGTTAGCTACGTGGAAGAGACAGCCCATTAGGCGTAATTTTTCCCCATGAAAGGCATGGCTCTTTTCTAACAAAAACTTCTAATGAAACACTCATAGTTAATTGGAAAACAGCACCTAAATGATATTTTATTTCATTTCTCTATCAATTTACTTCTGCCTCATTCTCATAAGTATTTGGGAAGAGCTGAAATTTAATTTTGTTGATCTGCGTAATCGAAGAGCTTTAAAGTTTAAAATAGGATCATTAACAATCAATGGGCATAATTTCCAATTACATTTGAGTATTCTAGAGCAGATACTATTTTCAGGGACTCTTAAAATATTTAGCACATTGCATTCATTATGCTACAGTTTTTTATGGAAAACAGCTTTTCCCAAAGTGATCTTCATCTCTTAACAGAAACTCTACCGAATGGGTTATGAGGAATTGAAGAAAAAAGGTTACGATCTTCCCCTTGATGCCATACCAATCAAAGCTGCAAAAGCATCCCGAGAAATTGCCAGTGAAGTAAGACTTTTTCCACTGTTTATATTGATTTGATTGCAATTTATCACTTTAACAAAGTTTCAATTTAATCTTAAATTGAACAAAATCTTCCAAGGAGTAACAAATTAAAACAGAGTGGAATGATCCCAAAGATGTAGTGTGGGATGAGGATAAACTCAAGGTATTTGTAGCTGGAATTTGTATGAAATTTATTATGTATGAAATTTGTACCTGGAGTTAGCCTTTAATCTTTCCTATCAAAAGACTTAAATCTGTGGCTCTCTAGGCTTTGTGAAATATGTGGAGTTCATGTGCTTTGTAATTGTAAGTTAATCTTGAAAGGAACAAGACATATTTTTTTCCTTTAGTACAAGTACAAGGAAGGCTTTCGCAAGCAGCTTGGCCACCACATTGGAGCCCGGGACATCAAAGATGACCCCAAGATGATGTGGTCCATGCATGTGGCCAAGATCCAGAGTGACAGGGAGTATAAGAAGGACTTTGAGAAGTGGAAGACCAAGTTCAGCAGCCCAGTGGACATGTTGGGGGTGGTCCTGGCCAAGAAGTGCCAGACCTTAGTCAGTGACATAGACTATAAGAACTTCCTACACCAGTGGACATGCCTGCCTGACCAGAATGACGTCACCCATGCTCGACAGGCCTATGACCTCCAGAGTGATGTGAGTCTAAGATTTTCCTTTGGCCAACTAAATATCATGTCTGCTTTCCTGAGAACCAAATTTTCCCTAAAGTGAGCAGAGTTGAGTTTACACAACTGAGTTTTATGTCCCTAGATTAATGCCCATGCCCCATCCAGTCCCCCAAATATCTGGAGGCACCATTATCCCACAGAGAAAGAACCAACAAATATTCTCCTGCTTTGGTGAAAGCCTCTAGTATTCTGATCTAGAAGAGTTGGATCATTCTCTATGTGCTGCTATTTAAAATGCTTTCTAAAGTAAAATGTTTTCCAAAATATGCTTCTGATTTGAATAGTCCATAGATTCACAACACATTTGTAAATTTCCCAAGAATTCAAGCATTTAAATATATATAGTCTAGTAAAATATGTAATATATAATTTTATTTCTTTCGGGGCATATTATTATGCTTATGTTAAGTGGTTTATCACCTATAATTTCAGAATTTGTACAAGGCTGACCTTCAGTGGCTAAGAGGCATTGGCTGGTTACCTAGTGGCTCTCTTGAGGATGAAAAGAACAAGAGAGCTACCCAGATTTTGAGTGATCACATTTACCGTCAGCACCCAGATAAATTCAAGTTTTCCAGCCTTATGGACTCCATCCCAATGGTTTTGGCAAAAAACAATGCTATTACCATGAACCATGTAAGTCTTGTCTTTACTTGAAGGGGGTATTTGTGTGTGTGTGTGTGTGTGTGTGTAAACATAGACATCTGTTTCTATAAAAGAAAAATCATATTTAATTCTTTTGCTTGGTATTAAAGTGGTTTTTAAGTAAGTGCTGTGCTTTCTACTGATACGACACATCTAGACCTGAAGGTGTCACAAATACCAACTCACAGAGCAGACTATCTTTATTCTCATTAAGAACCAGATTATTAAAACAGATTATTTTTATGTATCTATTCATTACTAGTCTGTACTAATCACATCTTTTTTGTTTGCTTTAGCGCCTCTATACAGAAGCTTGGGATAAAGATAAAACCACTGTCCACATTGTGCCAGATACTCCTGAAGTTTTACTGGCTAAACAAAACCAAATAAATTACAGTGAGGTCAGCAATATATTCATGGTGTATGATAGATTGTATTTATACTGCACTTTATAAATCAAACTCATGATGATTTATGTCTATTTCAGAAACTATATAAACTTGGCCTAGAAGAAGCCAAGAGGAAAGGCTATGATATGCGGCTGGATGCCATTCCCATCAGGGCGGCCAAGGCCTCCAGAGACATTGCAAGTGAAGTAAGTGCACCTAAAAAGTTCTTTGCCTTAACTTTAGCTCAAAGGTTTTTCTGTCTCCTGGTTATATAGTAGGGTAAGTAAGCTATGAGGTTAAAGTTCTTGCCAACAGTCTTTTTTCTAAGTAAATAGTTTAAAATAATGGTAATAAAATTCTCAATACAAAGCTATGGTTGAGTCTGTAGCAACATGCATTTCAAAATATTTTCCATTTCCTGCTGAATGAAAGCACTGGAGGGTGGGAGGATGGGTTAGCCTGGTGATGGGTATTAAAGAGGGCACATTCTGCATGGAGCACTGAGTGTTATACACAAACAATGAATCATGGAACACTACATCAAAAACTAATGATGTAATGTATGGTGATTAACATAACAATAAAAATTAAGAACAACAACAACAAAAAACAAAAATTCATTACAAAAAAAACACTGGATACTTGACTAGGTTCAGACATCCTTTGGGCTTTTCCACATGATATATTCTTATATACAATTGAACTCATTGTAGGATTCCTTCAAAACTAACTCATGCTTTATGAACTAATGAACCTATAAGGGCTGAATAAATAGGACACATTATTCATAGTCCAGCCATCCACAGGTACCATATGTTTGCTTCTGCATCTGGTGATTGGTTGCCAGTATTTTTTTTTTTAAAGATTTTATTTATTTATTTGACAGAGAGACCACGAGAGAGGGAACACAAGCAGGGGGAGTGGCAGAGGGAGAAGCAGGCTTCCCGCTGAGCAGGGAGCCGGATGCGGGGCTCGATCCCAGGACTCTGGGATCACGATCCGAGCCAAAGGCAAACGCTTAACGACTGAGCCACCCAGTCGCCCCAATATTTACTTTCTTTAAGTGATTTCTTTGCTTACATTTCTAGGAACTTTTATCCTTCTATTTCATTAGTCCATGAAGTCAAGAATATATTTTTTCTTTATTTCCAAAATATGAGAAGTAACCATAATTTAAAAATAAATGGTCAACAATCACAGAAGGGTTAAAAGTATTAATATATACCAATATAATGTAATACTTGCTGCCACTAAAATTCATGTTTATAGAGAATATTTAATGACACAGAAGAAGGCTTGTATAATTAGAAAAAGGAGATCCTATTCTAATTTTATTGTCTCTCTCTCTCTCTCACACACACACACACACACTATAAAAAGCAGTTATACGATGGTAATCATTGAATGGTAGAATAATGTCTTTATTTTTTGTGTAGGTATATATTTATTTTCTAAATGGCTTAAGAAGTACATGTATTTATATACAGGAGGAAATCACTATATTTTCAATGAAAAGGAAAATTAGGGCCTAGTAATTGCTTTTAACTAAAAGCTAAAATAGTTGATAATAAGTGTTTTTCTTTTTCTAGTTCAAGTACAAAGAAGGCTATCGTCAGCAGCTTGGCCATCACATTGGTGCCCGAGCAATACATGATGACCCCAAGATGATGTGGTCCATGCATGTGGCCAAGGTCCAGAGTGACAGGGAGTACAAGAAGGACTTTGAGAAGTGGAAGACCAAGTTCAGTAGCCCAGTGGACATGTTGGGGGTGGTCCTGGCCAAGAAGTGCCAGGCCTTAGTCAGTGACATAGACTATAAGAACTTCCTGCATGAGTGGACGTGCCTGCCGGACCAGAATGACGTCATCCATGCTCGGCAGGCCTATGACCTCCAGAGCGATGTGAGTATGTGAGAATCACAGTGGCATGCAAACGTAGGAAATCAGTGAATTAACACCGCTTGGAGAAGGTAGCAATAGATGGCACCAAGGTTACCAGCCCCTGCAAGGCGGGAATGGGATTTCTGCTTTCCTTGTGAGTATTGTTTAACTTTCCAGATCAAAAAAGAATATTATCTGATACACTACCTGTCCATCAAAGTGTATTTTCAAGAGTGCTCTTTATTTCATATCCTTCAGATGAACATGTTTTCCCAATGCCGAGACAAATATTTACTGACTGTTTGTCTCAACAGAATATGTACAAGTCAGATCTGCAGTGGTTGAGAGGCATCGGCTGGGTTCCCATTGGCTCTTTGGATGTGGAAAAATGCAAAAGGGCAACTGAAATTTTGAGTGATAAAATCTATCGCCAGCCTCCAGACAAATTCAAATTTACCAGCGTGACCGATTCTTTGGAACAAGTGTTAGCCAAGAATAATGCCATCACCATGAACAAGGTGAGGCTGCAAAATTCAGAGAACAAAGGTAGGACTCCAAAAGCCAAATCAAACAAAGAGAAGCATAACCAAGAAAAGAAAGCAAGCAAGCGTTGAGCAAGAGAAGACATCTATCTATCCATCCATCCATATCTATCTGTGTGTCACTTATATTAAATATTTACTTCAGTAGTTGTTTCATAGTTCTGATAAAATGACATGTTTTTATGGAAAAGCATCTTTGCATGAAAGATACTCTCAATTTCCTTTTGTTAACATATATTTCAGACTATAAGGCACTAAATATCTGTTCTATACACTAATTACTTGAAGATGTGTCTGCCATACATAATGTGTATAAGATGTATATATAACCTTTTGTTATTTCTCTTTATAAAGTCATTATGGTCCTGAAATTCTTCTTAATCATATACTGAATTTTTTTCCTGATGACATTATATATTTCCTTTCATAGCGTTTATACACGGAAGCCTGGGACAAAGATAAGATGCAGGTCCACATCATGCCAGACACACCAGAAATTATGTTGGCAAGAATGAACAAAATCAACTACAGCGAGGTGGGAGCAGATGCTAATTCTATGAAGTTTGCATGTTGTTTCTTATTTCAGTTAATCTGTCCAAGGTGATAAAATACTATACAACAACTTTATAAAGAATCTTTTTTTTTTTTTTGCTCCATGTGAATAGCAACTCTTGCGTTTCTCAATCCTCATCCTAAACATCAAACTTCAAGTAAAAAAGGTTATCACTTATGAAGTGAAAGATATAAGAATTAATGATTTAAGCAATAACCATAAGATGAATCAGACCTTCTTCTTTTATTAATTTTTTAAGTTAGGAAATTAGCAATAGATTAAATATACATTTATCTTCCCCTTATGCCTTATTGCTGTGCTAGATATATTTTCCATATATGATTTATTTTTTCCAAATTGTGGCTTAAAGTCAAAATTTAAGACTTTTAATGTATAAAATTAAGTCAAGGCCTAAAATCACAGTATTATCAAATAACCCAGAGAAAGAGACAGAAACAGAGAGAGGACCCGCCAAGGTATATATCAGCGAGCCTATTTCTTTTCACTTTCTGTGAGCCTAGGGCCATATGCCCGCCTGTCAGAACTATGGATGTTTAGGCTGAGAGGTCAGCATCTCTTCTAGTACAAGAGTCCCCACCCAACAGGTTGTCCCCCTGTCCTTGCTTAAGTGTTCTCAGTGACAAGGAGTTTCTCATAAATCAGCCCATTTGTTCTGGAAAATTCCATAAGAAAATTCTTCTGATGTAGAGTCACGGAGTTCTCTCTGCAGACTTTCATAGTTGTCTGAGGCTGTGCAAAACCAGTCCCTGCCAACTCCGTGAAAATGAGGGTAACTACTGTGGTGCCTCCCCTGCCCCCCCCCCCAACAATCCCCAGTTCCTGGGCATTCCTCACATGACATCCCTGCTAAAATGCGACCCTCCCAACCAAACAAAATCCTACAAGTGTAGAATACAGTTGACATCTTCTTTCCTCTTCTGGACATTTGACCTCTAATTCTGCACCCAGGGCTCCGGCACACGGGCAGCTTTGTCACTTCTGGGGCACGTGGAACTTGGGATCGACTAAAACCCAAACACATCTTACATGGGCTTAAGCTAGGTTTCCTCTATCCTGCCTTTATACCTTTGGCAACTTAAATTCAGTTTAAAATCAGTTCAAAGATTGACACTGATCTCTCTGCAGTTCCTTCTTCCTAGATTAAGCCGACTGGTTTAAGCCTGTGGAGATTTTTGTGAATCTGATTTTTCTGTCAGCTGATGTATTAGTTATTTCTCCCAGCTTTGTGCTACCAGCAAAGAAAATACTGTTTTTTTGAAAGTGTAAGTCAACAATATATCACTCTTCTGCAGGATATAACTTAGAGAATTTAGCTAGATGAGCCACCATCTTAAGTCATTTTATTTTGGTGAGTGCGAACTATAATTTTATTGCTTATATAACTAACTCTTCATTGTCTCCAAAACCGAAAGACATCAAGTCCTACTTGCAAAGCAAAAAGGAGTGAATTTTTTAGCTAAGCCTATAATATGTGTCCTATATCATTACAGAAAAGCATGTATTGTATGTGCAGGACTTTCAGGAAACAAAGAGCCTCTATAACTGGCCACTCAGCATTTCTGGAATTCTGGACTCTGTCTTTGCTGCAAAAGCTCAGAGAGGCTGTAGTGTTGCTGTTGGTTCAAAGAGACCTAGGGATAATGCTCTGAACAGAGTGCCTAACCTGCCTGGTCTGCTTTCTCCATCTTTTCTCTCTCAGCTTAGTTCAATCCTTTAGTACTTTTTGTCACGCAAAGGATAGGAAGATAAAATGCAAGTTTGATTATGTCACTCTTCCTCAAAGATTATTGTTGGCTTCCTATTTCCTATGGAATTAAGCACCAATTTATATTAGCATTAAGCCTTCAGTCCAACTCCAGGTTCTTCTCGGTCCTTTGCTGCCACTTGTCCCTGGCACTGCTCCCCACTTACTTTGACACCCCTGCACTTTCACTCCCTTGTGCTTTGATTCATGCAACGCCCTCTGGCGTTGACTGCTGTCCCAGTCTCCTGAAACCATACTCATCACTCAAGGTCCAGTGCAAAGATCAGCCCCTCTGCAGGAAATTTCCTGATTCTCAATTCAGAATTAATTACTCTTTCCTGGAGCCCTTTGTCAATGATATGCTTAAATGACCTCTCGTGGTTTGACTTTTTGGTAGCTTAGTCTGTAGGCTACCAGTCTTTCCATCAGTTCCCCAGAAACCTTGACGATGGAAGAAGTCTCACTCCTCTTTGATTCCCAAGTACCTAGCCCAGTCAGAGCACACAGTGGGTGCAGAATCAATGTGGATTGCATTAACGTCCATGATCAACAGTTAATCAAGTCTTTCACTCTTACCCACATTTTGCCACCTTAGGTCCACAAGTTTCAGCTTAATTTTTTAGTTCTCTTCAAAACTGATTCATGGTTATAACTAAAAATTTTGAAACAGTGGATATATCTATATTTAGTTAATTCAACGTAAGTTTTAAAATAAAAAAGCTGCAATGTTCTAAAAATGTATCATTTTTAAGTCTTCAGCAGACAGTGCAAAGACTTACAACTCTCAGAGTGAGATTATTATAGGGGCCTACCTGTGTCGAACTTAGTGAATTATTTTAGTCCCCTGTCAGTTTTTGGATATGAATGTCAACATCTATGTGTATTTATATATTTTTTGCCCAAACTTAGACTCTGTATAAACTTGCTAATGAAGAAGCGAAGAAGAAAGGCTACGACCTGCGAAGTGATGCCATCCCAATCGTGGCGGCCAAGGCCTCCCGGGACATCGCCAGTGATGTGAGTAACAGTGTCGCCCCAAGTATATAATCAGGCTGAAGTGACGTTGTCACTGAACTAAATCTTCAGAAAGAACTTTCCTCGCCCTTTGGAAATATGTCCTAGTGTATTTATGTGGGATTTTTCAAAAACCTAGTTTTGAGGGAAATGAAAAATTCAATGTTCGTACAAGGGGTTTATAACCTTTAGGACACAGTATTTTCGATGAAAACACCCGTCGAAAACAGAGAAAGATCCATTCACGTGGAAATTATTAGAGCACAGCTGCAGGCTTGGAGATATAAAAATTATCATGGTGCTTCTAGAAAGTATAACTCAAACTTAAGTACTCCCAATGAGAATCAGGTCCTGGCTTTATGTAACATTTTACTATACAATATTCACAAAAGTGATATGACACTTGCCATTATAATTCACCTTTCTAAGATTATGAAAAGAAGGCAGTGGATCCCTACCAGAGGTGGCTACTAGCCCGAGATTGTACCCTTAAAAACAGCTCCTGGCTGTCTAGCACATACCTCCCAGAATAAAACCATCATCCCTTCATTGTGCCTCAGATGATTCTTGAGGAACAGACCACTACTTTAAAAATCAAGGGCCCAGGATCTGGGAATATGGCAATACACTGGCCTTTATATTGTGTTAGTGACTCACTTTAGTTATGTACGTTGGACCTCCCCATGAATTTATGTCAACAATTATAAGTAACAATGACAACTAGGAAGTATTGAGAATTCCATGCTAAGAGCTTGACATGTGTTATCTTACTTATACTTCATAATTATCCTAGCACGTAAGTTTTGTCATTATCCCTGTTTTGTGGATTGCTTTAAGCAACTTTTCTAAAACCAAACTCTCAGTAGGTGGTGGAATTGAAACTCCAGACAACCTCATTACTTCCCACTGTACCATATTGTCTCCTGCTGACCCATCCATACTTTTCTTACTTAGTGATCTTTGAGACTAGAGGCATGTATTTTGAATAACTGCCTCAGATCCCGGGACAACATCACTGGACATGGAATAATAAAAACATTCTTGGCCTATGCAGGAGTAGAACCCATGACTTTTTTGGAGCATGCTCCAACCAGCTTTACTAGTATAATAATAGTAGTATTATATTAGTATACTAATAGTATACTATTTGTTTATAATAGCATAATACCTGGTATACTAAACTAGGTCCTTGACCTAGAGTACTACATCCTTCCAGGAGTCAGACACTCATTTTACGACTTATTAAACATGCCATGTCGCCAAGTGCATCTCTTTCCTGATATACTTTTAGTACCTAAAATTCATTTCTCCAAATTCCCTTGTTCAAATGGCCTCTCCCCACTGTGGGCACTACCTGCCTCTAAATTATTCCTTATCACTAGGCCATGGGTGATTTGGGATATGCACTACAATTATATGGATTCCATCTCTTCTCTTAACTCTATAAGCTTCAAGGGTAAAGGTCAGGATACCAGCTTGAGTTAATGCTTATTATCACAAGTCAACTTACAGCTTTGATGTAAGCAAGGTGATTTTGTACAGACTTTTGACCCCCAAGGGCTTATAATAAAAACCTGATTTGTGTGTTTTCATCTCAGTACAAATACAAAGATGGTTACCGAAAGCAACTTGGCCACCACATTGGAGCCCGAAATGTTGAGGATGACCCCAAGATAATGTGGTCCATGCATGTGGCCAAGATCCAGAGTGACAGGGAGTACAAGAAGGACTTTGAGAAGTGGAAGACCAAGTTCAGCAGCCCAGTGGACATGCTAGGAGTGGTCCTGGCTAAGCAGTGCCAGACCTTAGTCAGTGACGTGGACTATAAGAACTTCCTGCATGAGTGGACATGCCTGCCTGACCAGAATGACGTCATCCATGCTCGGCAGGCCTATGACCTCCAGAGCGATGTGAGTACAGCATCTATAAAAGAGCTGAGTTCAGAAATAATTTAAACTATATAAAAGTTATCCTTCATATGCAATCCATTGGCCCACTTAAGCTATTTATTGATTTATTGATCAGTGAGTGAGATCTCAATGAGAATATACTTTTTATTGCTTTATTATGAAGATGTTTAATAGGCTTTATAAAGAAATGAAGTTTACAAACTGGATTTGGTCCTATAAAAACAAAACCAGAATTAAGCAATGTTAGAATTCAGAGTCCACCAGATGGAGACATTTTCTTTTATTCTTTCAGAGGGGTAGAAACAACACATTTAAAAAAAAAAATTACTCTGAAATTTGTTTTTAGCTTCTTTACCAACCAAATGAGGTTATCATTAGAATTCTGATGCTTGCTAATTTTTATTCTTATGCTAATTGTTATTATGAAATAAGAGAAGTTACTGTGTAAACTGTTGGGTCAGTTCACTGACATTTTCTTCTCCTGGCACGGCTCTCTGTAGAGGGGTCACATGGTAATGCCAAACCCTAGTACTTGGTGCAGCTGCTTTCAGTATCATATCTGGGTGTGAGAAACACAGTTCCTACAGCACGTAGTTCATAACTGTTTGAAGGGATTATTAAGTGTTAGAGGATTTGGGAGAATAAAACAAATGAATAATAATTATACATTAATTAGCCATTACTGGAAACTGTACAAGCCCACCTGTGAAACCACTCACATTTGTTCTGTAGTTTTTGACACACACACCCTGTGTTTTGCAATTGTGTCCAAAAAGAAAGGTTTTGCCTGCGCATGAAAGAGAATTAAAATGGCTCATGTCACCCCTGGAGTGACAGCGTTGACAGACTGCCTGCATCTGTCTATTTGTTGAGTGCCTGTCCAAGATCTCCTCCCCCACCCTGTGATATACAGCCTTAATGGTTATTTGAAAGTTAACAGTTGGCATTGAAGATGGATCTCCAACCCTTCACTTTCAGTCTAGATGTATCTTTAGGTTCAAAATGAGTCTCTTGTAGACAGCATATGGATGGGTCCTGTCTTTTCATCCAGTCTGCAACCCTGTGCCGTTTTATGGGAGCATTTAGGCCATTCACGTTGAGAATGATTATTGAAAGATAAGAATTAATTGTCATCATGTTGCCTGTGTTCATCATCATTAGCCATCAGGGAAATTCAAATCAAAACCACACTGAGATACCACCTTACACCAGTTAGAATGGCAAAAATTGACAAGCAAGAAACAACAAATGTTGGAGAGGTTGTGGAGAAAGGGGAACCCTCTTACACTGTTGGTGGGAATGCAAGTTGGTACAGTCACTTTGGAAAACAGTGTGGAGGTGCCTCAGAAAATTAAAAATAGAGCTACCCTATGACCCAGCAATTGCACTCCTGGGTATTTACCCCAAAGACACAGTGAAAAGAAGGGCCATATGCACCCCAATGTTCATAGCAGCAATGTCTGCAATAGCCAAACTGTGGAAAGAGCCGAGATGCCCTTCAACAGATGAATGGATAAAGAAGATGTGGTCCATATATACAATGGAATATTACTCAGCCATCAGAAAGGATGACTACCCAACTTCTACATCAACATGGATGGGACTGGAGGAGATTATGCTAAGTGAAATAAGTCAAGCAGAGAAAGTCAATTATTCATATGGTTTCACTTATTTGTGGAACATAAGGAATAGCATGGAGGACATTAGGAGAAGCAAGGGAAAAATGAAGGGGGGAGGAAATCGGAGGGAGAGATGAACCATAGACTGTGGACTCTGAGAAACAAACTGAGGGTTTTAGAGGGGAGGGGTGAGGGATGGGTTAGCCCAATGATGGGTATTAAGGAGGGCACACACTGCATGGAGCACTGGGTGTTATACGAAAACAATGAATTGTGGATCACTACATCAAAAACTAATGATGTACTGTATGGTAACTAACATAACATAATAAAATTTTTAAAAAAGAAAGTTAACAGTCGTTTGAAAGTTAAAAAGCACTCCAGAGGTATGAAAAGTTATTGTTTTCATTCTTGTTGTTGTTATTTTGGGGGCAATTAGTAGTGAGTGTAGGGCAATTACAACAGGCTTTTTGTCTAGACTGCAAAATATCAGTCTCTATTTTCTACTTAATTGCTGTTAATGGTAAAATCCTTCAAATGAGCTGGGCAAAGGTCCAATTCCCTTGCTGTGAAGTAGTTATGAATACTTAATGGGTTCCCAAAAATCCTTAGCAGAAAAATGATTTTAAATCACAAGAGAAAGGTATGGAAAGACAGTTCTGGAAAGGAGTCCATCTTCTTGTCCTGAGCACTTGGTGGGAAGAGACCAGGGCCCTGGACCAGTGACATGGTTGTTTACTGCCCTGAGCCTTGGGCAGTGCTAAGGCCGGGAAAGTTCTGCTCAGTGCTTCGGCAGCTCTGTGTCATTACTATATCTTCACTTCTTTCTGTGTTTATTCTTAAAGAGCATTACAGATATTTTGAAAGATAAGGAAAAATATAGAAACCAATAAAACCCAATGTAATCTAACCACTGAAAAAACCCACTCCTACTCATGTAGTTTATCCACATACAGTGTGTTTTATGTTTTCTCTTCGTGTAATGTTATATTAATGACATTTCTACAAGTAACCAACATTCTTTACAGTAGAGCTTTTAATAGCTACAGAGGATTTCATTTGACTAGGCCTAACACGTATTTACTGGTAGCCTGCTGTGGGATGTATCTGTGGTTTCTCCCACTCTGGGATGCCATTGTTTTCCTATACACGTGGACATTATAATAATATTCACTGAACTGACTAACAGAAGATATTAGTTTAGATTATTCCTCTCCTTACAACGGGAAACTTATGGTCCTTTTTTGTTATGGCTAGGAGACGTCTCTAGGTCATTTTTGAACGTAGTTGCTCTTTCAGTTTGCCTAACACAGCTTATTTTATATTAAAAAATAACAACCATACAACAACTTACCAGTATTGTAAGTTATTACTGATTGCATTGGCTTCTGCACCCTAAATCTTTTAGTCTTGCTGAAGAGTTTCTGCCATTTTTCCTCTTTACAGAACATTTACAAATCAGATCTCCAGTGGCTGAGAGGCATCGGCTGGGTTCCCATTGGGTCTGTGGATGTGGTCAAGTGCAAGAGAGCTGCAGAGATACTGAGTGACAACATCTACCGCCAGCCTCCGGACAAGCTGAAGTTCACCAGTGTGCCTGATTCCCTGGAACAGGTGCTGGCCAAGAGCAATGCCCTCAACATGAACAAGGTGAGCCCCAGCTGCCTCGAGCTTCTCTAAGATGCCAAAAGTTGCTCTCATACTCTAACGACCAGTGCACTTAAAATTATCCATTGAAGTGTAGGGTCACATTTAGCTCCTAAATTGCATACTTGAAATCCTCCAAATAATTTCTATTATTTCCAGTTTTAACCTCGATAAGACTCAAACCTCAAATGGAATACCTTATACCAAAGTTTGGTTTATTTTTCCTAATTAGATTAATAATAATCATGCTTTATTGGACTTTTTGTAATTTCTATTTCAAATGGTTTTTAAAATTTTTTATTTAAATTCAATTTAATTAACATATACTGTATTATTAGTTTCAGAGGTAGAATTTAGTGATTCATCAGTCTTATGTAATACCCAGTACTCCTCACATCTCATGCCTTCCTTAATGCCCATTACCCAATTACCCCATCCTCCCACCCAGCTCCCTTCCAGCAGCCCTCAGTTTGTTTCCTAGAGTTAAGAGTCTCTTAAGATTTGCCTCTTTCTCTGTTTTCATCTTACTTTATTTTTCCTTCCCTTCCCCTATGTTCATCTGTTCTGTTTCTTAAATTCTGCATATGAGTGAAATCATACGGTATTTGTCTTTCTCTGACTGACTTATTTTGCTTAGTGTATAATACCCTTTAGTTCCATCCACGTTATTGCAAATGGCTAGATTTCTTTCTCTTTGATGGCTGAGTTATATTCCATTGCGTATATATACACCAACCTTCAAATGGTTTTCTGTCATCTTCTTTGATAGCATTTATACACAGAGGCTTGGGACAAAGACAAGACTCAAGTTCATATAATGCCTGATACCCCGGAGATCATGTTGGCAAGGCAGAACAAGCTCAACTACAGTGAGGTAAGTACAAAATTCTGTGGTGCTGCACTGATTTTGTTATCAGCGTTACTGTTTGTTTTCCTGTACTTACTTTTGTGGAGATTCTCAGGCCTCAGCTATCTTTCATTTCTGGGTTGAATATTATAGCTATAGGATTCTCTGGGCAAACTGAAGTCACG
This sequence comes from Mirounga angustirostris, assembly GCF_029215605.1. Classification (NCBI taxonomy): domain Eukaryota; kingdom Metazoa; phylum Chordata; class Mammalia; order Carnivora; family Phocidae; genus Mirounga; species Mirounga angustirostris. The sequence continues at coordinate 117,941,489 of NW_026991711.1, read as the reverse complement.
TTACCTTTTTAGTTTATGGCCATTGCCGATGTGGGTCATTGGGGCTGAGGAGTATTTTTAGCATTTTCCAAGGGGTAAGATGGCCAGACAAAACAGTGGCTCAATATTTATACTGAAACACTACTTGTTGGTTACCTAATATTCAAGTCCAACTGGGCATGCTGTCTTCTTCTTTTCTAAATCTGGCAGTCTTACCAGGGGGAACTCTGATAATACGTACCTTTTCCCTACCTGGATCCTGAATAAAATTGAGAGGTAAAACAAAGGAAGTCTAGATAGAAGTTGAAATCTCACATTTTTTACCACTAAAGTTAGGTTCAAGGATACATTTGTATGAGAACTAAATGAGCCTAACCGAACCCCAGAATTAGGTTCCCATTTGTCCAGAGGAGGCCACACTGGAGCAGGGAGGTCAGCTCCACTCCCCTCAGGGCTAAGGTCTTGCTTAGAGCCCAGAGAAACAGAGAAGAACACTGGACTTATTCCTAGAGGGAACAGGTTAAAGCTGAGCAGGAGTGCCCAGTTATCCCTACCAGTTAAATAAATCAGTAAGTCAGTGCACTTCTTCCCAGGCAGAGAGTAAAGGGGCAGAGAAAGGAGAAAGGTCAGAGAAAAATAACTGAGCTCCTTCTATAGAAAGAAAGCTTCAGGCATGGGAAAGAAGTGTTCTCTATGAACAGCACCGATTTTTTTTAATGTAAAATGCAATGTATAGGCACATGTTTTACTAATAGGATACAGCCAAAATTTAGAATCTTAAAGTTGTGATTATAGTCCAGTTAGCTATGTTTTAAATTGTACTTCAGTCTTTTTCTCATTTGTTTTTTAAACATTATAAAGTATTACCTGTCTGTGAAAGATGTTTTAATAAAGAAATGGATAAAAGTATATAAGTGTATATATTTTATATATAAATGAATAATACTAAATATGGTTCTACAATTTTTTCACTTAGAAATATGTAGAAATTGATGCTTTGTCAATTGATCTATATTATTAAATTATAATATGTTGATATGCATACTATATCAAACCACATGATATATATTAATCTACAATATATATAATGGATTAATATATCAATCTATGTTAATACCAATCGATCTCATTTATTTCTAAAGCTAGGTATATGTTTTTGTTTTTGTTTTGGTAAGATGTAATTTATTTACTTTCAACATTGCTAGAAATTTAGGTTATTTCCAGAGCCTATCCTTTTTAAAATTATTCAGTATGTCACTTAGTAATCTCTCAATTGTTGCTGTCAAACTTTTCACTTTAACTCTGACACTCTTTCTGTAGATTCTGTATAAACTCGCCAACGAAGAAGCAAAGAAGAAAGGCTACGACCTGCGAATCGATGCCATCCCCATCGTGGTGGCCAAGGCCTCCCGGGACATTGCTAGTGATGTGAGTAGCAACACTTCATGTATGCACAAGGCTGGATGGAGTTGGGGGGAATGATCATCATTACAGCAGGGAGATGCATCTGGGTGCCAGTTAAAGCACATTTATTGTGCTTTAAGTGGAAAAAAAAAAGTCTTTCATTGGAGAAAGCTCTTTTATATTTTTAACTCCAAACAACTTTAATATTCATGTCCCACAGGTGGAGAGGGTATCCTAAACTTCAGTATAAAATTGAATTTGAATCTATAGTTGCTCATATCTACAATTATGAGACATTCATCTCCATATTTTGAGCATATAGCTTATAGAGAAATGAGAAAATGCCAGAAGGGTTAAAAAAAAATAACTTGCTTACATGTGTTGGCTCAACATCAGAAAAAGACCTGGTTCAGCCAGGTCTAGGAAAATGTACCTTTCCCTGAACCTGATCTGGATTTTTGCCAACTCTTTCTTTGGAAAATTACCTTAAGTGTTTCCTTCTGAGTTCTTTTTAAATAAAAACAGAGAAACGAAGACAACCAAAATTGATAAGATGGTGATCCTGATTTGTCTTTCTGCCGTCTCTGAAAGAAGTGGGTCCTTTGGTGAAGAATTCAGGCTTCCATAAACATACATTAGGATTTGTGTGATGTTGTTGCCTAAAGTGAAGAGAAAATATCCAGTCAGCCCTTACCACCACCACCACCACCAAAATGCTTTCTTGTAGTTATATGATCTGTTTCCTCGCTCAGAGAATCCTAAGAAACCCCAGCCAAATTTGATCTCCAACAGAGCAGGGTATGCAGGATAGAAAACGCAAGTCAGTCGATTTTAGGGAGTCAGGTGACCCAGTGAAGGTCAACAGAGCTAGAATTGGGAGGCCTGAGGGATGGGTCAGGGAGGTAATATGGTACCTGTGGACTGGGGAGTAGCATTCTCAAAATCATATATAAAATTTCTGGGTTAGTGATTTCACTGGCCCAAGATGAAGAAAAGGCCGTATTGTACTTTTGTGTACAGTACTATTGTGACTGATTTTCTGGAAGTGTTGCTGCCTTTATTTCCGGGGTCTTAATGTCTGCAAACCATAGAACTATCCAGTTTGGCCTGTTTTCCCATTAGAGTACTGCTGTGAAGTCATATCAGAATTTAGGATGAGGAGATAAGTTGATATTCAGATGATTCCAAATTTAAAATAATGATGTTTTAAACTAAAGGACTTTTAGCCCTTCCTATTCGTGTTTGTTTTTAAATGACTACTTTTATTTCAGTACAAATACAAAGATGGTTACCGAAAGCAACTTGGCCACCACATTGGAGCCCGAAATGTTGAGGATGACCCCAAGATAATGTGGTCCATGCATGTGGCCAAGATCCAGAGTGACAGGGAGTACAAGAAGGACTTTGAGAAGTGGAAGACCAAATTCAGCAGCCCAGTGGACATGTTGGGGGTGGTCTTGGCCAAGAAGTGCCAGACCTTAGTCAGTGACGTGGACTATAAGAACTTCCTGCATGAGTGGACGTGCCTTCCTGACCAGAATGATGTCATCCATGCTCGCAAGGCCTATGACCTCCAGAGTGACGTGAGTACCAGGACCCATTATATACCACTGGTGACCATGCTTATGATAGTTAATACACGGTGATACATAAATAATGGTCTAGGATTTAGTTCGAACCCTCAGAAGTAATAACACTTTTTCTCTTTGCCTCTCATTGACTGAGCCTTACTTTTCTTTTAGCGAGAACATGATACCACCAAGCTATATCTAATTGGGCTTCATATTTGAAAAGACATAGACATGAAGTTTGGCTATTAAAGTTTTTCAGTCTTTTTCTTTCATTTTTTTAAATCAAGTGTCATAACAGCTTAAGTAAGGCTTGCTTTTGTGTTTGATCTCACCAGAACATTTACAAATCAGATCTCCAGTGGCTGAGAGGCATCGGCTGGGTTCCCATTGGGTCTGTGGATGTGGTCAAGTGCAAGAGAGCTGCAGAGATACTGAGTGACAACATCTACCGCCAGCCTCCGGACAAGCTGAAGTTCACCAGTGTGCCTGATTCCCTGGAACAGGTGCTGGCCAAGAGCAATGCCCTCAACATGAACAAGGTGAGCCCCAGCTGCCTCGAGCGTCTCTAAGATGCCAAAAGTTGCTCTCATACTCTAACGACCAGTGCACTTAAAATTATCCATTGAAGTGTAGGGTCACATTTAGCTCCTAAATTGCATACTTGAAATCCTCTAAATAATTTCTATTATTTCCAGTTTTAACCTCGATAAGACTCAAACCTCAAATGGAATACCTTATACCAAAGTTTGGTTTATTTTTCCTAATTAGATTAATAATAATCATGCTTTATTGGACTTTTTGTAATTTCTATTTCAAATGGTTTTTTAAATTTTTTATTTAAATTCAATTTAATTAACATATACTGTATTATTAGTTTCAGAGGTAGAATTTAGTGATTCATCAGTCTTATGTAATACCCAGTACTCCTCACATCTCATGCCTTCCTTAATGCCCATTACCCAATTACCCCATCCTCCCACCCAGCTCCCTTCCAGCAGCCCTCAGTTTGTTTCCTAGAGTTAAGAGTCTCTTAAGATTTGCCTCTTTCTCTGTTTTCATCTTACTTTATTTTTCCTTCCCTTCCCCTATGTTCATCTGTTCTGTTTCTTAAATTCTGCGTATGAGTGAAATCATACGGTATTTGTCTTTCTCTGACTGACTTATTTTGCTTAGTGTATAATACCCTTTAGTTCCATCCACGTTATTGCAAATGGCTAGATTTCTTTCTCTTTGATGGCTGAGTTATATTCCATTGCGTATATATACACCAACCTTCAAATGGTTTTCTGTCATCTTCTTTGATAGCATTTATACACAGAGGCTTGGGACAAAGACAAGACTCAAGTTCATATAATGCCTGATACCCCGGAGATCATGTTGGCAAGGCAGAACAAGCTCAACTACAGTGAGGTAAGTACAAAATTCTGTGGTGCTGCACTGATTTTGTTATCAGCGTTACTGTTTGTTTTCCTGTACTTACTTTTGTGGAGATTCTCAGGCCTCAGCTATCTTTCATTTCTGGGTTGAATATTATATGCTATAGGATTCTCTGGGCAAACTGAAGTCACGTTACCTTTTTAGTTTATGGCCATTGCCGATGTGGGTCATTGGGGCTGAGGAATACTTTTAGCATTTTCCAAGGGGTAAGATGGCCAGACAAAACAGTGGCTCAATATTTATACTGAAACACTACTTGTTGGTTACCTAATATTCAAGTCCAACTGGGCATGCTGTCTTCTTCTTTTCTAAATCTGGCAGTCTTACCAGGGGGAACTCTGATAATACTTACCTTTTCCCTACCTGGATCCTGAATAAAATTGAGAGGTAAAACAAAGGAAGTCTAAATAGAAGTTGAAATCTCACATTTTTTACCACTAAAGTTAGGTTCAAGGATACATTTGTATGAGAACTAAATGAGCCTAACCGAACCCCAGAATTAGGTTCCCATTTGTCCAGAGGAGGCCACACTGGAGCAGGGAGGTCAGCTCCACTCCCCTCAGGGCTAAGGTCTTGCTTAGAGCCCAGAGAAACAGAGAAGAACACTGGACTTATTCCTAGAGGGAACAGGTTAAAGCTGAGCAGGAGTGCCCAGTTATCCCTACCAGTTAAATAAATCAGTAAGTCAGTGCACTTCTTCCCAGGCAGAGAGTAAAGGGGTAGAGAAAGGAGAAAGGTCAGAGAAAAATAACTGAGCTCCTTCTATAGAAAGAAGCTTCAGGCATGGGAAAGAAGTGTTCTCTATGAACAGCACTGATTTTTTTTAATGTAAAATGCAATATATAGGCACATGTTTTATTAATATGATACAGCCAAAATTTAGAATCTTAAAGTTGTGATTATAGTCCAGTTAGCTATGTTTTAAATTGTACTTCAGTCTTTTTCTCATTTGTTTTTTAAACATTATAAAGTATTACCTGTCTGTGAAAGATGTTTTAATAAAGAAATGGATAAAAGTATATAAGTGGCTTTTTTCTGCCCATGGACACCGCCGAGTAAGCATCGTTAGTCTCCCCTCCCACCACCGTCATGTCTAAGTCAGGGTCTCCCATAGAGCCTGAACAACTGTGGAAGCTCTTCATCGGAGGTTTGAGCTTTGAAACAACCGATGAGAGTCTGAGGAGCCATTTTGAGCAATGGGGAACGCTTACGGACTGTGTGGTAATGAGAGATCCAAACACCAAGCGCTCCAGAGGCTTTGGGTTTGTCATATATGCCACTGTGGAGGAGGTGGATGCAGCCATGAATGCAAGGCCACACAAGGTGGATGGAAGAGTTGTGGAACCAAAGAGGGCTGTCTCAAGAGAAGATTCTCAAAGACCTGGTGCCCACTTAACTGTGAAAAAGATTTTTGTTGGTGGCATTAAAGAAGACACTGAAGAACATCATCTAAGAGATTATTTTGAACAGTATGGGAAAATTGAAGTGATTGAGAACATGACTGACCGGGGCAGTGGCAAAAAGAGAGGTTTTGCTTTTGTAACATTTGATGACCATGACGCGCTGTAGACAAGATTGTCATTCAAAAATACCATACTGTGAATGGCCACAACTGTGAAGTAAGGAAAGCCCTATCTAAGCAAGAGATGGCTAGTGCTTCATCCAGCCAAAGAGGTCGAAGTGGTTCTGGAAACTTTGGTGGTTGTCGTGGAGGTGGTTTTGGTGGGAATGACAACTTTGGTAGTGGAGGGAACTTCAGTGGTCGAGGTGGCTTTGGTGGCAGTCGAGGTGGTGGTGGATATGGTGGCACTGGGGATGGCTATAACGGATTTGGTAATGATGGAAGCAACTTTGGAGGTGGCGGAAGCTATAATGATTTTGGCAATTACAACAATCAATCCTCAAATTTTGGACCCATGAAAGGAGGAAATTTTGGAGGCAAAAGCTCTGGCCCCTATGGCGATGGAGGCCAATACTTCACCAAACCATGAAACCAAGGTGGCTGTGGTGGTTCCAGCGGCAGCAGTAGCTACGGCAGTGGCAGAAGGTTCTAATTACTGCCAGGAAACAAAGCTTAGCAGGAGAGGAGAGCCAGAGAAGTGACAGGGAAGCTACAGGTTACAACAGATTTGTGAACTCAGCCAAGCACAGTGGTGGCAGGGCCTAGCTGCTACAAAGAAGACATGTTTTAGACAATACTCATGTGTATGGGCAAAAAACTCGGGGACTGTATTTGTGACTAATTGTATAACAGGTTATTTTAGTTTCTGTTCTGTGGAAAGTGTAAAGCATTCCAAGAAAGGATTTTAATGTAGATTTTTTTTTTTTTGCACCCATGCTGTTGATTGCTAAATGTAATAGTCTGATCATGACGCTGAATAAATGTGTCTTTAAAAAATATATATATATATATAAGTGTATATATTTTATATATAAATGAATAATACTAAACATTGTTCTACAATTTTTTCACTTAGAAATATGTAGAAATTGATGCTTTGTCAATTGATCTATATTATTATAATATGTTGATATGCATAATGTATCAAAACACATGATATATATTAATCTACAATATATATAATGGATTAATATATCAATCTATGTTAATACCAATCAATCTCATTTATTTCTAAAGCTAGGTATATGTTTTTGTTTTGGTAAGATGTAATTTATTTACTTTCAACATTGCTAGAAATTTAGTTATTTCCAGAGCCTATCCTTTTTAAAATTATGCAGTATGTCACTTAGTAATCTCCCAATTGTTGCTGTCAAACTTTTTAACTCTGACACTCTTTCTGTAGATTCTGTATAAACTCGCCAACGAAGAAGCAAAGAAGAAAGGCTACGACCTGCGAATCGATGCCATCCCCATCGTGGCGGCCAAGGCCTCCCGGGACATTGCTAGTGATGTGAGTAGCAACACTTCATGTATGCACAAGGCTGGATGGAGGTGGGGGGAATGATCATCATTACAGCAGGGAGATGCATCTGGGTGCCAGTTAAAGCACATTTATTGTGCTTTAAGTGGGAAAAAAAAAAAGTCTTTCATTGGAGAAAGCTCTTTTATATTTTTAACTCCAAACAACTTTAATATTCATGTCCCACAGGTGGAGAGGGTATCCTAAACTTCAGTATAAAATTGAATTTGAATCTATAGTTGCTCATATCTACAATTATGAGACATTCATCTCCATATTTTGAGCATATAGCTTAATAGAGAAATGAGAAAATGCCAGAAGGGTTAAAAAAAAAATAACTTGCTTACATGTGTTGGCTCAACATCAGAAAAAGACCTGGTTCAGCCAGGTCTAGGAAAATGTACCTTTCCCTGAACCTGATCTGGATTTTTGCCAACTCTTTCTTTGGAAAATTACCTTAAGTGTTTCCTTCTGAGTTCTTTTTAAATAAAAACAGAAAAACGAAGACAACCAAAATTGATAAGATGGTGATCCTGATTTGTCTTTCTGCCGTCTCTGAAAGAAGTGGGTCCTTTGGTGAAGAATTCAGGCTTCCATAAACATACATTAGGATTTGTGTGATGTTGTTGCCTAAAGTGAAGAGAAAATATCCAGTCAGCCCTTACCACCACCACCACCACCAAAATGCTTTCTTGTAGTTATATAATCTGTTTCCTCGCTCAGAGAATCCTAAGAAACCCCAGCCAAATTTGATCTCCAACAGAGCAGGGTATGCAGGATAGAAAACGCAAGTCAGTCGATTTTAGGGAGTCAGGTGACCCAGTGAAGGTCAACAGAGCTAGAATTGGGAGGCCTGAGGGATGGGTCAGGGAGGTAATATGGTACCTGTGGACTGGGGAGTAGCATTCTCAAAATCATATATAAAATTTCTGGGTTAGTGATTTCACTGGCCCAAGATGAAGAAAAGGCCGTATTGTACTTTTGTGTACAGTACTATTGTGACTGATTTTCTGGAAGTGTTGCTGCCTTTATTTCCAGGGACTTAATGTCTGCAAACCATAGAACTATCCAGTTTGGCCTGTTTTCCCATTAGAGTACTGCTGTGAAGTCATATCAGAATTTAGGATGAGGAGATAAGTTGATATTCAGATGATTCCAAATTTAAAATAATGATGTTTTAAACTAAAGGACTTCTAGCCCTTCCTATTCGTGTTTGCTTTTAAATGACTACTTTTATTTCAGTACAAATACAAAGATGGTTACCGAAAGCAACTTGGCCACCACATTGGAGCCCGAAATGTTGAGGATGACCCCAAGATAATGTGGTCCATGCATGTGGCCAAGATCCAGAGTGACAGGGAGTACAAGAAGGACTTTGAGAAGTGGAAGACCAAATTCAGCAGCCCAGTGGACATGTTGGGGGTGGTCTTGGCCAAGAAGTGCCAGACCTTAGTCAGTGACGTGGACTATAAGAACTTCCTGCATGAGTGGACGTGCCTTCCTGACCAGAATGATGTCATCCATGCTCGCAAGGCCTATGACCTCCAGAGTGACGTGAGTACCAGGACCCATTATATACCACTGGTGACCATGCTTATGATAGTTAATACACGGTGATACATAAATAATGGTCTAGGATTTAGTTCGAACCCTCAGAAGTAATAACACTTTTTCTCTTTGCCTCTCATTGACTGAGCCTTACTTTTCTTTTAGCGAGAACATGATACCACCAAGCTATATCTAATTGGGCTTCATATTTGAAAAGACATAGACATGAAGTTTGGCTATTAAAGTTTTTCAGTCTTTTTCTTTCATTTTTTTAAATCAAGTGTCATAACAGCTTAAGTAAGGCTTGCTTTTGTGTTTGATCTCACCAGAACATTTACAAATCAGATCTCCAGTGGCTGAGAGGCATCGGCTGGGTTCCCATTGGGTCTGTGGATGTGGTCAAGTGCAAGAGAGCTGCAGAGATACTGAGTGACAACATCTACCGCCAGCCTCCGGACAAGCTGAAGTTCACCAGTGTGCCTGATTCCCTGGAACAGGTGCTGGCCAAGAGCAATGCCCTCAACATGAACAAGGTGAGCCCCAGCTGCCTCGAGCGTCTCTAAGATGCCAAAAGTTGCTCTCATACTCTAACGACCAGTGCACTTAAAATTATCCATTGAAGTGTAGGGTCACATTTAGCTCCTAAATTGCATACTTGAAATCCTCTAAATAATTTCTATTATTTCCAGTTTTAACCTCGATAAGACTCAAACCTCAAATGGAATACCTTATACCAAAGTTTGGTTTATTTTTCCTAATTAGATTAATAATAATCATGCTTTATTGGACTTTTTGTAATTTCTATTTCAAATGGTTTTTTAAATTTTTTATTTAAATTCAATTTAATTAACATATACTGTATTATTAGTTTCAGAGGTAGAATTTAGTGATTCATCAGTCTTATGTAATACCCAGTACTCCTCACATCTCATGCCTTCCTTAATGCCCATTACCCAATTACCCCATCCTCCCACCCAGCTCCCTTCCAGCAGCCCTCAGTTTGTTTCCTAGAGTTAAGAGTCTCTTAAGATTTGCCTCTTTCTGTTTTCATCTTACTTTATTTTTCCTTCCCTTCCCCTATGTTCATCTGTTCTGTTTCTTAAATTCTGCATATGAGTGAAATCATACGGTATTTGTCTTTCTCTGACTGACTTATTTTGCTTAGTGTATAATACCCTTTAGTTCCATCCACGTTATTGCAAATGGCTAGATTTCTTTCTCTTTGATGGCTGAGTTATATTCCATTGCGTATATATACACCAACCTTCAAATGGTTTTCTGTCATCTTCTTTGATAGCATTTATACACAGAGGCTTGGGACAAAGACAAGACTCAAGTTCATATAATGCCTGATACCCCGGAGATCATGTTGGCAAGGCAGAACAAGCTCAACTACAGTGAGGTAAGTACAAAATTCTGTGGTGCTGCACTGATTTTGTTATCAGCGTTACTGTTTGTTTTCCTGTACTTACTTTTGTGGAGATTCTCAGGCCTCAGCTATCATGGTACATGTGGCGCTGTGATATGAACACTCAGCTTATCCAGTCTTTCATTTCTGGGTTGAATATTATAGCTATAGGATTCTCTGGGCAAACTGAAGTCACGTTACCTTTTTAGTTTATGGCCATTGCCGATGTGGGTCATTGGGGCTGAGGAGTATTTTTAGCATTTTCCAAGGGGTAAGATGGCCAGACAAAACAGTGGCTCAATATTTATACTGAAACACTACTTGTTGGTTACCTAATATTCAAGTCCAACTGGGCATGCTGTCTTCTTCTTTTCTAAATCTGGCAGTCTTACCAGGGGGAACTCTGATAATATGTAACTTTTCCCTACCTGGATCCTGAATAAAATTGAGAGGTAAAACAAAGGAAGTCTAGATAAAAGTTGAAATCTCACATTTTTTACCACTAAAGTTAGGTTCAAGGATACATTTGTATGAGAACTAAATGAGCCTAACCGAACCCCAGAATTAGGTTCCCATTTGTCCAGAGGAGGCCACACTGGAGCAGGGGGGTCAGCTCCACTCCCCTCAGGGCTAAGGTCTTGCTTAGAGCCCAGAGAAACAGAGAAGAACACTGGACTTATTCCTAGAGGGAACAGGTTAAAGCTGAGCAGGAGTGCCCAGTTATCCCTACCAGTTAAATAAATCAGTAAGTCAGTGCACTTCTTCCCAGGCAGAGAGTAAAGGGGCAGAGAAAGGAGAAAGGTCAGAGAAAAATAACTGAGCTCCTTCTATAGAAAGAAAGCTTCAGGCATGGGAAAGAAGTGTTCCCTATGAACAGCACCGATTTTTTTTAATGTAAAATGCAATGTATAGGCACATGTTTTATTAATATGATACAGCCAAAATTTAGAATCTTAAAGTTGTGATTATAGTCCAGTTAGCTATGTTTTAAATTGTACTTCAGTCTTTTTCTCATTTGTTTTTTAAACATTATAAAGTATTACCTGTCTGTGAAAGATGTTTTAATAAAGAAATGGATAAAAGTATATAAGTGTATATATTTTATATATAAATGAATAATACTAAATATTCTACAATTTTTTCACTTAGAAATATGTAGAAATTGATGCTTTGTCAATTGATCTATATTATTAAATTATAATATGTTGATATGCATACTATATCAAACCACATGATATATATTAATCTACTATATATAATGGATTAATATATCAATCTATGTTAATACCAATCGATCTCATTTATTTCTAAAGCTAGGTATATGTTTTTGTTTTTGTTTTGGTAAGATGTAATTTATTTACTTTCAACATTGCTAGAAATTTAGGTTATTTCCAGAGCCTATCCTTTTTAAAATTATTCAGTATGTCACTTAGTAATCTCTCAATTGTTGCTGTCAAACTTTTCACTTTAACTCTGACACTCTTTCTGTAGATTCTGTATAAACTCGCCAACGAAGAAGCAAAGAAGAAAGGCTACGACCTGCGAATCGATGCCATCCCCATCGTGGTGGCCAAGGCCTCCCGGGACATTGCTAGTGATGTGAGTAGCAACACTTCATGTATGCACAAGGCTGGATGGAGGTGGGGGAATGATCATCATTACAGCAGGGAGATGCATCTGGGTGCCAGTTAAAGCACATTTATTGTGCTTTAAGTGGAAAAAAAAAAGTCTTTCATTGGAGAAAGCTCTTTTATATTTTTAACTCCAAACAACTTTAATATTCATGTCCCACAGGTGGAGAGGGTATCCTAAACTTCAGTATAAAATTGAATTTGAATCTATAGTTGTTCATATCTACAATTATGAGACATTCATCTCCATATTTTGAGCATATAGCTTATAGAGAAATGAGAAAATGCCAGAAGGGTTAAAAAAAAATAACTTGCTTACATGTGTTGGCTCAACATCAGAAAAAGACCTGGTTCAGCCAGGTCTAGGAAAATGTACCTTTCCCTGAACCTGATCTGGATTTTTGCCAACTCTTTCTTTGGAAAATTACCTTAAGTGTTTCCTTCTGAGTTCTTTTTAAATAAAAACAGAAAAACGAAGACAACCAAAATTGATAAGATGGTGATCCTGATTTGTCTTTCTGCCGTCTCTGAAAGAAGTGGGTCCTTTGGTGAAGAATTCAGGCTTCCATAAACATACATTAGGATTTGTGTGATGTTGTTGCCTAAAGTGAAGAGAAAATATCCAGTCAGCCCTTACCACCACCACCACCACCAGAATGCTTTCTTGTAGTTATATAATCTGTTTCCTCACTCAGAGAATCCTAAGAAACCCCAGCCAAATTTGATCTCCAACAGAGCAGGGTATGCAGGATAGAAAACGCAAGTCAGTCGATTTTAGGGAGTCAGGTGACCCAGTGAAGGTCAACAGAGCTAGAATTGGGAGGCCTGAGGGATGGGTCAGGGAGGTAAAATGGTACCTGTGGACTGGGGAGTAGCATTCTCAAAATCATATATAAAATTTCTGGGTTAGTGATTTCACTGGCCCAAGATGAAGAAAGGCCGTATTGTACTTTTGTATACAGTACTATTGTGACTGATTTTCTGGAAGTGTTGCTGCCTTTATTTCCGGGGTCTTAATGTCTGCAAACCATAGAACTATCCAGTTTGGCCTGTTTTCCCATTAGAGTACTGCTGTGAAGTCATATCAGAATTTAGGATGAGGAGATAAGTTGATATTCAGATGATTCCAAATTTAAAATAATGATGTTTTAAACTAAAGGACTTTTAGCCCTTCCTATTCGTGTTTGTTTTTAAATGACTACTTTTATTTCAGTACAAATACAAAGATGGTTACCGAAAGCAACTTGGCCACCACATTGGAGCCCGAAATGTTGAGGATGACCCCAAGATAATGTGGTCCATGCATGTGGCCAAGATCCAGAGTGACAGGGAGTACAAGAAGGACTTTGAGAAGTGGAAGACCAAATTCAGCAGCCCAGTGGACATGTTGGGGGTGGTCTTGGCCAAGAAGTGCCAGACCTTAGTCAGTGACGTGGACTATAAGAACTTCCTGCATGAATGGACGTGCCTTCCTGACCAGAATGATGTCATCCATGCTCGCAAGGCCTATGACCTCCAGAGTGACGTGAGTACCAGGACCCATTATATACCACTGGTGACCATACTTATGATAGTTAATACACGGTGATACATAAATAATGGTCTAGGATTTAGATCGAACCCTCAGAAGTAATAACACTTTTTCTCTTTGCCTCTCATTGACTGAGCCTTACTTTTCTTTTAGCGAGAACATGATACCACCAAGCTATATCTAATTGGGCTTCATATTTGAAAAGACATAGACATGAAGTTTGGCTATTAAAGTTTTTCAGTCTTTTTCTTTCATTTTTTTAAATCAAGTGTCATAACAGCTTAAGTAAGGCTTGCTTTTGTGTTTGATCTCACCAGAACATTTACAAATCAGATCTCCAGTGGCTGAGAGGCATCGGCTGGGTTCCCATTGGGTCTGTGGATGTGGTCAAGTGCAAGAGAGCTGCAGAGATACTGAGTGACAACATCTACCGCCAGCCTCCGGACAAGCTGAAGTTCACCAGTGTGCCTGATACCCTGGAACAGGTGCTGGCCAAGAGCAATGCCCTCAATATGAGCAAGGTGAGCCCCCAATTGGGGGGAAACTAAAATGGGACCATACGTCCTTGAGAATATCTATGGTTAATTTAGTGTTTTTCATTTTATCCAATTGCCATATTGTGTTTAGTGATTTGATTGCTTTCTCTATTCAGTTACATCAGGATTCCAAAAATGTATGTGGGAATTTCTGCTTTGACATCTCTTATGAAATAGCCAAAGAATAGGATAGTTGTTTGGTGGTCAACTTGTTTGAATCAAAGAGAGTAATATATGGTTTGATATCAAGGTTTATTTCTTGTTGGGTACTTATCTAGGTGAGTATAAAACAAACAAGTCAAATGCAAATCTCCATAATTTATCAAAAAGAAATCTGGAGATGGCATATCCAGTTACATTTGCAGTTCATAAACAAACAAAACCATGGGAAGAATTTAATGTAGCCACAGCACATAGGGATATGTGTATATGCTTGGAAAATACTTGCTTGTAATTTAATTGGAGGTGATCATGTAACAAAAAACACACGGTTTCTTTTCATATATTAGTCTATGTTTATATTTAGTGACAATAAGTATCTTGTAATTTCAAAGAGATCGAAGAGTATTGGCATATAGCACACAACATAGATAGGAGGCTAGCTTTCAACTTTGTCATGATCTCTAAACTAGAGACTCCTATTTACAACAAACATTGTTTTTCTCATTCATTACCCTTTTTATCATTCACAGCACTTATATACAGAAGCCTGGGACAAAGACAAGACCCAAGTCCACATCATGCCTGATACACCTGAAATTATGTTAGCAAGACAAAATAAAATAAATTATAGTGAGGTAAGACCATTTGTTTTGGTTTCTTGATCTGAACACATTGATTTTTTGCTGATATAGTAAATTTAGAATTCTGGATTTAATTCTCATGTACACCAATTAGCTTAGTTTTGTTTTTTTATGCCCATCACCCTACCCTGAATATATGTGCCATCTATCAAGAGGTAGATAGATAAAAAAGATACAGAAATAGAGAAATACAAAAATGTTTCTATGTCAGGAGAAAAAAACCTCTCAACTATTAATGATTGAAACTTATAATTTTAATTTTAAAATAATTGCTGTTTATCAGATTAGTACTTCAGTATTCTGTGATTCTTCAGTTATCTCACCTGTGAAATGGGATAAAAATACATATCTTGAAAAATTTTTGTGGTGACTAAGTAAGGTTGTATATAATATGCCCAGCTTAGAGCCTGGCACAAAATAGATGCTTAATAAACTTTAATTTCTTCCCTTTACACTCAAGTTACCATGCATTATTAGATCTATGTAATGTGCTCAAAATAACTTGAAGTTTATTTACAAGAACTGAAATGAGAATTCTCAAATCCATCCATTTCAAAATTGAGGACAATAAAATATACTTTTTATATGTTATCTCCCGCCTCACCAAACTTATCATCACATATTTGGCAACCCAGAAATACTGCTGCAGAAACAGCTTATTGCCCAATTATACTTCCCAAAGTCAACAATTATCTGGTTTATTCAAGAAGTGAATGATTTCTTACATGTTTGTGTTCTTCATTTAAAAAAAAAAAAAAGGGACTTTTCAGTTTGAGAACATTGGAAAATTAAGTATTCATTTTCAAGACTTGACCATATTCATTCTTCTATCTGTATTAACTACTTCTTATTATAATAATGTGTCCCTAAAGAAGAGGCATGCTGTATCAAGTAACCATCACAAGTGAAATGAAGAGGATACAATTTCCCTTCCTCCAGCATTATTAAATAGACCAGAGGACAAGCCTGATCATAAGTATTTGATTGCCCTTGGCAATTTGAGTGAGCAGTTTTTCTCTTGGCCACAGAGCTTCTCTGTTGGTTTAGCTTTTCCCAAGAGGTCTGTCTTACCCCACACAGATGAAATTAGTTTCTATCCCAAACTGTTATGATCTTTTAAGCTTTCCCTTTTGTTAAAATTAGGTCAGATGAGATAGGTGTTTTTTTTGTTTGTTTGGTCAAGGTTTTTTTTTTTTTTTTTTTTTTTCCAGACTAAAAGGAAATTGGGCTTTTATTTCTACAATTTTCAGCTGGATTTATTCTCTTTAAAATTACATGAGCATGTTAATTTCCTAAAGACTGTCTCCTGAAGATTAGATTTCAGAATAGCTCTCCTGAGTTTTTCTCAACCCAACTGGTACCTTCATTCCATACTTAGCTCAATAAATATAAACCAAAAAAAAAAAAAAAAAAATCACATTTTACTTTTTTTCTCTTAAATGCTCATTTACCTGTTCTAGTTCTCTTGGGTAAATAACTTATCAAACAAGCTTTAAAACGTCTTGATGGTAACCAGAAGTATTCTCTTTTTTGAAACCCTGCATCTTTTTCAAATATTGAAAGAATGAAATAAATCTGTCTGGCCTGAAGACATGAGATGATTTAGACACATTTTTTCCACTTATGCATAAGGACAGCATCCTCCGAGGAAAAATCCATTAGAGGAGCTATTTGACTCTCCAGTTATAAAATAAACATTTCCAGGAATTTTTAAGAAGTCCAAATGCCCTTGGGATTTTATCTCAAATGTATCAAATTTATTCTTATTTTCACCTTAGCTTTTCCTTGTAAAATCTTATCTTGGGAAGAATGTAATTTGTCACATATTAATAATCTACATTAAAAACATAGAGTAGCTTCCTTATGGGATGCTTAAGTCATTTAAAAATTAAGCACCTCTGCATCATATTTAAAATTCAGATACTGTTCCAGCATTTTTAATTCAATATAACATGAGAATGGTGCATAATAATGAAGCAAATTAGTTTTCATTATTTCTGCCACACTATTTAAAGCTTTTCCTTACATTTAAAATTTTGTCTTCATACAGCCTTATACAATGACAAAATACAGAACATTGTAAAGTAGGAAGAAAGATAAAGCCCTAAAGAATCAAGGTCATTGTTTGCCCTTAAAACCATAAGTGATTTCCAGATCCTTTTTCTAGAACTGTCTATGGGTTCTGTGACTGCATTCTTTGACTCAGTAACTCTCTTAATAGACGAAAGGGGGGAAACTGAAATTAAGGATTAAGTTACTCCATCATAGACCAGTTTAAGAACTATGTCTCTGGAGGCATAAAGATGAGCTACCTTCAAACTTTAGGTGTCCTTGAGGTGTAACACAAAGTCTTTCCAATGGATATGCTGGCTTGCATTGGTTTAAGCAGATCACTTAGCATAGCTTCCACTTCCCTAGGACCCTTCTAAGTTATCCGCCTGGAAGGGCCCCTGCGTTAAAGTGGTGTCCACTTCTTTCTTAGTCACGCTTCTTTTACTTTAAAACAAAAAGCACAGATTAAAGGCCTAGAAATAGATGAGACAGCCAAATGCCACTCATGCGCCTGAATTGGATTCTAGGTAGAAAAGCAATATTGCTATAAAGGACATTACTGGGACAGTTGGTGACATTTGAGTATTCACTATCTCTTAGATAGCAGTATTGTGTCAATATTAAACTTCCCAAATTTAATAAAAGTCATGATGTCTACAACTTACTCCCAATTGGTTATTATTGAAAATAAGAAATATACATACCACACATACACACAAGAGAAAGACAAAGTAAATATGGCAAAAGCGTTAATAAATGGGTAGCTGGCTGTTCATTGTACTATTCTTAAAACTTTTCTATAGGTTTGAAATTTTTCAAAATAAGGAAAATACACATTTTTAAATATTAAGACATACATTAAGATATTTAACTAGGTAAGATTTTATAAAGATTTTATTTCTAAAAAGAGAAGAAAGGAAGGCATACCTGTGCATTAATGTGATGCATGCCTGAGAGTATTAAAAAAAAAAAAACTGCCTGACAATTTAATTCATTAATGTCCACCAAAACCTTTTCAATCAAGGTACCATGAGTTCCTATAAATCACAAAAATAGCATTAAGAGATGCAATAATTTTTACTTTTTATGTTTAAAAATTATCAAAATGTATATTTTTACTTATATTTTGATTAAAAAACAATATTAGCAATTATTTAAAATTTTATTTTAACATGATACAGGATTGGTCAAAATTCCTATAGGTGGCTCGCAAGTAAAAAAGGCTGACCACCTCCAGTATAGATGATTTGTGTAATGCACTGGTTCTCAAACTGTGTTCCCATGGAACAGCTGTGTTCCACTTTCTGTGTGTATCTGTCCTGCCACAGAAACTGAACAGGGTGGGGTGGTTTTTCCAATTTGCAAAAAAAAAAAAGATCAAATATAATTTTATCAATTTTGTACCTGCTATTCCCGTGTCTGCTAGCAGTTTCTAGCAGTTGACAAATGAATAGGGAGCAAATCAATATTAACAAAAACACTCACAAACAGCAGATTACCCTTAGTTCAGCACTGCTCGATTTTGCATATGTACGCATAGTGGTAGGTATTGTGCATTATTCTGTGCTAATAAAATTGTTTCTGATTCAAATTTGGAGTTAAATAAATCAACATTTCTTGGTTGTTTCATGAGAAGAGCAGGTGCTAAACAATCCAACCCATTTGAAAGCTATTGACGTGGTGTCTAAAATCTATAAGGATTTGTGTAAGAGAACTTGCAATGTTAAAACCTGCTGAATGTAAAATTTCACCTTAAATGGCTTGCATAAATAGAAAGTAAAAGAAAGAGATTTTTAAAAAAGATTTAACATATTAGTGCAGTTAGTTCTGCATCCAAAGTAGTCTTCTTTTGACAAAAATACATTTTTAGAGTACAAGTGAGTACTATATCTAAAAACCATTACTTCTTTCCTCAGAACTTCTATCGCCAGGCCATGGAAGAAGCCAAGAAAGAAGGCTATGACTTGAGAAGCGATGCCATTCCTATCGTGGCTGCCAAGGCCTCCCGGGACATTGCCAGTGACGTAAGAGCTGATCACATCCTTCCCTTTGCTACCGACATGCCAAGGCCCTGTTACAGGGGATCATAGCTGGAAGTCTCTGTAGTCATCATCCATGGATCTGTAGTCTCCCATCTTACCTGCTTCATTGTGTAGGCAAATAAATTGAGGATTTGACAGTAGGTAACCTGCCCAAGATCACAAGCATCATAGAGACAAAGCCTTGCCTGGAATGTGGTTCTATTGACTCTTGTCCTTTGGTCTTTGCTTAATAAGATTGAGTACCTTGATTAAAGCTAGATAGACATCTGTTGAGCTTCTCATAAAACCTTATAAGCTCTTCTCAGGATACACTCAAGATAAAGATGCCAGGAAAGAAGCAGGCTTTTACAGAGTTCTCCCCCCATGACTTGAGGAAGGACAGAGGATAGCAGAAAAGCTATGTGTCCTTGCTGAGGGGCCCATAAAATCAATTTTCCTTTACCCTGAAAATGAAGACCTCAGATTCCTGGACAACTTCAATTTTAATCCAAATAGTAGCAAATTGTCCATTTTTGTAGGTTTTTCTTTTTAATCATGATTAAAAAAACATAAAATTTACTGTCTTAACCATGTTCAAGTGTATAGTTCAGCAGTGTTAAGTGTATTCTCACTATTGTACAACAGACTCCCAGAACTTTTTCATTTTGCAAAATTGAAACTTTGTACCTATTAAAACAACAAAAATTGCCTATTTTTAAACTACCTCTTCCAGATTATTTGTTCAGAGGAACTTGTTTCTCAGAATGCCCTAGAAAAAAAGATTAATAAACCTCTCAGTTGAGTCCACCCACATAACCGACTTCTGAGACACTGTTTATCACTGTAATTCAACTCACTTTTTCAAAGTTCACTTTTTAATCACTTTTTATCAACATAAATTTTTTTACCATAATATAAAGGGATCGTTGTGGTATGATTCTATGGAAATGTGCAAATGAGTACAACATCCTCTTTGTTGGGAGTAAGCATTTTCCAGTGTGTGGCATCTCAGCAGCACGTGATAAAACTCCCCTAATATCTTTTATTTATTTGAAAGAGAGTGAGCATGAGTGAGGGTGCGGGGAGAGGCAGAGGTAGAAGCAGACTCCCTACTGAGCAAGGAGCCCGATGACGGGGGCCTTGATCCCAGGACCCATGAGATTATGACCTGAGCTGAAGGCAGCTACTTAACCGACTGAGTCACCCAGGCGCCCTGAAACCCCCCTAATGTCTTAAGGATTTCAGAGAAAAGCCTCATCACAAAAACAATGACAGGAAATAGCCCTTGGTGCTCCCTCCTTATTCACTGGTTTCTCTCTTTCAGTACAAATATAAAGAAGCTTATCGTAAGCAGTTGGGTCACCACATTGGTGCCCGAGCAGTACATGACGACCCCAAGATAATGTGGTCTCTGCACATTGCCAAAGTGCAGAGTGACCGTGAGTACAAGAAAGAATTTGAGAAATACAAGACCAGGTACAGCAGCCCGGTGGACATGCTTGGTATCGTTCTGGCCAAGCAGTGTCAGACCTTGGTCAGTGATGTGGACTATAGACATCCTTTGCATGAGTGGACCTGCCTGCCCGACCAGAATGACATCATCCAGGCTCGGAAAGCTTATGACCTCCAGAGCAACGTGAGTACCCCTGAGGCTGGTTCTGCACGTTAAAAGCAGATCTAAGACGTGTCCCTGGCTTTTTACTAATACCAGTGGACTGGAATGTATTTGTATATTTTAAACAACATATGATTAAATGTTTAAAAAGAGTTTCCCACGGAAAGCACTACAGTTTATTTCAGTTTTTCTTCCCCAAAAGTCATATGTAAAAGAGGAAATAAAATATATATTGGTGATTATATACAGGTATATTTCTTTCTGGTGATTCAGGCTTCCTTTGCATGAATTAGATGAAACTGAGTTCCCAAAAATATATGGCTGTACATTTTTGGCTGAAGAGGTAGAAACATGTGGGTGTGGAGGGAGGAAGAAGTAGGAACAGAAGTATATTATGCTGTTATTTTAATAAACATATTTTATACCTACTGACAGGAAAATACTAAGATATTCCTGTCTTTTTCAAAACTGGTCATCTAATTCTTAAAAGCAGTTAGCATGCACTATTGAGAGTAAAATAAAATGAATAATTAGGGTAATATCTAATATATTATCTTTACAACACCACGTTACACACTTGACATTTCGTGATTTTGAAGGTGGATATAAAGATGTTTTTAAAGTTCTTATCACACACACAAAATGTAGCTATGTGTGGTGATGGATGTTAACTAGACTTCTTGTGGTGATCATTTTACAATATATACATATACTGAATCATCATGTGGTGCACTTGAAACTATATGTTGTTACATGTTAATTATATCACAGTTTAAAAAATGCAAGTCAAGAGTGTGATTTACGAAGGTTAGCATTACTGCAGGTTGAAACTCATTACTATAATTGAATTTCACCTCTTTTGCCTTAAAAAAAAAAAAGGCAAGAGGTTTTGTGACTGCAGCACTCACAGCATTGGTCTGAGTGTGGGGTCTTCCTGGAAGCTATTAGAGTGCACTTTCCAAAGCTAAAGAAGCTCTGCTTTTGTGTTAAAATCCTGTAATACCCTCAAGCATGGGTGCCTTCTACTTTTTACAAAACTTCTTTCATCATTCTTGGTATAATCCTCTGTACCAAAAAATGCTCAGGGAAAAAAATTATTCTCAGGATTCAGTAATGCTTGTGAATGAGTGATCAGCTAGGCTGGGAGCTTTATCTGTTCCTCCGTACTTTGGTATTTCTTTAGCCATTTTGTAACTACGAATCTGAAGTTTGAATTAGTAAATATGTTTCTTATCTGCTGATTTGCAGAATTTATATAAGTCAGACCTTGAATGGTTGAGAGGCATTGGCTGGGTTCCGATTGGTTCCGTGGAAGTTGTTAAAGCCAAGAGGGCGATGGAGATACTGAGTGATAATATCTACCGTCAGCGTCCAGAGACACTGAAATTTACCAGCATAACTGACACTCCAGAGCAGGTTCTGGCAAAGAGCAATGCTATGAATATGAGTAAGGTGAGTTTTTACTCCTCACTGTTAGATTGAAGAATTCACCATAGAAAAAGGTAAAAAAAAAAAAAATCTGACATGTTATTGCATTCCTAAAATTCCTTTAGGATTTAGGATACCTTTCAAAATGATTTTTCCATTATAATACCATAGTCACTTAATAATACTTCAAGATACTAAACTATTAAAAGTACTATGTGCTGTAATTATTTCGTAATTGCAGAGTTTAAATACCGCAACCCAATTATACTTTCCAGAATTGCTAAAGAATTTTAATAAAGGAATGGTAATAACGGAGTCAGTGAAATAGTAAACTAGTAAGCTACATACTCTTGGAAATAGTGATTTATCTACATGAAAAGTAGGAATTTATGCAACTTCAGTAATTTTTCTTCTACTTTGTTTAGAGGAGAGGTGAGTGGCACATAGTCGAAAGAAAAATGTCTGAATGCCAAAATAATTTTTTTTTTCCCCACAGCACTTATATACCGAAGCCTGGGACAATGATAAGAAAACGATCCACGTCATGCCAGATACACCAGAAATCATGCTCGCCAAACTCAACCGCATAAACTACAGTGATGTGAGTGAACTGTTGATCACATAATGAACAGTAAGGCAAAAATGAGCTGTTGTAACTATTTCCTTAGTAAAATGTTTCAACTAACTTATAAATCGGTAGAAAAGAGTTCTCTCTTGATTCAATTTTGGCCTGTGTGGTAGGTCTACAGTATAAACCAGCCTTTTAGCAACAGGATATCAGGGAATGGAACGCTTATGGAGAAATACTTCAATGGGAATCATATTCCTACTGCCTTCCCCTACAGGTCAGTGTGGGTATCAAGTCATTACTTGATTGAACAGTTATTTAGCAGGCAGGTGAGGTATTGGAACCCAGTGGTTATCATGTGCTGTATTATTTTGCTGCTTCAGTAATGTTCTGGTTACCATTTAATGTTCTTTGCAAGCATTTTTCTAGGCATCTCTTTCAGGACCAGCACTTTCATCAGGGCAATTATTCTGAAAGCCTACTCTACAGATTGATCATGTCTGTGATGATACTCCATAGCAAAATGAGAAAAAATAAATACAATACATTGAGTTTTTCTTAAATCCAAATATATTCAATTGGAAAATAATGTCCTTATTCTTTCTCCTTTTAAGATGGCCTTTCTTTTATATTATGGTGAAAGTAAATATTTTTTTTACATGTGCTTATTTGGTAAAACAGAATTTTGGCAACCACATGCTGACCTTCCTCCCCTCCCCCCGATTTTTTTTCTTGAAATTGAGCAATGAGTAGAATCCCAAAGTTTAGAACATGTGCCTTAAAGTCCTTAGGCACCTGTGAAGCAGTTTTGTAGAAGCCCGCCCTCGTACTTGATTTTGTGGATTTCTTTCTATAGTTTAAATGAGGACGGGGAAAATCTAATAGTAAACAGCTTTATTTTTTATGAAAGGAGTAATGATTAATGATTCTCTTTTCTACAGAAACTCTATAAACTTGCTTTGGAAGAGTCTAGGAAGGAAGGCTATGACTTGCGTTTGGATGCCATCCCAATCCAGGCAGCCAAGGCTTCAAGAGATATTGCTAGTGATGTAAGTTGATGTTTTTGGAAGAGGCATTTCTTACTCAAAGATGTTCCCAAATGGCAGCTTTTATAATTTTTCTTGCCAGAATTTTGGTTGTCTCTACAAGTCTCAATTTCATGTAATGATTGCCCCCATGTACAAAGTTGCAAATAAAAAAACAAAACCACGAGATACTGTGTCCATTATACCTGTTAATCAGTCAGGGATAGAAGGATAGTCTTTAAGAATGAGTGTTTTATAGACATTAAAAATGGGTTCATATTTTTGAGCCTCAGAAGTTGAGCAGCAATTGATGCAGATGTTTGTAGAAACACTGACAGCACATGTAAGTCAGCCAGTAAAAATGTGAATTCTTTCCTACTACTTCTGTCCATTTATTCTGGCATTAAAGGAAGACCAGATGATGGATGCGTTTTAGAGTTTTGTTTCATTCTTTGTAACTTTTAGTGAGGTTCTCCTATCAAGATGCCCCTGACTGGTTGTAAGGAGAAATTGGAAATAAGCAAAGCTTTTTCTCAGCATCCACTTGTCCCTTCTCTGGAGTCCTTCCCTTCTCATGAGAAACATCTCTTGAGGGTATCTAGTGCCCTCATTTTGTACCAGGGCTCCTTAGGACCCAAATCCAGGCTTTCCTTCTTCTGGAGGGACCCCATGCCTTAGATTTACACTTCATTCCTTCTATTATCAAAACGTTTTCTAGAAGAGCCCACACTATGATCATCTCATGGTAAAACAGACCATACATATTATTCTTGAATTTTAAAAGTATAGAATGTTAACCCAAGGCATGACTCTCTCATGGTGAAAGTTCAAAGATATAACAGGCTAATAAGGAAGATATTTTCTGGTGAGATTATCTAAATGTAGCCCATTCTCTCAATCAGGGCATTCAGTATTAATTCTAATTATAAGAGATATATTCTAAAATGTCCTTAACAACACATTTTTAGGAAAAAAATAGCCACATCTTTAAGTAGATGTTCTTTTAGATTGTACAAGATGTTTTATCTTTACTTGTTAAGCAATCAAATGTAAAGTAGGTAGTGCAGTTTAATAGAAGGGAAGAATATTAAGAACTAGTAGCTCTCACCTACTTTGTGATGTCATCTTGAACAAATCACCTAAAACCCTTCTAGGCTTTAGGTTTCTACTTTATAAAATGGGGTTGATGATATTAACCTTTCTCTTTCACACTAGGAAAGGAAAAATCCAAAGAAATAATGTGTGTATGAAATTATAAAATGTTATATAAATGAGATGTTCTTATCATTAGACTCATATCCCTTTACTTTTTTCAGTACAAGTACAAGGAAGGCTACCGCAAACAGCTTGGCCACCACATTGGGGCCCGGAATGTTGAAGATGACCCCAAGATAATGTGGTCGATCCATGTGGCCAAGATCCAGAGTGACAGGGAGTACAAGAAAGACTTTGAGAAATGGAAGACCAAGTTCAGCAGCCCAGTGGACATGCTGGGGTTGGTGCTGGCCAAGAAGTGTCAGACCTTAGTCAGTGACATAGACTACAAACATCCCCTACATGAATGGATGTGTCTGCCTGATCAGAATGACATCATTCAGGCCCGGAAGGCATATGACCTTCAGAGTGATGTGAGTGGGTCTAATATTCATCGGCATGTGTTTATTTCTATTATGTTAATTTGAAGATTTAAATGGCTTTATTAAGCAGTTCATGAATGGGGCAGCAATCCATACAGCAAGTAGAAGGTAACTCCAAAGAGTTGTAAAAAAAAATGGAAGGTTTTTATAGGAAGGAGGGTAGGACAAGGAAGTTATTAGCAAAAGAAAAGAAAGGATTGTTTCAGACAAGATCACCTTCCCTTAGGAGGAGGAGATGAGGGTTTTATTAGGTGTTTTTTTTCCCTTTCAGGGATAGAACAGGTCCATGTGACAGATTACTTCATTGGTGCTGACCAAATCAGCACATGTTTAAAAGATTTATTTAAAGGGGTTCTAACTTTTTTTGTGCCATGGAATCTTTTGGCAGTCCTGTGAGACTAGGGACAGCTTCTCGAGACAATGCCGTGAAATGCATAAAATGCAGGATATATGTTTCAGAAGAAATTGATCACATCGAAATATGGTTATGAAAATACTAAAGTGAATCTATGATGTAGTAATATGTATACTTTTTTAACACATTAAATAAAAGATCTAGCACTGGGTGTAATAACTAGTTTAATTTTAAAAAAGTAATGAGCATAAATATTTCAGGATGACTGCAACAACTGTAATAGGATATGAAAATATTTGTGATCTTTATTGCTGACAAAGTCTCATATAGTGCTAATGCTGCTATGATCTGTAGCCTATACTTATAATCGAAAGAAATGCTGTATTTCAATTAGAGGTTAATAAAAATAAAGATATAATATTTTTCCATTCAAGTTCGTTGATGCCAGGTTCAGGATTGCTGGTTTAACACAACCTAATTTTCCAAATGAATTGATTGCATTATCATTTTTCTGACTGCTTAACTTAAAAAGAAATACCTATTACTTGTGCAAGGGAGTTTAAGAATGAACTGTACATATTGAGACAATTTTTCTAAGAAGCTGAAAACAATAGCTCTGTTGTCAGCCAGTAGATTGTCCTTAGGACTCAAATGCTACCTCATTGGCATAGTAGCTCCTTGTTTTTTTGATCAGTTTCTGACAAGGAGTGACTTTTGGAGGAATGATAAACACAATGGCATTGTAAAAAAGAGTCTTCCCCCAAAGCCATACAAGTAAAAAGAACTGTTACCTTTACTTATCAGAAAAGTTCTCCGTTAGCCAATTTAAATTCAAAGAAGAAAAATGAGGAAGAGATAAAATATCGTTTTTTACTTAAATTATAACACAAGGAAGGGGATTGAGGATAAGATAAATAAGTAAAAATACATGTACTCTTTGGTTTAGAAGCATGTATATAGAATCACATGAAGAAAGATGCCCTTTTTGCTATCCCCAGAAAACACATTAATTCAACATGTGATCAGCTAGTAGTGTTCACCTTTATGATATGTGGCTGGCTGTGAAGGCCACTGCCCCATGGGATGGGAACAAGCTGTATTCTGATAGAGTATTATTCCCACACAAGGAGGAACAGGCAATCAAATCAGAGAATAAATACTTCCAGTCAGGTGGCAATCACTGGTTTCCTTAAAATGGGTTTGCATCAATGAAATTGCATATTATTAGATTTTACGAGTCTTTAGTATATGTGTTGCCAAAGTGAGCACAGATTTTAGGAGTCTTTAAACCAGCAAACATTGGCTCCCTTCAGGGACAAAGTGTTTGGCTAGCCACTGCACCAAAGTCAGTCAGTTTTATGGGTCTTCCCAGAAATTCACACAAGTCAGATTCAGCATTATACATTGTTTCTCTGCTCAATTAAGATCAGACACCAGGCTGTCGAGGTAATGCTTGACATTATTTCATTTTCAGGCTATTTACAAGGCTGATCTCGAGTGGCTGAGAGGCA
Source organism: Mirounga angustirostris (assembly GCF_029215605.1). Lineage (NCBI taxonomy): Eukaryota > Metazoa > Chordata > Mammalia > Carnivora > Phocidae > Mirounga > Mirounga angustirostris. The sequence continues at coordinate 117,914,508 of NW_026991711.1, read as the reverse complement.
TTGGATGGGTGCCCATTGGCTCTGTAGAGGTGGAGAAGGTGAAGAGAGCTGGAGAAATCCTGAGTGAAAGGAAGTACCGCCAGCCCGCAGACCAGCTCCAATTCACATGCATTACAGACACCCCAGAGATTGTCCTCGCCAAGAGTAATGCCCTGACGATGAGCAAGGTGAGTATCCAACGGTTTCCATTTCCTGAGTCATACCTTCCATGGACTTGGCTCATAAAGTGAGAAATGCCCTCAAGGGTTTCCAGAGAAAGGAGATATAATGGGCCCGATTTTCACGCAGGCCTTCAACAGAGCCTCTATTTGATTTCTAGTTGGGCTTGCATGTGCTTCTTCACACTGTATCCCCTCATTCTCTGTGCATGAGGAAGCATAGGACAATTTCTCTAGAGTAATGCACATACTCTTCTGAGCAGTGACGTGGAAACATCCATCGATCCGTTAACTTTTCCCTGTACATTCTCCTAGGCAGAGCAGACTCACACCATTGACTTCTCTTTCTGCATCCTGTAAGGAATATACAGCCATTTAGCATTTTGTTCTGAAGTCTGGGAAACATGGTGTTTATAGCAGTGCCAGTGAGCAACTCAAATTAGTTGCTTGGTTTGCTCTTCCTTATTCAGTTGTGGAAATCTACTCCAGAAAGTGAGCTGCTACTATAGCTTTCAGTACCCTTACACAAGACAGATAATCACTTCTTTTTTCCGGAGTTCTAGCAATCTGTGTATTGATACTGGGCTCAGTCTTTATCCAACAGATAGGTCCTTAATATGCACACTTTAGATTGAATTGAACTCACCTGACTTCTTCCACACCTGCTTGGACATCTGCCAAACATTCAGGTAGTGAGATTGGGTGCTCAGTGCAGAATAGGAAGTCGACTCTCAGATAGCAAACTCCAAAGCTTGAAGTATTAAAACTCTCTAGAAATTCTATTTTATACCATACCTAGCACAGCAGTGATAATAAGAATAGGAAACACCATAAAATCTGTTGAGTGCTTACTGTGACTCAGGCATTTTACATATATTATGGTGAATCTTCAAAAAGCACTCAGCAAAAATATGATTATTCCCCTCTTAGAAATGAGGAATATAAGGCATTATGTACCCTTCTCAAGATTATACAGCTTGGGCATAGTGGAGTTGGGTTTGAATTTGGGATTAACTCTGAAGTCTAGGATTTCTACTATATCATAATTCTATAGCCAGGTTCCATCCTTGGAGTTCCTATGAGTAGGCTTTGAGATTCACTGGAAGAAAGGAGTTAATAATTGAGGCCATTATATCACTTCATATTAGCAATGAAGCTATCATATGGCAGTTTAAATATTTAAATATTGTCATGTTTCAATATCCCCAGTACCCTTTTGCTTCCCTCACCTCTGAATAGTTTACTTAAAAGGGCTTTTTTTTTTTTAACCGCAAAATGTGTTAAATTTGAAAATAACTGTAATGTATGGGCTTTAACAAAGGGTTTTATCTCACTTCCCCCATAGTATTTATACACAGAAGCTTGGAATGCTGACAAAGCCTCCATCCACGTGATGCCGGACACCCCAGAAATCCTACTGGCCAAGAGCAATTCTGCCAATATCAGCCAAGTAAGAGGTTTCCTGATTGTCTCTTAAGCCTTCCTAGGATTCATTAAAATACTTTTTCCACCTTACACTTTCCTGTCTGGAATTGGCCTATTAACTTTTCCAAAACATTTTTATCTTTCTGTTGTGTATTATCCTCTGCCTAGAAACTTTACACCAAGGGATGGGATGAATCAAAGATGAAGGACTATGATCTGAGGGCTGATGCTATTTCCATCAAAAGTGCCAAAGCCTCAAGGGACATTGCCAGTGATGTAAGTCTCCTCCATCCAACCCCCTTTGGTGTCACATTGCTGAATGGCCACTGTGAAGCTGGTGGGCCACATTTCACAATTGTTTCCACATGTATCCCCCACTCTTGCTTCCTACTTTCTAAGACTTTGTCCCTTGTTGTCACAGAGAAGAATAGCACAGTTTGGAATTGTAGCTAGAAGGGCTGCACCAGTGAAGATATATGAATATGCTACAGTTATGAGAGTGTAAAAGAGTTTTAAAATTATTAGGAGATGCCAAAATGTTTGCCATATGAAATTCTTACCCATTTGCTTGTGAGTGTTCACGTTTTCCATAGTTGTCAGCATGCATGTGGTCTTAAAACTGGTTTTCTAAGGCTCTATTTCTCTCCTTTTAGTACAAATACAAAGAAGCGTACGAGAGACAGAAAGGCCACCACATTGGAGCCCGGAGCATTGAAGATGACCCCAAGATTATGTGTGCCATACATGCAGGGAAGATTCAAAGTGAAAGGGAGTACAAGAAGGAATTCCAGAAGTGGAAGACCAAATTCAGTAGCCCGGTGGACATGTTAGGCATCGTGATGGCCAAACAATGTCAGACTTTGGTCAGTGACATTGATTATCGAAATCATCTGCATCACTGGACATGCTTACCTGATCAAAATGACATTATCCAAGCAAAGAAGGCCTATGAACTGCAGAGCGATGTACGTAACACAAACTTGGGGAGAGATGGAATGAGAGGACATAGATTTATTTATTGTCTAGGCAGTGCCTCGATGGACACCTCTGTGGATAGACTCGTGGATTATGCACTGCATACCTCCAAGAGGGCACCACTCACATTGTCTAATATATAATCCATAGTCAGGAGTTATGTCCTAGGAATCAAAGAATATAGATGAAGAACCCAACTTAGGCCATGTACTTTATTCCCTGGCCTAGATAGCAGACTTTTTTCGTCATGTCATCTGTACTTTCTGGCAGTGAAAATATATTGCAGGCAAACATAAATTATCTGAATATTTTTAAACTGCCACTATTATACTATATCCAATACACTAAACAGAGTTTTCTACAGTCAGTTATTGTAGGATTAAAATGGAATGAGCTTCAACAAAATTTCCTTTAAAAGTGTTGTTAGTTCTGTAGTTTTTTGGAAGTATCAAATGATTATCATGAAATTCAGCATTATTATGACTTTATCACTCTTCACAGCTAGTATATGTAAGTATGTTTTTACAGATGACTCTGCCATTGATATTAAAACCCCTGAGTCCCATAAAATCTCAGGTCCTACTTTTTCGGAAGCCCCATCTCCTGTGCTTATCAACCCCTCACTCCCACGGACTTTACTTTGCAATTAAGAGATGGTGTGTCTAACCATGGACATAATTTCTGTCTCACATCTTTGTAGAGTGTGTATAAGGCAGACCTGGAGTGGCTGCGTGGCATTGGCTGGATGCCAGAAGACTCCGTAGAAATGAACAGGGTGAAGAATGCTCAAGGCCTGGTGAATGAAAGACTTTATAGAACGCCGCCAGAAGCCTTGAAGTTCACTTCCATTGTTGACACACCAGACGTTGTCCTGGCAAAAGCCAATTCTCTGCAAATAAGTGAGGTGAGAACCATCCTGTTACCAAGCATGCCTTTTGCGGGACTCTGTTCTCACATGATGCCACCCAAACTGAGCATGTGGGCTGTTCCTCTTGGAGGACTTGGAGTGACGGGAGCAACTCTAACAATCTGTTGGCCAGTTTGGTAAAGGCCAAAGTAGAACAAATATTTCTTTAACTCCTATTAAATGCTAAAACCTGTAGCATAATGCTGCATTTTAAATGGTATGATGTTGTATTGGTCAGGGTTCTCCAGAGAAATAGAGCCAGTAGGGGATATAAATATGTATAGATATAGATATATGTATGTACATGTATATATGTGTGCTTATATATGCATATGAGAGAGATGTAGGTAGATCTGTAGACTGCATCTATCTGTGCATACACACACACAAAGAGATTTAATTTTATGGAATTGGGCCATATGATTATGGAGGCTGGCAAGTCTATAAACTCAGAGTAGCCTGGAGACCTACAGGAGAGTCGCAGTTCAAGTCCAAAGATGGTCTGCTGACAAAGTTCCTTCTTGCTCTGCGGAGGTCAGTCTTTTTTCTATTAAGGCCTTTAGCTCATTGGACAAGACCCAGCCACATTACAGAGTGTAGTCTGCTTTACCAAAGTCTACTGATAAAAATGTTAATCTCATCTAAAACCTACCTTCACAGAAACATGTATAATGATGTCTGACTAAATATCTGGGTACTGTGGCCTAGCCAAGTTAACACATATAATGAACCATCACAAACATTAAAAAAAAAAATTTCCAGGTTAATTTCTAAGGCTTAATGTTTCAGATATCCACTATTAATATTTCCCTTCTCTCCACAGAAACTATATCATGATGCGTGGAATAAAGATAAAACCAACATCAGCATTCCTTCTGACACGCCAGTCATGCTGCAGGCCCATATAAATGCCTTGCAAATCAGCAATGTAAGTAGCATAAATATGAAGTGTAAAAGCCTTTATAGGACAATATATGTCAGCTTGTGGGGTGTGGTATAATGGACAAATTACCTAACTTAGAGATATATACAGCTTTTGGTGCTAGACATTTTCTCTTTAGCTTCCATTCCCAATGCAGTATGAATGGAAATTCTCTTTTAAACGTGAGTTTAGAGCCATGGATATCCAACAAAGAGTTGGGATATCTGAATCCTATTGGGGTCCTCCTTTCAATCTTGAAAGCATTGTTCTATATCCAATGTCCACAGCTCAGTTTCATCATATATTAGTTGAGAATAATGAAATCCCTAGTTAAATTTCTCTTACTAGAGGGAGTATGAGGTAACAGTCTCTTTTATCTTTATAGGTTTTTGATTGATCCAGAACTGTCTTGCTTGACATTTCAAAGCCATTAGAAAAGCGAAAAGACAATTTTTAATCCTATTCAAAGAGTAAGATATATATAAATACCTATGTCACATCCCTTTAGCAGGGACCTCTGAAAAGTCAAAAGGCAACATTAGAAAAAAAAATCTGACTGGACCTTACATGATACCTTGATGAAGATTTTCTAGCTTCATAGTTGATTCTTAGTTTCCACATATTGCATGGTGGGGTATTTTCAGATGTGTACCATATTGTGATGAAGATAAATATTCAAACATTGAGTAGATCTAGATGTTTAGCTTTAAAATTTTAGTCAGAAGTATCCTGTACTCCATAAAGGAAATAGCCAACAATCAGAAGAAAAACTCAGAAATGACTGTTTTTCCTTATGCTGTCTTCATTTACATTATGTCATATGATTCATATTTTGGGTACTTTGAGTATATTGACTTATTTTCAATTTTTGTAAACAAACCTGTGTTTTTCCTCAATAGAAACTTTACCAGAAAGACTGGAATGAGACCAAGCAGAAAGGCTATGACTTAAGAGCAGATGCCATTGAAATCAAACAAGCCAAAGCCTCCAGAGAAATCGCCAGTGAGGTACAGCCTCTATTTCCTTGTGGTTTTTCTCTTCTTACAACAGATAGGGAGGGTATTTTGTAAAAATTGGGTTTTTAAAAAAAAAACTATGTAAACAATTTCATTTTGTTTTTCACTGAAGACTTTCTCTATTTAAAAACATTAAAATGGAATGAAACACATTAAGGTTAGCATAGATGAGGTATTTGTATAAATAATTCTAAGTTGTTTCTAAGTAGAAGTTAAAAAAGCATGAAGAATCTATGCAGAATTCTTGGGAAAAATTCAGGAATCAATATATTTGATTGTTGACCAGTGTCATTTAATCCCCCAAATATTTATGACATTCTCCATAAGTACAGACCACAGTTGAAAATTTCATAAAAGACTTAGGACTGAAAACACATTATATATATATAAGATTTTTTACTGGAGGCTTATGTGTAATGCTCTTAGTAACCTTTTGAAATTCATTTAATAGTAATTTAAAAACTTAGTTAAAATAATTATCCTACCAAGCTCCCTACCTCCCACCCCCAGCTCCAAATCTTTAAGCAACCCTGTTCCCTTTCTCTGGGTTTTTCTCTGTTTTTTATCTCCTGTATCCACCTGTTTCTTCCCTCTTACTTCTCACTTTTATCTCTAAAAACAATAGCCAGTCTGTAGTATCTGCCTTACTCCCAGTTCTCTCTCCCTCCCTTTTGTCCAAATTTTTCTATGCTATCCAAATATCGAAAAGAAACAGACACTATCTTACTCTAGTCCTAAGACACTTAGGTGTGGGCAAGATGGAAACTCTTGTCCCCAGGCCTTTTGTTGTCATCTGATTCAAGCCAATGACCTTGCTTTCCATTCCTGTGAAATATACACCTTTTTTTTTTTTTTTATCTGTCTCCCAAACCACACAAATCACTTTTTCCTACCTGAGGTATTGTTAGTATTCTTGGGGGACCATCTGACTTAATGTTCCACTTTCCAGGCAACCTTCGAGACCAGGATTACACCCACTGTGTCTTATTTTCCACATCTGAAATATGTGATAATAATATTATGCACTTCACAGAGATGTGAAGATTAAATGAGATTGTAGTTGCTATTACTCAACTATTTTTAACTAAAAAATTCAGTAATTTCACATGAATCAACCCAATATATTTGAAGCACTTGTAATAGTGTCTGGCATATAGTAATTGCTCAGTAAATGTCAGCTATAATTTTTTGTAATTACTCTTATTCGCCATACTACTACCCTCCTGATTTCCTCATGTTCTCTATCAAAGTACCTAAAATAGCCCTATCCATTTTCCTTAAAGTGAACTGAAATCTGTAAGGACTGCCAGTGTTAAGCTAAATTTCTATTAAGGTGAGGAAAATATTCTGGAAACATTTAATGAAAAATCCTCTTACTACAGTATTTTCATATGTCTTTTTCTCTTATTTTTCACAACTTTAGTACAAATACAAAGAAGGTTACCGTAAGCAACTGGGCCACCACGTGGGTTTCCGCACCCTACAAGATGACCCCAAATTGGTATGGTCTATACATGCTGCCAAGATCCAGAGTGACAGAGAGTACAAGAAAGCTTATGAGAAGTCTAAAGGAATTCACAATACACCGTCGGACATGATGTCAATTGTTCAGGCCAAGAAATGCCAGGTCCTGGTTAGCGATATTGATTATCGCAATTATCTGCACCAGTGGATATGTTTGCCAGATCAGAATGATGTGATCCAGGCTAAGAAGGCCTACGAACTGCAGAGCAATGTGCGTATTTTATCACCAGACTCTTGGGGAGACGTGTGTCTCTGTATATCATCATGGTGTATTCCCTAGGGACGTAACTTAAGTGGTAATCTTAATAGAACTTAACATAATCTGTACATTTTATGGTGGCAGAGTTATTGTGAACATTTTCTGTCTTATAGAGGATTCCTTCTCATGTGGCAAGGCCTTAAGCATTAAGACAAAAAAAATCACTCTCTTATTCTGTAATTAGATATAAAATTTCAGTCCCAGTTTTAACCCATTACATGTGCATGATCAGATATCTAAATTTCAGAAATAAATGTGAACGTAAGGAAATGTTGCATTTTAAGTTTATCCCGCACATGTAGGGAAAATGTATGTGTATATATTTATATATAGATAGAGAAGTGTATACAAATAAAAGTATATATCTTTTCCTCATTATATATGCATCTAAAGACCTTAGTCTCGCAAATTCTTACAGATGTTATTCTCAGCAAAAAAGGCAGATTTCAAGTGGCGAGCACAGAAGCTCAACCTTGTATAAAAACAAAATTATGTGACATTGCTCTCTGTCATCCACAAGTGGCCCTTGTCAGCCCTGCTCCAGTTCCTGTAGGATACTGTGAACTTCTCCCAGCGATGCATGCCAGGGATGTAGCACCCAAATATTAATATTTAATGTTGATCCTTCTATTTCATGGGATTGGCCACCCAGCTGATTTAGATAGAGGGAGTGCGTGGCCTGCTGGCGTCATGCTCTCATGGGCAGATTTGACTCCTATGCACTCTGTGGTCCTTTTCTTCATGCAGAACGTGTACAAATCAGACCTGGAATGGTTGAAGGGTATAGGATGGTTGCCAGAGGGTTCTGTGGAAGTGATGAGAGTGAAGAATGCCCAGAATCTCCTGAATGAGAGGTTGTATCGTATAAAACCTGAGGACTTCAAATTCACCAGCATTGTTGATACCCCTGAAGTCATCCAGGCAAAGATCAATGCTGTACAGATCAGTGAGGTAAGCTGGGTTGATGATACATTCGGACATATTGAAGAAGTCTCAATGAGAATTCTGACTGTGAACTTTAAATTGCTAACACTAGCATTAGAACCTTGAACATTCATGTATCCAGATAGAATTTCATATAGTCAATCAAGTAACGGTATCCATATTTCACTTACTTAGATGACTCTTTGGTTGACATAAGTGTGGTAAGCATCTTTATATTCCACAGACTCTGATACACACTTTGAATACATTTTGAGTTCTTGCTTGTAATACAAGTCCACCAGTTAATACTATGATCACAAAACTGCCACCTTTTTATTGCTTTTCAAGCATGAGGTAAGTTGAAAAGTCCAGGGGTGGCCTCAATATTAGATATTATGATAGTTACTTGGGCCAAGAAAGCCAGGAATTGATTAGTGATATGGATTATCATAGTTACCTGAAATGTAAATACCTGCCAGATAATTACATGTGAATTAATGAAAAAGATCATTTTACTACCATATTTCTGACTCATTTTCTATTTATATTATATCACACATCAATATATTCTTCTCGTTAAAGTCACTATTGGCACCTTTTAAGTAAAAACACAAACGAAGGGGTTCCTGGGTGGCTCAGTCAGTTAAGCATCTGACTCTTGATCTCAGCTCAGATCTTGATCTTGGGGTCGTGAGTTCAAGCCCCGTGTTGGGCTCCACACTGGACATGGAGCCAACTTAACAAAAAAAACAAAAAAGATCTGCACAAATGAAAACAAAATGTGATCTACATTTATATCTGAGAATATCCAAAGAGAACCTTTAATTGTACCTGTAATTTTATTCATGTAGCAATTGACTTATTTACTTATCAGCCATCCTTTGTTTTTCCTTTTTACCAGCCATTGTATCGTGATGCCTGGGAGAGAGAGAAGGCGAATGTGAATGTACCAGCTGACACTCCAGGGATGCTGCAGTCCAAGATCAATGCCATACAGATCAGTGATGTAGGGGACTACACATCCACTTACTTTACACATTATTTTCTGCCTAACTGGAACTTAACTTGATACGCTCCAGAGGGAGTTTAGCAAAAGGCATTTCCCTATCATTCCTTCTATTTCTAGTCTTTATTTTTTTTAATTTTATTTTATTATGTTGTTAGTCACCATACAATGCATCATTAGTTTTTGATGTAGTGATCCACAATTCATTGTTTTCGTATAACACCCAGTGCTCCATCAATACGTGCCCTCCTTAATACCCATCATCGGGCTAACCCATCCCCCCACCCCCCTCCCCTCTAGAACCCTCAGTTTGTTTCTCAGAGTCCATAGTCTCTCATGGTTCGTCTCCCCCTCATTTTTCCCTTCCTGCTCTCTTCTACTTTTTTTTTTTCTAACATATAATGTATTATTTGTTTCAGAGGTGCAGGTCTGTGATTCAACAGTCTTACACAATTCACAGCGCCAGCCTATTTTACAAATCTTAAGGGGAGACTAATTTTCAATGTAACTTAACAGGTTTTCTTAAACACGTCAGTAATGCTGACTCAGTGGCTCCCTCTTCAGATTAACTGTGGCATTGCAATCTCCCTTTGCAGAAACAATATAAGCAAGCGTGGGAAGATGTCAAGATGACGGGTTATGACCTGCGGGAAGATGCCATCCCAATTCAGCATGCCAGAGCTTCCAGGGATATCGCCAGCGATGTGAGAGCTCCTCCTTTCCCAGCCTTCACCAACACTAACTAATAGACGACACACGGGAGTTAATACTTTTCTAATCTTTTACTTAATTCCCCTGTAATACACTTAAGTAGAATGGAGATCATCGGGATTAGTGTCTTGTTTTGAAATCTCACATTCAAGGATAACTTTTACAACAGTTTGGTGATCCTTTTGCATCAGCGCTTGGTTCTGCTCTTCTTATGTTTAAGCCAGATTTTTATTTTCAGTATCTTCTCATTATCATTTAATTTACAAGCACTTATAAAAATTCAATGGGTACAAAAATTCAATGAAGTACAGCGTACATAAGTTGTTCCTGACATAATTTTATATAGTTGATGGACAAGCATTTTTAAAAACTGATGTTTGTTTTAATGTGTGCTAGAAAAATAGTTTTTTTCCATTTAAATGGGATTATAAATTTTAGAATAAAAATCTTTCGAAGTTTACACTTTAAATCTATTTAAACAAAGAATCTAGTTGATAAACTAAAACGTGAAGGTGGTAGACAGTGACTGAAGTTTGGGAAACACGAGATAAGCCTGTACTGGGGATAATCTAGAAGCATAGTTCTTGCCTCAGAGGTGCTCACTATGTTTTTGTGCATGTGGACATAGAAACCAATGCGTTAAGAATCATAAAACTTATAATATGGACTTAAAGAAAAACACTGCCCAGTCTAAGGGAGATGGAGTTATTTGGAGCAGACTGTTGAGACAAAGTGAGTTTGGAAAAATGACTCTTCTTTCTTCTGTTCACATATACCAGTATCTATACAAAACCGCTTACGAGAAACAAAAAGGCCATTATATTGGATGTCGCAATGCCAAGGAAGACCCTAAACTGGTTTGGGCGGCAAATGTATTAAAAATGCAGAATGACAGGCTGTACAAAAAGGCCTACAATGACCACAAGGCCAAGATCTCCATCCCAGGGGACATGGTGTCCATCAACGCTGCCAAAGAAGGCCAGGCATTAGTAAGTGATGTGGATTATCGCCAGTACCTGCACCACTGGTCTTGCTTTCCCGACCAGAATGATGTGATCCAAGCCAGGAAAGCCTACGACCTGCAGAGTGATGTAAGTTGTTGCTTGTGCAGAGAGTACCAACTGAGGGGCCTGGATAGTGAGCTGTTCTCCAGGAAGAAAGCCTCCACAGCTTTGCCTGGTCATCCCTCGGAGGACTTGGGAAAATACAACTCTCCCTACATAAGCACTTCCCTTTCGCATTTTTACCAAGTTTACTGATTGCCTCTCTTACTGCTGGGCTTATTGGGAGTTTTCTTTTTTACTCTTTGTGGTGCCACCAGAATTCTTCTATAGATTCCTAAATGTGTGCAGTGTTTGTAATGTCCTAAACATGAGAATTTGCATGGTCCCTCAACTGAAGAATGACAGGGCTACTTCTTTGAAATTAATGTCAAAGGTCAGCAGCATGCTCCAAACTCACTAGTTTCCCTTAACATGGTATTCTTCACAACACGGTGTTTCATTAGTTTACCTGAAGTATTTTTAGATTTACTCATATTTTCTGCCCATTCAATTTTTTGGAAATCATGGATTCCATCGGGATATTTATTTCTTGTGTAGAATGAATGCCTTCTTTTAATTATTTATTACTGCTTTAAAAGTCCACCTGAGCTAGAATGATGTTACTTAAATATTATTCGAGATCTTCCATGCATCCCACAGAGAGAGAGCTCCTTCTGTATCGTTCTGCTTTTTAGAGTATGTATTGGTGCCCCCGCCACAGAAAACAAAGCAGAATAGAACACTGCTGTGCATAGGATGAATTGTGTTTGTCAGGCCAATGCTCAATTTTAGTTATTGTTTGTGGGAGGTAAAATAGAACATAAAACTGCTTTCTTGGGTGCCTGGGTGGCTTAGTCGTTAAGCGTCTGCCTTCCGCTCGGGTCATGATCCCAGGGTCCTGGGATCAAGCCCCGCGTCGGGCTCTCTGCTCGGTGGGAGGCCTGCTTCTCCTTCTCCCTCTCCCCCTGCTTATGTTCCCTCTCTCGCTGTCTCTCTCTCTCTGTCAAATAAATACTCTTAAACAACAACAAAAAACTGCTTTCTGACTTTGCCACAATTAAAAAAAAAACCCTGCTTCTACCTACCTTTGTTTTCTTTCCCAGGCCATCTATAAGGCTGACTTGGAGTGGCTCCGTGGCATTGGCTGGATGCCTGAAGGGTCTCCTGAAGTGTTGAGGGTCAAGAATGCCCAGAAGATCCTACAAGACAGTGTCTATCGGACCCCCGTAGTGAGCCTCAAGTACACAAGTGTTGTTGACACACCTGAAGTTGTCCTTGCTAAGTCGAATGCTGAAAATATTAGTATTGTAAGTCACCTTTCCCTCGTATGTTAAAATTAAGTCATGCTTGTAAGTGACTGATAAATAATTAACCTGGCAATCTATTTGTAAGATAAGAACGTTGATGATAGCAAAGGTTTTAATATGTAATGTTGGTAAGATTGTGTTCTTGTTATTCATAAATTTTAAATGAAAAATATTAATACCAATTTAATATTAAATTTGAGTAACTTATGTGAAAAACTTTTAGATGTTTCTTCCTTAATATGAAAAAATTGGGGATCAGAAAAGTTGAAAGTTGTACACTGGAACTAGCAGAATTACAAATTGCAAAATAATTTTGTGGGTTTTTTCCCATAGCCGAAGTACAGAGAAGTTTGGGACAAGGATAAAACTTCAGTCCACATAATGCCAGATACGCCAGAAATTAACCTCGCCAGAGCCAATGCTCTTAATATGAGCAATGTAAGTACCTCAACAGACTCCTTTTTGGTTTGGAAAGTCACCCAGTGGGTGCTATGATATCCCTAGGGAACTCTTCATAGGCAAGAGAAAAGATTGCCTGAAGACTCTTTACCATCAGCCCTTTGACCAGGAGTGAGGAAAGGAGCAGATCCCTTGCTCTGAGTCACCCAGCAAGGCCAGTTACTGGTGAGCGCATGTCAACATGACAAAAGGGAGAAGGGGATAAGGATGAGAAACCTGAAAGAGGACTGGATGAAGAGACACATGAACAAGAAAGGGACATTAGTGACAGACGAACACAAAATAATGATGAGAATTCTTTGCAAAACTCTATATGAATTTGAAAACCTAGATCTAGAGGGGATTTTCTAGGAAATCATAAATTACCAAAATGACCCAAGGAAAAGAATAAAAACATATAGCAAGAAATTAAGAGGATTATTAAAGATGCTCCTTCCTCCTCTCAGATATCAGGGTCATCCAGATGATTTCATAGGAGAATTCCTTCAGAACTTCAAGAAATAATCAAACAATCATAGAGCCTAATGAAAGAAGGAAAGCCATCACAATTACCAAAACTTGTCAAAAATAATTCCACAAAGGAAAACTGTAGACCAATAATGAGGAAAATCTTAAATAAAAGGTTAACAAATAAAATTCAGTAGTACATGAATATGATAGGAGACAAACAATTAGAGTTCATCCAGGAATGCCAAGAGGGTTCCATATTCAGAAACCTAATAATGTAATAGCACAAAAGAGAAAAATCACACATTCACCTTATTAGATTTGAAAAAAGGCATGTGACCAAATCCAATATCCATTCTTATTTTTAAAAATAAAATCCTAGTAAAATAAGAATAAATGAATATCATAATGTGACTAAAAGAGTAAATCTCAAATCAAAGGCCAGGCTCATCCTTAGTAAGCTAATCTTCTCATTCAAGCTAGGAATAAAACAAGGATGCCCACTGACGTCACCATTATTATTTAACATTTGCTGGAACTACCAGCTAAGTGAGTAAGTTCCTCACTCAAGCCAAAATAATTACATAAGAGTAAGAATAAAGATAAATGTTGGGTTTAAAAGGCAAAATTATCTTTACTTGCAGGATAAATCCTTATGTCTGGAAAAAGGAAGAGAATGAACTTAAAAATCTATTAGATAAAATGAGAGAATTCGATGGTTAGCCACACAATTTAAGAAAGCTCAAGAAAGGTATTGTCTTCATGGATCACAGAGATTTCTTATGTGTAGAATAAATATCACCCTAGAAGAAGGATACTACTTTAGTGCAGTTCACCATGGTTTGGAACTTCACATCTTCCAGAAAATAACACATCTTTATGAGAGAAGGAAACTGCCCAGCAAAGATTCCTCACCATGTGCCAAACTATACGCATTAGCTCTGTTGTAATGAGCTAATTTTTTCCAAGAGATGGGAAGAAAATAAAATTTGGGGCACTGATACATTTTTTTTTCATACAAGAATAGTATGGTGCAGTGCCCTCTCATCACCAAGTGACTGGTTGGAGAGGCAGTCCATTCTTCACCTCAGCCTCTTCTTTTCAATCCAGAGGCATCTTTGGCCGGACAATCAGGGAAGGTCTCATGTGCTCTCTTTTGCATGATGCATTTCTCAGCTGAAAATACCAGAACCCTACTGTTGATATCTTGATGTAAGCAAGACTAGTATTTGAAACTATGCCAAAAGTAAAGTTGTGAACTTTAGATATTAGATATGAAGACATTAATGAGAATGGCTTGTGCTTTGGAAGAAATCAAACATCGTATTTGAATGCTAACCAAAATGTAATTTTTTTTTTTTTAACGCATGGGGTCACCATGACTATAATCTTGATAAAATCCACTATTTAAAACTGTTTCTATCATTTGGGAAACACAACTTTTCAGGATATTTGTATACGATTTTCTAGTTAACCAAGCAAATTCATGTAAAATTGACTCATTTAATCTTCAAACTAATCATATGAGTAAAATAGTGTTACTTTGTTTTTATCAGATGGGAAGGTTGAGACTTAAAGTGATTGAGGAATTAACCCATGATCTTAAAGTTAGTAGGTGAAGTTTGGCCTCAAACTCAGATTTTTTTTTTAATAAAAAATATACTTGACTACATAAACAAAAATTTATTACATAAATAAAAATAGTGTAACAATATATGTAATAAAACTAAAAACAAAAGATTTTAAATAACGTAATAAGTTTGCATTAAATATTCCCAATACGTTGAAATTGGAGAATACTATTTCTTTTGTACAAAAAAAAGAGTCTATTGTTAAATAGGACCACCCAAAATTCATACAAAAACTTGAATGAAAATTCATACAAAACTTATCTGTACTTACAAGGACAAAATTTGTATGAGCACTTCATATTTCAGATATGTAAAGCCCATGAAACTATTAATTGAAACTCATCTCTCCTTTCTGGACTGTTAAAGCTCCTATATTGTTTGGTATGATTTCTGAATTATACATTTGAATTACTGTTATTTCTGAGAATCTCTGACATTGTCAACACAGAATGTGTCCATTTAAATATGAACATATATTTAAAAAGCTATCTGTAAATCAGTCACTACCCTACTTCTCTGTACAAATAAAAACACGCTGTATTTTTTAAAAAAAAAAAAGGCTACTGTGGTGGCGCCTGGGTGGCTCAGTCGGTTAAGCATCCAGCTCTTGAGCTCAGCTCAGGTGTTGATCTCAGGATCATGAGTTCAAGCCCCACACTGGGCTCCACTTTGGTGGTGGAGCCTACTTAAAAAAAAAAAAAAAAAAAAAAAGCTGTTAACCTCCAACTGTCCTTCAGAAGGAACATCTAACATTCCCAAACAATATTCATCACCAACCACATAAGAAGATCTAAGAAACCATCCTGGGGAAAACCTCCCCACAAATATAAAAAGTTTATAATTCTGAAGATTATAAAATTGACTTGAATTCTAAAATTAAATAAATTGAATTATTGAATTAAATCCAGTAAGGGGCTCCTGGCTGGCTCAGTCGTTAAGCATCTGCCTTCAGCTCAGGTCATGGTCCTAGGGTCCTGGGATCGAGTCCCACATTGGGCTCCCTGCTCGGCGGGAAGCCTGCTTCTCCCTCTGCTACTCCCCCTGCTTGTGTTCCCTCTCTCACTGTGTCTCTCTGTGTCAAATAAAATCTTTAAAAAAAAAAAACAAAAGTAATCCAGTTGTCCTCATTAATGTCTTATCCCAATGCTACCAATACGCCAGGACAAAAAGCCACTAAGCCCTGTCATATAAACCATGAGGTATTACAGAGAAGCCATTATTTAAATTAGAAAGAACTCTCATCAAGCCCAGGTCTCTGAACTCCAGACACCATTTCATCTTCCAATAGCATGGTAGAGAATTATTCTTTTACTTATTCCCTTCTTAACAGATTCTGGGACTTTAAAACTGGACTACTTTGATTATTAATTCTACTTGAACCCTTGAAATTATCAGTACATCTGAATCCGAAATGATACCCTATTTTTTTGTCCTCTTCAGAAAATTTACCGTGAAGATTGGGATGAAACAAAGATGAGCTGTGATGTACGGCTGGATGCCATCCCTATCCAGGCTGCCAAGGCCTCCAGGGAAATCGCCAGTGACGTACGTGTGGCCTTGTTTGACTTGTCAGTTTCTAAGCAAACATCCTAGGTGCATCAGGAGTACATACTGTGATCCATCTGCTTTGTTTTTCCATCTCCAGTATAAATACAAGCTTGACCATGAGAAGCAGAAGGGACACTATGTGGGGACCCGCACCGCCAGGGATGACAACAAGATCCGCTGGGCCCTCATAGCTGGCAAGATTCAGAATGAAAGAGAGTACCGGCTGCACTGGGCCAAATGGAAGACCAAGTTCCAGAGCCCTGTGGATATGCTTTCCATCGTGCATTCTAAAAATTGCCAGACCCTAGTCAGCGACATTGATTATCGCAATTACTTACACCAGTGGACATGCATGCCTGACCAGAACGATGTGATTCAGGCCAAGAAAGCCTATCAACTGCAAAGCAATGTGAGTGGGCTACATTTTAGGATGAGCTCGTCTATCATTTTGCCATGACTCCCAGAAAGTTTATATTCTTAAATTTTTGTATCATCACTTCCTGTCTTTATACAGCCAAGGGTTTGGTTTTAGTTAGACCTTCTAGTACAGTGTCAAAAATCCGCAAAGCTGTGGAAGCTCTAGATTCTGTATCAAGGAATAAAGGGTTGTGTGAATACAAATCTTAATTGTAACAATATAAAGACAACGGCTGTGAAGATACTATTTATGGAATTTAAGGAGTAACAGGTTGATATCATAAGTAAAACATTGGCAGTCCATGGAAAGGATGTAGGCACAGATAAGCTTTTATAGTTAATACAGTGTTTAAAAATCTTGAGTTAATTTGCCAAGGTTTTTTTAAATCAGGAAATTTGGGGTACAAATCTAAGATTTCTTAGTTCTTTAGGAAAAAATCAGAGAATGAAGCTCGGGACATGCATTACACCCCTGGCAACAATAGGTGGAGCTGAATTGAGGCTAACCCCCTTTAAATAGAAAATAGATCCCCCAGTTTTTCATATCACCTGATCTCCTAATGAATTTACTTACGTTACCTGCCTGGCTGCTTGAGTATGTCATTCTTATGTGTATTTCTCCATCAAACCAAGGGATAGAATAAATAGGACCCGGTTATGACCAGAGTTGCTGAAATCACTCGGCCTTGTTTCCACAGGCTGTCTACAAGGCGGACTTGGAATGGTTACGTGGGATTGGGTGGATGCCGAATGATTCCGTCCCTGTCAATCACGCTAAACATGCTGCGGATATCTTCAGTGAGGTATTCCAAGATTTCACCTGCCATTCAGTGCGTTTCCTGGGAGACTGAACAAAAATATACAAGCCAAAGCTCAATCATTCCCCATCAGCAATTTTAACAATGGCAATTGCTGTCATTTAAGCCAGACATACCTTTTCCCAAAACAATCCTCTACTGTCCCTATCACATCAGGGGACCACATCCATAATACAATATACAGTATAATCAGCTGATGCTTGGAATTATATAAAGGGAAAACGTCTTTTGTCAGAAATGGCAATACACTTGGGAGAAGTTTGTTCAGTTGAAAAAAAAGTATTGAGTAACGTGATACACAGAATGATACAGTACATGATCTTGGTAGGTAAGCAAATCTGCTACTTTAAAATCCGTGGGAGGGCGCCTGGGTGGCTCAGATGGTTAAGCGTCTGCCTTCGGCTCAGGTCATGATCCCGGGGTCCTGGGATCGAGTCCCACATCGGGCTCCCTGCTTCTTGGGAGCCTGCTTCTCTCTCTCTCTCTCTGTCTCTCATGAATAAATAAATAAAATCTTAAAAAAAAAAAAATCCGTGGGAGATATAAGAAGCCAACCCAGTTGTTAAAAAATAAAATGCTAAGAAAAAGGCCGAATTGCCAAGAAGGTGCCATTCAAATACGGCACTCTACACTTCTGGTAGAGACAGGCCCTTAAATCTAGTGTCTCTTTCTCAGCTCAGACAGGACCAGAAACTGCAACTGTCTGAAAGATATTTTCTTTCCTATAGAAAAAATATCGCACAAAAATAGAAACCCTCAACTTTACTCCTGTGGATGACAGAGTTGATTATGTGACTGCAAAACAAAGTGGCGAGATCCTCAATGATGTAAGTACATGTCTCTCATTCTAAAATTGCCCAATCATGAAATGTCATTTTCAAAGCCTTCCACCTACGTTAGCTCAGCATGCAATCATTGTCTGCGATATGGATTGTAATCATTGAGACGATGCTAGCATTTGCTTGGACAACATTATGCTTTCTTAACATCAAGTAACTTACACCTCTTGCCTCTCCTTTCCAGATTAAATACCGGAAAGATTGGAATGATACCAAATCGAAATACACCCTCACAGAAACCCCTTTGCTGCACACTGCCCAGGAGGCAGCCCGGATACTGGACCAGGTATGGGTTTTAGCCACATGCCTGGTACTCTGTGTGGGGACAGAGGACCATAGTGTAACTGTGGGACATGGATGCACACGATCAATACCTCCGTTCTAACTCCTTCGTGTAAGCCTCTATTGTGGCTCTCTGTCTTTTAGTATCTCTACAAGGAAGGCTGGGAGAAGCAAAAAGCTACGGGTTACATTTTGCCTCCAGATGCGGTACCATTTGTTCACGCCCATCACTCTAGTGACGTTCAGAGCGAGGTAATTTATCTGTAGATGAGTGCACGCTGCAGTGTGCCTGGGGCTAGCAGGCCTGGCCAGGCTTGGGGGATGGTTGAAGTACCTACTCCTTTCTGGTCCTCCCTGTGGGCTTTGGGGGTTTTGTCTTGTTTTGTGGGCTTCTTTAAAAGCTATTGTTTGAGTGCTTTACTTTTTCTTCTATTCCCTCACTTCCTTAAGATTGCTAAGCTTTCAAATAAAATATAGGCAGAATTAGAAAGCAAATCTATTTTTTCTATTTTTAAATTGATATTTCTTTATATTTATTTATTTCAGTGCTTTTTGTTATTTATTCTGAGGGAGGCAGAGGTAACAAGAAGCTGAAGGACTGCATTTGCTGATGTTTCAAGCCCCCCTTTTCCTTGAGTGCTTGTCAAAACTGATGCAATCTCTATTTTCTCCTACCAGCTGAGATACAAAGCTGAACACGTAAAACAAAGAGGTCATTATGTTGGTGTTCCGACGATGAGAGATGATCCCAAACTGGTTTGGTTTGAGCATGCAGGCCAGATTCAGAATGAGAGACTATACAAAGAGGACTATCATAAAACAAAGGCCAAGATCAATATACCTGCTGATACAGTGTCGGTGTTGGCCGCCAAGCATGGGCAGGAGCTTGTCAGTGATATTGATTACCGTAATTACCTGCACCAATGGATATGTCATCCTGACCAAAATGATGTGATCCAGGCAAGGAAGGCCTATGACCTACAGAGTGATGTAAGTGACTTTGTTTCTTAATTATCTAGAAATGTTTGGTATACTTTGAGAATTATAAGCAGCATTCTGGAAGCACCAAGCTTTGAGACTTCAAGCCATAAATATTAAGTTTGTTCCCAGAAGGGAATTAAGGTTGGATATGATGTAGAGAAAGACCAGGAGCAGTGATTGGCTGACAGCTTTGCCTACTAGTATATCTGAATAACTTTCAAAGTCATTTTTTTTTTTTTAATTTTTGTTTGCATCATCTTTGCCATCAGCAACATCTCACATCTCCCTGGAAAATTATCAGCTGATTTAAAATAATAATTGGCTTGGGGTGAGAATGGAGAGTGGGTGGGATTTTAACAATATTGGATGATAGTGTAGTCAAGGACCTGGGAATGCCCTGTTCTTGCTTTGCCAGGCATTTTACTCCTGCAGGCATTTATGAAGGACTTGCTTGCGAGGAATCAAAGCAAAAGGGAAACAAAGTACTGATGAGCCACGTGGGGGCCCAGAGTCCCTCACACAGAGCTTTGGTAAAGGTAGGGTAGAGAGTACATGACATAGGCCGTCTTGCAGCGAAGCTTGAGTCAAGACCTGCAGCTGCCACCAGCAGTCTGCAAGCCACAGAAACACAGTGCATCAACGTGATACTCAGATGCCCCCAGGAGCTAACCCTACCTGGTCTTCTCATAACCAAAGTGGAAAAACAGGAGATCAAAGACTGCCTGCAGCACAGGGGCTGAGCTTGAACATCCCACCTCACTCTTGCCGCAGAAGAACAATTGTTGCGGACCTTAACCAGATTAGCAACTCCACCGCAGTTGGTGAGGGGTGGCCTGAGAGAACCCAGGCCCTAGGCGGGGGAGGGGAAAGCTAGGCTTGGCCTGAGGGATGTATCCCCCTGCTCTTTAATACATGACCATTTAGTCATGTCACTTTCTTCAGATAGTCTGAATGTCCCACATATTTCTAAGTAATTAAATATAAGTCCGTCTAAAATTATACCCTCCTTGGGCGCCTGGGTGGCTCATTTGGTTAAGCGACTGCCTTCGGCTCAGGTCATGATCCTGGAGTCCCGGGATCAAGTCCCGCATCGGGCTCCCTGCTCAGCGGGGAGTCTGCTTCTCCCTCTGACCCTCCCCCCTCTCATGTGCTCTCTCTCATTCTCTCTCTCTCAAATAAATAAATAAAATCTTTAAAAAAAAAAAATTATACCGTCCTTAGTAAAACCTTTTCTTAGGCTCACTGCTGAAAACAGTAGCTCCCTGCCCCTAACTCCCACAGCACTTGAGTGTTCTCGCTCTTATACTCTCCCCTTGTAAATGACTTCTCTTTATACTTAGCCCTCAAAGCACCTAGCACAGTACCTCACTCATAATAACAAGCTCAAGAAATATTTCTCAGGCAAACAGTTGAAATCATAACTGAATCAATGAAGCAACAGTCGCTGGAGAGAAATCCTTAAAAAGCTCCTGAATAAGTTGCTTCTGATCTACTGTCTGTAGTCCTGTGTGAGTCACTTATACCTGCATTGTATCTTTCTTCCTGCTCTCAGAATGTCTACAAAGCTGACCTGGAGTGGCTCCGAGGCATCGGCTGGATACCCCTGGATTCTGTGGACTACGTGAGGGTTACGAAGAACCAGGAAATGCTGAATCAGGTACACGAAGCCTGTTCTCACCTAATGCCTGGCCGCCTCGCCTGCCATGTGGGGGCAGGGACCCAATGGAAGGAGACCAGTCTTAATCATCTCTGTTTCCTTGCAGATAAACTATAAGAAAGATGCTCTTGACAACTATCCTAACTTTTCAAGTGTGGTGGATCCTCCAGAGATTGTTTTGGCTAAGATTAACTCAATCAATCAAAGTGATGTAAGTTTGCTTTATGTATAATGATGTGCATGGACTGGGGAGTTAGGTGTCTGTCATTGACTGCATTTGCTTACCTCCAGATAACTGCTTGTAAGAAAATGGACAATGGGGTGGGAAACTATGAGATCATCGTTCCTGGGAATGTCTTAAAAGTCACTAGTAGGAGATATACTGTACTCACTTACAGAAAATATCTATATTCTTGTCCAAATTATCCTATTAGATAAAATGAACTTAAATTCAACCCATTCATTTAAATCTCTAAATGTAGACTATTATCTTGCTAGGTAGAAACTATAAAACTTTATACGTTTATATTAACCAAAGGTTTTGTTTGGTTTTGTCTTGTTTTCTCTCCTTAGGTAAAATATAAAGAAACATTTAATAAAAGAATAAAGGGCAAGTATACATTTTCTCCAGATACGCCATATATCACCCACTCCAAAGACATGGGAAAACTCTATAGTACTGTAAGTCTTATTTTATGTCATTTACAGCTCAGTTCTTAATTTTAAGCTCTCGGCAGTATTCATGTCCTTGGCTGATTTTGTGAATAACTGAACTTATAAGATTATTTTTATTGTATTTAGTCTTATTTATTAGAAATAACTTGTCTTTATTAGAAATAGCACTTATTCAGCTGGTATTTTTTTGAGCTCCTGTGATGTGCCAGGCACTGCAGGAAGTACTAAGGGGCTGAAGCTCAATAAGACAAGCCCATCGGGAGCTCATGCAAATGAGAGGGACAGACATACAAGAAAATAGATAATAACGTATCAGGTGCTGAGCAGCTCTAGGCACACATAGGACTAAGCACCTGCCAAAGGGAAAAGAGAAGAAAGACTGGTTCTTCTTTAGCAGTCATGTTTAACATCTCCAGCCAACAAATGGAAGATTTGCCCTCCAAATTTTAATTCATCTAAGTCAAAGGATGATGTGTGTGTGTGTGCAGTGTGTATGTGCGTATGCCCAATGGGAAGCAATCTTTGGTGATTCTCTCCCTATGTGAAAATTTATTTTCGCTTTTATTAGAACTGTAAACATAGTTAAACTCGGTTATAAAATGCCTCACTGTCTGTAGATTTAATTTGCAGTAAACCAAAAAACTCAGCCCTATTCGTAGGTAGACAAAATAATGGCTCTAAGTAAAGATGTAAGCTTTGCCTTTCAACGTAAATATTTTACCGTGGTTTTACCATTTTCTTTTTAGCAATATCTGAAGGAAGTTGACCACAAACTTTTGTTGACACACATTTCTTTGTTCCAGATACTGTATAAAGGGGCATGGGAAGGAACCAAGGCCTACGGCTATACCTTGGATGAACGCTACATTCCCATTGTTGGAGCTAAGCATGCCGACTACGTGAACAGTGAGGTCAGTAGTACTTTCTCTTCTCATGGGTTTAAGAGTCTTCACTGGGGAGCTGGTTAGAAAATCCCAGTGATTCTCAATGTTGTACCTACTTCACAGCTTAAATACAAAGAGACCTATGAGAAGCAGAAGGGCCACTACCTGGCTGGAAAAGAAATCAGTGAGTTCCCTGGTGTGGTTCACAGTCTGGATTTCCAAAAGATGAGGAGTGTGGTAAGCAAAGCTCACTTTCATAGAGGATCTGTACTGTTAGTCTGCCTGTTTGTAACATGTTCTTTAGTTGAGAGGGGCATGGAGTCCTTGAGATTTATCCCCACCCCTGCCAGTTAGCCTTGTGTTCCTTTGATAGCTATGGGCTTCCTCCCTTTCCCTCCCTCCTCCACTAACCCACAGTGAAGTATCTATGTATGGAAAAAGGAGAATGCAACAAGGTAACTATTTACCCCCTGTGTTATGAAAGGATAGGAAATTGAAAAAGAAGAAATATATTAAAGTATGAGATCATCATTCTTAGGCTTTGTTTATTCTAAAGGCACTGATGTATACTAGAAATAAGACTCGAAGAGAGATCAGTCTGAATAATTAACACTTGAATCCCTTTCTTCTTTTTGTCTTTAAAAAAATACGATTCTTTAGTTGAACTACAGAAGACATTATGAGGATACCAAAGCAAATGTTCACATCCCCATTGATATGATGAATCACGTGCTGGCTAAACACTGCCAATACATCCTCAGTGACTTGGAATACCAACACTTCTTCCATCAGTGGACGTCTCTCCCGGAAGAACCCAACGTTATACGGGCCCGAAATGCACAGGAGATCTTGAGTGATGTATGATGTCCTTTCTGCAGCTTGACTTAGCTACAGGCTTCACTCAACCGTGCCTTGGCCCTCCATGCTCCATTTGTCCCTGTATTCATAAATGTTGTCCTTTTTAAAACACAGTGATATGAGTAACCCCTTTTTGGTGTAAGAATCCCCTCTGGGCCATGTGACACCACCTATTTTCATACCAGACTAAACTTAGCCATTCCTCTCCTCCTAAGCTTCTTTAGGTCAGGGCATTAAAGACCTCCAGCTGTTGAGAGGCCCACCCTATGACCGCAAAGCACTGAGCACAGCCAACGGCTGATAGGAAATTATCCAAATGCCCGATTATAAATTCAGTTAGTGCCTGTCACCTTTCATCATTCCTTCCTTCTTGCAGAATGTGTATAAGGATGACTTGAATTGGCTGAAAGGCATTGGATGCTACGTTTGGGATACACCTCAGATCCTCCATGCCAAGAAAGCATATGCCCTCCAGAGTCAGGTGAGATCTTCCTAGAAGGACTGGCTCACTGTGGATCAGTGGAATCCGTGGTGCTCTCCGTGGGGTGACAGCCAGGCCAGCCCTGGCTTTAACAGTGCAGGATCCAGGGCAACCGAAGGCCCCCTGCCCAATAAAACCTCTCCTGGTGACCTGGTGTGGTGTTGGACCTTCTCAGTTTTAGTCTCTCCTGTGGTTTAAGCATTTGATGTTTATAACAGAAAGTTTCCTGAGAGGTGTTTTCATAGTGAACCACTCTCAAGCATCTATGCTGAAGTTGGTAAGGTTAACTTGCAGAGTGTAAAATGCAAATGCATGCTTTGACCTTGGGTAGATAAGTTCTGAAGTAAAAAATAGATATTTGGAAAGTTTCCCAGCATACGGCTGGGCTCTGACAGGGCAGGTTAACAGAATGTTGAGCCTGAGGGACTGCAGTCAGGGATGGGGCGCGTGCACAGAGAAGACATGGAGAATGGAGAAGCAGACCTGACAAAGAGCCAGACCCCACTGTTGGTTGAGACAAACTATTCATTTTGACAACCATACAAAGTCAGCAGGAATATAGAATGATAGCCTCTCTGTTAGTATTAAAGCAGAAACCCAGAAATAAAGGCTCATCTAAGTTGGCATAAACTGCCCTGTCTGATGGCAGACCTGTATTTTCCCATTTCCGGTGTCTTGTTTTTCTTTACAGCTACAATATACAGCAGGAGGTAAAGAAAACCTACAAAATTATAACCTGGTCACAGACACCCCACTTTACGTGACTGCTCTTCAAAGCGGCATTAATGCCAGTGAGGTACGTCTTCCTTGTACTTCTCTTCCAGGACGAGCCGTGATTGTCTTTGTGTATTTTTGAACAGCAGAAAAGGATAACCCATCTTTTGTGTGTGTAGGTGAAATATAAAGAAAATTATCATCAGATTAAGGACAAATATACGACAGTTCTAGAAACAGTGGATTACGACAGAACCAAGAACCTGAAGAATCTTTATAGCAGCGTGAGTTCTTTTTCTCATCTTTGTCTTTATTCTCCTTTAGAGACAATAAAGGAATAGTTGGGATAGGCACCTTACACCAAAGGTTTTTCCAGTTTTTTCAGGGACCTTCAGATTCTTGCTTTATCCCATCAGTAGTCCTAGTTACAGTTCAGTGAGCCCCAGGTGGAATATGGCACCATCTCATACAATTGACACAAACTCGGGAGCTGCTTCCTTATTGCAGGCAGGTACGGTTGAAGCTACGCTACATTGACCCTGAGCTTGTCCTTCCCTGGCTTCTCCAGGGGCCAGCGGCTTACAGCCTACAAAGACACTCTTTTTTTTCTTTCCTCCTCTGAATTGGTTAATTCAACAAACATTTTTTTGAACTTCATTTTGAAATCATTTTAGATTTACAGAAAAGTTGTAAAAATTGTACAGGGAATTCTAGCATACTGTTCTCTGTAATACAATGATCAAAACTAAGAAAAGCCCCTATAGCTTTTTGTTGTTGTTGTTAAGATTTTATTTAGGGGCGCCTGTGTGGCTCAGTCGGTTAAGCATCTGCCTTCGGCTCAGGTCATGATCCCAGGGTCCTGGGATCGAGCCCCGTATCGGGCTTCCTGTTCAGCGGGGAGCCTGCTTCTCCCTCTCCCTCTGCCTGCTGCTCCCCCTGCTTGTGCACGTTCTCGTGTGTGTGTGTGTGTGTGTGTGTGTCAAATAAAATATTTTTAAAAAGGTTTTATTTGAGAGAGAGAGCGCGCATGTGTGGGAGGAGGAGGGGCAGAGGAAGAGGGAGAAGCAGAGTTCCTGCTGAGCAGGAAGCCCCACTCAAGGCTCCCTGCACGCATAGTATTATGGCTTTTAATAAATGCAAAGAGTCATGTATTCACCATCACAATGAAGATGCAGAAAACCTCTCTATCACCTCAAAATTTCCCTCTTGCTTCCCTTCTCTCCCTGGACATCCACAGAGGTATTTTCTGCACCAGTTAAAAACAACAACAACAACAAAAAAAACTTTTAGAAACCTTTTCCAGAATGTCATGTAATTGGAATTATCAAGTATGTAGCCATCCGGTCTGGCTTCTTTCTCTTAGCAAAGTGCATGTATGTACTACACACATTGCTGTATAAACCAGTATTGTTTTTATTGTAGGGTGGTATTCCACTGCATGAATGTACCACAATTGGTTTATCCATTCACAGTCGAAGGAGATGAGTCGTTTCTAGTTTTTAACAATTATGAATAGAGCTGCTATATACATTTGAGTATAGGTTTTTGTGTATATGCAAGTTTTTGTTTCTCTTGAGTAAATAAATACCTAGGAGAGGAGATATTTTTTGAGCTCCCACTAGCTACAAAAAAGTAGGAAAGGATAAATAGATTTTTAGTTAGTGGTTTTCATCCTCCAGGAATTCCTAGACCTATGGGGAATGAACACAGCATCAAAAACTTTGCTCTAACTTACATACCGTAAATGTCACTCTTTGTGGTGTATGGTACTATATGGCTTTACAAATGCATGGTCATGTAGTCAGCATAGTAGTCAAAATAGAGCGAAGTTCTGTATCACCCCATGATAACTGCCAAACTGTGATAAGTACTATGGTAGAGAACAAAATAATGGACTGTGAAATTATGGTCATGGCATTAAACCTATTATTCACTGAGGGGTGCTTGGATCCTACCAAGTATGAAGAGCAGGGGTTATTAAGGAGTGTCTGAAAAAGGCAGATACAGGAAAGATCCCCTCCTCGAGAGCCAACCAGAATGCATTTTTCCATATTCACAAGATGGTTTTTAACCCCTACAGAACCTGTACAAGGAGGCTTGGGATAGAGTGAAAGCCACCAGCTACATCCTGCCTACCAGCACCATGTCCCTGACACATGCCAAGAACCAGAAGCATCTGGCCAGCAATGTAAGTCAAGTGCAAACGTGATAGCCTCCCACCCACACTCTGCCTTCCCCAGGTCTCTGCTCCTAGAACTTTTCTGGCTGATTCACATGTTATATATATTATATGTTTATGTATATTGTAAAAGAAAATATTAAATTACATGAGCTATTTAGATACAGTATTAAGTCTTATGAACTTTAACCCTTCATGCCTACGATGTTCTTAAGTAAAGCCTTTTATTGTAAAATTCCTTATAACCTTCATTTCAGTCCTAATAAGCCAGTTCCTTTCAGAAAGATAACCTCTTTTAGAGACTTTTACCTCTTAATTGTGAACATTTTACATAGCATTTTAGATCAGTATTACTCAAATCTTTTTTTTTTTGCCCATGACCCACAGTGAGAAATTTATTTTATGATGCAAGTCCACACACACACACACAGCTGAGTGTATTATGGGAGTTCCTTCCAGCAATGTTTTACAGAAGACTACATACTGCTACGCTAAAGGCAATATAGCCTGATCATTTCAATTCTGTTCTATTCATTTAAACGCTAGTGATCCAGTAAATTGATTTCACTACCCTCTAATGGGTCTAATGATACATAGTTAGGAAAAAAGTTTGTTAGACAATATATGGAGTTAATTTCATTTTTACCTGGAGGAAAAACTAATATATGTGATTTTGCCCAGACCCAAGCCTGTTTGGAGGACTGCAGACAGACTAGCCCAAAGGAGCAAACTTCATTTGGGAAGAGAAGTTTTGTATATAGAATTTAGAAAGCTCAGCAGAGGTTTTTTCCTTTAGTTATGAAAAAAGTTATAGAAGCAGGATTTTCAGCAACTTGTTTTTGGAACAAGATGGGGCACAGAGAAATTCTTTAAAAGAAGAATTTCAACAGTAGTTAAAAAAAAGAAAAAGGTGCCTTTGAATACTATCTTCTTTATAACTGAGGAATGGCTTAGATGTAAGGAGCATGTGAGCTAATATTCTAGAAAATTCTGTTGGGAATTTTGGTGGGTTTCCAGTAAACAAAGGGCTTCACTGCAATTCTGACACACATATTCCCATCTTCCTTTTTTTTTTCTCTTGAACTAAGATGTGGGCCTCTGAGTAATGAGAATTGTTATTTTATCATGTGCTAGGAGTTTGGATCTTACTCTCTGTAAGGGTCTTCCCTCCTAGTTCATGAAATCATGGAGCATTAATTCATAGGCAATATGGATTAAGAAGCAAAAGTTGGTTTCCCCATAGACATTGGTTACAGTGTATTTTTGGAAAACCTTGTGAAAACTGAAATTCAAGGACTGTGTGTCTCTTAAGCATCAGGCTTGTCAGTTATGAAAAACAAAGAAACTCCTGAGCACATTTTTCATCTTTCACTCATGGTTAAGAAAAGCAAAGTCATTATCACAGAAGAGATTACTTAAAAATTACATAATCTGTAAAATGAGTTAGGTGTAATAGCAGTAGAAGTACTAGTATGGGTATAGACATTTTTACAACAGTAACTAAAATTACTGTTACACAGCAGTTTAAGTTAGCTCTCTACAGTTAGTACTATCAGGTAGAGTGTAATTCTCAGGCTAACCCTGTGGTCCTTGCACTACACCTGTTCCTCTGTGCACAGAGCCCACAGAAGTGCTGATCCCAAGTTGGTTGGATCTCAGAGCTGGGCCCTTCCTATTAAGTCTTTAACAGTTAGAGATCCGTTGCTCTCCAGAACTTTTTCTTCCTCCTTTGTACTTTCTCTCTGTAGGTCAAATATCGAGAAGAATATGAAAAGTTCAAAGCTCTTTATACTTTACCAAGAAGCGTTGAGGATGATCCAAATACTGCACGGTGCCTCAGAGTCGGCAAGTTTAACATCGATGTAAGTAATCCCAAAGGCCTTACTTCAGATCAAGGCTCAGTGGTATGGCCACCCGTCATAAGTCAGAACATTTTCTAGTAATGCACGAGGCACTGACAGTGCATATGTGAAGAAGCAAAGTGTTATTTCAGCCATGCTGCTTACCCCACCCCCATGAATCTGTAGAAAGTGTCAGAAAATTCCAGATCCCACCCGATGGCTGTACAGGCATTCCCCTGACTTCTCTGGTGCGTAAGAAAGGCATTTATTGCCATGATACCTTGCACAGTTCCCTGTATAACTGGCATGTTATTTTATCTTCATAGCGCCTCTACAAATCAGTGTATGAAAAGAACAAGATGAAAATCCACATTGTGCCTGACATGGTAGAGATGGTTACCGCTAAGGATTCTCAGAAGAAAGTCAGTGAGATTGATTACCGCCTCCACTTCCATGAGTGGATTTGCCACCCTGACTTGCAAGTCAACAGCCATGTCCGGAAAGTCACGGATCAGATCAGCGACGTAAGCCCACTGAGCATGAAGGTCCCCCTCCCTGGCCCCGCACAGCCATCCTGAATGGAAGCAGACTCAGCTGTGTCTTCACCTCAGCCTTCTTCCAGTATCACTTTCCTCTGCTCCCATGGGTCCGTCCCTGGAAGCAGGGCTCTGTGGACCGCTGTTTTCATGGCACCCTCAGCCTGATTGCATGATGCCTTTTGATGTTCATTCCATGAAGTCATCCTGGGTCCAGAAGGTGTCCATGTCTTTGGTGTTTAAGTTACTGTCAATTTTTTTTTTTTTTTCTGATTCTATCTATCTGCTGCAATCCTTTAGATTATATACAAGGATGACCTCAACTGGCTAAAAGGCATTGGTTGCTACATCTGGGACACTCCTGAAATTCTTCATGCCAAACATGCTTATGATCTACGGAATGATGTGAGTTTGCCTGGTATTTTAGTTTAGTTTAGTTTTTTGTTTTTTTTTTAAGTATATTTCCTTTTATATGTAGTCTAAGTCAAAGGAAGAGTTATGGACATTGTCACAGACCAGCTATGTCTTAAGTGGTGTTGAGGATGGCTGAGCTAGAGAAAGATGCTAAGGAGCAGAGAACAATCCTTTCTCAGTAATGCATGTAGTTTTCCTGTTAAGCAATGCAGTCAAGCTGTCCTGTTGTCCTCTTGTGGAGAAGGGACCCGTGGCTCCTCTCTCTACATTTGGACTATTTCAGATATATTGAGCACATAATTCTCATATTAAGAAAATCTGCTAATTGGGACGCCTGGGTGGCTCAGTCAGTTAAGTGTCTGCCAGGTCATGAATCTAGGGTCCTGGGATCGAGTCCTATGTCAGGCTCCTTGCTCATCGGGGAGCCTGCTTTTCCCTCTGCCTGTCGCTCCCCCTGCTTGTGCTCTCTCTCCCTCCCTCCCTCCCCTCTCTCTCTCTTGCTGACAAATAAGTAAAATCTTAAAAAAAAAAAAAAAAAACTTTTTTAAAAACTTAAAAAAAAATCTCCTAATTTGTGAGGTGCTTGTGATGTTATAGACAGGATCTATTTATAAAGAGAGTTTGCCAAGCAAATTAACACTGTAATCAAGATTTCAGTAAAAAAGCTTAAATGAGGGCGCCTGGGTGGCTCAGTTGGTTAAGCGACTGCCTTCGGCTCAGGTCATGATCCCAGGGTCCTGGGATCGAGTCCCACATCGGGCTCCCGGCTCAGCGGGAAGCCTGCTTCTCCCTCTCCCACTCCCCCTGCTTGTGTTCCTGCTCTCGCTGTCTCTATCTCTGTCAAATAAATAAATAAAATCTTAAAAAAAAAAAAAAAAAAAAGCTTAAATGTTCCCAGCCTGCTAGAAGGCTCTGGAAGCTCCGTACGACTATAAGCATTAATTATGCAGATTATCATAAAATTCAAATGCCTCCCTGTCGATTGAATAAGTGCTAATGAAAATAAATGTCATGAGTTAAAAGCAACCAAACCCACTGTGAAAGCAGCAATTTCTCATACAGTGAACCATCTAACACAGGCTTATTTTATTCCTCTCGGCAGATCAAGTACAAATCTCATGCACAGAAGACAAGGAATGACTACAAGTTGGTCACTGATACCCCAGTCTATGTGCAGGCTGTCAAAAGTGGGAAACAACTAAGTGATGTAAGTAATGCGGACAGTAATAAAGACGGGGCCGCCGCTCAAGCAGAAGTGGCCTTTTCTAACTGTGAGACCAGAGTCAGCACCTTAGAAAGTACTTAACGATTCTGCTCTTGTTTCCTAACAACCTGGTGCGTTCAGTCACTTCCCAGGGTGGAGGTATCGGTGGTCTCACTCTATGAAATACTCGGTGTTTTAGAGCTTTTTGCTTTGAAGTTGTGTTTTGTATCCTTGTGTCAAGAGCAACCGTTCTGTCTCGCTGGGGTAGCCTTCGAATAACTTAGAGCTAACTGCGCTAGAAGGAGGGGCGGGCAGGCTCTGAAGGGAGAGATGTGGGTGGAGTCGGGCCTCTACCGCACACCCTCCACGAGGCTCGGGCAGAGCCCCGTCCGTCCTACCCACCGTCAGGTCTGACGCGGAGCGGGCAGAACCCGCGCAAAGGTGCTCTCCCCCCCCCCCCCCAACCCCGCAGGTTAATAAGTAAACGGTAAATCCTACAGGTGGGTTAGGGTGTTAAAACCTATTGTGAGTTCTCTGGGCAAAGGGAAGCAGGCTACTTTTTTTTTTTTAAAGCGAGGCTTGGGTTTCCATTTACTTTGCTGCTTTCCAACAATGCTGCTGCAGTCGAAACCAACCGACTCCTCTCTGCACGCAGGCTGTTTACCACCATGACTACGTCCACAGTGTCCGAGGCAAAGTAGCTCCAACGAGGACAACTGTGGACGTGGAGCGGGCCCTTCATGCATACAAGCTCCAGAGTGAGGTGAGCAGTGCGAACCCAACACAGTGCCCAGCAGAACTCCAAGAGGCAGCCTACAAGGGCCAGGCCAGCGGCTTCTGGGGAGAGCACCTTGGCCTGCGCATTATCTCAGCCTGACCTTGTCCATCGTGAATGCTATTCCGTTCACATGAGTTAAAAAAACAAAGAACCCAAACCGTACATAGTCCGTCTTCCCTCTTGGCTCGCAGGATCATTATACCAAGCAAGCAATGGGCATTTTTATTTTTTTTATTTTTTTATTTTTCTAAAGATTTATTTATTTATTTATTTATTTGAGAGAGAGAGAGAGAGCAGGAGAGGGGGGAGGGTCAGAGGGAGAAACAGACTCCCTGCTGAGCAGGGAGCCCGATGCGGGACTCGATCCCGGGACTCCAGGATCATGATCTGAGCCGAAGGCAGTCGCTTAACCGACTGAGCCATCCAGGCGCCCGCAATGGGCATTTTTAGAGCAGTGTTTACACGATACAATGAAGGAAACCACCCTACTATCGTCTGCCTCAAAAAACTTAAAAACCAAGATGACAAAGACAAGGCATATAATCACAAAAGACTACTAATAATAAGAGAGAGAGCTAGAAATTACTGTTGGAATTCAGAAGAGAATGAAACTGGATTCCACTCACATATTTCAGATTCCTATTCTGTGTTACCTGGTCATTCTACTTTGGTCTCAACCTTTAATGTTAGTCTCCTGTATTGGATGTTAAAAATAATTTGGTTTTAATTTGGTTTTTAATATTTCAAATACTATTCCTACTCCTGGAACTCCTCCAAAAGACAGACTATTTAAAGATTTTATTTATTTATTTGACAGAGGGAGACACAGTGAGAGAGGGAACACAAGCAGGGGGAGTGGGAGAGGGAGAAGCAGGCTTCCTGCTGAGCAGGGAGCCCGATGTGGGGCTCGATCCCAGGACCCTGGGATCATGACCTGAGTTGAAGGCAGACGGCCAACTGACTGAGCCACCCAGGTGCCCCTAGACAGACTATTGAAGGTCACAGTCAGAAACTCCTTTCCCGCCTTGTGCCAGGGATAGGAGTATCCTGACCTCTTCCCAGTGTGACATCAAGACACTGTGTTTATGGGGAGGATGGGATTCCAAAGATGTGTCTTATAATTATGACTCTCTTAGGGATTGGTGATGACATGAATATCATCAGGGGTGGAGTTAATGGCAGAAGTGGCCCTGACTACCTGTTTTCTCTATTTTTCCCATTTTCTTGCTAGATACCATGCAGCTAATTGGGCATATGTTAAAAACATAGAAGAATTATTTCCTATGAGCCCCTTCACTCATCGCTCTCTTTTTCGAAAACAATAGGTTAAGAGTAATCTAATTCATTGCCTGACTCTTAGAACTTACTTAATTTCTTCCTGAAATCAGTTTAGTGAACATAAAAACATGAAGTATCTAATTGAAAACCTAACGTGGGCTGCATGTGACTGGTTTAGCTTAGATCAGTTATTTGACGTAGATGTGATTTACCCACTGTTCCTCATTCCGGCAGGGCCTGTACCGAGGAGCTGGCCGGCGCTCTCTGCCTACTGGATATAGGCTTCCAGGAGACACCCCTCACTTCAAACATGCCAAAGACACCCGATACATGAGCAGTTATGTGAGTGGTCTCCTCCTAAGATGGGGTCTGAAGGGGGGGGGCACTAATATTCATTAATAGCCTCTCTGATGCCCTAGTCACACCCTGAAGGTTCAATGTGATAATGACGGGACTACAGAAGGGGAAACTGTTTCCTGGGGGTGCCGTGGGTTTGCAGTTTGGCAGTGTGCCTGTGTAGCCCAGTGGGTTAGCATAGGACTTTTGTGGGATTGCATCTGCATGAACCTTGGCTCACGGTTCATGGCTGTCATGGTGCCTCTACTTCTGTTGGCATTAGCACTGATGCATCCTGAACTATTCCAAGCCATATACCAGAAATGGAGTTTCATACACGCACTGCTGATGTGTGGCCATAGTATTATCTTTAAGATATAACATCACTGTGTATTCCTTTGGAAAAGAAAGGACTTCTGGCCTAACTGCTGGCCAGGCAGGGGCCAAGACCAGGGGCCCAAAAATATGGTTTCCAAAGCAGAGAGTTGCAGGTTTAATCATCTCACGTGCCATTTTTTTAAATCAGTCTAAAAAGCCATTCATCAGTCTCAAAAGTAGTCTCTCATTTCTTCTTTGCATTTCCTAATTTCCTAGCTCTACTGAGACTAAAAATATAGGTTTTTTCTTGTATTTTTTCATACCTGCCTACAAACAGATTTATCTAGGCAACACTGAATTTTTTCCTTTCTGGACCTGGCTTTATTAGCCAAGAAAATAATTTTCAAGGTTCAGATTATTATTGAAATTTTGTCAGTGACTTTTCCTTATACTTAATCCTGGAGAGTGATTTTTGAATGAAAGCAACAGCTCCTTTCTATTTGAGAAATGTAAAGCTACTCTCTGCTTATCCATCAGTGAACTTATTCTGATTTGGTTTTCCAGTTCAAATACAAAGAAGTTTATGAGCACATCAAGGCAAATGGATACACACTTGGCCCCAAAGACGTTCCATTTGTCCATGTCCGGAGGGTCAACGATGTTACCAGTGAGGTACTGTGAATGTTGATTCTGTGGGGGAAATATTGAGTTTCAAAAGACCATGGCTTTGAAATAAGTCAATCAGATAAAGACAATATGATCATATGTGGAATTTAAGAAGCAAAACAGAGGATCATAGGGGAAGAGAGGAAAAAATAAAACAAGACAAAATCATACAGGGAGACAAACCGTAAGAGACTCTTAATCATAGGAAACAAACAGGGTTGCTGGAGGGGAGGGAGGTTGGCGGATGGGGTAACTGAGTAATGGGCATTAGGGAGGGCATGTGATTTAATGAACACTGGGTATTATATAAGATTGATGAATCACTGAACTCTACCTCTGAAACCAATAATACATTATGTTAATTAGTTGAATTTAAATTAAAAAAATAAAAATTAAAAAGGCCATGGCTTTGTTTGAAATGCATTAAGAGTCTACTGTATCTTAGTTATAAATTTATACATCAGCAAGGAGTAAGAGGGTCCTTTTAGTTACCATTTTGATACTTGTATCGATTGGCAACGTTTTTCTATATTTGGTAATGCCATTGTAGAGTCCTAATTCATAGATTATAATGAAATTAATTCCCTTTTTGACACTTGTATTTAAAAAATCTTTAATAAATTTGCATTTTAGTCTGACTCATGACCCTAGTTTTCTATATAAATGATTGGTTTGTATATCTGATCCGATCCAGTCATCTGATAGAATGTGGAAGTCTTTGTGCTCAAAATTCTTCACCTAAATAAAATAAGCACCATTTTCTCTTTTTTCCTAATCTCAGCCACTTTCTTTAACCTTAATTGCCCCTCTTATGACTCTTTATGTGGAATATTTGATTGTTGATTAGTCAACAGATGCCCTCTTCTTTCTACACTAAATACCTGGAATGGTTTTTCTTCCAATGTAGAGATTGTATCGACAACTGTACCACAAACTGAAAGATAAAATTCACACAACTCCTGACACACCTGAAATCCGCCAAGTCAAGAAGACACAAGAGGCTGTCAGCGAGGTGGGCATTTTCTTAGGAGAGAGGGCAGGCTGTGGAACCCAGGGAGGAATGTCAACCATTTGGTCTCTGATGTGTGTGTTTCTGGGCATTTTTTTAGTTGATCTACAAATCAGACTTCTTCAAGATGCAAGGCCACATGATCTCAATGCCATACACACCCCAAGTGATCCATTGCCGCCACGTGGGAGACATCACCAGTGACGTAAGCATCTCATAGGGGTCTTTCTGAAGGGCTCTTACCAAGAGGCTGTCTGCATTTAAGCCAACCAGGGTCTTCGAACAGTCTTCTGCGCTGAGTACTTCTAAACTGAGTATATAACTTGGAGGGGAAATTGTGTGGAAGCAGGACCCCACATTTCTCCAACTATGGAAATAGTAGTAAGAGGACCACTTGGGAATATAAGATTTGCTGGCCACTATTCTGCATTCAACACTGAATCATTAGCAGCTCTGCCCTCTACACGGCCTCTGTCCTGGGTCCTGTTCATTATCTTCCTCCTGCTCATCCCCACTCCCAGCCCCTTTAACAACTTCCTCCTGCCATTTTTTTTTTTCTCCTTAAATGTTTCTTTATCCTAAAAGACCATTCCATTCAATCTAAGCTTTTCTCCCATCAATACAATAATAACAAAGAGCAGTGTTCTCCTCAGGTCCGGATTGGAGATTAAATTTTAAAACCTCTGATTCATTTGGATGCAAGCAAACTAAGAATAGAGGGTGGGTGTGTTCAACCAAAAAGAAAAGTATTTCAGTATCAAAGTGTCACTGCTCTTATTTGTTCCTGGTTTATATTTACTCATGGCCAGCTGTATTTCTGTTTCTGCCACACAGATTAAATACAAAGCGGACTTGCAGGTCCTCAGGGGAGTGGGCTGCTTCCTGTATGACACTCCCGACATGGTCCGCTCCCGGCATCTGCGCACACTCTGGGTGAGTGCACACCTTCACGACACGTAGCTACGCCCGCACAGCTCCCATACATCCCGTCACCAGCCGCAAGGTGCTGGACAGAAGGAATCTTCGCCTGCCCCTACTTTTAATGGGAAACTTACCACTAACCAACTTGAACCAGTTGTGACCCACTTAAGCTGATCCATGCCTCTGTGAAAGGTGATGAACTCAGTGAAATGATGGTCATCTTTGTTGGGATGGGAAGACATCCAGGGTACATGAAAGGCCTGCTCAAGTCTCAAATGCCAGCACGTGAAAGATAGTGTGTGACCATGGCATGCAACTGCTTAAATGATCAACTAACTTCTACTTCCATTGTGTTTTTAAGTCTAACTACCTGTACACTGATAAGGCAAGGAAGATGCGCGACAAGTACAAAGTGGTGCTTGACACTCCAGAATACAGAAAAGTGCAGGAACTGAAGACACATCTGAGCGAGGTAAGGATGCTGAACCTGTCACTATAAAGTGACTTGTTCCTCCGGTGACTGCATTGAGCAAAAAATCCCCTCTGCCTTCAATTACGGAATGGCTTCCATATCTAAGCAAGTCAGTTTACCTCATTTTGCCTCAGTTTACTTATTTTGTTCCCTTTTGATAAGATGAGGATATTGATACTTGACTACGAAACCGAATTTACTTCAAAACTCCCTCTTCAATCCCTGCTATCAGAAACCCTAATCATAGCAGTGCCATTGGAAAATTCTTTAATGGCTCCCTGCTCTGCTGCCCACTCAACAAAACCTAGACTACTTTGTTTTATTTTCAGTTGGCTCTGAGGCTTTTGATCTATCACAGCTAATTGTGCATAGATCTCATGCTCTCACCTACACTCTTGGTTCCTTTTGACCCCATCTTGTTTAAATGTGTATCCCGTAGTGCCTTGGCTGTAGTAAATGGCCATGTTTGCCAGTGACTCAATGTGCTTTGTACAGGTAAGGGCATTCCACAAATGTAAATGGTCTTTCTTATTATAGGTGAGTTGGCCGTTCTCATTCAACTTCCATTTTGTCTTATGGCCTCATCAGGCTTCACCGAGCTAAGCCACACATTGGCTGTCAGGCCACTTCATTGACTCCCCATTTTCAGTGGTTCTGATGGCTGCTAATTAAGAATCACTTACGCTCTTAGACTTAGAGATGTCCTGGCAAACCAAATATTGCCCTCACTGGGGGATGTGCAGCTTCCTAAACTCCTAGTGAGCTAGAGGCAGAGGATGATTAATTCTTTAGCTTTTACAAATGCTCCATTGAGCCCCTTTGCTTTGCTGAAAGCTTACGTATATTGCTTCAGCCAACACTAGCCCTTAGCCAGGAATACTTATGTTCTTTTGTCTCAGCAAAGTTGTGCTTCTCCACACTGGCTGTGTATCAGAATCACCTGGGAAATATTTCTAGACTACCCATGAGTGGACTCCGACTCCCCAACCTCCCACCAGACTTTCTGATTCTCTGTGTCTGGGCATCTGCATGCTTTTAGCTGCTCCATAATAATTCTAACAGCCAGTGCTGGAAAGCACTGCTTTAAGTATCACATCTGTCCTCCAGCTGCCACATAATAAAACATCAAATGGCAACTTAACATGCTTATTGGTATCTCTAAAATATCTCTATTTCTCTTGGCTGTTTGGATTCAGAATTATCTAAAACTTTAATTTCTCCTTTTCCCAATTCCTATTGGGATTCTGTGTGTCTTGTGCATCAACATTGAGGAAGAAGAATAGCTGCTCTCCAGTAATTCATTTTCTCCCACACTTGCCTCACTGGTAGAATGATGTGAGCTTGATAAAATATTGATCCACTTCTTCTATTTTTTTGAAAGATTTTGAGGAAGATTGGCATTAATTCTTTGAATGTTTGGTAGAATTCACCAGTGAAGTCTTCTGACCTTTTATTTGTTGGGAGGTTTTTAATTATTGATTCAATCTCCTTACTAGTAATTGGTCTGTTCAGATTTTCTGTTTCATCATGATTCAGGGTTGGCATGTTGTATGCTTCCAGGAATTTATCTGTTTCTTCCAGATTGTCCAATTTGTTTAGCACATAATTGTTTATAGTAGTCTCCTTGATACTTTGTATTTCTGTGGTGTCAGTTATAACATCTCTTTTATTCCTGATTTTGAATTCTCTTTTTTTCTTGGTGAGTCTAGCTAAAGGTTTGTCAATTTTGTTTATCTTTTCAAAGGACCAGCTCTTTCATCGACCTTTTATATTTTTAGTTTGTATTTTACTTATTTCGTCCCTGATATTTTTTTCCTTCTTTCCACTAAGTTCCTTGAGTAAAGTTAGGTGGTTTATTTGAGACTTTTCTTGTTTCTTGAGGTAGGCATTGTTACGAACTTTCCCCTTAGAACTGTATCCCATAAGTTTTAGTATGTTACATTGCCATTTGTCTCAAGATTTTTTTTATTTCTCTTTTGATTTCTTCTTTGACCCATTGTTGTTCAGTATCCACATATTTGTGAATTTCCCAATTTTCTTCATGTAATTAATTTCTAGTTTCATCCCATTGTGGTTTGAAAATACGCATGATATGATTTCAATCCTCTTAAATTTACTGAGGTTTGTTTTATGGCCTAACATGCAATCTATCTTGGAAAATGTTCTATGCACTTGAAAAGAATATGTATTCTGTTGCTTTTGGATGGATGTTCTGTAAATATCTGGTCTACTCTATCGTTTAAGGCCAATGTTTCCATATTGATTTCCTGTCTGGATAATCTATACATTGATGTAAGTGGGGTATTAAAGCCCCCGACTATTGTTGTATTGCTATTCTCTGTTTAGGTCTGCTTATATTTGCTTAATATATCTAAATGCTCTTATGTTGGGTGCATAGTTACAAATATTATATCTTTTTGTTAGATTGGACTCTTTATCATTATGTAATGCCCATCTTTGTCTCTTATTAGTCTGTTTTATCTCATAGAAGTATAGCTACTCCACCTTTCTTTTGGTTTCCATTTGCATGGAATATCTTTTTTTATCCTTTCACTTTCAGTCTCTGTGTGTCCTTATATATAACATGAGTCTCTTGTAAGCAGTATATAGATAGGTCTTGTTTTTTTATTTTTTTTTTTTTAAGATTTATTCACCTATTTTAGAGAGAGCAAGCATGAGTGGGAGGGGCAGAGGGAGAAGGAGAAGCTCAAGCAGACTCCATGCCAAGCACAAAGCCTGACAGGGCTTGATACCACCACCCCAAGATCATGACCTGAACTGAAACCAAGAGTCAGACATTTAACCAACTGTGCCACCCAGGTGCCCAGTAGATTTGTTTTTTTAATCCATTCAGCCACTCTGTGTCTTTTGATTGGAGAATTTAGTCCATTTACATTTAGATTAATTATTAATATGTATGTGTTTATTGCCATTTTATTAATTGTTTTCTGGCTGTTATTATAGTCCCTCTCTCTTCCTTTCTTTTGCTCTCTTCCTTTGTGGTTTGATGATTTCTTTTAGTGGTATGCTTATATTTCTTTCTTTTCATCTTTTGTGTATTTCCTGTCAGTTTTTGCTTTATGGTTACCATGAAACAACTTGTAACAACTTGTATTTATAACAGTCTATTTTAAGTTGATAACTTAAGTTTGATCCCATTGTAAAGCTCAACATTACTCCCCCTGCCATGTTTTATGTTTTTAATGTCACATTTTACACGTTTTTTGTCTTGTATATCATAGTGATTTTTACTTCTTTTGTCTTTTAACCTTCATACTGGTGATTAATTCACTACCTTTACCGTATATTTACCTTTCCAGTGAGATTTATTTTTCATATGTATTATTATCACTAATTAGCACCCTTTCTTTTTAGCTTAAAAAAATCTCAACATCTCTTGTAAGGCTGCTTTAATGATGATGAACTCCTTTAGCTTTTGCTTGTCTAGAAAACTCTCTCTCTCCTTCACTTCTGAATGATAATTTGCCAAGTAGAATATTCTTGGTCAGAAGTTTTTTCTTGGGGCACCTGGGTGGCTCAGTCGTTGAGCGTCTGCCTTCAGCTCAGGTCGTGATCCCGGGATCTGGGATCAAGCCCCGCATCGGGCTCTCTGTTCGGCGGGGAGCCTGCTTCTCCCTCTCCTACTCTGCCTTCTTGTGTTCCCTCTCTCACTGTCTCTGTCAAATAAATAAATAAAATCTTTAAAAAAAAAAGAGTTTTTTCTTTCAGCACTTGGAATATGTTTTGCCACTCCCTCTGGTCTGCAGTTGAAAAATCTG
The DNA here is from genome assembly GCF_029215605.1 of Mirounga angustirostris. Classification (NCBI taxonomy): domain Eukaryota; kingdom Metazoa; phylum Chordata; class Mammalia; order Carnivora; family Phocidae; genus Mirounga; species Mirounga angustirostris. The sequence continues at coordinate 117,873,909 of NW_026991711.1, read as the reverse complement.
CTGATACTCTTATTGGGGGAGGGTGCGGCATTCCAGTGTATGTAACAAGTTGTTTTTCTCTTGCTGCTTTTAATAGTTTCTTCTTTAACTTTTGACATTTTAATTATTATGTGTCTTGATGTGGGTTTCTCTGGGTTCCTCTAATTTGGAACTTTCTGGGCTTCCTGGATCTGGATGTCTGTTTTCTTCCCCAACTGAGGGAAATTAATATTTCAGCCATTATTCTTTCAAATAAGATTTCTGTTCCTTTCTCTCTTTTCCTTCTGGAAGCACTGTGATACAAATGTTAGTCTATCTGATGCTGTCCCACAAGTCCCTAAGGCTATTTTCACTTCTTTTTCATTCTTTTCTCTTTTTGCTGCTCTGGTTAGGTGAGCTCCACTGCCTTGTCTTCAAGTTGACTGATCCTTTCTTCTGCTTTAGCTAGTCTGCTATTGAACCCCTCGAGTGTATTTTTCAGTTCAGTTACTGTATTATTCAGTGACTTCCATTTGATACTCTCTTATATTTCTCACTGTGTGTGACATTCTCACTGTGTTCATTCTTCTTTGCATTGGTGAGCATCTTTATGACTGTTAACTTAAACTCTTTATCAAGTAAATGAACTCCATTTTATTAAGGTTTTTTCCTGAGTTTTATCTTGTTCTTTCATTTGGAACATATTCCTGTTTCTTCATTTTGCTTGACTCTCTGTGTTCATTTCTATACAATAAGTGAAACAACCACCCTTCCCAGTCTTGAAGGAATGGCCTCATGTAGGAAGTGAAACTTGTTGTTGAACCCTGTCTCATCTCTTGGTTGTCTCTCAAACCTTTACGCTTGTGCAAGTAGCCCATTCTATTTTTATTAGTGCTCAGTAGTTGAGGATGTGCCAAGACCATGCAGTGTCCCAAAGGGGAGGGTCTCAGCACCTAGATATAGGCTGACTGGAAGCCAAACCCTCAGGCATCAGCTTTTAAATGTATGCAAATACCTATAATCCTAAGAAACTGCAAACATAAACCCTGCTGGCCACCAGAGCCTGGCAATCTGGAGGTGTCCCCTGGCTGGTAGTCATAGAAATCAGGACTCCAGACCATGTATAATTTCTTTTCTGGGTGAAACCAGCAAGCTGGAGCAAGGCAAAGGTAGAGCACCAAACATAGCATCTACAACCTTTGTTCCTTGTTAGCAGCTCTATAGGCCACTAAATATGTGTCATACCTAAAGTCTGTCCCTCATGCCAAAGATCCAGGACAAGCAAAGAGGCCTCCTTCATAGAAAGACTGGAGTATGCTCCAGTCTGCTGTCTGTGCAGTGCCCTTGGGGTGGTAGCTTACCAAGAACTGTCTTTCCAATTTCCATAGTCCTGGGGACCCAGAAATGCAAGCCCCCCCAGGCTACCAGCGCCAGGCAATCAAGGGGTATCCCCAAGTTGGCAGCTGCAAAAATCAGGGACCACATGTGTAAAAAGCTTCCCCCTAGGAGATATTAGCACTCCAAAGCATAGCAGAGGGTAAGAATGAAGATAGTAGATGCCCTCTAAGTTCTCTGAAAAGGATTTTGGTCAGCCCCAAGATGCGTCTTTAATTAGAAGCCTACCCCTCAAGCTGCAGTCATGATGATGAGCTAACAAGCCTCCTTTCCAGAAAGACTAAGCTCCTGGGTCTGTTGTCTCTTGCCGTGCCCTGGGGGTGGTAGCTATTTAAGAACTCTTTCTTCATTGGTTACAGTCCTGTGGGACCCACAAGTGTAAGCCCTATCAGCCACCAGAGCTAGATGATGTAGAGGTGTCTCCTGGCTGCAGTTGCAAAAATCAGACTCCCAGACAAGACTGTGAGCTCCTTTCTGGGTGACCTTTGTTGTAACAGTCGCACGGCACCAGGAACACAAGCTCCCCTGACCTTCAGAGCCAAGTGACCAAGAGGCGTCCTGGAGGTGGCAGCCACAAATATCAGAATGGATGAAATCTTGCCACTTGTGACAACTTGAATGGACCTCAAGGGCATTATGCTAAATGAAATAAGTCAGAGAAAGATAAATATCATATGACCTTTCTTATACGTGGAATCTAAAATACATATATATGGTGGTTGCCAGAGATGGGAAGTAGTGGGTGGGAGAAATTTAGCTTAAATAAACTGAATTTTAAAAAATACTGATCGAAATTACTCTTCTGGATTCAGAAGGTCTTTGGTAGAACCTCTAAATCTGTTTTAATAAGGACTTGGGGTTTTTACAGATCAGGAAAGTTTGGAAAACACTGTTTTAGTAAAAAGTTTGATGGCAAAAGGAAAGTAGAGTTCTTGACTTTTGAATTGTCTTTGAGTTGTGTAGATTCTTGACTTTTATACCTCATAGTACTAGCAAGCAGGGGTGTTGTCCCAGGAAGTATAAACAGGGAGGTGTGGGGGGGATGGGCTAGATGGGTGATGGGTAGTAAAGAGGGCACTTGATGTGATGAGTGCTGGGTGTTTTACGTAAGTGATGAATCACTGGCTTCTACTCCAGAAACCTATATTGCACTCCATGTCAACTAAGATTTAAATTTAAAAAAAATGAAGAAGCATCAACAATGCATACCTAAGTATGGGGGAAATATGATACAAAGAAAATTATAGAAATGTCATGGGAGAGTTGGGTTTTAGTTCCAGATTTGCTTCCAGTTTGCTGTGTGACCTTGTATAATTCACATGTTCAATACCCCAATTTCCTGGGCTAGAGAATTGGAGTAGATGATTCAGGGTCCTTTTGACCGTAAGATCCTATGAGTTTGTTGACTTGCTTTATTTGAAATTTAGCCTGGAAGAAATAGTAAATTTTTATTTAGTTTATCTCTTTTCTTTCAGAAGTAATACAAAAAACAACCCCAAGTAGATGAGCTACATTTTGTTTCAACTCATGCTTGTATATAATTTGTAGTTAAAGAAATAGACATGCTTACAGTTGTGACAGTTGCCTACATATGTATATACATATTATTTCCTATATTTTATCTGTTCAACTGGTATTTATATCTATGATTAGAATTTATTTGCTATCCATTTGTACTTCCTAGTTTGCTTCATTATATTAAGCTCCCTCAACATTTATCAGAGGACTACTGCTTTTCAGATCTTTTATCCAAATACAAGATGATAAAAGAATGATAGAGCTGAGCCCCTGCATTCCATGGGCCCATAATCTGTGAGGAGAAACAAACACCAATATGATGAATGATATCCTATAGGAATAAACAAGACAGTGTGGTCTCTATGAACTTTCCAGGCAGATAAGAGGAGGAAGAACATTCTAAGCAGAAAGGGCAGTATATGAAAATGGCCATGATGAGTTCTTAAAATTGGAAATAGTTTCAAATATTACAGAAGGAGTGTGGGAGAATGTTGGGAAATGAGACTAGAATCATAGGATAAAAGCCAGCTCATGAAGATTCTGGGGTGCTGTCTTAATATTAGACTTGATGAAAAGTCATTGAAGAATTACTTCTGAGCATTAAGATATGATTAGATCTGAGCTTTAAGAAAATCTCCTTCTCAGACTTGTGAAAGATGAAAGGGCCATGTGGAGTGGTCCAATGGAGGACCTAGGAAGGTGTTTTAGGAGCCTTTTGAGGATGTGTAGAGAAGAAATTCTACAAGAGGTCAAACTAGGGCAGCGTCTCTGAGAAAGAAGAAGGTGGATCAGACTTAGACTATTGAAGTCCTCAATCTCAAATAGATGATTGAGTCCTACAAACAGATGAGGTTACCCAAGGAGAATGTATAAGGTGAAAGAAGTCAACTCTGACTCCAGCCAGTGGCAGCCTTTGGGGAAGGGCAGAACCATAGAAGGAAGCTGAGGAATGCCTAGAAAGATAAGCCACTTAGGGGAGAGTGCCAGAATGGGAGGCAGAGAAGAATGTTTTCAGGAATGAAAATGCTAAGCGGTTTCAGTTGCTACAGAGAACCATTCTTGTATTTGGCAGTTGTAAAGTTTTTGGTAGTCTTCGTGAGAGTGACTTCATTGGTGTGGTTGGGTGGAAGCCCAACTGTTGCCTTGAGAAATTAATCAAAAGAGAGAAAAAGAAGAAATACATAGACTGCTTGGCTGTGAAAGGTAGAAACAAGGTCATTGGTAGAGATTGGAAAAGGCTTAGTGACGGAAGGGACTAGACTTTATTTGCAGATGCAGGGAGAAGGCTGGAGAAATGGGAAGGCTGAAGATGTAGAGGGCGAGGGTAGGGAAAGCCTCTGGAAAGGGACAGGTGAGAATAGGACCGAGAACGCAGTAGGAGGCTGGAATCTTGGGCAGGCTACAGAATGTCTGTTATTTTGTTACAAGGGAAAAGGAAAGAGAGAGCTAGGGAGGTAAATAAATTATTGGTTTACTGGGTGGAAACGGAGCCTGTTGCAGCGGGACAGGCCCCGGTTTCTTTATGGAGTAAGCACTAAAGGCACCTCTCAGCAGAGAACATAATGTGTCGATGAAGCGGAAATAATGGTAATGACTGTTTTATGTCCAGCTGGTTTACAGAGCTGCAGGCAAAAAGCAGAAGTCAATCTTCACCTCAGTTCCTGATACTCCTGATCTTTTAAGAGCCAAGAGAGGGCAGAAGCTTCAGAGCCAGGTGAGATTCATAAACAGAGACTCCTAAACCCGCAGCGCTGGCGTCACGGGGGCTGGTAGCGTGTGGCTGCCCACTCCGGCTCCGTAACAGACTCACACTTGGTTGTCCTTGACGCAGCCTCATGGCCCTTAACCTCTAGCCGTTTTCTTTGGGGCCATCATAACTGTGGTTGTGTGGTACATAAACAAGCAATATCATGCCTATTTTTCTAAGTCGTGTGTACAATTTTCGTCATTGGATGAATGGTCTGTGGACCAAACTGCTTGATTCATTCTGTAGGACTTATCTATTGTTCATGACAAATGAAACCACATTTTATGCATTTAGACAAAAATGGGGGGGGGAGGGAATGTGTCGAGGGCTTTGTCAGAATCCTCTCATTCTTCCATCAGCATTCTTTATCACCTGGTTTTAGGTCGGGCCATACTCAACAGTAAGGGTATTAGGTAACTAGTGTATGTATGCATGTTTCCAAATGTGGAACACAGAAACAAATGAGCAGAAATACATATGATAAATGAAAAACCAGGACAACAACAAGTAGACACCATCCTCCCATTGAAGGGTTAGACATGAATGAAAATGACTGAATACTAAATAATAAATGTTTTATCTCTATAACATCTGATCCCTATTTTCTAATCATTTAGTATCTGTATGTTGAACTTGCCACCAAAGAGAGACCCCATCATCACGCTGGAAGCCAGACCAAAGCCTTGAAGCATGCTAAAGACGTAAAGGACCTGGTCAGTGAGGTAAGTCGGGAATTTGGCACCAAGGTGCACTGGGTTAAAGAAAAAAATCTTGGGGTGCCTGAGTGTCTCAGTTGGTTAAGTGGCCAGCTCTTGATTTCAGCTCAGGTCATGATCTCAGGGTCGTGGGATCGAGGCGCGCATCAGGCTCCATACCCTGCGGGGAATGTGCTTAAGATTCTCTCTGTCCCTCTCCCTCTGCCCCTTCCTGCTCACACTCTCTCTCTCGGCATATATATATTATTTAAAAAAAAAAATCTTTCTGGGGCGCCTGGGTGGCTCAGTTGTTAAGCGTCTGCCTTCGGCTCGGGTCATGATCCCAGGGTCCTGGCATCGAGCCCCACGTCGGGCTCCCTGCTCTGCGGGAAGCCTGCTTCTCCCTCTCCCACTCCCCCTGCTTATGTTCCCTCTCTCGCTGTGTCTCTCTCTGTCAAATAAATAAATAAAATCTTTCCTTAGGGGCACCTGGGTGGCTCAGTCGTTAGGCGTCTGCCTTTGGCTCAGGTCATGATCCCAGGGTCCTGGGATCGAGCCCCACGTCGGGATCCCTGCTCATCAGGAAGCCTGTTTCTCCCTCTCCCACTCCCCCTGCTTGTGTTCCCTCTCTCGCTGTGTCTCTCTCTGTCAAATATATAAATAAAATCTTGAAAAAAAAAAATCTTAAAACCTTCCCTTGCTGCCTCTGATCAGAGAGCTCATTTCTGTAATTATGCTCAGCAGCATCCAAACACAAAAGGTAAAGCTATTCTCTTATCAAGCCTGATACATCATGTCCCTAGGCTGGATCTGTGACATGGTTGTGAATTCGGAAGGATGGAAACATTTGAACTTAAGTTTGTCTCTTTTTTCCTATCTTTATTTCTTAGAAAAAGTACAAGATTCAATATGAAAAAATGAAGGACAAGTACACCCCCGTTCCGGACACGCCAATCCTCCTCAGAGCCAAGAAGGCTTACTGGAATGCCAGTGATGTATGCATCCTTTTCTTCTTTCTTCTGTTGTGATGCGACAGCTGAGGTTGTGGTAACTAAGACACAGAAGATAGTACAGTGCTCTATAGTTCAAAGCCCTGGTCCACAACGTGGATCACGGGCAAAACAACCCTGAAACAACAGACGGCACAAACGGTATCAGGCACAGTAACTAAGAACAACGCTGGCAGATGCTGAACGCCTGTGGTTTTCCTCGTTGTTGTTCTTCACAAAACTATGACCCTTTCTTATAATTCTTTGGCAGCATTTGCTAGGGATACTTGACAACTAGTTGTCACTTATCCATAAAGTCATGGTCTTGGAGTCAGCCAAACATGGTTCCAAATCCTGTTGCTGTCACTTGCCTGCTATATGACTCTATATAATTTCTTTAATTTCTCTAAGACTCTGTTTTCTGGTATGTAGAATAAGGATAAGAATTGTGATAATGAAGTTAGACAAAATGAGATAATATATATAACATTCCTGGCACGGTGCTGGGCTCTTAGTTAACATGCAGAAAATGTTTTTTCCCTTTCTTCTCTTGACCATCTCAATCATGAGAATGACACATTTGTTAGAATTAGGAGGGACAGTCTTTCATTTCTCATACCACTTGATCAAGGACACAACTGGCTTTTAGTGGTAATGAGATTACCTGTTAATAAAGATATGAAATTAACTCAGGGTAGATAACCAGTTCTTACCGGGTTCATTTCTCAGAGCCCACCTGCAGGTGCATTGCACCCATTACCAGAACCAGAATCCCTGGAGGACTGGGCATACTGGGACTTAAACTCAGCCCAAAGCTGCAGCAACCCCATGACCCCTCAATTTAAGAATATTGCTCTAGGATTTCAGGGCATCATAAAGTCATTACGGTGATCTCTAAACAGAAATGTGAAAGGGCACAACAAAACTGAAACAGTATCTTAGTTCCATAAGTTTGTCAGCAATTTTCATTTGGAGCTGAAAGGAGTCTGCTACTTGGATGAGGACCTTGTCCCCTGATCCTATGAGATATCATAGGACCCACACCTGGTGTATAGAGATCCAATGGTCTGCCAAAAGTGGGCTGAGCACAGAGAGCCAGCATCTCCTGAAACATTCAAGGTAGTTGGCATGCTCTTCACTAAATGTAAAATGCCCATGAGTGCTGCTCAGCGCTACAGCGTACCGACATACCAGGCACTGGTTCTACGCTCTCAGGGTCCAGGGCCAGGCCATTTTGCTTAAAATACAAGCTGAGGGGCGCCTGGGTGGCTCAGTTGTTTAAGCGACTGCCTTCGGCTCAGGTCATGATCCTGGAGTCCCTGGATCGAGTCCCGCATCGAGCTCCCTGCTCGGCAGGGGATCTGCTTCTCCCTCTGACCCTCCCCCCTCTCATGTGCTCTCTCTCATTCTCTCTCTCTCAAATAAATAAATAAAATCTTTAAAAAAAAAAATACAAGCTGAGAAAGTTGTATACTACCCTCAAAATCTATCCCCTAGGATATTTTTAGTCTTCTAAACAAACTTCTTATTTTAAGTAGTTTTAGATTTACAGAAAAGTTACAAAGCTAGGACAGAGATACATATGCATATGTATACATACATATACATACATATACATACATATGCATATGTATACATACATATACAAACATATACATAACACCCTACATCCTTTTCCCCCTATTGTTAGTGCCTTACATTACCACGGTACATTTGTCACAATGAGTGAATCCATATTGATGCATCATTATTAAACTCTATTCAGATTTCATTAGTTTTCTCCCAGTGTCATTCTCTTCCTGGATGTGAAAATGAGCTTTTTAATCTCTCATAAATTTATTCATGGGAAAACCTAAGAGAGAAGACTCAAGAGAGTTCGAGCTTAAAAGAACTCAATCATTTAACTTGGTGGTTTTTCACAATCTATGTGCTTTTTCTCTTTCTAGCTACGTTACAAAGAAACATTTCAAAAGACCAAAGGAAAATACCACACTGTGAAAGATGCTCTGGACATTGTTTATCATCGTAAAGTCACAGATGACATTAGTAAAGTATGTCCCTAGATATTTCTACTTTGTTGGGCTTAATAACCTACCATCTTTTTTTTTTTTTTTTTTAAGTATTTTCCCTTTCTTAAAACTCTCTAGAGAAATGTAGACTTTTTTACATTAAAGTTGGGTAAGACTTATAGCTGTCTTTGTGTTTTTACCACAGGTGAAATACAAGGAGAACTACATGAGTCAGTTGGGAATCTGGTTGTCCATTCCTGATCGCCCAGAGCATTTCCACCATCGGGCAGTTACTGATGCAGTCAGTGATGTGAGTCTCGAAACTTTCTGTTTTTACATATGAATTCATATTCCCATGTGACTTATGAAATCAAACACTGCATAAAAACTGATGAAACAGTCAGATTTTAGATCTTCTGTATGGATGTTTAAATCCTAGAACTCACTGCTACATAACTGAGCTTTAACTTGAGAAAGAGAAAGATATATTCAAATTTATAAACTTAATTTTTCTTCTAAATGTATGATATCATATTACAGGACTGGAAGTAATATACTTCATCTAGGAAATAGACTTGTTTTGATCATTTGAAGAGACAACTTCATGAAGCAATGAAGACACATAATAATGCTCATTTTAGAAATTTCAGCTCTCTGTATGAAAATATAGCTGCTGAGCTCATATGCTTTCTAGGAAAATATGCCTGTTAAATTTGAATTGCTTTAATTAGTATTAAAAATTAAAATTTCCATATATAATAAAACAATACACCATAAAATGAGCAGAAATCAGTATTACTGGAAACTTAAATAATTGTTTTAATACTTTAGTATTCTTTATACTTCAGCAGTCAGAGCTTCTATTTGTTCTACTTGTATTGATCCTAGCCTACTACTATTTGGAGATAGGTTCTTAAAATTCTTTGATGATATTCTTCTCCCAGGTAAAATATAAAGAAGATTTGACCTCGCTTAAGGGCATTGGTTGCTATGCCTATGATACCCCTGACTTCACTCTGGCTGAAAAGAACAAGACTCTCTACAGCAAGGTATGTCTACTCAAGGATAAGAACCACCTGCATTTAACATATTCCAGTGCACACAGAGAGAATCAGTACTGAAGAAATAGCTTTTCATATGTCTCTCTCTATCCTTGCTTCTAGTCCCTGTAGTTGGAGTACATACTGAATGGTTCACTCTACTTAGAAAGTTTCTTAGTATTGGCCTCACTGACTATAGTCATCATTGATTTATATCATTTATTTGAATTTGATGAAAAGTCATTTTAGTATAACTCCTCATGGTTCTTCCCGAATTTCCTTCCTATTACTATGTCTCTGGGTGACTAACTTTGTTAGAGTTGATATGGTAGCAAATACAAAGTGGGATTAATCCACAAACTTGATGTGTGGTAAATAACTTTGTTTTTATGGCCTCGTTTTCCTATTTTCAAAATAAAGTAGTTGGGTTAGCTTCCTTTGAGTTCCAAAATAGGAGTCAACAAATTTTTCTGAAAAGTGCCAGATAGTAAATATTTTAGACTTTGTGGACCACATTCATTCTGTCACATAGTCTTTTTATACTCCCCTAAAATTGTTAAAAAACATTCTTAGTTCATGGGGTCATTTCAAAACAGCTGGTGGTTTAGATGTGAGCTCACCTCTGCATTAAAATATTATGATTATCTAATTATTGGAAAATTATTTCAAAGTAATGGGTTAAAAATGCCTTCAAGTTCATATAAAATAAAATAAAATAATAACTCTTAACATATAGAAACAAAGAAGGAACTGATTTGTGTTTTCGCCTAATATGGAAGATAGATCGAGTTGATATCTGTTCAATAAAGTATGAGTTGTGGGGCTAGTTTTCAGGTATCCATGTGGGTATACACTTCATTGCCTTAGGAGGCAAAGTGTTCAATAATTACTTGTTAACTTCCATGAATAAATTAGCTCAATTGTGTGAAAGGATAAATGACATGTCTCATTCTTAAGGTAATCACAGCCTGCTATCAAGTAACCGTGTTCTCTTTTCTCTAGTATAAGTATAAAGAGGTATTTGAAAGGACGAAGTCAGATTTCAAGTATGTTGCAGATTGTCCAATCAATAAGCATTTCAAGTACGCAACTCAGTTGATGAATGAGGTACGTATGACTTGATCCAGTTAAGCCTATTCAGTTCCCTTAAGAAGTCTATAGAGTTATTTGATTAAAACCCAATACATAAAATGACAGGAAGGTCAGTTTAAATGTTGATTCAAGATAAAGATTTGGAAAGACTCTTATAAGGTCACCATCTGATGGGCTCTCCCAAAAGCAGAGTGAAGAGACTGTCCAGTGAATAACGAAGTGAAGGGACTGTCCAGAGTGGTGTGAGGGCCTCACCACCATCATTGCCTCTGTTTGCACGAGCATAGGGCAGCACAGCCTTTTGGGTGACAAGAGTAAGGAGATCAAGGATTTTGTTGACTATCAGCTGAACTCCCTTAAACATGATATTGTGTAGGGTTGGGAGACCCAGAAGCTCAAGGTTAATTTGGCATCCCTTACCAGGGCACAGAAATGGCGGTGGTTGAAAGAGCCACCCCTAAGGGGATAGTTGTGATTCATGCATTCAGATGTATTGCCACTGTTACTCATACATTGGTGCAGAGAAGTATCCATTTGCACCCAAAATATTCCTTTATAGTCTACCCAGTCTTTCCTGGAACTGCTGTTGCAATAATTTAAATTCAGCTTAAAATGGCCGAAATGAGCAAGCTGTGAATTAACTTACATTTGGATGGTTTTATATTTAATTTTCCATCTTTGGATTTTCCATGGATTTATGTAAATCAAAAAACAATGTTAGAAAATTAGTAAAATGTATCTAAAAATGAAAATGTGGCCAATGGTATGTTTTTTTCAATATATGATTTTTTTTGTTTTTGTTTTGTTATTTTTAAATTTGATTTAGTTCATTTTCAGTAGATTTCCATGCAGGATGACTGAAGAATTACAGTCAGAAGCTTCCTAGGAAGACAGTCTTGATAAATTTTGTTACTGTTTTTATAATTTGGAAAGGATTTTCAGGGTCTCTTTTATAATCAAATTTACTACCATGAGAAGACTGGTAGAATTTGCCCATGAATATACTTTTTGATTCTCACAGCCTTAGACAGTAAACCTGTAGCTCATCAGTACCTTATTTACAATGCCATAAAATCTAACATTGCTAATGGCATCGTATTTAAAGATGGAAGATGTTTAAGCACAAGGTAGTCCAATTTTGGTGTCATCAGTCAGATCTATCCCAAGCCCTAGCCTTCTCCAGGTGATCTTCAATTGACTCTCTTTACCTCCATGTTTTTACTATTCTGGATGCTTTGGAAGCCCACCTTTAGAAATGACCTATTTCTGGCTCTTTGGGGTGTTTATCTTGGGACATTTCTGTGTAGCCTTGAAGTTGTACTCTTGCTATAATTTGATATGATGTTTGAGCAGAAAAAATACAGAGCTGATTATGAGCAGCGGAAAGATAAATATCACCTGGTAGTCGATGAGCCTAGACATCTGCTGGCTAAGATCGCAGGCGACCAGATCAGTCAGGTACTGTGATGGGGCTGGCTGGACAGCCCAGGCAGGACTGTGCTCCAGATTTCTCATGAGATGTTGTTCCGTCTGCTGCAAGGATGTCATAGGTTCTGCCTATGATATTGGGATGTTCTGTTTCAAAGTATCTGTCTAGCCACCCAAAGAGCCCATGAGCTCTTTGAGTGTGCCAGTCCATGCTCTGTGTCCTCACATGCGCTGTGGTGAAGATAAAAAGAAAAGTTGCTCCTCCCACCCTTTGATTCTTCTGGAGGATCTAACTGTGAACTGCAAATTGAGTCACAAAAGTGAAAACAAAGACACAAATTAATGGAAGGAAAGAAGACAGAACTCCTTAGTGTATTTTTCTACTCCAATGATGTCTTCTTTCCTGTAAGGCGGTGTTGGTGGACTAGCTCTATGATTCCCCATTCACAAGGATTATAGATGCTCAACTGCAAGTATTGCAGTCATTCTGCTTTGCACTATAATGTATTTAGTGTCTTCACCCACATGTATATTTGAGTACATAAAGTGTGTGTGCCTACATCTCTTCACTCAGAAGTGATTGGGATATAGAGCCGTGTTCTCTTCTGTCTTCCTAAGTCTCTTCTGTGCTTCACTGCTCTTTGCATGAACAGAGAAAATATAAATCTAGTGCCAAGATGCTTCTGAAACAAGGATGTAATGAAATTCTGCGTCCAGATATGTTGACTGCCCTCTACAACACACACATGTGGAGCCAGGTAATGTCTGATTCGATGTGAAGAAGAGATTGAGAAGGTTTGAGGGCATTCACTTTTATGCTTTCCTTGATTTCCTTCCCCTGCTCCCTGCCCAGACTGGTTTCATGTGATAAAGCTGCATAAGTATTCATTCCTTATAAATGACCTCTGCCTGTGGCCATGTGTGACCGTGCAACAGCCATCATCCATACGTCATCTAGTATCTCCTAGTAAGAGTAACTGAGTAGAGTTACTTATCTAGTAGAGTAACTGAGACTTTATTTCCAAACTGGTATAACATTGATTTCAATTTTTTTTAATATTTGCCCCAAAGAAATGGATTCCTTAGGGATTGAGGATATTAAGTAGATTCAGTGGCATCTAAGATATCTGAATAATGTTTTCATCTACTATCTGTTGCTCAATGATCACTACAAGTGTACCATTTGGGAGAGATGAGAGTCACGGTGCAGCTCCTTGAATATTGTACATATTTATGGCCCCTCTTGAGTTTGATGCTAATTTCCTAGGTTATTTCCAGCATATCTGTCCTCATACACACTGTTGGCAATGTTGCTGGTGACATTGTCCTTCTACAAGGTCAATTGAAGTTCATGCCACCACTTTTGCATCACATGCTGGAAGGTACATTTGAAGCAGCAAAAAAAAAACAAAACCAAAAAACCCAGTGATAATTTCTTTTTTTTTTTAATGCCGTTGTTCCCGCATGAAAAAAGTTTTTAATCAATATTTTATATTAGAAACTCATTTCATCACTTTAGCTTGACACCAAATCAACACGTGAAATGAGGGGGATGAGGTCTCCATAAGAACATCTTGTTTGGGCGCCTGGGTGGCTCAGTTGGTTAAGCGACTGCCTTCGGCTCAGGTCATGATCCTGGAGTCCCGGGATCGAGTTCCGCATCGAGTCCCGCATCGGGCTCCCTGCTCGGCAGGGAGTCTGCTTCTCCCTCTGGCCCTCCCCCCTCTCATGCTCTCTCTATCTCATTCTCTCTCTCAAATAAATAAATAAAATCTTTAAAAAAAAAAAAAAAAGAACATCTTGTTTGCCTGAACTTGTTCCTTTGTCCTAATATGATCATCAAATAATCATGCATGGAATTTTGTTGTGCTCTCTGTATCTGTACCACTTTAAACAGCTTGTATGCATGAAAAAAACTCATGACTTGGAAATTACAAAAGTGAATATCTTTTTAAAAATGATAAGTTCTTTAAACTGTGTATACTCATTTTTTATTGTGTATCTGTTTCATCTTTGACATGGATACATACCTTAAGACATTATACATATTTGATGCATCATATTTTAAGTGAATCATTACCTGTCAGAGTCCAGAGAACAAGGATCCAGTCCTGACTCTGGGATTCATTCTATATGTGTCCCTTAGTTCAATTTTTTAAACCTCTCTGGGCCTGAGCTTCTAATGTCTAAAAATACGGAAAATATCATTTATTATTATTATTTGCCCACTCCATTACACTATTGCTATCAAATACAGTTTTATATTAAACATTTGTTAGGATTAAAAGAGAAAGTATGACACCATGTCCCACATTCCCCACATGTGTGGCTTATCTATGAATCCTGCTATTTGCTGTGGGACTCTTTTGAGGAAAACTAGCTTCCTTAAAGCCCTCTATTCTACTTCAAGTTAACTTGTTCGTCTCTTCTACAATTTAGATCAAGTACAGGAAAAATTATGAAAAATCAAAGGACAAATTTACCTCAATCGTGGATACTCCAGAACACCTGCGTACTACGAAAGTCAACAAACAAATTAGTGATGTAAGTGCAAGAAACACTGAATGGATTCTCAGACTCGGGGAGCATTTGCAAATGTGGAGGGACATTTTTGATTGTCACAATGTCTGGAAGATTCTGCTGTTTTGTGGGAGGGAGGCAGGGATGTCAGATGTCCTGCTATGCTCACAATTCTTCTTTTACGATAAAGAATTATTCCAACTAAACTGGCAATTTAGAGGCAATGGAGTTTTAGCAGAAAGCATGAAAGTGCCTGTTGATTTTATAGAATTCTCTTTCCTTTATATACACTCAAAAACACAAAAAACTTTGCATTTATATTATTTCCACTACATTATATTGTAAACTGAGATGCACAATATTGTTTCCTTCTGCTTTTACTTCTCCTTCAGATACTTTATAAGTTGGAATACAACAAGGCCAAGCCCAGAGGCTACACGACAATCCATGACACACCCATGTTGCTGCATGTCCAAAAGGTCAAAGATGAAGTCAGTGATGTAAGTACCAGAATGTTTGCAGCCCCTCTCATCTTGGGTTCTTTCTAACATGATATAATGAACCCTGGTCCAGTTATCTATTCCTGTGTAGCAATCACCCTAAAACTTAGTGGCTTGAAAACAAAATCACCTTTTTTTTTGCTGGTGATTCTGCAAACTGACTGGGCACAGCTGAGCAGATCCTCTCTGCTATGTGCCATGAAAAATGTTAAATACATCCAGTGCACTGTTTATGAAGGCAGGAATGTATAAAACATTTTAAAAATATTTTTTCATATTTTTTATGTTAAAATAAGTTTCGGCACTTCAAACATGAACATTACTTGTTCATAAACCTCTATCAGATAGATCTTTTCTCTAAAGCAGCCCATTCCCTCTCACTGTAGAAAAATGAAGCATTTCTGTATCCATTCCTCCAAACTTTCTGATTATAACAATAACCAGAGATATTGATGAAAAATATGGACTTCTAGGCCTTTTCCCTAAAAACACTGATTTACTAGGTCCATGGCAAAGTGCAGACAACTGTGATTTGTATGATGAGACTATGGGGCTTCCTTAGAACAGTTTTACTTTCAGACTTAACCACATTAAAACCTAAAATCCTCAGGGCGCCTGGGTGGCTCAGTCGTTTGAGTGTCCGATTCTTGGTTTCAGCCAGGTCATGATCTCATGGGACAAGGGATTGAGCCCCTCAGAGGGCTCCACGTTCAGCGGGAAGTCTGCTTGAAGATTCTCTCCTTCTGCCCCTCCTTCTACTTTCTCCCTCCCTCTCTCTGTCAAATAAATAAATAAATCTTAAAAACAAAAAAACGAATATACTCTGCAATAAGTAGTAAGAAGGCCCCGACGATGTCCCAGGGCCTGTATTTAAGAGTAGCAGAAGTGGGTGGAGCTAGAATTGCCAGGCCCAGGATGGGTTGGGTTGAGCCCACAGAAGCTAAGCCTTCCCCATCCCTCTCCCTCCCATCCAAACCCACACATGCCCCAACTTGCTAGATTTGGCTCTAGCAATGAGGGTAATGGATGGCATCCATCAATTCTTTCATTTGTCACATACTTATTGGTACACAACCTTCGCTCTCAAGGGGTTCATCTTAATGGAAGAATAGATAAGCACATAATTACAACATGATATGAGAACAGCCAGAACTGTGGGGGCACAGACGAAAGGCAAGACCAACACCATCGGGGTGAGCTAGTGAGGGAAAGTTTCTCTTCCATCAGCAGTTTTCAAGATGTTCTGAACTCAGTATTTTCTGAGTTGGGGAAGGAAAAAGACACATGGCCCTTTCAGCCAAGCTCAGGGGACATAAATCCTATGGTGCTACTGGTGACCATACTCAGTTCCGGGGAGCTAGTTTTAAGATCTGAGATTTTTTCTTCACAACGGGTTTATTCTGTCTTAAGAAGCATTATGTACTATAGTCATGGTTTTAATTTCTTGCTTTTTTAATGCTTGGTAGGCCACTATAAAAATTAACCTTGTCTCACTGTGTTTCCTCCCATAGCTGAAATACAAAGAAGTTTACCAAAGAAATAAGTCCAACTGCACCATTGTGCCAGACTCTGTTCATATCAAAGCAGCCAAGGATGCCTACAAAGTCAACACCAACGTAAGTTCCAGAAACTTTCCCAAGGCTAATGGGGGATTTAGCTTCTGCAGGACACGTGATCTCCTTTTACATCTCTTCAGGTGATTGAGCGCTCATGAGTCTGGATCAAGAGCCCCAGCAGCATGACTGCTGATGCTGGAATCTAAATTCTGTCTTTGGTTCTCACAGAGGAGAGTGGGGAAGAGCCAGGGTGACAAACCACATGACACCGGTGTTGTACCCACTCAGGCTCCCTGCCAGGTGGCTGAGAAACAGGAGATTTAGTTCTGGAATGAAGGTTGCATGTTGGAAAGTGTCTCAGCATCTTTCATTCCCTCTACCCTCTATATCTTCCTCTTGCCCGGCTCTAGAACCTGCTTCTTCTGGAAAACACACACACGCACGCACGCACGCAAGCACATTTTAGTCACTTGAGGCTGTCAGAAGTTAGCCCATGTCTTTGTCCTGCTCAGATCTCCCTGCGGACTCTTTTAGTGTGTGTGTGTGTGTGTGTGTGTGTGTGTGGTGGGACATCTTAAAGCCTCAACCACAGAAATATTTTTGTGCATTTTGATGAGTATTAACTTCTAAAAAATATATAAATGGTTACATAACGAAACCATTATAATCCAATGAATGCCCACTAGTGCCAGAGAGAACATATATTACTCAGGGTCAGCAAATACCCTTCGGGGCAGGCAGGCAGCTTACAGGTGTCCCGAGGATGGATTGAGGGCTGGGTAGGTAGCAGGATGGGTGTGTGAAAAAGCAAATGCAGTAAAATGTACAATGTAGAGTCTAGGCAGTGGATGTACGGGTATTCTCTAGGATTCTTGCAGCTCTGTTGTATGTTTGAAAAATTTAACAATAATGGGTAGAAACCCATGGCATCAAAAGCAAACCTCATGAAAAACTCCTCAAAAGTATGCAGAGTTGATTATGTGCAAATTATACCTTGACAAAACAGAGAATAAGAGTGAGGAAAGAAAAGTGCCTGCTACTGAGGGCTCTTCCAAGGACACACATTAAGCTATGTGTGGTCCTGTGCCTCAGATTTGGCCCCAGGCAGCCAAATGGCCAGCTCTGGGGAAGGTCTAGCAAGTGTGCGAGCCTCTCTGGAGCCATTCTCTTCCGGTTTGAGTCCCAGCTCCGTCATTTCCGTCATTTCTGTCATTTCCATCATTTACGAGCTGCCTCCCCTTGGGCAGTTTGTTTAACCCTCTGGTTGGTTCCTCAGTTGTCAATTTCATGCAGCTGTTGCAAAGATTAAATGAGGTAGTAGTTACAAAGCACGAAGAAAAGTGTCTGGCATGAAATAAATACTGTAAGTTTAATCATTTAAGAAAGATTAAGCCTGAGGTTAGCTAGAAATTAAAAGCCCTTGACTGCGAAGATGATAAAGCTGCACTGACAGAGTTAAAGGGACTGTAGAATTATTTCACCTGGAGGCCTATACAATTTTTAGCCCCTATTTTGAGACCAAACGGTCCCACGAGATGACCTCTTCAGTGGCTGACTAGTGGCATAAATTGTACAGAAATGTTAACTGGGGCTCTCACTTGCATCAAGAACCATGATTTGTTGTATGTTGAGGAGCATGATGGGTCCCTCTGTGCCACGCGTGGTTATGAATTCAGCCCACTGAACGAATTGACCTATTTTCGTCTTCTTACAAACAGCTGGACTACAAGAAGCAGTATGAAGCCAACAAAGCCCACTGGAGGTGGACCCCCGACCGACCGGACTTCATCCAGGCGGCCAAGTCATCCCTGCAGCAGAGCGATGTAAGAGGGGACAGTCGGGCTCTCTGACATGCCTGAGAAGCATGAATAATTACTCATAATAACCGCTGTCGTGGGTGTCAGCCTAGCTCACTCGAGATCCCAGAAGGATGGGGGGTGGTGTGAGGGGTGGGAGGCAAGCGCAGGAAGCAGACCTGCCTTGGAGCCTGGTCTCCCACAGCTGGGCACCAGCACTAGGGTGCAGAGTCCTGGGTGAGGCTGGGGAGGAACTGGGGGTGAGCAGGCAGGGAGGGCTTGGTCCTGGCCGCGGGGCTAGAGAGGGGGAGCCTAGCAGGCAGTGAGGGGCCAGGAAGCCTCTGCCTCCATTTTGGTGGCAAGTCCTCATAGTACCCTTAAAAGGAGGATTCCTTACAGATTATAGTAAATGCCGGCTTCTTCCTCTGCCCTTCTTCTGTTTCAGTTTGAGTATAAGCTGGACCGAGAGTTCCTCAGAGGTTGCAAGCTTTCTGTCACTGATGATAAAGACATGGTGCTGGCCCTGAGGAATTCTTTAATAGAAAGTGACGTAAGTATCTAGTGCCTTCTGTGACACCTAACCTGGCTCAGGGCCGTTCTCTGGGGCACAGTCCCCAGCGACACCAGGGAAGGACGGAGGAGGCTGCTGGGTCCTGAAACATGACCCTGTCCCCAGTGAATGCCAGTGACGTGGCAGAGCAGGGCGACAGGCAGGGGAAGCTATAAAATCCAGGTGACCATTCTTGATATATACTGCACCGCAAGATCATTCACGCAGCGAGAATTGGGAACTGAAGTTCTGGCTGGATTCTATGAGGAAATATGCATTTTTGTGTGATCATATTCTTCCTATGTTTCCTCATCTGTAAAGGAGAAATAATAATGCCTCCCAGGATTCAGGAGTGGGTCAAATGACATGTTTGAAAGTCCTTTGAACTAAGGCTAGGTGTATAAAGATTCATCATGAGATCCATTTTGATCATTAGTAAAGCCTCAACTTGCAAGAGAGAAAGAAAATCTCTTTCGGCTATTTCCCAAGATTTCCCAACATCAGACCTTTTATTGAGTTTAATGTTACTGTGTCAGTGATTCTGTTTTCCCAGCTCCATCTAGTGATTCGGGGACTGCATAAATAATACCGGCTACCCAGAGGAGCTAAAGAAATATTTTTTTCACCCCTGCAGCTGAAATACAAAGAGAAACACGTCAAGGAAAGAGGAACCTGCCATGCTGTGCCTGACACTCCGCAGATCCTCCTGGCAAAGACAGTCAGCCAGCTGGTGTCTGAGGTAATCCTCCAGCGACATATGCTCTGCTCCCGTCTTGGACTAATGCCCCAGGCAGACACTCTTAACAAGCTCTCTGTGGCTTCCCGCAGAACAAGTACAAGGACTACGTCAAGAAGCACTTGGCCCAGGGCTCGTACACAACACTGCCAGAGACCAGGGACACCATCCATGTCAAGGAAGTGACCAAGAATGTCAGTGATGTAAGTGACCAGCCCCAGGACTCTTGGTGGCAGCACCACCACTCGACCTTAGGATCCCGGGCAATCCGGGGCGAGCTGCCTTTTTGCTTATAACTGCTTTCCTGTACGTCGCTTCACCCTTAACCATCATCAGTGCCTGTGTGTGAATTTTCAATTCTGCTTTAAGGGAGGACTCCATATTTAGTAGGTTTCCTATTATGGCAACTATGGTAAATGGGCATTTTGCCACAGGACATGTTATCTGCGCTATAAGATGTCAGGAACCTAGCGTTAATAAAAGGGGGAAGCATTGCTGATTAAGAATGGCCTCTCCTATCATTAAACTGCTGAACAATTTTAGAGAAGTAAAATCTCTACTTTTTTTCTCAGTAATCCCTGCCCGCTTTGTCCTTATCAATAATGCTTTAATAATCTCGCTATTGTATTTTTATGAGCCCTATATGGTTCCATATGTTTTTAAAAGCTAGAGTTTAATTTGCTTGTAGTCAGTTCTCCCAGGATTGCCATGTGTTACAAGTGTTGGGTTCCAGGACGGAAAGGACAAGGAAGAGCTAGACTATGGATCAGAGATCCAGGTTCCAGCCTGATGCCAGAATGGGGAGCCATGGATTTTCCTGGAGATCTCCTAGTTCTTCAAGTAAATCAGTTCTTTTCCCTGATTCCTCTGCTCACATAAGTAATTCTGGCTCTATTTAGACAAATTACAAAAAGAAGTTCGTCAAGGAGAAAGGGAAATCCAACTATTCCATCATGCTGGAGCCCCCGGAGGTGAAGCATGCTATGGAAGTGGCCAAGAAGCAGAGTAATGTAAGTTCCCCCTGTTCACACTCTCAGGGGGCCCGCTGAGCCAGTGGATCCCAAATTGGTGCATATTGGTGCAAATTGGGCTGGTTTCATTGAGTGGTATTCCTAATTTCCCTATCTGGTAGTTTAAAAAATAGGGTAATTTAAAAAATCAGTTTGGTTTTAATAAAACGGTTGCTTGTGCTTGATGAGGACTTTTTCAAAGACAGCATATCTCCCACGTGAGTAAACATTTTTTTCTCTCCAAATAAAGGTCGCATATAAAAAAGATGCCAAAGAAAACCTGCATTACACCACGGTGGCTGATCGGCCAGACATCAAGAAGGCCACGCAGGCGGCCAAACAGGCCAGTGAGGTAAGAATGTGGTGAAAATGTATCTGCTCCCCAGAGGTCACAGCCACCAAGTAGTACAAGGCACCCACCTCTTAGAATGTATTGTCCATTTTGGTTTTCTTTGATTCAGGTGGAGTACAGAGCCAAACACCGCAAGGAAGGCAGTCATGGGTTAAGCATGCTTGGTCGCCCAGACATTGAAATGGCCAAGAAGGCAGCCAGGCTGAGCAGCCAGGTAATACAGATGGGCGAGTGGCATCTCTCATGTGAAAAACCTTGCAGGAAGACGTGATTCCCAGCACGGAAATGCAGGAGTAGCAACAAAAGAGATCCTGGGTCTTTGATAGCGCTGCTGAGCTTTGAAAAGTTAGATCGTAAAAGTCTGCCAAGGACCTTGTCTCTTGTTTCTCTCTAATATCTCCAGGCCTTTCTCATTCTCTACTTTTCCATTTATGGGTGTATGTCTAGATGTTTGTGTGCTTAACAGTCTTCATGGAACAAAAACATCAGCCTGTGAGGTCCTCCAGGCACCTCTTCTCAGGTAGTGGGATTATATCCCAAGGGTGGCATTCATACTTGAGTCACCTGTGGGAATTTAACAGGCAAGAGTCATGAAATTCGAACTTCTAGAACCCAACCAGATGCAGTCACCTTTATTCTTCCGTTCAGCATCTGCACATTGCATGACTGGGCTGAGAACTGGGGGGGTGAACAGATGTCCTCAGTCTTTATGTCCATAGATAAATAATTACAGTTTGGGGTGATACATAATCAAGGTATATCCAGGGTTCTGAGGGGAAATGCCTCATTCTGTTGAATTTTCCTGTAAATCATCTTCTTCAGCTATTTTACCTAGGCATGACAACTCTCTTCCTTTCATTCAATTAAATCACATTTATTGAGCAAGTCTACTCTATCTTCCTACTCCAAGTGGCGTGTTCCAGAGGGAGGGCATGGTCGTGCACAGAAGTAAATCCTTCAACAAAGTTCTATAGCATTCTACACATTCCAACACAGAATCAACAGAAAAGAGTGTAACTTGGTCAGTGCCCTGACCGAGGTTAAGAAAATAGCTGAGAAAAAGGGAAAGATGTCAGTTTGCTGGTGTCAGTCCTACATCCCTGATGAGTACATTAGTTTTCTTCAAATGCCCCATCATGGAGGCGTCGTAAGATGCAGCCCTGTGCCTTTGCCCTCTCCTTTGGCCTTTGAGGTATTCTACCCAAGTATCAGTCAGACAGCAAAGTCAGGATGGGGCAGGCCCCCACATCGGTAAGACCCTGTGGGCCTGGGGCCACACTGAGAGCTATAAACCCTGAGGCGAGCCTTCCACAGGGAGTAAACCCTTGTCCACATCTGAGGTTTCACTCAGGATTAGAAATGCGAGCCTCTCAATTTTCAAAAACAGCAAAGTCTTCAAAATTTCAACATCGAAATCATTTCTTTGTTTTTACCTTGATGGTGGCACGACCTTGGAAATATAAAAAATGTATTAAAATTTGGAACAGCTATTAGTAGAGTAAGCTGGTATTTATGCTTATTCTTTAAATTGAAGTTAGCCCTTTGCATTTTTTTTACTTTTAAGTATCCTAAAAGTATACTTAATCTTATTTTTGTCGTTATTGTAAAATATCTCACTTCTTTCTTCTAGCCTAAAATCATATTGAGGGTCTTGCCCCCCCACACTCTGTTCTTTTTTTTACTCAGGCCATTTTTTGCCAAGTTTGAAAAAATCAAAATGATCTAGCCAAAGTACTATTTTAAAATTACAATAAATTCTCCTAATTAACAGATTCCTATGTCTCACTCTTCTGGACCATTTACAACCCCTCTTTGAACTCCTTACAGTAGACCTAAAATGCTTTTGGTTTTGGTGGTTCCTAGGGTCAGAAGGCTCCACTAGATCACTGAATGGAGCCTGAAGCCTTTAGCCTTTTTCCACTTACTTTTGTTTTGCATTAAAAAGAGGTGATTATCTTTCCTACCTCTGGATAATATAAAAACGAGTGAGGCAATACTATAATACTCAGTCTTACCCTTGACTGCCTGTTGCCCCAACATAACATTGGTTGTGCTCTTCTTTACTCTTAAAAGCATCCTAGTGCGGATAGTAAGTTATATGATCACTTTATATGTAACCTATTCTTTTGTATTTATATTTCCTCCATTTCTTAGTTTTCAAATTAATTCATGTTCAGAAATAATTTGGAATTTTGCATTTGCTCTTAGGTTAAATACCGAGAAAATTTCGACAAAGAGAAGGGCAAAACACCAAAATTCAATCCAAAAGACAGCCAGCTCTACAAAGTCATGAAAGATGCAAACAATCTCGCAAGTGAGGTACGTTTTTTTTTTAATTGTGGCAAAATATATAACTTGAAATTTGCCGTTTTAGCTATTTTTAAATGTACAAATGAGGGGCACCTGGTTGGCTCAGAAGAGCATACGACTCTTGATCTCAGCACTGTAAGTTCGAGCCCCATGGGTGTAGAGATTGCTTAAATAAATAAGTAAATAAATGAAACGTACAGTTGAGTGGCATTGATTACGTTCACAATATTGTCCAGCTACCACTATTATTTCCATTGCCCCAAACAGAAATTGTACAACCATTAAGCCATAACTCCATTCCTCTCTCCCCCTAGCCTCTGGTAACCTCTATAATCTATTTTCTGTCCCTGTGAATTTGCCTACTAGAAAATCTTATATAAATGGTATCATACAATATTTGTCCCTTTTTTGGTCTGGCTTGCTTCACTTAGCATCATGTTTTCAAGGTTCATCCATGTTGTAGCATTTGTCAGAATTGCATTTCTTCTTATGACTAAATCATATCCCATTGTGTGTATACACCACATTTTACTTCTCCATTCATCTGTTGGTGAACACTTGAGTTGTTTCCACTTTTTAGCCACTGCGAATGAGGTGTGTGGATTTTCATCACCACCTCCAGTATTTGTTTCCGGGTGGGATATCTTACCATGGCTTCCATTAGTATGTCTTCCAGTTCCTGTTTATGTGATTTCGTTCTTCCCCCTTCACATGCAGGTTAAATATAAAGCTGACCTGAAGAAACTTCACAAGCCTGTGACTGATATGAAGGAATCTCTGATAATGAATCATGTGCTGAATACAAGCCACCTTGCCAGTTCTGTAAGCTCAGTCATTTGCTGTAGAAACAGCACGTTTCACCCGTTTGCAGCGGAATTCCTCTGCTGAGCTCACATACATCTCCTTCTCTGCTTCCGGGATGCTAGATTTATTAGAAAGCTCTTTTGTGTGAATGCATCCTTCCAAATTACAGCATTAGTCTGTCAACTCTCTACGGATTGTGACACCTCTCAGAATGTAAAAAAGCTTTTATTCTTAGAATATTTAAACTTTGTATTTTCCAATTAACTAAGTCCTTCCCTGCTTCTAAGGACAGGGAATCATGGTTTGGAGTAATTTCTTTCACTTTTCACTTTTCCAACCTCCTTTGAATACGCCATATAACCTAAGTGTTGGCCATCCTGTATCAACTGGGCAGTACTGGATGTGGATCTTCCTCCTTTGACACATTTGCGTAACCCCCCACTTAGTGTTTGCTGCTCTTAGTTTGGTCTTGACGATGCTGCTGTGTAAATATCTAACCTAAAAGGGAAAAACAGAAATGCTGAGCAGCTTTTCCATCCATGTGCCTTTTTGCCATCTTCCCCTCAGTACCAGTACAAGAAGAACTATGAGAAGAGTAAAGGCCACTACCACACAATACCTGATAATCTGGAGCAGCTTCATCTAAAGGAGGCCACAGAGTTACAGAGCATAGTAAGTCAATCAAGACTTTTTTCCCTGAAGCACGTTCAGCTACAGTGTCAAGAACGTTCATGAATTCCCCCTCAGAATGGTAGTGATAGTTTTAGTAACCATTGCTGGAGGAAAATGTCCAAAGATATAGGGGAGCTTGGAATTTAGCAGCATTTTGAAACAAAATTTTATGCTATGCATCACAGCATCAACACGTATTGGAGAAGTAGTGTCTATACATGCAATGTGTGTTACTCAGATCACTGACGGGCTGGAAGCATAAAGATTATGTTACAAGGGGGACAGTCCCAATACGATAACCCCAGTGTGCCCTCATGAGTCTGCACCCCCACTTAGGAAACGTTGCAATGATGACAGAGAGCCTTTGGAGGATTTTGAGCAGAAAAGTAACATGATTAAATCTACCATTGAAGTATCTGTGGGTATTTAAGGAATTGAAAATTTGTAAAATAATTAAGATTCTCCAAAGAAAGGACTCAGAGAAGGAGTTTGCTATCACATGACTTCCTACGTCACAAATCCAGAATTATTTAGGTCCCCTGTTGGGCATTAACCGAGAGGGCTAAATTACTAGAAGTGTCTTCGTGTCATCTGTGAAGCAGCCCGTGCCCCCAGGTTTCTATTTTCAGCAAGATTGCTAAGATTGAGCATTGCTATGAAGATGCTGTATGAACAGGGCCTCTGTCTCTCTGACTTTCCATTTCTGAGTATCTGTGGGCTGCCCCCACTCGTAATCACATGTCCACATCCTCCATTGGATTGGAACATTGTATTTGTAATGATGACGACATTGTATTTGTAAAATAGCACTAGGGCTCTTTTGAGAACGTCAGATTTCTTAGTAAGTCAGTCCACATGTAAACTCTTTCTCATTTTTATATGAATTTATATTGGCTTCATTGAATATGTGACGGATTATGACCTAGATCCAGTTCATGACATATAAAGAAAGTTGTGTGTGTTATCTCTTGAATCGAGACCCCAGGTCTCTGATAAAATTCTTCATAAAAGAAAAACTGGAGATATTTCTCAGAAACATTGACAGATACTGTGGTTACAGTGTTCACCTCTAGGCCTATCTGATCTTGGCCGACCTTCTCTGACGGGGGACGTTCCCCATGCATTTCCTTGCCTCGGCCTTTCTCTCAGCTGATTCTTCTGCAGTGATTCTTTTGTCTTCTTGAATTGAACACAAATCCTAATTCTGCCTTGCCGACAGTAAGGGTGTTTTCTCTCAGGCAACAACAAAAAGGTGCTAGATCTGAAACATAAGAACCTGTTTTGAGTGGCAATGAGATGCCATCCATGTGGACTGATGTATCAGTTAAAAAATACTATCCCTACACTGGTCTCTGTCTGGGAATTGACCAGAGGAGATCTATCTAATAAGGCTTTTCATCACTAGGTGAAATACAAAGAAAATTATGAAAAGGAACGAGGAAAGCCCATGTTGGACTTTGAAACACCAACATATATTACTGCCAAAGAGTCTCAGCAGATGCAAAGTGGGGTAAGTCCTACAAAACACACCACAAACGTGCCATCAAGCTGTTAAAGACAAGCTCTGCCCACACATGTACCCAGCCTTCTGTTATCCAAAAGTTGTAGGTAATGGAACTTTTTCACATGTGGTCGCTAAAATGTTTCTGTCTCTGAAATGTTATGGTTCAGTTACACTAAATGCTCCAAATAGTAAATACTTGATCATATATGTTTCATTTCAACTCTTTTGTAGCATTAGAACATAGCAAACTATTCTTAACTTTAACTGAAACAAATTATATTGAATGTTATATGAATTTTTCTTTGATGAATGGAAAGTTCCCTCTGCACAGAACCACCATTGGCTTTGGAATGCTCCTAATAGGAAGCCCCAGGCCAAACAAAAGAGTAATGATCAAGATGTTTATCAAAACATCAGATGTCAAGATGCCCTATTTCCTATTTAGAAATTTAGAAATGTAAGCACAAGCATCTAAAAAAATTTGGTTTTTTCCTTTTTAACCAACAGCAGAGAAGAATGGAATCTTATTTTGAATTTTAGGAAGTTTTCACTGGGAAACAGACTTATTTTGGGTTGCTTTTTACCTCTCCCCCATGGGGCATATCTCCAACCATAAAGATAAATGGTTGTTAATATGAGACTGACGTGCTACCTACTGCACTAACGAGGCACCTAAATGGTTGTTAATAAAGTAGCACTCTGTGGAGCTTTCTGGTGTAAAGAAGGCCAAATAATCAAACGTTTAACCTAACTTCATACAATTGGTGAATTTGGGTAAAGGGGCTATGGAAGTTCCTTGTACTAGTCTTACAACTTTTCTGTAAATTTAAAATTCTATCAAAATTAAAAATTATAAAAATGGAGTTCCAGCATTTATTCCAAGTCTCCCAATGAGACAGCTTAGTCCAGGGATTAGAGAGGAGATGAGGGAGCTTGTGACTCAGTGGAGAACAAAATCTTAGGATTTCTCTGTGTCTCATTGTCTACCTTATCTATTCGGAGATTAAAAATAATAAGTCATGATTATGAAAAAGGCCAAATTTGCATTTTGTGCCCTCAGGCTCTTCTTCCTCTGTGTTGTTATTTTGCCCTTACTTTTAATTCAGAAGCAAAATCTTGTTGCCTCAGGAGAGATGACAGTGGATTCAGAGTCTTGGTGGCGCACGTGTCCTTCCCCTTCTGCTGTCCTTCCCTGCTGTGAGGCAGATGGTGGGGCAGCCTCAGTTACAGTGCTGGACATATGAACGAGGAGCCCAACAGGCTTCTCAAATTCTGAGTCTCCTTGAGGCCATTTGTTGTAGACAAAATATTTCCAGAACAACCAGATACCTTTCAAATGTGTGACCATTAGCTAAACTATGATCCAGTTAAGGGGTCATACATGGAAGGACAGTGTTGTGATTTTTTTTTCTTCCTAGGTGTGAGAAATAAGTTGTAATAAAGATCCTTTTTTTAATTTCTGTTTCCTTCCTACTCACATTAGAAAGAATATAAGAGAGATTATGAAGAGTCCATTAAAGGCAGAAATCTGACGGGCCTGGAGGTCACGCCAGCTTTATTACATGTCAAATATGCAACCAAAATAGCCAGCGAGGTAGTGTCCACTTGGTCTTTGCTTTCGCTCTTGATCCCAATAATTGCACTAATGACACTCATCAATGTGTTCCTTCTACCATTTTCATCACCATCTAACTTTAGCGGATTTCAAGTTGGGTTCACATGTGTTTGGTATTACCACCTAATCTCTTACCCACGTTAATTCTTCTCATTTTTTACTTGAATACCTAATGAAATGTGTTAGTTTCTTATCTGATATTTAATATTAACTATGAAGCTTATACCCTGCCTTTATCATATCTTTAATCACTAAGCTGTAACTACTTAAAATTGGAGGTTTGGTTTTTTTTTTTTGGTCTTTGTTTGCTTGTTTGGTTTGGCTCTTCACCTAAGAGGAACGATCCAGGCTTTCTTGTCAGTGGTGTTGCTTTTATTTTGTGATATAGAAAGAATACAGGAAAGATCTAGAGGAAAGCATCCGTGGGAAGGGTCTCAGTGAAATGGAAGACACGCCTGACATGCTAAGAGCAAAGAACGCCACTCAAATTCTCAACGAGGTAGGCCCACAGCGTCTTCTCCTCCCTAACCAAGTTACAACAAAAAAAAAAAGAGAAGAAAGAGAGAGGTTTGAATTTCAAATTCCATATCCAACATGGTTATTAACTGTTAAATAAAATATATCTCGGTGTGCCTGGGTGGCTCAGTCGTTAAGCGTCTGCCTTCAGCTCAGGTCGTAATCCCAGGATCCTGGGATCGAGCCTCGCATCAGGTTCCCTGCTCCACGGGAAGCCTGCTTCTCCCTCTCCCACTCCCCCTGCTTGTGTTCCCTCTCGCTGTGTCTCTCTCTGTCAAATAAATAAATAAAATCTTTAAAAAATTATATATATATGTATACATATATATATATATATATCTCTCAATTTCCGATGAGTCGATACTATGGTTTGCATCCAGTGGCTTTCGTAATCTGCTATTTATCTAATAGTATTTGATTTAACCATGATCCATTTGGTATGCTCATTTAAATTAAAACATCACATTGGAGTGTTATGCACCTAAGTTCAGTACTAGTTATGTAGCAAACCAGATTTAAAATGCCCTTTTTACTTCGATTTTCTAAGTAGGGAATGCTAAAAGTGGTCAAAAGGAAGCCTCACATGTGGACACAAGTAGAACAGTTTCCTAAAACAGGTTTCTGTGGCCACCACTGCATCTGACCACAGGGAATAGCAAAGGTGAACACTAGCAACCGAATAGTGGTATAGTATGTGGATTTACCGTCCCTCTGTATGTACATTGACTGCCTCGTCACGGAAGTTAGGTAACTCTTGTTTTAATGCTACTACAGAAAGAATATAAGAGAGACTTGGAGTTGGAAGTCAAAGGAAGAGGCCTGAATGCCATGGCCAATGAAACCCCCGACTTCATGAGGGCCAAGAATGCTACTGATATTGCCAGTCAGGTCAGTGCTACTATTCCATGTCAACCTAATTTGGTCGCGATTACAAGGACACAGTGTTGTCCTTCTGTTGTCTTACTTGGTTGATTAACAGTCCTATGTCTATAGTGGCATTTTTAAACATCTGCCTGGTGGAAGCCGTTCTGATAGAAAGAGCACAGACACTTCATCCGGCCGCCTTTTCATTGGTCTTTCTGAGTCTATAGCCACAGAGGACATTCAGAGCAAAGGGGAGAAGTTGGAGAGCTTGAAGCTAGGACAGATTCGGACATCCTGGTCTTGTTTCTTAGTCAATACCCACCCCCACCCCCATTCGGCACCAAGAATTCCTTGCTTAGAACAGTTTGGGAGTTCTTTCTTTCCCTTCTTCCAAGACCTAAATTTAAAAGGTAGTTTTTAACATCTCGCATTATCTTTTGCTTATTTGTTCTGCCTCCAGCTCTTAATATGTGAACAATCCATACCTTAATAGGTGTTGATTATCTTGCTCCTTTCCCACTACTTCTCCCCTTCCCAGCCCCTGTACCCAACTAGATAGTAAGTCTTTCAACAACTAGGACTCAACCTTTCCAAATCTCACTCTTTAGTATAAAGCTATAAACACAAAAGGAAAAAATATATGTTGAGTCTCAAATGAATGAATCCTTTTGGGAAAGAAATATTGACCACCTCGTAATCAAATGAAATCAACAAATATGTACATTATAAACATTTACCCAAGTGTTGGGTGTTCTTTTGCAGATTAAGTATAAGCAATTAGCAGAAATGGAAAAAGCCAATTTCACTTCTGTGGTTGATACTCCGGAGATCATTCATGCCCAGCAAGTCAAGAACCTTTCAAGCCAGGTAAGGACATTCATCGCAATATCACACATAGACCCCAATCATGAAGTCTTTCCATTAATACCTACGTAGGCTCTTTCAAATCACAGTTTTGCCCAGTAACGGAGAAGGGATTCATCTGTGATGCAAGTTTGGGTCAGAGGTGAGATTTCTGTATCAGAATTAAGATAGATTATATGAGGGAACTTTAAGGTACTGAAGAACTCTTACATGGTAGCATCCGTATTAATGAATCAGTATTTTAACCTGTAAAATCTCCTATAATGTGGATGTAAATTGTATGTACAAATCAGGAAGGAACAAAGTAGACAGTCCATAATCTTCTTAACTAGATTGACCTATGTCATCCACAGCAACCACGCGATCTAACCCTGCTTCCTCTGTGAGGGATAACGCTGAGAAATGAAAGAAAGTATGATGTCCTTTATACAGCAGGATGTACCCCTGTTTGTTTTAATCTTCAGTGATATCAGAGATCTGCAATTTATTTAAGTAGCTCCAAATTGTCTTCTGAGCAATGAGTTATAAAGCCATAGTGACCTGACCAGGCTGTGCTTTATAAACACCTGGGAGTGTAGGTTTCCTGGCCCCACCCTGGAATTTTGAAGCTAGTAAGCCTGATGTAGTCCCTGGAAATCTGTTTTTATTTGTTTGTTTGCTTCTTTGTTTTTGTTTTTTTAATATTCACAGGCGATCTCTCAATGGCCAGTTGGGTCAGGGGAATCATGGATTTAAGTCCTTCATTAGCAATATATAATTTTATATCCTAAAATTAGACATGAAAAAAATAGTTATCACTGGAGAATGGTTTATTTAAGAAACAGATATATTCAAATGGGAGAAATGAACCTTTTTCGGGGGGGGGAATGGGGAAGCATTTTATTACCAAAATTATCTGGGCCCCAGACTACCATGTTGTGTTCATTGAAGGACGCCAACATTCTTGAGGCTGTGAGGGCTTGTCGGCCATAGAACTTTGAGCCTTTCCCATTGCTAATCTTTAAGGAAAACCTCAGAGCGCAGGCTTGTTCAAGGGAAGAATTAAGCCACTTTCTCTGTCCCCTTGGAGGTTTCCTCAGCCTAGTTCCTCAAGGCCTAAGATATGGCCAGGCAGATTTCTTCCTTCCCAATTTAGATTAGTATTTACCTTTGAGTGGTGTAGTGGTGCTGATGCTTTCTACAAAATTGCTTCTCGGTTGCCAGTGAAAAGTATGTATTTTATAACTTCTGAGTCTCATACTGGGGGTTAATGCAAGCAGTGTGAATGGACCTACAAATTCAGGGTAATATACTACATACTTCCTAATGCCAGGGGTCTGGGACTCTTCACTCTCAGAACACCCCCAAGTTCCAAGTACAGACTAACCACTGCTCTTAGTGACTAGCACTAGCTCAGCAAACCAGTTACGGCAGCGGCTTTTGCTTAACCTTAAGAAAACAAAAGGAAAAGAAAAAAGAAAAAAAAGGAGGACGGGTCTTACCGCTTTCCCAGGACCATGGAACTGTTTGCCTTACATTTGCATAACGAAGAGGAGTCATTCAGGTGACTTTTTCCTGAACTAGGAAGGTGGTGAACTGCTCTTTCCTTCCAGAAATCTTTGTTTTAACTGGCTTCCTGTTCAAAGTCTGGGCTGAAAATCTCTTACTGGTTAAAACGGCTTCTTTGTTGCCTTTGAGGAGATTAAATCTTTCAACACATAAATGTAATTCGTAATTTGTGTGTAATACAGTTTAGATGAAAGAGATGTAGAAAGAATAGTTTTATCCCCTTGCAAAAGTAGCTAGCCTTTCCTCAGCCCTCCACACCCAAACTTCCCTAAAAAGTGGGAGAAACTGGAGCTAAAGAAAGCTGGAGAGAGGGGCGCCTGGGTGGCTCAGTCGTTAAGCGTCTACCTTCGGCTCAGGTCATGATCCCAGGGTCCTGGAATCGAGCCCCGCGTCGGGCTCCCCACTCTGCGGGAAGCCTGCTTCTCCCTCTCCCACTCCCCCTGCTTGTGTTCTCTCTCTCGCTGTCTCTCTCTGTCAAATAAATAAATAAAATCTTAAAAAAAAAAAGAAAAGAAAGCTGGAGAGAAAAGTGAAAGGACTCGGTGACGAGCAATAAAAAAAAAAAAATCTGGGGCGCCTGGGTGGCTCAGTCGTTAAGCGTCTGCCTTCGGCTCAGGTCATGATCCCAGGGTCCTGGGTTCAAGCCCCACATCGGGCTCCCCGCTCTGCGGGATGCCTGCTTCTCCCTCTCCCACTCCCCCTGCTTGCGTTCCTGCTCTCGCTATGTCTCTCTCTGTCAAATAAATAAATAAATAAATAATCAATCAATCAATCAATCAATCTGGCCCAAAGGTGGAGGAAGTGTTGTGCTGCAAAGGTTAAGGGAAGTGAACAGCTCAGTCTCGGGACCAGTGGCACAGGTGTTGGGAGGAAGAGCAGACCTCTGTGCACAGTCTTCAGCCAGAGGCTAGGCAGAGTGGTGCCTAAGTGGGGTGTCTCTCAATTGGATGGGGGACCACGATCCGGTGGAAGCTGGTGGCGCTGGCAGTGAAAAAACTCACCTGAGGCAGAACAAAGGAGGGAGAAGTTTTGGGCCCACAGCGCCGGGGGCGGAGGGCAGGACGGCAGAGAGGCAGTCTGCAAGGAGGTAGTGGCCGGGGACTGCTTTTAAAGGGGGGAGATGGGAAGGGATGGCAACGTACGGAATCCTCCCTGTTTGGTAACTGCGCCTCATTGTAAGCCATCCATTGGTCACTTAGGGCTTACGGATATTTTGAGGTGGGCCGCTTCATGGGCTTTTCTACATTCCATCGCTCAAGCCTGTTTACCTGCAGGCGGCCTCTGCCGGCAGGGGCGGGAAAGCCCGAGAACGGGGACGGCTGGCTCGGAGCCATGGCTGGTCAGTCGGGCATAATGGCGGCCCCAGGTCTGTTTAGAGGGGCCTCCGGAGCTGCGGCACCTCCCTGCCGGGCCTGTAGCAGGAACCCCCAACCTGTTCAGAGCTCAGTGAAAATCGCCTCGTCACCGGTGAAGGCCAGCTTTACACAGGCCTGCTGATGGCTCTTCACCCCCCTGCTTTTCTCTCCCTGCCTGTTGGTCGTCTGGCTCCTGGCTAAATGGCCCCATCCCATTCACAGGAGACACCCCATCGCCAGGAGCCTGGTTGTCTGTCACCTTCCTCTGTGTGGACCAGCCAGCAGGGGCCTCCTTCTGCTCTCTTTGCCATGACAGTGGGTTTTATTAAATGCCCATGCTCAGGTCTCCCAGAAAGAAAAGACATGGAGCTCATTGACCAAGAGAGGGCTCTGCTTTACAACCCCCTAACGTCCATGAACAGTCTGAAAACTACAAAGGACTTTCCTTCTGCTGAGCAGGAACGGCCGTGGTAGGTCCCACTGGCCCATTTCCCTGTGGTGTTCACCGTCCTTATTTCTTGGAATCTATTCTCAGAAAAAGTACAAGGAAGATGCAGAGAAATGCATGTCCTATTATGAGACTGTTTTGGACACCCCAGAGATACAGAGAGTCCGGGAGAACCAAAAGAACTTCAGCCTTGTAAGTTTTCATTGACTCTAAGACACAGCCCACTGATCCCTGGGATAAGGTGGGCATGGTGGCTGCCTCTGGGCATACACACTGGGCCTCCCTTCTGCATGGGGGCGGTGGGACAGCCCTCCCCAACTCCCACCCGTGGCCCAGGAAACATGTGCTCCGTTCTTCTCCAAGATCACCTTGTATTCCCCAAATCATAGCCTAGAAGACCCACTGCTACTTTGTCAGTGGCTTCTTGTCACCGTATGTGAACTATCTCCATCTTCCATTAGTGGTGACATCTGTCATTTTCAAAATTAATTCAGGAAGGGATGCATTTTTTTAAAAAAAATCTAACTTGACACGTTACCATTTTTAGGGTTTTAAAAAAATTTTTTTTTTTTTTTTACAAAATTCTTATTAAAGAGTTTCCCTTCAGCTATCAGACGATGATTGTTGTGGCACAGACATTTGGTTTTTATCTTAATTTGGACTTTTACTTCCCTTGCACAATAGAGACAATTTAAAATATATTTTAAAATGTTGAAATCTTAACAAGATGTTTACTCTTTCTTCATAGCTTCAATACCAGTGTGACCTTAAAAACAGTAAAGGAAAAATTACAGTTGTTCAAGACACGCCAGACATACTACGTGTTAAAGAAAATCAAAAGAATTTCAGCTCGGTATATTTACTATTTATTTTCCATTGAACGCTAACCTAATAATTCCTTTCTCCTCTTTAAAAATATGCTAGCCTCATCTTGATTCAGACAATTAACATCTAACCTCCCCAGTTAATACTTGTGGTTATTTGTTAAAATTTCCCATGCTTTGCTCTAAAAACATCACTCCAGACGCCATTTGAAATAACACCTTAAATCTGCTAACAAAGTAACTTTTCTTTTTAATTTTTTAAATCCCAGAGCAGTAACATGTGTTGTCTTGCTCCGTGAAGATGGATTTCTTTTTGACATTGTGATTTCTTTTACTATCCTTCCCCAGAATAACTGACTTCACATTTCTTTAATGGATTTTGTTTTCATATGGGAGAGGTCTTTTCAAATCAGCATCGTCCCGGTTTTTCTCATTCTGTATTAATACATTATGATAATATTAAATCTCAAGATCTGGAGAGTTGTCCGTGTTGTACATATGGTTGGACTTAATGATGCTGACGTGGAAGACGTCAGATCCTCCGGCACACGGCTAAGAACATTCTCTAGTGTCTTGTTTTCACAGAAGCCATGTTTCCTAGTCTTCCTCCAGGAATTGCTGGGCTTTCCTTTCTTCTGTGTAACGTTGTCCTGATTCTGAATGCCCCAGGTTTTATATAAAGAGGATGTCTCGCCGGGAACGGCAATCGGAAAGACCCCTGAGATGCTGAGAGTGAAGCAAACACAGGACCACATTAGCTCGGTAAAGACCCCCCTCGCCCCCCTACCAGAGACTCATCCGCTGCGTTTTCTGCCTTCCTTGGATAATTTACTTTGAGGGCTGAGCTGCACTCAAAACTGTTGTCTCCAGAAGCAGCTAAAGCTGCTGAAGCAGGTGCCTGTGGTGAGGGCCATCCCCCAATCAGTGCAGCCAGAGCAGGTGGCAGGAGGGGAGGTTACCTGTGGGAAACCGAGGCCGATGTCAGAGCAAACCAGAGCTGGACCGTGGTTCAAGCGGTCAAAACAGATTATTTTTTTTTAAGATTTTATTTATTTATTTGAGAGAGAGAGAGCATGAGAGGGGGGAGGGTCAGAGGGAGAAGCAGACTCCCTGCTGAGCAGGGAGCCCGATGCAGGACTCGATTCCGGGACTCCAGGATCATGACCTGAGCCGAAGGCAGTCGCTTAACCAACTGAGCCACCCAGGCGCCCGGTCAAAACAGATTTTATGCAGGACTGTTGCAATAGGGGAAAGAGATCTCAGTATGAAACTGGGCTCAATTCCAAAGGAATTGCAAGGAAAAGTAAGGATTTATAATCGGGGCGGGGGCGGGGTGGATAAAGAGGCAGGCGGAGGATAGAAAATTTGAGAAACTGTCAGGGGTAAGGGAGGTTCTGGCTGAACCTACCTAACATGATTTTTGCTGGTGGCAGGCCAGGGTGACCAGATGTTGCCTGGTGGGGCTGGTGGGGTAGGGAATTTGGTCAGATATCAAGGGTGAAGACATGCCAAGGGTAGGGGGATTCTCGCTAAACTGACTTAGCAGGATCCTTGCTACAATCAGGCGATACAAAGATAGACTCAGAAATCCAAAAGTTGAGGCCTATTTGGGAAGAAGATTCAGAGGACCCTGACTGAAGTTTAGTCAAGGAGAGACTCCTTGTCACTTGTAAGAAAGTAAAATATGTTAAAGTCGAAAATTCAACCTTCCTGGGTATATGTTGTGAATGTATTGGTCCTAGCCAAACGAACTGTTGGGTATAACAACATCTGAGTGCACAGGAAAGGTAAGGGGCTACAGTCTGAGTATGGACCCCCCTCTGCTCCACCCCGAACGGACAGGAGAGAGACCAAGCATTGTCCTCTGACCTAGTGTTAGAATGGAGCCCCGTGCACACTAAGTATAGAGTTTGTATTATTTAAATTGTGACTTTACAAACTGCAGAGCTCCTAACCAAACACATGCACATGTTCCCATTTTTATACCTGCAGGTGAAGTATAAGGAAGCCATTGGACAAGGAATCCCAATTCCTGACCTGCCTGAAGTAAAACGTGTCAAGGAGACACAGAAGCACATTAGCTCGGTAATGGCCCATGTGCTCAGCACACATTTGTGCAACCAGCCACCTCCCAATTGCTCCCTAGCTCTCTGTCATCCCTTCTTCCCAGGCCTTAGGAATGGTGTAAACCTCTCTCCATCCTAGATAAGAAACCTCTGTCTTCACACCATCAAGGAGCAGAAGGGACTTGACTTCTTGACTAATGATCATGCCTGCAGTTCCTAGAGTAAAAAGTGCCAATGGTAGTAATAAGGTTATCAGAATGATCTTGAGTTAAAAGATATAATCATAAAAATAACACAAAATATTATATATTTTATGTAATTATATATTAGATAATTGGCATATAAATTTTAATTTTATATAATGTACACAATTATAGATATAACATACATATATATTACATAATATCATATGTAATATTTTGTGTTACTCCAGTGTATATATTTGCATGTACGTATATCTCAGGACAATTCTCCCCTGTCCAGGAAAACTCTAGGTTGACTTGTGAAGTCTCTGCAGCCTTCTCCTCTCCCTTTCAAGATCTCTTGCCCAATTTCCTCTACTGTCTTGCAAAGGTGGTGTATGTTTAAGGTGCTCACTGTCCCACAATCTACCCACAATGACATACTCTATATTAAGCATGTTCTCTATGAGGAATTCCAGGCACCTGTGCATAGTGGATGTGTGTGTGGGGGGGGTGTCCCTCACACCTTAAATAATCAGGTTAAGCATATGTTTCTCCTGACCTCTATCAGGTTAGCCCAGCCTCTGCTCCCCACCTCCCAAAACACACACACACACACACACACACACTCACTCTCAGCTTTCCCATCCATAAGCACATTCTAAGAAATAGCTGGCTACTAGCAAGAGACCCTGTGGAGTTTGGGAAATAGTTTATGGCCAATAAAAGGTGAGGACCTTGGTCTTAGAGATTCTGTTGGTCACTGGAGGCCTCAAGTCTCATTTTGTTGTCATTAGGAGACACGTGGTATTTCTCTTGAACGTTACTCATATTATTTAGATCTCTTTCTTGTTTCATTCTTTGCTTATACTCTGGCTTCCTTGTGGTACAAATTTCATTTAGGGTTTTGTGTCCACAAATCAAGAAAACTCTTTTAGTCACTTTTGATTGCAACTTCCTGTCTTTCTCTGATTATGTTTTGTTCTGTTATCCATGATCTCGGTTCTGCTGCCTTGCTGGGTAAAGAAACACAAATTTGTACTAAAACAGTAGATTTTTAAAGATCCCTCAAAGTTTCCCAGCAAAACAAAGATATCACCACTAGTTTGTCAGTGTTTAGGGGAGTTAATCTGTGACCTAAACCCCCTGCGTTGTTCATGTTGCTCCCCACCCCATGCTCAAGTACACCATTGACCAATTTATTTAAAAAGAATTCATTCATTCCTTTAAGCTGACAAGTCTTAACATTAAAGGGAAAGAAGGAAAAGAAGGGGGCCAGAGGTTCAGGAAGTTCCTTATTCTTTTCATTAAAATTTATTGGCCTTTGATACGACCCTAAAAAATAGGGACTTCCCTCAGTTTGAAAAACACCAGTTTACATGATCCAACAACCATCAGTAGAAATATCAAGGAAAGATGCTCTTTCTGAAAAATATACTTTTAGGTCTCCTTATATTAAGAGTACCTACAGACTACGGGGCCCCTAGGAATTTTCAGTAGAAAATATAAAACAAAATTCCCAACCTTGAAGGAATAGAGTATCCCATGAATAGAAAATTTTAAGCCAAATAACCTATTTAATTAAGTACAAATCTACTGTGGACCTACTAATACTAAATGTTATGAAGTGGTTCGATTTTTCTCACTGTTGAATTTATTACTTTTTAATGCATTTTAGAAATGTTCTAAGTGTTGACAACAGAAAATACATAATTTAGTACCAAGTGTTCAAGGGTAGTAAAGTTATTTTTGAGGGGGGAACATAAATATTTGTGGAGTTTCTTTTCTGTCTTCCTTGAGTTTCATACTTGAAAGCTAGATTGTTTTTAAGAGTTTCCACCACGTAGCCCACAGATGTAGCCATAATCCAAAGGATTCATGGTCATTTCACCTTTTTGGCTTAGATTCTAATTATCTTCTACAGGTTATGTACAAAGAAAACTTGGGAACAGGCATTCCAACCCCTGTCACTCCAGAGATTGAGAGAGTCAAACGCAATCAAGAGAACTTTAGCTCGGTATTTACAAATATATCAAATTAGAAACTCAATTTCCCTACTTTTAAAAGTTTACCAGAATAACTCATTATCCTTTTTTAAAAAGTAACATCTTAACAATCCTGTGTATGTGTGTGGGCGGGGGGAGGGAGGGAGGGGTGTGTATTATTACCTGACCAAACCATCTGAACTTACAGAAGTGACTCGCTTTTCTGGTGGTACTTTAACATTTTTAGCGACTGACAAGTGTGAAAACTTAGATCTGAAATACTGTAAGTAGAATTAACACAAGATTCCTCATTATTATACTCATTTCCTATAACTCAGTGCTTTGTGTTGTACTTTTTTATCCCCAGAATTAGCATGGTAGAGTTCATCATTAAAATTGTGAAGAAAAAGTAAAAGCATTATCCTTACTAAATATTACTCACTAAAAGACTCCCTCTTCACACAAACTACCTGCCCCTAATTTTCTCCCTTCCTTAATCTTTGTGCCTGTTTTGAATGTCTTCTGGGTACTTTCTTGTATCTCACAGGTTTTGTACAAAGAAAATTTGGGGAAAGGAACCCCAACACCTATCACTCCAGAGATGGAGAGAGTCAAACGCAATCAAGAGAACTTTAGCTCGGTATTTCTTAGGGGGCAAAAAATAAAATCCCTTAATTCTTATTTAAAATAATATTTTTAACACATTACAAACATATTTTTTTCCTG
Source organism: Mirounga angustirostris (assembly GCF_029215605.1). Lineage (NCBI taxonomy): Eukaryota > Metazoa > Chordata > Mammalia > Carnivora > Phocidae > Mirounga > Mirounga angustirostris. Next base: position 117,834,735 of record NW_026991711.1, on the reverse strand, counting down.
TAAAATTACTAAATTCATATAATGAAAATAATGATACCAAATATTACCTCAGTTTTCAACCCAAATCTAATTTAGTATTTACTTGAGTTCTGGTGTGAAATTTTAACTGCGTTTTCCCTAAAACATAATGATAGATCACTTTCCTTAAAAACCCATAATATTCAGTGTTTGGTTTTTTTCCCCCTCAAACCCTCCTTTAATAACAACAGGTGTTTCTAACTGGTGTGACACATGTCAAAAGTAAAAATCTAACATCCCTTCAAAAGGTCAATGTTAACTAGAATTTTATTTGTGCTTATTCTGGCTCTGTTTGATGTATTTTTTGTGTTTGTAACTTCTTGTAAAAGAATGTGATTCTTAAATATTTTCATTCAAGAGATGGCAGAGCAATTTACAGTTAAGTCAGAAATGTGGCTCAGCTATTTTTTGTATACCATGTAAGAGAAATGAGCTTTCCTTTGGAATAGTTTAAGGATCATTGAAAGCTAATGTTTATTTAGCTTTTAGTGTCTATTAATATTTATTTTATTCCCCCAAACCTCTCTCTCTTTCTCTCTCTCTCTGGTTCCTTAGAGTTACCAACAACTCATTATGGATATTAATTTCAATTAACTTGAACACTCTTTGATAAGGCCTCATCCTTCTGTCTTTGAGAGAGGACCTCTATTACTAAGTGACTCCTGCCTGTGGCCTGGCAACTGCGTCTTTATCACTGCCACTCAGAGACAGACATCGCCCTGTGTGTGACTAAACGTCACAGTTGTTCTATTACTTGAGGTTGTTTAGGCCTATTTTATGCCATTATGAAAACGAAAATACTTTTAGGGACTGTTTTGAAGATCAGGTTACCTAAAAGATGGGTCCAAGCTGATGTGACTGTTGGTTTTGTGCACACAGATTTTGTACAAAGAGAACTTGAGCAAGGGGACCCCCATTCCTGTCACTCCTGAGATGGAGCGAGTCAAACGCAATCAAGAAAACTTTAGCTCGGTATTCAGGAGAAAGCTCCTTTAATTCCATATTTAAAAAAATAATAATTTTCTAAAAAACAAACTTCTATTAGTCCCTTTAAAATAATCAATTTAACATTTTTAAAATTTCGTCAACTGAATTCTGTTTTCCACGTCGTTTACTTATCATTTGATTCTAACATTTTATATCTTCCATAATAGTCCCTTAAAACTTTTAATTGGTTCCTTTCCTTCTCTTTTCAACTTTTATGTTGCTGCTGGGACTTTTGAAGTTCACTGATGTCCAAAAAACCCAAACACTGTAGCTATTATTTACTTCATCTCTAAGATGTTTCTGGGTTAGTGTAGCTCGAAGACAGTACTCGAGGCCACATGTAGAAATAGTGGCTCTTGATTGGGAATGGTGGTTGCTTTAACCTAGATCTTGTCTGGATAAACACAGGACAGAAAAAGAAAGTAGCTCAGTGTTGGAACCCAAAGCAGCCTTGTCTTGATATTTGTGCTAAACAAGCCATTCCATGAATAGAAATCCAGACCTTCTGATTTCTTTTAAATACACAAATCAGATCATAAATTTATACTTAATGTTACTTTTTATTTTATTAATATTGTTGAAAAATTTGTAATAGTCTGTGAAACTTCTGTATAAGGATCTTAAGAGTTACTTATACCTGAGATAGAAAATCAAATGTCAATAGTAAAATTTAGCTGGATTTTTTTGGGCGGGGGGCGGAGCAGGTTTGATCCAAAGTGGTTTTTAATTGTGAGTTCAAATAGTTTCAGGAAGTTTGATTCTTCCACAGTAACTTTCTTCGGTCCCACTGTCTTTTGGTTTTGTTTTGTTTTGTTTTCCTTTGTTTTTAATTACTATTCACTAACAACCTTTCAACTTTGTTAAATTGTCAATATAAACATCACTTGTTGGAATGTTCACTGTTTTCCCTGTGGGATGATGATGATGATGGTGGTGGTGGTGGTGATTTTGATGATTATTTCTTCTTTTGGAAGAATTAAGGTTTGCATTAATTTTCAAAATTGTATGTTAATTATTTTCTTCTATATTAGAGTAAGTATTATTGATATTTATATCTGAGATCTTAATGATCCTGATGATCCTGGACAGTTTTTTTTCCCTAAGTAACCATTTGTATTCATTGTTACACAAATTGCATTTAGGCAAAATTGTCCGGGGGTGCATAGAGCTTTTAAGATTCCATGGGAAATAAATAGTACTATGTATTAAAACATTAACTTTCAGACTTGACCACCTCCACAACTTGAATATACTCCACAAAGACCAATTTTGCTATACTGCATAGATTTGGTGGGTTTTAAATATCTGTTATTCTGCAAAACAGATGTTCTATGTAGATAAGTATTTGCCAATCTAATTAAAAAATAATTTTTCTATTGTACACTAAGCACTTCAGTGCTCTTATGAAATTGTAGTTTTTTCCTTAATTCCCAACACAGGAAACAAACCTTCAATATAAATGAGTTAATAGTAAGGTGAATATCAAATACACTGGCACTTTAGCTAAGGAAATATGGAGCATATCGTCATCCCAATCTGTGTTTGAAGAGACAGTTTGACTTGGTGAATTTGTCTTTCCTGTTTGATGTCTGTAGTCTCATATTAGGATCCTTACAGGACAGGTGAAAGGGCTGTTTGGACTGCTCTTGTTTTTTTCTGGATGCTTTCTTGTGTTGTACAGGTGTTGTATAAAGAAAACCTCGGGAAAGGGATCCCAATTCCCATCACTCCAGAGATGGAGAGAGTCAAACACAATCAAGAGAACTTTAGTTCGGTATTTAAAAGAAAAAAAAAATCCCTTTAACTATTTTTAAACCAAAAATTAATGGCTATATTTTAAATCTAATCAGCTTATCCCAATAAAAACTCTGACATGTCTTGTTCACAACTTAATGCTGCCATCTCCTGTGAATCCATTTCCCCATTTTGGTTAAACATTAATACCATCATTTGACTTTTTTTTTTTTTAAAGTGTTCAGTATATATCCTAGCCTTTAAAAACATGACCTTCTTAGTGTGTAAGCACCCACATTTATCCTGCTTTGGCAAATTTGATCTGGATGTAAAGCTTACAAAAATGTATTTAGCAAAGATCGGACTCTTGGCTTACTTCCTGTTCTAACCTTCTCTGTCCCTACTGGTATTTGTACAGATACCGTGAAGTTTCTTTTTTTTTTTGCATCTTGTCATTGCTCTCCATTTGCTTTAAAAATAATTAATTCCACCCAATATGTTTGCCCAGACTAAAAATTAAATACTTGGACTTCTTTTGAAAGTCAACAAAAAAGGTTTGTGCACATGTATCTTTATGTATACAATGTTTATAAAAACCCAAATATCCTTATATGGTTTATTAATAACATTTCCAAATCGAAAATAACTTCCTTGGTTCTCCTTTTGTCTCTTACCCTTTTTAATTCTTTCTCTTCCTCATAACTGGGGGAGGGGGGTACTAATTGTTCCCTTTCATGGTGCACTACTGCTCAGCGCTGCAGAGGTTAATTCAAACAAAAGTAACAAAACTTTCCTATCTCAGTTTTTTGCTGCTCTTTCCTGCATTCCCTTACTTATAAGTATGTCTTTAGGCTCCTACAGGTTGGATCTAGAAGCTTCTGGTATTTCCCTTCCTCCTACCTATTCTCTTCCTCTTTGCCCTTCTTCTCCCCACTTCTCCACAAAAGGGGAAAGTGGTTGATTGCTCTTTTTGTTCTGGATGCTTTCTTATCATACAGGTGCTATACAAGGAAAACCTGGGGACAGGAATTCCAATCTCCATCACTCCTGAGATGCAGAGAGTCAAACACAATCAAGAAAACCTTAGCTCGGTATTTTGGAAAGAAAGGGAAAAAGAAGATGCCACTTAACCTCATAATTATATAATACTTAACATTTATTCTTTTTTAAAACCCACTACCCTTCCTTTGTTTCTAATATACCTCACTTAGCAAAAGGACAATACTCTTTGCATTTTTATGTTACTGCTATGGATTCAACTTTTTAAAAACATTTTAGTTAATTCTGATAGCGATTACATCTGGTATTTTAAAATATATATATTTTTAATTTGCTTGGATAACAACAAAACTGAGTTCTAACAATCTCAAACCCCCATGTGATTGTTGGGAGGCACTGTACTCCTAGAAATGACAAAATAACATGAATAACTGTCAGCAGTTCCCCAGCAGCTGAGGTCCTTGCTGCCTAGAGACTCTGCTTCCCAGCCCAACCATGGCCGCCATTAAAGTAGTTTGTGGCAGCTTGCCAACCTGTAACTCCTGGCTCCCTGGACTACTGTGTCATTTGGTAACAAGGAAGTTGAACTCACACTTAAAATCTTACAACAAATTAAATGTTACCTAACTTTTTTTTTTTTCTGGATGCTTTCTCATCACACAGGTGTTGTATAAAGAAAATATGGGCAAGGGAACCCCTATACCTGTCACTCCAGAGATGGAGAGAGTCAAACACAATCAAGAAAATATTAGCTCGGTACTTTGGCAAGAAAAGAAAAAGCTACTTCTTTAATGATTTAAAATAATACTTATTAATCCTACTTTTAAAAAACATTTTGTGAATTTTGTTGATCTCATTTATCCTTCTCTCCTAGAAGGCTACTCTTAGCTTTAACCCCGTAATAACAAGAATGCTTTAATCTATAAAGTTCTAATATCAGGAAGTAACAGATTTTCCAATAAAATGTCCTTCCGCTCCTCTGCCCCTGAACTTACTCTCTATCTGCTATCCTCAAGGTCTCTGTTTTACGTACTCCTGAAATTTGGGGGGTGGCATGATAGGTATGAGAGCTCTTTCTGGAAAATTGGGAGTTGTGATCAGTTTTTGCACCCATGACTTGAGGTTCTAATTTACCCTGTTAGATTTAGACAAAGAGACCTTGGGGGAAAAATAACCCCTGATCCTCTCCTCCAAGGACAATGACATTTCTGTTCCATTTGGTATTTATTTTAGTTTGCTTGGATAACAACAAAATCGAGTTCTAACAATCTCAAATTCCTCATGTGATTGTTTGGAGGTACTGTGCTCAGAGAAATGAAAACATTAAGATCCACTAGTTTCAGAAGATGATTTATCAATTTACTTAAAAATGAAGTGTCACTTGAACTGTTTTTGCTTTACCAACTTTAGTTTTTTGTTTTGTCTTCATCGTGGTCTCTGCTAACTTTACAGACCACTTCCTGTAAGCCTGTGCTCTGTGACATGATACATGTTTATAATTTACCAGGGGGTTGGGATTTGTATGGGGAAGATGTTAGCTCCCGTTAGGAAGAACCTGGTGGCCCTCCACATCAGCGCTGTCTGCAGCTTTCTCCAATACTAGAGAGCACTGCATCAGAATCACCCGGAGCATTTGTTAGTCAGACTGCTGGTGCTGTCCCCACAGTTTCTCATTCTGTAGGTCTGGTGCGGGGCCAGATTTGCAATTCTAGGAAGTGCTCAGGTGATGCTGACCTTGCTGTTCAGGGACCCCACTCTAAGAACCACTACTTTAACAGAATTCTTTCTCTTGAATGCCATTTCCCAAACCTCCCGTGTCCCCATGAATGACACTGAAGGGAGACACTGAGGTAATGATGCTAGTGATATAATGGCTGAAAACGTTTTTCTTTACTGATAAGTTTGGTGAACTAAAGCAGGAGGCAGAGCACAGATAATGGCAGGGGAAAAAAAGAGTAGAAGGAATCTTTGGTTTTGGGCCCACAATTTTATGGATGTGTCTATATGAGTTTAAGTGCTGCAAGACAGGCCAGTCACCTGCTGCCGTATAGGGAGCACCTCCACCTTCTTGGTGTCAGTCAAGCACATTCCCCTAAGTCCTGTTACAAGATGATCTGTCTGGTGCTTGAAATGCATAGACGTAAAATAAAGCCCTTCTCTCATCCCTTTTGGGCACCCTGCAAGTTCTGTCTTGCAGTCTGCCAGGATTTCAGGGCACAGTCCTACCCTGGAAATGTGTGTCTTGCTATAACTACACTCAACTTCGTTTGGAAACATACTCCTTTCCACCTAACCTTCTTGCCCAAATGGTCTGGCACCCTGAGCCTCATAACAAATGATCTCTTCCGTTTAATCTTTTGGTAACTGTAATTTTTTTTTCTTTTTGCCTTTTTGGATCCATTGAACCCACGTAGGTTTTGTACAAAGAAAATGTGGGGAAAGCCACCCCAACCCCTGTCACGCCAGAGATGCAGAGAGTCAAACGCAATCAAGAGAACATTAGCTCGGTATTGTCTTGAGAAACGAAAGTGCTTTTAATTTTGCAAAGTAACCCCTGCAGTTTGGCCTGCTCCTAACTCCATCCCAGGTTAAAAACAAGCAAAATGCTGGTTTTTTAGAATCCCCTGTAAATGATATACTACACTTACTATTGCCATTAACTTTTTAAGCTTTCTTCTTGAGAGCTGTTCTCACTCATGTAACAGATTAAACATGGAGTTTTCTCCCCCAAATTGCATTATGTTTAATAGTCTGAATATTGCCTCTTCATGATTTTCGGGTCCAACTTTGTATCTCACAGGTGTTATACAAAGAAAACTTGGGGAAAGCGACCCCTACACCCTTTACTCCTGAGATGGAAAGAGTCAAACGCAATCAAGAAAACTTTAGCTCGGTATTTTGGAGAGGAAAAGAGAAATTGTTACACTTTCAATAACCCTGGCAAATATGGTTATATCACTAATTTATCTCACAGTTTTCCCAAAGCTTTCGTTTATTTTTTAAAAATTCTTCTTTACCCACTTAAAAACGATAAACCAACCCCACCAGTTCAACCTGATTTAATTCTTTCTTCATCTTGTGCTTTATGTAATAACATTTTAATGGCTTTATCTTCCTGACATGTTTCTTATAGAGTGTGATACAATTGAGCCATAACACCAGCTAGATGATGGTTTTTAGAACTGGTTTTCTGCTATCTGATGTCTGGATGCTCTCTTGGCTCCTCTAGGTATTATACAAAGAGAATATGAGAAAAGCAACTCCGACACCTGTTACTCCAGAGATGGAGCGAGCTAAGCGCAACCAAGAAAACATTAGTTCGGTATTGTCTAGGATTAAACACAGGAGTAGTGCAATGACTTGGAAAATAACATTTTAACATCATATAAACACGCCTTTCTCATTCAACTGGGAAGCACACTAAAATGAAAAAACGAAATGCAACATCTTAAAAAATAACATTTTAACACCATAAAAATGTGCACCTCATTCAACTGAAAATTTACATTAACACAACTGTGCTTTTAAATTCCAAATGATCATACTAAGATATAACAATTGCCAATGTTTTCTCTTCCTTTTATTTTACTGGGCGGGCGGGCGGGGGGGGGTAGTCTTACATAACCAACTGTAACAAATTGACTTCCTAACATCCTCAATCTGCTCTCCTTTATTTTTAAGGTACTCTATGAAACAGGTAATATTCTGATATGGATGCCTTCTTTGGCTTTGATATTTTGGGTTTTTCATGTCTGGCGGACTTTGATTTCTGTATTAACATTGGTTTATGAAATCTGGGCATAAACCTATGAAAATGATCACTTGTTGAAAAGGATAGTTTGGGAGCATCTGGCTGGCTCAGAGCATGTGACTCTTGACCTCAGGGTCGTGAGCTGGAGCACCATGCTGGGTGTAGAGATTACTTAATTAATTGAACTTTAAAAAATTTAAAAGGATAGTTGTTTTGAATGTCAGAATCCCATCTAGTGCCAAATACCATCCAGTCTGCAATTCCTAGCAAATGCCAGAGACCATTTTCTTCCTATCCTCTCTGAAATTCTCTGCCTTGTCTCCTTTGAAAATGGAAGTTACATTTTCAAAGTCAAAAACATGTCCCTTTTCTCCTGATGAGAGCCCTGCCCATTAGTCCTCATGCTTATCTGTTCTGCTATTAGTCAAGGGTATCACTGGGTCCTTTCAGATGACTCAAGCTTCCCTCCCCGGCTACTTTTATCTCCCTGTGTTGGAAAAGTTTTTGAGGCTTCAGAATTAGAACAGTACCGTGACCTGTACTTAATTCATGGTCTCTCCTCTATCAGGTTCTTTATTCTGATAGCTTCCGGAAACAAATACAAGGCAAAGCTGCCTACGTCTTGGACACTCCAGAGATGAGACGGGTGCGGGAGACCCAACGCCACATCTCAACGGTGAGTCAGAAATTCTTAAGGATCAACTGGCCAGTCTGCTGGATTATGTGGAAAAGGAAATGATCACACCATCATATTTTCATAAAATCAACTCATGAAATTTCAGGTGAAATATCATGAAGACTTTGAGAAACACAAGGGTTGCTTCACACCAGTGGTGACGGACCCTATCACCGAACGAGTAAAGAAGAACACACAGGACTTCAGTGACATTAACTACCGAGGTATTCAGAGAAAAGTAGTAGAGATGGAACAAAAACGGAATGACCAGGATCAGGAGACCATTACAGGTATATGAGCCCTGGGGGGCGGGGGCAAAGGGGGTAGAAGAACAAGAGTGGCATTACCCATAGGAAGCTAAAGGATAAAGTACTTCAGCCTGTGTTTTCATCAGCTGTAAAAGCAAACTGTTCTTTCACAGCTTGCAAAGCTGGTACCTTTCCTACCTTATGCTTTGTTCTCGGAGAAGTCATGACCAGAAATAAGCTAAATTAGTGTTAGTCCTCCTGTGGTTAAGTTCATGCCTTGCTTTCCAAGTTATTAGGAGTCCTCCAGAAACATCTGTTCTGATCCTTGATCTTACTTGCAGGTTTCCGTGTCTGGCGTACTAATCCTGGCTCGGTGTTTGACTATGATCCAGCAGAAGACAACATTCAGTCACGAAGCTTACACATGATTAATGGTATGTTATAGCTAACAGCATGAAGGTCACCATTTAATGGGCTCAGGTCAATGACCTCTAGGAAACTACAGTTTTCAGTGTTCTGAGTTGTCCTTCTTGCTGACTAGTGGGACAGTATCATTTCTAGGCAAATTTAAGTCAGGGAAAGATTGTCTCACTGCCTCTGTGTAAATCTTCAGGCCCCATTTATTACCTTTGTTTCTAAAGAAGAAAAAGTAGTACATCTTTCTATTGGAGAAATAATGAAAAGGAAAAAATATAAGGAAAGGGAAGAGAATGAATGTGACCTTTGGCAACTTTCTGAAAACTCTGTCTTCAAGGAAGGCTGTTAATTCAACAAAACAAGCCACATATCTTTATGCCTTCTTTTCCTGTTAAATTGTAGTGCTTGTCCTTAAAGGATTTATACTCTAGTCTGCTGATGGAGAGAAGTAAATCAGTGGTTACACTCTGACATGTGCAGTTTTAAAGGTCTGCACACACATTGTGGGAACTCAAGTAAAGGGCATCTAAATTAATCTGGAAGTGAGGGAGGACTTTCTAGAGAAGTTGAAGGTGGAGTTTGAATGTGAATTTTTGTGAGCCGGGAAAATGGGCAGGGTGGAGGGAAGGAGTTGTGGTCCAAGACAGACTGGGATTTGAAGCCTGGCTGTTACTATTTAGCAGTTACGTGACCTTTGGTAAGGTACTTCAGCTGTCACGTGTAAATGAGGATGGCAACCGTACACACAGGGTTTCGAGGCTTTAATTCATGGGAGCCTACTGAAAACCTATGCCTAGCAATCAGCGCACTCCCACCAAGCACCGCAGAGACGGACTCATGCATGCGCCCCCCCCGCCCCGCCCCCCAGCGCAAGCACAGCGCCGGAGCCGGGAGCATTCGCGCTCGGCCAGCGCGCTGAGCGTCAGCGGCGGGGAGGACAAGTCCGAGCACTCAGAAGCCGCCGACCAGCGCCTCTCCACCTACAGCGACGGCGGAGTCGTCTTCTCGGCAACCTCCTCAGGTACAAGTGGGCTGCCCCCCAGCTTGCTGGGTTACAGGTGCAGATGCTTTGAGTTGAAAACAGCAACAACAGTAACAAAAATCTGGATCATTTCTCCTGATGAGAAGAGACTAGAAAGAATTGTGAAGAGGTGCATGAAACCAGATGTTTCATTTTCATTAATTTAATTAGAGCCTCCTTTCTTGCAAACCATTCTTAAGTTAGGGGACAAGAGAGCACTGCTCAGCTGTTTAACACAGATGAAATGAGGTCTAGTCATTTTTCTTCGTACAAACTACTTCCCCCCACCTTTTAGCTTACAAACACGCAAAGACCACGGAGCTCCCACAGCAGCGATCATCTTCAGTTGCCACGCAGCAGACAACGGTGTCCTCTATCCCATCGCACCCGTCTACTGCCGGGGTAAGCAAACGTACTCTAAGGCTATTATCATTGAATATGGATTTAGCAGGGGAATAGATATGAAAATAGATGAGGCCCAGAAATGGATCCTAAACGAATTACAGATCAACAGGGGAAAAAAAAAATCAAAACTGTAAAATACCACAGAAAAGTAGAGACTAATTTTATAATATTGGGGACAGGAAAGGCCTTCCTCAGCAAGTTCTAGAACCTAGGAACGTGAAAGACTGCATATTTGACCATAAAATTTTAAATGGTTTTATAACAAAAAGAAACATGTCAAACTGGGAGAAAATATTTGCAGCATTCATAACACAAAGATTTATATCTAAAAAACCTAACACTCAAAAATTCATTGGCAAATTATTCCCCTTCTGGTCAAAATAACAAAGACCTGGAAGCAAACGAATAGACAACTTACAGCAAGAGAAATAGAAACAGCCAGCAAAAAAGATGTCCACCATAACTGCAAACCAGGAATATGCAAATTAAAACAATAAGTATTAGAACATTATTATGGTAGTGAATTTTTTAAAAAATTAAAATGCACATACCATTTGACCTACTCCTTTCACCTTTAAAAGCTCTTTCTCTGAAATACCTGCCTAAAGACAAACATTAGGGGATTAGTGTAAGAAAAAATGGTTAACAATTAAATGTCCAGAAGTATAGAAATGGCTAATTTGTGATCTTACTAAAATACAGAATTCTCTGTAGCAGTAAAAAAAAGTATGAGATCTACATAAATCTGTATATATAAATCTATATCTAGAGCTCTATAAATCTATATTCATATGGAATTATATGGAAAAGCCCTGAAGCTATATTAAATGGAAAGAATGGGTCAGAGTATTAATCACAGTAATTGTTTCACATATGCAGGGAGGAAGGGGAAACCTATCCTCAAATACGAATATATGTATGTGTCTTTCAGAATGCTAGGAAAAAATTATGCAGGTTACATTCCAAATTACTAACCAGTGCCTGCTCCTCTGAAGGAAATTTGGGCACTTTGTTTTATTTTTGTCTACAAATTGTTAACAATTTAAAAAATTTTATTTTGCTGTTGTAAAAACATTTTTAAGTGTTCAATACATTCTTGTGCACTATAGATTCAAGCTTGTGTACAGATCTCTATAAAGATCTCCAGGACAGCAGATCTCTAGAGCTTATTCATATTGCTTAACTGAAACTTCAGGCTTATTCATTAGTAACTCCCCATTTTCCCTTTCTACCATGTTATATTTTGTTTTTGTTTTGTTTAACATGTGGAGGATAGCTTTTAGAAACTTTACTAGTATGCTCCCAAATTCCCAGGGTGAAAGATACATGCAATACCGCTTTCTCAGAAGTGAAGAAAAGGCCATATACAAAAACATTCCTTTTTCATATAGTTTTATGAATATATTATTAACATACCATTAAAGTCATCATTTGAAGTGTACAGGTCCACTGATTTTACTTCATTTAGTTATTCAACCACTACTACAATCTAATAACATTTCATCACCCTGAAAAAACCCCTTGTACTCATCAAGTCAATCCCCTTCCTGAGCTTTTCCCCTCCCCCACCATCCAATCCAAGGGATCCACTAATATGCTCTCTTTGCCTATGCAAGACATTTCATATAAATGAAATGTGGTCTTTTGTGACTGACCTCTTTTACTTAATGCTCTGAGGTTCATCTAATTGTATCATACAGCAGCACTGATTCCTTTTTATTACTAAATATTCCATTGTAGGGAAATTCCACCCTTTTTTCCTTCATTCATCAGTTGGTAGGCATTGGGGTTGTTTCCATTTTTTGGCTGCTATAAATGATACTGCTGTGAATGTGGATGTACAAGTTATTGTGCAAACCTGTTTTCATTCTTCTTGGGTATATACACAGGACCGCAATATTATAACTCTGTATTTAACGTGGGAGGAACTTGCAAAAACTCTTCCAAGTGGCTGCACCATTTTACATTCCCATCAGCAGTTTATAAAATTTCTCCACATCCTCCCCAATACCTGCTATTGTTTCTTTTTATCACCATTCTAGTGTGTCATGTGATATTTCATTGTGGCTTTCTCTGACAACTAGTAATGCCAAGTATTTTTTTCATGAGCCTATGGGCTATTTGTACATCTCCTTTGGAGAACTGAGATCCTTTGCCTCCTCTCCCACCTTTTTCCAGTACTGAACGGTAGGAGTTCCTTATATTTTCTGGATGGTAATCCCTTACCAGATATACGATTTGCAAATATTTTCTATTTTGTGAGTAGTCTTTTTATTTTCCTGGTGGTGTTTGCACATTCTCTTTTGTGCAACTTACTCCACAAATTTAAGTCATAAGAGATCTTAAAATTAGGCATTTGGGGACATATCACATAAAGGGCTAGTATCCAAAATCTTTAAAGAACTTATCAAACTCAACACCCAAAGAACAAATAATCCAATCAAGAAATGGGCAGAAGACATGAACAGACATTTCTACAAAGAAGACATCCAAATAGCCAACAGAAAAAGTGCTCAACATCACTCGGCATCAGGGAAATCCAAATCAAAACCTCAACAAGATACCACCTCACACCAGTCAGAATGGCTAAAATTAAGTCAGGAAATGACAGATGTTGGCAAGGATGCGGAGAAAAGGGGAACCCTCCTACACTGTTGGTGGGAATGCAAGCTGGTGCAGCCACCCTGGAAAACAGTATGGAGGTTCCTCAAAAAGTTGAAAATAGAGCTACCCTATGACCCAGCAATTGCACTACTGGTTATTTACCCCAAAGATAACAAATGTAGTGATCCGAAGGGGTATGTGCACCCCGATGTTTATAGCAGCAGTGTCCACAATAGCCAAACTATGGAAAGAGCCAAGATGTCCATTGACAGGTGAATGGATAAAGATGTGGTGTGTATACACACACACACAATGAAATATTACGCAGCCATCAAACTGAAATCTTGCCATTTGCAACAACGTGGATAGAACTAGAGGGTATTATGCTAAGCAAAATAAGTCAATCAATCAGAGAAAGACAATTATCATATAATCTCACTGATATGAGGAATTTGAGAAACGAGACAGAGGATCATAAGGGAAGGGAGGTAAAAATGAAACAAGATGAAACCAGAGGTAAACAAACCCTAAGAGACTCTTAATCTCAGGAAACAAACTGAGGGTTGCTGGAGTGGAGTGGAGTGGGAAGGATGGGGTGGCTGGGTGATGGACACTGGGGAGGTTATGTGCTATGGTGAGTGCTGTAAATTGTGTAAGACTGATGAATCACAGACTTGGACCTCTGAAACAAATAATACATTATATGTTAAAAAAAAAAAAGTAGGAAAGGAAAAATGAAAGGGGGGAATCGGAGGGGGAGACAAACCACACGAGATTACGGACCCTGAGAAACAAACTGAGGGTTCTAGAGGGGAGGGGGTGGGGGGATGGGTTAGCCTGGTGATGGGTATTAAAGAGGGCACGTTCTGCATGGAGTACTGGGTGTTATACGCAAACAATGAATCATGGAACACTACATCAAAAACTAATGATGTAATGTATGGTGACTAACATATAATAAAATTTAAAAAGGCATTTGGGTTGATTGTTGCAAATCTAATACATACTATTTTTTTTTTTTTTTTTTTACCTTTTTTCATCTTCACAAATAGAAAATCTTCCGTGCCATGTACGACTATCTGGCTGCTGATGCAGATGAGGTGTCCTTCAGAGATGGAGATGCTATTGTTAACGTCCAAGCGATTGATGAAGGTTGGATGTACGGCACTGTGCAGAGGACAGGCAGGACCGGCATGCTGCCGGCTAACTACGTGGAGGCTATTTAATAAGCATGTCAGAGTATCGCACCTGTTTGCAGGACCTGCACATCCTGCAGTCAGTATTTCAGTTCAGACTCTCCACTATTACCTAAGTCCTCAAGCTGCCTAATGGTTTTTCTGTGTCAGTATGATTAATAGCTGTACCATCCCTTAATTTGTTTCTATATGAACCTCAGTAATTCTCCAGTAAAACGTATGTTAATCATATTTACTACATTATTTTCTGGATTTGGACATAAAACTTAAGAGACAACATTAAACCCATAGGTTCATTATTTTTAAAATTGTCATTATTAAATTTTCCATAGTGTTTTAAAGGAAGTTTAATTATGGAATAGACATTTTAAAAGTTTATGCAGTGTTATTGCTGTATCAACCCAGAGTCTTTCTCCATTACGAAAATGTTGTTTAACATTTTTTTAAAACAAGGATTCTGAACATGTTAAACACATTAAAGAAAAAGGGCAGAAATACTCACCTTTTCCTGGCTTACTGAATGCTGATGCTTTTAATTGTTCCAGTTCTGAAGTTATAAAGGTGATAGTCAATATAAATGGTGCATAAGCTAGTAATAAAGTCTAATTCTGCAATAAACACCACTGATGTAATGACTGTTATTTATTTTTAATAGTTTTTTTTTTTTTTTTTAAAGATTTTATTTATTTGAGAGAGAGAATGAGAGCACATGAGAGGGGGGAGGGTCAGAGGGAGAAGCAGACTCCCTGCTCAGCAGGGAGCCCGATGCAGGACTTGATCCCTGGGCGCCAGGATCATGACCTGAGCCGAAGGCAGTTGCTTAACCAACTGAGCCACCCAGGCGCCCCTTATTTTTAATAGTTTTATGATCGACAAATTTCAGTAAAGCAAATCCATTACTTTAGACTTCTTCACTACAAAAAATTCTGAAAATGTACCATTAAAAATGCACAAGCGTAGGCTTTCTCAGAACTAAACTGTGTTCAGCAAGTTTCCCTTATGGCTCAGCTGATGTTTTAGAAACAACTGTGGGATCAGCAGTGGACAGCTGGGAAATGGATGACACTGCATGCTCCATCCCTACTATTTCCTACAGACCTGCCCCCTCCAATATGCCCTTGGCCAGAGCCCATCCAAAGTGGTGTCACAGGCCTGGCAGTGTGCAAGCAGCCCTGACAGGGGCCAGCACTCCTCCACAGTGACTCCTGCCAAGGAGAGTGGAAGACAACCACACACACCAGCCCAACTGCAGCTCCAGCAGTGGGCTGGGGGCAGACATCAGGCCTGACGGTAGACCCCACCTACCAATGAAAGCTTCTCAGAGGACAACACAGGAAAAGCAACAGGCAGTTCCATAATCACTGTCATCTCTAGCAAACACCTGGTCTGACTCACCTCAAGCCCAAGGTGGCCCCAGACCGGCCCACTAACACCATGGGGACAAAACCCTGTCCACAAGTGGCAAAGAGAGCCATTGCAGATGACTGGATTGAAGGCAAACATGACTCAACCACAAAGTAGGGTGCATGTAACACACATAGGAGACAGCCCTGAAGAGTCAGGTTGAACAGGGCATATTGTGCGGTAGGACACCCCAGGACCTGTTCTTCATATGGCCACTACTTGCAAGAGCAGAAGAAGTAGCTGACTTTCCTAACACACTGAAATAGACACAGACTTAGATAAAATGAAGAGTCAGAGGACTATGACGCAAATGAAAGACCAGGACAAATCACAGCCAAGAGACCTAAAAAAAAAACCAAAAAAAAAAACCCAAAAAAAAACAGAGCTAAGTAATGTCTGATAGAGAATTTAAAGAAATAGTCATAAAAGATACTCACTGGACTTGAGAAAAGGCCTGACCTTGATTAAGTATTTAACAAAGAGAAACATGACCCTATGGTCAAGAACAGAGATAAACTCAGTAATTGAAATTAAAAATATAATGGAATAAAAAATATATAATGGAATAAATAGTAGACTAGAGGAAGGAGAACAGAGGAATGGAAAGCAATCAAGCTGAATAGGAGGAAAAAATAATTAAAAAAATGAAAATAGACTAAGGAGACTAGGTGACACCTTAAGTATAATATTCGCATTACAGAGATCTCAGGAGGAGGAGAGAAAAGGGGGCAGGAAATTTATTTGAAGAAGTAACAGCTGAAAACTTCCCAAATCTAAGAAAGGAAACAAATTTCAGATCCAGGAGCCACAAGGAAGTCCCCCCAAAAACCCAAGGAACTCCATACCAAGACACACAATAATTAAGATTGCAAAAGTACTGAGAGAGAGTTTTAGAAGCAGCAAAAGAGTTACATACAAGGGCACCCGGGTGGCTCAGTCCATTAAGCGTCTGCCTTTGGCTCAGGTCATGAGACCTGAGTCGGGCTCCTTGCTTAGAGGGGAGTCTGCTGCTCCTTCTGCACCCGCCACCCCCCGACCCCCCACCCTGCTCATGTTCTGTCTCTGTCTCTCAAATAATCTTAAAAAAAGTCTTCTCAAACTATTCAAAAAAAAAGAGGAAAAAAAATTCCAAATTCACTCTATGAGGACAGCATTATCCTGATATCAAAACCAGATAAAGACACTACAAAAAAAGAGAACTACAGGTCACTATCTCTGATGAGTATAGATGCAAAAATCCTCAACAAAGTATTAGCAAATTGAATCCAACAATATATATAAAAAAAATCATTCACCACGATCAAGTGGGATTTATTCGTGGGATACAGGGTGGTTCAATATTCACAAATCAGTCAACATGACATATTACATCAACAAGAGAAAAGGATAAAAACCACATGATCATCTCAACAGATGCAGAAAAAGGATCTGACAAAGCACAACATCCATTCATGATAAAAATCCTCAACAAAGTAGGTTTAGAGGAAACATATCTCAACATACTAAGGGCTGTATCTGAAAAACCCACAGCGTACATCATACTCAATGGTGAAAAACTGACAGCTTTCCCCCTATGGTCAGGAACAAGACAAAGATGTTCACTCCAACCACCTTCACTATGTTGAATAATATTGGAAGTCCAGTAATCAGAGAAGAAAAAGAAATAAAAGGCATCCAAATTGGTAAGGAAGAACTAAAACTTTCACTATTTGTAGATGACATGATCTATACATAGAAACCCTAAAGACTCCACCAAAATACTAGAACTGATACATGAATTCACAGTAAGGTCACAGGATACAAAATCAATATACAGAAATCCATTGCATTTCTACACACTAACAATGAAGCAGCACAAAGAGAAATGAAAGATACAATCCCATTTACAATTGCACCAAATAATAAGACACCTAGGAATAAACTTCACCAAGGAGATAGAAGACCTGTTACCCAAAAAGTGTAAAATACTGATGAAAGAAACTGAAGGTGACACAAATCCAAAGAGATTTCATGCACATGGATTGGAAGAACAAATACTGTTAAAAAGTCCTTACTATCCAAAGCAATCTACAGATTTTTTCTTTTTAAATATTTTATTTATTTATTTGACAGAGAGAGACACAGCGAGAGAAGGAACACAAGCAGGGGGAGTGGCAGAGGGAAAAGCAGGCTTCCCGCTGAGCAGGGAGCCGGAGGCGGGGCTCGATCCCAGGACCCTGGGATCATGACCCGAGCTGAAGGCAGATGCTTAACGACTGAGCCACCCAGGCGCCCCAGCAATCTACAGATTTAATGCAACCCCTACCAAAATCCCAACAGCATTTTTCACACAAGTAGAATAATCTTAAAATTTGAATGGAACTATAGAAGACCCCAAATAGCCAAAGCATTTTTTTTTTTTTTTTTTGCAGAGAAAATGGTCAACACCTTTGTATTTGTGTATCTTGGGAAGAGGAGAGTTATTTAGACTTCATGGAAGCAGAAGGGAGTCTGGGGAGGAGAAGGAATGCGTTGAAAAGCACAGTTTGGGAGGTATATGCTAAGGGGTCTGAACATCTGGACCATTTGGCTGCTAATACCCAACCACACTGAGAACTACACGTCCCCAGCCCTATCAGGCAGTATGGAGAGAAGCTGCCATGATCTTTCCAGATTCTTCCTTCCTAATTCTTCCCAATGGCTGAGCCACTGGATCACCTTCCTGGAATATTTGGATTTGGGACGGAGAGAATCCATTCATCTTTAGTGGCTGAGGCTCATTAAGCAAAACAGGAAACAAACTCAAAACAGTACGGTACTGGCACAAAACCAGACACATAGATCAATGGAGCAGGACAGAAAGCCCAGAAACAAACCCATGATTATACAGTCAATTAATCTTTGACAAAAGAGGCAAGACTATGCAATGAGAAAAAGTCTTTTCAACAGACAATGTATGGAAAACTAGACGTTACATACAGAGGAATAAAAGTGGACTTTCTTACACCATACACAAAAATAACCCCAAAATGGATTAAGGACCTAAATGTGAGACCTGAAACCGTAACAATCCTCGAAGAAGAGTGCACACACAGTATCTCTGACACTGAATGTAGCAACTTTTCTCCACAGCAGCATTTCTCTAGATCTGTCTCCTGAGGCAAGGAAACAAAAGCAAAAATAAACTATTGGGACTACATAAAAATAAAAAGCTTCCACACCGCAAAGGAAACAATCAACAAAAGACAATCTACGGAATAGAAGATATTTGCAAATGACGGATCTTATAAAGGGTTCGTATCCAAAATATATAAAGGACTTATATAATTCAACACCAGAAAAACAATCTAAATAAAAATGGGCAGAAGACATGAACAGATATTTCTCCAAAGACATCCAGATGGCCAACAGACACATGAGAAAATGCTCAACATCACAGATCATTAGGAAATGCAAATCAAAAATACAATGAAATATCACCTCACACCGCACGCCTTTCAGAATGACTAAAATAAAAAACGCAAGAACAGCAAGCATTGTCAAGGATGTGGAGAAAAAGGAACCCTCACGCACTGTTGGTGGGAATACAAACTGGTGGTGCAGCCACTATAGAAAACAGTATGGAGGTTCCTCAAAAAATTAAAAATGGAACTAATCACACTACCATTTACCCAAATAGGAAAACACTAGTTTGAAAAGATATGTGCACCCCTATGTTAATGCAGCATTATTTACAACAGCTAAATTGTGGAAGCAGCCCAAGCACCCACCGATAGATAAAATGGATAAAGATGTGGTATACATATAATGGAACGTTACTTAGCCATAAAAAAAGAATGAAATCTTGCCATTAGCAACACGGATGGATCTACAGGATATAATGCTGAGTGAAGTAAGTCAGAGAAAAACAAATACCATATGATTTCACTCATATGTAGAATTAAGAAACAAAACAACCTAACAAAGATAAAAGGAGACCAAGAAAGACTTAACTATTGAGAAGTGATGGTTTTCAGAATGGAGGCTGTTTGGGGGGGGGGGGGGGGGGGAGGAATTGGTAAAGTGAAGGGGATTAAGGGTACCTTTATCATTATAAGCACAGAGTAACGAACAGAATTGTTGAATCACTGTATTATACACCTGAAACTAACACTGTATGCTAACTATACTGGAATTAAAAGAATAAAAGGAAAAAATTTACATACATCTTCAATACCAATTTATTATCTATCTGCTTAATAATGCAATTTGCTTCCTTTTTTGTAATGCATGGTGTTGGGGAAGCCCTATGGAAAATGAGAAAGCTTTAAAAATGAGTTGTCACTCTGGCTCCTCCACTCAGGGGAAATGTGGCCTGAGAGGGGCTAAGTACAATGGAAAGAAGTAGGTAATTGGCCTCCCCAAATATCCTTAAGTACTAATTTAAATTTAGAAATAGCTTATAAATTCACTATTGCAAAACTAAAAATTAAACTTACGATAAAAAAATAGCTATGGGATCGAATCCTAACCTCAGGGGATCTTTCTAATCTACAGCCAGTAGATTATAGAGCACAAGGCAAAGATGGTAAACTGTCCTCAAGCTTCTTAATGTCTCTCTCGAGACTGTGCACATGTGTAAATGCTCAGAGACCACATTTGTGTGCCAGGTACCACACTAGATGCTGGGGTTAGAGTGATGAGCCAAAGACTGTTGTGTCCTTATGAAACTTTATAGTCCCACGAAAAAGGCAGGCCATGCCAAAGCGTCTTCTTAATGGTAGGAGAGACAGCCACTCTCCCGTCTTCAATTGTCCTTTAAACTGGGTTAAAAATCCAGGTTAAATGTAGCAATACCATTGTGTGCTATTTTTCCAACCTTGGGAACAAAGTTTATGCTGTCTCAGTTACAATAAATGTTTTAGTTTTAAAATTTCCTATTCACTTTTTAAGGCTGCCAAAGCACTCTGCAGTTGCTGTTAGAGATACACAATTTTTATCTAATTCTAGGGCTTTTAGTTAAAAGCTTGGAAATTTTTCATACACAGTATAAATAGAGAATCCTACTATACCCACCTCCTGGTTTTCAATTTATGGCTAATCTTGTTCTATCTACCCTACCAATGCTCTCCTCCCATTACCTTAAAATGAATTCTTTTAATCACATCTTAAAACAATCACAATTGACACACCTTAAAACACTTGACAGTCCATATCCAGGGTTCAAATTTTCCTGCTCATCCAACTTTCAAGACTTCTGCTTGTACCCCCATTCTGTCAATACAGTGATACCAGGGAAGTCCTTTGTACAAATACCCACTACCACACATTTAGACGACCTACGGCTGCAAAGATCCTCAGTGACTAGCTGTTCATACCATCTGCAAAAGGTTATAAAAGAGATCAATTGGCAACTGAGTTATATTGGAGTCAGAGTCAGCACTACAACCCAATTCCCTTGATGACTAGTGTTCATGGTACTACCCAATGCTACTCTTGTGAAGTTCTTACTATGGGTTCTTCAGGTCCCCACAAGCCCTAACCACCTCACCCCCCACCCCCACAGGCCTCAGAATGTGACCTTATTTGTCAAAGGGTCATTGCAGAAGTTATTAGTTAAAACGAGGTCATTAGGATGAGCCCAAAGCCAATACAAATGGTGTTTATAAAAAGGAGAAGTCCAGACAAATACACAGAGAACACCATGTGAAGCTAAGAGGTTGGAGTGAAGCTTCTACATGTCAACAAAGTAAAAAATTGCTAGCAAAGCACCAGAAGCTAGGGGAGAAGCATGGAAGTCTTCCTCACAGCCCTTACAAAACACCAACCCTATCCACAACTGTCTCAGGCTTCCAGCCTCCAGAACTGTGAGACAATGTATTTCTGTTAAACAACTCTCAGTTTGTGGCTCTTTGTTGCAGTATTCATCAACATCATCAAGTCTATTTCATTTTTAATTTAGATGTATGGATCTACAAGTATGTCGAAACCATAAACTATGAATATGAGAGAACCTCTTCTATGGCTAAAACGGGTCTTAAAATAAGAATGGCTCATGTGTCTGTGGAGGGTCCCGGTGTTCATTAATGTTGGTATGTGAATTATACTAATCTTACTCAATTCAAAGCCAAACCAAACAAACAAAAACAGTGCCAGAATTGCTTAGTTTTTACAGTTTTATTTCAGATTAAAGTGCATTTCTTTAAAAATGTTTCAATATCCAGTTTCAATTGGCAAGTAATAACAGTTAACTCTCAATAGATCATGAAAAGTTTTACTGTGGGTAAGACAAATTCTCCCTCCCTCAATCCAATCATAATAAACCTGAAAATACACTTTTAGTATTGGTCTACCTGCTTCAAACATTGTATAAAGCATTACACAAATAACACTGACCACATCCTTATTTCCCAAATACTAGTGCAGTTAACTGAGTAATAAACAGGTACTTCCGTGAAATTTCAACTTAAATCATTCGACTTATCAAATATAAACACTTTGAATGTAAAACTAAGCTCTCAGAATTTATCAAGTGGTGGGAACAAAAATATCGTAGGGCAAATAAATGACTGATTTGGCTTCTCTCAGCCTGGCCTAAGTGCATTTAGTCAAGTCTATCCATAGGAGGTAGTGTTAAGATAGATTGAAGCAACGGATTCCCCACCAACACAGAAAGCAAACTCCCTCAACTCCCAATTTATTTCACAGGTAATGACAGAACCACTGAGTGCCAGATGCCTTTCCCTCATACATCAGTGTCCCTTAACATCCATGGTAAACACATTACTGTAATTTGAGTTTAAATAGGAGAAAAAAAGTGTACCTAAAAAGTACCAGTATCTCCTAGTATATGTGTATTTGAGCAATAAAGTTAAGATATAAATGCAATCAGGGGAACACATTTTTGTAAAAGTAAAATCTAAGTAACAGCAATAGAAATGAAGGACTTAAGGAAGGAAGATCCCTGTTTGCCATCTAGAAGCAAATGATCAACTGGATTTACATGCCATGTATGAACAAACCTACTCTTTGTAACAGGGAGCAGCAAACTTTACACAAAGGGGCCAAATAAATATGTGAATGTTAGGTGTTAACAGGCCATACAGTCTGTCACACTACTCCAATCTGCTACTGCAGCAGGAAAGCAGCCAAAGATTTTATGTAAATAAACATGGCTGTGTCCCAGTGAGACCTTATTACTGGCACTAAAATTTTAATTTCATCTTTCCATGTGTCACAAAATATTACTTTTGATTTTTTTCAACCCTTCAGAAAATGTAAAAACCATTCCTACCTCAAAGAATGTATAAAAAATAAGGGGCAGGCTGTAGTTTTTTGACCTGTTCATTAACAACTTACTAGGTTAAGACTGCCATATTTCAGTTTCTATACTCAAAATTCATTGTTCTTAATTTCATTTTCTAGAAAATTCCCATTCTACAAAAATAAAAACGTCTTTAGACACTTGCTAATTATTCAATTAAATATCAAAATAACTGTTATGCTATATTCCATTTTCCATTCCATGACTTTATCCTGAAGGTGAACCTTCTAGTTATATGCTATTTATTCATTTAAGAAATAATTCTGCCTATTACTGGGAGTTATTTACTCCTTTTTGTGGGGCAGGATATTAAATAATGTATACTTTATTTTTTAAAAAGATTTTATTTTTAAGCAATCTCTACCCCCAATGTAGGGCTTGAACTCACAATTCCAAAATCAAGAGTTGCATGCTCCACCACTGACCAAGCCGGACAGGTGACCTGTAAATAATGTCTATTTTAAACAATTATTCAGGGTATTTATGAGTATCAGTTCTGGTACTGTTTTATATATAGGATACCTGTCAGCTATTTTCAAAGTTTATATGACTGTCCCTATACTAAAAAGCTACATACTTTTTTTTTTAATTCCATGTGCTATCAATTTAAAATATTGCCTTCAATCTTATACTCTCAGGTAAAGGGAGAGATTATCTTTTCTTCTAAATGGTATACTTCAGAAGAGTAAGCATTTACAGCTTGGCACTTCATGTTTGGTTTTACTGTTCTTTGGCTTGGTATATAAAGGAAAAATGGTTAAGACCATGTTATAAAATTTACATTCTATTCCAAGAAATGGGTGAACATTCAATTCTGTTAGACTACTACTCTATTAAATAGCTATAGATTTCAAACCCTAATTACTCAGATTTTAATACTTTCAAAAAGCAATATACAAAGCCTGGCATATGATAAACATATCATATTAACTGGACCATCACAAACCGAAGCCCAGATTTGTTTTATAAATCAAGCAATCAACAAATTTTGATAAATCAATTAAAAAACACCATTATTTCACTTCTGGCTACATTTTCTTAAGTGCTCTGGATGAGTACAATTCTTATGGAAAGAGAATTTAAAACATGTGAGGGAAACATAACAGAATGCTGAGAAAAACTCATTTTTAGAGAATCAAATTATTCAACTGTCTTTTAAACACCATTTTAAGATGAAATAGAAAATTTCAACAATATAACAGCAAAGTAACCAGAGGTCTTTACTAAAATGACAAGTCAGATCTGTCAGACAGGGCTTATTTGGGTACTGCTAACTTAACCGCCAAGTTAATCTTAGGGTAGTCTGTTTTCAATGAAGCCCCATAACTTAGAAGACAAGATTTATTTAGAGACTAAATATATTTCTAATATCTGAAAATTTACTTTTGTATTAAAAAAAATGAGAACATAATCCACATACACTATTCATTAAAAAAGGCTCACATTGTCTCATCGTTTAGGAAGGTTCTTTATAACATAAGTAACTGTTTGCCTATTTAAAAACGTAAATCTTCCTCCCCAAACCATAATAAATTTTCCATGTCTAAAAAAGGCTCCAAATGAGACAAAATTCTACCTTTAATTCTTGAAAAACTTTTGAACTCTAATTTGAAGCCTTCAAGACCAGTCTGCAACCCCAATCATAAACCTGAAAAAGTTATTTAAAAAAACACTAAATTTTATCTTTTGTGGCAATAATTCCTGGGACTTAAACCTGCTTGTGTTATCACCTAATTCACAGCCTGAAGCCTCGTAGGCCTAACCACCACAAATGCAATCCACAGACATCACCATTTGTATGGGTCATGTGGGAGCTTTTAGAGATGAACTATCAGGCCCCATCCCAGACCTGCTGAATCAGAATCTGCATTTTCATACATACATACAAGTTTGAGAAGCACTGTGTTAAAGTCAAAACTTAAACTCTAACACTTGTATACAATGTATAAGACCCTTCTGATGGCTTAAGGATAAAACAGACATGGGTTGTGCTAATGTGCAAACAGCTCCCTCTCCCCCACCAAAATCTTAGCCTAATAATGTCAGTAACTGCTATTTTATGGCCTTCTAGCCCAGTTGCAAATCATCTCCCTGAAAATTAATAAAGAAGGATATGAGATGGAAACTATGCCCTTCCTATTGGATTATAAAGTCATTTGGAAAGAATGACATTAAGGTAAAATGTGAACCCTTTTAAGCTCATATTTTCTGTTAAATTCCAACAAAGGTTTTTAAAACAGCACTTATTTTTAATTACTATCATTCCTTTATCTTAGAAAAAATACTCTAATTGTATATTTTACACACCCCTCCAATTTTCCCAATTTTGTTTCTTGCCCTGCCACTTTTATTTTAGACAAAATATAATCCAATTTCCTTAACATTTTTTTGATTCTAAAATATATAACAGAATCCCTGACTACTTTCAAGCTGTAAAGAAAAGAATCCACGAGCAACGCCAGAAACTATCATGTTCAGATTTAAATCTTATTTTTGACTATATTATCCGATAACCTTATCACTAAACCTGATTCATCCTACACTATACGGAATTTGAGCAAAAGCTCCATACCATTTAACAATGGCTTTCAAACTTGTTCAAATATAACATCTTTGACAATGGGCTCAGGGCAACACTAAAAACTTAAATCCACCATATGAAGTCCATTTTGGAACATGAGAAATTATACTGTGCTTCTGCAAGCAAACAGATTCTTTTTATAAATGCATAAAATAAGAAATCACATTTGAGTGTTCTTATTAATATTTGCCATTTGTTTTATTAACCCTTAGAAAATATTGAAAAAAACTGATTTAATTTTAATAGTTAAACAACATACTGAAACTGATCAAGGAGAATTAATATTTTTTGCTATTTAGGAATCATTCAGGGAAAAATTTAAGGCAAGAATATTAAAAATAAGGTGCCTCAAATATACACTTAACAACTATATCAACAATGAAGATTTAGCAAACTGGCTTCTGCCTTCAAGTAACATTTTTAAACACATCCTTGTTCAACCACAGTATTTGAAAATTAAACTTGTGCTTGTATCAAATTCAGTGATTTAAGTAAATGCTAATCAATCACTTTAGTCACATTTTCTCCTATGCTGTTCTTGTTCTCAAGAACTTCATTTCACCAGTTAGTTCACACAAACATTAAGAGGATATAAGCATGAGATAAGCCAATTTTAACTCCATACAAACACATGTACATACTCCTTCTTACACCTGTTAACTAAAAATTTATGTGCCTCTTAACTGTAAAATATAATTTGGGAAATGGGAGGTAATATAAACCAGTTGTAATTCTGTTAACAAGTTTCCATTTTTAGTTATTTCTTCAAGCTACAATCCTCAGTTTATGGTCCCAGAATTTCCTTTAAACCCAACCTTGGGATAGGACTATGAAACTTATAACCCCCCCCAAATATTTGTGATGATGATGGATTTATAATTATGAAAAAGACACCAACTTTTCTGGCTGGTGGGTGGTCCCCTTCTGAATATAAGAACTAACTAAACACAAGAGTTAAACTTTCTGTAACTTGCTGAAGAATGTGTGCCTTTTCAAGCTGGTTAGTTCTGAATAAAGTATGAAACTGTGAAGGTCACTCACTCATTCTAATCAGAGAGCAAATGATATATTCTCACTGTAAAGAGATGAAACAAATATGGGAAGTCAGGCACTAATACTAGTCGGTAAAATTTACAAATGTTTTAATTATATACACCCTATTTTTAAAAACAGGCAAAACATACATATTTCAAAAGAACAGTTTCAAATTTCTTCCAAGTTTGCTTTAGGTGTAGGTGAAAAGAACAGGTAATTTCTAGATTTCATATAGTCCAAGTTGTAACAAAAATAGTCAAACTCTCCATTAAAAAGAAATGTAATGAAGCTTTCTAGTGGCTGATACCCTCCTTCCAAACCGCCCCCCACCCCAAAAGTAATGGGTATGAATAACAAAGTTCTCATGTAACACTTTCTCATTTCTAGAACTTTAACTCCTTCTGGTTACTTTAGAAAATAAACTCATGTTGTTACTAAGACTACTAAGTACAAAACTATTTGTATTTGTAGATGCAGAACCCTACAAATATCTGCAGCAAGCCCACAAAGCACTTCTACTGTCAATACTGATATCTCAGTATTTAATATATACAAAATAGGTTTCTATTAAACAAAGGTATTCACAAGTAGCTGCAGAAAAATTCATGCCATTAACAAAGGCTGAAATTTATAAATTAAAAACATTGTAATCTATACATAATATACAAACAGTCGTGCATTTTAAAATGAATTATGATGTGTCTCATACGACTAAATTTTCACAAGCAAATGCTGCTGCACAAATAAATGGAATTTTAGGTATGTTCTGCTTTAATATTTTAACCCCAAAAGTTGCAGCTTTTGGTATTTTTCTTGAAAGCTGTCCAAAGTTGACATCTGCGGAAAAAATGATCCAATTCTTTTGCGTCTCATTTAAGGTGAACAAATTTCTTAAACCTCAGGCACAACAAATATAAATTAAAAAAAAAAAAGTATAAACACCTTTATCAGTTCAGCAAAAAATTCAAATAGAAATGTTCAATTTTACTTACTTAAAATAAGGTATTTTTCACGAATGTTTCATCAGAATATGTAGGAGTTTAAAATGTGTGAATAAAATGCTTTTGTTTCTAGTTTTCGCTTCCACATTTCAGTAAGATATTTAAATTTTTGAAAAACTATGCATAGCGGCCAAGAAAATAT
This sequence comes from Mirounga angustirostris, assembly GCF_029215605.1. NCBI lineage: Eukaryota > Metazoa > Chordata > Mammalia > Carnivora > Phocidae > Mirounga > Mirounga angustirostris. The sequence continues at coordinate 117,807,234 of NW_026991711.1, read as the reverse complement.
TGTATGAACAAAAATATTACATAACAAACTTAAATTGAACTTACGTTAAGTCACAGCCCTTCAGGGTTTGAAATGTTATCAACTTTGTGAACATTCAGTCTGATATTGTGCTATATTTCAAAACTTATTTTATGATCAACAAATCCAGTGATGTTGGGGGAAAAAAAAAAAAAAACACAAACCTTCACTTTTCTCTTAAAATACTAAACAGAATTTTCATGGGTTGGTGACCTCCAACGTGACTGCAAATTTTTTATTATAGAGTTCGCCATGTTACCAAGTTTCTCATGCATTTCAAACAGCTGGCTTCCTGAATAATTATGGAGATCTTCAGAATCTAGTTGAAGAGCAAGTGCACTAATCTGTGCCACAAGATTTTTAGGTAATGGAGTTTCCAAAGCAACAGGATCAATTAAATCTAAAAGAAAAAGAAAAAAAGCACAATTTATCTATTCCAGATAAAACTTAAGTTGTATGTATCTCCTTTTAAGTTAATAAAAAATTTACGTGCCTAAGATTTAAGTTGAGTGTGCAGGCTGAGGTACTGCTGTTCCTCAAGAGAACAAGGCAACAGAAAAATCTACACCATAACTTATTCAGTGCCATTAAAGAAATAGCCAGGATACCTCATTTTTATTAACAGCGTAACTGGAACACACTGTTTAGTTTATATCCTTATTTGAGTAGCAGTTGACAATTCGAGAAAAACAACTAGATATACTTGGAGTCAATACCAGTTACTTTTTCATGCACTTTGCCACTAGCACCAAAAAAACCCCCCAAAAAACAAAAACCTTATCAAATTAACAGAGCATGGTCAAATTAAAACTAGAAGCATATATTCAAAGTCAGCTGATGCTGTAACTAAAATTGTCCCGCTTTGCTAAAACATACCTGAGGCAAGTCTTTCTTCATCAGAAGGGAGAGATTTAGTTTGTATTCCATTTACTGTTTTTTCAGAAATATCAAAAACTGGAATCTCCTCTAGTCCACGAGACTTCACCTTGATTATACACAGGCCAGTAAAACAAAAACAAAACCAACAAACTGAAAGTTGCTTTTAAAAGGACCAACATCACCAGCACTGGAAAAGAATCTGACATACGTTTCCCAGCCCATCACATGACTATTAGCTTAGTAAATCTTGTTAAGAAACTACGGTCTACTAACGACACACACAAAAAAGGGATTACAAAGTGTTTTCTGTTTTCTCAAAAAGCTGGTTAGGAGTTCATAATATTTTATAATGGGCTTCTCAAGAAATAGCCATGGTAGCCAAGAAAATTACACTATATTTCCCAAGTTTAGGAGCATAAGAAAATCCAAGGCAGAGATTTCCAAGCTTAAAAAACGTATGGACTTTCTAAAAAAAAGAATACAATTTTGAAAGGTGTTCCCAGGCTTACTGATTAGTGATTGAGAAAATATTAGCTTCAAAAGGTTAGAGTTACCATATTGATGGCTCCATCAATTCGACTCCTATGTAGACACCCAACAGAAAGAATAACATGTCCACACAAAAACTTGTATGAGTGTACATAAGAGCAAAAGGTAAAAACAATCTAAGTGTTAAGCAATTGATGGATGACCTAAATGTTGTATATTCATACAAGGGGTACTATTTAGCCATAAAGAGGAATGAAGTACTGATACACATGAACCTTGAAAACATCATGCTCAAAGAAGCCAGTCACAAAAGACCACAGCTTATATGATCCCACTTTTATGAAAGGTCCACAACAGGCAAGTCAATGAGACTGAAAATTACTAATATAATCTTTGGGTTTCTTAAAAGAGTTTTTAAAGATTACAAATATTTAATAATCTTTAAATCAAAGACTTTCAAGAAAACAGCAGAAGTCTTCAGTAGTTAGCAAACTCTAGTCTCGGAAATTCTAATATAAACATTGGTTTTCAAGCTTTAACGTACCCTGTTTTCATTTATTCACAATTTTGTGTAATTTCAATGGACACATAAAGGGTCTCTGCATAGGTTTCAATACAGTCTGAATCCTTCTGAAAGGAGTTGGGGGGTGGAGAATCTTGGCTTTTATCAGAATCTTGACAAATGGCTATGACCCAAAATATTTATGTACAAAAAGTTAGTAAGAACAAGAAAAATTAGTTCCAGCTGTGTTGGACATCAAAATTGAAATACTGTTAATTACACATTTGCAAGATTTTTGTTATAATGTTTAGATTTGAACATCCAGGTTTTAGGAATAGCAGCCATGGAACCAATCACCAATTTGGTGGAAATGAATGAGACAAGGGGGTAGAAGAGAACTCAAGGAACAAAGAGATGCATTATACAAAACGGTACAAAATCAAGAAGCAAACTTCTCTGGGGAATTATAAAGTGATCTTTTAAGTTAACCTTGCCTGTGGGGGAAGGGAAGAAAAGGTGGCATAAAATGAGTTTTTAAGCAAGACTACCAACTTCTATAATTGTTACTGTGAGATCATTTATCTATACATGATTTAGAACACCTAAGTTTACCTGCTGCTCATGATAGACCCTAAGAGCCTTTTTTACATTGGACACTTTTGGAGAACGGATAGGAAGAGTTTTTATTTCAGATGCTGTAAGAGTACTCAAATCACCAATCGTTTTTATATTCTTGGCTCTAATGAGCTGTCCCAGTCCTCTTGCCCTGAAGAGGTTAAGAAAAAAAAGGAAAAATGTCATCATATACTTTCACATTTCTTCTATTTGTGAGGGCCTACCCAGCTCAATTTCCTGAATTTATGCTGAATCATAACTGAATTTTACATAGGCTTACGTAGCCCACTCTGAGGATAGGCACATATACACTTAATTTAAAACAAAATTTGAATTTGATATGTTTGCCTGGCTTATGCAATAGTGCTGGGAAGAGACTAAGTGCAATGTGTGTCTGACTTCACTTACATTATGACTTAATGGTTGCATGACTTTGGTGGATTAACCTTTGTAAACTTCAACTTGTAAAGTGGAAATAGTAATTATACTCCTTATGGGATTTATAATTAGGATTAAATAAGAGAACATATGCCAAGAGTTCGGCACAGCATCTGGCAAATATTAAGCACACAATTATCTTAACCATTACTGTATTATGATAGATGCTTCTCTTATTGCCCAACCTGTCCCATCTTCCCATATTAATTTTTATTTCTAAAATAAAATGTGCGAGAGTGCATGTAAGTCAATTCTAAATATAAGAACCTCGATCATTTAAACATTCCTCTTAAACAAGTGGCATCTTTAAGTATAAACCAGCACAAGTAACTACTTACCACATGTTTGATGTAATCTGAGGTAAAATGATATCAACTGGAGCCACGCAGTTCACCAAAGCTGGGTAAACACTTTCTGTTGGACATGGCATAGATTCTTTAGCCATTTCTGTAATCTTAGAGTAAATTTCAAAACCGTTAAACAGAGGTCACCTGATTGAACGTGAAAATATAAAGTTTCATGAAAACTAAAGCACTTCTTACTAAACACTTCTTTGAGCTCTTAAACTTAGGGCTACGTGATCCTGGGGACAGAAATCCTTTGGTTGAAGTGGCATTATGCTAGATAGAAGAAAGGAGAGAAAAAAAAACTCAGAACCCTAGAAAACTATAATTTTACAACTTTCATTACTTAGAGTGCAGTAACTTCCTAAAATTTTGAGAAAATGTAAATGTAATAACCTATTACCTAATCAATTACTGGATTATCACTGCCTCTTCCCACCTCTTCATGTTTACCATGTTGCAGACAAAACAATGTATCCAAACCAAAGAAGTCTTATTCTTTATTAGTTTTAAGACAAACTACACAATGCAATTCTGTCCCTGCATACATATAAGCGTATTTTAAAGCCCACAGCTTACCTTAGATTGTGCAGTAGGTGAAGTTTTAACACTTTTTACTATGGGAGAATTATTTGAAGAATGGGACCTAACAATAGAGCATCGCCTATCAATGTCATCTGCCAATCCAGCCTGGTATATTGGATCTGCAAAGGAGACACGGCGAACCTGAAAACACAGGTCATGTTTTTATTTAACAAAATTAAAGTAAAAAAACAAAACAAAAAAACAAAAAAACAAACCACACCATAAATACTCATTATAAGGTCCCCCTAAAATAGAATGTAGGTTTAGAAGCTTAATTTACTTCACTAGAAGCCAAGTGCACATAGTTGTATTTCTTCCTAATGGCTGCTTTCACGGATACTGCTTAATACCACAGGTCATTCCAATTATCCATGTTCTAAATGGTCTCTACGTAATATACCAACAAAGACCGAAACAGGGACAGTGGCAGAAAAATGAAATTGCATGTAGCAGCTGAAATCATATCATCAAATTATACTAACCTTGTAGGCTTACTACAGTGACTTAAAAATACAAGGTAAAGAAGCAGAAATAGTACTAAGTGGCCTCTGGTCTATCATACTAACCCCTGTTCTAAATTCTTTAGAGGGTACCAGAGTCACAGCAACTGGGTGGCAATTTTTCACTTTCGCCTCTTCTAAACTCTTACAATGTGTTCATTCATTCAGCTATTTGATATAATATGCAATAAATAAATATGCAATAAGGCATAACTACTAACCATGTATATAAATGTCTCCTGGTCTTGATTCCCAAGAGTGGGCAGATTCTGTACATATCTGCTATAGAAAACTACAATGTCTTACTGTTGCCTAAATAAAAATTAAATTTGAGGTACTATCAAATAAAACATGACTAGTTAACTTTTCTTAACAATCTAAAACATAACGAAGAAAAATATACTGAAGACCTCAATCACAACTTATTCTATCTTCATACTTCTCAAAGACTTCCAACTTAAGATACTTTAAAAAAAGAACCTCAATAAAAAAGCAAAGCAAAACAAACCAAAAAACTAAATTCTCAGTGTAAGAACTTTTGGTACATCTTGAGGAAGTCTTCACAATGTGCTTGCTAGAGGCAATATTAAGTCTATCCTCTATCTATAGTGTATGTCTGTATATATAAACACATGTATCCTACAGTAAATGGCAGATGCAATTTCAAAGTTAAAGAATGCTCACATCATACCTTTTTAGAACATCTCCTTTACTAAGGAGAGAACAAGTTGAGCTATGTAAGCACAAGTAACTTTTACTTTTTTAATTTATTCATTCAACAAATTATCTGCAAGTTACAGGGTCAGGAGCTAAAGCAAAGAGAATCCATGTTTATAAACCAAAGGAGTCAGTTTAGTGAAGATGGGGAAATAAAATTATAAATGAAATCACATCCAGAAACTGATAAAGGCATAGCCTGAGACTTTTTTTTTCATTAGACAAGGTCTGGAAATAAGAGTTTATCTAAACACTTAAATGTGAAACAGACTGCATAATGTCCTAGCACACAGTGAGTGCTAACTAAAGCTGTTTTATCAGTTTCTAAATGTTTCCTCATATGTTATGAGCAAAACAAAATAAAACAAAACAAAACCAAAAAACCATGAGAGATCCTCATCAATTCTGCAAAAGGTGAACAATGTACATGGCTGAAGATCTTTAGTGTCCTAAAGTAAAGGAATATCTAAGGGCTTCAGTCCCCTTTTATCAACACTTTTTCTTCTACCTGCCCTTTTCCCTAGTCGCTGTAATTATTTAAAATGTGTTGGTTCTATTAATCTAAAATCTGTCATTCACCAGGAACCACTGTATGGCTAAAATACTCAAATATGGACTTATTAATATTCAGCCTCAATTCCCCTACCTTGTGAACAGGTGACGATACCTCATCTTCCTGAGGCCTTTTTAGTCCTCTCTTTAAAATGCTGGTCGATGGAGAAGCCAAAGGAGACCATACACAGCGTGTCTGCATGCCACTAGGACTGCCATTTGCTGATACAAGTAAAGGATCAAGTTCCCTTAATTTTTGAGGAGATGCATTATTGTCTTCTGTTATTAGTTCAGAGATGGCTGTTTCAGATGTCAGAGACTGTGATGTTTCCTCCACTTTCTCTGAAGTATGGTGAACTTGCTGTAAAATCTCATCATTTCCCCCCACCACTCGATTGTCATCTGATGTTGTTTCTTCAGACTTATTAAGTTCAGTATTTGTTTCAGTTTCATTAGAGTCAACTTTTCCTTCTTCAGTGCTCATCCCAAGTGTGCTGAGAACAAAACTGCCGATTTCCATAGTTGAAGTCTTTGTTTCGGCTTGTACAGGCTTAGTAGAGATTTTGGTAGTCGAGTCCCTGTCCTCTGTTTCATTGACTTGATCAGCTTCAGCACTCACCTCACCAATCACTGTCTCTTCACAATTTTCCATTTCAGCATTCATTTCTTCAGATGAGCCTGGACCAGATTCGTCACTTCTTTCATCTAATTCCCCAACTGCTGTTTGTTCAGGTATCTCTACCTGAGCACTCATTTCTGTGGTATTATCAGAATGACCAACACCAGAATTAAATTCTTCAGTTACTGCTTCTTCAGCCTTCAGTTTTTCAGCTGCCTCTGCTTCAGATTCATCACTTCTTTCACTATTTATCTCCATTACCTCTTCTTCACGAATACCAGTTTCGGTACTCTTTTGTTCAGAAAAGCTAGCTTCAGATTTATCACTTTCTACATCCAATTCAATAGCTTCTACTTCTTCTGGATTGAATTTTGCTTTAGCTTTACATGCATCTGTTTCAACATTGACAATGTTCTCTATACTTAATTCCTTTTCCAAGATAGCCTCTGACTTTTCTTCTTTGGTCTCCAAAGTAGAACATTCCAGTGAATTATCTTTGGAATCACCTAAACATGGGCTAACAGTTTTACATTTTTTATTGGATGGCTCTTGGCTTTCAAGAGGTGCTGCTTCTTCAGAAACCATATCACAAGTTTCTTCTTCAAAATTTACTACTTCAGAAGGAAGAGGGTTTTGAATAGTATTTTCTTTCAACTCACTTTCAGATATAATTAATGAATCATTAACAGTATCACTCTCCTCCTTGAGTCCCAAATGAAAATTCACACCATTATGTTCATCTGAAAGTTTTACCTCAGAGCACAAATTAGCTTTAGAAGTCTCTGATACATTTACAGGTGTTTGCATATCTGTCTTTTTTGTTTCATTGACTTTTACATCATAGTTTTCTGTATTCTTTAACCCAATGAATGACTTTTCCTGAGGCTGTGATTTTTCTCCACAGCAATCACAACCTTTAGATCTCCTTACCCTCCTACTTCTCTTATGCTGGCATTCAAGTGTTTGAAAAGTTTTTTCAGAAAGCAAAGAAATGTCTGATGTCCCTATTTTTGAGGATTCTCCCACGGTGTTATTTTCTATAGAATCTCGTTTTTGTAATCTCTTGCTGGCATTTCTAGTCCTTAGATTTGATTCTGGCACAGAAGGGTTTGAAAAGGAATATTCTGTACATTTGTTGGTTTTACTTTTTCCCTCGTAAGTAGTTGACACATCATCAGAAACCTGCAATAAATCTGAAGATACTGTAGAATCTTCAAGAGTTACATTATTACTCTCATCTTTTTGTTCACAAATCTGAGATTTTAGGTCTCTCTCTACTTCAGAATTTGCTTTGCAATCAAGTGTCTGGTTGTCAACATTTACACATTCCTGTTTTATCACTTTCTCCTCCTGATCTTGAATGTCAACACTATCACTGCTTTTGTTTTTCCATTTTCCAGATCTCTTCTTTTTAGAACCTTCTTCTTTTGCCTCAGAACTATCAGATTCTGAGTTTTCAATGCTGGAAAGTAAACCTTGGGATGCTCTTCTTGTTTGATACCGTGTTCGACCACTTACTGGTTTTTCAGAGGACTTATCTGCAAAGTCCTGGGCACCGTCTCCCTCAGATTTAATATTCTCAAGGTCTAGCTTTCTTTTACTTTCATCAATTTCAGCAGTAGTGCTGGTTTCCCCAAAAGTCTTCTCGTGTACATTATTTCCTTTCTCAATTAAATTTTCCTGTACAGTTTGTTCAGAAATCAGTTTTTGCTTAGGTAACACATCATCTTTTACATGCAACGGACTTTTCTGAAGGGTCTTTTCTTCTTCCTTACGTCTTTCTTTTTTTTGATGATTATTTTCTTTCTCTTGGCTGTCAGTGGTAGGCTCTGCTACTTCTGAACGTCGCCTTGAGGATCGTCTAAGCATTTTTTGATTTGGAGTTATCTGAACAGGACTATCCTCATCTACCATTTGATCTGCTGGTATTATAGCTGGGGGTGTATTTTCTTTGGATTCCAAACTGATTCCTAATGTTTTCTCTTCTACAGTATTGTTTTCTAATACTACATTTTCTATTGTTGGTTTAAGCATTGTATCCTCATATTCCATCACAGATTCAGAGAGATGAGCCTGATTATCTAACATACATTCTGTTTGATTAAGCAAACCAGGTGGGTTATTTTCTAAGACTACTGTGACATCAATAGATTCCTGAGTATTTTTCTCTTGATCGGATCTCATTAAGAGTTTAGACCTTTTGTTCCCTATTTGTTCAGCTTTACTTGACCTCCGGCTTGATCTCTTAATTCCATGTGCTATTTTTTCAGAATCACATTTTGCAAAAACCATTTCTCTTTTCTTTGCTTTTGGTGGAGTATCTGTTTTACCCATGACTTCCTGGTTATTTTTCACTGTTACAGTTGATGACATATTATTTAAGGGGGACGGACTAAAAGGTCTATTTTCTGAACCATCAAACTTCTCCAAAGTAATAAAGGTTTGCCTCCGACTTGTAGGCTGTGGGGGAGTTCCAGAAATAATGGTATTAGAAACTGAGCTACTGTTGAGACCAGAAGTATTTTCTGCATTAGATACACATTCAGTCATTTTCTTTGATGAAATTAAAGCTTTCTTTCTGGCATCATTATTACTGCTCGGTACTTCTGGACTCGTTTCCTCATTAGAACCACAGTCATTATTTGAAAGAGAAACCTTTTCAAGATGCTCATCCATACCACAGTTTTCCATGACATCTTGAGAAATAACAATGTCACTTTCCATTTGTTCCTCCTGCACAGAAACGTACACATGTATATAGATTAAACAACAAACAAGATTTCTGAGGGAAATCGTACTGTAAAACTTCAGGAATTCAAAAGGCAAATCACTGACTTTCAGTATTTTGCAAATATTCCAAAGGTGGTGACAGATGCCCATTAATTTGTTTCTAATTATAAATATTTTTAAAAGCCAAATATATTTACTTTAAACACGCATACACTCACACACATCCACAAACACAGTAACTACAATTCTGTGAAAGTCTATCAGTGAGAGTTATGAGATTATGCAATATATCTTAAAATTAATACAAGAGATTTCATAATGGAACGATTCTAAAAACCCCCAAACATGAAATACCAAATATACCTTAGGTATCACCTTGGAATCTTCCTTTGATTTTTCAGTTAAAGCAGGAATTTCCCTAAAGTAAAAATGTATGAATTAAAATACTGTTTTTAATTAAAAATTAGAAAACCAGTTACTTCAACAGCTTCCATACTTACATGGACTCTTCCTGGGTATACTGAGAAAACAAAGTGTCTTGTGAAACATCCAGATTATTATACATGACAGGAATATCGCATCTGAAAAAGATCTTACATAAATAACTTCAAAATGTGGTATTCCTATAATTAGAAATTAAACTTAGATTTGCACATCTAGTTATCTTTTAAGAACAATGTAAAATTAAGGCTTAGATGTTTATTTTCCATGAAATCATCTTCTCTACCTTCTCCAACACTACCTCCATTAATGATTCAGCTCTGAATGCATAAACCTTTGGTACATTACTAAGTAACTGTATATATTATGAAACGCAGCCACGTTTGGCATATCTTTTTGGCATTAAAATATAGCATATTATATGTAGTATTTTAGTTCTAAACACAAAGTTACAGTTACCGCATGAAATCTAAATATAGGTACAGAATACCCAATTCAAGATAAAAGGCTACAAACCTCTTTGTTTTGAATACTTCTTTCTGATGTTCAGTTAGTATTCTTTCCTTTGCTTCTTTTCCTTCTGGAGGTATAAACACAAAGTCAATAGACTTTTCCTCTTCCAAAGGCATTTCACTCTTTGTTTTGGCAGAAGACGATTCTAATTTCAACTGCAAATTTATAAAAGGCAAATGTACGTCTGAGTTTCCAAATGATTTTCCAACACTTCAATCAATCTCTATTCCAGCGCTCTAGTGAAGTTATTCAATAATGACTAGGAAGTTTGAAGTTCAAACCTATAGGATATCCTTGGTTAATAATTAGTACAATGTCCTTCCCTTTCATTCTGCTTTTAATAAACATTCAGAAAATAAAATTACACCTCTTTAAAAGTAGGCAACTTACTTACCAACAAAGCACAGACAAGTATGTTTTTCCGGCCAACATATGGAAATCAAGTGATGTGGCAAGAAGAGAATATATCAGCAGCTCTCAAGTTGAAGCATAAACTAAGTCAAATTAAGTAAAAGTCACCGAAATAATACACGCTCCATACCAGTAACATTGGTACTGTTATTTTTACACACTTTCAGTGTAATTGTTTTCATTCTACTTTAAAGTTGCTACAGTACACCCGTTCTTTAAAAATAGCATTTTTTCTTTCATTTTTGCCAGGGCCATGGTTTCAATATTCTAGAATACCCTTATTGAAAGTCACGGAGGAGAGAATTATTGTCTGAAAATCAGTTAACTGGCAATTAGTAAGATTAGGGGTATTAGATATGAGGCCAAAACAGATATCTTACCTAGGTGTTCTCTTTCTATTCAATAACAGAAGTTCTAAAATGTTCTCTTATGCTACCTATGCTATAACTAACATACGTAGAGTTCATTCCATCTCAAGGGGGCTACTGCCTGAATTAACTATACTTAATGGATGCTACACATTTTTTTTTAAAGGATTTTGTCAGAGAGAGAGAGAGTGCACACACGCGCACAAGCAGGAGGAGTGGCAGGCAGGGGAGAAGCAGGCTCCCCACTGAGCAAGAAGCCCAATGTGGGGCTTGATCCCAGGACCCCGGGATCATGACCTGAGCCAAAGGCAGGCACTGAACCAACGGAGCCACCCAGGCGCACCTGGATGCTACATAATAAGCAGACTTAACTTTAGTAAGAATGCATCATTTCACAAAGCTTCTAGATTTCCACACTATCTTAAGTCTTTTTAGACCAAGCTCTGTTATTCTCCTTTAACCCTATCTTTTATTTAGCCTTTAATCACTTTTTTTTCCCAATTAGAAGCTGTATATCCTCAAGCTACCATCTACTTTTATATTAAAAGTTCTATTTAAGTTTGGAAAAACATACTTTGACTGGTGGTTTCTTGTTTTCTTTTGCATCCTTTGTTTGTGCCAAAAAAGAATCTCTTTTTCCACTTGATTTTCTTTCCATGCCACTTATCTTCATATTTAACTGTGAATTTTCTGTCTGTTTTATTAAAAATAAAACAATTTTTAAGTGCAAATGTTCTATTTCTCCTTTTCATGCTTTGAAAATTCCAGTATAATACTCATTTCAAATATCAAATTCCTTCTCATTATTCACTTATTAAAATCATATCAAAGAAAAGAGCCATTAATTAACATCTCTAATTCATACAGTAGTTATTTTGCACCATTTTTATAAATTTTATGAATTCTGAATATTTTGAGAATTTTACAAATTCTAAAAAGAAGATACACCATATAAATACTAAAAATGAATCAAACTAATGAACTCAAAGACCCCTCCTATTACTGGGAATATTTCTAAGGAACAATCACAGCCATAAAACTTTAAACATCAAACAATAAGGCATGCATGATACAAAATATTACCTACCATGTCCCTTTTAGACTTTTTCAGGACAAATTATACCAAACAAGTCTCAACAAGTCTAATTATCTGATAAGAAAATTTTATTTTAGCCAAAAAACAAAAACTGGAGTGCTTAGGTAGCTAACTTTTTTTCTCTTACAGGTTCTAAACAATTAACAGCCAAGACTCCATTTGTTGTTGAATAGGAAAAAAGTTGTCTAATGATGTCCTACCTCATGGATATGTAATACTCATGCCTTTACTGCTTGATCCTCAGACAGTAATTATTATTAGCCAAAGTAACCTTGTTCCAAATGGGTTATATGATAGCAAAGATGTGTTTTTCTGACAGGAGGAATAAGATTTGACGTGAAGAACAGAGAAAATGAAGGACAGCTCGTGCTTAGACATAGACCAGTAACTATTATTCCTGGTTTACCTAAAGCAACACTTAACCATGTATTTTAATAATTACATTTGCAAAGGAATACACACTAAATGCCATAGTTCAAAAAGGATCATTAATGAACAAGAATCAGAGACTATTTACCTGAGAATCTATGGTGAAATTTCCTGCCCTTAAATCAGAAAATTATTTTAGGCCAAAGGGCAAAAAAACCCAGCTAAAATAAACAAATGAAATTGCATCAAATTAAAAACCTTTTGCACAGTGAAGGAAACCATAAACAAAATGAAAGGGCAATACACTGAATGGGAGAAAATATTCACAATACATCCTGATAAAGGGTTAACAGCCAAAATTTATAAAGAACTCATGGAACTTTATATTTAAAAAATATCCCAATTAAAAGATGGGTAGAGGACTTGAATAGATGTTTTACCAAAGATATAGAGGGCCAACAGGCACATGAGAATATGCTCAACATCACTATCATTACCAAGGAAATGCAAAGGAAAATTACAATGAGGTATCACGTCACACCATTAAGAGTGACTATTATGGAAAAGAAAGAACAGCAAGTGCTAGCAAACATATGGAGAAGAGGGAACCCTCGTACAACTGCTGGTGGGAATATAAACTGTGCGACCACTATGAAACACAGTATGGAGGTGCCTCAAAAAATTAAAAATAGAACTACAATTGAACCCAGTAGTTTCACTTCCGGGTATTCGTCCAAAGAAAACAAAAACACCAATTTGAAGAGATGTTCACCCTCATGTTCACTGCAGCATTACTTACAATAACCAATATAATAGAAACAATGTATCACCCGACCATAAAGAAGAATGAAATCTTGTCACTTGTGACAACATTGACTGACCTAGAGGGTATTATGTTAAGTGAATGTCAGACAAAGACAAATACTGTACGAATTCTCTTAACATGTGGAATCTAAAATATAAGATGAACGAACAAAACAGAAAACAGACTCAAAGACAGGAAACAAACTGTTGGTTACCAGAGGGGGATTGGTTGGGGACAGAAAAATTGGTGAAGGGGATTAAAAAGTACAAACTTCGTGTTATAAAATAAGTTAAGTCATGGGGATGTAATATACACTATATGAATACAGTCAGTAATATTGTCATAACTTTGTATAACAGATGGTAGCTAGACTTACGAAGATCATTTTATGATGTATAAAAATATCGAATCACTATGATGTATACCTGAAACAGGATACTCTATGTCGATTATACTTCAATTTTAAAAAAAAGTGTTTCAAGCCAGGCAACAGACTTTATAAAAAACCCTATATTATGATGCTCTTATGCTTAAGCTTTACTCGTTTATCACGTCAAAAAAAACATTCTAAGACTCTGTCTTTTAAAAAATTACACTGAAAGCCAATAAACAAACTACTCAAACATCATTCAAAAGTAAAAAACCTCAACTTACTGCATTTGAATATGGTCCACTGGATTCCTCCATAATTTCAACATTTTCCAAACCAGGTAAAAGCAACAGAAATTTCTCTTTGGCTTGTCTTAGTACTGGTCTTTAAAAAAGTACATAAACATATACACCTTGAGTCAAGCAGTACTGGTGAATACTGATAATATGTTAACAAGAACACTTCAATTATGATTTTAAAGTGGCAAAATATATCCACCTTAAAGACTGTTTCTCATTCTACACACACAAAACTGGGACAAATGTAAAACATTTAGTTTTTTGCTAACCTCTTTAGTTCCCAAATTTTCTTAAGAAGTTTCCCAATTTTTATCATGCAAAATTCCAAGCAAAAGTAGACTATTACATTAAATTCCCGTGTACACATCACCCAGATTTAATAACCACCAATTTCTTGCCTTTTATATTTCTTTTATTAAGGAAAATTTAACACTGCTTTTTATGTTCCTAAAACCACCGGTTACTCTAAGGACCAAAGTAAAAGGTCAAGTTATGTTTAATAGTTACCATGTATTACAAATTAACATTTGAACTGAGGAAAGTTCTGCAATGATTCCTCATAAGAAAAATTTATGTTAAGACCAAAATAGCAATTTACACAATCATAGTAACTATATAAAATAGTTTTGTGGTTAGCATACTTTAACTCTTCAGGATAAGTCAACGTTGACACTTTAGCAAATGTGGCGTTCCAGAACTGAGCACTTTGTTTTCTAATCTGTTTATTCCTGTGCAAAAATATTATGCATAATAACGGAGAGATGTGTTCAAGAAGTTCGCTGTCGTAAGTCCCAGTGTAGTTGAAGTGTAGACAAGCAATTATCTCTCCCAGTAGCTTTTCTAACTAGGAAAAAGGAAAATTTTATTAGGATAACCTATGGAAATGTTCTTTTAAAACAGGAAAAATAAAAGCCCGAAGCATACTAAACAACTCACAATATGTTACTATTTCAATTTTTTAAATTCAAACTTTTTTTTTAAAGCTCCCATATGGGGCACCTGGGTGGCTCAGCTGTTAAGCGTCTGCCTTCAGCTCAGGTCATGATCCCAGGGTCTTGGGATCGAGCCCCGCATCGGGCTCCCTGCTCAGCGGGAAGCCTGCTTCTTCCTCTCCCACTTCCCCTGCTTGTGTTCCCTCTCGCTGTCTCTGTCAAATAAATAAATAAAAATCTTAAAAACAAAAACAAAAACCTCCCATCTGTAGCCTTAAATATGATTATAACCTGACAAATTCTCAGGTGAATTTACTGTAATTATCGATATAAGACCTTGATTTCAAACTTATTTTCCATTAACGGAAAAAACTACGTTCTCTCATGAACAGAGATTAACAATTGACTACCCAAAAGTTTCACCTATACAATACTGGAACCAATTACCCTCATGTATAAAGAGGTAAGATAGGAGGTGGGGAGTATGAATTTTAAGCAACATTATTCAATCCTTCTTTAAAAACTATGTGCCCATGTCATGTTATCAAATGTCCATTAAAATGGAAGTATAATCCTTTTACAAATCAGAACTATATATAAGGAAGACAATTACCTAAACCCTAACATTTTTTTCACCATGAAAGTATGTTTTACAGACAACTGTCCATTTTTACCTTGTTGCTCATACAACTATACACTTTAGGAACTTCATCAAGCCTGGGAAGAAAAACACAAGAGTACCACTTACATTTTAGAAAGTTAAACCTAAAAATATGTAATGCAGCCATAAAAATGAGACATGTTGTAAGTGATATAAGAAGGTGCCCCAAGACTTAATTTTAAAAATGTCAAATTATCAAACATTAAAACATGAAATAAACCTATCTTTAAAAAATGAACCACAGAAAAACATCTAGAATAGACCTCAAATTACTAATACTTGTTTCTGTACCTCTTTTAAAAAGCATAAATTATTTTTATGCTTAAAGACTAAAAGATGTGCAAAAAGCTAATATATTTGGGGTACTACTTTGTACTTTTATAAAATTTGTTCCTAAAACTTTCTCCATGAATTTATAAAAGACAGACTATTGTGACTGAACCACATAAGCTTGCTAGAAAAAACATCGTTGAATCCTTTCAAATTGCTTTTTAACAAAGTTATGTCATTTGGGATTTTTCAGGGTTCAAGGCACTGCTTGCTTCAATTCAAATGTAAAGGATAATGTAAATTAAATTTTTACACGGTAATTCAGAAATTTAAATGTGTATACCTTTTGAACCAACAATGTGACATCTAGGTAGGACCTCTTTCTGCAGAAGTAGTGGCAAACGTGGACACTGACATGTGTACAAATATGTTCAACTGTAATACTGTTAAGTTAGGAGGGAAAAGCTTAGAAAAACATGTATGTCTCCTAACATGTATGTCATTTAAACTGCAAGTATAAAATTGGGTATAAAAGTCTTATGGAACCCTCTGCAGACATCAAAGAGAATGAGATTCTTAGATGAATGGTGCAAGATGCATACAATATTTTAAGGGTATACCATGTACTGAATTGCAAAATAGCATGTCAGGCATGGCTTCATATACATCATGTTTAACAGGTATGCTTGTTTGTATTATCAAATCTGAAAAGGTATGTACTAAATTGAAAAGGGGGGGTTGAACTAGCACACAAAATTTACAAACTCCCAATTTCTACCTCGTATTTTTGTGTGATTTGAACTATCTTTTTAACAAATGCAGGTTAATATATTATCCCCTTCACTAAATTTTAGCAATTACCATCCATAACAACAAGCGGATTAGGAAAATGACAAAAGTTTGCTACCTAGATCTAAAGACATGTAATTTAAAGTTATTAAGTAGAAATTCTAAATACTTACTTTAAGTTTTCATAAAATAATGCCAGAGGTCTTGTTAAAGTTGCAAATATTTTTCGGATCATAGAAGACAAAGAAATACGTCCAAGTACATTAGAAAGAATACTGGTGATTGAGTTGCCAACAGTGAGGAGAGTATCAGAATGTACTTCCTTGAAGCTCAGAGTGTGGAAAGAATAGATCACTCTCACAGTAAGTTTAAATAAAGAAGCCAATTTCCCTAGAGGTTCTTTCTTCTTTTTGGACCAATCTGAAGGTCTCTGTGGTGCTAAGATAAAATTGAATTTATTAAATACTCAAATACTTTGAAAAGTGTTACTGTACTTCTTTACAATTTATACCTCATTTAAGTGACAAATACACCTAAAAAAATGACAGATACTTCTAATATATGTATTTCTGTAGAGTGATACCTACAAACCTTAAAATGATATACCATTAGTGGATAAGTATCACAACATTGTCTTTACAACCGAAGCAGAGACAAAGAAAAACTATTTGGCAGATCAAGAAGTCTAGAAAAATGAGTATTTTCTCTAAGGAGTTATAAAATGCATTTCATATGTTTATATTCTCTGAATTTCAACAACTGATTTGTAAGAAAGTACTAAATCATAAGACAGGGTCCATGGGGTGCCTGACTGGCTCAGTCACTTAAGTGTCCAACTCTTGGTTTAAGCTCACGTCATGATCTCATTGGTGGTGGGATCAAGCCCTGAGACAAGCTCTGCACTCACTGGGGAGTATGCTTGAAGATTCTCTCCCCCTCCCCCCGCCCCACTCACATGCAAGCACTCTAATATTTAAAAAAAAAAAAAAAAAAAAAAAAAGTTCCAAAATTAAATTTTAAAAGTCAATTTTTAAAATAAGAAACAAAATTTCACTTAGAAATTATTGCTCCCTGGCTCATCTATAATACACTGAACCCTACAAATAACACTCAAGAAGTCACAGATCCAAATCCTCAGAAAGAATCCAAAAAAAGCAAGCCTAGATTTAAAGAAAAAGATGTATCTTAAAAGCACTGTCTGACTTTCCTGTGTATTGTTGTTTTTTTTAATTAAAGATTTTATTTATTTATTTGACAGAGACACAGCAAGAGAGGGAACACAAGCAGGGGGAGTGGGAGAGGGAGAAGCAGACCTCTGGCATAGCAGGGAGCCCGAGGCGGGGCTCGTTCCCGGACCCTGGGATCATGACCTGAGCCGAAGGCAGATGCTTAACTGCTTAACGAATGAGCCACCCAGGCGCCCCTCCTATGTACTGTTCTTAGATCCTGCAGATACCTACCTATAAGGATAAACTCACATCTGTCAAGGAAATCATACATATTCAAAAATTACCTTTCTTTCCTTCAAAGAATCCATTCTCTTAAGGTAAAATATCTCAGATTTAAGAGAAAACTAAATCAGTGCTTGTTTTTTTTTTTTAAAGATTTTATTTATTTATTCATGAGGACAGAGACAGAGAGAGAGAGGCAGAGGGAGAAGCAGGCTCCCAAGGAGCAGGAAGCCCGATGCGGGACTCGATCCCAGGACCCTGAAATCGTGACCTGAGCCGAAGGCAGACGCTTAACCATCTGAGCCACCCAGGGGCCCTAAATCAGTGCTTGTTGATGAAAAAATATGTGGTGAAATGACAAATAAGTGTTACTAACAAAAGGAAGTCAACCTTCTTCCCTAGAATCGGTTTCCCAGACATGAATGTAAATTGGAATGGCCACCCAAAAATTCCAGGCCAGGATGTTAAGGCTGAGAAGAGAGCCATGAATCACATGACACCTATCCAACACTTGTCTACTCAAGAGGATCCGGAGCAATGACATCTTAATAATAACGAATAGATCTCGGTTTCTAAATGCCATTCATCCTCAGCAAAAGGAACAATGTTCCTTGGAAATATGGCTGGTTCCAGGCTGAAGGACAAGAAGTGCAGGATGAGCCTGATTGTCTTATGCCAAAGGTCTCAAAAAATAATGGAAACAAATGAAATGGTTATACAGGCCAACATGAGCATAAGTATTAGTAATAATTATAAACCACTGAATAACAGAACACCACAGTGATAAAAATAAAATAAGGGAGGGGCACCTGGGTGGCTCAGTTGGTTAAGTGGCTGACTGGATTTTGGCTCAGGTCATTAACTCAGGATCTTGAGACTGAGCCTCGAGTCCAGCTCCCTGCTCAGCAGGGAGTCTGCTTGAGATTTTTCTCTACCTCTGCCCCTCCCTGCTTGCACTCACGCACAATCTCTCACTCTCTCTCTAAAATAAATAAATAAATCTTAAAAAAATATATATGGGGAAAAAACGAAGCTATAGCTTACATTAGGATGTCATTTGCACCTGGAAGTGACTGGTGCCCAGTAGTGCTCAACAATTGTAGAATTTTATATTTTTTAAGGCCCCAAAGTGGGGCCTGAACTCATGATCGTATAGTATAGAACGATTTACTATGAAAATATGAAATAAGTAACAGGGACAGCTTCTAGAATTAATGTAATTAAAGACAAAGGAGATAAGCATCTTGATACAATTCAATATAATCAAATGAAACAATGTGATCTATTCTGGTAATCATCTTAGAGCTTTAGGCAAGAAGCATTAATGGATGATAAATTCATGGGTGAAAGTTTGCTAAGAAAAAGGATATTTACATAGTCTTAAAGAATCTGCCACAAAATATTAATTTATTACTCATAGGTACTTACAATAGAAAACCTGGCAGATACTGTCTTAACCAACCAATAAAAGTTAACGTCACCAGTAATGGGACAAGAAAGAACATTTTGACAAACATCAAAGTTTCCTGCCCAGGTAATTCCTTGTTTAAGATGGAATAAGTAAAATCACTCATATTAGCAATCTCTAACTAGGATAATATTGATCTTTCTATTGTATACAAAGGAGGAAAGAGGTTTTTGTGTGTGTGTGATAGAGACAGGAGAGATCACAAGCGTGTGCAAGAACATGTGAGCTCCTAGCATACCAAGGTTATACAATATAGTTGTATGCCAACCACATATGACATGGTTATACAACATCTAAAGCAGGTAAAATGAGGTTGGAAAAGATACTAGGATTTGATCTTGACAACAGTTTAGACAATTGTGTTTATGAAATAGTGGGTGAACAAAGTAAAAAAAAGTACTTACATTTAACTTTGGGCTGATACTTAGTATTGTATGGTGAGAAGTCAATGCAATCCACCATTACAGTAATTATATGAACGATCCTATCCAAGAACAACAAATTCTAGGAAAGAACAATTAAGTATTATATTAGAAATTTCAACTACTGGCATAGTTTCCAAAAATAGTAAGCATCAACAAAAAATGTAATACTTTCACTCCCATATATAATGTATAAGGTACATAAACGAAGTACAGAGTTATAAATACTTCCTATAACTGCTGCGCACCAAGTACCATAATTTTTGTTTCTCGACATTTAGGGAAAATAATTCAATTATAAGATGCCCATAGATTCAGCATATAAACCAGTAAACTGAGAATGGAAGAGCAAGGTTCTTAATTAGATTCTTTATGGGGGGGGGAGCGCCTGGGTGGCTCAGTTGTTAAGCGTCTGCCTTTAGCTCAGGTCGTGATCCCAGGGTCCTGGGATCGAGCCCCATATCGGGCTCCATGCTCGGCGGGAGGCCTGCTTCTCCCTCTCCCTCTCCCCATGCTTGTGTTCCTGCTCTCGCTCTCTCTGTCAAATAAATAAATAAAATCTTTAAAAAAGATTCTTTATTGGATTCTTCATGAAAATTTTAAGTGTTCATTAAACCCAGTGATACAACAAAGAAATGAAAAAGATGCTAAGCTCCCTCATACCCTTTTCCTCCTCCTCCTGAAATCCAACTGAAATAAAAAAAACAAATTGATAGAAGCATCAGAGACTCCCTAGAAAAATTTTTTTTTTTTTTTTCTTTTTTTTTTTTTTAAAGATTTTATTTATTTATTTGACAGAGAGAGACACAGCGAGAGAGGGAACACAGCAGTGGGAGGGGGAGAGGGAGAAGCAGGCTTCCTGCAGAGGAGGGAGCCCGATGCGGGGCTCGATCCCAGGACCCCGGGACCATGACCTGAGCTGAAGGCAGACGCTTAACGACTGAGCCACCCAGGCGCCCCTCTAGAAAAATTTTTTTAAAGGCAGGGGGTAGGAAGACTAAGAAACAAAACAAAGGAAATCCCAGCACCGAGTCAAAAAACAATTCCAAAATAGTGGAATTTTTTTTCCTAGAAGTTTTCCTAGCAAAACTTCTGAGTAACAAGACATACTGAGAGTTCTGAGAAAAAAAGTTAATTAAAACAAATACTGAAATTAAAAATCTAGAAAACAGATGGCACTTTCTTCTCCCCTTATTCTCCATTACTATCCACTTTTCCACTTCACTGGACGAATTCACATGTCTGCCCCCCAAAGACAACCTCCCCAATGAGCTAATTAAGGGCCAGAAGGAGGAGAGCAGCAGTGCCCTAGTTAACCACGAAAACTATGTGGGAAAGTCAGTCCAGGTGACAATCTATATTTTCATGTAGAGAAGATATCAAAGTTCCAAGTGCTTCCTCCTTGCTCACAATTACAAAGTAAAGGACACTTCTAACTACAATTTGCTATCAAGACTGGCAAAGGGGCTCTCTCTTCAGTGAGGAAATGCATTCCAGCTACCGGTATCACCTTGATCAACAAACACGTACAATCCTGAGGTGTCCTAATACCAACAGAACTAATCCATGAGGAAAAATCTAGTAGCAAACAGAAGAAAACATTAATATGCTCAGAGGTAAGAGGAAATATTACCAACTTAAAAACTCTAATTGTAAAAACAAAAACCATTATAAAACATTTTCAGCATTGGGGCGCCTGGGTGGCTCAGTCGTTAAGCGTCTGCCTTCAGCTCAGGTCATGATCTCCAGGTCCTGGGATCGAGCCCCGCATCAGGCTCCCTGCTCAGCGGGGAGTCTGCTTCTCCCTCTCCCTCTGCCTCTCCCCACTGCTCCTACTCTCTCTCTCTCTATCTCTCTGTCTCAAATGAATAAAAAAAAAAAAAAAAAACTTAAAAAAAAATTTTCAGCATTTAAAACACAAATGAACAATTAGAGAAATACCAACTCCTAGAAAGCAGTACCAAAACAAAACACAAATAGGTGTAGTAAAAGAAAAGTAAGGAATACATAAAATGAACTCAAAACGTCTAAAACCATCTAAAATGGTACTCAGAAACAGAAGAGGAGCACCATTAAATAAAGCAAGGCAATTTTCCTGAGATTAAGGCACAGCTCTTTAGACCTAAAGGGTCTATATCAAGGACTGAAAAGAATAATTTAAACAGATGCCTCAAGAGACAAGCTGGTAAAATGTGTATATTCCAAAGACCAAAGAAAAATCCTACAATTTTACAGAAAACTTAAGAAAAAAAAATCACTATCAAACTATGCATTTGCAAAAATACAAGCTATAACAAATGAGTAACTTTAGTCAAAATTCTATAATATAAATTTGCTGGAACCTAAAAATAATAACTAATCAATTATGTGAACAAGGAGCTATCAATCATATATATGATTGTTGAAAAGTGTCTTTTTTTATTAAAGAATTAATAAATCACAGTGAAGCAAAACAAGGGAAAATAATAGGATACAGGAAACTAAGATGAGCAACCAAATACCCTCAAATTTTGAAAACCTATTTATTTTCCAAGTTTTATAGTACCTTGTATAATAGTGTAGTAAGTAAAATTCAGATTTTCAACAAAACTTGAAAGGTGTTAAAGTGTAAAAACCTGTGGGATAGTGATATCAATGTCTTTGCTTGCTGGGGTAAAATGGATATTAACTCTTCAAATTTGACAGATGAACAGAAGTTTCAAGAGTAGTATCTGAAAGAAGCTAAGGATTAAAATATACACTCCGTTTTTTATTCAATAGGAGATTAAATACACTTATTAAAGACTCCTATATTTACTTATATGCTACAAAAAGACACAGAAATGTTAAAACAAACTGAGAAATATATACAAAGAAAATCCTAAATCTATACAATGGAAAAATATATAATAATTACAATAAACGAACTTAGTTAAATACAACATGGATGAACCTTCCAACTAAAACACTGAGCCCAAAAGACATACAATATGACTTAACTATAAAATTTTAAAAGGAACACTGCTAAACAAATGTACATAATATATAAGTGTGGGTGTATAGTAAAAATATTTTTAATGAAACAAATTTTCAAAAAGTCAGGACAGTAATTCACTCTTCAGGGAGAGGAGGGTATGGTGATTCAAAATGCATAGGGGAGCATCTGAGGTGCTGACAATGCTCTATTAACGGACTTGGGTGATGCCTACAGAAATATTTCTGTATGATAATTTGTCAAACTGAACTGTTTCATGCATTTTTCTTTGTAAGTTTCTCAGCTTTTTTTTTTTTTTACAAAACAAAGATTACATAAATTCTCAAAAAGGTGTGAGTGTATTAATCAGTTAATATCAAGTTGGCAAAATTCAAAATAGGCAGTAAAGAGGAACTAATTACTGTGAAGACAAAGTCACAAATTAAGTATGATGGTATAGCATTAAAATACATAATAAACGTTTTCAAATACATCAAATTCACAATCAGGGAGATCCTTTATCAGAAACAGGTGGTAGGGACAGGTGGCAGACTAGGAGGATCCTAAACCACCTCATCCCCAAAATACACCTAAGATCACACCCACATCAGTACAAATAACCCAGAAAATGATACATAAACTGGCAGAACATACTCTCCATGGCTAAAGGTAGAGAAGTGGCTACATGGCAAGCAGAAGGAAGGGTGGAGATGAGCTTGGGGATCAAGCTGGCTCACGAAATAGTCCCTAGTAGGGAGGGCCATTGCAGGCACAGAGGAGAGAAGCAGACCCTATCCCAGGCACCAGAAAGATGAATCCCTGTAACATTTGGCTTTGTGTGGGGCTCAACACCTGGAACTTTAAAAAATCAGATGGCTGGGCCAGGACCGCCAGCAGAAACTGAGTCCCCACCCTTAAAAGTATAGTATAACAACCTCACTGAGGTATAGCACAGATACAGCAGTTTAAGAAATGCCTGGAGTACAAGGGAAAGACATTTGTAACTAATCTCCAAACAAGTGCTGGAGGGGCAGGGATCTTTAAGAAACTTATCCAAGAACAAAAGCAGGCAGGTGTAATTTCGCTCCCCAACGCCCAGGCTAGATACACGGACATGTACAGGGAACTAGCACAGCACGAATACTCTCCACCTAGCTTGCTAACAGTTTGCCCTGCCCCCATGTTCTCCTGTGGACTCACCCCTCCAACCTGCCCATGGCCTGGCAGTGTGCAAGCAGCCCCAACAGGGATCAGAACTCCAAAGTGACTCCTGTCCTGGGGAAAGGGGAACATAACCATATATACCATTCCATCTGTGGCCCCAGCAGTGGACTGGGAGCAGACATCAGGTCTGACTGCAGGCAATGAAAACTTCTCAGGGGCAACACAAGGAAAACAACATGCAGTTCCTTGCTACTGCATCTCTGGCAAATACCTGGTCTGACTCAACTCAAGCCCAAGGTGGTCCCGGACTGGCTCACTAACAACACAGGGATAAACCCTGCCAACAGGCAAAACCACTACAGATGACTGAAGGCAAAAGTGACTCAGGCACAACAGCAGGGCTCATAGGACAAATATATGAGACACCCTGAAGGGCCAGGTTCTGGTGAATAGGGGACATTGCACTGCAGGGCATTACAGGACCTCTTCTTCACACGGCCACTACTTACAAGAGCAGGAGATATAGCTGACATTCCTAACATGCAGAAACAGACACAGAGAGTTAGATAAAATGCAGAAATGTCCCAAATGAAAGAACAGGGTAAGTCCCAGCAAGAGACCTAAATGAAATGGAGAGAAGTAACACACCTGATAGGAAATTGAAAGTAATGGCCATAAAGATGATCAATGATTTGATGAAAAGGGGCCTCAATGAGACCCTGAACAAAGAGAAAACGTAAGGGGCACCTGGTGGTTCAGTCGGTTAAGTGTCCAACTCCTGATTTAGGCTTAGGTCATGATTGCAGGGTCCTGGGATTGAGACCCGCGTCAGGCTCCCAGCTCAGCTCCACGTCTGCTTGTCCTCCCTCTGCTCCTCACCGCCCCCCACTCTCTCTCTCCTCCCCTCTCAAATTAATAAAATCTTTTTTTAAAAAAGAGAAAACATAAAAACCCATCAGAGATGGAAGAACTCAATAACTGAACTAAAAAAACACTAGATGGAATAAATAGTAGACTAGATAAAGCAGAAGAACGGATCAGCGACCTGGGGGAAAGAGTAATAGAAAGCAATCAAGTTTAAGAGAAGAGAAAAAGTAATAAAAAAATGAAAATAGACCATGGAAATTTAGTGACACCATCAAGCGTAAAACACCCACCTTATAGTGAAAAAAGCAACACCTATCTATATGAAGCCTACAAGAGATTCCTGTCAGACCTAAAGATACATACAGATTGAAAGGGAAAGGATGCACAAGCATTAATCATGCAAATGGAGTGGAAAAAAAGCTGGTAGCAATGCTTACATTAAACAAAATAAACTCTGAAACAGAGACTCAACAAAAGAAAGACACTATACAATAAAAGGAAGAATCCAATAACATGTAACAGTTGTAAATATTTATGCACCCAACATGGAAGCAACCAAATACAGAAAGCAGCTAACAAAGGAAGTAATTGATAGTAACACAATAATAGTAGAGGACTTTTAAACCCCACTTACATCAATGGATACATCATCCAAACAGAAAATCAATAAGGAAACAGTGGCTCTGAATGACACAATGGACCAGATGGATCTAACAGTTATATTCAGAACATTCCGACCAAAAACAGAACACACATTCTTTTCAAGTGCGCATGGAATGTTCTCCAGGATGGACATGTTAAGCCGCAAAACTCAACAAATTCAAAAAATCAAACTTACACGATGCATCTTTTCAAACCACAACCTTATGAAACTAGTAATCAACCACAAGAAAAAATGTGGAAAGAACATAAATACATGGGGCGCCTGGGTGGCTCAGTCGTTAAGCGTCTGCCTTCGGCTCAGGTCATGATCCCGGGGTCCTGGGATCGAGCCCCACATCGGGCTTCCAGCTTGGCCCTCCTCCTTCTCCCCCTCCCACTCCCCCTGCTTGTGTTCCCTCTCTAGCTGTCTCTCTCTCTCTGTCAAATAAATAAATAAAATCTTTAAAAAGGAACACAAATACATGAAAGTTAAATGACACTGAACAATGAATGGGCCAAACAAGAAATCATGGAGACAAATGAAAATGGCAACACAATGTTCCAAAGACTTTGCGATGCAGCAAAAGTGCTTCTAAAAGGGAAGTTTACAGCAATATGAACCTACTTCAAGAGGCAAAAAAAAAAAACAAACTCACAAACAACCTAATCTTACACTTAAAGGAGCAGGAAAAAGAACAAACATGACCCAAAACCAGCAGAAGGAAGGAAGTAATAAAAATTAGAGCAGAAACAGGATTAGAAACAAAGAAAAAACAACAGAACTGATAAATGTACCAAAATGAACTTTGAAATCAACGAAACTGATAAACCTTTAGCCAGATTTATGAGCAAAAAAAGAGGACTCAAATAAGCAAAATCCGAAATTAAAGAGGATAAAGAGGGGCACTTGGCTGGCTCAGTCAGAAGAGCACATAACTCTTGATCTTGGGGTTGTGGGTTTGAGCCCCACCTTGGGTGGAGAGATTACTTAAAAATAAATAAATCTTTTTTTTTTTTTTTACAAATTCAATTACTTTAATAAATATAAGGTTCTTACAGTTACCTATTTCTTCCTGATTGAGCTTTAATACTAGTTGTCGTTGAAGGAATTTGTCCCTTTCATTAAGATTAACAAAGTTACTGGCATAAAATGGTTCATAAAATTCTTCATTATTATTTTTTAAGTCTTTTTTAATTTAAATCCAATTAAATGACATATAATGTATTATTGGTTTCAGAGGTAGAGGTCAGTGATTTATCAGTCTTACATAATACCCTGTGCTCATTACATCACATGCCCTCCTTAATGTCCAGCACCCGGCCACCACCCCATCCCTATACCCCCTCCCCTCCAGCAACCATGTATCCTATGATTAAGAGTCTCTTATTGGTTTGTCTCCCTCTCTGATTTCATCTTGTTTTATTTTTTCCTCTATTCCCCTATGAACCTGTTTTGTTTTTTAAATTCCACATACTAGTGAGATCCTATGATAATTGTCTTTCTCTGACTTAAATAAATCTTAAAAAAAAATAAAGAGAAATAACTGACACCACAGAAACGGATTGTAAGAGAATATTATGAAAATTATATGCCAAGAAATCAGACAACATAGATCAATTCCTAGAAACATAACCTCCCAAAACTGATCAGGAAGAAACAAAATTTGAACAGAATGGTTACTAGCAATGCAACTGAATCAGTAATCAAAAAACTCCCAAAAAACAAAAGTCCAGGATCAGATGACATCACAGATGAATTCTACCAAACATTTAAAGAGTTAATAACTATTCTTCTCAAACTATTCCAAAAACAGAAGAGGGAGAACACTTCCAAATTCATTCTATGAGGACAGCATTACCTTGATACCAAAACAGATAAAGATACTATGGAAAAAGAGAGCTATAGACCAGTATCTGATGAACATAGATGCAAAAATCCTCAACAAAATATTAGCAAAAGGAATCTAAAAATACATTTATAAAAATCATTCATGGGGCACCTGGGTGGCTCAGCTGATTGAGCATCTGACTCTTGATTTCGAGTCAGGTCATGACCTCAAGCCTCACACTGGGCTCCACCCTGAGTGTGAAATCTGCCTGGGATTCTCGCTCTTCCTCCCTCTGAACCCCTCCACCCCTGCTCACGCTTTCTGCTCTCCCTTAAAAAGAAAAAAGAAAACCCTAAAGACTCCACCAAAAATATTACTACAACTGATAAATGAATTCAGTAAGGTCACAGAATACAAAATCAGTATACAGAAATCCGTTTCATTTCTATACACAAATAATGGAGAAATTAAGGAAACAATTCCATTTACAATTACACCAAAAATAATAAAATACCTAGGAATAAACTTCACCAAGGAGATAAAAGACCTGACGTCTAAAAAGTATAAAACACTGATGAAAGAAACTGAAGATGACACAAACAAATGCAATGATATTCCATGCACACAGACTAGAAGAACAAATATTGTTAAAATGTCCTTACTATCCAAAGCAATCTACAGATTTAATGCAATCCCTACTAAAATCCCAACAGCCTTTTTCACAGAATAACCAACTTTAGAATTTGAATGGAACCACAAAAGACCCCAAATAGCCAAAGCAATCTTGAGAAAGCCCAAAACTAAAGGTATCACAATTCCCAATAACAAGATATACTACAAATCTGTAGTAATCAAAACAGTATGGTACTGGCACAAAACCAGACATACAGATCAATGAAGCAGGACAGAAAGCCCAGAAACAAACCCATGATTCTATAGTCAATTAATCTTTGACAAAAGGGGCAAGACTATGGTGTTTGGAAAACTACACGCCAAGGAATAAAAGTGGACCACTTTCTTACACCATATGCAAAAATAATCTCAAAATGGATCTTAGGACCAAAATATAAGACCTGGATATGAGACCTGAAACCATAAAAATTCTACAAGAGATGACAGGCAGTAATTTCTCTGACATTGGCCATAGCAACATTTTTTCTATTGAGGCAAGGAAAACAAAAGCAAAAATAAATGATTGAGATTACATCAAAATAAAAAAAAGTTTCTGCAGAGCAAAGCAAACAATCAACAAAACTACAAGGCAATCTATGGAATGGGAGAAAATATTTGCAAACAAAATATCTGATACAAGTTTAGCATCCAAAATAAAGAACTTATAAAACCCAATGTCAAAAAACAAATAATCCAATTAAAAACAGGCAGAAAACATGAAAAGACGTTTCTCTAAAGAAGATATACAGATGGCCAACAGACACATGAGAAAATGCTCTACACATCACTCATCATCAAAGAAATGCAAATCAAAACTAAATGAGATATCACCTCACACTTATCAGAATGACTAAAAACACAACAAGCATGCAAGGATGTGAAGAAAAAGGAAACTTTGTACACTGTTGGTGGGAATGCAAACTGGTGCAGCTACTCTGGAAAACCATATGGAAGTTCCTCGAAAAATTAAAAATAGAATTACCGTATGATCCAGTAATTCCATTACTGGTATTGACCTGAAGAATACAAAAACACTAATTCGAAAAGATAAGTGCCTTCCGATGTTTACTGCAGCATTATCTATAATAGCTAAATTATGGAAGCAGCCCAAGTGGCCATCAATAGATGAATGGATAAAATGGAATATTACTCAGACATAAAGAAGAATAAAATCTTGCCATTTCAACAACATGGATGGATCTAAAGGGTATAATGCTAAGTGAAATAAGTCAGTCAAAGAAAGACAAATATATGATCTCATTCATATATGGAATTTTAGAAACAAAACAAACAACAAAAGAGACAAACCAAATAACAGACTCTTAACTATAGAGAACAAACTGATGGTTACCAGAGGGGAGGTACGTGGGAGGAATGGGTGAAACAGATGAAAGGGATCAAGAGTACACTTATCATGGTGAGCACTGTGTAATTAATGTAGAGAATTGTTAAATCACTATATTGTACACCTGAAACTAATTTAACACTGCATGTTAACTATATTAGAGCTAAAACAAAAATTTTAAAATTAATATTTATAATTACATTTATAATAGAATCTGTAATGCAAAGTATATTTATAAATGCTGTCCTATAAATTATAAATACATAAATATAATATCAATTATAATACATACTGTATTTACAATTAATATTTATCTATAATAATTGATAGCAGCAATAATAGTCTTACATGCATGTATTGGAAAAGATGAAAAGTGAAGCCTTCACATATAAGCTAAAAAATTACCCATAAAATGGAAACAAAAATATTCAAGATATAAAGACACAGAAAATTTAAAAAATTAGAAATCCATCTTTTCAGAATTTTTAATGAGTTCATAAATTATTTTATGTTTATTTTTTTCAATTTTTAAAATTTATAGTTCACATACAATGTTAGTATTATCGGGTATAACATCCTTTTCCATAATACTGGGATAATTCTGATTACTGTATTTTCATACAAGATTTATCAGTGACTTTAAAAATGGTGATGATCAATGGACAATACAAGTATAGATACGACATTCTTCTTACACTAGACAAAAATTTGAGAATGAGGAATTCCAGTCTCACTAATGAAGATACATGCAAAAATCTTAAAACACTATATGCAATGTTTGAAAAAACTTTCACTACGACTATGTGTATCCGAAGAACACAAGATTGGTTCAATAAAAGGAAATGCACATCAGCAACAGCTTTTATATACTCCAACAGCAACCACACAGGGTTTCTGTATGGGTGGGGATAGTTGGGCCTTTATAATAGCTGAAAGACAGCTTCAAGACTACCAAATATTAAGGAAGTTAGATTAAAAGAACTAAAATACACGAACACAATTATTCCTGGATGGAAATAAAGATGTAAAAGTATTTTTAAATTTCTCTATGAATTTAATATAACCAACCAAGCCAAGCAAAAATCTAAAGTGTATTTCATAAAACTTGACAGATTCTAAATTTCTTCCAGAAGGGAACAAAGATGAAAGCATAACCAAGACAGTATTTAAAAAATGAAAACTATGGGTCGACATTCTCCCTACCAGTTATACAAGTCATTCAACAAATTCAACTATGTGCCAGATAAATTCCAGGGATACATATCAAGACAGGATGTCCCTAACCTCATGGAGTGTTGGTTAAGTAACATAATGAAGTACACAAATGATTCTAACATAAGTGCCAAAAAGTAAATAACAAGGTGCCATGATAGATACTAACAAATGTAATTAAATAAGACCCCCTGGGGAATGGAAGCATAAGCCTCATGGGCAGTTATAAGCAGTCAAAATTTTTAATCTAAGTGCTACAAAAGTTTTTTCAGTGATAGGATCTGATTTACATTTTTTAAGTCACTCTGAAATTCTATCAAAATGTAACAATCAAAACTGTGCCAGTATTTTTGAAAAGATATTATAAATGCATTAAAAAATCTGAAAAGATGAATTCCTAGCTCTTGAGAGGTATCTCTTTTGTAACAGTGATAACCACTATCAAAGGGTAGAAGTTTATCTTTCTAGATGAAAAAAGCATGCTTTAGTAATAGAATTCAAGTGTCAAGAACCGTATTCATGTACATATGTAAACTGTGTAAATACAAAAAAGAGCTCTATTCTAGAATGATACAAACCAATGAAAGTATTTGTTTTGTTTTGTTTTAATAAATAAAGGAGTGAAATGGGACCTACTTTTTTAGGCCCACAAACTTCCAAAGGATTGCCTTTAAAGATCTAAGAGATAGACATGAGAGAGTTGGCTCCTGGGCAAGGTCCTCATACTGTTAATCTAGAATGGCACAGGCACAGGCAGATACGCCACACAGTAGTAAAAGTGCATGGCTGTTAAGGGTCCTAAAACATGGACCTCAGAGTCAAGTAGACCAAAGACACAGAACTGTTTTATAAGGCTGTTACTTGTTTTATATTATCAGTACCTTATAAACTAGAAGACTTATAAATGACAGTTCACAAATGTTATCTCAATTTATTTGAAAAGTATTCTTTAAATACAACCAAGGTCAGTACTGGGATACACTCACTGAAAAGCCGGAATCTTCTAAACTGGACATTATCTTGGAAGCAAGTTCCTCACAGCACAAATTCTCTTCTGCAGTTGCCACCAAAGCAGCACAGCGGGCAAATGCTCTATATAATTCTGACCAAGTTCTAAGTAAGGTCTTCATGGTGGCCTAAAAATAACAATAAAAAAGAAAATTTAAAAATGTATATCTACATATCAAACACCTAACAGAATATGTCTTAAAAAACCACTGTAACATTTAAGGTGTCATAGAAGAGACTAGCGTAGAGTAGTAAATTTGCCTCCCCTATAGAATTCTATTTGAAGAATTACAATAATGCCACAATACCAGCAATTATCAAAGGTCAAGAGGAATTTCTCTTCCTTCACCATTTTCCTTTACCCTAAGCTGATTAAAAGTCATAAGGAAATCTCACTGCAGGAAAAACTACTGTAGGAATTCATTATAAAGGGTCAAAGAGCATTTTCAAAAAAATGTAAATTCCTTAAGTAAAAAACTTGACATTGCCTTACCACTGGAAATTTCTGTACTGAAAAAATATGGTTTATTGGTAAAGTCAATGCACCATATATGGCACTAAAATTATGTTCTAAGGCATCACCTTGATTCACTTCATTGGTCTGAAACAAGAAAAATAATGAAGAAGTTAGACAAATTACCATCTAATTCTAGTCCTGTGTAGTACCATCTTATTATTTGTAGTGAGGTAGATACAGTGTTGAGATGTTCAAGAGGTGGTGAACTCCTAACCCCTGTAACTATGAATATGACCTTATCTGGAAATAGGGACTTTGCAGATATAATCAAGTTAAAATAAAAGCATACTGGATTAGGATAGGCCCTAATCCAATAACTGATGTTCCTAAAAGAAAAGTGGGATTTGGGGGCACCTGGGTGGCTCAGTCATTAAGTGTCTGGCTTCGGCTCGGGTTTGATCCCAGGGTCCTGGGATCGAGCCCCACATGGGGCTCCCTGCTCAGCAGGAAGCCTGCTTCTCCCTCTCCCACTTCCCCTGCTTGTGTTCCTTCTCTCGCCGTCTGTTAAGTAACTAAATAAAATCTTTTTTTTTTTTTTTTAAGTGGGATGTAGACCGACAATAAAGACAGGTAAGAATGCCATGTGAAGATGGAGGGAGAGATTAAAGTGATTTGTCTATAACCCTAGGAACAATCAAGAACTGCCAGAACCAGGGGCACCTGGGTGCCTCAGTCGTTAAACGTCTGCCTTCGACTCAGGTCATGATCCCAGGGTCCTGGGATCGAGCCCCGCCTCGGGCTCCCTGCTCCGCGGAATGCCTGCTTCTCCCGCTCCCATTCCCCCAGCTTGTGTTCCCTCTCTCGCTGTGTCTCTCTGTCCAATAAATAAATAAAATCTTAAAAAAAAAAAAAATTGCCAGAACCAAATGAAGCTAAGTGAGAGGAACAGTAACAATTCTCCCTCAAGGCTCCAGAAGAAACCAAGCCTGCCAATTTTGGATTTCTGGGATCCAGAGATATAAGAGAATAAATCCTTGTTGTTTTAAGCCACCTGCTTGTGGTAATGTTACAGCAACCCTGAGAAACAATACTTGGTGTTTTAAGTCCTATAAAAGAATCCCAGAGGTAACTCCAAAATCTTTTACTAAACATAGAAGGTAGGATTCAAGCAAAGACTTATTAAAAAGACCTTGCTATCCTTCAAAAAGCAGGAAACTTATTTAGGAATGTAAACTTTTTTCTTTCAGAAGAATGTTTAAATGATGTGAACTAATTAGTAGTGAAAATAATGGTGACTGCACTATCATTAATAAATTCTCTGGAGTCTTCATTTGAGAATTACAGCAGAGTATTTCCAGAAAATATTTCCATTTAAAGATTGATAAAGCAACTGATGAACCATTAAGAGTGACAAAAGTTGAGCTCCACACCCTGCCGATAATGTCACTTAAGTATCTAAATGTAAGGGTTAGTCAACTCAACGGATTACTGGTTTGGGGACTACTATATGACTTTGAGGTATTCACGAACTGACTTGCCCATGGAAATCTGAATATACAGTCTAGTCAAGATAACCATTACTATTCCTCATAGTACAAATACTGAAAGAACTCAAAATATAAATATGAGAAGTTATATTATAACATCTAAGTCTTCTGGCTTTATAATCACTACTGGAGAAAAGGGAGCTGATTCATCCCCATTGTTATACTTTCTTGAATAAGGCAGAAATGCAGTAAAAGAAATCAACTAATATAAAGAACAGGAAATTAATCAATCCCACAGAAAAAAATATTTAGCATTTTATATTCAAGTTCAAACTTCTATTTATTTCCCCAGGTGCTCTAATAAGAAAAAAAGGAAAATGTTCCTTAAGTTTTAGGGGAAACATATAGCACTTATACCTGATTAATCAATTCCGTTAATGGGGTGACTATAATACCCCACATTCTCCAGAGATGCTCCTTGTTTTCCAACAGCTTTGCGTTTTGGTTAATAACATTTAAAACAGAGTCACTGAAAGCTAGTGGTGAAGTTGGACCAGAAAGGACACAGCCAACAAGTGTTTCCAGATTGAGAAAAAACCTGGAGAAAAAATTGAGCTATGCATTATCCAGCGCTTTCTGCCAAAATACATGTTACACTATTAGAAAAGTCTAAAAATAACCAACAAGGAAACAAGAAATGTTATAGTCTTACTTTGATTTTTTTTATTTTAAAAAATGATACAGCATATAACTCAAAAGAATCTCATTCATCTGGGGCACCTGGGTGGTTCAGTTGCTTAAAGCGTCTGCCTTTGGCCCGAGTCATGATCTCCAGGTTCTGGGACCGAGCCCTGCATCAGGCTCTCTGCTCAGCGGGGGGAGGTCTGCTTCCCCCTCTCCTTCCCCCTGCTCATCCTTTCTTTCTCTCTCTCTCTCTCTCTCTCTCTCTCTCTCTCTCACTCTCTCCCAAATAAAAATCTTAAAAAAAAGAATCTCATTCATCAAATAACCTTTCCAACATAAACAAAAAGACTAGTTTAAATTACCTCTCATCATCTACACCATATTCCAAGAGATTATTGTTGAAAATTAACTGAATTAAGAACAAAGCAGGAGTTCCCTGAAGAAAGATGGAAGAATGCAGTCAATATTCTTGTTATAAGGAGTATAATCTTGTTACACTTGTTTTCTATAATCAATTATGTAAAATGATCCTTTTAAGCTAAAGAACTTTAACTTTTGATATTACTTAGGATATGACACAATGGTAGCAAATATATTTCTATAAACTGCACACAAAAATCAAGCTCTTTCAGCTATTCCATCTACATGAGCAATTGAGGAGTGGTATATTCCAGATATAAAAAGAACATTAAGTTAAAACTTGCTGGACCAATAAATACATCTACATCCTGTAGATATTAAATTTATTTCACCATAATTAAGGAACTGTTACTATGCTTCCAAATTTTTAAATAATAACCACTATTACTATGTATAAGCAAACAGAACTCTCCTCCTAGAACTTTTAGTGTAATTCAGAAAAATAGTTCCATTAATAATGTCATATTTAATTCTTTATTAATCAGTTTTTTCCCTTTAACATAATCAGCCTATCCAATTCTCTCAAAATTTTACAAGCTAAGTTTCACTATGTTAAGGAAAAAAAAAACTATCACAGAACTTTATCTTTTGGCTAATTTTAATCATATCATTACATTTAAGATACTTGCATTAAGAATATCCATATTAGCAACCTGATATGCTGGTGAACCTAATACTTTCTGGGGCAGTCCTTTAATTGTAATTTCCATGAGGACCTAAGAAAAATAAAAAGTTTTGTTGTAAATTAGCTATAAAAATACTTTACTTAGTAAAAATCTAATACTGTTAGCTCTATTTTTAATTAACAATTCATTGTTAAGTAATGCTCATTCATTAATGTAAATAAATTCTCCATTCAAGAAGTTCAAATACATTTATATATTAATGTGAATATATTTACATTAGTTTTAAAAGCTCAAATACAGAAACATAAAAAATAAAATGACAAAGTCCTTTATCTCCAGGGAAAATCAATACTATCAGTTTGTGGAGTTTATTTTTCTAGACCTTCTAAATTTCCATGTATTTAAGTATACACAGAAACAAAACTTCCTGGGCTGTCATACATCTATTCTTTTATAGCATTAATGACATTATACTGTGAGATACTCTGGAACTGACCTTCACCTAACTGTATTATGGAGTTTTAACATCAATATATGTAGACATTCTTAAATGCTGTATGAATGTGCACAGTTTATTCAAACATTTTTCTATTAATAGCCCTTGAGGCCTTTTTTTAATATACTATAAAAAAGATATTCTGCAACGAATTATGTACTCACTAGTGCCAGAAGCAAGTATATTTCAAAGGACTACTAACTAGAAGCTGGGTCTAAAGACACATCTCTCAAATATGACAGAGCCTATCAAACAGTCATTCAAAATTATTATTATACTGGTATTAATTTGAACTACATAACAAGGGACATAATATGACAGAAAAGGTTATTTTAGTTAAAATGTGCTTTCACACTCTCATTTGAATGAGACACTAATGATAATACTAAACAGCATTTATAGACTATTTTGTTCCTGACCCATTGTGCTCTGCTATTAACCTAATTATATAAAACTACTATATTCCCTTTACAAAAGGTAAGAGAGTAGAAATATTGACCAAGTTCACTCAGCTAATAAATAATTGGGTGGGGAAATTCAACCTAGTCTGCTCCAGAGCCCTTGCTATTAACAACTATGAACTACTGCCATAGTAGATATCCCAGTACATAGACTCAGAAGGAATTTAAGTAGGGTATAGTTTACTCCATCTGCAGTTATCTTGGGAGACTCACTATTATAAAAAGTATATCCAATTTGTTTTTTCCTTCTCTACTATATAGGATAAAAAAGATGTTTAAAACCAAAGTCATTATCTTGGTTAAACAGAGTTCATTTAAATTGCAAAAGTTCCACAAGATTATTACCAGACATTTTCTTAAATGTACAAAATAACTATTAGTGGAGCTCAGCAATCTTATAAAATTAGTGTTCTGAGTTTCCTCAGTTCTTGTTTCATGTCCTTTACCCCATTTTCTCTGTATGGCTCATTCTTATGACATTGGAAGATTTTTGTATTGCCGGTATACTCATTTACTTTATTGAGGTTTCAAATGACTCCAAAGTCAATGAAATAACATTTACTACAGGGCTAAATTGCTGATATAAAATCTTAAAATCTAGTCTGGGGGTACCTGGGTGGCTCAGTCAAGCGTCTGACTCTCAGTTTTGGCTCAGGTAATGATCTCAAGCCCTGCTTGGGGATCCACACTCAGCGTGGAGTCAGCTACAGATTCTTTCCCCCTCTTCCTCCCTCCCACCCTACCCTATTCCTCCCCCTGCTTGTGTGCGCGCACACTCTGTCTCTAAAATAAATAATAAAATCTTAAAAAGGAAAAAAAAACCTGGTCTGTGTAAGTATCTCCACCAAAAATTCAATTTCAGAATACGATTTTTTAATTCCAGCACATAATCATTATCCTTACCAGTGTTTTTGACACAGGAAATACTTCTGACTTCACTATGCTTTCTAAAGATTTTAGTAACAGGGTCAAAACTTCAGAACCTGGTCTCTCTTTTTTGTTACCTATCAAAAAGCAAAAAGCAATATGCAAGTATTTTAAGGGTGAAAATATAGTATTTTTAGGGATAAAAACATATACTCAGTTATGACACTGATTTTTTTAAATGTATCAAATAGCTTTATTTGAAAGTCAGGAAGCTATACAGTTCAAAAATTGACTTAAAAGTAAATTTTATTTACAAAAGCCAAACAAAACTCATTGGGTGCTATAAAAATCATTTGGTCAGTTATAGTAGTTACCTGATTCAATAACTGACTTCATCAAGCTAATTAGCTCCTTCCAAATAGCATTGACAACCGCATCTGCCAAACAAAACAAAATAAACTTTAGAATGTAGTAGGTATGACTATAAAGGCTTACCCTTACATCCTTACACTAAAGAAATAAGTTGAGCAATAGTTAGAGTATAATTCTTAAAATATTCAACCCTATCAGTTTATGAAACACTATCACAACAAAGAAATATTTTTTCAAACTGTAACCTATTAACAATGGGCCCTGTAATTTAATTAAGAGTGATTATTTTCTTTTTTTCTGCTATCTGCATTTTCTTTACTGAATACCTTTTGCTTCCGAGACAAGGAAAAAAACAAGATTCAAAAGGACACCTGAAAGCCCCTAGAAAAAAATTTCCCAGACAGTTAAATAGCAAACTACTTTTGAAATTTCATCTCAATATCTGATAGGCCATCAAACACAGGCATTTAAGTGTAGATGCTAGGGCCATGGAGCCCAGGTTTGAATCACAGCTCCACCACCAACTATGTGACTTTGCACAAGTTATTAACTTCTCTGTACAACACAGTTTCTTCATCTGAAAAATGGATTAACAGAGAAGGTTACTGTAAGAATTGAATGATTTATATGTAAAGTTCTTCGAGCACAATTTGGCCAAAAGATGGCACTATACAAATATTTGCTATTTTATTTTCTTTTTAAACACAGGTTTAAACAATTAATAAAAAATTTTCTCTTAAATATTTACCAGAAGCATCTTTTCCAACCGCAACAAAGCTATCATGAACAGCAGTGATGAGTGTATTTGCATGTTTGGAAAAAAAAGAAGAGCTGCTGATTAACGCATGTTCGAGTGGCTCTAAAAAAGAGAGAAAAAAGGGCAATTATGCCAAAACAAAGCTTTATAAAATAAAACAGCTCAATATAAAATATTAGGTGGTCTGACATGTGTTTTCTATTAAAAAGATTTATATTTATTTCACACGTAATTACAGAGTTATTTTGGCTTTGGGGAAGATAAATGTCTTTTCGCCTAATGCACTCTTGCTCTGAACAGTTTTAAAAAAGTAAATACCTAAGCTCAGTACAAGTTTGTTTTGCTTAGCAAAACTCAAGACTTCTGGACCCAACAAAAAATGAAGCAGCATTTCAAGTCCCAAAAGTTGAATAGAGGGGATTGTGGCCATTCCACCAAAATTTGAACTTAAGTTCATCCGGGGAGTTACAGGAGTTCCATATGGGGAAGCACCTTAAAAACAAAACAAAACACAAATGGTAAGTTATATTAACTTAAATTAGCTATCCAAGTGAACATATTTTGTTTACTTCATTTCAACGAAATATATCTTTAAAAGTAAATAGTTTTTGTCAAACAAAAATTGAATTTTTGCCTAAAGCCCACAACAGAGTTCCTAATTATCTTATTAGGTTTTTAAAAACAAGATTTAGTGCCACACACCATTTAAATGAAGATAATTATCAAGTATTAATTCCTACTTTGAAATATTATTATGCAGGCATTCCTGACACCTAAATATAAAAATCTGACTAGAATAGCTAACATAAAAAAAAAAAAAACAAACAAAAAACAAACAGCAAATCATTTTCTTCCAATGGTATATAATCTAAGCCACTTTTTAAAAAAAGATTTTATTTGTTTGTTTGAGGGGGGAGGAGCAGAGGGACAGAACCTCAAGCAGATGCTGCCTAAGACCCTGAGATCATGACCGGAGACGAAATCAGGAATTGACACTTAACTGACTGAACCACTCATGCACCCTGCTAAGCCACTTTTTAAAAAAACATCCGTTAAAATCTGTTGTTTTTAATAAAAGCTCTAAAATTCTGGTTCTGAAACAAACACAACAGTCATTTGTAATACATCTCACGTGTATAGTGGAAAAACACCCATCTTTTCCCAACCACAACGCAATCACAACAGTAACACACAGGAAAACAATTAGTATAGAACTGACTTTGTGATTAGGGCGTCAAAATTATAAAGTGCTTCACTGTATGTGAATAACTGAGCAAAGGCTACATTCAAGCCCTTTTTAGAAATAGGGAAAAAAAAAAACCCAAGTATGTCTCTTACCTTTGTGTATAGGAGTCATAGGACTTAAACCTGGAGAAGCAGTTACACGAGACAAACTGCTTTGAGGTGAAGCATTAGAATCGATGCTTATTGTACTTTGAATCAGAGGCACGCACACCTATTGGGGTTAAAAACAAAAAAAGGAAAACTATCTCTAAACTACCTAAGTGCCATATTTTTTAAAAGTCTTGCATGATATAGTTAAATTTAAGAAAAACTCTAAGTTCTTTTGATATGCTGAATCCTACTGGCTGTTTGGATGCACTGGCTAAAAAAACTAAAACTGGAAACAAGTAAAAATTTTTATTACAACTGAAATTTGCCCTATAAATGTGTACTATCTATAAATTTCAGTTCTAAATTCCAAATGGGAAATTATACACATAAACAATGCCCAAGTTTTAATGCTATCGGTACAGACTCATTTTAAGCTTTTTAAAAATATACCCTAAAAAAAATGAACTAAGACAACCTAAAGCTCATTTCTAAGATCATTCCAGTACCAATCAAATCTAGCCAATGCATAAATTATACCAATGAATGTGTGGGCAACTGGGTAAGATTAGCCTACTTAGGACCTCATAATGGTAGAATCTGTAATAATTATGTTCCTGTTAGATACTATCATTAATGCCCAACTCCAATTAATTCATGCTGTTAAGTTTAAAAGCCTTACGACATTAAATAATTAAGAATTTTAAAAACTTGCTAAAAATTCAAGTATATTTTATTATAAAACCCAATTTCCAATAATATACTCACTGCCATGCAATTACATACACAGACCAAAAGACAAGGACTACAGATTTAACAGTAAGATATATTCCAAAAACCCAGATAAACAATACACAATAAAGAAATAAAAAAGATAGAAATTATCAGAGCTATCCTTTTTTACTTACTGTAAAATACAGAAACCAAGGATGGGATTAATTGCAAAATCAAGGAGGTACAGATATGTCTAAATGCCAGCAAGGGTATCAAAATCTAAAAAAAATTTGTAAAATCATTTATAATAATATTGCAAAGCTATGCTGGGATTAAATGATTTGTTACCATTATGTAGCCTAGAAATAGAGATACAAAAAATAAGAATTGATCCAACTTTTTATCAACCCAGTGTAAACTAGATTTCTGTATCAGTAATGTTGATTTTACACTCAATTATATTCTAAATGCTATGAAATTTCTTTTAAAAAAATCTCTCAAAATGCCTTTAGAGTAAGGATAGATATTTGAGTGGCTGCTGGTTAAGAAAGCTTTAGAGTCTCCATTTCACACAACTAGAGAATATCTTTTGAGAAAAATAAACTCAAGTTCTGTGTTAGGAAAAAAAGATCTTTTATAGAACACAGCAAATATAACACTGAAAGATTAGATTGTTAAGAATTTAAGAATGCATTAAAACATACCAAGCATTATACTCAACACTTTCATTACCTGTTCAAAATTAGCAGGAAGATGAGGTCCAAGTCTCATCAGTAGATACCACCAGACTTCTAGCTTTGTTAGTGCTAGAGTTTCTGTTCTCACATGGATGGAACTCAAAGGCTGCATTAACAACTTCAGCCTTTTTGCACTGCACAGTATTTCTTAAAAAGAAAATAAGCACATGGGTAAAAAGATATAAGAGCTGAAGACTAAATTTTAAGAATAAGTATGTAAGTCTTTCTGACCACAGAACTGATATACAAAAAAATTTTTTGAGATCAGCCGTTCTTGTTAAACCTCAAATTTTCAATGTGACAGACTCCAGAACAACTAGACTACATGTAATAAGGCCAAAGAAAGAGAAGAAGAAAAAAGAGGAAGTAATGTTTATTAGAAACTGTGTGTGCCAGGAACGATCTTCCTACCAAGGGACATTTGGCAATGTTTACAATATCTCTGGTTGTTAGACCTCAGAGGCAGGGGTACAGAGGATGTTGTAGGCATCTAGTAGGCTGCACCCAAGGATACTGCTAAACTTCCTTCAACACACAGGGCAGTCCTCCACAATAAACTGTCCAGCCTAATACTGAGTGTAATAACTGGGAATACACAAAATAAGATGCCCGTGTGCTCAAGTAACTTATCAAAAAGACTCGAAAAGGATTTTGAAACATCAGTCAAGCTATGTATTTGGTGGGATGGCATTAATGTTTCTGACAGCTATTCTGCCATTTAGCTTTCACAATTAACATTTCCATAAAGAAGAAAATAAAGTCAAATCACTGTGGGAACAAATTCTCTAATCTTTTTTGAACTCCTCCTCTACTTATGAGAGGAGCTCCACAATAATATCCCTATAGCAGAAATTGCCATTCTTTTTAGATACAAGACCTCTTTCACTCAGGACAATGACAGATACCCAATTTTTTATTTCTTTATCTAGTCTCCCATTCAGCCACTCTACCCAATGAGATTTAAGGGGAAGTGTATGTGGAATTTCTGGAAGGCTCTAGAGAGATGACAGAATAGAAAGACAGGCATCTGATTCCTTAAGATTTCCTAGATCCATTAACACTAGGGATGGACTCTTTAGCTCTGGACTTACTTCAAATGAGATAGCATTTAATTTATCTTCTTTAAGTCATGTCTATTTTATGCTTTAGTCCAGATTTAGTCCAGGACATCAACTTGCATTACTGGTTTATAAATAACAACAACAAAAAAGGTAACATTTATACTTAAAATTTGTGCCTGGCAATGCACTATCAATATTTTCAGTAAAATTATAGTTAATGAAAATAATCACCTTACAAAACACACTAAAAAGGGGAAGAGAAAGGATTATTAATTGTCTTTGGCAGAGAAAAAATACAGGACGAAATTAATATTATGTAGCAGATCTTATAAACATACAGTATTCATTATATCTAAGATTACCCAATTAAGTTAAGTATTCCTACTGACCTACTTTTGGGCTATATACTTTCTCATATATACAGCTGACCTTTGAACATGGGTTTGAATTGCATGTGTCCACTTATACACAGATTTTTTTTTTTTTATACAATACTGCAAATGTATTTTCTCTTCCTTATGATTTTCCTAACATTTCTCTAGTTTACTTTATCGTAAGACTAGAGTATATAATACATATAATATACAAAATATGGGTTATCGACAGTTTATGTTATTTTTAAGGCTTCTGGTCAACAGTGGGCTATCTGTAGTTAAATTTGGGGGGAGTGAAAAGTTATATGCAGTGGGACGCTGGCATCCCTAAGCCTCCCTTGTTCAAGGGTCAACTGTATATCAAACACCTCCACTAGACAACAGGAAGATAAAGTTAAGGTAAATCAAAAGGAATCACCTGGAAATATTAATAGTAAAAACCCACTATTAGGCACTGTTCTAAAGGTCCTGAGAGAAAAACGTTTTATCAGTCATGCTTCATAGCAATCACAAGTGCTTCCTATCATCTAATGGCTATAAATGACCTTTGATAAATTAATCTCTCTAAAATAGGGATAGTACTTTGTATCTCAGATCTATTGTGATGATTAAATTAGAGGTACTCAAAGTGCTCAACTAAGTGCTGGAATATACTAAAAAACCACAAATGGTATCTGTCACTTTAATTTTTGAAATAGCTTAAAACAAATTTTCTATCTGTGATTTTCAATAATGCCTAGGCTTTTTAATTCTATTTTTGGCTATAAGTTTATTCCCTTAAAATTAAAAATATATATATATTCAATAGGTTAAGTTTCAATATAAAATCCAAAAAAATCAGAAAGGCTTTGTTCTTTTCATCTTGAGTAAAATCCATAGAAAAATCAAATTTTTAAGACCTTACTTACTTACCTGGATTCAAAGCAAAATTATCTATTAAACTCTTCCAAGCAATAAAAGCTATTTTTTTAATCATGGGTGCTCCACTGCGAAATCCCAGTTCTTCCAGCTGTAATAGAGAATTAATGAAACTCCCACTTCGATGCAAGGTCTAAAAATGAAAAATCATAACAAAGTTATTTACCTTCCTAAAACAACATATAGGTACTATTATTATTCATTTATCTAATTCATTCAGTGTTAGCTATGTAATGTCTTAAAGTTCAAAATGTACTGGATTC
Source organism: Mirounga angustirostris (assembly GCF_029215605.1). NCBI lineage: Eukaryota > Metazoa > Chordata > Mammalia > Carnivora > Phocidae > Mirounga > Mirounga angustirostris. The sequence goes on along the minus strand of NW_026991711.1, from coordinate 117,763,863 downwards.
TGCGTACACATTCAAAACTCAAGATCACAAAATATAATGCTCCATGAATAAGTAATGCATAAATGCATAAAACAGAACATTTCTAAACATTAGAGAAAATTAGGAAGATAAATCCCGAAGTTTACCAACATAATACCAAGTAAAAATGGTATCCATATAAAAAAAAAACCTAGTACTTATGAAAAAATAAGAAATGTTGAACCTTGAAACTAAAGAAAACCCAGTTTTCAAATACACTGAAATAAACAGGAAAAAGTTAAGGGAAAAAGGGACAAATGACAAGTAATGTATCGCAAGGAAACAAACATTAAAACATGAAACGTTAGCAACTGTAGCTATAAATCACAATAAACTGAACAGCATATAAACATTAACAAAAAATAACTTGCTTAAAAAATCCAAGAATCCCTAAGAAAGCTACTAGCAACCGCAGAGATCAACACACAAAAATCAGCTGTTTCTACACAAGGGCAACTAACAATCTGAAAAAGAAATTAAGTAAGCAATTCCATTTACATTAGCACCTAAAAGAATTAAATACTTAGGAATAAATCTAACCAAGGAGGTGAAAGGCTTGTACTAAAAGCTACAAAATACTGCTGAAAAACATTTTAAAGGACCTAAATAAATGGAAAACCATCCCACGTTCAAGTACAGAAAATTTTAATACCATTAAAATGTCAATATTACACAGAGCAATCTACAGATTCAAAACAATCTCTATTAAAAGTACAGCAGCCTTCTTCACAAAAAAGAAAAGCCAATCTTCAAATTCATTATGGAATTGCAAAGAGCCCCAAACAGACATCAATTTTGAAAGAGTAAGTTTGGAGAACTCACACTTCTTGCCTTCCAAACTTACTTCAAAACTGAAGTAATTAAAACATATGGTAATGGCATAAAGATAAACATACAGACCAATGGAACAGAGATTCCCCAAAATAAAACCTTCACATACGCTGTCAATTGGTTTTTCTTTTCTTTTTTTTTTTTTTATTTATCTGGGGCTAGGGGAGAGGAGGGAGTCTCAAGCAGACTCTGCACTGAGTGTGAAATCCCACGTTGGGCTCCATCTCATGACCCTAAGATCATGACCTGAGACAAAATCAAGAGTCACACTTAACCAATTGTGCCACTCACGTGTCCCTGCTGTCAACTGATTTTTCTTTCTTTTTTTGCTTTTAAAGATTTATTTATTCATGAGACAGAGAGAGAGAGAGGCAAAGGGAGAAGCAGGCTCTCTGCAGAGCAGGAAGCTCAACGCAGGACTCGATCCCAGCACCCCGGGATCACGACTTGAGCCAAAGGCAGAGGCTTAACCTACCAAGCCACCCAGGCGCCCCTTATTTTTCAACAAGGGTGCCAAGACCATTCATTATATAAAGACCATTCTTTTCAACAAATGGTGCTGCAAAATTGAATATCCACATGCAAAAGAATGAGAACTAGACCCTTGCCTTATACCACATACAAAAATAAACTCAAAATGGATCAAAGATAGAAACTTCTGCAAACTAGAACTATAAATATCCTCCAAGAATACAGAGGGAAAAAGATTCATGACATTGGATTTGTCACCATGGCTATGACACCAAAAGCACAGACAATGAAAGAAAAAAATTCTAATTTATATTGGACTTCATTAAAAACTTTTGTGCACCAAAGGATATTATCAAGTGAAAAGACAACATTACAGAATGGGAAAAAAAATATTTGAAAATCACATATCTGATACGGGATTAATAATCCAAAATAAAGAACTCCTACAACTGAACAATAAAACCAAACCACCCAATTAAAAAATGGGCAAAGGTGGGATGCCTGGGTGGCTCAGTCGGTTAAGTGTCTGCCTTCAGCTCAGGTCATGATCGCAGGGTCCTGGGATCAAGCCCCGCATTGGGCTCTCTGATCAGCAGAGAGCCTGCTTCTCTCTCTCTCCCCCTCTCCTGCTCCCCCTGCTTGTATGTGCATGCACGCGCTTCTCTGTCAAATAAATAAAATCTTTAAAAAAAAAATTTTTTTTTTAAATGGGCAAAGGGGGCGCCTGGGTGGCTAAGTTGTTAAGTGTCTGCCTTTGGCTCGGGTCATGATCCCTGTGTCCTGGGATCAGGCCCCGCACCAGGCTCCCTGCTCGTCTGGAGGCCTGCTTCTCCCTCTCCCACTGCCCCTGCTTGTGTTCCTGCTCTCACTATCTCTGTCTCTGTCAAATAAATAAATAAAATCTTAAAAAAAAAAAAAATGGGCAAAGGCTTTCCTGCCCTGGGTTCTGGGCAGTCAGCTCTTAGGTCTCGGAGACCAAAATACTTAGGGCTTCTTTGAGCCCAGGTGGCTGGTCTGCAGTCACCACGCCACAAAACAACTTATTGAGTTACATCATAACTGCTATGGATATCACTTGGATCACCATGAGAAAAAGAATAAGAAGAAAAGTCAAGAGGCTCATGAATGTTCAAAGGCAGCAGATGAAGGCTAAGCACTACCATAAATAGCACCATACTGAGAAAAAGCAAAAAATACTATTAAGATGCAAGAAAAGGGAAACACCAAACTAAAGAACGATGAAAAGATTCCACAGGAACAGTACCTGCCTATCTACAGGACACAGAGAGACAGTCCTGAGCCAAAATACTTTCAAATATAGTTAAAACCAAAAAGGGGAAGCAGGAAAATGGGGAGACTCTATGCTCAAGGTTCATGCCCAGGGAGAAACAAATATTAAGTTACTTGAATAGGACAGAGAAACAAGAGAGCATAAAAGAGGTTGTTTACTGTTACTAAAGTCCGCTCCATTGAAAATAGCTTTATATGAAAACCACCTAAATATGATTCATTAGGCCAATGGTTTATGTTTCAAGAAGGCCCATATAATAGGTCTTAGACTGAAAGTCACCTTTTACCTCTCAATATATGGTGTAAACAAAAACTCATGCCCACTATATACAACCTTGGTTATTACTACCAAAGGTACTGTCAATGACACAGATGTGAGCAAGCTGGGTCTTGTAACACAAAGAGGTAAGGTTATTTGGGAGAAATATGTCCAGGTTACTAACAATCCTGAAAATGATGGTTCATAAATGCGGTCTTACTGGCTTAACAGCAGTTTCATACAAGTAACTCCTTACAATCGTTACTGAAGATGGCACACCAATCAGGAAAACCACCACTACTGTGACTGTTTCTCAATTATTACCCAACAGCCTTATAAGTCTGCAATCATCAAGAGAACTATTTATCATAGTCAAAAACATTAAAATGGCCCAGTTTTACAAAACAGAACAAAATTTCCTGGAATGGCCAACATACCAAAAACCAAAAAATAAGTTCGGCAAGGAAAAACTAGAAGCACCTGAGTGGCTCAGCCAGTTAAGCATCCAGCTCTTGATTTCAGCTCAGGTCATGATCTCAGGATCCTGTGTCAGGCTCCTCACTCAGTTGGCAGTCTGCTGGAGATTCTCTTTCCCTCTCCCTCTGCCCCTCCCCCTCAAGCACTCTCTAAAATAAACAAATAAATCCTTAAAAGAAAAGAAAAACTAGAAAGAACCCTAGTGTTGTTACTGGTAGGAATGTGAAATAGTGCGCCCACTGTGGAAAACAATTTGGAGGTGTCTCTAAAAGTTAAGTACAGAACTACCATTACGACCCAGCAATTCCATTCTTACACATATATCCAAAAGAATGAAAAGCACAGAATCCAACATATATTTGTACATCAATGTTTACAGCAACATTATTCACAATAGCCGAAATGTAAAAATATGCCAAGTGTCTATCAACAAATGAATAAACAAAAATGAGTTATAGAGTGAATATTATTCAGCCCTAAGAATGAAATTTAATTAAGTGCTTGCTACATGATTAGAATTTGAAAAAATTATGTCTTTGCATAAGCCATACACAGAAGGACAAATAGTGCATGATTCCACTTATGTGGGATGCCTACTATTAGCAAATCCAGAGACAGCAGACAGAACAGCAGTTACCAGGGGCTGGGGGTGGGGAAGTAGGAGGAGTTATATGTATAAAGTTGCTGGGAGATGATGATAAAATTTTGGGTACAGATAGTGACAATTTTTTTTTTTTTTTAAGATTTTATTTATTTATTCATGAGAGAGAGAGGCAGAGGGAGAAGCAGGCTCCCAAGGAGCAGGGAGCCCGATGCGGGACTCGATCCCAGGACCCTGGGATCATGACCTGAGCTGAAGGCAGACGCTTAACCATCTGAGCCACCCAGGCGCCCAGATAGTGACAATGTTTACACAACTCGCATACGTATTCAATGGCACTGAACTGTACACTTACGATGATTATGTTTATTTACCACAATAAAGAAAAACACATCCCTTCCCCTCAAAAAAAAAAAAAACAACCCCCACAAACAAACAAAACACCTGGCTTAAAGATAGAACATATGGTCAATCCTCACGATCCACCAAAGTTCTATAAAGTCCACTGCAAACACTGTTAGCAAGTACTGAGCCACTGCTCCTAGGAAAGATGCAGGATTAGGTTCCTACAAGAACCTTTTCTGTCAACCAATCGAACTCAACCTTGTTTTCTATTTATTTCTGTTTAATGACACTGTATGTATTGTTGACTCACTAACACTGAACTCACAGCCAACACCACTGTTACTCATGCCTAAACAGAGCTTATGTAACACATGTAATTTCTCCCTAGGGCACATCAGTCTCCTAGTGCTTAGGAACTACAGACAACATTTTGGCACTAAGCCTGGGGGCCATTTGAAACTAAATTCACCAAGAAGAAGCACAAAACGTGGGAAATGTGTCATTAAGTGGATTTATGAAAAGGACTTTTTTTTTTTTTAAAGATTTTATTTATTTGAGAGAGCATCAGAGAGTCATCCCGAAAAAGGACATCTGTCTTAAAAAGAACACTGAGGGGCACCTGGGTGGCTCAGTCGGTTAAACATCTGCCTTTGGTTCAGGTCATGATCCCAGCCAGGGTCCTGGGATCAAGCCCTAGTCGGGTTCCCCGCTCAGCAGGGGAGTCAGCTTCTCCCTCTCCCTCTGCCCCGGCTCATGTTACGCGCATGCGCACAAGCATTATCTTGCTCTACCTCAGCTGAGAACCTGCACACCAGGGGACTCAAATTATGCCACTCTGCAGGTTTGCAACCGACTGGAAAAGCAGCAGAAGTACTTATTGTGGGTTTGCAAACAAATTTTAGTGAACAGCTAAATTTACATATGTGGCATGCATGAATAATGTAAAGTTAAGAAATGAAAGGGTCTCGCAGGTATAAACTGTGAACTATTAACTATAAACTTACCTTCCCAAGAAGTCTGACAAACAAAGGCCACAATTTTAACACATAAGTCTCATTCTTACTCATAAATAGCTTTTGGAGTTCTGAAAGTAATTTCTGTAAACAAAAGCAAAAATATTTACCAAAAACACTCTTGAAAAAACAAAATACGCAGTATCAGACTGTATTAGTTGAATTAACTTTTCCCAATATTTTATTAGAAAAACTTTCATGTATATAGCAAAGCTGAAAGTTTTACAGTGGAAGTCCAAATATAAATATAGTTAACATCTTACTATGCCTGTCTTATAAATCTGACCATTATTCCATCCATCAATTCAGCTTAATTTTTTTCTACCAATATACTTCTCCCTGAAAACTTCAGCATATATATCATTAGAGTTAAAATAGTAATGTTTTATTTTCCACTCTTAAAAATACATTAAGGCGCCTGGGTGGCTCAGTCGTTAAGCGTCTGCCTTCAGCTCAGGTCATGATCCCGGGGTCCTGGGATCGAGCCCCACATCGGGCTCCTTACTCAGTGGGGAGTCTGCTTCTCTCTCCCTCTGCTACTGTCTGTCAAATAAATAAAATCTTCAAAAAAAATCTAAATACATTAATAGCTTCATAGGTAACAGCTGAGAACATTTTAGGTCAAATTTATAAAGAATTTTATATATGCTCTTAGAAAATTAATAAACTTATCAAAATAAAAAAACTTGCAAAGACACTGGAGCTACTTTATTAGGCTCCAAACATTCCCATGAGGCCTCCTGAATTTTAAAAAATAAACAAAATCCCAGGTTTTAAAATTGGGAAGGCTCCCTCATGTCACCTAGATGACTGAAGTTATCTCTAAACTAGTTTCCCTTCTTCTACTCAACTTCTCTAGAGACTATTCTCAACACCGGCACAGTGATCCCTTTAAAGCCCAAGTCAGTACATATAAACACTCCTAGACTCAAAACCTTCAAATAAGATTTTCAATATAAGCCAGAGGAAAAAAAAATGCCTTGCAATACCGACAAGGTCCTATGTGATTTGGCTGTTTCTCTGACATCATCTCTTAATCCTCTCATCCTCATTCACTCTATCATACTGCACTTGCCCAGTGTTCACTGAACAGCAACACAAAACCATCAGAGCAGGGCCTTTGCTCTCATGGTTCCTCCTGCCTAGAATGAGCTTACTCCCTATCATCCAAGTAGCTAATTCCTGTACCACTTTCAAATCACTGTTTAAATATCCTATTGTTTTTCCTTCCCTGACCATACCCTTCCTCTCCAATGGCACTCTCCATCTAGTCTCTATGGTTCTCCATAATCTTCTTCACTGAATATACTATATTCTCTACTGCCTCTCCCACTAGACAATAAGCTCCACAAGTTCCTTTTGTTCACTGCTATGTTGTCTAAAACAATGTCCGGCATATACATGCTCAATAAATATTTGTTACAAGAACAATGGTAGAAAAGCCTAAAACCTGAGGCAAGTAATAACTTTAGGAAATTGTACACATTACACACACTTATGTGCTTTAAATTTATACCTATTGGGATTATGTTAAAACCCAAATAGTACTGAAATCAGTTAATATTCTCCCTTTTCCAGAAATGCAATTCCTTTCAATCACTATTCACTGGGGATGAAATAAAATGCTTGTATCCTGCAAACACCAAATGAAACAGCTCCCTCCCCTAAACTAAACTAGTAGTGTGCCCATACTAACTTAAGCAATTACTTATGTTTTGTTAAAAGTGGAACTTCCTAGATCATAATGCAGTTATTCTACTATGAGCCCTATGCTTGGGCCAGAAACTTTCAATGCAGTATCCAAAAAATCCTTACACAAAATAATACTTACAGTAGTCATAAGCTGCTCTGTGATAGATGCTATTTCTTGTTGTTTCTGAAGCAACAATGGCATTCCCATCTCTAGAGCAGTTGCTCCCCGCAAATGTACCTTTTGAGCTGAATGAACCACTAAAGGTATGACCAGTTTTGCCCACCTAATTGACTCTTCTCCCATTTGAACTGGGGCTTGTTCAATTAGCCTATAATAGAGAAATCAATGAAATTAGCTTGACCTCACCTTTTATGTCTAAACTACCAGGAAAATAAGCAGCACACAGAAATATGCCTAGTACCATCCATTTTAGAATATATACATATATGCATTCACGCAGATGTAATTTTTACTTACTGATTTGTACATTTTCATATTATTTTTATAAATTTTAAAAATAAGAACACACCATTTATCTTCAGATTATTATTTAAAATATTGATTTTTTTTTTAAAATACAGGTAAATTCAACTTTCTTTTAGAAGACAGCCAGAGAGGGGCACCTGGGTGGCTCAGTCAGTTAAGAGTCTGCCTTCGGCTCAGGTCATGATCCCAGGGTCCTGGGATCCAGCCCCGCATCACATAGGGCTCCCTGCTCAGTGGGGAGCCTGCTTCTCCCTCTCCCTCTGCCCCTTCTCACCCCTGTTCCTGCTCTCTAATAAATAAATAAAATCTTAATAAAAAAGAAGATAGCCAGAGAACTGTGACCTAGTGTGAGCATCATTCAGGACATCAGAACACTAAATAGTTAAAGTAAATAGCTCAATACAGAAAACTTTAAAAGAATGAAAAACTGGGTAAGATAAACCACACCAACAAAGTTTTTGTGCTGTTAGCATGTCCTTGAAAGAGCAGGGATGGATAGAAAGAAGGTAGAGCATTTTCCTATTCTCCCATCTGCTGCTAGTCACTGTTAATGCCTTCTTATATACCCCCTATAGCCTACTTGGGAGCCCATTATTTTTTAAACCCTTGGAAAAGCTTTAATGGAAATAATTTTTAAAATCAGAATGTCAGCAGCAACATAACCAAGACTTTATTTTTACGTACGCTCTACACCCAACATGGGGCTTGGACTCTGGACCCCAAGATCAAGAGGAGAATGCTCTACCAAGTGAACCAGCCAGGCACCCCAACCAAGACTTCATTTTTAGGACTCAGTAAAAATAAAGACAGACAAAAAATAAACAAACCTAGTAACTTAAATATATCTACTTCCTTCTTTTTACTGTTACCTTTTTTCCTTGAGACTTTTAGTTTAGAAGACATTGTGTTCTTTTAATGGCTAATTCATATCCTAGTCCCCAAAGTCCACTTCTTGAAGTAAATTCTAAATTTACTGAAATTATTCTTCCCAAACAGCAAATTCATACCTTATGATGACATTTAATGCTTCATAATCAACAACAGCAGAATGCACCTCTCCTCTATTAAATATTATTTCTAATGAATCAATTATACTGGATACCTAAAAGACAGAACCAAATAAATACAAATAAGCCTAAGTTTTTAAAGTGGCATGTAGTTAAGAAAACATACAAAAACCATACTCACTACTCTGCCAATGACTTCACCAGGAAACGTCTGCTTGGATATCACCCAAAGTGCCCTAGTACGTACATTTTTGTCTGGGCTTTTAACACTATCATTCAATTTTAAAAGCAGTTCTTGAATATCTGTCTCTGAAAAACAAGCAGCCTTAATTATGTGGAACAGTTTGCATCCTTTAAAATCTCAAATACAGAAACAAAAAAACAACATACTCTTCATTGTCAAAAAATTAAATGCATATCCGAAGAAAAGGATCAGTGAACCAATGCTAATATCAAATTTCTTCCCAAAACACAAAACTTAGGTCAGATAGGAAGGTATATTCAGAGAAAACAAACAGTATACTCAAATTGTGCAACTGAAAAATTTCACAGGCATCATTATAGTTTTAAACATATAAGAAAATTTTTGGCAAGATGTTACAAATCCTAAACCTCTGCTCTAAAATGAACTTCTATTTTACATTGGGAACATCTAAAAAAGGAAGGGCATAAACTTTACCATCAGAAAAGAAGATGGTAATAACTTTCAGGCATCCTTATTCCCTGTCCCGGATTTCCCACTCTCTAAAGATCACTTTCTAGGTTTCCATTAAAATGGTAAACTATAGAGCGGTAATTAAGATTATTTGAAAACTTAGCTACTTTGGGGTCCAAATTATCCCAGTACCACTTTGTAAAAGAACTTCTCAATTCAGCATGTTCCTTAGTGTGTATGCTTGTTTTATATAATAAATAACCATCTAAATTCCTATTACCTTCCAAAGCAGATATGCTTTATATAAAGAAGGTTCAGTTTTTTGTTACAATCATTTTAAAATAGATTTATATTCTTTTAGAGCAAATTTTGTAGTATCAGATTTAAAGCAATGTCTAGAAAAAAAGAAATCTTCTAGAAGATGATTATCAAAACATTATTTCTTTCTCAAAAGCAAATCCTAAACTACAAGTTACAAAACTAATAGAGAAGTAACAGTACTTTTAACATATCAAACCATATTTATAAACTCTAAAAATATTTTTTCTGGGTCACAGTGGGTGTCAGACACTCCCAGGCCACGCGCCAAAATATAAACTCTAAAAATACTACGTCATAATAAATTTAACTACCTGATAATCCTGAGGTAATTTTGGGATTATATAAGCAAAACCCCAAGGCCTGTAGAGCAGCACAACTGAGGTCTGAATTCTGACTGGAAATGTGAATCTACAAAAACAAAAAGCACATTTGTTATAAACAATTAAAACTGTAAATAAACTCTCAGAGAACAAAAATCAACCAGAAAATTAAAAAAAAATTATGTTTAATCCAATCAATCAACAAATGTTTGAGAGCAGATATAGGAATAAAATCAGGAAGCCATATGTATATAGCTTGGCAAAGAAAGGAAGAAGAGCACTAGAAAGAGAAAACATAAAACAGAATGTTTCTGGGGCGCCTGGGTGGCTCAGTTGGTTAAGCGACTGCCTTCGGCTCAGGTCATGATCCTGGAGAGTCTCAGGATCAAGTCCCGCATCGGGCTCCCTGCTTGGCAGGGGGTCTGCTTCACCCTCTGACCCTCCCCCCTTTCATGCTCTCTCTATCTCATTCTCTCTCAAATAAATAAATAAAATCTTAAAAAAAAAAAAAAAAAAAAAAAGAATGTTTCTGGGCACCTGGGTGGCTCAGTCAGTTGGGCGACTGCCTTCGGCTCAGGTCATGATCCTGGAGTCCCAGGATCGAGTCCCGCATTGGGCTCCCTGCTTGGCAGGGAGTCTGCTTCACCCTCTGACCCTCCTCGCTCTCATATGGTTTCTTTCTCTCTCAAATAAATAAATAAAATCTTAAAAAAAAAAGAATGTTTCTCTTAAAAGAAGAGCCAACAAATGGGAAATGCTGACGACACCTCCACAAAAAAAAAGAATTTTCTCTTAAAAGAAGAGCCAACAAACGGAAAATGCTGACGACACCTCCACAAAAGGTAAGCAAAAAACTCAAAAACAAAAGCTGGCATCCTACTTTATAGTGGAACAGACAGACAGGGGTTGGAATGTAACATTTACGAATGTTGATCTGGAATTTAAAGTCCAACCCATATTACGTATGTAAAAGCTCTAAAATCCCAAACCTGTCAAAGGCAGTCTTGCTATATTCCCCAACCCTCCGTTTATTTGTAACTCTGTATTTTTCTTGGTACCATTTCCTATTTCAAAGTGATTTATCTTCAAATCCCCCCACTGCTCTGAATCATATATCCAAGGAATCCTCAGGTATTTGCTGCTCTTGAGCAGGAAAAGTAAGTATATGAATAGACACTTCCCTAGGGCACCCCTTTTATATAATTATTCAAATGAAATACAAAAAACCAAACACTGGAGCATAAGATATATTAAAACAACCAATTCTGGGGTGCCTGGGTGGCTCAGTCATTACGTGTCTGCCTTCGGCTCAGGTCATGATCCCAGGGTCCTGGGATGGAGCCCCACATTGGGCTCCCTGCTCGGCGGGAGGCCTACTTCTCCCTCTCCCTCTCCCTGCTTGTGTTCCCTCTCTCGCTGTGTCTCTCTCTGTCAAATAAATAAATAAAATCTTTAAAAAATAAAAAAATAATAAAAAATAAAACAACCAATTCAGACAACCACAGAAAGACAGCATTAAATACCTAAGACTGAGAGCTACTACTGTATCTCCTGGAGAATAGCTAGCTGTGATCAACTTTTTAAATTAAATATATATTGCCTGGGGGTGCCTGGGTGGCTCAGTCATTAAGCATCTGCCCAGAGTCCTGGGATCAAGCCCCATAGGGCATGGGGTTCCCTGCTGGGCGGGAAGCCTGCTTCTCCCTCTCCCCTTGCTTGTGTTCCCTCTCTCGTTGTATCCCTGTCAAATAAGTAAAATCCTTTTTTAAAAAAACCTGTTCTTTGAAAAAAAAAAAAAAATACACACACACACACACACATTGCCTCAAAGTATTCTGTAACAGTGTTGTCCTCAAGAATGTTGTGGGTGGGTATGCACCCCAACGTTCATAGCAGCAATGTCTGCAATAGCCAAACTGTGCAAAGAGCCGAGATGCCCTTCAACAGATGAATGGATAAAGATGTGGTCCATATATACAATGGAATATTACTCAGCCATCAGAAAAGATGAATACCCAACTTTTACATGAACATGGATGGGACTGGAGGAGATTATGCTAAGTGAAATAAGTCAAGCAGAGAAAGTCAATTATCATATGGTTTCACTTATTTGTGGAACATAAGGAATAAAATGGAGGACATTAGGAGAAGGAAGGGAAAAATGGCAGGGGGGAATTGGAGGGAGAGATGAATCATGAGAGACTATGGACTCTGAGAAACAAACAGGATTTTAGAGGGGAGGGGGGAGGGGGGATTGGTTGGCCCGGTGATGGGTATTAAGGAGGGCATGTACTGCATGGAGCACTGGGTGTTATATGAAAACAATGGATCATGGATCACCACATGTAATGTATGGTGACTAAAATAACATAACAAAATAAAATAAAATAAAATAAATAAATAAATAAGAATGTTGTGGGTGGGGCACCTGGGTGGCTCAGTCCTTAAGTGACTGACTCTTGCTTTCAGCTCAGCTCTTGATCTCAGGGTCCTGGGATCTAAGTACCAGTTCTCTCTCTCTCTCCTGTGAGCTCTCCTGAGTGCACTCGCACTCTCCCTCTCTTAAATAAATAAATAAATCTTTGGAGAAAAAAAAATATTGTGGGTTCCAGGGCACCGTCTGACTCTTGATTTCGGCTCAGGTCATAATCTCAGGGTAGTGAGATCGACCCCCTTGTCAGGGAGTCTTCTTGAGATTCTATCCCTCTGTCCCCCCTCCTTCCCCCGCACTCTCTCAAATAATAAATAATAAATAAATCTTAAAAAAAAAATGTTGCGGGTTCCTAGACTCAATACTAACAGAATTGTAAACAACTATATAGAAACAGGTTATATTTCACCTAACCTGGCTCTTGTTCTAAAGGAATTCAATTATCCTTGCAGTGCTTAATAATTCACCCAGAAAGCTTTTGTTGACTGTCAAGCTTCTGTTGACTTTCCTATCATTAACCACCCACATGCTTCCAAATAATTATTCATCAGGCATTTAAGTTACGAACTCTATTAAATAGTGCAAACAACTGAGTTCCTGATCCTACATGTTCTTGAATACCAAATTTATGAAGATGCATGTTTTCATCACATCCTATATATTGCTGAGATGTGGAACATGATAATGAAGAAAAATAGGATAGTATAATTAATATTGTTTAATAATACTATTAATAAGTCCTGAACTACTACACAAAAACTAAGTTCCGGCTTACACAAACAAAAAGCACTGCTGACTGTAACAGGAACACTCCCAGGTAGACTGCCTTAAATGTCTCAACATTTAACTGGAAATCATGCTAAAATGTACACTAAATATGACTGAATACGTCTGTTTAAAAGCACAAAACATGGTCATAAAGTTAAGAACTCTGGAGGTGTAGTTCAACCCCTTCATTCTAAAAACAAGGAATTCAGAAGTTAAGTGTTAAGGACAGTCACAAAGCCACTGTGTACTCAATTGAGGATAAGAACAGAAGTCCGCAGTCTGATGTTAAACTATAACACCTCCCTACAAATAAGCAAAAAAGATAACCATAATAACGGTTTTTTAACCAGACAAGAGTGGCAAAAACTGACAGTGAGTGAAGGTAAGAAATAAAAATGAATGTTGCCACAAAACAGACCAAAGACAAAATTTCACAATCATTTACTTACAAGTACATTCCTACAAAAAGACAAGAAACATAAAATAATCGCTGTTAACTGCTTTTAAATTAAAAGCACAGGTTTTGTGGGAGTACAGGACTCTTGTCTCAGGTTGGTGAGGTGGAGCCCCACACTGGATGTAGAGATTACTTAAAAAATAAAATCTTTAAAAAAATAAAATAAAAGCACAGGTTTTGCATTCACATGGCCGTGGGCAACATTAGGCAAATTAAATCAATTTCTTCTACAAAGTGGGGATTAAAGAGTACCCTCACAGGGACATGAAGGATTAAGTAAGAGAATACGTGCAAGGTAATTAACAAAGTACTCGGATACGTATTAAACACTGAAACAGTACAATGATGATCCTGGCTCTTATTCCATTTCAAAGTTTTTATGAGTTAGCTGGTAAAACTTTTTTTCCCCCACAACAAAAAACTATTCAATAAACAGATACATACTTTTAAAACTCTGAATAGCTGAGGGAGTTTTTTCTCAATTTCCATAATGACTTCTTTTCCATCTTCTCCAGTCATTCGACTTAAAAGCAGAAAGAACACAAGCTTATGCAAATGACACACAAAAGAACCTATAATTACTCCATATACTCGTTTGTATCCTCTTTCTAAAGTTTGTTAAACTTCTACCAAGTTGAACTGGCCCAGTGCTTAAAATACTTCATACTTGTAAATACAACACATCATGCAATATATACGGTCTGAAATTGACGCAAAAAGAACCCTTAAGAAAAACTTGCTCCACAGCGTACACGTTTGGACAATATCATCACGTAAAGAGGGAACACGGAAACCTTAACCAAATTACAAATTTACCAAAAATTTACTAAATTTTTGTCGTTTTGTACCAATTGCTACCCTTTGCGAGCATTTCCAAATAAGTAGATAACTCAGCAAAATAGGATTTTCAGAGAAAAGAATATTGTGAGGCATTTACAGTTACAAATGAAATCCGGGTTATTGCTCTAGAGATTCTGAGTTGCCACACTGTCCCGATACTTGGGCGGCTTACACTGAAAACGGCATCCCGCCAGCATGCCCACTTCCAACCAAACTTTAAAAAAAAAAAAAAAAAAAAAATCCTTCGCCAACCAAACACACGTGCAGGCTTCCTCATTCCAAACACACGCCTGGAGCTCTGCAGCAACACCCGGGAACGTCACTTAGCACGCACCACCTCCCCCCACCTTGCCCGCGACCGCGGCGTCCTCACCGCTGCCAGACTCCTAGGATACACACTTGGGAAGAAGAACTATCTTCTTCCCAAGACCCTCCAGAGCGCTCACCCCCAACCCCAGCGGGCCTTACCTGGTCAGAGTCAGGTAAGCGTCGGTTTGCTCTCCATGGGGGGCGGAAGGGTCTTCCAAAGTCTCCAGCAGCGGCGCCAGGGGGCTCTCACCCGGGGCCGTCATGTCGGCCACCCTGAGGCACGGACCGGAAGAGGAGAAAACCCAATGACCGATGGCAGCAGCCCCGTGGCGTCCCGGTCCGAGTGCGGGCCCCAGACCCGCGCGCCCGCCCCCGGCCTCACAGTCCCACCGGGTCCACACGCCCGGCCCCTGGCCCCCAAATCCAAGACCCTAACCTCCTCCTGCGCCTTGCAACACACAGCCGGGCCCACGCTGCGCTCCGGCCCAGGCCCGCTCCCGCCACCACTTTCCCGGGCAGCTTTCAACAGTGGGAGGAGACCCGCGGGGGGCGGGAGAAGCCCGGGGAGCGAGGCATCTCACCGCGAGGGGGCGGAGGGGGCGCTAAACTGAGGGTCGCCAGGGCCCAGCACAGTGGCCCCGATACTTAGCCCACGTACGAAGATCAGGACTGCGTCCTCTCCGCGGCTGCCCCGCGGCACCCCGACGGAGCCAGAACTCGACTTCCCCGGCTCGGGCTGTTTACTCTCGCGTGCGGCCCGCTCCCTCCTAGACCAAGATGGCGGCGGGGGCGGGCCCACGAGCGCGCGGGAGTAGGGCAGGCCTGGCGGAAGAGCCTCGAGCCAATCCAACAGGCAGAGGCGCGCCGAAGTCATCGATAGCCCCCCCTGCCCAGTGGGCTGCTTCGCCTAGGCCATCAGGGGCGTATTATAGGTGGGGGTGTTTTGACCTAAATTTTACCGGCGAGGGACTTAAAATTCAAAATGTGAGTGAATCGCCAACGTTCATCAGACTAAATTTAGTGGGCCTTCAGACTCTTTTCAAAGAAATCCTGTGCTTCTTGAAGTATTTAGCAACAAATTATTTAGCAAGAGATGACCGCACTGTAATGTTTAAGACTAGGAGCTGCATCTCGGTTGGTGTAGATTCCAACCCTAGCTCTGTGTGACTTCAGCAAATTAACCAACCTTTCTATGCCCCAATTTCCTCCTTGAGAAAATAGGGATGATAATGGTAACTACTTAAGGTGAAAGGGAAGTGAGAAAAGGTAGGAGAAGCCTTTGGTTTTCACATTTTAAGTGTACATAACAATGGCCTGGGGGTATTCATTATTAAACTGCAGATATCTGGGCCCCGCCCTTAGACATTGTGATTCAGTAGATTTAGGTAGCTCCCAAAGATCTGCATTCTTTTATTTAGGCCCCAGGTGTTGAAGGGTGGGACTTGGCCAGGACTTCCTGACGGTGGAGAAAGGACCGTAAACCCTTGGCGAACAATTACTTTTTTTATTAAGGATTTTATTTATTAGAAAGAGAGAGACAGAGCACAGGCAGGTGGAGGGGCAGAGGGAAAGGGAGAAGCAGACTCCCCACTGAGCAGGGAGTCTGACTTGGGGCTCCATCTGGGGACTCCAGGATCATGACCCGAGCCAAAGGCAGACGCTTAACCTACTGAGCCACCCAGGCATCCCTTGACGAACAATTAATATGCTGTGCCCCTTTTCCTCAGCCTTTGAGCCCTGTCCACATCACGCAGGATTATATCAACTTGAATCCAGGCGTCTAAGGCTCAGAAGCAAATGGTTCTTCCACTTTGGCCTCACAGGTTTCTGATCCCCCACCCCTCAAGCTTCCACTTCCACAGTACAACTATCAGCTCCAGAGGTCAGGGCCACATTTTGCCCTTCTCTGCCCCTAGCCAGTGTCTGTCAAACTAAGCACTCACTACAGAATATGTTTCTTAAGCAAAAAAATGAAGGAAGAAAAGGAAGGAGACCTACAGATCTTGTAAACCAAGCTATGGAAATTAAAGACTTAAAACGGTGAAGAGTTGGGTCTGGGTGCAATGTAGAGACACTGTGGAAGTGATGGTAAAGAAAGGTTTTCAGTGCAGCCTGATAATGAGTTCTATAAACATCAGAGGGCAAAGTGCTCATTTTGTGGGCTTTGGCAAGATAACACAGATATATAAGAAAGTAAAGAAGTTATGAGATAATAAATGATATATGGACTATTTTGCAATATTAAGATTTCAATATAGTAGAGATGTTGTAAAGTGAGAGAAGATCTTGAAACCATATTTTTTTATGGTGGCTATGAGATGAGATTAGTGAGAACACGGAGTTTGCCTTAAGACAGTACCTCCGCCTAATCCTCTGTGCCTTCCTGTGCTTTATTCTTCCAATACTTACCACTATGTGAATATTGCATTATATATCTATTTTTTATTGTCTGTCTGTCCCCATGGGAATGTAAATTCCTTGAGAATATGGACTTTGTTTTAGTCATGTTTTTCCTTATATTTCATTTATAAAGAAGAGGATGGGGTGGTCATGTCGCTTGTACCTCTTTCAAAGGCATAGTCCTATGATCTTCCTAAAATGTTTCGTAGTATTTTATCATTGTCACTCCCGGGACTGAAATCCTTCAGTGGTTCCCATCAATCATAGGGTGAATTTCTAAACTTTTGATATAACATGTAGGCCTGTGATGATTGGGCGACTGCTAACCCTTCATCTCCAGCCTTATCCCCACTTCAGCCAAGTTTTGAATAGTCTGCCAGGATCTCTAACTCTTTGGTCTTTGAACATCTGTGTTCCTTGCCTTTAGAACATTAATTTCCTTTTTCCAGTGTGATAAATAGGAGTAGATTAAAATCACACCTTTTCATTAAATCCTTCCTCTATCTACTCTTTCCCCAAGGAAAATTAAATGCTTCTACCTCCTCGCTTATATAGTTTTTTTTGGAAACCTGTTAAAATACATATCTCATTAATTTATTGTTGTTTAGTTATTTTTTTAAAGATTTTATTTTTAAGTAATC
Organism: Mirounga angustirostris; assembly: GCF_029215605.1. Taxonomy (NCBI): domain Eukaryota; kingdom Metazoa; phylum Chordata; class Mammalia; order Carnivora; family Phocidae; genus Mirounga; species Mirounga angustirostris. The sequence continues at coordinate 117,746,230 of NW_026991711.1, read as the reverse complement.
TTTACACCCAGTGTGGACCTCAAACTCACAACCCTGAGATCAAGAGTCGAACGCTTTACCAACTGAGCCAGCCAGATGCCCTATTATTGTTTACTTACATATGTCTGAATAACAGAGTTGAGGGTTAGTCTGAGGAGAATTAGTTCTAGCCTAATCTCAATCAGTGCCCCTCCCTCTTTTTTGGTATTTTTTTTATCTAAGGAGATTACAGAGTCAAGTCAAATCCTCTTCCCCACCCAGACACCTCTCTCCACACCCTTCCGAAGAGATTGCTATCAGCAAGCTTCTCTTTTATAGAAATTCTGGAACTACTACCATAGATCTTCTCTTACTAGGCAATAAATTCATAGTACCTGGCACTCAATAACAGCATTTTGTTGTTTTTTATAGGTACATTTTGAATTAATTTTTTTATGTGTTAATTCATCCATCTTTTCCTCTAATCATTCAACCGATATACAATTTGTCTTCTTTGCCTCTTCAAATCCTATATCTCTTTTTCTCCGCAGAACATCATGAAAAGCCTTTCACCTTCAATCCAGTATAGCTTCTAACTTCCCCATTTCTGTTTTTAACCACACCATTGCTCAGCAAATATCAAGCCTATAATCTTAGGTCTCTCAATGACTCCTTTCTCCTACGTGCCCCCAGTAGTCCTAATGATTCCTTCTGTCTAATAAGTGTTAGACCTGTCCACCTAATACCTACCTAGGATCCCAATTTATTGCCTGAACATAATCATTTCAAGATTATAAAATCGCTTTTTAACTGCTTTTTATTGAGTGCTGGATGTTGCATGTACATTATCTCATTTATTCCTCAGTGGTTCTAAGACAAAGAAGTACTTTTCCTGGATTTACAAATAACCAAGGTGTAGCTTAAAGAGTAAAATGGAGAGCTTTAATCTAATCATATATAACTCCAAAGCTAACCTATATAAGCTACATTCATTCAGCAACATTTAATGAGCTCTACCCTGCATAAAGCACTGTGGTGGTATGGTTTTCATAATAGGTTTATTCTTGAACATGGTAAGAAGAATTCAATATAAAGAGTCCTATGAAAGCTCACCATTTACAGGACTCCTGTAGTAATTCATTTAGTGAAGTATCCATCTGTAATTCAAATTACTGGAGTTAATGGAATAGCCCAGCTTTGGAACCAAATAGATGAGGATTCAAATACGGCTCTGCCACTGTGTGACTTGAGATCTTCCAGAAAAATGCTTAACTTCACCATGTCTTCAGCAATAAAATAGGAAGAGGAGCACCTGGGTGGCGCAGTTGGTTAAGAGTCCAAGTGTCCAGCTCTTGGTTTCAACTCAGGTCATGATCTCAAGGTCGTGAGTTCAAGAACCCCACATGGAAGCTGGCATCGGTCTCTGTGGTGAGCTTGGAGTCCATTTGGGATTCTCTCTCCTCCTTCTGCCGCTCAGGTTTGTGCGCACATGCACACACACACTCTCTCTCTCAAATAAATAAATCTTTTTTAAAAAATGGGAAGAAAAACACCAACATCAAAGTTCAGTAAATGGTAACTTATTGTCCGGTGTATTGCACAAATCCTAGCACATAGTATTTAATAAGTGCTTATTGCATGAATACATATATTAACTGAAAATTTTATAAATTTTTTTCAGAAATGTATTAGTTTTGTTTTCATCATTTAAAAATTGTGGAGTATAAGGGTTCTAGGAGACATTTGAAATGTTGCCCAACATGGTAACTATTTTACTAGATTCATTTAAAGAAAGCTCCACTTTGAGGTTTTTTTAGCTTTTTAATTCAGTGTTGCTGAATGATCCCCTGAGGGACTTTTCAACAAGAAATACATGGAAAAAAAAGCCTCTTAAAGATTATTTTATCTTATCACTAGTTCACATAAAGTAAATATACACAGCTAATAGCACACTATGACTAGCATGAAATCTGCTACCCTTACATTCAGACCTACTCCGCAATGTTATCAAATTGTAATGACAAGAGGTGCTTAGTTTCAATCTTTCCCCTGAGCTGGGCAAAGAGATCCTATTATTTATGACCAAACCAACTCCTTTATAGATTGAGCCCCTTTGAGTTCAAATGAAGAGAGGCAACATAGTATAAGGGCTAAACCTGGAGTCAGATGATAAGGTTTGAATCCTTCTTAGCTGTGTGACTTTGGCAATTTACTCAACCTCTTGTGCCTCAATTTCTTTATCTGTGAAATGGGAGTAATTGCACTTACCTCATAGGTGTCTGAGGCATGTGTGAGTTCATACACAGAAATTCCTTAAACAATGACATGTTATAAATATTCAGAAAATGTTAGCCAGAGACACTGGTTTCTCAGGTTCAAGTAAGACAACATTTATAAAACCACAAATGCTTCCCCCCCAAAAATGCCAAAAACCCCAAACCCTATTTTCACTGAAATTGAATTCCTAGTCCACATGAAAATATGAGACTACAGCCACCAACAATGATTTAATGTTATGTATCTTAAAGTGTGATTCCAGAATCATTGCATCAGAATCACAGGGGAGTTTCCTTTTTTTTTTTTTTTTTTAAAGATTCTATTTATTTATCTGACACAGAGAGAGAGAGAGAGAGGAATCACAAGCAGGCAGAGTGGCAGGGAGCGGCAGAGGGAGAAGCAGGCTCCCCGCTGAGCAAGGAGCCTGATGCGGGACTTGATCCCAGGATCCTGGGATCACAACCCGAGCCAAAGGCAGACGCCCAACGACTGAGCCACCCAAGTGCCCTCTGTAATATGCATTTTAATATGCACACTAAATGATTCTTTTTAGCACCAAATCTGAAATTCCTACTCTGTACAAGCCACAAATTTTCTTTAACTTTTATAAGATAGCTCTTAACTATTAATTTTATTTGTAATTGGAAAATAAATATCTATTATTAAAGGAACACACCTAAAAAAATAAATAAAAGTAAAAAGAAAAGGAAAGAACCCATGTATGTATAGCAGAAATCCTTTGCCTATATTTCAAAACATATTCATGGAGAGAAAACAAAACTCTTTTATAAGCTCAAAAACTACAAAAATAATTGAAACTGACAGCCTTGAGGAATCAAAAGGGAAAGTGACTCATTGTTATGCTTCAGGCCTTTCTAGAGAAAGAACATATTCACAAATTTAGAAAATTAATCCAGTTTGAATTCATCACCAGGGGTACTCACGGCAGGATTAAATGCTCTATTTTTCTTGATCACTGGGTTATGGAAGTTTTTCTTAGACTGTCTATTCTATTAAATTAATATAATTGAAAATTTTAAATCCCCTAAGGGTAGTATGAATAAAACAGAATTTTGACCTAAATTTGTAAGCTTGGTTGTCTACTCTCATATGATACTTGTGGAAATACAAATTGGTACAATCTCTACGAAGGACAATTTGCAGTACTTTTAAAAATTTTTAAGTCCCAAAATTTTTGTTGCTGAAATCCCACTTCTAGATGATTATCCTACAAGTTTAACCATTCGTGTGCAAAATAAGTTATGATGACTTTTGTTCATTGCAGAGTTGTTTGTAAAAAAAAAAAAAAAAAATCAGAAACAACCAAAGAAGACTTGCTATATAGATTATGATACATCTAGACTGTAAAATACTACGCACCTCTCTATGTACTAATATATAGTGATATCCAAAATGTATTTAATGGAGAAAAGTTCCACTGAAAAGAACCAGACATTCTTAGAGAAATAGCTAATTCTAGGGCTGGGGCTGAAAAATATATAAGAGCCTGCAACATCTTTTGGTGTCAGAAAATAAACAAATGCTTAAAAATTATGGGAAAATGTTAACGGGGTGCCTGGGTGGCTCAGTCGTTAAGCGTCTGCCTTCGGCTCAGGTCATGATCCCAGGGTTCTGGGATCAAGCTCTGCATAGGGCTCCCTGCTCCGTGGGAGGCCTGCTTCTCCCTCTCCCACTCCCCCGGCTTGTGTTCCCTCTCTCACTATCTCTCTCTCTGTCAAATAAATAAATAAAATCTTAAAAAAAAAAAATTATGGGAAAATGTTAAAACGACTCCAGAAACAGCTTGAAGGGTTCCCATGGCTGAATCTGGAACAATGGATTATAAATGATTAAATAAAAAAAGAATGAGTCCCTAGTGATACTAAAAAAATAAAAATAAATAAAAGTAAGGGAGGGAATGACAGAGTTAGGAAATCACCATTTTGCAACCATGATAGTAATAATTGATTCAGGCAGTAATCATCAGTAGGTGCTAAAACCATTGAGTAAAAGTCTGATTGGGAACACAGCCTCAAAGTATTTCCCCTTAAGATACTTACCAAATAGGGGTGCCGGGGTGCTCAGTCAGTTAAGCATCCCACTCTTGGTTTTGGCTCAGGTCATGATCACATGGTGGTGAGATGGAGCCCCACATCAGGCTCTGTACTGAGCTGAGCATGGAGCCCGCTTAGGATTCTCTCTCTCCTCTCCCCCTGCCCCTCCCCGCCCCTGCTCACATGCATGTGTGCTTTCTCTCTCAATAAATAAATAGATAAATAAATAAATAAAATTTTCACAAAAATATACTTATCAGATATGAAGAGACAAATTGTAACTTTACAGTGGAGACACCTATGAAAACCATCAAAACTGGTACAAACTGATATGGTATGCCTGCCAAAAAGTCATAATTTGAATCTATCCATGAGGAAAGAATCAGAAAAACCATAATGAAGGATATTCTTAAAAACAAAACAAAACCAAAAAACAAAAGTCAAACAAAAAACTGCCCTATACTCCTCAAATGACAGTGTCCTAAGAAACAAAGGAAAGCAGAGGGACTGTTTCAGTATAAAGAAGATTCAAGAGACATGACAATTAAAATTCAACACATAGGGGTGCATGGGTGGCTCAGTCAGTTAAGCAGCTGGCTCTTGATTTCTGCTCAGGTCATGATCTCAGGGTCCTGGAATCGAGCCCCACATCGGCCTCTGTGCTCAGCGGGGAGTCTGCTTGAGGATTCTCTCTCCCTCTGCCCCTCCCCCTGCTCACACACTTTCTCTCTCTCAAATAAATAAATCTTAAAAAATAAAATGCAGTATGTAATCATGGATCAATACATTTTGGAAACAAATTTTGCTTTAAAAGAATAGTGAAATTTGAACAAAGACTGTAAATTTTCTGTATTTGATAATTGCACTATGGTTATATAAGAAAATCAGAATAAGAAATTCTAACAAATTTAGGAAAAGATTGATAGTTCTGCAGCCATAGAACCAAGCTGCAACCAGAACCAGTTTTAAGCACATTCAGTGGATAAACAGAAATCATCTTGGTAAACCTGCTTTTGCAAGCCGACCAATCATCATCACTTGTGCAAGTCAGCTGAACAGGGCTGAACTCACTCCAAAAAAGATGCCTCGGAGACCAACCAATCAACAATGGTCACTAGAGTAACCAAGCTTTTAAGGATAGTGCCAACCTATTTATGCCTCTGAAAGCGCACCCATCTTGAACGCCATGCTTCCAAAGGCCCAGCAGTTCACTTTACTCAGACTTTGCTTGATCAAAATTCGTCTTTTTATTTCAGAAATTGAGTGGTAGCCTCATTATCCTTTGGTAATTCTGGAGGTTCCCCTAGGTCGTTTTGAAAATTCTTTGTTGGCTGCATTCCATGTAATATTTGGGCCAACAGTGGCACTTAACTGGGCCCCTTGTGTCCAAACTGTCAGTCAGGTCAGCTGCTAGATGAGTCAGTCTCAATAACCATTTGAGCTCTTTTTTCATTGAATTTTTGTTATTGCATTTATTCTTCTAGTATTTGTAACCAAGCAGTTCTTTGCAAAAAAAATCATTAGGCTTAGGTCTTTGTCCTGAGTAATTAGACCTTTTGGTTTGGAATAACACCATTGGTAATTACACAAAGGTGTTTAATGAGGTTATTAGACCTTTTGCTTTCCAAGTATACCATATGAAAATGTTTGCCGTAAACCTGCTTATTCTTCTGCTGCATGCTTTGGTTTTTGTTTTGTTTTAATATTTTTTTAAAGACTTTATTTTTAAGTAATCTCTATACCCAACATGGGGCTTCAACCTACAACCCCAAGATCAAAAGTTGCATGCTCTACTGACTGAGCCAGCCAGTTGCCCTTGTTTTGTTTTTCAGAAGTTTAAAAATAGGCGCCTGGGTGGCTCAGATAGTTGGGCATCTGCCTTCGGCTCGGGTCATGGTCCCGGGGTCCTGGGATCGAGTCCCGCGTCAGGCTCCCTGCTCGGTGGGGAGCCTGCTTCTCCCTCTGCCTCTCTCTCTGTCTCTGATGAATAAATGGAATCTTTAAAAAAGAAAAAAAAAAGTTTAAAAATATTTACTTTAAAATTTCATTTAAAAACAATAGTAGGGGCGCCTGGGTGGCTTAGCCGTTAAGCGTCTGCCTTCGGCTCAGGTCATGGTCCCAGGGTCCTGGGATCGAGCCCCACATCGGGCTCCCTGCTCAGCGGGAAGCCTGCTTCTCCCTCTCACACTCTCCCTGCTGTGTTCCCTCTCTTGCTATCTCTCTCTGTCAAATAAATAAAATCTTTAAAAACAAAGAAAACAATAGTAAACCCATTGTATGTTAACATAAATATTATATGTAATAATAAATAACGAGCTTTTATGAAAAAAATAGAAGCATAGCATTATGTTTTCCCTTTTTTGTAGGACTAAATAGAAGATAGTTGAGTTCTCATAAAGGCTTCTGCTCTGCCTTTAATTTATTGTGCTATGTTGCTTTTTTGAAGACAGGGAAGAAACCCATCCTGGCACAAATATGTAGTTGAAAGAGGGAGCAGTATTTTAATAGCTTTTACAGACAACTATGGATATTCTTCTTTGATATAACACTGGAACTTGACAAGCAATAGTTTCTTAAAGATTAATTGCAGTGTGGAATCTGAGATCGTATCAATGAACTTTTTATACTCTGTTACCTTAAAATACATTGGTCTATCTTGAATTTTGAATCAGTCTTTTGCTAATGCATGATTTTGTATCAGTATGTATTGGTCATTTGAAAAATACTAAGTTGGGGCGCGTGGGTGGCTCAGTCGTTAAGTGTCTGCCTTCGGCTCAGGTCATGATCCCAGGGTCCTGGGATGGAGCCCCTCATCGGGATCCGTGCTCAGTGGGAGGCCTGCTTCTCCCTCTCCCTCTCCCCCTGCTTGTGTTCCCTCTCTCACTGTGTCTCTCTCTGTCAAATAAATAAATAATATCTTTAAAAAAATAAAAATAAAAATACTAAGTCATTGAGTTATATGGATCTTCCAAATGTTGACACATTTGGTTATACATTACCAAATATCACATTTGTTAATATCACTGTCAATATCATCGGAAAGCTCTTTCTATTGGTATATATGTAGCAGTCGAATGTCTGGGTCATAGGATTTGAGAACATTCAACTTTATAAGGCTATGACAAATTTTTTTCTGAAGTATTGTTCCCAATTTATAATCCCACAGCAATTTTATTTTTTTAATTAATTTATTTATTTATATTTACTTGAGAGAGAACATGATTGAGGGAGAGAGAGTGAGGGGGAGAGAGAGAGAGAGAACACAGAGGGAGAAACAGACTCCCCGCTGAGCAGGGAACCCAACTTGAAACTCATCCCAGGATCCCGTGATCATGACCTGAGCCAAAGGCAGACGCTCAACTGACTTAGCCACCCAGGCATCCCCCACAGCGATTTTATAAAAGATCTCATTGATCCACATTTTTTCAAATACTTGATAGTTTTAATTTGTACCAGTCACACAGTGAGAATATATCTCACTGTGGTCTTGATCTGCATTTTTCTGATCATGAATTTGAGCAACTTTTTATATTATTCTCTTATGTGAGATAGATGGCCTGCCTTTTATTCTTCTCTTTTTTCCTAACAGTTTTATTGAGATAATTTACATTCTGTACAATTTACCCATTTAAAGTGTACAGTTTAGTGGTTTTTAATATATTCACAGTTGTGCAGCCATCACTGAAATCCATTTAGAATATTTTCATCGCCTCAAAAAAAAAAATCTTTTACTTTTTAACTATCACCTCCTTCTCCACCTAATAGCACCCCACCCCATCCCCAAGCAACCACTAATCTACTTTCTGCATCTATAGATTTGCCTGTTCTGGGTGTTTTATACAAATGGAATCATATAATATGTGACCTCCTGTGCCTGGCTTCTGGCACTTAGCATTGTTTTCTAGGTTTATCCATGTTGTAGCATGTGTTAGCACTTTATTTCTTTTTATTGCTAAATATTCCATTGAATGGATATACCACATTTTGCTTATCCATTTATAAGTTGATGGACATTTGAAGTTAAATTAAAATCCTGGTCTAGGGGCACCTGTGTGGCTCAGTCAGTTAAGCGTCTGCCCTCAGCTCAGGTCATGATCCCAGGGCCCTGGGATTGAGACCCACATAGGGCTCCTTGCTCAGCAGGAAGTCTGCTTCTCCCTCTCCCTCTGCTCCTCCCCCTGCTCGGGCATGCATGCTCTCTCTCTCTGTCTCTTTCTCAAATAAATAAATAAATAAAATCTTAAAAAAAAATCCTGGTCTAGAGCCAAATTAAGGACTATAATTAAAGAACTTACTAATCTTCAGAGACATACAAAGTTTTAATATAGAATCCAGGACTCTTTAAAGATCCTTATTATTCTGGACTATAGAGCTGTCCCAACTAATTTAAAGGGAAAAATGTCTAAAATCAGCAAGACATGAAAGAGGAGATTTTAAAAATGCAGCTGTGAAAAACTTTTAAATATATGGGAAAAAATACACTACATAAAGCAATTATAGAAGCCCTTCTTTTTTTTATTTTTATTTATTTATTTTTTTTAAAGATTTTATTTATTTATTTGACAGAGAGAGCGAGAGAGGGAACACAAGCAGGGGGAGCGGGAGAGGGAGAAGCAGGCTTCCCACTGAGCAGGGAGCCCGATGCGGGGCTCCATCCCAGGACCCTGGGATCATGACCCGAGCCGAAGGCAGACGCCTAACGACTGAGCCACCCAGGTGCCCCTAGACCAGGATTTCTTCTTTTAAGGGTAGACTAGACAAAGATTCAAAATTGTAACATGAGTAAAAATACAAAACAGACTTCAGGAAACTTTTAAACAGTACTCTGGATTAGATGCAGTACCTGAAGTGAAAGGAGCCTTGTCTTCTGTTTTTATCAATGGGCTCACACCTAAATTAGGGGATTTAATAAAAAGTTAGTTAAAGGGACGCCTGGGTGGCTCAGTCGGTTAAGCGTCTGCCTTCGGCTCAGGTCATGACCCCAGGGTCCTGGGATTGAGTCCCGCATCGGGCTCCCTTCTACTCGGGGAGCCTGCTTCTCCCTCTGCCTCTGTCTCTCTCTCTGTCTCTCACGAATAAATAAATAAAATCTTTAAAAAAAAAAAAAGTTAGTTAAAAATGTGAGATTGCCAGTTTAGAAAATATCTCATATGTGGCTCAACATTTCCAGAGAACTTTAAAAAGTAACAAGCTAAAAATCAATATATCTTATGGCTCTCTAGGTGAAATAACCCAAAATATCTCTTCTCTAAGATGTGGGAGCCTGTAGATAAGGATATTTATAAATATAGTGAACAGAAGGGTCATTAAACAAACTGCGGACCATACTGGTTTTTTGAAAACAGGACAGCTATCCACAAATCTATCCAGTGATGCAGCTCCAAGGTAGAAAAGAGCACCCTAGGGGAACAAAACAGCTTTCCTGTTTATCACTCTATCTAACATTAGTTTCACCTCTATTACAGAGCCAAAATTTAAAGTTGTCTAAAAAGGAAGAAAAAAGACAACTTGGCTTTTCATGAGAAAAGAAAAAGTTTTTTTATTAATGTAAAAATGACAGTGCCACATTGTTAAAAAAAAAAAAAAAAAGACAAGTTAAATTTGAACGTATACAAGGGCGCCTGGGTGACTCAGTTGGTTAAGCGTCTGCCTTCGGCTGGGGTCATGATAACCGGGGCCCTGGGATAGAGCCCCGCATTGGGCTCCCTGCTCAGCAGGGAGCCTGCTTCTCCCTCTGCCTTTGCCCCTCCCCCTGCTTGCGCTCTCTCTCTCTCAAATAAATAAATAAAATCTTAAAAATTTTTTTGAACATACACAGTAAATTCTGAAAGCCTCAAGGAGAAATAAACTTTATTTTCTTTGGTTTAATAGAACCACTCAAGTAGTCAAAATATTTAACAATTCAATGTCTTGGCTATAACTGATATTTTGAGATCATTATCAGAATATTCTTGGGGCACCTCAGTGGCACAAATGTAGTAAGAAAGACCTACTTTTTGAGAAAAATATACTGCAGCTTTTATACACGGTCAGAGTACAGTGCATCTTGGTGTGAAAACTCATATACTATATATGATTTAGGAAACTACCCCCCAGATGGCTATGGTTCCAGAATTCCTATGGATGAAAGACTTCACAGACCGGGCATTTTAACTTGGAGCAGAGCCCATAAGCTTACAGATTGATTTTTTTCCCCTTAATTACATAAATCTTTCTTTTTGTACAAACATGAACATGTTAGGCCATGCTCTAGGGATTTTAATTCATTAAAAAAACATTGCCTATAAAACTATCCCTTAAAGAAGCAGCAAAATAGAGGTGGGTGGGGGGAAAAAAAAGAAAAAATAAATCTCCTTGCCTCAGAGCAATTACAGGCTTCAACAAATAAGTCAAAATACCCTCAGATCTCATACTAGCCTTTAAGTCTATGTTGCTACACATGATAAATCACTATGGCTAGCAGATTTTTTTAAATTTATTAAATAATAAGTATTTTTTACTTATTAAATAATTATGAATTATCATTATTTTCTCCTTCTTATATAAGCAAATACTGGTGTAGCAATACCATAACCCTACCCCATGAAAGAGAATCCCATACTCGTGTTTCTGTCATTCAAGAAGATTTCCATAATCAGAGCAGAACTTTTTGTTGTTTGGGTTTTTGTTATTGTTAACACCAAATTTATCACTCTTTAAAAACAAGAGATTTTTCCCAAAAGTGAAGAATAAGAAACAAATCCAGTGTCCATGCATTCCCACTGCAGTCTTGATTCTGGGATACCTCCTTCACCCTCAGACCAAGTTGGCTCCCTGGGAATCCAATGGTGGTATATGGGTTAAAGGTTCCTCTGCGCTGGGTTTCTCACTCCGTCTCCTCTGAGTTTTAGGGATGGATTCTACAGGCTTTTTCATTGTGGGTGTGGTCCTCGTCACCTTCTACCATTGCCATGGAGACAGGGCCAAAAGTGGACTTAAGAAGGGATGATTGGGTGGCTCAGGTCGGTTAAGGGTCTGCCTTCACCTCAGGTCATGATCCGGGGGTCTTGGGATCGAGCCCCATGTCAGGCTCCTTGCTCAGTGGAGAGCCTGCTTCTCCCTCTCCCTCTGCCTGCAACTCCCCCTGCTTGTGCTCTGTTTCTCTCCCTATGTGTCAAATAAGTAAATAAAATCTTAAAAAAACAAAAACAAAGTGGACTTAAGAAGCAGGTTGGGGATCTGATCTTCATCTATCTCTGGGGATGACTGGTCACTGGTCAGCGCGACGGTGGCAGGAGTGGAGCAATGCCTGGAATCTGCTCTGCCACCTTGGGGTCAAGGTGCAGCTCCAGCAGCCGGAAGTAAACTGGATCTTCCAGGGGCTGTTGTCTTGCTGTCTTGCTCCATGGGTGGGGTGATGGGAAAGAGTTGGCTGAGGCAGGTGAGCTCCCTCTCCACTCAGGTCCGGTCCCGCCCAGCCTGGAGAACAGAACTTTTGACATTGTACTACCAAATCCCAAATCAACATTGTTTGTTGACAGATTTTTTTTTTTTTTTAAGATTTTATTTAGGGGCTCCTGGGTGGCTCAGATGGTTAAACGTCTGCCTTCGGCTCAGGTCATGATCCTGGGGTCCTGGGATCGAGCCCCGCGTCGGGCTCCTGGCTTGGCGGGGAGTCCGCTTCTCCCTCTCCCTCTGCTTCTCCCACTGCTCATACTCTCTCTATATATCTCTGTGTCTCAGATGAATAAATAAAATCTTTTAAAAATTTTATTTATTTATTTATTTGAGAGAGAGAGAGGGCATGAGAAGGGGGGAGGGTCAGAGGGACAGGCAGGCTCCCCGATGAGCAGGGAGCCTGACATGGGACTCAATCCTTTAACTCCAGGATCATGACCTGAGCCAAAGGCAGTCGCTTAACCGACTGAGTCACCCAGGCGCCCTGCTGACAGATTTTTATATTAAAAATATGAAAAGGGGCACCTGGGTGGCTCAGTCGGTTGAGGTCTTGATCTCCGGGTGGGGAATTGGAGCCCGCATTGGGCTCCACAATCACTGGAGAGTCGTCTTCTCCTCTCCTTCTCCCTCTGCCCCTCCCCCCACTCACACACTCTCTCTCTGAAATAAATCTTAAATATATATATATTAGGCTTGATATATAGAATACCATCTTGTGTCTCTTATAAAATCTAATTTCTTACCAAAAGCCAAATTATTCAAATAACTGAACCATGTTCCTTTCTAAGGCATATTAAATTGTTAGTAAACAAGTAAATAATTGGGCGCCTGGGTGGCTCAGTTGTTAAGCATCTGCCTCCGGCTCAGGTCATGGTCCCAGGGTCCTGGGATCAAGCCCCACATCGGGCTCCCTGCTCCGTGGGAAGCCTGCTTCTCCCTCTCCCACTCCCCCTGCTTGTGTTCCCTCTCTAGCTGTGTCTGTCTCTGTCAAATAAATAAATAAAATCTTAAAAAAAAAAAATGAAGTTTCAAAAAAAAGTAAATAATTAAGATTGGTAAGCTTAGAGAATAACACACTTTTTTTTTTTAAGTTTATTTATTTATTTGTTAGAGAGAGGGAGCTTGGGCAAGAGAGAGTGAGCAAGAGTACAAGCAGGGGGAGCTGCAGGCAGAGGGAGAAACAGGCTCCCTGCTGAGCAAGGAGCTGGATGCGGGACTCGATCCCAGGGCACTGGGATCATGACCTGAGCCAAAGGCAGCTGCCCAACCGACTGAGCCACCCAGGCGTCCCAAGAATAACACGCTTCTTTAAAAGAATATAGGAAGAGATTTTTAAGTTATTCTTTAAAATTTAATAATAAATATATCAATTACCATTGTTCAATATCTGTTGTCCAAAATATTAAATGTGCCTCTGTAGGAAAACACTGCTTGTTTCAGAAGCCATGATAACAAGTAGTGATATCAATTACCTGATATCTTCATGCTAAAATAATTGCTGTCAAGGGCGCCTGGGTGGCTCAGTTGGTTAAGTGACTGCCTTCAGCTCAGGTCATGATCCCAGGGTCCTGGGATCGAGTTCTGCATCGGGCTCCCTGCTCTGCAGGGAGCCTGCTTCTCCCTCTCCCACTCCCCCTGCTTGTGTCCCCTCTCTCACTGTGTCTCTCTCTGTCAAATAAATAAATAAAATCTTTAAAAAAAAAAAAAGAAAAAAAATAATTGCTGTCAAAAAGCTACAGACTTACAGTAGAAAAGGTATTATAGATGTCAGTATACTATACTGTAATCACTATAGAAATATTTTACATATATTATAGATATATATTAACAGATCACCATGCTAAACAGATTTCTCTGATTGAAGTCCTTATACAGCAACATTATATAAAACGATAAACATAAAAATAATTAACAATAAATCCAAGTAGAAGTTCAAAGATTCCATCATAGATGCATAAAATCTGGACACCCCAATCCTGAAAATAAACACTGGAAATCATTGGGTTATAAGATTCCTGAGGACAAAATCTGGCAAATTCAGAATAGCTACCTGGTAACACCCAATAAAAACCCAAATGAACACTTGTGAAAATCTTTTATGAAACAATCCATTCAGAGTGTGGGTAAATTGGACACAAAATCAAACCCTTATGGGAAAACTTCTAGGAACAGAGGACTTGGCCAGTTTATACCCACTTGGAACCAAATTAACCTGGAAAAATTGTAAAGGTAGGCATAGACTAGGACCATGCCCAGAAAGATCCTTTGAGTATCATCATGTGAATGTTTTCAGTTGCTTCCTCTCTGGTTTGTGAATACATACTCATAATAGTACATTTTTTTTCTGGATAGGCTAAAATGTTTTCCTGTTGAAAAGCATGACACTCATACAGATTAAAAGACTATTAAATATTGTGTTTCCTTATGTAGGATATTCTATCATTTATCCAATAATGGGGACACATCTAACTGGAAGTTATTTGTGAATTTTAGTTGCACGTTGTTTTTGCTCTTCCCTCCAAAACCTTATTGTCTATATCATTGCCAATCTTCTAGAAAAATACAGAGGACCTCAACATAACTGAAAAGTTACATCTGTTAGAGATCCAAAGCTGAGAAGCTCCAGAAATTGATGGTTCCTGAAAGTGAACTACTGATGCAAGATCTTTAGAATAAACTGATAACTATACACTGCAGAACATGACTGTCCAAGACCATTGGATCAATATTCTTCTATATATCACACTCTTTCTTAAATATTTTTATCATGTTCTTTTCTTTACTGATTTAAAGTTGTATGCTTTTGATTCAGTCTATCATGTTCCCTAACCAATAATGATGTGCTTAGATAAAAGCTTTACTGAAAACAATCACCACCTCTCCTCAATAAAGCTGGGGGAAAAAAATAAAGCAAATAAAATTTTTAATGTTGGGAAAGAAAAAAATTAAAAATAAAACAATAATTTCTCTAATTCTGTAAGTTAGTTGCCCTAATAAGCTTTGTTAGTACAACCAATTTGAAAAACAATATGAATATATGTAGTAAAAATATAAAAATTCATATTAATGTATCAGATTATATGTGATATGTATTGATATTTACATTAATGTAACATATATTAGTTAAAATATATAAAATAATATGTAAAATTATATTATTAATTTCCTCCAAATTATATTCTTTGTTTACAAAATACAAATGAAGAAAAATGTTCTTTCGCTAGACGAGGAGGATATAACTATTCTTCAGTTGTAGCAGAACCTGTTTCTCAAGACCACACCCAGAGCCAATATATCTATAATTCTATTGAGACCTATCATATCTCTTAGCACTCCTGGATCCTTTTTCCTATGTGAAAATCAGTCTGTTTAATGCTGACCCAGAACCCAAGTAGGGCTATTTGCAAGATCATTCCATGGGTATAACTCCCCAATACCCTCAGTGGACTCCATTTCTTTTTTTTTTAATTTTTTTAATTTTTTATTTTTTTAAAGATTTTATTTATTTATTTGAGAGAGAGAGAATGAGAGAGAGTACATGAGAGGGGGGAGGGTCAGAGGGAGAAGCAGACTCCCTGCCAAGCAGGGAGCCCGATGCGGGACTCGATCCAGGGACTCCAGGATCATGACCTGAGCCGAAGGCAGTCGCTTAACCAACTGAGCCACCCAGGCTCCCTGAACTCCATTTCTTAAAAAAGAGTCTGAAAGGATAAAACTCTGGGAAGAGATTCCTAAGTGTATTCCCCCCAACCCCCACCATTCACAAACACAACTTGAGGTGGTAATTTATATTTTTATTTTTTTAAAGATTTTATTTATTTGACAGAGAAACACAGCGAGAGAGGGAACACAAGCAGGGGGAGTGGGAGAGGGAGAAGCAGGCTTCCCGCGGAGCAGGGAGCCCGATGTGGGGCTTGATCCCAGGACTCAGGGATCATGACCTAAGCTGAAGGCAGACGCTTAACGACTGAGCCACCCAGGCGCCCCGAGGTGGTAATTTTTTAAAAAAAAGAATTAAGGTGTTCTTTTCACATTCGCTGAGCCCTACAGACAGTAAAATAGAATAGCCTTAAATTTTTTTGGCCAGCCAGGGAGGAGCCTGCACCATTACTAAGACTTCTCATTATACAGGGAGTAACGCTTTAGGTGAGATAAAACTGTCGACATCTAAGCTGAAAGAAAAGACAAACTGACTACCTAAGGTAGACTCAGAATTGTTGGGCCTTATTTTATTCATCAGGCTTGTGACATCTTGGCTTCATGGTTATTAAGTACTCTCCTTTCCCTTTTCATATTACAAGTACTTCTAATTGTACTTGCTTGTCTCACTATTGTTCAATGTCCGTTGTCCAAAATATTAAATGTGCCTCTGTAGGAAAACACTGCTTGTTTCAGAAGCCATGATAACAAGTAATGATTAGAACTGGTCTTAAACCTGTTCAGCTTATCAACAACAACTCCTCTCAGCAAACATTGTTAAAAGCCAACAAATCAGCATCAGCTCCTCACTTCTGAAAGTCAGCCAATCAGTTATGAACTCTCTCCAGTAAACATACTTCAGCATGCCGATCAACAACAACCTCACCTGAGTAACCACACTTCTATTGATGGCGTTAATCCATCTCTGAAAATCTACCAATCCAAAAATCCTATTAAAAAAATCCCTTTCTAGGGATGCCTGGGTGGCTCAGTTGGTTAAAGGTCTGCCTTCATCTGAGGTCTTAATCCCAAGGTCCTGGGATCGAGCCCCATGTCAGGCTCCCTGCTCAGCAGGGAGTCTGCTTCTCCCTCTCCTTTTGCCTCTCCCCTACTTGTGCTCCCTCTCTCAATCTTTCAAATAAATAAAATTTTTAAAAAATTAAATTAAATTAAAAATCTCTTTCTAGGGATGCCTGGGTGGCTCAGTTGGTTAAGGGTCTGCCTTCAATTCAGGTTCTGATCCCAAGGTCCTGGGATTGAGCCCCACGTCGGGCTCCCTGGTCAGCAAGGAGTCTGCTTCTCCTGTTCCCCTACTTGTGCTCTCTCTCTACCCCTGCTTGCACTCCCCCTGCTTGTGCTCTCTCATGCGTGCTCTCCCTCTCAAATAAATAAATAAATAAATAAAATCTTAAAAAAAAAAAAACTTTTCTATGGTAAACAACAAATTCAACATCATTTTTTTAATGTCAGATATTGAGTGTTGGTCTTATCATCATTTGACAAATATGACCCTGCTCTTAAAGGATACACATGAAATATTTAGAGTAAAACACATAATGTCCTCAACTGAACCTCAGACTGTACAGTAATGTTCATTTACATGACAGAAAAAGAAACGTGGCAAAAATATTAACAATATTTGTTAGTAAATCTAGATGAAAGTGCATTATTATAGTCTGTAACTTTAAACTATTTTTCAAATTTAAGAAAACAAAAGCAGAAACATTGGCAAATTGGGGGAATAGGAAGTTTCAGGCCCTCGTTCCCCCACGGAGACACTGACTTAACCATAACATAGGTGCCAACTTGCCCTTGTGAGAACTCCAGAAACTAGTTAAGAGGTTGCAACATCCCAGTTGAGTGCAAAGCCAAAAAGTAACACATAGAAGCAGGTAGGAAAGTTCTCTTGCCTGTCCAAGACCCACCCTCTCCCCAGCAAAGCACCATGCTATCAATGTCGGCCCCAAACTCCCAACTCCCAGCTTCTTGCTTGGGAGGAAAAAAGAAGAATTGAATGTACATCCCGTGTTCTAGCTTCTCAGAGGGCTGCCTGAGGGGTTGGTTTGGTTTCGTCTTGCCCGACTCACAGATGCTGATGGGAAAGAAACAGAGGCATACTTTGGGTGTCAGGTCGGGGAAAGCAGAGAACAACGGTCAGCATCACCACATTTATAGCACCAGAGGGACTGCAGTACTGCGGACAGACGCAAGGGGGAGAAGGAGATTGTGGGTTCCTCAAGAAAAAACATGGGCAAACCCCTTTAATTGGGAAATTACATGCACCAGCTGAGGGAAGACACATCCCCAAGAAAAGTTTTGAGAGGTCTCCAGAATCTTTAGCCAAGCTGATTGGTTTTACAAATTTTTAAATCTCAACAAATGAGAACTAGGCATACAAAGAAACAGGGAAACATGGCCAAATCAAAGGAACAACAATAAAAACGAGAATAGCGAAAACAATCTTGAAAAATAAGCATAATTTTGCAAGACTTTCTGATTTTTTTTTAATATTTTAAAATTTTATTTTTATTTTTTAAAGATTTTATTTATTTATTTGACAGAGAGAGAGAGAGCACGCACAAGCAGGGGCAGAGGGAGAGAAAGAAGCAGGCTTCCCATGGAGCAGAGAGCCCGATGCAGGGCTCGATCCCAGAATCCTGGGATCATGACCTGAGCCAAAGGCAGACGTTTAACTGACTGAGCCACCCAGGTGCCCCTAATTTTATTTTTAAGTATCTCTAAGCCCATAATGGGGCTCAAACTTACAACCCCAAGATCAAGAGTCACACGCTCTACCGAGTCAGTCAGTCACCGGAAGACTTTCTGCTTTTAAAATTTATTATAAAGGACGCCTGGGTGGCTCAGTTGGTTAAGCGACTGCCTTCGGCTCAGGTCATGATCCTGGAGTCCCGGGATCGAGTCCCACATTGGGCTCCCTGCTCAGCAGGGGGTCTGCTTCTCCCTCTGCCCTCTTCCCTCGCGTGCTCTCTCTCTCTCATTCTCTCTCAAATAAATAAATAAAATCTTTAAAATTAATTTATTATAAAGCTACAGTAATCAATGGGATGCCTGGGTGGCTCAGTCGGTTAAGCGTCTGCCTTTGGCTCAGGTCATGATTCCAGTCCTGCACCAGGCTCCTTGCTCAGCAGGGAGCCTGCTTCTCCCTCTGCCTGCCCTATCCCTGTTTGTGTTCTCGCTATCAAATAAATAAATGAAAACAAATAAAGCTATAGTAATGAAGAGAATGTGTTATTGACATAAAGATAGAGCTGTAGATCAATGGGGCAGAATATAGTCCAGAAATAGACCCACACATGTATAGTAAACTGAATTTCCACAAAACTGAATCTCCACAGAGATGCCTCCACATGAGACAACCCTCTATGGTCAACTGAATCTCCACAAAGATGCAATTCAGTGGGGGAAAGGATTTTTTTTTTCTTTTTCTTTTGTACTTTATTATTTATTTATTTAAAAATACAGTTGACATACAATGTTACATTAGTTTCAGGTGTACAACATAGTGATTCCACAAGACTGTACAGTATGCTATGCTCACAAGTGTAGCTACCATCTATCACTGTATAACTCTAATACCATTGACTATATTCCTTATGCTGTAACTTTTATCCCCATTACTTATTCATTCCATAACTGAAAGCCTGTATCTCCCACTCCCCTTCATTTATTTTGTCCATTTCCCCACCCCCTTTCCCTCTGGCAACCAATGGTTTATTCTCTGAAATTATAGGTCTGATATTATGGTAACTTTTTAAAAATTTTTAATTCCAGTATAGTTAACATATAGTGTTATATTAGTTTCAGGTGTACAATATAGTGATGCAATAATTTTATACATTACTCGGTGCTATGGTAAGTGTACTCTTAATCCCCTTCATCTATTTCACCCATCCCTGCACCTCCCCCACCATAACCATCATTTTGTTCTCTAGAGTTCAGACTTTGTTTGGTTTCTCTATTTTTTTGCTTTGTTTGTTTTGTTTCTTAAATTCCACATATGAGTGAAATCACATGATATTTGTCTTTCTCTGACTGACTTATTTCACTTAACATTACACTCTCCATCCATGTTGTTGCAAATGGGCTCTCTATTCTGTTCTATAGATTTATGTGTCTATTTTTGTGCTGGTACCATACTGTTTGATTATGACAGCTTTTTAGTCTCAAATTCTGGAATTCTGATCCCACCAGTTTTGTTCTTCTTTTTCAAGATTGGTTTGGCTGTTCAGGGTCTTTTGTGGTTCTGTACAAATTTTAAGATTATTTGTTCTAGTTCTGTGAAAAAGGCTCTTGGTATTTTGATAGGAATTGGATTAAATATGTAGATTGCTTTAGGTCATGTGGACATTTTAATAATATTTATTCTTTTCCCTCTCCCTCTGCCCCTCCCCACAGTTCCTACTCTCTCTCACTCTCTTTCTCTCTCTCAAATAGATAAATAAAATCTTTTTTTAAAAAAACAATATTTGTTCTTCCAATCCATGTGCATGGAATATCTTTCCACTTGCTTGTATCATCCTCAATTTCTTTCATCAATATTTTACAGTTTTTAGAGTACAGGTCTTTCACCTCCTTGGTGAAGTTAATTCCTAGGTATTTTATTATTTTTGGTGCAATTGTAGATTGATTGTTTCCTTAATTTTGCTTTCTGCTAATTCATTATTAGTGTATGGAAATGCAATGGGTTTCTGTATATTGATTTTTTTATCCTGAGACCTTACTGAATTTATTTATTAGTTCTAGTAGTTTTCTGGTGGAGTCTTCAGGGTTTTCTATATATGGTATCATGTCATCTGCAAATAGTGAAAGGTTTATTACTTCCTTACCAATTTGGATGCCTTTTATTTCTTTTTCTTCTCTGATTGCTATGGCTCAGACTTCCAGTACTATGTTGAATAAAAATGGTGAGAGTGGACATTCTTGTCTTATTCCTGAGACTGGGGGAAAAGCTCTCAGGTTTCCCCACTGAGTATGATGTACGCTGTGGGTTTTTCAGATATGGCCTTTATTATGTTAAGGTATGTTTCCTCTAAACCTAATTTGTTGAGGGTTTGGTTGTTTTTTGTTTTTTGTTTTTTAAGATTTATTTACTTATTTTAGAGGGGGGAGAAGAGGGGCAGAAGAAAGAAGGAGAGGGAGAGAGAGAATCCTGAAGCAGACTCGGGCTCGATCCCAGGATGCTGAGATCATGACCTGAGCTGAAATCAAGAGTCAGCACTTTTAACTGACTAAGCCACCCAGGCACCCCTGTTGAGTGTTTTTATCATGAATGGTTGTTGTACTTTGTCAAATGCTTTTTCTGCATCTATTGAAATGATCAAATGGTTTTTATCTTTCTCTTGTTGATATGATGTATCAGGTTGATTGGTTTGCAAATATAGAACCACCCTTGAATCCCAGGAATAAATCTCATTTGATCATGGTGAATGATTTTTTAAATGTATTGTTGGATTCAGTTTGCTAGTATTTTCTTGAGGATTTTTGCATCTGTGTTCATCATAGAAATTAGTGTGTAGTTCTCCTTTTTTGTGGTGTCTTTATCTGGTTTTGGAATCAGGGTGATATTGGACTCATAGAATGAATTTGGAAGCTTTACCTTCCTCTTTTATTTTTTTGGAATAGTTTGAGAAGAATAGGTATTAACTCCCCTTTAAATATTTGGTAGAATTTACCTGTGAAGCCATCTGGCCTTGGACTTCTGTTTGTTGAGAGTTTTTAAATTACTGATTCAATTTCATTGCGGGTAATCAGTCTGTTCAAATGTTCTATTTCTTCCTGATTCAATTTTGGAGGTTATATGTATTTAGGAATTGATCCCTTTCTTCCAGGTTGTCCAATTTGTTGGCATATAATTTGTCATAACATTCTTTTACAATCCATTGTATTTCTGTGGTGTTGGTTGTTATTTCTCTTCTTCATATCGGATTTTGTATATTTGGGTCTTCTCTCTTTATCTCTCTTTCTATGAGTGTGGCTAAAGGTTTATCAATTTTGTTATCTTTTCAAAGAACCAGCTCCTGGTTTCATTGATCTGTTCTATTGGTTTTCTTTTTTTAGTTTCTAATTCTTTTATTTCTGCTCTAATCTTTACTATTTTCTTCCTTCTACTGGTTTTGGGTTGTGTTTGTTCTTCTTTTTCTAGCTTCTTTATGTGAAGGTCAGGTTGTTTATTTGAGACTTTTCTTGCTTCTTGAGGTAAACCTGTATTGCTATAAACTTCCCTGTTGGAACACCTTTTGCTACATCCAAAAGATTTTGGACGCTAGTGTTTTCATTTTCTTTTGTCTCCATGTATTTTGTGATTTCCTCTTTGATTTCTTGGTTGACCCATTCATGGTTTAGTAGCATGTTATTTAACTTCCATGTATTTGTGTTCTTTCTAGGTTTTTTTTTTGTGTGAGTTGATTTTTAGTTTCATAGTGTTATGGTCAAAAAAGACGCATGGTATGACTTCAATCTCTTTGAATTTGTTGAGACTTGTTTTGTGGCCTAACGTGATCTATTCTGGAGACTGTTCCATGTGCACGTGAAAACAATGTGTATTTTGCTGTTTTAGGATGGAATGCTCTGAATATATCTGCTAGATCCATCCAGTCCAATTTGTGATTTAAAGCAACTGTTTCCTTGTTGATTTTCTGTTTGGATGACCTATCCATTGATGTAAGTGGGGTGTTAAAGACCCCTATTATTATTGTATTACTATCTATTACTTTCTTCATGTTTGTTATTAGCTGTTTTCTGCATTTGGGTGCTCCCATGTTGGGTGCATTAATATTTACATTTGTTCCATCTTTTGTTGTAATTGTTGGCTTGTTCTCTTTATGATTATATAGTGTCCTTCTTTGTCTCTTGTTACAGTCTTTGTTTTGTTTTTAACTACACTGCATACTGGGCATGGAGCCCAACATGGGGCTTGAACTCACAATCCTGAGATTAAGACCTGAGCTGAAATCAAGAGTTAGACACTTAACCGACTGAGCCATCCAGGCGTCCCAACAGTCTTTGTTTTAGAGTCTATTTTGCCTGATATAAATATTGCTACCCCAGCATTGTTTTCACTTCCATTTGCATGATAGTTTTCCATCCTTTCACTTTTAGTCTTCATTTGTCTTTAGGTCTGAAATGAGTCTCTTTTAGGCAGCATATAGATAGATCTTGTTTTTTTAATCTATTCTGTCACCCTGTGTCTTTTCATTGAGGCTTTTTAGTCCATTTAACATTCAAAGTAATTATTGATAAGTATGTACCTATATCCTTTTGTTACTTATTTTATGGTTGTTTTTGTAGTTCTTCTCTGTATTTTTTTTTCTTCTTTTGCTGTCTCTTGGCTTACTGGCTTCTTCTCATATACTTGGGTTCCTTTCTCTTTATATTTTTACATATCTATTACTGGTTTTGGGTTGCCATTAGGTTTATATATAACATCTTTTGCATATAGCATATAGCAATTTAATCTATATCAAGTTGATGGTTGCTCAAGTCCAAACCACCTTTCCTCCTCTCCTTTCCATATTTTAGGTATATGGTGTAATACTTTACATCCTTTTAATTTGTGAATCCCTTAACACATTTTTATAGATATACATAATTTAACTGTTTTTGTGCTTCCCACTTTTCTCACTCCTACTTTTCATCTTTCCTTTGCACTCAAAGAGTCCTCTTTAACATTTCTCATAGGACTGGATTATTGGTCATGAATTCCTTTAACTTTTGTTCATCTGGGAAACTATCTCTCCTTCTGTTCTGAATGGTAGCCTTGCTGGATAGAGTATTCTTGGCTGCAGGTGTTTTTCTTTCAGCACTTTGAATATGTCATGCCACTCACGCCTGTCCTGCAAAGTTTCTGCTGAAAAATCAGCTAATAGCCTGAGCAGGGTGTGGGGCTCGATCCCAGGACCCTGGAATCATGACCTGAGCCAAAGGCAGACATTTAACCACCTGAGCCACCCAGGCACCCCAACTTTTTGCCATTTTAATTACTGTGTGTCTTGTTGTGGACCTCCTTGGGTTGATTTTGTTGAGGGATCTTTGTGCCTTCTGTATCTGGACTTCTGTATCTTTCCCCAAATTTGGGAAGTTTT
Source organism: Mirounga angustirostris (assembly GCF_029215605.1). NCBI lineage: Eukaryota > Metazoa > Chordata > Mammalia > Carnivora > Phocidae > Mirounga > Mirounga angustirostris. Next base: position 117,722,703 of record NW_026991711.1, on the reverse strand, counting down.
CAGCTATTTCTTCAAATACATTTTCTGTACAATTTTCTCTCTTTTCTCCTTCTGGGATTCCTATAATATGAATGTTATTATGCTGATGGTCACTAAGTTTCCTTAGTCTATTTTCATTTATTATTATTATTTTTCTCTTCTGTTCAGCTTGATTGCTTTCTGTACTCTGTCCTCCAGGTCACTGATCTGTTTTTCTGCTTCATCTAATCTACTATTTATTCACTCTAGTGTATTTTTTATTTCAGCTATTGAGTTCTTCGTCTCTCTCTCTTTTTTTTTTTTTTTTATGTTTTCTTTCTCTTTGTTCAGGGTCTCACTGAGATCCTCCAGTCTTTTCTCAAGTCCAGTGAATATCTTATGACCAATACTTTAAGTTTTCTATCAAGGATATTACTTATCTCCATGTCATTTAGCTTTCTTGCTGTGATTTTCCTGTTCTTTCATTTGGGACATATTCCTTTGTCTGCCAATTTTGTCTAACTCTCTGTGTCTGTTTCTTTGTGTTAGGAAAGTCAGCTACATCTTCTGCCTTGAAAGTATTGGACTTATGAAGAAGAGGTCCTGTAATGCCCGCAGTGCAGTATCCCCTGTTCACAGAACACTTCACAGGTGTCTCCTATGTGTGTTGTCAAGGCACACCTGCTAATGTAGCTGAGCTGCTTTTGCTATCAGTCCAGTCATCTGCAGTGGCTCTCTTTGCCCTTTGTGGGCAGGGGTTGGTCCCTGTGATGTTAGTGGGCTAGTCTGGGGCTGCCTTGGGCTTAAGGTGGATATGAGTGTGAGATGTGTGGTGTCAGCATCATAGGCTCCAGTGGAAGAGAAACTGCGGTTGCCAGGGACGTAGGTAGGCCAGGTTGGAGGGGGTGGATCCATAGCAGAACGTAGAGGGTAAGGTTCACTGTTAGCAAGTTAGGTAGGAGTGTTGGTGCCAGGCTGGTTCCTGCAGGTGTCCATGTGCTTATGGGGGAGTGGAGGAGGCAGGGGAAGTAAATGGCACCTGCCAGCTCTTTTGTTTCTAGAGAAGTCTCCCAATGATCCCTGCCCATCCAGCAGAGGGTCTGAGATTAGTAAATACATCTCCTTCCTATATACCCCATGCATTTTTTTTTTTTTACCCCATGCATTTTTCAAAGTGCTGCTTCTATGCTATACCTCTGCGGGGTGTTTGTTGTGCTCTCTCCTTAAGGGCAAGAACTCAGCTCCTTCTCACCCTCCTGGCTGTCCCATGAGGCCAGTGGTTTTTCAAGTTCCAGGTTTTAAGCCCTGCTGATTGCAAGAACTTGTGAAATTCAGCCCCTCTGGCTTTCAAAGCCAAATGTTACGGGGATTCACATTCCCCATGTGGGCTCCCTGATGTTAGAGTCTGTTTCCCCCCACACCTGTGCCCATGGCTCCCTTTCCCCCACAGACAGTCCCACGGGTTCATTTAGCTCCCCACCCCATCTCTGCCCTTCCTACCCTCTTCCATGTGGCTTCTTCTCTACATTTAGCTGTGGAGAGTCTATTCTACTAGTCTTCAGCTTGTTTTCTGGGTTATTAACACTGACGTGTTATCTAGTTGTATCCATGGAATGAGGTGAGCTTAGGGTCCTCCTACTCTGCCATCTTCCTGGGAAGTCGCCATGATAACTTTTGAAGATAGAAAATGTGCCCGTATTTAGTTTGTTGCTTCTCAGCTCCAAATACTGCCTTTATTGCCTCTGAAAATTTAGATGAGCCCTTTAAAATGTATCCTTTAAAAAAATTAAATTAAATTAAATTAAATGTATCCTTCATGCACAGTTGCAGATTTCCAAGCTTTGCCAGTAGAGGGCACTTGGAGAGATGGGAGGAAGGAGCTTTCCATCTAGTTGCAGTGGTGCTTGCTCAGCATTGCACAAGGCTTCTTCAGCATCCAGCTCCTACAGTGCTCCAGGGTAAGCAACACCAGCTTTTCCTGGCAACCACTTAAGATGATTTTTCAATGGAGGGTCTTCCATGAGACACCTCTTTTTGACAGGCTTTCTGGGCAGGGAGCTTTCTAGCAAGTTCCACCGGCACTGCACCACAGTGACTTCTCTTACACTCGGGAACCATAGGATTCATTCTCTCCAGGCAGGTCTGGTTTTCAGGGGTACTCTTCCTCAAGTGCTCTACCTTAGCCATAGGAATTGTGGCAGCTCCATTTATCTGCTTATGTCTCCTTGTATATTTACTTTCTACTAGCCAATCCCTTATTGCTCCACTCCCTTGTAGTAGTTAATAATTCTTCGTATTACAGTTTCCTCATTTAAATTTCTTTATGGTTTCTGTCTCCTGATTGGATCCTAATTGATACAAATATAAAACATACATTCTCTATCACCTAACTCTTAGCATATGGTAAGAATATATATGATAGCCCCCACCTTAATATTCTCCACTTGGCTTTATGATTTTTAAGCTAATTATATTTCAAATATCCTATTTCATTCTATTAAAAAAAATTTTTTTTTATGGGCGCCTGGGTGGCTCAGTCGTTAAGCGTCTGCCTTCGGCTCAGGTCATGATCCCAGGGTCCTGGGATAGAGTCCCACATCGGGCTCCCTGCTCGGCAAGAAGCCTGCTTCTCCCTCTCCCATTCCCCCTGCTTGTGTTCCTGCTCTCGCTATCTCTCTCTCTGTCAAATAAATAAAAATCTTTAAAAAAAATTTTTTTTTTAATTTATTTGTCAGAGAGAGACAGACACACAGAGAGAGCACAAGCAGGGGGAACAGCAGGCAGAGAAGCAGGCTCCCCACTGAGCAAGAAGCCCGATGCTGGACTCAATCCTAGGACCCCAGAATCATGACCTGAGCCGAAGGCAGACACCTAACTGACTGAGCCACCCAGGCGTCCCTATCATATTTCATTCTAAATAAAAGGCTAATACTAATTCATTCCTTCATTTAATTAAGGATCTTCTATGTGTCAGTTTCCATTGCAAGGGCCTATAGATAAAATAGCAGATTAAAAAAATCCAGCAAAAATAACTGTTCTCATAGAGCTTGCATTCTATTGGGGGATCAAAACCAGGTAAATGATTAAAATATGTAGCATGCTAAATAGTGTTAAGTTCTAAGGATAGAAATATAGTAGGAAAGGGGTTATGAAATTTTAGGGAGAAGTTAGTTGAAATGAAAGGCCTAGGAAGACTTTATTGAAATTGTGACTTTTGAATAAAGATCTGAAGGCATGATTGAGTAGGCCATGTGGCTATATGGGAAGAGTGTTCCAGGCAGAGGGAACAGCATGGACAAAGTCCCTGAGTAAGGAGTATGCTAGTGTGTAAAGTATAGTAAGGACACCAATGTGGCTGGAGCACAGATAATGGTGTTGGAGGGAGTGAGGGAAGAAATAGGAGATGAGCTGAGAGAAGTTAGAAGAGAGGGCAAGGGCGCCTGAGTGGCTCAGTTGGTTAAGCGACTGCCTTCGGCTCAGGTCATGATCCTGGAGTCCCGGGATCGAGTCCCGCATCCGACTCCCTGCTCAGTGGGGGGTCTGCTTCTCCCTCTGACCCTCTTCCCTCTCGTGCTCTCTGTCTCTCAAATAAATAAATAAAATCTTTAAAAAAAAAAAAAAAGAAGAGAGGGCAAGATGATGATGGGTCTTCTAAGTCGTAGGACTGACTTTGGCTTTTCTTCTGAAATGGGAGGCTATCAACATTGTCATCAATATACTGTTATTTTAAGAGTTCTTGTTTGTGCTTGCAAAATACTGATTACAAAAGTACTTGGTATTTTAGAATAGAAAAACAAAAAGAACCCTTTAACATTGTTTTGTAAGTGATCGCCATTCACTGCAATAGGGATAGAATTTCAGAAAACAATGTGAAAAGTAGTTTTTGTACTATGTTTTACATGTAATTTTAATTTAAATGAACATCTCAATTCAATTAAATCTAATACTGTGTAACTTTTTCTTTGGCATCATGAGAATTACTGTGAGGTTACTGAGCCTTAAGCAGTAATAGTTCCATTTATAATTGTTTGACAGTCAAATAAATGCTCAAAAACTTTTTTTTTTTTCTGTATTTTATAAATACTGTTGCGAATGTGGTTCTTCCAGGGATGTCTGGGTGGCTCAGTCATTGGGCGTCTGCTTTCGGCTCAGGTCATGATCCCAGGGTCCTGGGATCAAGTCCCACATCGGGCTCCCTGCTCAGTGAGGAGCCTGCTTCTCCCTCTCCTACTCCCCCTGCTTGTGTTCCCTCTCTTGCTGTGTCTCTCTGTCAAATTAATAAATAAAATATTTTTTAAAAAATGGAAAAAAAAAGAATGTGGTTCTTCCAGTGGTGGCCCAAGAGACAGGGTGTTTACTTTTATACATTTAGGTTTTGCAGTATGTGATCTTTTCTAGTGGTTTTCTTTGCTGGGTGTTTGTTCAGAAGGAAATTAAACAGTTGTGAACAGTTGTGAATATATGTTTTAGAAATTTTTAAAATTATTCTTTTAAAGATTTTATTTATTTATTTGAGAGAGAGAAAAAGTGAGAGAGCACAAGCAGAGGGGGGAGGCAGAGGCAGAGGGAGAACCAGACTCCCTCTGAGTGGGGAGCCCAATATGGCTTTGAGATCATGACCTGAGCCGAAGGCAGATGTTTAACCAACTAAGCCACCCAGGTGCCCCTGTTTTAGAAATTTTAAAAGTGGGGCACCTGGGTGGCTTTGTTGGCTAAGCGACTGCCTTTAGCTCAGGTCATGATCACAGGGTCTGTAACTGAGCCCCTCATCGGGCTCCCTGCTCAGCGGGGAGTCTGCTTCTCCCTCTGATCCTTCCCCTCTCATGCTCTCTGTCTCCCATTCTCTCTCTCAGATAAATAAATTAAAAATCTTAAAAAAAAAAAAGGAAATTTTAAAAGCAACCTAAAGCATAAAAATAACTTGCCGTCACACTAAGAGCCTGGAAAAAAATTTTTGAGGGAGACCAGGTGTAAAGTATATTCCTAAAAAAAATTCCTTTTCAAAAAATGCTTTTTCCAAAAATCTGAACTTTAATGTCTTATATAAAATACTGAATGTAGGGTGCTTGGGTGGCTCAGTGGGTTAAGTGTCTGCCTTCGGCTCAGATCATGATCTTGGAGTCCTGGGATCAAGCCCCATATGGGGCTCCCTGCTCAGCAGGGAGTCTGCCTCTCCCTCTCACTGTCTGCTCCCCACTGCTCATGCTCTGTCTCTCTCAAATAAATAAATAAAATCTTAAAAAAAAAATAATGTATACATATATGAACATCAGTATATTTGTTTTATTTGCAGAGAATGATATTGATATAAAGATCACATTAAATTCAAAGTAAGCATTATTTTAAAAAGGAACCTCCCTGGGGCGCCTGGGTGGCTCAGTCGTTAAGCGTCTGCCTCCGGCTCAGGTCGTGATCCCAGGATCCTGGGATCGAGCCCCGCATCGGGCTCCCTGCTCCGTGGAGAGCCTGCTTCTCCCTCTCCCACTCCCCCTGCTTGTGTTCCCTCTCTCACTGTGTCTCTCTCTGTCAAATAAATAAATAAAATCTTAAAAAAAAAAAAAAGGAACCTCCCAAATCCACACATAAACATCACAAAAAAATAGAGAAATATTAATTTAATGTTAATAATTATACCTGAGCATTAAATAATTATACCTGAGTATTAAATTGAAATAATTAAATTGAATACTAAATTGAAATAATTATACCTGAGTATTAAATTGAAAACATTCAAATAAAGTAGAATTACTAAGACATAATAGTAAATTAGACATGCAAAAGGATGCTAAATTGGATAAAGAAAATCAAGTTTTAAAAAATGCTTTACGGGCGCCTGGGTGGCTCAGTTGGTTGAGCGACTGCCTTCGTCTCAGGTCATGATCCTGGAGTCCCGGGATCGAGTCCCACATCGGGCTCCCTGCCCGGCGGGGAGTCTGCTTCTCCCTCTGATCCTCCCCCTCTCATGCTTTCTGTCTCCCATTCTCTCTCAGATAAATAAATAAAATCTTTAAAAAAAAAAAAATGCTTTACAAAGTCACTTAGCAATTTACTCAAAAAAAATCATCTATACATATTGTAACTCTTCCTGTCCAATTATTCTTGTAGATTTCAGAATATAACCATAATATATCTAAGCCTCAGAAGGAAGGTTTGTAAATGATTCAGCCAAATCGCCAGAAGTCATTACAACCTGCCTCTGACCCTGTGTGTCCTTCTTTCACTATACTATTGAGATATAGGAGAATCTAGGTCAGTGGTAATAGACGGCATTTAATATCATTCTAAATATTTCACACATCTGAATATTATTTTCAGGAAAATCTTAGAGAATTTACATTAATCATCAATAATAATACCTTATATGCTAGAATGCATTAGAGTTTTCAAATTTACTCACATTCTTCAATTTCCTATTTAAATTCCATTCATTGAGACTTCCAAAGGAAACAAACAAAAAAAATGGGGATTCTGAAAAAAAAAACCAATAAAGCCTATGGAGGTGAGGAAAAGAGAGGAAAGAAAGAAAGAAAGAAAGAAAGAAAGAAAGAAAGAAAGAAAGAAAGAAAGAAAGAAAGAAAGAAAGAAAGAAAGAAAAAAGAAAGAAAGAAAAGAGAAAAAAATTTCATGAGCAAGGAAGTAAAAAGGTATTAGGTGTAGGCAGGAAGACATATAAGTGTTATACTAGCCTTAAGTAGTATTCAAGTAAGTTAATTTCTCTAGAAAAATAGCTATCTTCTGCTTACTGCTTCTTCTTGTTTATGCTTTGTCACCTTGAATTATACTTTAATTCCTCAAAGTCTAAGCCTGCATGAAACTGATTAAGAGGTATATTAACTTTCTATCACTGCCATAAAAAAGTATAATACACTTAGTGGCTTAAGACAACACGAATCTACTAGTTTTTTTTAAAGAATTTATTTATTTATTTTAGAAAGAGAGAGAGTGAGAGAGCACGAGAAGGGGGAGGGTCAGAGGGAGAAGCAGACTCCCTGCTGAGCAGGGAGCCCGATGTGGGACTCGATCCCGGGACTCCGGGATCATGACCTGAGCCAAAGGCAGTCGCTTAACCAACTGAGCCAACCAGGAGTCCCCACAAATTTACTACTTTATAACTATGTAATTCAGAAGTCCAACATGGGTCATTTTGGGCAAAAAGCAAGTTGTCAGCAGGCATGCATTCATTCTGGAAGCTCTAAGGAAAAATCTCTTTATTTGCCTTTTCCAGCTTCCAGAATCCACCCACACTCCTTGGCTCATGGCTCCTTTCTTCTGTCTTTAAAGCCAGCGACATTGCATCTCTCTGACCCTACCTCTCTTGTCACATCTCTTTCTCTGATTCTCTTTTTCTTATGCTTCCCTCATCCACTTTTTTTTTAAATTTAATTTTATTATGTTATGTTAATCACCATACATTACATCATTAGTTTTTGATGTAGTGTTCCATGATTTTAAAAATCCTTGTGATTACATTAGGCCAACCTGGACAATCTAGGATAATCTCCCATTTTAAGGCCATTTACTTAATCCTATGGGCAAAGTCCCTTTTGCCACATACGGTAACATATTCATAGGTTCTAGAGATTAGGATGTAACATTTTGAGAAGAGGGTGCTATTCTGCCTACCACGAAAGCTTATATTTAAAGTCCTATTCTCTGACCACTACCTCCTATCTTTCCGCTGCATCGCCTCATCCTCCAATTCTACAATCCTTTGAGCCCTTATGGGACCTTCACTTCATTAAGTATACCACTTTTTCACTGTCTCTCATTTCCTCAAAGTCCTCTCTTCCCTCCTAATCAAACTAAATTCCATGGGTTATCATCACAGTCCCTCCTTTACGCACATCCCTTACTCCCTTGCCCTTCTCTTGTCCTAGTCATTTGGTGAAAACCCAGATCTGTTGACTCTAGCTCTCCCTCAGTCTGTCTTTGTCTTTGTGTAGCTGAACATGACTGGAGGAAAACAAGCCTTGCTGATTGGTCTCCTATTCAAGTCCATACCACAAACTTGACATGAGTTCTTGATTCTGCCTGGTACCCAAATGCAATTTTTCTGGTCCATTCTCTTTCCCACTTTCCTAGAAGACCCTCTCATGCCTTCTCCTGTCTTCTCAAACCTCATACACTTACTTCTTCATCCTCATCTTTTTTTTTTTTAAGTTCCTATTTATTTATTTGAGAGAGAGAGAGAGAGAAAAAGCATGAGTGGTGGGCCAGAGGGAGAGGGACAAGCAGACTCCCCGCTGAGCAGGGAGCCTGATGTAGGGCTCGATCCAGGACCCTGAGCTCGTGATCTGAGCTGAAGGCAGATGCTTAACCATCTGAGCCACCCAAGCACCCCTTTCCATACTCATTCTTGGCACATGACTTGACTCTTTCTTTCCTGAGAAATGCAAAACAAGCAGAAGAGAGCCCTGCAGATTCCCACATACCTCTCTATAGGTCAGCTTCTGTCCTTACACTCTACCTTCTTCCTAATGGAGCTTTGGACTTAACCCAGGCCATCGTGATCTTGTATGTGGAAATTCATCTTTATTTCTAATAACTCTTCACTGAAATCTAGTCATTTTCTTCAGTTATGAATGTAGGTAGTAAACCACAGTAGCACTACCTATGCTTTTGTCATGAGTAAACATCACAAGGATTTTATACCATGAAACAGTTTTTGCATCTATTTCAGAATATTATACACATATGTATCACTACTTTAAAATTATGGTAGTTATTAAGTGCACTACTAGATATTATTTATGGCATTAATATAGAAACACATGCATTAATGTATCACAGATTTGATTTTTAAAATGATTTTATAACTGTGTTTCAAAATAATTTTCTTTGTACTCCTATGTATTTTGTGCATTTAAAAACGTAACACTGAGGGGGATGCCTGGCTGGCTCAGTTGGTAGAGCATGCGACTTTTGATCTCAGGGTTGTGTGTTCAAGCCTCACACTGGGAGTGGAGCACATGTAAAATAAAAAAAATTAAAAATGAAATTAAATTAAAAAATAAAATAAATAAAAACATAACACTGAGAAGTGTTCATAGGTTTCAACTGTTAAAGGATTCATGGCATAAGAGAGGGACTATAGAGGGACTGTCCATGCTGCTATCTATTTTTATTTTTATTTTTTTAAGATTTTATTTATTTATTTGACAGAGAGAGAGATAGCTAGAGCAGGAACACAAGCAGGGGGCGTGGGGGAGGGAGAAGCAGGCTTCCCGCCAAGCTGGGAGCCCGATGTGGGGCTCGATCCCAGGACCCTGGGATCATGACCTGAGCCAAAGGCAGACGCTTAACGACTGAGCCACCCAGGCGCCCCTCCATGCTGCTATCTAAAGCCAGTCCCTCCATCTGTGGACTAGAACCAATCTCCTTTCACCCATGATGACAGATGTAATCCTTTCACCCCTCTAGATCTATGCTCTGACTTCCTGCTCAGGACCCTGGAGCTGATCTCTGTGGACAGTACCAACCAGGTTTCCTCATATTTTGATTTCTGCTTGGGTTTAGACAGTAGGAAGCACCAGCAGGACAAAAAAGTATGTGAGGAGGGAGAAATTGAGGTATTTACCTGCAATCCCTTCCCAGAGACTTGGGTTGGCAGAACTCCTGTTTCATCTTCATTTGGGCAACCCTTTCCTATCAAGGAAGCTCTCTCTCTGGATTCATATATAACTGCCCCTGATTTTTCTCCTCCAGGGGATCCTCCTTCTGTGGTGAGCATCTAATGATTCACCATCCTTTGAGAGCTTTCTATAAGTCAACCCACACCTCTGTGATAATCTCTTCAGTTTCCCCCTTTTGACTGTGTCATCTGTTTCCTGCCAGGACTCTGACTACTACCCAGACTCAGAAAAATGGCCCCAGCATCTCTCCTTTCTCTAAGTTCATTCCCATCAAGAAAGCCTTCTTTCAACCCAGTTCTCCTGACAGCTCCATTTCCTTGATAGCCAGACTCACTGTCTCCAGTGGTGTCCTCTACTTCACTCTACAGGACACTCCAGGGGGCCTTTGCCTCCACACCCCAAGATTGCTCCTTAAGGTCACCCACAATCTTCATGTTGCTAAACCCAGTGGTTATTCTTAGCACTCATCTTTGTAGTGCTTTTAAATCAGCATTTAACAGTTGATCACTCCTTCCTCCTTGATATGTTTTCTATTAGGCTTCTAGGACCCCAAGGGATATTCCTTCTAATTCATCCTTTGCTCCTTCCCAGTCTTCTCTGCTGATCTTCCTCTTCCAGGGCTCAATTCTTAGTCTTTTTTCTTCTTCTAAATCTATACTCATTCCATTAGTAATTTAATAAAGAAGTCTCTCTGATCTATTTCTAACATGTAGTTCACTAATTTATCATGTTGAATTATTGACTCTCTCCTCGCACCAGAACATAAACTCCCCAAGCCTGGAGATTTTTAATCATTTGGTTCTTGAGTGTTTCCTAAGTGTCCAGAACAGTGCCGGGCACAAACATTTTTGTTGAATTTAATTGGATAGTAACCATTACCCCTCATATAAAGGGTAACAACTGTGACTTTTTCCTTCTATGAAAGCAAAGCCATAAAATAATAAGAATAAAATATTAATGAATAAATACATCAAGTTGTAATGGGAATATTCATTCTAAATGTAAAGACAAGAGACTGAAGCAAGATCAGTAAATATGACAGTAAATAAAATTTAACCTTTAATAAAAATGTTAAAAATCATAAAAATCAAACTTCACATAAAATTAAATTGCAACATATATATGACAGATGTGAAATTATATATCTGATATATACTGATTTCTTATAAATCAAAAGGTTATATAAGTAAAAAATGGGTGAAAGACATGAAAAAATAATTCACTAAAGAAATAAAACTGATCAAAAATATATAAACCATCAATCTCATTGTAAATTCAAACCATAATGATATGTCACTTTTGCCCATAAAAAAGAAAATTCTATTTTTCTAAAGCTGTACATTTATTTTATTATTTTTTTAAAGTAAACTCCACCCCCAACGTGGGGCTCAAACTCATGACCCCAAGATCAAGAGTTGCATGCTCTACTGACTGGGCTAGCCAGGGATCCTAACAAAATTCCATTTTAATTAATATCTGAGTCAGTAATTCTACTTCAAGGACCCTATCCCAAATAATTAGAGCTGTACACCTATGTATGTGCAAGGATATTTATTGCAGCAATATTTTTGAAAGCAACTTAAAATTCCCACAATAGAGACAAGCATAAATAAAGTATGGAACAATCATACCATGGAATATTTTACAGCTGTTCAAAATTATGTGTTTGCAGAATACTCAATGATACGGGAAAATGCTTAAGCCATAAAGTTCGAAGTTAAAAAAAAAACTAAGATATAAAACTGTACATGGAACAGGATTCCAAAATTTCAAATACAAAATACATATAGATACATATATACATATACCACAAATTGAAAAATAACTAAAAGAAAAATATATAAATATTAATGCTTGTTATTTTTATGCAGTGGGATTATGAGAGATTTTATTTTCTCATTTGAAGTTTTCTGTATTTTCCCATTTTCCCCAGAGTATCAGGTATTGCCTTTCACATTTAGAAAATAAATAAATGCTATTAATAAGGGGTTCCAAAAGATAAAAATGTAAACACTGAGTGTCCTTTTTTTTTTGTTTTATAAATGGCTAAATCTTCCAGCTAAGAAGTTTTTATTTCCAGTAGAAGTAGTACTCGTGTTTTTTCCTTGACTGGATTTGGATAGAGGATCCACTGCAACATACTTGATTTGGAAACCTCCTGCCGTCACTGAAGCATCACTTAGAAACTTCAAGGTCATGACATTTCCTGGGGAGGAGGGGGAACGCAAAAGAACAAAGATGTTACTCTGCTTTAATTTGTCTGGCAGTCCAAAGACTCATCATTCTTATAGGAGAATATAAAAAGTCATGAACCAGACTCCCAGAATTCAGAGTTGGATTCTCAAGCAGTGGAGTCTGTGTTTCCTTTGCCAAGTGTAGTAGGGTGAGAGACTTTCCTATTTTCTCCTCTGGCCCTTTAAGCTGTCCTACAGGAAATTTTTCTATTCTGTTTTAAAAGGTATTCTTTATAGAAGGAACAGCCACTGAATTCAGGAGAATGTCAGGCCGTTTAAACCAGTGAGATATGGATGAATTATTTATAAATGATGTCAGGGCAACAAGCTTTACATTGTAAGAAACAAAGCCACAACGCTAACTCCCTACTTTACACAGAGTACCTAAATAGATTTTACCTGCATTTAAGACCAAAAATATGCTAAAAATAAGAAGTGAAAATCTATTATATAAAATAAAATATAGGAATATTTTTCTTTTTCACCAAGGAAAGGTCTTCTTCATCCACATCACAAATCCAGAATTCATTACAAAAAATCCCCACATATATCAAATGCTAATGTTTGCCAAGCACAGCTGTAGGTGCCTTTCATCTATTAACTCATTTATTCCCCACAACATTATGAGGTGGATATTGTAAATATTTATTTTACAGGTGAAATTGAGGCATAGAGAGCCTGAGTGGCCTGCCCAAGGCTACAATGCTAAATTAGTGGCAGAACCAGGTTTGAGCCCCAGGAGTCTGGCTCCAGAGTTCATGCTCTTATCCACTACACTTTTCTCAGACTTGGAAGAGTTGCCTAAATTAAAAACAAACAAACAAAAAACAACATTTTACAGATTACTCAAGTGGTTAATATACAAATTGTCACTGTAGGGCTAGTGCCAATTTGGCAGCATCTATTCACATTTAAAATGAAATCATTTTGACCCCAAAATTTCACTTCTAGGAATCTACTCTTTAAAAAAAAAATAGCACCACAAAGTAGAGGTTTAAAAATACCAGTGAAATGTTGAATAGCGCAAGAAAAGAAAATCAGAAATAATCATCTTTAGGATGTTAAATATTGATACATGACAAATGATGGTACATCCATACAGGGACCTACTAGGCAGTCATTAAAACAAATTTGAATGATCTACATACTGTATGCTGACTTGGAAATATGTCCATGATATCTGTGTATATCATGTTTATATAATACAGGAGAACACCTGGAAGTCATCCAATGCCTTTCTTGGGTGAGCAGAGATAAGGAGAGTGGGTATATTCTTACTTTATATACTATTTATTAAAGTGGTCTAGTTTATGGGTAGTTTTTAGTTCATTCATTTTCTGGTCTTGTTTTTTAATGTAAATATCCTGGCTGAATAAGCACATATTTAAGAAGAAAACTAGATCAAAATGTTAACAGTATTATACTTGACTTGGTAGGATTATACTTCAAATGTATTTTAAATCTTTTTCTGTTTCTTGGTATCAATTTCCTCCTCTTGCTGTTTTGCTAAATCTTTGGCTGTTTTGTTTAACTATGTTCTCTTCTGTGTGTTGATTGTTTCTCTTTGAATAATAAACTGTGTGCGGTTTTGTTGTTGTTGTTTTTTTCAGTTTCTTGCAGTTGTGTTAGAAAAACACTAATTTGATTATGCTTAAAGTAAGTTTTTTCTGTTTTAGACAAAACAAGAAAAAATGTCAAGTTTCAGGCTTTGATTCTCCCTGTTTCTTTCTTTTCTTTCTTTTTTTTTTAAATAGGATTCTCATCCCTCAACTATCTCCTATGGATGGCTCCTGTCTTCTTTTAACTTTCTGTTAATGTAAAATATGTTCTCAAGAAAAGAATGAGATAAACAGGGTTTTTTTAAATGTCTTTTTTTTTTTTTAAAGGTTTTATTTATTTATTTGACAGAGAGAGAGAGAGATAGCGAGAGCAGGAACACAAGCAGGGGGAGTGGGAGAGGGAGAAGCAGGCTTCCCGCAGAGCGGGGAGCCCGACGGGGGGCTCGATCCCAGGACCCGGGGATCATGACCTGAGCTGAAGGCAGACGCTTAACGACTGAGCCACCCAGGCACCCTGAGATAAACATTTTAGTAGGCTGCCCTTACTAGGGAGATTGTAACAGAGAATGAATGAATAACTTTTAAGCAATTAATCATTCAAGGATTGAATAAGAAGTTCTATATCTTGTAATATTGATGCATAAATGAGAATTTCATGAGAATTTTGTACACTTCAAGGCTAGGGTGTGGGAGTAATTTAGCTAGTGGTATCTGAGCTTAAGGACCACTTAGAAATTACAATTCAGTGTATTTTGTTATTTTTAGTTGCAGAAACATTGTGATAATTTTATGACTTGGAGGAAAAATAGAGCAAGTAAGAATACCAACTACTAGTGCTGGGGATGGAAATAAAAATTAAAAAAGAAAAACACCTAAGAAAGTGAAGGTTCTTAGCCAGAAAATAGCGGTATGGGGCAATGGCAGTGATATTGCTTATGGAAATAAATATATACGACTACAAACTCATTTCTTGAGGTACATTGCATGGTGCAAAGTCACAAAAGTAATTGGCAGGAGTTAAAAAGATTTGGAACACATCGCCAACAATAGCTAGCCTTTTGAGATTTACTATACATAATTAGCATATTAAAAGCTCTCTGACATCTTCCAATAAAGATACCTGTTTAACATTGTTTAAACCAATGTTTCCCAAATTCACTTGACCTTAGTGTTCTTTTCTCATGCAACACCTATTAAAAATGTTTCATAGAACTGTTCTTCACAACACTCTGGAGAATGCTGTGTTAAGATAAAAATGCAGTTAAGTGTGATGTAAAATTTTTTCAGTGACAGAAGGTATTTTTAACAACTTTAATACTTTGGAAAATACTTTTCAATCCTTTATTGATGAAAAACTTTGTTTGTTTGTTTGTTTTTAACCACATTTTATGGAAGTCATAACCTACAGCAATATTCAGGGATTTGCAGGTGCAAGACCATCTCAGACTGCATTCCTGCACCTGATAAGTCTACACATTTTTGGTGTAAGGAGATGGCATAAGTCTTTAAGTATAAACACTGCATTTCACAAACTGGTAAGCTACATCTGTGCCAATGGTTCCCTCAACTTTAAAAAGGAAATAGTAATAACTACTGGGTTCTTCACTTTCAGTGACACTATGAAAAAACAAATCATAGTCCTATGTCTCAATTTAGAGCCGTTACCTGTACTAACGATGTCTTCTGGAAGCTCATCCCCACAGTATCTGAAAGGGAATTTTTAAAAAGGAGAAGTCACACAAAAGACACAGCTATTGCAAGCAGCTCTGACCTGTAATTAAAGTGCTTTATTTTTCCTAAGTAATGGCTCGTTTTCCTATTATTTTATGTTTTTATTTTTTTTTAAACTTGAATTTGTAAGGGAGAAGAGGGATTAAAACAAAGTTTTTTGTGTCAAATAACCTCACAGTATAAATGAGATTCTTATAAAAGAATATGTGGCATTTCTGTTCTATATACGTGCAAAACTATTTGTGTAGTAGACAATTTGAATCTATTTGGAAAAATTTTAAATTTGATTCTGATTAATCAGTTTTCTTCACAGTTAAAGAGGAATAGGTGTATGGCTGATGGTACTACTAATTTGAATTCTAGAGTAGACTGATCTAAATGTGGAAAATTATGTTGGACCTTACAAGAGGGATTGATTTTTATTTGAATTATGACTTGAAAGGAACTCCCTTGTATATTACATAAAAGGGAAGGATTTATCACATAATATAAATCCAATAAATAACAAATTAGTCTATTGAAAACCTTTTAAAAAACAGTATATTATTTTACCTAGGGCTGTAATTGATTTCTGAAACTAGGTTTAGAATGAAAATATCATCTTGACTCTCAAGGTAGGATGTCCACTCTTTCAACAAATACTTTGCTCTTAATTTCACCAAACCCGCTTCATCTCTTCTTCAGACTATGTTTTAAAACTATTTGTACTTTTTTTCTATAGCAGTAGTCCGTCAGCCAGAAAGCAAAATAAAACAAAGCAAAACAATTTCCCTCCAAAAATTGTTGTTCATGTATGAAAGAAATGCCTTTCTTTCTCTTTGTGTTTAAGTTACACATTTCAAAGTCACAACAAACTACTGAGTCTATCATTTTTAATTGTCCTCACTACCATTTTCTTTCATTAAATTACTGTTGTGGATGATAGAAAATTGATAACTGATAGTCTATTGATAATGGATAGTCTCAGATATGCGTTATTAAGTGGGGGGTTAAATAAATAAAACACATAATTAGATATGCTTTGATTTGTAATATTTTGTGAGACATTCAAAATTTAAACTATATTGAAGATTCAGGATGGCAACACAGATCTGTTGTGTCCCAGTATGTTGAAAACCCAAGGGAGAAATATTGAGGAAAGGAGCACTTGTTTTCTATGGTAACGAAAGCTATTTTAAAGAAGATATCCATTGTACATTTAGGTAAATTTTGTGAGAGAAGGGGCTATACTTTGCTTAATTCTTACATTCATAATGCTTAGCACAATACTTTGTACACAGAAGAAAGACAGTAATTACTGAATTTATAATTATTTTTAGGAGGTTGATAGAAATTAGAATACCTAAAAATCCCCAACAGATTTCTCAATTCACATGTATCTTTTTTCTCCTATTGTTAGTTAAATACTGAGGTCTTTTTATTTTTTTATTTGTTTGAAAAGTTTTATTTATTTAAGTAATTTCTATACCCCACATGGGGCTTGAACTCACGACCCTGAGATCAAGAGTCACACGCTCTTCTGACTGAGCCAAACAGGCACCCTGAAGTCTTTTTAAATAGACTATTTAATTCTTACAACTTAACAGTAATCAAAAGGCAGCTGTCACTATTTTAATTATAAGAACATGCAGCAGCTTCACGTACTAAGAAAAATCTTTGCTAAAAACAGATATGGTGTTGCAGGGGAGTAGAAATACTAGAAAATCAATAATGGGGAAACACGTACCTTCCCACAAAACCATGGACATCATCGTAACTGTCATATATTTCAATATAGTCAGCCAAGCAAGCTGGGTCATCTTCAAGGTCAAAGTCCAAAAAGCTCAGGTGAATACGTTGACCGTACTTGAGTCTAATGTGCCAGTAACAGATCTGGTTATCTTCGTACTCATTTGGGAAGCCTGGAGATTTAAAAATTCGCTTTGGATCTGTAAAGACACCACCACACTCCTTTGCTGAAATGGATAAAACAAAAAAAGAGAAGAAAGAAAGCATTAGAAAAAATATCCCTATTTTAAACTGATATGTACTTCTTAGGCCTATTTATTACTTTTAATGAAATATTGAATATATATACTTACAGCTAAAGGATAAATGAATATTTTCATTATTCGTTGCTAAATTCTTTCAAATGAATATAGACTGAATTTTTTAAAAAATAAAATAACAAAAAAAAATAGCAACTTAATAATTGTGCTCTTGTTCACTTTTTTTGCTTTTTATCTTTTCAGCTTAGAATGCACAAGCCTCAGGGCACCTGGCTGGATCAGTCAGTGGAGCATGTGACTCTTGATCTCGGGGTTGTGGGTTCAAGCCCCATGTTGGGTGTAGAGATTACTTAAAAATAATTTTTTTTTTTTAAAAAAAAGAATGTACAAGTCTCATGGGTATATGTTCATGTATTTTGATGAATATGTGTACCCCTGTTACCAACAGCCCAATCAAGATGGCTGGGATTTTGTCCTGTGGTGTCAACACTGTGTCCTCATGGACTTGGACATTTAGAATAATGAATCCAATAAATTCTGTTTGGAAAATCATTATAGAATTTCAGGATCACGGGGGACCTTGAAGGTCACTCTAATCCAGTTAAAAGGAATAATTTATAATCATTCTATACTCCTTTCACTGGTTTTAAACTAACACTTCAATCCAAGTATTTGAGGATTTGATGGAGACATTCATGTTTGTTTTTTTCAAGTCATTTATCATTTTATAGATTTCTGCCATGCCTTATAACCTGGTATGAGAACAAACAATCAAACAGCCTCTGCCAGAACCAGTGATTTTATAGTGTGACCTGGAGGGAAAAGTATGGAAAACCCCTGGTTAATTTTAATTTCAGATCAAGTAAGTGTCTACAGTCTAGAAACTCAAAAATATTGTGAATGGTGGTGGTGGTGACTGTGGGTAGCATTCGAAAACATTTTTCATTGAATCAGTCAGAGGCTTTTTCCAAGAATATTATCCTTTAAAAGAGCTATTTAAAAAAATTGTGTTAGAATCCTAATGCCATAGAAGGTAAGGAAGCATATCTCCCTCAGGGCCGAAGAGGATCTTAGAATTTCTGACAGGGGAGTGACAGAAGAAGGTCAGGGATCTAGTCTGAGCTCTGTGACCACTCTATACTTCAGTTTTTTCATTGGTAAAGTAAAAATAATCATGCCTCTCCCATTACCTACCTCACAGCTTTATTCTAAGGATAGTAACATGGAAGAGAATGTCAGGGTGTTATGCAAAATGTAAGCTGTTCTTATTGCCTTGTTAAATATTATATGATACATAGTTTATACGTGTACATAAGCATGTTCAGTGCCAGTTTTTGGAGTGATTTGCTCTGTCTCATATAATCCTATCTTTGTTGTCTATTTCATTAGATTAGGAAATAATTCAAATATTGAACAATTTGTTTAGCTATTCAGCTCTATATTTTATTGATTAATTGATAGTCATTGGTTTATCTTTTTGATACCGTTATGATTTTTTCATTCCAATTAGTTTTCATTGAACTGTTCCTCTCCCAGTGCTAGTTCAGGCGGCCCGCAGTCCCCTTCAGGTTCACCACATCCTAAAAAATCAGCATGTCACTGAATCCAAAAGTAAGCTGAGACCTGAGTAAGAACAAGTCTCCCAGGATTCTGTACAAATAGTCCCAGAGTAAAAAGCCTCTATGAGAAACAAAAGCAATTTATAAAAATTTGTAAGTTAAGGTGGCGTCCTTATAAAAGGGCAAGGAAATACTCTAAGAACCTTTCCATTAGCACTTCTTTCTCTCCCCTAGATCTTGACCTTTGGAAATGATTGAATAGATGCTCAGAGATCCTAAAGCTTATCAAGCAAAGGAAGAATCAGAGAATATACTTGGAAATAGAAGTGACTCTTGAGAGTAAAAAGAAAGTTGCTTGTGTAAATATACTGACGAAAAAGGAAGAGGAAGAGGGAGGAAAAGAAGATATATGAACTATTAACAATAACTAGATATAGAACTAAATATAACATAGGTTTAATGTATGTCAAAGTGGTTTGAAAATTATAGCCCTATATAAATGCACTATACATATTTATTAATATTTTGTCTTAAGTGGGAATAGATGATGGCTCTAGGCAAAATTCTTTTCTACTTAGAATACACATTATTTTGAGATAAAGGTTAGTTACAAACATGAGAAACTATTCTCCAATGGTTAATATCATTGAATAATAAATTCTATAGTAATATGCTAGAACTTGACTATAACTCACTGTAACTTCTCCCTAGGGGCTTTCTTTTTTCTATTTTTTTTTTAAGATTTTATTTATTTGACAGAGAGAGCATAAGCAGAGGGAGAGAGAGGGAGAAGCAGGCTCCCTGCTGAGCAAGGAGCCCGATGTGGGACTCAATCCCAGGACCCTGGGATCATGACCTGGGACAAAGGCAGCCGCTTAACCGACTGAGCCACCCAGGCATCCCTCTGTAGGGGCTTTCTTATAAGGCAGATTGAAACAGGACAACACCTGAAGATGTTTGTGATCATAAATGGGAGACAGACTTGGTAACACATTATAATTCTTTTAGTATCATCCTGGGGGAAATGCATCCAAAAAGAACAATCTATTTTTTCCTCCAAGAACATGAACAAAGAATAGCTCTTTATAGTCATTATGTTGAATTAATTTTCTCTTTAAAATTTTTCTAGCTACAATGAACCATGGGAAAATATGAACAAAAATATACTATATAATAATAACTAGTATATCCAGTATATAATTGTGAAAACAAACCATAGAGTGAGAGTTGCTTAGTTTGGAAGTTTAAGAATTTATGCACAGGGGCACCTGAGTGGCTCAGTCAGTTGGGCGTCTGCCTTCGGCTCAGGTCGTGATCCCACGGTCCTGGAATCGAGCCCCGTGTCGGGCTCCCTGCTCTGTGGGAGGCCTGCTTCTCCCTCTCCCGCTTCCCCGCTTGTGTTCCCTCTCTCTCTGTGTCTCTCTGTCGAATGAATAAATAAAATCTTAAAAAAATATATGCACAAAAAGAAATTAGGGGAAGAGTTTATTTTGTCTCTTTTTTCCTCCATTCTATCAAAGGGGTAATTTTGAACAGTTAACATTTGGTAATATCACTTTGTTGTTTTAGCTAATTAACCGTGACAAATTTATAAACTGCTTTTTTTTTTTTTTTTCCCTTTGTGGTCGGGAATAGAAAAAGACGTGACATAGAAAAGACCTGAATCTGAGATCCTACCTGCCTGCTAATTATTGGATGTCTGATTTCGGTAAGTTATTTAAGCTCTTAGACTTTCAATTTCCTGATTTCTAAAATGGGTATACCAACAGCTCCTTGCAGAGTTGTTGTGAATACTGACTGTGGAAGAGGAGCAGCAGGGCGGGGTCTGGCCCAGCATAATCACTCCGTGTATCGTTGTTGTTATGAACAATCATCATCACCAAGTTGATTTATCTCTGGGAGAAGGAACCATTTATATCTAATAACCTCTTGGTAACATGTAACTGTTTTGGCAAAGATAAAATTACTATTTGTAACAAACCATGCGGGTTGTAGCAATAGGCATCCCATCTTTCACTCCTATTAAGACGGACTCCATAATCAATAATACCAGTTTTTCCAAATCCACAGTTGGGCCCTGGTTTCACAATGGGGTATCCAACTCTGCCTTTGGCCATCCACCCAGCAGCACAGACATGAAATCCTGCAAGAGAAGGAAAGGATTATGGGCTAACTGGTAAACCCCCTCAGCTGAGTGAAGGTCATCTTAACAAAAGCAGCCCCTTCTCAGCTGCCCAAAGCCAGGTATGTAAAAGGAGGGAAAACTGTTTTCTTTCTTTTCTTTTGATTTTGTTGAAAAACCCTTTTCTTAAAAAAGAAAATAAAGTTTGAATACATATAAAATGTAACATCTGACTTTTACTAGAAAATGACGTCTTACTTGAAAAAAAAAAGAGGCAGGTGGACTGGAAATCATAATACCATGGATATGAAAACAATCCAAGTTCAGAGCTGGCTTCTTTTCACCATTGACCTATCTATTGCCATGAAATAATTTCTGAAATTACCATTGATCCTGGAAGGCAATTTTTTTTCAAATGATAATTTTTTAAAAGATTTTTATTTATTTATTTGTCAGAGAGAGAGAGAGAGAGCACCAACAGGGGGAGCAGCAGAGGGAGAGGGAGAAGCAGGCTTCCCGCGGAGCAGGGAGCCCGATGTGGGGCTCGATCCCAGGACCCTGGGATCACGACCTGAGCCGAAGGCAGACGCTTAACGACTGAGCCACCCAGGTGTGCCTCAAATGATAATTTAATTAGTTTCTATTTCAGGATCAATTAAAATTTGCTAATATTTTGGGGCGCCTGGGTGGCTCAGTTGGTTAAGCGACTGCCTTCGGCTCAGGTCATGATCCTGGAGTCCCGGGATCGAGTCCCGCATCGGGCTCCCTGCTCAGCAGGGGGTCTGCTTCTCCCTCTGACCCTCTTCCCTCTGGTGCTCTCTGTCTCTCATTCTCTCTCTCTCAAATTAAAAAAAAAAAAAAATTGCTAATATTTAAAAAAATTTGAATAAGGATACATGTGCTCATAAATTTTGAACAAAGCCTCGGCCCTGTTTTCCTTGCCCAGCTTCAGAGGCTGTTTAAATAGTTTCCGCTGCCGGGGCGCCTGGGTGGCTCAGTTGGTTAAGCGACTGCCTTCGGCTCAGGTCATGATCCTGGAGTCCCGGGATCGAGTCCCGCATCGGGCTTCCTGCTCGGCAGGGAGTCTGCTTCTCCCTCTGACCCTCCCCCCTCTCATGTGCTCTCTCTCTCTCATTAAAAATAAATAAATATTTTTCCACTGCCATCCAAGAGTGGTTTTACTGGAGGTCCAGGACAGCCAGTAATGGCCCCGGCCTTTGTAGCCATTGTTCTAGTTACTGCGTTCCAGTTACACACAGCCCTGTGGGTCTAGACTGAGCAATGTGCTGGGGAGACTTTGGGGATTTTTAGAGAACAGTTTTATTTTTATCCTGAGTAATATATAATAATAGCATATATTATATATGCTATATTTTATATTTTATATATAGCATATATTATATATGCTATATATATTATATAAGCTATATATAGCTTATATATATGTATATAATAGCATAAGCTTTGCGAGGTATTTTTTTTTAATCAGCAAAGGGGTTTCTTCAATGGAGAAGAGAGTTCTGAATGGGGGTGGCCTTTTGGATTCTCCTATATATCCACCTGTAAAACCACCAGGAGAGATGGTCATGGTGCATTTTTATTTTATTTTATTTTTTTAAGAAAGAACTAGCACTAGTTAATCACTGTGTTTGCACCAGATCTCCTGACATCATCTTCTTAGTTTCTTCTTCCTGCCATCTTATAACCTGCTTATCTTCCTTGTGATCCTAAAGTACAAATGCATTCTCCCACTGACCTTAAAGACATTGGGGAAAAAAGGGGCATCTGGGTGGCACAGTGGGTTAAGTGTCTGACTCTTGGCTTTGGTTGGGTTTGTGATCTCAGGGTTGTGAGTTGGAGACCTGCCTGGGGCTCCGTGCTCAGTGTGGAGTTTGCTTGGGACACTCTCTCTCCCTCTCCCTTTACCCCTCCCTCACCTCCCCCGCATGGGGGCATGCTTGCTCGCTCTCTCTCTCAAATAAATAAATCTTTAAAAAAATATTTTGAAAAAAAAAAGCCGCTAAATTCAGTATTTCTTCTACCAATCAAATTTCTTTGTAAAACTCAACATAGTAACATTTAACAGCTGAGGAAACCCATATTCAGAAGTTAAGATAGAACAGTATTAAAAATGAATAGAAATGGCATTAAAATTAATGAGGAATTAAAATGATGTTGAGATAATGATATCTTTGTTTTTTGACTTCTATTATATTAGCTCACAATGGGTTGTGACCCCAAATAAGTTGCTAGCACTAAGAACTTTCCACTGGCTCTAGGAAGAGAAGATGGGAGAAGCCAGAGAGCAGGGATGTCATAGGGGCTTAGAGAACCATTGGAAGGACTGGAGAGAGAAATCTTATGAAGGGGTTACAGAAAAGAAGGGATTTTTTTTTTTCCCCCACCAAAGGTAAAAAAGAAGGAAAATCACTGTCAAATTAGTTACCAATTTTTCTGGCTGCCTCTAGTTGCTTGTAGGTGGCGAGCTGGCCGCCTTCATATTCGCACACCGCCTTGGCTTCTGCGTAGGTGAGCTTGTATTTGCCAGACCGAGCTTCTCTGTGGTACACACCTGCTGCTTGTTCTGTGAATTCACAAAATGTTGTAAATGTGCTATGATCCATTCTTGTGGAACAAGGGAAATTTTGTGGCTTCATCTAAAAGATTGCGTCAGCTATTGTTCCTGCCAAAGAGTTTCCTGGGTCAGTGGCCTCGGGTGGCTAAGTTTTCATTGTTAGAAAGCTTTGAAAAAAAATATGAATGAGGGGAATTTTAGGGGAATTTGGGGACACAGCAGAAACTTGAGGCTAAATTATGTTTCTGAACTGATGGCCTGAATGAAAGCTGTAAGACAACATTGTATTTCTAAACTATCAAAAGGTGACAAAGTTTTGACTTTTTTGGGCTTTGTTTTAAATCAAATAAAAACTTGGAAAGGTAAACAATAGGGGGGAAAAGGAGGTGAAGGCAAAAGAAACCAATGAAAATTGATCCATTATGTAGGCTCACAAAGATGGAGGAAAATAATCCAAAATATCCATTTGAGGGAAATGACTAATGCAATATAATGGAGAATTTAGTAAACAAACCAAAAACTGAGGAAAGGTTTAAAGAATCCAAAGCAAATAAATACTGCGTTAAGGAAAAAAAAAAAAGATTCAAATACAGCAGAGAAAAAATTGGGCACACCGAGCTACCAATTGCTAAATTCTTTATCTGGTTTGTCTTTTT
Organism: Mirounga angustirostris; assembly: GCF_029215605.1. Lineage (NCBI taxonomy): Eukaryota > Metazoa > Chordata > Mammalia > Carnivora > Phocidae > Mirounga > Mirounga angustirostris. The sequence goes on along the minus strand of NW_026991711.1, from coordinate 117,698,689 downwards.
TAGTTCACATGTTGTTCCCAGCATATTTTAGGAAGTAAGTCATAAATGAGTTGTCTTCCAGTAGATCACTGTTTAAATTGTTTTGAGTTTGGAGTGCATTTTGCCATAGAGACAATGTGAAAATTTTTCCAGGACAATAATCATAACAAACTGTCATCGTTCTGTGTAGACTATCAGATTATGGTTAAGTCTTTGTACCCTGACCTGTACAATCAGCCACCATTAAGATCATTTCCGATGAGAACACATATTCCTTGGCATGCAGCAAGACATGAATCCAGTAGTAGTAGAAATGTCATTGCTGGGCGCCTGGGTGGCTCAGATGGTTAAGCGTCTGCCTTCGGCTCAGGTCATGATCTCAGGGTCCTGGGATCGAGTCCCGCATCGGGCTCCCTGCTCCTTGGGAGCCTGCTTCTCCCTCTGCCTTTCTCTCTCGCTCTGTCTCTCATGAATAAAAAAAAAAAAAAAAAAAAAAAAAAAAAGAAATGTCATTGCTCACTGTCTTCCCCAAGCTAAAGTTGACACTCCCACAGTTCAATAGGAGATGCTGCTTGGCACCTTCCCTGTTTCTCTGGACTGCAAGGGATCCTGTTCTTACATGTTATATGCACTTATGCACTGAAGACCTTAGTCAATCTGATGCTCATAGGTCAGGGAACACAAGGAACATCAAAGTTATCTTCCTTAATACAGGAAGTTATCTTCCTGTTTGAAAGTCACCTACTGCTCAGGTGTTCTTCATATTGGTAAAGCCTCATTAACTGAACTTTCGCTAGTTTCCAATTTGGTTATTTTGAGAATATACCATGAGGTTTACTAAGTACTGTGGATCAAGTCCTCTTCTCAGGCAACTTGGACACTAGTGGGCAATGGAAGTACTTTTATTTTGAAGTATAAGAGTACTAAGGCTTTTAGTAGAGAAGGGAGACATGTTGAACTTACTTATGTACCATATTAGAGATTATCAAAAATGTTAAAAGTGTATCTATTCCCTGAGAATATAGACTAAGATCTTTATTAGTAGGAATTATTTTAATGTCTGCAAATGTTTCTCAAACTAAGATTTCCTTGTCTTTTACTCCCTAATCAAAATATGACATTCATAGGGAAAAAATTAATTAACAGAGAGGTTTTTGAAAAATAATTTTAAGTTTTCTCCCCAGTAATTTTTCTTAGATTTTTGGTACTAGAACTCATCTAGTAATAAGATAGTAACTTACATGGTAGGAAAGTATATGCTATCATTTTAAATTCATTAAATAATACTAATATTCTACATTTTTCCTGAAAGAGTGACAAACTTCCTATTATTTTGCCTTATGAGCAGTTGAGAACTCTGGTACATATTTGACAATTGTAAGCACACATTTATTTGAAAGTATTCCTCAATTCAGAATTTTAAACTACCAAGATGATCCTTTGTACAATGAGTCCTAATTTTAAAAGTTTTACGTTTCAGAAGGAATAATAATTTATTCATTTTTAGAGTCCCTAGTCATTCATTAAAACTGAGTATTTAACCACTACTTTTTTTTCTGTTAGCATAGGACAACAGTAGCATGTTGGCTCTAGTTTCTCCTCCTGGTTCTTCACTGGACAAGTTGTGTAACCTTGTACAAATTACTGCCTACACCTCGGTGTCTTCTTCTATCAAATGGGAATAATGATAGCTATTTTGGGAATAAATAAATCATTAAAACCTGCAAGCATAACTTCTGAATCCTAGTAGGAGCTCGTGATAATGTTACTTGTCCTTCTTCTTTTTTAGATTCAGTACAATGGCTGAAAAAAATTGCTTATCTGTGCAGTTTTGATTTTCACCATCTATGTAAATTAGTTGAAGTGTCTTGTCCTTGTTATTAAAAAAAAATTACGATTTAAGGAATAGTAATTACTATTTAAGGAACTGGCAGATACCGGAGTTAAAAATGAACCTTAGCGGTCCCCTACTTTGACCTTCTCGTTTTACTAGGGAGCTGAGATGGAGTTTGAAGTACCTTGTTCGTGCTAGTTGTTAGCATATTCCTGCCTTCCTATCCAATTCTCTTCCTTCTCTAAATAGTTTTTAATACCATATTGACCTAACCAACTGTAAACAATTTGTGTTAGGCTGACTGGTCAATAATTTGTCTGAGATTGAAGCAATTTGCAATTACCCTGAGCCTCAGATTTGCAGCCTACTATTAACATTTGGGTGTGCTCCTCTCTACCTCTAGGACAGAACTTCTATTGTCCATGTTCAATTTTTGTAATATACAGCATCACTTTAAAAAAAAAAAAAAAACCAGCACCAAAATGCTTGATCATTAGAGAGTTTGACAGCATTTCAAGGTTTATGCATGCGGATTTAACTCATACTAGCTTTATGGCAGTTTTTTCCATTTCTAACAAATGTGTGTATATTTCCTAAGATTGGTAATGTGCAAGGAAAATAAACAAAGAGACTTGTTCACTCCTCGAAAAAGTCCCAGACCCCATCTTGGCCAAATGGATCGCACTGTTCAGCCCGAAACTAGTTCACTGGCTCAAGCTGAAGAAAGAGGGGGCAAGGCGGTGCATTGCAAATCGAGCTTTTTAATGAAATCCGCATGGCTGCAGTTATTACCAGAGAGAAACATGCTGAAAGGGAAAATATTCCACAACCATGTGCTGCTTAGCAAGCATTAGAACAAGATCTAGGTTAATTTTGCTTTCTCTGTATTTCTTTATTTTATACAAGAATTTGTCAATTTTCTTCTCGAGTAATTCAAAAATTTTTCACTATCAAACACAGTAATGAACATAAAGCAACATTAATTTGTGTCATGAGAAAGTGTTGTTTAGAGTACTATACAGGGTATTTTGGGTTTTCCCTATTTGGCCTTTTTTGGTCTATTGTTTATAGTCACGTTAGGCGCATGTCATTCCTTACATTTAACAAAACAAAACAACAAAAGAAACTTTCCTGGTCTAACAAAAGGGGTAGAAAAGTATTTATATGGATAGGTCAAACAAAAGGAATCAAAGTGGTGAGACTCCATTCAGAAATACAAGCCTTTTTCATTTGTTTTATATTACAAGCTGGCTTTGCATCAAGCTAGTCAAAAGATGTTTGGAAAAAACAAGATATACATTACAGGTCAGAGTACACAGGCAAATGATTATAAAGTCATTGTATATTCCAATTTTACCTGTTACATTTCTGTTATAATTACCTGCTATGAAATCTGAATGCAAATGCATTGAAGTAAAAACAAAATAATGGTGTTTTTATTTTGCTAAACTTTCTCTACTATATACCATCACATCTGCTTTGAAAAATATTTTCTCATATGGAATATAGATATTAACTTCTATTTTCTACTGAATAGTACACTTTATTAAAAAAAACTATTTTTTTAATTTTAGAAGGCAAGAACAGTTTTTTTTTAAAAGGCACATGCATTCTAAAAGCTGTTTTTCCTCAGCATTTTCTTTGAAAACATCAGTCTTGAACAGAACAAAAAAGTTTCCTGCTTCAATTCACTTCTCCACTAATTCAAAGAAGTAACGTCCCCAAGAAGCTCATGAGTGAAGTTTCTTACCGAGCCATATGGAGTTATGAAAAATTCCATTCTTGAATCCCCATCCGTGAGCCTCTTCCCACAGCAGGACAAATAAGTAAGCTAAGATGATCATATCTCAGTTGTAGAGAAGTAATAGCCTGTTAGGGGCTGTCCAGGATAAGTTCTCAGAGCAGAGGCTGAAATGTGACTGAAACATCTGGTTTCCACATCTTTTAAATGGTTTTTTTGGACTGTGAGGTCAGCAAGTCCTCTCCAATGGCGTTTTTCACTGTAGTGTTACACAATTAACTCAGTGTCTGAAGCAAATCCTCTGACTCATTTGCATTGGCAACCAGAACTAAGGATATAGAATGATCATCTACATTTTAAAATTCATCTACTCAGAAAGTGGTTCACTAATTCTGTCTGTCACAGACATTTTTCTATTAGGAAGTTTGTGTAACTTGGTGTAGATTCAGCAGTGATTAAAACAAAAACAAAAAACTTCAGTAGGGATTTTAAGAGAAACCCTGAATGTCTTATTTGCAGTAAGTCAGTTCTGGAGTGTAGGGTTTAGGTTTAGACACTAATCTTGGACTTGATGCTGGTAATGTTACTGTAATTTTCCCTAAACATTGCCAAGCTTGTATAGAAAATTTAAAACAAAGGTGTGCATAGTTTGGCACACTCTCAACTGTCTGCAGTGACGTGGGATGTCTTTGCCTTCTGTCTGTGTTTGTCCTGGGTGGATCTGTTGCAGTCCTTGGCTTATTGTGGTCAGCAGGTAAATACATCAACTTCCAGAAAAATAGCTCCATTTCAGAGCTTTAGGACATTCCAGCAACTTTGGGGTACCTTATTATATTAACACAAATTTCCCCACATGACAAATCCTTGAAGTTGGGGGAGAAAGATGGGTGCGTAGATAGAGTTAATAAGAATATGACCGTAGCTTCCCCAAACCACTCTAACTTTGAGGATGATCAAAATAAAAAGTAATCATTATTAGTAGTAAAATCACCATGCCTTGAAATAGCCCACGCTTTCCACTCCTTTTGTGTAGGGTCTGTGGGTCTAGTGATAGCCCCCACTGCTCAATGCTAGCGGCATCTCCTGTTGATTGACAGTCATTTGGGGGCAACGTTTGCCTCTCTTTCTTTACGTCGTTCTTTGCTGTTTAGTTTTTCTACTCTTGCTGCCAAATTGCTTTCCATTTGCCCTCATATTCATTTTTCTCATGCTTTCTTAGTCCCGCCAGTGATACTGGAATCCTTTGAAAATGCCAACTTTCTGGACTCGCCCGGTCTGAAGTTAGCCTAGAATCCCCCGAGGCATCTTTGCGCTGAACATTGAAGGCTTGCTCTCATCTCTCCTGGAAAGAGCAGTTGTGAGGATGTAGTCTGAGGGTACAAAATTCACTGGATGCTCACTGAAGTATGTATAAAATTATTAGGGTTCAGAATCTCTATTTTGGCCCCCCAGCAAATGAGAAATAAGGGAATTGTATCCCAACTCACGGATAGGGTTAGAGAGTATCGATTTGGTGCAAAAGAGATATAGTCTAGACCACGTGGGTGTGACTGTGAAGAACACAGGCGTGGTCAGAGAGAAACAGGGTGAATAGATAGTTGGAAGGAGCAAGCCATGGTATTGCTCTGGAAAGTAGAATTATATGAGTATTTTAAGTTTGTGGTTTAGGAAGTAGATATAAATGAACTTGAGCAAGGCTGCAGCAAAACCATTGCGGCTTCCCCATTCTTTGCCTGGTCACATTTCTCTGACTGTGCCTTCTGCATTTCTTTGAAGTACCCAATTTCCCCTGGCTCTCATTTATCAAAAACTACTCTGAGGAAAGGGTTGGAAATTAATCTTTACTTAGGTCAAATAACTAACAACAAATACCCATCTTTGTTTATTTGCATTTTAATGAAGCTCCAAGTATAGGAAGGTATGAATGTTCGTTTTGTTTTAACATAAACATTTATTTATTATTATTATTTTTTTAAAGATTTTATTTATTTATTTGACGGAGAGAGAGACAGCGAGAGAGGGAACACAAGCAGGGGGAGTGGGAAAGGGAGAAGCAGGCTTCCTGCCGAGCAGGGAGCCCGATGCAGGGCTCGATCCCAGGACCCCAGGATCACGACCTGAGCCGAAGGCAGACGCCCAACTGACTGAGCCACCCAGGTGCCCCAATTAACGTGAACACTTAATGATTGCTTTGATAGATTAGCCCAATCCAGGTAGAGGACTTCTTTTGTTCTCTCCCAACTCCCCAAAGTACAAATATTTCCCCTTACGTCTATACAATATTTGGAAACCCTGTCCTCCCTTTCATCAAGCAAATAGAAAACAGTGCCTAATAGATGTGGTCTCTGGTTTTGAGGGGGTGTTCATTTCTATTGTGGGAGAAAAGAGGAAGGTGAGGTTTTTATATGGAAAAATGCAGTGGGTATGGGTGGGAATCAAGGGGAGGACAAGTGGGAGAAGAGTAGCAAAGGGAGTGTGGTCTATGAACTTACCTTGGAAGTTGCCTAAGATAAGTAGGTACCCCCTGCCCGACTCTCAGTGCACACTATCCAGGGTGTGTCTGGGGAGCAGACAGAAGATACACTTCTAAAAGTTCCTTTCAAGGGCTCAGCAGACTGCCAGTCACATGCTCTACCTTCTTAGTTGAATGCCGTGCCACACCTGCCGGCCTCCAGTCTCTTGATCTGCCCATCCCAGGGTGTACAGTGGCTCCTTTTGCACCTGTCAGTTATTGGCTGAAAACCCAGCAGCACTTTTCTTTCCTTTCCTTTCCTTTCCTTTCCTTTCCATTCCTTTCCATTCCTTTCCATTCCTTTCCTTTCCTTTCCTTTCCTCTCCTTTCCTCTCCTTTCCTCTCCTTTCCTCTCCTTTCCATTCCTTTCCTTTCCTTTCCTCTCCTTTCCATTCCTTTCCTTTCCATTCCTTTCCTTTCCTTTCCTTTCCATTCCTTTCCTTTCCTCTCCTTTCCTCTCCTTTCCTCTCCATTCCTTTCCTTTCCATTCCTTTCCTTTCCTTTCCATTCCTTTCCTTTCCATCCCTTTCCTTTCTTTTCCTTTCCTTTCCATTCCTTTCCTTTCCTTTCCATTCCTTTCCTTTCCATTCCTTTCCTTTCCTTTCCTTTCCTTTCCATTCCTTTCCTTTCCTTTCCTTTCCTTTCCTTTCCTTTCCTTTCCTTTCCATTCCTTTCCTTTCCTTTTTCTTTTCCTCTCCTCTCCTCTCCTCTCCTCTCCTCTCCTCTCCTTTCCTCTCCTCTCCTCTCCTTTCCTCTCCTTTCCTTTCCTTTCCTTTCCTTTCCTTTCCTTTCCTTTCCTTTCCTTTCCTTTCCTTTCCTTTCCTTTCCTTTCCTTTCCCTTCTTTTTTTGCAAAGGCAGCTCCCCTTTTGGTAGCTTTTCCACAATGTTCCAATACCCATACATCTAAGCAGCTACTAGATACCTAAAAACATGATGGAGAGAACTTCAGATCTGATTTGAGCTAAGACTGAGCTGAACAAGCTTGAGATCTCCTAAGCCAGCACAGTGGTTTAGTGATGTCACTATTATACAAACTTAAAAAAAATAAGACCATAACGCAGAATTTCAAATATTTGTCAGAGGATGAGAGGAGGCATATTAAATTTTTTTTGATAAGCTTAGTCTCAGCTGACAGGAAGAAGGTATGGAGAAATGTCAGGTGGTTGTGTACTGGGGGAGAAAAGGAAAAGAGGAAAGAGATATTCTAAGAGATCACATACAGATGTGATTATACTTTAAAAAGACTGGATTTGATTAGCAAGACATTGTAGGAAAATGTCATTCTTTGGCCATAGTATGAAAGCTAAAACATAAATTATATCATGTTAGGGGCACCTGGGTGGCTCAGTTGGTTAAGCGTCTGTCTTCAGCTCATGTCCTGACCTCAGGGTCCTGGGATAGAGCCCCTTGTTGGGCTCTCTGCTCACTTGGAGTCTGCTTCTCCCTCTCCCTCTCCCTCTGTGCTCTCCCTCTTGCTTTCAGATAAATAAATAAAATCTTAAAAAAATATATCATTTTACTGATTATGTTTTATAATCTTGGAAAGAGAAAAAGCAAGAGGAAGAGAAAAGGGTGGAGCTCAGTGAATTACAAAATATGTTAGTGGAGGACATCTTTACGAACACTTCCAGTAAGGCTATGAAATCACATTACAGGAATGCCTCACTCACTCTAAGATCTCCATATGGTCTAGTGTGGGAATAGGGCAATAACGGAGATTAAGGTCATTCCCCTTAGCCTGATTTAAAAGAATTGGACAGAAATTCTGATGCATGGCATAGAAAAAGGTTAAAGAAATAAAATATGGGGGTGCCTGGCTGTCTCAGTTGGTTAAGCGACTGACTCTTGATTTCGGCTCAGGGTCATGAGATCAAGCCCTGTGTTGGGACTGTGCTGGGCATGGAGCCTGCTTAAGATTCTCTCGCCCCCTCTCCCTCTCCCTCCCTCCTCTGCTCACACATATTCTCTCACTCTCTCTCTTTCTTTAAAAAAAAAGAAATAAAATATGTAGAATTCCACTCATTCATTCAATAAATTCTTAAGAATCTTCAAGTGGAAGGCTGCCAACTTTTACAGGGCTAGTGAGCAGGATGGGGCCTATGGAGAACAATGAGAAATATATGGAAAAGTGAAAGATTTAACTATTTTATATCAGAAAGCTTTTAGAAAGTGAATATGACACTGAAAGAGACCAAACATTGGATTTCCCGTAGGTATATGGTGTGATAGTGATTAGTAATACCCACTAAGTATTTCTGGCTTTCCACCTTCTGGCAGCATGTAGTCTATGGCTTGCTGGGGTTTGGGGGGATCATGTGATTGTTTCTGGGCCAATAAGATGTGAGCAGAAATTATATATGTTATCTCAGAGCCAAACATTTTATTGCTGACGCTCCAGAACTCTTTCCCTCCAGCAAGGAGGAAGACATTTGAGATGGTGGCTGCTCCATCACCTGAATCCCTGATTGATCCCTGATGTTATGTAGCATGAACAAAATATAAACCTTTATTATTTTAAGTCATTGAGATTTGGGGACTGTTCATTACTGTTAGCATAACTTGATCTTTCTTGATTTATAGGAAGAAGTGAGCTTATATGGGTATTAAAGCAAAGGATGATTTCAGAAGGTTGGGAGTCTAAGGACATTAAGATGCAAAGATTAAGACAAGAAGGAGAAAGAGGAAGAGGAGAAGAGAAAAGGAGATGGAGGTAATAGTTAATATACTTAATATCCTTCTTCTCCCCCATCCCAGCTCCTTACAAAACACAGTTCCCCAAATCTGCCTATGATCTTCCTTCCAAGGTTATACCCCATAAGCATTTATTCCTATCAAACCGTTCCCTATACCTCTGGTAAGTCTTGGAAATGCTGCCTCCTTCTCCCTATCTCAGTGTCTCCCCTGACTCTTAGTAAGACAATTACAGAACTCAGTGTTGGAAACTTAAAGATCACCTAGTTTGAATTTTACCTGTGTTGTGAATCCTTGCTATGCTGCCCTTCTTGTGTTGACCTGAAATCTTTCAGTTGAACTTTGACTCATTCTGGGACACAGAATAAATCTTAACTACATTTGCTTTCAGGAAAAATGACCATGATCTATAAAGCTGGAACAAAGAAACAAGCACACATATTTGAAAACAACTTTAAATATGCTTACCTAAAAATTTGCTTTTTAGATATATATTTTTAAATAGGTTCAGAAATACTAAGTTCAGAGATGCTTGGGTGGTTCAGTTGATTAAGCATCTGACTTCAGCTCAGGTCACGATCTCAGGATCCTGAGATTGAGCCCCGAGTCGGGCTCTGTGCTCAGTGGGGAGTCTGCTTGTCCCTCTCCCTCTCCCTCTGCTCCTCCCCCCCCACCCATGCTCTGTCTCTCTCTCTCTCAAATAAACAAATAAAATCTTTTAAAAATTATTAAGTTCAGAGTGATCCTATCTTGATAAAGGAGGGATATGTTATAAATATATACGAAAGTCCGGAAGGATATACATACAAATACCAAATATCTGTGCATGATTGAGTTATGGGTACTTTCTAATTTCTTCTTTTTGTTTTGTATTTTATATATTTTTATTTAATATATATATCATTTGTGGAATGAATGGAAAAAGTTATGATTCTAATACACATATTTAAAGGCATTAATTCGATTGACATGGCAATGAGACTGTTAAAGAATAAAAAAAAATCATGACCAGAACAGAATATTAACATTTTACAAGTACCAAAGAAAATTGAGTATTGTGTATCTTACCAGGTCAATGGGGCATAGGATTAACCGTCTTTACAAGGAAAATGAGATTAGTGATAACGGGATCAAAGTTAAAGCCAAACCATACTTCATAAATTTATGCTGAGGTTACCTGGCATACCTGGTTGCTTTTGGATAACTTTCCAGGGCACTTGCTATAGATAATCAATCTTGACCTTAACCTCCACATAAATATTTAATTTTTTACAGATGTTTACGAGGGCATGATTGATTTATGTTAAGTATTATGTTGTATAGTAGGTGGGGATATAAAGATTAATAAACCATGATCTCAAAGAGTTCACAATTTCCTATTTGGAAAGTTATCAAACGGGCTTGATTCTTCACCTGGAAGTTTTTGAAAGGAGTTTAGTTAAAGGTATACTACCCCTGTTGTCTTTCCACATCCTCTGACACAGTGAAGGGAGGATCTCCCAGGAAGATTAGTGGTCTTAGCATCTTCAGTACTGATCACACTGGCAAGAGTATCTGCTGCCCGCTGTCACCAAGACTGGTGGCTCTGTTCATTAAGTATCAGGTGTAATTAGTCAGGTGAGCGCATCCTTCTTCAAAAAGATGCTCTATATCATCAGGGACAGCTTCACTTTTGAAGGAGGAAATAATTTCCTCCTTCTCTGCCTTTATGTTCTGCTCAGTTGCTATGGGCAAAGTCTCTGTGTCTTCTTCCACTCGTCATTCCTTCTTTTAGTACGACAGGTGGGGCTAAAGGAAGGAGAGGAATCCAGCATATGTTCCAGATGTTCTTTTACCACAGTTAGCAAGCACCACTAGTGAGAGAAGTCCAAGGCTTCCTCCTTGATTCCTCTCTTTCTCTCACCAATTTCACCCAATCCACTTCCATGTGGCAGAGATTGTTGGTTGATTACCAAACCAGGTTCCCTTTCTTCCTGGGCACAATCATAGACTACATTTCTCTGCCCCCTTGGCAGTTAGGTGCATGCAGTATGTGGCTAAGTTCTAGTTAACAGAGTGTGGGTTAATTTGATGTGTTCCAGTTTCAGACCAGACCCATAGAAATCTCCAGCAAATGCTTACTCATTTGCGTCTAATGAGTAAATGAGAACTTCTGTGGCCCTAGAGGGCAGTATAGTCGAAAGGTAGAAGGAGCCTCATTCTCTATGTGACCAGATAGAGAGAAATACTCCAGTCAGGAATACCAAACCAAATTCTACTGTGGTAAGCCACAGAGATTGGGATTTACTTGTTATCCTAACTTATATAATATCATAATATTGTATTAGATGTGCCTATTTCTATCTGTAATGCTTCCACCCTCGTCCATGACCTCATAATCTCTTGCATGGACTATTACAAAAACTCCTTCCACTCTTGCTCCCTTACAAGTCATTCTCTGCATGGCAGCCTGAGTGATCCTTAAAAAGCATACATCAGAACTTGTAATTCCCCTGCTTACAAACCTATTTCCTGTGGCACTGAAAATAACATCAGTCTCCTGATGTTGGTTTCTAACCCCACCCTGGTTCTCATCCACATCTGCAACCTCCCCCACCCTGCTGGAACTTGAACATGCCAAGCTCATTCCCACTGGACGGATTTTGCAGTTACTCTTTCCTTTTTCTGGAATGACCTTTCCCTTCATCTTTTTTCTTGTATTCAAATTACTACCCTCTTAGTGAGGCCTTTGTTGTTCAATCTAAAGTAACCTCCTATCACTTTTTTGGTGTACGATCCTATTTTTTAAAGGTAAAGTTTATTGAGATATAATTTACATATGGTGAGTCACCCATTATAAGGTATACCATTCTATGAATTCTGACAAATGCATACAACTGTCTAACTACCACAATCAAGATATAGAGCATTTCCATGACCCAAAAAAGTGCCCTCCATGCTATCCTATTTTGAGTCTCTGCATTAAATTTATTGCAATCTAACATTCCTTCTTGTTTATGTATTAATTTATAATTTCACTCATTTGTTTTGAATATAGGCCCACAAAAGCAGGGACCTTACCTCCTGTTTACCTCCATATCCACAGTGCCAGGAATCATACCTGATATGTCATAGACTCTGAACAGATACATGTGGAAGGAAAGAAGGAAGGAAAGACCTCTTTGAGTCATTATATTTTCACACGTCCCATGAGAAATGGTAATACCACCCCTTAAGCGTACTCATGAGGACCACAGGAGATGTGGACCATAGTAGCCCCTACCTTATGCTGGCATTTAGTAGTGTTCAGTACATAGAGTTCCTGCTGCATTTGAAGTCGGTTCATCAGTCTTCCTTGGCCTACTTGACACTTTGAATAGGACTGGTCTTCTTCTTTTTCCCTTTGCTATTTTCCTCTGTGGTGCCATCCTCCACTGGTCCAGGGCTTCTCTCTCACTAGTGTCGACTCTTCAGGTCAGGGTGGTCACTGACCTCCCTTAGCAGCTCCATACTAGCAGGAGAGAGAAGCTTCCAGGTTTCTTTTTGTTCTGGCCAGTGATTGCATGTGTTTCTTTCACAAGATCCATACTATACACAGAGCAAAATAAAAGATTGTCTGTTGTCCCCTGTCTTTACGGCTCCAGTGACTCAACAAACCAAGTGGCTCCCCTTGCTATGAGGTTCTGGGGTTCTTGAAAGGATTTACTCCCCTCTCTAAGCCCCCTTCAGTGCTTCACCTTGGCCCAAACCTCAAGGAAGTCAGCCCCCTACGTGTCCTGGCATCCTTTTCTTTTTTTTCTTTTTTTTTTTTTTAAAGATTTATTTATTTATTTATTTGAGACAGAGAGAATGAGAGACAGAGAGCACATGAGAGGGGGGAGGGTCAGAGGCAGAAGCAGGCTCCCTGCTGAGCAGGGAGCCCGATGTGGGACTCGATCCCGGGACTCCAGGATCATGACCTGAGCCGAAGGCAGTCGCTTAACCAACTGAGCCACCCAGGCGCCCCTGGCATCCTTTTCTGAGGGACCACTGCCCACAATGATGTTCGTTTAGTTTTAGGTTGCAGTTGTCCGATTTCTTATCACATTCAAGTGAAAACACTTTGTCACTATTCTCTAGGTTGCTTCACAAGGGGACTTTTTTTTTTTTTAAGATTTTATTTATTTATTTGACAGAGAGAGAGAGAGCACAAGTAGGCAGAGCGGCAGGCAGAGGGAGAGGGAGAAGCAAGCTCTTGATGTGGGGCTCAATCCCAGGACCCTGGGATCATGACATGAGCCGAAAGCAGCTGCTTAACCGACTGAGCCACCCAGGCACCCCACAAGGGGACTTTATCTGCATACACTGGAGACCTTTGTTTTAATGCTTCTTAACCAATTAATGGTGGGGACAAAGTCCAGAGCACAGACCTTTTGCTGTAAGTAAAGCAGAGAGATCTTAGAAAATGTACAGCATCTTACCAGGATGCTCACTCTAGCATTGTGTATAAGAAGAAAATTGGAAGCAACCATGATGTCAATAGAGAAAGGAATGATTAAATAACTAGTGGTTTGGCCATATCTGAGGAATATTGGGAAACAGTGTAAAGGATGAGAAGGAAGAATTACAAGATTAATGAGGGACATTTTTTTTTATCAGTACTATTCGAATATTTACATGACAGTGTAGTTATTGAGTAATTAAGATTAACCTAGAAATTAAAAAAAAACAAATTTATTGGATCTGTTACCTAATTTGAAACCTGGCAGAGAGCTCAGGGAGCCTCTTTCTAGCACCCTTATGTAGAGAGTACATTCTCAATGTAGAAATGTAGGCCTACGGACATTAAACTGTTTTGACTTGTCAAAGTCATATTTATCAGAATCTGGACTAAGACCCAAGTTTGTTGATTCTTGCTCACACATCATTAATAAAGTCAATGTATTATCTTCTGGGGAGGGGAAATGGTTTTTTGTTTTGTTTTGTTTTTTGTTTTTTCTGAAAGCCTTTATACCTATCTAATACCCTGTCACTGCATAGCCAACACTCCGAGATATTGATGGCCTTAGGGACCAAGGAGAGGCTGGCACATATTTCATGCTTGAAAAGGAAGATAATATTGCATATAATAGGATGAGACATGGTAGCTAATCACAATAAACGCACTACCAGTCTGATTCTTTAAAAAAAGAATTATCTTTAAACAGTATTTGGATGAGAGAATGTTGTTAGGGTCGAAATGTTCCAAGCAAAGAGAAGCATACACGTGGAAGTTCAGAAACTGAAACAGCTGATTCCTTTGGAGAACAGCAAGTTCTTTAGTACAGCTGGTGAAGGAAGCCTACTAGGATGGGGAAGTGGTCAAGAAGAGGTTTGGAATGTTATTCTGGAAGCTAGAGGACAATTCTTAAGGGCCCAGAAACTATCTACACCATTTCTTTTCTTAACTACCTCAACCTCCAAGACTCTTCAGGATTCCCCTTGTTTGTAAACTTCTGTGACTCCTTAGACCAGTTAAGTGCATTTATTTGAGAGATTTAAGAACTACAGTCTGTTTTAAAGGAAGAGACTTTTTAATTCAATGACAAAGTGTGTGTATGTGTGTGTATTACCACATATTAGGTATATCTTGCCATCAGGTGTTATTGGGAGAATAAACAAATTAAAATAAATACACACAAGGACACAAACATATAAATAGTTTTAAAATAATTGTTTACCCATGCTTCAATAGCACATCGGTATCCAACGCATACCATTAGATTTAAAAGTCTCCCCCGTAGAAACAGATTATAGCCCTTAAATTTCTTCTGTGTAGAAATTCCACAGCTGCAACAAAAGAAAAGATTCAGAAAGAATATATTCATAGAAGGACTAAAACCACGAAAAATGCCATCATTAAGCAGAAATTTTGAAAAATTCCGAAGAGAAACAGATGTGGTTAGCTGAGTAGAGAAAAATGCATATGTAGGAAAGTATTTCTATTAAAGGTGGGATTAGTTCCAGGATTGCTCGGAATGCATAGCAATGGCTATAACAAATAGATAGGGTCCCTCCAGAAATCATCAGTGTGATTGGGGAAGCTTCCAGAATGCTCACCCAAGTCAGCCCTGCCTGGCAAGGAGAAGAAGGCAGAACTGTTCCCACCTAGCTAGAGCACTGAGGGTGAGCACTTGGCCAGGGGAAGGGCAATCCCCTGGGTGGCTTTTTACCCTCAGAAGGGAAAGGAACTGGTATTTACAGAAGATAAGCTACTGTGATATCTCAGTATGCATCAGGTTCTACCCCTTCCCAGCAATAACTGGTGCAGACGTGTTGAACAGAAGCAGAAGTCTCAGACAGGCAAAAATGGGATCTCAGAGACACAGATGAGCTAAAAACCAAAGATTACCAACCATTAAGGTAAAAATCACAACCAGGAAATAGAAGCACCGAACTCAACTAACAAAACTAACATCTGAGAAAACCAAATTTATAGAGATAAGAATGGATTATAATCATCAAACAAGAACAGAATATTATAGAAGAGAACCAGTGAATGACGATGATAATGATACAAATGATCATTGAAATAAAAACTCAGTAGATGAGCTGAATAGCAGAATGGACACAAGTGAAGACTGACTAAGGGCTGGAAGGTTGAAAAGAGAAATTATCTCAGAGCCCAATGCAAAAGGACAGAAATATGAAGTACAAGGAATGTTGAGGCATACTTCCTTAGCTAGATCCTAAAACAATGAGGTTGAATATATTCTTGTGTGTTTATTAATCATGTGTATTTCTAGTTCTGGAACTTCCTTGTTTATGCTAGGCTGAACCACTAGAGCTGGTCAAGTTTTAACCATTGACAAGAATGGTGATTAAGACTTGGCTGGGGGCGCCTGGGTGGCTCAGTTGGTTAAGCGACTGCCTTCGGCTCAGGTCATGATCCTGGAGTCCCGGGATCGAGTCCCGCATCGGGCTCCCTGCTCGGCGGGGAGTCTGCTTCTCCCTCTGACCCTCCCCCTCTCATGCTCTCTGTCTCTCATTCTCTCTCTCTCAAATAAATAAATAAAATCTTTAAAAAATAAATTAAAAGGGGCGCCTGGGTGGCTCAGTTGGTTAAGCGACTGCCTTCGGCTCAGGTCATGATCCTGGAGTCCGGGGATCAAGTCCCGCTTCGGGCTCCCTGTTTGGCAGGGAGTCTGCTTCTCCCTCTGACCCTCCCCCCTCTCATGTTCTCTCTCTGTGTCTCATTCTCTCTCAAATAAATAAACAAAATCTTAAAAAAAAAAAAGACTTGGCTGAGGTTACCTTTGCACAAGGTCAAGGACACAACATTGCAGGCATGCTTCTTTCCAGTGCTCCTCATAGTTAATGGAAACATGTCCAAGGTTTAGTAATCTGGGCTACCTGTAAGAATGTGGAATTCCTCAGATCAGGATATCCCAGTTTGTGGGCCTTTATGCTTTGGGAGGAAGAAATAAAGGTCAGAAAAGTTAGCACTCATGTATTCATCTTATAATCATAATAAAAGGGATTTCAAATATCACAGTGATATATGTTTCATTTTTGCTATGCCCTTGGACCCACTCAGAGTTTCAGTGCTAGAGACCTGCACATTGCTTTTCATATAACCTTTGCTGTTTTTCATTTGATATTGATATTTGCCGTTTCTAAACATACCACATATGTCTATGTTTCCCTTCCCTCCACCAGAAAAAAACCTATTTATTATTCAAAATTTTACTCCCTCTCTCGTCATGAAACTTTCCTTTATCCTGCCCAGGTAGAATTAATTTCTCTTAGACTTTCTTTCTTTTTTTAAAAAATAAGACTTTATTTATTTATTTGTCAGAGAGAGAGAGCGAACAAGCAGGGAGAGCTGCAGGCAGAGGGAGAAGCAGGCTCCCCCCTGAGCAAGGAGCCCAGTGTGGAACTCAATTCTGGGGTCCTGGGATCATGACCTGAGCCGAAGGAGGCGTTTAACCAACTGAGCCACCCAGACATCCCTCTTTATTATTATTATTTTATTTTTTTATTTTTATTTTATTTTTTTTAAAGATTTTATTTACTTATTTTTTTTTTTAAGATTTTATTTATTTATTTGAGACAGAGAGAATGAGAGAGAGAGAGAGCACATGAGAGGGGGGAGGGTCAGAGGGAGAAGCAGGCTCCCTGCTGAGCAGGGAGCCCGATGCGGGACTCGATCCAGGGACTCCAGGATCATGACCTGAGCCGAAGGCAGTCGCCCAACCAACTGAGCCACCCAGGCGCCCTTATTTACTTATTTGACAGAGAGAGACACAGCGAGAGAGGGAACACAAGGAGGGGGAGTGGGAGAGGAAGAAGCAGGCTTCCTGCAGAGCAGGGAGCCTGATGCGGGGCTCGATCCCAGGACCCTGGGATCATGACCTGAGCCGAAGGCAGACGCTTAACGACTGAGCCACCCAGGCGCCCCTTTATTATTTTTTTTAAAGTTCATTTATTTTTTTAGTAATCCTTATACCCAACATGGGGCTCGAACTCACAACCCCAAGACCAAGAGTCACATGCTCTTCCGACCGAGCCAGCCAGGCGCCCCCTCAGACTTTCTTTTACAAAAGTTCATTCTTATGATAACAACATTTTATGAATCAAAAATGAATTCAGGACATATCATTGACACGTTAAGGTTTGATGAGCAAATGAGTACACATATTCTTTGAAAACAACCCTGTTCTGGAAAAGTTCTGCACAAACAGAACAGTTATTCCATTGAATTCATAGGTGTGGCTTGAAAAATAGCACCTTCGGGGCGCCTGGATGGCTCAGTCATTAAGTGTCTGCCTTCTGCTCAGGTCATGATCCCAGGATCCTGGGATCGAGCCCCGCATTAGGCTCCCTGCTTGGCCAGAGGCCTGCTTCTCCCTCTCCCACGCCCCCTGCTTGTGTTCCCTCTCTCGCTGTGTCTCTGTCAAATAAATAAATAAAATCTTAAAAAAGAAAGAAAGAAAAATAGCACCTTCAACCTGAGAAGCATACCAATCATAATAATAATGATAATTTATAAGAATGAGATGGTATGATACTGGGAAGAAAATAGATCTGAAGTCAGATAAGCATGTTGCTTTATCTCACTGAACTTCAATTTACTTGTCTGTAAAATGTGGGTAAATATGCTCTTTGCAGGATTCTTTTTTTTTAAAAAATATTTTATTTATTTATTTATTTGACAGAGAGAGAGAGAGCACAAGCAGGGGCAGGGTGGAGAGGGAGAAGCAGGCTCCCCGCTGAGCAGGGAGCCCGATGTGGGACTCGATCCCAGGACCCTGGGATCATGACCTGAGCTGAAGGCAGACGCTTAACCATCTGAGCCACCCAGATGCCCATCTTTGCAGGATTCTTGTGAGGTTTAAGTGCACTAACATATGAGAATGGCTTCCAGTATCAGGTATGCAACCCACACCCAATGATGCTAATTCCCTTACTGCTTTATAGCACATTTTCCAAAGAAGTTCTCATTGAGTGTTACATCGGAGTATCATAATCCAGATAGCATTCTTAATTTGGAAAATTAGTTATGGTCCAGCACAACTAGTCCCTGAATATTTTACTTACAAAGTAGAGTAAAACATGAATCTATATTTTATTACTATTTTTTTAAAGGTTTTATTTATTTAGGGTGTCTGGGTGGCTCAGTCAGTTAAGCATCTGCCTTTGGCTCAGGTCATGACCCCGGGGTCCTGGATAGAGCCCCGCATCGGGCTCCCTGCTCAGCGGGAAGCCTGCTTCTCCCTCTCCCTATGCCCCTCTCTCCCTGCTCATGCTCTCTTTCTCTCTCTCTCTCGCTCTCACTCTGTCTCTCTCTCAAATAAATAAAATCTAAACAAAAATATTTTATTTATTTATTTGAGAGAGAGAGAGAGAGAGCCAGAAAGGAGGGTGGGCACAGGGAGAGGGGAAGTAGACTCCCCGCCGAGCGCAGAGCACCATTGGCTTTGATCTTACAACCCCAGAGACCATGACCTAAGCTGAAATCAAGGCAGATGCCCAACGGACTGAACCACCCAGGTGCCCCTGAATTTGTATTTTGAAAGGTCTTCCATTTAAGTTTTTCATTATCTTTACATCTCTCTCCTCACCCAAAGAGCAGGGTGGAGATGGCAGCAGGATTGCAGACCAATTGGCAACTGAATAACTTCAAATTCTTTCTCCCTCCCTCTCTCCCACTGTCCCACTGTCCCACTCTCTCTGCTTCCTTCCTTTTCTTCTTCCTCAGCCTCCCCTTCTTCTCTTCTCCTTGTTCTCTTCTCTTTCTCTCTCTGTCTCTGTCTCTCCCTGGCTGTCTCTCTCTCTCTCTGTCTCTCTCTCTCACACACACACACACACACACACACACAGAGCTTGAGGAAATAAAGAGAAAGAAACCATTCCAAGAGACAGTAATGCATTTAGCAACTCTCCATATGGATTTTCCTCTCTTTCTTTCCCTTCCTGGGTTTTTGTCCTTCCTAGCAAGACAGAGAAATATGCATGGCAGGATGTGAGGGGAGGGAGTGTCCTGTAGGGCACGCTACTCCGACCACTAGACGGTCCCCTCTCTGTCAGAGATTCCCTAAAAGAGAAGAGATGGAGGGATGGAAGAAGAGGCTTTTGAAGGAAAGGGAAAATCACAGTAACCAGGGAGAGGAGGAAAGGAGGCTCAGAATGCCAGCAGACATCTGCTGTTCCTTTTCCTTATACCTAATACTTTTAGGTATTCCTTATTCCTAATACCACTTACTGCCAACTGCTACCTGCTGCATTCACATCTTGCTGTTTTGTTTTTGTTTTTGTTTTTAATCCCAAATTCTCATTTCTGTCACTCTTCTGGTGTGCTTGCAGATGAATGGTTACAGAAGTTCATTTGTAAAAGTGGCAAATATTACTCCTTTATTAAAATTAATTTTTCTCAAAATAGTTAATATAGTTATTATAAAGGAAATAGGATTATTTTATTCTTTAATACTTAATATAATTATAAGTGGTGGTTTGGCATCCTAGGCTACTTGCCACTGACCACCTCATACCCATTCTCCCACTCCTTGCTAACTTGGCTGTCCTTTTGCTTGAAATGAATTCTACTTTATATTCCTAAATATTTGTCTCTGTGTCAGCCTTGTTGCTTTTTCTTCTTCTTCTCATTCGTTTTTGTTTGTTTGTTTGCCAGACTGGGGTTTTTTTGATGGCTATGGGGAGGGAGTGCTATAGGTGGGCAATTGCTTAACTTTTCTCTACATTATGATTTTCAAAGCAATGTTCACCTACCTAACTAAAAACCAGATGATTTTCTCCTCTTGAGGTCCATTGCAAGTGATGAGACTTTGTCTTCCAGACACTATTTCTCACCTCTCCAGCTATATCAGCGGTTTCACTGTTAATGAAAATGCTTTGCCTTAACATGTCTCTGTTTTTGTGTAGTGATTCAGAAGAGGTGTGACTATTACTGGAATTGTTCACGCTGCCATGTGAAGTGTTGTTACTTCCAAATCTTATCCAAGTGCCATCTCTTTTGTGAAGTGATCTTTGCTTCTCTTGAACAATTAATCACTTGAATTATTTCTGCTTTTGTGTTGCCATAGTGCACACGGACACATCTCTACTATACACAGTCTGGTATCCTTATACTTACCTGTGTCTTCCATGTAAACTGTGATAGGTAGGAATGTTTTAAGAACTTCTAATCCATACTGCCAGCTTCTCTGAAAAGGTTTGCACTAATATGCACACCATCTTCCATATGAGTTCCATTTTTCCTCTAGTCCAACAAATACTGGGAAGCATAATTTTTTAAATCTTTGCTAATTGAGTAGACCAAAATTGGCATATCATTATTATTTAAATTTACATCACATTGATTACTTTTGAGATGGAACATTGAACAATATATTTTGTATACTAGTGACTACTTGTGTTTTGAACTAAATTATATTTTAAGGTCGATCCAGTTCTCTTATTTTATTATGATGTGCCCCACCCTCTTATCCCATCCTATTCAGTACTTCTGGGGATTAAGGTGCTTACTTTGTAGAACATTGAGCTATGACAATCTGACTAAATTACCTTGTGGGAAGATACTATCAATGCCATGTTTTCCTGGGAAATGGTAGCGTGGAATCAATTCTTCATAGTTACTTCCGCCCAGTCACACCACTTCTGAATTACACATCACTACAAGTAAGTCCAATAAAAATTTATTCCAGATGACTTGTCACTAATAGATCTGGAGAAAATTTGAAAAGTCCCTGGGAGTCAGTGGAAAATTACTTTTTATGCTAGTAAAATTTTACAATATGTTTGGTATATCTGTGTTGAAGAGTCTTACCAGAGAAGGAGGAAAGGGATTTAGAAAATGGTTAGGCTGGGGTGCCTGGGTGGCTTAGTCCATTGAGCGTCTGCTCAGGTCATGATCCCAGAATCCTGGGATCGAGCCCCGCATCGGCTCCCTGCTCAGCAGAGAACCTGCTTCTCCTTCTCCCTCTCCCTGCTCATGCGTGCTCTCTCTCTCTCTCACTCTCTTTCAAATAAATAAATTTTAAAAATCTTAAAAAAAAAAACAGTTAGGCTATTTGTCAATGTTTGATTTCATGTGAATTTTAATAGTTTCCTCTTAATGACAATAATGATGATGAAACTACCAACAACAATATAGCTAAGTTACATTCAGTGTTTAAAAGGTGATGGGCATTATTCTAAAGGCATTACACATTTTAACAAATTTAGTCTTTATTACTTACTCCACCCTCTCTACCCTACTCAGTGTCCTGGAAGCCTGAGGTTTATAGACAGCATGGTTGCAGTCACTTGCCATCTGGCCTTCAGGGTGTCTGGCCAGTGGGAAACATGAGCAGGAGACCGGAGGGAGGCAGGAGGAGAGAAATTGGGGTATATATTTCCTGGCCTCTTTCCCTGCATCCTTTACTAAAAGATACACCCTTGGGAGGCTGGGTGGCTCAGTCATTAAGCGTCTGCCTTCGGCTCAGGTCATGGTCCCAGGGTCCTGGGATCGAGCCCCATATCAAGCCCCCCATCGGGCTCCCTGCTCAGCGGGAAGCCTGCTTCTCCCTCTCCCACTCCCCCTGCTTGTGTTCCCTCTCTCGCTGTGTCTCTCTCTCTCTGTCGAATAAATAAATAAAATCTTTAAAAAAAAAAAAAAGATATACCCTTGACTTGGGGCCTTGTGTATGCAGCTACTCTCTGGGTGCTGGTAACTGGTTCTTCCCTTTGTGCCCCTGTGATAACGGTGTTCTGTCCAAACCTTTATAGCCAGTCCCTTTATTAAACCTCCACCATTATCCTCCTGGGGTTCACCATCTCTTTCCTGCCAAGATCCTGATTGATACACTTGATTGATAATTTATAGAATTTTCAGTTCGAATAATCCTCCTCAGAATTTTGATGACATCTCTTTATTACTCCAGCTTCCAGTGTTGCTGTTGAGAAGCCGGATAATATTTTGATTCCTGAATTTCTATCTTCCCAACCCCAGAATCTTGTTAAATCTTCTCTTTGTCCCTGGTGTTGAGAAATTGCACAAAGTTGTATCTTTCTTTTTTTTTTTAGAAAATTTTTTATTAAAGATTTTATTTTATTTATTGTACTTACTTGTTTAAGTAGGCTCCACACCCAGTGTGGGGTTTGAACTGATGACTCTAAAATCAAGAGTTGCACACTCTACCGACTGAACTGGCCAGGCACCCCTGTGTCTTTCATGAGAGACTTTCCACTGCTATGTTGAACAGTGGGTTCTTAGAATCTGAAAGTTTATGATCTTGTATATTGGGAATTTTTTATTATTTTGCTGCTGATTTTCTCCTCTCTGTTTCCCAAGTTCTCTCTTTCTAGGGTTCATATTACTATAGATTAGATGTTGGAACTTCTTGTTTTACCCTCTAGTTTTCCTCATCTTTTCTCCTGTCTTTTACATTCCTTTGTCTTTTTTGTTTACTTTCTGAGAAATCTACCTCATTTTATCTTTCAACACTTCTGTTTTTTCATTTCTGCCATCATTTTTTTTCTTCTCCTGGAAAAAACCATTTTAAAAATAGGTGTCTATGTTTCATGGATGTAATAGCTCCTTTGGACTGTATGAGGATATTGGTTATGTTGGATTTTGAAGTTTTCTTTTCCTTGCTTAGTCTCTGTTTCTTCCAAGTTCCTTTTGTTCATTTGTTTTCATCATTGTTTTTTTGTATCAAATACTTCCTCAATTTCTGGTAACCCTTGAGTGTTTGCTCATATTTAAGGATTGG
Source organism: Mirounga angustirostris (assembly GCF_029215605.1). Classification (NCBI taxonomy): domain Eukaryota; kingdom Metazoa; phylum Chordata; class Mammalia; order Carnivora; family Phocidae; genus Mirounga; species Mirounga angustirostris. Next base: position 117,675,721 of record NW_026991711.1, on the reverse strand, counting down.
AAGTAAAAACATGAATGGAAGCCCTGAGTTCATGTGTGAGTCTTGGAGGTGATGATCTTCATTCTAGGGTGATCTGGCTGGGCTGTGTTGGGAAACCCATCAAACCGGTATCTTTAGGTCTGAGCTCTTAGACTGGTCCTGTTTTCCAGATAAGGCTCTTCCAATGACTTGCCTGGAAGGTATAGCCTGGCTGCCATATCTGGGAACTGTATGGGGGAAAGAAGACCAGGACCTCATCATTCATTATGCAAATATTCACTTAATCCCCCTGTCTTTAGTACATTGCCTCCACTCTCCATTATAACTGATTTTGTCCTGTCTGGAGATCTGCCCCCTTCAAAGAAACAAACAAACAAACAAACAAAAAGCCACAAACAAAAAAAACCAGTCTTCTGTAGGGGGAGGGGAAGAGCAGTGGCCAAGCTGATCTGGGTTAGGACATGGATCTGGGAGTTATGATGATTCCTTAATGCACTTTCAATCAATCTTCACATTTTTACTACATTTACAAGTAAATGGTACTATCAATTCCTGAGATTTTTCCCCTTTTTCTCCACGGTGTAATGATTACTTCTCAGATTCCCCCACTTCTAGGATAGAAGTTTCTTGTTCTGCTAAGGTCCCTCACTTCTAGGGTAGAAGTTTCTTGTTCTGTTTCTTTAGCTTTCTTGTTCTGCTAAGGTAGTTGCCACTTTCACATATGCTTTCTAGCTTCCAAAATCTTCCTGTTAGATAAAGATCTTTTAAAAAACATCTATATAGTGTCCTTTTAGAGGAATTTCAGGAGAGAGAACATTAAAGCATTTGTTAAATCCACCATCTTTACCTATTTAATGCTGATTATGACTTCTTATGGCTGAAAAAAAGAGATCTTATAATAGCCTGCTCTTTGCCATCTTTTATTAACAATTTTATTTATTAAGGACTTATTTATTAACAAGTTTTTATTTATTAATGGTTTTTATTAACAACTTATTTGTTATTTATTTTATTAACTATTTATTAACAATTTTTAAAAAATTTTAATTGAAGTAGAGTTGACATATAATATTCTTTTAGTTTCAGGTGTACAGCATAGTGATTCGACAATTATATATACATTATGAAATGCTCCCGATGATAAGTGTACCATGTAACACCACACAAAATTATTACAATATTATTGACAGTATTCCCTATGCTGTATTTTTCATGCCCATGACTGACTTGTTTTGCTTTGTTTTGTTTTTGTTTTATTTTTGTGTGTGTAACTGACTTATTTTATAACCTGTAATTTGTATCTCTTAATCCCCTTTACCTATTTCACCACCCCCACCCTCCCAGCAACCACCACTTTGTTTTCTATATTTCTGAGTCTGTTTCTGTTTTTGTTTGTTTGTTTGTTCGTTCATTTGTTTTGCCTTCCCTATACTTTAAAGCACTCTCTTCTCTAAGACCACTTTATAATTGTTGAGATTGGTACAGTATATTATTCTTACAAGGAAGTGAGTAATCTTGTGAAAAAGCAGGAGAGACTCAAGAATTCTGCCCTAATATCGCTGTTAAAGCGCCATATTAGCAAGTTAATAATGAGTCCATAATTGGGCTGGATAATTTTGCCCTTGACCATGGCCACCAAGCAAACTGGCATTTTGTTTTAGCACTCTCATCTACCGTTTGAGTAATCTCCCAATACATGTATCTCCAGTGGGGGATAGTAGCCACCTTGGCCTTGACAAATTCAGAGGACATATGACTTTGGACCCTCCTATTGGATACTCTGTCCTGCACTTTGTCATGTAAGGTTGTAGAAAGAGATGTAGGCCAGATTTATCATAGAGGCCTTGTTGTCCTGTTGGATGATTGTTGCCGGGGTTTCTATTGCTCATCCTGGTCATACAGTCCTCTCTGAGATTATTCCCATTTCTCAAGCCTGGCCATCTGGCCTCCCATCAATTCAGTCAGCCCTGATGACCTTCTAATAAATTGGTTTTTTTGCTTAAGATAGCCAGTGATGTTTCAGTTGCTTGCAGACAAAAGCCTTGACTGATAAACACAGCAACCATAGAAAGGCAATTTGCAAGTGCCACAGGAGCCTGGACAGCTAGAATGGATAGATACAAATTCAACAAGTCTTCAGAAAATAAATTTAAAATGCTTGCCCCATTACGAATTGATTACCAGTATTCTCTGCCTATGAAAACAACAGTCGACTTTTTACAATCTCTGCTGCTTACAGTCTGGGAGTAGGGCAATGCTTACTTACTTCAGTGCCTCTGAAATCCCATGTTTGTTTAATCAGAGCCAAAGAGAATGACTCACTAATGAGCACCAGATTTGCCTTTGTCTCAAATGCTAAAGGAGTTGTTTAGTAATATTTGGGAGCAATCCCTGAAAAAACAGCACAAATCTAAAAGAGGCTGATAAATTAGGTGGGAAATTAAATTGATTTTCAGGCTGTCAATATTATGTCATTCCTATATACTCAGTTAAATCTATAGGTTTGATTTCACTTATGGTATGAGTTATATGATTTGGGCAGCAATCTAACATGCACACACAAAACATATCTTAAAATATCATAAGTACTACAGAAGATGATGAAAATGCTTATTGTAAAATAATTTCAAACAAGACAGAAATATAAAGTAAAACCTGAAAGACTTCTTCTCTAAACCTCAGCCTACCCAACCTATCCTCAATTCCATTCTTTCCCCTTAACTTGTGTTAACAGATGTGTGTGTTCTTCCAGACCTAGCAATGACTTTTTGTTCCAACATATCTCAACATACACTTATAGATCTGCATTTTTACATATTTGTAGCCTAATTACACATTTTCCTCTGTGACATGCTTTTTTCATTTATCCAATATATCTTAGAGATCTTTCCATGTTAATATATACAGATCTCCTTCATTCTTTTTAAAGGCTACATGGTATTGGGCGCCTGGGTGGCTCAGTTGGTTAAGCGACTGCCTTCGGCTCAGGTCATGATCCTGGAGTCCCGGGATGGAGTCCCACATCGGGCTCCCTGCTCGGCAGGGAGTCTGCTTCTCCCTCTGACCCTCCTCCCTCTCATGCTGTCTCTCATTCTCGCTCTCAAATAAATAGAATCTTTAAAAAAATAAATAAATAAAGGCTACATGGTATTATGTAATATGGTGTTAAACACAATTAACTTGGTGTGTCCCGCATTTATAAACTTAAGTTGTTTAGATTTTTCTCTATTATAAACAATGCTAACATGGATATCCTGTGTTACATATTTATACATGCATTTAAGTATTCTGTATGATGAATTATTCCCAGAAATAGAATTGTTGGTGAATGGCTGCAACTTTAACATGAACAATCCTGCCCCCCCAAAAGTTTCCTATGACTTTAATTTGTATTTCTATGCTTACTAGAGCATTTGAGCATCTTTCCTCATGCCTTGTTGTGAAATTGCCTATTTATATTATCTCTCCACCTTCCTGTTGGGTTGGTTATCTCTTTCTTATTGATTTGCTTGAATAGCATATTCATCGTAAACTACTTTCATGCTATGCAGTAGAAGTCTATAAACAAATGGCAGTTTCACCTCATTACCCCCATTTTCTTTAACTGAAGCAATATGAGAGCCTAATGGCTTATTTAGCTTTTAAAATTGCAGTGCCAAGGAGTCAATCAATGCGAGCCATATGCATTAATCTAATTTGTTCTATATATCTCAAAACAACTTAAAAAAATAAATAAATTACTGAACTAACTGAACATTCTCTAGATAGTTCTTTTAAATTATATACATGAGGGCGCCTGGGTGGCTCAGTCGGTTAAGCGACTGCCTTCGGCTCAGGTCATGATCCTGGAGTCCCGGGATCGAGTCCCGCATCGGGCTCCCTGCTCGGCAGGGCGTCTGCTTCTCCCTCTGACCCTCCCCCCTCTCATGCTCTATCTCATTCTCTCTCTCAAATAAATAAATAAAATCTTTTAAAAAAATTATATACATTGAATTAATTTAAAAGAAGGTATTTGTAGACCTAGACAAACTTATTCTAAAATTTATATGGAAAGGTACAGGTCCTAGAGTAGCTAAAATGATCTCAAAAAAGACAAATAAAGTAGGAGGAATCACTCTACCTGATATGAAGGCCTCCTGTGGAGCTATACTGATCAAGACAACATGGCCCTGCCAGAGAGATAAATAGATAGATCAATAGAACAGATAAAGAAGCCAGAAATAGACCCACACAAAAATGTCCAACTAATTTTTTTTTTTAAGATTTTATTTATGTATTTAACAGAGAGAGACACAGAGAGAGAGGGAACACAAGCAGGGGGAGTAGGAGAGAGAAAAGCAGGCTTCCCGCTGAGCATGGATCCCGATGCAGGGCTCGATCTCAGGACCCTGGGATCATGACCTGAGCTGAAGGCAGACGCTTAATAACTGAGCCACCCAGGCGCCCCTCGTCCAACTGATCTTTGACAAACATGAAACGGTAATTTGACTCAGGAAAAATGGGAATAGACTTCCAACAAATGGTGCTAGAGAAATTTGACATCCTTAGGCCAAAAAATGAACCAAGACTAAAAAAAACCCTCATATCTAATTAAAAAATAACTCAAAATGGGTCATGTACTCAAGGTAAAATGTAACAGTAAAACTTTTAGAGTGAAACAAAAGAGAAAATCTTCAAAATCTAGGAGTAGGCAAATATTTCAGGAATGAAAGACTGTGTCTTTGACTAGGACCCCAAAACACTATTCATAAAAGGAAAAATTCATAAATTGGACATCACCCAGATGAAAAAAAGCTTTGCTCTGTAAAAGATTCTCTTCACAGGATGAAAAACTGGAAGAAAACTTTGAAATCCATAGATCTGACAAAGGACTAATATCTAGAATATATAAAGAACTCTCAAAACCCAACGGTAAACAAAACAAAACAAATAACACCACTTGAAAATGGGGGAAATACATAAACAGAATGTATAACTCACTGAAGAAAGTGTACAGTTGGCAAATAAGCACATGAGAAAGATGTTCGACATCCTTAGCCATTAGAGAATGCAAAATTCAAACCGTACAATGAGATATCACTAAACAACTATCAGAATGGCTAAAATTAAAAATAATGATAACACCAGGTGCTGATGAGAATGCAGAAAAACTGGAACATTTATACATTACTGGTAGGCATATAAAATGGTAAGCTCATTCAGAAAAATAGATTGATAGTTTCTTATAAAACTAAACATGCAAAAGACAGTCCTCAGAATATGAGAAGGTATTTGCAAATCATATATTTGTTAAGGGTCTAGTATCCAAAAAATATAACAAATTCCTACAACTCATCAGTAAAAAGACAACCCAATTTAAAAATTCAAAAAAGGTTCTGAAAAGACATTTTTTCAAAGAAGATATACAAATGACCAATAAGCACATGAAAAGATGCTCAATATCATTTGTCAACAGGCAAATGCAAGCCAAAACCACAATGAGATACAGCTTCAAACCCACCAGCATGGCTAGAATCAAAAAATCAGATAATAACAAGTATTGATAAGGATGCAGAGAAATCGAAACCTCCATGCACTGCTGGTGTGAATGCTAAATGGTACAGCCACTTTGGAAAACAGTCTGGAAGTTTCTCAAAGTTAAACATGGAGTTGCCATATGACCCAGCAATTCTAGTCTCAGATATGTCCCGAAGATGTTCACACAAAACTTGTACATGAATGTTCATAGCAGCATTATTCATAATAGCAAAGGGTGGAAACAACCCAAATGTCTATCAACAGATGAATGCATTGGTGGTATATCTGTACAATGGAATATTATTCAGCCATGAAAAGGAACTAAGTACTGATACATGTTAGAACATGGATGAACTTCGAAAGCATTATGCTCAGGGAAAGAAGCCAGTCACAGAAACCACCTATTATATGATTACGTTTATATGAAATATCCAGAATGGGCAGATGTATAAAGATAGAAATTACATTTCTGGTTGTTTGTTTAGGATTGGAGTGTTGTGGGGATGGGGAGTGATGGCTCAGGGTTATGGACTATCTTTTTGAGGTGATGAAAATGTTTTAAAATTAACTATAGTAATGGTTACACGAGTCTGTGAATATACCAAAAACCATTGAATTATACATTTATATGAATGAATTATATTTTGATAAGACTGTCACAAAAAACACCTAAACATGCAACTACTGTACAACTCAAAAATTGGACTCCTGGGCATTAATCTTTGAGAAATGGAAAATGTACGTCACTTAAAAACCTGTACACAAATGTTCATAACAGCTCTATTTGTAATAGCCAAAACCAAAAAAACAACCCTGAGTCCTTCAAAGTGTGAATGGTTAAACAAATGGATTCATCCATACCTTAGAATACTACTCTGGATTAAAAAAGAACAAATTTTTTTTTTAAGATTTTATTTATTTATTTATTTGAGAGAGAGAGAAACACACGAAGTTGAGGAAGGGGCAGAGGCAGAGGGACGTGCAGGTTCCCCACTTGAGCAGGGAGCCCAACACGGCGCTCGATCCCAGAACCCTGGGATCATGACCTGAACTGAAAGCAGATGCTTACCTGACTGAGCCACCCAGGTGCCCCTAAAAAAGAATGAATTATTGATATATACAACAACTCAGATGAATGTCCAAGGGGTCACACTGAGTGAATAAAGTTAATCCCCCAAATTCACATAATATGCGATTTCATTTATGAAGTATTCTATAACGAAAATATTATAGAAATGGAGAACAAATTAGTGGTTGCCAGGATTCAGAGCTGGAGGCACGGGAAGCAGAAGGAGGTGGGTAAGGCTGTACAAGGACAATGTTAGGAAACTTTCTGGTGAAGGAATTGTCTGTATCTTGACTATATCAACGTCAGTATCCTGGTTGTGATATTGTACTATAATTTTGCAAGATGTTATCATTGAAGGAAACTGGGTATAGAACACATCCAATCTTCCTGTATTATTTCTTACAACTTGCATATGAATCTATAATTTTCTCAAAATTAAAAGTTTAATTAAAGGGGAAAAAAAACAGCACAATGAGAGCAAGAGTTTTGTTGAATATTTAACAGAAAAATCAATTAATGAAAAAATTATGGTAGATATCTTCAAGTCAGCTTTATATTCAGAAAAGTTCCTTCTTGGAAAGGAAACACTTTTTTTAAATTTAGTTTTAAATTTTTGTCAGTTAAAAAATCAGACAGTTGTATAAGACTTAAAATATAGCAGCTTCTTGCCTGACCTCTCTTTAATCTACTCTGTCCTCCTTCCAATTCCTACTTCGAGAGTCAGGATTTTACCCTTTCAGTAGTTTCTTTAGGTATTTACCTCTGTATGTCTTTTAAAAAAAATGTTTTTAAAAGATTTTACTTTATTTTTTTAAAGATTTTATTTACTTATTTGAGAGAGAGAGAGAATGAGAGACAGAGAGCACGAGAGGGAAGAGGATCAGAGGGAGAAGCAGACCCCCCGCTGAGCAGGGAGCCTGACGTGGGACTCGATCCCAGGACTCCAGGATCATGACCTGAGCCGAAGGCAGTCGCTTAACCAACTGAGCCACCCAGGCGCCCTTAAAAGATTTTATTTTATTTTATTTTTATTTATTTATTTATTTATTTTTTATTTATTTATTTTTTAAAAAAAGATTTTATTTATTTATTTGAGACAGAGAGAATGAGAGACAGAGAGCATGAGAGAGGGGAGGGTCAGAGGGAGAAGCAGACTCCCCGCCGAGCAGGGAGCCCGATGTGGGACTCGATCCCGGGACTCCAGGATCATGACCTGAGCCGAAGGCAGTTGCTTAACCAACTGAGCCACCCAGGTGCCCCTAAAAGATTTTATTTTTAAGTAATCTCTACACTCAACGTGGGGCTCAAACTTTCAACCCTGAGATCAAAAGTCCTGCTTGTGCTGTACCGACTGAGCCAGACACGTGCCCCTACCTCTGTATTTCTGTTATAATCACCCTATACTGCAATTTCTTAGTTTGTTCACTTTTAGTTATTATAATAACTAGTAATTTAGCTCTTTTATTTCCTTCCTACCATCTTCACACTTCCCTACCCCCATCCTCCCAATATAGTTATATCAGAAATAGAGAAAAATTATTTAGGTTCTTGCATTATTATGACTATGTAAATACTCTTCTTTGCTGAGCCAGGTAATATGCTGTGGTTAAATATCCATTCCTGTAGAAGTCTTTGTTTCTCTCTGAAGATAATAATTGCCTTTTTAAAAATTTGCTTAATTTTCTCTCTGTATTGCTCTTTCAGCTCCAAACTTCCCACAGAATTATAAAATGGCTTTCGCTGTAGGCAAACATGTTAACTAAACTAGCCAAATTTGCTTGGAGACATCCCTCCCCAAGCGCCCTGCAGAAGAGGGAGAGTCAGTCACTGGGCTGTGTAGGGGTGGTGAGATCTGGAATCTTTTGTTTTCAGCCTCATCTGCTTCCTGCATTAAGAGACAGCTTGTGACTCTCATGTCTGGGTTTTGCAGGGTTTGGCAACCTAATCCGCTCGCTTCTTGCCATCCTCCACCCTCACCCTACTGTAGAGACTTCATCTCCCCTTTCTCTAGTCTGCTAAGTCAGTTGTCCTGTCTGTTGGGCTGACATCCCTCCCCTGCTATTATCTCCTCTCCCTTTGCTTGCGGATTTTTTAGGTTTTCTTTAAAATAAAGTTTTTTTACTGTCGGTTTAGTGAGTTTTGGGTAATGGCAATGAGGGTAAACAGATGTTTTACATTTTCATACTTCAATGGTAGTAACCTTTTGTATTCTAATATAAATATAAATGGTGCTGACTTCCAGGTGATCAAGCATCTGTATTCTTAGGATGTCCCAAGACAACTGTGGCACTGTCTGCTAATTGTTCCCCACTAATTTCTAGCCAATGGAATATAAAGAATTGATTCTGCTACCTGGAACATAGTCATGGATAACGTGGGTGAGGGATGTTCCCGAGAGATGGCAGAGCAACAAGGTAGGAAATCCCAATCCTTGACACTGTGGGGCTGTCACATCCTTATGTTTGGGAAATGGTGTGTGAGAGAAATTAACTTTCATATCAATTTTGTGCAGATTTCTCTTACTGCTTTTTATTTGTTTGGTTGGTTTACTGCCATTAAACCAGTCTCTTACATAATAAACAACAGTATTTTTGTTAAGAAAGTCAAGGATATGAGAACAGCCATAAAGAGGAAGGGTGAAAAAGAAAGGAAAAAAGGAAAGAGAACTCATGAAGAATAACTTTTTCCTTTGAGTGATTTTATATTTCATTAAAACAAAACATCATGCCTTTAAGATTGAGAGTGGAAAAAATTTCATTCTGCTTTTAGAACCCTTTCAGAAAAGATCTTCTGTGTATCATATAACTTTGATTTTTTAAAATACGAAAATGTTAAAGAGAAATAGCACTATGTTCTTCTGGGTAGCTAATTAATCTTAGGTTTATTTGTTATTACTAATGAAAAATGGGATGATTTCTTAACATCCTTACATTTTAGTCAGACATGATATCATGCAAACTGATTGCATTTTAAAATACAGCTTTTCTGGGGCACCTGGGTGGCTCAGTCGTTAAGCGTCTGCCTTCGGCTCAGGTCATGATCCCAGGGTCCTGGGAGCGAGGCCCGCATCGGGCTCTCTGCTCAGCGGGAAGCCTGCTTCTCCCTCTCCCGCTCCCCCTGCTTGTGTTCCCTCTCTTGCTGTGTCTGTCAAATAAATAAATAAAATCTTAAAAAAAATAAATAAATAAAATACAGCTTTTCTCTGGTGACTCAACATCTTTCTCATTTATTACTCCAGGATGTCTATGTTCTTGGGTTGGAAGATGATGTTAGACTAATATATTTTAAGCATTAATTTTTATTTCTTTATTATTTTTTATGGACATATAATTTACATAAAATGCACAGACCTTATATGTTTTGTTCAATGAGTTCTGGCAAAAGAAGACATAGAACACTTTCAGCCCCTGAGAACTTTTCTTTGTGCTTCTTTCCAGGCAACACCCTTCAAACATCCAGAGTTAAGTATTGTTCTGATTTCTGTCATCACAGGCCAGTTTTGCCTGTTTTGGACTTCATATAAACAGAATCATATAGCGTGTATTCTTTTGTAGCTACGTTCTTTTGCCCATCATTATTGAGTAAGATTTCCTGAGATTCATCTATGTTTCTGTGTGTATTAGTGGTTTATTCTTTTTTAAAAATTACTGAGTCAGTCAAGCCTCCAACTCTTGACTTCAGCTCAGGTCATGATCTCAGGGTCCTGAGATTGAGCCCCACGTTGGGCTCCACGCTCAGCACAGAATCTGCTTGTCCCTCTCCCTCCTCCACTGCCCCTCCCCCTACTTGCACTCTCTCTCTGTTTCTCTCTTTCAAATAAATAAAATCTTAAAAAATATATAATTACTGGGCACCTGGGTGGCTCAGTTGGTTAAGCGACTGCCTTCGGCTCAGGTCATGATCCTGGAGTCCCGGGATCAAGTCCCGCATCGGGCTCCCTGCTCGGCAGGGAGTCTGCTTCTCCCTCTCCCGCTCCCCCCTCTTGTGCTCTCTCTCTCTCTCAAATAAATAAAATCTTATAAAAAAAAAAATTAAAAAAAAATTAAAAATATATATAATTACTGAGTAGTATTTCATTGTATGAAAACATTACAGTTTTTAAATCTATTTTCCTGTGGATAGATGTGGTCGACAGCTTCTGTCATGCATTCCCAGTGATCCTCATCTCTTGCTAACCATACCCTTGAGGAATCCCCTTCCATTGAGCATGGGTTGGACTTCATGACATTCTTTTAATGAACAAAATATAGCAAATATGATGGAATGTTGCTTCCAAGATTTGGATGTGGAAGACTTGACTTCCATCCCTCTCTCTTTCTCTCATGTTCTTGCTTGCTTGCCCTAACGAAGCAAGCTGCCATGTTGTGAGCTACCCTATGGAGAGGTCTACATGGCAAGGAACTGAGGGAGACCTCCAGCCAACAGTCAATGAGGAACTCAGGCCATCATTCCAATAGCCTGTGAGGAACTGAGTCTTGCCAGCAACCATGGGAGTAAACTTAGAAATAGATCCTTCCCCAAGCTGAGCCTTGAGATGACAGCAGCCCCAGTAAACAGCTTCACTGAAGCCTCATGAGAGAAGGGACTGCTTTTTTTTGCTGAGATTCTTGACTCACAGAAACTATGAAATAATAAATATTGTTTTAATCCATTAAGGTTTTGGATAATTTGTTTTATGTAGCAACGGGTAACTGTTGCAATAGACATTTGGGTTGCTTCTAATTTTTTGACTCTTGTAAATAAGACTGCTATGAACATTCTTGTGTCTTTTTTGAACTTGTTTTATTCAAAATGTATTTCCTGAAAATAGCATGTAGTTGGGTCTTTCCTCCCTCCCACCCCCAACCTGACAATCTTTACCTATTTTTTTTCAATCTTTACCTTTTAATTCGAATGTTCAGTCTACTTGAACTTAATGTAATTATTCATATGGTTGGATTTAAGTTTACCATTTCATCATCTGTTTTCTATTTATTCCATTTGTTCTTTTATGTTTCTTTTTTCTTGCCTTCTTTTGGGCAATATCGATCACTATTTAATATTTCCTTCAATTTCATCTATTAACATTTTTAACTATCTTTTTAGTGTTATTTTTTAGCAGTTGCTCTAAAGATTATAATATCCATCTTTAATTTGTCACTAACTTCAAATAATATTATGCTATTTGACAAACGATGTGAGACTCTACAACTGTGTACTTCTATTTACTACCCCTGTCTTTTGTGCAGTTGTTGTCATATGTTACTTCTACAATATACTGCTACACTTTTTTGTGTTAAATATATTTAAATACATAAAGTATACTTAAAGCAAGAAGAATAGTAGTGTATCATGGGATATAGATCTATATAGCAAGCATGATAACAATATATATAATTTAAAATGACATCTCAGATTTACCTAAATATTTACAGGTTTTGGTGCTCTGCATTCTATCCTAGAGATCCAGGATTTCATGTGATAACATTTTCCTCAGTTTCACCTTGAAAAATTTCTCTTAGCATTTCTTGTAGTGCAGATCTGTTGCAGAGAAATTCTCTTCATCTTTGTCTGCCTGAAGATGTCTTCATTTTGACTTCATTTTTGAAGGTTGTTTTTGTATATTTAGAATTCTGAGTTGAGAGTCTTCCTTCTCCTAGCATTTTAAAGGTGTCATTCCCTTGTCTTCCAGCCTTTATTGGTTTGGGGTTTTTTTTAGATTTTATTTAAGTAATTAATTAATAATTATTTTATTTGAGTGAGACAGAAGAGAGTGCAAGCAGGGGGAGGGGCAAAGGGCTCTATTTTATGTCCCTGAGATCATGACCTGAGCTGAAGCCAAGAGTCAGATGTTTAACAGACTGAGCCGCCCAGGCGTCCCTGGCCTTTATTGTTTTTTGTTTTTGGTAAGAAATCAGTCATAATTCACATTTTTTTCCCCTGTATATATGTCTTTTTTATAGTTTGTTTTTAAGATTTTCTTGTTTTTGGTTCTTAGCAATTGGACTGTGATCTTAGGTGTGTTTTCTTTGTGCTTATCCTGTTAAATTTTACTGAGCTTCTTGGATCTGTGGGTTTTTTTTTTTTTTTTTTTTTTAAGATTTTATTTATTTAAGAGAGAGCAAGCAAGAGAGAGAGAGAGCACAAGCAGGATGAAGGGAGGCACCTGGGCGCCTGAGCCATCCAGGCGCCCAGGCTCTGTAAGGTTTTTTTTATTTGTTTGTTTTTGTTTGTCTTTTTGTTTTGTTTTAAAGATTTTATTTATTTATTTGACAGAGAGAGAGATAGCAAGAGACAGAACACAAGCAGGGGAAGTGGGAGAGGGAGAAGCAGGCTTCCCGCCGAGCAGTGAGCCCGATGCGGGGCTCGATCCCAGGACCCTGGGATCATGACCTGAGCTGAAGGCAGACGCTTAACGACTGAGCCACCCAGGCGCCCCGCTCTGTAAGGTTTTTAAAAAAATTTAATTTTAGGGGCCCCTGGGTGGCTCAGTTGATTAAGCGTCTTTGGCTCAGATCATGATCCCTGGGATCCTGGGATCGAGCCCCACATCAGGCTCCCTACTCGGCGGGGAGCCTGCTTCTCTCTCTGCCTGCCACTCTCTCTGCTTGTGCTCTCTCTCTCTGTCAAATAAATAAGTAAAATTTTTTAAAAATTTTAATTTTACAGGGGCACCTGAGTGGTTCAGTCAGTTAAGCGTTTGACTCTTGATTTCAGCTCAGATCTTGGTCTCAGGGTCGTGAGTTCAAGCCCTGTGTTGGGCTCTATACTGGGCATGGAGCCTACTTAAAAAAATTTGTTTAGAAAATCTTTTTTTTAAAGGATTTTAAATAAATTTGAGCTTTATTCATGACAACAGTATCTCCAGTCTCCTAAGGGCAAGTAGCCTAGATGTGTGTAAGGTGTATTATTGGTTCCATATGTAGACAGGACTTGGTGCCTAAAGAAAAACAAGGTATGTATGGAGTAACTTCTGCATTCACAGGTTGGAAACCATAGTTCTGAATAAGGCTGGCACCTGGGTTTCTTCTTTGCTCCAGGTTTGATGGAGGTGCTGTTCTTGTACTTTAATACAATATTTGAGCCAAGAATGCTGGCAGAAAGCACAAAGGAAGAAATGCCAAGGAATGCAAAGCCTGCAGAAAGCAATCTTTCCAACCAAGTTAGAGTTTTGTCTCCATGGCCAATCATTGTCAATGTAATTAGAATCCTGATTTATTATAAATGGATATAACTCCAGGAATAGCCAGACGGAAGAGCTGCAGAGAGCAAATATATAGAAAGGTGTGTGGAGCTTCCATTCCTTCTCTAGGTGAGGCGCTCTCCCTGCACCTCCATGTGTTCACCAAATTGGAAGTTCCTTTGAAAATTCTTGACCACTAACTCCTCACATACTTTTGTCTCATTCTTTCTCTCCCTTCCTTATAGGGATCCAGTGACTTATATGTTAGACTCTTTGTTGTTGTCCTACAGCTCTTGGATCCACTGTTCCACTTTTTTAAGTCTTTTTTTCTTTATGTGTTTCCACCTTTTGTCAAGTTGATCCTTGCCTCTGTTAGGTCCAGACTGCTGTTGAACCCATCAGACTGATATTTCATATTTTTTAAATTTCAAGCATTTCCAGTGAGTTCTTTTTTTTTTATAGATTTCATCTCTCTGAAGAAATTTTCCATCTATTCATGCACATTCTCTATTTTTTCCACTGAATATTGAATATATTTAAAATAATTACTTTAAAGTTCTGACCTTTGGTGTGTAATTTCATCTTTGGGCTTCCTCTGTTTGACTATCTTGACCTTGGTGGCGTTTTCTTGCTTCTTTATGTGTTTTGTAATTTTTTTATCATACACCAAACATTTTGTGCAAAACAACAGTAAAGACTAAAATAAACAATATTGCTTTCTCTGTCATGCTGCTTGTCTGGTTGGTGGAGTCAATCTAATCTATGGATTTCACTTCTCCCTTCTGCTCTGCTAGTAATGAAAGCAGCTGAGGGTCTCATCTTCTAGGATGGGCTTATTACTTTCTGGAATTTAACTTAGGGTTTTTTTTGAGGGGGTGTCCTTGGTTCTCAGATTTTTTTAATTGGGATATATTTGACATACAGAATTATATTGGTTTCAGCTGTTCTAATACGTTTTTTAAAGCTATGACTTTGTGGCTAATATCTTATTTTCATCAGTAGATTTGGAGTTAGTTTCTCTTACGACTTTCTAAATTTTAGGGGTGCCTGGGTGGCTCAGTCCATTAAGCACCTGCCTTTAGCTCAGGTCCTGGGATTGAGCCTTACATGGGGTTCCCTGCTCAGTGGGGAGTCCGCTTCTTCCTCTCCTTCTGCTTCTCCCCACTACGTGTGCTCTCTCTCTCAAATAAATACATAAAATCTTTCAAAAAAATTAGAAAAAGACTTTCTAAATTTTAATTTGAAATGGAATTCCTCTTTTTTTCTTAATATATTTAATTGTGCATGTGATAGGCAAATGTGGACTTATGTAGCTCAAAAGTCAGTTTTTCTCTCCATTTAGAAGGGTCAGGAAAAATTGTGAAGGATGTTAAACTGGGCAAAAGCTTCCTGGTGGCATTGTCAATGGAATATAAGGTATTGTCTAGTACACCCTCTGAGTTAATCTGACTATAAAGTTATCTTTGCTTTTTATTGTCTTTGAGCTATTTCACAACTTTGTAAATTAAATAAAATTGATAATAATGCACATTATTCTTGTCAATAGAGATGCAAATTAGTTTTGTCCAATGGAGATGCAATTGGTTATTGTCCTGTGGATATTGGTCATTTTTTTGTGTGTGAATTACTTTATTTCCACGTTCCTAATTGCCTATATCTGTGTCTGCTCTTTGGATTAGCCTTTGAACTCTTCTTTAAAATTTTTTTTTTTTTTAGATTTTATTTATTTTTTTGAGAGAGAGACAGAGATAGTGAGAGAGAGGACAAGTGGGGAGGAGAGGGAGAAGCAGGCTCCCCGCAGAGCAAGGAGCCCAATGCGGCACTCGATCCCAGGACCCCGGGATCATGACCCGAGCCGAAGGCAGACGCTTAACCAACTGAGCCACCCAGGCGCCCTAGCCTTTGAACTCTTGTTAGCTTTTTCCCCCCTCTTTAAAAATTTCACTGGATTCCTGATTAATTAATGAGTTAAATAAAAATCTTTGATATCTGTTCATCTTATATTTATTTGAGAGTTGTGACTATACCCATTATAAAAATTCTCTTTTAACATGGGTCACCTTTCTCTAGGATGTTGTTAGTCTGAAATCTTTTGCTCTGTCTGCTTCTTCAAGTTGCACATGGACCACTTACTTTGCTGCAATTTCTGGGCTTCTTGGGTGCAGGCTTTCAATAGTATGTTATTCCTTCCACTTGAGAATCAGGTAAATATGCATTAAGCCTCACTTCCACACACCACTCTTTTCCTTTATTCTCTATAACACTACTATTTAAGGTTATAAAAGGTTTTTAGACTTTACTGAAGGATATGGTAGGTAGCTGACAATTATCATTTGTGACTAATCAGGATTTTTTGAATACCTTCTTCATATTTTGATAACAGTAGAAATCTTTCCATTTTAGTGGAGAATTAAAAAACAATTCCCAGCTTCCTTGCTGCTGGGTGCAGATATGTGATGTAAATTATGCCCGTCAGATGCATCCCATGAGACAGGCACACAAATGAGCTACTTGGTAAAAGAGGCAGGACACAGAGCATCCATTTTACTGCCATAAAGCTAAGCAGAAGCAGTGTTGTTCTGGGGCTGGCTGCTGTGACCAACTTCTCCATCATGACAGATGTTGCAACGGTCTATTTTAATAGGGCTGAAGGGGTGCACGAAATCAGTATAATAATGGCCTTCAGTGAATCACGCCCCTGTGCTTCTGTCCCGTGTGATGTAATCTTGCACTCACTTCATCAAGTAATGAGTTATTTCTCCACCCTCTGGAACCAGGGTTGGCCTTGACCATCATACTGTGAAGGCACCTAGTTTAACCTATTGAAAAATGCAGGACTTCATGGAGGAGAAATAGTGCTTTCTAGCCAACACTAGACTCAGCACTGTGGACTCAGAAATGTAGTGAGGGTGAGTCTTAACTATGGAGAACAAACTGATCAGGAAAGGCCTCTCTGGGGAGGTAATATTTAAGTTTTGATCTGAATCATGTGAAGGAAACAGCCTTATAAAGATCAGTGGCCAAGTGTGCCAGACAGATGAGAAGAGTGGAATAAAAATTATGGGGCAAGGATAAACTTGGTCTGTTCTTCAGGAACAAAAAGGAGACCAAGAAGATGGAGCTAATGAGAAGGAAAAGCAGGCCATGGCCAGTATTGTGTAGTTCTGTAAGCCATTTCAGGAGTATGGCGTTTAGTCTGTGTGCAGTGGGAAGCTATTGGTGTTTTTTTTTTTTTAATTTTATTTTATTATGTTATGTTAATCACCATACATTACATCATTAGTTTTGATGTAGTGTTCCATGATTCATTGTTTGCGTATAACGCTCGGTGCTCCATTTAATACGTGCTCTCTTTAATACCCATCACCAGGCTAATCCATCCCCCCACCGCCCTCCCCTCTAGAACCCTCAGTTTGTTTCTTAGAGTCCATAGTCTCTCATGGTTCATCTCCCCCTATTTGTTTTTAAGCAGGAGATATCACGATCTCATCTAGGTTTTTAAAAGATCCCTTTGGAGTTTATTCAGAGAATAACTTGTGGTAGGTTAAGAGGGGCAACAGGGAGTCATGTAAGGAGGCTACCACAGTTGTCCAGGGAGAGGAGATGGGATGGTGGCATGGACAATGGTGGTAACAATGGAGAAGAAGAAGCAGTGTACTGATTTGGGACTTTTTGGAGGTTTGCTCTTGAATTTGATAAGCAGAAGGAAGAGATATGAGCTTTCAAGGATAATTGAATGAGTCCAAGTCCTTTATTCACCTTTGTTATCAGCTAAGCCTTTGTCAAAGAAAAGGGTGTAGAAACAGACTCAAAGGTCTTGTTTATAGCTATTGAGTAGAATGTGAAGGTGGAGAATGCTGTGTCCTTGGATGGAGGTTGTCCATGGAAACATTGAGTATTTCCTTGAGGAAGGGAGTGCCCTGTTTACTAATACTTAATATGTCCAGGGCAGATACTAAAACAGACCAGCAGAAGGTACACAGAATCTACCTGTGCCAGCAACACCAGAAGTTGAAGATACCAACACAAAAAGAACTTCTGGGCTTTATTTTAGATGCATCAGTGACTGAGATGTAGAGAGACAATGGGACATGACTAATGAAAGTTATTTTTGAGAGGTGCCTGGGTGACTCAGTCAGTTAAACAGCTGCCTTCGGCTCAGGTCATGATCCCAGGGTCCTGGGATCGAGCCCCACGTTGGGCTCCCTGCTCCGCAGAGAGTATACTTCTTCCTCTCCCTCTCCCTGCTGTTCTGCCTACTTGTGCTCTCTCTCTCTCTGTCAAATAAATAAAATCTTAAAAAAAAAAAAAAAAAGAAAGTATTTTTGAAAACACCTTCTAAGAGAAGCATCACATTGTCTACCAGAGCACTTTTCTAGCCAAATAGGAAAAGCATGAGTGCCTTATGGGCAAGGATCATGTCTTAAGTCATCTTTGAATTCCTACTCAAGGTTTAGCACTATACTTGACATACAGTAAACCCTAAGGTTCAACATGTATTGAATGAATAGCTCAAGCAGAGAGAAAAATAGCCATAGTCTTGGATGATACCCAGCCCTTTGTGCTCTGTATCTTCAACATCAAATTTGCATTTTATGGTTTGGCTTTGGTCTTATTAATAAATCTCTCTTTCCTTGGAAACATGGGGTCATGGTCAATTTCTTTACTCCATTTGCTTGATTAAGCCCAATTCTCCAAAGTATACTTCAAAATTAATTCATGTTTTTAGTTCTGTTGCAAATTTTGTATCATTTGATAACTCATCTCCACCTCAATTCTGTTTGCATATGTAAATAAATATACTTTATAAATACTTTCTTCATTTATTGAAGAAATCATAAACCTTAGTTGAATAAAAATTAGAAAATACAAGTAAATAAAGGTAGAAAATAAAGAGATGACTTTACTTGCAAAGGAACTTGATATATTTATATATATAACAAGCTTTTTTCTTGTACACACACACACACACACACATTTGGGAGGGGACCAAAATGGGATCACTCCAGACTTAATATTCTGCAGTTGTATTTAAATACTATTTTAAAATTTAATTAATAAATGAGAAGAATTTTAACTTTTATTTTATTTTAATTTTTTAAAGATTTTATTTATTTATTTGACAGAGAGAGACACAGCGAGAGAGGGAACACAAGCAGGGGGAGTGGGAGAGGGAGAAGCAGGCTTCCCGCTGAGCAGGGAGCCCGATGCAGGGCTCGATCCCAGGACACTGGGATCATGACCTGAGCCGAAGGCAGACACTTAACAACTGAGCCACCCAGGCGCCCCTAACTTTTATTTTAAATGTTAGTCTGCTTATTTCCTTTTTTTTCTTTTCCCTGAGAGTAGCTTATCTATTTATTTATTTATTATTTTTTTGTAAAACTATTCTATGGACCCAACTGGAAAACATGAATGAAAAATCAACTAAATAAGATGTCAGCCCATAGTTGTATGGAGCAACTTTGTAGAGAGGACTCAATCATCTGGCCAGCAGTTGAACTAGATGACCTCAGAATTCTCCAGCTCTGAGATTCTGTGGCTGATGGCAGGTGGCAGGAATTTGTAGGTGGAAGGGACTGATGGGACTAATTTAAAGGAATTGTGGGAAATTAGATTGGAAAGTGAGGCTCGGCCCGGTTGCATCTATATCTCGGATCCAAGACTGGGTGTGTAGTCGTATGTTGGGAGAAACTTGTGGGAACATATCTGCATAAAAGAAGAGTGCCAGGCCAGGAATCTTCTTCCTTTTCTTCTTCCTTCTTCCTCTTCCTCTTTTCTTTACTTTTACACAAAATGATCAAGATCTCTCACCTTCCTGAGTCTCCTCTTTCTTGAATTCCCATATGAAATGACTGGAACTCACTTCCCAAAAAATGAGGGGAAGTTCAATGTGAGATACACAAATCTGTCTTCTCTTTTCCCATCAATCTGAAAACAGCAACTCTTCGTAAAAACAGTCACTGATTTTACCTACATCATTCTACAATGTTATACAAAGACTCACATGCAAATAAGACTAAAATGTTTAATTGTGGTAAAATACACATAAGTAGAATTTACCATTAACCATTTTTTAAGTGTATAGTTTACACTTTACAGTTTAGTGGTATTAAGTACATTCTCATTGTTGTGCAACCATCATCACCATCCAGCGTGAGAACTCATGTCATCTTCTCAAGCTGAAACTCTACCCATCAAACAATAACTCTCCATTTTCCCCACCTCCCACCCCTGGCAAACATGATTCTACTTTCTGTCTCTAAGAATTAGATGACACTATGTACCTCACATAAGTGGAATCTTACAATATTTGTTCATTTCTGATGAGCTTCTTTCTTTCTTTCTTTCTTTCTTTCTTTCTTTCTTTCTTTCTTTCTTTCTTTTTCTTTCTTTCTTTTTCTTTCTTTTTTAAGACTTTAAGTAATCTCTACACCCAATGTGGGCTTGAACTCATAACCCCGGGTCTCATGCTCTACTGACTGAGCCAAGCAAGCGCTCCTTGACCAGCTTATTTCACTTAGCATAATGTTCTCAAGGCTTATCCATGTTATAGCCTATGTCAGTACTTACTTCCTTTTTAGAGTTAAATAATATTCCATTGTGTGTGTGTGTATATATATATATATATACACACACACATACATGTATATATATTGTTTTTGCTTATTCATTCATCTCACTAAAAGTTTTTTTTTTTTTAAAGATTTTATTTATTTATTTGAGAGAGAGAGAATGAGAGACAGAGAGCATGAGAGGGAGGAGGTCAGAGGGAGAAGCAGACTCCCCGCCGAGCAGGGAGCCCGATGTGGGACTCGATCCTGGGACTCCAGGATCATGACCTGAGCCGAAGGCAGTCGCTTAACCAACTGAGCCACCCAGGCGCCCCTCACTAAAAGTTTTTGAATGATAATCCTGTAATCTGCTTTTGGATGGAATCCTATAGATTACAGGAAAAGTTACCACCGTTCCACTTGAAAGTTTCCCAACACTTCCAGATTTTATTTGATAGCCTAGAATTCCTTGGGGTGTTTTTTGTTTTTTTTTTTTATTCTCAGATATAGCTGCTGTTGTTGTCCCAGGAAGTAAGGCATCTTAGGGCCAGAGCTGTGGTGTAAATAGGAAAAGAGTGAGGTCAGGCCCATAAACTGGTTCATATTACTTTGTTCCATGAATATTCTCAGGTCACTCCTCTGTGGAAGGTACCACCTTAGTCACTCACTCTGGTGGTCACTCTTCCCACAATGGCCGTATGCCCACTTGGTGGAGAGAGTGGACATACGCTAAAACAGTAGGCTTAACACTACTGAGGCTCTGTGCCGCATAGCCAAGTAGATGTTGAAGAGAAGTTGTGCATTTCACTCATACACAGGTATTGCCATGAATCAAGAAACAGCAGAAGATGGTCAAGTAACTTTTTGGTCTGCGCCCCCCCCCCCCCGCCCCCGCCCCGCCCCCGCCCCCGCCCCCGCCCCTGCTTCTGATAGCTTGGGTTTTGCGAGCATGTCGTCAATTAGCTTCAGAAGAGGACCCGGAAGATTGCTTCTTCTGATGTTCTTTCCCTTTACCTCATGAATTCCCCTGAATCTCGTGCTACCATCGTGGTATTTTGGGTAGGGTTCTCTCCATATTTTGGGCAGGGCACTGCACCACACAGAATGATGCAGTGAGAATTAATTTTCTCCTTTCAGACACTTCCACATGTTATCACAGTTGTCAAAGCAGATGGAAAACAGGGCTGCTGCTGAGTCACAGCACCCTCTGTTGCACACCCTCTCCTACATGAGTCCAGGGAACTGATGTAATTTCTCCAAAGATTTTTTGGAAAACAGTGACTTTTTGGTGTTTCCCAGTAATATTACTTTGGTTTGTGGCCATAAAAGCATAAAAGTTGGCTCTAATTTTAATTAGCATTTATGGAACTATTTTTCCCTTATTATTTTCTTCTAGGTTTCTCCTCGCTATCCATATCTAACGTCTCTGTAGTGGTAATGGGCTCCAAGAAGTTTCAGACAATAGAAACCAATCCCAAGATTAATAGTATATAAAAGATTGTGTACTTTTCCCCAAGAAATGAAACAAATCAGTATGAAATATGAGAAAGTATAATTTTTCTAGACTTTCACGTCTCTACCATAGCAGGGAGCTTCCCTTGTGAATAGTTCTTTTTTTTTCTTCCAGAGAGAGGTTTATTAGAAGGAAGCTAGTTCAACTACCTTAGGAAATTGATGGAAGTCCATCTCTTTGAGTCATGGTGCGTAACTCAGTGGGAGTCGATTCCACACAGGGTTTCAGTGACGATGATCTCACTATTTTATGCTTCATGTCTACACTTTAATTTATGTACCAAGCTTGCTTTCCCTGTTGAACAAAGTCCTGCCTAAGACACAGTTGATCTTGCATTTTCGTATGTCCCCTTTCCCTTCCAGTTAGAGATGAATCACACTCTTCACACTTTGGCGTGTAGTACTTGTTAATTAGTTTAACCAGTCAAAGATGCTGTGACTTGAGATTGTTATGGCAGTTGTTACTTGACATCTACAAGTATAGCCAGTAATAAGTGCACATTAGCTGAAACCCTCAGGCAGTAGTAGTATAACATTTCTGGAGGAGACTGGTCCACAACAGCAAGTATGTGGGTCCTGCTGTTCTTCTGCCTTCCAGGTAGGGGTAAGGAAATAAACCCTTAGATACCATAAGACAAGGGTGGAAAAAGGATGAGCTCTCCTGAAGTCTCTCCCCTACTGGAATACCAAGATACCATCTAACTTAAGTCTTTAGTAGTTGGTTGTGGGGTTTGGTGTGGTCTAAGCCATTTGTCCTGTGCCAAGATGCTTATTAAAAATGTTTGGCTCCTCCATGAAGCCCTATTGTACTCAAGTTTATCTGGAGATTTGGGTAGGAATGGGGTTGATGGTCTTCATAATTTATAAAGTTGAGAGTACTGATAAAAGAAGTAAAGCTTTGAAAACTTTGAAAGCCTGCTCATGGTCATCATGAACAACTTTACCTGGAGCACCGATCAGATGAAATGTCAGTCTGGCTGTACATTTAAGCAAGCTCTGTTAAATGGGAACATGAAACATTACTGTACACTTATGTGTACAAGTGCTGTTTCCTTCATGAAATGAATAAGTGTAACTGTAAGATGCATACACACACACACACACACACAGTTATTTCCTTAGGTTGGTGTTCTAATTTCATTTAAAATTTCATTTAAACCATGCTCCTTAAACTTGGTTCCCTGGACTCCCAGGAATCTATGAATGGCTTGGGGGTGAGGTCAGATACCTGAATTTGAATGCACAATTTATTGTGGCTATAGATGTTTCTGGGAAAAGAGTCCCTAGCTCTTATCAGAGTCTCAAAGATGTCTGTCACTCCCTCACTCTCTGGTTTGAAATGTCTGAGTTAGGAGGTATATAACTCAGTTCTCTTGTTCTCGATTATTCTCAATTATTCAGTCAACCAATTTTCATTAATAAATATAGGATAAGTGACTGTTTAAGAGAGACACTGTATTTGGCATTTAGGGAGAGACAAAGATAGAGTACAATTCTTGATTTCCAACTTCTTGGGAAAAATTGCATAGTAGTCCAATTAATGATGCAAGGCTGTAAATGGGCCTAGTAAGTGGAATGGGCAAAACATGCTAAAATAATTTAGTGGGGAGGTATCACTGTCCCTTGGTTTGTTGGACAGGAGCTTAAGTTGAGCCTGGAGATGAATAAACAAAGCCTGACTCTGGTGTTCAGCCAGTATACTCTGGGTGTTCAGATGTTAAATAATGAAATATTTTTTGTGCCAATTGATTGCCATCTTCCTCCATGCCCACCCCAGTGTCTCCAGTGCCCTGGCCATACCATACCTGTCCCTCTATCAGGAATTCCCACCACTTCCCCTCTCTCCTCCCATCTTCCTAGGATTTAACAACTGTAGGACTAATGCCTGGCTCAGAAAGAATTCTCTAGGACACTGCTCCAGCTCTTTGGCTAGAGCCTTTCTGATGGCTCAATGTCCATACTGCAGTTATTAATATTAGTTGTTAATATTTTGGGTATCGCCACTGCATTTAAATTATAATGTGTTTTTGTTGGAAGATCACTTGTATGATTGTGCGACTGAAATGATAAGAAGGAGAGGGAAAACATCTCAGGAAGGGGAAATGGTGAGAGGGAGAAGAAGCCCAATTTGTTGATAAGACCGTTCTGGAGTTGGATAGCTGAGTAATTAGTTGGATACAGAGAAGGGGAGTAATAAATCCTAAAGTTAAAAAGAAAAGCTATAGGGGCGCCTGGGTGGCTCAGATGGTTAAGCGTCTGCCTTCGGCTCAGGTCATGATCCCAGGGTTCTGGGATCGAGTCCTGCATCGGGCTCCCTGCTAGGCGGGGAGCCTGCTTCTCCCTCTGCCTCTGTCTCTCTCTCTCTCTGACTTTCATGAATAAATAAATAAAACATTTAAAAAAAAAAAAAGAAAAGAAAAGCTATAGCCAGCTTGTTGCGCCAACAGTTTGGGGTGGGGAGCATGGAAGGGAGAGTGGGTCCTTGCACTCTGGAGCTTGGGCTCTATAAGTTGGATGGCATCTGCAAGTGCTTAGGTGTGGAATGACATGATGAAAGTAACACTTTTAGGAGAATAATCTGGCAGGGGTGTTCAGGATGAAAGGACAAAGGGAATCATTAGCAGGGTAAATTCCGAATGTAAATTAGCCATCATGAAAAGCCTTGTGGAAATGAAACAATCCACTGTGAATTTTAATGCAAGAATGTGTGGTGGAAAAGAGACGCCGGCTATGGCACATGAATAAAGAACATTTGAAATGGAGTCTTAAGAAACCTGGGCCATCTTGTCACATTGTCCCTTAGTGGAGGGCAGATCAGGGTGGTAGCCACAGAAGGGAGCCCTGTGAAGAGCAGGGAAAATTGCATTGTTGCTTGGGGTACCTTCAGGGTAGAAGGATGGAGACTATATCACAAAAATGCCACTCAGCAATTATGTCTTTCCTATGTAAAGTTCATAAGATAATATGACAAAAATAGTTGAGAGAGAGAATGAATGGATCTTAGGCTTATAATTTGATTGTTGACTTGTTCTTACTTGTTCTATCCAATTCTAGACGGGCAACGAAGCAAGTCTTGGCAGGCCAGAATCCCTCCCTAGCACACGTTGCGCAATCCTAGGGAACACCAGCAGGCCTTGTATGGTATACATCCCATGTGGTTATATGCAATTGCCTTTGTGACCCCATGAGATCTTAAATTTTTTTAACTTGTCTAGTTATTTTCTCCTATCCCACAATCACCCCTGAAAATCAGTCCTTCTAATTGGAGCTTAAGACCAGAAGACAATATTAATAATATTATTTTACTTTGCATTTACTGTTCAAAAAGTGTTTTTATGTATATTAGTTCATTTAATCCTCACAAAACACCCTATAATTGTTAGGTAAACATTATTATCTTCATTTTGCATTTGAGGAAACTGAGAAACTGAGTTTCAGAAAATTAAAAGGGAATATGGTTAGAACTCACATTTTTTGAGCAACTATTATATGCCAGACCCATTACATATGCCCAGGTTCACAGAGCTAGTAAGGGTTCAGCCTGGTTCTCCTGGTGGTTTAAGGTGGTGACAAGCAATCTACCAGCCATTGTTCATCCACCTGAGAAAACTTTGCTTTGAGTATTGGCACCAAAACTAGAGTTCTTATTCTTCAAATGGTTGAAAAACCCAAAAGGTTTTAATGTTTCCATTCCAATTCATAAGCAATAAGGGATCAACCAAGCAATAAGATCCAAAGGACACTTTTTTGTTTTATTTTTATTGGGGATGAAGCCTGTTTTTATTTGTAATTTTTCTGGAGGAGTTTAAGGGTGGAAGGGATGAATTACCTCTGGTTTTCTGTTCCAACATCATCAAAATGCCCCAGTAGATATTATGTTATTAAAATGAATGCTGTGTGTGAGAGCATTCTATCTTGTTACATTATATACTAGGACAAAGGATTCAGAATAAATTGAAATGAATAATTAATGAAGGGAAAAGAATGTTTCTTTCAAGTTTCCCAGATACGCTAGTCTTGTTCTTACCCCCACCCTGCTGACTTCTCCTTACTTCCTCTTTCCATTTTTTGCATCATCTTTACCTGTTCACTCATGGTTTATTCTTTCCTTTCCATTTTAGAATAGCTATGATGGCAGCCTAGCTGCCGATAAGGAGCCTTTGTTCTCTCAAAGAGATGGCATGGAAGACAGGAACAGCTGTTGCTCTTTCTACCATGAGCTGGTAATGCCTTGCCTTCAATCCATGGACCCACTCACCGGGCTGGCAAACAGGAAAAGGGCCCTATGATCACTGACTAAGCCAGGACAAGGAGAGCCCCACAGTATACAGTACCCTTCCACTGGAATGACCATTTCTGGTCACTCTCCGCTCTTTTACTGAACTGGTTAGTCTGCAGCCTCGCTACTCAGAGTATAGTCCAAGAACCAGCACCATCAGCATCACCTAGGCAATGTCTGAAATACAGACTTTACCCCAAACTTGTGGAATCAGAATCTGCATGTTAACAAGACCCTCGGATCTAAATGGATGTTAAAGTTTGAGAAGTACTAGTCCACAGGATGTCCTTTTGCCCACAAACACGTTTTTTCTTTCTTACAACTTTGGCACATGCTGCAAGGAAAATCAACAAATATCATACACTGTACTGAGATACATCTTAGTGAAAATAATATTCTTACATCTAACTAAGTTCACTAATACCAAGAAAACAAACTTAACTTAGAACAAGAAGTTGAACTCTTTTGCCTGGTTATGTTATTAATATGCCGATTAGATCAGTGAACTTCCTTGTTGCAATGATTTGACACCTCTTTTGGATTACTATTTAAACCAAAAAAATAATCAAAAACAACTTACTCAAGCCCCAACCCAAATCTTGCTTTTTGGTAATTTCTACAACTCCTCATATAGCCCCTCAGGCAAAAACAAACTAGAAATTCCCAAATCAAAAAACAAAGATGATAATCAAAATAAATTTCTTCTAACATTTTTTTTAGCTGTTTTCATTATTTTTATGCATGTTCTCTTAACAGCTGACCTCCCTGAGAAGCTACATTAATTTATTTGAATGCTTTGCCTGATTCTTTCTCATTTGGGAATTTTGGTGATAACACAATCAGAATTTAATATTTTGATTTTGCCAACATTCTGAGGCTATGTTATTTATTTATTTTTTTTAAGATTTTATTTATTTATTTATTTGAGACAGAGAGAGAGACAGAGAGCATGAGAGGGAGGAGGGTCAGAGGGAGAAGCAGACTCCCCGCCGAGCAGGGAGCCCGATGCGGGACTCGATCCCGGGACTCCAGGATCATGACCTGAGCCGAAGGCAGTCGCTTAACCAACTGAGCCACCCAGGCGCCCGAGGCTATGTTATTTTTAAACACCCTGGGAATCTCAAGATTTTTTTAGTTTTTTCTTTCCTGTGATTTTTAAGTTCAAGCCTAACAGTTTGGTTAATCCTTTCATCAGTTCAGCCTAAGAGAGTTCTGTCAGAAGCAGTATTCAGTTTGCAATTAGGCAAGCAAAGCAAGAAAACATCAGCAATATTCTCAGATTTCTTTAATTCCCTTAATATATGATTGAGGTTTACTGCTTGCTGTCTTTCAGGCTTGGATATTAAGAATTGATGTTTATTTTTGAACCTCTAGTTCATGAGCAAGGGTTCTAACTTAATTGTTCCCCGTTCCAGCATTGGAAAGAATTGATGCTTATTTTTGAGCCTCTAGTTCATGAGCAAAGATTCTAACTTAATTGTTCCTCTTTCCAGCATTGTCAAAGACAATATGTCAAATAAATAAATAAAATCTTAAAATCTTTATACTTTAACAAAACAGAATTTTCTAACTGATCAATTGTGTTTACATGATAAATGAGTGGCCCAGGGAAGATTCAAGAAGATAATGTCCTTTATTCTTTATCCTTATTATTATTTTCCTTGGATTAACTTTTATTTATTTATTTTTTAAAGATTTTATTTATTTATTTGACACAGACAGAGAGAGAGAGAG
Organism: Mirounga angustirostris; assembly: GCF_029215605.1. NCBI lineage: Eukaryota > Metazoa > Chordata > Mammalia > Carnivora > Phocidae > Mirounga > Mirounga angustirostris. The sequence goes on along the minus strand of NW_026991711.1, from coordinate 117,647,915 downwards.
AGCACAAGCAGGGGGAGCAAGAGAGAGAGAGAGAAGCAGGCTCCCTGCTGAGCAGGGAGCCCAATTTGGGGCTTAATCCCAGGACTCTGGGATCATGACCTGAGCTGAAGGCAGACAGACGTTTAATTGACTGAGCCACCCAGGCTCCCCTTAACTTTTTTTTTTAAATGTTTGATCTGTCTCACAATATTTTATTCACTTATACGAACTTACTCATACAAACTAATATGAAAACTCAGACAAAGGGGTTATAACATTGGGTCCAGAGTATTTGACTTCTCCTCTTGCATCCTGCCACTAGTTAGAAATAAGTAGCTGTATAGCATGTACTAGGTATAGTTATTGGACTAGTAACTGTAGGTGGCGCAAAAAAAAAAAAAAATCTTTGTCTTAAAAGTAGTTCTGTAGGTGGGAAGACAAAGGAGAAGAAATGTGTAAGAAAAAAATGGAAAAGAAAATCTCTCCAGTGTATAAAATGGTAACAGCCACTATTTACTGAGCTTACCGTGGGTAAGGCACTGTGCTTAGCCCTTGACGTATACCATATATCTCATTCACAACAGCTCCATTTTACAGCTGAGGAAACCAAGGGCAGGGAACTTCAGTAACTTGAAATTGGTACTGAAACCCCCATCTGATATCAAAATCATGCTCTGGCTGCGTAGTGTTGCTTGCTTGATAGAGAGTAAGGGATGGGATACTTATTTTGCTTTACTTTTTTAAAAAATCAGCTGCTTACTATTTTATTTTTTCCAGCTTTAGTGAGATAAAATTGGCATATAACACTGTGTAAATTTTAGGTGTACATCTTGTTGATTTGATATATTTATATATTGCAAAATGATTACTACCACAGTGTTTTCCTTAACACCTTCATCACATCTCATAATGACCATTTCTTTTTTGGTGGTGAGAACATTTAAGATCCTCCTCCTTAGCAACATTCCTTTACTTTTATATATTTCAGTTGCAAACCTCTTGAATCCCTCAGGATCTGGCACAATGCTGGGAGCATTGTAAGTATTCTAACTTCCCCAAGCAGGAACTGCAAACCAGGTCATCAGAATCTTGGCAACAGCAATATAAGCTTGAGGTACAAGACCTTTTCTAATAGGAAGGACATAATATAATGGATTTCAGGTAGTTTCCTCATTTGCAAAGCCACAAAAGTCTTGGTGCCTCCCTAAATTGTTTCATGCCCCTGGGGTTTTCACCTCACCCTTGGTTGCAGTTGGCTTCCTATAACTTTAAGAGTCAACTCACACTCTATCTCTTCTTTTTTTTTTTTTTTTAAAGATTTTATTTATTTATTTGACAGAGAGAGACAGCGAGAGAGGGAACACAAACGGGGGAGTGGGAGAGGGAGAAGCAGGCTTCCCGCAGAGCAGAGAGCCCCATGCGGGGCTCGATCCCAGAACCCTGGGATCATGACCTGAGCCGAAGGCAGACGCTTAACGACTGAGCCACCCAGGCGCCCCCTCTATCTCTTCTATAGAGGAAACTGACCTCCTGGGATAGAGGGGACCATTCGCTCCTTTGTGTTTTGCTAGTTCCTATCTGTCACCTCTTCATAAACACACTACTACATAAGTGGTGTGTGTGTGTGTGTGTGTGTGTGTGCACGCGCATGTGCTTGTGCTTGTGTGAATTTATAGAAAGGTCTGGGAGGAGTTCCTTGCCATCTGGTGGGGGAGATAAATACGTAACGTAATAAACATATCATGGCAGTGCAGATTTACATGAGATGTCTAAGGCATCTCATGTGTGACATAATATTCATTGAGTGTGTTATAGACATTCAATAGTTTTTATATTAGGAGATGGTATAATTTAGTGTAGGGAAGGAAAAAGTTTTCCTGTATGTCCTTAGGGTCCCTAGCTGGGTCTGAAAATTAAACTGACAAAGAGATTAGCAGGAGAAAAGCATACAAATCTGTGTTTAATACGAGTTTTACATGACATGGGAACCTCCATAAGGAAATGAAGACCCAAGGAAACAGTTAGGCCTGGGTATTTGTATGCTAGTTTTAATGAAGACTGAACAGTCATGTAGAATTATGTTAAGATCAGAGAGTATGAGGCAATCATAGTGAACCGAGGGAAACTTAGCAAGTCCTGCTTCTTAGGATTCTTCTCAGTGTCCCTTTGTCTTCAGAGATAAGAATGTTCCCTTTCTCTAGGTATAGGGAAGGCAACTCTCCTGGTAGAGTTTCATGACCTGTTTCAGAGGAGAAGGGTGGTGGTAGGGGAGAAGGTCAGAATGATCTTGCTTCTACTGTTTTCTCAAACTCCTTCAGTTTAAAATATTCAATATGCCATATTTTGAAGTAGCATGTCCTGAACCCCGTCATTAGTGGAGCATCACTCAAATTGCCCTATTAGAAACTCTTTGAGGTATTAATAGCTGCTTTGTGAGAAAAAGAATTTAGTGGTCAAATTATTGACCTCGAATAAATTCAAGGTTGAATAAAATTAAACTTTTTAACGTGTGCTTTAATTTTTTCCCTGCAGTACCTTTCAGAATTCTTAATGTGCTGATGCGCATTATGAATCTCCAAAAGTGAATCCAGTATGCAACATTTCCCAATCATATTTGGCCATGGAATTCTTTCTTCTCTGGGCACTATAGAACACAGCATGGAGATACTTGATTTCATGGTTGAGAGTGAAATATGGTATCAGTGTCATCATATATTAATTGCTTGACTTTCATCACCTCTTTAAGCCTTAGTGTCCTCATCTGCACATGCAGGTAATTCCTGTATTTCATATTGTTGACACAATACAAAAAGGTTATAAAATGTCCAGGAGTCCTCTGTAGATGAACAATTACCATTGTTAATAATAATATGTCCAACAGCTGACTGCTCATTGTTAGAACCCTCATCACTTTGCAGAGTACTGGATCTGAAGACTGTTACACATGACCCAGCTTTAGCATGTAGGTGGCCAAAAAAGGCTTCCCTACTACCTGTATCTTTTGCTCTTTAACAGGATCTGAGTCAATATTAGATCAGTCCTCTTCTGGTTATGGTCCTACTACTTATCATCATCTTATGAAAAAAATAAGATAAAGAAGAAGTAAGGTTGAACTAGATAACCTCTAGAGTTCATGCTTTCTAAAATTCTAAGATGGAACAGAAGTAATTCTCAAGCTGCAACAGATGGAGTTACTGTACTTTCTAACTGGGCTGCTGAGAACAAAAGTCCTTGTCATGCACTACTTTATTTTTTTCACTTAGAAAAGAAACTTTATTCCCATCAGTATTGTTGGGTTTTTTTTTAAGATTTTATTTATTTATTTGAGAGAGAGAGAGAAAGAGAGAGTGAGAGAGCACAGAGGGTGAGGGAGAAGCAGGCTCCCCACTGAGCAGGGAGCCTGATGCGGGGCTCAATTCCAGGACCCTGGGATCATGACCTGACCTGAAGGCAGATGCTTAACGACTGAGCCACACGGGCACCCCTCCCATCAGTATTCTAGATATAAATGAATTTGACTTTTGTTAACCTGTTATTTTAGACCAGTGTATCTGTATCGATTATTATATATAACTCATAGCACTATATCCTAGAATGTATGCCTGGAAATCATTTTGGTACATCTCCTCCTTGACCTGTATTTATGAGCAAGTGCAGCTGTGAGGTGGTTCTTCGTGTAGGATTAAGAAACACTGCAGTTCTTGAAATAAGCCAGATGTTTTTATTTTCAGAGGAAAAGATGACACGTAGTGAAGTATTTATTTACAACTTCACAAGATTATAAGAAAACTTTCAAGGGACATGGGTCATAGAAACCAAGTGAACACCACAGCTTTCCCAACTTCATAGCCTAGAAGATGTTGCAAAAGACAAAAACCGACCTTGTACTGGCTGTAAATATTTGTAGATTGGGGTTATAATGACCAATAAATTACAGTGAGAGTTACTATCTTGAAGAGAGACTTCCACTTTGACCTTATCTGGTTTCTTTTTTTTTTTTTTTTAAGATTTTTATTTATTTATTTGACAGAGACACAGCGAGAGAGGGAACACAAGCAGGGGGAGTGGGAGAGGGAGAAGCAGGCCTCCCGCAGAGCAGGGCCCGATGCAGGGCTCCATCCCAGGATCCTGATCCCAGGACCCTGGGATCCTGACCTGAGCGGAAGGCAAACGCTTAACGACTGAGCCACCCAGGCGCCCCCTTATTTGGTTTCTATCCATTTTTTCAACAATATGTCCAGTAACATACACATAAAAAGAGTGGTTTTTAAAAAAACATGTCCTGAAATTAGTGCTTATGCAAACTTCAGGAATACTTTTTGGACAGACTCTCTCAAAACAAAAAACCACTTTTATTTTTTAATTTAAGTACAGTTGACTTACTATATCCTATTAGTTTCAGGTGTAGTCATAGTGATTTGATATTTTTATACCGGGAAATGACCCCCATGATAAGCCTAGTTACCACCTGTCACCATACAGAGTTATTACAATATTTACTATATTCCCTATGCTGTACATTTTATCTCTGTTACTAATTTATAACTGGAAGTTTGTACCTGTTTAATCTCCTTCACCTATTTCGCCCAAACCCCTCCCGGCTTTGTTACCCAACAGTTTATCTTCTTTTTTTTTTTTCAAGAAGAAATTGGCACTTTATTTTTTATTTTTTTTTATTTTATTATGTTAGTCACCATACAATACATCATTAGTTTTTGATGTGGTGATCCACGATCCGCTGTTTTCGTATAACACCCAGTGCTCCATGCAGTACGTGCCCTCCTTAATACCCACCACAGGGCCAACCCATCCCCCCCCCCCCAAAACCCTGTTTGTTTCTCAGGTCCATAGTCTCTCTTGGTTCATCTCTCCCTCCAATTCCCCCCGCCCATTTCCCCCTTCCCTCTCTTAATGTCCTCCATGTTATTCCTTATGTTGCAACAGTTTATCTTCTACATCAAAAGAACCGTGTTTTAAAAATCGAAACCGAAAATACTTGTAACTCGTTAGTAATTATTCATTGGAAACACCATATTTGGTATTCCAAACAGTGGTTAGTTTTAAGGAAAATCCCCATTTGAGCAGAGCGGTCTTTTCCTTCCCTTCCCCCCCTTTTCCCCTCTTTCTTCTTCTTTTGTTTTAGGAACCCAGGCGTCAATCGGGGTGGCGGGCCCTCGGGAATCGGGCCGCGCCGGCCTCGGACCGGCGGCCCGCCCAGCCCGCGGGGCTCCTGGCCACTCCGGCGGGCGCTCGCGCGGCGCGCCGCCCAACCCGCTTTCCCGGAAGGGCGGGCGCGCTGGGCTCGCCGCGCTGCCTTCCACCGGCGAGGCGGGTGAGTGGACGCCCCGCCGGGTGCCCCGGCTGCCGTCCCCGCTCCTGGAGGAGCCCGGCTGGGGAGCGAGGCGCGCTCCGCGGGGCCGCCCACCGCGAGGCGGGCAGCGCCCCGCGGGACGCCAGCGGGTCGCGAAGGGACGCGGCCGCCGGGGTGGGGGTGGAGGCGGGGGAGAGGCGGGCTGCGTCAGTCGCCCCCCGCCCCCGGCCCTCCGGCCCTCCGGCCCTCCGGCCCTCCTCCCCCAGCCCCCAGCCGCCGCCGCCGCCCGTGTCTTCTGAGAGTGGTTTGCTTAATTTCGGAAATTGAAATGGAAAACGGCTTGCGTTTCCCCACTGTTTCCGTATTGTCTCCCGGGATAGTTCTTAGGGAAACTTGATTCCTTCAGGAGGTTTACTCTCCTCGGCAGGTCCAGGGTTTGGCAGCTGTGCTTCGCTTTTCGGAATATGCAGGGATTTTCTCAAAAGAGACATCTAAAGGAGAACACGGTGTTTTTCTGTCTGTAGAACATGGATACTTTTTTTTTTTTTTAACTATATATGTGTATCACCATTGTTTTTGTTTAATTTTTTTTTTAAAGATTTTATTTATTTGACAGAGAGAGGCACAGCGAGAGAGGGATCACAAGCAGGGGGAGGGGGAGAGGGAGAAGCAGGCTTCCCGTGGAGCAGGGAGCCCAATGCGGGACTCGATCCCAGGACCCCGAGATCATGACCTGAGCCGAAGGCAGATGCTCAACGACTGAGCCACCCAGGCGCCCCTGTGTATCACCATTGTACTAATCACCCCCTCCTTTCTTTCAGCCCCTCGTTTCCTTTTTGGGCCAGGCATGCACATGGAAAGATTTCATTCCGTCAGACCTGGCACGAAGGGATATGAGTATAATAGGAAAATAGGTGACAGGTGGGTGGTGGTAATAACAATGACCACCGACTTAGTGGTTTAAAACCACAAAGTTAGGGCAGGCTGGGTGGCTCAGTCGGTTGGGCATCTGCCTTTGGCTGGGGTTGTGATGCTGGGGTCCTGGGAGCAAGTCCCATACTCGGCTCCTTGCTCAGCAGGGAGCCTGCTTCTCCCTCTGCCTGCCGCTCCCCCTGCTTGTGCTCTGTCTCTGATAAATAAATAAAATCTTAAAAACAACAACGACAACAACAACAACAAACCACAAATTTATTATCTTAACAGTCTGTAGGTTAGAAGTCCAACCTGGATCCCACTGGCCTAAAATCAACTTGTCTACAGGGTTGCCTTCCTTTCTGGAGGCTACTGGGCTGAATCTATTTTCTGTTTGTTTGTTTGTTTGTTTGTTTTTTCCCCAGCTTCTGTGTGTTGCCCACCTTCCTCTGCTTAGTGCTGCCCTTTCTCCATCTAAAAAGGCAGCAACACTGCATCTCTCTGACCTTTATTCTGTTGTCACACCTCCCTCTGACTCTGCTCTTCTGCTTTCCTCTTTTACTTTTAAGGGCCCTTATGATTGTATTGGCCTTATGGATAATTCAGGATGATTTTCATATTAAAGTCAGCTTTAATTCAATCTTAATTCAATCTACAACCTTAATTGTAATCTGACATATTCATAGATTCTGGGGATTAAGAGTGGGTATGTTTGAGAGGGTCATTATTTTGCCTACCATATAATGGCATAAAAGATAGCCTATTACTGTACATCCCACTCATGCGAAGAAGGAAAGTATCCAGACCCTAAATATACCAAAAAAAAAGTTCTGGGAGTATTATGTAGTAGACCATTTATATGAGATAAATATATTGAGAGTCTTCATTACAAGCTTTTAAGAATATTGATTTTTTTTTTAAAGAGTTTATTTATTTATTCATGAGAGACAGAGAGAGAGAGGCAGAGGGAGAAGCAGGCTCCCAAGGAGCAGGGAGCCCGATGTGGGACTCGATCCCAGGACCCTGGGATCATGAACTGAGCCGAAGGCAGATGCTTAACTATCTGAGCCACCCAGGTGCCCAAGAATATTGATTTTTTTTTTTTAAAGCAATAAAAAAATGTTGCCATTTCTGCTTTCTGGAAATGTAATAACAAAACTTCATATGCATGGGATGTCCTGAACAGAACAAGTACTAGTCAAGATACCATGCAATTCTGTAAATATTGGGTGTTTTCAGTGTGTGTGCTTATATTATGCTCTGAATGGATGCAAGGAGGAGTGGGCATGGTCCTTCGCCTCAACGTCATGACCATCTAGTCATGGAAGATGACATGGGTACACAAATAATTAAAGCTCTCCAAAAGAGCTAAAAGAGGGAGAAGTAATGTCCTGTAGGGGAATCAGAAAAAGCGTTAAAAACTTGGGGGAAACTTGGGGTAGACCTTGAATAACTGTAGAATTTCATTAAGGTTGGGAGGAGAGGAAGGATGTGACATATTAAGGGACAGGAGGGAGAAGAGGGACCCTTTGAGTGTTTAGTGTGGTTAGGGTACTTAGTCTAGAAGTTGTCTAAATAAGACTAGAAAGTAAGTTTTGGTTAGATTGTGTAAGACCTTGGATGACTATTGGGTGTCGTTGTAAGGACTCTGCAGGTGGTGCAATAGGGAGCTACTGATGTATTTTGAAACCATCTCAAACTTACAGAAAAGTTGCAAGTACAATAAAAACAGCTTCTGTTTTTCCTGAATTATTTGAGAATAAGATTCTAACTTCAAAACCCATTACCCTGGAATTCTTGAATATATATTTCCTAGAAAAAAGGTATTCTCTACATAACTAAAATTCAGTAATCAAAATCAGGAAATTATATTGATACATTACTGCCATCCAATCCTTGGATCCAATTCACATTTTGACAGTTGTGCCAGTGATATCCTATATAGCAAAATGACCCAATTCCGAGTCATGCATTGCATTTAATTGCGATGTCCCTTTAGTCTCCTGTCTGGAAGAGTTTCTCAGCCTTTCCTTGGCTTTCGTGAACTTAACACTTTTGAAGAGTACAGGCCAGTTTGTCTAATGTTTCCTCATGCTGAGATTCAGATTATGTATCTTTGGCAGGAATATCATAGAAGTCGTGCTGTGTTCTAAGTGCACTCTATCAGATGGCAGATGATTTTGACTTATCTCATTATTTACTTTGATTATTTTATTATGGTGGCGTCTGCCTGGCTTCTTCAATGTAAAGCTACTTTTCCCCCTTTGAAATTAGTATTTTGTGGGGAAGTATTTTGAAACTAACTACATGGTCCTTTTCTCACCAAAATTTCAATTTGTGTATGTATGTATGTATGTCAGTATGGACTCATAGTTTTTTATTTTCCTCAGTGGATTTAATCATTACCATCATTTTTTTTATGCTTAATTTATTCTTAGACTTGGCTAGTGAGAACCTCCTCAGGCTGGATTCTGTGTTTTGTTTTGTTTTGTTTTGTTTAACATGCTCTCATCATTTACTGAGCATTTTCTTGCTTTCTGGCACTATAAGGTGCTTATTTTGTATTTTTCTTGTCCCAGTCCTGGAATCAACCATTTCTCTGAAAAGCCTTGGTTCCTTGTAAGGGAAAACGGTATTAGAAACCAAATTCTGGGTGCTAGGTGTGCTCATTGCTTCTAGGCCCTCTGAGAAGACAGAGCTAGGGAATATATATACAGATAGATATAGGTATGTATATATGTGAGCACACACACACATCTATATTTATACCTCTGTATCTTTCTCTCATTCTGTTGGAAATCATGAGATTATACTGATAGTTCCAGTTCCAACCCACAGCATTCATTCTAGTTTTCTGTCTTTCTATATTTATAATTAACTTACCTGGCAATGAACAACCTGGTTTCTTTTATCCTCTGTATATTTACTTACTTGAAAATCCCCTTCATGTACCTTTGGCCACTGGAAGCTCTCCAGGCTTATCTTTTTTTTTTTTTAAGATTTTTTATTTATTTGCGAGAGAGAGAATGAGAGACAGAGAGCATGAGAGGGAGGAGGGTCAGAGGGAGAAGCAGACTCCCTGCATCTCCAGGCTTATCTTGTATATTTCCTGGCCCATGGGTAGAATCAGCCATTGCTCCAGGGAATCCTGGTTCCTTTTATTGGACAATAGATTAGAAACCAAGATCTAGATGCTATATGATCCCCTCTGTTTCTGGACACTGCTTGTGTTCACACTAATTTTTTGCCAGTCTTCTATTTTTTTTAAGGAGAAATAACTTTTTTCCTGTTTCTTCTACCGGAATAGTGAGAATTTAGCTACTTGAAATTTTAGAGGATTATATCACAAACTGGTTATTAATGTGCTTCTAAAGCAATAAAAACAGTTATGATATTCCTTGTCTCATTTTTGATCTGGGACCTCTCCATCTCAGTAAATTCATACGCAGGCAAATGTCCTTTACTGTTTTTGTGCCATGGATTCCTTCCCAGTCTGATAAAGCTCATGGGCCTTTAAAAGAAAAGTTTTTAAATGTATAAAATAAAATATGTAGAATTACAAAGGAAACCAATTATATTGAAATATGATTATCAAAATATAAAAAAGCAAATTTTTGATACAGTAATATATATCAATATGTTACAGTATAAGACCTAGTAGTGAGTTTAATAACGACCATAATTTTTTTTAAAGATTTTATTTATTTATTTGACAGAGAGAGACACTGCGAGAGAGGAAACACAAGCAGGGTGAATGGGAGAGGGAGAAGCAGGCTTCCTGCTGAGCAGAGAGCCTGACAACATGGGGCTCGATCCCAGGACCCTGGGATCATGACCTGAGCTAAAGGCAGACGCTTAACAACTGAGCCACCCAGGCACCCCAGTAACTACCATAATTTTGAAGGAAGGTTTTACACAAAAAAAATTTCAGGATATCTGCAATAGTTAAAACATTTTATGAAAATATTTGTGCCATATTGGGAACTTTTGCAAACGCTATGTGGCTTGTTGCCTATATTTATATGTGAAGAGAATGCTAAGTTTCAATCAGAGATTATGAGAAGTAAAGGTGTAATTTTTTTCCTATTCAGGTGTATGGACTAGGGAGGATTTGTGAAAACTCCAGATAAGAACTGGGTACATGTAGGGACTTCCTGGGTGGCTCAGTTGGTTAAGCATCTGACTTGATTTCGGCCTGGGTCTTGAGCTCAGGTTCGTGGGTTTGAGCCCCGCATTGGGCTCCATGCTGGGTGTGGAGCCTACTTAAAAAAATTTAAAAAGAACTACTCTACGTGTAGAGGAGTTTGGGGAGGACTTTTTACTCCATTTACATTTGGGAAATAAATAGGGAGAATTGGATGTTTAAATCAAAACCTTTGAGAAGTCCAAAATAGTAATCTTTTAAAATGGGGCACCATAATATGATTCAGATGTGAACCTCAAAGGAATGTTAATACCTATCATTTTCTATTACTGTGTTGAAAAGCAAACGATCTTTAGAACCCTTTTATATATTTGTAGGTGTGAAAGTTATTTGAAATACAGACTCTGTTCAAATATAAGCCACATGATAATAAAGACTTTGATGATAGGAAAAAAGATACAGCAAAGAAGAGATGTTTCTTTTTCTGTAAAAGGGTAAAAGTTTTTTCTTTTTTCTTGAATTTGTGTATATGTACTATTTTTAAAAATACTTATTTTTTTGTAATAATTAGGTAATCATGGCAGCTGATGAAGATAACAAAAAAGTTCTTAAGGAGCCTTGGTCAGATGAAGGATTTATGAAAAATGAACAAAGAGAGGTAAAAATTACTGGGTCCTATTAAAAATTAATTTATATCTATTAGTTTTACAGTGAGGCATGTTTTATATGTTTTTGCCCAACATTACTTTGAATTTGGGAAGATTTTAAGGTTTTCAAAAATTTTTTCTTCCATTATTCAAGCCTTACAAAAAGAATCATATTTCTATTCTTTCTTTTACAAGGCTTCAACATTAGCTGTTTTTTCCTTCCCTCCGTCCTTTCTTTGATTTACACCCAGAAATTAAAAACTTAGTTAGCAATTATCTGATCAGACCCAAGAGGGGATGGAGGCTCAGGTAGCTTAAGCCACTTACCCAGGGCCATATGCCTGGCATGTCAAGGCAGCTGTACTGTGGGAATCACAGCAAAAACATTTTTTGATTGCCCCCAAGTAACATATTCCACAATTACGTGCAATTTATTTATTTATTTTTTAAAGATATATTTATTTATTTTAGAGAGAGAGAGAGCACACGCAAGCATGAGCTGGGTGGGGGTGGTAGGGGCAGAGGGAGAGAGAGAAAGAGAGAGAGTCCCAAGCTGACTCCACACTGAGCGCAGAGTCCGACACAGAGCTCAATCTCATGACCTTGAGACCATGACCTGAGCTGAAACCAAGAGTCAGATGCTCCAGCAACTGCCACCCAGGCTCCCCTACAGTGCAACGTAAAAGTCATATTGTTGTCACAAATAACCAGGAAAGGAGTTGATAAGATTGAGGTCTGGCTCTCAGTCCTTGCTCTACTACAAAAATTTCTGTGACTCTGCTTTAGTGTGAAAGGTAGTTTCCCTGCTTGTATAAAGGAGATAATAAAACGTCTCAGAGGTAGGACAATCAACAGGTGATGATATCTTTCTTTGCCTTTATCAGGGTGATAGAAATTTAGCTTCTTCAATTCGTTTAGAAAAATGAGGTCAGAGGCTGGGGGAATTTTTTGGTGTTGTTTGATTTTTTTTAGAGATTAATTGATGAAATTGCAAAGGAAAATATTCAGTTAAAGGAGGAGATCCAAAGGCTTGAAGCTGAGTTACAAGAGGCCACCATAAACTCCCAGGTACTTCCTTAATTATTTTATATATCACATTTTTAACTGACACCATTTTTCAGAAAAATCAATATGGTTATACAAAATTCACTTTTAAAACATTGTTGTCATCGATGGCACCACTGTTTGTAATAGCCCCAACAACTTAACTGTCCCTCCGTAGTAGAATGAATTATTAATTTGGGGTGTATTCACACAATGGAATACTACACAGCAATGAGAATGAACAGACTACAACTATATGCAGCCACATGGATGAATTTCATAGATACAATGTTGAGCCAAAAAAGATAAAAGAGGGCACACCATATGCTTGCATTTAAATAAAGCACAAAAGTGGGGTGTTAGAAGTTAGCATCCTGGTTACCCTTGGAGGCAGATAGAAACTGGAAGGGAGCTCAAGGAGGCATCTGGGATGTTGGTCATGTTCTGTTTATTGATCAGGATTCTGGTCACGTGTGTGTGATCACTTAGTAAAATTTCATCTGGCTGTACATTTCTGATAATACAGTTTTTAAATTTATGTATACTTATTTATTTATTTTAAATATTTTATTTATTTATTTGACAGAGAGAGACAAAGCGAGAGAAGGAACACAAGCAAGGGGAGTGGGAGAGGGAAAAGCAGGCTTCCGCAGAGCAGGGAGCCCAATGCGGGGCTCAATCCCAGGGTCCTGGTCCTGATCCCAGGACCCTGGGATCGTGACCTGAGCCCAAGGCAGACACTTAACGACTGAGCCACCCAGGCACCCCTATATTTTTATTTTTTATGTGTGTATGTTGATGTAAAAACAAAAAGAAATGATGGTCGTTATCAGTCACTTTTGGATCAAATTCTTGGTCTTCTCACTAAGTTCCTTTATTTCTCTTCTCATCCAAGTAATTTAAATGAATTTCACAGTTTAAAACAATTGGATATATATCTACGCCATTTAAGTTCTCTCCTAAATTTTCCTGTATTTGAGTTAGATATTACTTTCACCCCTTTCTTCTTCATTACAACTCATATTGTTAAAAAAAAACCTCTGTCTTTAAACAATTTAAGTGCTTAAAACATTGTCACTTTTTGTTTCTGAAATGGGGGGTAGGATATTGAATATCAGGAAGTGGAGTTCCCCATGTTGATGGGACTTAGCGAACACTCTGTTACGGTTCTGGTTACTTCTCAGACTGGAGAGGAATCACTTAGTCCTACAACTCAAAGGTCCTTGGGAACCTTGGGATCAGCTCAGCTGATCCAATTTACAGAGAACTGAAACTGTGGTCTAGAGAGCATAGGTGAGTTGCTCCTGTCCAAGTGTGCCCAAGACCAGAATTAGGCACTCTCATCTAAAAGCTCTCGACTTTTCAGCATTATGTTGGGTATTTCCACATTATTGGGAAACACTCTGCCTTTTCTCAGACACTGCCAATTGTTTTGAAATTGGACTTATGGTAATCAGAAATTCTGTGGAGGTTATGTGTGAAGATATAGAACAAATGTGAGATTAGGTCAGATAACTCATTGAATATTTCTAACCCCTTTGTGATAACACAAACATTTTCTTTCAGCATGTAAAATAATTATGGGAAATAGAAATGCAAACAACATTTTCATCTGTGCATTTATGTACAGTTGTATATGCCTGTTAATCCCAATGATTTTAAACAGATAAGTATAGCCAGTAACTTTATCCTTCAGATTATGAATTTTGTTGATAGTGTCCCTTACATTTTTATAAACCTAAGTTTGATAATGGTTAAAAAGTTGATGGGCAGGTGTTGGGAAGGGGGAATTTAAACTTGATAAATGTTAAATGATATGATTCAGGAGTTTTTCTTTTTGGATAAAATTATCTGGGTTTGCTATCAGAATAAACATCGTATATACTCAACTAATTTATACTGCTTTGTAGTGAGAGTGAATGTACTGTCTAATGATTCCCTTGTAAGATAGCCTATTTTTGGTACAGTTGTTTAAAAGGTACGTATCTGTAGGAGTGATATAGGCTTTAGAATCGAACACCATACAATATTGGCTAGTTTAAACATTGATTAGAAAAAGTGAGAGAGGGGGCACCTGGGTGGCTCAGTCATTAAGCGTCTGCCTTCAGCTCAGGTCATGATCCCAGGGTCCTGGGATCGAGCCCCGCATTGGGCTCCCTGCTCCGCGGGAAGCCTGCTTCTCCCTCTCCCACTCCTCCTGCTTGTGTTCCCTCTCTCGCTGTGTCTCTCTCTGTCAAATAAATAAATAATCTTAAAAAAAAAAAGAATAAGTGAGAGATTATATATTTACAGTTTATCTGGGAAATAATATTAAAGGATCAGCATCTGATTACATTACTAAGTACTTACCTAGGAAGAAGTAATTACTAAAGATATTAAATAAGACCATACTCGGTGTTCGGAGGGATTCTGAAATCAGTGGAGAATAAGTTATTGGATGATCAAATCACATTATCATAAGAAGGGCTTAAGTTATTTCTTGTCTTGATTTTAATCAAACATTTCTGTTTAAATTAGATTAAAGAGAATATTCCTGAAACAAAGGTGAAATTCACATCTTTAGAGAATCCTGAGAATGACAGCCAGTTTTTAAATATCTCCTGTTCATTTCAAGTGAGCTCGCAAGTTCCTTATGAGCTACAGAAAGGACAAGCTCTTATCACCTTTGAAAAAGAAGAAGGTATGAATAATGTTCAAAAATTTGACCATGTTACTTTTGGAAAGCACTGAGACTTTCAAAGAACTTTCTTAGATATTTGGCTATTGCTTTACAATTTTTATATCTATCATCTCATCTCATCTCATAGTGACACCCTGGGTCAGGTAGGATTATCCCCATTTTATGATGAGAAAACTGAGACATTAAGTGCCTTGAATAAGATCACTTGTTCAGAACATGACGACTCTGGGACTCAAGCCCAGGTGTTGTGATAGCTAATACCAGCGTCTTTCTTCTTTCTACTCCACCTGCTACCTCCAAATGATACTAGTAATAATGTCTTAAGCTAGTAGAGCTCTACACAGTTCTCAGACAGTTCTCTCAGACATCTCATTTTATACTCACATGACTCGGAAAGCAATATGATAGGAGAATTGTGGTTTACGTCTTATTACTAAGAAAACAGATTCTCGGGTGTTTAAGTGATTTACCTAAGGGTACATGCCCAGTGAATGGAAAGAGCCCAAGAGTCAGAGATTTGGGAATGGGACCTGATGTTTGCTAAGTCTGACATGGTATAGGACCCTGTTCAGAGCTGGGGGCACGTTAGGACAATCTGGCCTTCAGTGCCAGCTTAGCCCATTTCTAGGTGTGGATTTGGGTTGGGTTCTTTCTAAATCTCAGATTTTTATGGCAGGCTTTGTGGTAGTCCCTACCTCATGGGTTTGGGTTGAGTGTTAAATGAGAAATGCTGGTACAATACTTAGCATGGGTCTGACACATAATCAACACTTAATAAATGTTAGCTGTCATTACTGCTACCCATTAGGAATTTTCCAGATAAGGAAACTGAAACTTACAGAAGATAAAGAACTTGCTCAAGGTCCATACAGTTAAAAATTGCAAAACCGAGAGCCAAACCCCTGAGCACCCATGTGCCTTGTACTGGACCAACAGTCCTTGGAGCAGACCACTCTTCCAGGCCTTCAGTCTTATATATGTCTAGTTTTGGGGTGGGACCAGATGGTCTTAAGCCCTTCTGGTGCTCAGATTCTGAGAATCTAGGATTATAACTTGTATCTCCTTACACCTGGTCTATCACTATAGCCTGAAAATAAATATTAGAAAGAAAGGCATTCTAGCAGGTCAGCATATGCACATACTGTTGGTTCACCATGGGTCCACCCTGGATCTACCCTTGAGCTGAGGGTAGGGGAGGAGGCCAGGAGCCCTGTGTGTGTTGGCAGTTGGCAATGGTAATGGGGATACAACCAAAAGACAGAAGCGAGGATTTGGGAGGCTTCTGCTCAGCAATTACCCGGGAATGCTGGGACCAGGGTTGTCTTCAGAAACAGCTGCATCGCTGCTTCCATTCTGGGCATGGCTCTGAGGTCTTGCTCTCCTGGGACAACTTTGGGCTTATACACAATTAAACAGAAGTTGGCTTTTGATAGAGTCACAAAAGTTGAAACGCAAGTGGTCCTCTCAGCTGCATCAGATCACCAGATGTTGGAGGTTTGGGTGGGGGTGTGTGGGAGGGAAAGGGCAGAGTATTTCTTAATTGACATTTTCTGTTATTGTTGCTTGCTGTCATTAATTAAAAAAAAAGTTGATATTCAAGTTATCGAGTCATATCATGGTACAATGAGTGTGAATTCCCACATGACAACGCCCTGCCTTTTAGCCTGTTTCTCTCTTCCTTCAGCTGTGATGTGTGTGCTGTCTGGTTGTCATAAACACATGTGAGATTTATTTTTTTTTTTAAAGATTTTATTTATTTATTTGACAGAGAGAGACACAGCAAGCGAGAGAGGGAACACAAGCAGGGGGAGTGGGAGAGGGAGAAGCAGGCTTCCTGCTGAGCAGAGAGCCTGACAACATGGGGCTCGATCTCTGGACCCCGGGATCATGACCTGAGCCGAAGGCAGACGCTTAACGCCTGAGCCACCCAGGCGCCCCCACATGTGAGATTTATAAGACCAGAGTGGGCATCTCTTATCTTTATGACAAATTAGAGTAAGTGGCTCTGTATTAACAACTGAAGTGTTATAAACTCTCATGTCACACAATTAAAAATAAATGCACCACCCACATGCATTTTAAACTGAAATATAATTGCTATCTGGAGTTTTAATGATTTTTGGCATAATTACATTACTGAACCTCTCCCATTTGCACAAATAAATTAGATTTGGTAGTTTTGTGATTGGCATAGGCTATCATCTTTTTAATAAAGTGATCTCAAGAGCATTTTAGCAAAAGTAGAATTCCTCATTAAATACAGCAAAAAAAATAAAAAAGACTTACACTTTGATATTCAAACCTATGTGGTATTTAATATGTCATTCTTAGGAAAGACGAAAATGAATATCTTTGGTGTTTATAACATTAAAGAGAAGTGACAAATGATAAATAAGATTGTCAGAATGCCACTGACCCATACAACTTTTTCCTACTTACTCAACATGGGTGAAGTTTCTGGCTGTACTTCAACTAATATACTAAGGGAATTCTCTCATCATTCTGTTAACAGGGGAATTCTAAAGGGTGTGTGGCTGTGCTGAAGTAATACATGAATTTCTGAAGGATCACCAGGCTTCTCTCTTAAGGGATGAATCTAGAACTTGATGAGACTTTCTACACTATAGTTTTTTTTCCAGTTTTACTGAGAAATAATTGACGTGTGTCACTAAGTTTAAGGTATATGGCATGACGGTTTGATTACGTATATTGTGAAACAGGGACCACGGCAAGTAGAGCCAAAATCCATCTTCTCATATGGGTACAATAAACAGGACTCCCACAGAGTCAACCAAAAGGAAAAAAAAATAAAAAGGAAAAAACTTTTTTTTTTTGCTGTAATGAGAACGCTTAGGATCCTACTCCTCTTAACAATTTTCCTGTATATCACACAGGATGTTGTACATTACAATCCTGGTACTTATTTACCTTATAACTGGAAGTTTGTACCTTTTGACTACTTCGTAATTTTTGCTGATGTATTTTGACATTTTTGACATTAATATATTTATTTGCCACTTTGGTGGCAAGACCAATAACACTTGGAAGTCCTAGGAAATTTTTAAAAATTAGATCCTTCATTAAAGAAAATTTAAAATATTTAGGATAATTTGTTCTTAAACCCAAAGTGAAAACATTTATTAAAATATTGGCAATTAATACTCCCAAATTATTTTTCAGTTGCCCAAAACATCATCAGGATGGGGAAGCATTATGTGAAGATAAAGGATGTAGATGTGGAGGTTTTGGCCAAGCCAGTTCCATTAAATTCAGGAGTCAGATTCCAGGTAACATGCTGATTATAGCTTTTTAGAATTCTGTGAGGTGTCACTTGTCTCACCCCTATTGTTGAATATGAAATGATTTCCCAGGTTCATGAAGAATACTCTACAGTGAAGATCAATGTTACTGACATTCCTGATGGATTGCCTGAAGATCAGATGAGAGACAAGCTAGAACTGAGCTTTTCTAAGTCCATAAACGGAGGCGGGGAAGTGCGATGCGTGCAGTATGATAAGCAGTCCCGGAGTGCCGTGATCACATTTGTGGAAACTGGAGGTATTTGCCCATTTAGGCAGTTAAAAAACACTTTACCATTTAAATTATGTTCTGCCATTTCTTTTCTTTTAGATTTTTATTTATTTATTTGACAGAGAGAGAGAGAGCAAGAGAGCGCACAAGCAGGGGGGAGCAGGAGAGGGAGAAGCAGGCTTCCCATGAGCAGGGAGTCTTGACTCAGGTCTCGATCCCAAGACCCTGGGATCATGACCTGGGCCAAAGGCAGACACTGAACAACTGAGCCACTCAGGCACCCTTTTTCTTTTAAAGACTTACTTACTTACTTACTTATTTATTTATTTATTTATTTATTTATTTATTAAAGCTTTTATTTATTTGACAGAGAGAAACACAGTGAGAGAGGGAACACAAGCAGGGGGAGTGGGAGAGTGAGAAGCAGGCTTCGCAAGGAGCAGGGAGCCCGATGCGGGGCTCGATCCCAGGACCCTGGGATCATGACCTGAGCTGAAGGCAGACACTGAACTGATTAAGCCACCCAGGTGTCCCTATAGGTATAGTATTCTAATCATAATTTCCAGTTATACTTCTTGAGCAACTGGGAAACTCGCAGTTTTGTTAGGATGATGGGGGGCGGGTTACTTTTTGCAGATGGTTATTTTGCATTTTCTGTAGCTCAAGATAGATCTATCTGAGGACATCACAGCTCTCTGCACTGATTGCCGTGGATAGTTCAAGACAGAAAAATCTATTAAACCCCATTATTGTTGGGTCTTGTATTTTTCAAAATTATGTACTGTGAAGTGGAGTGTAGAATTTTTAAAAACACTCAGTTCACTGTTTACTGTGATGTTCTGTTTGAAGAAAGTTTTAACTTTGGTTGAAAATGTCTATGTTATAAAAAAGAAAATAATTTTAAAAAAATTTACTTCTAGTTGCTGACAAGATTTTGAAAAAGAAAGACTATCCGCTTTATATAAATCAAAACTGCTATAGAGTTACTGTTTCTCCATACACAGAAACACACTTGAAAAATTTTCAGGTAAAGTCATCTCTTTTCCTTCATTTTGGGAACTTACAGCTCAACCCCACCCCACAAAAAATAAAGAAAAAGTTGTGAGTCTGTTCCTGTTGAATCTTATTAGTGAGCAATCTCAAAAAATAGTTTCTTCATATCTGCTTGGTGCAAAATAAGTTTGTCTTTTAAAAAAATACTTTAATGCAAAACTGTACCTTATTTAATTTCTTACATACTTTGTAAAACCTGAAATTACTCAGGTAATGGTATAATATTTTTATTTGTGGAGACATAGCTACATTTCTCTTATGTGTCTACTATCCTTGGGCATTAAAAAGAATTCTTCCAGCTCATTTTCTCTGAACTCATTATCTTTACCCCAGACCTATTCCTTTTTTTCTATTCCTACTTAGGTATTAAGTGGCACCCCCATCTACGTAGTTCACCATCCTGAAAGCTACAACTCATGCTGAATTCTTCATTTTGCTTCACCTCCCACATTCATCTGGTCACTCAGTCTTGTCACTGGCCCCTCTGGTACCTCTCTCACTGGTCTTTCTGTCCATAGAGATGCCCGTCTTTCCGCTATTCATCATAATGCCACCAGAGTTATCTTTCTGAAATTCAGATCTGACTCCGATATTCTCTTGTGTGAAACATCTTGCTGAGGCTCCTGGTGTCTTCTAAGATAAGGTCCAAGATATGAAGCAGAGCTTTATAAGTCTAAAGTTTTGCAATTCAAAGCTCTTAGAAAATTTTCTATTTATCTTTTTAATTTTCCCTTTTAGGTATTTTCGGGAATATCGGAGAGGACGGTGCTTCTGACTGGAATGGAAGATCTTCAGATGATGGATGAAGAACTTTTACAGGATTTAGTTAACATTCACTTTCAACGGAAGGCGAACGGAGGTGGAGAGGTGGAAGTGGTCAAATGTTCTCTAGGTCAACCTTACATCACGTACTTTGAAGAAGAGAGGAATGGAATGGTCTGAATATTAGAGCCTCTGAGCCCAAATCACTGTCAGTTTGACAAAAATGAATATCCTTTTTCCTTTAAAGAATGAAGACTTTAATTCTTTAGTGGCCATTTATTCTTAGATACAAAATATATTTCCTTGTTTTTGAATTGTTCTTTGTTTCAAACTCTGCTGCATGCTTATAAATGCAGTAAGTGCACTGCATTAAAAACAGTTTTATTTGTTCATAAATTATGTGGCTTGGTGCCATGTCCATTGAAATCAACCATAAGTGATGCAATTGTCCCCCTGCTGTGTTGGCTCCTTTGGTTATGAGCATGTGGGCCAATTCTCTTTTGGCCCCAAGTCCACCAATATGCAGACTTGACTCCTCACATTTCCCAAAAGAAATGTTACATTCAGCTGTTTGTGATTTCTGTAGGCTTTGACTTTCAAGGGACTTCAAGAGCAATCATTTCCCAATTTCCCATTATAGCATTTTCCTCCACAGCCCCATAGGTATTTTTCAGAGCTGAGTGTGGTCTTTTTACTTAAAATTTTCTTCGCCCAGAGTGCCAAGTGTCCCGATTCTTTCCAAAACATCTTCTCCAAATAGAACTTGTAAAGACCATAATTTTCTTTCTTTTACACTTAAGATGGAAAGAATGTTTAACAGAATGACATCCTTGGAATAAAGGGAGAAGTAAATGCAAAGCTAGTGGCTCATCACTCGTCAGGCTAGATGCTGAGGAACCCCTGAGGCTGAAAGCGGAGGAGCTGCCCTGTAGGGGCTTACCTTTTAGTTTGAGAGACGCCCAGTCCATTAGCATCCCACTGGTTTTAAGTTGTAGAAACTAAACAGTGAGAGGTGAGGTTCCTGTTCAGAGGAGGTAAAATTCTCTTTGGTAAAGAACGTTGGAACAGGGGCGCCTGGGAGGCTCAGTCGTTAAGCGTCTGCCTTCGGCTCAGGTCATGATCCCAGGGTCCTGGGATCGAGCCCCACATCGGGCTCCCTGCTCTGTGGGAGGCCTGCTTCTCCCTCTCCCACTCCCCCTGCTTGTGTTCCCTCTCTCGCTGTCTCTCTCTCTCTGTCAAATAAATAAATAAAATCTTTAAAAAAAAACAAACGTTGGAACAGCGTTTATCCTATACGGTGTGTTCCATAAAGAGTCAACAGCAGAAGTAAATTCATATTAAAATGCTAGCAGAAATGAAATGCTTTAGAAAAGATTCTAAACCTAAACCTACCCAGTGCTGCCTGCCATCTAAAATAAAGGGAAAGTTAAAAAAAAAAACCCAAAAAACAACTTGGTTCGCTTCTGATTATTTATTTTTAGATTTTAAAGTTGTTATGCTACCGTTAGAAGTACTTGTTGCATTCACATTTCTCTTTAGAATGAGAGATGGTGCCTAAAAACTGGGCACTGTATAATAACTCTGCATTTTCACTGTTTTAGGGGAAAAAATCATATGTCAGTTGTTCTTTGGGAACGGCAAGATTATTTCAAGCCCCTCAAAAGATTAAGAAAAATTTAAAGAACCTATTTAATTTTGATTGGTACGGCTTCACTGACACGGAAGGTGTCATTTTTAGTCGGTGGCAGACTGCCAATCAGGAAGAATTTTTTCCTAACATTTGGGACAAGGTTTGAAATAGTCACTTTTGTTTCCTCTGGGGGCCTTCTTCAGGCCGTAAAATAGATAATCTCATTCAATTCTAAATATACACAATGGTTTTTTTAATAAATACTACTTATTGTAGAAAATGAGACTTTTCCCTCAGGCTCCTTTCACCATTCCGCCCTTGTGTGATCTGGCGAGGTCTCAGAAATCAAGCACTGGCTACCCTGCTTATTTCTAGAGTTTTAGAGATTTTGTAGGAGCAAAGTTGCCTTTGAAAATTTACCAGAAGATACTGTGTTGACTACTGCATATTAAGTTCGAAAGCCTAGACATTGTCAGCCTATAAGTCAGGAAAGATGAATATGTAGAATCACAAGTCCCTCTTGCCCTTTGTGGACTTATCAGTCAAGATAGCCTAGGCTGTGCTGTAATGACAACCTCCTGAATCTCAGGGGCCTAACAAAACAAAAGTTTAATTCTCATTCATGTTGAATGTCCAACACAGGTTGGGAGGGGAGTCTTTTTGTCCCAATCACTTAAGGCCCCATCTTGAGACACACTTCCAGAAACATGGAGGTGTGGAAAAATGAAGTCTGCAGAGTCTTGCACCAGGAATTAAATGCTGTAATTTAGAAGTGACGATGTCTTTTGTCTCACATCTCATTGGCCAGAAATAGTCATCTGACCTCATTTAAACAAAAAGGGACTGGAAAATTCGGTCTTGTAAAAATGAGGAGAACCAGATACAGTTGAGCCAGAATATTAATGAATGTAGTCTTTCCTGTCCTACTGATCATCAATATTTGGATCACTCTTCTTCATACGCAAAACACACACTCACCCATACTAGTGTGGAAAAACCAAAAGTTCCATTAAGTCGTGGTATCAAACTCAAAGTGCGTGAACTCTAGGTGGTACGTGGTAGTTTCTATATCAAGTCTGAATGTTACTCCCCTTTATCCAGAGACCCCCACCCCATGGTAGATAGTAGTGGAACTGGAACAAGAGAACTGCAATAAACTTGAATTTGGAAAAGGGGATGAATGGGAGACGTGTATTCTGGGCCAAAGCCATTCTGAAATCTCGCTGAGTAGATATATGCTTCATACACCTTGAGTGTGGAATTTTGGGTAAGCCATGATTCCACTCTGGAAATTCTTCTCTTGCTCATTGTCTGTGTAGCTCCTGGGCATTCTTCTTTTTCCATTATTCTCCTTTTCCGTATCTAGAATATATCTTCTTGGAGGCTGAAAACCTTATTCATTCAGCACACTATCTATGATCAATGTTTGGTACCAAAATTTTTAAAGTTTTGAGTCATCACAGTCTCTTTACTCTGGCTGGTAGCTAGTTAGCTGTTACACTTCAAAAGCTTAATAGGCTTCTAATCTATTTTATTTTGGTCAGTTTACATGTGCTAATAGCCAGATTGACAGTTTTTTCTAGACTCACTTTTTAGAGTTGCTATAATTCTCTGCTTTCTTGGTCCTATTCTTCTCTCCCTCTCTTTACTTAATTGTAGGTACTTTAGTCTATCAGACCACTTTTAGTTTCTTTTCTCTGAGCCAGTTTGTCTAACTGAAAGGGTTTATTGAATTCTGTTTTGAATTACTGTTTTTTTGTTGTTGTTGTTCTGAGGGACCTTAATCTGTTCAGAGATCCAAAGCTTGATTTGATTATTGATTTGATCCTTGCAATAAAGCAGAGTTCTAATCAGCCTTTGTTACTCAAAGGTTTTGTCATTTGAGAATGAGGAGTATTGTTTCTTCCATCCTATAAATTCCCATATTTCTGTATTTCTCTATTCCCTTTCATTTTGGCTTTCCAACTGGCCGATTCTTTTCTAAGCTCATTCCTTTTTTATATTACTTTGTCAAATGCACTCAATAGTAACAGACATATGCTACTAATTTTGTTTTTCACACCCTTTTTAAAAAAAACTACAAGCTAATTAGGTACATTATCTGCCTTCCAAGCTATCACATGTGACAGTTTTACCAAATGTTTTTCCGCTACATAATATGGATCACCATCCTTCTAATCTCTGATAATTATTTTCTAATTACCTGCCCCTAAACCAAAGCCATGTATTTTAGATTGTGTTGGGGATTGTCTTTTTTTTTTTTTTCTTTTGACTATAGCAATGCTCCAGAATACCAGTTCTGTATCAATCAAGATAGATTATATGATGTCGGTATGGCAAATTATCTCTAAATTTCGGAGACCAAAACAACAAAATTTTACTCCTTGGTCATGCTACACGTCCATGATGGGTCAACAAAAAGAATGCTCAGGGTAGACACTTAGAGGGACGCAGACTAACAAGCAACCACAAACTTTTTTTTTTTTTTAAAGATTTTATTTATTTATTTGACAGAGAGAGACACAGCGAGAGAGGAAACACAAGCAGGGGGAGTGGGAGAGGGAGAAGCAGGCTTCCCGCAGAGCAGGGAGCCCGACACGGAGCTCGATCCCAGGACCTTGGGATCATGACCTGAGCCGAAAGCAGACGCTTAACGACTGAGCCACCCAGGCGTCCCACTTTTTTTTTTTTTAAAGATTTATTTATTTCAGAGAGAGACCGCATGAGTGGGAGGGGCAGAGGGAGAGAGAATCCCAAGTAGACTCCCTGCTCAGCAAGAGCCTGATGCAGGACTCCATCTCAAGACCATGAGATCCACCTGAGTGGAAATCTAGAGTCAGAGGCTTAACTGACTGCACCACCCAAGTGCCCCAGCAGCCATCAACTTTATTGCTGGATATCATGCCAAAGGAAAAGAGCTTCGAAGGGTCTTGAAATAGCAATTAAATTCTTGGTCCAGAAATGTCCTTTTCATTCACAACTCAACCAGAACTAAGTATGTGGCCCCACCCAATGATAAAGGAGCTTGGATATTCAATCCTACCACATGCTTGGAAGGCAGAAAGCCAAAACTGTACAATGAATAGCATTAATGATATCTGGTTGGTATTGAAAAAAAAGATGCTCATTCTCGAAAGATACACAAACTATAATGAAGATAATAGTCATCAAAGATCCACACCCAGGGGCACCTGGGTGGCTCAGTCAGTCAAGCGTCTGCCTTCAGCTCAGATCATGATCCCAGAGTCCTGGGATCGAGTCCCAAATCGGGCTCTCTGCTCAGCGGGGAGCCTGCTTCTCCCTCTCCCTCTATCTACCGCTCTGCCTACTTGTGCTCTCTCTGTCAAATAAATAAATAAAATCTTTAAAAAAAATCCACACCCAGATAGTGGTAACATTTTTAAGTCCTCCTTTCCAATTTTTTCTCCCAATCATGTATCACATTTCATTTTGTGAATATAAACTATTTCTAGGGTTATTATTTCTCTATTGTAGGACATTAAGATTGTTTCCAATTTTTCACATTTATAGGTGCTATGATGTATATAAACCGTTTTATATCCTGGAATACAAATCTTTTTCTGCAAGTTTAATCTTATTTCAAGGTGATAATCACTAGGTTGATAGGGTGAAGGATACAAATTCTTTTTAAGGATCTTGATACGTATGGCTACAGTTGCTTTCCAGAAAGGTAGGCATCAGTGTGTACTTTTTTTTTTTTTTTAAGATTTTATTTATTCACTTGACAGAGAGAGACAGCGAGAGAGGGAACACAAGCAGGGGGAGCGGGAGAGGGAGAAGCAGGCTTCCCGCCGAGCAGGGAGCCCGATGTGGGGCTGGATCCCAGGACCCTAGGATCATGGCCTGAGCCGAAGGCAGAGGCTTAACGACTGAGCCACCCAGGCACCCCTCAGTACTTTTATTATAAGTACAATAAGGACTATTTCATCGTTCCCTTTCAGCATTGAGTACTATTCCTTTAAAAATGATTTTCTTCTTATGCTATTTTTAGAAATCTTCACAATATATGCCACATCTTATGAAATTAAATAATTAACAAGATACAGGTGAAATATCCAGTAATAGGTTTTATTTTTGTTTTTTTGGTATCACAAATTAAAAACACCCAGGAAAATGTCAATTTGATTTTACTTAAGCTATGATTCAGAGCAAAGTACAGTGAGATGGGAGGCCTCATAACTGGGGCTGTAAGAGATTAAAATATTTTTTTGGATGCAGTTTCAGTAATAAGCTGCTAGAATTATTTTGACCACATTTGGAGTCATGTTTCCTCAAGGATTGTTTGGCACATTAGGGGAAGACAAAAGTTTTCCTTAACCCTCCTAGGGTCCCTGGCTGGGCCTGAATATTAAACTGATACAACCAAATTAACAGGAGAAAAGCACAGAAATTTATTTACTATAAATTTTATGTGATATGGGAGCCTGCATAAGGAGATGAAGACCCAAAGAAATACTTAAACCTGAGGGTTTCTGTGCTAAAGTTGATGAAAAGTATAAAGTCATAAAAAGTTGGAGATGATAGGACAAAGAGTGTTAGTTAAGTGTAATAAACAAAGGGAAACAGCAAGACCTTTTCATTCAGATTCCTTTTTGTGTCCTTTTGTCTTTGGAGATAAGGCTATTCCTTTCTTCTGGATACAGGGAGGAATGAGGGTTACATAAAACACAGGACGGTTTTATAACCTGCTTCAGGGGAATGTCAGAAAGTCCTTCTTGCACATGTCCTTTCTCTTATTCCCCCAGTTTGAAATACACAGTATGCCAAATGGCCATATTTTGGGGGTAGCATTGTCCTGCACCCTGTCAGCATGTACAAGCTGGAATCGTTGGGGCATACAAGTCAGGTTCCATGGCACATATGGGTAGACCTGCCTTCCTGAGTCTAATCCTAGATCTCTTGTTATTCCCTGGAGAGAGTCCCAGCTTGGATCATGGTGCTCATGTCCATTTACAGTTAATCTTTGTTCCCACCTCCAGCCCAAGGCACCTCTTTTCTGCTTTCTCTTTTCATATGTTTGTCTTTTCTGGTTAAACAGAAGTATACAACATGTGACCTTTTGTGTCTGGTTTTTTTGCTTTGCTTGATGTTTTTGAGCTTCATCTTTGTATCATGTATTAGTATTTCATTCCTTTTTATTACTGAGTAGTATTACATTGTGTGTATATACTGCATTTTGTTTATACTTCGAGCAATTGATGGTCATTTGGGTTATTTCTGCTTCTTGGCTATTATATATAATGTTGTTATGAACACTGGCAGTCTTAGTTTGGACATATGTTTTCATTTTTCTTGGGTAGTTATCTAGGAGTGAAATTTCCTGGTCATGTGGTAAATTTATGCTTAACTTTTTGAGAAACTGCTAAACTGTTTTAAAAGATGGCTGTAACATTTTACTTTCCCATCAGCAATGTATGAGAGTTCTCCTTTCTCCACATTCTTGACAACATGTTATTATCTTTTTGATTATAGCCATTTGTGGAGTGGTATGTCATTGTGGTTTTAATTTGTATCTCTTTAATGACTAATGATGCTGAGTATATTTTCATGAGCATATTATCCGTTCATGTGTCTTCTTTGAAAAATGTTTATTTGATTTTTTGTCCATTTTTAAGTTGGATTGTCTTATTTTTGTGTTGTAATAGTTCTTTGTATAATGTAGATACAAATCTTTTATTAGATGTGTAATTTGCAAATATTTTCATGGTGTTCTTTTATTCTAGTATGCTAGGTGATATTGCTGAAGAAAATTCAGTGGCTTAAAACATCAGAGCTTTATTTTTCATTCCCATATATTTTGTTATGGGTCCAGGCAACTCTCTAGTGCAAATGTGTTCTGCGTATTAGCTCAGCGGTGCACATTTCCTTCAATGCATTCTTCCATGAGCACCAAGGCCAAGAGGAGAGCATTGGAGAATCTTGTGCTGCCAGTGAAGTACCTTCACCAAATACGAGACATGTCAGTTCTCTTCATTTTCATTGGCTGAATGAATGATATGGCCTTGCCTAAATCAAAGGCTGAGGAAGGGCAATCCGTCCAGTGCCTGAATTGAGAAGATCAAGTGACATTGGTGAGCAGTACTAATGTCTACCATGTGGGGGGAGACAAGTGAGAAAAAAATAAATATATGAAGATATTTTTAGAAAGGGGTGATACTATTAAGACAGAATAACAGGGTGATAGGGTAACAACTTGGGGGGACAAATTCAGACGGGGTAATCAGAAGCAGTCTCTCTGAAGAGGGGTCATTTGAGCTAAGACTCCAGTCCCAGCAAGGAGTCATTAAGTGAAGATCAGGGAGGAGCTATCCAGACCTGGACAAAGAGCCAAGGGTAAGGGGCGCCTGGGTGGCTCAGTGGGTTAAGCGTCTGTCTTCGGCTCAGGTTATGGGATTGAGTCCCGCATTGGACCCCTTGCTCAGCGGGAGTCTGCTTCTCCCTCTGCCTGCCGCTCCCCCTTGCTTGTGCGCGCTCTCTCTCTCTGTCAAATAAATTAAAACAAACAACCCCCCCCCCCCAAAACAACAACCAAGGGAAGAAAAGACACGAGTTAGATGGCTTGTTGTGTGGTCAGAAAAGAGGGAGTGAGGAAAGTTTATGGGGGTCTAGCTAGAGAAAGCAGATCAAGGCCATTTTGGTTTCCTGGTGAGAAATGTGAATTTTATTTAAAGTGCAATGGAACTTAAAGTAAAAAATAAATTAAAAAAACCCCAAACAAATGTACAGTATTAAAAACAACAAAGTGTTTATTTTTTTTTAAAAGATTTTATTTATTTATTTGACAGAGAGAGACACAGAGAGCAAGAGAGGGAACACAAGCAGGGGGAGTGGGAGAGGGAGAAGCAGGCTTCCTGAGGAGCAGGGAGCCCGATGCCGGGCTCAATCCCAGGACCCTGGGATCATGACCTGAGCGGAAGGCAGACGCTTAACGACTGAGCCACCCAGGAGCCTCTAAAAACAACAAAGTGTTTAAACAGGGAACAAATCTGATCTACATTAAATAAGAATTGTTCAGTATGTGGTATCCAGAATGAATTGAAGGGGAACAAGGCTGGGTGTGGACGATCTGGCTGGCGAAGGTGGGGTTGGAGAGAGTGTGTGTTTATGGGATGTACTAACAGAGCTAAGGAAAAGAGGAATCACAGAAGACACGTGAGTCATGAGCTTGGGCTCCTGGGTGGGTAGTGTTATTATTTACTGAGAGGGAAGAAAGGGTGGAAGGAGAGTTTGGCTTGGTCTTGTTAAATTTCACACACTTATTACACATACAAGCAGGCATTTAGATATAGGAATCTGAAGAAAAGTCTGAGTTGGGGAATTACATGTAGATTTACCTCATCCCGATTTAAAATCGTCATAGCCTTAGGCCTTATAGATGTGCCATCAGCCATATAATAAGTGGCTCTATTCATGGACTGAGTGAAAAAACTTAAATAAATTACACATATTAAAGCAATGCACAGTTGGAATTAGTGTACCGTATCTTCGTTCCACTTGTGCACTCTAAGTTATACTTGAGTTCTGAAAGTGGAACTGCCAAGTGTATGCATTTTCACACTTCTTTTTCAGTTTGCATTTTTGAAAGTGGTCAAAATCCTTAGAAGAAGTGTTTGCACCTATCTAGGCTTGCAGCAACACAGATGCTTCCTCACACTCTGGCTAACACTGGCTATTACGACACTTTTTAATTTTTACCAACCTAATCGTGGCAAAAAGGGATCTCATTATGACTTCAATTTGTATTTCTTTACTTAGAAGTGGGGCCAAGCTTCTTCATGTTTGCCAGCCATTTGCCTTTCTTCTTCATGCTCTCTTTGACTTCGAAGCCATGTAGGTAGACGACCTGTGTCCCCCTGGGTGCCAGACTCTGGAGTCTGAACACCGTGGACAAGATGGTGAGCGCTCTGTTGACAGGGACCCTGCGCTTTGCAACCCGTGCCCGGTGCACCTGGCCACCGCGCGACTGGCCCGGGCAGGCAGGTGAGGAAGAGGAGAAACAGGTGTGGTGTGGCGAGAAGTCCCACGACTGGGGAGCTGAGGGCGCAGAAAGAACTGAGCACGGGACAGACACAGCCCCCGGGGAGTCCCGGGATTACTGCCGGGGATTCCTGCTGGCCCCCCCTCCAGCGCGGGCGCCGAAGTTGTGCAACTACCGAGGCAGCAGCCGGCCCAGGTCGGAGCTCCCGCCCCGAGGCCAAGAGGCGCAGAGCAGCAGGACGGGGCGGAGGGGCCGTCCTTCCCTCGCCTTGTCTCCAAGCTGGCGGCCGCCAAAAACCGAAAGCAAAACCTGCCTGCCGGGCCCCGCCTCGCGGCCCGCGCCGTGCCAGATCCGGGCCCTGCCGGCCGCCGAAGGCGCGTCTCTCCTCCGCCATGGCAAGTTGCTTTCGCTTTGGATTTTGCGGGCAGGGTCGTTCCCGCCGGGTTACCACGGTCCCGCAGCAGGGCGCGGCGCGGGGCGGGCGGGGTGCGGAGCTGTCCCGGGCGGCGCGCGGGGGAGCCCGGCGCGGGCGGAGAGCCACCTGCCGCGGAGAAAGCGCCGCCGCAGACCTGGGCCTCGCTTCTCTGGCACCTGCGCCTGGGGCGGTGCAGCGCCGCGCCTGCAATTCCTAGCAGGCCGAGAGAGAGGCTCAACTCCAGGGAACGCCTTGCCACCGCCCGGTGCCACCCGGCATCTCGTGGTCGGGGACAAAGCTGTCTCGTCGAGGAGTCCCTTCCCAGGCTGTTTGGGCTTAACTGTCGCCTCCCACTTCTCGGGGAACAAGAGCGGAGAGAATTACCCAGAAACCGAGGCCACCGTTTGCTTTTGAAAAGCGCCGGCAAAGGATTCGAGCCAAGGATTCGAGTTGTGAAGGCATCCTCCTGTCTTGTCTGCATTGGTGGGAATTCCCTTGTGACCTTAGTGCTTTCTCCAGGCACAAAGGGCTCTGTGTTTTCACCACCTGTGCTGGTTAGCAAGTTCAAGATGTAGCCTTCCGTGTTCTTTGCATCGAGCGCTTGAAAGCAGTGTCTTTAAGTGCTAGGGTCCCGGAAATGCCAAAGCAGTCGTGAGGTTCCAGTACGATTTTGTTTATTGGCAGCAGTAAAGGCAACGTCAATGAAAATAAACAACTAATTTTTTAAAAAATATACACGAACACAGGGAATGAATCTAATTATTTCTCTCTAGTGCCTTACTTACGAACTCACAGTTTTTCTTTATAGCTTTTTGCTTTCTGACACTATGGTCGAAAGTGTCTTAAAATATATTATTGATACTGGGAAGATGCTTTCACCTATTATAATAACTCTTGGCCAAAATGCTGCTCTTGTTTCAAAATCCTGTATCTCTGTAGTAGCTCTTGAAGGGGTTATTTCTGAGACATCTCTTTTTTTTAATGCTGGAGAGAAGAGATTAGTAGTCATCAGGGAGAATTCCTTTGATTTCAAAGATAAATTAAATGCAGACACTTGAATAAAGAGATATGGCATTAGAATTGATGAGGGCAGAGGTGCAGTGACATTTTCTGAATTTAAATTGATTGGAAGTTTTTCTGAGGTCGCCGAAAGACAACAAGGAAGCTCAGTGACTAGCCACGTAACCATTGGGATTGGTGGGGGCTATTATAGCCACTGTTGTATAGAGACAAGTCTGTGAAGTAGAATTCCTGAAAAATCTGAAAAATCTCTTGTCATTTCTTTTCCTCTGCTAGGAGGAACTATTTTGGGATTACTACATCATACCATTTGGGACTAGGATGGAGGAACGCAAATATTTTTACTGTTTCCTACACAGTCTAGTTGTGAATATTTTAAGAAACTGTTTTCCTCCGTTAAAAGTATCTTCTGTAACAAATACTCAATAGATTATAATGAGTTTCGTTTTCAGGAGACACTCCCTTTGTTTTATTATTATTATTATTATTAGTTTTGTTTTGTTTTGTTTTTTTATAAAGATTTTATTTATTTATTTGTGAGAGACAGAGCGAGAGAGAAAGGCAGAGGGAGAAACAGGCTCCCAAGGAGCAGGGAGCTTGATGTGGGACTCGATCCCAGGACCCTGAGATCATGACCTGAGCTGAAGGCAGACGTTCAACCATCTGAGCCACCCAGGCGCCCTTATTATTATTTTTTAATATATTTTTTTCTTTTTTTCTCCGTTTGTTTTGTATGTCTCAGCATGAGCCATTTTCATCTCCTGTTGTTGTGAACTCTGCTTTTGCATTTTTAATTAAAGTTGACCATTAATTAAAATTTGACCTCAACCTTTTTTATTCTTATACTTTCATTTTAAGGTGCCGTTGGGATGAACAGGGTGTTGTGTACCTAGACTGTTTTCTTGACCTGGGAGGTCAAAAGTAGCTTGCTTGTCCCCAGTGAGGTCCTATTCTGAGTACAGAGTCCTCTGAGCTGAGAGCCCAAAACATCTTTGTGATCTGTTAACCCTTACTCAGGCTCATGAAATATCCTGTCCTCCCTGAGGGTAATTTAGGATAGATTAAGTCTGAGCTTTGGTATAATCAGGTTGGACTACCTATGTAAGCACTGGGCGCAGCTTATGAGTCCACTTCCCTAAATGGGCTGGGGAACAAATCAAAACATTGAAATAGAAGCCCCTTACCTGGATAATAGAAGAAGTTCAAGAGAGTGAGCTCAGGGAAGGATCTACTTGTAGTTAGTACTTTGTGCTCAGTATGGTGGCAGGGTCTGCAATAGCATATGGTCTCAGTAGCTGAATTCCATCTCAAATAGGTGCAGGAGGGTAGGATTTACTCCATTGCAGCCCCAGTATTATTGCCAGGGTTTTATATTTCTTATGGTGTCTTTTTTCTAATTCTGACTAGAAAAAGTAGGGAATATGTTTCTTATTGGCTTATGTACTTTGGGACTCTATAATCAACAAAACATACACCCATCTCCAAACTCCCATATTTTGTGGTTAGCTTGATTTGTTTTTAAATTTAAATTTTTAAAATTTTATATCTCTGATCTCTTCCTTTGTGACTGCCATTACTTTTAGGCCTTTCTAAAATCAGACAAATATTAGCCAGTGCTTTCCATTTATAAAAAAATTAAGAGTTCACTTTTTACATTTAACCCTCAAATTCATGTGGTATATAATGTGAGGCAAGGATCTATCCTTAATTTTTTTTTCAAGTATCTAATCAACTGTACTAGCACTTTTATTGAATAAAATAGCCTCTCCCCCACTGGTGTGTGATGGTGCCTGTATTAAGTTGAATCTTATTTTTATATTTAAAAAGCATCCTGTTTCTCTTACAGGCATCAGGTTTGAAAGGCAAGGAATCCAAAACTTCTGAAAGAACAGCTGCAGTTGCTGGTCATTCGGTTGGCCTTTTTAATGATAAATTACTGACCACAGTAGTGAAGACTCACTTCCAGGATATTAAGAATGAAAGCAGAATTGTTGAAAATGTGATATATCCAACAAGAACCAGAGGAGTTGAAAATGTGGCCTTCAAAGGAAAAAAAGGTATTTCCAAATCAAATTTTGTAATCTTAGAAATACTTCTGCAATGAAATTAAAAACTGAATTTCATTAAAATGATTCATGGGATTGGTAAAGTTTAAAGCAGCTTTTTGAAAATATTACTCTATTCTGAATATAAAAGTGGTACGATATTGCATTAACAAGAATATATGTGAAAATGGTTCATGATAAAGTTGGTAGTAACTGCCAAATTCTTGAAGACTTCTTTCCTTTTATATTTGGAATCTGTCTAGATCTTGGGAAAAAATGTGATACATTTTATTGTAGAAAACCTGTGGGGCGCCTGGGTGGGTCAGTCGTTAAGCATCTGCCTTCTGCCCAGGTCATGATCCCAGGGTGCTGGGATCGAGCCCCGCATCGGGCTCCCTGCTCTCGGGAAGCCTGCTTCTCCCTCTCCCGCTCCCCCTGCTTGTGTTCCTTCTGGGATCATGACCTGAGCCGAAGGCAGATGCTTAACAACTGAGCCACCCAGGCACCCCAATAAATAAAATCTTAAAAAAAAAAAGAAAACTTATAAAATACAGAAAAAAATCCCCACAAAAATAATCCATAATCTCACAAACAAGATGACTGCTTTGGGAATTTTCAAGTGGCTTCAGCAATATAATCATACCATTTGCTGCTTTCTGTTCAAACCAACAAAAGGATATTTTAATATAGCTTTGGCTTTATCACTGGTAAAGTTGGACTGCAGAAATGTGGCTTGGATCTGAGCTCACATGGAGCCATTCTGTTCCTCACCTCCACCCCTGACATAGGTGAGGACGTGGGGTCTGCAGAACAAATTCATCCCTTCAGGCTCATGGAGGGGGGCAGCCTTCTCTACAGTTCAGTGACTGGCAAAATAAATTGCCAGAGAAAGATGAGTCTCCATGCCAGCATCTTGGAGGTAAAATACCACATGGTATTGGGAGCAGAAGAAAAGACCTTGCTTTGCTTGGGGGAAGATAGGATTTAGAGAGAGACCTAAGAGACTATGGATTATCAGAGTGCCTTCATCTGTCACCATTAATTCAGTCAAATCCTTCCCAATGGGGATGTTCAGGTAGGGATGGCAGGAAGGGCTCCTTATTATTTCTCTCAGGGGATTGAGGTGTTTTTGGAAGTTGATATTTCAAACGTTGAATTGGTAACTCAGAGAGAGAAAGGGAAGGCTCGTCATTCATTTGTTCGCAAATATTTATGAGTGCTTATTATTTGCCAGGCCCCATTCTAGGCCTTCCGGATACAGCAGTGAGTGAAATAGGCAAAATGTTTTCTTTCCTGAAGCAAACATCTGTGCAGGTGGACAGATAATAAAAGAGCAAATAAATGAATATATATTGCATTGGGAGTTTTATTAATTTGCATACTTATAAGTTATTTATATATTTATATTTATTTATGTTTAGATATTTATTTGTGTATATTAACATATAATGTGAGTGCTATGAAAAAACATAAAGCAATAAAGGGAAAGAATGTGATGGAGAGGGCTATTTTATTAGATAGAGTGGACAGGGAAATATTCTCTTTAGTGACATTTGAGCAGAGACCTGATTGAGGTAAGGGAATGTGCAGATAAGGGGGAAGAACATTCTAGGGCAAGGGGAGGACTAGGAAAACTTTTCTGAGAGGGTAGCACGCTGGGCATTTTGAAGGTAGCAAGGTGGCCCTAGGGCCGGAGCAGAGTGAGCAAGGGGGAGAGTAAAAGGAGATGTGGTCAGATGGGTAGCTGGGGGCCAGTTTATATTAAGCAGCCTATAGGTCAAGGCAAGGTGTCTGGATTTTATTCTGGGTGAGAAGGAGGGTTTTGAGCAGGTGACTGACGGGGTGTGACTGCCTTCTCTTAGGTGATCACTCTGGCAGCGGTGTGGAGAGCAGGAGCTCGTAATCGTTGCTGGTTTTGGCTAGGGTGTTAACAGGGCTGGTGATTGAGAACTGGTGGCCATTCAGGATGTGCTGACAGATTAGGTGTCATTTTCTAAGATGTGGAACACTGGAGGAAGAGTACTTTTGGGAGGGGGGATTGTTATCAAGAGTTGAATTTCAGTCATTGAGATGTTTACTTGGAAAATGAAGTAGAGATTTCCAAAAACAAAGGAAAGTCAAGGCCAAAGATAGAATTTGCAAGTGATGCATCTAGAGGTAGTATCTAAAGCTGTGGGATTGTCGAGGTCAACCCTTGGCTGGGTGTATGTTTGCTAAGAGGTACAAGGCCTTAGGCCTGAGCCATGCCAACATCTAGAGAATGGGAAGAGAAAGAGAATTAGCAAAGGGTACAGTGAATTTTGAGGAAAACCAGGGTAGTGTGGTATCCTGGATTCAAGAAGGTGGTCTCCTCATGGCCATAATTAACAAAGGGAGAATTTTCTTTTAGGTTTTCGTTTTATACATATATATATATATATATATATATATATATATATATATACACACATACACACACTATATATATATTATATATATGTATACACGTGTGTTTTAAAAATATGATTAGGATCATATGTACACATAAGATGAATTTTAAAGTAGAAGGAAAAACTAAATGTTGCATTTAAAGGAAAAATGTAGAAGAAAATCAGGTGTGCGAAATAACAAGAGTTGAAGATTTCTATTATTAATAATTAAAGTAATTATTAGTGTGTCATCCCACAAACACTTCTGATGGCAGTGTTTCCACTTAGGTACAGAGAATGTCAACAGAAAACAGGAACACTGTCAGGCAGAAGAGCTTGGACCCTCTCAGTTCAGTGAAAAGGTAAGGTGTGACACTGACAGTCCTGGATCCTGTTTTTTTACTTTCTTTCTTTCTTTCTTTCTTTCTTTCTTTCTTTCTTTCTTTCTTTCTTTCTTTCTTTCTTTCTTTCTTTCTTTCTTTCTTTCTTTCCTTCCTTCCTTCCTTCCTTCCTTCCTTCCTTCCTTCCTTCCTTCCTTCTTTCTTTCTTTCTTTCTTTCTTTCTCTCTCTCTCTCTCTCTTTCTTTCTTTCTTTCTTTCTTTCATTCTTTCTTTCGTTCTTTCTTTCTTTCTCTCTTTTTCCTTCCTTCCTTCCTTCCTTCCTTCCTTCCTTCCTTCCTTCCTTCCTTTTTGATTTTATTTATTTATTTGAAAGAGAGAGAGTGAGCAAGAGCAGGGGAAGGGGCAGAGAGACGAGCAGATTCCCCACTGAGCAGGGAGCCCAAAGTGGGAGCCCGACTCAGGGCTCAATCCCAGGACTCTGGGATCATGACCTGAGCCAAAGGCAGCCGTTTAACCAACTGAGCCACCGAGGTGCCCCCTGGATCCTGTTTTTTTTTTTTTTTTTTAAAGATTTTATTTATTTGACAGAGAGAGATACAGCGAGAGAGGGAACACAAGCAGCGGGAGTGGGAGAGGGAGAAGCAGGCTTCCCGCGGAGCAGGGAGCCCTATGCGGGGCTCGATCCCAGGACCCTGGGATCACGACCTGAGCCGAAGGCAGACGCTTAATGACTGAGCCACCCAGGTGCCCCTGGATCCTGTTTCTTCTGTGTGTTCCCTACATAGGAGACACAAAGCACTCTCCTCTCATGATTCCTACCAAAGAAAATGCAAACTTGCTAACCTGAGTCAGTGTTAACTGCCAAATGTGTGTCTTGAAATTTTTTGCTTATTGCCTGGTCTATTTTATGTTTCTGTGTATTCCTCTTGACGCTTTCAAAGTGACAAGGAGCTTTTATGCTCATATGGAGGATGTCAGGTATCTACCTAAAGACTTATTTGGGGACAAAAACCCAATTAAGATGAACATTAAAAAGAAGCTTTCAAAGAGGCAGGAGAAGTAGAAATAAGAGGAAAGAGTTAAAATTCATTGGTTTAAAACTATTCACTAAGAAAGTCAGGGTTCTGGGCAGCCTCTGATGAACTTCACTAGAAGGGCTCTCTAGGGGGACCCCTGTCCACAGAGAAGAATCAGAACAGAGTGTTATCTGTACATCATAACAATGTGTGGGTTTTGCTTAAGGCTTTGTTTCAAATAACATTCTGTCTCTAAAAAATATTTGACTCTCTCTGTTTTGGGATATGCAATGAGGGACTGTGAACCCAAATTGAACATTGTGGTCTTTATGGGGTTGTGGGACCCTTTGATGGGCTGCCATGGTGCAAGAAACCAGTCTGTGCTGGGCAGTTGGGGCTTGGTTTGGGGTAACTGATGTGGAGACAGAGAACGTCGCAGGAAAAGCATGTGTTTATGTAGTCTGCTCCACTAGCCAGTGCTGTTTTAATTTCTCTCTGTTTAATTTTAGGTCTTCAGCTCTGTAAAAGCTATTCTCGATCTTTCTGTTTTTCGGAGTCAAGTCCCTCTAGAAAGTCTGGTAATGGACCTGAAAAGGAAAAACCCAACTTTATGCTTCAGTCCTTTGGAACCCAATGGAAGAATCTCCATCCAAGGATCATTTCTGGCTATGCAGAAACTCAAAGAATCTTTGCTATTAAAAGCAAGTTCTCTTTTAGAAAAAAACAGGAATTTTATCAGTGAGGAGAAAAGATGGAATAGGCAGAACTCCAGAAGGCAGCTCCAGAGAAGTAGCTCTTTGGAGTCACTCGGGTCCTCAGTATCTGAGGCCACCAAGAGAGGAGAAACGCTTGTTCTTGACACAGATATTTTCCTTTACCTCAAAAAGAGCAGATTTTATGAAAGCACATTGAAAAACTGTCATGTTTTCTGTGAGGAAAGAGTGGATGGTGCAGTTACCACAATTTGTATAAAAAATGCTCAAGAATGTTCTCAGCCAAACAATGCAAAGGTTGTAAAAGCACTTTTTGAGGAATATTCACTTGCTCTTCACTTCGAGCTTAGAAAGGAGACACTTACTTTGAAAGGAAAGGAGAGTCGAAATAAAAGAAATATTAAGTTGGCATGTGAACAGCTAAGTTCGAGGTTCCCTCAGGTTCTGATAAATTTTTATGAGACACACATTGACATTATAGGATCTTCTTCTGACACAAACTTGTTTAAAAAAGAGGTCATGAAATTAATAAGGTTAGACAGGTGATGAGATCTCAGCTGTAATAATGACAATGGCAGTTGCTTTTCCTTACTGAGTAGTGACGATGCTGTAACTGACGCTGGCTCTACACACATGATCTCATTTAATCCTCGCAACCATCCTTCAGTGTAGGCATTGCTATCCTCATGTTGTAGGGGAAGAACCTAGGACTTGGAGAGGTTAAAACTTTTGTCTGGAGTTATCCAGTGGGCAAGGAATGGGGCTGGGGTTAAACTCAGCCTATCTGACTACAAAATGCTGGCAAAACTCTCTTGAGAAGCTACTTTGATTGAAAGTACTTCCGAAGCAGGTAATCATTACTTGACTAAATCCGATTGGTACGAGGCCACTGGACCATATGGGACATTTTTATTGTTGCTTATTTAGCCTAAGTACCTATAGAAAATGTTGGTTCTGTTAGAATTATGAAGAATTACAAAGTATAGTGTCTTTTTTCTTTATTCCCCCCTTTATTTTATAATTGTATGGTTAAAGTAATAGCATTTAAGGAATAAAATCATGGGTGCTTCCTTAAAGATGACGGAAGGATTTGAAAATTCATTGCTGGGGTGCCCGGGTGGCTCAGTCGTTAAGCATCTGCCTTCGGCTCAGGTCATGATCCCAGGGTCCTGGGATCGAGCCCCGGATCAGGCTCCCTGCTCTGCGGGAAGCGTGCTTCTCCCTCTCCCATTCCCCCTGCTTGTGTTCCCTCTCTCGCTCTGTC
The DNA here is from genome assembly GCF_029215605.1 of Mirounga angustirostris. Taxonomy (NCBI): domain Eukaryota; kingdom Metazoa; phylum Chordata; class Mammalia; order Carnivora; family Phocidae; genus Mirounga; species Mirounga angustirostris. The sequence continues at coordinate 117,609,001 of NW_026991711.1, read as the reverse complement.
TCTCTCTGTCAAATAAATAAATAAAATCTTAAAAAAAAAAAAAGACAATTTATTGCTGAAGAAGGGAAAACAAGAGCTTGTAAGTTATTTGGTTGTCTATGACTCCCCTGAATTTAACTTTGGGATAGTTTTAAGTGCCTAGGGCATATTATCCTAGGATAATAAAATGTATATATCTTGCTCATCTCAAAGTAAATAAATGTGATCATGATGATGTAAACTGTTTATATTAAAAGGAAACATAAGACAACTCTCTCTCTATGCTTTCATTTTTCTTAGCCATCTAAATCCCAAATATTTCCGTCTTTTAAAATACGGTATTTCGTTGTTTGAATAAACTTTTTTTTTTGTCATGGCAAGCTGCTGTTTATATCAAGTACCCAATAAGATGTCTTTAAATTAAAAAGATGCTTCATTTTTATTTTGCTTCTAGGAGTTTGTCGCAGTCTGGGTCCAATCAGGAGAGAGAAGGCACACGGCAGTTTGAATAGGGAGAGTTTAATATAAAGAATTGTTAATTAAAATAGGGGATTAGAATAATGAGGGATTGGCTAGTAAGAAATAAAGAGAACTCTAAAAAATATCTTGCTGGAAATCCATCCTCTAGGTTGCTGGAGGAAACTGCTTAGAGGAAGTGTCTTACCAGTGACATTCCATTACACAATGTACTCGGGCGTTGCTGGGGGAAGCTGGCCATTATGCTCTTACAGGCCCTGAGTGCTGGGGAGGCCTTGTGTGCCGGGGGCTGAGCTCATGCTGCATGAGCTTAATGTTGGAGAAGCTGCCCATGCTGCAGAAGCAGGGTACCGGGAGAAGCTTCCTCTGCGGACAAACTGGATCCCTAATAGCCTGCCAATTAACAATTTGAAGTGGGGAAAAGACTTTCCTCTTGCAGTGTCTCTCCAGCGCCCTCTACTGAGAAAACTTAACATCCTATCAGCTACAGAGGAAAAATATTGAAGGGTCCCAGATTCATTTTCACAGAGTAGGCACATAGGATGAATTTAAAGCAGAGTCAATAAATTGATGACTGACAGAGTTTAATTTGATACCTACTAAGGCTTTCATTATTATCACAAATTTCACACCAACAGAATAGTCTTTAAACAAAGAGCTGGATCAGAAAAATGATGTTCATTCCATGATCAGATAGACATTGATTTACAAGTATGGATATAGCATCTTCTGCTTGACATTATGTATTTCAGATGTTTTTACATGTTGCTGTGCCTTTTAGATTTGTTTAACAGCACTTTGCTTATAATATGCTAGTTGTATAATCAATTTCTATCTTTAATAAAAACCGATATTTTTTCCAAAGTGGCAGTAGTGACTTTCATTAAAATTTATTTCTGAGGGTTACTGATGCCCAGGCAGATGATGTGAATTCCAGGCCTAAACCCTGTTGTATGTCTGCAACCGGGAGAAAAATCTATCATTTAATTAGATAATAAGTTGATACTTTTCAAAGAGGCTGCTGGTAGTGAAGAGGGCCATTATCCAGTTAAAAAAAGAGGACGTAAGAGATTCAGATCAAGACAGACAAAGGAGTAGAGTGGGAGAAAGGGTTCCAAGGCATTTAGTTAAGAAATGCTTTCAGAAATACTTGTTGAGCTCATCCTCTGGGACAACCATTCTGCAGGATTCTGGAGACAATGATGGGACGTTAAGACAGAAATGTTCACTGATTTCCTAGAAGTCACTGCTTAGTCTGGCAGAGAAGGCAAACAAGCTATTACCTTAGTGCTTGCTACAGTAGTTGGTGTAAGGTGGACGGGACTGTCAATTGTTACCTAGGATATGTTAACCATTTTCAAATTATTTGCATAATTTTCATAGAAAAAGATAATGAGCATGTGTCAAAGTTTTATTTGCCTTATCGAGGAGTAAACTAACAGAATGACAATACTGGTTGAAAAAGAACATGAGAAATAGAATTTAAAAATCAATAGGGATGGGGCATCTGGGTGGCTCAGTCGTTAAGTGTCTCCCTTCGGCTCAGGTCATGATCCCAGTGTCCTGGGATCGAGCCCCGCATCGGGCTCCCTGCTCTGTGGGAAGCCTTCTTCTCCCTCTCCCACTCCCCTTGCTTGTGTTCCCTCTCTCGCTATGTCTCTTTCTGTCAAATAAATAAATAAATAAAATCTTTAAAAAAAAATCAGTAGGGAAAAGCATGTTCATAAAGATTGCTAAACTAGAAACAACGCTGATCAGTGTCCAATGAGGCTATAAGACTGTGTTTTGGGGGGTTGTTTTCTCTGCTAGACAGAAAAAAATAATCACACTTTATCATGTTCTTTAGAAGTTAAAGCTCTAACTGTACTGAGTTGTAAAAGGTCAGTGCCCCAATCAATTGTGATATTAAGTGAAACGAAGTTACATTCCCCAAAAGAGATGACCCACTAGTGGGCTTATTGGAGCATGTCTAGCAAGGCATTAAAAGGTCACATAATTATTTTTTGCCTTATTTCTGTGTTTTGAGTAATTTTCTTTAACAAGGGTCAGAAGAAGCTTCCCAGAGGCTATGAGTTGATGGATGGGTGTTAGCTCAGTGAAGAGATGAGGAGGGAGGGCAAAACAGCACTTGGTTTGGTAGATGAAAGCCAAGTTTAGGGATGGCTGAGTTTTGACAGCTTAGTTTTTACAAATTTTATTTGATGGACAAGATTATTTGATTCCTCAATAAGAGAGACACACGTACAAAAGTATAGAGGGAAGGAAATGTCTAATTTCCTTTGTGAATCTTTCCATATAAATCATGTTGGTGGCAATGTATGGATTTTCCCAAAGTCAGTAATTTAAGAAACTTACCTATCAGTGCTTAGATTTAATTCCTCTAGGATCATTTCCTGGTGTAAATACTGGTCTAGGAAAATAAAAACTCTTTCAACTCCAGTGGACTCTCTTCCATATTCTCCACCCATCCCTTCTCTTTCTTTTTTTTTCTAAAGATTTTATTTATTTGACAGAGAGAGACAGCGAGAGCAGGAACACAAGCAGGGGGAGTGGGAAAGGGAGAAGCAGGCCTCCCGCCAAGCAGGGAGCCCGATGTGGGACTCGATCCCGGGACCCCAGGATCACGACCTGAGCCGAAGGCAGACGCTTAACGCCACCCAGGCGCCCCCATCCCTTCTCTTTCATCTTTCACTTCTTCCAAATTCAGTGATTCTGGGAAATTTCCTAACCCTTCTAGCTTCAGTGTGCTTATGTGTAACCTGAAAATTGTACCTATTTTCACAGGGTTATTGTGAGTTTTAGAAATCATGGTAGGGTAAATATTCAAAAATAGTAGTCATTATTCTTAAGAACTTAGTAATACCAACACCCCAAGAAAAGCTCCCTCTGCTTGGAATGCCTCATCTCAGGGTAGGCACAAACATGTAACTCCAGGTAGAAAACCAAGCATTGTTTTGGACGTTTTCCTCTTCTTTTTATTACCTTAGATCAGGCCTGTGTCATTTCTTGCCTGGGTTAGTGAGTTGAATAGTATCCCCTCAAAATTCAGAATGTAACCTTATTTGGAAATAGGGTCTTTGCAGATGTGATTCGTTAAGATGACATCATGCTGGACTGGAGTGAGGCTTTAACCCAGGGACTGGTGTCCTTATAAGAAAGGGAGAGGACACTGAGACTCAGAGGAGAATGGGGTAAATTTCACGTGACAATGGAGGCAGAGGGTGGCCCGATCAGCTATAAGGCAAGGAATGCTAGGGATGAATGGGAACCAACAGGAACTGAAAAAGGCAAGGAAGAATTCTTCCCTAGAGTCTTCAGGTGGAGCTTGATCTTGCCAACCCCTTGATTTTAGACTTCTGGCCTCCAGAACTGTGAAAGAATAAATTTCTGTTGTTTTAAGCCACCAACTTTGTGGTAATTTGTTATGGCAGCTCTAGGAAACCAATACACATGGATTTCTTTCAAAAAGTTCCTGGGAGCCTCTGATCTTTACAGTTGGTTTTGTGTGTGGGCTTCTGTTGTATACTCTATACGCCCCTCTCTTGTGACAGCCATTTCACAGTACATTTTGTTTGTTGGTTTCTTGTCTTCCTTTCTGACTCTGTGATCTCCTTGAGGCCAGGAATTTTGTCTATTTCTACTTTATTTATTCTCTGTTTATAATACTATGTGTCCGACACATCATAGACATTCCACAAATACCTATGAAATATATGAACAATTTTTGTGCTCCCACAGAATTTATGCAGGATTTTGTACTGAAATAAGCATCTCATAAATGTGTGTTCATTGGCCCAGGAATTTTCTTTTTATAGTCTTCCCACTTGCCAACATCAGAATACTTGTATTGATCTTTTACCCCTTTAGAATGTGTCCTCAGTTCCTACTTGTTAAATTACTTCAATGTAGGGAATTCTGGCAAGAGAAACTCAAGCAACAAGGTATCCCTCTCTTTTACATTCTTCTCATGCAGGTTGGTCAGTAATTGCTCCTAGCAGGAAGGCACTAAGCATATTCCCTGAAAGTGCCTGGGATAGTTCTTTCCATTTGCCTAGTTCCTGACTGGGTTTCACCAGTGAGACAAAAAGTCCCTTGAGATTTAATTAGATAGTTATGAAGATTTGCTGGGTCTGTCTACTCTTGTATCTGGTTATTGTCAGTGCTAGGAGGTCAATGGGGGGACTTCTCAATGTTTATAAGCAGTTTACCCATTAATGCTTGAGATATTAAGACATTTAACCAGTAGAAAAATACTATATAGCATATGTACATGTGTCAAGACTCCTGCAGTTAACATATTTCTAGCAATACTGAGAAAAACAATAGAAGTAGAATATGTCTCCTTTTGATTTTCTTTTTTTTTTTTTAAGATTTTATTTATTTATTTGATAGAGAGAATGAGAAACAGAAAGCATGAGAGGGAGGAGGGTCAGAGGAAGAAGCAGACTCCCTGCCAAGCAGGAAGCCTGATGTGGGACTCGATCCTGGGACTCCAGGATCACGACCTGAGCCGAAGGCAGTCGCTTAACCAACTGAGCCACCCAGGCGCCCTCTCCTTTTGATTTTCTATGAAATTTAGTATTGGAGGAAATTAGTCTAAACAAGTATTTTATGGATTCAGATATTACAAAGTATTAACTTAAAGGACCCAATCTTTTAGGGGGTGGTGGGAAGAGATATATAGAATATAAAAAAAGCTTTTTTGTTGTTATGGGAGAAATCTGTTTAAATTAATAAATGATTTCATGAAAGGAATAAAAAGATAAAATGTAACAAGAGCAGCACAATTTCCTTCTCTCAGTCTATAAATGACAAAGCATTTTGGATTCTATCTCCATACCATTCCTTGTATTTGCTTCCTCTTCTCCATTCTTTATGCCACTACCTTTGCTTTTGCTTCAGGCCTTTATTAATAATAGGAGGAGCATGGTAAGGAAGATACTGCCTGATGTTACAAAACATCTCTTGTAAAAGAGAATGCCCGCTGAAATGGTCTCCCCATTTGTGCAGAGGTAGAACTAAAGCAGGGTTCATCGTTTCACTGCCTAATTTTGGGAGGGGATATCAGAATTTTGTCTTGATGTTTTTCATCTCTGGGGGAAGAGGGAGTGATTTTTGTTCAGTGATTTTTGGGACAATTAGGTGACCCTACCTCTTAATCCCCAAAGGGCTGAGCTCTGCCTTTATGTTAAGGACACACTTGACTCTGTAGCTTGCTGCCTCCAGGATGACTTGGACCAGGTTAGATTAGATTCTTGTAGTTTTCAACTTCCAACTTTGATTTTTTTTTGCTGGGGCAGCATGGTGGGGTGGGGGTAGGGTGTACTTCTATAGTTAGCTCTATGTGGTAAACAATGCCACACAGGAAATTGCTCTAAACCCTTTTAAGTACTCTACTATGTTTTATCACTTTGGAGTATAAGGTAAGGTTACATTCTATTTAAATATTTAAATGAATGACTCCTATCCTTATTTTTACCCATTGTGAGAAGGCCTTGCTTTTTTTCCTGGGGGCCTCTCTTTCTCTAATTCTAAAAGCCCCAGGGATACTTACTCAGCAAAAAGGTCAGGGCTGAAGGAAAGAAACCTGGTAAGCCTGCTCAGTTTGCCGTGGGAACCCATCCTGGCTAACAAGCTGCCTCTAGTGGTGTCATTTCAGTATGTCACCCTAAATAAAGAGGGAAACTGAGGCAAACTCAAATTTCCAGAAATTGAGCTTATTCTGGAATAGTGGAGCAACTGCAATTTGGGAAATGCATGCTGAAGGATGCTGCAGGACAGTCTCTTGTGGGTTTGGGGTGGGCTGTATTTACCCGCAAGGGGCGCAAAGAGGACAAAGTCCAGCCGGAGTCCAAGCAGTACGGGTATTGGCTTGAGGATGGGAAGAGATTTCTCGTGGCTGTTCATTGGTCGGGGGATAAGTCTCAGTCTTCCGTCAATCAGGCATTGGCGGGAAATCAGTTTCAGTTGCTAGGTTTTCCCGAGGGCGCATGCGTGAGCCTCTTCCCGTATGCTCGGTTCCATTTTAGACGGAAACCCTTTCCCTAACCGGGTCTGTACCCGCCAGGTGCTCAAGCCCGTGACTACCTCCGATCTGGTAGTAGTTTCTGCAGGTGAAGAAAGAAGACTCAGCCGTACTCAGGCCGAGGTAGGTCAGCCCGCCGGGATGCGCCTCCGAGGCACCGAGCTCTCGCCTCACAGATACAGTCGGGTGTCCGTATTCGTTGGATTCTGTGTTTGTGAGTTCACCCACTCGGTAACGTTTATTGGTAACTCCATTCCCGGACCTCGGCGAAAGGTCAAAAATTTGAGTTGCGTGGCAAGCATGCTCTCAGCATGTTCTGGAACAAGGTGGGGCATCTTATTTCAGTGCTTTTGCCGTAAACAGGTGTCCTTTTCGTGGTGTTCAGTGCCATGTCTTCACATTTCCGTGCATCGCGGGGCGGATTTTGCTGTTCAAAGTGGCCCCGAGTGCAGCGCTGACGTCCTGTCTCGTGCGCGAGTGCGAGAAGGCTGTGACGTGCTTTCCTGAGAAAATACCGCGGTGATAAACTTCATTCAGGAGTGACTTATGGTGCTGTTGGACCTGAATTCAGTGTTAATGAATCAACAGTAGACCTGAAATAGAGCATCTTTAAGCGGAAGCCCACATAAAACAAGGTTGTGTACTGATGGGTTGAGGAAAATGTGGTGACCAGAGGCTTGCGGGAATCCAACCCTGCATTTCCCCTTGGAGCGGTGGCTCCCTATTACTAGCTGAGAATCGGTGTTTTCTAAGTGACTTTCTAAGATATAACCACCACGAGCAAGGAGAACCGACTGTTATTACAGCTGTTTCCTTCGGATCTGCCCATGATGCCAGGAAGGATGAGTCAGAAACTGTCCCTCTGTGAGGCCTGGAAGGACCAGACTTCCTCGTTTCCAAAGCCCTCCCCTCTTGCTGTTCTCCAGGGCGCTGGCACCGTTGGGTGGGGGTGGGCTGTCTCTGTCTTTCTTGTCACTGCCACTAGCTGGCGGGTGCGGCAGGGGTGCGGCAGGGGTGCGGCACGCGGAGATAATTACATGGGGGATGTGATGGTGCAACTCACCCTTGCTTCTCTCATGCAGCCTTCCACCAGCCCCACCCCGTCGTGTCTCCTTGCCCCCAGATAGGCAGAACATTCCTCATTCTGGCTTCAGAATGATTTGTAGTGGGAATATCTGCGTTCTAGCTCTCATCCCTCCAACATATAATTGCAAAAATAAAACAATCTGACACTGGTACATTCCTAAGATCTGAGCTGTCCAGTTCTGCCAAGGTCATCCTGATAGAGAGTGATATAAACGCTAAAAACAGTTCTCTCTAGGTCCTGTTTATATCATTCCTAGAATAAAACCTGAGGCTTCATTGAGGAGTGAGGAGTAAATCAACACTGCCCACAGTCAAGTCAGGTTTGAGCTGGGCTGGAGGTTGAATTCGTCTTTAATCAAAAGTGTATTGGATTTTGTTGTTGAACCTTAGCTTTTAGTGAAGGATTCAAAGGTGGCAATGTTTTCCTAAATTCGGTATTCTTTTGACACAGTCAAAAAGATTCCTCACATGTGTGAGACCAGTCTTGAATAACTAAGTTACTGCTACCCTGAGAATTTCTGTATGAGGGACTTTGGGGGTGTTCACCCTGTATTTAAGAGATGGGGTTCAATTTATACCCTGCCTCCTTTTCACTTTAATTCAGCATTGCTTCTTTCAGGAATGCATTTTTAAAAATGGTCTGTGACAGAACAATAAGAATTTTTGAACAGGGGCGCCTGGGCGGCTCAGTCGTTAAGTGTCTGCCTTCAGCTGGGGTCATGATCCTAGGGTCCTGGGATCGAGCCCCGGGTCGGGTTCCCTGCTCAAAAGGGAGCCTGCTTGTCCCTCTCCCACTCCCCCTGCTTGTGTTCCCTCTCTCGCTGTATCTCTCTGTCAAATAAATAAATAAAAAATCTTAAAAAAAAAGAATTTTTTGGGGTGCCTGGGTGGCTCAGTTGGTTAAGTGTCTGCCTTTGGCTCAGGTCATGATACCAGGGTCCTGGGATAGAGCCCCACATTGGGCTCCCTGCTTAGCGGGAAGCCTGTTTCTCCCTCTCCCACTCCCCCTGCTTGTGTTCCCTCTCTCGCTGTCTCTCTCTCACTGTCAAATAAATAAATAAAATCTTAAAAAAAAAAAAAAGAATTTTTGAACGTATATAACAAAAATATCTTTAAAGAGTTTTGGCAGGAAATGCATGCATATCCATATACTCATAGATATGAAAATTATTCAAGGCAAACAAGTCTTGTTTAATTAGGTATGTCTTTACTTGCTCTTGCTTTCTTTTTTAAAATACCAGTCACAACATTTTATATAACCAATTATTATTTTTAAATACATTAATTTAATATATGTAGATTACACATAATAGTGTCTATGCCGTCCTTTTCTTGCTACCTGGTGCTATGTCCTAGTCTTAAGAATTTTTGTTATCTGGGGGCGCCTGGGTGGCTCAGTCGGTTAAGCGACTGCCTTCGGCTCAGGTCATGATCCTGGAGTCCCGGGAACGAGTCCCGCATCGGGCTCCCTGATCGGCAGGGAGTCTGCTTCTCCCTCTGACCCTCCTCCCTCTCCTGCTCTCTGTCTCTCATTCTCTCTGTCTCAAATAAATAAATAAAATCTTAAAAAAAAAAAAATTATAAAAAAAAAGAATTTTTGTTATCTGTGTATATGTTCTTTTTTCATTTTATCTCTTCTGTTCTGTCGTTCATCGTCCTATGCAATGACAAAAGCAACTATGACATCAAATTGCTTTTAGAGAAACCCCTGGTTACTCCCCAATACAGTAATGAATGTGATGTAACAGTAGCAGTTTAAAATAAAGGAGCTATTAAAACAGCAGGGATATCTTGGAAACAGCAGCAAGATATTCTGGAATAAATGATGGTAATGCTACTTTGCATGATGGACTATGACATATTCCATGAAAGAAAATATCATGAGGAATTGACTCCCTACTTGGCATTCAATAACTGTTATGTTTCATTATTAAAAGGAAGAAAATAATTCCCCTTTTACTGTTGGAGTAGTATGATGTAAGAAATACATAGCTACAAGGTTATAGCATGGAACTCTTTACATCAGGATTATTTTTCTGTTATAGTTGGTTTGAGTTCAGAGACAGCTACTATTCGAATAAGCACTAGAGGGAGCCAGACCCCTGTCTGATGAATTCTTCTTTGTCCTCGAGCTGGAGGGAGCACAACCCCTCGCCCACATTTAGATCAGCTTATAAACTTGTGAATTTAGTGCTCATCTCAGTCCACAGACGTGATTATGTGGGTACCTGAGATTTAAGAACCACAGATTTTAGAGGGTCAACTGTTACACATTAGAAGGGACTTAAGAGGGGCACCTGGGTGGCTCAGTTGGTTAAACGACTGCCTTCGGCTCCGGTCATGATCCCGGAGTCCCGGGATGGAGTCCCGCATCGGGCTCCCTGCTCTGCAGGGAGTCTGCTTCTCCCTCTGACCCTCCTCCCTCTCATGCTCTCTGTCTCTCATTCTCTCTCTCTCAAATAAATAAATAAAATCTTAAAAAAAAAAAAAAAAAAGGAAGGGACTTAAGAGACCTGCTCAGTGCGGAGTCTGCTTCTCCTCTGACCCTCTCTCCTCTCGTGCTCTCTCTCACAAATAAATAAAATCTTTAAAAAAAAAAAAAAGACCTATTATCTAAATACAATCTATGGGACCTTGTTTGGATCCTGATTCAAATAAACCAGCTTTAAAACCAGCTTTTAAAACCTGGGGCAACTAGGGCAATTTGAACAGGCACTAAATATTATATCATGGAACTGCTGTTAATTTTATTAGGTGTGATAATGATATCTTGGTAATGCTAAAAAACTCTTTAAATGCTATTAAGGATACATATGGAAGAATTTTCCATGAAATTATATGATGCTTATAATTCATTATAAAATATTCTACAATAAAGAAAATGTGTGTATGTGTGTGTTAGTAGATGAAAGAAGATTGATAACATCTTGATAATTGCTGGAACTGGGGTTCATTATACTATTTTTTCTACTTTTGTGAGTGTTTGAATTTCCCATCAGAAGTGAAAAAGAAAAGCACAGACAGCATTTTCTTACAATTTTTACTTATGGTTTAGTTTATGATCATTTACTGTTAATGTGTATTTCTTAGATTTCAAAGTCAAGAATACAAGAAAATATCATTCTTTTCCCCTGAAGGGTAGCAGATTATGCCACTCCAAAATGTGACTTTTGGATTTCAGGACATTCCACCCCAAATATGCTGCTATGGTATATTGATTATTTTGAGCTGAAGGCACTTGAAAAGCACCAAATCCAGGGAAAGACTTTCTCTGAACTCCCCTAGCTGCCTAAAGAGGCATTCTCCAAAAGGAACTCAATCATAAATCCCCTCCCTGGGAGTTTCATCAGCTAGGAAGATTGACTTTTGTCACAGGAGAGGGGACTAGAAGTTGTCACTATATCCAGATGGACTTTGTCACAAACTATCATTCATACTTCCTATCTATTCTTCTAAGGGCTCATTTATCTCTCCTAAAAATAATTTACTTTCCCCTAAAGGTTCTCCATGGCTCCTCCCCATTCCCGATTAATATGGTATTTAATCCTGGTTTCTAAGCCACCTTGAGGAATTACTTATTTTTTCCTGGTATTGAGCATGGATCCCATGTTAATAAACTTCTGTTTGTTTTTCCCCTGTTAATCTGTCTTTTATTACAGGGGTCTAAGCTAAAAGTCAGAAGGGTAAATGGAAAATTAATTTCCCTCCCCTACGGCCCTCCCCATAATTTAATCTATATTTTGAGTTTCTATTCTAGTAGATACCCGAAATTAAATATCATTTAACTTAGAATAATCTCACGTTGCACTAAGTCAAAATCTTAATTCAAGATCGTCTTAGTCAGTTCTGGGTTTTACCACCCCCATTGGCACAGCAGGGTCTAAATCTGGTAGTGAAAGCCAGTGAGTGAGAAGTAGTGATGGTGAGGTGGGAACTGGTCCGTGATTGTCATCTCTGTAGTCAGATGTCTAGAAGTCTAGGAAGACAACTTTGATCTTCTTTCCTGTCAGTTTGTCATGCAAATGATGGCCACGTTGTCCAACACCCCGCTGCAAGTCTTCTGTTCAGTGTTGCCAAACCTCTCATCCAGAGGTTTTCCTACGCCACTCTGGCTTTTTCAGCCCTGCCTATTTAACCATTTATTCTCTATTCCCATACCTCATTTGCTATGGCAGGCCCTGGAGGGCTTCTCTAGGACACTTGCCAATTGCCTAGGCTGTATTTGGTGACAAAGGTGCAGGTACCTTCTGCTTTCAAGTTCCTTTACAAATCTGGGACTTTGGGATGTACTCAAAAGAGAGGGACATACATAGGCCACCTTCTTTTTTTTTTTTTTTTTTAAGATTTTATTTATTTATTCATGAGAGACAGAAACAGAGGGAGAAGCAGGCTCCCAAGGAGCAGGAAGCCCGATGCGGGACTCGATCCCAGGACCCTGGGATCATGACCTGAGCCGAAGGCAGACACTTAACCATCTGAGCCACCCAGGCGCCCCCCTTTTTTTTTTTTTAAAGATTTTATTTATTTATTCATGGGAGACAGAGGCAGAGGGAGAAGCAGGCTTCCCGTGGAGCAGAGAGTCCAGTGCAGGGCTCGATCCCAGGACCCTGGGATCATGACCAGAGCTGAGGGCAGACGCTGAGCCGACTGAGCCACCCAGGCGTCCCCATAGCCACCTCCTTAAGGAAATATCACAACGTCCATCATCTCTTCTTGAAGCTTGTTGTGTCTCTGTTTGAACTGGTGGATAGGCCGAGTAGGTAATCTGTAATGGTCGCTTATGGCATGAACATGTCCACGGTTCTTCTGAACTCTGGATGCAGAGAAGGGTCAGGGTTAACAGGAATTTTGAAGAAACATTTTCATCAATTAATATAATAAAATGTTATTCTGTCAAGTAATTTTTTATTTTAATTTTTTAAAGATTTATTTATTTACTTGAGAGAGAGAGAGAGTGCGAGCTAGGAGAGGGACAGAGGAAGAGGGAGAGAGAGAATCTCAAGCAGACTCCCTGCTGAGCTCAGAGCTTGATCCCAGGACCCTGAGATCATGACCTGAGCAGAAATCAAGAGTCAGGGGCGCCTGGGTGGCTCAGTCAGTTAAGCGACTGCCTTCGGCTCAGGTCATGATCCCAGGGTCCTGGGATCGAGCCCCGCATCGGGCTCCCTGCTCTGCGGGGAGCCTGCTTCTCCCTCTCCGACTCCCCCTGCTTGTGTTCCCTCTCTCGCTGTGTCTCTCCCTGCCAAAAAAAAAAAAAAAAAAAAAAACCTTAAAAAAAAAAAGAAATCAAGAGTCAGAGTCTTAACCAACTGAGCCATCCAGGCGAAACCCCCCTCCCCCCCGCCCCCGCCCCAGTCAAATAATTTAAATTCAAAACTTACCACTTGCTTTTCATACAGAAATGAACTAGGGAAGCAGTAGGTCGATCGTGGTCAAGAATGTGGGTTCTGGGGGCGCCTGGGTGGCTCAGTCGTTAAGCGTCTGCCTTCGGCTCAGGTCATGGTCCCAGGGTCCTGGGATCGAGCCCCATGTCAGGCTCCCTGCTCAGCGGGAAGCCTGCTTCTCCCTCTCCCACTCCCCCTGCATGTGTTCCCTCTCTCGCTGTGTCTCTCTCTGTCAAATAAATAAATAAAATCTTTAAAAAAAAAAAAAAAAAGAATGTGGGTTCTGGGCTTAGATAGACCAGTATTTTAATTTTGCCTCTGTGTTCTTTAAGTGGGGATCAAGTACAAATTTGTTAAGGTTTTAAACCTTAATTTTCTTATGTATAAAGCAGAAGCAGTAATATCTAAAATGTATCTATGTATTTATGTATGTGAAAGTGCGCAAAGAGAGTTAGGCCCTTTGTATAGAAAAAATAAATGGCAACCATTTTTAGTAAGAATAACAAAAGCCGAAAAAAGGACCATTTGCAATTTTTCCATCTGGTTAATAGATCCTTCCCCTAGGACTTCCCAAGTGTCTCGCAGGACCTCATGGGCATTTGGGTGCAGCTCCAGGAAACTGAAACTACTACCACCTAGGACAGATTCTTTCTCTGGTATTCACTCTTAGCTATATAGAGCCTAAAGTCTTGTGGTATTTTAAGAAACAACTGGTTAGCTTTCATTCCCAGTGTGACCCATCCTTTATGAACTGTCAGTGGAAAGGAAGCAGATGAAAGGAGGAATTCCAAGAGTATAATATCACCATGGCCTCATGAAACAGGGAGAAAGAAACTAAACAATTTATAGTGGACAAACTTCCAGATGTTTATTGCTGAGACCTTCTGCTCAGAGTAAAAAGAAAATGCAAACAAATGCCATGTCTCTCTCCTGCACTGTAGGAAGAAGCAAAGTTACTTTACTCAGCTTTAAAATTTTTTTTTCTTTTTCTGCCCTCCATTATGGCTTTGGTATTCTGGATGGGAGAGGAAGTTAAATCACTACTCTGTGTTCCTGGGAGGTCTTGACTGTGATTCCATGTTGAATTGGCCTCTGATTCCTCTTTGCTCTTAGACATTGGATTTCAACCCCTTCGGTAGAGATGTTCAGCTTTGTAATTAGCCTCCTTCTAGGAGTAATATGGTGCTTGCTGGTGAGGTGGCAAGAATTGACTTGGAGTAAGAAACTGTCTAGATATGATCTATTAATTAATCTTATGCACCCATTAAGTTTTAATGGTTTACTGTGTGAAGTCAGTTCAGTGAAAAAATGTAACTCATATTCCAGAAATCAGTTAATCTCACAGTACTATTTAACACAAGGCTCTCAGATTCAGAGTATTTTTAAAAAATATCCTTGGTGGACACTTGTATTCATTTTTGTTGTGGCTGTAAGCCTTATGATGGGTCCATCCAAATAATCCATATAAGCCCTCCATCTGAAGATCTTGAATACAATCATATCTATAAAATAACTTTTGCCACATAAAATAGCATATTCACATTTTGGGGATGAGGATATGGACGTCTTTGGGGTCCATTATTCTATCTAACATAGTCTATCCTCTGTTTCATGAAGATTTAATTCTGTCCAGATGTAAAATACATTCATCCCCATGCCAACATCTCAAAAAGTGTCAACCTATTATAGCATTAACTGAAAGTCCCAAATCTCATCAGCTCAAAAGTCCTGCATCTCGTCAGGTATGGGTGAGGCTCTGGGTAATTCTGAGGCACGATTCATCTCTATCTGTGAACCTGTGGAACTCTAGAAACAAGTTACCAGCTCCCCAAATACAATGGTAGGATAAGCACAAGGTAACAGACATAGACATTCTAATTCAAAAGGGGAGAAAATGGAAAGAGTGAAGAAGTCACAAGTCCCAAGCAACTTCAAGGTCCAGCAGGGCAAACATTAGGTTTTAAGGCCTGGGAATAAACCTCTGTGGTTCATAGCTTCACCCCCTGGGCTGGAGGTTATGGCCTTGGTCATCCTCCCTTCTTCATAAAGGAGAGCTAGGGTTTGCAAATGAGTAGTGTTATCAGTCTGTTTCCTGCTTGTAGAATTTTGGGAATCTTGACAACTTTATTTCATCTTCTCTTCATCCCTTTTAGTCCAAGCTGGCAGTGTTTCTACTGCTTTAATATTCTCACGAACCTTGTGCATCTCCTATGTATATCATGGGGATTTACTCCGTTAGATGGGAAGCTTCTCTGTAGATATATCTTGATAACCCAATCTCTGGCCCTCATTCCTGACTTCTGCTGAGATAGTTGAGAGGATCCATGAATTATGTGCCCAATCTCCTCAAAGAACTCTCTGGGACTGAATGCGCAGGCTTTTTGATCCCTTTGCAGGTTGTTCAGCCACACCCTTAGCTTTCTCTCCAGAGCATGACTTTCTAACAAGTGAATCTCCTAATTTTAGTGTCTTTTGATATTTGGATAGGCTAGGAGGTTTTCAAATCATCTAGTCCTAGTTTCTCTTTGGCTGAACGATTCTTCCTTCAACCTGTCTCTTTCCTCTAGCATTTTACTATAAGCAGCAAAAAGAAACCAGGCCACACCTTCAGAACTTTGCTTAGAAATCTCAGCCTTATATCCAAGTTCATCATTTATAAGTTTGCTTTCTATATAACCATAGGATGCAATTCACCTACACTTTTTTTTTTTTTAAAGATTTTATTTATTTGACAGAGAGAGAGATAGCGAGAGCAGGAACACAAGCAGAGGGAGCGCGGGAGAGGGAGAAGCAGTCTCCCCACTGAGTAGGGGGCTGATGTGGGGCTCAATTCCAGGACCCTGGGATCATGACCTGAGCCGAAGGCAGACGCTTAACGACTGAGCCACCCAGGCACCCCCACCTACACTTTTTATTACTATATAACAAGGATCCGCTTTCCTCTAGTTTTCAATGATATGTTCCTAATATCTGCCTGAGCTCTCATTAGCAGTAGCTTTAACATCCATATTTCTACCAACAGTCTTTTTTTGAAAACTTAGGTTTTCTGTACATGGCTGCCCTCCTCCTTTTGAGACTTCACTAGCAGAATCATTAACATCCATATTTCTATAAACAGTCTGTAGGCAATCTAGGCTTTTCTACCATGCTCCTCAAAAGTCTTACAGCTTCTGTCCATTGCCCAGTTCCAGAGCCACTTCCACATTTTTAGTTTTTTTTTTTTTTTGTTTGTTTTTACAGTTGCACTTTACTTCTCAGTACCAAAATTTTCATCCATTTCCTATTGTAACAAATTGCCAAAAACCTAGTGACTTAAAGCAACACAAATTTATTATAATTCTGGAGGTAAGTATGAGATCTATCTCATCGGGCTAAAATGAAGAATCAGCAAGGCTGCATTTCTTCTGTGCTCTTGGAGATAATTTATTCCTTAATTTTTCTGGCTCCTAAAGGTTTCCCATATTCCTTAGCTTTTACCTCCCTTCCAGCAACCACACTGCTTTAACCTCAGCTTCCATTGTCACAACTCCTTCTGTGACTGACTCTCTTGTCTCATTCTTTCACTTATAAGGATCCTTATGATCACACTGGTCCCACTTATATAATCCAGGATAGTCTCTCCACTTTAAATCCTTTTTTTTTTCTTTAAAGATTTTATTTATTTATTTGACAGAGAGACACAGCGAGAGAGGGAACACAAGCAGGGGGAGCGGGAGGGGAGAAACAGGCTTCCCGCGGAGCAGGGAGCCCGATGTGGGGCTTGATCTCAGGACCCTGGGATCATGACCTGAGCCAAAGGCAAATGCTTAACGACTGAGCCACCCAGGTGCCCCACCACTTTAAATCCTTAACTTAATCACATCTGCAAAGTCCTTTTTGCCATGTAAGGTAACATATTCACAGGTTCTGAGGACTAGAATGTGGACATCTCTGGGGGATTATTATTTTGCTTATCATAGCATCTTAACTGTCTCAGGTTGGGTTCTCTGGAATCAGGCACTGAGAGTTAGGTTGAGATGCAAAGATTTTAGGGATTAACACCTGAGGAAGGAAGCAAGAATGGGCAAAGAAAAAAGTTGGACTTTGATGCAGGTCTGATAAAACCTTGGCCAGCTCAAGGCCAGTTGCTGTCAAAGTTATCCTGTGTTGAGCCAGAATGGTCAAGCTTTTATACCCCCACCTTGTTCATTCACTGAATAGACATTGCCTACAGTGAAGTAGCTTTCTGCAGCTGAGGCAGTCTCTGAAAGAGCAAACACTTGGAGGCTGTCTGCTGATCACAGGGGGATGTTCTTCCTTGAAGGGTAATCTGGATCATGCGTCTTTGTGTTTATCACACGTATTGGGTCATGGTGAATGTGAAAGCGATTAGACGGTAGGTTTGTAGTTCCTGCAACCTTTGAGTATTGAGTTGGAAGCTTCTCCTGGACTAGCTCTCAAGTCCTGGGACAGTAGTGGTACAACTATCATAGTATTTAGGGCAGCCATTTAACTTAGGAAAGAGCTCAGTTGGGCTCCAGGGACCAATGACCATCATGGAAGTTTCCCTCTATACTTAGATCATTCCTCCTGGAAGTAGGTTGTTGGGGAATGTCTAGTTTATTCAAGACCCAGACACAGTCTTCTGTCTCCATGCCAATAATTATTGTCATTACCTAATTTCATATTGCTATTATTTATTGAACACTTGCTCTGTACCAAGTATTTTACATGTAGCATCTCACTTAATCATTTCAATATGGCTGGGAATGATTAAGGAAGTAGATGTGGGTTAAGTAAAGGGGCATGAAAAAGTTCAATTCTAGGCCCAATGATTTTTCTTGGGATATAATATCACAGCTCAGCAACAATAGACCTCTGATCCCCATCTTCTTTTGCCCAAGTCTTGACATGTAACTACAGTATATTACAACATGGAATGCGGGTCAGTGAGATCAGTTGTTTGAGTTCTGGAACATTGAACTTCTTTGCCATTCAAACAATTGACTCTGTCCTAATAAGTTCCACTGTTTTCTAGTGCTAAATGGTCTCATTCTTTTTAAAAAATAGATTAGGGCTTCATTTTTGGTGGGGTTAAGGCCAAAATGGGGGAGAGATTTGTCATGCTATTTATATCATTAAATTCTGATTATCCACTGAAACTGACAGGTAAGCTATAGTTTAGAAGCTACAGCCAAAGAGATCCTCCTATTTTTCTCTGACACTATGAGTTTTTTGGTATATTTTTTCCTATGCCCAGTATTTATGGTGATCAGAAAAACAAGTCATATTATATGTCACATCATATATAAAGATATTTACAAACATGCTCACATTTTAATGTGATATGGTGTCTTTTTGAAGTTCTGGGCTCAGCTATGAAAATCTGTTCCACTCTTGTAGATTTGTATAACTGAAATTTAGACTCTTTTTAGACTATGAGAGATATCTATGAAAGACAAATGAAATCCTCTCATTTGTAATTTTGTACTTAAATTTTAAGGTCACATGTTTGAAGTCTTTTACGTGATTATAGATTGCATGCATAATTTCTCTTCAGTGCTAGACACTTTTAATTCTCTGAAATAATCTGTAACTTCCCAAAGCATATTCATGTGAACAAGATTTTGAATTCTAAATAGAATGTATAGATTTTTTGTTGTTTTTTTGTGAGGATTTTGAGTTTGCTGGCAACAAGTCAACTTGAGATAGTAACTTTCTTACAGAAATAGAATTCTATTGATAAATCATGAATACAGTCCTTGAGAGAGAAGGTGGGCACAAATAATTATACATGTGTTTGATGGGACAAGACCTTGACAATACTCTTAGTGGGTCTCTTCTACATTACATAGGAAAAGCCTTGCAACTAGCCTTCCCGAGTTCAGGCTTTCACTGTGTTCACCCTGCATTAGTCTCGTATTGCTGGTATAACACATTACTAGCAATTTAGTGGCTTAAAACAACACAGATGTATTATAGCTCTGGAGGTCAGAAGAAGCTCAAAATGTGTTTCACTGGACTAAAACCAAGGCCTTGGCAGAGCTGGTTCCTTCTGGAGATCTAGGGGAGAATCCATTCCTTGCCATTTCCAGCTTCTAGGGATTGCCTGCATCACTTGGCCAATGGGGTCATATCATTCTGACTATTATTCCTTGGTTAATGCAGATAAACAGTTATCTGGCTCAGACCCCCTTATCTCCCTCTTAAAAGGACCCCTCTGATTACATTAGGCCCTGCTGGATAATTCAGGGTAATTTTCCCACCTCAATTTCCTTAACGTAATCAAATATGCAAAGTTCCCTTTGCAGTATATGGTATCATATTCGCAGGTTCGAGGGATTAGGACATGGGCTTCTTTGGTGGGCCATTATTAATTTACCATATACTCATTCATATTGAACTTCCAACTAAAATGGCTCCAGCTAGCCATCCTCAATGGCTTCCTGCTTCTTCCCACATCAAATTCATATTTATTTTAATGTTGTTTAAAGACTTTTATATTTGGAACCATCCTTTCTTTCTAATTTTAACTTCTTCCTTGCATTTAAACTCTTTCGTGAGCAGGCTATACTTTGCTGTATTTAGTTAAACTAGTGTGCCCTTGTTTGTGTTCTCTTACTGAGAATGTCTGCTCTTCAAACAATCTAAATCCTACTCATTATTCAAGGTTCATGCTCACATTTTGCTTCTTATCTGAGACTACTTTCAATGACCCTGCCTTTTTTTTTTGTTTTTTTTTCTTCATGACCTTCTAAAGCATTTGTGGATTTTGTATACATCTTTTATATCTATGTTTATATATATGATATCAGTCTTTTGCTGTTACTTCACTTACGTTTTCCTTGCATCATTTTGATTATAAACTATTTGAGAGTAGGAAATGAGAAATAGAGACTAACATAAAAAAACAAAGTAATAGTAATAATAATAGTAATGGTAATAATTAATCCCCAAGTTTGCTGGTCTTTTCACTTTCTTAATGGTGCCTACACAAACTGTAAAGTTAAATGAAGTCTAGTTTATTCATCTTTTCCTTTAAACTTACTGCTTTTTGTGTTCCTTTGAAAAAAATCTTTGCCTGAGCTAAGATCAGGAACACATTTTCTTATGTAATCTTTTTTGTTTTTTAGATTTATTTATTTATTTTAGGGAGAGAGAGGGAGATGGGGCAGAAGGAGAGAGAGAGAGAATCTCAAGCAGACTCCCCGCTGAGTACAGATCCCAACTGAGGCCTTGATCTCAAGACTCCAAGATCATGACCTGAGCTGAAATCAAGAGTCGGAGACTTAACCGACTGAGCCACCCAGGTGCCCCTGTTATGTAATCTTATGGGAGGTTTAATACATTGGAGGCTTTCACATTTAAGTCTGTGATTCATTTGGAATGGATGTTTATATATATGTGGTGTGAGGTAGAGATCAACATTCCCCCCCCCCCATTGATCTAGAAACATTTATTGATAAGGTCACTCTCTCTACTGTATTATGGTTGATACCTTTATTATAAATTGGGTTACTGTAAGTGTTTAGGTCTATTTCTAGACTCAGTTTTTCCATTGGTCTATTTGTCTATTCTTGTACCAGTAATGCATTTTAATTTCTGTAGCTTTGTAATATGTATTGATATCTGGTAGTGAAGTCCTTCTACTTTGTTCTTTTTCTTGAAGATCTTGGCTATTTTATGATCAGGCTGCTAATTTCCCCCTGTCTTATCCCTAATTGCTAGCATTTTGATTGGTGTTACCTTAAATCTATAGATCAATTTAGAGAGAATTGCTGTCTTTATAATATCACATCTATACTTGATCCATCTTCTAAACCATGCACATGGTATTTCCTGCCTGGAGGTCTTGCCCATCTTTTGTTAGATTTATTTTTAGGCATTTGATATTTTTTGATGCTAGTATAAATTATATTTTTCTAAAGTTTATTGCTCATATAGACATACAATTGATTTTAAAATATTGACCTGTATCTTGTGACCTTGCTAAATTCTTTTGTTATTCATATTTAACTTTAGATACCCATGTATTTTGATATTCTATGTAGTAGATTTATTTATAATTATTCTGTTCATAACATTGTTATATATTTTTTAATCTAAGGAAATGTGCCTTTTATCAGTTCCGGAAATTTTCCTGCCTTTGTTTTAGTTGAATATAGCTCCTTCATTTTTCTAATTAAAAATTTTTTTTCCTTTCATTAGAGATATTATTGTAAAACTGCACATCATCAAAGACAAAGAAAAATCTGCAAAGCAACCTGAAAGAAAAAGATTACTCACAAAGGAACAATAGGTAGATTGACAACAGATTTCATATTACCAGAAAAAGAAGCCAAAAGACAGTGAAACAATGTATTTAGAGTGCTAAGAGACGCTATCAACCTAAAATGAAATGAAAGCTAAACTTTGATTCAAGAGAGTGTTAAGTAAAGACATTTTCAGAGAAAGACTCAGGTAATTTAATTCTCCAGTAAGATTATTTATTTATTTATTTATTTATTTATTTATTTATTTATTTATTTTAAAGATTTTATTTATTTATTTCACAGAGAGATAGCAAGAGCAGGAACACAAGCAGGGGGAGTGGGAGAGGGAGAAGCAGGCTTTCCGCCGAGCGGGGAGCCTGATGTGGGTCTCGATCCCAGGACCCTGGGATCATGACCTGAGCCGAAGACAGAAGCTTAACGACTGAGCCACCCAGGCGCCCCCTCCAGTAAGATTATTAAGAAATACTAAATGATATACATATGTCACTAAGAAGAGAGAATTCAAAATAAAACCATATTAGGGTGATAGGGAGAAGATGTAACTACATGATAGAGAGACTTAAACAAGTGTTTAGAGATTATCATGAACAATTTTCTACCAATACATTTGAAAACTTATGTTAAAGGAACAATTTTCTAAAAAAAAAGTTTTCAAATTGGATTAAGGAAGAAATAGAATACTGGAACAGACCAAGATTCATTAACAACGTTGAGTAAAATAAAATCACTCCGTATAAGAAAGTACAGAATAAAGGGCCAGATGGTTTAACTGTGAATTCTAACAACCCTCAAGAAACAGATTACCTGTATACAAATTATTGCAATAAATAAAAAGGAATTTTCTACTCTTTTTTTTTTTTTAAAGATTTTTTTTTTTTATTTGAGAGAGAGAGAGAGGGACAGCTAGAGAGGGAACACAAGCAGGGGGAGTGGGAGAGGGAGAAGCAGGCTTCCCGCTGAGCAGGGAGCCCTATGCGGGGCTCGATCCCAGGACCTTGGGATCATGACCTGAGCCGAAGGCAGACGCTTAAGGACTGAGCCACCCAGGCGCCCCAGGAATTTTCTACTCTTAAACTTACTTTATGATACTTACATAACTTTGATTATAAAATAAAATGTAGGGGTGCCTGGTTGGCTTAGTCGGATAAGTGTCTGCCTTTGGCTCAGGTCATAATCCCAGGGTCCTGGGATTGAGACCTGCATCGGGCTCCCTGCTCAGCGGGGAGTTTGCTTCTCCCTCTCCCCACCCCATCCCCTGCTTGTGCTTTCTCTCGCTATCTTTCTCTCTCTCAAATAAATAAAATCTTTACAAAAAAGGTATAAGGACAATACAAGGAAAGAAAATTATGAACATAGATATAAAAATACTAAAAATATCAGAAAACAAAACTTACACGTGCTTATCATGCTGAAATGTATCCCATCTAAGTTGGTTTTACTCCAGGAATAAAAGACATTAACATTAGATAAAATGTAATTTTAAACCAGAAACTCTCCCTAAGCTGGAAAAAAAAAAATCTGTCAAACTTACAGCAAGTATCATGCTTAGTGGTGATACATCTGAAAAGAAAACAGCCTGCACTCCACTTGGCAAACATGCTGCTTGTCTGGAGTCTATTTAGGATGATTGAAGAATGTTCTCTTTTCTATCTCAACTATATATTTGAAAACTTTGATACTAAGTGATAAACTGTAGTTTATGTCAGAAGAGCTGTGATCTACAGATAGTTTATTCCTAGGTGTCAAACAGTTCATTCAAGCACTTCCAGAGTATCAGTGCTAGCTCTTTGGTTTTGACATTTAGACAAAGACAGGCTGCTTAAATCTTAGAGTATTCCAACATAAATTCATCCTTTAATCTGATTATATGCACATTTCATACAAGACCTTATCCATATATCCATATAATACATTGGGAAAATTCATAACAGGTAATTCTATTAACTTATGTAACAAGATAATGATTGCTATATACACATTATACTGAGTCTTTTGCTGTTGCATGCCTCAAGAAAGAGATATAACAGGTATAAAGATTGAAAAGGAATAACAAAAGGTTGGCATTCATAAATTATATGATTGTCTATGTAGACAATCCAAGAGAATTAGAACCAATAAGAAAATCAGTAAGTTTTACAGATACAATAAAATTATAAAGCAGCTAATGGCATTTTATTCAGAGACAAAAAGCAATTAGAAAAAGCAATTAGAATAAAGATCTCATATACAATGGCAACAAAAATGAAGGAATCTAGGAGTAAATTTAACAAAAGGTACTCAAGTTATTATTTATAAAATTATAAAACTTTATTGAAATATATGAAAGAAGATCTAAATAAACGAGAAGCACTCTCTGTTGATGGATGAGGTTCCCCAGTATCATATGACAACTGCCCGTAAGTTAATTTATAAACAATGGAATTTGAATGAAAATATCAAAAGTGTTTTTGTTTTTAGATTTATTTATTTGAGAGAGAGAGAGAGAGAGAGCGCGCATGAAGGGAGGGGCAGAGGGAGAGAATCTTTCATGCAGGCTCCCTGCTGAGGGCGGAGCCTGATGCAAGGCTTGATCTCATGACCCTGAGATCACCATTTGAGCCAAAGCCAAGAATCGGACACTTAACTGACTGAGCCACCCAGGCGCCCCTGTTTTTTTAATCTAGCTAGCTAGCTATCTATCTAATGAAACTTGGGACCTTGAGCCAAGAAAAATTAAAGAATATGGATGCAGTCCTCATACTACATACCAAGAGTTAATTACTTTTAGTAATTATTAAGTATAGTAATTAAAACATGTTATTGATGCAGATAGACCTTTGGAACAAAATTAAAAGCCCCAAAATACATTCGTATAAATATGGAAACTTGATGCATCTATTCATTTAATACTTATTAAGCACTCTCCTTTTTGCTAGTGGAGGCTTCTTCAAGTTGTCTTCCAGGTTCTTTTAACGTGATCCTAGTGGTCATTGATAGCTTCCTCACTACTGACAACATTTTCCAGACTCACCTGGTACATTGCCTGCTCCTACCCTGGAATCAGCCATTTCTCCAAGAAATCCTGATGTCTTCTATGGGAAGTAGAATTGCAAAACTACATCCAAGTTTGAGAGATACTCATTGCTATTGGGGTGGTACGTGTTCCGAGGCCTTTTCAGTTAACAGAGGTAAAAAATTAAATGTATATTTTATATACATATATATGTATATATACACATACGATAAATATGTATGCATGTATTTAACATAATATATTACATAATATTATATATATTTAAAGATAAAAACCTCAGTGTGAGTTCATACTGATACATTCTTTATTTATTTGTTTATTTTTAAAGATTTTATTTATTTGACAGAGAGAGACACAGCGAGAGAGGGAACACAAGCAGGGGGAGTGGCAGAGGGAGAAACAGGCTTCCCGCGGAGCGGGGAGCCCGATGCAGGGCTCGATCTCAGGACCCTGGGATCATGACCTGAGCCGAACGCAGACGCTTAACGACTGAGCCACCCAGGCGCCCCTGATACATTCTTTAAAAAGATTTATTTATTTATTTTAGAGAGAGAGAGCACATGAGTGCACTGGGCGGCAGGGAGGGGCAGAGAGAGAGGGAGAGAGAATCCCAAACAGACTCTGCACTGACTGCAGAGCCCGACTGGGGGTTCAATCTCACGATCCTAAGGTAATGACCTGAGCGGAAACCAAGAGTTGGTCACTTAACCAATTGCGCTATCCAGGCACTCCTATACTGATACTTTCTTTTTTAAAAGATTTATTTATTTGTTTGAGAAAGAGAGAGAGAGATTACATGAGCTGAGGGGAGGGGCAGAGGGAGAGGAGGAGAGAGTCCTAAGCCGACTCCATGCTGAGCACAGAGCCTGACTTGGGGCTTGATCTCACAGCCCTGAGATCACAAACTGAGCTGAAAATCAAGAGTTGTAGACTTAACCAACTGCATCATCCAGGTGCCCCCCTATACTGATACTTTCAATTGAAATTCAAGAATACAAGATTTTTGTTATGTTTTCATATATTAAATCTATGTCTCCTTTGACATTGGGAATCATGGTTGTCAAGGACACAAGGGATGAGGAGATTACAATATCCTATCATTACTTGTTTGCTTTATCCTTCATTACATACAGAATCATCTCAGAATAGTAATTCTAAGACAACTACAGCCAGCATGATCACAGAAAACAGTTCGTTTTCTTGTCAATATTGTCTTTGCTTTTGGGTTTTGTTGTGTAGTTGTATTCTCTGCTTTCACGTGGGGAGTTGAGGGGGTTCGTATCTGTGTCGCTGCTTATATAACGGTATATACTAGCTCAGAATTCCCTTTCGAAAGTTCTGAAATTTCCTTGGCTAATTAAACATATGTAAAGAGTAATCCAGTTGGCTGATTATTGTTTAGTGTAAGATGTACTTTATGGTTTATTTCTAAAGGCCATTATAGTACCATGAGTCCATGTGGTGGGCCTCTCCAGACTAACCCTACTGGGGATTCCAGAATAAGGTCAAGCAAACTATAAGAGCAATCTGGGGGTGTCTTTGGAGGTGTGATCAGAAGAGGGACCAGCGTGTGGCCTGGAAAGGTTTAATTTAGTCAGTAATTTTTAGCGAACCTTCAAAAATACCCAAATAAAAATACAATCAGAGTCAAAGCAGTGTGATTGCTATCTAAGTGCAGCATTAAGAAAAATACCCTATTGCTTCCTCTCAACCAGACTGCTGTTTCTTCGCAGAAATTCTGGAGTGGCACTTGGGGTAGTGGACATGTATTGTGTTTTGGTTGCCTGTCACTCATTTCCCCTACTTTAGCATAAGCACACTAATTTCTCTTTTGTTGTTTAATTCATTAGAAAAAATATGTCAAGTTTTTAGAGCAGTTTTAGATTCACAGCAGAATTGAGAGGAAGGTATAGAGATTTCTCATTTACCACATACACCCTGCCTGCACGCTTGCAGAGCCTCCCTCATCAACATCCCCACCAGAGTGGTACAGTTGTTAGAATTGATAAACCTGCATTGACACATTCTAGTCGCCCAAAGTACATAGTTTATGTTATGGTTCACTCTTGGTGTTCATTCCTTGGGTTTGGACATGTATCGATCATGATGGTATCATATAGATGGAGTATTTTCATCATATAGATGGAACATTTTCACAAGCCCTAAAGATCTGTGCTCCATCTATTCATTCCTCCCTCCCTCCAACCTGTCAACCACTAGCCTTTTTTATTGTTTCCATAATTGGTCTTTTCCAGAATGTCATAGAGTTGGAATCTTACAGTATGTAGCTAATTTCCTTTTGAAGAATTCACTCTCCCTCTAAAAATTTTCTACCTTTAGGGGATTATTTCCCCCTAGGAGTAGGCATGTGACTCCAGCTAAATTAAGCAGACTCTTAAGGAATTTCCATTACTGGAGTGATGCAGAAAGGTTCAAGATGAGGGGTGCCTGGGTGGCTCAGTAGGTTAAGCATCTGCCTACAGCTCAGGTCATGATCCTGGGGTCCTGGGATTGAACCCCGCATTGGGCTCCCTGCTCTCTCCCTCCCCCACTGCTCCCCCTGCTTGCACACATGCGCACACTCTCTCTCAAATAAATAAATAAAATCTTAAAATTAAAAAGAAAATTTCAAGATGGTGGGGAATTATTCATTCCAGTGATGATATTGTGATGAGAATGTTGATTAATTCCCCTTGCCTTGGAGCTGCCCTGATTCTTTTTTTTTTTTTTTTAAAGATTTTATTTATTTATTTGACAGAGGGAGACACAGTGAGAGCAGGAACACAAGCAGGGGGAGTGGGAGAAGGAGAAGCAGGCTTCCCGCTGAGCAGGGAGCCCGATGCGGGGCTCGATCCCAGGACCCTGGGATCATGACCTGAGCTGAAGGCAGATGCTTAACGACTGAGCCACCCAGGCACCCCTGATTCTTGACCCTTTTCCAGCATGTTTCTCCAGTCTTACTACTGGAGAACAATTTTGTGTGTTCTCTGAAATCCACTTAATACATTTATCTTCTGTTAAGAGTTGGTTTCTCTTACTTACAACAAACAACTGTATCTAATTCAGTGGTGATAGCTAGAGTACATTAGAAATGTTCAATCTATTTAAATTGCATTCCTTCTTCTAACAGTTCTCCTATTCTCCTTTCCCTGCTCTACTGAAAAAAAAAATTGGAAATATCAGTGTCATAAAAAGTAAAGGTATACTTGACAAAAGGACTCAAAAATAAAGTGCTCATTTTTATAAAAAATATAAAATATTAAAATTTGCACTATTCCAACAAAATGACATAGCACCTATCTGAGACTGAATGTCATAATCAGGGGGAGGGCCTCAGGTTGCTGAGAACAGGCAGGAGAGGATGGCTAGTAAGTGATTTGAGGCATCATTATAGAAACTAAGCTCAGAAGGAGATTATTACGAGAATGTTACAGTTGCTAGTGGCAGGTAAATTGAACAACTTACCTTGGACAAGGAAGGGGAATTAATATTTATTAAGCAAGTCTTTTGTTTCACATAAGCTTTGCATATATTATTTTACATATGCCTTTCATATGTTTTTTTCACGTTATCCTCAAAATAAGTCCATGTCCTATCCATGTCTTAGCACCTTCATTTTATAAACAGAAAAACCGTGAATAAGAAAAGTTAGTTGGGGCGCCTGGGTGGCTCAGTTGGTTAGGCGACTGCCTTTGGCTCGGGTCGTGATCCTGGAATCCCGGGATTGAGTCCCACATCAGTCTCCCTGCTCGGCGGGGAGTCTGCTTTTCCCTCTGGCCCTCCCCCCTCTCATGTGCTCTCTCTCTCTCTCTCTCATTCTCTCTGTCTCAAATAAATAAAAAAAATTAAATTAAAAAAAAAAAGAAACGTTAGTTAACTTATAGTCACACAGCAGGAAAGTGCCAGACTCAAAGTCTAAATCTAAACTCAAGTTAACCTAAATCTCCTACTCTTCCTACTACATCATCTCCAACACAGAAAATTGAATCTGAAACTATAGAAAACAAACTATAGAAAACAAAGATGGTGGATTGAATATGTGCAACAGCTACCACTCTTTTGTCAAAACCCAAACCTTTCTAAAACAGTTTTTTTAAAGGCAAGCATGTGAGGACAAGAGAGCAGGAGAGAAACAATAAAATTTGGGAAACTGATAAGCAGATGGAAAAGTGTTAATTGACTAAGCAGATAGACTTAAGATAACTGAATCCCAAGCTGGCAGTGGAAAAAGTTGAGTAACAAATTGATTTACACTGTTGAATCAACAAGGCTCAAGAATTAGAGGGCACCTGGGTGGCTCAGTTGGTTAAGTGTCTGCCTTCACTTCAGGTCATGATCCAGGGGTCCCTTCTCAGTGGAGAGCCTGTTTCTCCCTCTCCCTCTGCCCTTCCCTCTCTGCTTGTGTTCTTTCTCTCGCTTTCTCTCTCTCAATAAATAAATGGAATCTTTAAAAAAAAAATAATAATTAGAGCTGATACCTGTGTAAGTGAAAGAAGAGTGGTCTAATTTTGAAGCAGTAGGCTCCCCAGATCTACATCCACCTCCACAGAGCTGTCTGATGGCTTGCTCCTTTCATATCCTGGAAGACTGAAGATACACCTTCTGGAGGAGGTGATGCAGAAAGTCACTGGAGGATCCCATGCATATTTGAGGACAGGGGCCATACTGAAATCAGGGCAAAGAGTTAAAGTTTGTATACTCAATAGTGCAGTCATTGTCTTTCCCTGCACATGTCGCAGAAAGCTGGTAGCCAAGCCCATAGCCTGTAGGTGAGGAATTCAGGTGATTATTCTCTGGGGATCTGAGCAGCCCATGGCTCTCCAAGAGGAAAGATCTAGTGATAGCATCAGGGATTCTTTACTGAAGTAGCTTGCCTCATCAGAACGGAAGCCCATGCAAACTAGCCCCACTTTTGTGCTCAGAGCTTCTAATCAACATTTAAAACATTTCTAAATTTTTAAAAAATTTTTAATTGTGGTAAAAAACATTTAAAATTTCCCATCTTAACTATTTTTAAGTGTGTAGCTCAGCAGTATATTCATATAGATGTTGTACAATAGATCTCCAGAACTTTTTCACCTGGTAAAACTGAGTATATCCTTTGAACAACAACTCCCACATCCCTCTACCCCCATTCCTGGCAACCATCATTTTTCTGTCTCTATGGGTCTGACTACTTTAGACATTTCTTAAAAGTGGAATCGTGGGGGGTGCCTGGGTGGCTCAGATGGTTAGGCGTCTGCCTTCGGCTCAGGTCATGATCCCAGGGTCCTGGGATCAAGTCCCACATCAGGCTCCCTGCTCAGTGCAGAGCCTGCTTCTCCCTCTCCCTCTGCCATTCCCTCTGCTTGTGCTCTTCTGTCTATCTCTCTATCAAATACATAAATAAAATCTTTAAAAAAAAAAGTGGAATCGTGGGGCGCTTGGGTGGCTCATTTGGTTAAGTGGCTGCCTTCTGCTTGGGTCATGATCTCGGGGTCCTGGGATCGAGCCCTGTGTCGGGCTCCCTGCTCAGCTTTTCCCTCTGCCCCTTCCCCCCACTTGTGCACTCTCTCTCCCTCTCTCAAATAAATAAAATCTTTTTTAAAAAAGTGGAATCATATAGTATTGTCTTTTTGTGACTGGCTTATTTCACTTAACATGATTTCCTCAGGGTTCATCCATAATGTAGCATGTGACAAGATTTCTTCCTCTTTAAAAATTTATTTTATTTTTTATTAGAGAGAGAAGGGCAGAGAGAGAGAATACCAAGCAGGCTCCACACCCAGCATGGAGCCCAACGCAGGGCTTTGATCTCACAACCCTGAGATCATGACCTGAGCCAAAATCAAGAGTAGGATGCTCAACCTACTGAGCCACCCAGGTGCCCCAAGATTTACTCCTTTTTAAAGTCTGAATAATACTCCATATTCTAATCAGCTTTTAATATTCCACCCATAAATGTGTGCAGACGATGTACAATTATCAAGCATCAGAGAAAAGCCTCTTCCATGAAAGATTGAGAGACACAAATAAACATAAAACACCAGATTATTCAGAGACAAGATCACTTTTTAAAAGCTATCAATTAAAATGTCAGAGAATAGAAGATATCATACAGGAAGCAATAATGGAATAACCATTTTATTTTTTTTTTAAAGAACAGTAAAAACAATAAAAAATCCCAAATAGTTCTAAGGAAAACCTCAATGGTGGAAATACCAAGCGGGGGAAATTTCTCAAAAAGTGGAGAAAAAGGAAAAAAAAAAAAACCACGGAAAGTAAGAGAAATAAGATAAAACTAGGCCAACAGCTCAGAAAATCTAAAGTCCAAAATAATAGGAGTTCTAGTCGAGAGAACAGAGGAAGTGGAGGGGAGGTAGTCAACAAACTAATACATAAAAATTACCCAGAATGAAAGGGCATGAATTTTTCAGTTGAAGGACCCATATAGTTCCTTACAAAATGGCACACCATCATGAAATCTCAGGACAGCAGGGACAGTAAAAGCACTTTGTAAATTTATAGAGCTTAAAAAAAAAAGAAATTAGAATGACGTCAGTATCACAACAGCAGTGCTGGAAGCTAGAAGACAGTGGAGAAACATCTTCAAAACTGTGATAGAAAATGATCTCCAATTTAAAATTGTATACCCAGCTAATTTGTTAATCAAGTATCTAATGAATATTAAACTTGTGAGAGCCAAGGCTCTACTTTATCATTTCATATGCTGGGTGCTGTTAGAGAAATGAATATAAAAGAAGATAGATCAGCTCTCTGTATTTCTTTTTTGTGTTGTTTTAAAATAAGCTTTTAACTTTACCATATTTCAGATTTGCAGAAAAACTGTAAAGATAGTAGTTTCCATAACCCCACACCCAGTTTGCCCTACTATTAACATCCTACATCAGTATGGTACATTTGTCATAATTTGGGAACCAGTGTTGATATGTTGTTCTTTGTCAGATTTCCTTCATTTTTACCTTATGTCCTTTTTCCTATTCTAGGATCCTGTCTAGGATACTACATTACATTTAGACATCACATGTCCTTAGACTTCTCTTGGCTATGATGGTTTCACGGACTTGCCTTATTTTTTGATGACCTTGATAGTTTTGAGGAGTAGTGGTCAGGTATTTTTTAGATGTCTGTCAGTTGGAATTTATCTGATGTTTTTCTTTTTTTTTTTTTTTAAGATTTTATTTATTTATTTGACAGAGAGAGAGCGAGCGAGAGAGGGAACACAAGCAGGGGGAGTGGGAGAGGGAGAAGCAGGCTTCCCGCGGAGCAGGGAGCCCGATGCGGGGCTCCATCCCAGGACCCTAGGATCATGACCTGAGCCGAAGGCAGACGCTTAATGACTGAGCCACCCAGGCGCCCCTATCTGATGTTTTTCTTATGATTAGATTGGGGTTATAAGTTTTTGGAAGGAAGACCTCAGAGGTAAAGTGCCATTCTCATCACACCCTATGAAAGGTACATAGTATCAACATGACTTAATCACTGTTAATGTTGAACTTGATCATTTGGCTAAAGTAGTGTTTCTCAGGTTTTCCCATTATAAAGTTATTCCTACTCCCCCTTTTTCTTACTGTACTCATTGCAAGGAAGTCACTATCTGTAGCCTACACTTAGGGGGTGGGAGTTAGGCTCCACGTCCGTGAGGGTAGAGTATATAAATTACTTGAAATTCCTCTGCATGGTAGATTTGTCTTTTCCCTTCTCGTTTATTTATTCAGTAATTTATTTATATCAGTATTGACCCCTGGATATTTATTTTATACTTTGGATTATAATCCAATATTTATTTTGTTGTGTATTTCTTTTTGTAGCACTTGTTTCAAAGAGATACTGTGTCACAAAGGCCCAGAACGTTCCAGTTGTCTTTCTTCTAATCTATAGCCTTTAGTCTAGATCCCAAAGCAGATAAAATTGATGTACTGAAAAAAATGCTCTCCTACTTGTACATAAGTCACAGACTTTTATTAAAATAAATGCAGTCAGCATTCTTTGTTAGCAATGAAAACCTGTTTCATGGAAAGCACAGTGCCTGTGGAGCTTACGATCCATTCACTTACTGTAATGCCATTTCCCCTGAATTAGGTCCGTTGAGATGAATTTATGTTGTAGTTAACCCGAGCTGCTATAGAACTTGAGCCATTAAAATGCCTCTTACTGTACTGATTATCATTTGACTCATATCCCTGTCAAGCAATATATGTATGGAAATGTGTTTTCTTTAATTTTAAAATGACTTTATAGCAGAGGATTATATTTAGAGTACATAGAGCTTCTTCAGCAGGTTTATAAAAAAACAATCTTCAAAAGATTTAGATACTTACTCTGAATATTCCTTTTGAAAATAGATTTGTTGTTTTCATTCTCGAATGAATTTCTCTATCTGTGGTCCTCATGGACTGTACACCTTCAATCATATAAAGTACTATAATTGTTTGAAACAAAGACTCATGACAAGTCATTAACCTTGGGAAGGTTAAACAACAATGTAGAGTAGCAGAAGAAGAACAACTTTAATGTGAATGTTTCTTAAATTTTGTCATTCAGTGTGAGGATTTCTATAGGTTGCTGGTGTAAGTCATTTATCAAATTTAAGAAATTTCCTTCTATTCCTTGCTCAATAACTTAAAAATTGAGAATTAATGTTAAATTAATCAAGCACTTTTAAAGAAACTGTTTTTTTCCTCCTTTAATCTGTTAATGTAGTAATTTGCATCAGTAGATTTTCTGTCTAAATTTTCTATGTAGACCATTCTTGTATTCCTGGGGAAAAATGTTAATTGGTTCATATGAAATATAAATTACGTGTTGTGATGTGCACTGGGTGTTATACATAAATAATGGATCATTGAACACTACATCAAAACGTAATGATGCACTATACAGTGGCTAACTGAACATAATAAAAAAATATAAATAAACTCTATTTCTTTAAAAAAAAAATTATTTGTTCCTTGAGGACTTGGCAGTGCTTTCTTATAAAACCATCTTGGGCCAGCATCCTTACTATTGGACGGATCTTTTTTTTTTTGAAAGATTTTATTTATTTATTTGACAGAGAGAGGCACAGCGAGAGAGGGAACACAAGCAGGGGGAGTGGGAGAGGGAGAAGCAGGCTTCCCGCCAAGCAGGGAGCCTAATGTGGGGCTCGATCCCAGGACCCTGAGATCATGACCTGAGCTGAAGGCAGACGCTTAACGACTGAGCCACCCAGGCGCCCCTGGACAGATCTTTTAATACTTAAAAATTTCTTCTATGTTTATTGATCTGTGTAGTTTAATAAGTCTTTTTGAGTTAATTTTGTTAATTTATATTTCCTAGGTGATCACTAATTTTATCTAGGTTTTCAAATTTATTGTTATAAAGTTGTACTATATTATCCTGAAGTAAAAGATAATATTCTTCATAGATATATTATCTTTCTTGATCTTGTCTTAAAAATGTTGTAATTTGTGTTTTCTTTTTATTTAAACTTACCAAAATTTGTCTGTTTTATTGGTCTTTTCCAGTAACCAGTTTTGCATTTACATGATTTAGTGATTTCTTTTTTTTTTTACAAATAAGATAACACACCAAATAACCATTTAAATAACTTAATCGTTTGTGGAAAAAATTTTGACCGGAAATGTATTGGTGATGGAAAAAACAGCCAAAGAAGTCCTGCTTCCCCTCCCCCTGACAAAAATAAGTTTCGGGTTGCTTAAATTGCTCAATTCTCTTTTTTTAGTAGGAGAGAAACTTTATTCTATAGTGGTATTCACAGATTTGCAGACTTTCAAAGGTCTTAGGATACATCCCATGAGAGTGTCAGTGGGGTTTTGTCTTTAATAAACTGGCTTTGATGGAACAGCAAAGATCCCATGCGCAAAAGATGACTGCGGCTTTAGTTACTATTACTGTCAACTTCTCCATAGTGCATAAAATTATAAGGTGATAAGGAGAGTATATAATGGGCACCGGAGAAGCCCATGTGGGTAAACCACCTTATATAGCAAAAGAGGTAAATGATTTTGCACTTAAATTATGTACCCATTATTGAGGCTGCACCTAAAATGCACAGAAGACTGTCTTCTTAGTAATATTTGAAAATAGCTGTATCAGTTCTTTATTGCCTCTGGGGCCCTTTTATGACCATCCCTGCAGAAAAACTTCAAAAATGAGGGAGAAAATAAAAATATTTGCATTTGGAATTAAATTTTGCCATCACTTTCTGTTTCCCTTCTTTTTTACTGGTATGCATTTGTGCAAACATGAAAGCCAGAATTGATTAGAACAATAATTTTGTGGCCCACAGAACACATGCTAAATCAGCACTCCTGTCTGGAAGCTGGACATTTATCTTTCCAAGCCAGGCTAACACCTAATTGTCTCCACATTGTGAGAAGTGTAAAGGCCATCACGACAACGGGGCAGAAAGTTTAGCCAATTCGATTTATTTAACACCTCATAACGCTCTAGAGTTTTTCTTCACTGCCCAGGCTTGTAAAATTTATTATGAACCTTTAATCCCTCCCCCTGCTTTCCTGAGAGTTTTAAAGTGAATATAAAACAACAACAAACAGAGTCTATAAAAGTGTTTGCACCGCAGCTGCACATGTTGGCTTGTGTGTGCTCGGACTACGGGCTTGTCAGTGCCTTTAAAAATTTGTTCCAAAGTGTTAGTCCTTTTAGACAGTCTTGTCTAGATTCTGGCTTTCTTGTGTGAAAGAGATGTTAACAGCAAGTTGACACTTGTGTGGATTATACTCCTCATTCTGTCTTTGCTTTTTAAATATTTCTGTTATTAGGATAATATAGTCATAATTTAAAAACCTCAACTATTACTACTTTTACCATAAAGACAGTACATTCACATGGAAAAAAATTAAAACATTGCAGAAAAGACTGAACTAAAAGGTAAAATTCCCTTGTTTTCATCTCTGCGTTTGCTCCCAAGATACATTTTTGTCCTTTTTTAAGTGTGAGACATGAATTTTGACTAACAGTGTCACTGATCACTTCAAAAGGTTCAACTATATTTACAAAACCTAAGTAATTAATCATCAGTAACCAGATTCTAATGGCAGAACAACAGCCAAAAAATAAAATAAAAACCAGGAAAATTCCTATAATATCAAATTACTAGGTGTCATATCCAAAGGCAAAAAATGATGGCTTACATCTCCTTCTATCCTAGTAAAGAATTAACAGTGCATATTATTACTCTAAAGGGGGAAGATCCTTGCTCGTGAATGACACTGAACCATATAATTTATCATACAGGGCAGACAAAAGGCATAAACCAGAACAATCCTGGATAAACCAGGGCATGTGTTCATGCCACATATATTCAGTCTATTCAGTTTTAGCATTGATTATGTACTGCTTCATACTGTTATTTTGCTTCATATATGAAGTCTTGTTCTACATTTTAACTTCTTAGCAAGTAAGCTAATAAGCATCCAACAGAATGACTAGTAAGAATTGATATGTATTGATAGGAGTTGAATGACTAGTAAAAAATGATAGTAAAAATTCAACGTGGTTTTTTTCTTTCTTGATTGGTTAACAAAAACCTTAATCACTTTTATTTTATTTTATTTTATTTATTTGACAGAGGGAGACACAGCGAGAGAGGGAACACAAACAGGGGGAGTGGGAGAGAGAGGAGCAGGGAACCCGATGCGGGGCTCGATCCCAGGACCCTGGGATCATGACCTGAGCCGACTCTACCTGATTCTGGGAGGTCTGGGTTGACTACTAATTTTGTGGCCCCGAATGTCTGGCAACCTGTACCACTGAATTAATCAACGGTCTCACCATATTTTCAAAGTGGATGGTCTTATTCCTGAGCTTCTTTTCTATTTCCCTTGGGATAAAGTTATAGTATCTAATGCTTATTTCCTGGGCATTCCATCCCAAACAAATTAACAAAAAGACAGATTTAAAGTGAGGCAGGATAAGAGAGAACAATGATGACTATTGGAGGAAAAAACCTGATTAAAAGCTTTTTCTTTTTCATGGCAGAACTCTTTTTCTCTGGAATTTCTTTACTTGCCTTATTAAGTTTGAAAATGATTCTGCACTTACTCTCCTATCCCCTTCAGAGTTCTATAACAAGAGTCTCAGCCTGCTAGAAAACTGTTGGGGACACAGATGCTTGAGCAAATAAATTACCATACAGCATTGTAAGAACAACGATAGATAGACTTATGATGATTCCTGGAGAGAGTGACAAGCTCTGTGAGGGTGGGAGTGGTGAATGGGGTGTGATGTCAGGGCAGGTGGATCCTGATCTGGGCTTTGAGAGATGAATAAATCTATTATGAAGCATAGGCATAAAAGGATCATGAAAGACTTGTATGAGTGTCAAAATCCCATAACTGAAGTGTCAGGTGTTGGAACTATTGTTAAAATTGATTTGTGTGGCTGGTTACGTTCCTTCACAGGAGGTATGAAACTATGAGTGATCTCTTTATGTGCCACATGTTTGTATAAAAACTGGTCCAAAAGGTATTTGAGTGATTTTGCTATCTTAATAACTATAACATTGTTTAAAAAGACATAAAAATAGTCCACATAATTAAAAATACATATGTACAAATATATGAAATATACATTTTTTATGTATACGCACAATTAGATTCTCTTTCTTCTAGATATCTGTTTTTTAAAAACTGTTTAGATCTCCATGGAGGTGCCATGTTTTGCAACAAAGTAAGGTCTTTGAGGTGCCCCAAATTCATAAACCTGTGTCCAGAGATTATAACTTCCTTAGTGAACCATAAAACACATATGCTCAAGTAATTAAAGGTACTTATGGGGTTAAAGCATGCTTGAAACTCCCAAATGAGTTTGTAAGTACTTTTCCAGAGAACCACTTGCCTAAGAAAGATTATGCCAGTTCTCCACAGAGCAGTGATTCGCACCATTGAACTCAATACCTGATGACTAGCTTTCCTCAACACGGAGATTTGATCCTTTCTTTGCCTACGATGAGAATATATTGTTGAACTCTGGCTTGGGGGTACTGTGCGTTAGTAAACGAGGGAAGTATGAGTTTTGATTTTCCCGGTTAAGATTTATCACCATTCTTTGATATTGCTATAACTTTATAAATGTAGAATGTCTTCCCATAATGGTTTAATTTTGGTTGGTTCTCGATGATCTAGACCCACTGGTAGTTTGTGTAGAGGACTGACAGGTCACCACTTTGCTTGGTGCATGTCATGACTCTGGTCCGTGGCAGGAAGTGACTCTGGTCTTCTTGGAGTGGGCTTATTCCCTTTGGTCAATTTTCCTAGCTTTACTCCCTATGACTTTTTCTCACAACTCTATAAGGCTCTTTCCATTCTTCAGCCCTTTTCTTTTCTTTCTTTCTTTTTTTTTTTTTTTAAAGATTTTATTTATTTATTTGACAAAGAGAGGCACAGCGAGAGAGGGAACACAAGCAGGGGGAGTGGGAGAGGGAGAAGCAGGATTCCCGCCGAGCAGGGAACCCGATGTGGGGCTCGACCCCAGGACCCTGAGATTATGACCTGAGCCAAAGGCAGACGCTTAACGACTGAGCCACCCAGGCGCCCCTCTTCAGCCCTTTTCTTAAGGGAGAAAGAAGAGATGTAGTATAGCACTACCCTGTGGGAATTGGTACCGGGGAGACCAGTGCAAGAACATGCTGTTAATTCGGTCTACTCCTACTGTTGTCAGTAATAAAGTCCTTGATTTCTGACCTAGGAGTCTCATGTCTTCTGCCAGCACCCATGAAACTGTGGCAGGCTAAAATATTACTTTGCAAGTTGGGTAAAATCTGACTCTTTACAGTTCTTGACATTTTTTTTTTTTTTTAAGATTTTATTTATTTATTTGAGAGAGAGAGAATGAGAGACAGAGAGCAGGAGAGGGAGGAGGGTCAGAGGGAGAAGCAGACTCCCTGCTGAGCAGGGAGCCCAATATGGGACTCGATCCCGGGACTCCAGGATCATGACCTGAGCCGAAGGCAGTCGCTTAACCAACTGAGCCACCCAGGCGCCCTCTTGACATTTTTTTTTATAAGAC
The DNA here is from genome assembly GCF_029215605.1 of Mirounga angustirostris. NCBI lineage: Eukaryota > Metazoa > Chordata > Mammalia > Carnivora > Phocidae > Mirounga > Mirounga angustirostris. Next base: position 117,570,754 of record NW_026991711.1, on the reverse strand, counting down.
TCTCTGTGGTCTAATTTCTTTGCCGACCCATTAAATATGGGTGTTTCCCAAAGTTCTGCCTCTGGCTCACTCCTTTTCTCTTTGCTCATCCTTTCCCTGGGTGATCTTAATTAGTCTCGTGTGTGGTTCTAAATGATAGAGGATGCCTTCCAAATATGCATTTCTTGCCTCAAACTCTCGTTTGAGCTCTGGACTCATATATGGGACTCTGATGCTCGGGGCACCTCAAACTTAACATGTCTCATACTAACTACTTGCATCTGCCTGTGTCCTCACCTCCTTTAGGATCTTTACCTCAGTTGGTGGCACAGTCATTTACCTGAACACTTAAGTGATGGTCCTTGACACCTATCCTCCTATGAAACCCCCACATTTTTGTACCTAGGACTACTGATTTTCCTTCTTAAATCATTTTCACTTCTAGCTTTATTATCACTACTCCAGTTTGAGCCCCCACTATTTGGTTCTCAGTCACAACATAGTGTATTAGCCAGCATTCTCCAGAGAAATAGAATTTTATGTACTTAAAGTATATATATCTATATATCTCCAAAAGAAGATAGGTGGATAGCTAGCTAGATAGATTTATTATGAAGAATTGGCTTATGTCTTTATAGAGGCTGGTAAGCCCAACATCTGGTGGTGTGGGAGACCTAGGAAGAGCCAATATTTTAGTTCAAAGGCCATCAGGCAGGATGGAGCAATGTTACAGATGAAGTTCAAAGGCAGTTGGCTGGAGAATTCTCTCCTACTTGAGGAAGGATTGCCCTTTTTATTTTATTCAGGCCTTCAACTGACTGGATGAAGCTCGCACACAATGTGGAAGTAATCAGCTTTACTCAAGTCCACCCATTTAAATGTTAATTTTACCCCCAAATACCCTCATAGAAACATCCAGAATACTGTTTGACCAACTATCTGGGCACCTTATGGTGCAGTCAAGTTGACATATAAAATCAACCATCACAAATAGCCTCCTAAATGGTCTCCCTGTTTTCACTTTTGTTCCTTTCAAATTTGTCCTCCAAAGGCATCTACCCAAAAGACAAATCAGATCACATGGCTCTTCTACTTAAAACTATTCAGTGATTCCATATTGCCTCCAGAATAAAGGCCATACTACTAAACTCAGCTAACATGTAAAGAGCTACGAACGCTCTTGCTTTGCCCATATCGCTGCAAATTAATTTCTTGCCACCACTCGCCTGACATACTGTGCTCTGTTGTGACACTTAGTGTTATAATTCCTTGGACACATAAAGCTAAGACTTCTGCTCTCCTTCTTAGTGGAATTCTTTCCTGCTCCCCTGGCACTTGGCTAATTCCCACAGCTGACTGACTCAAGGGTAACTCAAGGGTAAACCTGAGGAAGATTCCTGGCTTTCTCTGATTCCCCAGGGCCCTCTCTTCTGTGCATAATATGTTGTCCATATTTTTACCATAGCTTTACTACCCTATATTAGAAATAACTGTTTGTCAGTCTAAACATGGGACTGACAAACAACCTCTTTTATAAGGGAAGAGACAGTCTTATTTATCTTTGTACCCTCAGTGTCTGAATAGTGTCTGACGTAGTGTTGCTCAATAAAAGTTGACTGATCCACTGACTGATTTGAAGTCCATAAAAACTCCATATTGGAGTGGGATGGAGAAAATAAAGGAAGAGAAAACAGAGATCTGTCTTAGTGAAAACAAAAACTAAGACAAAAATTAAAGGCACCGTAAACCTTAGATTTTTTGAGAAAGTAACTTTAAACAACTTTTAACAAGTCAAGAGCTTCTTGTTGAGCATTAAGAATACCTGTAAGGTGGTGCTTGGCTGGCTCGGTTAGTGGAGCATATGAAGCTTGATCTTGGGGTTGTGAGTTCGAGCCCCATGTTGGGTATAGAGATTACTTAAAAATAAAATCTTAAAAAAAAAGAATACCTGTTCGACCAGAGGCTGTATGTGACTTTCTTCATCATGATCACAAGGCCATTTCTGTCTCTGCTAGACATCCACAGAGGGTTGGGGTTGTAGTGCAGGAATAAGCCTGAAAACTCAGGACAGGGATAAGTGATTGTTGTCACACTAGCAGGTAAGATCAGCTGACAGTTAAAAAAATTATTATTAATCATTATTATTGTTATTTTTGAAAGACTTCAAATGCCTGAGAACACTAGAATTAGTTTTTTTTTGTTTGTTTTGTAGCTTCCACTTAATACAGAGGCATTTTTGCTGCAAGGCACTGTTTAGTCCATACACCATATTCTGGGCACCTGAAACCATGGCAACTGTGATTTCTGATCATTTGTAGGCATTTTAATTTGGGCTTGAACATTTAGAGGCATTATTTTGCCAGTTATTTCTGGAAATGATTTAAAAAACACTTCAAAAGGCATCAATTTTATTTTATTTTCTTCTGAACCATTAACATTATCTTTTTTTTTTAAAGATTCTAGAGGTAGAAAGTGATTTATAGCCGTAAGATTATCGGTTTGTTTATGGACCATTTACTTAGTCTTTGAAATAGGGCTCAAAGAATTCAGTTTAGGGCAGAGACAGGTATTATCTTTATTTTATTTTATTTTTAAAAAAGATTTGTTTATTTCAGAGAGAGAGAGGGAGAGCATGAGCAGGAGGAGCAGAGGGAGAGGGAGAGGGAATCTCAAGCAGATGCAGCACTGAGCGCGGAGCCCAATGCTGGGCTCAATCTCATGATCCCAAGATCATGACCTGGGCTGAAATCAAGAATCAGCTGCTTAACTGATGGCGTAATGCCCCTTTCTCATTTTCTTCTAAGTTAACACGATGAGGAGTACTTTTTTTTAAAAAAAGATTTTATTTATTTATTAGAGAATGAGTGTGAGTGGGAGAAGGGGCAGAGGGAGAAGGAGAAGCAGGCTCCCTGCTGAGCAAGGAGCCTGGTGTGGGACTCGATCCCAGGACTCCGGGGTCATGACCTGAGCCGAAGGCAGATGCTTAACTGCTTGAGCCACCCAGGTGCCCCTCAAGTCTTTTTAAATCCTGAAATGCAAACTGAGATAAAGAAAGACAGTTATTGATGGTTTTATATGTGTTTTGGAAAGTAGGATGGTACCATTATTTTTAAAGGTTTTAACTACAGGAAAAAAATATGTCCAGTTTTGCCCTTGCTTCCCTTGCCTTTGACGAACTATTGGGACTTCATCAAGATAAAAAGCTTTTGCACAGCAAAGAAAGTCAACAAAACCAAAAGACAACCGACAGATGGGAGAAGATACTTGCAAATGACATATCAGATAAAGGGCTGGTATCCAGTATCTATAAAGAACTTACCAAACTCAACACCCAAAGAACAGATAATTCAATCAAGAAATGGGCAGAAGACATGAACAGACATTTTTCCAAAGAAGACATCCAGATGGCCAACGGACACATGAAAAAGTGCTCAACATTGCTCGGCATCAGGGAAATCCAAATCAAAACCTCAATGAGATACCACCTCACACCAGTCAGAATGGCTAAAATTAACAAGTCAGGAAACGACAGATGTTGGCGGGGATGCAGAGAAAGGGGAACCCTCCTACACTGATGGTGGAAATGCAAGCTGGTGCAGCCACTCTGGAAAACAGTATGGAGTTTCCTCAAAAAGTTGAAAATAGAGCTACCATATGACCCAGCAATTGCACTACTGGGTATTTACTCCAAAGATACAAATGTAGGGATCCGAAGGGGTACGTGCACCCCGATGTTTATAGCAGCAATGTCCACAATAGCCAAACTATGGGAAGAGCCAAGATGTCCACTGACAGATGAATGGATAAAGAAGAGGTGGTATATATACACAATGGAATATTATGCAGCCATCAAAAGGAATGAAATCTTGCCATTTGCAATGACGGGGATGGAACTGGGGGGTATTATGCTGAGCGAAATAAGTCAATCAGAGAAAGATATGTATCATATGACCTCACTGATATGAGGAATTCGTAATCTCAGGAAACAAACTGAGGGTTGCTGGAGTGGGGGGGTGGGAGGGATGGGGTGGCTGGGTGATAGACACTGGGGAGGGTATGTGCTATTGTGAGAGCTATGAATTGTGTAAGACTGTTGAATCACAGACCTGTACCTCTGAAACAAATAATACATTATATGTTAAAAAAAGAAGATAGTAGGAAGGGTAAAATGAAGGGGGGGAATTGGAGGGGGAGATGAACCATGAGAGACTGTGGACTCTGAGAAACAAACTGAGGGTTCTAGAGGGGTGGGGGGGTGGGGGGATGGGTTAGCCTGGTGATGGGTGTTAAAGAGGGCACGTACTGAATGGAGCACTGGGTGTTATACGCAAACAATGAATCATGGAACACTACATCAAAAACTAATGATGTATGGTGATTAACATAATAAAATTATTTTAAAAAGTATAAAAAATGTCCAATTTCTAACAAACATCTTTTTTTATCCAGTATCACTGTAGCTTTTCTTTTTTTTAAATTTTATTATGTTATGCTAGTCACCATGCAATACATCATTGGTTTTTGATGTGGTGATCCACAATCCATTGTTTTCGTATAACACCCAGTGCTCCATGCAGTACGTGCCTCCTAATAATAATAGAAGTTTTCCTTCTATTTCTATTTTTTGAAACAGCTTTAGTAGAATAGGTATTATTTCTTCTTTGAATATTTGGTAGAATTCCCCAGGGAATCCATCAGGCTCTGGACTCTTGTTTTTGGGGAGGTTTTTGATCACTGCTTCAATCTCGTTACTGGTTATTGGCCTATTCAGGTTGTCAATTTCTTCCTGTTTCAGTCTTGGGAGTTTATAGTTTTCCAGGAAGGCCTCCATTTCATCCAGATCGCTCAGTTTATTGGCATATAGTTGTTGATAATAATTTCTAATAATTGTTTCTATTTCCTTGGTGTCAGTCGTGATCTCTCCCCTTTCATTCATAATCTTATTAATTTGGGTCCTTTCTCTTTTCTTCTGGATAAGTCTGGCCAGTGGTTTATCGATCTTATTAATTCTTTCAAAGAACCAACTTCTAGTTTCATTGATCTGATCTACTGTGTTTCTGGTTTCTAATTCATTGATTTCTGCCCTAATTTTAATTATTTCTCTTCTAATATGTGGCTTAGGCATCATTTGTTGCTTTTTCTGTAGTTCTTTAAGGTGTAGAGTTAGTTGGTGAATTCGGGATTTTTCTATTTTTTTGAGTGAGGCTTGGATGGCTATGTATTTTCCCCTTAGGACCGCCTTTGCAGTATCCCATAGGTTTTGGACCGATGTGTTTTCGTTCTCATTGATTTCCATGAATTGTTTAAGTTCTTCTTTGATTTCTTGGTTGACCCAAACATTCTTGAGCAGAGTGGTCTTTAGCTTCCAAGTGTTTGAATTTCTGCCAAATTTTTTCTTGTGATTGAGTTCCAGTTTTAGAGCATTGTGGTCTGAGAATATGCAGGGAATAATCTCAATCTTTGGTATCGGTTGAGACCTGATTTGTGACCCAGTATATGGTCTATTCTGGAGAAAGTTCCATGTGCGCTCGAGAAGAATGAGTATTCTTTTGTTTTAGGGTGGAATGTTCTGTAAATATCTATGAGGTCCATCTGGTCCAATGTATCATTCAAAGCTCTTGTTTCCTTGTTGATTTTCTGCTTAGATGATCTGTCCATTGCTGAGTGGAGTATTGAGGTCTCCTACAATTAACATATTGTTACCAATATGACTCTTTATTTTGGTTAACAGTTGGCTTATATAGATGGCTGCTACCATGTTGGGGGCATAGATATTTACAATTGTTAGATCTTCTTGTTGGATAGACCCTTTAAGAATGATATAGTGTCCTTCTGTGTCTCTTATTACAAACTTTAGTTTAAAATCTAATTTGTCTGATATAAGAATTGCTACCCCAGCGTTCTTTTGAGGTCAGCTGGCATGGAAGATGGATCTCCATCCCTTCACTTTCAGTCTGGATGTATCTTTAGGTTCAAAATGAACCTGTCTCTTGTAGACAGCATATGGATGGGTCCTGTCTTTTTATCCAATCTGCAACCCTGTGCCGTTTTATGGGAGCGTTTAGGCCATTCACATTGAGAGTGAGTATTGAAAGATATGAATTAATTGTCATCATGTTGCCGGTGAAGATGTTGTTTTTATACATTGTCCCTGTAAATTTCTGTTGTAGATCACTCTTGGGGTCTTTCTCCTTTTATAGAACCCCCCTTAATATTTCTTGCAGGACCGGTTTAGTGGTCACATATTCTTTCAGTTTCTGCCGGTTGTGGAAGCTCTGCATCTCTCTATCCATCCTAAATGAAAGCCTTGCTGGATAAAGTATTCTTGGCTGCATGTTCTTCTCATTTAGTACCCTGAATATGTCTTGCCAGGCCTTTCTGGCTTGCCAGGTCTCTGTGGATAGGTCTGACGTTATTCTGATGTTCCTCCCTCTGTACGTAAGGAATCTCTTCCCCCAACTGCCCTTAAGATGGTTTCCTTGCTTCTAAGATTTGCAAGTTTTACTATTACATGCCGGGGTGTTGGCCTGTTTTCCTTGATCTTGGGAGGGGTCCTCTCTGCCTCTAGGACTTGAATGTTTGTTTCATTACCCAGATTAGGGAGTTCTCAGCTACGATTTGCTCAAATACATCTTCTAGTCCTCTCTCTCTCTCCACTCCCTCCGGGATTCCAATTATTCTGACATTGGAACGCTTCATGGTGTCACTTATTTCTCTGATTCTATTTTCGTGGATTCTGAGTTGTTTTTCCCTGGCCTCCTCTTTTCCCTTTTTATGTATTATATTGTCTTCCAGATCGCTTATTCTCCTGCCTCAGTTACCCTAGCTGTTAGATTATCTAGATTGGATTAGATCTCATTGATAGCATTTTTAAGTTCTGCCAATTCACCTTTTATTTCTGCCCTTAGAGACTCTATGTTGCCATTAATTGATTTCTCCATTCTAGCCATTGTCTTCACAATTGCTAGCCTGAATTCCATCTCCGACATCTTGGTTATATCTGCATCCATTTGTAAATCTGCAGCATAAGTCATAATCTCTGTGTCTTTTCTATTTCGGGGGCTCCTCCTCCTAGTCATTTTGTTGATGGGTGTTTGAGGGAATGTATAGAGTCCAAATTATCAACCAGAACCCAAGCAAGATGCACCTGTTTTCTTGGGACCTTAGGGTTGCTGGCCTCTTGTTTTCCCAGCCTGTCTTCTTCGGGAGGGGCCTGCCGCGCTGTTACTCAGGCAACCCTGTTTGGGCGGAGTTGCCCTGCGTCCCTGTGGCAGGGGATGGGCTCAGACGGAATCAGTTTTTGGGGCTTTTGTTCTCTGGCAGCTTTCCCTGGCAGCTTTCCGCGTCTCTTCCGGGAGTCAGAGCAGAAGAGACCATTTCCAACCCTCTGCCTCAGAGCAGAGAGACCGCAGTCTGTTCTTCAGTGAGCTCTCCAGGCCACACCGTCTCCGTTTTTGTCCGTGCTGCTATAAAGTGCAGCGTCCTGGGTTGTGCACCCCTCCACAGTGCTCCCAGTCCTGCCTCCAGGTCGGGGCACGTCTCTGCCCTTTGTGCTTCTAAAACCGCCAGCCGCTCCCAGTTCGCATGCGCGCAACTCCGCTGCTCGGGGTTTCTGCCTGGGGGCTGCCCTAAAGTCCTTTCCCCGCCGCTACCGGTCTGCGAGTCTGTGCCCCGTCCCCAGTGCGCGAGGCTGTCGCTCACCGGCGGTGTAGAATCCCCACGGCCAGGCATCCTCCGATATCTGCCCGCAGAATCATGGCTCCGCTTTGTACCTCAAAACCAACCGCCCGCGATATTCTGTTTGTAGAGATCCAGATCTTACATCTCAGGCTGGTTTCGTGGGTGCTCAGAGTGGTCTGGTAGATATCCAGCTCAATTCCGGGGACCAGTTGAAATAGGGTCCCCTACTCCTTCGCCATCTTTCCCCCAATCCCTCACTGTAGCTTTTCCATATACATTAGCTGAATCATCTATAGGTTATGAAGACTGGTGTCACAAAATAACAGGCTGGGTTTCAGTCCTGAAAGCTCAACAGGAACTAATGTCCTTCACAGGGTTCTCACAATTAGAATCTAGAAGCTTTCATTCAGAATGACTCCAGATAAATTCCCCACATTTGTCAAAACTTGTGGATATATAAAGAATTTTTTCTTCTATCCAACTTGAGAAAGACAGTTTTGTTCTTTCATAGTCAGTAGGTGGGGGAGTGCTAATACTTCTTGTTGATAAAATATGTATTAGGCAATATTTTCAAAGTTATACAATCGAGATGGTAAACACATTTATATGAAATTTAATGAGGCCAAGTGGGAGTGTAGTTAAATATCTTCTTAGAAATCTTGGCAAGTTACAATGGAGATTAAGATTCTAAGTCATTTTAAAATAGGATGCAATAATTTGTTACCTTTCAACCCTTTTGTAATTGTGGGGAGTCTTACAAAAAGTATAAATATTAAGATTCCTTATGCTGATGTTTGTTTGGCTTGTCAGTATCTCTAGAGCTTCTTTTTCTTTGTTCAGACCACACACTTGGCTAAATGTTATCATTTGCATTTTGATAATACACTGGGTTTGTTAGTGGCAGAAATATCTTTATAAATAAATTAGAAGAAATTTTAAAATGTTTTCATTTCTGTTTGTAAACATCTATTGGCACAAAGAGCCCCATGTCGTCAACAGAACTTTTATACTATGGTAGAGTTTGTAATATGTGATAAGGAATCATTAGTAATTGGGCAGACAGTGCAAGGAGTCTTGGTCTAAGAAGACAATCCTCCATGGGGCTGATGCCCTTCTAAGCAAATTCTATTAAGAACTGAGGTTTTTATTTTATTTTTTTATTTCCCGATCATCATCTACATTGTAAGAGAAACCCATACCTTAAATATAAAATTGGCTGGTACAAGTTATTTTAAAAAGTTCACTTTGATTTTTGAAGCAAGATTGTATGATAGATTTTAGTCCTGCATTTTATTGATTTACTGAAAATATTTTATTCATTTATTTATTTTAGATGTGGGGGCTTGGGGAGAGAGCGCACATGCTAGCCAGGGGAGGGAGAGGGATAGAGAATCCCGAGCAGATTCTGCATTGAGCACAGAGCCCGATGTGGCGTTCAGTCGCATGACCCTGAGATCATGACCTGAGCCAAAATCAAGAGTCAGATGCCCAATCGACTGAGCCACTCAGGCACCCCTAGTCCTGCATTTTAAAAGCTCCCCCCAGGGGTGCCTGGGTGGCTCAGTTGTTAAGCGTCTGCCTTCGGCTCAGGTCATGGTCCCAGGGTCCTGGGATCGAGTCCCGCATCGGGCTCCCTGCTCAGCGGGGGGTCTGCTTCTCCCTCTGATCCTCCCCCTCTCATGCTCTCTGTCTCCCATTCTCTCTCTCAGATAAATAAATAAAATCTTCAAATAAAATAAAATAAAATAAAAACTCCCCCTAGGGGCGCCTGGGTGGCTCAGTTGTTAAGCGTCTGCCTTCCGCTCAGGTCATGATCCTGGAGTCCCGGGATCGAGTCCCGCATCGGGCTCCCTGCTCGGCGGGAAGCCTGCTTCTCCCTCTCCCACTCTCCCTGCTTGTGTTCCCTCTCTCGTGGTTTCTCTCTGTTAAAAAATAAATAAAAGCTTTAAAAAAAAATAAAAGCTCCCCCCATTTCCCACCTCTTAAGAAATTTCAGCCTGCCTGACCATCCCCAATGTGCTTAGGGGAGCTGGTTACCCTGAGTGTGTCTAGGATGCTCCCTGTTTGCCTGGCCATCCTCATAAGTCGCACTAAACTCAGCTGTCTTATGGCAAGAGGAGCTTGATACTTTCTCTCTGAGCAGCATTGGACAATAGAATGCATACTTGACCAATGCTGCTGCGTAGCATCTCTTGGGTCCTGCTGATGGAAAGACTTCCTTTTGGCGGGACTGATGATTAAAAATTGAGTATCCTGAGGACCTGAGGCTGCCACGCTACACCTCCTCCCCCATCTTGACTTCTCAACCATCATTACATACTGCCTGGAGTGTTGAGAAAGATTTATCTCCCCTCTTTGGCTGGAGGTACTCCCTTTCCCATTGGATTTGAGAAGTTGGAAACAGGCATCAAACCCCACTTGTCCTTTTATTTTGTTCTGTAAGTCTGTGTTCCTCTGTAAAGGTAAAAAAGAACCTGCTCTTGGTCTTACCTAGGGCCTAGAAAATTCATCTTAAATCAGGCTCATTCCCTCTGCCTGATACGGTCATTGTGATCTCATTCCATTCATTATCGAATTTCTCAGTCCTCTTCTTAATAGGTCAGCTCTTTTCCTTCTGATTTCTGTGGGTACATGACATCAGAAGTTACATAAATGATTACAAAGTAGGTGGGAAAAAAACAAAGCTCTATTTCTTTAATAGAACTTCCTTTTTAAGCCACTATTCTCACTTGGCAGTGGAAAATAATCTTGTCACCTTTATATATTCTAGTCAACAGCATTTTAAATGTTTAAATAATTCTTTTGTGTAAATATTCAGTCAGATTTGCATATTATTATCTCAGCTGTTCCCAGCTCTGTCTCCCGGTCTTCTCTTTTCCCTATGCATGGTTCTGCTTCTGTTTCACTGGGCTCAAGGTTCCATTGGCTGGCAGAGGAAGAAAGAGTGGGAGTTTGCTTATGTGGATAGTATATGGTGTGGCAGCTTAAAGGCTGGTCCACGCCCTTAGTTTCATTTCTTGCCCAGATGCCAGTGCAGTCCAGCTATTGATGTCCATGGTTGAGTTTCTAGACATGGAGGATGTCCAACATTGGCCTTTTTGTGTGGCATGGTAGATGATTTTCCTGTGTCCAACTGGTGCCTTTTATAGCATAATGCAGGGGATCCTGTAGAGACAGCATTGTCTCCCCCACCCTTTTCAAGTTTTTGCTAGTGTGCGTCTCTTCATTCTTTTTTTTTTTTTAAGAGAGGTATGCCTTTATTTTCTTGTTTCACATATAAAGTTGGCTAAATTGGTTGCTTTTTGGTGATTAGCGAAGGAGACCAAATCTCATATCCTTGCCCAGCTCCTCCGACTCTTCCTTTGTTTCCACCTTGGCTGGGGCTGTGGCAGCAGCAGGTGCAGCAGTGGTAGCCTCAGCCACGGGGGCAGCAGCCACAGAGGCGGAAGGATCAGCCAAGAAGGCCTGGATCTTTGCAGCAAGTGGGAAGGTGTCATCAGCCTCCGCAGACAAAGCCAGGACCCACTTGTATCCATTAATGATAGACAGGGGCACTGATGCAACAGTTGGGTAACCTGTCTGCAGACGTACACTGACAACATTGCAGACACCCTCCAGGAAGTGAGAATGCAGTTTCCTCTGTGATGTCAGGCACTTCAGGGTTGTAGATGCTGCCGTTGTCAAACACATGCGGGATGATCAGCTCAAAGGAGAAGGGGGAGATGTTCAGCGTGTTCAGCAGTGTGGTTTGCTGGCTCCCACTTTGTCTCTAGTCTTAATCAGCTGCATATCAGTCAGGATTTCAGTGGTGCCCCTGAAGGTTTTAGTGGTGATGCCTAAAGCCTGGAAGATGGAAGGCTCTCGGGCCCCAGACCAGTGCTCTGGGCCGGCACAGTCACTTCACACAGGGCTACGGCCCCAGCTGGTACCTTAGTGGCCAGCAGCATGACCCTGATCTCAGTGAGGTCCTCCTTGGTAAACACAAAGCCCACCTTCCCCTGGACATGAGGCAACGGTTTCTCCAGAGCTGGGTTGTTCTCCAGATGCCCTTGCATGGGCCTTGTGCATCGTGGTGTTCTTGCCCTGATTCAGTACAGCAATCTTCCCGCGGAGGGACATGAGAATATGCTGCATCTGCTTGGAACCTACGTTGTGTGCTCCCACAGTGAAGCATTTTGGATAATCATCCAAAAGTTGGGTGATCTTAAGGAAGTAGTTGGACTTCCAGCCTGCCCTGTCTTCCCTGAGCATCATGGTGGTGTGTCAGGGATTGTCACGTAGGGTTCAAAGACAATGTCACTCTCACGAGGATGCCTGGAGAGACCTCCTCATTCTTTTGGCTGGCCTCTTTTGGGGATAGCAAGCTGAATAATCTTACCAGATACTTTCAAGTGTCTATTATTATTATTATTTTAAAGATTTTATTTATTTATTTGAGAGAGAGAGAGAGCACAAGTAGGGGGAGCGGCAGGCAGAGGGAGAAGCAGGCTTCCTGCGGAGCAGGGAGTCTGATGCGGGGCTTGATCCCAGGACCCTGGGATCATGACCTCAGCTGAAGGCAGACACTTAACCAACTGAGCCACCCAGGCGTCCCATCAAGTGCCTATTCTAAGTTCACAAAAAACCTGGAAATCCCCACTCCCTCAGACTTGCTGTTTAGGAAACCAGAGGTGATGTTTACTTGTTCCTTCTCTCTGCTGACCCCTTCCCCAGGCCTGCCTGGCATCCTACTAGGTCTGCTACTCACCACAGAAGTGGTTGGCAATCCCTCCATCCAAAATCACCCTCGCATTCTGGGGAGATGCTCTTAGGCATGCACCCTTCCTTTGGGATTACATTAGGAAGTGAGGAGTGGGGTGTCCCAAATACAGCATTTACTTTTTTTCTTTAGTACGATTTTCCAACTTGTTGTGTATTTTGTCCTCTGGAAAAGAAGGATAAGAACATAGAATAAATCTTCATGTCCTCTCCTGACTGTTTTTATCTTACAACTAGCTAGATGTGCACTGAACAGTTTGTAATCTGAGTCTGTGTGTGTGTGTGTATGATGGGTGCTTGTTTTGAAAGTAGAGAGTTGTTAAGGAGAGGAGAGAAGCTGAAATCATCACTCTGTGTTTCAAGTTGCAGGTTGATAGGAATGACCCATTAGGGAGAGAAGATTTGATGTAGGAGAGGGGAGAGCATTGCTGGAGTGATTGCTTAAACAGGAAGAAGGGATGGTAGTTAGTGCTCTGTTGGTCTGCCTACCTGGACTTTTGCCTTTTGCTTTTCAGTTGAAAGTTTCCGGCCTTGTTCACTCTTGCCTGATTATTGCTTCGGGTGTTCTGAATAATGTAGCAGAGTCCTTAAGTTAAGGATCAGAGAAGAAATCAGAACTTTTGAGAGGTCCAGATTTTGGACTTCCTAGATTTTTCACAACAGCTTTGTATTGTGAGCTTAAAGTAGCAATATTCAACCAGGAGAAAGCAATAAAAGCTTACAGATAATCATGGTTAGGTCTGTAGATTGATTTGTTTTCCTGAACAAAAATGCAGACTTCTTCCATAATGGTAATTGTTAGTGCTGAAGTTGGGAAAGCAGTTGGGGCATGGACTCAGGATAAGTATAGAGGACCAGAGGGTCAACATCAGAACAAGGTAGAGAGTGTCTTATTGAAAATTATATTATTTTTAAGTCCAGTGAGTCGTTGTAACATCACATTGAAGGATATTATCACAACTCCCTGAACTTGTAAATTATGCAGCAGTCTTTCTTGTCTGGGATGAACATGTGCATCTGTGCTTTGCTTCCAAGAATGAAAATTATGCTTGTTTTACAACTGCATAAAACTTAGCATAATTCAATGTGCAGGTAACTGCTTTAAAATACTATTCTACAGAAATGATATCATTCGGGCGCCTGGATGGCTCAGTTGGTTAAGCGACTGCTTTCGGCTCAGGTCATGATCCTGGAGTCCCGGGATCAAGTCCCGCATCGGGCTCCCTGCTCAGCAGAGAGCCTGCTTCTCCCTCTGACCCTCTCCCCTCTCATGTACTCTCTCTCTCTCATTCTCTCTGTCTCAAATAAATAAATAAAATCTTAAAAAAAAAAAAAAAGAAATGATATCATTCTGAGCTCAGAAAGAAAGGGGTAGGGAATCTCCTTAGGCTTCAATTGCTGAATACACAGAGTCCTTAATAGACTATTTAGACCTATCAAGAGTCAGAGTGGGTTTCTTTTAGTGGAGGGATATGACAGACCAACATGGCTGACATCAGAATGTTAGGAAGACACATCTGGGAACATCCAGTAAAGAAAATGGCAATGTTAGGGAGATCTAGCGAGAGACAAAGATGTCCAAGTGGAGTGAAAGAGAATGTAGGCAGGCAGCTCTGGTGGGGTTGGAAGTTGAAGACCAGAGGGAGAGGTGGAACAGAGGTAGAGGGCCAAAAAGGGGCCACGTGTCCAGCGGGGAAGGCAAGCCTGACAGGTGGAAACAAAATGTTAGCTAGAAGCCTATAGAGAGGTCAGAAGTGCTCAGAATCCAGGCAAGAAATTCACTAACACTTATGGGGCATCAGAAGCAACAAATAACATGAGCTCAAGATAGGATTCCAAGCTCAAAACATTCTAAGACGGAGACCAGATATGGTCTTGGTGTGATGGAGATAAATAGGTTAATGTGGCTCAAGTGAGTAATGTGGTCAAGTTATTCTAACGCTCGGCTCTCTAGATTTTCACATGCACACACACACACACACACACGGAGGACTGAAAAATTAAAGAACAGAATGTTCACAAAATCTCTTAGAAGTAGAAGGAAAATATAAGTGATTTCATTTTTGGGGCACCTGGGTGGCTCAGTCGTTAAGTGTCTGCCTTCGGCTCAGGTCATGATCCCAGGGTCCTGGGATCAAGCCCCGCGTCGGGCTCCCTGCTCCACGGGAAGCCTGCTTCTCCCTCTCCCACTCCACCTGCTTGTGTTCCCTCTCTCTTGCTGTCTCTCTCTCACTGTCAAAATGAATAAATAAAAAATCTTTAAAAGTAATTTCATTTTCTTTTTGCTTCTGTATGCTTTCTAAATTGTCTTCGAAGAATGTTATTAAAAAATAATAATATAAAAATTAAAAAAAAATTGACCCAAATAAATCGCAGTGTATTTGCAGAGAGTTTGAGAATTCAGTGGGACTGGTGACTGATCCTGCCTAGAAGGGGCACAGATGTAAAACTAAATTATTGCAGGACACAATAAATTCTCTTGGAATTGTGTAAATTTCCATATTCAGTTTGCTTGCCTTTTATCATCTAGTGGAAATTTCTTAACGGACTGGTAGAACATCCATTTCTTCTGAAACAGTCATTAGGTTGGGTCTATCTGGAACAAGATGAAATAAGAGTTGGAAATTATTGAACTGAGGTGATTAATTGGAAGGATTCAAACTGAATAAATTAAGATTGGACCCCAATCCCTGTACTCAGCTGGATACTTTTTATTGGCCTATTGAGCCCATAATGGGATAATGGAGTAAGAAGAATGTTGGGCTTTGTTTTTTAGTTCATTTTGCAAATGAGAAAAGCCTTAGGCAAAATTCCTTTTGTTCTTAATGCCAAAATATTTCACCATTAACATAAAATGTATTAGATAATAATTTTTAAAAAACACTGGACCAATAAACCTCAAATAAATTTTTTTTTAAATCTTGTAAAATTTAAAAATGTTTCCTGTCCCAAATATTTTCATTAACCCCAATAATATAAGTAGAGCCAAAGATATTAACAATGAAAAGATAAACAAATCCTTCTCAGTTAAAGCTTTTATTCATACCTCAGGAATTGGGTTATAAGAAAATAAATATTTGGTTTCATGAATGAAATTGACTATTGAGATGTATTACACACACATGTACGTGACAAATTACAGTTCTCTGGTCCAGTTGGGAAGTCAGTTTGAATAGCAGTCATGATTTTAACCCGTTCTTATTCGTGTGCATCCTCTGAATTTTGGAAAGGCAGAGTTGCATTAGGACAGTAATTGGATGGTTTGGCCATAGACTTGGATGTGAGATAATTCACATGCTGTGTCTTTAATTAATGCAAGGCCAGTTATGTTTAGCAAGGGATAACAAATGGGCCATTGTCACGTTCAGAAGATTCATACCACCCTTACCCATGGGTTGGGTGGATAAAGATCACAGAGGAGCCCCTAAGGAATATAATGATGCTAGATAGACCCTAAATGTGCTATTCCCCACATAAGCACCAATTGAGGTTGTAATATGGAATTTGTCAGGACTCTGCTAATTACAAATCCTTTCCACTCTGTGCTAGAATGACATAATGAACCTCATTTAATATGGCGTCATTAACCTGCTGTGAGCCCAGTGATTACTCCCATCCACAAATACTCTCAGCGTGACCCCTAGGTGGGCGGTGGACATGCCTGTTTTTTGATTCAGTTATTTGCTCTGTCATGAAGGCTTTGGATGAACTTACTCAGGCTGAATGGAATTTAGTTGTTAGGAGGACGGATCTGGGATGATTAGGCCAAAGTAGCAGCTTTCATTGATGTTTTCCCATCTTTTATGTTCCACTTAACAGATACAACTCCTGATGACTCCAGCCCAGAAGTACAGATGTACCATTTTTTCCTAGTTGATCCTACCATTTATCCTCTCCCATATAATCCCACAGGCTTTCTTGCTTCCAGATGGTAGCTGTGAAACTGACCTAGTCGCTCCTCTTTTACATGTGTGTGTGGGGGCACTGAGCCCCAGCATCCACTGTCTCCTGCAGCCTTGGCTCCCCTGTAGCCCCATCACTGCTGTGTTGGTGCTGGTGCATTGACTGGGTGTGGTCACTGAGCCTGGCATAGAACCCGAGGCATTAGAATGGCTTCCCTAAACTTCCATTCCAAAGTGGGGTGTCCTTTCCTTTTCTTTCTCTTTGCATGGGGTTAAGCTGCTCAAGCCCAGGGTCCAGGCTACATGGAATCCCACAGAAGCCCTGGGCCCTTTCTGTGTGATCTTTTATTTTTTGTTCGAAGCAACTGGTAGAACCTAAACAAGTTTGTCTTCATGCCTTCCCCATGTCCTCCTGCATCTGTCCACTTAGGATCAACCATCAGATTCCCTAACCAGTGAGAGCAGAGTTGGCAGAGATGCCCACAGTGGCTTCTTGTGAGCTGCTGTGAGCTGGCACCAGCTCACCACTGTTTATGGGTATTGCACACTTGGTGTTGTGCTCCTAATTCCAATTAGAAGGGAAGTTAAAATTCACGGGAGTCAACAGTACAAAGGTGTACCTTGCTTAATGCAGTAGAAATGGCCCAGAAAGTTACACCTAAATAGAATATTTATTAATCATAAGGGAGGTCATTATTTCAGAGAAAACTATAGTAAAAAGCTTAGTAAAGCAAAGATTTCAAAAAATATATAGATTTTTTTCAAAATAAACCATGCCTCCTGATTTATCTGATTTATACACTTGGAGTTTATGTTTCACATTTTCTTTAAAGTAATATATGCCTATAAAACTAAAAAAAACTTAACAGTTTTATGGGGGGCTGTGGCTTGAGCAAGTAGCTCTCAAGAGTCTTTCGTTTTTTCAGTTGTCTCCTTCCCTTCAGATGGAAAGATGCCCAGTTTCTTTGGCAGCTTTTGACGGGCACCTAGGAGTCACCTGCAAGGACATGTTGTGTTCTGTGGGAGAATCTGCATTTCTGTTTCGTCATGTACTTCCTCTGTTCCTTTGAACAGAGGCATTAGGAAGCAGGAAAGCTGGATTTGGGCTCTGGTTCTACTCTAGATGGCTGCATGAGTTGGCCTCTGTGAGTCTCCTTTTTTAATCAATGAAGTGAGAAGGGTCTGCTTAATGATTGCTAAACTTGTATCTGGTGGTGCAATTTTAAAGATTTTTTTTTATTTTTTTTTATTTATCTGAGAGAGAGAATGGGAGACAGACAGAGAGCATGAGAGGGAGGAGCAGACTCCCTGCCGAGCAGGGAGCCCGATGCGGGACTCGATCCAGGGACTCCAGGATCATGACCTGAGCCGAAGGCAGTCGCTTAACCAACTGAGCCACCCAGGCGCCCTGGTGGTGCAATTTTAAAAAACAAAAATAAATGTGAGTGTCCATCTTTGAAACCACCACCAAATCATGAATTTCTCTATTCACATTCAAATGCTAACTGCGAAAGACACATGTGTTGTGCATTTATGAAGCCAAAAAATGGCACAGAACTTTTGGGAAACTTACATATTTAATAGAGCTAAACGATTCATGCCCAGTAGTGGCAAACTGCATTCTTGAGTAATGGTGGAATATATTTTCTCAGGTGATAGCTTAAATTCAGTTCTACTGGGGCTTAATTAAGGGGTGCTTTCTGTAGTCATGAGCAATTCTGTGTAATAAAATTACTGAAGAAATAGAAATGCTCCAGAAAGCAATGCTAGTCTTTGGCGTTGGAGGAATAATCTGGTTTAGTTAGTTTGAGTTTTTAAATTTGAAGGAGATTCAGGGCTCTTTTGAATGGACCAGGGGTGAATCCCCGTGGTGTTGGTCTGTTGGAAAGAGCCAGGGAAGTTGATTTTGTGTCTGGGCTGTTGGGCAAGTTCCCGAAACCAATTTTCTGCTGGAAACAGTGTGTATCCTTCTGGCAACAAGCTGCTTGAGCAATGAGCTGTCACATTTCAATGCAGAAACCTTTTGTTTGGCAATGAGATAATTTTAGTTCTTATTCTATCAGGAATCTATTTACAAATTCAGCATAAATGCATTTGGAGTATACTACCTTCTTCATAGGGGAGCTAAGGTCCAGAGCAAATCATAGCGTGTGTGTGTGTGTGTGTGTGTGTGTGTGTTTCTTCTTTCTCATCTGTCCCTCCTTCCATATGCCATGTTTTGATACAGAAAAAGAACACCAAGGGCAACCTTGAAAGGTGGTTCCCAAAGCACAGTATGTGCAGAGTGCAGGGAAGCACACCCATTCGTCGCCTTACCGATGGAGGTCAGAGAATGATTTAGAAGATGAATCTGGGTGTATCTGTTCCTGAGGTTTTGTTGGCATCTACTGGCTTTTGCACTAGATAAGCTTTATCAGCCTCTCAGCGTTATTTTTTTTTTTTTAAGATTTTATTTATTTTTTGACAGACAGAGACACAGCGAAAGAGGGAACACAAGCAGGGGGAGTGGGAGAAGGAGAAGCAGGCTTTCCGCTGAGCAGAGAGCCCGATGCGGGGCTCCATCCCAGGACCCTGGGATCATGACCTGAGCCGAAGGCAGACGCTTAACGACTGAGCCACCCAGGTGCCCCAGCCTTCTCAGCTTTAAACATCTAAGATACTAAGACAAAACTGGAAATATTATAAAGGATGTGCTTGGATTAAAATTGCTCAGAGGTCTGCGAAGACAGATCATCCAATCCTCTTTATTTTTATCTTTGGTTTTTATAGTATAAAATATTGCCCATTTGTTCTTACATGCAACTATAATGGCTTTCAAGCACATTTTCCAATATCATTTTGTGATACCCTATTGCTTATGCAAGGAAAAACAGACACGACAAAATTACATTGCTTTTAAGGTGGCTTAGATGCACGTCTTCTAACACAGAGCTTCGTGTACAATGTAATCTGAACAGAATCATGGTATCTTCCTTCCTTTCCAAGAAATTCCTGTTCACTTACCTTTATTTATGTACCAATAGAGACCAAACTGCAGCTTTCCTTTACATTTCCTTATATTTTCTCTGTTCACCTAACCTTTCAACAACCCTTTTGAATTCAACAGAGCATGTAATTATTGCACCATATAGAAACAGTTGGGGGAAACAAATGGCATAGTGCAAAAGGTGTAATTTATGGTGGTAAGTCATCCAGAAAAATGTGGAAAGAATGTTCAATTTATTTTAAATATCTTAATACCATTGCCTTTTTTTCTTTCAATTTTCACATTAAATTCTTTGTGTGACACATGAAAAATTATTAAACACAAGCTTATATAAAAATCCAGCAGAAGTTGCTATAAAAATTAGAATGTTCCGATTTAAATGACAATAGGAAACCAGCAGGGTTTAAGGCGTTTATTTTCTTGGTTCAGATAGGTGAGTATAACTAGAGCCAAGACATTTTCGTTTGTCAGCAGCTCAAATAACTTATGTTGTTCAGTTTTAGAAAGATACAAAGGTGAGATTCTGGCCTTATCGAGCTCCTGCATAAAGTAAGAGAGTGTGTGTGCGCGCGTGTGCATGTGCGTATGTTTGTACGGTGGTAGAGTGGAAATACTACTGACACTTTGATGTTAATTTTATCTGAAATCTGATGTATAGAACATAGGACTGTAGCAATGTGAAAATAATGCACTCACAGTCATGTCATCACATGTATGTTTGTGTATGTATTTGTATACCTTGTAAATTTATAAATAGCATACTAACATTTAATTCGGGAGTTAGGACTTTCAAAATAAGCAGAAGTATAGTATATGGGGAAGCATTATTTTGAGGTGTCTACTTCATTTTTTAGGCTATTTGATTTCTATTAAATCCCACTGTTCAACTATGGATTTCTCCCATGTTTTAGCTCAGGTCCTGTCAACACTGGATTCGACAGAATCATCTAGGGAACTTTCAAAAAAAATTCCGACACCAGGGGCACCTGGGTGGCTCAGTTGGTTAAGCGACTGCCTTCGGCTCAGGTCATGATCCTGGAGTCCTGGGATCGAGTCCCGCATCAGGCTCCCTGCTCAGCAGGGAGTCTGCTTCTCCCTCTGATCCTCCCCCATCTCATGCTCTCTCTCTCTGTCTCATTCTCTCTCTCAAATAAATAAATAAAATCTTAAAAAAAAAAAAACTAAAAAAAAAAAAATTCCGACACCAGGACTCCATCTCTGGAGGTTCTCCTGTCATTGGTCTGGGGGTGGGGCTGGGCATTTTTAAATTTTTAAAAGCTCCCTTGATGAATCTAATGTGCAGTCAGGGTTGACAGCTACTGCGTTAGCCATGTGTTGACAAGCAGTCACGGGCAATATCTAACAACCACCACGTGGTGGTCTCGAGTTCCCGGGGATCTTTCCTGCCATGGTGACTGTGGAGACCTAGAAAAGCTGAGGTCTGCAAAAGGGTGCCGTCTCTTCAGGCAAAAAGAACCAGGAAAGGCACTGCAAGGAAATGACTCAGGAAGGACTAGGCGTTAGGTGATGTGCACAAGATCATAAACCGAGGTGGAGTCAGGCCTTGAGCCCAGATCTTCTGGAGTGAGAGGGTTGAATGTGAGTCTCTGGAGTCAGACTGCAGGCCTGGGTATGTCGGCTCCTAATTACCTCACTGGTTGAGTGATGATGGGTATGTCACTTATTTGTCAGTCTGGTAAAGACTTTGGAACTCTTTACTTTTGAGCCAGTTATGTTTGGGGAAGAAAAATATAGCACCACTCTCAGTCTTATGTGGCAGGTCTTAGTTACATAGTCTCTTTTGGCCAAAGTTTTCTTTGGCCAAAAGAGACTACCTATAAAACGGAGATAATTATTATTATGCCTACTTTATAGGTTGGTTGGTTGAGAGGATTAAATGATGTAATAAATGTAAAATCACTTGTAACAGTACCTCACATATAGTACTCCTCAATACTATTGTTATTATTATTATTACTATTTTTGTTATTTGACTGTACATTCTATTCTCTTTCTATTGTACTATGCCACTTATTCAGATTCTGTATATAAATCTCAATTTTAAGTTTTTTTTCTCATGACCTGGAATCTTTTAAAGATTTTTTTTTTTTAAGATTTTATTTATTTATTTGACAGAAAGAGACACAGTGAGAGAGGGAACACAAGCAGGGGGAGTGGGAGAGGGAGAAGCAGGCTTCCCGCTGAGCAATGAACCCGATTCGGGGCTTGATCCCAGGACCCTGGGATCATGACCTGAGCCGAAGGCAGATGCCCAATGACTGAGCCACCCAGGCCTCCCGACCTTGAATCTTTTATACTAGGAGAGGACACTAAATCAGACACATTAAGTAACTTCCCCAAGGTCACTAGCTTGTAAGTAATAGAGTTGTAAGTTGAAACCAGGTGGTCTGGCTATATGGTCCTGTTTTTAACCACTTTGATGTACCAGCCTCTCAAATGAAAATAATGCAATGTACACTAATTTTTTCCTTAATGCATGTGAGGTTTCAATATTCTTAATGTCTCAATTAGATAGGTGTCTTATTGGGCATGAAGATCCAATTTTTCTCTCTGCAGTTGCATAGACTTGATTTAGGTTTCAGACAGACTTGAGTTTGAATTCTGGCTCCATCTCTTATTAGCCATGTGACTTTGTGCCCATTATGTATCCTCTGTAAACTACAGTTCTTTTGTCTATTATGTGATGGTTGAACAATACCCACCTCATGAAGTAAGTGGTCATGAATTGATGTTGTGTGCAGAATGCCTTGTGCTGTGTCTGGCACATATGGGTACTTACACACTATAATAATACGGGTACATAAATTAGGTACTTAAGTATCTCTAGGGAGATGGGTGTATATTTCCAAATGTTTGTAGTATTTAAGTACTTAAGTACTAACATTCAAGAAATTTTGTTGTTGTTTTTTTTTTGTTGTTGTTTTTAGAGAAAGAGAGCATGCACACACGGTTGGGGGGAGGGAGGGAGAGGGAGAAAGGGAATCTTAAACAGGCTTCTAGCTCTGTGTGGAGCCTGACGTGGGGCTTGATCTCAGAACCCTGAGATCACGACCTGAGTCGAAATCGAGAGTTGGATGCTTAACTGACTGAGCCACCCAGGCATACACTCCCCCCACCCTCTGTCCTTTTTTAAACCTTTGAAAAAACGTAGTATCCTTGATTAGATTGATTCTTTTGACTCAATTGGTTAGGCTGCGGTCCCTTAAATTGTCAAGAAGTGCCTTGATGAAGACTTAGTGCAGCTGATTTAGAAATGTCTCCTCACTTACTGCTGGGAAGCTGCCTCCTTGTTAAAGCAAAATAAATGTTATAATATATTGGCTCATATAAGCAAAGGAATATAATTTTCAATGAATGATGCCTCTCTCTTTGAGCTACTGTAAAGTCATTTGTCAACATCCATCCTCAGAATACATGTATGTGAAAATTCTCACAGAACATGCATGTACATCTGTTGTTGCTGGCTTTTCCCACTCCAGCCTTCGGCTGGAACCCACACTGTGAACAATAGGATGAAGTGTGAAGAATGTTAAGACCAGGGGAGTATAAATGTGTGTAGGTGGGTGTGGGAGTTCCTGTGTGTAACTGCCTTCTCAAATTAAATATACATTGTTTCTTAATTACCTACTATTTTAGAATTTATGTGCATTCCTATATACCACTAGTTTGGATAATCGAGGGTTGATCATACATAGACTTATTTTAGGGTATTTTTCCTCTGCTCTGTAACATCTGATATTTAGAAACTGTATCCCCTTCTAGATATTTTTATTTTTTCCATGTTCATATTAATGCTTCCCAGGATTTATTTTGAACAATTCAACCTTGTCAAAAGAGAATCATGCTTTCCCAATATTGTACTTAATTGTGTGCACTGTTACTTCTAACCCGTGTGATTTATATACCTTGCACACTTTGTCAACAATGGCATTCCTTTTTATATTCCCACTAGGTAAGAATAACACCTTATAACCTTGTTCTCTCTCCTTTCTCTTCTTTGTTAGGTAAAAATGAAAGGGTTATTTTGATTTATAAGGAGCAGCTTAGCTTGGCTCTCACCTTCAAGATGTCCTTGCTGAGTGAAGAAAACAAATATATTTTGTTCTATAAACATTATATTAGAGAATTTTCTTCGCATGTTCTTGAACTTTCTGCCCCTTGCTTTGGAATTCCTCCCTTGCCATGGAAAGGGAGAACTGTAGAGGATGTGGATTCTTGGAAATTCTCTGTTCAAGCCAGATTTCTTGTCTTGAGCAGTGTATATTTGGGGGACATTAGGTTGCTTGCCTTTCCTATAGTTGTGACAAGGTAATAATTCATGTTGCCTGATCAAACACTTGACAGGGCTTGGATGTCAGGCCAACCTTTTAGAATTTTGCATTGACAATTTCTGAATGAAATAAAGACTGCAGTTTATATTCAGTCCAGGGAACTTGATCCTGGGCATAAAATTAGAAAATTGGGAATGGTTTGTACTTAGATAAGGTTGATTTTGCATTCAGATGATACTTCATTTTATCTGTCTGTCTATCTATACATATCTTTTTACAGTCACTTTTTTGAAGGTGATACTTTATTTTTTTATTTATTTTATTTTTTTAAAAGATTTTATTTATTTATTTGACAGAGAGAGACACAGAGAGAGAGGGAACACAAGCAGGGGGAGTGGGAGAGGGAGAAGGCAGGCTTCCCACGGAGCAGGGAGCCCGATTGCAGGACTCAATCCCACGACCCTGGGATCATGACCTGAGCCCAAGGCAGACGTTTAACCTGAGCCACCCAGGCGCCCTGAAGGTGATACTTTTTATACAATAAAATGCATCAACTTTAGGTAGAATTCATTGGCAAATGTATATATTGAGGTAACCAGCACCCTAATTTATAGAACATTTCTGTTATGCCTGATTTTTCCTTATGCCCCTTTCAAGGTGATAAGAACACCTTCAGAGACTGTCATTCTTAAATGAAGATACATCATCAAAGCCCAGTTGTAACTGTGTGGCTAAGACTAGTTTTACTTTAACAAAAGCAACATTCACTATAATTACTTTATTTTAAGTAGAAACATGCAGGCACTAAAGGAATTGTTACTCTTGACTGGCAGCTCAGAGGAGGAGGGGAGGAAAGGGTGGAAGTGGGTGGATGTTGGGCAGCAGCTTACCTATTGCAGTTAGCTCAGGATGCTGGCCTCGGCTTTCAAGGGAACTGTCTTTCTGGGCTTTAGCAGAAGGGATGAATTACAGTCGACACCTGCAATGAAGGACAACAAGATGACCTAAAGGGAAAAATGTCACATGTAGTAGAGGTCAGAGAGCCTTGCTGAACTGTTATTCAATAAATGCAAGATTGGTCGTTGCTATTCAACAAATGCAGGTTTGGTGCAGAGACCAAAGGAAGCTGCCAGGGAGTCAAAAGATGTTAAAAGGTATGTGCTCCCAGGAATTATTTTGGGAGAGTATGCAGAGTGTAAAGAGTATACTGGTCGAGGTCCTGACCCTTTATTAAATAAAAAAAATGGTGCGTGGGCAAGGCAAAGGTGGGACTTGATAGTGGTTGACGTCGTGGGTGGGAGGGGTGAGCATGAAGGCAAGGAGGCTGGTGATCCCAATTAAACAGGGTTTATCTTTGATGAGATAGGTCTGAGTTCTTTCCCCACCGCATCTCTGTGGGCGTTTGATAGTGTTCAGACAGCTCAATTATAGGATTTTGATGCCTTTAGTGACTCAGTCAATCATCTGTAGTAAGGTTCGGGTGGTTTGCATGCTATAACGTGCTGATGAAGATGGCAGTGAGCTCTTTCATTACAAGAATGCTGGGATTGCAGCAGGGGAAACGCCGAAGCTATTTCTCATTTAAACTGCCTGCACACAACTGGATCACAAAAGAATAGTTTGGAAGACAGAACAAGATAGCAGCCTCGGAATTACCCATATGCCAGGCTTTATTTATTTTTTGTTATTCCACTTATGCAACATTATTCAAATTGAAGTACGTGCAACTTGGTCCAAAGACATCAAACAAGTAAGACTTCTCTGGAGAGGGGATTCAGAGCAGTTAAAATGGGATTATGTAAGGAAGTAGGGAGGAAAGTGCAGTGGATACTGTGGTCGGATTTCACGTCCAAGTTCAGGATAATTTTCCAAAGCAAAAGGATTCTAGTGATGCCAGAACATTATGCAGAGTCTCCAGGGTAGTGGCCCATTGGTGTTTTCTGCCATCCTGACAAGGAAAAATGCCGGTGATTTAGTTGATGCTACAGGCTCTCTATGGATGCCTGAATTTCCCTTTGAGATTGTATTTCATCAGAATTCAATCCATTGATTTTTATTTTGGTGTTCCTCTGACCCTCCTCAGAAGTGGGGTGAGCTGTTCCTTTTACAGTGTACTAAAATATCCTTTATCCATGACACACGTCTGCTTATTACTTTTTAAATAAGGTAATTCTTAAATATGTATGCACTTTTTTCATACACATATACTTGAATTACCAACTGTTTGTTGTTTTTAAAATAAACTGCAGCAAACCACTGTGTTTGATGGTTATATTCCTCCTATGAACAGGCCTGTTATTTCACTTTTAGTACATGCTAATTCTCCTAAGACCATCGTCCTCAATTCATTTCCCGAGAGACAGGGTAAGAAAATACCAATTTATCAGGATCAGAATATCATAGGATTTGAGAAATTTTAGGTATGATTTTTTCCAACTAATTTCAATTAAGCAATAAACAAACAAAACAAAACATACAACCTTCCTTTCTAATTCTCCAAATCACATTTTGAATACAGTCCCTCCACTTCCCCCAACCTATGGAAAGCTAGTTTTCTTCTCTGTTTTCATACTTTACATGTGGCTGGATAACAAGGACTTTAACGTTCCATTTTATAGCTAAAGACCTTGACCTGTTGGTTCTAATAAAGAGTTATGAATCATGCCCCGCTAAAATGACCTCACCCCCCCTCCCCTCTCACTCTGATAAATTCCCTTGGTGGGTGATAAAACAATGGATTGAAGCAGACACATTTGGTCTCTGTTAAAGCTATTTACAGTGATTTCTCTGCGACAAGCATTGTACTTAGGGTAACCAGATGCTCCTCTTTCGGGGTCTGTCTTGTAACATATTCTCTCAGTACCCCAGGAAATCCTTGGGGGCCAACAAATTATCTTCTCTCTGCAAGTACAGTTATATAATTTAGCTCCATCCAGGAGAAGCTGTGAATATAGGGAGGGGAAAAAAACACAATGGGAAAGCCACCTTTAATTAAAACAAAAGCAAAAACAAAAAAAAACCCCGATCACTTAACCAAATACCATTTGCTTTCTCTTTGTCCATATGTTTAGCTTCCTACAGTGAGGGACTTTAGAGGTGGGCTGGCAGCTGTCTGGAGGACATTAGTGATTTTCATTCTTTGCTGTTTTGTTTCTGAAAGAGTACAAACTGCGTGAGCCATCTAAAGGCTCAGGGAAACAGATAGCCATATCTTAGAGTTTATTATGAGGTCCAGTATTCTCAGTTTTTCTGATAAATGTATTATGTACTTTTGGCCATTTTATCCTCTTGATGGTGATATAGCATTTAAAAAAAAAAAACAACTTAAAATCAACTTGCACACCAACTTAGTCTTCTTTCAGAGCATAGGCTTTAATGCTTCTAGGGCTACATGTTTCAAGAAGACATTTCTGAAGATGAGTGTATTTATTTACATCTGTGGAAGATTTGAACGATCTGTTATAGATCACAGCTTTTCAGTTGGATGGTTGGTATTGTTTCACCTCTTGAAAGCTTCGGTACCCTCCATCTTCGTCCCTGTCTCCAGGTCTGCCTCCTTTTTTTTTTTTTAAGCCCAATAATAAGAATAATAGCACTAAGAATATTGTTAAAAACTGCAGTCTGCTTTACTTCTTAAAACATAGGTGGATGCTTCTGTGTAAGCTCCCAGGAGTGTAGAGAAATTCGTCTTGGTTCCTCCAGGTGAGTTGTCTGGGAGCCCAGAGAGGGCAGAAAGGGTGTGGTGGCCCAGAGCCTTCTCCTCTTCAGCCTCACCACACACCGTGGCTTCTGTTCCACAAGCGAATTGCACAGTTGCCAGCTATAGAAAATAACATCCCGGGCTCCTGGGTGGCTCAGTCGTTAAGCGTCTGCCTTCGGCTCAGGTCATGATCCCAGGGTCCTGGGATCGAGCCCCGCATCAGGCTCCCTGCTCCGTGGGAAGCCTGCTTCTCCCTCTCCCACTCCCCCTGCTTGTGTTCCCTCTTTCGCTGTGTCTCTCTCTGTCAAA
Organism: Mirounga angustirostris; assembly: GCF_029215605.1. Lineage (NCBI taxonomy): Eukaryota > Metazoa > Chordata > Mammalia > Carnivora > Phocidae > Mirounga > Mirounga angustirostris. The sequence goes on along the minus strand of NW_026991711.1, from coordinate 117,543,148 downwards.
TAAATAAATAAAATCTTTAAAAAAAAAGAAAAAAGAAAAAGAAAATAACATCCCCAGGACAGACTATCAGATTTCATGGAGGCAAGGTACTTTTTTTCTACTGTTTCAAGAATATAATTTCCTTTCAGCAGTGATAGGGAAGTGAGTACTGAGAATTATATGGCAACTTTCTTCTCACCAGCTGTGAGAAGTCTAGTCTGGGGGAGCAGATTTGAAAGAGAACAACTGTCTGCTTCTGTTTCTTCAGGGGAGAAATTAGTGTGAAAATTGGATGATGCTCTACCCTAAAGCCATTTGGTATCTCTAGGATAGTACCTGGCGAAAAGTAGGCATTCAAATATTTGCTGAATTAAAATTTCTGTATTGAAAGTATCTATGAACTGGAAAAAGAAAAGTAGCGTTTAAAATATTAGGTTCTGGGCGCCTGGGTGGCTCAGTCGTTAAGTGTCTGCCTTTGGCTTGGGTCATGGTCCCAGAGTCCTGGGATCAAGCCCCGCATCGGGCTCCCTGCTCCGTGGGAAGCCTGCTTCTCCCTCTCCCACTCCCCCTGCTTGTGTTCCCTCTCTCGCTGTGTCTGTCTCTGTCAAATAAATAAAATCTTAAAAAAAAAATTAGGTTCCAGTAATGGTTGTTGTAGGAAGGGGACTACATAATTAATGTCAATGCATGCACGTACATTCAGAATGTGTATATACAGGCTATGGAGATTTCACATGTAATCCTTTGATGATTGGATAAAATTCCCTTGTTTTATATTTTGACCTTTGACTATTTCCATTGTTTACTCTGGAACTGGCTCTCAGGATCTAAGTTTCCCATATGTAAAGATGCCATATTTAAAAATTATTTTGGAATCCTTGATATAATCTTCCAGAATTCAATTTTCTGAACTGAAGTCTGCTTTTGGCAAAAAAAAAGGGGGGGATTTTCTATGTACAGTTGAGGCATAATTTGAGAAATGTTGTTATACCATTCAAATTAAAGTTAGAGAAATAGAGAACAGTCCAAACCTCTAATATAATAGAAAAATAACTACCAAGTTTGGTGAGAACTTACACTCAGAAAATTAAATTCGGTTTGATTCAATTGTATTTAACTCAACTCATTAAACATTGCTTTAAACTTTGCACCAGACATTTTGCTAAGTGATATAAATACAGAGTTGACTTAGATACAATTTGTACCCTTCAGTAGCTCACAGACTGGTGGGAGGGTAAATGATTCCCCCAGAATCTGTCCTCCATGAAAGCAGAACTTTGTTCTATTTATCTGTGCATCCCTGGTGTCTAGAATAGCTTTTGGCACATAGTTGGTGTCTCAGTCTTCTCAGGCTGCTGTAACAAAATAGCATAAACTTGAGTCACTTAAACAACAGAAATTGATTTCTCACAGTTCTGGAGGCTGGGAAGTCCAAGATCAAGGTGCCGGCACATTTGGTGTCTGGTGAGCACTCACTTCCTGGCTTGCAGACAGCTGCCTTCTTGCTGTGTGCTCACATGGTGCATGCTCATGAAGAGAGCAGAGTGAGTTCTTACGGGGACTCCACCCTCATGACATCATTTAAACCCAGTCACCTCCAAATACCATCACACTGGGGATTAGAACTTCAGTGTATGAATTTTGGGGGTCATAGTCAATCCCTAACAGTAGGTGTTTACTTAATAACTTTTGAATAGAAAAGAATGGATGGATGATTGTGTTGAAGGAAGATTCTGATTATTGTGTACTTGTATGAGAAATGGTCAGTAGTAGGAAAATTGAGCTCACTTCTTCCCAATCCTCATCATCATCTATAGAAGGTCACAAACTTGGCCACACTTTTCAAATTCTAGACTACAACCTGGCATATTTGGATTGATTTGGATGTAAACCTTGCATCACTTAGAGTTGTTTCAGGGCCATCTTCTTGCATGGGACAAAGCATAAATTAGTGATTTCTTTAAGATGGGTAAGTTTCTGAGAATCCTTTTGCAGGCGTTGAATTCCCAGGTCTCTGCCTCAGGAACAGGAAGAAAAGTCCACCTTAGGGAAGCTGGCTTATAGTAAAAATGGTCTAGAAACTCTAGATCAACAGCATCCTGACCTGCTGCAAAAAAACAAGCCCTTTCCCTGCATCATCCAGAGCAGGTGGGTTTCTCTGCTAGAAGAGTGACCACTAACAGAATTACAATAGCTGGCCTCCTAACTGTTGTGATTGGATCCAAGAGGTGGTTCGTTAATCAACAAAATAAGCTAAAAGTAAAGAGTCTTAAGACAGGAGGCATGATAACCCACACAGTTTATTTAAATGTACCTTAAAACATGCATACACAGGGGCGCCTGGGTGGCTCAGTTAAGTGTCTGTCTTCAGCTCAGGTCATGATCCCAATTCCTCACCAATTTGCCTCTATTAAATCCTTTCAAAACAATGAATTCATTTCATATTAGTATTTCGTTGGTGTCTCCCAATATTTTATTAAATTATCAAATTGTGGTAACAAGTACAGTTGTCACAAACTAGTTTCAGAACAAACTCAACTGATTCTTGATAAAAATACAACTCCACAGGTGGGAGCAGAAATACATCCTACAAAGTGGTAGTTAGCTGCTAGTGGGAAAATAGTTTAGTAGATTTAGCACAAGATTTGAGTGGCCTGCGAAACTGTGTTACTAGCAATGATCCACACTGTGACAACAAGAAACAGCATGTAAGGTTTTTATTGGGCAAAGATGTGTGGCTCATACTTTTAATATAATTTTAAAGGAATTTCAAGAAAATATTAAATACATCACTTACTTAAGCTTGCTTGACAACTCAAGAGGGATTTGTTTATTTGTGCCAAGAGAAACAGAATAGTGTTAAGAGGACTTGATTTGGAGTTGGAAAACCCATATCCATGTCTCAGCTGTCACTCATAGCTGGATCAGCATGGGCTTCCCTTGAAGCATCTCAGTGTACCCAGATGGATGTCTGAAAGTTGTACCATGAATAAAGACTTAGACTCAGCCCATAGGGGCCCCAAATGATAACCATTAGGAGAGGAGCTTTTGGGGAAGAACATCAGTTTTATAGGAAATTTACTGCATCAGTCAAGAGCTCTCCATTACAAACAATAGACAGTGGCTCTTGAGTGATAAAGTAGAAAAAGAGTTTATAAAAAAAAAAAGTTTATCATAGAAGGATGTGGGGCAAATTACAGAATCCTTGGGAAAGCTGCAGTGCCAAGACGGGCAGATCTGCCAGAATCAGTGTCTCCAATCCTGTACCAGAACTGGTCTTCAGCTGCCACCAAGATGTACATGCCATCATCTGTACCACTTCTGCTCCTGGGTATTGCTTTTTATTACAACCACACCCAGTGCTAACACCACTGTTGTCAGGGACTCAACCTTGTAGCCACTGCTCCCTGTTTGCCTTTGCGTGTGTGCATGCGTGTGTGTGTGTGTGTGTGTGCGTGCGCGTGCATGTGAGAGGGGAGGTTGGGGGAGAGAGAGAGAGTGAGAGAGCACTGTCCTTTCCTATTGAGTCTCTAGATCCTGAGTCCAGTCCAGTGTGGATGGGTCTCCTTTTGATGGGCTACTAGTTTGAGCCTAGTTATAAATAAGACAACAAGTACCTAGCATTTTTAGTATCAATAGCAAGCTCTTCAGATAGGAATGAACCAAACATAGAAGAAGTTTAGGTTCTGAGCTGCTAAAATGAATGTCACATATCTACCTAGACACCCAAACAGCCATGCTGAAGCCGCCATGAAGTGCAGGGATCCTGAAGGATACATAGCTAAGTGAATATAAAGCGTCCAGAAAGGAGAATCAAGAAGACCTCTGTCCTCATTTTAGAAGGACGCAAGCAACTGACCACTCCAAAGCTTGAGGAAATTTTCTTATGGTGATAGCTGAGAACTGCAGTTTTCCAATTGTTCTCAAGGTAAAGAGAAGAATGAGGTGGGTGTCCGGGCCTTAATTAGCACTTTTTAAGGGTGATGAATGAGCACTTTTATCTGCCCACTGGAATGGAAATAGGAATAGGATGTATCCCTAATGGGATAATGGAGCTGTGCTACAGTGCTTTAATTTCCCAATTTTAGTGGGATTTAGGCAGCTGTGATTAACCTGACAAATCAAGGAGGGGATGGTTTGAAGGGATCCAAACAGCTGAGCCAACCTGGCACTTCCTCCCCTGCATCCTTGAGGGCCTCATCAGACAATGGCTCGGCTCCACTCTTGGTACAAATTCTCTGTCAGGCTTCCAAGGTGAAGTCCCAGTGATGCTGAATGCTGAAGCCAGGGCCAAGATTCTCCTGGCCGGTGTCCCCTAGTGTGCCCATGGAGGCTGTTTGTCATCCTATTTTGGAACGGGATGCAGTAGGGAAGATCTCATTTAGAGATAACCAGCCAGCAGTTATCATACCCAAGGCGGCCTTTGGATTATTGGCCATTTATATATACAGCAAATATTTGTTGAACACCCACGGTGTTCAGGATGTGGGTTTGTACCTTAGGGGTGAGAGAGAGAAGAGAAGCGTACAGCCCTGGCTTCAGGAAGGTGAAAGGAAAGGACTTAACATAGTGTGTGAACTCTGACTGGAAGGAACTCTTTTATATGTTAAGTGTAACAGAAAATGGTTTCCCTTTTCATCTTGGGTTGCCCTGGACTGTGAAAATCATTCCTCCTGGGGGAGCTGGTGATGTCTGTCAGTGAGCCGATGGGCACCGGACCTGCCTTGCACCGGTTATCGAGGGTATACAAGGCTCCCAAGCCTCAGCCCAGCCTTCTGGAATTGGCTGCAGTCAAATCCCAAATCTCTGGGTGTGAATGCCAGATCTACTTGGGACAGCCTGGTTGGGGGTCTTGTTTGCCAGTTTAAGGTTAAAATAATACTCTTTATGTTTCAACTTCTGCCAGCCTGTCTCCTTTGTGGCTTATTTTGCCTCGTGTAAGCACATGGAGAAATGAACTCAGGTGGTCAAAAGGATTCAAATGCAGTCAAATTTCTTTTTCTTTTCTTAAAAGATTTTATTTATTCGACAGAGAGAGACACAGTGAGAGAGGGAACACAAGCGGGGGGGGGGGGGGGAGAGGGAGAAGCGGGCTTCCCGCGGAGCAGGGAGCCCGATGCGGGGCTCGATCCCAGAACCCTGGGATCATGACCCGAGCCAAAGGCAAATGCTTAACGGCTGAGCCACCCGGGTGCCCAATGCAGTTGAGTTTCTACTTCAATTGCTTTGAATCTGAGACTCTCCCATAAAGAGAGGAACTGTTTTCCCTGGGTCCTGCCACCTCTTGTCGTAAAAACAAGAAAGCTCATCCCCTGCCTTTTTACTGTAAACAAAAGCTATTGGGGATGATTCTAGACACATCCCATCCAGGCTGGGGAAGAGATCCTTCAACAGTGAAAATTCTTGAGCAAGATTTTGGGGGCTTTTATGAAAAAGGTATATAAACTGCATGAGGTGGAGTACAAGTACCGAGTGCTGTGTGGGACGAAATTCCTGGTTTCTCACACACGCAGCGTTTACAAGCACTACCAAAAGCTCCTGTAGTGCTTCTCTGTCAAGTACCATTCTAAGTGTGTCCATACACCGGAAAACTATGCCAGACTCTATGAGATTGATTCTGTTATCATCCCTCTCACGTTCAGATGAAGAGACTAAGGTGCAGAGAGGTTAAGCACTTGTTCAGGATTCGTGCAAGTAAGCCTAAGAGATGGGCATGAACCCCAGCATGTGCATCTTTAGCTCCTGGGCTAGACTGGGTTTGGGGGAGCATTTTTCTTGGGAATAGAGGAGACACACTGTTGGGCAGTGGATCTCTGTTGCTGTGGGCCAGGAATTCTGTTCCATCATGACCCAGATGCATCATCTTTTGGTTCTGTTATACAGAGATCAGCTGCCTTATGTAGTGGGAGAGGAAAGGAATACGATCCAGGGTGTCATTCGCCTTTTCTTCCTCCTCCGGTCATTCTCAAGTTAGTCTCTGAGTTCACTGAGGTCAGTCAGGGATGATGTCTTATTTAAGTTTGCAACCTTTTGGTAGCCATGCAATATGTTGGCTTGCAGTACGTCATGGAAATGACTGAAACTCCCTTCCTGGAGTCTGGCCTATCTGTGGAGGGTGGGCCTTGGGGTTGCTATAGGAATATTTGATGAGATTACTCATATTTATAGATGTGTCCACAGATTCTCTAGCACTTCGGGCATTACTGGTGACATTGATATTTCATGTTAATGATTTGGTGGAATTTGCAGTTCCTGCAAAAGAAGAAAAGAGTGCTTGCTTGCTTGCTTTATGACCTGGTTTGGTGATCCTGTGCCTAAACTGAAGATTCCCAAGCCTGTCCTGACATCCTTTATTGTAGTGAGAGCTGAGGTCTGTGATGCGGATGCTATATTCCAATCAAGTGGTGGGGCATACATTGGTAAATGAGCTCTTTATCTTTCCTAATGGAATGCCAATTTTATGGGGAGAGGGACAGTTATGTATCCAGCTAAAAATTATCACTTTTCTAAACAACTAGAGGTGGTCATTTTTCATAGTGCCAGCCAGTGAAATTTAAATTGGGTTTCATGACAAGCTTTAGATTTCTGATACAGGTACTCTCCCTTCTTCCTTACTTAGTTATTCTTTCTGTCTGGAATACTGACATGAGGCTGAGGATGCAATATCCGTCTTTTTTACAATGAAGCACTAAGCAGGAAGACTGAATTCAACATGCAAGGGATGGCATAGCAGGAAGCAGGAGTCTGGGACATTGACAGCATACTTGAAAAGCTGCAGCAGATCTGGATTGCTCCAATTCAAATTTATTATTATGTGAAAAAATAAACCTTGTGGTCAAGGCTTTTAGAAATCACGTTTTTTTTCTATTACTTTTAGATGAATGTAATTCTTCCTGATCCATGTGGCATCTTCAGACCTTAAAATTAGTAAAATTTTGAAGACTGAAGTAGAAGTTAACAATAATCATTGTTCAATGCGTGGAATTAACAACTTGCTGAAGGAGTATATTGTAAACATGCTTTTTATTTTTTTAAAGACTTTATTTATTTATTTGACAGAGAGAGAGATAGCGAGAGCAGGAACACAAGCAGGGGGAGTGGGAGAGGGAGAAGCAGGCTTCCCACGGAGCAGGGAGCCTGACATGGGGCTCGATCCCAGGACCCTGGGACCATGACCTGAGCCGAAGGCAGATGCTTAACGACTGAGCCCCCAGGTGCCCCGTAAACATGCTTTTTAAAATGAGAGAATAACATGTTTCCAAATAATTTCATCAGGAAGACTTTAAAGTAGTATACATTAAGTTTTTGAGAATTATAATGTGAGCTGTAGCTGTCCCATAGTTCACTGATAAAGAATTCTTAATCTGGAGAGTAAAAAATTTGCGAATTCACCATTGTTCAGGAGAGGATGGACTTCGATTCTAATATTTATATATATATTTAAAGATTTTATTTATTTGTTTGTCAGAAAGAAAGAGAGCACAAGCAGGGGGAGCTGCAAACAGAGGAAGAAGCAGGCTCCCTGCAGAGCAGGGAGCCCAATGTGAAACTCGATCCCAGGACCCTGGGATCATAACCTGAGCTGAAGGCAGATGCTTAACCGACTGAGCCACCCAGATGTCCCTGGACTTTGATTCTAAGCACCAATAATTATAAGACATATGTCCATCAGTACACAACAGTGTTTTATCCAGTTCCCTTGGCTGTGGGCTTGGGGCCAGCAGCATCAGCATCACCTGGGAAGTTGTAAAAATGCAAATCCTTAGGTCCTATTATAGACCCACTGATTTGGAAATGCTAAGGGTGGGGTCCAGCCATCTGTTTTAACAAGCCCTCTAGGTGATTGTAATGCAAGCTAAAGATTGAGAATCACTGCTTAAAATTACTTTCCATACTTTAGATTAATTTTCATACATTAGGCTAACCAGGACTGTTTTCCCCCCTAGTACTAGGGTCATTAACATCTCTCTGATATGTGACTTGGTCTCCTAGTGACCATCTCCAGAGGGAATATCCTGTGATGGTAAATTAGGAAGTTGGCATTCTGCTTGCTAAATCAATGTCATGTAAAATGTAGTCCTTTTATCCCCGGAGCCCTAGGTGAACTAATACCAGGGTTCTAAACCTGAATTAATCTATCTTACTGAGGGGAGATCAGTCTGAAGCAAATGACCTCTTTTTATTCATCTATGTTAAGAGCACTTGAATCATACTAAAGTTTATTTTTTTTTTATTTAAACGGCATAAAAGCTAAAAAATGGGATTTGCTACCAATAATCCGGAATGTGAACAATCCAGCATTAGCTAATTGGTTATTGACTGTAAGCAGACAAGAGGAAAAACAACAAATAGGTCTTTCTGGCTAGCTAAGATGATTTGCTGATTTACACATTTTATAAAAGGTAAGTTAAATTTACCAGACACAAAGAAGGTAAATAATATATGGGAAGCTTTGTTTGTGTATTTGTTTATACTAAAAGCTATCAAAATTAATGATTTACTTCTTCCCTCATAAAAAGTCCTTAAAATGAAATGTACCCCCCATATTATATGTTAAAAGAAAAAGTAGTACGAAGGGAAAAATGAAGGGGGGGAATCGGAGGGGGAGATGAACCATGAGAGACTATGGACTCTGAGAAACAAACTGAGCATTCTAGAGGGGAGGGGGCTGGGGGGATGGGCTAGCCTGGTGATGGGTATTAAAGAGGGCACGTACTGAATGGAGCACTGGGTGTTATATGCTAACAATGAATCATGGAACACTACATCAAAAACTAATGATGTAATGTATGGTGATTAACATAACATAATAATAAAAAAAACTTGATTCAAAAATGGGCAAAGATCAGGGCGCCTGGGTGGCTCAGTTGGTTAAGCGACTGCCTTTGGCTCAGGTCATGATCCTGGAGTCCCTGGATCGAGTCCCGCATGGGGCTCCCTGCTCAGCGGGGAGTCTGCTTCTCCCTCTGACCCTCCCCCCTCTCATGTGCTCTCTCTCATTCTCTCTCTCTCAAATAAATAAATAAAAAATCTTTAAAAAAAATGGGCAAAGAATTTGAATAAACATTTCCCCGAAAGAAAATTAAAAAAAAAAAAAAAAGAAATGCACCTACCTTTAAGTTAAGTGATTTGAGTTGTTCTGGAAGGTAATAACTTAAATCTTTTCTTGTTTCATGACTATATTATTATTTTTTTCTTTTTAAAGATTTTATTTATTTGACAGAGAGAGACACAGCAAGAGAGGGAACACAAGCAGAGGGAGTGGGAGAGGGAGAAGCAGGCCTCCTGCCGAGCAGGGAGCCCGATGTGGGGCTCGATCCCAGGACCCCGGGATCATGACCTGAGCCAAAGGCAGACGCTTAACGACTGAGCCACCCAGGTGCCCCTCATGACTATATTATAATTCATTGTCCCAGAAGATGAAAGCAGATACATGCAAAAGAGAAATTTGATATTAGTACAGCTTATGTTAGAAAAGAACAGGTACATGAATGAGACACATGTTCAGCTGGAGGTGGTCATCATTTTGATTAAGATATTTGACTTTTAAGAATAAAATTAACTGGGCGCCTGGGTGGCTCAGTTGGTTAAGCGACTGCCTTCGGCTCAGGTCATGATCCCAGAGTCCCGGAATCGAGTCCCGCATCAGGCTCATTGCTCGGCAGGGAGTCTGCTTCTCCCTCTGACCCTACCTCTCTTGTGCTTTCTCTCTCACTCTCTCTCTCTCTCACAAATAAATAAATAAAATAAAATCATTAAAAAAGAATAAAATTAACTTCTGATTTTATCATATGGATATTTTCTGGTATATGTTTATGGGTATTTTCAGATGTGGTTAGGTGTGGAGATAATGTAACTCAACTAAACAGAGAAAGTAATAAGTTCTAAAGAAAAATACATTGAATCCTTATTATACATGTGTTATAACAATGTATTTAGAAGAGCACAAGTCCTTCTGGTCTCAACTGTAGCATAGCTACATGTATATTAATATACTTTCATTTCAGGCTATTACCTGTTTTTTTTTTTTTTTTTAAGATTTTATTTTATTTGAGAGAGAGAATGAGAGAGAGAGAGAGCACAAGGGGGGGGGGGGCGGGAGAGGGAGAAGCAGACTCCCCGCTGAGCAGGGAGCCCGATGCGGGACTCGATCCAGGGACTCCAGGATCATGACCTGAGCCGAAGGCAGTCGCTTAACCAACTGAGCCACCCAGGTGCCCTATTACCTGTTGTTTTATTAAGGATTCAAAGTATTTATGTCAAAGATTGTAGTAGCTAGTGTATGTCATAAATGATGGACTGATGTTCAGTTGGTAGGCACCATAGTATCCCCATAACTAAATGTTTTAGCTCTCACTTCTGAGAAAGCACAACCCTGGATAGTATACAACAGAGACAGCACGGCTAAGAAAAGTGAATGAGGGTAATTGCTCCATCTTGTCCTGGGATTTGGGAATATTTTCCTTCTTAGATATGTCCAGATAGGCTACAACATTCTGATTCCATGCTGGGAGTCCTGATAATAGAAAATGATATTTCGAGTATGGAGGAGAGAAAATCATTAAGTGGGGAAAGTGGGTAGAGGTAGACTAAAGATTTAATATAAAAATACTAGGGCAGAGTCAAGGGAAGTAGGCATGTCCAGGGTGTCAAATACTCCCAAATGGGCCTCTCCAGTTCATCTTTAGCCATCTGTTGGGCCAGATGTGCCACCTGCATATATCCCTATTCTCAGTTGTCTTTCTTTATTGCTGTGTCTCCTATTTTATAGAGACCTTCTGTTGGTTGGTGATAGAAGGTTTTAAATCTAATAATCAAACTACCCATCTGTAAAGTATTTATGCCACAGGACCCAGTTCCAGGCAGGTTGACTTTGATGCTCTGTCATAAAGGTACTTTGCAGTCTATCTTCTTTTGACTTTAAAAAAATATATACACAGAGAAGATAAGCCTGGGGCAGTGATTTACTCAACCTCTGTAGACTAGTGCACAGAACCAAGATGCATTCATTGGTTTGCTGACCAAGGCAGCTCTACTGGACACGAGCCCTAGTCCTGCTCTCTGAGCTGTGCTGAACTCTGCTGATCCATCTTCCTTCAGCAGCTCCCGTAACTTAGAAACCAAAAGAGAGTCTAACTTCTTATTTGTCAGAATTCAATGAAAACACATCAGGTCTATTTTTAACATGTATAGAGAAAGATCAGCTCTCTGAGTGAAAAATTCAGATTCACAGTGCCAAAGAAGTTATCCTATCAGGAACTGCCATCGGGAGTAAAGTGAACCCCAGTTTGGAGAGGGGGTTAACTACTCTTCCTTTTGGATCAGTTCTTTTTCTGTCTTACACCTGGTTACCCATTTGATTTTGTTTGATGACAGTGTTCCTATGCTAAAATTGAAGTGTGAAAATCTTGATGCAGTGATTAATTGATTTACAAAAGAATTTCCAGTGCAAGTAAAGTAATTCAAATAAAAGCTCATACATTGGGGCGCCTGGGTGGCTCAGTTGTTAAGCGTCTGCCTTCGGCTCAGGTCATGATCTCGGGGTCCTGGGATTGAGCCCCGCATCGGGCTCCCTGCTCCGCGGGAAGCCTGCTTCTCCCTCTTCCACTCCCCCTGCTTGTGATCCCTCTCTCACTGTGTCTGTCTCTGTCAAATAAATAAATAAAATCTTAAAAAAAAAACCCTCATATATTAAATACCTGGAACCACTACTTCTCCTAGATGCTTGGATTCTTTTGTGGAGCCTGTCTTTGGTGGCCAGACATCTCTTCTCACCACCCTCCACTATTTTTTTTTTTTCCTCACGGGCTCTGCTCTGTAGAGATGCACATTATTTAGCCAACTTGGATCCTCTCTCTGAAGTGGGCACACAAGTGTATGAGTTTGGACCTCTGAGTGTACACCTCCTCCATGTTCTTTATAGGTCTGTGAGCTCCATGCACATCAAAGGATGTGACTAGATGGAAGGTGGAGAGTGTCATCTAACTCCTCTGGTTAAATGGCCTTAGACTTAGCTCTAACTTTCTGGAACACACACACGCACACATGCACACTCACATGCACGTGTGTGTAACAATTATTAGCTCCTTTGAAACTTCAAACTGTCTTCTCCCTATTGTGTTTATCTCTTCGGTTCCACTTTTCAATTTGTGCACATGATGTTAGGATGATGGCTGTTTTGCTATGCATAGATTAGCTAAAGAGACCGCTAAGCTTCTTTTTGCTGTGGTTGTAATGCAAAGACTTGTAAACCACTCTGTTTATAGTTGATACTGTAGATGCTGTTTCCCGAGCATCGTATTGCTTCCTAAGCTTATTTGACCTGTGTTAACCTGCGGGCCTTTCCCTGGAAAAGACGACTCCACTTTTGACTGCCTGTGGCCTTCCGTACCCTTTCATTGGCAGCTGTGCTGTAGTTCTTAAATGCTACTTCTTTCTACAATCCGGGCCATCTGTCCGCTTAAGCCGGGGTGTCCTGTGGTCCATTCTCCACATCAGAGTTCTGTGTGCCAGAAAGTACAAGTTCTGTGGCCTAGGAATTAGTCTTTGATAGTTACTTTGTGGCGGCGCCTTTTGATCCTGGCATTCTGGGCAACTGTCTAGAGAGCTTTTAAAAAATATCAAGGCCTAGTTTTCCATGTCTGGGAATTCTGATTTAAACAGTAGGGTGGGCCCAGGCATTAATATTTTTAAAAAGCTCCCCATGTGATTCTAAAGTTTGAGAATCACTGCCTTACGGTTAGTAGGACTTTCAGATGAAAATCACCCAACTAATGTCAACTGAGGCCTCCCTAGGTCTCTAGAGCTAGACAGGAGAGTACTCAAAGTGTGGTCCCCATTCCAGGAGCACCAGCACTATCTGGCAACTTGCTAGAAATACACGTTCCCTGGGCCCACCCGACCTACGGAATGACAGCTCTGGGGGTGGGGCCCAGGGAACTGTTTTAACGAGGCCTCTGGGTGATTCTGATGTAAGTTAAAGTTTGAAAACCACTGCTTGAACCCACCATTTGCATGGCTTAATTATTTTCAAGGCAGTTTTTAGATTCCACATGTTCTCTGGGCCTGTTCTCACTGAGCCCTCCTCTTCCAAGCCTTGTGGCTGTCCCCACCACACTGAAATTTAAACACTTCTCGTAAGAATCCACTCACAGAGGAAGCATTTTTGAACATGCAGACTTTACTGAAGGTAAGTAGAAGAGTAGCAAGGAGGTCTTTATGTTCACATTCCCCACACGAAATGATTAACAATGGCCTATGAGAAATTTCTGTTCTCTCTTCTCAGCTGTACTGTCCTTGGGGCTGTTCTTTTGACCCTTGCGCCATATGGAGCTCAGCTTCTGCCCTTCCCATTAGCTCCTTTAGATCTTCAAAATATAATCTTTCTATTGTGTTGCTCTTTCTCAGTTCCCGCTTGCTAACTTGCATTCACGAACCCATAAAGACATACATAGAACAAAAAACCTCTGCCCTTTAATTGGATTTACCCTGTCAGACAGCAGTTATAGATCACACATTGTTTTCCCCCTGTTTATTTTCTGCTATATAACCCGAAGCTAAGTGGGCTAAGGCAGATTCAGTTCTCGCTGCCATAGAGAGTATTAAACATCATGGTAGCTCTTCTCCCTGTTTTGACTTGTCACTTGATGATATACACCAGAAGAATCAAGATAGTGCCAAAATAAATGACTAAAACATGAAAATTCCAATCAGCTGGTTGCTTTGCCTAATACCAAAGCACCAATTTGACAGTTTTTTAAAAATATATTTTTTCCTCTAGAACTGAGTTTTTGGGGGTGAGGGATAGTGTCATGCAGATAGAACCTTTACTCATCAGTCTTCAGAATGATGAGTTTGGTCTACTTCGTTTCCAAGTGGGTGATGAGGGAAACACAGTACTTCGAAATTAACAAAGATGGGAAAATTCTTTAAGGGAATAGATCCTCTAAATGTCAAAGGGCAAGTTGAAATTTGTATTAGACTTCTCTAGAAATAAGAACTGTTAATGAATAAATCACCTTGGTAGTGATTCTGAATGTGTCCAAGATGAGGAAGTTTTTACTTTACTTGACAAGGAAATAAAGACAGTGAATAGATTATTCAGTGGACTGCGGATGTGGCTTCACATCCATTCTGGCAGGTGCGCTGTGCTCCAGTATACATGATAATAGTTTAAATGTAAATAAGGTTAATGAATTTTAATATTCCTCTGAATCGTGTATTCATACTTCCATTTGCATAGTGACTTATTCCTCAAGTCCTTTTGTAAATATTGTAATGAAATAAACATAAGAGACGAGCACAAAGGAGTGCATACAATTAGCTCAGCAGACAGCCCTCCACGAAGGCAAATTGGAATCCTATCACAGGATCGCAGACTTCAGGGATGGACGAGTCACATAAGTCAACCAGCTGATCCTTCTTTTCTAGTGGGGAATTATTCTGTTTAGGAGGTTTTCAAAAAAGTAGTTTGGTTTAACTTTCTGTGCCTCCAGTGACAAGGTTTCTGAACTTGCCTTCAATAGAATATCTGCCGTGCTTCCCTCTGAAGCGATCGTGGTCCCGGGATGCGGTGTAACAGATGAGGGAGAACAGAGGTGCCTGCCCGAGCCACCTTGGGCGTAAACACTGTCAGAGCTGGAGGGCAGCCTCTCACCACTGGGCATGCTCAGGCCCCAGAATTAATCTGGGAAGCATTGCAGCACAGAGCAAAACTCACTGCCTTTAAGCACAGCCTCCACTTTTTCTAGTCCCAATTTTGGAAAAAAAAAAGTTACTCTTTCCCCTCACCACTGTTGTCCTGGCAAAGATAAGACCTCAGTCTTAACTCTTGCTGTTGAGAATGCTGTTTAAGTTTAAGGCATTTAAGGATGATTATATCTTCCAGCTTTTTCTTTACCCCCGAGCCATTATATAGAGTGACAACTCTTGAAATGTCTGTTCTTCGCTGCAGGTACTGCCCTTTGCCATGCCTCTCCACACCTGTGCCTGTGAGGGGTGGCAGCGTGGGTGCTGGGGTCCCGGTGAGAGCCCGGAGGCTAGGATCAGGACACCCACATCCAACTCCTGTGTGTAACAGGAATATTAATAGTAGCTCTATCACAGGTTTGTTGAGGGGGTTAAGTGAGTTACTACCTGTAAAATTTTGGAAGAATGCCTGGCATTGCTAAACGCTGACAAGCTGTAGCTCTCGCTAGTTTCTTTGCTTGAAATGCCCTTTCTCCTCCTCAGTAAAACTCTTGGTGCTGGGGGTCCAATGTCATTATACCACATCTCTAGATTTCTAATTCAAGGCAGAGTAAATTGTTCCTCTTGTTTCTCTGACACATTTTACCTATTTTTGCTATTGCATAGAATTTATCAAGGTGTATTAAATTTAATCCCCAAATATTTCTCTTATTCCTAAGCTATAAATTCCTTGAGGGCTGGACCATATTTTATTTATCTATTTATTATCCTTCAACACCCCAAACATGCCCTGGATATAGCAGGTGCTTGATATTTATTTGCTGGATTAAGCATAAACAATATATGGAGCATTCTTTTTTTTTTTTTTTTTGCACTAAGTCTGGCTGAGCATTTAGTTTATCCCTGTATTGCTCTCGATGTGTGTGTATCAAGAGAGTGCTTATTGCTGTCTGTTGACTTTAGGACCTGGGTCATTCGTGAATGTAGTTGTGCTTTATAAAATGGGAAAGACCAGGGGGATGGAGTCAGAGGGGCCTGGGACTCTGCTCTTCATTTAGAAATTGAAGTCAACATTTGTGAGATCTCTGGCTGTTGTTTTTGAATAGCCTTTGCATATTTGGGGCAATTCCTACATTATGAGTCTCAGTGTCACTTGCAGTGAGGTTGTAAGTGTGGGATGCTGGGCTTCCAGTGAGACATACCTACTGAAGCTTTGGTTTGAAAGAACGAGAGGAAAAAGGTCAGTTCTGACTTCCATTTTCTGATTATGGAAGCAGCGGACTTTCACGTGTGGTAGAGGTGATAAGAGGTAGCATTTGTATTGGAGGTGGTAGCAGGTACAGTAAAGTCAAGTCCTGGAATTAATTCATGGAAGTAGCAGTATGTCTTCCTTAGGCTAGTTCTGTGGCATTGTTTGGGGCAGTTTACTGGAAACTGAGTCTCTAGCCTCCTTATGACTTTGTAAGTTGTCTAAAATCCATAAATTTCTTTTCTGTTAAATTAGCCAGATGAGACTCTCGTTTTCCACTGGAAACTGACTTAATAGAGCCACTATTGAACCATTCTTTTGTCCAGAATTTTCATGGGATAGTGATGATAATAATAATATGGTTTGTTTGGAGCTGAGGACTTAAAATCAGAGCAAGATGTCAGTAGGTCCCTCCAGATATCATGTGACAATGTCAGCTACTGAAGGTATGCTGAAATCATGTAGTCTGGTTACTTCGAGTGGAGTCTGAAGAAATCCATTTTCCTACTTATGAAAGGCTAGACCCATATAGTCTGAAAGGTGCCTCCAAGTTCAGCCAGGTAACATATTCTTTTCTACCATCATTGGAGGTTACAGAGCAGGAGTGTGAATTAGTGCTTTCATTTGATGTGTGCCTAGATCCTTGTAAGCAAATTGGTTACAATCAGCAGAGGGAGCTAGAATCAGGAAACTAGAAAGCTGAAATGAAATGAAGCAGAGAGTTTCCACGGGGAAAATTATCCAGCATAAAAGGAGGTCAGGAAGAGTTCAGTTAGGATTTTCTGAAGGAGAAAAAAAGTAGGAGAAAGTAAAGGAATCAGAAAATTATTATAAGAGAAATAATAGATCACAAAATAGGGAAGAATTAAAAGATATGATTAACAGCTGTCACTTCTTCAATTGACAAAGCTGGTTAATTGCCCGTGTAATCCTAGTATATAATTTCCCACCTAGTATACTTCATTCTGGAGAATCATAAATGAATTGCATATGTTACTTTTGTTAAGCTGCTGAGGACACAAATCCAGGCAATGGTTTTGACTTAGAAGGAGCAACAATGGTGAAAACTTGACTCGTGTGTATGTAGGAAAGGGTCTTTTGCAGGTTGCACGTGCTTTAGAGCTGGGGTTAAAAACGGGGATGATCTCCTCTGGCCCTTCATTACATGGATATAAAGCTAAGGCCCAGATAGCTGCACTGACTTGCCCAAGACAAGCTTCTTGGAAATGCTATGTATTGTGACATACAGGGAATTCAATATTAGACTCTTTGCTTTGTAACAACTACACAACCATCACATAGCAGGCCCCAAGTCTAAAAATATCTTCCTTCTTAAGTACACGTTCAACTCCTCTTCTTCCTTTATTTACTTGGTGCTTGGCCACATGAGAAAAGACAGTGATCTCCATGCACATTCTCATCCATGTGGGACAGAGGCAAAGCCTAAACAAATTGCTGGGATGTGTTTCTTTATCTCGCTCTTTTGTTTTTGTCCTTCATTCCTGATTCTTGACAGATGTCAAATTCAGAGAACAGCAGGGTGAGTGCAAAAGGCTTTCTTACTCTTAAAAAAAATTTTTTTTTTAAGATTTTATTTATTTATTTGATAGAGAGAGACATAGAGAGAGAGCACAAGCAGGGGGAGTGGGAGAGGGAGAAGCAGGCTTCCCGCTGAGCAGGGAGCCCGATGCAAGGCTCAATCCCAGGACCCAGGCGCCCCAAGTCTTTCTTACTCTTTTAAAGATTGGGCACACTTGGATATTTCTTCAAAATATTCTAGTCTGCAAACACTGGCAAAGATAAGCCTCCTTTCCCTTGCATTTCAAGTGTACAGATTTTTTTTTTTTTCAGTCTATACTAGAGGAATTTTTTTGTTTTTCCTCTCTGTGTCCTTGGATTTTTAAAGATTTAATACATTCTAGGTGAGAAACAAGTTTGTCAGATTCAGGCATTTGGCTGAGTCTTTGAGCTGGTGAGAAAAGCCTATCTAATACCACCCATTTAGCAGTTCCTATATGGTGGCAATCTACAGGACCAGAATTTCATTTCATTATATTCTTGGTGCTAGCGTCACTGTGCTGTAATCCTATCACTGTCACTTGCCACCCATTTCGTTCTGTGGTTTACTTGGATTACTTCAGTGATCCTTTAAAAATCTTAAAGGAATAGGAAGTTATTAAAAAAATAAAGGCATTTCCTTTGGTCAGTGGTCAAACTTTTTCCCGTCTTAAACTCTGATTTCAGCTATGGAAACCAAAGCTTATTTATTGGTGGAATAAATGATAATTGTTGTCATATTTCTGTGCTTTTCTATTGGGATGTCCTTTATGACCTTTAAAAAAAAATGGGAAGGGCACCTGGGTGGCTCAGATGGTTAAGCGTCTGCCTTCGGCTCAGGTCATGATCCCAGGGTCCTGGGATCGAGTCCCGCATCGGGCTTCCCGCTCCTTGGGAGCCTGCTTCTCCCTCTGTTTCTCTCTGTCTCTCATGAATAAATAAATAAAAATCTTAAAAAAAAAAAAATGGGAAGATGTTTTCTTGAGTGCGGTAGCAATAGACTGATCTTAAAAGCACATGTCATTATAAAAAGTATTACTTATGGAAGTAAGTTTGCTGTAAATGTGGGTGGAATAAAAGGGACACTTGCTTTTGAGTGTCAGAAGTATACTAATAGTAAACAGACTGCCTACCTGCAGAAATCCGTCAAAAGGTACAACCTGTGCAAGGAAGAGTCTATTTGATTTTGACTCTCCAAGGCTTGTTTCCTTGATCCTGTACTTGTACCAGCCAGTTTTAAAAGTGAACCTTTTGATAATTCCACGGTGTTGTTTTCTGAATGTTAAATCTTTCCATTTTAAGCCATCGGAGTCTTTTGATGTCTTTCTGAGGCCTTCCCAAGAATATTTATATACCCCACTGTGAGCTCTGCATCATTATCAGATAGTCAGTGGGAATTGATCTTTGTCCTTCAAGGATTTGACATTTGCAGTTCACAGTGATTTTTCTTGGATCTCAAGGTCCATGATACGTACCTACTGCAAATTTGAAACGGTGTGAATTAAAGTGGGGTAAAGGATAGTAGGTGGTAGCCCAATATTTGCTTTCCAGTGAGCCTAGATAGCTGCCTACCTCCTGTATTTTAGCATAGTTTTATTTTATTTTATTTTATTATGTTATGTTAATCACCATACATTACATCATTAGTTTTTGATGTAGTGTTCCATGATTCATTGTTTGCATATAACACCCAGTGCTCCATTCAGTACGTGCCCTCTTTAATACCCATCACCAGGCTAACCCATCCTCCCACCCCCCTCCCCTCTAGAACCCTCAGTTTGTTTTTCAGAGTCCATAGTCTCTCATGGTTCATCTCCCCCTCCGATTTACCTCCCTTCATTTTTCCCTTCCTACTTTCTTCTTCTTCTTCTTCTTTTTTTTTTTTTTAACATATAATGTGTTATTTGTTTCAGAGGTACAGGTCTGTGATTCAACAGTCTTACACAATTCATAGCTCTCACCATAGCACATACCCTCCCCAATGTCTATCACCCAGCCACCCCATCTCTCCCACCCACCTCCACTCCAGCAACCCTCAGTTTGTTTCCTGAGATTAAGAATTCCTCATATCAGTGAGATCATATGATACCTATCTTTCTCTGACTGACTTATTTCGCTCAGCATAATACCCTCCAGTTCCATCCCCATCGTTGCAAATGGCAAGATTTCATTCCTTTTGATGGCTGCATAATATTCCATTGTATATATATACCACCTCTTCTTTATCCATTCATCTGTCGATGGACATCTTGGCTCTTCCCATAGTTTGGCTATTGTGGACATTGCTGCTATAAACATCAGGGTGCATGTACCCCTTCAATCCCTACATTTGTATCTTTGGGGTAAATACCCAGTAGTGCAATTCCTGGGTCGTATGGTAGCTCTATTTGGAACTTTTTGAGGAACCTCCATACTGTTTTCCAGAGTGGCTGCACCAGCTTGCATTCCCACCAACAGTGTGGGAGGGTTCCCCTCTCTCCGCATCCCCGTCAACATCTGTCGTTTCCTGACTTGTTAATTTTAGCCATTCTGACTGGTGTGAGGTGGTATCTCATTGAGGTTTTGATTTGAATTTCCCTGATGCCGAGCGATATTGAGCACTTTTTCATGTGTCTGTTGGCCAATTGGATGTCTTCTTTGGAAAAGTGTCTGTTCATGTCTTCTGCCCATTTCTTGATTGAATCATTTGTTCTTTGGGTGTTTAGTTTGATAAGTTCTTTATAGATTTTGGATAGTAGCCCTTTATCTGATATGTCACTTGCAAATATCTTTTCCCATTTTGTCGGTTGTCTTTTGGTTTTGTTGACTGTTTCTTTTGCTGTGCAAAAGCTTTTTATCTTGATGCAGTCCCAATGGTTCATTTTTGTCCTTGCTTCCCTTTCCTTTGGTGATGTTTCTAGGAAGAAGTTGCTGAGGCTGAGGTCGAAGAGGTTGCTGCCTGTGTTCTCCTTTAGGATTTTGATGGACTCCTGTCTCACATTTAAGTCTTTCAACCATTTGGAGTCTATTTTTGTGTGTGGTGTAAGGAAATGGTCCAGTTTCATTCTTCTGCATCTGGCTGTCCAATTTTCCCAACACCATTTGTTGAAGAGACTGTCTTTTTTCCATTGGACATTCTTTCCTGCTTTGTCGAAGATTAGTTGGCCGTAGAGTTGAGGGTCCATTTCTGGGCTCTCTATTCTGTTCCATTGATCTATGTGTCTGTTTTTGTGCCAGTACCATACTGTGTTGATGATGACAGCTTTGTTTTATTTTTTATTTTTTTAAAGATTTTATTTATTTATTTGACAGAGAGAGAGACACAGTGAGAGAGGGAACACAAGCAGGGGGAGTGGAAGACGGAGAAGCAGGCTTCCCGCGGAGCAGGGAGCCCGATGTCGGGCTTGATCCCAGGACCCTGGGATCATGACCTGAGCCCAAGGCAGATGCTTAACAACTGAGCCACCCAGGCACCCCAATGATGACAGCTTTGTAATAGAGCTTGAAGTCTGGAATTGTGATGCCATCAGCTTTGCTTTTCTTTTTCAACATTCCTCTGGCTATTCGGGATCTTTTCTGGTTCCATACAAATTTTAGGATTATTTGTTCCATTTCTTTGAAAAAAGTTGATGGTATTTTTTTTTTTTTAAGATTTTATTTATTTATTTGACAGAGAGAGACACAGCGAGAGAGGGAACACAAGAGGGAACACAAGTGGGAGAGGGAGAAGCAGGCTCCCCGCAGAGCAGGGAGCCTGATGCAGGGCTCCATCCCAGGACCCCGGGATCATGACCTGAGCCGAAGGCAGTTGCTTAACCAACTGAGCCACCCAGGCGCCCAAGTTGATGGTATTTTGATAGGGATTGCATTAAATGTGTAGATTGCTCTAGGTAGCATTGACATCTTCACAATATTTGTTCTTCCAATCCATGAGCATGGAACCTTTTTCCATTTCTTTGTGTCTTCCTCAATTTCTTTCATGAGTATTTTATAGTTTTCTGAGTACAGATTCTTTGCCTCTTTGGTTAGATTTATTCCTGGGTATCTTACGGTTTTGGGTGCAGTTGTAAATGGGATCGACTCCTTAATTTCTCTTTCTTCTGTCTTGTTGTTGGTGTATAGGAATGCCACTGATTTCAGTGCATTGATTTTATATCCTGCCACTTTACTGAATTGGTGTATGAGTTCTAGCAGTTTTGGGGTGGACTCTTTTGGGTTTTCCACATAAAGTATCATATCATCTGCAAAGAGTGAGAGTTTGACTTCTTCTTTGCCAATTTGGATGCCTTTTATTTCTTTTTGTTGTCTGATTGCTGTGGCTAGGACTTCTAATACTATGTTGAATAGCAGTGGTGATAGTGGACATCCCTGCCGTGTTCCTGACTTAGGGGGAAAGCTCTCAGTTTTTCCCCATTGAGAATGATATTTGCTGTAGGTTTTTCATAGATGGCTTTTATGATATTGAGGTATGTACCCTCTATGCCAATACTCTGAAGAGTTTTGATCAAGAAAGGATGCTGTACTTTGTCAAATGCTTTTTCTGCATCTATTGAGAGGATCATATGGTTCTTGTCTTTTCTTTTATTAATGTATTGTATCACATTGATTGATTTGCAGATGTTGAACCAACCTTGCAGCCCAGGGATAAATCCCACTTGGTCGTGGTGAATAATCTTTTTAATGTACTGTTGGATCCTATTGGCTAGTATTTTGGTGAGAATTTTTGCATCCGTGTTCATCAAGGATATTAGTCTGTAATTTTCCTTTTTGATGGAACTCATAAAATGAGTTTGGAAGTTTTCCTTCCATTTCTATTTTTTGGAACAGTTTCAGAAGAATAGGTATGAATTCTTCTTGAAATGTTTGGTAGAATTCCCCTGGGAAGCCATCTGGCCCTGGGCTTTTGTTTGTTGGGAGATTTTTGATTACTGCTTCAATTTCCTTAGTGGTTATAGGTCTGCTCAGGTTTTCTATTTCTTCCTGGTTCAGTTTTGGTAGTTTATACATCTCTAGGAATACATCCATTTCTTCCAGATTATCTAATTTGCTGGCATATAATTGCTCATAATATGTTCTTATAATTGTTTGTATTTCTTTGGTGTTGGTTGTGATCTCTCCTCTTTCATTCATGATTTTATTTATTTGGGTCATTTCTCTTTTCTTTTTGATAAGTCTGGCCAGGGGTTTATCAGTCTTATTAATTCTTTCAGAGAACCAGCTCCTAGTCTCGTTGATCTGTTCTACTGTTCTTTTGGTCCCTATTTCATTGATTTCTGTTCTGATCTTTATTATTTCTCTTCTCCTGCTGGGTTTAGGCCTTATTTGCTCTTCTTTCTCCAGCTCCTTTAGGTGTAGGGTTAGGTTGTGTATTTGAGACCTTTCTTGTTTCTTGAGAAAGGCTTGTATTGCTATATACTTTCCTCTTAGGACTGCCTTTGCTGCATCCCAAAGATTTTGAACAGTTGTGTTTTCATTTTCATTTGTTTCCATGAATTTTTAAAATTCTTCTTTAATTTCCTGGTTGACCCATTCATTCTTTAGTAGGATGCTCTTTAGCCTCCACGTATATGAGTTCTTTCCAACTTTCCTCTTGTGATTGAGTTCTAGTTTCAAAGCATTGTGGTCTGAAAATGTGCAGGGAATGATCCCAATCTTTGGTACCGGTTGAGACCTGATTTGTGACCTAGGATGTGATCTATTCTGGAGAATATTCCATGGGCACTAGAGAAGAATTTTAGTATAGTTTTAATGCTTTGTTATCCACTAATTTTCACACACAATGGCTGTATGTGTATGTGTGTTCGAAAATGAGTATTGAGTGAGAGGGTGAAACTTGAGTGACGTGAAGATCTGCCTAGGAAACATATGCCTCTTGATGAAATATGATTTGGAAGAGAATGGAGGTATCAAACAATTCTGATTAAAAATTTGGGAATTTATTAATATCTGAGAATGTGTACTTGTGAGTATCAAAGCGTTACTTCACATGCATTTTAAAGAAATCTAGGAATTGTACAAAAAAAGGATAAGAAAGTGTTACTTCTCTGCAAACTTAGCCCTCTGTGACTTACCTGAAACATCTCCCAGCTTCATGTTAAATTATTTATTATTATTATTTTTTTAAGTCTTTTTTTTTTTTTAAATTTTATTTGTTTATTTGACAGAGAGAGACACAGCGAGAGAGGGAACACAAGCAGGGGGAGTGAGAGAGGGAGAAGCAGGCTTCCCACGGAGCAGCGAGCCCAATGCGGGGCTCGATCCCAGGACCCTGGGATCATGACCTGAGCCGAAGGCAGATGCTTAACAACTGAGCCACCCAGGCGCCCCAAATTATTTATTATTTTAATAGTCTTGTTCATTTGTTTATGTTGGATAAAATAAATATTATGAAACTCCAGGTGTTATTAATAATATTTTCTTTGAAAAATAAACTTCATATTCAGTTTGGGTATGCAAATAGAAATGGCTGAGTCAGTTTATTCAGAAGGATGGACAATATTTTTTCATAATCTTATGCTTTGGTTTTGAGAAATCCTTAGATTCATACATACAAGCTAGGTTATAATATACATGATGAGCTTCACAGATTTGTTGGTTAAGCAGTTTAACTGCCCTGGATGGAGAGTCATCTCTAAGGACAGCTGCTCATCAGGTAAGGCTGCAAAAGAATGAGAAATGTCATGAGATTTTCTTGGCTCTCTCTGGCCTGGAGAATGATTTCTAGGGCATCATGCTGGCCTGCCTTAATTCCAGGACAAGTGTGAATCTAAAACCTAAGAGAGAAGGGGGATTAAGCATTGCCACTACAACGTGCTGACTCAGTTGGTCCAGCAAAAATCTGTTACACCACAAATTTCTACAGCATAGATGTGGAAAATCCCTGCTATGAAATTCTACCCTTATCACACTGACTTAACAGGATAACAACTCATCAGAAGTAGGGGCTGTGGTCAGTTTAGTATCTAGGTGGCTTGATCTTAAATTAACTAGATATATAGGTCAGCCAAAAGCTGGCTGGCTGACTCAAAAACACATGTGGAGTATTTACTATTGGGAGTGTATAAGAAATGAAAGGCAGAGGAAAGCAATTTTTTTTTTTTTTTAAGATTTTATTTATTTATTTGAGACAGAGAGAATGAGAGAGAGAGAGCACATGAGAGGGGGGAGGGTCAGAGGGAGAAGCAGGCTCCCTGCCGAGCAGGGAGCCCAATGGGGGACTCGATCCAGGGACTCCAGGATCATGACCTGAGCCGAAAGCAGTCGCTTAACCAACTGAGCCACCCAGGCGCCCAAGGAAAGCAATTTTTATAATCTTTTTTTAAAGAAAGGAAGCTTAAGTAAAAGTCCCAAAAGGTCTTTTTTCTTTTTTCGGTTTTTTGGTTTTGCATTGTTAATTTGATCCAGTTATTCAGGGGGTGCCCCCAGTTGGTAGAGCATGTGACTCCTGAGCTCAGGGTCTTGGGTTCAAACCCTGCATAGAATTTATTTAAAAATAATTAAATAAAAAAATAAAAAAGAATCCTGCCTTTAATTCTGATGATCCAGTTATTCATTTTTATGTTTAAAGTTCCCTTGGGCCATCTGTTTATGAAAAAATTGAAAACAATTTCATGATTTGTTTCTAAGTCAAGCAGAAAACCTTTAATGTTATGCATTTTTTTGTCTACTTAACCAGATCATAAGCTCATTGATACCACAGATTACATTTGACTGTTTGAATCCTCACACCACCCTACTGGAGAGTTCTAAAGCGATTTACATCTTAGCATTTTGTACACTTTTCCTTAGAGTTTTTGTTAGCATATAAAGTTATATATACACTATTATTATAGTGACGTAAAAAGGCTAAACAAATGCATAGGAGAAAAAAATGTAAGAAAATGCCAAAATACTAAACTGAACATATCAAGATTATAGGATTACAGGTGAGCCTTTCCTTTGGTCTTTTTCAATTTTTTAATTTTTTGTACCATCCAGTGGTAGAAAAATTCATCTATTAAAAATAAAATATACTTCTGGGGCGCCTGGGTGTCTCAGTTGGTTAAGCATCTACTTTTGGCTCAGGTCATGATCCCAGGGTCCTGGGATTGAGCCCAGCGTCGGGCTCCCTGCTCATTGGGGAGTCTGCTTCTCCCTCTCCCTCTGTTGTTTCCCCTGTTTGTGCTCACACTCACTCTCTGTCAGATAAATAAATAAAATCTTAAAAAAATATAATTCTGCTTCTGGCTATAATAGAAAGTTTGTATCAGATCAGTTCTCTCACCAAGAACAGATACAAACACAGGCGGGCACACACACACACACACACACAGAGCTGTTGAAGTCATCAGAAAGCAACTAAGCAAGACAGAAAAGAGAAACACATTGAGGTAACCCTGGAATTCTCTGCCTCTTCCCCCTCTAGGTTTTTTCTTGATTTGTAAGGAAGGATGAGAGGCTGGGTAAAGAGTGGAGGCTCTGGGTTTTGGCTTTCTCTTGGTACTAGGGAGGCAAAAGCCCCCACCAAAACCAAAAACACCCAACCTCAAAGCAAAACAAAATCCCCCCAATCCCTACTAACCAACTAACCAAAAAACCCATTGGAATTCAGAACCCACCCAGGAGGAGTGGCCATGGTAAATGCCTGAGTTCAGACTGTTGAATGACTATGGACACTGGGATATGCCAGAAAGAGACCAGCCCTCTCAAGGCTGAAAACTAGTCTCAGCTGCTAACTGTATCTGCCTGTGGACTAACTGCTTTTGGGAGGAAAATTAAATGCTCTCTGGAGGAAGCTAGTGTATTCTCTATAATTTTTCACATACAATCTATGGTGATTAAGAGTTAAGTGGGATGCCAGGAGACAGAACCATACAACTAAAAACCAAAGGAACACAGATAATGTATCCGTGGGTGATCTAGATTTTAGAGCTATTAGACACAAGTTCTAAAATGACATGATTAATGTGCTCAAGAATGGAGGTGACAAGACAGACAATTCTTGAAAAAGAATCCTATGAAAAAGCAAAACCAGTGTGTTAGACTGTAAGTTTCTAAGATCTCTAGGTTTTTAAGAAACATATGTTGTTATGGATGTGTTTTTCTCTTATTTGCCTTCTTTTTTTGTTTTCCTGGTGGAGACTTCATGCCTCTGATTCTTTACTATCTCCTTTCTGGTGAGCTCATCCACATCCAGAGGCCCACCTCACTTATGAAAAAATTCTAGCTTTATTGAAGAAGATACTCCCAGACTTGCCCCCTTGTCTTTCCCCAGCCCCCAAGTCATTTCCTATTCTGTGGGCTGGAACTGGGCAGGGATTTGTAAAGCAAATTCTATTTTATAGCTTGTATACTTGCTTCTTCATCTCTGGGAAGTGTGCTTGTGAAGAGAGAATGGACTCTGAACTGGTAGTTCTATTCCTAGCTCTGTTTTGGTCTCTCTGAAAGATCTGGGACAGAATAACCAAGTCATCAAACCGTGGTTTCCCACCGAGGCCAGATGTAGCTTTAAACTCCTTCTCAGCATCGCATTCAAATCAAGGCAGCTAATACCAAATGAGCGGGGTTGCCATGGAAGTTAAAACTTATTTTCTCTCCTTGAGACAGATTATCTCTGAAGGCTCTTCTGGCTCTAGAATTCTACAGTTATATCTAGTAGTTGGTTTTCAGTTGCTGTTAGTATGTTTATGCATAAGGAGCTTGAGGGATGGGTAGCGGCGGGAAAGGGTGATCTGATTACAGTTATCGATGCATTTGTTTAACTTAAAATTGTGTTTCTACATTCACATTTTTCTGCCGTGGATGATACATTTTTTTTTTTAAAAGATTTTATTTATTTATTTGAGAGAGAGAGAATGAGAGAGATCACATGAGAGGGGGGAGGGTCAGAGGGAGAAGCAGACTCCCCTCCGAGCAGGGAGCCCGATGCGGGACTCGATCCCGGGACTCCAGGATCATGACCTGAGCCGAAGGCGGTCGCTTAACCAACTGAGCCACCCAGGCGCCCCTGGATGATACATTTGATGAGATGGACCTTGCTACAATACGTGTGAGTTGTGAAGTTGGTTGAAAGCTCTGATTCAGACTTTTTCAATTTGCTGCCTTTTGTGGTGTTGGACACAGTCAAACCCACCTCCCCTATCCCTCAAAGTGGCACCTCATCAAGCTCCACCAGCCACAGTGTCTTCCTGCTATCTGCAGCCAAGCTCTATTGCTTCCCATTGATTTACACCTGGTCCGTGGTGCAATTCATCTGAATGTTGTGTCAGAAGCATGGCTACCTGTACTTCCAGTGTCAGCAATGATGTCCAAAGACTCCAGAGAATAGAAGGGGAAAGACTTTGTTCCATCAGAGAGACAAAAGCCATTTTGGGGGACTTTTTAAAGAATTGTGGTAAAATACATATGATATCGCTTGTCACTTTAGTCATTTTATTTTATTTTTAATTTTTTTTAGATTTTTAAACTTTATTTGGGAGAGAGAGAGTGAGCGAGAGAATGAGAGAGTGGGGGAGGAGCCGAGGGAGAGGGATAAGAAGACTCTGTGCTCAGCGCAGAGCCTGACGCGGGGCTCGATCCCAGGGCCCTGAGGTCATGACCTGAACGGAAACCAAGAGTCAGCCACTTAAGCAGCTGAGCAACCCACATGCTCCTCATCTTAGCCATTTTAAAGTGTACAGTTCAGTGGTGTTAAATATATCACATTTTTGTGCAACTGATCTCTGGAACTGTTTGCATCTTTTAAAACTGAAACTCTGCACCCACTAAACAACTCCCCTTTCTCCTCCTTCCAGCTTCTGGCAGCCACATTCTACTTTCTGTCTCTACAAATATGACTAGTCTAGGTACTTCATGTAAATGGAATCATACAGTAGTTTTTTGTTTTGTTTTATTTTTGTGACTGGCGTATTTTACTTAGCATAATGTCTTCAAGATTCATCCACGTTGTAGCATATGTTGGAATTTTCTTCCTCATTAAGGCTGAATAATATTCCAAATGTATGTGCCACATTTTGTTTTTCCAGTCATCTGTTGGTGGGCATTTAGGTTGCTTTTGCCTTTGGGCTATTGTGAATAACGCTGCTCTGAACACACTCTACAAATATCTCTTCGAGACCATGCTTTCAATTCTTTTGGGAATACAGCATATGATCCAGCAATTGTATGGTAATTGTGTTTTTAATTTTTTGAAGAACCACCATACTGTTTTCCATAGTGGCTGTATCATTTTACACTCTTACCAACAGTGTGCAAGTGTTCTAGTTTCTTCATGTTGTCACCAACACTTGTTATTTTTTGTTTCTTAGATCGTAGCCATCCTAATGGGTGTTAGGTGGTGGCAAAAGCCTTTTAATTGAACTAATGTATTCTTGCATTTAAAATTACTTTTCTGTAATTGTTAATAACAAATATGTAAGGTGAACAATAGACACAGCCAAACTTTTTACACTGTTGCTAGTCACCAGTCTTTATTATTTATTTATTTTTTTAAAAAATATTTATTTATTTATTTTAGAGAGAGAGTGTGTGTGCATGCATGCGTGTGCAAGTGAGGGGAGGGGAAGAGGGAGAGGGAATCTCAAGCAGACTCCCCACTGAGCGTGGAGCCTGACATTGGGCTCGATCTCACAACCCATGAGATCAGGACCTGAGCCAAAATCACAAGTTGGGCGCTTAACTGACTGAGCCATCCGGGGTCCTCTAGTCACCAGTCTTTAAGACCTCTAGTTTTAAATAGTTTCTTTTTGAAAATTTCATGTCAGTTATCTGCTATGTAATAATTGGCCAAGGAATCAGGGGCTTAAATGAGCCTAAGGATGATACTCCATTTTTAGTCAAGTTAGGGCCTCAGTGAATTGGTGAATTGTAGCAGGCAATGGATTGGAGGTCAGAGTAGAATCATTAAGCTCTAATATTTCTTCCAAATTCAGTAGATCATATTCATGGAGGTGAGAGTTTTAGCATATTCTTCCAGGCTGTTTCAGAAGATGTAAGTCTTTCTAGGACCATGAGGCCAGAACTTCCTCCAATGCTGAAAAACACTTGATATGCTGAATAAATTAAAAGAGCACATCCACAAGTTTCGGTGATCACCATGCTGTAAAACAGACACAGTTTCTTGTATAAAATCATGTGTCTTTTGAATTTTGAAGATTGTAGACATCTAAAGAGGGATATAAAAAGCCCAGCACTGACTTTTATTTGTTTCAGGACTATTTTAGCATTCCAAAAAGTTTTTTTAATCCAAAAATCCATCATTATTTGTAAAGGATTTTAGCTATTCCTGGAGTTGTGGATTGACTGTATTTTAGAGAGATGAGTCAAGAGGAGGGAGATCTGTCTTGCCACAGCTGGGTCTGTAATCAGGCCTATTGTCCCCTTCCAGGCAGAGGGGAGGCTGGTGCAGGTGTGTACTCGGTGCCTTTACCTGCTTTCACCCCTGCTGGGAGGGGCATCCCTTTACTGCCTCTGAAGGCTGTGATCTGCACCCTCCTTCCCAAGCATGGTGTTCTATACTGTCTGGCCTCCCACTTTGATGGCTTCATGACCTCGATTAAGATAGGAAAGCTATTAAAGTTTACCTGGGGGAATTCTGACTTGTAGTGGCTGTGTTTCTGAGCAGCTTTCTGAGGAAAAGCCCAGAGTTTTGGAAATGTGAACATAGTGAGACACAACAAATATCAAATAGCATATAGGCTACTATGAAAATTAATAAGCTTTGTTTTTCTTATTTTTCAGTTCCGTTTGGAAAGAAACTTCAATATAGGATTTTAAAAGACATTTGTATATGGAACATTTCAGACCTAAACAACATGAATCTTATACTGGGCTTCCATGTACCCACCATCCAGCTCCAACAACTGTCAACATCTGCCATTCTTATTTTATCTATACTTCCACTTCCTGCCCCCAACTCAACAGTTTTGACAAATGGATAAAAGGGACATAGGTTTTTTTTTTTTTTTTTTAAAGATTTTATTTATTTATTCGAGAGAGAGAGAACGAGAGACAGAGAGCAGGAGAAGGAGGAGGGTCAGAGGGAGGAGAAGCAGACTCCCCGCCGAGCAGGGAGCCCGATGCGGGACTCGATCCCGGGACTCCAGGATCATGACCTGAGCCGAAGGCAGACGCTTAACCATCTGAGCCATGAGCCACCCAGGCGCCCGGGACATAGGTTTTTAAAAAACTTTGTTCACCACAACACATACCCTCCCCAATGCATCACCCAGCCACCCCGTCCCTCCAGCAACCCTCAGTTTGTTTCCTGAGATTGAGTCTCTTATGGTTTGTCTCCCTCTCTGGTTTCGCCTTGTTTCAGTATGTGTTGTGGTGAGTGCTGTGTATTGTGTAAGACTGATAAATCACAGACCTGTACCCCTTATATGTACATTATATGTTAATAATAATAAAAATAAATAAAACTAGAGGGCCCACGGACCACTCACCTCTGAACACATAAATAATCCAGTAGTCTAACAGCAACACAAAAATTTACATTGTACCATTATTTATAATACTGAAAAACTAAAAATTCAAATGTCCAACAATTGGGCAAGAGTTAAGTAATGACATATTCAAATGATGGAATATAATAAAGGTATTTAAATGTTTTTAATGTCATGGGAAATGCTTATGATAAATGTTAAGCAAAACAATAATGACATAAAATCATTATGGAATAAGTGCAAGTAAAAAAAAAGGATGATAGGGATTATGTGAAATACCTTCTCCATCATTATATTTTTTCATACTTCCCAAAGATTTTTTTCACAAATGAGTAATTTTCAAAATCAGAAAAAAAAAATAAAGTGTTCACTTAAAAAAAAAAAACAACCTTTGTTCAATGAAACATTGACAATGGCTATATGGAGATAAAGTTTGATCTGCATTTTATCTTAGCACTGTTATCTAAAATCATGTGAAAACTCTTTCATACATTATCAGTTCAGATTGAAAATAAATCAGTTAACCTTACAGTTATACCAGGCCTCTATCCACTCACTCAGCTAATACTTAGTGAGAGCCTACTACGTTCCAAGTAGGTTTTTAGACACTGGGAAGACAGTACTGAACAAAACCAACAGAAATGCTTGCCTTAATGGGACTTATTTTCAGATAAGCCTCTGTGTGTGTGTATGTGTGTGTGTTTGAAGCTGCAGTATTAAATAGGGGACCTAGAGTCTACTGGGAAGATGCTATCTATGTGGAAATATGAAGACTGTTACTGTTTTAGTCAAAGGGAATAGCAAGAGCAAGGGCCCAGGGTGGGCAGGGGCCTAGTTTGTCCTAAGAATAGCAAGGAGTCCAGGATGGCAGAAGGAGGGTAAATGAGGGAGAAGGAACTAGGAGATGAAGTCTGAGAGGTGAGAGAAGGGCTGGCAAATGGTTTAGGGACATTGAAAGGACTTACACTTTCCTGGGGAAGTTGAGCATGAGCAGGAGTATACAGTTGGCTAGCGGATTAAAACTGAGGAGCAAAGTGCTGGTCTGATTAAGACAAATGGGACCAAGGTTAAAACAGTTTATAGTTTTCACAGAAGCTGAATTTCCTGCAGTAATTTGGAAAGTACCCAAATTTTGTTCCCCAAATCTAATAGGGTTGCTGATATCCTGGACATGTTTATTTTTCCACCAAGTTATTTTATTCACGGCTTTTAGTCCAACTGGATTGTTTTTAATATGCTCTTGTTCTTGTTTGCAAGGTCTGCCTGATAGAACTTGCAGTGAACCAGGTTTTGTTAAACAAACCTAATCCTGCTTCTTATTGATGGGTAATGTTTGCCCAGGATCTTTGTTACAGGCTTGATAACAGAGTTATTTAGCTTGTCAGTTTTCTCACAGAGCCCCGAGAAATTATCTGCTGCTCTGAGTGACTGTGTAAGTTACTCAAATGCATTATGCTATGTATGTACACGGGGCCGTATTTACTGTATCACTGCTCTCACAGGCAAAATTGCTTTGGGAGGTTTCACACACACTTTAAGTATGTGTAATCTGCTTTATCATTACCTTTTAAAAAAAAATCAGATTTGGAAAACAATTGCCTTGCTTTTAGTCAAATACTAATGTAAAGCGATTATTGATTTCTTCCGCTGTGTACGTGGTGGTTCGATATTGTCTTGAGGTTAACGCATTTCCTTTCAGGGATGGCCGGGTGCATTTATTACACTAAGTGAGGTCACACAAAGAGGGGTGCAGGAGAGGCTCATTATGAGTCATAATTTTCAATCACTCACATCCGCATTCAAATTCAATTCGAGCTGGTGTAAGTGGGAAGTCATGGTATATGATTAAATTTGAAAGGGGGAGAAGGATTGGATATCCGTCTGTGAGAGTCAGTTGGGCATCAGAAGAATGTGGAGGCAAAGTTATTCTTAGATAGCTTGCGTAAAATGTGCTTAGCAGGTTTTATATGTTTGCTTATCATATCAAATTTGGGGAGGTTATTTACCGAAAAATTTGATTGACTACCTAGTATAAACCCGTGACTGTACTATGTGCTGGAAGGGACAAAGATTTATAAGACATGGGTCTTGCCTGTGAAATAATCATAGAAAAATTCAAGACACCCTTTCATTGACTCACCAAATACCTTTTGAGCACTCATGTTGTGGGGGGCATTATGTGAAGAGGTAATGAAACATTCCTTTATAGGAAATATCTGTAAGTTTTTCCTTTGTATCAATTGTCTACAGGTTCAGAGAGGCCCTAACCAAATGAGAAGTAAGGACTATAACTTTTAACAATTTCATGACTGAATTACAGAATATATAATGCTTTTTAATAATAATACATATAACAGCTTTCTGGGTCAGCAGCACAAAAACAAACAGAAACAAAAGAGTCATCCTGAAGTCTATACCTTGTTTTTAAAATTGGCATTTTTGAGTGGATGAAATGACCCCAAACCAAAGGAAACTAATTATAGTCTGATATGGTCCAATAGAGGCTATATTTTGACAGCAGAACTTGGCCTCAACAGGACTTTTAAAAAGGTATGAGGAAAGGACGAGTAGAATAAAGAGAGCTATGACTTCTCCTTGCCACAATTAAGCTAGTCTGTTAATTAAAAAAAATTCTTTTGCCAAACTAATTCCCCCACTACTTGCTATTTTTAGCGTTTAAAAATAGTCACTGACTTTGATGCTCAAATTGTGGCTAAGCTGGCCTTCTTGCACTAGGAAAAGATAAAATGGAGTTTTTCTTTCATCTATTCATCCACACACCCTTTCTTAATTGTTATTCAGAGAAATTGCTCATGTCATTCTTGGCACTTGGCTGACTCACCAGCCTTGCTAGTAACTAGTTCTGTGAAGCTGAGCAGCCCGCCCACCACCAGGCAAGGGTTACAAAGATGGCCTCTTAGCCTGCAGCACAGATGTAATAGAGACTTGCACCGCTGACGATTTCCGCATTCATGAGTGGAGGAAAAAAGAAAATGCATGTCACTGTGGATTTGCTGATAAACTGAGGAACATGCACAGCCTCCTGGTTTAATCCACTCTGCCAAGTGAGCTTGGAATCCTTGCCTGCACTGAATGATAAAGAGCCTTACATAGAGAGCTGTGGTCAGCACCTCATTAGAAGTAGGGAAACTCAATGCCTGCATCAACAGTGCGGTGCTATATTTAGCTTGTGGGAGAGAGAAAATAATCACTTTGTCTCTGTACTTCCTTCTTTGGGAATTATCCTCATTTAGCGTTTTGTAGAGGATTTTCTACAAAATATAATAGGATTATAAAAATAATTTATATATTATATAAATTGTATAAATTTTAATATCTTATATAAAAATAAAATGTATTAAATTTTCTTTTTTTTTTTTAAGATTTTATTTATTTGAGAGAGAGAGAAAGCGAGCACACACCAGTTGGGGGAGGAAGAGCAGAGGGACAGGGAGAGGGAGAGGGAGAAGCAGACTACCTACTTGCCAAGCAGGGAGCCTCATGAGGGACTCTATCCCAGGACCCTGGGATCATGACCTGAACTGAAGGCAGATGCTTAACCAACTGAGCCACCCAGGCGCATCTCAGATTTTCTTCATTGCAAAAAGTGATATATTTATAGATAATTAGGTAAATACAGAAAAGTAGAAGCATTATCCCACCACTGAAAGAAAAGCAAACGTGCACACTTTTCACATTTTGCCTAAGCTCAGTTTTAGCTTTTTTGATATAGTTGATCATACTGTATTTTCACTCAACATAAACATCCTGTACCCCCTTTTTTTTGGCAAGAGTGTTTCACTTAAAAATGGCTATGTTCTTTTGGGAAAAGTAATTTATTTAATGGTTCTGCTATTAGTTTGTTACTCTTTCCGTTTGTTTATTGTAAGCAATCAATCCTTAACATCTTTGAGCATGATGTTGTTTCCCTTACTTAAAAATATTTGCTTAAGATAGATTTTTTTAGAATTGAACAGATTTTTTTTTTTAAGAATTCATCCAGTGGTGATCAAAGTTTTTAAAATTAATTTATTTTTTAACATTTCTAAGGTTCTTGATGACAGTCATTTTCCAGAAATATTGTACCAATTTGTACCCCCACCAGCAATATGAGAGAGCATTCACTCAAAGTTGGACACAGATGTAGAGTAGAGTTCAATCTGCCCATGCTTTTGGACAAGAAGTCTTCAGAGGAGAAGAGGGAAGAAAGTCACCGTACTTGTTCACCCTGTTGTGAGTTTTGCTTTCCTGACTCTTTGCCACCTTCTGCCCCCACCCATCTTTGTCTGTTTTATATTTTAGACTTAGTGGCCTTGGACTTACTTCTCTACAGCAAACCTGTTCTTTGGCTCTGCTGCAGACCTTCCACATCATTTAGATTTTGTAGTTAGCATGAATTGGTTTCTTTATTGATGACATTTCTCTGCTGTTCTTCCTCCTAGTTATTTTAAAAATTACAAAGTGGGTTGGTGTAAAAAGATTACAAAATGAAACAATGGAAGGACTCAATCTACTTTGTGTTTAGAGAAGTATGTAAAAGGTTGATGATTGTAGGAATCTGGCTCTTATCTCAAACTTAATGTTTTATATACTTTGAAGTATGACATGAATACACTGTGCAGGTGGGTAGAAAACACTTGGCTCAATGAAGAATTGTTCATGGCAATGATTTAAATGTCTAAATCTCCACAACTTGAGAAGAGGAAGTAAACAAGTATATTTATAAAAGAGTTTTCTTTTTTTTTTTTTCTTCTTAAAGATTTTATTTATTTATTCATGAGAGTGAGAGAGAGAGAGAGAGGCAGAGGGAGAAGCAGACTTCCCACAGAGCGGGGAGCCCGATGCGGGACTCGATCCTAGGACTCCGGGACCATGACCTGAGCCGAAGGCAGACGCTTAACCATCTGAGCCACCCAGGCGCCCATATAAAAGAGTTTTGATTGTTCCAAAGGCAGTTTGGGTCCGATTTTGTCATGGGTTTACATGGCATGAAAAAATTCAAACTGCTTTTTGAAATCATGGATGATGCTTATTTAATATGTTGGGTGCATGCAGCACCCAGAGCAGCCCTATCTGTGTTCTCATGAGTGTTAGTTGTTTGTTGCTTCACACTGGGAGAACGGATAAGCACCCAAAGAAGGAATTGTATGTGTTTTCATGAAACCAAAAGCAGAGTCTTTTGATTTTACTATAGCCTATTTAGTAGGTTTGCCTGGGAAAGTTGGACAGAGTGAGAAATGACAAAAGATAAAAGGAAGAGATATATATTTTATCAGAATAATTGGTCAATGTAATACATATATTGAAAAGAGTTCTTTGGTGTTTCCAAAACAAGAAATATACAGTATGGCCTTGACCTTCTCACATGTCTTCTAGTAAGAGTCTCTACTAATGATGGTTAAAGTGAGTTTGAACAAAACTTGTACTTTTATGGATGGATTTATTTATTTTTTTAAAGATTTTATTTATTTATTTGAGAGAGAGAGAGATAGGAAGAGAGAGATAGCACGAGCAGGGAGGAGGAACAGAGAGAGAGGGGGAAGTTGACTTCCCACTGAGCTTGACATCAGGCTTGATCCCAGGACCCTGGGATCTCAACCTGTGCCAAAGGCAGACGCTTAACCGACTGAGCCACCCAGGTGCCGCTTTTATGGATTTATATAAAGAAAATATAAACTCCAAGAATCAACACTACTGAAACTAGATGGAAAAGCTCTTCGTCTTTATGAAAACATACCAGTTTAGACAAGAAAAAGACATTAAAGAGCTATGTGAAAACTTTCTTTGTGAAATTTAATGAAAAAGCAATGCATTTTCTTTTTTTTCCTTGCAAGTTTTTATTAAGTTCCATTTAGTTAACATACAGTATAATATGAGTTTGAGGTGTAGGATTTAGTAATTCATCACTTACATACAACCCCTGGTGCTCATCCCAACAAATGCTCTCCTTATACCCATCACTATTTACCCCATCCCCTGCCAACCTCCCCTCCAGCAACTCTCAGTTTGTTCTCTATAGTTAAGAGTCTGTTTTCTGGATTGCCTCTCTCTCTTTTTTTTAGTTTTCCCCTATGTTCATCTGTTTTGTTCCTTAAGTTCTACATATGAGTGAAATCCTATGGTATTTGTCTTTCACTGACTGACTTAGTTCGCTTAGCATAATACACTCTAGCTCCATCCACGTTGTTGCAAATGGCAAGCTTTTATTCTTTTTTATCTTCTTTATCCATTCATCAGTCAATGGACATTTGAGCTCTTTCCGTAATTTGGCTATTGTTGATAATGCTGCTGTAAATATTGGGGTGCATGTGTCCCTTTGAATCCATATTTTTGTATCCTTTGGATAAATACATAGTAGAGCAAGCAATGCATTTTCAATCTATACCACTTCCCCCACTACAGAACTTGGTGTTAGATATTTGTGTGTTAAAACCTTTGTCAACCACAAACCATTTTCTTTCTTTTTTTTTTTTTTAAGATTTTATTTATTTATTTGACAGAGAGAGACACAGTGAGAGCAGGATCACAAGCAGGGGGAGAGGGAGAGGGAGAAACAGGCTTCCTGCGGAGCAGGGAGCCTGATGCGGGGCTCGATCCCAGGACCCTGGGATCATGACCTGAGCCGAAGGCAGACGCTTAACGACGGAGCCACCCAGGCGCCCCATCCACAAACCATTTTCAATATTTTCTTCCAGCTTTAAAAATTGTAGATTCCAAGTTTATATCCAGATAAAATACCAATGTTCTTTTCAGTCTGATGTATCTGGAGAAGTCCTATCATTATTGAAAATGCATGGCTTTATAAAGTGGGAAAATGAGGAGATTTCCTAATTTCAAACAGCTGTTTTATTCACTGAAACATCTCTGCCAGACAATTGCAGGTTTACTTATTATAGGCAGAGACTTTGTAATTATAGCTCTCTGAAGAAGCATATAATGTATATTGTATTTGGGATATTACACAGAATTACATTTGCTTATTCAAATCAAAGTTTGAACACTACAAATTCAGCAGTCATTTCTACCATTGATGAAAATATTGAAAACAAAAGTTAGTAACTACAGCAAAACATTCTATTAGACCTAGATTGTTTTCCCAAGTGTTTTTCTATTTATGTTGTGTTACTAAATAAACATACACTAGAGTAATAGGTTGTTTGCAAAGCATATTGCAAATATAGGTACTATTCCAAAGTTAAACAAGATAATTGAGATGCTTAAATGACTATGGTATAAAGTATGTATTTGAAATGTAAGCAAAGTATAATCCTCCTAAATCTAAAGGCATGCTTCATTTAGAATATAGCAAACTTAATTTTCTACATAGATGGAGAGGAATATTAGCATAAATAATTTTTAAATACACATAATCTAAAATACTTTTACTTGACTTTGGAAAGCATTATGTAATTTTATTTTGGTTGCAGATATATCCTCGTAATTGTGTTCTTGAAAAATCAATATTAAATTTAGATTTAATTCAAAGAACATTCACCTATTGATAGGAGAATGCTTTAGTATTTCCCTAAAATGAATATGGTTTAGTAGGTTGCCTTTTCAAAGAACATGAGGCACATTTCTTCCAGAATGCCTGTGTTATTTTTACCTTATGTACAGAGATGAGTTTAGGTAGTAGAGGAACCTGGGCTTAAATGGTAACCCCACCAATTACTAGCTAAGTCTGTGTAAGTTTTTAAATGCTTTTACACAATTCCAGTTTTGTCATCTGAAAAGTTATAATAATGCTGACATTTCTGTGTTGTTGCAGGAATTGAATAAGATAATGTGCTTAGCACAAGTGCATGGTATAAAGAAAGTGCTCAGAAATCACAAGTTATTGTTAAGAGATGCTTGACAGTTGTCAGTTTACTGTCCTTCCCTCCTTTCCTTTCTTTAACTCTGCTTATCTAAATTCTTTGGATTTTATTTATTTATTTATTTTAAAAAAGATTTTATTTATTTATTTGACAGAGATTTGAAAGACAGAGAGAGCACAAGCAGGGGTAGCAGCAGGGAGAGGGAGAGGGAGAAGCAGACTCCTCGCCAAGCAGGGAGCCCCGTCGCGGGGCTGGATCCCCGGACCCCAGGATCATGACCTGAGCCCAAGGCAGACGCTCAACCGACTGAGCCACCCAGGCGCCCCAATTCTTTGGATTTTTAAAGACCCACTTTATTTATTTTAAAAAAGGTTTATTTATTTATTTTAGAGAGAGAGAGAGAGAGAGAGAGAGAGAGCGCGCGCGCGCGTGCGCACACAGACACGCGCGCGTAAGCTGGGGGAGGGGCAGAAGGAGCCGGTGAGCAGCAGACTTCGTGCTGAGCGCGGAGCCCCACGCAGGGCCCAGTCCCAGGACCGTGAGATCATGACCTGACCGGAAATCAAGAGCCGGGTGCTTAACCGACCGAGCCACCCAGGTGCCCAACCCACTTTAAATTCAGGCTCCTTTATGGATACTTCTTTGGCCAGTTTTTAAAATCTTCTTAATTTAACTATTTAAAAATCAAGTTGAAATGGGCAATACCGAATAGTACAGAGGGCTGATGACAAACAGCAAGAGCACTGCCTACTTTACTTTGTTCCATTTCTCAGTACCATGACTCCTGGGTGTGGTACTCATGCTCAAAATTCAAGTAGCAACATCGTTGAAAGGTAGCAGGACAAAAGATAAGGTAGAGAACAGGGCAAAGGATAACGGTGTACTTTCTCTTGAAGGAGTATCCTGGGAGCTGCCATATTTTATTTCTATTTACATGCCCTTGGCCAGAATTTAGTTACATGGCCACACCAGCTGCAAAGAGGCTGGGAATTATCTTTATTATGAGAGGTCATATGCCCTGCTGAAAATTCAATTTTGGTAGAAGAAGGAAGTGTGCATATTAGAGGCAAAATTGGGTGTTTGAAAAAGTTGGCCATTCTAGCATCCTAGAATCCTTTCTTTCCCAGATATCTATCTCTTTTCCCTTCCCTAAGGCCTTTGATATTTTTTCAATTATCCTGCTCTCCTCCAGGACTCAGCTCCATAAGTAGATTACCAGATCCTTCTATATTGTTCACTACCACAGGTCCTTTAGGTTCATCAGAATGAACCACCTAAGAGATAAGAAAACTTAATTTTACTTAAGTAATCTGCGTTTCATAGAAGACTTTGGTGCATTATTGAGCTGGATTGTATTTTTTACCAGTATCGGCTTTCCTTCCCCCAGGGAAGCATTATATTCCCCCAACTCATTGATTGGCCATGTGACCTGTTTCATACAATACAGTTTGAAAATAATGTGTTTCACTTTGGCAAAAGCTTTAGTAGTCAGTTTTGCTTCAACTATTTTCTTGTTTTCACCACCACATCGTTCCAGAAGGCACTGCTCCTTCAGCCTGTGTGCCAGAGTGAAGAGGACATGGAGCAGAGCCTCCTCCAAATGCCCATGGACACATAGCATGAATAGGGAATAAACCTCTGTAGCTCTGAGACTCTCCGATCTCGGGGGCATTTATCACCACAGCATGATCCTGTCTATACAACTATTATGCTAAAATCATTTCCATCTGGTTTTCTTTTTACCTAAGTCACCCTCACCTCCCACCCAGGAAGGAGTGAAAAGGTAAGGCAAAAAGGGAATGAAAGGAAAAGGAAAGACCATTCTGCCACATTAAGACTGTAATATCACCAGCTGCTTATATTACATTCTAATTTCCAAAATATACTTGACATTTTATTTTAGCATTTCCAATCATATATAAGCAAAATGTTAAGTGAGGTGATTATGGCAGGAAAAAATATCCCCTAAATGAATCTGTTTATTTCTGATTTATTATTGAAAATACCCATCTGTCTAGAAGCATTGACAGAATAATACCTTTAGCAAGAAAAAAATTAGCACATTTCTTCATCGTGTTTTTATTTATGTATTTATATATTTATTTATTTTTTTAAAAGATTTTTATTTATTTATTTGACAGAGAGAGAGACAGAGAGAGAGGGAACACAAGCAGGGGGACTGGGAGAGGGAGAAGCAGGTCTCCCGCGGAGCAGGGAACCCGATGTGGGACTTGATCCCAGGACCCTCGGACCATGACCTGAGCCAAAGGCAGACGCTTAAGGACTGAGCCACCCAGGCACCCCTATTTATGTGTTTAAACCCCCAACCAAGGGTTTATTTGATTGAGAGACTTTGTCTTAAATATTGCCATTAGTATAAGTCCATGTGGTCATTAGGAAGTCAAAGTGGTCATTTGATTTCACAAATGAATGAGAACTTTCTAAGTTGTACATTTCATACCAGGAAGCTAAGTCAAGCTAGAACTTGTGTACCCACCCTCAGAGTTCTGGCTGTATGGTTCTTGGCCATCACTGCCACTACTCTGCCCCTCCCTAAAGATTTGGTAGCATTTTATTTAAAAAAGAATTTTTTTAAAAGATTTTATTCATTGATTTGACAGAGAAAGAGAGAGCACGCAAGTGCATAAGGAGGGAGGGGAGCTCCAGGCAGAGGGAGAAGGAGAAGCAGGCTCCACACTGAGCAGAGAGCCCAACGCGGGCTCAGTCCCAGGACCCTGGGATCATGACCTGAGCTAAAGGTAGACACTGAACCGACTGAGTCACCCAAGCGCTGCCTTGGTAGCATTTTCTTTTTTTTTAAAAGATTTTATTTATTTATTTGACAGAGAGATAGAGAGAGAACACAAGTAGGCAGAGAAGCAGGCAGAGGGAGAGGGAGAAGCAGGCTCCCCGCAGAGCAGGGAGCCCGATGCAGGACTCGATCCCAGGACCCTGGGATCATGACCCGAACCGAAGGCAGCCGCTTAACCGACTGAGCCACCCAGACGCCCCTCCCTTGGTAGCATTTTAAACAGAGAACTCGGCATGGAATTATGATGGGGCTTTTTGTTATATAGCCCTGTTCAACTCTTACCACACAGATGTTTCTTACACATTCATACCACTTATAAGTTGTCAACATCTTTCTTTCAACCCTTATCTCTGCCTAGGGGTCAATAACAAATTTTAGGTGAGACACAAAATCATTTCTCACCAAAGAAGATTTAGAAGCCTCATGTAGAGAAGCTAATAATTGGTTTTGGGAGTAGATGTCCTGATGGTTAGTCCTTGGAACTAGCAGGGTCATAGTTTGATGGAATATACTTTGTCTAGTTTTTTTTTTTTTACACCATTCCATCTCAAACATCCAGAATAGTACTTGGCACAGAGTAGGTGCTCAATGAATATTTGCAGAGGGAAAGAATGGTAGATCCTCTGCAGCTCAGAACCACGTCTTCCAGGTGACACTTAGCCTTTGGATACTCTTCTTAATAAAGAGATGTAAGTATTTTCTCATTTCTATTTCCATCAGTATGGATCCTTAGCATTATAAGATGTGTCTGTGAAATAATGAGGTGTACTTTTAAAACAAGGGCCACTGGTACATTTAAAAGAGGTTTGACCTTCAGATTTCTCACCCAAGGGCAGTGACATTGCCACTGCTCAGAGCACTTTATGAGCCCAACTTCTCCCCCAGCAGGTAATCCCTCAGTGGGGTGGGTATGTTTATATCACAAGTGTTACCAGGTACTGGCCGCTGTGACTGGATGACACAGAGACTGGAACCTGCGGAGCCCCTTCTGTTCGTCTACCCCCAAGGCAGCCATGGCTGCTAGATAGAGTAATTGTTAGTGAATCTAATTGCCCCCAGTAACTAGTTGACTGTCCAGTGGTAAAATATGCAAACAAATGTACTGAGTCACTCAAGTTCCACAGCCACCAAGAGTTGGCCTCCAAGAGTTGACTTCTTGTTTTTCTGTTTGGAGGTGGTATAGACCCTGGGGAAGCAAATGGGACATGGGGGAGAAATTGGTTCATTTTAACAGAAACTTACGTCCTAGTTTAAAGAAAAATTAAGATTTTGTATCAGTTTTTAATCGATACATGAATAGGAAATCGTGGTGTAGAGGTAAAAAAGCGTGGGCTCTGGGGTCATACAGTCTGGTTTCAGATGCCAAAACTCCAGTAATGTGGCTTTAAGCAAGTAACATTTGCTCCATCTTTCAGTTTCCTTATCTGTAAAACAGGAATGGTGATAATGTCTACCTCAGAACGTGCTTTTTTGTTTTTTAATTAAGACACAATGACAATGGGGGTGCCTGGGTGGCTCAGATGGTTAAGCGTCTGCCTTCAGCTCAGGTCATGATCCCAAGGTCCTGGGATCAAGTCCCTCATCGGGCTCTCTGCTCCTTGGGAGCCTGCTTCTCCCTCTGCCTCTCTCTCTCTCTGTCTCTCATGAATAAAAAAAAAAAAAAAAAAAGACACAATGACAATGAGCATGAGTGGGACTTTTTTGAGGTACTGGACATTTTCTTAGTTTAAGATATAGTTAAACAGGCATATTCAGCTTGTAAAAATTCATCAAAGTGGACACTTTGTGTACTTTTCTCACTATATATGTTTCAATAAAAATTGAAAAGAAAATTCTCACCGTTAGGGCCAGTGAATTGCTGTCATAAGTTCTGTCTCTCTCAGGAGAATTTCTTGCTGTTTAGCAGGTAAGCAAATGGCAAGCCTGAAATTACTTTAATTGGTAAATTTTATAGATATATTTACATAAAGTTTATTTAAATTTTGTAGATATATTTGGACCTAGTTGTCCAAGAAGGCTTGACTGCTCTTTGAACTAACTGAAACTCTTTTGGCTCAATGTTGGTTGTACAAAGTTGATTTGTACAGGTGTGTTCTAAGCTAGAGCTTGAACATTAGCCTCAGATGCAGCTCCACCTGTTGTGGATGAATATTAAAGATCTTGAGATACTTTGGGTTTTTTTGTTGTTGTTGGTTTTTTTAAATGCTTTTCTTTTTTTAAAGATTTTATTTATTTGTCAGAGAGAGAGCACAAGCGGTGGGGGGGGGGGGGGCGGCAGGCAGAGCAGGCAGAGGGAGAAGCAGGCTTCCCGCTGAGCGAGGAGCCCGATGCGAGACTCGATCCCAGGACCATGACCTGAGCCAAAGGCAGCCGATCAACCGCCTGAGCCACCCAGGTGTCCCTTAAATGCTTTTTTAAAAAAAGATTTATTTATTTGCGGGGGGGAGAGAGAGAGAGTGCACAGTGCGGGGTGAGGGGCAGAGGGAGAAGCAGATTCCCTGCTGAACAGGGACTCGATGTGGGACTCCATTCCCGGGGATCATGATCTGAGCCGAAGGCAGATGCTCAACCGACTGAGCCACCCAGGCACCCCATCTTGAGGTACTTTGTGAGAGAATATTTAGTTCCAGGGGTTTGAACCAAAATTTCTGCCACTGGGCAGTGGAGAATTTGGCCTTGGCTCCTGGGTTGATTATGCTCCTATGCTTGTGTTGGGGCCACAGAGAGACCAAACCTGGTGCCTCTGGGCCTCTGTGCTGTCCTTGTAATACATTTAGGATTTGATGTAAGGCGGAATAGGCCCATAAAAAGGCCATCAATTTTTTTTTAACTCAGGGAAAAATAAAAGAATAGAGGCAGAA
This sequence comes from Mirounga angustirostris, assembly GCF_029215605.1. Taxonomy (NCBI): domain Eukaryota; kingdom Metazoa; phylum Chordata; class Mammalia; order Carnivora; family Phocidae; genus Mirounga; species Mirounga angustirostris. The sequence goes on along the minus strand of NW_026991711.1, from coordinate 117,498,782 downwards.
TTAACTAGGTCTGAAAACATTTAAGATACTTTTTACACGGAGTTGGTCAATTTTTCTAGTTTTAGTAAATGAAACTGAGGTGGATTTCAAAGCAACTGTAGTTTTAGTAAATTTTCTTATTTCTGAGGATAAGTATATATTAAAATTAATACTACCAGCCTGTTCAGACAAAAAAAATCAATTTACTGAAAACAAAAATTAGAGTTTATAGACAAAACAATAAGCTGACCAAGTCACTCTTCACTCAGCTCTTGGTTGTATTACAGTGACTGAGCCTTAAAATCACATTGCTTAATATGCACTCCTTAAAGTGCTCTTAATTAAACACAGATGCACATTTTTCACTTCAAGTTAATGCTTCACTCTTCAAGTCCATTGCTTACGCCAAATAAAACACCCTTAAAACTCCAAACCTTAAATAGTCTATGTTCTAATTTCTCCTATTCTGTGATCACACAAGCTATTTATGAAAGAACAATATATTTGGAGAAGGTCCCTTATGCTTGGTAGTTTCTAATTACTTAGTATTGCTAATTATTAATGACCTGTATTATAAATGTACTTTTCAAAATGGTTTCTATCTTTTTAACTCTTTGCTATAACAGCCCACAAAATTGTAGCTCTCCTGGGAGGTGGGTAGGTCTGGGATATGCAATAGGTTAGAAGCACATGAACTAAGATACTTCTGACCGACTGGCACAAATTCACCCAGAAATATGGTAATGTCTCTGGGTTCCTACAAAAGGGGGTAGTTTACCAACCTACTTTATGAGACTTTTGGGAGAGATAAATTGTTAAGATAAAGTATAATGACAACAATATGTATGAATCAATCCCCTGAGGCATAGGAGTTTAAATGCATCTACAAATCAGGTACATAACTGGTTACCCAGCAATGTAACCAAAGAAAGCAAATGTCCACTTGAATAAAAGATAATGAGAATAGCATATGCATTAGACAAACATAGCAATCAGGTAGGTAGAATTTGCTTTCCTGTATATGAAAAGGTTAACAGGAAATGTTAAATATATAATGGAATACATTATGGCAGAAATGAAGTATATAATGCTATTATAATTGATTATAAAGTGTCCATAGGTAGAAAAATGTAAAGTTGTTCGCATGTGGCTTTTCAATTTGCCTTGGAAAGCTTTATGATAATTTATTAAGAGAAAAATCTCTGGTGATTACTTATTAATAATGTATTTGAAATGTTTTCCTTGAGTATTTTCCTACTTTATGTCTGCTAAAGTGAATTCAGGAGATGAGAATACATCTGAGAAAAACTTGCATGAGGCCAGTCTTAAGGGAACAGTTAATAAGACTCTAGGTCTACAGCCTAAAGGCATTGGGACTGTGGCCCAGTTACGAGAAAAGCCCTGGAGTGTAGAATTCCAAAATTATATAAATGTTTTCTTCCCGGTAGGTCTTTTAAATAAACAAAATAGAATTTGAAAAGAGCTGTGTAGTTTAAATATTCCTTCCTTCACCCCATGTTTGGAAAATGAATACAATATTCCTCTGCTTGCCTTGGGACAGGACTAATGTCTCCACCTACTCCATGGTTGGCAAATTATTATTTTTTGTTGTTGTTGTTAGAATAGGAAATCTACAAAACCCAGAGAACAGACTTTTTCAAAAATTGGGGGTATGTTTTTGCCTCCGGTGCTCAACAGTATAATTACTTCATGTTAAGTGAAACCATTTCTGGAGCAGGTTAGTTCAGTCCATCACAGAGAGTACTAGCTGGTTAGGTCAGAATATTCTGTTGGAGACCCAGGTGACAACCTTTCCTGTTTCCCAGTTTCCCATGTGACTACAGATAAAAATAAGAAGCACGGGCAAAAAGTAATGCGTGGATCAGAGATATCTAGCAAAAACATAGAAACAGTATTGTTTTGTAGTTTTTAGTTGACCAATCTTACAAATCTCTTTTCAAAATTATCCTTAAATATTTTCCATTTTTTGCTACTGTAAAAGGTATTTTAAAAATTTTAATTTCTGACTGTTTCCTGACAGTATGTAGATATGCAGTTCATTTTTATACAGAGATCTTGTATCTTTCAGCCTTGCTAAACTCACTTATTCTGGTAGACTTTTGGTGAATTTTGTAGAATTTTCTACACAGATAATCAGTCACATTATCTGCAAATAAATACTACTTCTTTCCAACATGGATACATTTTGGTGCCATTTATTGTATGTATGTATGTATGTATTTTTGCCTTAACAGCACTTGCTGGAAACTTCGTTGCAATGCTAAATGGAAGCGTCTTGAAATGGATATTCTTGTTCCTAATGTGTACTAGCATTTTAGTAGATTTTTTCATAGACACCTTTGGTTAGTTTGAGGAAGTTCCCTTCTAATCCCAGTTTGCTGGGAGTTTTTATCAGAAATGGATGTTGCATTTTGTCAGATGCTTTTTATATGTCTATTGAGATGGTCATATGGTTTTTCTTTTTTAGTTGGTTGATATGGTTTATTATGTTAAATTTTGATTGTTAAACCAACTTTGCAAATTTTTCTGGAAGAGTTTGTGTAGAATTGGTATTCTTTCTTTCTTTAATGTTTCATAGAATTCCTCACTGAAGCTGTCTGGGCCAGGATTTTTTTATGAAAAAGTTTTAACTGTGAATTTTATTTCTTCCATAGATAAAGGACTACCCATCTTCTATATGAGTAAGCTTTGTTTGTTTGAGATTTTCAAGAAATTTGTCCATTTCATCTAAGTTTGTCAGTTATTGGCCTAAAGTTTCTGATAATATTCCCTAATTTTCCTTAAACTTTTTTTATTTTCCTCCTTATTTCCCTTTTATTACACATAGACTTTGTAGTGATAGTCCTTCTCTCACTCTTAATATTAGTAATGTGCCATCTTTTCTTCTTTTTTCTGCCTTCTTTTTGATTATTTTTTATGGTTCCATTTTTTTTCTTGTCTGCTTATTAGGTATTTGTGTGTGTGTGTGTGTGTGTGTGGTTGCATTGGGGTTTAGGGTTTAATATAGTAAAGCCTAACTTCAAGTAATATTGTACTGCTTCATCTACAGTAAAAGATCTTCCAGTAATACACTGGTCTTCCTTCCAGGCTTTGTGCTGTTTGTGTTATTTTACCTCTTCATATATATAAACCACACTGTACCTGATCATTATTTTTTTCTTAAACTGCCAATTATCTTTTAAAGAAATTAAAATGTAGTGTCTTATATTTATCCATATATTTATTATTTCTGTTCTTCATTCTTTCATTTAGCTGAAGGTTTCTATCTGGTGTTATTTTCTCTTTGCAGTATAGGTCTGCTGGTGATGAATTTTTTCATTTTTTATGTCTGAAAAAGTCTTTATTTTGGTATCATTTTTGAAATATATTTTCACCGGGTAAAGAATTCTAGGGTGACAGTTATTTCTTTCATTACTTTATTTTTTTAAAAAAGATTTTATTTATTTGTTTGACAGAGAGAGACACAGCGAGAGAGGGAATACGAGCAGGGGGAATAGGAGAGGGAGAAGCAGGCTTCCCGCCGAGCAGGGAGCCTGATGCGGGGCTCAATCCCAGGACCCTGGGATCATGACCTGAGCCGAAGGCAGACACTTAACGACTGAGCCACCCAGGCGCCCCTCTTTTGTTATTTTAAAGATGTTGCCTCACCGTCTTTGCTTTTGCATGGTTTTTTGATGAGGAATCTGCTGCTATTCTTATATTTTTTTCCTCAGTGTGCAGTGTGTCTTTTTTTCCCCCTCTGGCTGATTTTTAAAAAATTTTTATTATTTTTAAAAATTTATTTGAGAGGGAGAGAGAGAGAGAGCACGTGCAAGGGAGTGGGGAGGGAGGAGCAGAGGGAGAAGGATAAGTAGACTCCGAGCTGAGCATGGAGCCTGTTGCAGGGCTTGATCCCATGACCCTGAGATCGTGACCTGAGCTGAAATCAAGAGTTGAATGCTTAACCAACTAAGCCACGCAGGCACCCCTACTCTGGCTGATTTTAAGATTTTGTCTTTATCACCAGCTTTAAGTAATTTAATTATAATGTGCCATGTTATGCTCTTCATCATTTTTTTTTAATGTTAGATGTTCATTGATCTTCTTGACCACTGCTTGTTCAAATATTTTTTTCCATCTCCTCTTTTTTCCATTCTCCTGAAACATGGGGTTCCACATAGTCATTTGTATTAGGATTTACAAATTGCATAAGTGGCCCTGCCAAGAAGGAAAATTATCTCTAAAGTTACTCAGGCTGAGTTTCACAGATTGTCTAATAGTAAAAAATGACCACTAAATCACAAAAGGTTCTTGTTCTATTCATTTCCTTCAATCCCTTGGGCTCATCAGTCTAATGATAGATACAAACGTTCAATTGGCCAAAATCTTCAAATATCCATTATAAAGATACTTTTCACTCACATGTAATAGGATAGCAAGATACAAATGTTTTAAAGAGCTCAAGAGGTAACATAACCATATGATGCTGAGTTGTAAGATGATATGGAGAGGTAGGAACTTTGGCAACCTTGAGAGGCTTATGATGGCCAAAGGCATTTATACTTAAAAAAACACAACAAAACCAGGTCAAATAAAAAACTTCTGCTACCCTTACTTAGCCTGTTTATTGTCAGTAGCAACTCCTGTGAAGAGCTCACAATACAGAGCTCACTTTCAGATAGAGAAAGATACAAAATTGTACCAGGATTAAGAACATTTTTAAATCTATTAGCATCTTTCATTCAATAATTAGTTAGTACAATGTCTGGTATATGGTAAGTGCTCAGTGGGTGGTATATCTGTTATTATTGTTTTTATTGTTCTTGTTTACTGCAGATTTAGTAGTGACAGTGGTAGAAGTGATAGCAGCTGGGAACTTACAAGTTTCAAAATGGGCAGCAAAAGAAGAAGAGCAAATACGGAGAAGGGAAAAGTGTTTCTTTCAAAGTAGGCTGTAAGCTGGTCTTGGGGAGAAAGGAGTCCTGGAACTACTAGGTGAGTGAACCTGGATCACATATTTATGCAAGATGTGTCCCCACTGGCCTATTCCTCAGCCTTCATTGAAATGAGATTCTCTCGTTGACTTCTGGAGCTTCTGCCAGGAGATTCTACCACCAGAAGCAGAGGGCATGTTGTTTCATTTCTCCTTGATATTTATTTGATAGTAATGACACCCATTCATGCCACAAAACTTTGCGTGAGCTCCCTACCTCCTCTAGTTATCCTCTGTGGATAGATCTCACAAGACTCCAGGATGTGCATAAGCCCAAGTATAGGGATAGGGAGAGGATCTGGATACTTGGCAGGGTGATGGTGGGGAAGGGAGTCACTAGATACATATTGAGAGGTTGTGAGCGGACAGAACTGAACAAGTATGGATGCTTGAGATGATGGTTGAATACCTTATCATATAGTTGATATGATATGTTTTTGTTAAAACTAAATTTGGTGATGATTTTTCTAATTTACCCCCAGAGTAATGTTCTCTTAAACTGTCATTAAAAAGTTTTGAATGAGTACCTCAATATACATATTTATTATGTTTGTTATTTTGAGGAATTAATTATTAAATAATATGTAAACTGTAAAAAGAGAACAAAGTTTAAAAGGATAAGATGTAAATAAATGGAACTAGAAATCCTCATATTTCATACCACCTGGGGTGTTGCACACTCTACCTTAGAGACAACAGACTGGGAGGAAGGGCTTAAGAGAGGCAAGCCTTCCATTTCACCAGTATCTGTGCAAACACAGATGATCAGAGAGCATTTCTAGGAAATTCTAAATTATGAAGCAAACTATATATAAGTTTGCTTATTGTGTGCCCAGTATTGCTTATTGTAATGGCCATTAAAAAAGGCAGTGATCTGTATCCATCTCTGTATGGACAAGATTTGTCAACTGTCTTTCAAAGAAAGACTGTTTATGGAAGGTTAACCAAAATCTTCATCAAAATTTTATATTGACTTGCAGAATCGTTTTGGAGGAAGAACTTGTTGGTTATAGTAAGCTATTATGATTTTTATTTATTGTACAAAAGGCATTAAAACAAGGGAAATGACAAAGAGGAATTTTAAAACACCCATAGACACTATTATAGCATATTTTCTTTTTCTTTTTTTCATGTTTTCTTCCAATTTTTATCCAGGTACATATTAATTGCATAATTTCTTTTTTTTTTTTAAAGATTTTATGTATTTATTTGACAGAGAGATAGAGAGAGAGCACAAGTAGGCAGAGAGGCAGGCAGAGAGAGAGGGAGAAGCAGGCTCTCCGCTGAGCAGGGAGCCCGATGTGGGGCTTGATCCCAGGACCCCAGGATCATGACCTGAGCCGAAGGCAGCTGCTTAACTGACTGAGCCACCCAGGCGCCCCTAATTGCATAATTTCAATCACAGTTTAAATATTACTTTGTTTTCTTTCTTTTTTAAAAAAATTTTTAAATTAATTTATTTGACATAGAGAGACACAGTGAAAGAGGGAACACAAGCAGGGGGAGTGGGAGAGGGAGAAACAGGCTTCCCGCCGAACAGGGAGCCTGATGTGGGGCTCAATCCCAGGACCCTGGGATCATGACCTGAGTCAAAGGCAAATGCTTAACGACTGAGCCACACAGGCGCCCCTACCTTGTTTTCTGATAATATTTTTCACTAAAAAATTTCCTGAGATGATAGAGATATAGCCTGGTAGCAACATGGAAATGCCTAATAGGTTCATTAAATTCTATCAAATATTAGTATTTTATTTAACTTTCTACTAATTGTTAGACCCCTTGTTTCCAAATTGTTCCATATGATGCTAAAAAACACATTTTGTGCATTCAACGATTATACATTTAATTTCCTTAGAATAATAACTAATGAAATAGCTATCATGTATTGAGTTTTTACTGTGAAGTAGGCACGGTTCGATGGAGTGGAATTTCAGGGTAAAAGGCATGAACTTTATTATTGTTCTTAATATATGTTACTAAATTGCTAGAGGTGATATGAATTGATACTACAACTTGGAAATAATGTGTGACTTTACCACTTTCTCCACTACTGTGGCAGTTTGGGGAATTATTATTGTATCAAAGTTAAACTTTTTATAACTTTAATGACTGATACCAGAATTCTTCTTAAGGAGGGAACAGACTTTGCTTACGAAAATACCTTGATAAGCCACTTTAAGGTGAAGAAGGAAATTCTGAATTCATGGGATGGCAGGAGCCAAGATGACAAACTGCTCTGCATTTGAAATAAGCAGGAATTTGGGGGTGAGGAACAAGAGGGAAGAGAAGAGGGAGGGAGGCGATAGTTGAATCTAACATGGCAGGGGACTGAAATCCTGGCTGTGCAAATGGCTGAGTGACTTTTGCAACAGTATCCAAACTTGAATTTTTGATTTGCTTGTGCTGTGGCCTTACAAATTCCCTGACCTCCCAAATTTGCAGTCAAGCTTTTCCATATATAGATACCCAAAGGAATGATTGGTTTGTAGGAAATTAAGGAAAACAGTTTCATAATTAGATCAAATGTAGTGTGAAATTAAACAGGATGCATGAACAGGATGGTGAGATGTCCCCTAATAGAACTAATTCAAAATTTTAGGAGTTTTTTAATTTTTTTTATTTTTTTAAACTTTATTTATTTATTCATGAGAGACAGAGAGAGAGAGAGAGAGAGAGAGGCAGAGGGAGAAGCAGGCTCCCAAGGAGCAGGGAGCCCGATGCGGGACTTGATCCCAGGACCCTGAGATCATGACCTGAGCCGAAGGCAGATGCTTAACCATCTGAGCGACCCAGGCGCCCTAAAATTTTAGGAGTTTAAACTGGAGGTGACAACCAAGAGAATGTACATTCCCAAGAAATTCTCTAAAGATTTTGAGAGGGCTTTGGGGCATAAATTAAGGGTTTGACTGCTTGTATCTAGGTCTCAGAAGACATGTAGACTCCAGTAGACATCTGGTTTGTGTTCACTTTTCTTAACAATGGCTTCAGTTGGCACTTCCTCTGCCTCCATTTTCTGTTGCAGTGATACACCTTCATACCAGTTATGGGCCATCAGTGGATTATCAGATACAGTGTCTAAAAAAGGCTTTTGTTTATTTCTAGCATATTAAAGGAATCTTGACCAGAACAATTTCTGAGCTGTCATTATAGCATTTAATCATCATTAAGAAAATGGAAAAGCTAGGGCAAGGTAGAGAACCCTAATGGACTTAAAGTCAAATGTTGGAGGAGATGGTCAGCAAGACCAGTAGATTATTTTTACTGGGAAGATCATATCACCTCTAGCGAAATGAACCAGTATTGCTATTCCCACATTACTTCATAGCTTACCTTGAACTTTTTTAGGTAATTTTTAACATGAACACTTAATGAGGCGATTTTTAGCTCTTGTTTTATTAGCGATATTTATGATTGTGTCTTATTATATCTACTAGCATGAAAGCTGGAAAGCTGGATTTTGGAAGGCAGGATCTGTGTCCTATTTCTCTTTTTTACACTGCTGCCTTAACATAATTTGAAGCATGCAGTCTACACTTATTTATTTTTATTTATTTATTTAAAAAAAGATTTATCCATTTATTTTAGAGACAGAGAGAGCGTGCACAAGCGGGAGGGGCAGAGAGAATCTCAAGCAGACTCTGCACTGAGTGATGAGCCTGACATGAGGCTTGATCCCAGCACCCTGAGATCATGACCCAAGCAGAAACCAAGAGTCGGACGCTTAACAGACTGTACCACCCAAGCACTCCATGCATGCAGTCCACATTGAATAAGTATTTGTTGATTAAATAATTGTGGACCACCCCCAGCCACCTGTACTTCCAAGCAAACATATATCATGTTCACTTCTTATTTTGATCTCTTAGTTTTCCTATTTTTAAAAATTTTATTTTCCTTATATGTTGGTCTTTCCCTTAATTGTCAGGATCCTATAATTTATAATAGTATTCTATTAGCTGTGATGCCTAATGATGCTTGAACCATGAATTATTCTCTGGGTATGTTCTCCTCCTAAGTGGTACAGTTATTTTCTCCAATATCTTCTAGTAACTAGTACAATAAAAACTGTAGTGGAGACTTAATAAATGATTCTTGGGTGATTCACTCATTGTTGACAGAAATTTCCTAGCATAAATTATGAATCCATCAAGTCACATAATTGACAAAGTGTCCTTTTATTATTTATTAACAAACAAAAACATGAACATTTGAGGGCAGTCTCCAGGCAATTTGGAAGAACAGATGGAGTAATTTAACTCCTTTAGGTTGTTGGAATGCTGACAGGTCCCACGTCGAGTTAGAGCAGTCACCTCCATCTGGCACACACCCGGGTAAATTTAGCACCAGAAGATCATGGTAAAACAGATGTTACTGCAAAGGTACAGGACTCACAATGGCAAAAATAGACTTTGCCCACTCATGGACCTTATTTAAAGGGCAAATTCTGAGCTGCAATTAATAAAAATAATGAGACCTAGTTTTAGGTAATGACTGGTTTTAAAACATTAGTCAGAGATATAAAGTTCTATATTTAGTAGCAGTAAAATGAATATACTTTTTTTCCTACTCATTTGGTGCCCTGAGTGCTCTGCAGCATTTCATGAGAAAATCAAGAGGGCACTGCTAAGTCAGTGACACAGAAAATGCTCTCACGGAATGTGGGAATCTGAATTAAATCCTTAGGCTTTACAATCTCTGATTCTTTCCTATAAACCTGACAGAAGATTTCTATAGTAGGTGTGATTACCTTTATATTTCCAAACATGAGCCACCTCCATTTTATTTGCTAGAGCCTCTTTAAGTGTTTCAGTTATGTAAAAAAGGGAAATAATGTTTGAGAAAACTGAGAAGTATTACTGATCTCTCTCATCCTGCAAAGCAATTTGTATCTCTGAATGTATTCAGGGAAAGCCATTTAAGGAGGCCCCCCATTGTTCTGAATTGCACACATGTGCATGTTGAAAGGCCACATTTTCTGATGTGGCATTTAGGAAGAATGATATTTATAAATATGTACTGCTGGAGCTGTGGAATAGATGACTTAGCAGTGGAGGTTCCTATGCACCAAAAGATCTTTGGAATATATTCGAAATTTTTTCTTAAAAAAATGGGTCTGTTGAGGCTGTCTAAAAATGCAGGTGCGTCCTGTTTGAGATATTGGAATGAAAGGTATTCAGTTGAATGAAGGGTCACATGAACAGAATAATGATACTCTCCCTCACCTAATTTCCAGACAAGTTGGGAATGTAGCAATTGAAATAAACCAGTGAAGCTCATACTCTAGGGTATTTTTTTAGTGGGCCCCTTCCCAGTTAGAGTTCTTTGCAAAGAGCAAGAATGGAATCTGTATGCTTTCACATGAGTTAATATGCTTGGTCAAAATTTAGCAGTTGAGTATTATAAAGGGTATTTTCTGCAGAGGGATCCACAAATAACATATTTAAAAGAATTGTATACAAAAAGCAGTAGTTTCTTTGTTGAACATGTGTAGAATGTTCTTTATTTTCTTTGAGTGGTTGTATGAGTAGAACAATGGGGAAGGATGCAAGTGAATTAGGAGACTGGTGGGCAGCATGAAGTTCCAGTCTGGCTGTGCTTTGTTACCTTGGGCTACATACTTAAACCCTCTGGATGTGATTTTCTTATTAGGTATGAGTGAGGCAGAGTGGAACTAAATATGTAGCAGGGGTATTTTATTTTCTGAAGTCATCTGTCAGTCTATTTGCTTCTTTGAATGTAGCATCATCTTTTTCCCCCTAGCTACTTATGTGTACCATATTTCTCTTATGCTCATTTCTGTATTTTCTATCCATTTGTTTCCTTATGCATCAGTCTGTTTTTTTCTGGCTACCTTACAGTTCATGAATCTCTCATCAGCTTTATTTAATCTGCTGTTAGACCCATCAGTTGTGCTCTTAATTCTGCTTACTATATTTCAGTCCTAAAAGTGTCATTTGGTGCTTTTTTATAATTTCCATTTCTCTGTCAAAATTATCCAACTTTCCATCTAATTTCTTGAAGGTATTAATTATAGTTTTTTTTTTTTTTTAGATTTTATTTATTTGCGAGAGAGAGAATGAGAGACAGAGAGCATGAGAGGGAGGAGGGTCAGAGGGAGAAGCAGACTCCCTGCTGAGCAGGGAGCCCGATGTGGGACTCGATCCCGGGACTCCAGGATCATGACCTGAGCCGAAGGCAGTCGCTTAACCGACTGAGCCACCCAGGCGCCCAAGTATTAATTATAGTTTTAAAAAATTCATGTCTGGGGCACCTGGGTGGCTCAGTCGTTAAGTGTCTGCCTTCGGCTCAGGTCATGATCACAGGGTCCTGGGATTGAGCCCTGCATCGGGCTCCCTGCTGGGTGGGAAGCCTGCTTCTCCCTCTCCCACTCCCCCTGCTTGTGTTCCCTCTCTCGCTGTCTCTCTCTGTCAAATAAATGAAATCTTTAAAAAAAATTCATGTCTAATAACTACAATAAATTTTCTGAGGATTTGTTTATATTGTCTGTTGTTCTCTTGATTTTGGTCAAGATTTTTTCCCCAGTATCCCCCCAACCCCCAGATTTTGGATTTAATGCCAGATATCATACATGAAAACTTTGGTTCTGAATGATTTTTATCTTTTCTTTTCTTTCTTTTTTTAAAGAGGGGGTTTGCTTGTGTTTCAAACAGTTAGTTAGAGCAGGGGAATGCCACCTTAATCTAGCCAGGAACTGATGATTCAAAGCTGGGCTTCGGTTTTTGTGAGGGCTGATTGTACGGTCTGTTTGATTCACCCCTATGTATACATATTTCCCACAGGGTTTCAGGGGTCCTACCTGAAAGTCTTGACGATTTTTCAAGATTCCTTTTCCTTAGTATACTCTGAACTCCAGTTTATGTCTTCCTTGGCCACTTAAAATGGTTGAAAGTTCTATTCAGCTTCTCATCCTCTCAGACACAGGCTCAGCCTTTAAGCCACCACTGGTAAATTAACAAAAGCCTTCAGGTCAAAAGCAACACATCCACTGTTGAGCTTATTTTCTCTATATTCCTTTTCTCTATGGAATCAGCTTTTCTAAATGTCACTGTTTTTGAAACTTGCTGATGCTTTAAATATTATATTTAAAAAATATCTTTCTAGTTTTCCATTTGTTCTCAGAAGGAAGATTTTTCTGGCAAAAAACACAGACAAACAAAAACAAAACTCTAATCTGCCCTTACAGGAAGTAAGAAGTCTCTTTCAAATGTTAAACTCAAAAATTGTATATTTTTATGATTTTACTTTAAAAGGGTGGATTATTGTTTTTTAGTAGTCAACCTGTAGAGACCATAAGACAATAAATAGCTGGGTGCTTAGATGCCCCATTTGTTGTTAAATATATTTCTTTCACTTGTTCTGATTGGCGGAATTGAAAGGCCAAGATTATGGAAAGACTGACGATTACTTTTTGTACAGCACTACTTCGGCATGCCCTCTCTCATGCCTCTACATTAACTAGGATGACATTTCTGCATTTCTTTAATGAAAACAGGATTTTCCCATTCTTCATTCTGATGAGAAAAATCTTGAACCAAAATAACAGTTTAGAAGCTATTGATCTGAAGTCCTTGTGAAACTCTGCTTTTTCAAAGTCTTTTGGGATATACCAAGCGCAAATCATAGGTACCTCCATAAATAATTAGATAGGCAGTATTTCCACAGCTGTGCAATACCAGATGGTTTTGCTTTCTTAGGCTTAAAGGAACTTCCTTCCTTTGCAGTTAAAAAGTCAACTGTGTCAGATTCTATACACTCATCCTTCTTAAATAGGGCAGAGAAGGTCTGAGAAACTTAGGTTTTAACTCCATGATATTCTGACTTTTAGTGGAAGAGAACTCAATTAAGTATGTCACATGTTGGAGTCAAGAGGTCCTGCAGCCGGTGCAGCAAATGTTTTAGCTTTCGACTGAATTATTTAATTTGCAATAATGACACACTGAAAGACAGGTCGAAGTAGTAAAGCTGCATGCCCCACTGACCATGGATTTCAGTTCTCAGCTAAGGATGTCCTTGCAGATTTGCTGAATGGGGCATACTTCAGTCTCTGCTCAGCCCCCAGGCTCATGTTTGGCTTAGCTTTTTTCTTTGCACTGCTTTCCTGATTTCACTATTGTAGGTTCATTTAAGGCTGAATACCTGATGTCATCTCTGTTCTCATCACAATCTAGTTAGCAATAACACAATAGGGACAATCTTTTACATAATATTAAGAGACACAAAGTGACCTGTTGAATAAAGTTACTTTGGATTTCACTGAAGGAATTTTTTCCTTTATAAGGAAGAAGGTAGGACTCTTTTCACCTTTGATCATTGATAAGCGAAAAATTTTAGAAGGGTAACGACTATATATAAAAAGAACACCTTTATTTGTTATCAATATTAAAAAGAAAAACATGTCTTTTAAGATGGTGTTATTTTTGCTTTTGCTTTTATTATTTTGAAAAGCATAAAGCATTGTAAACAATGTAAAAAAAATTTTTTTTAAAGATTTTGTTTGTTTATTTGACAGAGAGAGAGACAGCGAGAGAGGGAACATAAGCAGGGGGAGTGGGAGAGGGAGAAGCAGGCTTCCCATGGAAAAGGGAGCCTGATGTGGGGCTCGATCACAGGACCCTGGGATCATGACCTGAGCCGAAAGGCAGACGCCCAACCGTCTGAGCCACCCAGGCGCTCCAACAATGTAGAATTTTTATTGTTGGTGTTATTATTAGTTATGGCCAGCTTATAAATTTAAAGCTTTATTTTTCTTGTAAAAATGACACTTGCTATATCCAAATGTCTTTCAATGAATGTATATATATATAAAGACATTTTATATAATATCCTATAAATATGATCCTACTATACTATAGGTTTGTATTTTTATTCAATAATGAATTATGAATATTACTGCAAGTAGATAATTATAAACCTTCATCATTAAGGTATGCAAACTAGAAGGTGAATGTCATGATTTAGTAACTTTATTATTTTTGGCAAGAGTAGGCGTTGCTATAAGCTGTGGATTGAATTGTGCCCTTCAAAAAGATAGGTTGAAGTCCTAACCCCTGGCACACATGAAGATGACCTTATTTGGAAATAGTTCTTTGAAGTAATCAATTTAAGATACAGCCATACTGGATTAGGATGGGCCCTAAATCCAATGACTGGTTTTCTTTTTTTTAAGATTTTATTTATTTATTTGAGAGAGAGAGAATGAGAGACAGAGAGCATGAGAGGGAGGAGGGTCAGAGGGAGAAGCAGACTCCCTGCCGAGCAGGGAGCCCGATGCGGGACTCGATCCAGGGACTCCAGGATCATGACCTGAGCCGAAGGCAGTTGCTTAACCGACTGAGCCACCCAGGTGCCCATCCAATGACTGGTTTTCTTGTGAGAGGAGAGATTTGGAGACACAGGGATGAAGGCCATGTGATTATGGAGGCAGAGACTGGAGTGATACACCTACAAGCCAATGAATGTCAAGGATTGCCAGCAACCACCAGAAGCTAGAAAGAGGCAAGGGAGGATCCTCTCTCCCCTTTAGCCCTCAGAACACGACCCTGGATTTCAGACTTCTAGCCTCCAGGACTAAGGGAGAATAAATTTCTGTTGTTTTAGCCACCCAGTTTGTGGTAATTTGTTATAGCAATCCTAAGAAACTAATACAATATGCTATGTTGAGCTATTTTGTTTTGTGTATTTCCTTATCACTGGAAATTCATTATTACTAGGATCATATATTCCATGTATCTTGTGTTGGCACTTCATCTTTGTACTTAAAGAAGCAAGTATTATGGTGTGTAAGTAGAATTTAGGAACTATGGCATAATAGATCTGTAAGTTTTTCAAGAGATCTTTATCCAGCTTTAGTCTCTTCTATTAAAGGGGGACATGGAAAATTTAGAGACATTTTCGAGCAACAAAAAAGGCAAGTGGTCTGAAAAATAAGGCATGTTAGTCACAGTATCTGAAAGCTGACAGGAACTTTCGTGATCATCCAGTCCAGGGCTGGCATCTTATTAGCACATGTGCAGCCCCTTCCATAGCAGACCCTGCTGTTGAGACAGGGTGCTGTTCAGCCCTGAGTGCAGACCCAGATGTCTAATCCTCTGCCACAGTGTACTGCACAGTTATGACCAACCAATCAGATCTGACCCCAAATAAAGCCTATTCACTACTAGAGCTCAATCAGATTTTTTTCTTTACAGATGAAAAAACTGAAGCCCAGGGAGAGAAAGGGAGTTAATCATAGGACTCAAAATAGGGTAATAACTGGATATTAATCCCCAGATTCCAGTCTAGTGCTTTTCTATTCACCACAATGTCTCCTTCTCAGCACCATGCAGAGAATTAAAATCTTTTTTTTTTTTTGGTTGCTATTCTTGGGGAAAACATACTTATAACTGGAGGTGTCAAAAGTTCTTTCAAAATCTAAAACGGATTTCACATGACTTCTCAGTAGCATGTCCTGGAATTCCTAGGCATACCGAATCATTTAGGACACAAATTCAGTTTTAGAGCTTGGGTATAATTCTAGTGAGTAACAGCTGTGGTGGTGGTCAGTGAAGGAAAGAAAAAGAACAAACTATGTTGCTAGAGGCACATAGGTTAATACTACTTTGGTTTCCTTATGCCACTGTTTCACAATACATATTAAATAAACCTGTGCTCCATGGCAGGGATATCAAGATGAGTAAAAGGAACACCTTAACCTCAAGGAGGTCAATCTATGTCAGTAATTAATGGCAACATAGTGAGATGAGTTTGGCAATGCATTTTTGGTGCTGGGACACAACACAGGTAATAGAAGTACTCTATTATTTATAGAATTAGGATAATGGAAAAAAAGTTGGAAGGTAATTAGAGGTCATTGATCTTACCTCATAGTCAATGTAGGAATCCTCTTTACGCTATATCCTGCAAAAGATCAATTAGTTCATCTTCTCTTGACCTGATTGACTTAAAGGTTATATACATGAAAATATGTGTGTGCACCTTTGTGCATGTGTACTTTTGCTTCCACCTAATTCTCAAATAATTTATAATCTAAAGAGATAAAAATTTCTCCTGTGGTCTTTGCTTGAATTTTTACAGAGATGAAGCGTTTATCATCTCACAGGGAGGTAAAGCTATTTTTTTTTAATATATCTATATATCTCCAAAATTCAGGGGCTTTATCTGTTTTCCCAAGACATTGAGAATCATCCTAGACACTACCAAGAATCCTGCTCATATTTGCCTCTTAAATATTTCTTGGATTCTATTCTCTTTTTTTCCCATTTCTATGGTTTCTTCTTTAGTTCAGATTTTGTTATCTCTACCTTGGGTTTCTGCTGGTCTCCCTACTGATTTCTGTACCTCTTTAATTCATTCTTTGCACAGCAGTCAACATGATATGTTTTTAAAAGGTATAGCCATATCGGGCACCTGGGTGGCTCAGTTGGCTAAGCGTCGACTCTTGACTTCTGCTCAGGTCATGATCTCAGGGTTGTGAGTTCCAGCCCCATGTTGGGCTCCATGCTGGGTGTGGAAGCTGCTTAAGATTCTTTCTCTCCCTCTGCCCCATCCCACCCTCTGACCCCCAGCTTGTGCATGCTCTCTCTCAAAAAAAAAAAAAAAAAAAGATAAGGCCATGAAATTCCCCATCTAAAATTCTTTAGTGTTGTTCTATTGTCTTAAAATGAGACTTTGTAACAGAATTCCAAGGTGTAACAAAATTCCAAGGTGATATATATACTTAGTTATATTAAAGCTATAGTGTGAAGACAAAATGTGTATTTCCAGAAAGCTAGTGAATGATGTACTTTGCCAATACAAGCAAGTAAAAGAAAGGGGAATCTGTGGAATCTTGGGAATGAGGAACCTACCACAAAAAGGAGCAATGAGGATTTCTAAAATGATAGTGAAGGGAAATTTCCAGGTAACAGCTGTTCAGAAGCCCATAGAGAGGAGAAGGAAGGTAGAGGGCTCTAAAAGCAATGTCTCCCAAAAAACAATCAAGAAAATATATCAAACTGATATATTGCCAGGTTTTAATAACTATAATGAGAGTAATTTTATGTCTTGGGACAATTGGGTGTGAATTAATGTTAATTAGAGATAATAAAGCAAATAAGAGTGAGGCCATTATTAATTCCAAGGGAAAAAATTATACAAAAAATTATGTAATGCAGGCCCAGAAATAAACTTTATGTATATGGTCAAATGATTTTTGACAAGGGTGTCAAGACTGTTCAATGGAAAAAGGACAATCTTTCCAACAAATGGAGTTGGGAAAAATGTATATTCACATGCAAAAGGATGAAGTTACACTCTTATCTTGAACCATATAAAATATTAATTCAAAATTGATCAGTGACCTAAATAAAGACCCCAAATTATTAAATTCTTAGATGGAAACATAGGTAAAAACTTCATGATGTTAAATTTGGTAATGATTTCTTGAATATAATCTTAAAAACACAGCAAAAATAGATAAATGGGACTACATCAAAATGAAAAGCTTTTGTGCAAAAAATGACCACCAACAGAGTGAAAGGCAACCTACAGAGTGGGAGAAAATATTTGCAAATATTAGATCTGGAAAGGGATAAATATTCATAACATATAAAGAACTCCTACAACTCAACAAGAAACAAAAAATAGGCAAAAGACTTGAATAGACATTTCTCCAAAAGAAGATATACGTATGGCCAATAAGTACATGAAAAGATGCTCAGCATCACAAATCATTAGGAAAATGCAAATCAAAACTAAAATGAGATATCAATTCACATGTGTTAGGATGGCTATTATGAAAACAAAACAAAACAAAGTAACAAGTGTTGGTGACAATATGGGGAAATTGGAACCCTTGTATATTGTTGGTGGAAATGTAAAATCGTGCAACCACTTTGGAAAACAGTATGGTAGTTCCTCAAAAAATTAAACATTGAATTACCATAAGACCCATCAGTTATACTTTGCAGGTATATATATATATATATATATATGTATATATATATATACATACCCAAAAGAATTGAGAGCAGGGACTCAAAAAGATATTTGTACACTCATGTTTATAAGTAGAATATTCAGAACAGCCAAAAGGTGGAAGCAACCCAAATGTCTGTCATGTTTGAATGGATAAACAATATTCATTGTTATTATACATACAGATATATATATGTTGTTATATATTATGTATATATATAATTTAATGTTATTCAGCATTAAAAAGGTAGAAAATTCTGATACATACTATAACATGGATGAACCCTGAGGACATTATGCTAGATGAAATAAACTCATCACAAAAAGACAAATAGTATGATTCCATTTGTATGAAGTACCGAGAGTGTCAAATTCTTAGAGACAGAAAGTAGAATGGTGATTTGTAGGGGCGGAAGGGAAGAGATAATAGGAATTTACTGTTTAATGGCTACAGAATTTCAGTTGGGGAAGATGAAAAATTCAGAGATGGATGGTGGTGATGGTTGCACATCAGTGTAAATGTACTTGATGCCTCTGAATTATCCACTTAAAAATGGTTAAGATGGTAAATTTTGTTACTTATATTTTACCACAATTAAAAATTAGCAAACTATCTTGCTAAGCATGGAATAAGCAGACATTTCAACTTGATTTCTTACTGATCATTGGACAAACTGATTAATTTCTCTATATCAGATAATATTGAGAAATCTTTGTAGCTTTTAGTCTGCTCCTCATATAAAATGGCCTATTGTCATTAAAAATTACATAATATACAGCTTAGCTGAGACCCAAACTTACATTAATATTATTATATACACTTTGAATATTGATTTTACCTTAAATTATAATATATTCTTTTGGGAATTGGGGAAGGGGTAGATATGGTGTAAGGGAGCTGAAACTTGAGATTCAATTTTAGGGGGCCAATAAATTACATCTAAGATTGTAAATTAAAAAAATAGAAGTTCACATATGTTATTTGTATAAGTCCAGTTAAAATGCTAGAAGAGTTGATAGTGGTTGTTTCTGAGAATAGGAGTAGGCTATGTTACTGACATTTTTTTCTATAAATCTGACAGTACTATCTGATATTTAGACCATGTACATGTATACTTTTGATAAAAATGAAAGTTAATTTAAAAACATGTAAGTACAGACACATACACTTATAGATTGGTTAATCAGACCATTACCAAGTCTACATTCCTAGTCATATAATGAAATTTGAATGACACATTCTTAATAATTTCAGAATGTTATCATTTAAAGAAGGTGGTTTCATGCCTATTGCTCTGAAGGAAGCAAGTTTCCTTGTTGTGTGAAAGTTTAAGCAGCCTTATGGAGAGTCCACGTGGTGGGTGGCCCATAGCCAGTAACTAATTTGCAAGATGTATAAGTACATCATATTAGAATTGATTTCTCCAGGGCCTGTCAAGCCTTAAGATGAATGTTGCCATGGACAACATCCAGTGGCTCACAAAAGACTTGGAACCAGAACCACCCAGATAAGCTTCCCCTGAATCCTGACCCACATAAGCTATTGAGATAATAAATGTGTGTTGCTGTTTCAGGCTGCTAAGGTTTGAGGTAAGTTGTTATAAGCAATAGTTAACATATAGATTTTGGAGGAAACTGAGTCTCAGAGAGATATAAGGTCCTGCCCAAAGTGTTCTATCTAGGAAAGAAGTGGGGGAGGCAAGTCCTGAACCACATTTTCTCACCCCAGAGTCAGTGCTCTTTTCATTTATACGACCAAAGTGGTCTCCTAGCCTACAGAACGGCGTGTTGGTCTTTTAGTGTTTTCATTTCAGCAGGTCAGTTTTGATATAGGTAAGTTTATTCTGATACTCAAATCTGATTTCTTTTGTTGAACTGTGTGCAGCTTTAAGTTCACCATTTATGGGCTGGTATCTAAGACTACTATCCCTGAATAAGGCATCATTATAATTGTCAAATCTGGAAGAAGTTAAGTACCCTACATATGTATCAAGTTCTGACCTGGCCCACACACTGAGTCATTTCTTTTCTATATATTCCTTTCTTATTTATCTCTTGGGTTCTGCCTTTGAATGAAAAATAATCTTAAAAATAGCATTCACATGGTAACATTGGAAAGAAGGTATAACAACTCATTTTTTCCATCAGTGCACTAAACAGAAATGATTATTAACTTCTTGCTGCCTTCATACCATATCTGAGTATTTCAATTTGCCCTTCTCTTCATCTCACAGATTTTTAATTTTCTGTTTCATTTAAGGTCATTAAGGAATATTACTTAAAATGGGCAGAAAAGGCTAGTGTTTAGTCATTTTTAATTTACTGTGACATACACTTTTGCTGATTTACTGAGTGAAGTAAGGTTATCAAAATGCATTGTCTGTGCTCCTTGATGATTTGGGATTGCATTTCCATATGGATGAATTTTCCATTAGAAGTCCTCCCAGGCACATAGTGCCCCTATTAACTGAGTCATAGGTTGTATAACTCTTAGGAGAACTTACTAGCCTGATGTAGGGATGCATTGAGAGGGATGAAAGATTGAGCCATTGCCAATAATTTAGGACTTTACAAGGCAAAGGTCCCTGTTCTTATCTTTCTGCCAATCTCCCAGACTACCATCCCAGAAATCTAACTAGCTGTTCAGTTTCCTCAGTGTCCCAGAGTCCATACTAGGTCATGTTAGGAAAATCTGCTCTCCG
Organism: Mirounga angustirostris; assembly: GCF_029215605.1. Taxonomy (NCBI): domain Eukaryota; kingdom Metazoa; phylum Chordata; class Mammalia; order Carnivora; family Phocidae; genus Mirounga; species Mirounga angustirostris. The sequence continues at coordinate 117,478,133 of NW_026991711.1, read as the reverse complement.
TATAGTTCTATAGCTTCCCAGGTACATCCTGGGAAGCTCACAAGACAGCTGTTTGGGGTTGGGCATGAGCTTGACACAGGAGGATGAGTCACTAGAATACCTGGATAGGACGTTGAAAGGACAGAGGAGAATTTCTTTTCATCTCACTTCACAAAGATGCTGTGAAACTTGAGCCATGGATCTCAAAACCGTCTTGTGTGTCCTCTTCCCCCTCACTCACAAATGGCCCAAGTTGGTGATAACTGGTTTATAGCCTTAGACCTGGGGAAGGCGGACACTGTGGGATTGCTCTCTAAACACCAGTTCCCAGCCCCCTTTCCTCTAACTTTCTCTTCTTTAGAAACAGGGAAAGCTAAATACACACATTCCTACCTTCCTTGGATACTCAGGATATTAAGTGGAGAAATTTGGGCCCCTGAGAAGTAAAGGTGGTTGGTGGCGGCGGGGGAGTCTTTCTGAGGTGTGTCTGAAAAAATTTTGCTTTTCTGATAAATGGGACTAGATGTGGTTGGCTCAGGCCTTTGCCTCTCTGCTCTGTCTTGCTTGTGGGTATGGCTGTGTGTGCATGTCTGGAGGAGCAGCACTTTTCTCGTGGCCCAGAATTTATGAGTTAATATGCCAAGAATAGCAGCATGGGTAGCAGGAAGAGCCTGAATCCTGATTCTGTCTTTGTGCCCCTACAACATTCTTGGACTTCTTATTGTTGGACTTTTGTTAGGCAGAAAAAAAACCCCAAAATAAATAGAATGAACTGTTTTGTTTAAGGTATTCTTACTTGGGCATTCTGTTCCTTGAAAATAAATCACTCCTAATTGACACACCAATAAATTGAATCATTTCAGTTGTTAGTGTGGAACAGGGTTTCTGCCTTGGCACTATTGCCATTTGGGCGGGATAATTCTTTGCTGGGAAGGACTGTTTGTGCATTGTAGGATGTATAGCGGCTTTCCTGGCCTCTACCCACTAGGTGTCAGTAGCACCCCCAAGATGTGACAACCAAAACTGTCTCCAGACATTGTCCGATGTCCCCTGGAGGACAAGTCAACCCCTGCTGTAAAGGCAGAGGCACAGTGAAATGGGGCCTGTGCAGATGTAGGGAGCATTCTTAGAAATGCAAATTATCTACATGGATCAGCCAGGATGGGTCAGTTTATGCTGCAGTAACAAAGGACTTGAAAGTTTCAGCAACATACAACCACACAGTTTGCTTCTTGCTCATTATGCTCCATACCGACAGTGGCTTGGCTGAGGTTCTGCTCAATGTCATTTTCATTCTGGGACCCAGGACGATGGGTTAGCTTCTATCTGAATATTTCAGTTGCTCAGACCAAGGAAAAACAGTCCGTGGCAAAGCAGGTGTTGGCTTTCACAACTTTCACCTGGAAGAGACATAGGCCACTTCGACTCACATTTCTTTGACCAAAGCAAGTCCCAGGGCCCTGCCTGATCACAGTAGAGTGGGGAAGTATCATCCTTTCATAGGGAGAGGCACCAAAATGGGTTTTGAAAAAATAATACTGCTTATCATGCCACTTGAGAAAAACAGACCCTTGGAAGGATGATACTAATTAATGATAATTGCTCTACCTAGACCAGCTCTTAAGTCTATTTGCTCGAATGGCAGATCTTCATAGAGGAAGGGGCCAGAAAAAATGTGGAGGATAAAAGGGCAAAAGAACTTTGTTGTAATTAATTCAGAGAGTCAGAAAGAGGCTGGACTAGTATGGTGGCCAGGTGCACAGACTTCAGAGTCAAACCACTTGTTTTCAAATCTAGAATTTACTACTTTCCATCTCTCTGATCATGGGCAAGTGAATCAACCAAGTCTCTCTTCATTCATCTGCAGCAGGAGGTAAATGATTACCTCTACCTCTCAGTACTGTTATTTGAACATAATGCCAGTGAAGTGATTGGGAGAAATGGCACCCGGGAAATACTCAATAAATGTCATCTAGCCCAACCCAGTTTTGCACAGATTGCAGAATCACCATCTCTGTGTATTTGGAAAAGAAAAAAGTGATATTAAATTGGATCCCAGTACTCTGTTTCACCACTGCTTCTTTTCTGAGTTGCAGTCTGTCTTAGTTAGCTGGGGCTGCTATAACAAAACACCTGAGATGGAGTATTTTAAATAAGAAACATGTATTTCTCACCTTTCTGGAGGCTGGGAAACCTGAGACCAAGATGCTGACAGGTTCAATTCTTGGGGAGAGCCCTCTACCTTACAGCTTCCCTTTCACTGTGTCCTCACATAGCTTTTCCTAGGTGCACATGTGTGGAAGGATACAGAGATAGAGATAGAGGGGTGTCCTCCTTATCTTTTAAGGGCACTAATCCCAACATGAAGTTCCCACTCTCATGACTTAATCACCTCTCAAAGGCCCACCTCCTATACCATTACATTGGGGGTTAGGGATTCAACATATGAGTTTTGGGGGGATGCAAACATTGAGTCTCACCCATCCCCATGTGATTATTAGCAAGGTTCCTTTCTTCCAGTGGACTTAGTATGTTAAATAAAGGGTTAATTCCTTTTATTCATCTCTCTGCTTTCAAATAGGGCAGGGGAATGAGAGGGTAAAAAAAAAAAAAAAAACGAGTGGTACGTTTCTGATCCACATACATCTCAGTGGCTATTTCCTTAGCCAGGCAAAACTGGAGATTTGGGTCCGTCAACGTTTTAGTTAAAGCTATCTTCCTTCCTAGTTTCTGGCCCAAATGGATATACAATGTGGATAGAGATCTTTTGTCAAGTAACATCATTATTATTACTGTTGTTGTTGTTGTCAGTCTCCTAAGGTGCTACACCAGTATGTTATCTGGCCCTAACTTAATTGTTTATATGCTCTTTCCTTCTCAGCTTAAATTTTAAAATAACCACTCACTAGAGCTCTCAGGGATGGTGCAGATGTCAAAAAAATATTGCCTGACTTTGCATGACAATATCTCATTTTATTCTCTAATTTAGTTTAATTCAAAACAGGGCTAATGTCTGTGAAATAGCCAATATAGAGACCAGCTGGGAACCTAACTGGCATCAGAAGCTCCACTCAGATTAACATTTCAAAAATGACACCATATGGTAGAGAGCTTTGTATTGATGACAAAGAAGCAGAATGAATGCTGGACAGCGCAAACCAGCATAGATTGCGTTGAGTCGTGCGCTGGAGTGAAAGGTGCGTAAGCTCAAGTGATACAACTGTCATCTGCCTCCTTAACTAGCTCCAGGAACAAGCTGGTTTTACACAGTATTTTAGCAGACATCTTTGTCATTTTATGGGAGAGCTAGATGGCCTCTGATTTCAGTGTGTTATTTTCAAATTATTATGATCTTTGAAACCATCAAGAAACTGTAATTACACACCATATAAAGGTTTGGTTGAAAATCCAGACACATTCTGATGTTTACCCATTCACCAAGGCATTGAGAAAGTGTTCTGAGTGTCGCCAAATTTCCTTTAATTTTTATAGCCACGTGAACTTGAAAGCCAAATGTGTTCTGTATGTTTCTAACTCATTTACTGTTAAGTCTTTCAGATAATGTTTGTTAAAAGTAGAATGCTTACAGGAGTTGTTTTCAACCCTTTTCTCATAAACTCTTGAGGCGTCCTCCCATCTCAAGCCCCCACCACTTTCTGGGGATGGGAGTTGGATAATCTTTCTTAAAAACTCTGTTGGATTGTGCCAAGTAAGTACATATCTAGATCTAAATCTATCTATATACTATGTATGTATCTCTATATGTAGACATAGAGAAAGATACAGCAATAAAGTGCCAGGTAGCTTACAGGTGAATTTTTGTAGCTGGAGAATTTTTAATTTGTTATAAATTGACCTTTGAATTTGCTATAAGGTTAGTAAGATTTGTTTTGGACTCTTAACAAAAACCATAATGCACATTTAAGTTTTTTAGTCTGAGTGTTGTCTTTTGGTGACTTATTTTCTCCTCAGTGTTGTTCTTGATCTTAATAGAACTTGGTTTTCCTGGTATCAAAATGCTGGGGGTTGGTATGGGTGCTTCAGGGAGGGGAACCCAGCACATAATGTGCTTTGTATCTTATCCCAAACCCCTTTAGAGAACATTTCTGCTCAAAGGAAAAGGACAGCCTTTTATCTGAACAGTCTTCCCCTGTTTTGCAAGGGTAATTTATTCCTGAAAAAGATCCTTAAGGGGATAAATCGTTGTGATTCAAAAATGAAATTACCAATAATTTAAATGGGGAAAAATGTCATATTTTGTTTTAACTTTTTGTTCTGAGATAATTATAGATTCAGAGGAAGTTGCCAAAAAAATGTACATGGAGGTCCTGGATATCCTTTACCCAGTTTTCCCTGAGAGTAACATTTTGCACAGCTAAAATATAATACCAAACCCAGGAACTTGACATTGGTACAATCCAGACACATGCACTCAGGTTGTGTGTGTGTGTGTGTGTGTGTGTAGTTGTATTCAGTTTTATCACATGCAGATTTGTGTAACAACCTCCACAGTCCAGATACAAGACTGTTCCATCACCAGGAGGCCCCCTCTTGTTCTTCCTCATCTCCACATCCACTCCTTGCCTTACCATGCCTAACCTCTTGCAATTGCAAATCTCTTTTTCATTTGTATAATTTTGTTATTTCAAGAATGTTATATAAATGGAATAATACAGGATGTGACCTTCTGGAATTGGCTTTTCTCCCCCCACTCAACATATTTCTCTTGAGATCTATTCCAAATTGTTCCACGTATCAATCATTTGTTCCTTTTTATTGCTATGTACTATTCCATGGTATGAGTATATCACAGTTCACAATTGGTTTAACCATTAACCCATTGAAGGACATTTGGATTATTTCCTGTTGTTGTGTATTATGAATAAAGCTGCTATGAACATTCACATACAGGTTGTTATGTAAACTTAGATTTTCATTTCTATGGGATAATTGCCCAGGAGTGCAATTGCTGGGTCATATGATAAATGCATGTGTACTTTTTAATTTTGTAGGAAACTGCCAAACATTTTTCCAGAGTGGCTATATTATTTTACATTCTCACTAGCAATGCAAGAGTGATCCAGTTTCTCTGCATCCTTGCTAAAACACTTGGTGTTATCACTATTTTTTATTTTAACTCTTCTGATAGTTGTGTCTGGATTATTGCAGCTAGTGGTAAGCCTGAGTATTGGGTAGAGTGACTCCTTTCATTTTATTCACCTTTTTCAAAATTGTTTTAGCTATTCTAATTTTTTTGTCTTTCCATATGATTTTCAAATAAACTGTCTATGTCTACATAAAAAAAACCCTACTGAGATTTTGACAGAAATTCTCCTATAGCTATAGATCAGTTTGGGGAGAATTGATACCTTTATTCTGTTGAGTTTTCTAATGTATGAATATGTACTCTCTTTTTTAAGATTTTCTTTGATTTTTTAAAATCATCATTTCATACTTTTCAGCATTCAAATCCTGTACATGTTCTGTTAGGTCATGTATTTTTGAACCTTCAAATTAACATTGACTTAGATTAAAACAACAGTAAATTGGGCACAATTATTTTAATAGTTGTTAGTAAGTTTTCATAATAGACCCTGACGAGGTGTTTTCTTTTCATTAATTAGAAAATAACTCTTGTGAAGCAATTTTTAGCCCTTATCATAGGATGCTTCAGATTACACTCAAAAACAAAACATCCTGGTTCTACCACTTACTAACTCTATAATCTAAAATAAGTTAATTAATTGTGCTTCAGATTCCTCATCAGAAAAATGGGGATAATAATAGCATTCTACCTCTTAGGATGTGTGAGGATTAATAAATTAATGTGTGCAAAATGCATAATAATGTGCATAGTCCTCACACATTGTCAGTGCTCCAAAAGTTACATATTACTACTACTATTACAAGATAATCACGTAATTTAAACTTTACTGTGAATTAAGCAAACACATAGCAACAATAAATCCAATGTAATGACAAAGGGAAGCAGTGAAAACAATGCAAATGATGTCACACTTACTTGATAAGTTGACATCATAAATGGCATAATGCCTGGGACTATTTCTGATGCTATACATTTGCAAAACCAAAGTTTCCTGAGAGGAGAATTTAATGCAATATCAGCTAACTATCTATGCAAAGATGACTGCATTTGGCTCAGGAGGTGAAAGAAATCAAGACTGGTCCATGGTAATGGGAAGAAATGTTGCAGGAGCCAAAGGAAGAGGTATTATATGAAACTCCTAATAAATGTGAATTCTTATAACCTGAATAGTCACATCGTGAATTATGACCATATTTATAGATCATTTCACTTGGTACTTACACAATTGATTACAGGCTTTGAATATTCCTCTCTTTTATCTTTTTTTACTTTGAATTATGGTCCTTCTAAGCAATTATTAGCTCCCTTGGCAGTAGTTACTAAGAAAAGAGTTCTAAGAATGTTGGGAGCTTTGTTGCTTTCACTGATGTTGAGGTGTCTACAACTAAATGCTCTTTCTTTTCTGTTGTAAAGTCCCCCACAAAACCCCAGGTGATCCTTCTACTCTCAACAGCACAGTCAGGACTTCCCCAATCCTCAAACCCTGATTTATTTTTAGTAAGTCTTAATTGTCAAACTGACATAGCATCTACCCAGCATGAACAATAGCTTTTCTGAGAGTCTCCTGCATACTTTTATCCATCAATTTATCATCTCTTTAATACTTAGGCAAGATAAACACCCAATTCTCCATGGTCTGGTACCCCTCCTTAACATTCATTATAGCAAACCACCCCAAGTCCTGCCAGAAGAGCTTAAATTGATTCCTGCATGTATGTCCCAGCTGGGGCTCCTTGGCTTCATGTCAGTCCCCAGGCCTACAGATGAGCTGGATGTATTTTGAATGCAGCTGTAGACCTTTTTAAAAAGCATAAGCCAAAATGAGTTCATAATCCCTGGAATGCATGCTCTATGTAGGCTTTTCATTTTGGAGAAATCCCAGAGCTGGCAATTTCAGATAGAGTTTCACTGGCCTTGACCCTGTTGCATCCAGGAGGGACTTTTTTTGGTTTCTTTGTCCATCTGCTGGGCTCTCTATTGCCTTTGTGACATTTTGATTATATTTCTGCCTATTACAGAAAAAGAAAGGTGCATATTCTAGGTGGAAAGTCCATTCAGAATAGGGACACCCCATGTATGCTAGTACAAGTTTATTAAAATAGAAGATGTGATGTAAGATACATCTATTTGAACACATGCTGTATTTAGATGGAACAGTAAGTTTGAGACATGGGATGGATGATTGAATTTTAATGGAAGGGACATGCAACATGAAACTATTAAAAAGTAATCTATTTTGTTTTAACTCGTAGAATATTGGTGAATCTGCCCTTAGATTTGTTAGTACAGCATTTATTGTGTGTTTAATATATCAGTAAAATAAATCCTTTAATCTTATTAGTCTGATAAGGATGTAAAAACATACTTTCAAAATAGTGCAGAGCTGGAAAATGGAATTGATTTATAATGAAGCAATAGTAGTCTATATGGACACACATTAATGATTCCTAAAAGGTGCTTTATCTTACTTTGGCAGGCTCTCTATATGGAATTCTAAATTTACAGAATTAGTTGAATGATTCATTTTATATAACCTGGATTGTGGCTACTGGTACAATCTCCTCCTTCTTCCTTCCTCCACAAAAAATGACAAAAAGGAGGGAAATAAGACTCCTTTTGAAAGCTTAAAGTTTAAAATCAGTACCTTACGGTACTTTAGCTATGTGAAGAAAGAGCAACTCCAGGGTGGTAAAACAGCTGTGATCTGAGTGGGGAAGAGTCTGAGTGCATCAGAGGGGCCTGGCTAGCCATGGAATCATAGAAGGAGATTAGGGGCAGGTGTGAGCAGGGCTCATCCAACCTCATCAAAGGGAGGGACTCTTGACTGGTGCACACAAGCATTGTTTTCCTTGACAGGTTTATCCAGTACTAGATGAACAGGCCTTAACCTTCCTATTTTGAGAGTCATTTCTTAAGATACCCGTGTCCCTCAATTCTAATTCCATAACTTCGCAGCAAATAACTTGGTATCCTAAAGAAGCCATTTGTTTATAGGGAATGAATGTGCTGACTGTATGATCATTCAGTCTCCTGAGCATTGTGTGTTTCTCACTGTAAGTCAATGACTTGATATTCTACTTATAATCTGATTTTTTTCATTGATTATATATGTATATATGATCAGCTGCTCTGTGCATAGCTTGCTTACTGGGAAGAAAAGCAAAATTTGGTAAATGTGAACAATTCAGTCCACTTGAGAGTAGAATTTCTCACCATGAGTTAACAGATGGGCATCGTGTTGTGTGTCCTGTGTGTATATTTGGGATTCTTTGTGTTTGATTACTCATGTGAGTCTGTTCCCGTGAGATAGAGTTTCTCTTAGTGGGACTGGAACAGCAACCTCAGGTTTCTGAGCCTGTAAGTTGACGTCACTGCAGTACATTTTCCATTTGAATTACCTATATAGCCAGCCAGAGGGCTTTGCCTTCATGTGCTCCTTGCAGCAGGGTATTTAGACTTCGTCCTTGTGTTAAACTTATTAGGAACTCTCTGCCAGCAAAGTAATCCTTCTTTGATACCCAAGAGGACACAGCTGACCTGGGATGAGGATTGCCAAAGAAGTCTTTCTTCTCTGTTTGGCAATCCTGGTGTGATCACAGCATCAGACAGAGTGCTAGTGGAGGATTCCCTTACTGGAGTAAAAGACTCACATAAACCACAGGAAAACTCTTATTCAAGGAGCAGGTGACAGGTAACAGAATAAGATTCCCTTGTAATTTTTTTTTTCAGGTCACATTTACCTTACTATTGAAGGATTATTCATTTGTTTCTAATAGGACAAGCTTTACCCACCACCCCACTCCCAACCCTAAAAAAAGAAAAAATAAAGTAGTTTCTTCAACGGTAGCTCCTGATGGGAAAGTTGAAAGTCACCTGTGGGTGTTGCATATTTCCCACAGATGAGTTTGGAGAGTAAGTGCTTAGTTCAACTTTGTCATAACTTGCTGTGTGATTCAAATGAAACTGGGCCTCAGTTTTCTCATTTTTGATGAGATGACTGGGATAGATAACAACGATTCTCAAGTTATTTCTAGCAACATAATTTTCTTCTATAAGAAGTCTTACACAGATTCCTAGTACATAAAACAGACAAATGCAGAGCTGTTCAGGTTATAGTAGGGATAGAGGGCCTCTGAGCCTTGCTGCCTCAACCACTCCCTTGCTCACCTAACCTACATGACACTGCCTGAATCTGCTCCCTGGAGAAGATTTAGTCCAGTTTGAAAATCACTATACCAGATGGTCTCTGAAGTGTCTTCTACATATAAAGTCCTAAAAATCTTACATTTTTGCTCCTTTTAATTTTCTAGGTATCATATCAGTGTGTGTCTATTCATCTATCCATCTACCTTCTGTCTGTCTGTCTGTACCTATCATGTGTGTATGTATGTATCTATGTCTGATTAAGAAAACAGCTCTGGAATAAGAATGCCTGGGTTTGTATTCTCATTCTGCCACCTTACTGGCTGTGACTTAGAACAAGATAATTAACCTTTCTGTGCCTCAGGCCCCAACCATGGAAAGGTAAGGGGAATACTATCTACTTCCAAATGTTGCTCTGTGTATTACATATGTAAGTGTGTTGATCACAATATAAGAACTCAACAAATATTAGCCATAATTATTATAATCTGGGTAAATCTTTGACGTTTAAAATGAATTTTTAAAAATATATAAGGAGTGTAAGGTAACTAGGACCTTCTCTCTCAAAAACATCTCCTGAGCCCTAGACCATAGCGCTGGGGTAGGTGACAGCTGAGCTAAGGAGCAGTCTGAAGAAGGCAGAAGATGGGGCTGGGTCAGTGGTGCTAGTGAAGCAGAGGCTGGGAGCAAGCTCTTCTCTTAAAGTTGCTGACCATGGCAACAGAATGAGACCTTGCCTACAGTCAGGATAATGCAGTCTGAATGACTGTATACTGCCTTTACCCCTGTTGGACATTGCAGAGCTTCAAGCCCCTTGAAAACCCAACCCAGTATTTTTCCCAACTACTCAGGAAGTTTGGGTCAACTGACCTCATGAATGAATGTCAGCACTTATTTGATCCTCTATTTTCCTGGCCCAGACTCAGGACTCAGTTCCCTGGGCACTGTGGTGCCCTCTGCTGGGCATTGCCCAGCCAGTCGGCACTTCCCCTGGTGTAGCATAGAGGCTGCCATTATTCTGCCCTTTTTGTTGGGTGTCATTCACCTTGGTGCATTGGAGAACATAAGTCAGGAAAGTGTAATGTTCTTGGTTGAAGAAGGTGCCAACATCTCTCTCTTCATCTCTCTTGGCCGCACTGTTATGGAGTCCTGAGGCCAGCAGAAGAACCTGAGTGCATAGATCTGAGCTCTCTTTCTGCCACTTCAACATCTTTTAACCCCTACATATAGCCAGATCCTTCCTTGGGGAGGGGCAGAGGTCGGGGTGGGGGATCTGAAAGACAGTATTTACTTAAAAGCGATAACTTAAATGGAAAGAATCAGATCTACCATAAATTGGTGGATTTCAGACACATGCTTCCTCCTTTTCCTTCATATCATAATCACCCTATTGGGTGTCTGAATATCATAATCACCCTATTGGGTGTCTGAGTCCTTCCCTTCTAGAGATTTATGAGTACTCAGGACTATTGAGTAGTGGGTTGTTCACACAAGAAATTTTGGAAGGTTTGGTGTAGCTGGAAAGTGTTTCCAGGGCACTAAGTTTTTATTTTTTATTAAAAAAAATTTTAACCAAATACACATTTTGAGAAAAGCTGACTCTGCAGCAGTAGGTGGTTCTCCCCAGATTGCTGCCAAAGGGGCAGCTTGGCTCTGAGTCAGCTTCCCACATACAGATTGTAGTTTTAGTTTTATAGGAAATATTTTCAAGATAGTGAATTATGGATGCCATAATACTGGAGCCATGACTATTCTTTTGAAGTTCACACAAAAGGAATCCAGTAGATGTTTATATGCAGTGTTTGTAAAGTCATTGTTCTCTACCATACTACTGTACTTTTGCAGAGAACAGGAAGTAATATGCAGAGCCTGTCCTCCTTGCCAATCTTTGATTGTGGCCAAGGGGCATCATTATTCTTAAGGTCCCTCTGGGGCAGCCCTTGGGTCATCTTTAATTCCCCTCCCCCGCTTCACTTGCTGTGACTAGTCTGTTACTAACCTTCTCATTTATCACTCTGAAGGTCTTTCCTATCTCCATGTTACATTCTTCCTACTTTACACCTCAATCATGGCTTCTTAGTTTCTTCACTGACTCTAAGTGATCCTCTTCCGAACCATCCGACAAATTGTTGAGATTCTAACATTCCGTTTCATTGTCCCACTCAAAGTTAAGTTGACCTGCCCCACCATCCTTTCCTGCCCCCACATTCAGGATTGCACTTGACAACTAACTATGAGCTGAACAAGTTTTAAATGCAGCAGATACCATCAAACCAGTGCCTCCATTTGAAAACTTGAGAGGCTGGCAATTTCCATAAAAAGCCCACACAGTCCCTCTATATCCTTTATTCACATTCTTGTATTATTTGTGCCATTAGATTTGAGGCCAAGTCCACATCTCACATGTGGCCCCTGTGAACAGCTTCACCTCATAACCACTGCCCATGTCATGAGCAGACTGCCTTTGTGATCCTTTGCTTTACAAGACCTCCCCTCTCTGTTTATATACATAAATTCATATTTCTCCTCATCCATGAAGCCTTCCCCACAGGACCACTGCAGGCTTCACTGAGCTCTCTCTTCCCTTTGAATTTTTACAAATGCTAAATTGAGTGGCACAGACTAATTACAATGGGATTTCCATGCCTCATTCCATATTAAAGGTGTTCTGACTTACCCATTCCCTTTTGCCTGGAAGAATGTCAGAGGATAATCACTGGTTTTTGTTGTTGGTGTTGTTTTGTTTTGTTTTTGGTTTGCTTGTGCTATGGGCAGATAGAACATTTTCTCCAGGTGCCAATGCTAGCAGTTCTACTAGGGACTGGATTCTATCTTATGCTTACTTTTTTTTTTTCCTTCAGTTTGTGTGTGTTTTATTGATCCTGGTGCTCAGGCCTTGCATACTTCTGCAGTGAATATAGCTGCTCCTTCCACTGCTGCTTCTTGGTCTTCAGGTTCTCCTCCTGCTTGGTCAGCTGGTGGCAAAGGGCATGTGTCTTCTTGTGCTGCAGATCCCAGGGCTTATCCTTCTTACCCTTGTAGAATTTCCTGAGGTTCTCTTTCTGAGTCTGGCTGATGACGGTGAGAACACGAGCAGTGGGTTTGCAAACAGCTGGGATCTTGGACAGTTTAGAAGCCCTGCCACCTGTCACTTTGGCAATGTGCAGCTGGGACAGCTCCACCTTCAGGTCTTCCAACTGTTTAAGCAGCTCCTCCTTTTTGCTGTAAGGGTCTTGAACCTTAAACTTGGCCACATCTGCACTGTCCTCCGCTACCACCGAGGGAAAGAGCTCTCATGCTTAGTTTGTATCCCTGCAGTTTTTAATGTCTTGCTCTGCATGGAGTGGATACCATACATATACTTACTGATTGACTAATGGGTTAATTCTAAGACATAACCATGTTTAACATGAAACTATTACGTGGAACACACAGTCAATTTCAGAATTACAAGGTAAAGTGAAGTAACTGTTATTCTGGAGTACACAACACATATTTCACGACAGAGTGAAGCATACCTGCAAATAATAAAATTATGGCTAGTACTTATGGAGTGCTAAGTAAGCACATATTGCCCAACGCTGTTCTAGATGTCTTACAGTGCGAGGTAGATACTGTTATTATCCCATTTTTATAGGCAAGGAAACCAAAGCACAGCTATTAATTGTTATTTATTTATTTATTTATTTATTTGCACAGCTATTAATTGTAGAATCAGAATTTGAACCAATGAAATTTCATTCTGTACTCAACTACAGCATTAATGCCTTCAGATCATTGGAATATCATGGCTTATAGCAATCAGAAACAGCGGTAAGAGAAGTTTCCAAGAAGTCTGCAGAAGGGTTTGCTGGTAGGTTTGGCAGTGATTAAGCCAAGTGCCAATTTCTACATGTTCCGCTTGTGAAAAAGACTGTGAGCATCACTCATTTACCACCGATAAGCACTATAGGACATAGACGCAACATGTTCTAACAATCACCGCAGTAGTGGTGACTTCAAATGCAAGGACAACATAAGATACAAATTGATGATGAATATACTTTTAGAGATCTTGTTTCTGTTCATATTAATTAATGTATGAGACATAAGATTTCTGAATATTACATTCGTTTTTGTGTAAAAAGCCAGATAATAAATATTTCAGGCCTTATGGACCGCATAGTCTCTGTCACAGTTATTCAACTTGGCCATTGCAGTGAAAAAACAGCCATGAGCAATAAGTAAATGTATGGGTAAATGTACACATTTACCAATAATACCTTATTAACACAAATAGGCAGTGTCTTGGGTTTTTGGTCCATGGCCCTTAGTTTCCTGACTCTTGGTTTAGGTAAATAATTTTTGTCCTGTCAGTTTACGACTGGGATGATGGTGTCAAATCTATATCTTCCAAATTATTCCCTCTATAATTCTGTTAAGGACCACTGAATAATGAAACTACTTCTTAATTTCTCTGCCAGGCTTCCCTTATTCTTCCTATCCATGAGTTTCTAAAAATGTTAGAGCTCTAAAAGCAATAGCAAGCTCTATGCTTTGCATATTGCTTTATATCCATTCACTTTTAAGGACCTGGGAAAAGCACAAGTACACAATTTTAGTTTCTTGTAATTTAGATGTTTCAGATTTGCTTCCAACCCTTAATTCTCAAATATTCTGGGGTGAAAACATGGTAGCTGAAAGAAGGTAGTGATGGAAGGAGGGAATAAAGGAAGTCAGAAAAGGAGAAGAGAGGGAGCAGATGAGGGACTCTGAACTATAAAGAAAAAAATTTTTATGGTTTTCTTAACACTTAGGCTAATCTGATATGGAGCAATTTATGAAATACCTACCATGGATAGCATATAAGTATTACAGCCCTGTCTAATAAACACACAAAATTATTGCACTAAGTAGGTGTTACTTGGAACAACAGAGCCAACCAGCATGAAATATTTTACAAAATGGGCTTTTTCTTCAAATGCTACAATTTTAGAATGAAAGTATACAAGGAAATTTTATTTAATTTCTATTTGTATTAAATAACCCCCCCGCAAATGGAAGTGATAGAACATTGCTCTTGACTACAGAACAGTTGCTATAAACCAGGCAATGGTGAGTCCTCATTTGATCCTTCTGTTTACAGTGATGAGTATGACAGATGCCATGTCCAAGAATTTGATCAAGCTTGAGAGAGAGAAAAGGGATCTCTCTGAAGTGCTAGCTAGGCTGTGGGTATGGTCAGAAGATAGTAAATAGGGGCACCTGCCTTAGTGGTATGGAAAGACTGCTTTTCCTGATCTTGGCCTCTGGGCATGAGAATGAGTCTGTGGGAAACCACACACTGAGAAGAAAGTCAATGTATATTGTATTTAAGGAAATACTTATTTTCCTTAAGATGGATTGAGGTTGTGATTTTCTGAAAATTCTCTGGTAACATTTGCTGAAAATTTCTGTGTGTGTGTTAATACAATGCCTCTCTGCTGAAGAACCAGGAAGAGTGAGAGGGCTACCTGGGCCTAGGGTGGGTGGAGACTAACCTAGAGTATTGAAACTTCTTCACCCCACCTCACCATCCACCATGGTGGTTATTGGTGGCTAAACGTAGGTTTGGGACTCCATTGCTGCTGGTGTCTTATGGCTTGATCCTACAGGAAAAGAAACTTTTGTGGTCAGGCAGTAGGTTTCTTCTAAAAGGGTGTGTATAGAAGACAGTAATGTGGATGTGCATCCGTGGGATTCATTTGAAAAGAGCTTAACTTTGTTTTATGTTTTTTGGTTTTTTTTTTAACTTTTCTCACGAACTCTGGAAATAACCGTATTTAAAGGTTTTAAAGTTGTTGCCTTATGTTGGACTTGATTTTAATTACCCCCAACTTGTTTGTAAAGTGAGTTTCCCCTGAATCTTGTCGTGTGGGTGGTGCTTGGAATTAAGAGATGCATTATTAAAAGAATCCCTCTGTGGGAACCTGCATAGCAGTGTGGGTATGAAAACCCAGGGAGGTAGGGTGTGGGAATCTTTGGTGGAGCTGAGACCCATCCTGTGTGGGGGAAGCCATGGGGAGAAGCATCTGCCAACAGAATGGCATATAAGCTGGTGCAAGATCCCAAAACAATTTTCTCAAAATGAAAACAAATATTGCTGTCAAAATCAAAGAATCAACAGCCAGTTTCTGTGCTGATTCACTTGGCTTCTGTGTCTTACTCCTACAGATTGCCCGAAATAAAACATTTTAAGAACTCTGGTACCATGAGAAATTATCAGATGCATCTGGCTATAAATGTATTAATCTTACTTCCTTGCATTACACCTTTTAAGTTGTTCTCAGTAGTTGCTAAGAACAACCACTTAGGCAGCGCATCTTGTACCTGGTGTCTGTGGCTGTGTAGTTCCTCAGTTAGATTCAGATTATCGCTACCCTTGCCTGATTAAAACAGAATGGCATGTAATGACAATGTAAGTATTGGGTTTTCTCCTGTGTGCTCAGGTGGACAATTCAATGGTATTGTTGCTACTACCATTCTTATTCCTTCCATATTTCTCCTTTCTGCTTTAGAAGAAAAGGAGCCACTCTTTGGATGCTTTGTTTCTAGGAATGGGAGTGGGAATGAACACATGGAGATGGGTGCCATTGGAGTTAAATTAATTAATATTGAGCAGGTGGCATGGGCTTTAAAATCAGATAGACACACTTTGGGACCCTCATGCTTTTTTAACCTCAATTCTTTATCAGTAAAAGAGGGGATAATAATGGAACCTTTTAATTAGGATTGTTGTAAAAATTTATATGAAAAATGCACAAAAACATTTAGGACAATGCTTGGGTCATGGTAAGCACTCAATAAATGCTCTTTACTCAGTAGGTATTTCTTGAATTAATACCCAAATATTAAAGCTGATGAACATAACAATTTGAAAGATCCTATTACCATTTCCAGTGGGAATAATTTGAATTCTGATTTCCTGTATCTGATGCTGGCTAGGAGGTGATAGCTTCTCCTTTGCTCCCGATTAGCATCAATATGAGTGGGCTTTATGTAAATGAGACATTTGCATTCATAGTGATGACTGGTGGAATGAGTTCTAAATCATGTGGACTGTTCAGCACCTCATTTTCTTGGTTTTTTTGGTGTTGTGCTAATGCCCTGCATCCAGTGCACCTGGGTCTTCATGTCTGACTGAGCTGAAGTCATGAAACCAATATGTGAAGTCTCTTTTTAAATTAATGACATACGCTTCCACTTTTTATGTTTTGGGCAAATAAAAGTTTCCAAAGCAGCTATGGGCAATTCATAAATGAAGTGAAATCTCACCACTTAAATACTTACCTTTTCAAATTGCTGGTTCATTTGTATGCTGATGTTGGTGCTAGCATGAGCTTTTCATATCAGCATAACCATGTGATTAAATATGATAAATAATTTATTAATTTTTAAAAGTTGTTGGCATATTTTCCTTGCCAGGAATGTCTTTTCCACTCTTCTCCCATATGATAATAATAATAGTAATAATAGTAAATATAATAATAATAATAGCAGTAACTGTATTTATGGACTTGCTTTATATCAGGCATTGTTCTAAGTCCTTTACATGTTTTGACTAAATTTAATCTCAGCATCTCTTGATATGGCAGATGCTATTTAATTCCACTTTTACAAGTACAGAAATTAAAGCTCAGCAATATTAAGCAAACTGTTTAAGGCCACATAGCTAACTAAGTGGCACAGCTGGGATTTAAAGCCAGGCAGTTTGTTCCAGAGTTCATACTCTTAAAAATTATACTATGCTGTCTCTCCATTTAGTTCATTCTCAAACTTTCTTAAAAGCTCAGTTCATTGTCACTTCCTCCTGATCTATTTCCCCCGCCCAGCATACCCCTCCTTCCCCAATTCCTATGGCATTATTTAATTTATGTCATTCATTTGTCATTTAGGAACCTCTACTTGGCATTGATAATTAATTAATTGTTTTCGTGTATAGGTCCTGTCTGTCCCCGTGCATCATGCCTAGTAAATGTCTCCCTTGGAACAGGTGGTGATGGGTGAAAAATCCTCACTTTGAGAATATCTCTCTATACGGGAATAGTGCAACACAGTTTTATCAGATATCAAGGAATAAATTCTTTTCCCCTATTTGCAGATATATGGGGTAGAAAACCAGTCTGAGGTAGGAGGAAAACTAAACATTAAGGTTCTTGGATTCAGTTCTTTGTTGCTTGTGTGTGAATGATCATCTTGAGTCCATATGTTTGGAGAGTTATTTTACCCTGGCCAACATTTTACTATAGAACTTTATTTATTAACATTAACAAGAATCATGGGACTAGACCCTTATGCCTTAGATGGAAAGTTTACACCTACAAAGAGAATCCAGAGCAAGGCAATTAGCACTTATGTTTTTGAGTTGAATGAATGGAAACCATCTGAGAATTAGAAAGCATGCCAAAGTAGCCAGCACAATGGAAATCAAGTTTTCAGAAATGGCTAACTGGATCCTGTGACGGCATAATCATTTCAGAGACATTCCACAGCCACAGTTTCTTAAAACCCAGATTGCATTGGTTTCTTTCCATACACATCATGCCTAACTGCTTGTTCTACAGAAATTTTTATTCCTTCTGTGGGAGATTTGCTTCAAAATGGGACAAAAATTCTCTTCTTGTCAGTTGGGAGTAGGTGAACTAGATATGGCTGAACTCAGGAACTGGAGTTGGAGCATCTAGTATTTGGTGGGCTCACTTGACCAGTGGGACAAAGAAATCCCCATTGTAAATTTCACCATTGATGGTCATCAGGCAAGAATCTGTATTTACACAAGTAAGTAATGAGGGAAGCTAGAGAATGCCCAGTAGAATTCCATTGTTATACTTTAATTTCCCCCAAATCATAGATGAGAATCATGGCTGCAGTGCCATGCTAACCTGATATCGGCATTAGCTTAAAAATGTTTTTAGGCAGAAGAAAGCAACAAAGGAGAGACTTCTTTGTTAGCATCTATCTGGAAAACTGGCATGATAAAGCAGCACACCACTGCTGCTTTATCTGAAAGAGGGGAGGAGGGGCTGCTCTTTGGATAAATCCAAAGAGGTATCGATTTTCTAGTGCTTTTTTGGAAATGCCCATGCTGCTTTATGTTGCATTTTCATTCACTCATAGTTGCTTCTGCTAATAAAGGTCCTCTGGTGGCAGTAATTCTTCTCAGCAGAGTGACGTCCTTTAGCAATGAAATCCTTGGTGTATTCACTAACATGAAGTGCGATCTGTCCTTGCACCTGGTACACATTCAGTTCTGCAGAGAGTCACATTGCTATTTATGCCTTTTGTTTAGTCACACAAGGGAACTAGAACAAGAAGTGTAGATTTTCACCTTGGCTTTTGCAAGGTACATTATGAGCTGTACAACTCCTTAGAATGAGCTTGGCAGTCCCTAGTTCTTAGGCAACAGTGATTTGCAACTGGACGTAAGGAAAAGGGACATTAATTGCTAGTAATTAGTAGTTCACAGAGTTTTTTTTTTTTTTTTTTTTTTTTTACTGTGAATTAATCAATCTCCTGAGAAGAATGAGAAAAGCAAGAATGAATAGAAGAGCAAGGTTTTAGCTTTAAAATCCAAGCATTTTGAGTTTACTGTCATACCAATGACTCACTCTAGTTTTATTTTGTGGCTCACAAAGATATATGTCACCTTCCCTCTTTTAAAATTTAATATTATTTTATCAAAGTTCTACATGTACGTTAAATAACTGACTGTACATGTACATTATTGAAAAAGCCAAATCTTTTACAAAGCTCATAATAAAAAACAGCAATCTCTGGCTCCACTCCTTTCCTCTTTAATTCTTAGTCTCTGGAGGCAACTTCTTTCAACTTTAAGCTGTTTCTTCTGCTGTTTACTGCCATATTTCTAATAACTTGCTTGCAACATCATTTCTTGTTTTTTTTTTCAGCTTTGGGTCTTATTTACTGACTTCTTCCTATGGAAGGTAAAAACTTAGTGCTCTTAATAAGAAACCACGTCCTGCAACCTCAGGATACACGCCCCCTCTTCATCTTCTCTTAGTGTGTTGCTTTATCATTTTTGATTGCGTCAATATTCACCAATTACACTATTGGTGTAATTATATAAATTGGTGTAACTATATAAATATTACTCAGAGATGTGGTGTATGCCAAGGTATAGTTACATTTCCTATCTTTTATAAGTTTAGGTTTTCCCAGAGTTAATAATTGGCTTTCTCTGTCTCTCTCCTTCTTTCCTTCTTTTATCTTTCCTTAGGTTTCTCTGTACTTAAGCAAAAATGATCACTAACTCATTCTCAGCTGTCTGCCAGAAGTGTAAATCTCCTCTGCAATATACCCAGTCCCTATGAAAATATTAGGTAATCAGTTTAGGTCCTTTTGTTCTGGGAGGGGGAGAGCTGGAAACACATCCTTCTGGGGGCCCTCCTTTCTGTTTGGATCTGGACTGGTTGCTTACTGGACCCAGTGTGTAACTGCCACCTGCGATTCCTCTTCATACCCTAGGAAAGGGTCTCTTTGCTTGACTTCTATAATGGATCCCCTGTTCCCTAGATCCCATGTCTTTCTTGGTTTTCTCCCATAATTTGGTTTAGAACATGTAGATCATGATTTTGTTTTGTCCTCACACGATTTCTTGTTCAGTCAGGTAGAGCTGTCTAAGATGAAAGCCGTATTTCTGCAGAGTATTTGACATTACTGCCCCTGAGTTTTGGGCTTCTAGTGTTGCTATAGAGAAATCTGATACCATGGTGATCCTTGATCCTTTGAATCTGGACTTTTCATTTTTTAATTCTCCCTGGAAATTACTGAATCTTTTCTTTGTCCTGAAATTTTTAAATGATGTTCCTTATAATAACTTTTCTTTCATTCCTTTGGTTACTACTTTTAATCTGGAAACTCTTGCCTTTCAATTTGGGGAAATTTTCTTTAAATTAAAAAAAAATTCCCCCCCTTCTGTTTTATCTATTCTTTTTTTTTTTCTAAAACTCTTATTATTTGGATGTTGGATTGCCTGAATTGATCTTTTCTCTCCTGTATTTCATGTTTTTCCTTATATTCTACCTTTTGAGAGATTTACTTAATTTTATCCTCAAATCCTTTCATTGAAATTTTAATTTCTTCTATTATCATTTTAATTTTCAAGAAATGCTTTATATTTTGTTTCCTGAATGTTCTTTTTTTTGGCTTTTTTTTCTTGTTTCATGGATATAGTGTCTTTTCTTATTTTTCTACGTATATGAATTAACCTTTTTCTTTCTGAGTGCATTTAGTTTTTTCTTCTCTTCCCTTCCTTATCTGTTTCTTTTCAGACAGTTTCTGTTTGTTTATTATTTTGGTCTCTGTCTTTTACATTAGAAGCCTCTCTCTAGTGTCTGGTGACACTGGGCTGTCCATTTACTTTTCCCACTTACCTGATTATGTTTGTAAATTTGAAGACTTTAATGTGGTTTCACGTCCTCTTGTCTTTTGAATTATTGTCACGTGCAAGTATTTTACATATATGTAAAACCTTGCAAAAAGCACTATGATCATTGTTTTGCATAGTTAAAATTCATTTGTTTTAATATTAATTTCACATCTTGCTTTTCCTGATGTTCTTCATTCATCTCTTCATTTCTTGGCTTCTGGGATCATTTTCTTTCTGCCTGAAGAATTTCCTTCAGTGTTTCTTTTTAATTCGGGTATGCTGGTGATGACTTTCTCAAAGCTTTTGTTTGCTGGAAAAGCATTTATTTAATCCTGATTTTTGAAGGGGATTTTCACTAAGTATAATATTGTAGATTGGCAGTTACTGTCTTTCAGCATTTTAAGATAGACTTCACTGTCTTCCGTCTTTCAACATTTCCGTGGAGAATGCGGCTCTCAGTTGTATTGTTGTTCTTTGGGAAGTAGTACGACCTTTTTTCTCTGGCTACTTCTAAGGTTTTTTTTTTAGCAGTTTTACTATGCTGTAACAAGGAATGGCTTTTTTTTTTTTTTTTAATCCTGCTTGGGATTTATAGCACTTTTTGAATTTGTGGGTTAATGTTTTTCACCAGTTTTGGAAAATCTCAGCCATTTTTTCTGCACATAGTGTTTCCATTTAATTTTTTTTCAACATGTGTTTTTTTATCCCCCAACTTTATTGAGATACAATCAACATACAAAACTGTATAAGTTTAAGGGGTTCAAAGTGATGATTTGATATATGTTATGCTGATATGTATGTGTCATATTGCAAAATGATTGCCCTAATAGGGTTAGTTAACACACCCATCATCTCACATAGTTATCTTTTGTTTTGTTTTGTGGTGAGGACTTTTAGGATTTACTGTCTTAGCAATATTCAAACATACAACATGATATTGTTAACTAGAGTTACCATGCTGTATATCCTTAGAACTTAAATTCATCTAATAACTGGAATTCTGTACCCTTTAACCACCTTCACCCATTACTCCTCCTCACTCCCTTCCCTGGCCCACACACACACCGCTGGTAACCACTAGTCTACTTTCTATTTCTATAAGTTCAATTTTTTAGATTCCAAACACAGTGAGATCATACTCTATCTTTCTCTGTCTGACTTAGTTCACTTAGCATAATGCCTTCAAGTTTCATCCATGTTGTCACAAATGGCAGGATTTCCTTCTTTTTTATGGCTGAATTACATATATAATATAATATGACATAATATAATAATATATATGTATGTATCACATTTTCTTTATCCATTCTTCCATCAATGGTGATATGACAGTGAATTTAGTAAAGAAAACCCTCCTCTTTGAAGAGCCTTGCATTCAGCTGGAGAATATGGCAATAAACTAATAAATATATATTATAATGTCAGTATGATGTACAAGTCATAAAAATAAAGCAGGGTAAAAAAATACAGCAGGGTGATATTGCTTTAGATAGGATGATCAGAGTCAACCTCTTGAGGAGTGACTTTGAGATCTGAACAAGCCAAAGGTGGACCCAGTGTATATCATGCAAGGAAAATGAAAACAAAAACATGTCATCTAGGTAATTGGTCAACACTGTGGCATAATACTTGCATATTTAGAGTTAGAAAAATCTTTAGTCAATTTATTTTATTTGGTAATCCAGATCCCTGTTCATCTAGGATAATGTTCTTTAAAATGTGTATGGTAGACCAGATATACGAAGATTACAGATATCTGTTCAATTTGGCACACCTTTATTGTATCTAAATCCAGTAATGTTTATGATAGATTTTTTATTTGTAGTAAGCAAAATTCAGGTCCCATTTGCCATTTCATCTATATGAAGATATTTATTAGATTCACTAGGAACTATCTTCAGAATCACTTTAGAAAAACATTGGCTCCATGGGGCGCCTGGGTGGCTCAGATGGTTAAGCGTCTGCCTTCGGCTCAGGTCATGATCTCTAGGTCCTGGGATCAAGCCCCACATGGGGCTCCCTGCTCAGTAGGGAGTCTGTTTCTCCCTCTTTCTCTGCCTCTCCCCACTACTCTTGCTCTCTCTCTCTCTCACTCTGTATCTCTCTGTCTCAAATGAATTAAAAAAAAAATATTAAGAAAAACATTGGCTCCAAGGAATACAGATGGGTTAGTTTTCTGATTTTCTGTAAACTGCAGCAAAAACAATGAAGTGAAGTTACAGACTGTCACACTGTCTTCTCCAGCAGGCTCATGGAAATGCCTACTCTTCTTTTTTTTTTTTAAGATTTTATTTGTTTATTTACTTGAGAGAGAGAGAGAGAGAAACAGCATGAGAGGGGATAGGGTCAGAGGGAGAAGCAGGCTCTCCGCCGAGCCAGGAGCCCGATGTGGGACTCGATCCCAGGACTCCGGGATCATGACCTGAGCCGAAGGCAGTCGCTTAACCAACTGAGCCACCCAGGCGCCCGAAATGACTACTCTTCTGACCTAGCTACTATAGGGATCTGTATACGAGGGAGAAGTAGCTCCTCCCTGAGTATTTTGGAGAGTGATTCGGCCCCGTGATAGGTGTCTGGAAGATAAACTTGTCTTTTTTTCTTTAGTAACCATAGAAGCAGGTAAGAAAGACTGTGGTCCCAGCATGTCTCTTGTTGGCTGTGGGCTTTGGCAATATCTGACATCCCTGGACGGTGTGCTCAGCTTTCTCATTCTCTTTGAAGCCTAGCTATTTGCACTCTAAAGAAGTTAGGATCCTCAAGATGTCTAGTCCCAATGTTTTATTTACTCCTCAAAAGCTCTGTCTTTGAGAGCATATTTACCAATAGGTAAAGTTAGGAGAATTTATAATGATAACCTGAAATATTACCAATTCTGTATCTAAATTGCCCTGCTTTTAGAATGTGTTTGTTTTGGTTGTGGTTAAAATAACTTAACAGAGCAAATTGATACTTTGAAGTGAAACATATTTTGAACCATTGTTTTAGTTTTTTTAAACCATGCAAGGGTTTTGATAGCTCGGTAATTAATTGTAATGTGCTCAGTAAATGGACATGAACAAAATATAAACATTCACTACATTAACTAAACTAATTAATTAACTCAAACATGAAAACAATAAAAAATTGCTTTAAAATAACCTAATGACATCTATATTTTTACCTCTATAAATTTAGAATTTAATAAATAAAATATTCATAAATTACGTTGTACACATGGCTCAAGTTCTAAGCAAAGGAAAGAAATTACATAATATACTAACCAAAAGTCAATCCTGTAACTGCTGATACTTTTTTTTCCTGTGGGCTCTGCCCTGGTCCATAGGTCCTCAGAAATATTAATCAAAAGTGTGCTGTGTATTCTGGGCCGTTTTCAGTAATATAATATATTTTATATGGAAAATCCATATGTAAACTATTAGTAGGCAGTACATAAATACAGATTTTTATATCATTTGATTATGTGGCTCAAATTTGTACTAAGGTTTACTGTGTATTTTTGTAGAGTTAATTGGTCACATAGGGCTTAGACTCTATTTTGACCTAATTACTTGATGTGGAACCATATAGAAGCTGCTGGGAACTTTACTTGCATGATTATACTCTGGAATGCTAGCGCACCTTTCCCCAAAAGAAATTTTGTGCATTGTATGTAATATTATTTACTATTTGTATATACTTAGGCTGGTAAGACAAAGTCCTCCTGTCCTCAAGAACACTCCTTGCTTGTATGTGTCTGTGTGTGTGTATGTAGGGGATAATCTAGAATTCAGTCTCACAATCTCATGTATGGGAGGTTGGTTTTTGTTGTTGTTGTTGTTGTTGTTGTTTTTTTTGCCTTTTATCAGGGGATCGTTCCGTTGTTGCTGAGAATGTGTGGACACTCTGCTTATGAGTCTGTGTGTATACACTGTCTCCACTGGGAAGCTGAGCAGTATGTTTTGGGGGCATTTGTCATCCTTTCCCTAAGACTTTTCTGTATGCTTAGTTTTTCCCTGATCACACACACACCTGATTATAATGGAAACATCTCACAAATATCAAAGTTGTGACTTTGTTTTTCCCTTAAAGGACCCAAGGGACGGGCCTATGCATTTGGTGCTTCAAGGTGAGGGTGCTCACACACATATCCTCTCTCCTGACCTCTCCTTTTCTTTTCTTTTTCTTCAACTTCAAAAGAC
Organism: Mirounga angustirostris; assembly: GCF_029215605.1. Classification (NCBI taxonomy): domain Eukaryota; kingdom Metazoa; phylum Chordata; class Mammalia; order Carnivora; family Phocidae; genus Mirounga; species Mirounga angustirostris. Next base: position 117,453,319 of record NW_026991711.1, on the reverse strand, counting down.
CCACTCCTGTCCCTTAGACACGTGCCCTCAGGCATCCTTTGGGGAACTTCAGTCTCCTTATAAGAGGAAGAGATAACCCCTTCAACACGTACCTTTTATCCCTTCTGGGTCTTATAAATTCTAGGACTTCCTATTTATCTGGGTGCTCATGGAAGCTCTCCTCTGCTCATCAGTCAGAGCTGGGCTCGGATACTGTGGCTGAGAGTGCACGTGGGTGCCCAGTTCCTGTGTTGTCTGCCCAGTAGTGAGTTATGGCCAGTGTCTTCACTTGTTTATGTCCGAAGCAAGCACACTATACTAGACGAAGGAGAGAATTATGTTTTCTAATCACACATGAAAAAACTGATTTCTCATGTCATATAACTTTTTTTTTAAAGATTTTATTTATTTATTTGAGAGAGAGACAGAGTGAGCATGCATGAGTGGGGGGGAGGGGCAGAGGCAGAGGGAGAAGCAGACTCCCTGCTGAGCAGGGAACCCAACATTGGGGTTCAATCCCAGGACCCTGAGATCATGACCTGAGCTGAAGGCAGCCGCTTAACCATCTGAGCCACCCAGGTGCCCCTCATGTCACATAACTTTGACCATGCCCCCTGATTATAAAATAATCAGCCCCTACATTTTTGTGCAAATGGGCATTTTTTTTGTCATGTTCCTGTATTATTTCTCATATCTGTGGATTATTTCTCCCCTGTTAGAATACAAGCTTTATGAAGGCATGGTGTTTGTTTTGTTCACTGTTCTATCCCGATCTCTGGAATAGTGCCTAGCATACAATAAGTGCTCAATACATATTTGTTGACTAAGTAAATATTATAAGGATTATACACTACCTACAAATGGCTTCTTTCTTGCCACAAAGAAGTGGGGGTATTTGTGAAGAGAATGTCAATTTAGAGTAGTTTCTATTTTATTGTAGATTTCATGCCAAATACAAAAGAAAGTTTCTAATTTATCTGCCCCCTATCCCCAAAACACTGATACTAATCAGGGATGACTCAGGTAAAGAAACTGAAGAACAGAGAATACACAGAATTTATTTTACTAATAGGCAACTGGAAGAGTCTAGACTTGGACCTACTTCAGACGGATCTGGTTTAAATGGCTCACACTCAGCATTCAGAATTATAACTACCATTTGATGAGTAGACAAAGTTTGCCTCTCAAAGCTAATGAGTAAATTTAAAAGTATACTTATCAGTAATAAATAAATAAACATTATACATACAGCTTTTTCCAAGTTAAAGCTTGCAGTACACTCAAGGATGTTAAGCATCTGATTTTTAAAAACAAGAAAGTTCAATAAGAGTAGATTAGGAATAAAGCAGTAGATACCAGTGCTGGCTTCCAGAAACTTGAGCTTTGTGGTGAGTGGCTTTCACACTGGGTTTTGAAATTGTGTTGTGCCGGGGCAAGTCCAAGGCAAAGGAAACGTGAATGTAACACAAAGAATGGAATGAATGCAGGATTCATTCTTTTGAGAATATGAGCACTGCGTATCAAATGAGGGAGAAGGGCTGATTGGGTTAATTTTCCTTCTGGATAATAAATATTGTGGCATAAGGCAGTAAGAGAGGGAAAGGACCACTGTGAATGACTAAAAAGAAAATTGCTAAAATCTCTATGTTGGTAATTGATCTTAATGGAACTTAATTATTTTATTACTGTAATCAGTCACTTCTTATCTTGCTTTTGCTTCCACTCCACTTTGGGAACTATTAACTTCTATTACCTAGCTGTGGTCAGGAAGAAACTGCTTGATAACAAGTTTTAATTCCTGTTGCATTGTAACTTTGGCAAACTCATTTGTCTGCACTCACAGCATTGGAAAAAAAAGTTATTTTTAAGACGATTGGGGTGGGTGAGATTGGTAGATGCGTGGTATCATTGTGTGTATTTTTACTCTCAGGGCCCAACGTGAGTGCTCTGAAGTACAGATCATGTTTATTTATTCTGTATTCCCAGTGTCATACATAACACCTAATATAAAGTAGGCACCTCATGAATACTTACGGAATGAGCAGTAAAAATAACTAATGTCCATTTAATTCTTCATATTACTGTTGTGTCCCAGAAATGGAGATGATCTATGTGTCATTACAGGTCAAATGACTGTTTTAATTGGTTCTTTATCAACAGATGTTATAGGTGCTGTGTTTCAGATGCAGACATACCCCTATTGAATTATATGTTTACCATTTGTTTAGGCTAGTACGCATCTCAAAGATGAAGACCCATGGCCAGAAACTAGGCAAAAAATCGGATTGGTTATTTCAAGGTGAATTTCCTTTAGGGGATGACAAGGGTGTACAGGAAAATTACCCAACTAATGCTGATCAGGTGATTCCAGTCAATGAACTGGTTTAAGATTCCATTTCTGAGAGAGCTGAAACTGTAATTAAGTCTCAGTTTGGTGATGCGGGCTTAGCATAAGTGACTGCATTTTGGGACTGTTGTCTTGTTTTTAACACTATACTTACTTATTAGATGAATTAAGGAAGAATAAGTCACCACATACTAGTAGGGACATCTCAGAAAAGACCATATTTGACTGAATAACTTAGACCTTTGGGGAATATATTTCCATGGATGACTGAATTGCACACTATTCTTGAGGAGGAGATGGATCTTAGAGTTAGAGAGGGGATGACATTTTCCTAAAATGGAGAGTATTATGTGGCATAATACTTCACAGGGACCTTCTCAATTCAGTATTATGCAGTGGAAATTCAATATTTTACCAGTGGAAATCAGCAAGTAACTGGGAAAGTTGAGGTCATTGAAAGAATTTACTGATATCCTGATCTATGTATTTTGCTGTTGCCCCTCCTTTTATATTTGACCCTACTTTAAATGCCACATACAAAGTATTGTCAGCTTTCACTACTAACACCTCCATGGTCTGTAGTGGAGTTCCCCTCAGTTCTTTATCCTCTGCGAACCCCACGTCCTGCCATTGTTTCCAGCCTGAGATACTCAGCAGCAAGGCCCAGGAAAACATTTTTATCCTCCATTGTCACTGTGAAAACGGAGTTGCATTTTGGCATGCTGAATTTAGCAGATCTATTGGACATTCAGGTAGAGATATTAAGTAGACTATTTGTCTGAAGTTCAGAGGACAGGTCTGAGCTGCTAAATTTGGTTGTTGCCAGTAAATACATGGTATTTGAAAGCAAGAGACTAGATGGGGTAGTCAGGGGAGTCAAAGCCTTGGGGTGATTTTGGGGAGAGGAAGAAGAGGAGGAGCCAGGCAGGGCATCTAGTGAGGAAGGAAGAAAACTTGGAGACTCTTAATATCCCTCAGACAATTGAAGTCAGTGTCAAAGATGGTGGTGAGTCAGGGCTATAAAATGTTAGTGATGCCTGCAGATGGGCCATTGGAGGTCATTTTTGACTGTGATAAGAGCAGATTTGGTCAAAGGAGGTGGACACAATTCTCTTTGGATTGGGTTTAATAGAGAATGAGGAAAAAAAGAGTTGAAGACTGTGGGAATAGATAAGGAGAGCAAAAAAACAGGGAAGAAGCTGGTGGGAGAAGTGGAGTCAATAGAAGATAATATCCAGATGTGACTGGGAATTGCATTTAAAAGGGAAGAAAACATTTTAGCCAGTTCATGTCTCCTAGTGTCCTGCAATGTCTTCTCATCATGATGAAAAAGAAAGAGATTGGTAGGACACAAGGTAGGCCTAAAGACGGCACTGTAGCCTTCCCAGGAACCTTCTCAATTCAGCTATGCAGTTTCACTTTCCTTCTCCCAGAACCTGGAAGATTCAGAGGTCAACAAGTTTAATAGGAAAATCTTCACATAAGATCCTGATGATGATAATCCCATCCTTCCATGCCAACTCTGCTGTTTCTCTGACATCCTTTCTATTATCCATATGCTTCCTTTTAATTCAAAGAGTAGGACAGATAGGGAGACCCTTCAAAGCATCACTGATTCCCATTATGCTCTGTCCCCTACGTGCCCATTCTGTCTTCAGAGGTACTGAAGTAGAATCCAGCAGTTTGGAACCTGATTGCCTCATTCAGTCATCATTGCACTATCCCACTAAAGTCATAATCCATTGTTATTCCAGTGCTCAGTGAAAGAAAGAATTAAGATTAAAAAGGCCTCAACTTTGTGGCATAATTACAAACAATGTCAGGATAGTATTGGTTGGAAGCTAAATAATATATTAGTGTTTTTTAGATGTCAATAGACTTTTATCTGCTATAGCAAGTCACATTTTTTTCTGAAAAAGAAAATGCAAAACTGTAACATATTCCCGGCTCTTATCTCGGACAGTGATTTAAATTGTGTAGAAGCAGCTCTCTCTCTCTCTGTATCCCCCCATCCACAACATGATTGTACCCTACAATGATAATCAGGGAGTCTTACCTCTGCTTGCTCCTCTTCCAAGGAGCAAACTGTGATGTCAGCATGTCACTAACATACTGGATATGTATCTCTGGAGGTTGCCATGGTGAATCTGGAGCCAGAGCCTCCCTAATGAGCCTTAACTATCGCCACCTGACAGAGCAAGCATTCTTAGACATTTCCTGTTAGATTCCATGTTGGCTTTGGCTGTGAAAGCAGTTGCTTTCATTTCTGGCAGTAATGTGGCATTGGGTGGGAGTAGGGGTGAAGTCTTGTTCAGTCATGAAGTGTCACTGTATCTGACAGAGGAATTTCTAGGGCTGGAAACGTAGCAGGTGCAACAGAACACTAAGGAGACATGTGAAGTTAAAATCTACTTCCTGGCAGTTTACATCGGTTCTCGAGTATTTCACCAATTATAGTTATTTCTCAAGGCGTTTGGTGTCTGCTGGTGAGTGATGATGAAGAAATTAGCCTCCATAATGGCCAGACCATCATGTAATATAACCTCTTAGAGGAAGAAAACTGATAGAGCCCTGATATTTTATTGGAGAAGTATAACTCTTTCAACAAGAGCCTTTCAAGTAAAAGTTTGCTGACATTGACTATATCACTCTCCTTAAATGTTACAAATTTTCTCTTTCCTCAATTATCACAAAATCTTCCCTCCCACTTCCCTTAAGTGTCATAATTTTTTAACTAAGAGGGTCATAGATTATAACTATTTGTAAGACAAGGCCCATAAGTTTGCTGTGTTAAAGAATCTAGAATGGTAGCTTTAGTAAGTCAACCAGGTTTAGTTTTGATTCTGTGTTGTGGTCTTATTTTCCACAATATATAAACATATAAACTGTACCTCATTTTAGGGAGTGGAAATTAATTTGAGTCAGAAAGAAGTAAAAAGCAACCCACTTGGTCTGCCTTTGACAAGGAGACATTTTTGATGCTGTTCTTAGGGGAGTAAGAAGATTTTAATAGAATATAACAGCTCTCTGGAGAGAAGAACACGTTTCCTATATGATGAGGGTGGTTATACATTATATCTGCAGAAATTTTTTCTTGAATCCAGATTTCAGATCTGCTAAGAGAGAGGCCCTGGGAAAAGACCACTGTGTGGTGGAAGCAAGAAGGGAAGACTGGTCACATTTTCCCGAGAGGTAGACAAGACAACAGCATTTTAGCATCCACCAGGTATCTGTCAGGTGGTGGCACTTTCCAGCAACAACATAACAGGGATGTATCAGTGACAGATTGAATCAGTTATCTAGAGATGAAAGGCTCCCCAGACCCTCGTTTCCTTTTGGATTCAGCTTTTGATTGCTTGCTTTGTCCTTTGCATTTCTTTCCTTAACTATCTCATTGGTTCTTTCTCTTCTTTTTCAGAACCTTAAGCTTACCTTTTAAACTGATTTATTTGGGGTTTTATGGCTTAGAGAGCAGCTGAAACTAACGGGAAAAATACAAAGAACAAACCTGGGTATTTCTTATTGTCAAAGAACAGATGCTGTGGCAGGTGCTTCTGGTAAGATATAATCAAACAGGCATGAAAATGTAGAATTTCATTTCTGCATCTTCAGACAAGGCTCTCAACTTGCTGATTCATTCGTGTGATTAAGGGCAAATTAATATTTCAGAAATTTGCCCACAGTCTATAAGATAATGATATGCAGCAATATCCTTTATGTACTCCCATAATGCAGATTCCTCTGGAAGGAATGACGTTCACCTCTTAAGTCCTTCTTACATTACATTTCATGCCATAGTGAAACAGGAGTTGCTCTCTGCTCCTAAAGAAGAGGGGATGTGTAATCATTCAAACTAATCTCAGTAGCCAAAAGAGTGTCTGGTTTTGATAAATCCCTGTGTTTTGATTATAAGCAGAATACTCAGGTTTTTTGCTTGTACATTTGTCTTCAGTCTGGTGTAACACTTCTCTCTCTAAGTTGCTCGTATCTCAAATATTCTTTTTGGCTTACTTTATGTTTTTATTCTTGGGGCCAAAAAGATACCTGTCAGTTCCTTTTAATGGCTCTTTTGGCTACTCTTCAGATACTCAGTTGTCCATTTTTTAGTAAACTGTTGACAATGGGATTTAATCCAGGTCTTTTGCCCAAAGAAGTTGCTGTGTACCGGGTCACAGTTGTTCAGGCTGTTTAGATACCTGATCTACAGTATGGGCTGGGCAGGTATCTGGTCTATGATTTAGGGCTGCCACCAAATCTTCTTGATCTTAGAAAAGAAGACTCAAGGTGTCTTGTTTTTTTGAGACTGTTCCTGGGAAAGCCTTTCTTTCTTTCTTTCTTTCTTTCTTTCTTTCTTTCTTTCTTTCTTTCTTTCTTTCTTTCTTTCTTTCTTTCTTTCTTTCTTTCTTCTTTCTTTCTTTTCTCTCGTCCTTCCTTCCTTCCCTTCTTTCTCTCTTCTTTCCTTTCTTTTCTTTCTTTCCTCCCTCCCTCCCTCACTCTCTCTCTCTCTCTCTCTCTCATTCTCTTTAGAAAGTTTCTTGATTTAGCAACTGATAAAATTTCTAGTATGGCTGCATCAGTTTATTCAGTAAGACTACTAATTAGATCATTTTGTTGTTAATATGTACTCACCTTCCATCTTACCCAGATTTGTGTGTTTAAAATACTTGAAGACTTGGCAGTAGTGATATCTTTAAAGATTAATTATCCTTACAGACAGTCCCAAATGATGGGCGTGATTTCTCTGGGCCATCAGAATTTGAATGAAGTTGGGGCCAATTGATAATTTCCTTTCTTCCAACCTGTCTTTGGGCTGATGGAAATGCTCTGGGAAATGTGTCCTCACAAGTGGAATTGGAGCTTTTCTTGGGGAACATTGAAATATCCTTAGAGGTTAGGCAATAGATTCACTTTCATTGGTCCATTTATCTGACTGGAAGAGAGCTGAGAGAAAAATTAATTTAATGAGCAACTATTGTGCCAGTGTCATAGTTTTAGTCACTGTATCTTTGTGATCTCTTTCAAAATCAGGAAGTGTGAGGACTCCAGCTTTGTTTTTCTTTCTTAAGGTTGCTTTGGCTGCTCAGGGTCTTTTATGATTTCATATGAATTTTAGAGTTTTCTGTGTTTTGGGGTGCCTGGGTGGCTCAGTCGTTAAGCGTCTGCCTTCGGCTCAGGTCATGATCCCAGGGTCCTGGGATCGAGTCCCACATCGGGCTCCCTGCTCGGCGGGGAGCCTGCTTCTCCCTCTCCCACTCCCCCTGCTTGTGTTCCCTCTCTCGCTGTGTCTCTCTCTGTCAAATAAATAAATAAAATCTAAAAAAAAAAAGAATTTTCTCTGTTTCTGTGAAAAATGCCGTTGGGATTTTGATAGGGATTGCACTGAGTCTGTAGGTCACTTTGAGCAGTGTGGGCATTTTAACAGTGTTAAGTCTTCTAATACATAAACACAAGAGGCTTTTCCATTTTTGTGTGTTCTTCAGTATTTAGTTTTCAGTGGACGTCTTTCACCTTCTTAGTTAAGTGTTTATTTGTGGGTATTTTATTCTTTTTGATGCTATTGTAAGTGGAACTGTTTTTTATTTCCTCTTTAGATAGTTCAGTGTTAGTGTATAAAAATGCAACTGATTTTTAAATGTTGATTTTGTCCTGCTGCAGCTTAACCACATTACCACATTTATTTATTAGTTCTAACAGTTTTACTGTGGCATCTTTAGAGTCTTCTACATTAAGATCATATCACCTGCAAACAGAGATAATTTTACTTCTCTTTTTCCTATTTGGATACCTTTTATTTCTTTTTTTTCCCCTAATTGTTCTGGCTAGGACTTAAGTACTGTGTTTAATAAAAGCAGAAAGAGTGAACATCCTTGCCTTGTTTTTGATCTTAGAGAAAAAATTTTAGTTTTTGCCAGTGAGCATGATGTTAGCTGTGGACTTTTCATATTTGGCCTTTATGCCTATAAAATTCCTTCTCTACCTAGCTTATTAAGAGTTTTTATCATGAAAAAATGTTCAATAGAGAGCCCAGAAATAAACCTATGTGTTTATGGCCAACTGATTTTTGACAAAGGTGTTAAGAATACACAACAGGGAAAAAATAGTCTCTTCAACAAATGGTGCTGGGAAACCTGGATATCCACATACAAAAAATGAAATTGGGCCCTTACCTTCCACCATATACAAAAATCAACTCAAAATGGATTAAAGAGTTAAGCATAAGACCTGAAACTGTAAAACCCCTGGAAGAAAAAAATAATGGAAAAGCTTCCTGACATGGGTCTTGGCAATGATTTCTTGGATATGACACCAAAAGGACAGGCAACAAAAACAGAAAAGCAGGATGACATCAACTAAAAACCATCGATAGAGTGAACCCTTGGAATGGGAGAAAATATTTGCAAACTGTAGATTTGATAAGGGGTTATTATCCAACATATATAAGAAATTCCTATAATTTAATAGCAAAAACCCAATTAAAAAATGAGCAAAACACTAGAATAGACATTTTTCTAAAGAAGACTTGTAAATGGCCAACAGATATATATGAAAGATGTTCAACACCACTAATCATTAGGGGAGAAGGCAAATCAAAACCTCCATGAGATATGGCATCACATTTGTCAGGATGGCTATTATCAAAGAAAAAGAAAAGATAGCAAGTGTTGATGAGTATATGAAGAAATTGGAACCCTTATATGCTGTTGATGGGAATATAAAATGGTATAGGCACCATAGAAAATAGTATGGAGGTTTCTCAAAAAATTGAAACTGGAACTACCATATAATCCATCAGTCCTACTGGGTAAATATCCAAAATAATTGAATTGAGAATCTTCAAGAGATATCTGCACCCCCATATTCACTGCAGCATTATTCATAGTAGTCAACATATGGAAACATAAACGTTTATTGACAGATGAAGGGAGGAACAAACTGTGGTATATCCATACAATGGAACATTATTAGTTATTAAAAAAGAATGAAATCCTGGGGCACCTGGGTGGCTCAGATGGTTAAGCGTCTGCCTTCGGCTCAGGTCATGATCCCAGGGTCCTGGGATTGAGTCCCGCATTGGCTCCCTGCTCCTTGGGAGCCTGCTTCTCCCTCTGTTTCTCTCTCTCTCTCTGTCTATCATGAATAAATAAATAAAATCTTTAAAAAAAAAAGAATGAAATCCTGCCATTTGTGATAACATGGATGGACATTATGGGTATTATATTAAGTCAAAAAAGCCAGTCACAGAAAGACAAATAGTGCATGATTCCAGTTATATGAGGTATAGGGCCTAGGGGCCAGGGGAAAGGGGGAGTTGTTGTTCAATGGGTGTAAGTTTCATTCATGAAAGATGAGTAAGTTTTAGGGGTCTGTGTACAGCATTATGCCTAAAGTTAACAATACTGTATTGCACACTCAAAAATTGGTTCAGGCATAGCTCACGTTAAGTGTTCTTATGACAATACAAGAGAAAAGAAGAAGAAGGAGTCATACAGTGAAGAGGAACACAGGGCTTGTTGTCAAGGCAACTTGCTTCAAAGCCCAGCTTACCACTTACTAGAGATGTGACTTTGTCTTTCTGAGACCAAGTTCCCTATTCTGTAGGATAAGGATCTGGAAGAGTTATTGTCAAGGAGCAGGTGCAATAACAAGCATACCTCCTGCAGTCTTCGCTGGGAGTTTTCTACCTCTCTTCTTACCCTTCTCTGAGACTCAGTTTCCTCATTTGTAAAATGGAGAAAATTGCAACTACTTCCCAAGGTTATTGTGAGAAGTTGAGAATTTGGGCTTATCCACGGTGATGGGTTGTTACTCAAGAAATAAGTATTCCAAAAAAAAAAAAGGAATAAGTATGCCACACAAGACCTTGTCTAACCCATCCTCCCCACCTCCACTTTATAGACAAATTGAGCAGTGGTGCCGGGGGAGGCCTGGACGCAGACACAGTGGCCAGTCCTCATTTCACTATGTTATTATTGACCACTTAAACATTCTACTAGACAGGCGCTTTAACCAACTAAGCCACGGCGCCCACCAACCACTTAAACATTCTAGATAGCCTGGTTTGAGGGTTTGGAGCCTAAGTTTTAAACCATGTGTTGAACAGACTGGTTGTAGTACTAGACTTATATGATATCAAGAAATATTTGAAAATGGCTCACTGGACATCCAGATTTACCAGAAGAAAAAAGTCAAGATGCTGTGATTATAAAACTCAATTTTAATTTAAAAGAATGGTTTAAGTGTAGTTTTAAAAACTGATTCAAACCATTTTCTTTGGCTTTTTTCTTTCTCTTTTTTTCTTTTTTTGAGTACCATCGGTGTTGGCTAATATAACAATTTTGTCTCAGTGGATTCTTTACTAGTGTCTCTTTGCCCTGAAAAGCCAAATAATACCCTCATTCTGCATGACACTGATACCAAAGTCAGATAAAAAGAGTTTCATTGCAAGGCTAAGAAAGAGCTAATTTTCTAAAATTGGAACATTATCTGTCATGTGTTACTACTCTGTAATTATGACTATTATTCTCATTGGGAAAAAAGATATTTCAGGAGGGGAAAAGATTTTTATAAGAGGCTTTTAATATAAATGGCCAATTATATTAAAATACTGACTTTCATACTTAGACATTATGTTGTAGATATATTATATTATATTTGATGTAAATTTAGTAAATGATATGCATGCAAAAACCTAAAATATAGGAGTACTACTCCCTTAAATGAAAAGCATGAATAGTCTGGCAAAATAGGTTTTTGAGAAATGGATTCATGACTTCTATGCTTACAGAGATTTTATTGTTAATAATGCATTGTGTTTTTCTTTTCTGGTGAAGAATGAATCATTTTCATTTGGCGATGATTCTGAATTTTTTTTTGCAAGAATGATTATGCTTTTTTAAATCATGTGTGGGGCTGAACAAAGGGCAGTGGTAAAAATAAAAATTATAACCATGATTCATCTTTTTCTAGAATAAAAAGACAATAGTACAAATTATGAAGATGCTATCAGTTTTACTTTAAGTGATATGTACAAGGAGAGTTCACAAGTGGGTAGAAAGTTTGGACATGGAAGGAAATAATAATTGTTAATCTTTCTGAGTTTAACAAGTTTACATTGAATAGGTACAGAACCTTCCCAGCATAATTCACCTGAAATGTTATTGCTAGCCTGAGAATATCCAGGACTTGTAGGCCAGAAGGTTATACAGTTTTGGAACCCTTTTTAAGAAAAATAATAGAAGATTAAAGCCTACAGAATGAGAACCAAAGATGATGTTATTTCGAATGAGGAGACAAATTAAAGCATTATAAATTTAACAAATGACAAATACTACAAATACATCCAGAAAAACATCATAATTTTTAAATTATAAATGTCTGACACATCTTCATAATACCTTTTTTTTACATTTTTAGCAGATTAAATTTTGATTGCTTTTTCATGTGAAATGATTTTTTTTTAAAGATTTTATTTATTTATTTACTTGAGAGAGAGAGAGAAACAGCATGAGAGGGGAGAGGTTCAGAGGGAGAAGCAGGCACCCCGCTGAGCCGGGATCCCGATGTGGGACTCGATCCCAGGACTCCGGAATCATGACCCGAGCCGAAAGCAGTCGCCTAACCAACTGAGCCACCCAGGCGCCCTCAAATGATTTTTGTATTATCATTTTCTATGGGGACAGTATGAACATAAGTCAATGTTTCACTAAACATGGGCTATTGAGATTTGTTTGATGGTTTTATAGTTAGGATGCTTAAGTATGACCACACACAAATGTACTGCTGTGTAGTTCTGTTACCAGACATGCTTCAAACACAAGACTAACTTCCATTTCACATAAATCCTAGAAAAGATATGGTTTATCTATAATTATGTACTCTGCATTACTGAGACTTCCCCAAGATGTGAGAACTTCTGTTTTAATGAAGATGATAAATAGATGCTCTACTTAGAATTTTGCTCATTTGATGATGAGAAGAAATTTTTATAGATTAGCTTTTGGTTCTTTACAATTCAAAATTTGTTTTGTTTTGTTTTGTTTTTCTATTTTCCACATACTTTTAGTGCTGGATGCTGTATGGGACAAGTTTATCTGAATACGACCTCCGTATTGGTCCCTTCTAGTATGGCTTAATGGGCAAAACAATTATTTCTGGAATCCATTCCTACAATGGGATAGCTCAGAATAATTTAACCTATATAAAAAAATGACTGTGAGTAACATAAATATATTCCACTAACCCAAATTAAATGTATCTCAACTCAACATCCTCTTGGCTGGATCCCCAAAATGCTGACAGCCACTCCAATGCCAGCTGACATGAGAGAAGTATGATGGAAGAGTCAGAACGGAAAGATCCTAGACAATTGTGGTTAAAAAAAATCTCACTTTTGCAAATGTTACAAAAACGTAATGCTAGCATCTCTCTCAGGGCCACGGAGGAGGTCTATGCTCTAAAGCTTAAGCTGTATTTACTTTACCAGAGATCTGCCTGGGCTCCCAGATGTGGTGTCATATGCCAAGGGATGCATGTATGCCTAATGGATAGACATGAAGAAACATCATGGGGAAATTTCTTATTCTAAACTGTCGCCTTCACCAAAGACTTGCACTGGACCATTAGCAATTCATTTCTTCTCTTCATCCTTGGCCTTTCCGTTGGCAGAGTCCTCTTTTGAAAATGCTACATCTCTTAGGAAGAGTGGCATGCACTCTTTGTGACCTTCTTTATCAGAGCGTTTCCCTCATTTTCTTTTTCCCGTAAGTAAAGATAATAGGGATTTATGGGAAGTTTGGGTGTTGGGCCAGGAGAAGGGCCCAGCAAGGGAGCACAATGGTGGAGTGAGCAAGGTAGATGGGGTTTTGTTATAGTTGCTGCAGCAGCATCATGCCAGCTCTAGAGCTTTCTGAGCCTTTGTTGTTACGCACATGTGAGCATAATTGTGTCATATGTGTCTATGTGCATTTTTGTCCTTTGCGCATTTTTGTATGTAGTTGTCCCATTTATTTCAGTGGATTTTACGTTCATAAAAAATAGGAACAGTTTCAGCTGCACCTTTATTATTCTCTGAGGAGGGATCACCTACTCATGAGCAGAGCTGCTGCAAGACAGGAAATGCCACAGGGCGCTGGCTATCCGTTTGGTGTTCTCAATCCACTCACATATTAGCTTTTGTTCTCTGGAGCCATTTATCTTTCATGGTCCCTACTACCCTCGTGTTTTCTTTAAAGTAATGTATATATTTCTTTTTTTTTTTTTTAAGATTTTATTTATTTATTTGAGAGAGAGAGAATGAGAGAGAGCACATGAGAGGGGGGAGGGTCAGAGGGAGAAGCAGACTCCCTGCCGAGCAGGGAGCCCGATGCGGGACTCGATCCAGGGACTCCAGGATCATGACCTGAGCCGAAGGCAGTCGCTTAACCAACTGAGCCACCCAGGCGCCCAGTAATGTATATATTTCTAAGCAGAAATCTTTTAAGCTAAAGATATAACAAAACCCAATTGATAAAATAGATACAGCCTTCATCAAAACAGGGGCTGGGACCTAAAGGCCTGGTCACTTGCTCTCCTTCTTCCCTTGTGGCAGGTCCCTGAGTGGACTTCCAGGAGCCCTTAGAGCTCCCATTGAACAAAATTTTAAAACCTTGGTGTAGAAAAATGATTCCTAGACAGATAATCAGAAAATGTGGATTTTTATTATGATTTGCTTTTCTGCTAGTAGGGTGATAACAAGCAAATCATTAATTGCTGTAATCCTCAGTTTTTGCATTTGTAAAGTGGATAAGAATATATTGCTTACTCAGCTTATATTAAAGTGAGGTTAATGAGAGCCAAATGGTTCATGTATGTGAAAGCTCTTCAAAGTGTTCTACACTTACGATTGACTATAGTGTTATTCCCTTAGCCTTTCTAATAAAATCATCATTTAGATTATTAAAATCACAAAATCATGAACAATCACATCTGAGTTATCTCTGCTACTCTGTGTCCTTGATACTATTCCAGGTCCCAGGTCAGTGGCCACCCACTCCCTGTTCATATTGGCAAGAACACCATGAAAATGAGTTTGGCATTTCCCAACATGTAGTGGACAAAAAGCCCACATACAGTGACATGAAGGACAATGACTAAGCACAGCAAGAAAGAAATGAAAAGTCATAATGGACTATAAGCTTTTCTGGTATTGGCAAATTTCTGCTGTGACTAACAAAGCACGGATGACACTGTTTATATAATATGATATACAGAAACAAAATATTTGGGAGTGACAAATTAATCTGCTTTTCAGTTTGTGCCCAAGTGTGTCTGATTGTAAAGTCCACATTGTAAAATGGCAGTATATAAGAAGACCTAAAAGAAAGCAGAAGAAAAAAGAAAAGGCAGGGAAAAGTGAATACAAAGTATTTGTATACTAATTAGCTTGAAGAAAAAACCCTGAAGAGTGATTTAACAATTGGTTTTTAGGACACAAAGAGATTTATTATATAGAGTACAGTGTATGGCTGGCTCTTCACAAAGAATTCACAGGTCTGTTGGAACTCACAGACCCTGGCCTTCAGGGAGAGTCATAGGCAATGGAAGAAGGAAGGCATCCTGTGAGAAACATTGACCCCTCTGCTATCAAATCTCTTTGGTACCTAAATCATATCAAAGAGATAAAAATATCACTCATCCTTAAAGACATATACTTGATCCTAGAAGGAATTTAGGATGGAATGGCATGGAAGAACTGGATTGGAAGCATGATCTTGGAGAAAGGCTGATGATTGACCCCAGTGAATCAGAGCCAGGAGGTGGGGAGAAGTGCTTAGCAGCTCTTCACAAATTATAGAACCCACTTCATTTACCTGAAGAGGTTGGCCTCCACACAACATAGATAAGGAAGAAAAGCCCCATAATAAACAACTTTCCCTAGTTGACATGTGGGATGGCTCTGGAAGTCAGAGAAGCTCAACCTACATCAAGATAAGCTTGGTTTGTGGTCAGACTAAAGGGCTTGCCTTCGGTCGTTTCAGGTTCTTAGGAATGATTTTCAGACATGGAAGTACTCAAAGGGAGAAAAGATGCACAAAGCACAAAGTGTCCTCTCTGGGTTTGCAGACTTTGCACATTGTTAATGTAAAGGATTCAGCACATATGGTATAGTTGGTACACATGGGATGAATCCGTGTTCAGACTTCTTCAGGTCAGTGTCCCATATACTGTTCACCCAAATCCCATATTCCAAGAAACAGGTTGGGACTACGTCTATGGGGAAGGCCAGATTCATCCATCACTGGTCTCTTAGACCATAGACAGATTATCTGGGTATGGTACTGTTCTCTGTCTTCGTAAGTATTAGGCACAGGTCTGATGGCTTCTAGATTACCAAACTTATTTGAGGAGAGCAAACATGATCTAAAGAGTCAAACGGGTGAGAAAGGAGATTTAGCAGGTACCATATTTTGCTGTATTTTCCATTCATTTTTCTTTGGGGAAGGATTTTAGTGGCCACATGGTCTAGTTAAAAAAATTTACAGAACCCTCTAGTACATAACACTGGAGAACATTTTTCCTATCTACTTCCAACTATCAGACAAAAGTTTCATCAGCTAGTATCCTTTTTATAGTGAATTGTTAAGAGGTACTTTAAAAACTACCAGGAGTTATGGTCACTGTGTCTTTACTACCTTCTTCCTTACTGTAGCTGGTGATAAAGCATCTCCAAGAATGATCTATTGTGTACTTGTAAATCAAGTCCATGTCTGTACTGTATTAATTTAGGTAACATTCTGCTTTACAGAGTGGAGTGAACATACATCACAGGTTAGTCCCAGAGAGTGTTTGGTTTTCTGGGGTTTGGTTCTGCTCTATGTCAAGATTTCAATGTATAAAGTTTAGATTTCCATGGTAGCATCAGTTAGAACTGAAGGAGTCTGTTACAAGCCATAAAGAACTACCACTTCAAGACACATGGGGCTTGACCAGTATAATCAACCTACCTAATGGGAAGACTAGCACCATAATGTGTCCAGTGTTCTTTGCATGCAGTACATCACAGTCTCTTTTGATAATCCCAGCATGGAACTAGACTCAGAGGTGTATAATTGGGATGCACTCCAGCCCATCAAACACTAGGTGGCATCTGTCTCTTTGTGCATCTGATGAGTAGATGCATAATGTTTCAGTTGGACTTGTGCATTGAGAGGGGAGTAGACAATAATTTGCCGTTTTGTGTTCTTTGTTCTTTTATAGAACTGGTACCTATGACTCATAAACCGATATCAGTATTGCAAGTGAGATATAGCAAATTTGATTGATAGAAATATTCCTTAATAACAGCAATTGCTAAGAGATACTACAGCCTTTCCACCTTGGGCATCAGATATTTAGAGTTTTAAAAATTTATGGGCTCATGAAGATAACCAAAAGGATTGGTTGAGAATGAATAAAACCATTTAATGGGATGAAAATTATATGTCATTATACTTACATAAACTTTGAATGATAACAACTGGAGGTGTGATATTAATTTCTAATGCCCCATTAGTCAAATTTGGTAAAACTATGTAATCAACTATAGCTAAGGGAATAATATCTGTTCTGAACCAGTCTGTTTTTCTTAAATTTTTAGTTTCTAGGGATTCTTCTAAAAGGGATTAATGCTCCTCTCTTCTTCCATGGCTAAGCTGTCAATGTCATATTCTTTGAACCAGGAGCCTGTGCTCTCCTGCAATGTCTCCTGTAAAATCCTTGCTGTTTGTTAATTCTCCCTGCAAGTCCTTTCCTCTTGCCCGGAGCTCTGCAGCTCTCTGTATTTTTCCTCTGAGCACACTGTGTAGCAGAATGGTTGCCTCTCCTATTTGGCCCCTTTGTGGAAGGGGGAGAGGCAATTTAAATTTTGCCTCTTTTGGTAGAACTTCTGTAACTTCCCAGAGACAAGCTGGAAACTGGCCTTCTATTTTCTAGAAATGTAGCTGTCAGGTTCTGCTATCAAGGAGAATAAGCTTATAGACAGAGCCTGTATAGTTGGGTGCAGGGACTATTATAAAAAATGGGCCCACTACTGACTCTAATAGTCTCTTAGCCTGGCTTTGTTCCTGTGTTTTCATTGTGATCTTAATAACCCTCATGTCATGATACTACTTTAGGGGAGGAAAAGAGTACTTTTCAAAATGATGATCAAAGTGAATGTCAGAATCTCTTGCTCATGACCCAGTCATCTTTCTGCAATCAGAAACAGTTCAGGTATTTTACTCTTTAATAGTTTCATTCTACATGAGCACAACCGCGAGAGTCTCCATTTGTACCTCCCAGCTGGGAACTAAAGGGGGGTGTTTAGATTGCTGGTGTTGCTCCTGGTAGATGGGGTGGGAGGGCTGGCATCATGCTGGTATTGGCAGAGGGGGCAGTTTGATTCATTTAATATGCATGATGGCTTGTACTCTGTATTGAGAATGGTGTGTTTTAAAACTGGGACCGGTAGCTAAATAAACTCACAAATACCATTATAAAATATTGGGCTAGGAAATTTTAACATGGTAATAATGTGAATTTCCATTAGTAGGTATCCTGTACAGCTTTAAAGAGTATAAGTCTTTTATTAGAATGCTGCAAATTTTACAGAGAATTTTGAGAATAGATGAATAGCATCTATATAAGGAAAATCTGAAAATCCTTGACAAGAGCACTGATTGCCAAATGCATTTATAATGCTCTGTAAGGGAAGGGAGAAGGATGAAGAAAACCTTATATAAAACAGAGAAAGGCAAACAAAGGCTTGCTAACATTCTCATTGCCATTATCAATCTTTTTTTCTATACAAGACATGTACATTCATCTACCCATGACATCTGTGCAGAGCATGGCACAGCGTATCTCTAAGTCTAATTGCTTGCCACTCTATGCTGGGGAAAATGAACTCCTGATATTTGGGAAGAAACAGACTGCTTTTTTGGCAAAGTGATGGTATGCTTGCCATTTAATGTTCTTAGCTACTTTGGAGACAAATAAAGGAATGGAATAAAACTGTATTTCTATTAGTATTAGCTACCTATAGAAGCAGAGATATTATTTTTGAAAAAAACGTATTTGGTTCATAAATATGTTTTGTAGGAAAAGTTCCAACTGCAAGTTTGCAAACATTCAGGATGGCTTTTAACACTTAACTTGCTAGAAGACACAAAACCACTGGAGTTCTCAAGGTTTTTATTGTATATGAAGGAAAAGATGAGCAGACTTCAGTATCAACTTTTCAGTGAAAAAAAAAATCAATCTATGCTGGTATAATCAAATTCTCCGATTTTAGTATATGTACTGCCGAAGCAAGCACTCAAATTCTCAGTGAAAGCCTTTGAGGTTCTTGAAAACAAACAAACAAAATCATGAACCCATGCTCTTGCTGGTTTTTCTGATACATTTCTTTCTTTGTCCTTGAAAGCCATACATACTCCCTCTCCAGTTAATACATTTGTTCGCTCCCCTTGGTATGGCCCACATCAGCCATTGCTGAGGAAATACTGGTTTCTCTACTTTGTGATGCTGGTGGGAACCCAGGAGCTGTACTGAAAATTAATGCTGGTGGCCTCAGAGAAAATGCTTCTCTTGGTTCTGCTTTTGAAAATTGCACTTGATCAGTATGATGATGCTACATTGCCAATATATTTTCTGGACTTTGCATGAAATGTCTTTCCTCACAAAGACAAATGCTTCTAATGAAAATGAAAGAAGAATTGGCACAAGCAGAATATTAGCCAGAGTGCATTATTAGTTGCCTTCAGAGTCTCCGGGGAGGAAATGCATTCAATAACAATTTAACAAATATTTATTTATTGAACACCTACTTTATTCCAGGCACCGCACACACAGTAATAAATTAGACAGAAAAGGCCATGGCTTGATTGGGTCTTACACTCTAGTAGAGGAAGATAGATAATAAGTAAGTAAACAAAAATAAAAGTTAAATAATTTAAAGTAGTATTAACAGCACTTTGTTCCAGTTATCTATTAGTGTTGTCGGGGAGGAAAAATAATTTTCCCTATAACCCTTCTGAGTTCTTGGCTGAGACTGCCTGTAATAAAAGACAGATTAATAAGGAAAACAAACATAAGTTTATTAACATATGTATCTCATGTATTCTTGGGGGATACCTAGGGAAACTGAGTAACTCCCTGAGGTGGTCCAAGCCACCAAATTAAATATCAACTTAAGTCAGATACCAAAGAAACATGTTGTGGGGAAGGGAGGTCAGTTATGAGGGCTTACCAGGAAAAGCACAGTAAACAAGGGTGAGGTTAGTTATGGAGATTTAAGTGAGTACCTTCTTTATTGATAAAATTCTCTTGTAATAGACAGTCATCTTTCTCTTTCTGATACAGGCAGGGAGACACCAATGGGAATCTGCTTTATAAATATAACTTTCTTTTATGAAAGGGTTACTTCTCTTTTCAGAACTTCTCTAGTGTCTGCTATTTCTCAAAAATAATCAGCTCAGGATAATCTTAATGCCAGAGGCATATTCTGGGGTACATATTCTGCTATTCTTTGCTGTATAATGAATCATCCCAAAACTCGGTGCCTTAAAACAACTGTTTTGTTGTGTTTTTGATTTTGTGGGTCAGGAATGTGGGGTGGGTTTGGCAGGTCTGCAGTCTCTGATCCACATGGCATTGGCTGGGACACTAGGCCACTTGGTGTAGGGGGCTGTCTACTTCCAAGATGGTGTTTGCATTCATATGTCCAGTGTCTCACTTGATCTTTTTCTCTTGCCACACGAGAAAGCCACCTGTCCAAGTGGCTTTAATTTCTCACAAAATGGTTGTCTCAGGGTAGTCATATTTTTTACATGGTGTCTGACTTGCAAAAATCACATAAATTGTCAGTGTAGTTAAAGGCAATCCTGGCAGTGGTACAATGTAATTTTGGTGTATTCTATTGGGCAAACTAATCTCAGAGCTCACCTAAATTCAAGAGAGGGTTGAGAAATAGACTCCACTTCTTTTTTTTTTTTTTAATTTTATTTATTTATTTGAGAGAGAGAGAGGGAGCATGAGCAGGGGGAGGGGGAGGGACAAGCAGACTCCCTGCTGAGTGGGGAGCCCGATTTGGGGCTCGATCCCAGGACCCCAAGATCATGACCTGAGCCGAAGGCAGATGCTTAACCGACTGAGCCACTCAGGAGCTCTTAGATGTCACTTCTTTTTTAAAAATTTTTTAAAGATTTTTATTTATTTGACAGAGAGAGACACGGCGAGAGAAGAAACACAAGCAGGGGGAGTGGGTGAAGGAGAAGCAGGCTTCCCGCCAAGCAGGGAGCCCGATGCGGGGCTCGATCCCAGGACCCTGGGATCATGACCGAAGCTGAAGGCAGATGCTTAATAACTGAGCCATCCAGGCGCCCCTAGATGTCACTTCTTGATAGGTGAGTGGTAGAATCATATTGTAGAGCAGGTAGGATGGGCAACATATTTGCATCTGTCTTTGGAAAATACAATCTGTTATATGCTTGAAGAAAATGAGGCAGAGGGAAGAGTGGGTGGGGCCAGAGGAAGATGGAGACTTATTTTTCGTAGATTCTAGTTGAATAAGCTTGGAAAGAAATGGTCAATTTATATTCACATAATGCCCCATTAACAATATTGATGTCAGAGTTTGGATGAGGAGTAGCAACCTAGAAGATAGAAATTCAACTAGTCTTGTTTATCCACCTTCTCTGAACATTTGCTTCAGTTCATCCTTAATCACTTACATTCTTCTTTTCTGCCTAATTATGTGATAAAAGGTGATAAATTTAAGTGCTGACTGCTCAGATATGGTTGTCGTACAGGGTTCCTAAATCTCACACAAGCAAATGTGGACATATCAAAATTGATGTTGCCTGTAAATTCTTATAATCCAAATAATTGGGACAAAGCTGTGGGTGTTGGCAACATTATGAGTGATGGCGCCGAGAGCCTTTCAAGGCATTTTACAACAATGTCCATCACAATTAAGGAGTGTTTTGTCTCTTAATGTTTTTGCAAAATCATTGCCGATTATTGACCACAACTTCTTATAAGCTTCCCAGGAAGTCATGTACACCACTGGCAGGTTATGAGGTTATGTTAAGTAGCTCAGCAGTTAGGACACTTCTTCATACGTATTTTATTAAGTAAACTGTACACGCAATGTGGGGCTCCAGCTCACAACCCAAGGTTAAGAGATGCATGCTCCACTGGCTGAACTAGTCCTTCTAAGTCACCAGTCCTTGTTCTGCTTAACACCTGCAAGTAAAGAGACTCAAAATGTTTTACACATTTGTTGTGCTTGTGCTAGTGCTCTCATGTTTCTTTTGGTTTGTAAGTATTTCTGGGGGACTTCTGAAATGCTAATTTCCAGGCCTTACCTTCAGAGATGCTAATTCAGTAAGGTTGGAGGGAGCCCTGGACAGCTGTATTTTAAAACATTCCAGATCACTCAGAGGCAGATGTTCAAAGAATATACCACTTTGAGTTAATGGCTCAATGACTTGGTGTCAACAATATTTAAAAAACATTTTTTTAGGCCATATGATACGAAATCCAGCATATGCTCAGTATATTCAAGGACTGTTATTGCATTTGATTTCATTATAATCCTGACTGGGCTGAAGCTTCATTAATGCTATTCCATTTAGTTCCATTCAACAGTCATTCCTTAAAGGGCACCTGGGTGGCTCAGTCGTTAAGCGTCTGCCTTCGGCTCAGGTCATGATCCCAAGGTCCTGGGATCAAGTCCCGCATCGGGCTCCTACCCAGCAGGAAGCCTGCTTCTCCCTCTCCCACTCCCCCTGCTTCTGTTCCCTCTCTCGCTGTGTCTCTGTTGATAAATAAAAAAAATCTTTAAAACAAAAAAACAAACAGTCATTCCTTAAGCACCTACAGTGGGTAAGAGACTGTACTAGGTGCAGAGAGTCACAAAGATGGATAAGACATGATACATGTTCCCAGGAAACCTACAATTTTGACTTCCATTTGTTAGTTTCTTTTCACTAATAACTATATTAGAAAATGGCTTAATTACTGGTAGGAAAGTGAGAAATGGGAAAATATGGTATATTCAGAATTAGGAAATTAGAATCCCAATTTATGTTAAGTTTGTTTTTTGTGCCCTGAGCAAAGCACTGTGTATCTCAAGTCTTCACTTATTTTATATCTGAAATAAAGAGCTTAGATTATATAATTTTGAAGTGTTCTTGTATTTCTCGAATTCAGTGGTTCTATGTTAAGGATATTATGACTTTATGCTAGAAGAGCAATAAACAGAAGAAAATATAGGAATTGGTAATAAGCACATGAAAAGATGCTTAACATCTTTGGTCATTAAATCATAGGTAAATTAAAATCACAGATGTCATGTCACATCCACTAGAATGACTCTAATAAAAAAGACAGTGACAAGTGTTAGCGAGGATGTGGAGAAACTGGAAATCCTCATACTTTGCTGATGGGAACGTAAATGACCTTTGCTGCTTATATTGATGGTGACATAGCCACCAAACAGCAGGTGGCTTCAGCCAGAGCAAAGCACATTGACAACTCACTAGCCCTTGCACTGTTAAGGGCCATGACTTCCCTTCATTGTGACCTGAAACCTGTTTCCTGACCTCATTTTCCTTCTAAAGTGGTTGCTTTTCCATTGATTCCCTGGCTTTATGCCTCAGTCTGGTACCTAAGCACATGGGCAGCTTTCTGACTACACCCAGGTTTCTTTCTGGTGTTTTCTCTCAGAAAATCCTTTGGTTGATATACTTGACTCCTGAAAAGCTAACAGTGATTCCAGGACCCCGGAAATAAAGCACATTCAAGATTCTGACTCCTAGGAATTCTGATAATAATTAATCTGAGGTCCTATCTTATAATTCCATTGAGATAGTCAGTGTTTCTCAAAGGGTGATTCATGGACTACCTGCATCATAAATCACCTGATGGGATTTACTGAAACTGTAGATTTCTGATTCTGTCCCAAAACAGAATATCCAAGGGTGGACCCTGGAGATTCTTAGATTTTCTCAAGTTTGAGAATCTCTGGGCTAGCTATCACAGTAAAATTCCATAGGACTGAAGCATGTGAAAAATGATAGACAAACAGCAGGGCCCCCAAAGACTCAAGGACGTCAACAAAAAGGGAAGCCTGAGGAGAACCGCAAGGCCTGTTGAAGCAGAGCATCAAGGATGCATTTTAAGAGATGGCAGATCAGGGTAGATATTACATGTCACAGCTGCTGTTCCAACAAAGGATAGTCTGCATACATCCGCTGAGTGGAAGTGGCTGTGACGTCCACATCAGGATTGATTTTTTACTCCTTTCCGTTGGAATTTACTGAGCACCAACTGTGTACTTATTAATGAGCTAACTGCTATTGAGATACATAGAAAAGTACCAGGGCTTTGTCCTTGAGGAACTTGTGACTTAGTTGGAGAGCCACTTGGAGAGTGACTTAGTTGAAGAGCCACAGTCCAAGCAGGGCAAGCAAGTGCTAAGATAGCATCAAGTTCTGTGAAGGAAACAGTAGGGAGAAAGTGCATATGATTGTGTTTTACAAATAGTGATTACTGCTATGATTGTCACTCTAGGCTCTGAGAGTTCAGGAAAGGTCACACCCACCCCTCATGTCAGGATCACTGTCAGAAGCATCAACTTTAACACAATTCCACTGTGTTTTCTCCTCTAGGCAGTGATGGGGCGGTCTCATGAAATTTCCTTTGTCTACTGCTTTCGTTGCATTGTTGAAGGGCAAGACAAGTCTTGTGCAACCTGCCAGAATGAATTACAATTCCCCTTGGACTCCACTCAAATTAAATTCCTACTTCGTTAATTAATTTGTTGCTGTCCTTGTTCTACCTCTTGCCACTGTCTTTGTCCATATGGTGCTGGATTACAGAATCTAATAATCAGAGATAGGCATGCCTGGCACATAGTGAGAGCTCAGTAAATGCTTGTTTTTGCCACTATTTTTGTTCTCATCATCATCTCCTCCAATGTGCAAAGTTATATAAGAAAATAAAGACCTATTTCTTCTCATGGAATCCTAGGGTTGGAGAAATTTGAAAGGTCACATACTTTAATTAATTAATATTAGAATGCTCTCTATTATGTTTCTTTTTTTTTTAAGATTTATTTATTTGAGAGAGAGAGCGCGCAAGTGGTGGGAGGGGCAAAAAGAGAGGGAGAGAAGCAGATGCCCCGCTGAGCCAGCAGTTCGATGTGGGACTCCATCTCAGAACCCTGAGATCACGATCTGAGCCAAAATCAAGAGTCAGATGCTTAACCGACTGAGCCACCCAGTGCCTTCTCTACTATGTTTCTGACAAATATTCAACCCAGTACTCAATCAGTCCTTTTTTTTTTTTTTTTTCCCCACCATGTCCCTGTCTTTCTGGGCCAGCTCAGAACACGACTGGAGAACATGAACAAAGCATGTGATGTGGTGTCCCAGGGCTTTGCCTGAGTCTAGCCACCTCCCCCCCTGCCCCCCTCCCCCCTGCCAAATCCTCCACACCATGAGGGCCTGGGAACTTAGTTTATCCCCAAATGCAGTTACCCATGGCTGCCATGTCACACTGTGGCTCCATTTCTCCTTCAGCAGAAGCTGGGGTCTAGTACTCCAGTTTGATTCTGAAGCAAACTTCCACCTCTCTGTAATTCTCCTTTCTTCACTAGTACCTAGAGCAGACCGTCAGTGCATTCCCCAGACACACTTCTGCTGGGGCTACTGTGTGTGCTGCGTATGTGTGCTTGCCAGTGGGGGAGATTTGTAGAAGCAGAAACAGGTTCACAGGCTCAGAGCAGTTGGCCTCTGCTCAGAACATCTAGATTCACATCTTAGCTCAGACTTGCTTATGGCTTGGGGCTGCTCACTTAATGGCCTGAACTTCAATCTTCCTATCTCTAAAGTGGAGACAATAATAATTATTATGCAGTTTCTGCAAGGATTAAAAGAGATGGGGTGTGTGGAAGTGCTTAGCACAGCGCTTGTCTTTCATAAGGTTCCTTTTAGTCCCTCAAGACATGAGATTTCCCTGTGCTTGGCTGAGGCTGTGAAGAGGGAGAGAGTCACCTGCCAGCGAAATGCCTCCAGCTGTTTCCACAAGGGTGTGGGGAAATGGGTATTAGCTTGAAATTAGCCTCTGATGTCTCATTGTCGCAAGCATTATCCTGAGCAAGGGGGTGAGGAGGAGGGTGAGAAGAAATTTTGGACTTGGATAAGACTTTAGTGAGGATGGTGTTCATTTTCCTCATCCATACACATGCACAGTCATACCTAGACAGCAAAGACATGCCTGTCAACCCTATTGTCCTTCTGCTGCATGGTACTGCCTCCTTATTCTGGTTGCTCTGAGGTATTTTTCTTGAGTCTGTCAGCTGCCCTAAATGTGCAGTCTAGTTGGATGTGACAGACAAAAACAATAACAAAACAAAGCCACTTTCTGTTCCTCATGCAGTCCTAGATCTTTTCATGGCACAGAATGGGTGGGGAGAATGAGAGAGCCCACAGGCTGCATTTATTGCCCCCCTCTGCCTCACTCCCCCCCACCTCCCCAGTGCAAAGCTGCCAGTCCCCATCTCATCACATTGTTTCCTTTCTTACTCCTCAGCCCTTGGGGTTAGGGTGGGCATTTGCATTAATGTCAGAGGAGGCCAGGTTCAATGTGAATTCTTGTGTGTCATGCTGCTAATGACCTGCGGCTTCCCCAGAGGGTTTTCCTAGTATATTTCTCTTGTTCCTCTGGAGGGAGAATTCCACCTGTTTGTAAACTCCATCTTAAACATATTGCAGACAGAAAAATCCTTGTTTCCTAAATGAGATAAAATTTGAAATATTAACATTAGTCAAGAGGAGAGCAGCTCGCAGGTCGGGCCCCACTTTTAATATGTAGGTGCTCTGCATAAGACAGTGGGGGAAAAGCAATTATAGAGTTTAGATGCATTAGGAAAGATAATACTTGGGAAGGGTCTGTGTCCAGGAGTAAGGCTTCAGAAACATTCCCTTTATGATAAAATAAAGAAATTAGCCCTTCCAGTTACCTGACAGAATGATGGGGCAAGTTTGCTATGCCTAAGGCAGGCTGGGCCAAAGGAAATGAATGAAGCTGGGATCCAGAGAAATGGGTTTTAGTCTTGGCTCTGCTACTTTGTGACTTTGGCTAAGTTACTTTATGCCTCTGAACCTCAGGAACATCACCTGTAAATTGGGTGGGTGGGTGTAGCATATAGAGATTGGAGATTAAATAAGTATATGCCAGCACTTACCACGTGACTGGATTATATCTGCCATTGCTTTCTTCCCTTCTTTCCCTTCCCTTTCCTTGTCTTATCTTCCTTTCTCTTGTCTTACCAAATCATAAAAATTTTCTCAGTGTCAAAGTCAGTTTTACACACTTGCAGAAAAAGCAGCCAACTTCATTAAGCTATTTGAAAAGGAGCTAAGAAGCTTGTCTTCTTAACCTCCCCATCCCCACCCCTGGCTTTCTCACAATATCTAAATTCTTCTCTGAGTCATTTTCTAGAGGGTTAACATACAGAGGGTGTCAGTTATACAAACATTATCTGGTTTTAAAGCACTAAAGTGATGTAAGCCTTTGGCAACTTAACATGAATTAACCATTTGTCGAGGAGGGAAAGAAGTGGGCCACATGAAAAACTTGTTTAATGGAGAAGAGGAGGTAAAGAAGGAAGTAGAGGATAGAGAACTGCCTGGGAGGAGAGGTCAGATGGACACCCATGGGATGGCGATGGTAGTGGGCAGCATGGACACCCACGAGAAATGTGGACCAAGGCTGGAGAGCAGGCAAGGAATGGAGGGCCGGAAGTGTATTGACTTCAGGCTTTCCAAGTACCGTAGTTTATGTTTTGTGTCTCATGTGCTTCTTTTCTTGCATTTACATCTTGGCTGCTAAAAATGGGAATAGAGATAAAGAGACTGGAGTGTTTTTTGTTTTTTTTTTTTTCTTTTTACCTTTTTTTTTTTTTTTTTAACATCAAAGTTTAAATGTTTGGCAAATGATTACTTGGTATGCACTTAATGGCACAATAGTGTCCAGTTCAGTCCATTTGAATGAACGGTATTTCCCCAGGAGAACTTTATTCACTCTGGCTTGATGGCACTAGGAAATAATTTTAGCTTCTAGGCAGTATATACTCCTGCTTCCTTCTGCTCCATCTCCTTTATTGCCATAAATACCAATGCAAGGGTTTAAAGACAGAATCCAGGGTTATTTTATGTTGCTCATCGTTAGTATTTATACACACCAGTATACACCTCTTACCAAATTGTACCAAAAGTAAAAGACGACCATGAGCTACATACTAATGTATTTGCACAAAATATTAGCATACTCTAGAAACATGGGGTTTGGGTTGTTAATAAAGAATGATTGGTCTAGAAAATATTAATAACATTCCAGAGCGCTTCTTGTGAATGTCTGAATGTATTTCTGCATTTCCTTTTCAATGGGAAAAGAGAGATGTAACAATTTAGGGTCTAATGGTCAAATGATTCTGCTGCTACCCAGACGCTGTCATTTATGCACCATGATTATGCTGATGGATCTTTCCAATTTTGTCAGTGTCTTCTGTGTCATTATTCCTTCAGCTGGTTAGTTTCTGGCTTTCATATCAGCCCCAAAGAAAAGCAGTTAACAGTGCTCACATTTCTGTTGCTAATCTTTGGTTTATTAGATCTTTTCCTATAATTGCATTTCAGGGGCTCTGCTCAGCTGCTGGAATAGTTGGTGTGTGTCAGGTATTATTGTAAGACTTGGGGATGGTAATCCTGGGCTTTACAGGGTAAGACAAATGTGGTATTGGAGAAAAATAGATTGTTGATGGTGAGGCTTAGTGAGAAACATTTGTTTTCCTTCCAGCCTTGGTTGTTAAATTAAATTATGACTTTGAGGAACAGAGGCTCTAAATTCTTTCTTCCTACCTTGAAAGCATATTCAGCCAGGATTTTATGCTGGGTCCTTTCCCTTACTTTGTCAGTGGCTGGCACCCCGATGAAGACTGCTGTCAGCTTAAGATACATCACATTTCTAACATATTTTTTTTCAGCTTGGACAGCCAAAATTAGTGCAAGGAATGTCAGTCTGTTGCCAGATCTGTCAATATAAAGTTTAGATCACAGTTAACTGGTGCCAGTTTAGTTAACTACCTGACAAAAAAAGGCTCATAATATGCCATGAAGAATGATTTCATTCTTAAAATGATAGATGCTCAAAGCCAGCAGGGATGCTGAAACCGACACTGGCCCTTTTAAAAAGGACTTGATAACATTATGAAATAATGGAAGGAAAGAAAGCTTGACCTGGAAATAGATGGCGGTTGAAAAACCCTCTCTTTATTTTATACAACTTATCTGCTAGTATAAAAGAAACCCCAAAGCACCCTCAGTTTGGGGCCATGCAGAGCTTTGTCGTGTGATAAAATAACCTCTTGGTTAGTTCAAGCTGCTTCTAAGGTTTTTGTTGATATTCCACATTCCAGAACGACAGAGTACAGGCTCAAGATGGCTTAGGAATAGGCATGTTTCATTGTCTTTGTTAGAGTAAGCTTATCTGTGTTAACACATAGAAGCAGAAATATATAATGGTTCATACACAGTTTATTTGCTAGTCTTTCATGAATGCACTACAGATGTTTCTAGTCAGCCCATGGCTTTCCTCCATGTGACAATTCAGGGATTCATGCTCTTTTCATTTTGCCACTGTACCATATTCCAGTCTAGACTACTGCGTCTCAAAACTGAATGAATATACGAATCCTCTGGGAAGGCTGTTAAAATGCAGATTCTTTTTCAGGAGGTCTGCGATGGGACCTACGATTTTGCATTTCTGATAAGTGCCAGGTGGTGCCAGTGCCCCTGATTCATGGACCAGACTCTGAGAAGCAAGCACCTAAAGCACCTTGTCATCAACTGCATCTTGCTGGTGGAAAAGAGCACAAAGCATGTGGGGATTCCTGTGGGGCAGGTTTGGAGGTGGCATATATCATATCTGCTCACATTTTATTGACCAGAACCCAGGAGATGGCTGTACCCAACTCACGGGAGGCCAGGAAATGTAAGTTAGCTGTGTATTCTGGAAGAAGAAGCATATCTAAGTGAGCTTCCAGTAGTCTTGGTCACATTAGGTGATCTCAGGTGCTAGAGGTCATTTTCTTTTTAATAGTCTGCTGATAATCCCATAAAAAATTCTGTCTAGATTTCCCTTTCCTCTATGCTTTCTCAGTATTTAAAAAAATGTTGACAGTTTGCTCTCCTTCTCTGGGAATGATAATACCTGGCACTTATAAATGATTTTTTTCTTTTTTTTAAAGAGGCCCAAAGCTGCTTTTGAGCCTGGTTTCATTAATCTTGCAGGTTAGAAATATCCCCATTTCCATCCCTCAAACACTGAGGTATGCAGAATGGATGTGGCCCCTGTGTGGCAACCAGGGGACTGGCTCTGTAGGGCATTGTATTGTCACCATCAACCTCCTCCTGCAGTCCTCTGTGCTTTCTTCTGATGGCAATGCCTGTGTCTGCCATATTCTTTAGCTGAATAGAGTTTTCTCTTAGCTCTCTGCTGTGTTTATATTCGTATGGTGCATTTGTTCTTAAAAGATTCAAGATCCATTTAGACCATGTAATTCCTTTTAAATAGCTTAATGAAAGGTTAGCTGAACTTAAGCTCCAAGGACAGTTTCAAACAAATGCATATGTTCCTGGAGCTGGTCTTCGAACATGTACAGAGGAGAATGGCTTGGGGGTCTGTGAGTGAGGCGCTTGTTTGATTTCAGCTTGTGGTCATCAGTGCACAGTTCATAATTATCTTATGATGCCTAAGCTGTAGTTGGGAAAATGGAGAGTTCTCTTACTTCTATTTTATGCCAAACTGGAGGAGAAACATCTCTAAAGCTTTTATAGGTTTTGCAATCATATCTTCCCAATGTAGCTGTAGTCTGCATGCTAAATGATGTTATAACAGCTGGTAGTTTTTTCCAGCCTAATGTATGTGATTAGCTTACAAAGCCTGCCCTGGTAAAAGGAATCTTTTCTGTCATTATCCTGTTTTCTTATGCACCTGGATGAAATAATTTAGTCAGCCTACAAGAAATCTATAATAAATAAATTTAATGTTTCATTAATAAACGGGCAACTCTTTCTCTCTGTTCCCAAAGGACGGATTCTATTTTTGTGGTACTTTTGTGCAAATGTGATCTTGGAATGTGTGCTAAAAAGCAGGGGCAGAAATTTCATTTGATAGCTCATGGGAGATACATAGCCTTTTACCTCAAGGTTCCCCCCGCCGAATCTGCTTAATCTTTAGGCCTCTGCAATCCCATATGCCAGTTTCTGTCTCTCTTTCTTTTTTATTTATTTATTTATATATATTTTTAATTTTCTTTTAATTCTTATGTTA
This sequence comes from Mirounga angustirostris, assembly GCF_029215605.1. Lineage (NCBI taxonomy): Eukaryota > Metazoa > Chordata > Mammalia > Carnivora > Phocidae > Mirounga > Mirounga angustirostris. The sequence continues at coordinate 117,422,595 of NW_026991711.1, read as the reverse complement.
ATCCCCATACATTACATCATTAGTTTTAGATGTAGTATTCCGTGAGTCATTGTTTGTGCATAACACCCAGTGCTCCATACAGAATGTGCCCTCCTCAATACCCATCACCAGGCTAACCCATCCTCCCACCCCACTCCCCTCTAGAACCCTCAGTTTGTTTCTCAGAGTCCATCGTCTCTCATGGTTCGTCTACCCCTCCGATTTCCCCCCCTTCATTCTTCCCCTCCTGCTACCTTCTTCTTCTTCTTCTTTTTTTTCTTAACATATATTGCATTATTTGTTTCAGAGGTACAGATCTGAGATTCAACAGTCTTGCACAATTCACAGCGCTTACCAGAGCACATACCCTCCCCAGTGTCTATCACCCAGTCACCCCATCCCTCCCACCCCACCCCCCACTCCAGCAACCCTCAGTTTGTTTCCTGCGATTAAGAATTCCTCGTATCAGTGAGGTCATATGATACATGTCTTTCTCTGTTTGACTTATTTTGCTCAACATAACACCCTCCAGTTCCATCCACGTCATTGCAAATGGCAAGATCTCATTCCTTTTGATGGCTGCATAATATATATATCACATCTTCTTTATCCATTCATCTGTCGATGGACATCTTGGCTCTTTCCACAGTTTGGCTATTGTGGACATTGCTGCTATAAACATCGGTTTGCACGTACCCTTTTGGATCCCTACTTTTGTATCTTTGGGGTAAATACCCAGTAGTGCAATTGCTGGATCATATGGTAGCTCTATCTTCAACTTTTTGAGGAACCTCCATACTGTTTTCCAGAGTGGCTGCACCAGCTTGCATTCCCACCAACAGTGTGGGAGGGTTCCCCTTTCTCCGCATCCCCGCCAACATCTGTCATTTCCTGACTTATTAATTTTAGCCATTCTGACTGGTGTGAGGTGGTATCTCATTGAGGTTTTGATTTGGATTTCCCTGAAATGGTTGAAAGACCTCAATGTGAGACAGGAGTCCATCTCTTTCTTTTTTTAAGATTTTATTTATTTATTTGAGAGAGAGTGAGCATGATGAGCAGGGAGAGAGGCAGAGGGAGAGAGAGGGACAGACTCTCCACTGAGTAGGGAGCCTGATGCTGGACTTGATCCCAGGACCCTGAGATCATGACCTGAGCCAAAAGCAGATGCTTAACCAACTGAGCCACCCAGGCGCCCTTGCCAGTTCCTGTTTCTAATGGTGGTTTTCCTTGCATGTGTTTGGGCAAATGAGAGGAATCTCACGTTAACTCTTTTTTTTTTTTTTAATTATTTATTTGACAGAGATAGCGAGAGCAGGAACACAAGCAGGGGGAGTGGGAGAGGGAGAAGCAGGCTTCCCGCTGAGCAGGGAGCCTGAAGCAGGGCTCGATCCCAGGACCCTGGGATCATGACCTGAGCTGAAGGCAGATGCTTGATGACTGAGCCAGCCAGGCACCCCTCGCATTAACTCTTGAATCACCTGCTGTACCTGCTTCTTCAGGGCCAGTTCTACTTTGTTGGTCTAGTTATACTGTCATCTCCCATTTACTTTGCTCCTGATCACTGCCTTGGACTCTTGGACCACAGGCCTCTCAAAAAGTCTCCTCCCTCTGCATAAGCATCAGCAGAAAGTGATCCAGGCCAGATCACAGTTCCTTTTCCTGTCCTGCTCCTTGGCTTATCACCCTCCCAAATGTTTGCTATACAAGCACACACAACTTAACCAAGATGTTGCGGAAACTAAAAGGAACTACATCATAGGAAGAGAAAAATTTCAATTCTGTTTCTCATGTGAGTTCCTATCATCTGAGGGAAAAACGTACAGGGATTTAAATGTTTACTGGATGTTGTCTCAGGCAAATGCCCCCATTCCTTGTACTGAATGGCCTTAAGCTCCTTGACCTTATGTCCAACTTTTTGTAAAGAAGGATGCCTCCTTCTTAAAAAACTCTGCAGGATGTATCTGGGCTTTCTGCCAGGCTCATTATCACCCCATGATCTCTCTCGTTCCCTCATCTGGTATCAGGCCCCTGTTGTTCCTAGCAGCACTTCCCTACATTTGAAACTTCAACTCCTTAGTAATATCCAGTGGAGGGGATTGGAGCAGGCTTGGCAGGAGAGTCTAAGATGACTGTGGGCAATTTTGGTCTAGTAGAAACATCCAAGCAGATTTACAAATTCCTAGTCTGGTTCCCTTCTAACATTCATGCCAAAGGAAACTGGAGAATAAGAATTCTTGTTGGTCATCCAGTCTGTAGCAATTGAATAGAATGAATACACATGTGTCCAAATAAACTCACTTGCTCCTCAAACATGTATTAATTCTGAAAAACAATAATGTTTATTAGATCAATGCTAAGCAGAAAATGGTTCATGAAGCAAAACCTAATCTGCATGGACTCCTGAATTATGCAGGCAGATTCCTGGCTTTTTTCTTCCTCCATGTTCAAGTTAGTTCCTTGGAGCTCTTGCTAAAGAAGTGCATGAGGAGTCTGAGTCCATTACACTGAAGGCTACACAAATACCCAGAAGAAAGTTTGAAATGACCAGTTTTTGGTATGTTAGGACAGGTCACATTCCTAGTCAGGACACCCACTGCCTTACTCCTTTTTCTTTAAGTTTAAGGGAAGCATCATTCAGGTTGGAGTGGGGAGATGGGAAGACAGTGTTGCCTCTTTCAGTGGCTTTGTGTTGCTCTTGTAGTGTAGGGAAACTTAGTCATTGTTTGCTTGTGAAGTATTTGTAGACATATTTGAAATATAAATAGCATATGGTCATTTTGATGACATGAATTAATATATATGTATTTTAAAGTGCAAGCTGATATTTAAAATCAATATAGTAGAGAGAGGCTCTTTTTTCCTCTTTATATGAGCTTCTCAGTGAAGGCTAGAGGATACTGGTACCATGCAAGTCCTTAACAACCTGAATTTCATATTTCATATATATATACATATATATAGTTATATGTATAATATATATTTAATAGATTGGAGTGGGTCACTATCTGGTCTAATAGCAACTTAATTTTTTTAACAGCAACTTAGTTTTAAGAGTCATCACTTTGTGCACCTACACTAAAAATAGTACAATTCTGTTAGTGTTGAGTTTCTTAAACATTATATGTGTCTTTGAAGTAAGAGACAGGGAAGAAAACTTGAACTTCAAGATTATATTAGAAAAAAATCAGACATTCACTTTAGAAGTAAACTCTGAAAATGTCCATAAACTGCAGATGAAACTGAGAGCCAGAAAGATTAGATTCAGTGACTCCACTGTATGTCGTTAAAAAACAGTTCTGGTGGGAAAAGAACAGCCGGGCAACAACAGCCTTTCTGTGCTCCCAGATCAGTCAGTGTAGGAGAGATGAGGGGAAAAAAACAAAACAGGGGGAGCAAAAATTCACTGGCTGAAGTCTTATACAGATTTGAATGCTTCTAAGGGATGTGACCACAAGTTAAACCATGTCCTAAACTATGCAAATCATAGAATTTTGGATTTGGGGTAGTTATCAATGGTCATCCATCTTCACCCCAAAGGGTAGGTTCGGAGCAATTGAGTGGCCTGTCCAGTGTCACTCAGTTTTTTGGTGGCAGTCATAGGATTGGAATTCAGGTCTTCAGAATCTTCACCCTAGAATTTGGGTCTTTTAATTGCTGATTTCAAGATTTCTGTGGAAGTGGTTTAGAAGCAATCTTGAGGGTGAGGGAGAGGTTGAGCCTTTAGCAAAGGGGCCCACTTTAATTGGCACATCTGGAACTTTAATTGCTTTAATTATTAAGGTTCTAAGATTTCACTTAAATGGGCTTTTGTGATTTTAAAAAATGCTTGAAAATCTCTGTACTATTGTATGTTTCCATTTATAGACTTCAGTTTATTTGACTTGTATTATTAATATGGCCACTGTCTTTGTAGTTATTCTTGCTTTGTTCAACAATATCCAAAATAATTAGACTTGTAGACTTCAGTAGATGATATGGTATATTTCTTTATAAATATAAGTTATATTGCCAGGAATTTAGGCAAAAATCAAAACTCCTGATTAATCACCTCTTGATTCTAACAAAAATCTATTAAAATGTTTAAGACTGAATAGTTTAACCTCTCATTAAACCCATGGATAATTTTTTTTTAGTCTTTTTAGATTTCTTTAGTTTAGACACCATGTTTTCCATCTTTTTAAAAGAGCTTTTGAAATTAAGGATGCGGGGTAATTTGTAGACATGAGGCAAAATTCAGATGTTATGAATTGAGCATGAATGCAAAATCCATAAAGTTTACAAAATGGTCATCGAATACAATGTGCTTGGGATTCCCTACAGTTGACAAAGGAGCTATTTGGCTCCTTCAGTATGGTTCCCTGTGGCTCAGCAATTATGAGTGATTTTTCTGTCATCATCCATAGAAGATAGAGCCCTATAAGAGAACTGGAAACCAGAGGCAGGAGAATATAACACGGGAGTGTGTGGGAATTCATGTTCAGCAAAGCCTTGAGCTTTCAGTTTTATTTTTAGGACTCAAGTTCTCATAATCATGCTCCTAGATTATAAAAGACTACAAAAGAAGAGGACAGGGAGAAAAGGGAAAAAAAGATATGACTCAGTTGTTTTCATTGTGTCTATGAAGGCAGAAGATCTGCTTTTTATCAGTAAATCTTTTATTAATAAAAGAAGAGCCTCTAGATTTTAAAATGCCATAAGATCTAAAATTAGAACTTTCTAAATAGTGGTTATCAGTGTATTTTCAGCTTTAAAGTGAAAAAGATAATATATTTATCAAATTCCAAAATGTCTAAATAGAGACCTATAACCATTTCTAAGGACATTTGCGTAGCCTACATAAAGGATCAGTTGTTTTTTTTTTTTTTAAAGATTTTATTTATTTATTTGACAGAGAGAGACACAGTGAGAGAGGGAACACAAGCAGGGGGGAGTGGGAGAGGGAGAAGCAGGCTTCCTGCTGAGCAGGAGCCCGATGTGGGACTTGATCCCAGGACCGTGGGACCATGACCTGAGCCGAAGGCAGACACTTAACTACTGAGCCACCCAGGCGCCCTAAATGATCAGTTTTATCTAATAACACCAAACCTGAAATAGGAAGATCCTAACAATTGATTATAACACCTAGTCACTAGAGTTTGATTTTTTATTGAGTGTTATTGAGTAAAATAATGTGTAATTAATATTACATATAGAATTTCTTATGGAAATACTTATGGAATAATCATGAAATTTTAGGCTTAAATTTATTCAGCTTAAGAAAAGGTTTTGCAGTTTTACTTGGTGTGTGTTTATGTGCCACACATTCTGTTAAAATATTTCTACTTGTTCTTCTTTCTAAGGCAACTTTTTTGGTAGTGGTGGGGAGAGGGTCAGGAGATTTCTTAATGCAAAATTTACCATGGAAATCTTGTGGGACTTTACATGATTGAAGACAGGATCTTCACTTTGACAGTTTAATGCATTTTACATTATGATGGCATTGCATGCTTCACAATTCCTGAAAAAGAGCTTACATTAGGTCTCAAAGTAGCCTCTTTTTTTCCTGGTATTTCCTGATCATTTCTTTTGCTCACATCAGATCCCAGAGGGGGCCCATTTGTGGAGGAGAGATAATTTTGCCACTTGGGAAGGATTCATATGGTTCTCTGCCTTGAGTAAAATTAGTTACTTAAGAAAGTATCCTTCACTGAAAGTGTTTTGTCCAGCCGTGGAGTGGCTTAGATTAGCCCCCTGACTACATCTTGATTCATGACTTCTTGTGTAAATTCTATGTGTAACTGATTCTGCCATTTTCCTGATGTCGGGATTAAGGAAATGGATGCTGACACCAGATTTCAATCTGCTCATCTCTTCCACCTACGTAGTTCTCCTTCATGTCAAAGAACAAAGAGATGTATTATGTATGCATGGTACACATCTCTTTTTACTAAAGTCCCCAGACAATCTGAATTCTAGCCTGGACTCCTCTATTTATTTGTTGTAAAATTTTGGATAAATAATCCAATATCTGAGTTCAGTGTCCTTATCCTATAAGAGAGAAATCACAGTATCACTCATAAGTTCTTGCTGTGTATCTTGATTTATTTCAATTCTTCAGTTGAGTAGTATTTACCTGGGAAGTAAATATTATTAGTCCCTTAGTACCAATGAGGAAATAAGGCCTAGAGAAGTTAGTTGAATTGCCCACTGCCTTATAGCTGGTGAAGGACTTAGGTTACTTTCGAGCGCAGTTAATGTCTGATTTCAAGAGTAATGCTCTTTCCACTGTGCTAGAAGCTGCTAGAAAATACAACTGCTATGCCAGGTATTATTATGTAAAGTGCAGTGGGGGTATTCTAAACTGCAGAGAGCTATAAAAAATTTATTATTATTTACTAATTGACTCATAGTGTTGTTATTAATAATACCACTCTGACAGGACTAAGCCTCTAGCATATTTTGGTGTCAGGTTCGAGCCTCCTTGAATAGCACAAATAGCCTTGTCTGAGAAGCACTCTGTGTAATGTTACTAAATTTATTCAGCATTTTGGCAAATGTAACAGGATGGAGAACAGCAGACATTGATGTATTTGACTTTGGCTGATAACCACTTCTGGGACGGATTAGGGTGAACAGCACTTTTTGGGTCCAAGTTAAATTATCTGTTTGATAATTGGTGAGGAGAGGTGGACATAGTCTGAGGCAGTCCTTTAACATCCTGGAGAAATTACTTTAAACTGATGGATAAATATTCCCAGGAAGTTGGGGAATCCTAGTTATGATGTGAAAAGAAAAGTTGTGCAGTAACAACCTTCACGTACTGCCAAAATGCTAAGTCCATTTAGGAGAGCTGAAGGCCAAACCGATTATATTTTAAAGGTTATTAAAATAGAGTACAATAGAATTAGAATATTTGGCTGTTGATCATCTCGCTGCTCCTCCAAATCCTGCATATTTCACATATTATTCCTTACTGCTCAATAACACGTGGAGCGGGAATTAAGTTTGTTGTGATAACTTCTGATTTTTTTGACCCGGGATAGCAAAGTCCATCATAATTTGCCTGGATTGCCTCTGCAGCTGTCTGTGTCAGAACCCTGAAGAATTTGCACTGGTGTGATAAGAGGAGGTTGGAACATAGTGACCCAGCAGCTGCTCCCTCCCCTGGGATTTAGGATGCTGGGCTCTAACCAGACTCCCTACTTGGGAAGGAGGAGCTGATGGACAGGAGTTCAGAAAGACAGAACATAATTGCCAAGCTCAAATTTCTGCTCTTTTAGGATACATACCCTGATAGTGGCAGTCCTTTCTTCTGAACTCCAGAAGTACAATTGTACATAACCCAGGAGAGTGACTATTATTTTGTGTTTCTTATCTTTGTTCTCCCAGTGAGATTTCAAGTAACGTGGGGGTCATTTATTTCCGTCTTCTTTGTTTCTCACGATGCTTAGTGCTGCGAGTATGTAATGCATGTTTTAAAATCTTGATAGTTTAATTAGTTACGTAACACCTTTTTTCATAAATTGTGTTTGAGCACACTTGGAGATATATTTTCAGTTCTGTATATGATGCCAGTAATATTTGAAAAAACTGAAAAAATATTGGGGAAAGAGATTTCCTTGTAAAAACCTTTACAGATATAATTTATAACTTGAAAGTGCCCAACTTAAATCAAACTCAGCCAAACAATGATAGCTAGTCAATTTCCCCCCTTTAACAGATAAGAACACAATTTTTGTTATATATGAATGAAGGATTCTGAAGAAAATGGACTATACTTGAAAATAGATGATTGTTTAAATATTTTTAAAGGTGGCTTTCAAAACTACAAAACTAATAAATTCCTTGTAATAAGGAAAAAAATGTCCAAGCAATAGAGAAGTGCAATTACAAAGAGGAAATCCTTCTCCATACTCTTCCCCCATGTGGTAGACAGTTATGGCCCCAAGACCTTCACTCTCTGGTGTCACACCAGTGATTATGTTACCCTACTTGGCAAAAGAGACTGCTGATGTAGTCGAAGTCCCTAATCACTTAAGATATGGGGAGTACCCTGGATTATCCATGAGGGCCCAATTTAATCATATGAGCCTTTAATAGCAGAGCTTTCTTCTGGTTGAATGCAGAAGAAGTCAGGTGGCTTCACAATGAGGAAGGTCATGTACAAGGAGGACCAGAAAGAGATCTCTAGGATCTAAGGCTAGTCCCCAGCTATCAGCCAGCAAAGACACAGGAGCCTCAATCTTACAAGTCCAAGGGACTGAACCTGCCAATAATTTGAATGAGATTGGAAGTGGACTCATCCCTGGAGTCTCCTGAAAAGAGCACAGCCATGTCAACACCTTGATTAGAGCCTTGTGGTATTCTAAGCTGGGGAACCAGGTGAGTTACACAGTAATTGGACTTTTGATCTACAGAACTGTGAGATAATAAAATGGGTGTTGTCTTAAGCTATTTTAAATATATGGTAATTTGTTACTGCAGCAATGGGAAATGAATACACCGCATGTCCATTTGCAGTGAGTTAATCGTTTGATGTGATCCTTAAGACTGTTTAATGTATTGAAACATTTCTGACTGAAAGTCTTAGTAGCACAATTAACCTTTATCATTATGAAGAAAGCCTTGCCTAGCAAAGCTAGCCTTCTTCTATGATAATGCTGAATGCGACAATTTCCAATTCTGGATTCATGAATTCACATTTTTAACTAGTTCCATCAGTGAGAGTTTTTACTATTGCAGAACTTTAACAATCAGATGAGAACCTGCCTCATTTATGATTGTCTGCCTTGGATGTCTAGTATACAGTGTATTCCTGTTTTTATAAATGAGCATCTTGAGTTATTTTATTTGTATTTGTGGATGTTTTCTGGCTTCCACGGTGATAGAAACTTTCACTTAAGGACATGGGTTCTTGATCAGGGATAGAGGGACCAACATTGGACTCTGTCTCTTGAGGGCTACAGGGACAGTGTAAAATTTCATACAGTTGACTCCAGCTTTATGCTCAAACTCAGGCTTTTTGAGCAATACCAAAGTCGATGACTAAAAATATAGTTTGTTTTTTTTTTTATGAGGTGGGGGTAGGGAATAAAAAATAAAGGTGAGCTTACTACACAGTAATTCTTGAAGTTTGCTTTCAGCCTTCCCTTTGATTTGAGTGTACAGAGCAAGCTTCTGTGTTAAATTTAGTCAGCATTTCTGCAGTCCTTTAACTAAAGTGGCTGTTGACCTGTTTATTCATCCACCCGTGTTTTGCTGCAGGGTTTATCACTACAGGTTAGCACCCAGTGATTGATGGCCTGGACTCCGGACTCTCTCTGACTTAATTGTAAGAGTAGCTGTAGCGGAAATTTAGTTAGTGGAAAAATACTGTCTAGGGCTGAGATTTAGCAAATATATCAAAATACTCATCTATCTTAACAGAATTTTTAACTTTTTATTTTATTCTTGTAAATATATCTGAACATAAAGGGCCGAGTAGGGTAGAAATGCCTAGTTCTAAGGGTAACACAGAGATATCTGGGCCAATCTGGTGAACTGATGAGACAAGGCTGTTCGCATGCGGGTTCAGGAGCTTCTGGAAGAGAATGCATGCTGGGGGAGGAAGGACTAAAGAGTTATGACTTTGACCCAGTAAAGGGATTTGCACCCAATTCCAATGTTGGCAGTGGGTATTTTCCACCACCACCAAACAATTCTTTGACACCAGCTGAGTGTCCTACAATTCAACTCAATTCTAATGCTGTCTGCCCAGAGATAGCATCAGATTCCACAAGTTAAGGACTCAGCCCTACGAGTTTGCCACTGACCCTTTCAGAGGCTGAAAGGTTATTATTACCTGTCCTCTGACCAACTGACTATAGATTGGAGGTTCCAATATCCCCCTCTTTATGTTTAGTTAGTTTGCTAGGGTTGCTCACAACACTTAGAGAAACGTTTTACTTACTAGATTACTGGTTCATAATAAAAAGATATAACTCAGGAACAGCCAGATGGGAGAGATGAATAGGGCAAGTTATAGGGAAGGTCACTGAGCTCCTACATCCTCCCCAAGTGTACCATTCCCACAGCACTTCCATGTGTTCATCAACCTGGAAGCTCTCCAAAACCTCTTCATTTGGGTTTTTGTGGATGCTTCAATATGTAGGTATGATTGATGCAATCATTGGCCATTGGTGATTGGATTCAATCTCTAGCCCTTCTCCCTCCCCAGAGGTCGGGGGTGGGAGTGAAAGTTCTAACCCTCTCATGGTTGGCTTCTCCAGCAACTAGTCCCCAGCCTTAGGTGGGGTTCACAAATCTGCTCATAACGTAAGAAAAGACACCTTTATAGCTCTCAATAACTTAGGAAATTTCAATGGTTTTAGGAATTCTGGGCCAGAAACAGGAATGAAGACCAAATATATATATTTCTTATTATAAATCACAATATCATGCCCAACAAAAAAAACCCCTAGTCACCAGAGGAGAAGGGGGATTTTGAGTAGAGAGGAGATCTCTTGCATTTGAAACAGATTCTGCCTGGTTTGACACCGAGGGTTCCATTTCCTCAGTGGCAATGCCTGGTGGAGCAATGCAGCCACTATTCTAGGCAGGAGGATGTGCCATGTGGCATTGTGGCAGCCTCTCTAGGAACTCTCAGAAATGCTGGGGAAGAAAGGAGACTTTTAAGAGGTGGAATGTTTAGTTAGTGATCAGGGCAAGAGCTGGTGAAGTTTAATATATCTGTGTGACTTTGACCTGCATGTAGGTAAAACCTGGAGAGACTTTATCATATATTGGGGTAGCCAACTTCCAGGAGGTTCCCAATGATTCCTGCCTGCTGCTATCCTTGCCCTTATGTAGCCCCTCCCTTCATTAAATAGAGCTGACAGGATATTCTGGAAATGGTGGTTGTGACTTTGGAGGGGTGGCCATAAAGAACATTCCAGATTCCACCTTTCCTCTCTCTCAGATCACCTGCTTTGGGGAGAGTAGCTTCCATGTTGTGAGGATGCTCAAGCAGCTCAATGGAGAGGCCCATCTGGCAAAGTGTTGAGACTTCTTGCCATCAGCCATGTGAGTGAGCCACTGCTGAAGCAGATCTTGCCACCCTAGTCAAGCCTTCAGATGACTGTAGCTCCAGCTGATCTCCTGACTTCAATCTCATGAGAGACCCTGGGTCAGAACTACCTAGCTAAGGTACTCCCAAATTCTTAACCACCAGAAACTGTGAGATAGTAAATGTTTTTTTTGTTTTAAGCTACTAAGTTTTGGGGTAATTTGTTGTGTGGATAGACAGACACATATATTGTTATAGATGTTTACATTTTATTCTCCAATACATTCTCAAATACTAGTTCTTTAGGGGCAGCATCTATATTATTCATCTTTTTATTATCCATAGCTCCAAGCACAGTACCTAAACACATTATCTCTATCTCTATCTATCTATCTATCTATCTATCTATCTATCTATCTATCTATCATCTATCTATCTAATTTTTTAAAGAAAAAAATAAAATGCCTTGGATAAATCTCAAATTTATTAACACTGGGGGATGATAAAATATCAGAATGAAAATTATTATTATTTGTTAAGAACTTCTTTGTTCTTGGAGTTGAGTATCTACAAAATGTTTCTCGAAACAACCTGCATTCCCATCATTTTATTAATAAGGAACCTGAAGTTGGGAGTGGTTCTGAGGTTTTCCACAGTGAATTAAAGGGTGAGGTGTGATTAGAACACAGACCTTTCAACTCCTAAGCTAAATATCTAATAACAGAGACCATTTGAAGTTACTTTTCTTCTTACTCTTCCAATATGCAACATCAACTATATGCATATGTGAAAAGAAAAAGCCAGTACTAGGCTTCTTAAACATATCTTTCTCTAGGATGTAACATCAATTATGTTTATTTTAAAGAAGAAAAATATGATATTAGGCTTATTAATTATTGGAGGTCTTTTAGCAATGTTTTTATATTGGAAAAATGAGATGGAGGAAGCGAGTGCATCTGATTTTCCCTGATGTGGTCTGATATATGGTGAGTGTCACTAATAGACCCCAGTTCATCATCATCATCATTATGTTAATGATGATGATGATGGGATAATAGCAATAATGATAATAAATACCATAGAAAGAATCCCATTCTGAGCCTAATCAGTGTTTACCCATGTATTCAGACATGTCTGGAATGTCTGATGGAGGGGGACGTCTATTTACATGAGAGACCACGAGTCTCCACGGAAAGAACACACCGTGAGGAAAGACAAACGGAGTGAACAAAAGTGGCTCAAGAGAGAAAAGGAAGGTAACTTTGGACGCTACCTGGGAGGTTATTCTGAGGCTGAGGTGGCTGCAAAGGAGGAAGCCACTAGTCCGAGAGGCCCGGGAACGTATGCTGTCTGGGGGCCAGTGAATGTGCTCGGGACAGTGGTTCTGGAGCTGGCAGGTCCTGCAGGAACAGGAAATGACATTCTCCTCAGGAGCCTTCGAGTTGGGAGAGCAGGCCCTGGTGGCTTCTGCACAGATTTGGTGAGGATTAGCTGGGGCACAGGCACCTTTAGTTGGTGTCCATAGCAGCAGCGACATCAGCAGGACAGTTGATACCAAGGTAATGGGCACAGTGAGCTGGAGGAGTGGAGAATGTGGCCGGTGCTACTGGTGGGTGGTGGCGGAGAGGAACCACAGCCTGGGACTCCCAGACTCTTTGGGAGGAATTTGAGGGGAAGTAGAGACTTACAAATTGGAGAGGGGTGGTACGATCGGAGAAGTATTGGCTTTCTGACTCTTCGTGTCATGCTGTTTGTAATCAAGCCGGTGTGGACCTATTGCAGGAAGTCATTTTTAGAGAAATTATCACAATCCACTCTATGCCTGTATAGTTTCTATCCAGGAATGTCAAGTGGGCCACTGAAAATGCATTCACCTCAAAAGACCTCAATCATTAAAATAATTATAGTACAAGTTATGCAGGTTAAAACAACAATCTGATACTTACTCCCCATCAATTCAATAAGTGTGTTTTAAACCTGATAATATTACTTCTTATAATTGTGAAGGATGATCTGTTTCTTGCCCCTTGACATGGTGATGTCTCTCTGGCTCTCTTCCAAGCTCTTGCTTTCCAGGTGAAGCCTGAATGGATCTCTTGATATAATAATCGTAATAAAATAATAATAATACCCCAACCTCAAGGTCTAAATCACGGCCCTTCCTGGATCCATGAGGGTAAATATTGTAAGATTTCAGGTAAAAGCAACCACATTCAACCTCTATTTAGGCATGAGTAGAGTGAGAACATGATTTGTGTGGTGGAGCAGGATGAGCCTTCTGTTCCAGATGATGTTCCTGAGGTGGCCATCCACTGAATCTGTTGAGCAGCCACCCCAAAGCCAGTTTGCTAATCTCTGGGGGTACAACTAGCCTGCATTAGTAGGATATATGTATGTACTACCCACACCAGTGTGTGGCAACAACATGGTCAGCTGGGTGTGGTGCCACAAGGTTTCCACAACTTTCTGAGGAATGGTGGCCACTCCATTGCATAAGTAAGAACATGGGCTTTGCAACCAAACTATTCTGGCTCAGAATCACAACCCTGCCATGCACGAGCTACCTGACTTTGGGCAAATGGGCAAATCACTTACCTGTTTTTTTGCTTCAGTTTCCTATCTCTAAAATCAAGACATATTACCTACCTCACAGCATTGTTATAAAGATTGAGTGAATTAATAAAGATAAAGCTCTTAGAACATTTCCTGTTTCACTGTAAGCATCTAATAAATGTTAGTTATTTTAATCATTACTCATTGGCCAATTTAGCCTGACTTGGTATTGATGAAAATTATGTCTCAGGAAGTGGAGGATCATTGCAGCTTTTAGGAATTTGTGAATATTCTCATGGGGGGCCTTCAACTAATGGGTCAGATCCAACAATTTACAGTTTTTGTGTCTCTTCTTTTCTTCATGAAATTTCCAAGAGAAAGAGTAAAATGGCCTAGCTTGGATCAAATGTCCACTCTTAAACAGATTTAGCCAGGATAATTGAACAGAGTCATAGAAACCAGGGCCCATCCTTGTGGGGCTCATCCCGGTGGGGCCAGTCTCAGAAAAGTCATGGTGAGCCGATAGCGACCTCATAGTATCTGTTAAAATAAGCCCAGGAACAGACACAGATCATCTGTGTTTCTGCAAATGTGTAGTGTGTGTGGTGTATGCACACATGTGTTGAATTATCAAGCAATATGTTTGTAGCTGACATAAGGTCATTTAATAAAACTGCTGGTCGGACCAAAAACTGGCAGTCTTTCTGAAGAGCAAATTCTTAATTTCTAGTAATAACCTTATAATATTGCATAATTTTGACCCAATCATGTTTACTTTTAGAAATTTATCCATAAGAAAATAATAAAAGATTATTGTAAAGATACTGTTATGAAGAATTCCATCGAAACATATTTATAACATTAACGTGGAAAGAGCATAAATATTCAACTACAAAGGAGTGGTTGAATAGGTGTTGGTACATTTATGGTATGTTTATCCTCAACGGTCATTGAAAATGTTGTAGAAGAACATTTAATAATATGTAAATTTTCTTCACAATATATTGAGAGCAAGTTACAAAGCTGTATGTAGAATGATTCTATTTTTGTTAAAAAGAAACAGGATGTTTGCATAGAAGTAAGACTTTAAGAAATGTAACAAACCATTAATAGTGACCATCTTGGAATAGTGAGAGTACAAATAATCTTTATGTTTTTTTAAATCAGAATTTCAATTTTTCTTCAATATTTATATTTTCCTTTTGTAATAAGAAAAAAATGCATAGAGTAATTTAATGTGAATCTGTGAACCACCAATTTGGTTATAAACTTTCTAGTAGACAACACAGATAGGAGCGTTACCAGGTCCTTCATTCACTATGCCAATAAAAGGAAAATGAATTTAATTACCTGGGAGGGAAACACAGCTCTTTCCGGCACTAAGACCTATGAGAAATATATCCTATGGGTCCTCTTAAAGAGGTCACTGGGTAATGTAAGAAACAATGTATTTGATGGCATCCTTAAAGTAAATGTGGTCCTGAGTTTATAGGACTCTCTTTCGTATTGTTCCTTTTTTCCCTCAGCATATGCTGATGAGAGATTGCTAAAGCACATTCAGAAAAAAGCAGTTTAACTAGGAAACCAAAAGGACACCATCCAATTACATAATTCGTTTATCAGGTTTAACCCAGTAAAAATTTTTCAGTAGTTAAAGGAATAGATGGATTGCATATCCTTCAATCTTCTCCTGAGGAACAAAGAATTCAAGGTTATTTTCCCTGACATGTAGCTGGGGCTTACGATTTAATCTTGTCTGTAACTATGTGTAGCTTTTTTCTCTGTCAGTAAGCTGAACAAAATCTGTGAAAAGAAGGACAATTGTTACCTCTTTGTGAAAGTTAGGAGCCTGACAGGGAGACATGCCTAACTGGAGGCCCTGGTCAAGATAACTCACATGGTCAAGATAATCTACAGAATGTAGATGTTGAACCACTTTCCCTCATAGACAAATAGGAAGGCAGATCACGCCTTAATATTTTTCATAGAACAGTGCCACAATACATGTGGCCTAGATGTTTTTTTTTAATTTTATTTTATTTTATTATGTTATGTTAGTTATCATACAGTACATCATTAGTTTTTGATGTAGTGTTCCATGATTCATTGTTTTCGTATAACATCCAGTGCTCCATGCAATATATGCCCTCCTTAATACCCATCACCAGGCTAACTTATCCACCCACCCGCTCCCCTCTAAAACCCTCAGTTTGTTTCCCAGAGTCCATAGTCTCTCATGGTTTGTCTCCCCCTCCATTTCCCTCCCTTCATTTTTCCCTTGCTTCTCCTAATGTCCTCCATGCTATTCCTTATGTTCCACAAATAAGTGAAACCATACGATAATTGACTTTCTCTTCTTGACTTATTTCACTTAGCATAATCTCATCCAGTCCCATCCGTGTTGATGTAAAAGTTGGGTAGTCATCCTTTCTGATAGCTGAGTAATATTCCATTGTTTACATGGACCACATCTTCTTTATCCATTCATCTGTTAAAGGGCATCTCGGCTCTTTCCACAGTTTGGCTATGGCGGACATTGCTGCTATGAACATTGGGGTGCATATGGCCCTTCTTTTCACTACATCTGTGTCTTTGGGGTAAATACCCAGGAGTGCAATTGCTGGGTCATAGGGTAGCTCTATTTTTAAATTTTTGAGGCACCTCCACACTTTTCCAAGTGGCTGCACCAACTTGCATTCCCACCAACAGTGTAAGAGGGTTCCCCTTTCTCCACAACTTCTCCAACATTTGTTGTTTCTTGCTGAGAAGTTCCTTATAGATCTTGGATATCAGTCCTTTGTCTGTAGTGTCATTTGCAAATACCTTCTCCCATTCTGTGGGTTGCCTCTTTGTTTTGTTGACTGTTTCCTTTGCTGTGCAGAAACTTTTTATCTTGATGAAGTCCTAAAAGTTCATTTTCCCTTTTGTTTCACTTGCCTTTGGAGATGTATCTTGAAAGAAGTTGCTGTGGCCAATGTCAAAGAGGTTACTGCCTATGTTCTCCTCTAGGATTTTGATGGATTCCTATCTCACACTGAGGTCTTTCATCCATTTTGAGTTTATCTTCGTGTATGGTGTTAGAGAATGGTCGAGTTTCATTCTTCTGTATATAGCTGTCCAATTTTCCCAGCACCATTTATTGAAGAGACTGTCTTTTTTTCCATTGCATATTTTTTCCTGCTTTGTTGAAGATTATTTGACCATAGAGTTGAGGGTTCATATCTGGGCTGTTCCATTGGTCTATATGTCTGTTTTTGTGCCAGTACCATGCTGTCTTGGTGATCACTGCTTTGTAGTATAGCTTGAAATCAGGCAACATGATGCCCCCAGCTTTTTTTTCTTTTTCAACATTTCCTTGGCGATTCGGGGTCTTTTCTGAATCCATACAAATTTTAGGATTGTTTGTTCCAGCACTTGGAAAAATGTCATTGGAATTTTGATTGGGATGGCGTTGAAGGTATAGATTGCTCTGGGTAGCATATTCATTTTAACAATGTTTATTCTTCCGATCCATGAGCATGGAATGTTTTTCCATCCTTTTATGTCTTCTTCAATTTCTTTCATGAGTGTTCTGTAGTTCCTAAAGTATAGGTCCTTTACCTCTTTGGTTAGCTTTATTCTGAGGTATCTTACGGTTTCTGTTGCTATTGTAAATGGAATCGATTCTCTAATTTCTCTTTCTACAGTTGAATTGTTAGTGTATAAGAAAGCAACTGATTTCTGTGCATTGATGTTGTATCCTCCACATTACTGAATTGCTGTATGAGTTCTAGTAATTTGGGGGTGGAGTCTTGGATTTTCCACATAACGTATCATGTCATATGTGAAGAGAGAGAGTTTGACTTCTTCTTTGCCAATTTGAATACCTTTTATTTCTTTTAGTTGTCTCATTGCTGTTGCTAGGACTTCTAGTACTATGTTGAACAATACTAGTGAGAGTGGGCATCCTTGTCGTGTTCCTGATCTTAAGGGAAAGGCTCTCAGCTTTTCCCCATTGTGGATGATATTCGCTGTGAGTTTTTCATAGATGGGTTTTATGAAGTCGAGGAACGTTCCCTCTATCCCTATACTCTGAAGAGTTTTAATCAGGAAAGGATGCTGTATTTTGTCAAATGCTTTTTCTGCATCAATCGAGAGGACCATATGGTTCTTCTCTCTCCTATTAATGTGTTCTATCACACTGATTGATTTGCAAATGTTGAACACCCTTGCATCCCAAGGATAAATCCCACTTGGTTGTGGTGGATGATCCTTTTAATGTATTGTTGGATCCTATTAGCTAGGATTTTGTTGAGAATTTTGGAATCCGTATTCATCAGGGATATCGGTCTGAAATTCTCCTTTTTGATGGGGTCTTTGCCTGGTTTGGGGATTAAGGTAATGCTGGCCTCATAGAATGAGTTTGGAAGTTTTCCTTCTGTTTCTATTTTTTGAAACAGCTTCAGTAGTATAGGTATTATTTCTTCTTTGAATGTTTGGTAGAATTCCCCAGGGAATCCATCAGGCCCTGGACTCTTGTTTTTGGAGAGGTTTTTGATCACTGCTTCAATCTCGTTACTGGTTATTGGCCTATTCAGGTTGTCAGTGTCTTCCTGTTTCAGTCTTGGGAGTTTATAGGTTTCCAGGAAGGCCTCCATTTCATCCAGGTTGCTCAATTTATTGGCATAAAGTTGTTGATAATAATTTCTAATAATTGTTTCTATTTCCTTGGTGTTAGTCGTGATCTCTCCCCTTTCATTCATAATTTTATTAATTTGGGTCCTTTCTCTTTTCTTTTGGATAAGTCTGGCCAGTGGTTTATCAATCTTATTAATTCTTTCAAAGAACCAACTTCCAGTTTTGTTGATCTGATCTACTGTGTTTCTGGTTTCTAATTTATTGATTTCTGCTCTAATTTTAATTATTTCTCTTCTAATGCGTGGCTTAGGCATCGTTTATTGCTTTTTCTCTAGTTCTTTAAGGTGTAGAGTTAGTTGGTAAATTCGGGTTTTTCTATTTTTTTGAGTGAGGCTTGGATGGCTATGTATTTCCCCCTTAGGACCACCTTTGCAGTATCCCATAGGTTTTGGACCGATGTGTTTTTGTTCTCATTGATTTCCATGAATTGTTTACGTTCTTCTTTGATTTCTTGGTTGACCCAAACATTCTTGAGCAGAGTGGTCTTTAGCTTCCAAGTGTTTGAATTTCTGCTGAACTTTTTCTTGTGACTGAGTTCCAGTTTTAAAGCATTATGGTCCGAGAATATGCAGGGAATAATCTCAATCTTTTGGTATCGGTTGAGACCTGATTTGTGACCCAGTATATGGTTTATTCTGGAGAAAGTTCCATGTGCGCTCGAGAAGAATGAGTATTCTTTTGTTTTAGGGTGGAATGTTCTGTATATATCCATGTGGTCCATCTGGTCCAGTGTGTCATTCAAAGCTGTTGTTTCTTTGTTGATTTTCTGCTTAGATGATCTCTCTGTTGCTGAGAGTGGAGTATTGAGGTCTTCTACAATTAACAAATTATTATCAATATGACTCTTTATTTTGGTTAACAGTTGGCTTATGTAGTTGGCTGCTCCCATGTTGAGGGTGTAGATATTTAAAATTGTTAGATCTTCTTGTTGGATACACCCTTTAAGAATGATATAGTGTCCTTCTGTGTCTCTAACTACAGACTTTAGTTTAAAATCTAATTTGTCTGATATAAGAATTGCTACCCTAGCTTTCTTTTGAGGTCCGCTGGCATGGAAGATGGATCTCCATCCCTTCACTTTCAGTCTGGATGTAACTTTAGGTTCAAAATGAGTCTCTTGTAGGCAGCATACGGATGGGTCCTGTCTTTTTATCCAGTCTGCAACCCTGTGCCATTTTATGGGAGCGTTTAGACCATTCACGTTGAGAGTGATTATTGAAAGATACGAATTTATTGTCATCATGTTGCCTGTGAAGTCCTTGTTTCTATAGATTGTGTTTGTAAATTTCTGTTCTATATCATTATCGGGGTCTTTCTTCTTTTATAGAGCCCCCTTAATATTTCTTGCAGGACCGGCTTAGTGTTCACATATTCTTTCAATTTCTGCCGGTCTTGGAAGCTCTGCATCTCTCCATCCATTTTAAAGACAGTCTTGCTGGATAAAGTATTCTTGGCTGCATGTTCTTCTTGTTTAGTACCCTGAATATGTCTTGCCTGCCCTTTCTGGCTTGCCAGGTCTCTGTGGATAGGTCTGACGTTATTCTGATGTTCTTTCCTCTGTATGTAAGGAATCTCTTCCCCCTAACTGCCCTTAAGATTGTTTCCTTGGTTCTAAGATTTGCGAGTTTTACTATTACATGCTGGGGTGTTGGTCTATTTTCCTTGATCTTGGGAGGGGTCCTCTCTGCCTCTAGTACACAAATGTTTGTTTCATTCCCCAGATTAGGGAAATTCTCAGCTACCATTTGCTCAAATATATCTTCTAGTCCTCTCTCTCTCTCCATCCCCTCAGGGATCCCAATAATTCTGACATTGGAACGTTTCATGGCATCACTTATTTCTCTAATTCTGTTTTCATGGATTTTGAGCTGTTTTTCCCAGGCCTCCTCTTTTTCCTTCTTTTCTATCATTGTGTCTTCTAGATCACTAATTCCTTCTTCTGCCTCGTTTACCCTAGCTGTTAGAGTATCTAGATTAGGTTGGATCTCATTGATAGCATTTTAAGTTCTGCCAGTTCAGCTTTCATTTCTGCCGTTAGAGACTCTATGTTGCCATTAATCAGTTTCTCCATTCTAGCTATCATCTTCATAACTGTTACCTTGAAGTCCATTTCCGACATCTTGGTTATATCTGTATCCATTTGTAAATCTGTGGCAGAAGTCACAGTCTCTGAGTCTTTCTTATTTTGGGGGTTCCTCCTCCTGGTCATTCTGTTGAGGGGTGGTTGAGGGAATGTACAGAGTCCAAATTATTGACCACAATGCAAGCAAGATGCACCTGTTTTGTAGGGACCTTAGGGTTGTTGGCCTCTTGTTCTCCTAGCCTGTCTTCTGCAGGAGGGGCCTGCTGCACTCTTACTCAGGCAGTCCTGTTTGGGCAGAGTTGCCCTGCCCCCTTTGTGGGGGGATGGGCTCAGTGAAAACCATTTTTGGGGGGCTTTTGTTCTCTGGCGACTTTCCCTGGCGGCTTTCCGCATCTCTTCTGAAAGTCAGAGCAGAAGAGACCGTTTCCAGCCCTCTGCCTCACAATAGAGAGATCTCAGTCTGTTCTTCAATGAGCTCTCCAGGCCACACTATCTCCGTTTATGTCTGTGCTGCTAAAAACTGCAGCGTCCTGGATTGTGGCCCCTCAGCAGGCTCCCAGTGCTCGCCTCCAGGTCAGGGCATGGGGGTGTGTCTCTGCCCTTTGTGCTTCTAAAACTGCCAGTCACCCCCAGTTTGCATGTGCTGCCCATCCGCTCTGGTTTTCCATCTGGGGGGCTGCCCTAAAGTCTTTTCCCCGCCGCTATAGGTATGCGAGTCTGCGTCTGGTTCCCAGCTTGGGTGGCTTTTGCTCACTGGTGGTGCAGGATCCCGAAGGCTCCCTCCCCCTTCTGTTTATCTTTGATATGTGCCCGTGGAATCATGGCTCCCTGCTTCATACCTCAAAACCAACTGCCTGCGATATTCTGTTTGTAGAGATCCAGATTTATCTTCTTACATTTCAGGCTGATTTCATGGGTGTTCAGAGTGGTCTGGTTGATATCCAGCTCAATTCCGGCGACCAGTTGGAATAGGGTCCCCTACTCCTCCGCCATCTTTTCTCAGTTACCTAGGTGTTTTTATAAGAAGTACAACCAAATACTCACATCGTCTATTAAGACTGAACAGAACCAAATGGTAATAGCTTCATTAGGAATCCATAGGACATTGACATGAGTAATATAATTTCTTGGCACATAGTTCAGGATGAACTGAATGAGTTAAATCATTTAATTTTGAGTCAATCAGATAACAGAAGACATTTCTCAAAAAAGATTACCTGTTTCAAAATGCTCTTTTTTATAGTTCTTCATTTTGTTATTTGTTAGTTGTCATGGTAGCCATTAAGATAACTCACAGTTCAGGGGCACCTGGGTGGCTCAGTTGGTTAAGCGTCTGCCTTCGGCTCAGGCCATGATCCCAGGGTCCTGGGATCGAACCCCGCATCGGGCTCCCTGCTCTGCAGGAAGCCTGCTTCTTCCTCTCCCACTCCCCCTGCTTGTGATCCCTCTCTCTCTGTATCTCTCTCTGTCAAATAAATAAATAAATAAAATCTTAAAAAAAAAAAGGGGCAACTCCCAGTTCCTTACCATAATGCTGCGTTATCTACAGCAAAGAGAACAATTTTCTGTCCATGACCTGGTAGTGATGGTGGAGAAGATATATATTACAACCGTGAGGGAAATATCACATGGTGTATTTCCTCATATTCCTTTTTCTGCCATTCAGAAACAGATTATTACACAGGGAATTCCATGCTATATCCTGACCAAAAAGGTACACTCCCAATGTAGTGGCTTTAGACTGTTACTCATCTGCAAATCAGCTTTAAACAAAGGCAGAGCAAATGTGCCTGCTGATTTTTTGCCCATGGTCAAAGAAACATAATGAGAATGTGGCATCATTCCTCAGTAGTGGGTTTTCTTACTCATATTCTCTGTCTGTCGTCACTGCTTATCAACTAAGTATTGTAATTGTTTCTGTTGCAAAAATAAAAATGCTTGCAATATTGATTGATTGAGCATATGGACCATGAACTACAGCAGTGCTTGGAAACTCAGTGAATTTCTCCATGATAAATATGGTTAAAATGCTTAAGTGTTACCAGGTGTATTAAAAATCCAGATGTTGGTCAAGGCAATCTGGCACAGGACAATCAGAAGCCCCTTGATCATATGGGGAGTTTCATATTTTCTGCCAGTTTCACTTAAAATTTCTTCACGGAGAGGGTGAGAGCTGGTATGTACATATTTGAGTTGGAATTTGGCAAATCATGCTTATTTAAATATATGGGTATAAATCTCCCATCATATCACCTATTGAGACTTGCCTGGATTATTGCAAACAGCTACTAATTGGCCTCCCTGTTCCCTATCCTGCTCTCTTGCAACCTAGTCTATGCACTAAAGCCAGAGGGATTGTTTGAAAATGCAGATTATGGTTAATCTTTCAGGGGCTTGCCATTGTTCCTAGGCTGATATCTGAACTCTTCAATGTAAAAGGCCTGTCATGACCTGGGTTCTGCTTACATGTCAGCCTCACCTCTGAGTTTATGTGCTACACCACCTATCCTCATACCCCTCTCATGGTGCTTTGAAACTATCCCCTGGTGTTTTCATGACCTATTTCTGTACCTGTGGTAGTCACCACCACCCAGCCTCTTCTCTTGGCTAAATGCTTGCATATTAGTCTTCATCAGAGTTCCCTGATCCTGAAGTCTAGGTTAGGAGCCCTTCTCATGTTTCCTACACCAGCCCAGGAGACCTCTGCTTATTGTGGAACTATGGTCATTGTATTTTCGGTAGTTCCTTCTGCCTAGATGAGGTTGCTTGAGGATAGATACTAAGTCAATTTTATTGGATTAGTTTTCCAGTATCTACTTCAGTACCTGGCATATATTTGTGGCCAATTCAGTGACTTACTGGATGGATATTTGGCACAAAGCTGTCAGAAGCACAAAGAGAAATAAGACGCTTTTCCTGGACACAGAAACTTGATGTAAGGCACATACACATGTCAGATAGTATAGTGTAGAATGGGATTGTGCAACAGAGTGCTGTGGGAATTCAGAGAAGGTGCAACCATGGGCATTAGAAAGGGCTTCCGGGCAAAGGAGATTTTCAAATTGGGCTTTGGATGGCTTAACCTATTTTGAATGGGGAAGGAATACACTTGAGGGCATAGGAAATGAACATAAGGCAGAGGGCTAGGGAAAACAGCAATGTTTGGAGAGAAATGGCATATAGTTCAGTCTAACTGGAATTTAGAGTGGATAAAGGGATTATTGGAGAATATGCTGGAAAAGCAGGTCATGCCAGATTCTGCAGGCCAAGAAAGCCAGCTTACAGAAAACACAGACTGCAAGCAGAGTTGGTGGCTTTTATTTTAAAAGATTAAGAGGAAGATAACAGAATGTGGTCCTTTATTGTGTTGTGCCCTTCACCATCACTTTTAGGTATGTGTGTAGGTATAAGCACCATTCTTGTTATTTTAAGAGGAAGATTTTAAAAATGTTTATTATGGGGGGCGCCTGGGTGGTTCAGTTGGTTAAATATCTGCCTTCGGCTCAGGTCATGATCCCAGCGTCCTGAGATCGAGTCCCACATTGGGCTCCCTGCTTGGTGAGGAGTCTGCTTCTCCCTCTCCCTCTGCCCTTCCCTCCCTTTGCTCGTGCTCTCTCTCTCTCTCTCAAATAAATAAAATGTTAAAAAAAAGTTTATTATGGAACTTATTGCAAACATGAAGTTTTGTGTTTCTGCTGAGGCCATGCCTTGTATATTGCTGACCCGTGGTGCATTTTAAGTAAGACCGTCCAAAATGCTCTCTAGATTGAGGTGGGATACAAACAAATAAAATATTTCAATTGTGTGATTACTGAATAATAAAGGTAAACATAGCTAGAAAGTTTGTGTGGCCGGTTTTTCATAGTTAATCCTTTTCATTGACGTTCTGGCTATTGAGCCAGAATGAGAGAACTATCTCACTCTACTACAGCCAGCTTCTTACTAGAGGCCTGCTATGAGTTTGAAACTCTTCATTGGAAGACAGCTGCAGGGTGGAGAGTTTGGATAACGTCCAGAGAAAAGCAATAAAAATGATGAATAGTTTGGAAAGTAAGACCTCAGAGGGATGTCTAAAGAGGTTGAGAATCTTGATCAATAGCAAAAGCACAGCTTACATGTCTTGAAATCACTGTAGGTGTTTTTTCTTCATCTTCACCCTGAATTCATGGAGAAGACAGCCTAGGTTGCTGCAAGCAAATTCATACTGGACCAAACAGACAAAAATACCCACAAATGCTAACATTGGCTTAACACTCAAAGGTAAGACTGAAGGTGTGGATTGTTAATTTATAATAGATTCGTGGTTGCCAAGGGCTGGGGGAGGGGAAGATGGGGAGATGAAGGTCAAAGTTACAAACTTCCAGCTATACCATGAATAAGTTCTGAAGATGGAGTGCCCAGCATAGTGATTACAGTCAACAATACTGTGTTATATCCTTCAAGGTTGCTAAGACAGTAGATCCTGAATATTCTCACCACAAAAAAGAAGTGGTAGTTATGTCATGGGAGGCAGATGTTAGCAAGCCATGGTGGCAGTCATTTGGCCATATGTAAGTATGTCAAATCAATAGGTTGTACACCTTAAACTTCTACATGTTACATGTCAGTTATATCTCCGTAAAGCTGAGGGAACAAAAAAGCGCAGAGTAGACATCTTCTGGGTGTTTTGCTTTAGATAAAGTCATAAAGAACTTCTCCATTGCCACTGATTCTTCTATCAGGATTTGTTGAGGTGGTGGTTGTTACCATTATTTAGTAACATAGGTCTCTTACACATTTGCTCTGTGTCACAGTTTGGTTTCTTTGGGAGCAGATGCCAAGGCAGTTAGAAGTGCAAGATATTTACTGGGGAGTAAGCCTGTGAATGGGAATGAGAGGGAGCAGGACTGGACTGTCAGTCTGCTGTGCCCACCTGGCCAAGCCTCTGTCTGCTCAGGGGGAGTTCAGGAGCATAGCTTGCCCATTGGAGGGATGCCGCTTTCGTTGGCCGGGTCCTTGTATTTATGCTTGTTCAGTCATCGACTGGAGGCTGCCGTGGGAGGAACATATTCTTGGCCACCACTGTCTGGCTCACTCATTGGCCCGGGGCCACCCCACAAATGGTGTGACCTCAGCTGAAAAGCTGAAGCAGACCCTGAAGGACTAACAGCTGGGGGCTGTGCGTGAACCACACTCCTCATAGCTGAGCAGCGAGCCCTTTTTGGAAGGGGGATCGGAGTGGCACATCTCTGTTTCTCCCACATCATGAATAGCACACTTCTCTTGGATTGCAGTTAAATAAATATGAAGTAGCCAGCTTTCTATGTGTAAATGCAATCTGCAAATTACTACTGAAATTTTCTTTTTTTTTGGGTGGGGGACACAGAGTTACTTGTAGCCAAACACCTAAGTATGGTTTGTCAGATTTACCTAATGAAAGATCACAGCCTAAGAATAGCAATAGGTATTCAAAATCAGAAATTTTACCCATATTATTTATAACTTTCACAACAACCTTGCAAGATAGGCACTATGATTCAATTTTCAGTTGAGAAAGCTGTAGGTCGCATTGTTTAGGAGGTTTTTTTGTCTAGGTTCTGTGACTAGGACGTTCTTCCATGAGACTAGGAGCTGAGGTGTTTGTATTATTCAAAAGGCACTTTGCATTATACCAGGGTGACTGACGTGAAAAATTGTAGAAAAGAATATGACTACCCAGCTTGCATTTTGTAAAAATAGTTCAGTTCTTATGTACTCTGGTCCAGACTCCAGGGATGTTTGGTATAGTCTTTATTGTATTAAAATAAAATACTATGGCTTTTGGCCACAGGCAACAGGGTGGAATTAACTTTTGACTTAATGTTTGGGTAGTTGTTTCCTGTACATGTATAGATGTTAACTCACCACATTTGCAGAGAAAGTTCTAATTCCATTCCATAGGAACTTGGGGTTTATAGATTCCCTTTTTATTTCTAGCTTTACATATAATTTACCTAATCTATTTTAAAAATAAAATGTCACAGTCAAAACATAAAGTTCAGTAGACTATGATATCAACTATAAGGAATTTTTGAATATAAAAAAATAATCCCCCTACCTGTATCATCTTCAGTATTTTATACACAACAACATGTGGTAAGCATCTCATAATTGTTCTCTAATTTTTTAACTGTTGAAGTTGATTTATCTCTTTTATTTAGAGATCATTAGAATCAGCTGTGTGACCAGATACCTACTTCTAAGGCTAGAAAAATGATATTATAACTTGTTTAGATATTTACTGATGAGAAAATTCAGCATCAGGGCACTTCATCGGCTTACACTTAATTCATTCTAAATTGAGTATATTAGGTCAGAGAAACCATCAGATATGAGGGCCAACAATCACTTATGAGGTCATCTTCCGTATGTTTCTCTTTGGCCCATATACTTCCAAAATTTCGGTACTAAAAATCTAAGAAGTGGCAAATAGGATGTCTTTTGCCTGGAAGGAAGCATTTTGAGAACTCTCTTTTGTAAAGGGAGTTCAACTGTGTGTTTAACATTGCTTTCTGATATTCACCCATCTGTCCGCCCATCCATTCACAGTGAACTACCAAATCTCAGTAATGTTATCCGTGAAGTTCAGAAGGCAGACAGTCACCATGACATAGAAATGGGCCAGCACAGGAGTTACTAAAAGTGGAAGTCCTGTTGTGCCTCTCTGCCATGCTTTGCAGACACCTTGAGCTTGGGCAGCCCAAGAATCTCCAGCTGCTGCCATAGAAATTGCAGTGAAACCAGTGATACTTAGTCTGGGAGGATCTTTTCATAAAAGAGAATGTTCTACATACTATGATGTGGTTGTGCTCTGACAAATAGTGTTGAATAATTTGAGAAAAAAACTAGTGTTGATGCTGGATCTGCTGGAAAACAAAAAACAAAAACAAGAATACCACCTGAAGTTTAAAATATAAGTTTTACAGTGGCTTCAGGTACTTTCATGAAAATGCTTGAGGAACTACAGGATAAAGATCAGTAGACCCCAGGGCCTGGTGGAATCCATTAATGTTTGGATGAGCATGATTAGCATATTTGCAGTCTGGAATATTGACCTGCAACCACATGAGGTGTAGCCATGGAAAAAAAAATATGCCAAGAGATTTGTCATGATCTGATGGGGACTTGAAGGAAAGAGAAGGGTGATTTCCAGGCGATCCTGTGACCTTGAGACCATGTAGCTATGCTGAGGAGTGTTCATAGTGCCCATTTCCAGAATTATACAGCCCATTGGACAAGAGACACTTGCAAAAACTGTGGTGAAAAGTTGGCACAAGGATAAATTTTCCATAGTTTCTCTTCTTGTTCTACCTCATTTGCCTACAGGTGACTAATGAATTGGCTATGGGAATGGTGGGCTCTCCTCTCTCTTGGACAGTATGGCTGGCTTGGAGAGGGACCCTTTCACTCTGTAATCCGGAGGGCTAGTTTACCTTCTCCATTCCCTGTCTGTGACTACAAACTGTCTTCTTTTTAACAAACTCACTATTTGACTTTCTTTCTCTCTTTCCTCCAGGCCCAGTTTTTTCTAGGCTCTTCATGGGTAAAAGCCAACTCTGCATCTTTGCCTCCCACAGGTATTGCAGTAACTTCCTAATTTCCTCTCCTGCCTCTCCCATAATCTCTTTTGTGTAGATACGAATTTCGGACCTTGGTGAGGCAAGGCTCTGGTGAAGTTTTTTCATTGGAGAGTAGGTCTTTTTTATGGAGAATCTTCTGGGTGTATTTCAAAACAGTTATCTTTCTGCTCCCCTTGCCGGACCCATGAGGGGATTTTTCTTGGTTCTTTCCTGTGAGAATCTGGGGGATCTTGGAGGGAAAAGTCAAGACAGTCTTAGGGTCTTACTAAGTCACTAGGAGCTATTCACTGTCATGCTAGTCTATATTCTGTTTCTATCAAATTGTTAAAGTTACCATTCAGGTGTTCCTACCAGGTTATGGCTCTAGTAGCTTCTGCTCCAGGTAAGTAGATCTTGGCTGTGATCTCTATATTCTCCTGTGTCTCCAAATTTCAGTGTGGCTCTTTGCCTTGTAACTTCAGTTCTCGGACAGGTCCAGGAAAATTACTGATTTTCAGTTTGTTTCACTTTTTTCTTGTGGTAAGGATAGGGGTGATAACTTCTCTTTACATGTTAATACTGAGACCAGAAGTCTATCCATAGCCTATTTTGAACACAGCAGCCCATGAAATTCCCGTAATGTGTAAGACAGGTCAAATTGCTCCTCTGCTTCCAGCCTGTCTTGGAGTAAAAGCCAAAGCCCTTTCATTGGCCCACAAGGCTTCCATGATCTGCAGGAGTAAAAGCCAAAGCCCTTTCATTGGCCCACAAGGCTTCCATGATCTGCACACTCTCTTACGTACTCATCGATCACTTCTCTTATTTTCTTCTTCCTATCTCTCCTCCAGGCACCTTGGTCTCCTAGCTGTCCCTTAAACATACCAGCAGGCTCCCACCCCAGGGCCTTTGCACTTGCCTGGAATGATTTTTTCCCCTAGAGGTCCACTGTCCCTGAACAAAAGTCACAGATACCTTGTGATGACTTCCCTGACCACCCTATTTAATATAACAACCCCCTAGTCTTCTCTTACATCCCCATTTCCTCCCTTTCCAGCCTTATTTCCATAGCACTTTGCACCACATGACATACTTCATACAGTATTTTTCTAATTTTTATGTTTATTGTCTCTCTATCCTAGCAGATAGTAATTTCCACGCAAGCAGGGATTTTTGCTTGTTTTATTCCTTGCTTTATAGGCCAGTGATATAATGAAATTGTTAATTCAGGATTATCAGTTGATGTTAAAACCATTAAGTGAATGGATGATGGTGAATGAAACACTTGTACAATGCCAAAGCAACACTACACAAATTAGTTTCAGGTTGCAAAGGGAAAAATGTTAACTATTAAATAGAGAAATCAAACTGTCGACACCCCAATTCAGTGGTTAAGCTTAGTATCATTAATGGTGGGTCAACCAGATGTTCTGTGTTTTCTTAGGTGTTGCAAAATGAAGTTGGTAACATCACTTATGCATTATCTAGCCAAGTATGCTTAACTTGAATCCATAGAGCCTTTAGATGTAGCTCTTAGTTTATGAAGTAAGGAACAAGCTAAAATTCATCATGAAGAAACTGAACAAATTTAGAATGTGGTGTATCCTGTAAGATAACAGTTCAGGATCGTTAAAATAAAGGATCTGTTCTAAATGAAAAGAAACATAAAGAATAAAATAGGTGCAATGTATGGGCTTGGAATGGCTATGATTTGTGCAAATCAATCATAAAAGGTGTATTTAGGTCCATGAGAAGAATCTAAATTCTAGTATTAGGTGAGAGGAACATTTTCTGAATTAAAGATGATGAATATGAACTGGAAAATTAGCTTTCAAGGGGATAGGTAGATTATGATCTCATTTTGGTAAAAAAAATGTTTTACAGATAAGTATATTAAAAAGTATACACATGCAGATTTAAAAAATCGGGCATGTAGCTCATAGATTTCTTTGAATTTTTGTTTCTGGATGGGAGGAAGGAAAATTGCTGTAGGGTACAAGTAAGACAAGAGAGGGGATACACCAGGACCAAACTGCTTGGTATTTCAAGATATATATCTGCCACACACATAAAGGTAAAGTGTTTGTTATGGTCAGTTTGAATAGCTGTAGGCACAGAATGTTTTATAATTCTGTGCCTTTAAATACTGAAAATTTCTGGATTTGTTTAATTCAATTGACCGTCCTCTACTTAATATAAATTCATGAATTTTATTAAATTATATCAAACCTAGCCCCATTTGTTCATTATGTAAGTGTTTCAGAAAGTCTGGAAATTTCTCCTTTAATCTGGTTTTTAATTTATAGACTCTGCCTTGAAAGACAGAATCTCAATTATTTGGTCTTGAGTTTCAGACTTTAGAGAATTTTCTTTCTTCCCTTCTCCATTCTGCCGTCCTCTCTCTCTGTTTTCCCCCTTACTTTCCTTCCTCCTTTCTCTCCCTTCTGCCTTCATTTTTTCCTTCTTTCCACCACCCACTAGCACCATATTCATTTCAGATTTTTTTTAAGAAAAAAGTTAAGGGTCTTTCCTAACAAAACTCTCTGATTTCATTTTTGTTTGTCCCTTTTCAGAGAAAGCCACTGTTTTGTTTTGTTACTTTTCTTATGTGCATGATTTTGTACTTTTTATATAAATACAAACTGAATGTTTCACCAGTCAGTAAAGCATAAATTACCATAAATTCTCTATAAACAATATGTCATATTTTGCATATTTTTGGACCTTATATCATGCTGTTCTAGGGCTTTGCAACTTTCTGTTTTGTCAACATTGTGTTTTTGAGATATATCCATGTTTCTACAAGTAGGTAGATTTAGTCTTTTTTTTTAGCTCCTGCACAGTGTCACATTTTGGGAATATATCAAACTATATCCTTTTAAAATTTAAATATATTTGAGTTCGTATTGTTTGTCTTAGAAATAATGCTGATATTAAATGTTTTTAATGTCTCACTTGGATGTATGCATGTCAGAGAGCATGCTAGGTGTTAGGTAATGTGCATCTTCAACTTTACTAGACAGTACTGAATTGTGTTCCAAAGTGATTGTTCCAATTCCATCAGCAATAAATGGGAATTCCTGTTATATCCCATCTGATCAACAAGAGATATTTTCAGACTTTAAAAATTAGTTAATTTTGGGGAGCCTGGGTGGCTCAATTGGTTGACCATCTGACTTTTGATTTTAGCTCAGGTCATGGTCTCAGGGTCGTAAGATTGAGCCCTGCATTGGGCTCCCCATTCAGCATGGAGTCTGCTTCAGATTTTCCCTCCCCCACTTGCGTTCTCTCTCTCTCTCTCTCTCTCTAAAATAAATAAATAAAATCTTTAAAAAATAAAAATTAGTCAATTTGATAAATATGAAATGATATCTCATTGCTTTAATCTTGTTTTCCTTATTACTAGGAAGATTAAAAATCTTTTCATATATTAAATGACCATTGAGTTTCCTGTTTTGTGAATTGCCCATTTTTCCGTTGGGTTATTGATTTTTATTTCTTCTTTATATGTTCTGGAACCTAATTCTTTTGTTAGTTATATGTGTTGCAAATATTTTTTCCAGTCTGTGGCTTGTTTTTTCACTATTTGTGTTGTGTTTATTGTAAAAAAAAAAAAAAGCCTGTTTTAATATAGTGAATTTGTTAATTTTTCTTGTGCCATTTGTGCTTTTCTGTGTTTTATTTAAGAACTCCTTCCATGCTTTAACATCATTTAGTCTCTGTTCTTTCCTTTTCCTTTTAAAAAAGATTTTATTTTCTTTTTTTAAAAGATTTTATTTATTTATTTAAGAGAGGAGAGGGAGAGAGCGCACGAACAGGGCGAGTGGCACGCAGAGGGAGAAGCTGGCTCCCCCTGAGCAAGGAGTCTGATGCGGGACTTGATCCCAGGACCCTGGGATCATGACCTGAGCTGAAGGCAAACACTTAACTGACAGAGCCACCCAGGTGCCCCTAGGATTTTATTTTTAAGTAATCTCTACACCCAACACGGGGCTTGAGCCCACAGTCTGGAAATTAGAGTCACACACTCCATCTGCTGAGCCAGCCAGGTGCCCCTCCTTTATTTCCTTCTAGAATGTTTAAGGTTTTGCTTTTTCTGGAATATTTTTTTAATCTTCCTGGGATATTTTTACTGTTTAGATACTATAAAGTAAGGAATTGCATGGATATCTTGTTTTCCAATCACCACTAATTTATTAGCCCTTCCTTAGTCCATTGAAATTACACGTCTGTCATATCAAGTATCCACACATATGGTTGTGTTCCACTTTTACAGAGCTATTTGCTTATCACACTTTCTCATTTCTCTGACTTATGAATGGGATTATTTTTCTATATTACACTGTATAATTAGTTATTCCTGGTACATAGACCAGTTTTTGTGTGATGAGCTCATATTTGCCAATCTTGCTGAATCTTCCATTAATGGTTTATTACTGACTTGAATCAAAGAGACCTAGCTCCTACTCTCGACTTTATCGTTAACAAGTTCTGTGACCTTGAGAAAGTTACTAGGTCACCAAATTTCAGTGTTCTCTTTGGAAAGGGGGAGGTCATAATATTTAACTCATGAGATTGGGTTGTTGTGAAGAGTAAATAAGAAAATAGATATAAATAGCCTAACACTAAGTAGAGACCCCCAAATCCTAGGTTCTTGTAAAAATCTTATTGTCTGACAGAGTCTAATAATTAGTAGATGTGTAATAAGGCTAATTAAATTAAATTTCACACACATACACCACACACACACACACACACACACACACACACACACACACACTGAAGACCCTTCTTGCCATCCAAAGCTCCAGGTTACACAGGTTACTAGGGCATTTCTTTAGTTAGGATGTCACAAGCTTCATTTGTTTTTTCTTCTTGAATAAGAACATACTACCCCTTTTATTAAAGCAATCCCAAACATTAGGCTGGGGGAAACTATTCTGGGGGAGATAACTGCTGGGAGGACACAAAGTTATCTCTTGGTTTCAGGTAAGATGCATATGCTTTACATGATTCATTATAGATCTTAAAGCTGTCAGAGGAAAAATGGCCATTACAATTATGTGACTTTAAAGTATTTTCCAAAAGAGCCATATCTGTCATCAGTTATGAAAGCTGACCAAATGCGCATGATGACAGACAGACAGCTGGTTCTCATTCATATTAAGTTCCTCTCAAGCAAAAGGAATGTTAAGGCAATCTGGCCTCATATTATGTTGATTCCAAAGTAATTACATTTGTTATTTCCTGGCTATGCAGTAAATCAAACTGTGGCAAGTAGGTGGATATTTCACAGAAGTAATTCAGAGACCATTAAATATGATCATGTGATGTGTTGAACCCTCTTCTGCCTCAAGACAAATAATGTCCAGTCAAGGTGTGGGGGAAGGGAGAGAGTGGGAAGCAAAATAATTTCCTTGAAAAGATGGGAAATGCATAGTTTTCTACATGCAGATGCAAAATTTGTAAGAAACAAAGGAGTTCAGTTAAGGCATGTGCGGGTCAAAGGAATGGACAAACTGCCCCTGTGCAAGAGATTTGCTATCTCTCTATTCTCACTCCAAAAGCTGCCAAGTCCATCTGCTTCCCAGGCAATCATGTACCTCCCCCAAACACACCTGCTATCCCAGCACTTTACTCTGGGGTAGGCTGGCCATTAATTAATGTCTACAGCACAAGGGTTTATGACCCTTCTGATTTCATTATAGTTGGAAACTCTGTAGAGCTTACTCCCATTCACATAAAGGCCAAATGCTTTTAGAATCCTTTAATAAACCGATGGCCTAAAGGCTAAATTCAGGAAGGAATCTAATATAAGCACTAAATGATCATTTTGTTGTCTAAAAGTATCTTCAAAATGGACATAATTCTTCTTTTAGCCTGTGATCTGGCCTCACTTTAATACCAGCTTCCTAAAGTGTTATCACAATGCAAGAATAAAGAAAGCAAAACTAAATTTGACTTAGGCATCCTAGCCTTACAGACTTGCCTAGGAGTAAAATTAAGACTTGTTGACTCTAACATTTCTTTCTGTAGACATTAGAGATTTAGCTATCAATTGCTCAATGCATTTTAAAGAATTGGGGAATAAAAAATCTGGAATGCTTTAGAGGAACACTGCCTGGAGGCCTTAGGAAAAGATGACCTCTGGAAGACCTACCCAGCTCTGCACCATTCCTTGGGAGAGCACACAAAATGGATCAGTGTGTATAGTGGGGAAGGGAGGCATGGCTCTTGACCTGTTAAGGGTAGGTTAGTTTCAGCTGCCATGAAATAATTCAATCCAGTGGTGAAGTTTTTCACTTTGAAACTCTTCAGAGAAATCGGGTCTTTCTCATTGTTCCCATCTTTGTTTAACTTGGCCAGTGTTTGTCGGTCATTTAGCTTATAGCCCATTGAATATCATTCAGGGAATCCGAAATCAGAAGTGACATAAACATATGGGGGCATGGAGAGGAGGAAGAGAGGGAGAGAGGGAATGAGAATTACCAGTCAAATGGAAAAAAGTTTTTTTTGCTTAGTTTTGTTTCTTTCTCCCCAGATTCAGTTACTTCTCCTACACAAATATTTCAAAAATGACCAGAGACAGCTTATTAAGGGAAGTGGGTTTTGATTACTTATTTTGGGGAACAATTTGCAATTCCAGAATATTCACTAAGTAAAATTAGTTGGTTTTTTTTTTGTAATTTTTAATTTTATTATGTTATGTTAGTCACCATACAATACATCATTAGTTTTTGATGTAGTGATCCACGATCCATTGTTTTCGTATAACACCCAGTGCTCCATGCAGTACGTGCCCTCCTTAATACCCATCACTGGGCTAACCAATCCCCCCTCCCCCCTCCCCTCTAAAACCCTGTTTGTTTCTCAGGTCCATAGTCTCTCATGGTTCATCTCTCCCTCCAATTCCCCCCGCCCATTTTTCCCTTCCTTCTCCTAATGTCCTCCATGTTATTCCTTATGTTCCACAAATAAGTGAAACCATATGATAATTGACTTTCTCTGCTTGACTTATTTCACTTAGCATAATCTCCAGTCCCATCCATGTTGATGTAAAAGTTGGGTATTCATCTTTTCTGATGGCTGAGTAATATTCCATTGTATATATGGACCACATCTTCTTTATCCATTCATCTGTTGAAGGGCATCTCGGCTCTTTCCACAGTTTGGCTATTGCGGACATTGCTGCTATGAACATTGGGGTGCATACGGCCCTTCGTTTCCCTACATCTGTGTCTTTGGGGTCAATACCCAGTACTGCAATTGCTGGGTCATAGGGTAGCTCTATTTTTAAATTTTTGAGGAACCTCCACACTGTTTTCCAAAGTGGCTGTACCAACTTACATTCCCACCAACAGTGTAAGAGGGTTCCCCTTTCTCCACAACCTCTCCAACATTTGTTGTTTCTTTCCCTGTCCATTTTTGCCATTCTCACTGGTGTAAGGTGGTATCTCAGTGTGGTTTTGATTTGGGTTTCCTTGATGGCTAATGATGATGAACATTTTTTCATGTGTCTGTTAGCCATTTGTATGTCTTGTTCAGAGAAGTGTCTGTTCATCTCTTCTGCCCACTTTTTGACTTGATTATTTGTTTTTGGGGTGTTGAGTTTGAGAAGTTCTTTATAGATTTTGGATACCAGCCCTTTATCTGTAGTGTCATTTGCATATATCTTCTCCCATTCTGTGGGTTGCCTCTTTGTTTTGTTGACTGTTTCCTTGGCTGTGCAGAAGCTTTTTATCTTGATGAAGTCCCAAAAGTTCATTTTTGCTTTTGTTTCACTAGCTTTTGGAGATGTATCTTGAAAGAAGTTGCTGTGGCCGATGTCAAAGAGGTTACTGCCTATGTTCTCCTCTAGGATTTTGATGGATTCCTGTCTCACATTGAGGTCTTTCATCCACTTTGAGTTTATCTTTGTGAATGGTGTTAGAGAATGGTCGAGTTTCATTCTTCTGCATGTGGCTGTCCAATTTTCCCAGCACCATTTATTGGAGAGACTGTCTTTTTTCCATTGCATGTTTTTTCCCGCTTTGTCAAAGATTATTTGACCATAGAGTTGAGGGTCCATATCTGGGTTCTCTATTCTGTTCCATTGGTCTGTATGTCTGTTTTTGTGCCAGTACCATGCTGTCTTGGTGATCACAGCTTTGTAATGTAGCTTGAAATTGGGCAACGTGATGCCCCCAGCTTTGTTTTTCTTTTTCAACATTTCCTTGGCAATTCGGGGTATTTTCTGATTCCATACAAATTTTAGGATTGTTTGTTTTAGCACTTTGAAAAATGTCATTGGAATTTTGATCGGGATGGCATTGAAGGTATAGATTGCTCTGGGTAGCATAGACATTTTAACAATGTTTATTCTTCCGATCCATGAGCATGGAATATTTTTCCATCTTTTTGTGTCTTCTTCAATTTCTTTCATGAGTGTTTTGTAGTTCCTAAAGTATAGATCCTTTACCTCTTTGGTTAGGTTTATTCCGAGGTATCTTATGGTTTTTGGTGCTATTGTAAATGGAATCGTTTCTTTAATTTCTCTTTCAACAGTTGAATTGTTAGTGTATAAGAAAGCAACTGATTTCTGTGCATTGATTTTGTATCCTGCCACATTACTGAATTGCTGGATGAGTTCTAGTAATTTGGGGGTGGAGTCTTTTCGGTTTTCCACATAAAGTATGTCGTCTGCGAAAAGAGAGAGTTTGACTTCTTCTTTGCCAATTTGAATACCTTTTATTTCTTTTTGTTGTCTGATTGCTGTTGGTAGGACTTCTAGTACTATGTTGAACAACAGTGGTGAGAGTGGGCACCCTTGACGTGTTCCTGATCTTAAGGGAAAGGCTCTCAGCTTTTCCCCATTGAGGAGGATATTCGCTGTGGGTTATACATAGATGGATTTTATGAGCTTGAGGAATGTCCCCTCTATCCCTATACTCTGGAGAGTTTTAATCAGGAAAGGATGTTGTATTTTGTCAAATGCTTTTTCTGCATCAATTGAGAGGACCATATGGTTCTTCTCTCTCCTCTTATTAATGTGTTCTATCACATTGATTTGCGAATGTTGAACCACCCTTGCATCCCGGGGATAAATCCCACTTGGTCGTGGTGGATGATCCTTTTAATGTATTGTTGGATCCTCTTAGCTAGGATTTTGTTGAGGATTTTGGAATCCATATTCATCAGGGATATCGGTCTGAAATTCTCCTTTTTGATGGGGTCTTTGCCTGGTTTGGGGATTAAGGTAATGCTGGCCTCATAGAATGAGTTTGGAAGTTTTCCTTCTGTTTCTATTTTTTGAAACAGCTTCAGTAGAATAGGTATTATTTCTTCTTTGAATGTTTGGTAGAATTCCCCAGGGAATCCATCAGGCCCTGGACTCTTGTTTTTGGAGAGGTTTTTGATCACTGCTTCAATCTCGTTACTGGTTATTGGCCTATTCAGGTTGTCAATGTCTTCCTGTTTCAGTCTTGGGAGTTTATAGGTTTCCAGGAAGGCCTCCATTTCATCCAGGTTGCTCAATTTATTGGCATAAAGTTGTTGATAATAATTTCTAATAATTGTTTCTATTTCCTTGGTGTTAGTCATGATCTCTCCCCTTTCATTCATAATTTTATTAATTTGGGTCCTTTCTCTTTTCTTTTGGATAAGTCTGGCCAGTGGTTTATCGATCTTATTAATTCTTTCAAAGAACCAACTTCCAGTTTCGTTGATCTGATCTACTGTGTTTCTGGTTTCTAATTTATTGATTTCTGCTCTAATTTTAATTATTTTTCTTCTAATGCGTGGCTTAGGCATCTTTTGTTGCTTTTTCTCTAGTTCTTTAAGGTGTAGAGTTAGTTGGTGAATTCGGGATTTTCTATTTTTTTGAGTGAGGCTTGGATGGCTATGTATTTCCCCCTTAGGACCACCTTTGCAGTATCCTATAGGTTTTGGACCGAAGTGTTTTTGTTCTCATTGATTTCCATGAATTGTTTAAGTTCTTCTTTGATTTCTTGGTTGACCCAAACATTCTTGAGCAGAGTGGTCTTTAGCTTCCAAGTGTTTGAATTTCTGCCAAATTTTTTCTTGTGATTGAGTTCCAGTTTTAGAGCATTGTGGTCTGAGAATATGCAGGGAATAATCTCAATCTTTTGGTATCGGTTGAGACCTGATTTGTGACCCAGTATATGGTCTATTCTGGAGAAAGTTCCATGTGCGCTCGAGGAGAATGAGTGTTCTGTTGTTTTAGGATGGAATGTTCTGTAAATATCTATGAGGTCCATCTGGTTCAATGTTTCATTCAAAGCTCTTGTTTACTTGTTGATTTTCTGCTTAGATGATCTGTCCATTGCTGAAAGTGGAGTATTGAGGTCTCCTACAATTAACGTATTGTTATCAATATGACTCTTTATTTTGGTTAACAGTTGGCTTATGTAGTTGGCTGCTCCCATGTTGGGGGCATAGATATTTACAATTGTTAGATCTTCTTGTTGGATGGACCCTTTAAGAATGATATAGTGTCCTTCTGTGTCTCTTATTACAGACTTTAGTTTAAAATCTAATTTGTCTGATATAAGAATTGCTACCCCAGCTTTCTTTTGAGGTCCGCTGGCATGGAAGATAGCTCTCCATCCCTTCACTTTCAGTCTGGATGTATCTTTAGGTTCAAAATGAGTCTCTTGTAGACAGCATATGGATGGGTCCTGTCTTTTTATCCAATCTGCAACCCTGTGCCATTTTATGGGAGCGTTTAGGCCATTCACGTTGAGTGATTATTGAAAGATATGAATTAATTGTCATCATGTTGCCTGTGAAGACGTTGTTTTTATATAGATTGTCCCTGTAAATTTCTATTGTAGATCACTCTTGGGGTCTTTCTCCTTTTATAGAACCCCCCTTAGTATTTCTTGCAGGGCCAACTTAGTGGTCACATATTCTTTCAACTTCTGCCGGTTGTGGAAGCTCTGCATCTCTCCATCCATTCTAAATGACAACCTTGCCGGATAAAGTATTCTTGGCTGCATGTTCTTCTTGTTTAGTATCCTGAATATGTCTTGCCAGGCCTTTCTGGCTTGCCAGGTCTCTGTGGATAGTTCTGACGTTATTCTGATGTTCCTCCCTCTGTACGTAAGGAATCTCTTCCCCCTAACTGCCCTTAAGATGGTTTCCTTGGTTCTAAGATTTGCAAGTTTTAGTATTACCTGCCGGGGTGTTGGCCTGTTTTCCTTGATCTTAGGAGGGGTCCTCTGTGCCTCTAGGACTCGAATGTTCGTTTCATTCCCCAGATTAGGGAAGTTCTCAGCTACCAGTTGCTCAAATACATCTTCTAGTCCTCTCTCTCTCTCCATTCCCTCCGGGATTCCAATGATTCTGACATTGGAATGCCTCATGGTGTCACTTATTTCTCTGATTCTATTTTCATGGATTCTGAGTTGTTTTTCCCTGGCCTCCTCTTTTCCCTTTTTATCTATTATACTGTCTTCCAGATTGCTTATTCTCTCTTCTGTCTCAGTTACCGTAGCTGTTAGATTATCTAGATTGGATTGGATCTCATTGATAGCATTTTTAAGTTCTGCGAATTCCCCTTTTATTTCTGCCCTTAGAGACTCTATGTTGCCATTAATTGATTTATCCATTCTAGCCATTGTCTTCACAATTGGTAGCCTGAATTCTATCTCCAACATCTTGGTTATATCTGCATCCATTTGTAAATCTGCAGCATAAGTCATAATCTGTGAGTCTTTTCTGTTTTGGGGGTTCCTCCTGCTAGTCATCTGTTGATGGGTGTTTGAGGGAATGTATAGAGTCCAAATTATCGACCAGAACCCAAGCAAGATGCACCTGTTTTCTTGGGACCTTAGGGTTGCTGGCCTCTTGTTTTCCCAGCCTGTCTTCTGGGGGAGGGGCCTGCCGCGCTGTTACTCAGGCAACCCTGTTTGGGTGGAGTTGCCCTGCGCCCCTGTGGTGCGGGATGGGCTCAGCGGGAATCAATCTTTGGGACTTTTGTTCTCTGGCGGCTTTCCCTGGCAGCTTTCTGCGTCTCTTCCACGAGTCAGAGCAGAAGAGACCATTTCCAACCCTCTGCCTCAGAGCAGAGAGACCGCAGTCTGTTCTTCAGTGAGCTCTCCAGGCCACACCGTCTCCGTTTTTGTCCGTGCTGCTATAAAGTGCAGCGTCCTGGGTTGTGCACCCCTCCACAGTGCTCCCAGTCCTGCCTCCAGGTCGGGGCACGTCTCTGCCCTTTGTGTTTCTAAAACCGCCAGCCGCTCCCAGTTCGCGCGCGCTCGACTCCGCCTTGGGGTTCCGTCCCGGGGATTGCAGTTCGCGTGCCTGTGACTCTGCCGCTCGCCGCTTGGGGTTTCTACCCCAGGGGTTGCAGTTCACCGGCGCGACCCTGGCGCACCAGGTTTCCGTCTGGGAGGTTGCAGTTCGTGTGCCTGCGACCGTTGCTCTGGTTTTTGTCCGGGGGGCTGCGGTTTGCGCGCGCGATCCCGCTGGTCTGATTTTCTACCCTGGGGCCTGCCCTAAAGTTCTTTCCCGACGCTACCGGTCTGTGAGTCTGTGCCTGTCCTCGGCGCGGGAGGCTGTCACTCACCGGCGGTGTAGGCTCCCCACGTCCAGGCACCCTCCCGCCTCCGTTTATTCTCCAATATCTGCCCGCAGAATCACGGCTTCGCTTCGTACCTCAAAACCAACCGCCTGCGATGTTCTGTTTGTAGAGATCCAGATCTTCTTACATCTCAGGCTGGTTTCGTGGGTGCTCAGAGTGGTCTGGTAGATATCCAGCTCAATTCCAGGGACCAGTTGAAATAGGGTCCCCTACTCCTCCGCCATCTTCCCCCCCATAAAATTAGTTTTTTAAAAAAGATTTTATTTACTTATTTGAGAGAGTGAGAGAGCGTGCCTGCACGCGCATGAGCAGGGAGGAGGGGCGGAGGGAGAAGTAGATTCCTCACTGAGCAGGGAGCCTGATGAGGGACTCAATCCCAGGACACTGGGATCATGATGTGAGCTTAAGGCAGACACTTAACCGACTGAGCCACCCAGACACCCAAAATTAGTTTATTTTAAAGGTAAGATTGATTATGTAAATGGAGAGAAAAATAAATATATAAATATCTACGTACAATAAAATATAGTGTATATATATATGTAAGACAGTATTTATATCACCTTTAGCAGATCCAGAATACAGATAATTTGGAAAGTTTTGAGAAAAGCAGAATAGAGGAGCCTGCACAAATTGGCACGGAATGGTGGGTGATAAATAGTCACTATATGTTTATTTTCTCTTTTCTTTCCTCTGCTTCATATGAAGATGTCACAAACATCTCAATGTACAGTGAGGGTGCTAACATTCTGCTCTGTGGAGCCCACAATACCAGCCGTGCCTAGGCTGCATTCTGTGTGCTCATTTCTGCCCGTCTGGGGTGCATCACACTCACTGTGCCAGGAGCCTCAGTTGCTTGGGGGTTCAGACTCTCATGCTAGTTTTCCCACTAACCATCTGTGTGACCTTGGACACCTCACTTCCTCTCTTAACCCCTAGTTTATGCACTCACTTGGTACAAAGTGGATTTGCAGTACAGTTTCATTCATTAATTAATGAGTGTGGGTTTGACCAGGGACTTGGAGACTTAAGGCTCCCCCTGCTCCATTCAGTAGTTCTGGTCACCATTTTTCACTCAGAAATATCAATGAATTTTTACTGTCTTGGCTAACAAGGTGGCATATCAATTGGCACACTTAGCTTTTCTAGATATGTCAAGAAAGTTTCACTTGAACATTAGTATGAAATTCCTGAAATTATTTGTTTCAGCCTTGGGGTTTTAAACTATGATGATTTTGCACACTTTTCAAAATGATTTAAATAATTGCACCCTTTTGTCTAGAATGTTGTAACTTTCCTCCAAATCGCATGGCCCCGGGGGCACAGCACAAGTTCGATTTCAGAGCCATTCACCCTCCTCAGCCAGGAAACACCACTGTGTAGCACACTTGTAAAACAATATGTGGGGGCCCAAGAGGTATCCCATACATGACAATTCCAAGGCACACATAAACCTTACACGATCTGGGAGGTGATCGCGTCCCCTTCTGATCACTGATAAGTACAGTTTGACTTAAAATCAGAGGTCTCCAAAGTAAGGAACTATATAGGGAGCATAAGTGACCTATGATTATGCCAAAAGAATATAATAAAAATTTAATTTACATTAACCTTAAAAAAATTAAGCTTCACTAATTTTCTGGTGATTTTTTTTTTGTGTGGTAAAATATGTAAAATATAACATTTACATTTTAACCATTTTTAAATACAATTCAGTGGCAATAAGTATGTTCACAGTATTATGCAACCATCACCATTGTCTATTTCCAAAACTTCTTCAACATCCCAAACAGAAACTCGGTACCCATTAAATGATAATTCCCCATTCCCTCCTCCCCTCAGCTCATGGTAACCTCTATTCTACCTTCTGTCACTATGAATTTGTCTATTCTAGGTACCTCATATAAATGGAATCGTGATGTTTATCTGTCGTGTCTAGCTTATTTCATTTAGCTTAGTGTTTTCATAGTTTCATCCATGTATCAGAATTTCATTCATTTTGGGGGCTGAATAATACTTCATTGTATGGGCATACCACATTTGCTCATTTATTCATCCATTGAAGGACATTTGGGTTGTTTCCACCTTTCGGCTATTGTGAATAATGCCGCTGTGAACATTGGCTTTCGAGAATGTGTTTTAGTCCCTATTTTCAATTCACTGGGGTATACACCTAGAATCAGGATTGCTGGATCATATGGTAATTTTATGTTTAACTCTTCAAGGAACCACCAAACTGTCTCCACAGTGACTGCACCATTTTACATAACCACTAACAGAGCATGAATTTGCAGTACCTCCACAGTATCTCTACATTGTCAACTTATTATTTATTTATTTTTTTACAATAGGCAGCCTAATGGGTGTGAAGTATTATCTCATTGACTTTTGGCTTGCATTTTCCTAATGATTAGTGATGTTGAGAATTTTTTGCCTGTGCTCATTGGCCCTTTGTATATCTTATTAGAGAAATCTCCATCTAAGTCCTTTGCCCACTTTTTACTTGGGCTGCTCATTTTTCTGTTGTGGAATGATAGGAATTTTATGTATTCTGGACATTAATTCCTTATCAGATGTATGATATGAAAATATTTACTCCTATTTCATGAATTGTCCTTTAACTCTGTTGATAGTGTACTTTGATGTACAGAGGTTTTAAAACTTTGATAAAGTTCAGTTTATTTTTAGTTATTGTTTATACAAATAAATATATGCATTACTAGTGATGTTTCACCCACCACATGCCCATTTGTCAGCTGATACAGAAGGTATTTTGTAGGTAGGATAGGAGTTCCACATCATGTAGAGCTGGCCCTGGTAGTTACATGTGATTGACTACTACC
This sequence comes from Mirounga angustirostris, assembly GCF_029215605.1. Lineage (NCBI taxonomy): Eukaryota > Metazoa > Chordata > Mammalia > Carnivora > Phocidae > Mirounga > Mirounga angustirostris. The sequence continues at coordinate 117,379,277 of NW_026991711.1, read as the reverse complement.
AATCTGTTGTAATGCTGTATAATTCAAGTGTTTCCATAAGTGGATTGTGGGCTCATATTTTTATGTTATTTATGTACTTTGTATAATACATGTATTATACATATATTTATATATGTGTATATACATATGTATAAATATATATAAATATATATTTTATATATATAATTTATATATTATTTATTTATATATTTACTAAATTAACAGTCACAATTGTGGAACCAAATGATAGATAAAATATCTTGCACAGAACATTCAAATGCAAAATAAAACTAATAATGCAAGCTGAAAGCAATAATAAGACCATGGCAGAGTTGACACTTCTACTCTTATTAGGAGCTCTTTGTCAGCCACATTAAGAGGATCTAACAAGAAGTCAGTAAAAATTCACAAATATCAATGCAACTATTTTAAAATATGGATTTAACTCAACTATAGTTAACAGCATATCAAATTAAGTGTATGCTGTGTGTTAGGATATTAGTCAATGATAGTATGGAGGTATGAAAGTTTGCAAGACATTTATAAGTAGTTTATGTTTATTATATCATTTTGAATGCTTTTAAAAAATTACTGTATCTAGAACATCTTTTTAGAGTTGGTTCATACCACATACATACATAAATTAATATTTATATAACCAACACTTAGTGGGAATGCATCCTCCAATTTTTCTTATTGATGGGGGTAGTTTAAAAAGTTTAGAGACCACTGGAAACCATAAAAAGAAGTAAACTTATAGATATATTTATCTATCAAGTTTGTCAAATGGAAAACTGGCACACTTTTATGCCTGGAATTTCTTCTTGTTTAAAAAATGTAACATTGACTCGATTCCAGTCTGTTTGGCAAAAGTTCCCTGGTGGATCACTGCAAAGGCAGCAAAGCATTAGCACGTTTGGCTTTATTATTTATATGACAGCAAGTGTGCTTTTTTGTTTGTGTCGATACAGAGTCTGTGTGTGTATAGTTGAGTAATCCGTGGGACAAAACAGTTACAACCCCAGGAGACTGATTTGATGCCCGAAGAAAATACCGTAGCTGAGTTGTGTGATGAAAGCCGTTCTGGACCTAAGTTGTGTTAATAGAGAAGATAATTTTTCTGAACAGCAGACTGTGGATAATCAATCACATTGAATCTGGGTTTCTCAGATTCATTGTACCATTCTATTATCCAAGCTTATAGATTTGCCAGGGTCCTTATTTACCCAGACATTCTCCCGCTGGTTACCCTTCTGCCCATTTCACTGCTCATTAACACATCATGGAAGAATGAACCAGGGCTTTATTCCCTGTTGTTTACATTGGCATGAAATTTTTGAGTTATATGTGAATTTTCTGTATCCATGTGGATTTTGACTTCACAGTCATGGGTAATCAACCACCAATCAAACCTACTTTCAAAACAACATCTTAAAACTTAAGACAAGCTTTTCTGTTCACGCTTTAGATGGTCATAGCTGTAAAGCCATTTATGAGAAAACCTGGAATTTTGATATAACTAAACTTATGCACTTCTTTGAAACTGGAAGGGCAGCAAAGCCAAGCTAGATACTGAAAATTTTTCTACTTGAAACAGCCTGAAGTTAATTGAGAAGAAAGCATTAAGCTTGTATTTATGCCCCTCCCCTAAAATCTGCAGGTTGGGGGGCACCTGGGTGGCTCAGTCAGTTAAGCATCCGACTCTTCATTTTGGCTTAGGTCATGATCTCAGGGTCGTGAGATCAAGCCCCACGTCAGGCTCTGTGCTGGGCATGGAGTCTGCTTCAGATTCTCTCTCTCTCTTTCCGTTCAACTCCCCCCCCACCCCCCCGCCCCGTTCATGCTCGCTCTCTCTCTCAAAAAACAAAAAAAGAATCATGGAGTTAGAAGGGAACTTAAAGAATACCATATCATCTTTCCTCCTCTCTGAAATTGTGGTTATCTGAAATCTGTAGTAAAAGCTTCCTTTTTCAAAGGGAGTGTTAACTCTCTCTCTCTCCCTCTCTTTTTTAAGATTTATTTATTTATTTGAGAGAGAGAGAATGAGAGAGAGTACACGAGAGGGGGGAGGGTCGGAGAAGCAGGCTCCCCACCGAGCAGGGAGCCCGACGCGGGACTGGATCCCGGGACTCCGGGATTATGACCTGAGCCGAAGGCAGTTGCTTAACCAACTGAGCCACCCAGGCGCCCCGGGAGTGTTAACTCTCTTAACAGAGAATTGCCCTGTAAAACATCCCTGAAAGACTTCTTTTTTGCCCATTCTAGATGACCATGTCTTCTGGACTGTTTCAGGTGATGGGGAGCTTTCTGCATCCTAAAGTGGATCACCAGTACCTTAAATTGTTCAAGTCCAGATTTGATCTTCAGCTGGCTGACCCCTTCCCTTATCGCATCCATCTCTGGCTCTCTTATTCTTTAGTCCCAAGGAATCTGTTCTTTGGCTTTGCTAAACCTCTAGGTTTATCATCTTTTCCTTTTTCTCTCAATCTATGAGTCATCTTTGGCTTCACATACTTATCTGCTTAGTCAGGATCCCATAGTCCATCACCTCAGTTTCTCTCTTAACAACCAGTTCAACTTCCCTGGTTTCCTTTCTGAGCATATCCTGCAATCGGCATGTTCAGTTCCATTGAATAATCAGACCTTTGCTATCAGAGAAACCTGTTCACTCATAGGCCCAAATAAGACAGGGCTCTTCTGTCCAACGTGCAACACAGCACTTTGCCTCCATGCCCCTGGAGACCCCTAGCACATCTCTGAGACCTTTGTTAACTTGTGACATTTTTCTAAGGTGCATCCTCTCTCCAAGAACCGTCAACAGATATTACTCACTGCAATCTGTTGGTGGTTCTTGGGAGAGGATGCAATACCTGCTCAAACTGGGTAGTGGGAAAGGAGCAGTGGAGTTTTGGGTGGACCAGTGACGGCAGTAACACATTTAAAGAAAATATATAACTGAGTTATCCTGAGACTCTTTACAGAATAGCTTGCTTAAATGTAGGTCTCCTAACAGGCTGTATTTCTTACCTATTTAAATTCCAAAAAAGATGACCTAGACTCTGATCAAGAGTGGTAGCATGTCAGGAATAGTGATAGAAAGTGCAAGGAGATTCAAGATAAATAGCCACCCATGTATGACATTGGACCCACATCCTGCATCAAATCATTTTTGTTTAACCTAAAAGAGAAAGAGAGACAAGAGAATGCTTGAGCAGGATGCTGGAGCTAGGAAGTAAATCTTCCATAGTCCTAACCAAGCTGGGTTTCTCAGTTTCCTGCTTAGAAAGTAGGTGCTGAGTCAGGAATCTGGGCTTCCTGCAGCAGAGGCATCCTTAGTGAATGTTTAGTGTATCTTTGACATAGACCAGACTCCAGAGCTGGTTTTGCTTTCCCAGTGGAGGGCTAAGCCTGTTCTGTTGTTGACAAAAATGTCTTTCAAGTGGCTCATGAACAGGGATGACCCAGACTCTGGACCAAGCCAACAGTCTGCTCCCTCTGACCCCATACCAGGGCATCTGCACCCTGCATGATACTGCCTGAACAATATACAGTCTCTACCTCAGCCAGAACCATAATATTGTTGGATACTATTTTACTTGTTATTGTTCATCTCCCATTCAGGTTTCCCACAGCAGCTGTTCTAATCCTCAATATTAAGCAATTTTATTACTCAGCTACATTCACTTTACTCTTAACAGGTAATCATGCTTCCTATAAGTCATATATGTATTGCATCTCTTAGATACAGTAGTCCCCCCTTATCTGCAGAGGATATGTTTCAAGACCCCTAGTGGATGGTCCCTGGAACCACAGATAGTATTAAACCCTATGTTTCTTCCTTTATATACTTACCTGCGGTAAAATTTATAAATTTGGCACAGTAAAAAATTAACAACCATAACCAATAATAAAATAGAAAAATTACAACAATATACTCTAATAAAAGTGATGCTAATGTGGCCTATTTCTCTTTCTCATAATATTTTATTGGACTGTACTTACATCCTTCTGGTGATGTGAGATGATAAAATGCCTACCTGGAGAGAAGAAGTGAGGTGAATGATGTGGACGCTGTGACATAGCATTAGGCTCCTATTGACCTTCTGACAATACGTGGATTATTTGCTTTCAGATGCAGTCGACCACTGGTAACTGAAACCATGGAAAGTGAAACCAGACATGAGAGGTCTGTTGTACAAGGTAGCGCTTTTATTGTTTTTACAAATGGTCTCATTAATATTAACATCAACTTTGTGTAGACTTACTATTCCCTCCTTTCAAGACAGTATGAAGCCTTAGAGAGTTCAAAACTAGGTCTGAGGAGCCACTAAGCCTCTGTTTTTTTTTTTTTTTTTTTTAAGATTTATTGTTTATTTTAGAGAGAAAGAGCAAGTGGGTGAGGGGCAGAGGGAGAGGGAGAGAAGCAGACTCCCCCCTGAGCGCAGAGCCTGACCCGGGGCTTGATCCCATGACCCTGAGATCAGCACCTGAGCTGAAATCAAGAGTCGGATGCTCAACCGACTGAGCCACCTAGACGCCCTGCCTCTGCTCTTTTTATTACTTCATGCTTTCTCTAGAAAATAGAACATATCAAAACAAAAACTAATCCAAACCCAACCTTTTTTTCTGAACTGCTCTAGATATCTGTTAATAAGGAGAAAAAACTTAAAGTTTAGAAATCTTTGACAAGGTAAAAGCTGAATAGAAATTGCATTCAAATGTGAGTAGCTGATAGGAATGTATTTCTCTACACAGATTGTAATGAGGGTGGGAATGTGAGGGTGAGGAACTGGTTGAGGAGAGAGTGGGTTGAGGGTGAGCTTGTGGGAGGGTCTCAACATTTGAAAAGAGGAAGCTTGGAAAGACCAAATGCAAGCATTAAGTGGTTCTCAGTTTTACCCAGTATTGGCCCTTTCAGTGTGCAAGACAACTTAGGGAAGAAGAAAGAACCAAGGCACTGCCTCTAAAAAAAGAGCAATAGCTGAAAAGTTAAGAGAATGACTTAGGTTAAAGGTAATATATTAGAGATTATCTTAGTTTCTCTGCATGTAGTCTCAATCAGCATTTCCCCAAGTATTAGCCAAGATTTCATTACGGCAAAAAAGAACAACCTATATATTCATTCGTGGAGTATAGTGATAACCCATGGGGAGAAGCCTTCAGCTTGTGGATGGCAGCTTGGCCAAATTTAAGGACAACATTGTTTGGTTTCCAGAGGAAACATTCCACTCACTTTCCCCCTTTTTTTTAACTTGATGAATTGTGGAACCACTCATTCTCTAGAGGGTCAAGTAATAAAAACAAATTATATTTAAATGAACACTTGGTATTTGGTTCAGCAAACTGTGACCTGGAGTCATTTTAAAGACCTCCCATGTTTTTAGCAGAAGAAGTCCTCTTTCTGCGGATCAGACTCAAGTCCAATTTCTTATTTGGCTCTTGACTTAAATTGAGTAAGTCCTTACTGAAAGTAGACTGCTTGGCTGTGTGTCTCCTGGAAATAATCTCCTCCAGGACCTAAATGCTCTAGTTAATGAGATACCTCCTTGTTATTGCTTATAAAGTCACTAATAATTTTCTGAGAGTCTGTGTATAAAATTTATGTTAAGTGTGTATTCTCCCATACAATAACTTGAGTAACTATTTTCCCATTAAGGCAAACTCTTGGCTAATGTATTTTAGTAGAAGTTTTATTCTGAAGGGCTACTTCTGGCCATTGGAAATATTTTTTTCCTATTTAATTTTATATAAACCACTTGGTTATTTATAGGCTTGTTTATAGATTGTTTATTCCACTGTTTATAGCTCTAATTAGGAAATGTACAAAATCAGTTGTTAAGGAATTGTGAGTCAGTAACACAGCTCTTTGAGATGTATGAACGTGAGATCTGGAGATCTTATAGAGAGATGACTCTCCTGCAGTTCTGTCACTAAGCATCTGTTCTGCTTTGTGTGACTATTTATCCTGGCCTTTCTGAAGGGTAGAACCAAAGGCAAGGGGAAGAGAAGGGGCTCGGAGTTAACCCTATGCCCGGGGAACAAACTTAAGCTAATCGTTCCACTAGGGGTTTGAATCCATGATCTTGACCTCATTATATCAAACTCTAACCCACTGAGTTAACTAATAATAAGAAGAAACCTATGCGAGAAACCTGATGTCAGGTCTAAAGCAATACACGGTACCACATCATCCGAGAATCACTGCTTGAGTTGTTACCATTAACTCAAGGAATTTTGGAAACCATCTTCTTAGGAAAAATGTTTCATATGCCTTACAAAGTTAGAGAATTCTTCAGGCTTCAACAGTGTGGATTTGGTGCCATGACCAACTCATAGGGAATGATAATAGTCTCTGGACTTAATGAGGTAACGACTGGTATTTTCAAAACAGAAGGAAAGATTTCTTTTCTACTATATGTCTCACAATGAGAAAAAGCCACAAGGTACTAGAACTATTGCCATCCTCATTCACTTGCAGAGTGAAAGTGAGAATTGACTCCCTATTGGCTCATAATCCTGGGCATGTGGGAAATGTGTCATTCATTCATTCTTTTAATCAAAAATATTTATTGAGCTGCTTCTTGATGGCAAGAATTGTCAAAGGCATTGGAAATGCCGAGATGACCAAGATGGACAAGGCCTGGGTCCTATGGAGCCTGTATTACTGCAGGGAACATAGTCAATAAATAAGGAAGCAAGTACATGAGCAAGAATTGATCATTACATGCTGATAGTAGCTGACCAAGTTTGCATGATGAGGTTTTTCTCAAACTTCAAAAATATATTCTCCTGGAGGTACAAATTGTTGAAAACTATAGATATGTTGCTGTGGATGTGGTCTGTTGAATGGAATGAGGTGAAAGATCTCTAAAATCCCATAATCAAATATGAAGCATTTTTGCAGTTTCCATTAAATAGTTTGGCTTTGAAATCACACACATTTACATTCAGATCTTACCTCCTCCACTTGTTAGTGTTAGGAACTTGGGAAAGTTTTTTAATCTTTCTGATTGTCAGCTTGCTGGTCTGTAAAAATGATGCAGGTTTGCCGTATGAAATAGTATAATATAAATAAAATACATGGCACTTAGCAGGTACTCAAGAAATATTAGTTCTACTTTCCAGTGAAAAAGAACGATATAGTGTTCCCTCTTACAATAACCAGGTGTAACTTATTTTGACCATTAGGTATAAAAATGTAGGAATACAGTAAAGAATTTGAGCTATGTTACTTTGCAGAATGATTTTATTAAAATACATATAATTCCCTCAAGAGCATTGTTGGCCTTAACTGTAAAGGCAGTTCCATTATAACCCTGCTTTTTAAGATAAAATGAACATTTGCTAAATCATATTTAACTTTTCACTAGTGATTTATAATAGTCTTTATCTGAAGATATTTTTCTTCCAACTTTGCAGAGTTGAGGAACAGAGCAGACAATAGGTTAAGGGGAGAACTGCATGTTTAACTTAAAACTTTTCATCTCTGTGCTCTGATCTAAGCATTCCTTTTTCAGGTAGAGGTTTGGTATTTGAAAAGTGAAAGAATCAAGTTTCTTGGCACTCTGTGGCCTGAAACATTTATCAAAATAAACCCCAGGAGCTGGGCCTTTGGAGATTAGAAGAATGCAGTGCATGTGGCCAGGGGTGTGAGAGAGGGGAGATGATTGCCCCTGAGGGAACTGCTTTCTGGAGGCTTCTGTGCTCCAGCCCGGCTGTCTCTCTATTAGTAACAAAAGACTTGCCTTCCTCAGCCCTAGGCATCTGGCTTCATTCCCAGATGCTGCTCTGAGGCCAGAGTCAAATACACAGAAAATATCTGGGTGTTTTAGATTCAATAATACTTGGTGTAGTAATAATGATAATAGTAATAAAAATTATATTAGTTATATTTATAAGTATATATAAATTTATAAATACAAATAATATAAATGATAATTGTATTAAATAAAATAATTACATAACAATAAGCATTATAATTACAGAAATAATGTTTTGGTATACTTACTAAGAATTTCACACACATCACTTTGAAACTCCAACCCAAATATTTCGATTTATTTTTTAAAAATTTCTTTAAAGATTTATTATTTTAGAGAGAGAGAGAGAAAGAGAGCATGCGGGGGTGGGAGGGGCAGAGAGAGAGTCTTAAGCGGACTCTGCACTGATCGCGGAGCCTCTCCTGTGCTGGATCCCATGACCCTGAGATCATGACCTGAGTCGAAATCAAGAGTCGAACGCTTAATCCACTGAGCCACCCAGGTGCCCCCCAATCCAAATATTTTGTTTCAGGTGCTATTATTTCCCCATTTCACCGAAGGAGAAACTGAGGTGCAGTTAAGTGACGTAACTTCTCCCAAGTCACCTAGCAGGTAAATGAAGATAGGAGCCGAGGCCATAAAACTCTGAAGTTTCAGTTCTCTCTCATACACATTGACAAATCTACATTCAGCTTCATTCTCTATTAATGATCCGATGACTTGAAGTTTCAGCAACATATGAAATGTGAAATATCAGCAACATAATCAGTTGTGATTAGTGGTACTAAAACAGCAATGTGCACTTTCCCCAGAAGAAATATAGAGAATACACATTTCCTCTCCATCCTAGCTAATGGCGCATGCTTGGGATGGGGCTCTAATTTAATTAGCAAATACAGTAAATCAATTGAGGAAAAAGGAGGAAGCATTTGTGATTTAGAGAGAGAATTTATATCTTTGGTTTGCAAAAGTCAAAAGAGCTATGTTTTCTTTTCCTTTCTGGATATCAATTCGTATTTTAGTCCTTGTTTTTGCATTTTCAAGTAAATGACCCCTTGACTGTTTTCCTTTTGTGCTCATGGACCTAAAGCCCAGATGGTTTCAGACATAACCTTCCCACCTTTTGGATGTTTTTTTAGCCAATCACTGAGCTCAATTCTGAAGAAGTCTTTCAGGCTCATTTGCTACCAGACCCGGAGGTGAGAGTTTTCACTTTCTGGTTTTTGTTTACAAAGGTTACTTTCATCCAAAATAATGTCCTGTGTTCCAGAAAAACTAAGATGGGGTCATTGTTCACTTTGAAGGACCCATACATATTAGGCTGACATTTTCTCCTGAGGTCACATGCAGTGGAAGAATTGTCAAAAGCTAACATTGCAGATCACCAACTTGACAGCCTCTTTCAAAGAGGTCACCTGAAGCACAAAAGACTTAGTCCAGTTTTTGAAAAAAGCATGACCGTGAGTTGACCACAAGGATAACACCCACTAAGCATACTTTTTTGGTTTAATGTTATTTTCTGGTGGTTTTATTTTTATTTTTTTATTCTTAAAAAGATTTTATTTATTTGACAGAGACACAGTGAGAAAGGGAACACAAGCAGGGGAAGTGGGAGAGGGGGAAGCAGGTTTCCCGCGGAGCAGGGAGCCCAACGCAGGGCTCGATCCCAGGATCCTGGGACCATGACCTGAGCTGAAGGCAGACGCTTAACGACTGAGCCGACCGGGGGGCTCCTTCTGGTGGTTTTAATGTCTTTCCACACTTGTTGTGAATCAGAAACTCTGACTGGGAATCCAAAGCCCAGACTGACTTATTGGCTTAATATTTTGAAGTACTCAAGTTAATTCAGAGCTTTCCAGCCAGCCCCATTGACCAGTACATCTGTAACTTTGTTTTAATTTGATATTAGTCTGGGAAAGGAGACTAAAGGATGGTGTAAAGAATGAAAAGGAGAAATTAGCTTGAGTTCTACCTTCTTGCCTCAATTTTTAGCTCAAAGAGCCAAAATAGTTCATTTATTCACCTAACAAATATTGTGAGCACTTATTATGGTCTAAGCACCATGCGGGGAGATGCTGCTATAAATAAAAGTGATGTGGTCCTGCCCACCCCACATAGCTTAACATCTAGTGGTGGACATAACGCCAACAATTATGGTGAATGGCACAATAGGGGTATGAGGCTTTCTTTTAATACTTGAAGGATTTAATTTGGTCACAGAATTCAATTTATTACCTATGTTTTCAAAGGGAAGAATTAAAAATAATGATTAGAGCTATGAAATCCTGACTTCTGCTGTGTTAGAATAACAGTACGATAGTGTACTCTGCAAAGTAGTGAACTTCTTGTCACTGGTAGTAATCAATAGCGGCCTGTCATTCAAGAGATTTCTGCTTGGGAAAACCATTGGAGCTGATACTTGTGAAGCTTCCAATCTAGAAATGGGGCAGTTTTGTGAGCTAAGTGTTTCCTCTGAGTAGTTCCTGGTTTCATGAGAAGACCATGGCGTGAAGCCCACGTGTATTTACTGTAAGTGTATAAGCAGACACTAAAGGGGGGTAAAACAGGTGTGAAGACCTTTGACTTTTTATAGTTAGTATGCCCTGTATTACCTCAGTTTTGAGCATTTGAGTCCAGTGGTTGCTTACTGTAACGGAAATTTCCCTAGAGAAAACAAGCCAAGGCCTTTCCCATTGCAATAAAGAGAAGGTAATATGTTTTATTTTCAAATACTAGTGTTTTAAAATGAGCTGTATTTTTCAAACTTTCTCTAGCATTATTTCCTCTTTTTTTAAAAAAAGATTTTATTTATTTGACAGCAAAAGAGGGAACAGAAGTAGGGGGAGTGGGAGAGGGAGAAGGAGGCTTCCTGTGGAGCAATGAGCCCAATGCAGGGCTCCATCCCAGGACCCTGGGATCATGACCTGAGCCAAAGGCAGATGTTTAACGACTGAGCCACGCAGGCACCCCTAGCATTATTTCTTTAAATGATGTTTTCCTGTCTTATTTTACTAGTAGAACCTGAAAGTAGTCATGGTCTTTCCAAGTCACAAAATCTCAGCTTCTCTGAGATTGAATAAAGTTTTATAAAAAACCCATATGTGCTTATTCACATAGATTTACTAATATATGCATGTATGAAATACATGCACATATCTAAATATGCTTGCAACAGATATAGGAATAGCCTTTGATGTTACTTCAAGTAATTACTATGAGTTCTTTATATTAAAATGGTTTTCCTACTGATAAAGCACCTTGGCTTTTAATCAGAGTTTCAGTCCCACAGAGCAACTAAGATGTATCTGACATACATTCTGGAAAACTAAGGTTCTGAGAATCATGAACCTTTCCTGTATTCATTATTTTTGTTATTATTATTTTCTTAATAATAGAGAGATTTCCGGTTATTTTTTCTAATAACTTTTCTTTATCTTCCTGCTTTTTTTATTAATAGATTTTAATTATTGATAATGGCAGAAGTAGTTAATTCTTTTTTTTTTTTTTAAGATTTTTATTTATTTGCGAGAGAGAGAATGAGAGACAGAGAGCACGAGAGGGAGGAGGGTCAGAGGGAGAAGCAGACTCCCTGCTGAGCAGGGAGCCCAATGCGGGACTCGATCCCGGGACTCCAGGATCATGACCAGATCCAAAGGCAGTCGCTTAACCAACTGAGCCACCCAGGCGCCCCAGAAGTAGTTAATTCTAATTGACATTCATTGAGTTGGTTTTATATGCTAAGTATTATCTTAGTCACTGTAATGTATAGTTGTGAGAAACCTAGATATTCTTCAGTAACAGAGCTGATTGCTGTGAAAGCCAGCCACCTCAATCCATAAGGAAGGAGGCTGTTTACCCAGGCCCTAAGAGCTCTAAGTAGTCATGGTAACACAAGAAGGAATTTTCCCAAGAGAGAACTGTATCAAAAAATGTAAAGGAGACTCTTCCTTATGCACTATTAAGAACTTCCCATTTAATGAGTAACTATTACCTCCTTTCACATATTTGAACTTTATTTATTTTCTACATAAGCCTCTGGCTGTGGGAGTTAACCTTTGCTGCAGTTGCAGGGACACCTCCCTCATTATACAAGTCAGGCTGGGAAGGTTGAGGAGGGTTGATTGTCAACCCCAAAGGAAAAATGCAAATGCTCCAATAGAATGTTTGGCAGCACTAACTAAACCCACGTTAACTTTAAGAATTGTTTGTGAATCATTCACAGTTAATTTCTGAATCATTTGCAGAAGAATCTTTTTGGAAGAAATATGTAGCATAAACGGCAGTTTCATCCTTCCTGATGTTCATAGTACTCCCACAGAAATAACATTATATCCTGCTGCACCCTGGGGAATCAGAACAGAGCCCCCTTTCTCATGTTGTGTATGCACTTAGAAATAGTTTGCTCTGAAAGCAAATTTGCACGGAGTTGCCCTCGTTGTGTCAAAAACCTTTTTAGTCAGCAAATATTTATGGAGTATTGTTCTAGGCTTTATGAGGAAGGCAGAGTTTCTGTCTTCAAGAAACTTATGATGTATTTGAGTAGAAAAATTCAAATTAAAGATAGTTTCATATCGCCAATGAGTGCAGTAAGACTTGGGAGGAATTCCCCAGCCCCTGTGGATGCATGTAAATGCGTTATCCGTGTTGTTCCACAGATACCATTTTAATTGTTTCGTAATTAGTCCATGAATTCCTTAAGGACAGGAATAGTGTTTTGTAACTCTTTGGGTCCTCTACAGCTTTTAGTACACATTTGTTGATTGATGTTTAAGATCTTGGAAAAATTACTTTCTCTTCTTTGTGAATTGTTTTCTCCTATTTTCCAATGTCTCAGAATTCTTCTGAGAAGACATCTGGGTTTTCCCATGCTGTGGCATAGTCCTTCAAAAGGTGAGATACCATTTTTTTTACCAAAAATGGAAGATATGGCATTATCTAATCAGAGATTTGTAGGAAGGAAATTAGCATTGGATAGCTATTAATTCATCCCTTGTCCCAAAGCAGAAGTGTGACATATTCCCACCTGTCACCTACTCCAAAGGCTGGTGATATTTTAGTCATGTTTTCAATAAAAACTGCCCAGACTGTATTATTCACTGTTGGTAGAGCTGAAACAAGAACTCAGTTTGTCAGGGCTAAGTGAAAAATAACCAGAGCCATTTAAGACTGGACCAGCACTAGTGAAACACTGTGACAAAGCAGTTTAAGTCCATAGTCTTCAGTGTTTCAGAGTGTCAGCAGATAGTAAGTCCTTCCAGGATGACAGGAAGTTGGAGAGAGGCACTGAAGAGATAGGCAGGCTTAGAAACAAGATGGAAACAGCTTGGAACCAGGGACCAACTGTCTTCTTGAAAATGATTACATTACCCCCTGAGTCCTCCTACCCTTCATTTTTATCCTTTCTCATGCCTGTTCAGAAAGGAATGTCAGTAAGCTTTTCAGTGTCATTACCACCAAGCTAACTAATGTTTTCCTGTTGTGGAATTCAGGAAAACAGAGGCTCAGAATTAATTTTTAAAATTAAAAAATACTTTTATTATAGATTAGGCAAACTTGTCTCCATGCAGCTCTTGGATACAGTGCCAGAATAGTATTTCAGTCAATAGGTATTTAACATAAGCTATGGCTAAATAAGATTTTTATAAGAGAAATCAGAAAATAAATTGCCCAGTGTATCCTCTTGACTCTACTGTAAATTTCTGACTGTATGTGGTCAGTATTAATAGGACGTGGGTTGGGGCCCATGTGGAAGAAATCTATGCTATCAACATTTCTTAAAACATGTGACTGTTAAAGTTACAGGTAATGAATCAATCATAGGTTATATAAGCTGTTACTCAGGTGGTAGATTCATATTTTGGATTTATGAGTTAATATTTTATCCTTCCTCTATATAGGAGAAAATAATAGCTGTTTGGACAGAAAATAAAAAAAAACCTTGAAAATCATATGATATCTCCTGTTTTAGTATCAACTGGGCAAAATTAAGAAATCCAGTTTGGGTAAAATTATGCCCCACAATAGCCCAGTAAATATTACTATAAAAATCTGCTGTCTGGAGGCAATATGAATGGACAAGATGACTCCCAGTCATTGAACAATGACAGGACTCAGGAAAGTGAGATATTCTTTCATCCTGCCCCTGGCCAGGGCACAAATTCCTGGACTCAGCAAAAGGGCAGGTGTTCCCAGATGTGCAACGATGGAGTGAGAGGTGATGCTGAAGGTCACCTATTTTAGAGCTCTGTTTAGGGGCTTCTGCTTCTAGCTGTGATGGAGTACCTCTTACCAGACTACTCTTTTTGATATCAATTATAAAAGATGGGTAAAATTCAAGGTAAACAAAAACAAAAGTCTTCATGGAGTTATTAGAGTATAATCTAGACAGCCAGTACTTGATGGGCTAAGATCCCATAGAGAAGGAAAACATATTGAGGTGAGTCATATTCATTGCTTCTTTTATCCCTCAGGACACAATACATAGGCTGAAAAGAAAGCATCTTTTGAGTTCTGGCAGCCTCACTAGGAGTAGGTTAAAAATGGGAATATAAAGCTAAAACAACTAGGACTTGAAAGCCCTTTGTACTAAGAAGAGAAATCTGCAGAGAATCGAACCCAGCATTCTGTGTGCAGTTTCCCTTGAGTCATCTATATAGTCAGCTATATGTGCACAAGATGAGACACGTAGAAATTCAGTAGAATACAGTTGTGAGGAGGCTACAAAGCCAACTTTAGATATTTTGGCAAATTGATGGTACTAAGAAAAAACTGGAATTCAGGCATGCTAAGACGGGTCCCTCACATACACCCAGACTTTCATTTGAGATTCTTAAAGGGCCATCCCCTAGGAACATAGACAAAGAGTGGAAAAAGAAGAAATATCTTCCAACTCATTTTATGAAGCCAGTATAACCTTGAAATTAAGACCTAGTAAGGATATTAAAAAAGGAAAAATTTAAAAACAATTTCATATATTAATATAGACTTAAAAATCTTAAATAAAATATTAGCAAATCAAACACATCATGACCAAGATGAGTTTATTCTAGAAATACATGGTTAATTTAATATTAAAAATTCAGTCATCATTAATAAACCACAGTAAAAATTCAAGAATAATGTTATTGTGTTTATAGAAAATCCAAAATAATCTATAAACAAACTATTAGGCTTGATAAATGAATTAGCAAGGTAGCTAAATACAAGGTAATTATACAGAAACTATTTTTTTTTATATAGTAGTAATAAGCATGCAGGTAAATTCATTTAAAAATGATACTCTTTACATTGGCATAAAAACATTAAATACCTAGAAATAAATCAAACTATAAGATATTACTGAGGTAAATGAAAGAAGAACTAAGTAAAAAAAAAAATGATACACAATTTCCAAGAATTAGAAAATGCAATGCAAAGATGTCTGTTCTCCCTAAATTGATTTATAGATTTAATGCAATCCCAATCAAAATTCCACTAGCACTTCTTTAAATGAAAATTGATAAGCTAATTCTAAAATTTTTATGGAAAAGCAAAGGATCTAGAATAGTCAAGAAAATGTGAAGAAGGTCAAAATTTGAGGACTTCTGTCCCCAAATATCAATAGTTAACATAAAAGTCTATAATTAAAGCATTATTGTACTGGCACAAAGATAAATAGGCCATTGAGCAGAATAGTGAGTCCAGAAATAGATCTACACATATACGGTCACTTGACTTTCAACAAAGATGTAATTTTAACGTAGTTAGAGGAAAGGATTTTGAAAAGTAAATTGAACTCAATTATCCACATGGAAAAATATAAACCTTGACTCCTACCTCATACCACACACAATAATTAATTCCAGATTGATTTAATGTATGTACTTAGTTAAATATAGAATGCTTAAATGTAATATGCTTTAAGGTGAAAAGTAAAACTAAGTTTTTTAAAGATCATCATACAATAAGATTTCCATGACCATGGGTTGAAGAAAGATTTTGAAAAATGACACAAAGCACTAAAGAAATATAGTATAAAGTATATATATATAAAGAAATATAGTATAAAGTATAGTATAAAGAAAAACCTTGATACATTTGGTCTTATTAAAAATTAAGAAATTCTGTTAATCAAAAGATACCATGAAGAGAGTTGAAACTCAAGCCATAGAGGGGAAAAGATGTTTGAATTGCATATATCTAGCAAAGGTTAGTATTAAGAAATAGTAATAAATAAAAAGAAAATCCAAATAAACTGGGCAAAAGACTTGCATTGGCACTTATATATGCAAATTTTTCATTTGAAAGGACATATAACATCACTAATTAACAGAGTGATGCATGTTATATCCACAATGACATAGCACAACCCACCCATCAGAGTGACTACAATGAAAGAAAGAGCAGATAACACTAATTGTTAGTAAAAATGTAGAACAACTAACTCTTCCACACTGGGAGTGTAAATTGGTATCACTACTATAGAAAACGACTTGCAATATCTACTAAAGTTAAACACATATAAACCTTATGTCACAGAAATTCCAATCTTAGATATACACCTAAAAGAATTGCCTATATATGTTCACATGTACAAAATGTTTATATTAACATTATTTGCAAGAGTTCCCAACTGGAAATAACCCAAATGTCCATCAATAAGTTGTGATGTATTTTACAATAGACTATTTTACAGCAGTGAAGCAAGTTCAGACTATGGCCGCAAGTAAAAATTTGGATGAATCTCACAGATAAAATGTTGAGCAACGATGCCATACTCAAAAAAGTATGTATATAAGATAATGTATGATTCCATTTATATGAAGTTCAACAACAAGCAAAATTAATCTCTTATAATGGTTGTTAGGATTAGTTGCTTTTGGAGGAATAATTGAGAGAGGGCAGGAGGAGGTTTCTGGGGTGCTGGTAATAGTTTTGATCTTAATCTACATGGTAACCTGGGTGTGTTGAATTCATAAAAGTTTTTTGAGCTGTGCTCTTTATTGTATACACAGTTATCTTTGATGTATGTATATTCTATTTCAATACAAAAGTTTGCCAACCCCTCCCCCCATGCATGTTCAGTGATAAATTCACACCATTTCAAAATAACAGGCTTTTGAGCTTACTTTGAAAGGATACTTCTAGTGATATGTTTTTATAGTTAGGCAGTTATAAGATTATACTTACTGTATACCAGTTGTAAGATTATATAAGTTGTACGATTATAGCTATTACTTGGAAAACAGGCCACAATTCTTGGTGTCATCTTTATTACAACCCATCAATTTAAAAAGATCCAACTAGTTATTTTATTTCTATTTATAATGGTGAATCATTCTACAGTGATATATTCTACAGTTAACTTGAAACAACACCAGATTTGTCATTAGTTTGGGTCTCAGCAAACTTGTGGTGATTCTGAACTGGTCTTGGTAGCTTAAGGAAAGCTCCATTTTGGTAAGGAAGTGGTTCTGGCTTAACTTCAAGGAGTTGAGCGAATTTATGTTGGCTTTGAGGCATCAAAAGCAGTTTGGTTGAATTTGGTTGTGTGCATGTGTGTTTTGCCTGCTACTATTTATTTTGGGTAATTGGGAAACAAAATTTTACTTAATTTTAGGATCTTTAAAAAACATGGCTACTTTAATGGCCATTAACACTGGATTATATCTTTGAAATAACATGATTAAGGGTTTATAGGAAAAATATTAAATTCTTCCAACCATGACCTTCATTACTAGCTAGTGTGTCAATGTGCAGTCTACAGAACTAACCACACCAGGTCCTTAAAAGTTCAATGTAGTTTGAGTGAGTACATAGTAAATGAAGGACTTATGATGCTTTCTGATATTATTGATTTCTTTCACCTGACCTTTTTATTCATATAATAAATAATAAAGTAATATGTAATACTAAATAATAAACATTATAATTTCTTGATATACAGTATTAAGTCAGTCATCTTAATAAGATTAAGATGTGATAATAGCACAAATGCCTTAAGGAGTTGTCACTGTTACAGCTGAAAAAGTGAATCAGTTACTAAATTATCAGTCCATCTCAAATATCTGAGGAAGGGACAAAAATAGCATTTCCAGAACAGTGATACTTATCATTTGGTTACCACCTCCTAGGCTAGTGTTATTAACAAAGAAATTGGAGATTTAAAAAAGAATTTTCAGAAATTTCAGGGAAAATGAAAACTCTAATTCCTATTTTGGTGTTATAGCTAATAGAGAGTTTTCACATATTCTATAAATGTGGGCCTTTTTTAAATTATTAAATTAAGAAAATAATAAAAGTAATAGTGGTTAACTTGGATTTCTCTCAAAGCAGAGCCTGAGTGAAGGCCTGGTATGAAGGAAGTTTATTTGGAAAGTGATTTCAGGGTGCTGGGGTGAAGAGTGAGAGAAATTAATCAGGAAATTGGAAACAGCCAAAACATGGCTGTGCTCTTGAATTGGCCTCACTGTGGGTGACAGCTGCTTGGTTCTGCAGATCTTCTGATGAGCCTCATCAATGAGCATCAGAGCCCATCCACTCAGGAGACAAAGGAAGAAAGCATTTACGCTTTGGTTCTTATGTCTAGTTAGTCAAGGATAACCTCAAGGATAATTTCCCTGTAATTCCAGATTGCATGTACACCAAGTAGATTTTCATGGATGTTCTATGCTGTAACACCAGGAGCAGGTGTGAGAGGTACTTGGGGCAAGTTCAAGTGAGAGGCTATTGGATGACATCTGCCTGAAGCCCTTTGAAAGGAAGTAGGACTGGTTGCTGCAGTGGTCGCTAGAGTAAGGAGTGGGCATAAGAAGATTCAGAATGGCAGATGGGAGGTGTCTAATAAAATTCCCATCAAGACTGTATTAACTTGGACTTTTAAAAAATACAAGTAATTGAAATACAATTCAAACCACTTTACTTTTTTTTTTTTTTTTTTAAGATTTTATTTATCCATTTGACAGAGACACAGCGAGAGAGGGAACACAAGCAGGGGGAGTGGGAGAGGGAGAAGCAGGCTTCCCACGGAGCAGGGAGCTCTATGTGGGGCTTGATCCCAGGACTCAGGGATCATGACCTGAGCTGAAGGCAGACGCTTAACGACTGAGCCACCCAGGCACCCCAACAATTCAAACCACTTTAATTAAAAAGGAAGTTGAATCCCATAAAAATGAAAAGTTTAGTCATGGAAAGGCAGTCTTTCAGATTTCTTTCCACTTACTAACCATATAACACTGGGTGAATTACTTAAACCATTCTGTACTTGTTTCCCCATCTGTAAAATCAGGATAGTAGGATTTGCTTCATTGCTCTGTTGTGAAGATTAAATGAGTTTATATTTGTAAAGTACTTAGCAGAGTACCTGGCTCATAGTATTAATCATCATCAGTATTGCAGTTATAATATTCATCGTTGTATTTTCATGAGCGCTACATCATCATCATCATCATCATCATCATCATCATCATCATCATCATCACTGTCATCATCCAGAGGTATAATGTTGCCAAGGCTCTGTTTTCCCTCACCAGGGATGGGTGGCAGACTAACAGGCACCCTAGTAGCTTGAAACCCAAGCAAAAAGAAAGCAGCATTTCTGGTAGATCGTCACTGAGGAGGACACTAATTGGTCTGCCAAACGGCACATGCTCATGGCTGTAGCAGTCAGGGTGATGGACTCTCTCTTGATTCGATCTAAATTATGAATCCATCCCTGTGGCTACGACATGGAGTTGGAGGAGGGAAAGGTCAATACACTCCAACCACAGAGCAGATAAGAAAAGCTCTCTCCACAGATAAGAAAAGGTCCATAACTAGATGATGGTAGTAAGTTTACTGGGAAGGCAAAACAGAAAATACCAACCAGCAGCAGTATTTTAAATGTATTTTAATTGTTTTTGGGTATTATTGCAGAAGTTTGTAACAAGTTCGTCGGCAGACTGTGACCTACTTGACAGAAGGGAATATATTTTATGTCTCTTTCGAAGTCTCCATAATACACATACATTAGCTGCTTGCTTATTGTATCATTGAGAATCCCAGTGGTCATGGATGAGTATTAGTGAAAAAAAATTTCAGTTGATAGACTATCATATAATAGAAAACATTTCATATTTCATCATAAAATTTATGATAACTCCATGAGATGAGTTTTTATTTAGACTTCTTAGCAGCTCACTTTACCCCCTGCACAATGAGGACAAGTCTTCCCAAATTTTTTGTCTCATTTTCAACACAAACATAATACAGACTCATTATTTTGAATAAAAAAAACTATAAAAAATGTAAGTCCCCTTTTTACTCCCTTTCCATAAGGAATTGCTAATAATGATTTGGTGGCAAGTACCCAAACCAGTATTTTCCCCATCAGTTAAAAAGTATGTATCGTGTTAGATGTGGGATAAGATGTTTATGAAAATGGTACCAGAAGCTGAATTAATACTATGTATATTGTTATTATCAAACAGTTTTAATGGAAATGAAGTTCAGCTCTCATACATTGACAACTATTTCTCTCTTTTCAGATCCCATAAGGTCATGACATAAGTCTGGCCATAATTTTTTCCAGGTCCTATTCATACAGCTGTTGGTCAGTCCTCCTGGGCTGAAGTTTATGTTTATGATAACCTTCATAATAACCAAGAATTTCTATCAATTCTTACTGGGATGTACTCACTCAAACTACATTGAACTTTTTCTTCTGGTTTATTAAGGTGGAAACTGATTTTAGGCCTTTCTTCTTTTCAAATGTAGACATTTAGTGCTGAAATTTTCCTGCAGTTTCTCCTTGAGCAGCATCCCACAAATTTTGATGTGTTGCTTTTATTTTGACTCAGTTCAAAGTACTTACTACATTCTGTTTTGAATTCTTTGATACATAGATTATGTAGACATGTGTTACTTAAATTCTATGTATTGGAGAATTTTATAGATATATTTTTGTTAATGGATTTCGGTTTTAGTCCATTGTGATCAGAGAGCACATCTTTTTAATTTACCGAGACTTATTTTGGGGCGAGAATATAGTCTATTTTGATAATGTTTCATGTGCAACATGAATGAAGTGTATATTCTGCTGTTGTTGAGTGTTCTACAGATGTGAATTAGAGCAAATGGCAGATAGTGTTGTTCAAGTATTCTGTATCTTTACTGATTTTCTATCTACTTGTTAGACCAACTTTTGAGGGAAGGGTATTGAATTGTTGATTATAATTATAGATTTTTCTGTTTCTCCTTTAAGTTCTCTTAATTTTGTTTCACATATGTGGAAGTTCTATTATTAAGTACACACACATTTAGGATAATGTCTTCTTGATAAATTGATCTTTTTATCATCATAAAAAACACTCTTTTTCTCTTGATAATATTCTTTGTTTTGAATTTTGAAATTAATATAGCTAACTCCAGCTTTCCTTTGATTAGTGTTATCATGGTGTATCTTTTCCCATCTTTATACCTTTAACCTATTCTTGTTTTTATACTTAAAGTGAATTTCTTGTAGGCAGCATACAGTTGGGTCTTACATTCTTAGCCAATATGACAATCTTTACTTTTAAATCGGGGTGTTTGGGTACTTTAGATTTTAAATTTGGGATAATTAGATTTTATGTGATTATTCCTTTGTTGGGTTTAACTCTACCATATTGCTATTTGATTTTTCTTTGTTCTATCTGTTCTTTATTTTTGTTTCCCTCTTTTCCTGCCTTCTTTTGGGTTTTTAAAAAAATAATTTTATTTTATTTCCTTTGTTAGCTTAATAGAGCCAATTTTTTGGTGTTATTTTAGTACTACTTAAAGCCTTATAGTGTACATCTTCAGCTTAGTACAGTTTACTTTTAAGTGATATTATATTGCTTCATGTATAGTATAATAAGCTTACAAAAGTATATTTCTATTTCTTTCCTCCAGGCCTTTATGCACTGTTGTCATAGGTTTTATTTTTATTTATTTTTTTGTCATATGTTTTATGTATATATATGTTAAAAATCTCATACTCTTTGATTATCATTTTTGCATTAAATAGTTTATTATATTTTAGAGATTTATGTAAATAAAATAAATATATATAAAAATAGTCTTTATATTTACCCGTATAGTTACATTTGTGGTGCTCTTCATTTTTTGTGTAGGTCTAGGTGTTTTCCTGGCATTATTTTTCATCTGCTTAAAGGACTTCCTTTCATATATCTTATAAGTTAAATGTTATTGATTTATTTTATTTTATTTTATTTATTTATTTGAGAGAGAGAATGAGAGAGAGCACATGAGAGGGGGGAGGGTCAGAGGGAGAAGCAGACTCCCTGCTGAGCAGGGAGCCCGATGCGAGACTCGATCCAGGGACTCCAGGATCATGACCTGAGCCGAAGGCAGTCGCTTAACCAACTGAGCCACCCAGGTGCCCAAATGTTATTGATTTTTAAAAAATTTTTTGTAAGTCTGAAAAATCTTTTGTCCTCTTTGCTGAAAAAAATTTTTTTTTCTGAATAAAAAACTCTAGGTTGCCAATTTTTCCTTCAGTATTTTAATGATGGGTTCATCACTGTCTTCCAGGTGCATTGTTTCCAAAAAGAAATCTGTTGTCATCTTGGTCTTTATTCTTTTGTAGATAATGTGTCTTTTTCCTCTGGCTGCTTTTAAAATTTCCTCTTTATTGTTGACTTAGGAATTGATTATGATGAGTCTTAGAATAGTTTTCTTCATCTTTCTGATGCATGGAATTTATTGAACTTCTTGGATCTGTGGATTCATAGTTTTCATCGAATTTAGAAATTTTTCAGCAAGTATTTCAATATTTTTATGTTTTCTTCCCAGTACTTTAGAGATTCAAAGTACAAATATGTTAGGCTATGTTAATGGTTTTATTCTTTGTGTTTAATTTTGGAGAGTTTATATTGCTGTGTATTGGTGATCATCTTAATATCTAGAATGTCAATGTTTAAAGATATCCTTTTTTTGCAAACAAAATATAGACTCAAACAACCCGAATCAAAATCTGAATTTTATTTTATTTTATTTGATGGAATAGGAATGCAAAGGGTCAAGGATAACTAAGGCAACTTAAAGTATACAAATAATAGGGAACATAATCTGTTAAATATCAAAACTTACAAATACATAATTATTAAGTGAGCATGGTGTTGGTAGAAGAATCCTAAACAGGATAATAAAACAAATTACTGGACCTAAATATAGGCCCAAGGATATATGAGCTTTTATCTTTTAAAAAAGGATGGCATGAAAAGCTAAATAGAAAGGATAGGCTTTTTCAACAAAAGGTGCTGGGACAGTTGGACATCTATACTGGAAAATGAAACTAGACATCTACAAATCATCATACATAAAAATCATTTATAAAATTATATTTTAATATATGAAAGGCAAAACAGTTAATCTTCTGGGAAATAAAATAAGAGAGTATCTTCAGAGTTTCAAAGTAGGAAAGGTTTTTTTAAGACCAAAACTGTAAAACAAAACAAAAGAAAGAAAGAAAAAAAAATGGCTTTAAAAAGAGAAACCAGTCATAAAGAAAGAATTGGAATTAACACTGAATAAATAATTGAGTTTACTAAAGACATCCCAAATAAAGTGAAATGCAACCCACACAGTGGGATAAGCCATAAAAAATACAACTAAGAATACAAAAAGGAGGTTCACCTGGGTGGCTCAGTGGTTAAGCATCTGCCTTTGGCTCAGGTCATGATCCCAGGGTCCTGGGATGGAGTCCCGTGTCATTGGGCTCCCTGCTCAGCAGGAGGCCTGCTTCTCCCTCTCCCACTTCCCCTGCTTGTGTTCCTTCTCTTGCTGTCTTTCTCTCTCTGTCAAATAAACAAAGTCTTAAAAAAAAAAGAATACAAAAAGAACATCTACAAAAAAGTAATGAGAATAAAATGCAAAAGATTTAAACTATCAATCCACAAGAGAGAAAGGTGGGTCAGGGAAGATACTGCCTTCTGTTGCTGGGGAGTGGGGAGAGGTTAGCCTTACAGTTTAAATGAACCTATTAAACTATGTGTTATTTGAATCAAATAAGAATAAAAATAATACGCAAAGCCAATGGTAGCATAAACAGATGGTGAGCAAACATTTTTCCGAGGACAGCACAATACAACCTCTTTGCTCATTGACTGAGAGTGAATACTCTCAATCTATAAAAATGGATGGTCAGTTATGAGTAAAAACAAATAATAACTTCTTTTCAGTAATGCAAATATATATACTTTTAGAACATAAAACTATTTCCAAAGTTGAAAGTGCTATAACACTAATAAAAAATCATGCTAAATTATGTAGGTATATATACACAGAGATATACACAAACACATGCGTAGTATCTTTCTTATTTATTATTTGTAATTTTAATACTAGAGATTTCCTGCCTGTAAGAGATGGGTTCAACTTGGACCAAACTCCAATCCCAGAGTTTGTGGCAGTTCAAAGCTACCCCATAAATTCACCCTTTACTTCTTTTACAATGCTTTAATTGTATTTGAAGTTTATTCCCCTTTCAGTGTTTTCCTCCAAAAAAGCCAATCATACTCCAAATTCCTGAGCTTTGAAACCTCCTTGAAGGAAAGAGAAGTCATAATAAATGATATCATCACCCCCCCACTTCTTACTTGGTCTTCTGCCCTCTCCCTGGCTCCTCTTCTGCTTCAGTGCTTGCCAAAAGCCAGCTGTCTTTTGCCTGACCTTCCTCCTGGTCTGGAAGTCCCTTTAAAAGTGTTGTGCAGTCTCTCTAGACAACCACATTTCTTGGGTGGGGGGATGAGTGTGGTGCATGGTTTTTGCCAGTTTGGCCTGCCTTCTTAACCTCCTTGGAATTCTGGTACATAAATTTTCTCTATCTAAACGAATATGTGTATATATTATTTATTTATTTCTATTTCCAAGGTATGAGGCTGAAGATCTCCTCTCTCTATTACTGATACTCGATATTCATCTCATTATTTTTTTTTTTACTAATCTAAAGGGTAAACAATTTGTATCTTATTGATTTAATGTACGTTTTTTTGATACCTAGTAAAGCTGAGCATCTCTTTAACTATATTCACTGTCCATTTGTTTTTTCTTTTTCTGTGAATTGCTTCCTTATAACCTGTGCTCATATTTCCATTGGGTTCTTTTCTTTTTCTCACATAAATATTGAAATAAGAACTCCTTATAGATTTTGATTATTAGTACTTTGCCTGTTGTACTTGTTGCCAATATATATATTTTTCCTTTCTGCCATTTAACTTTTGTTAGAGTCTTTTCTTGAATAGAAGTTTTAAACTTTTAAGTAGTTTTGGTGGTCTTCCCTTCTATGTTTCTTGGCTTGTTTTCAATATTCTTGCTAACCCCAGGGTGATCATAGAAGTTATACTATATTTAGTGCTACTAATGTTATAGTTTTAGGGTTTATATCTTTAATTCACCTGGAGTATATTTATTTGTTCGCATTTCTATGCCGTAAAATAAGAATAACTTTTTCCCCAGATGTTTAGCCAGTTGACTCAATGATTTTTACTGAATAGTCTGTCCTTGGCCCTGATTTGAAAAGTCCTCTAGGTCATGTATTAAATTCCTATATGTGTGTATGTGTGAGTTTATACATGTACATCTGTTTCTGTACTTTCCATTTTACCCATTAACCTCATGGGATTTCCCTGGAACTAGAGGAGAAATGGAAATCACCCAGAGATCCTGAGAAGATGGGAAAAGACAGTGTAGTCTCAGGGTAGACATTTAAATTAAAATATAATATATTAATATATATAAACATATATATACAACATATTTATATGTTGAACTATGTGAATGTGTTACAAATTTAAAAGTTAAACTAAAGGGGCGCCTGGGTGGCTCAGTGATTAAGCATCTGCCTTCGGCTCGGGTCATGATCCCAGGGTCCTGGGGTCGAGCCCCACAAGAGGCTCCCTGCTCCGCAGGAAGCCTGCTTCTCCCTCTCCCATTCCCCCTGCTTGTGTTCCCTCTCTCGCTGTGTCTCTTTCTGTCAAATAAATAAAATCTTCAAAAAAAAAGTAAAAAATAAAAAACTAAAAATATAAACTGCACAGTCAAAATTCTGGTGTTGCTTTGGTTATTTTTTTTTTCTGTTTCCCCATGTTTATTTTTATTTTAAATTTCTTCTTGATTACTTTAGAATTATTCCTTTAATGCTGTGTGTGTGGTGGAGGGTGTGGGCGTGCCTCAGAGTGTGTTACCACAGTGCATTTGAAAGTAGAAAGTTAAATCAAATATGTATTTTCAAAAGTCATTGTTTAGATTTCCAATGTTTCATCCATTAATAACCCACTAATTTTGAAGAAATGGGATATTTTTATGGTAGTTGGCCTGGCATAGTTGAGAAAAAATGTTGCTAGAATCCTTCACTATGTCTTTGGCTTGCATATATGCTCTGTTTCATTTGCATATTGCCTCAAGGGAACTAATATTTGACTACATGAAGTTTGACCTAGCCCACATGGGCCATCTGGGAGAGGAGTTTCACTAGTCAGTCACTCAGTGACTGAAATGTGAGAAAAGATTGAGAGCCAAGGATTGCTTTCCTCTGAGTCTTCTTACAAGGATGTGACCCAGACTGAAGAATCATTACATATTTGCAGTGGATTCTGCAATTTTAAATAATAGTGGGTTTCCTAGTTTCAGAATCACCTTTGTGTTTTGCCCATAGCTCAAAATATTCCATTTTATTATGTTTTGTTTGTATTTAATAAAAATTTTGAGAATAAGAAATTATGTAGTTATTATGTTACAAGTTCACACCACTTGTCTATATGCTGCCTGTCATATAGTAAATATTAGTTTTAGGTAAGCAGATGATCTGTACTGTGGCTCTTCACAGAAAATAACACTTGTCAAACCAAAAGTTACTTTTTCACTCTAGTAAAATTGAACTAGAAAATGTGATTTGGAGAAGAGTTTTAAAAGAGGAAAAAGGGATGTTAATAATACCAAAAGGAGCAGGAATTTCTGTAAAAATTTAAGAAAGAATTAGTATAATAATTTATTTTAAATATTTTTGACTTCAATGATGAGCATCCTCTCTACACCTACTAGTATGCGTGGGTGTGACTCCTAAAATTCTTTTTGTCATTTGTCCGACTAAGAATCTGCAAGTTTTAGGCTGCAATCTCTTTATGGCTGGTACATATTTATAGAAATCTTTTCTCTCCCTACTTCACTTAATCAATATCTAGCTATTCTGTTGATAATGGACATGGCAGACAATTAATAGTCTATTATGTAGGGCAAAAGCAGGTCTCAGATAGCTACCTCAACATTTATGTAGTATCCATTTAGCAGTAAAAGTACTAAATGTTTGACATAATTTTTTGTTATTGTTACTAACCCTTTTCCACATTAGTTTTTGTTTGTTTGCTTGCTTCCCTATACTAAACACTGTTTCCTAGAACCGGGTGACTTCTTGCTCCACTCCTTACCCTAGATGGGCCTCTCCTCCCAGGAAATGGGAAGAGCAGTTCACTTCCTAGAGGGCACTCTGAGTGCTCTTCTGCCTTTTCCCAGTCCCAGGCAGTGATGTTGAGGCGTCAAAGGTGGAGTGAATGTGCAGCTCTGTGATTTATTACTCAACTGACTAGTCAATCGTTACGGGAGAACTTGTGTATTACTAGGACCCAGACAGCCTCTTGAGTGTGCAGGCTCATGGCAAGCCTTTGATATATCACTAGAATTATTTCTATCAGTACCTCTTGATCTGCGTAACCAAACCCTCCCAAACTCTTCCTGTCTTTTCTCCAAGTTGCGGATAACTAGACCACTTGAGATTCTATCTCTAATTACCATTTGCTTTATTTGTATGTGGATTATTTACTTTTATTAGCAATAGTGGGAATCCCACTGCCGGGAGTTCTGGGAGTCGAACTTGAACAATTCTGTCTCTGCTTTGACTTTCTGTTTGGGAAAACTCCCAACTAAAGTTGGTTCACCTCACTTTTGGAAATGTAGCTTGGTGCAGTTCCCTCATTCTTGTGTTAGCTGTCTCCCCATAATTCTAGGTGAACTCCCTGCCCACATTCCTCTGAAGCCACGGCTTCTCCCACACTATTTATGCTGGACCCTGACGAGGTCACTTCCCTTGGGTGGGTACCTGGCCCTTGAGCGATACTGCCCTCCAGCACCACCACCATGGGCTACATCTCAGCTCCTCCTTCCAGAACTATTGCCACTGCCTTCAGAGGGCTCTCCCCTTCTCTCTGCTTGCTTCTTTCCTGCATCTTCCTAACAAATTATTTTTCCTAAAATATTTTTTTCCTTATGTCACTTTCCAAGGACTTAGATTGTTGGTAACTCATCAAATAAAAAACAAGTTCTTGTGCGTCAAGGCTTGCCGTGACTTCTGTGCTCTGGTCAGTCCAAGCTCTGTAGTGCTCATAGCTTCTCTGTGAAATCTTCTTTAATAGTTAAATCTTCATTCCATAGCCTTTCCCATCTCAATTCTAAGAGCATTGAGAGTCTGTAACACGTAATTTAGCACTTTTATCTTCCTAGGGTTATTTTGTTCTGGATCTGTTAGGAAGTACACTTGGTCACTTAGAAGAGACCTGAATATGGCAACTCTTTATTTGTTTCTCATGTAGTGGGGTGTCAGGACGTAGGGAGCTCACAGTTGCCACAGTGGGTCCTTATGGCTCTCCGTTCTTCACTCTCCTCAGGTCTGGTCACAACTTCAAGATACAAAGTGCTGCCTTAGCTCTGGCAAGAAGAAAGAAGGGGAATACTTGGTCAGCCTATTTGAGAAAGCTTTTCTGGAAGTGCTGTCCGTTGAAAGGTCACCATCTTCTGCAGGGGAAATGTAACCGTTGAGACGTTCACATCGCTGCTCCCCCAGATCGAGGGAGACTGTTAGTAGGGAGTAAGGGAGGATGGTTACTCTGGGCCCCTCTCAGTCCACAGGATCCACGGATGACTGTGAGGCTCCCCATTCACTGTAGTTGCAGGGACACACGGCAAGTGTCTGCTTTGCTTTCCTGAGCAGTGGTGACACAAGTAAACTATAAATGTTTGATCAGTCAGGATGTCCCCTTTGGTCGAGAAGACTATTTCCTTTTTGCTTTGTCTCCTACTCTTTACTCTTTGCCCAGAAATATGTACAAAGAGATTAAAAAAATTTCAACAGCTATAGAAGATAAAAATAAATGTGAAGCTTGTTCATTTACGAGCACTGTTTTGTTCTGTTGAAGGAAACAATTACATAGGTGTATCTGGATCTTAATGCTTAGACTACTGGATTATAAAATTCCACAAATGTCTAATAAATGCTTTTCAGCATGGCACACAATTCTGGGACTATGTAACATGCAGATTTTCTTTTGACATCCATCTTAAACGTGCAAGCTTTGGGGGCAATTAATGCAGTGGTTGTCTCACACAAGTAAACTGGCTTTGTATTCTTCTCAGAATTTAAACAAAGGATGTGCGTGATAAATATTTGCAATATGTGATGCTGTTGTGGGTGGTCATTAGGAGCTTCAACTGGAGGGTGTTTTCCTACCTTTGTCAGACACAAAGCAAGCCTCCTTTTGTCTCCTGATCACAGCTCTAATTTTCCCAGCTGGATGAATTCACCAAGTTGAGAATCTAAGAGGCCTTAACGTTAGCAGAATCTACAAAGCGCCAGAGGGGCACGAAAGCTGCGCTGGAAACATTCGCTCTCCAGGCCTGGTGGTGTGGTTGCCACAGCTACTAAAGCTGCTGCTTTCTCTGCTTTGTGTTCACGTGGGAAGAGAAGCTTTCAAGGTGACAGTGGCTTCATTATATAACTGACATTGCAATTGGTTTGCTTTAATATTCGCATTTTAATCTATGGTGCCTAGTCCGACATAGGACTTATCTTTGAGAATACTGTTAGGTAGGGGGATGGATAGACAAAGTTTTATACGATCAGGAGGACAGATCATAGAGTACATGAATCTGTAATTATGATTTTTTCCTGGACTTTGCGGCCACTCATACTATGGCTTGAACTGACGTTAGGGAGCTAGCTGCATTGCTGCACCAGCCACAAAGAATATGAGAACCACTGATTCAGATACATACACATTATATGCGCCAGTTTTTTTTTTTTTTTAAAGATTTTATTTATTTATTTGAGAGAGAGAGGGAGAGACAGAGAGCATGAGAGGGAGGAGGGTCAGAGGGAGAAGCAGACTCCCCACTGAGCCAAGAGCCCGATTCGGAACTCGATCCCAGGACCCTGGGATCATGACCTGAGCTGAAGGCAGACGCTCAACCAACTGAGCCACCCAGGCGCCCTATATGCGCCAGTTTTAAAATAGCAATTAAGATGAAATCACAACAGCCTGTCCTTGGTGAAGTTTAAGTAGGTATCCATGTATAATTAACTGGAGAGTCAATTTGAAGCCTTGAAGTTCTACACTTTATTTAATGATCTTTAAGCACTATGTATAAAATATTAATTGCAGGTGAGTGGGCTTCACTTAAAACCAAATCCTATACATAATATAATTGACATACCACCTTCTCTAGGTGAAATCGTGTAGTGACAGCTATATAAGAATGTGTTAACAGTGGGTTTACAGTTTATCTGTTTCCATTTCTTTTCATAAATATATATTATCAATGATAAAGAGGTCTCAAAATTCCCTCTGCTATCTTGTCCGCAATCTCAGTTTTGAAGAGAATGCGAGTTTTGTCCCTTCTTTTTGATGGAATGGCATTATCAACAGCAAAATACTGTGTGGTTTTTCGTTTGTTTTGTTCAGGTTAAGAAGGAGCAGCTGAAGCACTGCTTACGAAATTTAACTAATTTTTCTTTGTTAAAAGAAGGCTCCCTTGACCGCTGTTTGCAGTTCGTTAGCAGCTTCTGTCAGGCCACTGGTGGGAAGGAGACAATTTTCTGGAGCACCTGTTGGGTTTTTCTCTCACTTTGGGTATATTGTCTCCTTCAATATAATACTACTAAGTATTATTATTATGTTGTATTGTATGTATTAAGTATTACATATGTATATGTCTGTGTTAAGTATTGCTAATTTCTTTTACAGATGAGGCTAAGGAGAGGACTTTTACATCCACAATCACAAAGCCAGTAAAAGACACATAGTGGTCTTTCTAACAAAGACACAGGTCTTTCTAATCCCCAAACCCATATTCTTTTCACCAACTTGGGGAGACACACCCTGCCAAGATGACTTCAAATTTGGAGAGATGGTATGCTGTAATTTTTTTTGTTTGTTTTAATTTTTCTCAGTCATTAAATTACCTACAAGAAATGTGATGTAAACATTGTTAAGTATAATCTATATACTGGATGCCAGGTTTCATCCCCTGCAACCATTTCCCCTGTCTCGCCACAAAGACCTCCAATTTTCTTTGGGGGATACTTTTGGGTCCAGGGAAGCCAAATTTAACTCTGGTTTCAATGGTGTGTGATGTGACCCAGGCTAAGCCAATCAGATTTTTGTTCCTCTGGTACTATGATTAGTTCAACAACTCAGCGTGGAACCTTAGTTTGTCTAATCAGTATGAGTCTCAAGACTTACTTTGGAATGCTGGGGCAAAAGTAATTCTGTTCAGTGAATTAACATACGGTTATATTTCCCAGCCCCATTGACTTCAGACTAGGGCATAAAACTTACTTTGTTTAATGACATATAAGAAGAAGTAGTGTGTGCCACATAGTTGGAGTTGGAGCTTTAAGAGCCCACATCGTGTTTCCACTCTTTGCCCCCCCCCACCACCATAATACTGGCAATGTCCCACGCAGGGTCTGCTCCAGCAGCCTGGGTCCTGGAATAAGGACTATGTGAAACAGAGCCACAGTTGACCTACAATGAAAATGTATAGTGAATGAAAAATAATTATGGGGTGTCTGGGTGACTCAGTCAGTTAGGCATCCGACTCTTGATTCTGGCTCAGGTCATGATCTCGGATTCCTGGGATCAAACCCCACGTTGGGCTTCCAGCTCAGTGGGGAGTCTGCTTGAGGATTCTCTTTCCCTCTGCATCTCCCTTTGTGCATGCTCTCTCTCTCTCAAGTAAATTAATAAATCTTTAAAAAAAGAAAAAACCTTTTGTTGATGTGAGCCATTGGAATGTGGGAGGTTTTTTTGTTTTTGTTTTTGTTTTTGTTTGCCACATAACTTAGTGTAAATGGTAGGCTGTGGAGGTGAGCCTCAGAAGAACTGCAGCCATTTTTGCCTCATGAAGTTAGCCTAATGGGAAAACTGGCATAAGAAGCAAGCAGAGTTAGGGAAATCATAGAGAAAGACAGAGGGAGTTCTAATGATGTCACAAACCCTTAGCTCATAGTTGTAGTCATCCCTACAGCTGAAGTTTTTATTTAAGTGAATCTTTTTTTTTTAAGATTTTATTTATTTATTTGAGATAGAGATCACCAGCAGGGGAAGGGAGGGGCAGAGGGAGAGGGAGAAGCAGGCTCCCCACTGAGCAGGGAGCCCCATGCAGGGCTGGGTCCCAGGACCCCAAGATCATGACCTGAGCTGAAGGCAGATGCTTAACCGACTAAGTCACCCAGGTGGTCTTAAGTGAATCAATATATTTGCTTAAGGTAATTTTAGTTCAGTTTTCTGTTACTTGCAACCAAAGCAAACAAATTACTTATGCATCATACCATAAATTCTACTTCACTTTCCTTCAACAGTCATCTGAAATAGCCTTGAAGCCAGCCCAAATAATTTTAAGTTATAAAGTCCTCAAAGTCACTAGCCAGATCAATGCTGACAAAGGAAGAAAGCCACTCAGTAGGCAAGTTTAATATAAAAGCAGGTGGATGCCAAATAAGAACTATGTAAGATTACTATGCTTAGTAACAAGATTCAAATGATTTCTTCAAGGGTAAGTGAAGATAAGTGAAGAATTTACACTTTTCAAAACAATGCCTATTTACAAATGTATAAACAAAGATTTCTAAAGAGAAGGGTTGGGGGGAGGCATAGGGGTCATGGAGTGATGCTGTGAAAGACCTCTCCCATGTTACAATAAAGGGTGTCAAACATTGGAATTTTTTCCCTGATTAATCATTGAAGGAGGCGCCTGGGTGGCTCACTCGGTTAAGCGTCTGCCTTCGGCTCAGGTCATGATCCCAGGGTCCTGGGATCTAGCGTCCTGGGATGGAGCCCAGTCTTTGTGCACTGAAGTTTGTATTTAATTTTTCATTTTGTTTCATTTCTTATTTATTTAAAAAAATTGAATAGGGAATACTTTTACATGATTAATACACAATACAAAGTGGTATATAGTAAAAAGTTTAGTTCGCACCTCTACTCTCATCCGCCCCATTTTTCTCTGTCACCAGCTGGTCACCATATTATTAATTACTGAGTATTCTTCCAGAATTTCTTTATGCAAGACCAAGGAAATGCAGATATGTATTGTTATGTCCTCTCTTTCTTCCATAAAATGTAGCACAGTATAGACTGTTCTGTATTTTGCTATTTTCACCCGGTGATACCTCTTGGAGATCTTTCTTTACCAGTAGCTCAAGGGCTTTGCCTTTTTTTCTTACATTTTCATAGTCAGTTCTCATGGCATGCATGTACAGTAACCTGTTTAACCAGTTCCCTAATAATGGAAGGCTGGATTATTTCCAATTTTTACTAGTACACACAGTGCTTTTGATAAATAACCTTTACATATGTTGCTCCATACATGTTCATTGCTTATTTTCAGAGAATGAAAATAAAGCCAAGTCCTAAAAATAGAGTTATCCTCAGTTTTGGCAAGCTTCTAAATCTGAGAGCTCACTTGGGTTATTTTTTGCTACCTAAACTTACTAATTTAGTTTTTCACTCTCTAGCACATTTAGCCAAGAAAAGTGGCTTTCATTTGTAAAACAATACAAGCTACCTAGACATTTGGAAGGAAGGGGCCACGTGTCATATATATCCATCGGGCTATCCTAGGACCTATGCAGAAATGTTGCTTCCCAAAAAAAATGATAGAAGAAAGGGTGATTTCCATAGAGCTACTAAATAACACATCAAAGCCCTGAAAAATCTTGTCTTCCTTGTATCTTGACTTCCATATTTAATCCTTAGGGTTTGTCCTTCGAATTGATTCTCATGAGTATCCCCTTCCCTTGCATTCCTTTTCCCACCAGATACATTCTCCAAAAATGGTTGCTCTATACCAATGCTCTTTTTATTCCAACTGTGTGCATTCTGTTGCTAATGTATCACTTTAAAATAGCCCACTTGTTATATAATACCTATATATCAATTCTTTTTTGTTGTTGCTGTTGTTTTCTCAAGGAATTCTTTGGGTAATTACTTTAATGGAATCTGGTTTTTGATGATTTATTCCCCCCCCCACCAACCCTCCTCCCAAGCACCCAGTAGTA
This sequence comes from Mirounga angustirostris, assembly GCF_029215605.1. NCBI lineage: Eukaryota > Metazoa > Chordata > Mammalia > Carnivora > Phocidae > Mirounga > Mirounga angustirostris. Next base: position 117,345,215 of record NW_026991711.1, on the reverse strand, counting down.
AATTTAAGACACGGGTAAGATTTTGTGGGGTTTTTGTTTGTTTCCTTTCCTCCCTTCTTTTTTTTTTTTTTTTTAAAGATATTATTTATTTATTTGTGAGAGAGAGAATGAGAGACAGAGAGCATGAGAAGGAGGAGGGTCAGAGGGAGAAGCAGACTCCCCGCTGAGCAGGGAGCCCAATGTGGGACTCGATCCTGGGACTCCAGGATCATGACCTGAGCCGAAGGCAGTCGCTTAACCAACTGAGCCACCCAGGCGCCCCCTTTCCTCCCTTCTTAATCGCAAGCTGTTGGAATATTAATTAAGCCAACATTTTAAATTAATATGTTTTTATAGGTTAGTATCTCTACAAGAAACCACTATTTCCAACTGTACCCAGTCTGATCTCTGCATCTCCCCCTTACAGAACAACGACTTCCGTGAATCACCTTTTCTGGTTTCAGTTGTTGGCACCATTACCAGCTCTTCTCAGTGACTCTAGCATCCATACCATGCTCTCTACTGGTCACACACATCTCTGGAGTTTTTTTTTAGAATCTGCAGCTCACGCCTTCAGGATTGCTTTGAAGAGAAAAGTATGAATGGAGAATGGGAGGTACATTCTTAATTTCTTTTCTCAGTAATGCTGTTTATTTCACTGCTTGACTCATTACCATCTTCTTTTTTTCTCCAAAATGTAAAAGACCTACTAGTATACTGGGAATAGTTTATTGGTTTGGTTTGTTTAATTATAGTCAGACGTAAGTCAACATTCCTGCGATTCTTTTTATAAAAAAAAAATATGATACTTAAGTTGGTTTAGGATGGTTTTAAATAATTCTTAGCCATTTGCTAGCTGTTCCTTCTTAATATGAGTTAAGGGATCTGATTCTATATTTGTGCAGTTTTACATACATATTTACATACCAGTCACAAAGGTAGATTCACCCAAATATATACACTGCATGTTTTTACACGGCTGCAAAGATAACACTATTGGTTTATGAATTCAAACTCATTTTCTGATATAAGTCAGAAAAAACCAAAAACATGATTTTTCCAGTGGTTATGGTTACCTTATGATGATTAATCCTCCAAAATATAATTATTTGGACAAGAGGATTTTGAAAAGAACAAAGGGCAGGAAAAAAAAAAAGAAAATAGCAACAAAGAGAGAGGAAATTATGTTTCACCAGATTGCAGGGCTTAAATTGTGGTTAAACTGATGGCCTGCCTGATATTCTAAGGCTGATTACTCCCTCCCCAGGGGGATTTTATAAACAAGGAGTTACTATCAAAATATTTTTTATTTGTCTGAAAACTAATTTGCCAAGCCTGGAGGTCAGAGGAAGAGGCAGATGGGAGAAGCAACCTGCTCCGCTGCCTCTGAGGAGTCAGCTGTGGGGAGAACTCGACCTGCGGGATGGAAATGTCACTCAAGCCCTGAAGCTCCATAAATACCAGGAAAGAAGACAACACCAGTCTCCCAGCCCACGGCCCACAAAGCCACTCTCTCTTCCAGCAGGTATTAAACATTAATGACCATTCCTATAATGAGGGCAAGAACGGCTCTCGGCAGGAGAGCTGCCCAGTCACGCGGGTAGAGTTGGACTGTCAACAGCAGCGAGCTTCACCACTTTTTCTTGCCCTCCTCCTTTTATCCCTCTGAGAATCTTCAGCCTGACTGAAGTGCTTCCTTTATCACCGTATCATTGAAATATTTATCTGATTATTTGAATAAAAGATTACTGCAACAATGGTAACTCCCTGCATATCCTCAGACTTCAAAAGGGAAAAGGAAGCTTGATGAATAGAATAACACCAAGGCACTTGGCAATAAGCTTTACAAATAACAAAATGAATGCTCTGAGATGTTGCAGCTTGTTTACAGCTTGTAAACTCACACATGATGCTAAGCGTGGGACTGAAACCGAAGCAACAATTGGCCTTTGGAATAATAATTTAGACAGCAATAAGTTTCAAGTTGGTTTTCTTTTTCCCCTATACCTTTGAGCATTTCTAAATACATTGCTGCCGTCTTGCTGGGTCCCTGAAGATAATGTGCATTCATTAAGGCAGTTGTTTCAGGATCCATTTTACTCCATCCTTGCTTGTGTCATGGGTTTTGTTTCCTGGTAAGCACGAAGTACATAAAAGCCTAAATAGAGGTGGCCTCTGATTTTCACCTCCCTGGCTGTGGGTTTAGTCTTTTGCAGAGGAATCCTCCCCCAAGCACTTCTTGGAGTAAACACAAGAGACAATGTGAGTCCATAAATGAGGCCTTGCCCTCACTAATTGCCATGGAAGATCACCCTGACACTTGGCCATCCTGACCCCAAGGCCCAACAGAGCCACGGGCCTGTTTATGTTGCCGTAGCTGTTGTCTTGATACCATTGGAACTGGTCATCAGCGCCCAGCCTCAAAAATCCAGTGAGGTGAGCAGGACCCTCCTGTGTTCCCCCTCACTGGAGTGAGGGCAGGGAATTGCCATCACAAGTTTGGTTTTGCTCATAATCGTCCCAGGGTTTAGTGAGACTGTCCTCTCAATGGACCCGCTGTCCTGCCTTCCAGGGTGCGTACCCCTGGATGGAAGTGGCAGAAGTTCCCGTCCAACCACTACCAAAAGCATCGGTCATCCTCCACTATTTACGTGGTTGCATTTTATTCACTCTGCAGTTTCAACTCTCATTCTGGTGAAGCCTCCTTCAGGGATCCCCATTGCTGCCCCTTCAGTTTCTCTTTGACAGTGGTCTCCCGAGGTGGCTATACAGGTCTCAACACCAGCTGTGCTGTTTGCTTATCCCAGAAGCCTTCCCAGCACCCACTGGGATTGTGTGACTGTCAGTAGACACACGGAATGGGGAGTGTTGCCTTCGTCCACTGGCCAGTAGTGTTCCTTCAGAGACTAGTTCTATAATCATCGCTTCTTATATTACTCAATGCACAGAAAAAGGGGTAACTGGGTGCTGGACATTAAGGAGGGCACGTAATGTAATGAGCACTGGGTATCGTATAAGACTGATGCATCACTGAACTCTACCTCTGAAACCAATAATACACTATATTGTAATTAATTGACTTTAAATTTAAAAAATTTAAAAAAATAAATAGGATGATAATTTCTGCCTCCCAGAGCTTCTCTGTGTCAAAAAGGACGTACATTTTTGAAGTTTTATTTTTTATTGTTTTTAATAGACTTTATTTTTTTATAGCAGTTTTAGGTTCACAGCAAAATTGAGTGGGTGGACCAGAGATTTTTCATATATCCCCACACATGCAGATCCTCCCCCATCATCAATATCTCTCACGACAGTGGTACATTTGTTATAATTGATGAAACTACATTGACACATGATTATCACCCAAAGTCTATAGTTTACATTAGGGCTCACTCTTGGTGTTGTACATTCTGTGGGTGTGGACAAATGTATAATGACATGTATCCACCATTATCATACAGAATATTTTTACTGCCTTAAAAATCCTCTGTTGTCTGCCTATTCAGTCCTCCCTTCTCCCAGCCCCTGGCAACCACTGATTTTTTTAATTGTCTCCATGGTTTTGCCTTTTCCAGAATGTCATAGAGTTGAAATCATACATTTTATTAGCCTTTTTAGATGGGCTCTTTCCGTTAGAAATATGCATTTAAAGTTCTTCCATGTCTTCTCATGGCTTCATAGCTCATTTCTTTGTAGTGCTGAATAATATTCCACGATCTGGATATACCACAGTTTATTTATCCATCATCTCTCATAAAGGATATTTGTATTTATAAATTAATAAGGTATTGTTAATTTGAAATGCAGTCACAGAAGGTAGCTAGATTTTATGAGGCAGTGTTCTCTGGATCCATGTTTCTCTATCCCTACTGTATTTTCCCAAATAATACCTCTATTTTTGTTCTTTTCCTTGTTTGTGGTTGCACAAGGTTGTTATGTAACCAGTGTTATATGGGGTATGAAAAGAATTAGGTTCATCCACTTTCAAGTTTTCTTAACTTTTTTCCCCCAGAGTTATTGTTATCCCTGTTTCTCTGAGATAAAACTTAAAGCAAATAGAAACAGTGGCCTGGAGCTGTCCCAGCAGGTATTGAAATGTCCCCTCTTCTTCTGTCTACTTTAGACTCAAGGAAAGGGAGGGCGGTGGGGAGGAAAGGAAGGAAGGCTGGGGAAGTCTTCCCTTGATTCTAGTTCATTTGATACTAACAAAGAAATGAGTGCCCTCTGAGTAGTGTGTGACATGTCAGAGTATTGAGGCTGGGGAGAGGATGAGGAGTAGCAGAACCACTCCTTGAGAAATTCTGACATGGAGAATGGAGTGGGTCGTTGTTCCAGCTTGGATAGCCTACATGAAGCATTTCTCATTCAAATGGTGGTATGTGTGACGAGACAGTGATAACAGAAGCTGGGATGGTGAGTTCTAGCTGTCAGGCATTTACCCAGGCTGAGGTTTCTAGACTGAGTCTGCACCATGGAGATATTTCACCTATTTTCTATGCTGTTTTGCATCCTAATTTGAGGTATAAATCTTAGTTAGTATGGAAGATATTTTTCCTCTGGGCACAAACTTTCTATTTAAATTCTAACATTTTTAGCTAATTTTTTTTGCCTATTCTAAATCAATTTTGGGGGGAATTTAGATTTTCATTACATATTATTTTGATTAATAAATATGTACTTGTGATATTCAGACACAATAATATATACTTATATTTATTATTTTTACAAGTCTTGAACCAGATATGAAGTCATTAAAAAACATGATAGGTAGTTAAAGGGAGAGAGGTCTCTTGTGAATAAGCCTTATCCCCAAAACAATTCTGCCCCCCATTCCATCCACTTACCCTGCCTCCTTGTTCCCAACTCAAGTAGAATTTGAGATTTCAAATGTTCTTCTTGATGCTTTGCTGATTAACCATTATATGCATGATTATATGGGGATTATAATAACACTTTCTCAAGTAGAATCTCCTGCATAAACCAGTGGGAGAATAGGGGTCCTGATTAGCCGGTGATCCCTTCTGATATGCCAAAATTCACCTTAGATGAACATGTTTACTATGCCAATACTTGTGATCAGTCTTAGTCTTCCCTGAAGGGTAGAACCAACACTGTCTTTGGCTTTTTTTTTTTTTTTTCTGATTATTTTTTTGCAAGCCTAAGCACTAGCCAGTTTCATAACCAGTTTTTTTTGTCACATCTGTCCACCAGAGTTCCCATTTAATAATCAATCAAATGACCTATGGTACATGAAGCTTGGGATTCTCAATATTATCTTTCTTATTACGGGTATATAAATTACTTTTGAATAAACTATGAGCTTATACCATTATGCCCCAAAATGAGATGCCCAACTCTGTTCTTTTTTTTTTTTTTAAGATTTTATTTATTTATTTGAGAAAGAGAGAGCATGAGCGGGGGGGAGGGGGGTTGCAGAGGGGCAGAGGGACAAGCAGTCTGCGCTGAGTGGGAGCCCAAGGCAGCCCCGACCCCAGGACCCTGAGATCACCACCTGAGCCCAAGTCAGCCGCTTAACCGACTGAGCCACCCAGGCGCCCCACCCAGCTCTATTCTTTTAACTTAATTAGGAATTTTTAGAATTGCTCTGCAGAAATTTTATTAAGGGTCTTAAGCTCTTACTAATTTAAATTCATCCCTAAATTGCCACATGGAACTTAACGTCCTCAGTTTAGCTTTCCCATCAACAAAGCTGACTGAGGGTATATGAGTAGCCAGAATGCAGAATACATGTATCTTTGTATCCCTCTTTACTACCACCATCTGATCTTGACAACAAAATTAAGGGAAAACGAGCATTTGATTTAGAAAATATTTCCATAATGACAGGGTAAATAATTTCACAGTTTTGACTTCTCTGTATTGGGGATGTAAAATTCATTTATTCATCACACAGGGATTTATTGTGCGCTTACTATGTGCCAGGTTCTGTTCTAGGTACTCGAAGTAGAGTGGAGATCTCATGGATTTTACCGCCTAGTAAGGGCAGAGCATAGTAAAATGTAAATAACATGATGTCAGAAGCCATGGATAAAACTAAAACAGGGCATTGTTTAGATGGCAGATAGCAGAGGGTGGCCAGGAATTACTGACTGGCCCTCCAGTCTGGTTACAGGAGTATATAACTGCCGTTGTCTGGGAGCTGGAGGGTCACTGTCAGAAAGTCTGACCACAGACAGCATCAAAGATGACCAAGTGAAGAGTCCTCACATATCAGGGTCATGGATGGGGCGACTTGATCAGGAATTTGGCAGCTTGGTGAGAAGGGCAAACAACAGAGCATAGACATAAGAGCCAACCCTTGGACAGACTTGTGTTTGATACCACTGACTGGTTGTGTGACTGAGGTCACCTTATTAAATTTCTCAGAGCCTCATTTCCTCAACAGTCAAGTGGGAATTATAAAGTAACCCACATTTGTTTCATATTTAGAGTGTACCAAGCTCAAGACTAAGTGCTTTACTACATAATTTTATTTTACAAGAACACTTATAGCAAAATACTACTATTCTGTCCTTGTGAACCGTGAGCAGACGGAGGTGTGACCTGAGGTTACCCAGCTGTGGTGACAGACAGGACTGTCTGAGAAGCTACCCTGTGAGCTCTTTGTGGTGTTTGATTTTGTTTTTGTTTTCTCAGCAAGCTGGCTGGGACTAGCAGCTTCTCTTTCCCTAAGGGGGAGGGGTTCTCGAGAGACTTATTTCCCCACGGGGACCAGGAACTCCAGGTACTGGGGAAGAGAGGAGCTGGCATTTCCTGGCACTTGTCTAAACAGATGGCCTTAAGCTCAGATTATTTGGACTTGAACCAACATGTTTATTCCCCCATTTGAGGTCACTCTCATGTTGTCCCATAAATCCCTCTTCCAATGCATAGCCCTGTGGTAGCCCACTGTCTCTCTGTTTAATGTTGCTAGAAGGGGAATCTGTGCATCCACAGCCTCTGCCTGTAATATCTAGATGGCACCAAGTGACATTTCCTAGTAAACCTTTTGTAGGACAATGGCTTTATTTTTCTGGGGAACCAGAAATCAAACTCAGATCCATGTGGCACCAACGTTCTTAACAGCTGTGTCATAATCCGTAACCTCTAGGGCTCTTGTGGATTAAGCGAGCTATAATATGAAGCACTTAGTTTAGTACCTGACAGAAATTTTCCGTAATTTAAAAAATAACTATTACAGTTGATCCTTGAACAACACAGGTTTGAACTGCATGGATCTACTTACATAACATGGATTTTTTTTTTTCCCAATAAATACAGCACTGGAAATGTATTTTCTCTTTCTTCTGAGTTTCTTAATACAACTTTCTTTTCTCTAGCTTACTTTATTATAAGAATAGAGTACATCATACATATAACATACAGAATATGTGTAAATTGGTTGTTTATGTTATCGGTAAGGTTTCTGGTCAACAGTAGGCTATTTGTAATTAAGTTTTGGGGGAGTCAAAGGTTATACATGGATATTCAACTGTGCAGGGGGTGGCTCCCTTAAACCTGCCATTGTTCAAAGATCCTCTGTAGTTTTATTATTATTCTAGCCTCATAGTATGACTACAGATTGATACTGCAAGAAGTTATTTTGTTTTGTTTTAATACAAATTAAAGGTGTTCATAGAATTCTGCAGAAAGCGCCAGTTTTGCTGTGCCCTGTTTTTGGTGTTTCCAGGATTGCTAAAGGAAGAAAGAGAGCAGTTTTCCATCAGGTTAATTACCTGGTGAACTTGGGTCGGATGCCTGGGAAGGTGATGCTACCTTGCTCATAAATTAAACTATTGTATTCATTGTGATCATGTTGATGGGACTGTTGCGTTAGCAGAGTGTCTCGGCATAAGGGATGAGGGTGGGGTTGTGTGGCAGGTAATAGCGGTACAAGTTAGTGAAGTCTTGGGATACCTGGAGATGCGTCTGTTTGGTTAAGCTGGAATTGCGGGGGGCCTCCCACGTGAGAGGCCAACGGAAGGGCAGATGGCTCTTGTTCAGTACTATTGCTTGGTTAAGTGCACACTGAGGCAGAAGAGTTAAGCAAGAAGGGAGAAAACAAGGTAGGCATTGTACAGAGAGGTTTCTAATCAGAGAACATTTTCATGAGGATCAGCACTGCTGAGTGAGCAGTGAGACATTTTAGCCATGTGGAAACACGCTTTTTAGAGCAGGACGGGCAGATGGATCTGTTCTCAGATTGTGCCTTCAGTCACAGGAGGTGTAAAACAAACTGACCGAATAAAAGCTACAGGAGGGTGCCGGGGTGGCTCTGTCAGTTAAGTGTCTGCCTTTGGCTCAGGTCATGATCCAAGGACCCTGGGATTGAGCCCTGGCAGCGGGCTCCCTGCTCAGCGGGGAGCCTGCTTCTCCCTCTGACCCCTCCCCCGCCACCTCGTGCTCACTCGCTCTCAAATAAACAAATAAAATCTTTAAAAAAAAGCTATAGGAGATTGCATAGCATTATGAATGTAAGTCATGCCATTGAATAGTACACTTAAACATGGTTTAAATGGCAAATTTTACGTTACATATATTTTTTAAATTTAATTTAAAAAATTAAAACATTTAATAACATAATGTACCAAAAGCCATTGAATTGTGCACTTAGGGTAAATGGCATGCTATGTGAACTGGTTACCAATAAAACTGCTTAAAAAAATCTACGGAGAGCATTTTGTTCCTACAGTTATGGGTTAGTTTTCCTTTAGTTTTCTTTTTTTTATTTTTATTTTTATTTTTTTTTAGATTTTATTTATTTGAGAGAGACAGACAGAGAGAATGAGAGAGAGAGCATGAGAGGGGGGAGGGTCAGAGGGAGAAGCAGACTCCCTGCCAAGCAGGGAGCCTGATGTGGGACTCGATCCCGGGACTCCAGGATCGTGACCTGAGCTGAAGGCAGTCGCTTAACCAACTGAGCCACCCAGGCGCCCTTCCTTTAGTTTTCTAAAGGGTTTGTCACGTAGGCTACTCAGTAAACACCAAGACTTCGATGTAACAGGAGCCGCATAAATCTCAAGGTTGTAGGTGGTTATGTGGACACAGATAAGACACTTTATTTCTAGCATTTTGGGCAATGTAATCAGTTGAAGGAGAAAAATAATTGACTGGAATACAGGGCTTCTATGTTTATTATGAGACTCTCATTTTTTTATTCCTTACTAGCCAAGTACCCTGTCTTGCTCTGTACCCAGCCTAACAAAGCTGTGCTTGTAAAAAGTCTCATCAATACAGGATCTGACAGGATCAGACAATAGACTTTTGCTAATTAATATTTAATGGGCCTATGGATTTTTTTCTAAGCAGCTGGAGTGCTAAATAATAGTCAATTAGCAAATGTGTTAATTAACTCTAATTACATAGCACATGAGCTTCTCCAAGGATTTTTCCTTTACAGATTTACACATGAATGTTCCACCACTCTTCTTGAACGCACCAGGCTGCTAATTAATTGATAAGTAATAATTCTTTCTTCTCTCTAAAACATGTATTTAAAAATAAAACCCAGTTTAATGCTTGATGACTTTTAAAAGTGACATTTAACGGTGTAAGATAATCTGATGTCTGCCTTTTAAATAGGCTTCTCCTAATCACTAGGAAGTTTTTCATTTGTGTGTGAATGAGGAAGAGGGAAAGAGCATTTTGAGTTTTGCGTATCGGTGCATGAGGTGTGCGTGAGAGAAAGAGAGAGAAAGGAAGAAAGATGAAAGGGAGGGAGGAAGGAAGGGAGAGAAGGAGCAAGGGAGTTAGGAAGAAAAGAAGGAATAGAAGGAGAAAGAAAGGGGTAGGGAAGGAGGGGGTGGGGGAGGAGAAGGAAGAGGAGAGAGGGGGGAGGGGAGAAAGGAAGAAGGAAGAAAGGATGAAAAATATAAAGGAGGCTGGTCCTTTGTGAGGAGTCAGGAGATGCCATGTTTGACTTGGAGTATGCAAAATTATGAACTCCAGGAGCAAGGGGAATCAATATGTACCATGCAATTAACAGTAATCTTCTGAGCTTCGCGTGCCAGTTAAAGAAAAGGCTTCTGAACATTGTATGGTGTCTGCCCCTGGGGACAGAGAATGCTCTGAGGAGAGGAATTAGCATAGCAGCTTTGCACATGGTCTGGTGTGAGCTGAGAGATCAAAGGCAGGGGATGGCAGCCGCCTGCTCCAGGGCAGCCAGCAGCTCTGCCGCCATTTCCATGCCGGAGGAAGTGGCTTCTGCTCGAGGCGTGTGCAGAGAAAGCCTTGCAGGGGACTCTGAAGGAACAAGGTTGTTTTCTTCAAATAAGAGAGTGGTCATGGAATCCAGTTCAGATGCACTACTCATGGGCACCTGGGTGGCTCTGCCTTCGGCTCAGGTCATGGCCCCAGGGTCCTGGGATCGAGCCCCACATTGGGCTCCCTGCTCAGTGGGGAGCGTGCTTCTCCCTCCTCCTCTCCCCACTGCTTGTGATCTCTCGCTTTCTCACTCTCTCTCTCTCAAGTAAATAAATAAAATCTTTAAAAAAACAAAACAAAACAAAACAAAAAACAAATGCACTACCCGTTTGAAGAACTCTGTATCACCAAGCCTACATTAACTCTCAATTCACAGCAGTGAGCCTCTGCTAAGACCCTTAAATGTTAGCTATAAAGAATGTTTAGGGGAAAAAATTGGTCCTTCAGGCTGGACTTGATCACTTGAGTAAGACTCAGAGGGGCTGCCAGCTTGGAAAGAGTACCCCCTGCCTTTTCACTCTCTCTCATGGCATCAGTTACCAAGTTCTCGTTAAGGACTCTAAAGAAACAGAGGAAAATGCAGTCTTGTGAAAGTGCACACTGGAAAATGCCAAGCTTTGCTTCCCTGTTTACTGTACTGAGAGACAATGATGTTCCTCCTTTTCAAGGTTTATAGGAGGTGGTGGCTTAGAAGAATGTGAAACTGTTCTTGGCAGTTATCAACACTGAGTATCTAGCAAACGGTATATGTGGTTCTCAGGGTCCAGGACCTGTCTCCTGTGTTTCATTTTGTTTTGGGGACCTGGTTGAGAGCCGTGTTGGGAGAAGATCTCTTGGGAGGCCTTGAGGCCATGGAGGGCCTTAGTGCTGAAGATAGGGAGTCAGGCAACATGAGAAATGCAGGTCTGGGGACACTATGGGTCAGTGCTCCGCAGTCGTGAAGCTGCGGGGCTCTGTATGGGATAACTTGCTGCCTGCCTCTCTTCCCTTCAGCCTCCCTCTTCATGCCAGCCTTGCTGCGGCCCTGGCTGCAGTGGGTGTGACTTGGGGGCTCTCGGCCTCCGCTGTGTTACCGGCTAGCTCACGTTCTGTTACCTTCTGGGACCTCTGCGGGGCTTCTGTTACCTCATGGGACCTCTGCGGGGCCCAGGCAGCCTGCACAAGCCTGGGAGTGCACGGTAGTTCACAGCCCTGGGGCACCCGGGTCTGTATTTGAGTTCTCTCTGGGACTGAGGCTTGGCCTTCCCCAGTGATTACCAGCCTGGCACCGTGCCCTTGCATTGGCGTTCCCACCTTCCCAGCTTCATGTCCCTGGGCCCCCAGTTCCCATCCTTAGGATCACGGCCTGCACTCAAGCTCTTGTCTTAGGCTGGGGGAACCGAGGCTAGGACAGTTCATTCCAGAAATTAAGTTGAAGCAATGACTGAAAACACAGGAGTGAGGGGTCGGCGAACGTGGACTCCAGACCACAAGAAAATCACAGGGAGATAGAAACCAGCCAAGTAGTGCATAATGTGCAGCCAGTGCCCAGGGCCTGAAGGAATGAGGGAATGTAGACTTCTAAAGTGCTCTCTTTGGGTTCTTTCAGTCTCTGAACTACAGACCTTGCAGCGACTGCTTGGGTGGGAGCAAAGCCTGTGGCTGGAAAATTCCACAGAGACATTATTTAGTCTCTCCATCTGGCGGAGTCTTCCCATCGCCGAAGAAAAGGGAAATACAATGTTTACTCATGTAGCTTCTACTTGAGTGGGATAAATGCTTGGGGCAAAAGAGAGGAAACTTGAGAGAACACCTTGGCTTTTCTTCTCATTTTCTCTGCACGAGTATAAATCCTACCCTAGTGGCATTGCAAGGAGGATGTGGCTGTTATTTCAGTTAGCAAATAACTAGAGTCCTGAATTAGTTCTCTGTTTCTGCTGTAACAAATCACCACAAACTTAGTGGATTAAAACAACACAAGTATATTATCTTATAGTTCTGTAGGTTAAAAATCTGGCACAGGTCTCACTTGGCTAAAATCAAGGTTTTGGCAGAGCTATGTTCCTTTCTGAAAGCTCTGGGGGAGAATTGTTTTTGTGCCTTTACAGGAGCTTCCTGCTTTTTCTTGGTTTGGGTGCTCCTGTATCTTCAGAGTCAGTACTGACAGACTGAGTCCTCCTCACATCGCCTTATTCTGGCCTCTTCTGCCTCCCTCTTCTATTTTTAAGGATCCCTGTAATTACATTGGGCCCAATAGGATAACTGAGGACACTGTCCCTATCTTAAGATCTACTGATCAGCAACCTTCATTCCCATTTGCCATGTAATATAACATATTCACGGGTTCTGGGGATTAGGATGTAGACATTTTTGGAGTGGCCATTATTCTGTTTACCCTAAGTCCTTTCTGAAATCTAACTTACAGACTGAAGATTTCCTCTAGCTAGAAAGTCCCCAACCTGGCATTGACAGAGTCTGACTTCTTCAAGGTTCAACTCCAATATCTTCCATTTAAATCCTCTCTTGAATCCAAACAGGTAGAAATAATACTTCCCTCTATACTGCTTCTACAATATTTTGTATATGCCTTTAAAATAGCACTTAGACACATACACAGACATTTAGTATACTGTAAATTGTTTTCTCCTTTCTTAATATACTTACAAACTAAGAGAAGGGAATTGTCATAATTATGTTTGCATCCCTAGCTCACAGGTGAAGAAGTGAAGGATGGTCAACATCTACAACTATTCCTTGAACTGGATGATAGTGGAAATTCAAGGAAAGACCTTGTAATGAATGTGTCACATTAACACTTGTTAGCACAGGGTACTAGATGATGAGCCATAGCTCAACAATAGACCGCAGAGAAAATGAAATAGAGAAGTTTGTTGCTCAGGTCCTGGAGGAAGTCCCCAGCACTCCTTGAGGGGCCACACGGGGAGGTCAAGGCGGGGTACAGACAGAGAAATTGATAGGACCTGGGACACATGACTTTATTAGGGTCTGTGGGTGGAATGCTTTGGGATTCCTGGGCTAAGGCTACATTGGTCAGTTCAAACTAAAAGAGCAGGGCTTGGTAAGCCCCATGGGGGTCTTACCGAAGGAGTGCACGAGGAGAAGGTGCTGGGAGTCCGGGAGACTGTTGATCACGACTGTTGGAGAAGTTGTACCAGGGACTTACAATTGCTTGCAACTCTGTGGGTTGTTGCCTAGGGCCTGTGCTTGCATGAGGGGCTATTGTTGGTTTCAGGTCCATGCAGAACACTTGACCAAACAACGCGGATGCCAAGGCAGCAATACCACGGAGTAGCTTAGCCAAACTCTCAACAGACCCATATCTGCAGACCTAAATCTTCTTTATGGGAGGAACTGCATTTTTCTCACCTTCATATTTAATTACACACTGAGAATAATGCCTTCCTGAATAGATTGGCCAAAGCACTTTTGCCACTAACTCATGTTGGAATACAAGGGCATTTATTTGATCTTTTAGCCTTCAGATTTCTCACCTGTAAAAGGAAGATGTTATTTCTCTAGATGTCTTTTAGGTTCCTGCCAATTCTAACATTCAGTGACTTAATGAAATATTGAACCTAATAGAAATGAACTAAATTTCAATCCAGTCAAGATATACTAAATTTATATCTTACATTGACACTTGAAAGTTTCCTACGAACAACTCCTAGACTAAATTTATCCTCATTTAATTGAGGATGATAATCATGGAGTTGCAGAAGAGCTGTGTGTACTTAAGTGAACAACTATTATTGGCAGCAAGCCTTCTTACTGTCAGCTGAAGCTATTCCTCCAAATCAGCTTGTGCAAGTGAGCAGCTGATGCAGAGTAAAGGAGTGCTTGGTGTGGTGAGACTCTTCATCGAAGTGTTCACAGAGACGGGGAAGTCTACCCGCTTAGAGAGAAGAAGGGAAATATGTGGATTGGCAGAGAAGAGGTTGGAGATGTTCCATGAGTTCACGGCAATAGCTTCTCCTCCTTTCTTGCTTCACCTAAAGGAAAGAGCATTGGGAATGTGATATCTTTACTGGTGAGCTCTTTTGGTGACCAAATTCCAAGAATGTCAATGTATATGGGCTATAGTTGATGATACTCTTTCTACTTCTATTACTGAGATGGGGAAGAGAAGAGGGGTAAGACAATCCATCTAAAACCTCAAAAGAACACTCTATAGGGGCAACTGGGTGACGTAGTTGGTTAAGCGTCTGACTCTTCGTTTCAGCCCAGGGTCGTGATCTTGGGATTGTGGGATCGAGCCCTGGGTCGGGCTCTGTACCCAGCACGGAGTCTGCTTGGGACTCTCTCTCCCTCTCCCCCTCCTCCACCTCAAATAAATAAATAAATAAATAAATAAATAAATAAATAAATAAATCTAAAAAAATAAAAACTGTACACGAGAGCACATGTTTTAATAAAATGACTATAATTGAGATTGTAGATCCCATTTAGGAAAGTTATGACCCCATCAGACACAAGGATTTTATCGATGTTTGCACCCATGTCACATGCAGGCAAGCATCATAATGTAATTGGAATTATTTGAATCCATCCTTATTGTATTTGAGAGAGCAAGGCTAAGGGTGATAGAGGATAAGATTTTAGTAATCAGGCTCAACTAAAACTAGAGGAATGTGGAGTCTGTGCCAGTGGAAATGCAGAGTGAACAGATTGAGAAATGTATTTCTCCAAGGTTGTACATTCTTTCTGATCACATTCTGAGAGGGTAACCCAGGACTAAAATAAGTGGCGTAAGTAGCTGCTGTAAAATCTGTTTTGGGGATTAGCAAAATGTCCGGTTTATGGCCCCAGTATTAAAGTTCCTACCCTTTAGGCTATGTCATTAAAACACCTTGTAAGCTAAAATTTGAAAAAAAAAAACAAGAAATGAAACAACTCCTTTTTTTAATACAAACATATTCTTAAGGAAGAGTCTGTATAAAATAAATTAGCTTAATTGGTTAATTTTTATTTAATAAATATTGCAGGTCATTTACTATATGTTAGGGACTGTTCTAAATGCTGTCTAATATTGTTATTTAATTAGTTTTATTATCTATTTTAACTCTAAGAGAATAATTTACAGAGATGGGAAAAAATTATCGTGGGCATTAGGAAATAAGGGAGAAGTTATGATATCTGCTGAGGAAATAAAGGGTTGGGTGGAGGGTGGGTCACTGAAACAGGAGGAACCAAAATGAAGAAGGACGAGGGGAATTAGGATGAGGAAGGGTACCTTAAACACAGTTCTGTTTGCATTACCCTGTGCCAGGAGGTCAACCTCTGGTTCTCTCAAGGTTGTAACCTCCAGGCTGAAATAGAGAAGGAGTCATACAAACTGTTTGGAATGGGGAAAGGAAACTAAAATGCACCTCAGCAAATCCCCATTGTGTCTTTCAGGTACTACCAAAAGAGGCCTCTGGGTGCGGTGTCCTAACTTAGCAGGAGCAAAACCATCCAAATCCAGAGTGAGCTGTAAAACAGCCGAATGCCTAATGCATTCACCAAAGTCATTACTAAAAATAATTAAATGGATTATTGGTCTAGGGGATTTCAAAAGAGAGGAAGATGCATGCCAGAGCCATCCATACATTTCCCAGAGGAAGGACAAAAAACTATGAATAAAATTAGGGCCACGTTACAATAGGTGATCAAGCAATTAGCATACATGAAAAGGACACAATTATGAGCCACAGTGAAGCAACACCACTATTTATTTTCCACAACTGATTTCTTAGATTCCACATTTCAATAATACTGATTGGTACTTTCATTATAAAATAGGAGAAGTGTAAAACTCCCTTCTGAATTAAATTATTGGGGAAATCATCATCTTGTTCACGGGCAACTACTGTGATAGTTTTTTAACATATCATGGGGAAACATTATTTTTCGCTGTTTGGTAGTTTATGGGTTTCAGGACAATGGGTGAGGTTTAGGTATGAATCAATTAAATCAGAATTATCTTCTGACAATTCAGCAAGGTATTGAGGAAAGATGTTGGGCTTTCCTCTGTGCACCCTGAGTAAATTGTTCGGGGTCTCTGGTCCTTAGTCTCCTCAGCTATAAAATGAGATTTTTTTAGATTAGGTAAGAAAAGTGATAATAATAAACACCTTCTATGTACATAGTATTTGTCAGCAATAGTCGAAGCATTTTATACATATTAACTCATATCCTTAAAACCAGAATGGATTATATCAACAGATTTTTTTTCCCACCAAAATGGATGAATTGCCGTTTTTCAGGCAATTGATCTTGATTGTGTGTATGTGTGCCTATGTAGTGGGTGGTGGTGGTTGGGGAGGTAGGTGGTTAGTTTATGATTGGTGAAATTCTTCCCCAGTAATTTCAAAAAAGTTTTTTGGAATACAGAGAAGATTTATATAAAAACTCCTGAGTCTGTGCTATTCTGTAAATAATTCACAGGGCCTATTTGGAATGTACTTGTCCACTGACATTTTTATAAACATTGCTCCCTCTGAATTTGTTGTAGCAACTAAGGCAATATTCACCAAAAGATTTTTGTTTAAACTTTCTGGGTAAAGATGTCTCAGAATTTCCCTAATTTTAGCTTGCATAAACATCACCTAGAAATAGGTAAAAAAATGGTGATTCTGGATCACCCCTGTCTTTTTCCTAGTTCTGCACCAGGAAATATAGATGAAGGATCCTAGGAAATGTCATTCTTAATAAGTATACCTAAGTGATTGTTTCAAGAGGACCATGGATGAAACTGAGAAGTGTTCATTCAAAGGTTTTATTTGTTTGTTCAAAGCAGTCTGGTCAGGTACAGGGACATTCATCTTGGAGAGGAAATGCCAATTCTACTCACAGTTTCCTTTTAAAATAAACATTTCCATAGTAGCAATAATAATAATAATAATAATCATATATCTTGTTTTTATTGTGCATCAGGCATTTAACGTTACTCATTTAATCCTCAAAATAATCCTATTCAATAGGAACTATTCTTGTGTCCATTTTATAGAGGAGACTGCAGGTTATGGGGTATGTGGAGGGTCATTGAGAGTGATTCCTTCTGAAGGGCACACAGCAGGGAGTTTTGGAGTCCTGTTCTCCTCCCCACCCCCCCACCCCTGGCTCCTCTCCCCTCCTTTCTTTCCTTCCTTTATACTCTCTCCCTCTCTCTCACTTTCATCTGGTATAGGAGGAAAAAGTTTTCCTCAACCTTATTAGGGTCCCTGTCTGGGTCTGGAAATTACACTGACAAAGGCAGACTATCAGGAGAAAAGGATACAAACTTACTTAATGTAAATCTCATGTGACAAGGGAGCCTTCATAATGAAATGAAGACCCAAAGAAACATTTAGACCCGAGCCTTTTATGCTAGGTTTGATGAAGAGTGGACAGTTGTGGAGGAGTGTGATTGGTTAAGGAGTGTGGGGCAAGCGTAGTGACCTGGGGGAAATTTAGCAGACCTGCTTGTTGGGATTCTTCTCAGAATCCCTTTGTTTTTGGAGATAAGGATGCTTTTTTCCTACAGGAGGGCATCTCTCACAGGAGGGTTCTATAACCTTTTTCAGGGAAGAAGGGTGAGGGAGGGGTAGGAGGTCAGAGTGGCCTTCCTGCTTCTGCTGTTTTCTCCAATTCCTTTAGCCTAAAACATTAGATATGGCCAAGGTGCTGTATTTTGGGGTAGTGTGTCCTGAATTCCATCCCTTTTTTTCTTTCCTTTGACACCTAGTAATTAGTATTTATTTTACCATTTTCTGTAGTCCATGCCTTAAGCCTTAAAATGTTTACTACACAACTTTGGACTACCTTCATGAAGACAGAGCAAATTAGCTCCCCAGGGCAGATATGAACTAGCTCTCTGCCCCATTCTTTTTCCTGCCATCTGTGTTATATCTACAATCATAAATGTCAGAGGTGGGCCTCAACAGACATTATACAGACACCAAGGTAAGAGAAGCAAAAAAAAAAAAAAAAAAGTGTCTTGATTTATATGATAGCTTAAAAAAAGCACTTTTAATAGAAGGTAGGTATTCCATTTTTTGTCCTTTCATTAAAAGGACCATTGCACGAAAGTACAGCTATTTCAGTGACCTTTTAAAATTGACCATTTTGCATTAGAGTAATTTTTGAAGAATGATTAAATAAATTATAGATGGTAATTTATCAATCAGTAAGATGACCTTTTTTTTTAAAAAAGATTAGTATTTATTTATTTATTTTAGAAGAGAAAGAGAGAGAAAGAGCATGCAAGTGGGGGGAGGACAGAGGGAGAGGGAGAGAAAGAATCCTCAAGCAGACTCCCCACTCAGCATGGAGCCCAACATGGGGCTCAATCCCAGAACCCTGAGATCATGACCTGAAC
Source organism: Mirounga angustirostris (assembly GCF_029215605.1). Taxonomy (NCBI): domain Eukaryota; kingdom Metazoa; phylum Chordata; class Mammalia; order Carnivora; family Phocidae; genus Mirounga; species Mirounga angustirostris. The sequence goes on along the minus strand of NW_026991711.1, from coordinate 117,326,698 downwards.
CGAGGTCCAGAGCTGGCTGCTTAACTGACTGAGCCACCCCAAGCATCCTGTAAGATGACTTTTTAAAAATAATTTTAACATAGAAAATAATCCTTCTACATTAAGTGAAAAATAAAAAAAAGCACAAATGTGGCAAAGTAAAAATCTGAAAGTAGATACGCCAAAAGGCTTACTGTGATTTTCTCGGAGTTGGGATTACAAGGTATTTTTATTTTATTTTTTGTTGTTCTTTGTATTTTCCTGTTTTTGCCAATATTTAGGTATTGTTTTTTTTAATTCCCCCCAAATTATTATTTTTTCAATGGTATAGTTTTATGTTGATAGAGTGAGACGGGTACTATTTTACCTGCAAAGCAGTCTTTTCAAATAAAAAATGTACATTGAACATTCTGGCAAATCAAACTGGGGTGAAGATTGGTAAATTAGAAAATGGAATGAGAACAGGATGGATGGGAAAAGGGATGGGGTGGGGTGGATGGGGAGGCAGCAACTAAAGAATTCCTCATAGATCTTGTGCTTCCTAGAACTAAGAATTGTATGTTCTGCCTTACTCACCACTGCCTTGCTGGAACAAAGCACAGGTACTCAATAAATGTTTGTGACTCAAGTAAATAGGGTATCATATGGCAGAGTTGGTCATGTGTGTAGGCTGCCAACATTTCCACTTCGTGGTAGGGCAAGTCATTTTTCATGTTACTATTTCTCTTGGGCATTTTAAAAACTAAAGATGTCTGTAGAATTCTGGCTGACTTGACCACGGTACATCATTTTTGTTTACTCAGTAAAAACCTGAAGTCCGACTTTCTCTACCTCTTGTCATATTTCTGAGCCTCTTCCTCAGGCCTCAGATAGTGGGGGCACGGATAAAGAAACACAGTGTTAAAAATAGTCTAGACCAAATAATTAGGGAGGGGATCTGCCATGCATTATACATTTAAGTGATTTTTTTTATCATTGACAGTTTGAACCATCCGTACAAGTTAAGCACACATCACTTTAGAACAATTCACTTTGGGAGTTTCAGAAGGAAAACAAATTGCATTATTTCCAGTGTAAACAGAAAGCAGCAGATAGAAAACCAATAAATCACACCCATATAATTACAGTTGATCCAGAACACAAATTCAAGTCAGCCTGCAGCCATGTGCTTTCCCTAGAAAGGAAGATTCAGACTGGTGATGGGCAATGAGTGGTGATACTCCAAGCCATTAGAAGGGTTGAAGTGACATAATCAATTTCATTGTCCTCCTAGCTAAGGACAGGCCTAATTGCTTAAGCATATCACCATGTGTCAAAATTCCTAATTGATTTCCTACTCATTAAAGTCATTATGCTTATTCAAGTCCAGATTGCTGGCTGTGCGTACTTGAGTGCTGATGACTAGGGGAATGAGCTTCAGAATCTATAGATTATACAGGAATCTACATCAGCGTTGATATAAACAAAGTTAAATGAATTGTAGAAAGCAGAAAATAAAGCCAGTACAAGTCACTTAGGTGTATCTTATAGTATGGTATTTGTCATAGATTATATGTGACAATCAGCTATCTTATAAATTCTCATAAAGACATTTTTTTGAAAACTAGGCTATACCTTTGAAAAAGCCTAAATTTAAAGGACCTTCTCTCTTACTGTCACATTCTTGTCTCTGTTTAATCTCCAGCAGAATGTCTTTCTTTACATTTCTTGATAGATTTTAATGCACACACACAGAAACTTTAAATCTCTCATTAATTTAATTTTGAAAATAAAAACTTAAAATGAGTCTAAGCATTATGTGAGAACTTGCTCATTGATTAAACAAGATTATTTAAATAAATATATGTTTTTATACTACACGACTTTTTTCAAGAAGACAAACTTTGTTTAGAAAATATACAAATACATATAAAAGCAGAAACACAAAATTTATTTTGGCCTGGAATTTTAGACGTTTTCCCTTCACTTATTTCTTTCCTTTCCCTAGAAAGCTAACAATGCTGTTGAAACAGTAAATATTGTTCTTTGATTTTGATTTTTTTCCACTGTATAGTTAATAAATTTGAAAGGCTTCATGACTGGTGATTTTCTATTTGATTTTGCTATTGCTATTCTTTTGTTTCTTCTTTGACCAACTGAACATGGCTCAGATGTTTGGCAGCAAAATACAATTTGTTTATCTTTACCCTTTGTATTCTCAAGAGCAGTCAGTTGGCTTGCCTTTGTGGATTCTCTATAGAGCTATTGATTGAACTAAGACTGAACCTGTCTGAACGATCTAGCTTCAAATGATATGGATCCTGAATTTTTGTATCTTTCCAGATTTAGAGAACAAATATATATCTTTGATTCTATATGATGGCATTTTTTTTTTTTTACTTTGCTAAATTTTCCTCATCCTACTTAGCATCTGTTACGAATTGAGTTGTGTCCCGTCTCCCCCAAGCAAGATATGTTGAAATCCCAACCCCCAGTATGTCAGAGTGCGACCTTTTTTGGAAATGGGGTCATTGTAGGTATAGTTAAGGGGTTGTACTGAAGTAGGGTGGGCCCCTAATCCAATATGGCTGGTGTCCTTCTACGAAGATGGCTATGTGATGACAGACACCCAGAGAATGCTTGTGACAATGGAGGCGGAGATTGGAGTCAGGCAGCTGTAAACCAAAGAAGAGCCAAAGATGGCCAGCTACTACCAGAAGCTAGGAAGAAGCAAGGAAGGATTCGATCCCTCACGGGTTTCTGAGGGAGCCTGGCCCTGCAGATACCTTGATTTTGGACTTCTAGCCTCCAGAACTGTGAAATGATAAATTTCTTTTGTCTGAAGCCACTCAGTTTGTGATATTTTGTTATGGCTGCCCTAGGAAGCTAATAGTGTCACCTGCTCCCAGTCATGCTGTCAGAGACTCTGGGCGCAGGACGTTACCCTGGTGACTGCAATGATTGGTCTTCTCAGAGCTGTCCACACATACTGACCCCTCGTGGCCAGCAGGCAGCCCCCCAGGCTGCACACCGGCACGTTAGGGCAGGAAGAGTTGGTAGTGGGGACGGAGCTCTGCCTGCTCCCTGGGCTCAGGATGCTTTCCTGGTTCCTGCTCCATGAGCTGGCACGGCTGGTGGCAGAGTGATAGAGGCCACCGGTAGGACCCCACGGTGAACCCTGACCGACAGCAGCAGAAGAGGCTGCCCCAGACATCTCCCCATTTCCAGACAGGACCTTCGCATGCCCGACCCTGTCCTTCTCCTATCCGCCGCAGTCTCCTTTCATCCAATAACTACCGGGCTTTGTTCCTCTCCCTGGACAGTTTGGTTGAACATTTCTCCAGTGAGGCATTTTTCCTCTCTCGTCCCTAATTCAGACCTAAGTCTGCTCCCAGAACAGTTTTTAGGCCCCGTGGTGGCTGCATGGAGCATAGTGAACACAAATCCTGGCTGGTGCTAGATGTAACCTGTCTGCTTTTCAGCTTCTACGACCTGCTTCAGAAAACCAGATTGTAATTATGGCTGTATCTTTCCTACTTTGATTTTTTTTTTCTTTTTCTCTCTTTGTTACACCTAAAATCTGTCTTAATTTATTGTTACTAACATAAATACATTTTCTGTCTATCTCAGATTCCTTACCTCCCCATTTTTATCAAGGTCTATTCGACAAAATTGTATATTTTAAAAGCCATACAACATGATGGTTCGATATACGTGTACATTGTGAAATGATGATCACAATCAAGTTAATTAACACATCCATCACCTCACATAAGTTACCTTTTTTGTGTATGTTGAGAGCACTTATGTTAGCAAACTTAAAGTATACAATACAGTATTATTAACTGTAATCACCCTGCTGTACATTAGGACCCTTACTATTTTTTTTTTTTTATCTATTACTTGACATCCCACATATCCTATTCATGGGGAATTCACAGGCTCCCCCAGGAAGCACTATCCCTCCCCTCACTTGTTTCTCACCTCATCTTGAATAATTTAAAGAATTTGGAGCTAACTCAGCCTGCTCTCAAAGGCAAAACTCAGTCCTGCTTCAAACACCAGCGAGGACAGAGGTTGCCGTTGCCTGTCCGTGCCACCAAGTGCTGCCGCTAAAAACACTGTTGTCCTGACTCTTAGTCACACATAGCCAGCACTGGATGACTGTCCCAAGAGCAGTGTAAACCCAGTATCGATAACCAATAGTTACGATCAATTCATATTCGGGCATTGATTATAAATATTCCTTGACTTAAAAAAAAAAAAAGCCGCAGACTTTCTTAGTCTTTTTGTTCTAACCTGTCCAAAGGTTCTTTTTTCTTTTTCTTTTTAAAAAAGATTTTATTTATCTATTTGAGCGAGAGCTAGAGAAAGCACAAGCAGGGGGAGTGGCAGAGGGAGAGAGAGAAGCAGACTCCCCGTTGAGCAGAGAGCCTGATGCGGAACTCGATCCCAGGACCCTGGGATCATGACCTGAGCCGAAAGCAGACGCTTAACCTACTGAGCCATCCAGGTGCCCTAAAGTTTCTTTTTTCTTTCAGTCTCTGTCATATTATTTCCTTTCCCTTTACAACTATGTATTATTTTTTTTTTTTTTTTTTTTTTTTTTTTTTTAAAGATTTTATTTATTTATTTGAGAGAATGAGAGAGAGCACAGGAGAGGGGGGAGGGCCAGAGGGAGAAGCAGGCTCACTGCCGAGCAGGGAGCCCGATGCGGGACTCGATCCCGGGACTCCAGGATCATGACCTGAGCCGAAGGCAGTCGCTTAACCAACTGAGCCACCCAGGCGCCCTACAACTATGTATTATTGAGTTTAAATTCTTCTGGACACTAAAAAGCCATGTGGGATGGAAAGATAACTGATCTAGTGAAAGCGGCCTACCCAGATCTCTTAAGACATTTATGGCTAGAAACTCTGATGATTTCTAGTTTGTTGCTTGAAAACAAGTTCCAACTACCGCTACACATCCTTGAGCCATGATGCACTCCTGACTGTAATGACGAGGACAGGACTTCGAGTCGGCTAAGCTCTCTGGCCACGTCCCTTCCCGTTGACCACAGTGATTGGTTTAGGGCAGTTGTCTGACCAGAACTGGTTTGTTCACTGTGAAGTTCAAGACTTTTGTTCCACGTTTGAAAAAAGCAAGTCAAGTCCCGAGTATAGCCTGTATTGATGCCTGGATAACTGCAGCCATCCTGGATCAGGAGCAGGATGGAGGATGAGACAGACACCATGCAAGATGGAGCCCGGAGATGGAGAGACACTAGGTCCTTTGTGACATTGCTGGGTTGCTGGATCAACTCTTGCCGGAAACCCAAAGTGTTCTGGAGTTTTCGATTACTCGAGGGAATATATTCGATTACTTGAGGGAATATATTCATATGTTGTTAAAAGTAGTTTGACTTGGGCATTTTTTAAAAGGTTTTTTTAGTTATTTATTTGGGAGAGAGAGAGCAAGAGTGAGAGAGCGAAAGCATGAGTGAGGGTGAGGAGGGGCAGAGGGAGAAGAAGCAGACTCCCTGCTGACATGGGCTTGATCCCAGGACTCTGAGATCATGACCAGAGCTGAAGGCAGATGCTTAACCAACTGAGCCACCCAGGCACCCCGGGAATTTGTTTTTTGTTTTTTTGTTTTTTGGGGGGGTTTTTTTTGGTAAGTAAAATAATTCTAATTGATACAGCTAATTAAAAAACCCTTTTCTATTTCTCAGCTGTTGAATTAGTTGAATGAGTAAGTTGCCACTCACTTACATAAGGACTCCTAAACGTACATTTACATTCTTATAATAACTTTTCCCATAGTGGAATAGCTACACATGAAACTTTGTCTAAAGTTTTTATTAGAAACAAGTCACAACTGAAGAAAAAAGAAGACCTCAGATAAAACTTCCATTTCTATTAGGGAAGAGAGATCAGAGAAAAGATTTGGCAGTTAACTTTTGAGTACCTCAAGTCTAAACCCGCAACTGTTGACTCTCTTCGCTCCTGCCACACACATACAGTCCAGCATTACACTGTTAGGAAGCTACAGGAAGGAGATGGTGCAAAATTAACCTGGAGGTAACCATTTGTGGCTTAAACGATCAAGAAAGACCTAAAAATCAATGTTACTTGATTCCGGGTGAGGAGAACTGAGGGACTCAGTTAAGAGGTGAGTTAAAGGAATATTTATCTATGGCTTTCTAAATTGATTTTTGAAAGCCCCAGAGTTGTGGTTCTGATTCCTAGTCAGGAACAGAACCCCTCCCTGTTCTTCCCCAGTACAGTGCCAGCTTCTGTGGCACCAGAGTTGCTAGTTGGCTGCATGACCCGATGGCTGGCTATGGCCCTTATGGTGACAGGAGGGTGACATCACAGAGGAAAGGTCTTCCCATGGGGCCCAGTTACTTTTCTTAGCTAGCATAGCTTAAGCAACCAGCATTACATGAAAACTTACATCCCAAAGACTCCTTCAAAACCATTCCTGCCTCCAGAAGACTCCATTCCACTTTGCTTTACTATCTCTTTTTCATCCCTTCCCAGTTATTTAAATAAGACTAGAGGGACAAATCATAACCTTTGTCTTTCTGTTTGACCTCCAGTTTGCTCTGATCTCTTCTTTTGTCCTTTCTTCTTCCCATGAAGCAAGTGCTTCTTAAATTTACTAGCAATATGCAGGCTGAAGATAGAAACTAATGAAAATTATCTGGCAATATGCAGGCTGAAGCACTTTGCACAGTTTCTGCCCATGCAATAATGATAAAGAGCATAGCTCAGGGACTAAAACAAAACAGGTACATGATAAATGTTAGCTGCTCTAACACCAGTATTATTATTGTTGTTATTTTTATATTGGTTTTTCATACATTTCAAATGTCACTTCAGGGATAAAAATATCCATATCTAGATAATATCTTGTTTTTATTGTGTTCATAGAATGTTATTTTTTACTTGTGAGACATATTCTAAATGCAGGCATGCATCATCTAAAGCGGATCCATTGTGACATAAATAATGATCTAGATTTATGTGATTTTGGTAGGTTTCTTTTAAAAAGCTGATTCTCTTTGAAATTTAAATAAGATTTCATGACTTTTTCTTTTTTTTAAACAAAGTCACCAATTGTATTAAGGGGAGTTCACTTATGTGGTCTTTGTGACAGCCCCATCCCAAAAAACGTTTAATACGAACTAGTGTCCTCAGCAGGCTTTCTGGATTCTGCAGATGTGACCCGACACAAAATAATTCTACTGTGGTTTTATCCACTAGGATTTGTTTTCATTGTTATGCTAGTTTAATTTTTCATTCAGACAATGAAATTTGTTTTCCATGCAAATTTTCTGGCTATCCATCCTTGCTCTATTTTTCAAGTTCCATAATGTAGTCACATTATTTTCACTTGCTTCTACTAGCTTTGGTTTGTATGTTTCAGTTAAAAAGAAACAAAAACAAACCTTTATTTCCTGATCCTTATCATAAAACTCTACTTCAAGTATTTATTTACAATTACATCTGTTGTGATAGTTTTTGAGTGATTTCTCTCCACTTTTCTTTTTAAAGTAGAAGATAAATTTATTGAAATTCTCAAAATTATCTGGCATCAATCAGATGCTGCACCTCATCTAAATGTGTTCAGCAATAGCCAGGACTGGCTTCATTAGTTTCTATCTTCTCATTTGCTATAATTGGTGATTGATGAAGAAGATTTCTAATTATAGGCATGACAGTGGTCCAGCCGGACTATATGATGCCTAAGGCTGTGTGAGCATCTCCTTCTCTGGCTCTCATTCCTCAGCTCAAAAATGATAAAATAATTTGCTATGGTGTTCAACTGCTAGAACCTTTAGAGACTCTTAACTTACTTTTTTCCTACCCTTTTAAACACCATCATGTGTGAGTGTTCATACACATAAACCATTGTACCAAAATAATTGGTTCATTTACTTAATAATTAAACCAACCATTATGAAATGCCAAGCAAAGTAAAATTTTTAGGTAGACTAGATTAGCCAGTTTATTTAAATGTTTGGTTTCAATGATAAATATATACCTATAAATAGACATATAAAGAATGGTTCATATAAAAATAATAAAAGTGAACTAAATTTTATAGAAATCAGTTTCAGTAATGTGACATCACGAGCCAAGTTTTACATAAATAAAGCAGAGAATGGGGTTTAGCCTTTGGGTTGGAAAAGTGATTATATATTACAAATAAGAATTTTGGGAACAATTAATATAATTTTCCTTATGTTAGTAAAGCAGTTGTAAATGAGAAAGACATCAAAGTTATGAAAACCATCTAGTTAAAACTGAATTATAGTAACAGACTACTTTTGTGAACAGTTGGGCAAAACTCATTGGAATCATTGGAGAGGTTATGAGAAAACATGTGCTGGCAGATGGATGCCTAAATGATACTTATTGTTAAAATAAAACTAATATTGCTATATTTGGAAAAACATAGGAAACTTAATGGGTGTGAAGGGTCTTACTGTAATCAGTGAAAATATGGGAAACATTCACTTAAGTAACCCATTTCTATTACTTTTTGTTGTAAGGCAGATTGGATTAGGCCAAATTGATGAAGAACTAGGAAACTTCCAATAATATTGTTTTCATTAGCCACTGAAATAATAGCCAATACAAACAAGGAAAATAAATACTGCTTTAATACAAATAATTCATTTGGTATGTAGTAAATAAATAGGTTTTGAGTTTACTTGGGGGAAGCCATGTGGTGTGTTTATAATTTGAGCTAAGCCTTAACATTAAAACTCATCCATCAAGTGACAAGGGCCCTTAATAATTGCCACAGTAAGTCACCATTTCTTCTCTGCCTCACATGTGTGAGACTCTCAAGTAGGGAGTATAGCAATGCAAGGAACTATAAGCTATCACCCCTTTCATCCTTGGGTCTAGTTATAGAGATAGGCTTTCACGTAAGCAGTGAATAAATGGCAATGGCAGTGAGGGTCATCAAAATGTTGAGATGCGTGTATAATTTTTTCAGCTCAGCTGGTCATAGAAAGCATCTTAGAGGTTGGCTTTGGACTGGGTCAAGAAAGATAATAGAATAGGAACAGACATGAAAAAGAAAAGAAAAGATGAACTTAAGGCTGGCAAGACAGGAATGACTTGAAGAAAAGTGAGGAAGATAAAAACATAAGAATGGGGGTGCCTGGGTGGCTCAGTCAGTTAAGCACCAATTCTTGGTTTCAGCTCAGGTCTGATTTCAGGGTTGTGAGATCGAGCTCAGCACAGAGTCTGCTTGGGATTCTCTCCTTATTCCGCTCCCCCCCCTTCTGCCCCTCCCCGCTTGCTCTCTCTCTCTAAAACAAATAAATAAAATCTTAATAAAAACCACACACACACAAAATATAAGGCATAATTTGGTAGTCTTTTGGCTTCCTGCCAGTTTTCTTTTCAGGGATAAAGAAATGAGGCAGAGAATAAAGATTGAGGCCAGATTCCAGGGGAGGGGGTTGGTTGTAGATAGAGGAGCTATTGAGTAGGGTAACATTCATCCTCAAAACTGTCCCCAAAGGCACCCTTTCACCCTATCCCTTTGTGTTTCTACAATCTACACCCCTAAGTCTTTGCCCCTCTACATAGTCTTGTCCACCCTGTGCAGAACTCCATGCTTCGTACCTCTTGTTCTATGTCTATATATACCTTAAAACTAGTAGTCGGGTTTCATTTTGCTGCACATTTTCTGGGGCAAACCCAAAAGATCAGAAAACTTGAGACAAATTTTTACCAAGAAGAGTTTTCTGGGACCAGAACCTAAACTTAGTTATCAAAGGTATTACTGGAGAAACAGTAACAAGAGATTTTTCCTTCTCTCCTCTTGTGCCCCAAATCTTCTGTTTTTAACTCAAACTCCATCAGGTTTTTTCCCTGCAAGGTGACATGTGGCTTATCCAATAAACTGAGTCTGATTCCCCACTCCCAGTATCCTCCATGAAGTCATTAATTATTGCAAACTTATTGAGCATCTACACTATGTTGGGAACCATGGCATGGAATGCCAAGAAGAAGACAAAGCAAGCTCCTATACAGATTTCACTTTGAGAAATTGAATATACAAATTGACAATGGCCAGGTCATATGTAAAAATAGAATGCTGACCTGTCCAGGGAAGCAACTCCATTATCTACAATAAACAACCCAGAAAGCTAGCCTGCTGTACATCAGACTTACAGTAAGCCTGATTGCAATCTCTAATAATAATCCAAGAAGCCAAACGATAACTTTTGTAACAAGTAGTGCAAAATGGTCAAGACTTGACTAATAACTGACAGCTTCCCTGAATTTTGTTCCTACTTCAAACTTAGGACCAATCCAGAGAAAGCCAAATATGCACCCCTTAACCAATCACATGGAATGCCCTGCTTCTAGTTGGTCCCCTATAGCTCCCCCAAGCCAATAGCCTCTAATCAGGGAATACTTGCAGCCTTCCCTTTTTTTTCCACTAGAAAACTCTTCCACTCCCCTGCATGCCTTTGAGTCTCTGCCAAAACACAAGTGATGGTGGCTGACTCTCTTGCTATGGTAAGTTCTGAATAATAGCCTCTGCCTTTCTCATTTACTTTGTCTTGGTTTATTTCCACACTTTAGTGCAAAAGAGTTGTTTTTGGCAGTTCAGACACTGAACTGGTGGGTTGTAAATCGGGACAGGGTAGAATGCTGAAGAAACCCCAGTATTCTCTTACCCAAATCTGGAGAGGTCTGGTCCAAACTCCCAGTCAAGGAAGCTACAGGTAACTTGGTTATTGCATTAGTGACAGCCTGTAAGGTGCAAAGCAGGAAAACAACTTTATTATTTTAACTGCACTGTCCTTGAACCATTTGTACTATGGAAAAAAAAAAAAAAAAAGAAATCCCCTAGGATTAGAGCAGGGGATGGGAATGATTTGACCAGGGCTGTTGTAATTTGCCATGGGAACCTTCTAGCCACATAAAATAGCCACAGAGGCAATGCTGTGGCAGTGGTGATATTCTAAAGGACTCTAGGGAGCAGACTACATCCTTGCCTGTGATCTGGGAATTCCTATAGCAGAACGGGTTCTGCTCTGGCAAAGGTGGAGAAGCTGGGAGTTCATGTTATCTTGAATTCAGGCCTTTGACAGCAAAGGCCTTAAACCAGGGATTATCAGACTTTCTCTGTAAAGGACCAAGAAAATATTTTAAGGCTTTTTGTTCCAATATTCAACACCACCCCTGTGGCTTGAAAGCAGATATAAACATTTGGCAAGTTGTACAAATAAGTGTGCAAATATGCAAATTAATCTGGTTGTACTGCAATAAATATTTATAGTCATCAAAATTTGAATTTAATATACTTCTTATATGACATGAAAGGCTATTCTTTTTATTTTTTCCCCCAATAATTTAACAATGTAAAAACCATTGTTACCTTGCAAGCCATAGAAAAAGTCAGTGGGCCAAATTTGGTCCACAGGCCATTGTTTGGGGATTATAGCCTTATACCAACAGAAGGCCACTGCGTATAGCAGCATGAAAGTGGGAGGGAAGGATGTTTCTAGAAAATGGCTCCAGAGATGACCATTAGATCCAGGTATATTTTGTCAAAGGAGGCACAAAAGTATCAGCTGCTGTTCTGGAAATAGAGGGAATGAGGGTATCCAGTCTAGTAGCCAGGCCAAAGCAGGGGCACTGAAATGGAGTTCAGTACAAGGAGACAAGGAGCTGTTCCTGCAGGAGGGTTGCTCTGTCATAGCAGGAAATCAGCAGGGTGGATGGGGGGGGAAGTGAAGGCCAGGTCCTGGATATTGGAAGGGATGTTGTTAGAGCTCTTAGTCATGGCTACCATCCCAAGTTTGGACTCAGGTTCTGTATGGTAGCTAATCAGAGCAAAGGCAAGTCACTTGGCAAGGACTTAGTCTTATCACATGTGTCAAAGCTCTGGACGCCTATTGAGTAGTGGTTAAGATCACAGGCTCTGGTGTCAGATTGCCTAGGTACTAATCTCATCACACTTTCTAGCTTGGTGACCTTGGGCAAGTTGCTGGGGAATAAGGAGTAGTATCCCTCCATCCAGTGTTGTTGAGGAAGTTACTGGTGTGAAAATCAAAACCATCTACTTACTTAATCACTTACTACATTAGACAGATTTTACTATTCCACTGTTTTCCTCAACATAACTTTATTATTCCAGCTAACTCTTGGTTGGAATGTAAAAGTTGCAAGTAACTTTATTATTTATCCCAAGAACTTTCTGAAAGACCAAATAACTCTTCAACAGAAAGCATCAGATGATAGTTTATACCCCAGGACTGTTAGACTCTTTGTTTTCTTTGCTGTGCCCAGTAATTCTGAACTATGATGTCATGATTTGTACCCAATCCTAGTCAAGTCCTCTGTTTAAAAGACCTACCTTAAATCAAAATTTCAATAATATCCCAACATTGCCTTTCTCTCTCTGAGATACAACCAAGACCCTGTCAAGGTAATGCTCTCCATTATAGCAGTGAGTAAGAACCGCAGCTTTGTCTTATCAACGTATTATTTTGGTGATATTTTTGAGAGTCATCATATAGAAAGCTCTCAGGTTGATGCTGGTCTCATCATAAGTACTCTATGAAGTTAAGTGTATTGATGCCCAGTAGCATTATTCACGATAGCCAAAAGGTGGTAGCAACATAAATGTCTATTAATGGATGAATGGATAAACAAACTGTTATGCGTAGTAGTGTATACATGCAATGGAATATTATTCAACCTTAAAAAAGAAAGAAAATTTTGGCACATGCAACAGCATGGATGAACCTTGAAGACATTATGCTAAGTGAAATAAGCCAGTCACAAAAAGACAAATATTATATGATTCCACTTATGTGAAGTACCTAGAGTAATTAAATTCATAGAGATAAAAGGTAAAATGCTGGTTGCCAGGTGCCAAGGGAGGGGAGAATGGGGAATTACTGCTTAATGGTTATGGCATTTCAGTTTGGGATGATGAAAAATTCCTGGAGATTGATGATGGTGATGGTTGCACAACAGTGTGAATATATTTAATGTCACTGAATTGTACACTTAAAAATGGTGTAGATGATAAATTTTGTGTTATTTATATTTTATCACAATAAAAACTATATAGATGTCCTAAAGGAATTGAGACTTTTTCACTGTGGCCTTCACATGTCCTTGTCCCTTACCCCTAACTATTCCATTCCATTCCATTCTTCTTGATAAAGTACAGAGCTCTCAAATAATGGCTACTAATCTATAATGTCTCTATCCTCAAAACTAGCTATAGTTTGACTAATACCCCTGCTAAATATATATATAGTTTATATATATTTTATATAGTTTGACTAATACCCCTGCTAAATAAACCCTGCTAAAATCCATAAAATATTCTGTTCTAATTCCCCACATTAGAATGAGCTCCTTTGTGGCTGTCTTGTTCCGGGAATGTTCTAATAAAGGCTTATGCTAATGATGGTCTGGCTGATTTTCTTCGTGTGTGTGTGTGTGTGTGTGAGTGTGTGTGTGTGATGAGAGAGGGACAAAAGCAGAGACTAGAGAGACACAGAGGGAGAGAAAGAGAGAGAGAGAGAGAAACAGCATCAGTGAGCTTGGAGGTCTGTAATCTCAGTACTGCTTAGGTTCTCAAAGCTTTCCTTGGAATATTAATCCCTGGTCTAATTAGGTGGAAGAGATTCAGGAGGCCTTAAAGGAGGTCAGCAATGGCATCTGGGCCTGGATCTTTGGACTTAATGTTGAATTCTACTGACAAACATCCAGATGCCAAATGCTATTAATTTATATTCTGTTCCAGGCAGAGTGGATCAGAGTCAGGTAGCCCTGAGGCCATGGAGACCCCCACAGCTGGAAGGAACAGGAAAAGTCACTTCTGCTTGCTGGTGAAGTTTGAAGACAGACTTGGCCAGGAGTCAGTAAGGAATTCTGAGCACTTACAAGTGAGGAATCCCACTGATGTCTGTGGGGAGAATGTGGAATCCAGTGGAAACATCTTGCAGTACATGACGAAGAGATGTTGAGACATGATATTGGTTAGCACACTGTGTCCTGAGACAGCAGTTTGTAGAGCATGAGGGTAAATCCAAGTTGTACAGACCCCTGGGTGTTGGAGGTGCCTATAGAGGATTTCAAGAGCTGCCTGTGACAGAGGACTCAATAGGCTCCTAACTTGGAGATGGGCACAAGTATGGCGTTGGATCCTTGAGGGCTGTGATGGTCAATTTTATATGTCAACTTGACTGGGCTAAGGGGGTGCCAGATAGCTGATAAAACATTGTATCTGGGTGTGTGAGGGTGTTTCTGGAAGAGATTAGCATTTCAATCTGTAGCCTGAGTAAAGAAAATCCCCCTTATGAATGCAAGTGGTCATTCAATATGCTGAAAGGCTTGAATAAAAAAGGTAGAGGAAGGGGCAGATTTGTTCTCTACTTGAGCTGGGACTTCCATCCTGTTCTGTCCTTGGGCATTGGTGCTCTTGGTTCTTGAACTTTTGGACTTGGATTGGAACTTAAACCATTGACTCCTTCATTCTCAGGCTTTAGGGTTTGGACTAGAACTATACCACTGGCTTCCCTGGGCCTTCAGTTTCCAGATGGAAGATCATGAGACTTCTCATTCTCCATATTTGCATGAGCCAATCTCTCATAATAAATCTCCTCTTACAACTATCTATCTATTTTATTGGTTCTGTTATTCTGGAGAACCCTGACTAATACAAGGATGGAAGCACTAAACAGAAGCCTTGCCTTTGCAGCTTTGGCTTAAAACAACAACCAATCTAAAGAATAGTCATCAAGAAAATGTTAACTTAGATTCAACACATTCAGTTAAATAAAAACAAACAGGGAAAGGTATGCCTATCCTTATAGAAAGATTGATTTTAGAGATGTTTAAAAAACCAAAACCTCGGGGCGCCTGGGTGGCTCAGTCGTTAAGCGTCTGCCTTTGGCTTAGGTCATGATCTCAGGGTCCTGGGGTCGAGCCCCACATCGGGCTCCCTGCTTGGCGGGAAGCCCACTTCTCCCTCTCCCACTCCCCCTGCTTGTGTTCCCTCTCTCGCTGTGCCTCTCTCTGTCAAATAAATAAATAAAATCTTTAAAAAAACAAAACAAAACCAAAAACTTGGTGCCAAAAGTAGAAATCTTTGATTATCTAAGAAGTTATTTAAAGAGTGAATGCCCTGAGTCAATAATGGCAGATGAGTGAGGGGTAAAAGAATTATACCAAAGGCTGATCATCCTGAAATACATGAAAAGCTTCAAGAACAAATGTAATACAATCACAAATTGCAGTCCAGAGTTCTGAACTGATCAACAAGCTGGGTAGGGGGTAACCTTCTCCCAGTGAGCACCAGTTGGACCCAGTGCTGTTTGCTCTTAAGCCCAGTTGCTGAAGGATATCCAAGCAGGTGGCTGAATCTTTTATTGGTACAGTGGCTGGTATTCATTATCTTATGGAGAAAGGTAAAAACTTTTTTCTGTTATTCATGTACTACTTTTTATGGTCCAAAGGAGCAGTCACTTAATGGCTAGAGAGTAGGCAAATTAATAATAATGGACCAGACTCTCATCCCATGCAATCAGATAGATGTTATTCTCTACTGAGTTATGTGGCATAAGAATCTCATCCAATAACAGTAATAAATAATGGGGTAATTACCATGCCAACTGCTGACGGTGTCCTTGCTTCTAACCAGGGTTTTGTATTACTGTATTTCTACCTTCAGGAAACAACGACACTCTCAGAACTGTTTTAAAAGCCTGCACTTTTTGCTTTTTATTGCTGCCATTTTTATGGGTTGTCTCAGAGTCCAGAGTTGAATTTTTAGGTCCCTAAGAGAGGCAAATATGATAAAAACAGTATTGTTAATGGAGCTTGATGCGATTATTATGGAGGGGAGTTCAGTATCTCCCAGAGATTTGGGGGACTTTAGGACTGGGGGGACTTTGAATACAAGTTTTTTTCAAGGTGATTTGTATGATACTTGAGGAAGAGTATGTACTTTGCAAATAATGATTATTTTGCTAGTGGTTTGGATCTTTTCTCTGGTGGTATGGACTGACTGACTGACGAATGAAGTTTAGTGAAGTAAGCTTACCTGGGGTTCTGGATCCAATAGTATGTAATAAGTTGATTTTATATAGTGTGCATTTAAAATTTCTGGAGATAGCTCAGAAGATAAGCATAGTAGAATCTTTGTATGGACTTATAAATATTCCTGTTTTTCTCTTCCCTGTGTAATTTTAGATGATCATTTTGCTATATTATCATAGGATGGTTTACTACCATCACTCTGGTGTTCTAGATGCGATGTACCTTAACCTCCACCTTCTTGGGATTTGTAGGTACTTGCTTTTGTACATCTATTTTAACATATCATTGTTTGGATGTTACTTGGATCGGCTGTATACTTGTCTGTTTTCTCTGCTAGACTGTAAGTCCCTTTAGGCTCTCTGTTTTTGTTTTTGTTCCTGTTTTTTTTTTTTTTTTAATTTTTGTTTTTATTTGTTTATTTATTTATTTATTTGCCTCATGGAATAAGTTATCACTCCCAATTGACACAAGTGGAAACTGAAACACAGAGGAGTCTATGTATCCAAGGTTGCAGAGCTGGCTGGCACAGAGCCAAGATGGGAGCCTGGGCAGTTTCGCTCCAGAGCCCATAATCTTAACCACACTCTGTAGCCTCTCTTGTGAACAGCTAGCATGGCACCATAGACATGGTTTGTTGAATGAATCACTTCACTCGCAAAGATGGTATATACACATAAGATGGTATTCTTGTGAACAAAAACTCTTTCTTGGGAAACGGGGCAGACGTTTTCCAGGAATCTTCCAGTTCTTACATCTCTGGAGGTGTGTCACATCTTTTTGGTCCTTCTATCCCCAGCAATGCTGCTCTGGGTCTCTGGATCTTTCTAATAGAAAGAGGGAACATCCAGTACTGAACCTGCTTCTGTGAGCTTGGAAAAACTCCTGACATAGCCTCCTCAGGCTCTAGCCCCAAAAAACTCCCCTTGTAGGTAATCTTCTTGGCAAGGAGATTGTTCTTATTCATCACATGGAGTAAGAACTCCTGACATATCATTAATATTCCTGAGAGTAGGGGAAATAACATGAAATAGAATATGTCTCTTATAGTAAATGATCCATTTCGATGAAAAGAACATTTACTATAATACTTCATTTCCATATCCTTACAGTCCCATTTTAAGACTTAACAGTTTCTAAATTATGAAAGAAGACTTTGACAAATACTCTGCTACATTCCTCCAGACTGTCTTCCTGGTGGCAATACATATGGAGAGAAGAGACTAATTTTGGATCCAGACAGTCTTTTGGTTCTCTGAATGGATTTTCCTAAACAAACTGCTGAATGCCTCAAAAATGAAACCTGTGATGTCTAGCACAGGTTGTACAGAATACACATAAAAGAGATTCCAATACTCATCGTCAGATGGGTTCTGATATGCCCTGGCTGACGGAAGAATGTGTGCTTGTGAGATCAACTAAAGGAGAGTTGGAAAATATTGAAGCTTTGTTGTTGTTGTTGTTTTTATCCCCAATCATGGAAAATAAATAAACATTTGTAAACAAACAAATATCATACATCTGAGAAGGATTCTGATAGCAGAATTTTGTATCAGAAGAACAGTTGCTATAGGGGGTTTCATAATTATTTCTTGTGAATAGCTTTTTGTTGCTGTTGTTTTAGGGCAGCAAAGTTCTTTGGCCCAGGGACTTTCTTTCTTTCTTTCTTTTTAAACTTTTTTTTTTAAGGTTTTATTTATTTGTCAGAGAGAGAGCACAAGCAGGGGGAGCGGCAGACAAAGGGAGAGGGAGAAGCAGCCTCCCTGCTGAGCAGGGAGCCCGATGTGGGACTCAGTCCCAGGACCCTGGAATCATGACCTGAGCTGAAGGCAGACGCTTAACTAACTGAGCCACCCAGGCGTCCCCGCCCAGGGACTTCCTTAAATGAAAGCTTAACATTCAAATGCAAATTGTCTTGTATATAGCTCTGTGACTGAGCCCATCTTACCATTTCCTAAACCCTCCCTATGAGTCAGATACACGCAACTTCATCATGAGAGTGGAATCTGCTTATTTGTATTGAGGAGTGTGGGTATATTTATGTTGGAGCTAATCAAAGGAAAGTCACCATGAAATCAAGAAATAGAACCAAGCCTTATATTTGAGAATAAAACAAGGCACAACAGCAGAAGATGAAAATCTGAACCAGATATGACAGAGAAAAGAGTGAGACTCCATACGTTTGTAAAAGTCTTGAATGAAGGCATTGAACTTTCTAAAGTATGTGAGATGGGATTTTCAGTCAATTTTAGATTTTAAGGATCAGAGTGACCCCAGATGTTATGTGGATTAAAATTAATTCAACAGTATTTACTAAGCACCTTCTATGTGTCAGATGGTCTTTTAGGTCCTCAAGGGTGTGTCAATGAACAAAACCAGGGTACTTGACCCACATACCATACTCCTGTTATGCATGCTAGAAACCATATCAACTGCTTATAGGCATTACTGAATTTGACCTTCACCTCTCAGTGAAGATAAGAGTTCTAGAGATTAAGTGACTTGCCTAAGGCTACACAGCCAATAATTGACACTACAAAGATCATACACTTAAGCTCTTCACTGGATCATGTAGTGCAGCTACTTGGTTTGAGGGGGGTAAAATATTAACCCCATTTTTTATGTGAACTAGGTGGGGCCCAAAGAGACAACATAGCTTGTCTAAAATATGTAAGTGGTAGCAGAAACCACATTTCATATGCCTGGCTTCTCAGATGGTGCTTTTTCATTGTTCTGTACTGCCTGCAAAACTAGATATGAAACACAATTTGTATGTTTATCCAGTATTACAAAATACAATTTAATAGCTGAAATAGAATATAAGACTGTCTTCATGAGATGGAATTGATATATCATAATAATGAATGCAGAATAGTCATGATTAAAAAAAAAAGGTTATTGAATAGCTACACTTGAGCCTTTATTTTTCAGATAGATCTAAGAGTTTCCATAATATACTGTTATATTTGAATAGGGTATTATATTATTACTGTTAATATCTTAAAAACTATTTCTCCTTTTCAAATTTGCAATGCTCTTCTAAATATGCATGGTATTTAGCTCATAAAGAAAAAAAAAACAGACAAATCAAATGAATAAGTTATTAAGGTGTCAGTAACATACTAAATTATTAGGATGGATGAGAGCATTTAAGAATAACTACAATATGAAAAATTCAAGTAATTCTCTTTAAGTGGTTCATAATTTCCTTGTCCTTATTACTTCTCCTGTCCTCCATACCCACAAACTTCAAGTTAATAGAAAACAGGAACACGGGTGTGTATGAGTGTGTGTGTGTGTTTGCAGGCTCAGGATATTACATTTGTGTATCCAAGCGTTGGTTATTTTATTCAGTTTATTTGGAATTTGGAAAAGCAGGAAACACATTTAACTCTTAAGTATCATGGGAATAAGTCACATAACACAGCCAGGAACCTCTCATAACAAATTAAGTATAGCCAGGTGTGAGGGAAAATAAATTCCATATGTTTAAAAATTATTGGAGTAGATAGAATTTCACTGGAAAATATAAGTGGAATTTGGGGGTGTTTTCATTAAAAAGTTTATTAAACTATAACATGTCTGATGGCCATTGCTTATCTGAGAATAGGGTGAAATTACCATTGTGGGTATTTATTCAAAGTACCTTGTTCAAACCTAAACCCATGACTTGACTTGTTCAAAGCAGGCCTCTCTTCCTTCATGGTTTAGAATATTCACTGAGTCCTTATAAAATGTCTGGAATCAAAATGAATGTTTAAAAACTTCTTTATTCCTGAGAGATGGCAGTGTGTCCAGGATCTGGGAAGACACGTGGACTCTTACTCCAGCTGAGGAAAAGCTGTTAAAATAAGCCTGACATTGTGTTAAGTACTTTATATAGATAAGCATGTTCCATGCTCACCACAAGCCTATGAAGTTCTACTATTATCTTCCTTGGTCAGACATGGAGATGGAGAGATTTAGCAACTCACTCAACTTTCCCCCTGCTTGTAAGAACTAGTATTTGAATCCAGATCTGTCTGGTTGTAAAGCATTTCTACTGGGTCATGTTACCCCTCATTGGAGAGAATTATAAAGTGATGAAGAAAATAAAATAAGTAATAGTGACAAGAATGCCTGCATACAAACAGGGTAGAACAAGGGTGTGAAGTGGTGGTAATAGATGGCAGACATGTAGAAATAAAGCTACTCAGTTACCTTCTGGCTGGCTAGGTGTTTCCTTGTTGCTGGACCTCAGCCATCCTCCATCCACTGCCTGACATGAGCACCAGTCCTGATGCTATGTTCCTGGATGGTGCTTTCTGTCATTTCTCCTTCATAAGGGACCTGATACTTCACTTTGTTCTTTCCATTATGGTGCTGCCTTTAATGATTTCATGCTCAGTCCTGGCTGAACTTGACCTATTATTACAGCACCTGCCTTTTTCTTGTGGGTTATAAAATAATCTGTTGTTGTTGTTTTAAGATTTTATTTATTTATTTGAGAGAGAGATATTGAGAGAGAACACCTGTGGGGTGGGGAGGGGCAGAGGGAGAAGGAGACTCCCCACTGAGCAAGGAGCCCAACATGGGGCTCAATCCCAGGACCCTGGGATCATGACCTGAGCCGAAGGCAGCTGCTTAACTGACTGAACCACCCAGGCACCCCAATAATCACTTGTTTTTTAAGACATTGTTGGATTTGTAGTGACTATCTAAGGCACATTTTTAAGTGCTTGACAGTTTTCTTTTTTTTAAGATTTTATTTATTTGACAGAGAGAGACAAAGTGAGAGAGGGAATACAAGCAGGGGGAGTGGGAGAGGGAGAAGCAGGCTTCCCGCTGAGCAGGGAGCCCGATGTGGGGCTGGATCCCAGGACCCTGAGGTCATGACCCGAGCTGAAGGCAGACGCTTAATGACTGAGCCACTCAGGCGTCCCTAAGTGCTGGACAGTTTTCAAAACATACAGACTCTCTTTTGGTCTTTTTAATAAGTGTGATAGTCAGAATATGGCAAATATTATAATGCATAGGTACTTCAAAGAAAGTAATCTAATGGAAATTTCTGGCCAAGTAAGAAGATCACTACATCAGCTTGGGAATGCTTTCAGAGGAACACAAAAGACTTAAACGAGTTAGGGCAGCCTTCAAGGATGCAGTGGCTCAAGGACAAGGGGCTGCAGTCCCTGGCCTTCTGATTTCCCTCATGGTGACAAGATGGCCGCTGTGGCTTCAGCTGTCGAGGTAGTGGAAGGAGAAAACTGCAGGGGAAACATGACAGCACCTCTATCAGGAGAGCAAAACTTTCTGAGTAATCCCCAGAAAATTTCTGTTCACTCTAGCTGTACATACACAGGTACAGATTATTTGGGGAACTGCCGTAGGGGTGGGAATGTAGTACCATACATAGAAAAAATAGTTAAAACCTTACTTTATAGTTGTCTTTATCTACTTAGGGTAATCCCATTTGGTTTCTGGTTTCTAGAAGCACCACTGCCCATAGCAACTCTTTCAAAGAATAGGCTATCGATCATCTACTCTGTGTGTGCACGTGTGCTTGTACATAGGGCTGTATTTCTATGCATTTTTCTAAAAAGTAATTTAACAGTACAAAGATAATGAGCACTTTACACTGTGACTCACTTCCTTTTCACAGGATGTCTCTGGCCCTAGCCATGAAATGGGGTTAATGAGTACTGTTGTTAGAACAGTATGTGCTCCAGTATGGAATGTCTTCATGTTACTGAAGTGAAAGAATGTATTAAGGTAAAGCCCCTCAGGATATCAAGAAGTTTTCTGTTGATTTGTTTCCTGCTAAAGATGGCACATGATTCAGCAGGGTAAGAAGTGAAAATCAGTGGACATAAACTTTCAGCTCCAGGAACACATGGTGAGGGTTAGCAGGCTTAAATTCAGGAGCTTGGGGTATGGAAGACAGCATACTTCACATCTCATCCTTGCTTTATTCTGAAAAAGATTGTAATGACTTTCTGGGGAGGAGAAATTACATCTTGTTGGTAATCCCAGGAAGCATGGAGGACAAAGACCAAAGGAAGAAGAATGGAGAAGGGTAATAAAATTTATTGTCAGCTGTATGCTGGGAACTGTGTTGGGCTCTTGAATTATTAACTCACTAAATCCAGAGAACAGTCCCACAAGCAGGTATTTATATTCCAATTTTATAGGTAGGAAAGCTGAACTTTAGAGAGATTAAGTGCATTTTCCAAGGTCATATAGTAGTGAATTGGAAGGTCAGATCTTGCTAATCTCGGAGTCTGTGCTTGTTGCCCATTCTGCCCTCTATAACTGATAAACTATCCCCCAAAACACTACAACTAGCTCTTAGTGTGAAAAATGTGCTAGACACACAACCTAATCTACCAGTTCCAAATATTTCCTTCCCAACTCTGACCAGTTCCTACTTCATTTTCTTTCACTTTGAGTCAGTCTGTAAAAGGGTGATAATGCTTCTAAATGCCATCTCTAGGGATTTAACTCTCAGGAATGGGAATAAGGACTGGTTAGCATCAAATCCCTCCAGACCATTTCTCTTATCTGCCTTAAAGTCCCAGGACGGGAAAACCAGTTCATAGACATATTGCAATAGATTAGCTGTTTGGATCATGAACATTTGCAATGTGAATATACAAAATACAGTTTCAGAGTAGTATTAAATTAATATTAAATCTGAACAGACCAGTTGCTTCTCTTTCACTGTGGCATTCTGGGTTTACACTAATTTGTATCAAGCAGGCAAAGAACCCCTTGGGTGGCTGAGCAGACTGCTCAGGAGCTGAAGGGATGACCGGAATAGTAAGTGTAATCCCAGTTGCCTATGACTTTACGTATCTTACCCCATGTTACAACCATACTGTTAGAATTTTTCTATCTAGGGTAATTTGGTTTTGTAGTGTAGATCACAAGCTCTCAGTTTGCTCCAGGTCCAGAAGGAGCACCCCAAAATATGAGTCTGCGTGTTTTACACTTAATGAGTAAATTAGTGGATGGCATGAAATGCATTGAGTAGTGATTGAAGATCTGGATTCTTGCAGCTTCTGCCTTCTTAGGGGGAATTTCCCAGGCCAGCCAATTTGTAGGTAAGTTGGTGTTCAGGTTAGGGTTAGAGCCTTCCTTGTGTCTCTTTTCTGTCTTTCGTACTTTGCAATGTCAGAGATGTCAGTTTGGGAACTGAAGTGGAGGAGATGCCTCTCAGAAGTCAAGATTCTGGTTCATTACTGATCCTTACCCCCAGCTCCATGGAGAATGTAGTTCAAAGCTAATGTCCTGATTTCCCTCTTCTGAGCATCCCATACAATGGGATGCATGTTGAGAGCATGTTTACTGTAATTAATTTGTCTTGTAGACAGCGGATATATCCACTGATCATTTCAATTTCAAACAGGAATTGTTATTCACTCTAGCTAATGGTATTTGCAGCTGTTCCCTTTTGGTTACTCATGGTTAACTCACCTGCTTAACGGGTAGACTGCTAGTGATGGCACAAATGGGTGGATTTAGGTAGGATGATTTTATCAGACAATGAAAGAGGTATTCCCCTTATTTTAAGAAGTGATACAAAGTATTAAGTCTCCGCGTTCTTCTTTCCCAACCTCTGCACCACCTTCAAAACATCTTGGCTCAGCTGCTTTACATTAATAAAACAAGGTTTTAGGTTCAAGGTGAGCCTTATGGATGTGTGATCTGTGCAGTCCCACTGGGACCCATATTCAGAACCCCATACTTGGTTTAATGCTCTGTGGTTGCCGTCTTGACACTTAAGAATTCTCTGACAAGGGGCCCAGCATTTTTATTTTGTGCAGGGCCTTGCAAATTATGTAGCTGAAGTTGCCTGGATTATCTACTTTCAAATCACCAAAAGGAAATGGTTGGAGAGAGTGAGAGTAGAAGTTGGCAGTTTCATAATCCCAGAGACTTGCATGCTGTGAGCAGACACAGACACAAGAGAAATGATTAGTGAGAGTGGAGCAGGGGAGCAAGACTTGGAAGTAGTTTTCCAACTTTCAAGTCACATCTTTGCATCAGGCTTAATTATGGGGTTTATAACATGAATTCCCTGAATAGAGATAGACTAGTAATCGCACCATTTGAAAAATGCTTTCCAAAGTCAAATGCTGATGCTTTTCGAAGTTGTTGATTCTTTACTCTTGCTTCTCCATAAGCTCAGATAATCACAGCTTGATGGCCAACCTGTTGTACAAGAGCCAGAGTAACTGGAGACAGGGCTCCCCAGCACCCTGGCATGAAGATGCATCCTCTTTCTCCCAGACATCCTTCCCGTCTGCCTACTTGTGGTATGGCTAATATGCAGCAAACTAAAAGGCGCCAGATTTTTTATTCATTTGAAAGTATAAATAACAGTCTTGCTATTGCCATCTTTCAAGAAACATACCCTATGTGGTTTTCCGATTTGGGGATGCATAATTTTCAGCAGCAGGCATACCTTTGTCTTTCATTTAAGCCATGCTACCTTTTCCCTTGATTGTATGCTAAGTCCTTTTACTTCCTATTTCCTGATTCCTCTGCTGGCCCATAGCCTTTCCACCCCCTTACTTCAGTCCCTCCACACTTCTCTCATTCGAGTTACTGTTAACTTGTGTCAGATTAGTCCCCATCTGATACATAGTCCTCCCTGAAACCAGGGTAATCTTTCTAAAATGCAAGTCAAAGATAAACTAATGAGCAGGACTGATTTTGCCACCTTCATACTTTATTCAGTTCAATGGCTTCCTTTCTTTTTAAAAACAAGGTCCCTCTCCTCGTGACGCAAAGATCCTTCAGAGAGACATTGAAGATGCCTTTGCCTTCTTCCCCCGTCTCATCTCTCATCACTTCTGCACGCATACCCTCAGCTCTAACAGTTCCAGGAAAAAGTCACGTTCTGTCTGAACTAGAGATTTGTGCCCATTTCCTTTATTTAAAGCTACTTACGCTGTCTTCTTCAACTGGATCACCTCTACTTGCTTTTTTAAGGGCTTAGATGAAATGTGACTCCTCACTCCTAGTTAGTCAGGTACCCCTCTTCTGTGCTTCCAGAGAAAACTGGAATGATGCAGCACTCTGTCATAGCACTTACTGCTGAGTATGATACATGTTTCCTTATTGGTCTTCTGCCACTGGGCTCGACCACCTTGAGAAAGGACCCATACATTTTTGGTATTTGATACGTGATGCTCGTAGCTTAATAAGTGAATGAATAAGCAAATGGGTCAGTTAATGGAATGGACCAAAAGATATGTCATTATTTATGAGAATTTCTAAAATGTCAAGAATTAGAACTTACATGTTCCTCTAACAGGCTCTTATTTGGCATGCTAACCGGGTTTGGCAGTTCCTTGAAAGGACTCAAATAAAAATCCTTCTGGACCAAGTCAACAATATAATATTGTAAATCAAAGTTGTTACAGAATTATGAAATTCAGGCATGGAAAAGAAAATAGATTGTTATGTTTAAACAAATTCTATAAAGTATAATTTCTAAATCTACAAATGGCAAATTTCAGCTTTGAGGGGATATTTCCCATTGGCTGGCTGGACCGGGGCAAGAGTGCAGTTTCCTTGGAGTGGGGGGAGTATATTGGTGTGAAAGGCAGGGTGAAAGTCAATTCCCCCCTCTATGTCTTCTCTAAAACAAAGGGCCTTGAGTTGGAGCTTCTTTGAGAAGAGGAAAGAGAACATGAACACAGTAGGGTAAGTAAGAAGAAGGAATTCCATGTTCAACTTCAAATAAAACTAGTTATATATCCCCAAGAAGTGAAAATATTTGAGTCCTATTAAAGATGAGTGTAATGTCTTTGAGGTATCATTCTATGCTTATTTCTATCTATAAAAAAGTATTTTGAGTTCCATTATTGAAAGCAAGAATGATAAACCCATGGCCCTGGTTGGACAGATCTCAGTCCTCCATCACAATATATTTTCCTTCTGAGCCTGGATTGGGCCTCAGAATTATTCTCAATAATATATTAGAGTTGCCGAATAAGGTAAAATCAATCTGGCAATCAATTCTTTTTCTAATGGGTATATATATCTATCTATCCATTGGTTGGGTTATCCTAATTGTGGCACCTCTCCTTAATTTCATGACCATGGTTAGGGGGACAAGGAGGGCACATGAGGATTTATGGACCCTACTCCCAGTATCAAAATTTGTATTTGTGGGGAGCCTGGGTGGCTCAGTCATTAAGCATCTGCCTTCGGCTCAGGTGATGATCCCAGTGTCCTGGGATCGAGCCCTGTGTCGGGCTCCCCGCTCCGCGGAAAGCCTGCTTTCTCCCCCTGCTTGTGTTCCTTCTCTCAGTGTGTCTGTCTGTCAAATAAATAAATAAAATCTTTAAAAAAAAAAATTTGTATTTGTCAGGGTTCCCCAGAGAAACAGAACTAGGATGTGTGTGTGTACACACATGCACACGCAAACATGCACGCATATACATGTGTATATGTATGTGTGTATATACACGTATTTATGTGTGTATATAATAAATATATCCATGTAAAATATATTTGTGTATATATATAACGTGTACATATATAATGTGTATATATATATTATATATATATTCAGAAAGAAAGAGAAAGATTTATTTCAAGAAATTGGCTCATGTGATTATAAGGGCTTCCAAGTCTGAAATATGTGGGGCAGGCTGGCAGCTGGACACCCAGAGCAGAGTTGATGTTGCAGTCTCAAGTTCAGTCTGGAGGTAGAATTCCTTCTTCCTAAGGAGTCCTGTCTTTTCTCTTAATGCCTGCAATTGATTGGATGATGTCAACCCTCATTTTGTAGGGTGATCTGATTTATTCAAAGTCTACCAACTTTGATGTTCATCACATGTAAAATACACCTTTACAGCAATATCTAGACTGATATTTGACCAAATTTCTGGGTACCATAGCCTAGCCAAGTTGACACATAAAATCAACCATCACAAGCTCTATTGGCTGAAAAAAATACGCATGTGATGAAAGGAATTCTTCTCTCCCTTCCTTCCTTCCCTTCTTCCTTCTAAGTATCTGTACAGTATGATACATGGTATCTTATGTACCATGTGCGATCCTAGAACTGAGGATACAGTGGAAAATTCCACAACTCCAGGAAGGATCTTTTATAGAGACTAAAACTTGAATGAAGCAATCGGAAAATCTTTCTGAGCCAAGCTTTGGGCAACAAATGCAAAGCAGAAATTTCAGGAACAGTGAATATTATGCTTTTCTTTGGTTATAAGTGATCTCAGCAAATAACTTCTGCAGAACAGTTCTTCTTCACTAGTAGCAGTGTTTTAGTTTTGTGAAACGAACCTGAATATCTTCTGGTTTGAGGACTTTTCAGAAAACTCTCCCTTGCTAAAGGTATTTCTTCTCCATGCTTATTTTCCTTCTCTTATAATGAAATACATATTTGTTTCCTTAACATGCCACTTCACAAGGTGTTTTCTGTTCAATTCTTTGTGCTGATGTAAACAGGCATAATAAATATATTATAATTTTTTATTGTGATAGAATATATATAACATAAAATTTACCATCTTAACCACTTTTAAGGGTAGAATTCAGGGGCATTAAGTACATTTACATTATTGTGCAACCATCACCATCATCTGTCTCCAGAACTCTTTTCATCTGCAAAACAAACACTATACCCATTAAACAATAATTCCCTATCCTACCTTCTCCTTAGTCTCTGGTAACAACCATTCTACTTTCTGCACCTGTGAATATGACTACTTTAGCTACCTCATATAAGTGGAATCATGCACTGCCTTAGTGGAATCATGACTGCCTTATTTCACTTAGCCTAATGTCCTCAGGGTTCATCCATGTTGTTTCATGTGTCAGAATTTCCTTCCATTTTAAGGCTGAATAATATTTCATTGTATGTATACAATATTTATCCACCACATTTTGTTTGTCCTTTGATCTGTTGATGGACACTGGATTGCTCTCATCATTTGGCTACTGTGAATAATGCGGCTATGAACATGGGCATGCAAACATCTCTTTGAGTCCTTGCTTTCAATTCTTTGGAATATATATCTAGAAGTGGAATTGCTGGATCAATTGTAACTTTATTTTTAATTTATTAAGTACATTTCAAAAGGTCTTGATTCATATCGTCTTCTCAGCTTCTTATTCCCAGAACTTCATCCATCATTTATGATTCTAAGAGGGCATGGAGATAACCCTGGTGGGTGATGAGGAGAAAGAGAGCATAGAAGCTCGGGAGGCAGACAGTGAGGCAAGTATGCTTTCCTTACCCAGCCCCTATTCCAGGCCATGATGCCAGGGTGAAGGGTGTATTGGATGAGTTGAAGGGGAAATTGAAATCAGAGAAGAGGGCGCCTGGGTGGCTCAGTTGGTTAAGCGACTGCCTTCGGCTCAGGTCATGATCCTGGAGTCCCGGGATCGAGTCCCACATCGGGCTCCCTGCTTGGCAGGGAGTCTGCTTCTCCCTCTGACCCTCCCCCCTCTCATGCTCTCTCTATCTCATTCTCTCTCTCTCAAATAAATAAATAAAATCTTAAAAAAAAAATCAGAGAAGAGTTTGCTTCATTTTCCATTTGGGACTCACCTTGAAGGGTGGTCTTGACACCACTATGGGAAGCCATATCAAGGTAAAATTGGTAGATGCAGAAAATAGCTAATGGCACTGATGGTTGAATTTGAGCAAGAGGAGGTGCAATTTATAATATGGGCATCAAATTGCCTTTCATCTGATGGAAAACCTTCTGGGACAAGACAGGGAGTCACCACTAGTCTGCAGGGTGGATAAGAATGGCACTAAGAACTGAGGGTAGAACATGATGGCAGAGATGCCCAGATTTAGGGAAACAGACCTCAAGTTCACCAGCTACAAATGTCAACATGGCAAGCAAACACATGACACAACAGAAGAATATAACCACTGAAGTTGGCAAAAAGGAGAAGGAATAGGGAGGACAAATGTGGAGGATCCAAGAGTTATCTGAAAAAGACAGTTGTAAACTGAGTTATCGTTAGTAAACCAGGTTAGGTCTCCCTGTTGCCCGGGGTGATAGTGCATGAGGAAGATCACAGCAGTTGTAAGAATATAGATTATTATATAGACTATGATGCTGACAAACCTACCACATGCAGATTTTCTCATTTACAGATTAACTATAGAACTGGTGAATTGAAGGAAAATATATATAATAAACACATCATATTAAAATACAACCATTTTAGAATAACCTCATAATTAACTCAATATTGTGTTTTGTTTGGGTGAGAAGAACTCATCTAAGGTCCCTTAGATGTACAAAGTGGTGTTTGGTGGCTGGTTTGTGAAAATCTCATTACTCCTTATATTTAGAAGAAATAAGGCTCAGTGGAAAGTAGCAGGGGCAGACACATAAATTACTGGGTTTTTCCTGCTGCCACCAACTATCACTGAGGAAAATAGCTTCATAAACTGAGGAACAAAGTTATCACCTCCATGAATCATGATAGGTTTAGTTACACTGACTTCTTGGGAGAATCGTAAGAGTTAACCAAGAGTGAGGAAGAGGTGAGAAAAAGACCCCACATTTTGTGATGCATGAACCATCACAGACTTCCTCTTCTCTCCTTTTAAGGTAACTAACATACCCTGCAGCCCTTTATGACCAGACAGTGTTTCAATGTCAAGGGAACAAAGTACTGATAGAAACAATACTAATATTCTTCCATTTTAATCAGTGTTTCTCAGGAAAAGGAAAGATTTGTTTAACAATCTATCTTTGGTGCATCTGAGCCACAATGTGGAACTCTACACAGAGTAGAGATTCTGGAAGGCTTCAAGTCCTCATTCAGTTATTAAGAAGTAGGAGGAATTTCTTGCAAAAAGAAAGAAAGAAACAAACAAACAAACAAAGCCAGCCACCCTCTGCCATTTTCTTGCCATTATGTATTCAGCTCTGAATCAGTCTTGTTGGATATATGGGGCTCTCAGCAAGGTCCATGTTCATGATTTGAATCTCTAGCATGGAATAGAATATTTACTCACTCAGCAAATATTTCTTGAGCATCTACTATGTTTAGGTACTCCTAAAAATACTGAAGTATATTGATGTACTGAAAGATAATTCCATTCTCTTTTATTTCTGATGTTTTCCCCACAAACCAGTCTCTTCTGCCTCACTTATGAATAATTGAAATGAAAAAGGAAAAATAACTAAGAAAGAAAATAAGAACAGGTCTAGTGCCCAAAGCTCACATGTAGAGGAAAGATCACTGTACATGATGATTCCTCCTGAGTGAGACTCAGTCTTCAGCAAGAGTTGTTTTGCTATTAACCCAAAGTAAGAAAATCTTCTTTGACATTTTTCCTTGGGTTTTATATTTATAGTTAAATCATGGTCTTTGGAATTTTGTATTCATAGTTAAAATATTGGGGCAATGTATGTGCATATACATGTCAGCAGTGGGGAAGGGGTAGTGTGAGTGTATTTGGAACAGGCTAAGAGCTGTGATCTTAGTTTAACAATGGAGGGGATTATAGAATGAGATGGAATGACTAGGAGGAGGTGTGTCTTGAAAATGTGGTCCAAACTAATCTATTTCCTGTGTTCGGTTAGGCAGTCTATATTTACCTCTCACATATTACTTTCAGAAAAAAATATAAGTCCATTTGGCAATGTTGTGTTTTCCCAGTTTGCTTTAAATGCACTAAAAATGGATTCTGAGCATCATAGCATTTGTATCTGGTCAAAAGGATAATAACTTTACACTACTGTGTTTTTTTACTATACTTTAACTACTGTAAAATAATATTGTACCAGACATCCTCATATATATATATATATATATATATATATATATATATATATATATATATTTGTGAACTTTTCTGATGATCTTTCTTACAACACGTTTTTATAGGTAAGATTCCTCGGTGAAAGTTACACATATTAAATAATATTAATTTGAAAAAAATTTTGGATCAAATTATGCTTCCACTTAAGATGTGTAAGAAAACCCATTTCCCACCACCCTCATCAGCCTCTGAGGTAATTTTTTTAGAACTTCACCAGTTTTCATTTGCATTTCTTTAATCGCTAAAGAAGTTAATATTTATCTGTGTTTATTGGCTGTTAGTATTTTTTTTTTTGAATTGCTTTTTTTTTTTAATGTCTATTTTCCCCTTAGGTTTATAGTATCTTCAAATAATAGCATACTGAATGCATTTTGAAAAATCTATCAAATCCTTTTTAAGCTTATAATGACTGTCTGGAATGGTGAAGATAAATTTTACTGCTTTTATTGGAAATATAGAGAAACAGCGTTCTTCTAACAAGCTAATGGTAGAGGCAATCACAGAATCCTGGTCTTATCCACTTCTTTTGCTTCCCCTTTTGCCCTGCCTTCTCTCAACTACCCTGGGTGACCAGCACACTCATTAGCAATAGCAGTAATTGAACATGAAGAGTATCCCATAAAACAAGGTAAGACGATATGGGTGACTTCAAATGAAATGTGGCTCAGTTCCTAGAGATGCAGTTTACTGAGCAGCCGTGAAGCATCAGAAGGGACAGGAGACTTGAAAAGAGAATCGAAGAAATCAGCCCCTCAAACTGCATCTGATAAACTAGGCATCTCCTTGGTCTGTGTTAACGTTTATACTTTGTAGTGTCGTATGTGAGCTACTCAGATAAAATTCCAAAGCCAAAGAAACAAAAATGGAAGAGGTCTAGGTCATAATTTACAACTATGTCAAACTGCAGTAGAAAAAAATTATGTAAATGCAATGGATTATTTAGAAAGCTTTTGCAGTCCTAATTTCTAAGTAATGTAGAATACCTGAGGTATCTAAAGTTGTATATATCTTGCAGAATTTGACAGTTGTGTGGCAGAAAATGGTTCTACACTGAACTATATTCAATCCCATCAAATAAATATATTTATTGTTGAAACTGAAAGGAGAAAGAGAAACAGAGAGATCTATATCTTTTTCATTAAGGAATCTGATAGTTAATGCTAAGTATTTCTGAAAAATTCCCTATTTCCTAACCGTTCTTTACAGATATTTTTATATTAGAATATAATAAATGGTCAGAGGAAGACCTTACTGTTTTAAAATTAGTTTAAATTAACTCAAAAGTCAAACAATACTGTAGCATTTTTCAAAGACCATTTTATATATTGGCTAGCAAAAAACTTAAGGAAATTTCCTTTGGGAAAGAGGGAATAATGCCAGAAATAATTGTTAAATATAAAGTGGTTTCAGGAAAAGATTATTAACTCACAATTGCCCTACAGACATATATAAATACTGAGGAAGTCTGAATTCCATTGGGATTTTCATCACTTAGTCCATAGTGTTAGCAAAGAAATCTGAAATCTCCCCATTAGCTTTCAGAGTGGGGCTCAAAGGAAATGTAAACCAGATGAGGCCTGTTTCCAGAGACCTGGAGCCCAAGCTGTCAGTGAGGTCCCCGGCACAAGAGGAAGAGAGAACACACAGCCACACTCAAGCAGTCTAAACTTACCAAGTCTTGACACGGAGAGAAATGAGTGTTATTTACTTTGGTGACCACTTGCCTGATAGGAGATATAAGGTCAACCAGCTGGTTTTGAAACTTAATTTACTGTCTTCTAGATTCACATTGTATTTATTTGAGAAGGAAGAGTAGCCAAAGGCTCTTATTTATTTTGATGTGACCAACGCTAAAGGAAGCTAAAGTGGATTTTTGAAGCATCTTTTACCTGCTAAATGCACATTACCCATTAGATTATGGGGTTGTGTTCCAGCCCCAAGTCATTTCGCTGGCAAGTCAGATTAGAATGAAATTTATTACAGGTGAAAGAGGGTGTCAGTTTTCAGTGTGGTTGCTCTTCTGAAGTGCAGGAAGGAAAAGGAGAACGTGATATGAAGGCAAGAGGTTATATTTGTGGTGTTGTGCTTAAGAATGTGTCCTTCTAAAATGATTTTTAAAAGTCACTCTTAGAGCATTTACGGGGTACCTAATCTGTGGCAGACACTGCTTATCATGTGCTGGAGAAGAAAAGGTGAATTATATTCACCAGTGAGAGGTACCATCAATCTAGTTGTGGAGCCCTTAAAAATGAAAAGCTACATTACCTATTTGAGCAGAGTGAGTTTTTGAGAATTTTATGTAGTGGGACATAAAAACACGACTAACGGTTGCTTTGAAGAAACAGGCATGGGGAATGGGACATGAACTGTTGGATTTCTAAGGGCTCAGTTTTAGCTCCTGGAAAGGTGGAAGAGTCCTTTTGTGTTCCAGAGTTGAACTCTACAGCACTTGGCAATAAAATCTTAGTTCCCATGGTAATAGAAAATTGACAGGATGGATGACGTTTATAGTGGTGGGTGAAGAAGGGGCTTCAGGGGAGAATATCCCGCCCTGAATTGCAGAAATTGGGATTTTCCTTACTACGACTATCCCAGAAAATATAAGAGAACAGCATAGTAATGAACCCAGAAGGACCCATCGGTGGTGTCTATCTCTGGCTTTAACAGACACATACCAGACATGCCAATTTGCTCTTCCATTCCAATGTGATGAATATTATATTAGCAGGACAATTTATTCAGATTTTAATGTGGCTAGATATGAAAACTTAATCACGTGGAGAGCTATAGAATCTCCGTGCCATTTTGTTGGTCTCTGGTAACATTGACTTCTGATACATTGAGTAAAGGAATTTTTCCAGTAGTTGGAAAGTTGCTGTGACTAATTTCTTAGGGACAGACTCCCTTGGTGTCCATTAGGGGCTGTGTAGCAGAGATTTCTTGCAGAGTAGGTCACCTCCTACGCTACATATCTGCCAAACTGGCAGAAGTGAAACCGGGTCACCTGCCTCCAGGACGACTTCTGATGTCTTCCGGTTGTTTGCTTAGGGAAGCCGTCTCCCAGTTAAATGGGAAACATGCATACAGGGCAGTGTGGGCAGTGCAAAATTGGCCTAGGTGTGAGGATTTCCACTCTATCAGCCTAATTCAACTTTGTTTTTAATATAGACACAGCCTATTCCCTTGACTCTCTTTTATGGACACACATTAACCAAGGAAGAAACTGAGGTTTACTGACCATATTGTCACTTAAAACATCAGTGCCTAAGCTGCTGAAGGTATACAAATAATGAGATCTGTGTTACTGCCATATTTGGGGCAGATCTGCTAGCATGAGGATGTTACAATGCAACTGCATTGCAGGGAATCAGATGGACTACAGACCTTGAGAATACTTCCATATCTAGTTGAATTTAGATTAAGTGTAAAATCCCCTAGAATTATATACAAGACTTAAAGTCTATAAAAGTGTATGTGTGTGTCCGTGTTTGTCCATGTGTGAAAATATGTGTGAGCTTGTGTCTGGGAAGGGTACGTGGCTTTGATAACATTGGGATGGTGGGCAAGAAGAATTATTTGGCAGATTCTATTCATTTAAAAAAGTAGTAACATCTAAGGACTATTTATTCTCTTGTCTGTAGTAAAGTCTTTGGTAGTGGAAGATTGTTCCTATTTTGCTCCATGTTGAGCAACCCTCAGCCTTTTTGCTGTGTTAATGTCTCTACATCATCACTTTTTTTTTAAAGATTTTATTTGACAGAGACACAGTGAGAGAGGGAACACAAGCAGGGGGAGTGGGAGAGGGAGAAGCAGGTTTCCCGCCAAGCAGGGAGCCCGATGTGGGGCTCGATCCCAGGACCCTGGGACCATGAACTGAGCCGAAGGCAGGCGCTTAACGACTGAAGCCACCCAGGCGCCCCTCTACATCATCACTTTTATTTGCAAGAAAATCTCTGCTGCACAACTTGTAACACTGGGAAACATTTAATGAGTTATCAGCAAACACCAAAGATAAAAAGAACTTTGATTGAATTTCATAAGCTTCTTAAGATTCTTGTGTTCTGCAGATTGCATTGTGTGTTTACACTTCTGTTAATAAAATTCTATCAAGCACATGACAGGCACCAATTAAAAGCAGTCACAAAGCATATTCTTTCCATAATCCCTGAAGTAGACTCTTTAAACATTGGTTTGCAGAAGCATTACCTGGCATGGAACATCTTTGATCCTCAGCAACTTCTATAGCCTATGGGATTTCAGCCATTTCAATGCAGGAGAGTCAGAGGAAACAGAAACTGACTTTTGGTGTTTGCTAAAAATACCAGGTATGGTTCAAGCTGCTGAAACTGTTGATATCTGTCTTAGTTGGGAAGTCTGAGCTGTGGTAACAAGTAGATCCCCACTTTAAAAATGGCTCAGATATAGTAGAATTTTAGTTCTTACTCACTGAAACTCTAGCAGGTATTTCTGGGTAGAGGTTGGCTGTTATCCAGGTAGTGTCATTAGGACCTAGGCACATTCTGTCTATGGCTTCACCATCATTGTCACCTTTAGCATCCAGCCTGCAGCTGCACTTGTTACAAGAGTTAGGCAGTAAGTGGTACACATCATTTCTGCTTACATTCCACTGATTAGAATTCAGTCACAGGGGCACACCTGACTCATGGGAAGCTGGGAAATATAACTGTGCCGGAGTCTGAAGTGTAAGAAAATAGAAATTTGTTGAATAGCTAAACATTGCCCTGATACCTAAGTATGATTCCTGTTGGACAATTTCTTTTTTTTAAGATTTTATGTATTTATGTACTTATTTACTTGTTTATATAGAGAGAGCATGTGAGTGGGTGGAGGAGCAAAGGGAAAGGGACAGAGAATCTCAAGCAGACTCCACACCCAGCACAGAGCCTGACACGGGGCTCAATCTCACCACCCTGAGATCATGACCTGAACTGAAACCAAGAGTCAGACGCTCAACTGATTGAGCCACCCAGGCACCCCACTGTTGGACAGTTTCTTTTGGAGAAGGACATTTGGAAAGGGCTTGCCTGTGGCTCTGCCTTAAGAGGGTTACCTCTGGGGTAGAGTCAGGCTGGATGTCCCAAGAGAGGGAAGTAATCATAATTCCTGCAAGTTTCCTGAGAATGTATCTTAATTCAGATCCTCTCCTTCTAGCCAGTGCACCTTGAGAGTAGATCAGTCTGGGAATCCTGATAGAGAACATCTCTGGCCCAGACATTGGTTTTAAAATGTATCTGAGATTTTGTTTTTATTCAGGTATGGTGAAGCCAGCAGATTAGGAGATGATTGCCTTTGAAAAGATAGCTTGTTGCTCATAGTTCCTAAAAGGAGGGGAATACCATGCCACACAGAGCTACATTGGAAGCTCCAGGGTTAGTTAGGGGCAGAAAGGAGCAAGGGGAGCATGGACAAAAGCTTCATTGTGATTTTTGTAGGCAGGGATAGGTGAGACAAGGTAAACATCTAAGCCTTTAGGACTGGATAGTTTGAACAGTTTTGTTGGTCTCTGGGATATAAGGGTAGGTAGCCTCTACTTGTCAGTATCTGGTTCCAGGGTGATTTGGGGCAGGAGGCATAGTGTCCTGGATCACAGGGAGTAGTCTGATAAAAGGAGGTAGATGTGGGCATGGATTCTGGATTGATTGGTTTGGTCACAAGCACGTTGTTTCCTCCCTCTAGGGAATAGCTAAGTCTGAGAGGGGCAGTCCTTTTCAAGTACCACAAAATCCCAAGATATTAAAGCACCATAAAAATATAGAAAAAATTTGAAAATATAATTAATACGTCTAAGTTCTCATGAAAGGCCTTGGCATCAGTGGCCCTGGGGAGATGCCACTCTCAATTGTCTTTCGTGGCAGTGTATGTAATCATGAGGCATCCCAAGAGAGTCTCAGAAGGAGGACTACAATGCTCTGACTACTCACTGGAAGGTTTATATTGAGGGGAGGCACATGTTTATGATATCTGAGTTATTGCTCTTAATCTGATCCCTTTGGTACATGCAGGCTCAGTGGGCTCATTTGTACAGATGACCAACATCCTACCTGCAGTTTTTTGACTATTTCCCTCTAGCTACAGGCTTAGTGGAGATAGAGAACTAGTTGCTAACATTTATTGTAACATTTCACACATCTGAAGACTGCCTTAGACACTTCTTTTTGGGGATGCTTAATCCTAACTTTCTCTTTTCTCCTGAGCCTTGTTTTCCTGAACTTTACAAAAATGTTATTGCTTCCCTTATATAGAAGGGAGTACAGAATACTAAGTGCTGATAACAAACTTGAACTTCAGGAATGACTACTCTTCATGTAGACACACGTTTACATTGTACTTGAGAGCCTTTGAGCAAACTTAATAAGCCTGCAATTAGCTTCATTCCAAACTGTTCTGCAGTAAGAAAAGTATAGGAATCTGGGGACGTGGGACAGATGAGCTAGGATCGAGGGGCACAGATGGGGTCCAGAAAATCATCGGAGTGCTGGATCCACAAAAAGGAGATAAACGGTGGTGAGGGTGACTGAAAAACTTCTGTGGGTTTTCTAAGGTAAAAGCTACCTCCCTGTGCAGCTCTGAATATTCAGTAGAAACTTAATTTGCATTTAGTGGTAATTTGGAAAAATCAAGGAAAAGAGGCTGTGTCTAGTGCTGGGGTCAATGAAAAAGGAGAGTGATGAGGAAGCCTAACAATGCAGCCAAATCAGAAGATTCAAGCCTAAGGGGACCTGCAATCCATGTGCCCTCTCTCCCCTCAAGGATCTCTAGATTTGGAGGGAATGAGTTACCCCTTCCTAGGGTTTCCAGATTTAGTAAACAAAATATGGGATGTCCAATTAAATTTGGATTTCATATAAACAATGAGCAATGTTTTAGTAATAAGTATTTTCTCAGGCAAGACTTAGGACAATCCTGCATTTTATCTGGCAACTCTTTTCCCTCCTGGTCCTACATCTGTGGTGTTTGAAATGATATTTTTGTAGATCTAAAAGGTCAAGGTGATCCTAGGTCACTAAAAGATTAGAGGTATGTTCTGAGATTTAAGTCATACCTCCACTGGAGATTCTCATTTCGATTGGGGAACTTAGTGCGAGATTTCTTTTTCATTGTATTTTCCTTCTGTTGTCTACATAGAACAAAATGACAAAGGGAGATTGAGAAGACGCATCAGAACATGGGCCTCCTGCCTATAGTTAGGAACTTTTGGACACTAGGGAAATGTTGAGGGAAGAGTTTTGCATAAAGGACATTTTAAGGTGACCCATGCCCTCTTTTTGAAAAATATGTCAAGATAGTAGTTAAAATATGGCATCCTAAGAGTATTTTCTCTTTTTTTTTTAGAGTTTATTTATTTATTTGAGAGAGAGAGTGAGCAGGAGCAGGGGGAGGGGCAGAAGGAGAGGGAGAAGCAGACTCCCCACTCTCCATTGAGCCCCGATGTGGGGGTCAATCCTAGGACCCCGAGATCATGACCTGAGCTGAAGGCAGCTGCTTAACTGACTGAGCCACTCAGGCACCCCCTAAAAGTATTTTCTATGCAAATGTAAGTACTTGGGATAAAAAGGCTAAATGTTAATTTGGAAGACCTTGCATATATAGCAACTATTTGAGAAGACAATTAACCAAAAAATTCAGGGTCTTATTTTTCTAAACCCAGGAAAAATGAGTGGTATTATTTCTTCTTTGGTACAGAGTTATTGCCTGGAGTGGACCCCGCCTGACCTCTGTATTCCTCCCAGTACACCCTATAGCATTTTGCAGTGGTCAGGGAAACAGCAAAACCACAGACAATGGTTTCTGGGTAAAACTGGGTGTTATGGTCTCCCAAATGAACTTGCCGAGAGAGGGGATGGAGGAGGAGCTGAGCTCTGACAGTGGGACTGGAGTCTGTTAGGGATTCCAGAGCCAGGGGCCCAGGAAGGGCTTCTTCCGGCTGGGGTGTGTGTGCAGAGAATCTGAGCTCCTCTTATAGAACACAGATGCTCTATTGGAAGGAAGCAGCTCAGAGTAAAAGCTGGGCAGCATCCAGGGTCATGAACTTAGAGTTTAAAATATCTGTCCATGACCCCACCAGCCAGTTAAGATTTCCTGCTGACCTTAGAAATTCAAAGGATTCTAAGTTGGCACAAAAATTAGCCTCCTCTTCATAATCCAGATGTCTAAGAGTTTCCAGGCTTGGAAACAGGTAGCAAATGTTTTGTGATTTTGCTGTTGTTAATTAATGGCTGAGTTCAACACCTTGAATAATAGAAATAGCCAAACTACACCCCAAAATAATACAAGTTGAAAGGAACAAATATGAATTCACTGGGTTAGATAAATTATGAGAAAGAAGGATTTAAGAAGTAAGAGCAGCTGTGTTATTCTTAAAGAAAAGAGGCAGCTGGAATCTATAGGATCCCAGTCTGGGTCAGTGGCCCAGTAGACTAAATTTTAAAACTGATCGTTAAGTGTTAGGAAATAAAAAATCACAAACCAGCTCTACTAGAAGAAGACATTCACTTGTTTGCAGTGGAAACAGTATCAACAAAACGTGAAATTCTGAACTTGGGGATTATTTTTAAGGAAAAATAACTGTTAAAAGATAATTTTAAAGGGTATAATTATGACTCATGCAAATATAAAATAAACATGTGCTGAAGATTTCAGTTAACTCATTAATTGAGGAAACCAATAAAATGTAACAAGCAATTCAAAGGAAAATTCGAAGAACCATATAATAACACACACATACACACACACACACAAAGAATATTGAAATTAAATTTACAAATAAATGCAAAAGTGGCTTTTTGCAGAGAGTGAGTGTGGAGGGTTGGGGGGGAATCATTTGTATTTCCACCTAGACATAATTAATTTGCATGTCTGTGGACAAGAATCCTTTGCATTGCTATTAGTTATCTACAAATTACAGAGTTCTAGAATAGCTCAAAGACAATGAAAGATGCAAACCCCAAGGATTCAGAATATCTGGAATTAGGTAAGTCCTAGTTTTCCATTAAAGATATCCAGTAATCTTGTTGGTCTATTTTAAAGTCTTTCACAATGTATCCTGACGTATGTGACACTTGAAAATATGGCAGAAATATTACCATGAGACTTTTCAATATCCAGCTAGAGCTGTGGTTCTCAAAGTGTGGTCCCTGGACCAGCAACAGAAGTAGCACATGAAACTTGTTAGACACACCAATTCTTAGGACCCATCCCAGACTGGAAACTCTGGGAGCAGGGCCTAGAAATCTGGCTTAACGAGCCCTTAGTGTGATTCTAACGTTCACCCAAGTTGGTGAAGCACTGATAGATGATGCAACACTTATTACTGGTTAGGATCTAAACTCAGTAAAGTTAGATATTACCTTGTGGGAGATTGAAAAGTTGCAAATGATTCTTGTTTGGTGGAGATGTAAATAATTTCTGCTTTGTAGACAAGATGGCAGCAAAGGCTGTGATTTTTGCTTCTTTTCCTAGAAATTGTATTTCAGCATTCTATTTTTCATTGACTATATAGCAGTTTCCCCTGTCTTTGAACCAGCTTTGTCATCCTGCTGATTTCCTTATTAATGAAGTAAATACATTTGTGACAAGTGCTCACTATATATTTGGGAACCGTCTTTAACTTCATGAAAATTGTATTTTGACATAATGTAACTTAAGTAAGAGGTACTTTGACTTATTAAAGGGAATGCAGTGCAGGTGAAGCAATTGCAGATTATTATCATCATTAAAGGTCAGCATGTGGGACTGGATCTGTTTGGACCTTTTTTGGACAATAGTGATGTAGGAAAGTTGTTAGCACTCAACGCCGACAGCCAAGAAAGAATTCTTGAGACATCTTTGGTGCAAAAAGGTGGTTTTATTAAAGCCTGGGGACAGGACCTGTGGGCAGGAAGAGCTGCGCTGGGGTCATGACAAGTGGCCCATGATATACTTTGAAGTT
Organism: Mirounga angustirostris; assembly: GCF_029215605.1. Taxonomy (NCBI): domain Eukaryota; kingdom Metazoa; phylum Chordata; class Mammalia; order Carnivora; family Phocidae; genus Mirounga; species Mirounga angustirostris. Next base: position 117,285,900 of record NW_026991711.1, on the reverse strand, counting down.
GGGAGAGGGTTAGGGATAGCATAAATCTCAAAGGAATTTTGGAAGCAAGGTTTCCAGGACCTTGAGGGGGCTAGCTATTGTTAGGAAAATGTCCTTTATTACTTTCTAATAAAACTTTAGTCATGAGACACTTCAAATATATATTGGTGGGTCATATGCTTGGGGGATGATTGCCAACATGTATCTTGGGGGATAGAGATAAAGGAAGCTTCCAAAGGAATTTTTATATGTTAAAGTACACTTACAGGATCCTGGGGTTCAGGCTAAGATTGCCTTTTGCCCTTAACAAAGTATTAACATCGAGGCAGCTGAGTTCCTAGAGGAATGTCACTCTGCCTGTTTCAAGGACAATGGGCTGCAAGTAGTAAGGAAATTTAATAATTTTACTTTGGCCTTTGTTTCCCACATCAATAGGCTACCATAAATCGGGCTTTATTATAAACTTTTCATACAGGTATGAGTTACCTGAATATTATCCACTTCTCCCCATGGTTGTCTCTGGATGGATTCTCATGCCATTCATTTCTTTCTGTTCCCGCTTCTTGCCCCTCTCTGCTGCCACCATGCCACCACAGACATCCAGTTTTGCTTTGTCTCTCTAGAGGTCTATGCCAATCCTCACATCTACCAATTGAGAATATCGGTGATGAAAACACATTAATGACTAGAGAGAAAAACTGAGGTGAATTTGTATGATAAAATAAGAATAAACCTCAAAGGTTTTTAATTATGCTCTGCTTGGAGCTTCATATAAATACCTTAAGGATGCTTATTAGTTTTTACCTGCCTTTCTGGGTAGCTTGGTGGAAAAAAGTTTAAGACAGAAAAGGAGTCCTAAGAAGACTTTCTTTGTCAACTTCTGCCAAACCCTCAAGGGAAACACACATTGTATTTTTTAAAATTTATTTTTATTTTTTATTATTTTTTAAAGATTTTATTTATTTATTTGACACAGAGAGAGAGAGAGTACAAGCAGGGGTGAAGGGGTAGAGGGAGAAGTAAACTCCCTGCTGAGCAGGGAGCCCAATGTGGGTCTTGATCCCAGGACCCTGGGGTCATGACCTGGAGCTAAGGTAGACGCTTAACCAACTGAACCACGCAGATGCCCCCACAACTGTATTTAAGGCAACTTTCTGGGCTAGGAAAATGTACCTGGGAGTTCTGAGGAACAATTTTGCTATGCTTTCAAGTGGAGGAGACTTTCTACTAAATTACAGAATTTTCTATTTGCTCAGATAAAATTGGTCACTAAAGGGGCTCAGTAGGGAGCCACACAGATTTAAAAGGCAGAGCATAAAAACTAGAGTGAAAGGTCTTAAAGATGATATTGGACTGAAGAAACCTAAAAGTCAGTCATTACTACAAATTCATTTCAAAATGTGTTGTCTCCAAGCCCCACTGTAAACAGAAGAAAGATGGCGGATCTAAACACAGGCAGGAGCATGTACAAAATCCCTTTGCATCCACCTATGTTGATCTCATGACTTTTTCTCCATGTGCTCTCTGCTGTGGTTCTGTGGTTTGTACACTTATTAACACATTAAACACAATGTCACCCGTACACTGTTTTCTTTGATCTGGGTGCCATTTAAAACAAGTCATTTTTGAGTGTCTTTTAATTTGTTATTTGCCACCTTATCTGACACATGAGTTGGTCATTCTCTCCTAGACTCCTTCTCCTTTGAGATTCTCCCAATTATAGGTTCAGGTTTTATACTACATATAAGAAAATGGTTCATTAAATAAACATAGGCATTATTACACTCTTACAAGGAGAGCAAGAGAGAGGAAAATGTGGCAAAACCTTATAAAACCTTATAAAAGCCATAGATTTGGAATAGACCATAGATTTGGAATAGGGGGTCATCACGTCCTTAGCGAATTTGAACCTTCCCAAGAACTTGAAGTTATCTTTATATACATAACCCATGGTTCTGACAGATAAACTTGATTTTCTGTTTGCCGTATCTGTCCTGGTGGTAATAACAGAGGCAGTATGACTCTCTGCACACAGTCTTTTCATCTCTGTGAACCGTCTTATAATGTAAACCAGAGTGGTTACTCCACTTCCCTTAGTCTCTGTGAGACCTTAACATGCTATGTAAACAAGGAAAAGGCCCCCTCAGTGCCTAACTCTCAATGGTAATGAACTTCAAAGACATTTGTGGTATTCCATTCACAAGTATTTCTAATTTGGGGCAGATGCACATATGCAAAACAACATTGTCAGCTGTAAGTGGTATTTACATTGTGAAGCTTTCTGCCCAAGTACTGTTCTCTCCCTTCCTGTTGTAATTTATTTAGAGGAAATAACTAGGAGGTAGGGAGAGAATGGTTGGTGGCAGTTCAGACTGGCAGGCTGGATGTGTGTGGCCTTGGGGAAAGTCTGCTTTGACTGAGACCACTGACTGTATTTTCGTCACTAGAAAGAAAGAATGCTCAAGGGAAATCATCCGCATATAAATTCCTTTGCCCAGAAATCAGGAAGGGAAGAATTTTCAGAGATGCGTAGGATGCCTTTTGTCTCTTAAAATGCATTAATAATAAGTGCAGCTCTGTGCAGACAGAGCTCAAAGCTTCCCCCAGCCAACCCCAAATTACAAAGTATAATATTGTCTTTATTTGTCTAAATCCATTCCTTTTTTATCAACAGTCTGTGAGATGGGAAGGAGATGGGAGAGGCAAAACATCTGGGAATGAGAACCTCTCTTCTTATCCTTGACATTAATTTTAATGAACATTTTTCTTATTCTTTTTTATTTAACCAAATTCTATAAATTTATTTCTTAGAATTAACTCTCTCTTCTGTTTCTTTCTGTCCATGTCACACTGCTGCCATTTCACTTCAGGTACTAAATTCTTATGCCTGGAAAACTGGGGAACTACTCCTGGTCTCTCTTTCTTCACCAAAGGACTGGTTTAAGTCATTCTACAACTGCAACTGATCAAATCACTTTCCTGCTCAGATTTGGCATTCACGCCTTTCATTTAGAAACTCTTTGAGTATCTACAGTATGCAAGTGATAGTTCTAGACCCTGAAACATTGCTCCCATTTTTGTTTTCAGTTCTATCTTCTACATTTTCCAAGCAATTTGTCTGCTCGCTCTGTCCTGAACACACCTGTTAAGTTTTTGACCTGTAATTTTTGCTCACTTTTTATCCCCACCTGGTGTGCCTGCTCCTCTTGTTACCTGCTAAACTCCTACTCCTCTTAGAAGGTCTGATCCAATTCCACTCATCTGTGAAGCCTTCCATGAAGCTGCTCTGGACGTCATCTCTCTCCTTTCTCCAAACTTATGTAATTAACAGTTGACTTTATCAGCCAATTGACTTCATTTACTATTGAGCATTGCGTTTTATTTGTTCATGTTTCACTCTATGTCTCCACTGTGATTATATGTTTTGGAAAAGAGGAACATACATATCCATGAGCATAATCATTATTTGAAGCTGGTAAGCTTCTTCTTCTTATCTCCACTGTTGGTATTTTCTGGTCTCTTCCCTTGGGCAGTTTAGACTCCTCAGAGAATCAAATTCAGGGAATATTAGCCTGAATATTAGCATTTTGGGAACCAAGCAAAGGAAAATGGCTGGAGTTCTCAACATTCAGTTGGTAAGCTTCTATTTAATCTCCCTGTTTTCAGTAAAGCACAATGAGCATGGAGAGTCCTCAGCCAGAGACACTGTTTGACTCTCTCCAGTGGGATCAGTTTGAGGCCACGTTCAAGGTGTTCATGTGTTTCAGATGACCTATAGTGAGAGCCACTCCACAGGGTCTTTGGCCGTGAAGGAATTGCTCCCTGTGGTAATTTCTTCAAAATCTCTTAAATATGGTTGTTAAAAATGTCTCTTTTATATTTATTATGAGTCATAAATTCAAAAACATTCTACATTGTGTTCTCTGGATGTTAAATAGAGAAGATTCACCCAAGCACAGATAAGTAAACAACTCAAATTGGAAAATAATTTACATATCTTGAAAAAAAAAAAAACCAACATTACTAACTAAAGCACCTATTGATTAGAAAGGAATATAACTCTTGTTGCTAGAATTTGGTACACGTATTCAATTTGTACCATTAAAGTGAAGGGGGGGAGATTCTTACTGATTTCTGAATTTGACACCTGTTAACATGCTATTTTGTATCAGTGACATATGATTGGCTTTAAATGCCTGAACACTGGCAGTACCAGCACATTTTTTTCTCTTTTCATTTCTTGTACCAAGCTCTTGATGTCATATAAAATATCTTCCTGGAGAGCACATTGATGGTGCTTTTATCATAATTATGATTATTATCACCTACTCTCATCATTTGGGACCATCCATTTTCTTCCTGTATGAAAGGAATAGCTTTTTAAGTCACATGGCCTTTTAAAAGAGCAGGAATTGAAAAATAAGTTGAAACTTCCATCTGAACTGACCTTTGACTTAAATATAGCTGCAGACTTTTTAGGGATTGTCAATCTCAGTGTGTGACAATACGGTTTTTTCCTTTTAAAACTTTTCTTTAGAAAGCTATTTCATAAAAAAAAAAAAAGAAAATTCATAGGTCCTATGAAAAGATGAAGGACCAAGTTCTAATTATAGCTGTGAATTCATTGTGTTTGTTGAAGTTAGAAAAGGGCATTTGTAAAACTGTAGCACTCTATAAAAAGGAATTGCAAAACTGATTTGTAAATTAGCCAGTGTCTCCAGTTCCCTTAATTCCAGGGATAGAGATGGTCTTCACTGCCAACGGAAGCATTCCAAAATAAGGATCCAGCACACTACCTGGTATAATTTAAATACTAAATACTCTGTCAAAGTTTGTACCTTCTAATGTTAGTAAGTTCAATTACGAGTGTTTTATATTTGGATAGTTTAAAGGCTCCTTTGGGAGATCTAGATCTAATCTATGAGGGAATCTTGCGGGATTTGCATTAGTGACTGATGAATAATACTGACTTGAAACAAATATTTAGCTCTCATTTACAAATGAGTGTTGAGGGAAATTCAGAAACTGTTTAAAAAGCCTAATGAGATACTTGAAAACAAATTACTCTTGAGAAAGTATAAGCTTTCCAATTTAGGCAGTCCTTCAAAAGATAGCTCATAGATTTATAAATTTTATATTTTTAATGTGAAATAGTTCAGGTGTGTAGAATTGTACAGAGAATAATATAACAGATACTCACTCATAAGTCTACCATCCAGACCCAAAGCATATATATTTGCCATAGTTTTTTCATATTACTTTCGTTTTTAAAGAAATAAAATTGAGAAAACTAAAGCTAAAGCCCTACCGCATTTCCATTCTTTGTCTCTTCAACTGTCCTGAAATTTATGGAAATCATTCCCATGTGAATTTTTAAATTTTTACCAATTTAAAGTATTGTTTGGATATTTAGAGTGATTTTAAGTACTGAATTGTTTTAAGTACTTAAAGTGTGTATAAATGCTATTATATTTTATTAGTCTTATGTACCTTTTTTTATTCACCTTTATTTTTTTAGATTATTCACATTATAGATAGATCTAGTTCTTCTATTTTATGTTTTGCTGCTTAATAAAATATTATTGCAGGGATAAACCAAATTTTATTGATCCATACCCTTACTAATGGACAACTAAGTTATTTCTAATGTTTTGCTATTACAAACAGTGCTGCAATAAATACATTTGCCCATGCCTGCTTGATAATATGTTTAAAGGTTTCTTTAGGACAGTGGTTCCCAACAGAAGATGATTTTGCCCCTAGGGGACATTTGGCAATGTCTAGAGACATTTTATTTATTTATTTATTAAAGATTTTTTTGATTTATTTGAGAGAACGTGAGACAGATAGAGCATGAACCGGGGGATCAGCAGGCAGAGGGAGAAGCAGACTCCCCGTTGAGCAGGGAGCCCAATGTGGGCTCGATGTGGGGTTCAATCCCAGGACTCTGGGATCACAACCTAAGCCGAAGGCAGACGTTTAACCCACTGAGCCACTCAGGTTCCCCTGTCTGGAGACATTTTGGATTGTCACATCTGGGCAGGGGATGCTATTGTCATCAGATGGATAGAGGCCAGGGACACTGCTAAAGACCCTACACTGCACAGGGCAACAAAGAATTATCTGGCCCTAAATGTCAATATTGCTAAGGTTGAGAAATTCTGCTCTAGGATATGTAACTAGAAAAAGTAAATAGAGAGACATACTGTGATCATGGATGTTGGATTCAGTAGCCTAAAGGTAATAGTTCCTCTCAAATTAATCTATAAATTCAGTCTAGTTCTAGTCAATATTCCCATAGGGTTTTACATAGAATTTGACAAACATGTTCTATAAGTATATTTTTTAGTCTTCCCAGCACTATCAGTGGGTCTAATGCACACTGCTAATGGCTCAAATTCATAAATTTGGAACATACAAAGGGAGTCTGATTATCTTCCAATAGCATGTTTTTCAATTAAGAATTTTTCTCAGACTGGATTTGGGGTGGTATCATTTGGCACAGTTGGTGCCATGCTTTCTTTTTCTTAAAGTACTTATATGGACTTGGCCATAACACTTGCAGCCTTTCCAGCTCCTATAGGCTACAATGCCTATAAATAACATTTTAACACTTCAGCATGGACTGGTGATAGGATCCAAAGGCTAGGTAACTTAAACTCTAGGGGCAATCAGTGCCCTAAATAAGAATCCAGATTCTAGATAGCATTATTTCAGAAAGAAGCACACCTCAGAAGTTAATTTCTCAACTTTCCTAGCCATCCATATCTTCATTAACTCTTGGAATTTTACTAAATATTATATTTAATGTCAGAGATGGGTTTTTATTGTCACATTAGCATGATGAATACTAAAATGGGCTCTCCTTGGTGAAATAAAAGTGGTTTAAGTTTAAGTAACACGGTTATTTAAAGTTTTCATTTTGGTTTTAGAGAACCATCTCTCTATGCATGCAGTTGAATATTCCTGTTGCTTTTCTGTTGTGGATTATCAAAGACTTGGCTTTGATTGTGTCCACTAGGGAGCTATAAACTTCCTTGCAGAATCTTTGAGGTCTGCTACACATTTCAAGTTTCTGCTAAGTTTACCATTTCCCCAAGGCCCTGACGAAGTTAGAACGAGATCTTAATTATTGTTGTGACCTTGTTGACCAATACTGGTATCATAATATATTTGGCCTCGTATGGTCCATTCTGACAGCTTCATTATAGGCTTGGGAGCTGTGGCTGGTTGTTGTGGTAGTCATTTCTTCCTTCTTCTCTTTAAATTTAATGGTTTCATGAATAAATAGAGTGCTGAGTACTATAGTCTTCTTCCATGATTGTATGCTCTGATTTGTCTGGGTTTATATAATAATTATTTATTTATTTTACTCATTCACTTGACTAATTACTGAGCACCAACCTGGTTTAGGATCTTACCTAACCTGCATATGTGGGACTTTCTTCCATATTGCTTTTATACCAGTTGTCTCCTTTTATAAACTCCTGAGTTAGGTACCCCTCCTAAGGCTCCAGTACACTCTTGCTTCTCTAGAAATAGCATTTGCCACACTGGAATGTTACTGCTTATCAGCGATCTGGATTCAGATTAACTGGTTCCAAACCCTAGCTGTATTCCTTACTAGCTCTATGACCCAAGGAACGTTACATATTTTCTCTGAGTTTTTATTTCTTTACCTATTAAATGGAAACGATAACCTACCTATATAATAGAGTTGTGGTAATTATGTTTACTCATTCAGCACATAGTTATTAAGGAACTACTGTGTATCAGTCCACCATTCCTAATGCTGATATAAGGCAAGGGACAGAACAAAATCCCTGTCTTGCTTACATTTTAGTAGGAGAGAGACAATAAATATATAAAGATGTAGCATGATGTGGGCCTAGAGAGTAATTAAGAGTATACATTAGATAGGAGGGGACATTGAATAGAAACTGAATGAAGATGGAGAGCACTGAGAGAAAAGCCAGGTTTTTGGAAGGTGCAGTGGGGTGAGGGTGGAATGGGATATAAAGATCAGTCTTGGCCATGTTAAGTCTGAGATTCCCATTATTCACTGGAGTGGAGAAGTTGAGTACCTGGTTTTGTTATGAGCTGAATTATATCCTCCCAAATTCATATGGTAAAGTCCCTACCCCAGTTCCTCAAAATGTGACTTTATTTGGAGACAGGGTCTTTAAAGAGGTAATTAAGGTAAAATGGGTGGGTCCTAATCCAATACAAGCAGTTTCTTATAAGAAGAGGAGATTAGGACACAGACATGCACAGAGGGAAGGCAATGGGAAGAAGGGGGGAGCCAAGGAGCAAGGCCTTAGAAGAAACCAATACTGCTGACCCCTTGGACTTCTAGCCTCCATAACTGTCTGAGAAAATAAATTTCTGTTGTTGAAACCACCCAGTCTATGCTATCTTGTTATGGCAGCCCTAGCAAACTGATACGAGTTGAATAGCTACATAGGCAGTCTACTGTTCAGGGGACACAAATGAAGCTGGAGTGATTGGCATGTGGAAGGTGTTTAAAATTACCAAAGGCAAATAGATCACCTAGGAAGGTATGAGGCCAGAAGTAAGAAAAGGTCTGAAAGCTGAGGCCTGATACACTCCCACATCAAGACATCAGGGCGATGAAGAAGAACTAGCAAAGGGGATGGAAGAGGAGCTGCCCTATAAGATAAGAGGAAAGCAGGAGAGTGGTATTCAAGAAGGCAAGTATAGGAAGTATTTCAAGACAGAGGGAGAGGTCAACTTTGTCAGATCTATCCAAGAGGTTGAACAAGATGAGGACTGAGAAGGGCTCAATTGGATTTGGCAACTTGGTGAAAGTTAGTGACCCTGAGCACAGTGATTTCAATGAATTGTGGGAACAAAAGTCTAAATTGTGTCATTTCAAGAAAGAAGAGGAGGTGAAGATGCAGAGACAGTGAGTAAAGACAACTTATTCGAGGATTAAATAAGATAATACATTTAAACTGCTTGGAACAATCCCTGGCACACAGTATGCTTTCAATCAGTGTTAGCTGTTGCTTTTAATATTCTCATTACTCTTATTATTTACTACTTGGCTGCAAGCCTCACAAGGGTAGGGACCGTGACTGTTTCTGTTGAGGAGTTTATTTTCAGTACCTAGTATAACATGTAGACTTTTCTTTCACTCATATAGAAAAGGAGACTCAAATCTTTTGGTAAATTGATAAAGATTTTCTCTGCCACAAAGGAGAAACTGCTATTAGCTCCCTAGTTAGAGATAACTGTACTGTAGAGCTTCTTTTAAAAAAGCCAATTCACTTCTTTGAACTTTGGTGGAAGTTCACAGAAGAGTACAGGTCACTGATGGTAGTAGATACACTAGTTCAGAATAGTCAAAATTGAGTGTTATCATGCAAACAATAGTGTCAGTAGCTGAGTTATGAGACAAATACTGTTGAGAAGCAGAGCAACATCCCTCCCCCCCAACACACACACACATATGGTAAGGGTTTAGAGGGAGACAAGAAGCTGAAGAAAGGGGAAAGAATGACATGGTTTTCTCTAACCAGTTTGCTGAGCAGGATTAAGAACAGAGTTGCATTATGTTCTGTCCTCCTAACATTGTGGTACTTCTCTTGTAGGGACCCTTCAGTTCACAGAGCACTTTGACCTATGTGACCTCATGTATCCATCTCAACAGCTCTCTGAAGAAGACACTGTAAACTTTATCTTAACAAGATGAGAAAATTAAGGTTCTGGAAGATTTGGCAACTTGTTTATTGCCAGACAGGGGGAATTAGTTAGGCTCCTTACTTATTTAGTACTTGTTTGTGACTTCAACATATCTGCTCTTACACTGCTGAATTTGAAGAGTTCTCCTCTGGGGTGAGTATCTTCCAGGCCTGCCTGCTTTTCTCCTCTACCACACACTTTCTTATTTCTCTTTAGAAAAGCTTTGAATGGTGTTAAAGATCCCTTTTGTCTTCTTTTATATTAAGCATTTATTATAGATTTAACATAATATTGAAATAAATGCCACACATCTTGGCTCTTCAGCTAATTAAGAATTTGGTTAAAAAAAAAGCTGTAGAGGGTGCCTGGGAGGCTCAGTCATTAAGCATCTGCCTTTGGCTCAGGTCATGAACCCAGCGTCCTGGGATCGAGCCCTGCATTGGGCTCCCTGCTCTGTGGGAAGCCTGCTTCTCCCTCTCCCACTCCCCTGCTTGTGTTCCCTCTCTCGCTATGTCTCTGTCTGTCAAATAAATAAATAAAATCTTAAAAAAAAAAAAAAGAAGCTGTAGAAATCTCATTATGATCCAATTGTTGGAAGTATTAATTAAGTTAAATAAAATAAGACAAAAAATCTCTAATTTTCACTATTTCAACAAAGCTCATGAAATTTCAGGCTATGTATGCTGAAGTACAACATTGGTTGAGAAGGGTCTGGGTTACGTTGGATCATGCAGGTTTTAGATGGTGGCAGTTGGCTCAAATGCCTACACTTGAAAGTCCAAGGTGTCAGACCAGAGCTCTGATATGTCCTGGTTAAAGGTGGGTACAACCCATAATCACAGAAAGATTTCAGATTGATACATGTTTAATTTCTATCTCCATGAAAGGCTGGCATCCTCAGCTAAGTGACTAAATGAGCAATAGCTGGGTTTAGGGAGAGAGATCCATAGGATGTAACTTGTCCTGGGCAGTCACCAATGGACTTGTCCAAAAAGAAAAATTATGTTCATGGACTTTTCAATACACTGTGGGACTGCTAAAGAAACTGTCTCCATCCCACCCTATTGGCATGGAAAGGCTAATCCACAATGCCCTAAGGAAGGGTTCTTTACTCAGAAATGTGGCATTCAGTTTCTGTAACCCTGCATGGAAATTCCTTTTAATGCTGTGCATTTCCCAAAATGCAGTAATTGCCTTGGGGTATAATGAATTACAAAAGATGGTAGTAATCACAAAGAAAGAGCATAAAGGCGAGGGAAATGCATAGAAACCTCATTGTTTCCAATGATCATCAAAAGTAGGTCAGACAACTTCTGCTTTGATGTTTGATGTTTTTATTTTTAAGGAATTCTGCAGTAATGAAATGTAACCTCAGCAAGGGGAAACTAGGCTCAATAAAGAGCCAGAGAACTTGTTACAGGAAGAGTGTGGGATGAGTCATCTTCGTGAAATATTTGAAAAGAATCTCAATTTTTAGGGTTTCTATAAAACATTTTTCTTAGCTTTACTTTTCTTTCAGTTTGATTAATCCACTAAACTGGATGTAGACAGGTGGGAAGGATTTTACATGGAAATTATGCTTATATCTTCTTTGGCAAAATTATAGGCATCCTTGTCATGCATTGTAGGCAACATGAAGAGGGCAGTGGTTGGAAGCATGTGTCATACAGACCTGGTTTTACCATTAGTTCTACCATTTGCTAGCCATGTGATTTTGGCTTTAAGCCTCAGGTTTCCTATCTGTAAAATGGGAGTGATTATAATGTCTTATGCTGTTGACCTGAGGATATTAAGAAAGCAATGTATGCTAAACTCCTGATATATCTGATACATATCCCCTGCGGAGGGGCCTGCTTTATCATCTCTTGAGGTAGTCATCAAATGCCCAGAGGAAACTGTGTGTGTGTGTATGTGTGTGTGTGTTGTGTGTGTAGTGTGTGGGATTGTTTCTGGCCGCTAGAGAGATGAATTTCTGCCCTGGATGAAGTTAGACATCTAGACAGACATACTTGGTGTGGGCACTTGAGAGAAGCTGAAGCTTCCAATCTCCCCTCTTACCTTCAGCTTTCCTTCCCAGTAAGAGGTGTTTTGTAGTTTTAAGGTTTTGATAAATAAAAGAGCTGGGACTCAGTGGGATGTACATGGTTCACTCCCCTCTGCCTCTCTCATTCTGCCTGTCATAAATTCTTGGTAACTGGGAAGATGTCTCAGATACATCAGCAGTTAAGCATGGGACTGTTTGTGGTAGAGCTGCACCACATGCCCAAGGGCATATATCATAAACTCTTAAGTTCAATTCTGTAGGAGAGAAATAAATCATTTTCCTCTACCCGTCTTAGGTTCAGTGACTGAGGCCATGCAAATTAGATGGTGAAAGACAGATTAACAAGAGAAAACAAACCAAAGCTTATTAACATGTGTATAATGCACACAGATGGGAATACTAAGTGATGAGTAACTCAAAGCAGTGGTTAGAACTTGGGCTTATATAGCATCTTAGGAAAGAACAATAATTTTGTAGAGAAGTGACAAAAAAAGAAAAAAAAGAAAAGGACTTTGAGCTTCTAGGGTGGCAAATTATGGGAAGGCAAATATATGGGGAACCTAATGCAAGATAAGGGCTAGTTAATAAGGTTTGTTCATGTAGACTCTTGGTGCTGTCTGTCTCTGATGATAAGGTTGTTATCCTCTTGCAGGTATGGGAAGAGGACACACCTTCACAAGGGGGAATTACAGGTAGATAAGGTGAGGGTAGAAAGCTCAACCTTCAGCTCAAAATAGTCCTATGCTGGTGTGGCATACGTTGGGGTGGCATGCTCTGAACCCTATCAGCTCACTAATAAATGTGAACTCATCTGCAGTTCAGATACTGTAAAGGTAGTTAAACAATTCTGGGTTGAAAAGTCTTTCTGCAGTGCTGGTGAGACTCATTTGGACACTGACACTCACCCATTGGCTCCCTCTTGTCTGTAGTATATACATATGAATATTCACTTCTTTAAGTAGAGGTGAATATTTATGAAGACAATGATGATATAACCAAGTTTGTTAGGCATAGCTAAGGCTGTTGGGCAGCTATCTCTCCTAAGATCAACTCAGAACAGGGATATGGATGTATTCACAACACACACACACACATATCCATATTTATGCATATAACCTTTAAATATTTTTTCATGCTTCACCTATAGTGAAAGAAATATCCCTTCTTAATATAGACCTCAGAAAGAAAATTTATCAAATTCTTTTAGGTTCCACATCTGTAAAAAGGAGATAAGCTCACTACAAGCATTGATGCAGTAAAGTCTCCCCAATTTTTGAAATGAGCTCTAAATTCATTTCTGTGTGCTGTTTCTGCCCATATCATCTCTTGAACTGCTTTAAATGCATGTCACTTCCCTTTACCTGCATTGAGGCGTTTAAGGCTTATTTTCAATATTTAGGTGGATGGCTTCACACAGTCTTTCATTTCATTTTAGTTTATAAAATTTTAGATATTCACCAACATGCTGTTAGGCACACCTCTAAACCAGCCTTCAAAACATTTTCTGTTGGAAAACTGATAGGACTCAGACAGTTGCCTGAAGCAAATATATGCATCCTCTGAACTCCAATGAACATATAGGGAGGGAGGGAGGGAAGGAAGGAAAAGAGGGAGGGAGGGAGGGAGGAAGGAAAGGATGGAAGAGAAAGAGTGGGGGAAGAAAATGACATATTTCTAATTAGACCTACTGACTTATTTTCATTAAGTCTGTCTGCACAAATCTAGGATTCTGGGCTCAAGGCTGGTGATGTGCAAATCCGGGATACTCAGTGAGGCTGTGATCATAATTTTTCCCCTTTTCAGGGGGCGTGTTCTTTCCTGCAAATGAGGGCCTATTTACTCTTTCCAAGATTTAGGCAGAATTCACTAATCAGACTAACTTTCCCTTGTTCCACTCTCATTCTGAACTTCTTACACCCCCCGACCCACATACATTTGCTTTTAACTCTCTGGCCTTCATTTTGATGGAAGACTTCACCAACTTGAAGATAGGTACTAGTACCTGAAGTAAGTTTCTTTTCAAAGTTTCACATTTGCATTTTTATCCTAGGGGACAAGGCCTTACTGATAGAAGTAATGTGAATGTTCCAGATGCTATATACTTGAATGTAGGCTACTTTTGTGGTGTGACTTCCTAATAATAAGCTCTCTCTTAGATAATGATTACTGTCTACCATGAACACTATGAGATAGGTGCTACTGATGTCCCAATTTTATAGATGATGCAATAACACTGAGAGTTAGGTGACTTACCCAAGGTAAGCTGGATACCTTTATTGACTCTTATCTATCATTTTCTCCTAATTTATTTGACTAGGAAGCAAACACTTAGTGCTGAAATGCAGTTACCCTTTTGTTCTGCACATCATAACTCTCCTTGTAACACAACTGCTAGTTTTTTTTTTTTAAATATCTATCCACATTGAGGTGCCTGGGTGGCTCAGTCGTTGAGCGTCTGCCTTCGGCTCAGGTCATGATCCCAGCGTCCTGGGATCGAGCCCTACATCGGGCTCCCTGCTCCACAGGAAGCCTGCTTCTCCCTCTCCCACTCCCCCTGCTTGTGTTCCCTCTCTCGCTGTGCCTCTCTCTGTCAAATAAATAAATAAAATCTTAAAAAAAAAAAATCTATCCACTTATTCTGTGGAGGAGGGGCAGAGGGAGAGAGAGTCTCAAGGAGACTCCATGCCAAGTACTGGGCCCAATGTGGGGCTCGATTCCACAACCCGAGATCACAACCTGAGCTGAAATCAAGAGTTGTCCACCCAACTGACTGCACCACCCAGGCATCTCTACAGCTGTTAGTTTTTTAATGGGGTCTGAGAACTGGACTTACATTTTGGTCCAGGCCCCAGTTATATACATATCTCTTTGCCTGGCCAGTGACCAGAACTTGTTAATGGACAGGACTAATGGCTGACTTGTTTTGCCGTAAATAACCTGCCCTGCACTGTGGATGAATCTCAAGTATACCAACAGTTCTTTCCCTGCATGGGAATATTATTCTATATATCCAGCAGGGGCAGGAAACAGATTTATAAAAGTTTCGTGGTTTGCTTAAAATTTGGTAGATTTCTTAAAGCTCCTTTTGAGAAACATAGGAGGAAAATTTTTTTCTGTTCATAGGTCTAAAAATTACACTGAATATGAACACTATAAACATGTTCAAAAAAGATTCTTATCTCAAGGGCCCTGAAGTCTCTGATTAACAGCTTTTAAATATTAAATGTGAACACTGATGGCTATGTTCTGTCATCACTTAGCTAATCTCTAAACCTTCTGGGTCCCAAGTGTTTGGATAGTTAACTGTGACTCTTTCCTTGCAAGACATGTGCCTGCTGAATAATGGTTGATCCAGTATGTTCACCCCTTAGATTTGTTTCAATTTTGTTAAGTGATAGGAACTCAAGAGGTAGGAATTTTTGTTTTTGGTGATGGTAGAGCTTCACGATGGAGGTGTTCCATTATGTTCTCTGTATAAACATGCGGCTAGGGTTTGTGGGAAAGAATGAGTCCATCAAAGAACTGGCCCCCTCCTTCCTCTTCATAAAGAAGTGCTTAAAAAAAAGGCTTCGGCACCAAATATCCTGGTCCTTTGGGGTAGCGCCAAATCCTGTTGTATAGTCATGATTTAAAGCCATGTGTCCTCGGGCGCCTGGGTGGCTCAGTCGGTTAAGCGACTGCCTTTGGCTCAGGTCGTGATCCTGGAGTCCCGGGATCGAGTCCCACGTCGGGCTCCCTGCTCAGCAGGGAGTCTGCTTCTCCCTCTGGCCCTCCCCCCTCTCATGCTATCTCTATGTCATTTTCTCTCTCAAATAAATAAATAAAATCTTAAAAAAAAAAAAAAAATCCATGTGTCCTGAAGTCAATGTGTTGTTGTGGATATTGCTAAAATTGGAAGCACGATGAACTTATAGGAAAAACATGTTAAAACACGAACATATATTAATAGCTTTAAAGAGCTGGAACCTAACACACTCAAAATCACTTCCCCTTATTTCTAGGAGTTCATGACATTTATGAAAGGAATATACAATCAATCATACACTAAGAACATTGTGGGTGGGGAATTTATTCACATGTTTTATGTGGGGGCCTTTCTTACCCAGTGCCTGGTCTGTAATAGGCACTCAATAAACATTTGCTGCCATTCCCCCACAACACCCCTCCCCCCATCCAACATTGGATGAACTGAGGACATTCTTTACCTAGAGTGGAATAATTACAGAGAAGATGTTTCAGACAATCTTTACTCGCATATATTAGCAAACCAGATGTGTAGATAAAACATCGCTTTCACTCCATGCTCCCATTTGCCCAAAGGATTGATGTGTGTTTCTTTTAATCAGTTCCTTTATTGGTCTTCTCTGTATACTTCGGCTTTTTTAGAGACACATATACACTCCTTCTAAATAGTCAAATGTCTTCCTAGACTGTCAAGCTCAAGCATGGTTAAGTGCTCCTGAGATGCTATTACCAAAAATAAATAGATCACATTCATTAAAATGAAAGACTAAGCATTTGATAGAGCAGAATTATTCAAAGAAGGGTAGGGCAATGAAGCAAGTAAGTCTTTTGTAGGCTGGAATGCTTCTTCATTTTCCTTTTATTAACAGCTGCATATCTTCATATAAGGGCAGGTGAGGCTAAGAAGCTCTCTTCAAAATACATTACTTACATGATGTTGATCAGACAATTATCACAGATTATGCAGATCTAGTATATTCAGTAAAGCTGACTAGAACATTTAAGTATTACTATATTCTTGTAGTGGAATAATACAAAATGATGTACTAATAAGAAGTAATTTACTAATTTTTTGGGATTAGTAGTTTTGATGTCATTTTTAATTTAAATATGGTCTTATTTCCTCCAACTAGTATAATAAAGTAGTATTAACTGAGCATCCATTTGTACATCATATAAGTTGGGAGCTGACTTACTAAGGTCAACAAAAGTTACCTTCTTTTTCTGTGTAGGGGAGAAAAAATAATTTCTCCCTGTCCTTCTGAGTTCTTGGCTAAGACCCTATAATAGAAGATGAATAAGAGAAAAGCAAGCAGAAGTTTATTAACATGTTTACCTTATGTACACATGGGAGTTACCCAGGGAAAAATGAGTCACTTGAGGTGGCTTCGAACTTTGACTTATATGGCATCATCAACAAAGAAAAATACATTTCTGGAAAAAAAACTAGCAGGACAAAGCAGTTTTAGGTTTCCAAGGGCAAAGATAAAGGCTAGTTAGAAAAGTTTGTCATGTAGCGTCCTCTGGTACTGTTTCCAGGCTGATAGGGTCTTAAGTTGTCTTCAGGTGATTAACATTTGTCCTTCTTGGTAGAGAGGTAGGGAGGGACACCTTTGAAAATTTGTGTCCTGCTTTTATACAAGTAGGAGTTGGGCAGGGGAGATGTTTTTTTTTTTTTTTGTCAGCTTCATCTCAAGACAGATCTTATGCCAAAGTGGTGTATTTTGGGTAGCATATTCCGTTACCCTTCATTGGGAGACAGACTGAGTAAATAAATGCCTACGAGATCACTATACAGTATCACATGCAAAGATATTCTGAGCATAGCTAGAGCTGGGAAAATCCAAAATAGACCCAGCCAGAAGTGTTTTTCATAATAATGCCCAGGAAATCCTAGCACACGGTTTCTTTTTCATTTTGGTCACATGGAACCTTTGCATCTATCCATTTGACTGCTCTACTGTTCAGCAAGCTATTCCATCCTCTAAGACTTGGCAAACCATCTAAAATAGAGGGGTGAATGCGCTACAAGAATCAAGCTCAATGATCACTTGCTCAACAGTTTTTAGGAGCTAAAATGTCAGTGATTGTTTTGAAGTCTTATTTTCTTTAATTGACAAATAATTTCCCTTAAATTTCCTTTCTATCAACCCTGGAAAACATTTATTAAATAAGTTGGCAGACTACATTTTATTCTAACTTGGTAATTATCTTTTCCCACCAATAACTTAAAACCATCACAGTTAAACTAAAAGCCATAACTTGTGCACATTTCTTGTATTATCAACACAAGTTTAAGGATGGTAGCTGAATTTGAAATAACTTATGCCTTTTTATGATTTGAGCAAGTGGTTTTAAATGCTATTTTGGATCTGGCCCATGAGACGTGTAGATTTTTGAATACAGCAAACTAATAGGATTGAAAACTCCCCAAAGGAAGATATAGTACAGGTCCTTAGTAATTTATCCGTAATTCTGAAAGTCAAAAAGTTCTGAAAACTATAAAATTTTTCCTAATTTGGTTGTGAATCTTGACTTGATCTGAACTGATTTTGTGGCAAAACATGAACTGAATGTGAGGTTCTTTTGGTCATTATTTATTTTACTAATGTGAATACTTACATATTATGTTGCAGAAATAGCATTAGGTTTGATTACAGGTGTTGTCCCAGACCTGCCAGAGGTTACTTAATATAAGGTAAATGAGCAACATCACCTTTATAAAATTAGAAAAAAAATGCATTTTAAAGATTTTATTTATTTATTTATTTATTTGAGAGAGAGAGAGAATGAGAGAGAGAGCAAGCACATGAGAGGGGGGAGGGTCAGAGGGAGAAGCAGACTCCCCGCCAAGCAGGGAGCCCGATGCGGGACTCGATCCAGGGACTCCAGGATCATGACCTGAGCCGAAGGCAGTCGCTTAACCAACTGAGCCACCCAGGCGCCCAAAAAATGCATTTTAAAACACATCGGTTTCCATGCACAAGTTGTCAGATTGTTGCCCTGTATGACCATTAGTTTTATTTTAAGGTGTCTTATCAGATAAAGAATTATGCATGCAGTTTCCAAATGTATATGACATGGGGCTGAGTCTGAATATGCACTCAGGCCAGAGCTGACTGCCCCATTCTACATCATTTTCTTGCAGTTTTCTGTGTACTGAGGGAATGGTGCATCCATGGCTGAGCCATGAAATCTGTTCCATAAATATTTTTGAAGCTGTCCAAACAAGAAGATAAAGGATGGAATCAAAGCCATGTCTAAAGTTCACTGGCTTCTGAACTGAATTAACTGAATTAATGTTTATAATTAACTCGAGTAACTCTGCCTCAATTGTAAATAGAGTTTGCTAGCCCCCATGAGATAACCCATCCACTGCAGTGCTTTTTCTTATGCCAAGCTTATCACTGGGAAGAGAAGAAAAAAATTCAGAATATTCC
Source organism: Mirounga angustirostris (assembly GCF_029215605.1). Lineage (NCBI taxonomy): Eukaryota > Metazoa > Chordata > Mammalia > Carnivora > Phocidae > Mirounga > Mirounga angustirostris. The sequence continues at coordinate 117,266,988 of NW_026991711.1, read as the reverse complement.
AGACTAACCTAGAACTTCTACGACAGTTCAGCTAAAGGGTGGCTAATAAGAGAACATAACTGAACATCTCCACTGTGACTTATGCTTCATTTTATCTACTCCTAACAGTAATCATGTTAAAAAAGGGGGGAATTATTATCCCTGTTTTACATCTAAAGGAAATGGAGGTGCAGGAATATTAAATACCTCGACGGAGGTCTGGAGCCAGAAGCTACAGTGTCCTTACTTGAAACCATGTCTCTACAATGCCAAAGTGCATGCAGCCTCCCTAGGGAAAAAGGAGAAGCTAAAGCCAGAAATAATAGATGACATCAAAATTCAAAGTGCTTTTCCCTAAAACTTAATTGCTATTTCTTGCTTTGCCAATAATGTAAGTTTCTAAAAACTGGCCAAAAAATGCAGACATTTGAGAATACCTAAAGCATTGACCCAACCTGTGGCTACAGTGAACCTCCATACCTCTATCTCAAGAATATCAGACACTCCTTCCCTGCCTTTAAACTGAAATCCTGGGGAGGCAAAATGTGATGTGCCAAGTCAAATGCATTTTGAAAAAGTAAGAATGTGGAAAACACATGCCTAGGGTCTCATTAAGAGTTTGCATTTTAAACTCTTACCATTTCCTGGCCCTTGTTAAATAATAATCAAGCTATAGGTGCCTTAAGAAGATGGGATGACCAGTGGAGAGTCAAATGCCAGCAAAAGGCAAGTTAAAAGCATCATTTGTTATGTTTTATTTTTATTGCTTTGCAGTTCATGGAGAAATGTGCCTCATTCCAAGAAAAAAAATTATAAAAATGTTCTACCTTGGGGCGCCTGGGTGGCTCAGTCGGTTTAGCATCTGCCTTTGGCTCAGGTCATGATCCCAGGGTCCTCGGATTGAGCCCCGCATTGAGCTCCCTGCTTGGCGGGAAGCCTGCTTCTCCCTCTCCCTCTGCCTGCCGCTCTGCTTATATGTACTCTCAATCTCTCTGTCAAATAAATAAATAAAATCTTTAAAGAAAATGTTCTACCTTGAATAGCAACGTAGGGAGAGAAGTGTGTGTTATATCACCTTTCCTTCTTTCCCCCTGCCACCCAGCACACACACCCAATACACCAATTTCTCTTTACTGAGTGATTCTCAAACTTAAATATATCAGAATCACCTGGCGGGTTGTTAGAGCACAACCCGTGCTCACCTGGGGAGTTTCTGATCCAGTAAGTCTAGGTGGGACCCAGGAATTGGCATTTTTAAGTACCCAGGTCATGCTGATACTGCTAGTCCAGGGACCACACTTGGAAGACAATTGCTTTGGTGAAGACAGGTGTTGAACTTGTGCTCAACAAGCCTCAGGGCAGCAATTCTAGAAAGGTAATGAACATCATAATCACCTGGGAGCTTGTTAAAATTCAGCGGCCCCGCTGTTGATTCTTGACCCTGGTTGAACATTAGAATCACTTGGGGAGATACTGTGCCCGGATCCTACCTCAGACCTATTGAGACAAAATCTTGAGGCTGGGACTGAGGAAACAGTTTTTAAAAAGCTCCTCCAATGATCTTAATACCATGGAAGGCTCATATCCCCTGCACATTTGATTTTAAAAGTGTTTGTGGCCGTGGGGTAGGCATTGAGAAACATGTCCCAGTCAAGTCTCATGCACTTTGAGAGTGCTTTGGGGATGAGACCTGAACCTTGCTCAAACACTTACCACCTACCCCCTTTGCCTCCAAGTGCAAGCTCTGTCATGTACAGTTTCAGGCTTTGCACTTGCTCCTCCCCTGTCTGGAAAGCTCATCTCCTCTGCTCACCAGCTTAACTCTTTTATATCCTTAGACATTAAGCTCAGGGAGCTCCTCCCCCAGAAATCCTTAGATGCTCCTCTTCTGTGCTCTAGGGGACCCTCTGTTGTCCTTTATTGTAGTGCTGATTACCCCTTTTGGTAGAGTTTCTTTCCGCTTTTCTACAGGTCTCTCCTACTGAGTTGCTAAACTCTAAAGGCGGGGGTGATGATTTTACTTTTTGCTTTGTTTACCCTTATTGAATGTAATTTTCACAACACTAGGTGCTCAGTGAAATTAAATGGATTGATGTTAATTAAAATCTACAAAGAGAAAAACTTGATTTTATCCCTTTGGCATAGTATTCTCTCTCCTCCTTTCTTTTTAAAAACATGAATCAACATACATCTGGCTTTGTAAATATGGTAAGACAGCTTCCTGGGATCAGAGAAATCCCTATGTTAAATAAAATCATCAATAGTACATCCAATAATCGTGAGAAAAGTCTCATTTTTTTCTTTACTCGAATGAGGTCTGCTCTGATACTATGAGATCATTGTAAACCTACATTTAAAAAAAACCCTACACTTTGCCTGCTGCTTTAAATCTTCTCACTTAAGTTCATCCTGAATTTTTAGGCTGCATTTTCAGAGGGGGTAACCATATGTTCAAACAATTGTTTTGACTATGAAATTCCTTAGCACACTCCGGGAAGTGATCCCTGAATCCTGAAATGGCAGGCAGGAACCGGTACTGACGCTGTGGGCTCCTGTGAAAGTACGGGGAGTATCAAATTGCTCAGGACAGACTGCAGGCATCGCTAGCCTTCAGGACAGTCACACATCACAGATTTCTACCTTGTCACCTCTCCGTGTGGCTCTCTCTTGCCCCGTCATATAATGCCACGATGCCGTGCAACAGTGGTTTGCCACAGCAAAGCGCAAGTCTTTGAGTTTGAGATGGGAGAGGGGGTGGGACATGTTTTGTTTTGTTTTCAGCCCAGGATGTGCTCAGTGTTTATCTCAGCATCCACATAGTTTATCACGTATTTCTCATTCTGTTATAAAAGCCAAAACTTGACCACAAATTATTTATAACCAATAATATCCTATGTCTGGCTAAGGGGAAAAAAGTGAATATCAACGAAGGAAGGAAAACAAATGCTTGGTTCTAGGGATTTTTTTTTTTTTCTAGCATATACTATATAATGGTATGCATGTTTCCTGCTTTAATGAACTTAAGCATTCCTGTATTACTCAATATAGTTTTATTGTTGTGACAACACATACAAATTGTTAGACCACAATCTGTTGTCAAGCTACGCTCCTGTGGAAAACCATATCATGGACCATTATTTATTCTGCATGTGAACAGATGCTCCTCTGTTTTGAGATTACACTAAAAATTTTGGACTAGGTATATAGTATTCCAGTTTGAACACAAAATTATTTCTAGACTTTTGGGATAAAGAGGTCTCTACTGGAGAAGAGTGATGATGTTCCCATAAACATGGAATCAGTGAACACAGGCAAAGCCTGCAAATCACCCTGAGGGCTTCAGAATCAGTAAAGGCAGGAGGGGCTTTGACCTTCTACCCCTAATGTGCTTCACCTTTGGATTTTCCTTACCAAACCACTATCTAATCCTGCAGTGTCTCTACCTCTGTCTCCAATGTGATTGCAAATATATGATTACTGGTATGTATGATTATTTGTGTTTCATTTTAATGCAATATTTTAACTAAATGGAACATGGAAATGGATGCTTATAATAATCATCCAGTTAATTTGCTTTCCTTTTAGCTTTTAAGACATTGGCCCCTCTTGACTCTTATTCTATGTCTTGGACTATACTTTATCTTTTGAACTGGCGTAAGAATATGATTTTTGTTCAGTAGATGATGAATGAGGGGGCACTGAAGGTTTTTGAACAGGCAGGCTGTATGACTGGGGATGGCTCATGGAAAATTAATCTGGTCCCATTTTGTAGAATGGATTCGACCTGGGAGAAGTGGGAAATAGGAAGCTGGATTGGGAGACTGTCATAATCTCAGGAAGATCACATCAGGGCCATGTCAATGGAAAGAGGAAAATGTAATTGTGTAGAGATAACAGTTGATGTTGTGTAAGCAATAACACGTATGCGGCAAGATAGAAGGAGATACCAAAAGTGACTTTGAAGGTTTCGGTCTTGTTGATTTCAAGAATCATGCTACTAATACAAACATGGGGAATATAGGAGGAGGAGAAGTTTATTTTCAATGGTATAGGTTCAGTTGTGTTTTAAAATGTACCTTGGGTTTGTTTTAATCAGGTGTGTTAATACACATAGACATGAGAATGAGTATCACAGAAGAAGAATTTTTTATATTCATAGATCTCTAGCAATAGAAAGCATGGCATGCCATACAGAACTATATGGGAAAGCACCAGGACTGGTCAGGAGGCAGAAGGAACAAGGGAAAAGCACGGGCAAAAGCCTTTATTATTATTTTCAAGGGAAGGAATGGGCAAGGCAGGGTAGGCAGCTAAGTAAGCTTAGGATTGGATAGTTTGAATATAGTAGTGGTTTCTAGGTTTCTAGTACCTGGCCCTGGGATGATTAGGGCAAGGGAATAGTGTCCCAGGCTTCAGGAGCCTGATATGAGGCAGGTTGGAGTAGAAACTTGGAATTGGTTGTTTTGTCTATCAAAGGTGTGCTGGAAGGCAAGTTATTTGCTATCTCTAGGAATTAGCTAGTAGCCCTGGGAGGGGCAGTCTCTCCCAGTCAGCAAGACCCCAGGTGTCAGAGCATCATAAAATACAGAAAACAAAAAACATGATTAATAGAAGTTGCCTAGGTAATAGGTCAAGGTAGAGCTTACTCCTCAAAAGCTGGATACTGGAGGATCTGAAGAAAAGTTAGGATTCTAAAAACAGAATTTTGCAATCACCTATATAGAATGGGGCTCATATAAGTGGATGACACTGTCAGGAGAGAGAGAACATGTAAAAGAGAAAGGAGGACATTGCTGCTATAAACATCGGGGTGCACGTACCCCTTCGGATCCCTACTTTTGTATCTTTGGGGTAAATACCCAGTAGTGCAATTGCTGGATCATATGGTAGCTCTATTTTCAACTTTTTGAGGAACCTCCATACAGTTTTCCAGAGTGTTTTACACTGTTTTACACTCTGGTTACAGTTTTCCAGATATTGAGCACTTTTTCATGTGTCTGTTGGCCATTTGGATGTCTTCTTTGGAAAAATGTCTGTTCATGTCTTCTGCCCATTTCTTGATTGGATTCTTTGTTCTTTGGGTGTTGAGTTTGATAAGTTCTTTATAGATTTTGGATAATGGAATATTATGCAGCCATCAAAAGGAATGAGATCTTGCCATTTGCAACGACGTGGATGGAACTGGAGGGTATTATGTTGAGTGAAATAAGTCAAACAGAGAAAGACATGTATCATATGATCTCACTGATATGAGGAATTCTTAATTGCAGGAAACAAACTGAGGGTTGCTGGAGTGGGGGGTGGGGTGGGAGAGATGGGTTGACTGGGTGATAGAGGCTGGGGAGGGTATGTGCTCTGGTAAGCGCTGTGAATTGTACAAGACTGTTGAATCTCAGATCTGTACCTCTGAAACAAATAATGCAATATATGTTAAGAAAAAAAAAAAGAAGAAGAAGGTAGTGGGAGGGGAAGAATGAAGCAGGGGAAATCGAAGGGGTAGACGAACCATGAGAGACGATGGACTCTGAAAAACAAACAGGGTTCTGGAGGGGAGGGGGGTGGGAGGATGGGTTAGCCTGGTGGTGGGTATTGAGGAGGGCACATTCTGCATGGAGCACTGGGTGTTATGCACAATGAATCATGGAACACTTCATCTAAAACTAATGATGTAATGTATGGGGATTAACATAAGAATAAAAATTAAAAAAAAAAAAAAGAGAAAGGAGGATGACCAAATATAGATCTCAAGGAATGCCTGCATTGAGGAGGTGGAAAAAGGAAGTGGAGTGAAAAGAGACCCCAGAGGTCTCTGCAGTGACAGGGAAGCATGCAGAGAAAGTGTTCTGGAAGGGAGGTAGAGGTTAAAGAAGGGGTCACTCCAGGGAGTGAGCAAAGACCTAGGCGCTGGGCAACCAAGGAGTCCTTGAGGACTTCTGATTATATAGAATAATAGAGCTACAGGCCCAAAAGCCTGATTGCAAGGAGTTACAGCATGAGTGGTTTTGGAGCAACAAATGTGGACCTCTTTTTAGAGAAGCTTGATGTAGAAGGAAGGAGAGGGATGGGGTCTGTTATTATTAGCTGATGCTTAGTAGGCACTCCAAAGCTGATTTTTGTAACTTCATTTCTCTGTTTCCTACCAGTATCCTACAGTTTTGGGAAATGAATTTTTTTTTTACCCTACTGTGTCCTAGTATATTTGTACTTGTCTATCTCCTCCATAAAGCCGTAAGCTTGAAGACAGGAATGCTGTATTACATGACTAACACTGTTTCTGTTATAAACTGTGCTCATTGCATGTCCATTGAATAAAAGAATGGATGGATACTTCTCAGAAGAGTAGTTTACCTATCCAATATGCCATAAATTGCATGTCTTAAATTCCATTCCTCTGTATGTGTATTTTCCTCTTTGCTTATATCTATCAATTACTTCAAAATGCAACTGGCAATTCATTTCCTCCAGAAATCTTTTTCCAATTAATCTAGTCTAAACTAAACAGTTATTTTGCATATTCTAAGTGCATCAATTATGTATTCAATTTGTACGAATTTAAACTTTACTTAATAAATTCTCTTCTGTAAGTATTCCTAGGTCACAATATGTATGTAAGTTTTCTATCCTCAAATATAAGGAGACATTTTACATGTCTCCTTTATTATTTATTTATCAAACTCAGCACCCAAAGAACAAATAATCCAATCAAGAAATGGGCAGAAGACATGAACTATAAAATACATCTGAATATGCAAATATCATAAATTAATATCATAGATCTGCTACCTCTGTGATCTGATAGGCAGAAATTTTCATCAATGTCACTGTTCTGGGTTACATAAAACAGAATTTCATGAATTAGTGACCTTAGAAATGTTGAAATAACACTCCAAAGATAATGCATCAAGCAATATGTTGTTACCATTCTAATTTTGTCTGTTGTGGCAAAAGTGAAGTGGCTAACGGAAGTGTTCTAGTCATTTAGTTATGAAAGGTATTGTTTCTTCATTATGATAATTGAATTTTACACATTTGGTGCCCACTTATTCATATTTTTATAAACATCTAACAAATGAATTATTTGATTGAGAATTATTACAAATTAAAAGCTAAGTCAGAAGCACTCAAGGAGGACACAGGACTCTCAGTATGCAAAATCTGCATAGAAACTGCAGTAATGGGAACTAGAGAAGTAGAAAGAAACATCAATTCATGTATACAAATAAAAGTGCAGATTATCCAGCAGGCCATATTTTGTACACCTATTATATTCAGGGGTTACACTGTTCTGATTACAGAGATAGGTCTTCAAGGATATTCAGTAAGATGAGATTTTTAGATGATTTTCATGAGATCTCTGTATTTTTTCACATTGTCTGAATCTTTTCATGGTGAGCTCAGGTTAACTTTATAACAGTGAAACTGTTTTCAAAATGTAAGTAGGACCTCAACTCTATGGTCAACTAATCTTCGACAAAGCAAGAAAGAATGTCCAATGGAAAAAAGACAGTCTATTCAATAAATGGTGTTGGGAAAATTGGACAGCCTCATGCAGAAGAATGAAACAACCATTTCCTTACACCACACACAAAAATAGACTCAAAATGGTTGAAAGACCTAAATGTGAGACAGGAATCCATCAAATCCTAAAGGAGAACACAGGCAGCAACCTCTTTGACCTCAGCCACAGCAACTTCTTCCTAGAAACATTGCCAAAGACAAGGGAAGCAAGGGCAAAAATGAACTATTCAGACTTCATCAAGATAAAAAGCTTTTCTGAAAAACAAACTGAGGGTTCTAGAGTGGAGGGGGAGTGGGAGGATGGGTTAGCCTGGTGATGCGTATTAAAGAGGGCACGTTCTGCCTGGAGCACTGGGTGTTATACACAAACAATGAATCATGGAACACTACATCAAAAACTAATGATGTAATGTATGGTGATTAACATAACAATTAAAAATTTAAAAAAAAGATAAAAAGCTTTTGCACAGCAAAAGAAAACAATCAACAAAACCAAAAGACAACTGACAGAATGGGAGAAGATATTTGCAAATGACATATCAGATAAAGGGCTGGTATCCAAAATCTATAAAGAATTTATCAAACTCAGCACCCAAAGAACAAATAATCCAATCAAGAAATGGGCAGAAGACATGAACAGACATTTTTCCAAAGAAGACATCCAAATGGCCAACAGACACATGAAAAAGTGCTCAACATTGCTCGGCATCAGGGAAATCCAAATCAAAACCTCAATGAGATACCACCTCACACCTGTCAGAATGGCTAAAATTAAGAAGTGAGGAAATGACAGATGTTGGCAAAGATGCGGAGAAAGGGGAACCCTCCTACACTGTTGATGGGAATGCAATCTGGTGCAGCTACTCTGGAAAACAGTATGGAGATTCCTCAAAAGGTTGAAAATAGAGCTACCATATGACCGAGCAATTGCATTACTGGGTATTTACCCCAAAGATAGAAATGTAGGGATCCAAAGGGGTACGTGCACCCCAATGTTTATAGCAGCAATGTCCACAATAGCCAAACTATGGAAAGAGCCAAGATGTCCATCGACAGATGAATGGATAAAGAAGATGTGGTATATATATATATACAATGGAATATAATGCAGCCATCAAAGGGAATGAAATCTTGCCATTTGCAATGACGTGGTTGGAACTGGAGGGTATTATGCTGAGTGAAATAAGTCAATCAGAGAAAGACATGTATCATATGACCTCACTAATATGAGGAATTCTTAATCTCAGGAAACAACTGAGGGTTGCTGGAGTGGTGGGGGGGTGGGAGGGATGGGATGGCTGGGTGATAGACATTGGGGAGGGGTAGGGTATGTGCTATGGTGAGCGCTGTGAATTGTGTAAGACTTGAATCACAGACCTGTACCTCTGAAAGAAATAATACATTATATGTTAAAAAAAAGAAGAAGGTAGTAGGAAGGGAAAAATGAAGGGGGGGAAATCGGAGGGGGAGACGAACCATGAGAGACTGTGGACTCTGAGAAACAAACTGAGGGTTCTAGAGGGGAGGGGGGTCGGGGGATGGGTTAGCCTGGTGGTGGGTATTAAAGAGGGCACGTATTGAATGGAGCACTGGGTGTTATATGCAAACAATGAATCATGGAACACTACATCAAAAACTAATGATGCAATGTATGGTGATTAACATAACATAATAAAATAAAAAAATACAAAAAAAAAGAAGATAGTAGGAAGGGAAAAATGAAGGGGGTGGAAATCGGAGGGGGAGACGAACCATGAGAGACTATGGACTCTGAGAAACAAACTGAGGGTTCCAGAGGGGAGGGGGTGGGGGGATGGGTTTGCCTGGTGATGGGTATTAAAGAGGGCACGTATTGATGGAGCACTGGGTGTTATTAAAAAAAAAAGTACCCTTATGATGAGCACTGAGTAATGTATATAATTATTGAATCACTACATTGTACACCTAAAACTAATAGAACACTGTATGTTAACTATACTGGAATTTAAAAAATAATCAAGTAAAACAAGCAATCACTAATAATAAAGGCACAAAGAAAAAAAAAATGTAAGTAGGATACAAATTGAACCAGGAAGCCTCAGGTCCCAGTCCTGCTCCTTAGTCCTGTGGCAAACAACTTATCTAAGTTGAAATTTAATCTTATGTGAGAAAACAAATCAAATAGATCTGCCCTTTTAACACTCTGGTATTGCTTTGAAGACCAGCATGGGTATGACCTTGGTGTAAAACTCAGGCATTACTTTTGTTTGTTTTAATTTTTACTTTCAGCCCTCATTCTGTTCCATCAATAGGAAACTTAATCCTGGCTTTTCCTGGAGTTTCATATCCTTGCCCCCCGCTCCCCGCCCCCCCCCCCAAGTTTTACTTGAGTTCAAGCATCTTACATGGTGTTAAGGCTTGGGGTTTGCTGGGAACAGTGAGGCAGTCACTGGTTGGGAGTCCACAACCATAGCCGATGGGATGTCCATTCCACTGGCCTAGAGGGGCTCTCTTCTACTTCCGGATAACATTTGGAGTACCAGGTATTTTGCAAATCTTCCAGTAGACCTGCCTTTGCAAGCCACCATTTCTCTCTCAGTTCTTCCTCACACATAGTTGCAGGGTCTAGAACTTGGGCTGGGAAACTCCTCTGCTTTCAGAATCAGAAGCTGACCTCCCTTCTTCTCAGAACCCAGCAGAGTCACTTCCTTTTCTGGGGAAAGGGTAGGGAAAGCTTTATTGTCCCTGCTCCCCATCCCTCACCCCCTTTGCCAAGACATGTTATCTCTACCAGAAAATCCTCTCCAGCTCTGGGACTCATAAATTTCCTCTCTTTTACATCTTGTCACAAGACTATGCCAAGGCTACGAGTCCAGGGTACCTGAGTGAAGGAAAAAGACACAGGAATAAAAGGAGGAATCAAAGCCCAGAGGTATCTTGAAATATTTTCCTGACCTTTGTGAAAATGTTATGATCCTAGGAGAGTATGCAGAGTGGACACAGACTAAATAGAAGACACTCTACCAGCCTTGTCAATAGGGTTCTGAGAGGGCATTAGATCCTAATGTCCCAAGACATCCATCAGGGAAAAAAAAAAAAAAAAAGACATCCATCAAATGTAATAAATTATTTCATCTCTCTTGCACCTAGAGTGGTATTAGCCATACACTCCCCTTTTGGGAATTGAGAAATATGATTACTCAAAGCAGCTCCCGAGGGGACTAATTCTGCCCCTGAACTTGTTGGGAAAGACCCACAAGACTGCTAACTGTGCGGCAATTCAAGTGAGGCGTTCCTTAACTAAAAAGGTAGCAAGAAAATTGTAGCAAAAATGCATAGATGTCTACCCCAGGAATGAGGGATCAAGGAAAGTGTTCCCAGGAGTGAATGGCAGGTATGAGAATGATTGGCAGGAGTTTTGAACTTTAGAGAATGTGATAATGCTAGTCCTGTATAGCAGGTGAGACTTTGGCACTGTGAACAATAGAAACTTAGGATATGGGGAAAACAGGAACAGGGAATAGGAATTCTTTTGGCTTTTGTTGTTTGAATATCTTAAGAGGATATGAAAATATCCTGGACCCCAAATTGTGGCATTCTACAAAGCTAGCCCTAATGGTCCATATTTTAAAGAGAAGTACAGAAATTATGGTCAAGATTACAAAGTGAAGAGGAAGTATGGTCTCTGAGGTTGGACAGGTGGCCCAAGTTAAGAGTCCACCTCCAACATTTCCTTAACTTCAGATAGTTTGATTTTCCGTAAAAATTGAAGCTGCATTTTTCTTGTAAGGTTGTGGGGAGATTCAAATGAAACAGATGTAAAGAGTCTAAGATAGTGTCTGGCATGTAATAGATGCTCAGTAAATGCCAGGCATTATTATTTCTCTTGGTTTTACTTTAATTGCTCCACAATAAGACAAGTATACCTACTGTCTTAAGAAATAAAAATATAAACTATAAAAATACTTCATCTTTTCTCCTTTCCTAGTCTTTTGAGAACTACTCAAATGATAAGAACTTGTGATTAAAAAGAGGGAAAGAGAGACAAGGTTACAGAATCCATGACTTTCCTGGGAAGCATAAGGAGCTATTTTGTGTCTCTTCCCATTTGCTTAGTGATAAATAGATTCATTGTTTATATATTTTATTGCAGGAGAAAATGGGATGTGTGGGTAATTGTTTTTCTTGTGTGGGTGCATGTAGTTCTATTTCTATAAAGTGCTGATCCTGGTTGATTCTAAATACCTTTAATTTTGAAAGACTCTATTTTCTTCTGTAATCCTCTTGTACCCACAAAGTTAGTAATGGAGTATCATTTAAATAATATACTGTGGTGAGAACACAACAAAGTGGTTAAGAGAAGCATTTTGAAGGTTGACTTAAAATACATTGACTTTGAAATAAATATACACATCTGGTGTAAAGAATGGATTCAACTAAATATACACATTGGTTTTCCTAACAGATAAGACTTTGGGAAGATACATATTTTGGTTTAAAAATATTCTAGTTTGAGTTGAGTTGTATTATAGCTTACATAATACTAATTAGATGCTGGCTTAGAACTATGTGTTAGTCATGAAATTTTGGCTAGATTCACATCAAAAATCTGATAGGGCAAAGAACAACGTGATTATTCAAAATGTTTAAAATCTTGAGAAAAACATACTATGTATCATTTAGTAAAATTTTTCCATGATGTTAAGGAGAAACAATAAAATTGTTCCATGAAGAATCTCAGCACTGCTAGGTTCAGAGTGACTAGATTCAGGCCTTATTTCTTAAACATTTAACTGAGCTGGATGGTGATCTGTGACCCCCAGCTCTCTGAGGCAGGATTTCTTTTTTTTTGGCAGAGAAAATGAAATTTGTTTTATTTATTTTTTTAAATTTTATTTTATTATGTTCTGTTAATCACCATACATTACATCATTAGTTTTTGATGTAGTGTTCCATGATTCATTGTTTGTGTATAACACCTAGTGCTCCATTTAGTACGTGCCCTCTTTAATACCCACCACCAGGCTAACCCATCCCCCCACCCCCCCTCCCCTCTAGAACTCTCAGTTTGTTTCTCAGAGTCCATAGTCTCTCATGAGCCAGGATTTCTAATAAAACAAAGCGTAGAAAGCATCCATCTGACAAATATTTTTTTAATTTCTTTTGATAAAACTAATGGAGATTATTTAATGTAATAGACTCCTTTTATAATGCTTGCTTTGAAAGATTGGAAAACCTCCTACTTTATAAACTATTTTATATTGGGTATTTACCATTAGTAGTTAATAGATACATAGATATATGATTTCACCTGCTGTATTTAAAGAAAGGAATTAATAAACTTATTGAATACCTATTATATGTTCAAATAATTCAAGTTAATATCCAAAACCATGAGATTATCAAAACTGCTTTTTCTTAATCTTTCCAGAATTTCAATGCTAAATTCACCTTAAAAATAGTAAATATAGGGGTGCCTGGGTGGCTCAGTCAGTTAAGCGTCTGCCTTCAGCTCAGGTCATGATCCCGGGGTCCTGGGACTAAACCGCACATCAGGCTCCCTGCTCAGTGGGGAGCCTGCTTCTCCCTCTTCCTCTGACCCTCACTCATGCATGCTCTCTCTCTCTAGTGCTCTCTCTTTCTCTCTCAAATAAATAAAATCTTAAAAAAATAAATAAATATAAGGTAACTTACTTATTATTCAAAATAGCTTAGAATCATAAGAAGTGTGTTCTATTCCCCTGTCTGCACTCTATATGTGTGGTATGTTCAGAAGTGCTAAGAGGAGTGAAGCCATGTGGCTGATGTCAGAAGGTGGGGTATGTGTCTGTGGTGAAGGAAAAATGCCTTAGGATGTGTCTTATTACCAACTTCCTATTCCCCTTAAAGTGGTCTTCATCCTTGCTTGCCCTCCTAGCCTGCTTGACTTCTGGCCTTTCCAAGTTCCTGCCTTCTCATTGGCTTTGGGGTGGGGCCTGAGGCTGTACCTCAGCTTGAGTCCAAGTGTTCAGAGAAGGTGTGATTTTGTCCTTTTGTGGTCCTAGAGCTCAGCTTGCCTTCCCTCTCTATTTACCTTTGATAATTTTGTGCACACAATAAACAGAAAGGGACAGATCTAGCTGGGCATCCAGGCATCCACAGACCAATGGATTACAGCAAGAGAGAGTGAAGGGGCGTCTGGGTGGCACGGTTGGTTGAGACTCTGACTCTTGGTTTTGGCTGGGGTCGTGATCTTGGGGTTGTGGGATGAGCCCTGTGTGGGGCTCCATGATCAATGCAGGGTATGCTTGGGACTCTCTCTCCCTCTCCCTCTGCCCCCTCCCCCCCACCTCTAAAATGAATGGATTAATCTTTTTTAAAAAAGAATAAACATGATGACACCATTAAGATGGCATCATACGTTGTTCCTAACTTCAGTGCCCCTCACAAGAAGACCATAGACAATTCATAGACAGCACAACATTGAGAAAAATCCTCAGATCCAGAGGTGAGGCTGAAGTAGTCCCTAGACAACAGAGACCAAGAGGAACAGCACTAGACAGGTGAGAGGAGCTGCTACACTCCGATGACATTGCCCCTCCCCCAGGCCAGCAAAGAGCCACATCAGGATCCCCCTGGGCCTACAGTTTCTCCAGTGGGGGAAGAGTCTAAGGTGAACAGCAAGCTCTCCTGGCATTGTGGGATGCTTCTCAAGAGGCGCACTCAGATCTTGCCTTCTGGAGACCACTGGGGATGAGAGAGATAGGGAGAAGGTGGTGGGGCTTACAGCAGCCAGCACTCAGGTCTGGGTGGATTGCATTCTTCCTTGCAGCGTGCCTGAGCAGAGACGCCGGCTAGTGGCTCTGCAGATGTGGCCCCCTCTGACCAGGGAGTTCAGCTGGCGGTTCAGCTTGGTTTGGATCTTTAGCCAGCTTGTCTAACCAGCTGTGAAGTCTCTCCTCCAGCCCTGCCAGAGTAAGAAAGCAAATCTGTAGCCCTGCTTAACTGCTGAGTACAGCTTCCAGTCCCTCCCAACCAGTAAGTCTGACCAGAGAATCAGGCCTGATACAAATAAATAAATAATTAATAACTAATTAATGAATTATATTAAAATATATATGTGATGGAATATTCAGCCACCAAAAAGAAAAAAATTCTGCCATTTACAACAACATGGATAAACCTTGAAGGCATTATACTAAGTGACCTAAATCAGAGAGAAAGACAAATACTGTATAATTTCACTTACATGTGGAATGTGAAACAACTGATTTCATAGGAAAGAGAGCAATTTGTTGATTGTTGATTGCCAGGGGTGGGGGTGGGGCACTGAAGATGGGGAAAATGGGTGAGGGTGGTCAAAGGCTATATATTTCAAGTTATAAGATTTTGAAAAGGTCTGGGGATGTAATGTATTACATGATGACTGTAGTTAACAATATGGTGTTGTATATTTGAAAGTTGCCAGGAGAGCACATCTTAAAACTTCTTACCACACACACACACACAAATATAAGTGCAGGGAGTGATGGATGTGTTAACTAATCTTACTGTAATCATTTCACAATATATATGCATATTAAATCATCACACTGTACACACATAAACTTGTTCTTCTCCGTCTCCTTTTTTCATGCTCACTTTGGGTACTGAGTTTGTTTATTTATTGAAATACAATACCAGGAGGTAGGGGTCATTGAGGCACTCTTAGAGGTCACTTATCATAGAGTTCTTATTATTTTAATAGTTGAGGAAGCCTCCTGGTGTTTGCATACTTGTGTGGTTCTCTCTTCTGGAATGTAGGTTGCATGGAGTGACTCTCTTCTAATGAGGAGAATATGGCAGATGTGATAGGACTTCGTTCCCAGCGTTGGGTTACACAAAGACTGTAGCTTCCTGCTTGGGGGTGCATTCTTCTGTTATATGTCAATTATCTCAATAAACCTCAAAAAAGATATAGTCTGTAATGTTTATTTCAATAAATAAACAAACTCAGTACTCAAAGTGAGTGTGAAGAAAGGAGAGGGAGAAGAGCAAGGTTATGTGTGCTCTCCATGGCTGGAGAATTACTGAAGATAAGTATTTCATTAGATCATAAAAAAAGAGAGAGATGGGAAGATTCCAGGATGAGTCTGATTCTGGTATTATCATTTTATTTAGATAAATGGTAAGATCTTTTGCAAGGAAATTTTCTCCCTTTTACCCAATCCTTTACAAAAATTTGTTTTTAATGGAACTGTGTCCCATAGTCCTGTTGACTTTTATATATCCAGGCTTAAATTACAATGAGTATTCTCCTTGTCATCTTCAAGAAAAGCACCATTAATTCACAGCTTGCAGGGTAGATACTATTGAGTTTTATCAAGTTTTCATTAGTGTTGACACATGGTCAAATAAAATCATTTGTTGAATGAATTTATAATGAGCAAATAAAGCACTATCTGAAAGTGCTCACAGGTTACAGAGGCAATCTTGAAAATAATGTTTTCATTTGCTGGTGGGGAGGTGGCAGGGGAACCATTTCTTACAAATACATTACTAGGTATTTGTGTATATAAACGGTACATATGATATATGTATATATATATCCCATATATGTAGATAAATATGTATGTAAATGTACATAGGTACATAAATAAGAACTCAAAGCAAATTTAAGTAAGCACAAAAATTTACAAAAGGCGAAAAAAAACGAAGCAGAGGTGACTCAAAAATTCTAATGAAAACACGTACACAATGAAAAATCTCACTTAAAAATGCAAGGAAAAGAGAATCTCTATTCCATTCTCAGAACTTTATTTAAGATCAGAGTTGAAGCATTGGCCTTTTCTTTAGAATTGCAATGTACTTTCCAAACACCTTTCATTTTAATGTGACTCTGGCTGATTGTCCTTAAGATTCTAATATTTGGGCACTGTAAACATTATTTTACTCTCGTGGCCCACTGAACAACCTCAGAAAAAAAGAAATTTTGACAACTAATCTGTAAGCAAAATGAAGTAATCACCATTTCCCATTTCTCTTTGGATTTCTGACACAAGCCTGCCAAAGCTGAGCGAAAACACTTTGTAAAGTAGTAACTGGGATGTGAATGTAAAGCAATATTATGGCTTTGTCCCTCCACGTTTCCCCAGATCCAGTGTTCCTGAAAGAAAGTCTTCCATCCTCCTAGTTTGATTATATGAGTGGCTGTGCCCTCTGGTGTCAGAGTTTCTCTTATTCTGAGTCAGAAGGCTCATCTTCATCAATTAATGCATTTAAATGGATGTGAAGATGTATTCTCAGATTCATCTGAAAGATATTCTCTGACCTCAATTTTTTATATATTTATTCTGGTGTGAAGGCTGATTCAATTTCTTAATAAAGTTGGCTGGAAACAATCTGAAAAGCAGTCTAATGGTAAGAGGTGAAGAAGAAGAAGAAGAAAGCATTATTTTGTGATCTTTACCCAAATTCTGTAGCAAAACATTTGCCAAGCTGTATGAGTCTAACTAAATCCCCTTGGTGTTATGAGTTTCAGTCAGCACATGCTCAAGCTATTTGCATCCTAGGAAACAAATGTAGAGCACATGTCTTGAAACAACTTAATGTGAGAGTGAGTAGTCTGGACTCCAGAGCCAAGAACGTGAATCTTGGCTGTAAACAACAGCGGGTTAAAAAAAATGTCTACATATAGAAATAGAACATTTGTCTTTAATGTCTAGGCTCTTAAAACAGTGGGAAATCATTTTAATGAATGAGAGGAACCTGCCACGTTGCGGTGCTAAGTCCTAGCAGTTTGGCTGCATGTGTTTGACCATGTGACAGGTTTTGTAAAATAGAAAATATTGTTGCATTTTCAACCATAACTAAAACCATAAGGCAAGGTTTCTGCCTTCATTCACAGCTTACTGATCGAGCAGGTGGACCAAATGCTGACAAAGAGCAAAACAAAGGAAAGCAAAAACACTCATATTTATGGAAATGTTACCTGATCTAATTCACCCCCAAAGCAAAAAAACATTTAGGTTTTCTGAATAGTTTTAAGTATGGCATATCTTTTAAAAATTTGGTGGAGAGGGTGAAGTTAGGATTTAGTCATAATAGAGATGCCATTTTATTTAGATATTTGGTTGAGAAAACACAATGATGCGATTAAAAAATACCTTATTGTGTACATTCTCATTGTAGAGATTCATGGGTAAACTTAAAATATGATAAAGAGAAACTTTTTACCTTATTGTGTATATTCAAACCACAAAGAATCTCATTGTAGAGATTCATGGGTAAACTTAAAGTATGATAGAGAAACTTTTTTTTTTTCTGCTTTACTTTACTCTTAAAGAACACATAAACAATCCTGTAGGTAGGATATCATCTTGCTGACTGTGTAATTCAGCTGAATACTACTCACCTTTTTGCAATGTATGAGTAGGTATGTTAGAATTTAAGATTTGGGTAAAATAGCTTGTTAATTAACCGAAAATCAAAGCTTTGTTTCCCTTTTGATAACATTCACTGTGACCCATGGATGGTATCCCTAGTCCCCAGTGACCATCTCAAAAATACGTGAGCAAGTTTAGAGCATAGGTTCAGAGTTAGGAAGACCTGAGCTCCAGCCAAGTCACTACGTCTATGAAATTGGGCCAGTTACTTGATTCTGAAGCCTCACTTTTCTCCTCTATAAGTGAGGCGAATACTACCATCTACCTCCTGAGATTGTAGTAGTAAAAATTAGAGAATGCGCCAAGCACTCAGCACTCAATAAATGTTATTCTTCTTCATGGTGAACATAAGGCTGAATGATTAAAAGCAAAGTAACTACGGGGGATGCACTGCTGGATGGAATCATTGACAATGTCCTCACACTTGATTGAGAGCAAACCAATAAGTAGAGGCAGGGTCAAGGTCAAGGGTGAACAAAACTGACTTCTGGCTTCTCTCACCACACAAATCCCCCTTCTTTCTTTTCTGCCAGTTCAAACTCAGTAGTCCCAATTTGCTCTTTTCCAAAAAGTTCAAAACAGACAAAACAAGAATAGAACAAGATGGACTGAGAAGAGAAAACTTTGGCCCCAAGCCCTGGTCATGTCAGGTCTACTTAATTGTGTTGTACAAATTCAATATGATTTTTTAAAATTTAAAATTAAATAATTATATGAAGATATGTCATTTGGCTATTTATGTTAAAAATGTTTATAGCTAATTAAACTAATTTTTCATGTTTATTTTTATATGGTAAAGATTTGCTATGCAATTCATAGATACTGTCATTTTTAATTTTCACATGGAATGATGACAAGTGGTTACTCTGAAATTTACTGAGAATAAATAACACAGTTTTCCAAATAATAGTACTTGGTGCATTAGATATAGCAGTGTATTGGAAATGTTCTTGTTACAGAAATGTAGATTGTAACAAGAGGTACAATCGCATCAAATTCTTTACTAAGATTAATATCATTCTCTAAAGAGAAATACTTCTCCTCCTTCACCTTATTAATGGTCCATGAGGGGCTATTAAATACAGATGCCTAGCTTCGCAAGCATGAAAACTATTTTTATCTAATTTCTATGATGAGAATGTTCTCCAGCACAAATTGGATTTTCAGCCTGACGGATAAGTGAAAAACAGAAGTGTGATTTAAAGAATAATCCTCAAAGTTTAGATGCTAGTGACCTGGAAATCCCATAGGGAATACTCATCATGAAAAATTTATACCCTTTCCTTTTTTTGCTGAATGAAATATATTGTGAACAAGCAACCTGTCTCTCAGAATTTTGTCACTTATGTTACCAGCTGGTTGCAATCAATATAAAGATGAAAAATCCAAAGCTCAAACTATCCATGTGTTCATAAAATTGCAGGGCAGTTCTTAAACATTTAAGAGCTCGCAATGTGTTAGGTGTTAAAGAAATGCAGGTGAGTATCTTAAGACTGGAGGCAATGCCAAAGTTTTCTCCACAGGAGCAATACATAAAAATGAAAGCCCTGATATAGTGGTTCAGCTGTGACACATTCAGGTGGGAGAGAGGTGACAGCTGGATAATTCCTCTGTGCTGACTGGGATGCAGGCCACTGGGTGTGCATAGAGGGCTTGATTGAACTGATAACACAGTTGTCTGAAAGCCTCTCTGGTTCTGCTGTTGCTAATTCCTGTATTGTGATAAAACGTGCACCAAGAAAATCCTTTCTTTACTTGCTCTCTGGACTCATTTTACTCGTGGCAAGCATTTTGACCTGAGTAAGAAATATCAGGATATCAGTATCCCCTATATAAATGACTATGGTGTCATAGCCTCTTAAGAGTTCTGCATTTGCTTTCTTTTTGAGATAAAAAAAATAAATAGAAACTTTGGCTCTTCAACTGTAGTGCAACACCTAGGTTGAGGCGGGATGTTTGTAATCATTCTCTAATAAAGCTAACCCTGTGCAAAATCCTATATTCTTCTTTTGCAATAACCCTAATCCAAATACACACTTCTAAACATCCCAGTTCATGAAAACATACAAAAACGTGTGTCAATCATTTATTGTTTTATCAACTAATATACAAACCTGAAGGAGCGATGAGCTTGAGAAAGTTGCTAGATACTGAAATGTAAAAAAATATATTGAAAGTCCAGCAGTGTAGGTCTGTATGTCTAATAGTGCAATGCATTTGATAAATCTGTTACTGCCATTCATTGGTCTTAAGCTTTTCCTGTAGAAGGGGAAATGGTCATCCAAACCTATTTAGCATGAAATAGGTTAATTTCTTAAAATTTATTTATTTTCTATTGCATATTGATTAAGAACTTGATCTCTGAGTTCCAGTAGCCTAGAAATGAATGTCTGTTACATCATAGAACAATCAAATGACCTTGGGAAAGTTCTTTATCTCCTCTACACCTTGGTTTCCTCAACTATTAAAATAATAAGAACTCTATGATTGGCCGCTTCTAAGAGAGCCTCAATGATCCCTACCTCCTGGTGTTTGTATACTTGTGTAATTCTCTCTTCTGGAATGTAGGTTGCATGTGGTGACTCTCTTCTAATGAGGAGAATATGGCAGATGTGATAGGACTTTGTTCCCAACGTTGGGTTACACAAAGATTGTAGCTTCCTGCTTGGGGGTGCATTCTTGTTCTTTCCTAATAAACCTTTTGCCCTGAGGAGAGCAAGTTGCCAGTTGTGAGCAACCCAATTAAGGGGCCCGTGTGGCAAGGAGCTGGTGTCTCCAGGGAGATAATAATGGTTATTGTTTTAAGCTATGAAATTGGGGATTAGTTACACAGCAATAGGTACTAAAACAAACTAGGATAATAATCACCTTATAGGATGGTGGTGATGATTAAGTGTGCTAATTTATGAACAGCACCATCACTGTAAATGACAGCTGTTATTCCTTGCATTGAAAGGGAATTGTTATGATCTGAATGTTGGTGTCCCCACATTCATGGTTGGAAACCTGCCCCTTAAGGTGATGTATTAGGAAGTGGGACCTTTGGGAGGTGATTAGGATTAGTGCCCTTATAAAAGAGGACTGACAGAGCTCCATAGCTCTTTCACCACGTGAGGATACAGAAAATGTCCGTAGACCAGAAGAGGGCCCCCACCTGACCATGCTGGCACCCTGATCTCAGACTTCCAGCCTCCAGAACTGTGAGAAATAAGTCTCTATTGTTTATAAGCCACCCAGTCTGGGCGATATTGTTATAGCAGCCCAAACAGACTTAGATAAAAATGAAAACTTCTTAGTTTTAATATTTTTAGAACAGAAGAAAGCTAATTAAGCAAAGCCTGTTCAATTAGGGTAACTGTTTTTCATATTTAACTGCTCTTTTTTTATTTTTATAAAGTCTGTTTATAAGTCATATTCGTTACTACTAAAGCCTCCTTACATTTTCCTTTCTATAAGAGGGAAAAACTTCTGTGACTAATTTCACAATATCATCCTGGATCAAATTATTCAGAACACCTTCCCCCCCACCCCAGGAAAGCATCTAGTTATCTATATAACCCACAACCCTCAGTTCACACATAGCCACCCAATATTTTGAGTTGCCTACACTAAAGTTTATCATCCTGGAGGAAAAAAGTCACTACTTCTCTTTCTGTATGTGGGGTACACGACTGTGGAAATTTGTGCTTTGTATTCACTTTATTGATTGATTGATTTTTAAAGATTTTATTTATTTTAGAGAGAGAGTGGGGAGGGAGGGAGAAGCAGGTTCCCTGCTGAGCAGAGAGTCAGATGTGGGGCTCGATTCTAGGACCCTGAGATCATGACCTGAACAGAAGGCAGATGCTGAACCCACTGAGCCACTGAGCCACCCAGGCACCGCTGTATTCATTTTAAAATCACTGTGGGATTTTGTTACAGCACATTTTTCTAAGTGTTTTTGAAATTTTATCTGGAAAACTTAGATTAATGAAAATGACTAGTAACTTTACAGAATCCATTCACTTTTCCAGACATCTCTTTTACAAAAGTCCAGCTTTCAGAAGACAGCTTTGGAAATTAAAAATTCTGATGGGGTCATTTGAGTACGTCCAACATCTCACACAGTAAGATATGTTTGAAGGTAGAAAAAGTTTAGACAAGAAGAACTTCTTTTGTCTTTATGGTTTCTGGACCCTTTCATATAGCTAGGGAGAAAGAATTCCTTTTACATGAAGTGGAAAAACTTGGTATAAGACCAGAATTTTTAAAGCACCTCACACTCTTTAAAGTACAAAATCATTATTCAAGTGCTATAAAAGCCAAGGCATGTGCCTCGGCTGTGGTTCAGGAAGGATTGTGACCAGCTTGTGGATTCCACAGACATTAACAATACTCTTGGGTGCACTATTCAATAGGTCAGGGACTCTTTCTCCAGAAAGTCATTAGTGTACTTGACCTTTCCCAAGGAGGGGTGGAAATCATGAAGGACAGATCCTGGAGATGTCTGTCTGCCAAGCCCAAACATATTATTTAATTCATTAGATTGGCAATAGCTAAATAATCATTGGAAATTCCCATTTCTTCTCACAATGTTTGGTTTAGGATTTCCATGCACACCACTTTAGAAGAAACTACTATGTTGCCTTTGGGTGTTTTAGGTAAATCAAATTCATGCTTGGAGAGGCTGTGGAGTGTGAAAAAAAGATAGCAATTAAATAATTTTCATTTCTGCTTTTGGCCCTATCTTTCTGTGTGACCTCAGGCAAGTTTCTTAATCCTTCAGAGCCTTGTTTTCCTTATCCACAAATATCTGCCCTCCTTCAAAGGCTGTCCTGGGGATTGGGTCTTGTCAATGAGGGGTACATGTGTTTCTATAATGTCATTAAATTCTTGACTGAAAGTAATAGATATCTAAGTCAAATGAGCATAACAAAAATAAAAACAAAAGCAAAAAGCATAGAATTTTTTTGGAGGATATGTGACGTCTCAACAGAAATAGACTAGATTATACCCATGCCTCAGTAACAACTGTATCCAGGGATTCTAATACTCCTACTTTTACTTTCTTGTGGGACATCTTTATTCTTCTGTTCCTTACCTTTGATTTTTTTGGTTGTTGTTTTGTTTTTTGTTTTTTGCTTATCTTGTTCGCAAGGTAGGCAAGAGCTGCTAATAACTCCTAAGCTTTATGGCTTAGCATGGATCAGATGCCTACAAACCAATAGTGAAGCAGGGAGATGGATGTGGTAGATGAGGTGGGGGTGGGAGGAGGAGGTTGTTGGGCAGATAACACTGTAAGGCTGTAGTCTGTGGAGGGCCTCAGACCAACTCCTCCAAATGCAGAGGGGAAGGATAGAAAAAATGTGGAATGGTTAGAAGTACTGCCAGATGATTTAAAGAGAGCGCCAAAGCACTGGTTCTTAGCCCTGACTGAATGCTTAAATCACCTGGAGAGCTTTTTAAAAACCTAAAGCAAAGTCCTTTGTCTGTTGTCATCAGAATCACCTGGGGAGCTTCTGAAATTGGTAATCTTTTCAGATCTACTCAGACCCATTCAATCACTCTCTAGCGTGGGGTGGGGGGAGGGGGTGGCGGGAACCAGGACTTTTGGAGTTAAATTCCCCAAGGATTTTTTTTTTTTGCACATTGAGATTTGAGAATCATTGCTCTAGATTGGTGACTCCCAAATTGTGATTCTCAGACCAGCAGCTTCAGCTTCAATTGGGAACCAGTTAGTAAAGCAAATTCTCAAGTCCCACCTCAGACATACTGAATCAGAAACTCTAGCAGTTATGCTGAGTGAAATAAGTCAATCAGAGAAAGACATGTATCATATGACCTCACTAATATGAGGAATTATTAATCTCAGGAAACAAACTGAGGGTTGCTGAAGTGGTGGCGGGTGGGAGGCATGGGGTGGCTGGGTGATGGACATTGGGGAGGGTATGTGCTATGGTGAGCACTGTGAATTGTGTAAAACTTGAATCACAGACCTGTACCTCTGAAACAAATAATACATTATATTTAAAAAAAAAAAAAAGAAGATAGTAGGAAGGGAAAAATGAAGGGGGGGAAATTGGAGGGGGAGACGAACCATGAGAGACTATGGACTCTGAGGAACAAACTGGGGGTTCTGGAGGGAAGGGGGGAGATGGGTTGGCCTGTTGATGGGTATTAAAGAGGGCACATATTGAATGGAGCACTGGGTGTTATACGCAAACAATGAATCATGGAACACTGCATCAAAAACTAATGATGTAATGTATGGTGATTAACAGAACATAATAATAATAATAAAAAAGAAACTCTAGCAGTAGAGCCCAGCAACCTGCGTTCCAAAGAGCCGTCCAAGTGTTTGAAATGCCCACAAGTTTGAGAGCTACTGCTCTCAGATGCATTTGATCTCTCCAGTAATTCATTTCTACAGTATTTTACAAATGTATTGATCCCGGGTTTTGGCATTTAAGATACGTAATTGCTTTTTCTTTAAACTCCAAATATTTAGTTGGAAAATGCAGTGTTGGGGCACCTGGGTGGCTCAATCAGTTGAGCGTCCGACTCTTGATTTTGGCTCAGGCTGTGATCTCAGGGTCATGAGATCCACTTCTGTGTCGGGCTCCACGCTCAGCGTGGAGTCCGCTTGAAGATTCTCTCTCTCCCTCTGCCCCTCCCATGCTCACGTGCACCCGTGCTTTCTCTTTCTCTCTCTCAAAATGTTTTTTTAAAAATGCAGTGTTGCAAAGGTCACATAAAGGTAAATTATCAACAGCTACAGAGCTGAAATAAAGATAGCTTTTGTCATGTTTTTGTTTCCTAATAACAGTTTTCTGGAGTGTTCTAAACCTCTCTGGAGTGTTTTCTTCCCTTTTGTGAGTCTGGAACTAACTCTCTAATGTCAGTTTCATAATTTAATCATAGGCAATACTGCTGTGGCTTGAGAAACTTTATCTTTTAATCTCCCCCCGTTCTAAGCCACTGATCCATTCTGAAATATAAGAAAAATAGAATATTTTTATCTTAGAATAAAATACTTTTGAATCATAAAATAACTTTAAATAAACTTAAAAGTTTAGGGGCACCTGGGTGGCTTAGTCATTAAGCATCTGCCTTCAGCTCCGGTCATGATCCCAGGGTCCTGGGATCGAGTCCCGCATCGGGCTCCCTGCTCGGCGGGAAGCCTGCTTCTCCCTCTCCCACTCCCCCTGCTTGTGTTCCCTCTCTTGCTCTGTCTCTCTCTGTCAAATAAATAAGTAAAATCTTTAAAAAGTAAATAAATATATAAATAAACTTAAAAGTTTAGAAAGTTTTTATTTATTTTTTATTTATTTTTTAAGATTTTATTTTTTATTTATTTGAGAAAGAGAGAATGAGAGACAGAGAGCACGAGAGGGAGGAGGGTCAGAGGGAGAAGCAGACTCCCCGCCGAGCAGGGAGCCCGATGCGGGACTCGATCCCGGGACTCCAGGATCATGACCTGAGACGAAGGCAGTCGCTCAACCAACTGAGCCACCCAGGCGCCCTAGAAAGTTTTTAAAAGCAATTTTGAAATACCATTGCAAAACAAGACCATAAAGTGTATGTACTTGTTATTGTGTTTCCACATGGGGCAGGAAACACTTTAGAATTCCAAACATGATAATTTACTGAATAAAGTGGTTATAAAATCCTAACAGCTCTAATGGAAGATAGCTAGTAAGAGAGTAGTGGAAATACTGAGGAAAAGGTCAATAAATATCTGAAAACACATGTGTTTATACCCTAAACCTACTATCTTTGAAAATTTTAGAGAATAAACAAGAACACACAAGTACACAGTCCATTAGCCAGTAGGGAAATGATGTCACCACATGTCAAGTGTACATTCATGGGAGAAGAAGAATGTGAAGGCAAGTAATATTGTAGTATTGTGAAGCAATTTTGGCCTCAGAGATACTGGGGGCTTTTAGGCATTCCAGAACTACAACTTAAGAATGGTAAACTGGGTCAAAGTCATATAGCTAAATTCAAATCTGCCACTCTGATAAACCCGACCAAGCATAAAGTGCTATGGTAATAAAAAAGGGACATGTGGCCTTTGCCAGGGACTTGTGGTCTTGTCAGAGGAGCAAGCTGAGAGGGATCTGAGGTATACAGGAAAGTTATGTTTTTGGAATGTTTAATAAAATATTATGAAGTTCTTGATAAGGAAAAGAGATTAGATATACCTGTCTCAGAAGAAACAGACCTCCTTAGAATCTGTATAATAGGAAAGCTTTAATGGTTGAGAAAGGGTATTGTAACCAAGGGAAACTGAGAAAGAAAGAAGAAAAGAATAAGCACAGGGTGATACAGGAAGATCCACAGAAACCTACAAAAGAGTACTCAACAGCCCAAGGTAAACAGGAAGGAGGGAGAGGTAGGGGTAAGGTGGAGAGGGAAGGCACAAAGGAGACCTCAAATCACTAAGAAGATCATCACACATATGAATAAATCATAATAAACATTGGTGATATCAAAGACATATAAAACTCAAAAGGTTAAATGACTAAATAGGTCTCTGAAAGAAAAGGAACTCTGTATAACTATTTATAGAAGTAGGTGATGTAAAGAGAAAAAGACATTCGGCTTGGAAACTCAATCTGAGGTCCCTGGGATAGTCAGAGAGGAAAGCCATACAAATGAAAATTTTTGGTACAAGAACAACTGTGTGGGTTTTTTTTTTTTTTAAGATTTTATTTATTTATTTGTGAGAGAAAGAATGAGAGACAGAGCATGAGAGGGAGGAGGGTCAGAGGGCAAAGCAGACTCCCTGCCGAGCAGGGAGCCCGATGCGGGACTCGATCCTGGGACTCCAGGATCATGACCTGAGCCGAAGGCAGTTGCTTAACCAACTAGCCGAAGGCAGTTGCTTAACCAACTGAGCCACCCAGGCGCCCCTATGTGGGATTTTTAAAGAAGGTTTGTGAGGTTTGGGTGAGCCAGTGCATGATAATTATGAATAAATGAAGGGAAATTGGGTTTATAGAAATGAATGTCTATCATTCAAGGAATTGGAATGTGGGGGGAAGCTCTTAAGGAATGTGGTGGCCTTCCTCCACACTCAAGAGTTGATCATAAATTTCATCAGCTTCAGAAAACACATGTCTGGTCTTGCCACATCCCACATCCAGGGCTCTCAAGAGCCCTCAACTGCCAAAGCCTACTGTTGAGGTCTTCCATGTTTCACCCCTTTCTCACCTGTAGCCTCATTTAAGTCTTTCCCCCTACCAAACCTATGAACCATTTGGAAGACGTAACAACCATTTGTGTAACAACAGACTGGGGTACGGTTTTTTAATCCAAAGACAGTTCAAATCCTGTATTATCTATGTGGCAAAATTTTGGTGTATGAATTCCTATATGGTCAAAAAATCAATTTGTCAACACAATAACTAAAAACACAATTATGTCTAGCTATGAATCACCATAATTGAGTTTGTTTATCTGTTACTTGTGTCGGCAAATAATTTCATTTCATATACTTCTGTATATCTTAAAAACCCCATAATATATAACTGCTATTGCTTTAACCAAAAAATGATTATTTTAAATTAAAAATGGCATTGTAGATTTCTGGGGCTCTTTCTTCCTTTCTGAAGGTCAAGGCTTCCATCTAGAATAATTCCCTTTACCCTGAAATTCCTTCAGTATTTCTTGTGGTGCACATGTGCTGGTGACAAATTGCCTCAGATTTTGTTCAACTGAAAATATCTTTATTTTACTTTCAATTTTGAAGGACGTTTTTGCAAAGTATGGAATTTTAGATTGATGTTTTACCCCCCTTACAGTGCTTTATGATATCAAACCAGTTTCTTCCAGCTTCCATTATTTCTGAGAGAAGTCAGCTCTAATTCTTATCATTTTTTCTCCAAATGTAATGTGATATTTTGATCTCACTTTTTTTTTTTTTTGTAAGATTTTCTGTTTTTTGTTTTAGGGACTGTGGCTGTTATATGCCTAAGAATGATTTTCGTAGCATTTATCTTAAGTTTTTCTTCACTTCTACAATCAGTGGTTTGAGGTCTTACATTGATTTTGAAAAAAATCTCAGCTATAATCTCTTCAAATAGTTCTTTAGCCTGATTTTCTCTTTTCTCTATCTGGTATTCTAATTACACATATATAAGACCATTTGTTATTGTCCCCAGACAGGTCTCTGAAGTTCTTTTTTCAACTCTGTGGTTCAGTTACTATTATTTCTATTGACCTGTCTGTGAGTTATCTAATTGTTTCTTTTACTGAATCTAGACTGTTAAGCCCATCCAACAAATTATTAATTCAGATACTGTATTTTTACTTCTAGAATTTCCATTTGTTTCCTTATGGAGTCTTCGTTTTTCTGCTGAAATTCCCCATCTTTTCCTCTAAATTCTTTAAAACTTTGTTTTATTTAAAAGTCCTTGTATGTTGGGGCACCTGGGTGGCTCTGTCGTTAGGTATCTGCCTTCGGCTCAGGTCATAATCCCAGGGTCCTGGGGTTGAGCCCCGCATTGGGCTCCCTGCTCCGCGGGAACCCTGCTTCTCCCTCTCCCACTCCCCCTGCTTGTGTTCCCTCTCTTGCTGTCTCTCTCTCTCTGTCAAATAAATAAATAAATAAATAAATAAATAAATAAATAAATAAATAAATAAATAAAATCTTTAAAAAAAAGTCCTTGTATATTAATTTTTACATGCAGATCATCTGTGGTTTTGCTTCTATAAGCTTTTTAAAATAATCTCAATTATGGGTCATATTCTTCTAAAAACTATATCATAAATTTTAAACGGTATGGCAGATTACTGTGTTTAAAAGGTCCATAGATACTAGAATAAATCTTTTCTCCATAGAGGTCCTGCTTTTTCCTTTGTCAGATACTTAGAGAAAGAGAATGGTTTTTTTGATACAGTCAGGAGTTGAGCTAGATCTGAGGCTAGGTTACAACTTTATTAAGTTCAGTTCACCTCTTGTGTCAAATATCCTCAGGGCAAAATCTGTTCTATGTGTATTACAGGCATCTCTCTCTAGTGAGACTTTGGGATCTAAGCACCATTAGGACTGGAAGAGATCTTTCCTTGTTTTCCAGCCCAGCACTGAGCATCCTGAACCCCTACGAACTTGTGGGATAGAATCAGTGGCAACTGGGAGGAACTATTTCTGCATTTGAAACTGCTCTAGATTCCAGTCCTTCAAGCAGGTTCATGAAATTTCTAAAAGTTTTGTTGACTTCTCCTTCCCCAGCATACCAACCCTTTCCTCTCCCTGGCCTTTGGGAGGCAAGATACTCTGTTTAAATATGCCCAGACGTGACAGTTCCACCTATGGATGAAAGTGGTAACTAACCTCAGATCAACTAGGAAGAGCTCATCCCTCTTTATAATTCAGTTCCTTTGAGTATATAGCTTACTGGTGGTTTAATATATGTGTACATATGCGTATGTGTATGTATGTATATTTATCAACAGTCTGTTGTTACTCTTTATATCCTTGAATTCAGTTTCAGTAGAATAATGACTACTCTAAAACAATATATTAATGAACTATATTCTTTCCTTTTTTTTAAAATAGATTTTATTTATTCATTTGACAGAGAGAAAGAGAGCACACAAGCAGGCAGAGAGGCAGGCAGAGAGAGAGAAGAAGGCTCCCCACTGAGCAGGGAGCCCGATGTGGGGCTCAACCCCAGGACCCTGGGATCAGAACCGAAGGCAGACACTTAGCCGACTGAGCCACCCAGATGCCCCATTAATGAAGTATTTTCAATCTTTCTCGTTTTGGGTCCATTTGAGCCATCTGTGGGAGTGTGCCCATCTCATTTTCATTTTTCTTTGTAAGGCCTTATTTGATTATCTAAATAAGCTGAAACAAGTACTTCTGGTTGTATTTTTAAACTATGGATTTCAAAGAAGGTATTTGCTGGAAGTGTTCACTTTCAATTCTTTCTGCTTTGGTTGCTCCAGGGGTATTTATTGATCATTGGAATCTCTATGCCACAGTTTCAAATCTGTTTTCAGGGAAGAAAAAGAATTTAAATCTGACTGTATGTTTCAAGCGTAACTGAAATGTATAAAATTAGAATTAAAAAGAGAACAAATTTAGGGAAGTCCTAATATTTGAAATCACTGATAACCTTACAAGGTGACTTAGGAAACGTCTGAACTTACTTAAAATGCATTTGCTGATAAGTTTGTGTCTGTGCCCACAACCTCCAGGTCCCCGATACATTCCATTTTACTGTAAGGGGCGAGTACATAAAAACCTGACCCTCTTCATGGCTTAGACTCCCAGACCCACTTCAGAGAAGTTACTGCACTTCAGAGAAGATACATTTACTCCAGTATAGCTAATTTGGAAGATTTGGAAGCTACAACCTCTTCTTCCTGAAAATTCAGAGCACTAATTTGTACTTCTTTTTTTTTTTAAGATTTTATTTATTCATGAGAGACAGAGAGAAACAGAGGGAGAAGCAGGCTCCCAAGGAGCAGGAAGCCCGATGCAGGACTCGATCCCAGGACCCTGGGATCATGACCTGAGCCGAAGGCAGACGCTTAACCATCTGAGCCACCCAGGCGCCCTAATTTGTACTTCTTAATGTATCTGTTCTTGTATGTGTTCTTTGTATGAGACCTACGTGCCCTAAATGGGTATTATGTATTTCTTGACACTTCAAGCTATATTTTATTTGCTATTTTATTCCCTGTAGGACTTAGAAGTACCTCACATAAAGTGTAATTTCAATAAAATGTTCATTGAATAGTTAGCTATTCTTCTAAATTTTTTTTAAATTTTTAAAAAATGTCTTCTTTTAAAATTTTTTATTTGTTTAGATTAAAAACGCCAGTTAAATTATAGTTTATATGTTGTTCACAGCAAGATTACACAATAAAACCATTGAGTAGCAATCTGAGTTCTCTGCAGAGTAAGATACTGGGAAGTAGTAAGACAGCTTGCAAATTCCACTTTGTTCCTGTTGCATTATTTAATTATCTTCTGGGCCTTAATACTCTGGCCAGCAATTATTGTTCTATCTCATATAAAAATTGTCCATGGGCCAACCAGAAAAAAACTCCCACATACATCAATCTTGCCAAATTACAACAAAGCTGTTTCAGAATAAGAACAACTGAGAAACATATTAATGCTCAGTAGGACAGAATGCATGCTCTCACTTCTACATATTACAATAGCAACTTTGTTTTTTCATGTGTTTTCTTGATTCCTATAGGTACACTTGGTATGAAAAGTCCAGTTTTGCTTTTCCTTAGGTTTGATGCAGGGGTAACTTGGTGCTGATAAAAACCTAAATAGAAAGTCTTGGGAAGGGACACAAGGGATCTGCTCACAATGTTCTAGAATGCATTACCTGAAGACTGTAAATCACCTGAGCAAGAGAAAAGAATTATTGACTTAAGGATGAGTAAGCAATTGGGTGAATCCACTTAGCCTAAGAAAATGGAAATTTTCCATGCACTACTTTCCTGGCGTGATTTCTATTTGATCATCATATCCTGCAGTATTTTAAACAGATAGAGATACTGAGTT
The DNA here is from genome assembly GCF_029215605.1 of Mirounga angustirostris. Taxonomy (NCBI): domain Eukaryota; kingdom Metazoa; phylum Chordata; class Mammalia; order Carnivora; family Phocidae; genus Mirounga; species Mirounga angustirostris. Next base: position 117,235,590 of record NW_026991711.1, on the reverse strand, counting down.
ATGCTCCAAATGGATATTAAACAGATTCTGATTTTTTTAATCACATGGCTACACAACATCTTATGCTCTTCTTTGCCGATGAACAGAAAGAATGCTTGGAGGAAAGGAAATGAAGGTGTGACGCTGTTGTATGTTAAACAAAAAACTTTATTCCTGACCAACATACTGCCTACATTTATATGTTTATCTAGCTGAGACCATGTGGACTTAGGCCAGTATTAGTAAAAAAAAAAACCATGTTCATGATCCCTAGCCTTGGAGTTCCAGTGTATTTTACTGCCCCCCCCCCCGCCCTTTTAAATCTTTTTAGGGCTGCTGATGGCACCCCAGGAAAAAGCTTAAAATAGAGCAGAAAGCTCTGGGTTTTGTTGTTGTTAATTTGTTTGTTTGTTGTTGCTGGTTTTTTTCCAACTGGGCAGCAAAACTTTAGTTGTAATGAGTTGCCAAAAACTGCTCCACTATTTCATTTTATCCTAAAGAATCTGAATTTGGATAAGTAGTCACTGTTTCTAACTACTATGAAGTATTTCTGTTAAGTTCTACAGTATTAACTGTGGCATTTCTCAAGAGATTAATGTTTCCTAAGAACAAATTTGAAATGTGTTGCTTGATCAGAGGGAAAGAGGGGATTGTACAATAAACTTAGAAGTGACCTCCTTGTACCTTCTAAAAATGATATTTGGAATCACAAGAATTTTTTTTCATATTTCCTTTCTCTTCTTAGTTTTATTTTTTTTTTAAAGATTTATTTATTTACTTATTTGACAGAGAGAGACACAGCAAGAGAGAACACAAGCAGAGGGAGTGGGAGAGGGAGAAGCAGGCCTCCTGTTGAGCAGGGAGCCCGATGTGGGGCTCGATTCTAGGACCCTGGGATCACGACCTGAGCTAAAGGCAGACACTTAACAACTGAGCCACCCAGGCGCCCCTCTCTTCTTAGTTTTAAAAACGTTTTAGCAGAGTAGTATGTCCTAAAAATAACCTAAGTTTGCTGAGCACTTATGCATCTGTCACTCAGCTACACACCTCATATAATTTATTCTACCTTTACAAAACACCGCAAGGTAGAAACTATTCATTTTTCTGTTTCCTAGTGGAAGAAACTGAAACTCACCAATTTGACCAAGAATTCAAACCTGGCCTAGTTGCTAGGATCACACTTTTGGACTTCCATGTAGGTGCTCTTCTTATTGCGCATTTTATTTCCAGAATAATAAACAGGAAAAGTTTTGGAGATTCTTTCCCCTAAGGCCCTAGGAGGTCAACACAAGGGCACATTGATGACTATAAAGGCAACTGACAACTGGAGGGAATTCAGTTACTCCCACAACAAGTAGCTGGAGAGTTACTGGCTGGCTTCTCCATTTGTCCTCTCTCTGTCAACCACTCCCAGTTAGTTATGAAAATACCTCACTGGGAACAGGCAAATATCTATTCAGAAATCAGATGAATATATTAAATCGTTTTTAGAAGAATAGACCAAATAATTTGAGAACCACGTCAATCATAGAGAAGGCAGACAAACGTAGAATTATGTTAAAAATCCTCATTTGAAGGAAGGTTTCAGAAAGTAGCTTCAGATAACCAGACATGCTTTGATGATTGAGATTTTGGGATTCAAAACCTAGCTTCAGAAATCCACTTGGTGTCACCAGGGAAAAGGCATTAAGTTGTTTCATGGGAGGCAATTTGAGATGTGCTGGCTTGGTTCTCCTTGTCAACCTCACCACTGAATGTCTGTTTCAGGTGCTATAGTCAATTGAGAACTTGGCCGCATGTAAAAAATATTTCATAAACATCTTATCCTCTAAGATTGGAGTGGCTCTTAGAATATTTTGCACATTCTAAAAAGATTGATGGAGTTTGAGTAGATTATGAATGTGTGCCTTGAGAACACTGTATTTTAATTTTAATTTCACTGATCAGATTCAATTTAGCAAAACAATGTGGGCTGAAAATCATTACAGTAAACTCCCAGATTTAGTGAACAGATAACCTCTCCAGTCAGTAAAGCAGGTCTTAACTATAAATCTTGTGCTTGTAATAAGAGAACTATAGTACATTCACAGGGCTCAGTAGCTATGGCAACTACAGATTTCAGTCAATACCCTTTGATCTTCAACATTAGGTAGTCATGTCTGATTGCTGCACACAATCCTTTTCCCAAAAGAGGTCAATATATTCTTGCTGAAATACTTCAAAGTGTTCTGGTCCTTGGAAATGCCTAGGGGTTTTTATATTAGTTACTCCTATTTTTGATCAATAGTCCTACTTGAAAAGATATGTGATGCTTACACAAACACACAAACACAAGCCTACATAGAAAATATAACTTGTGCATATGTACATGTTCTTCGCAGAGGATGAACATTGTTGAATATTTATGCATATAAAATCCATATCCAATATATACAGACATATGATGCATTATATATGTGTTTTATATAATACAACCACACCTGAAAATAAAAATCCCAAGAAAATATTAGTAGTAGATATTTTTTTAATAATGAAAACGTGTTTTAAATAATGACCTCGAAATGATTGGAGGCAATTCCAGTACTATTGTCATTAATATTATTAATTTAAGATAACAATGATACCTTTATTTAAATAAGTCTACTTAAAAACAATAATTGGAAAAGGGGCAATTTAAGAATGTATCTTAATGTACTTATTATTCATCCCATTTTTAGCTAACTATTCAATGAACATTTTATTGAAATTACACTTTATGTGAGGTACTTCTAAGTCTTACAGGGAATAAAATAGCAAATAAAATATAGCTTATACTGTCAAGAAATACATAATACCCATTTAGGGCACATAGGTCTCATAAAAGAACACATACAAGAACAGATACATTAAGAAGTACAAATTAGTGCTCTGAGTTTTCGGGAAGAAGAGGTGCCTTTTTTGCAGCAGAGATCAGAGAAAGCTTGCTTGATGGAGGAAGTAGCATCAGATCTGGGGCAGAGTATATGGAGAATTACAACAATGTGAGTATGGCTAGGGATGATTTCAGTGGAGGGACTAGTGTGCATAAAGGTATGGAGGTAGGAAGTGCTGGACATCCACTGGGCAAGGGGGTAACCTCCAAGGGTGCAGAGTGCGCATCTAATGAGGGGATCTTGGCCAATCAAATCACCTGAAAGAATACTTTAGAAAAGATAAACTTTAGATTTACAGGAATGCCATCACAAAAATAAAAAGATTAAAATCAAACATGCTTTGGGCTATTTTTAATTAGAATTCTAAAAAATTCTAAAAAACAGTTCTCATCCTGAAATACCAAAACATTCTCATGGGTATTATGGTAGAAAAACAATTGAGTTTTGTCTGTTTTGGGAAATAATTTTTAGTAATGGTCCTTTAGAACTCCATTTCTTTTTCTTTCTTTTTTCAACAAGATGATATTTGAATGGAAACTTAAGGGAGGTGAAGAAGCAGGGTCTGTGGCTATCTGTGGAAGGAATGTTCCAGGAGGCCTGAGCCTGGAGTGTACCTGGTGTGTTCAGGGATGCAAGGAGGCCAGGGTGGCTAGAGCAGAGAGAGTGAGGGAAGAGCAGTGAGAAGTTAAGGGGCAGGCAGGGCTTGCCAGGTTTGGTAGGCAATTGTAAAATCTTTTTGGCTTTTACTCGGAAAGAGATGCCAAGCTGTCACAGGATATTGAAAAGAGTGCTATGAGCTGGCTTGTATTTTAACAGGATCAATTTGGCTACTGTGTTGACAAGCAGGGAGACCAGTTAGGATGCCACTGTACAAAGCCAGGTGAGAGAGATGGTGTGAATCAGGGCAGTACTAGGGGGGATATGAGATGTGCTTGCAGAAATTCTAGATATATTTAAAAAGAAGGACTGACCAGATTTGCTGTTGACTTCGACAAGGGGTGTGGAAAAAAAACATTCAAGAATAACACTAAGGTGTTTGGCCTGAGCAACTGGAAGCAGGACGTTATCAGTAACTGAGAGACTCCATCCAGTGAGGAAGAGTGTGGGTGAGGCACATTGGCAGAGGGAATGATAGTTGCACTTTTTATTTCAAGTTTTTTATTTAAATTCTAGTTATTAATAAACGCTAAACTTGGGTTCAGATGTAGAATTTAGTGATTCATCACATATTAACAGCCAGTGCTCATCACAATAAGTACCTTCCTTAATCCCCATCACCCATTTAGCCCATCCCCCACCCAACTCCCCTCCAGCAACCCTCAGTTTGTTCTCTATAGTTAAGAGCCTCTTATGGTTTGACTTCCTCTCTCTTTCCTTTTTCCTTTTTTTTTTTTTTTTGCCCTTCCCCTATGTTCATCTGTTTTGTTTCTTAAATTCCATATTTTGAATATGTTAAGTCTGAGGTACCCGGTATGGGGTTGGCCAGTGAGCCGTTGGATATAGGAGAGTCATTAGATTCAGCAAATGAATGTCATTGGTGACTTTGACTAGAATTATGTTAAGAGTGGTATGGTCTGGGGGCGCCTCAGTGGCTCAGTCGTTAAGCATCTGCCTTCGGTTCAGGTCATGATCTCAGGGTCCTGGGATTGAGCCCTACATTGGGCTCCCTGTTCAGCTGGAAGACTGCTTCTCCCTCTTGCACTCTCCCTGCTTGTGTTCCTGCTCTCGCTGTCTCTCTCTCTGACAAATAAATAAAACCTTTAAAAAAAAAAAAAAGAGTGGTATGGTCTGATTAGGGTGAGTTTAACCTTAGTAAAGTTTAAAAGTACTAGTTCAGTATCTGTCTATTATTGAAAGATAAGCAGAAAAAACCAATCTTAGGACATTTTGATAGAAATATGGTACCCAAATTAAGGGAGGGACACATCCAAATCTACCCTATTGGAGTTGGACTTTAGCTGGAGCTTCTGCATTTTAATTTTTATTTTATCTTTTTAAAGAGACAAAGAGAGAGAGAGAGAGAGACTGAGAGAGGTGGAGGGAGGGGCAGAGGGATAGGGAGAGAGAGAATCCCAAGCAGGCTCTACAATCAGCATGGATGGAGCTCAACGTGGGGCTCTGATCTCATGACCCTGATATCATGACCTGAGCCAAAATCAAGAGTCAGATGCTTAACTGACTGCCCCCTGGAGCTCTGCATTTTAAAAGTCACCTTAGCAAACTAGAGCTGATGTAGCCTGATAAATGATCCACCACTATTGCCTATGAGAAATGGGAAGGAATTGGTATCTTCAGGCTGGAAAGGAGTAAATGGTCTTAGGTATCTAAGCTCTGAATAGACTTTCAAAAGCAGGAAGTCTTCTCCAGAGGGCCAAACTTGAATGAAAAGGGAGGAGGTAATAAGATGTAGAATTTCTTAAAGTTTAGTTTAATTTAATTTTTTAGAATTTTTTGTTTTTAGAAGAAATGTAAAAAGGAGTCTTGGCCTGGCAGAAACTGGGATTTCTCGTGATGAATTCAAACAGCAGTTCTACTGCTGAGTATTCAGTTGTACTCATCAGTTTAAGCCTGTCTAATACCAGAGTTCAAGCATATTTTAAAAATATTACTGATAGAAGTGGCTCTATGGAAGTCGGATTGCAAGAAAAGACAAAGTTGGCCCCTCGAGAGAACAGCTCATTAAAAAAAAGTGTGGCCCAGGTGCAATAACTGGGTCTGCGTGCTGGAAAGCAATGACAATTCTAGTTTCTCCATTGGTGGCTAATCTTGTATTTTGTTTGACCCACCATTCTGGCTGTTTGTGCATGCCTTAAGGGAAAAGGGGATGTGTCTGTGAATCGAAAAAACCATTCTGCCTTAACATTTATGTGTCTAAGCAATCTTGCCACAAGTTCTCTGAGAGACTGGGAATAATACAGAAGGCGTGTTCTTTGTAAGCAAGCACATGTTTCTAGGCTGGGCTTCTAGGGAGGGCATCCAGTCCCAGTGGTGACAGTGATAGGGCAGAGTTTGAGGTTGGAGTAGAGTGTTGGTAGAAGTGTCTGGAATTGCTATGGAAAAATCCCAGGTACACTGGGTAGAGTGGTGAGCAAGGACCACAGTACATAGTCCCAGGAATTTTCTGGGAAAACTGGACTTCCTGCAGTTGTGTGGGTGACAGATTGGAACCCCTGACGCTCAGCTATCAGTAGAAGGAATGACATTTACTCTCCCTGGCTGGCACAATTTCCATTCAGAGAAGTAAACAGCTTTAAATGTAATGAGCCCACCATTATAAGTAGTATTTAAGGAAAGACAGGATGTCTCTGTATGTCTGGGTTCATACACCGGAAAGAGTGCATTTGTATATATTTTGTAAATTGTAAAACATACTCGGCAACGTAAAGATGTTATTATTGCTATGTATATTTTGAGTATGAAGTATCACTGCAGAAATGAATGATGACTTTCATAGTCTCCTTTTCAACTCAATGAATCTGTGAATCCATCAAAATAAAGTAGGGAATTTTAACAAGCAAAAAATTATGTCATGCATGCAGATTCAGCAACTGGTCATAGCTTAAGAATAAGCAGATTGATTGCTCTGTTTTAAGCAGAAGATTTTGTAGATCTGTTATGTCTGCAAGTGGTTAATAAATGATCTCAAAGAATCCATGGCAAATTATCTTTTGATATAATCTTAGGCTGCAAAGATAAGGAAACTGGGGAAAGAGGAGTCAGATGAAAGAGAGAAATGAATCTACCTGCTTATGAGCAGCCACACCTCAGTCAAACCCTTATGCTGCCCTACCTGACATCTTGACCCCGGGGAGTAATGAAGTGGGGTCTCAAGCGTCCTTGAGAGAATCTGCTATATATATGACTTTATATTACTCAATGCACAGAAGCTTATGTTTAAATATCGACATTCACATGAAGACATTCAAAAGAAGACACATTAAGTAATTCAAATAGACTTTAAAAGCTTTCTTCAATTGATGTACGGTGGTAAAAACCTGATGACCAGGTGACAGAGTTGAATCAGGGTTGAACTTTTACAGGGTAAGGGGTGAGGGAAATATGTATTTTTGTGGTTTGGCTCAGGTAGCAATTTTATCTTAAATTGCCGTGAAACTTGCTGTTAGAGATTGTTCTGTTTTTCATGTTTCTGGCTCAGGATTGGTGGTGCCATCCTGTCTGATAACAGTCAGAGTCATACTTCCCAAGAGCTGTGTTTTTGCAAGCCTTGTGGTTTGTTGGTTAGTCAAGGTTCAGGGGGGTAGGTGAGGTAGTGCAAAAAAATAATAAAAAATAAAAAAATAAAGCGTGGGTGGGAGAGAAAAAATGGGAGATAAAGCCACAATTGAAGGCAAAGGGGAAATTGAGAATCCTCTAGCATGTCTGCTTTAGTTTTTTTTTTTTTTTTTTTTACAAGACATACTGTGTTTTATATTTTCTGTGAATGTTGAGTAAGGAAGCACACATAAGCAAGCTTCTGTACAGTATTCATAGAGATGGAGTAAAACCCCATAGTGATATTACTAGACATTTGATTTAGATTTCTTACTGTTCTACTGAAAATGCTCTTCTGGATCAAATGTCTTAAGGCCAGTAGAAAGTACCACATCGAACAAATTGCTTTTCTTTTCCTCCTACTTAGTTTCAATGAAAACAATATTTTTTTATGTTGAATTAAAATCCTTACTATATGGCCTTCTTCTTTAAATTTTTTTATCCAGATTTATTGATTGCTCAAATATCCCCATTTTCATGCATTCTCTTGAGTTAAGATAAAAATGGTTTCTTCCACTGCAAAAGCAGACACTTGAGAGGGTAACACATGAAGTTCTTAGCAGTCGTAACATCTTGCTAAAAATGTGCTCACCAAACTGCTCTCTTTTAATATAAGAAAATTTAGTATTATCTGGCTGCTGGCTATGTGGATCTGGATTATTTAGGTGAAGGCAGAGGAATGGGGAGGAGGAGGGCTGTAGCGAAATAGGAGAATAGGAGGTCAGTGCTGGGAAAGGATGATAAAAAGGCACAGAAAGAGAAAGGAGGTCATCTGTAAAACTGTCTGCTTACCTCACAGGTTGGCCTACAATTTGAACTTTGTTACATACTATGCTGAGAAAAAAAAAAAACAACCCACAAATGCTTTTCCTAAATCTCTGTAACATTAACTACCCTTGCTGACAATACGTCTCTGGAGCTTAAGGAATTGTCCTGCTTTGATAGCTGGGAAAAATCACAACTCCATCTCTCAGAGGGACACCTGATTTATTACCACTGGCGGTGGTTGAAGCTTCAGTCATGACCAGAATCATAAACATTTGTTGTTGCTGTTGTTGTATTTCAGACTTGTTCATACTCTTTGAATGTGGCCGCAGTCCAATCGTACAACTATTTATTAAGCACCTTCTTGCACTCTGTAGGCACTATGCCCAGTACTGGAGGGACAAATGTGAGTAATCTAGACAATGTCACCACTTTATGGAGTAATATCTGGGCAACACAGACGAGTAAAAAGACAGCCACATAAGAGTGTCACATGCTGATTTCAGACTGTTGAAAGATCCTTCCTGCTCTGGGAACTGGGTTCACTATCACCTCTGTCCCACAGAGCTGCTGATCATGGAGGTCTTGGATGATGCAGATGTTCTTTGCATGGCAGCCTTATGGTCCAAGTAATGGGGCCATGGAACTTTTTAGTTTGCACCAAGAAAATTTATTCGTAAGAAGTGACAAGTGTTACTAAGATTTGGTGTTTCTCAAAAATTCAAATGTAGAGAATTTTGGTCAAAAATCCTCCTTGAACTCTCTAGGTGACTGAGCCCCCAAGCCCATGTTGAAGATGTTTTAAAACAGTTCGAATTCGCTCTGACTATCCTAAAACTCATCTTTTCTTTTATCTCCTCCCTATATCAGCCAAAAAGTTTGATTAGCATTTCTCTGCTCCTATATACTATCATTTGAAACATGTTAAATATGTGGGGGCAGAGAGACATAAACACCTGGGGTTTAGCTTTCAGGCACACTCTTGAAAAGTAAGTCCTTGTCTACATCTCTGCTTCCCTCCCTGCACACATCCTACGTTGTTTATCTTATCTTACTGCTGGCGCCAACTTGTTGCTGTAGTTCTTGAGATACTATGCTCAAATTAAACTGGATGGTGGGTATATAATGGAATGGTTATTTAAAAACTATTCGTAGCCACTTTTGCCTTCTAGGTGGAGGGCTTTGGAATCATTCATAACAGAAGTTAAATTTATACTGTTTCTTTTCTCTTATGATGACCAGTGGGGGGAGAAAAAAATGTAGCACAGATGTTCATTGGGGTCACCCCACTCCTCAGTGTCAGGATAGGATAGGGTCAGGTCAAACTCTGCAACTATGTTTTATGGCAAGTCCAATGCCTTCAGGATTTCTGCACATCTATTTGTGCTAGTCACTTCTGACTCCAGTTTCCTGCTTTTGTTGAATTCTCATTACTCTGAGTCTTGAGGCTGCTTTATCTTTGCCCTGGTTTCAAGTCAGATGTGGGAGCATTTCCTTCTCCTCTATTTTATGTCCTGCTTGTCCTCCTACTGCTCACAAGAGGCAGCTGTGAATACAAAAAATTCACTGAGATTTGGGGTTTTATAGTGTAGGGAAGGGGCATATACAACACAGATAACTTGAAATTGGATATTAAATTTTGCTGGCCTCATAAAGTTCCTTGGCCATTGTTTCCAAATCAAGCTCTGACCTCTGACTTCTCTCTGCTGTAACCCTCTCTTTACCTCACCTTCTGTCCCAACGGCACAAACAACCATCTCACTTTCACATGCAGAAAAGTGCAACGCTCCTCAAACTTGAGTGTATTTTCTCTTGGCCCATATACTGTATACACTTGAAAAGAGCATATATTCTGTCGATGTTGAATGGAGTGCTTTATATATGGCAATGAGATCAAGTTTAACAGTATTGTTCAAATCTACGTCTTTACCCTTTTTTGGTTTACTTGTTCAGTTAGTGATTGAAGAGGGGTGGTAAGATGTCTAACTAAAATGTTGGATTTGTTTCTTTTTGTGGTTCTATCAGTTTTTGCCTCATATATTTTGAGGCTCTGCTTCTAGGTGTACAAATGTTTAACATTCTTACCTCCTTTTGATTAATTGGCCCCTTTATCATTATGAAATGACTTTTTCTTTAGCCCTGCTAAACTCCTTTTCTCTAAAATCCTATCTTGTCTAATTCTAATATTGTCACTCCATCTTTCTTTTGATTAGTGTAAGCATGATATTTTTAAAACCTTGAACTCCATCACTGTCAACACCCCTCCCCCCACCAGAGGGGCACATTTCTTATAATCCATAAATCTAGACTAACAGATTATTATCCCCAATGTCCATGGTTTATCTTAGAGTTCACTCTTGGTGTTGTATATTCTATGTGTCTTGACAGGTCTATAGTGTCAAATATCCAGCACTGTAATATACAGGATAGGTTTACTGCCCTAAAGGTCTGCTCTGCCTGTTCATCCTTCTCTCCCACCCAGCCCTTGGCGACCACTGATCTTTTCACGGTCTCCATGGTTTTGCCTTTTCCAGAATGTCACAGAGTTGGAATCATGCAGTATATAGATTTCCAGTTTGAATCTTTCACTTAGTAATATGCATTTAAGTTTCCTCTATGTCTTTTCATGGCTTGGTACCTCCTTTATTTTTAGTATTGAATAATATTCTATTGTCTGGATGTATCACAATTTATCCATTTACCTACTGAAGGATAGCTCAGTTGCTTTCAAGTGTTGGCAATTATGAATAAAACTCTCTAAATCTGTGTGCAGGTTTTTGTGCGGACGTGAGTTTTCAATTCATCTGCATAAAGACCAAGGAGTATAATTGCTGGGTCACATGGTAAGAATATGCTCAGTTTTGCAAGAAATTGCCAAACAGTCTGTACCATTTTGCATTTCTACCTGCAATGAATGAGAATTCTTTTTGTAAGAGCACTCCAACTGGTCTTAAGGGTTAACTTGCTTCAAGTTAACACACTCCTTGCTTGCTGACTTAAGGCCCTTGATCTGTAACAGAACTAATTTACTTTCTTTGAGATTTGTAGACAACTGGCCTTGGGGAATGAAGGACTAGAACATTTCTAGGCCACAGAGGCCAGTAGGTCTGTTAGAAGCCCCTTTAGCTTTCTGATTAGCCCAGCAATCTTTTAGCAAAATGTTTTTCTTTTTTAAGGTCACACAAGTGACTTTACTGACCTCCCTTTGCGCATCTGTAGACCTTTCTCTCCTTTGCAGAAATAGCAGAGTACTCTTGCACAGCCCTTGGGTACCAAGGAACTAGAACTTCTTACACAACTTCCAAGCACTGAGATAAATCTGGAGCTGGCATCATCAAGTCTGCACATAATCAAGAAATGTCACAGACCACTGCACTCCTTAACTGATTAAACCTCTTTAAAAATCTCTGCACCAGGCAGAAACCTTGGAGTTGGCCTTTGGACAAGTCTGTCTCCTCCACAGGTGGCCGGCCTCCTGAATAAAGCTCCTTTTCCTTTCCAGTCAAAACTCATCTTTTGAGGATTGGCCTTTCGAGTGACAGGCAGCCGACTTGGGTTTGGGTAACGCTATTGCTCCACATCCTCGCTAGCATTTGGTGTTGTCAGTGTTTTGGATTGCAGCCATTTTAATAGGTATGTGGTGGTAGTTCAGTGTTGTTTAAATTTGCATCTTCCTAATGACATATTATGTTGAGCATCTTTTCATATGTTTATTTGCCATCTGCATATTTCTTTGGTGAGGTATCTGTTCAGTCTTCTGTTCATTTTTTAATCAGATTGTTCATTTTTTTATTGTTGACTTTTAAGAATTCTTTGTATATTTTAGATAATAATCCCTTATCAGATGTATCTTTTGCAAATATTTTCTCCAAGTCTGTGGCTTGTATTCTCCTTCTCTTGACATTATCTTTTGCAGAGCAGAAACTGCGAATTTTAATAAAGTCCAGCTTTTCAACTATTTTTTTCATGGATGACAATTCAGTTTGTAAGGGAAAAATGTCATATTCGTATTTATATCTTCTGCTTCTGGCACAGTTGACTGGCACATTTTAGGCACTGAGTATTGAATGAGTGAGTGAATGCCTTGTTCAAATAGTTATCTTTTCAAAACAGGATCACCTACATTGTTATATTAATAAAAGAGCTTAATGGATTTAACAAGCAAAAAGAGTAATAACAAGTGATTGGCTATTTGCTTATCAAGCTGATTCAGCTCTGACATTTGTACAGCTTGCTATCTACTTTCCTCCATGAGTTACACTAGAATGTTTATTATGTTTACCAATTGTCCCTGCTTCAGATATGAGAAAACTTTCTGTTATACACAGGAAACCTCTAATCTTCTAGTGTGATTGAATCCTGAGGATTTGTCTGTTGTTCAGAAATCATCTCGTTTTCTGTAACCCAAACCTAGATAGCAAAGTTGCACACTACAGTCAAATGGCATTCTCTTATTAACTAAAATCTAGTCTCTCCCTCTTTTTAGCATTTTACTATAAGCATCAAAAAATGCTTGATAATTTATCAGAAATGTTATCTTTATGAAATTTAGGATGTTTAACTGTTAATTTATTTCTGAATAAATCCTAAGTTGTACCAAATATATTGTGATTGAGCCTTAAACATGAGCATGAATATAACATAGAGATAATGAAAATATTCTTCAAAATAAAAATGTTGTAAGATAGGAGTTATGAACACATTTGTATAAATGTCTCTCAAAGGTTTAAATATTCTGTTTAACAATTTCTTGAATATAAAATAAATTAAATAGAAATTGCCTTAGAGAACAAAGACTCATGACTTTTTGATATATATAGGGCAAAATCATTTATTTTGAACCCCATTAATTAGAAATTTAAAAATATTTAATAAGAGAGCATATTACCATAAAACTTTGTTTTAAAGCCTTTTCTCAACATGAGATGCAAACTGCAATCTACATGAGACCGTAAAATTACTATGATGTATGATATTAACAAAAAATTTCAATCTGTACATTCTGAAAATTTATTAATAAGCAACAACAGCACTGTCTACACTATAAGTCCTTAAGGATGTTCAATAATTTATATTGTTCTTCATTCACCCATTTGAACTGACTTTTCTCCCAGTTAACTTGAATTCGAGATTACATATATTAATTTCTTTACGTGAATTTACTTTTTACAGTGTTATCCAAATGTAGGTTTTGACACTATCTATTGTCACTAAAAGAATAAGGGATGTAAGTGTGTCTTTTTTTTTATTGAGCACTTTCTGCATCTTAGGCACTGCAGAATGTGTTGGGGGACACATGATACAAAGATTAATTAGAGGGTCTGATTTTTTTAAGATTTATTTATTTATTTGAGAGAGAGAGAGAGAGAATCTCAAATAGACTTGCAATGAGCACGGAACCGGGTGTGGGGCTGGACCCCACCACCCTGAGATCATGACGAGAGCTGAATTTAAGAGTCGGTTGCTTTACTGACTGTCACCCAGGTGCCCCTAGACTGTCTGATTTTTATTCTCTAATTTCAAGTAGCTAATAATCTAACAAGCTAAAACAATTCTACACAAATAACTGTGCTGCTAGGTAGAAGTTAAGGAGTTCTGAATAACACAAAGAGATCATCTGAGGGTCAGTTAACAAGTACTTTGTATTTGAAATCATGAATAGTCTTTAAAGAGATACATTATTACTTATGAATGGGTTTTATTTTTAAGGGAGAACATTCATTATTAGAAAACAAACTGCATAAGCAAGATTTGTAAACAATGGATCGTAACTATTAACCAATTTTAACTCTATTAAAATATCTTTTAAATGAATTTCATATAATATTACTATATTTAACCTTTTGGTGACTATTATAATCATCAGAGGCTAGTGCTACCATCAGAGGCTAGTGAACTATAGAAGGTTGCTTACTCCACACTAAATGGCCACAGACTGGTCTACTTTTGGAGCTCTGATTTCTGCTTTCTAAAGCCTTTTTTCTTTCACATTCTTTTTTATCTGTCATCACAGCTTGCTGCCGTTAATGTTCATGTCTCAAAATGAGGTCCTGTCTGCAACCAGCTTATTACTTCTAATTTACTTTTAGGCAGTAAACCAGTTAACCAAGCTTGTTAGAAATTTCTAAAATAGGAGTTAATTAAATCTGATTAGGACTTTCCTAGGAATGAAATGTATGAGCTTTAATGGATGTATTTCTTGGAAGTTAATATATAATGGATCACTAATCATTTATTTGCATTTTTACTTAGGATTTCATATTTAGCTTTAGACATAAGCCCAAAAGAATAGCTTTTCTATTCAATATTTATAATATCCATGGAAATATCTTTCATGGAAACATAATAGCACACTTATATGTCTGTCACTTTAATTTTTTTTCTATTTCAGCAAATATGAACAATCTTAAGTCATTATATTGGTCCAGTCAAAGCTGGTATTAATAACTCCAAGTACGTTACTTAACGTGGAATATTATACCAGGTGTGGGCAGGTTAAATATTAGCAGCAATGTGGTTGAAAAATTCTCTCATTTCAAATTTATGAGACTAAAAATGCCGTGTGGAATTCTGCTAATTTTTCTTCTTAATCACATGATTGTAACTGCCATAATTAGTGAAAAGTCTAAATGAGAGCCATTTTGTGAGAATTATTCTAAGTACAGATGTTATTTTGTGTGTGTTGGGGGGGGTTGTTGAATTGTATGCATGACCAAATGTCCATCATAGAGTTTTCCCAAATAATAACTAAGAACTATTGCTTCTCCCAACTAATAGAAGAATGCCTATTCAGTTGATAATGTCTACCAGTTCATAGCGAGCCACTGTAGACATTTTTTTGGATTTGAAAGTCCTCTGACTTTGATGAATTTTAATGTCTAAGTACATGTTTTGAAAGTTGAATTGCCAAAATAAATTTCTGTTGACATAGTGAGATCCTCTGCTCTGCCCAACCATAAATATTAGTACTTCTCAGGGTTTTAGCCTCAGCACTTAAATCATATCTTAACTTTTCTTAGGTGATCTCACCAATTAATACTTTGCTTCAGTTATCAACTGCCTGGTGAGGACTTAAAATCCTACCTCACCCTTTGGAGTTTCAGACCCATTACACAACTACCTTTTGGGCATTTCTTTTATATGTGTATTTCAAATTCAATACATTGAAAATTAAACTCCTAATGTTTTCATGCCAAGTCTTGCCCCTACACTGGTGTTCCAGCCAATTAGAATCCAGGTCCCAAATCTGAAATCATTCTTTACTGATCTTTTCACACTACCACCTTACCAAGAAAATACCAAGTCCTGATTACTAAAATTCAATAAATGTTTGAAAATTTGTCTACTGCTCTCCATTCCATTTGCTAAATCCTTAGTACAGGACATTACCTTTAATTTGAATATTGTCACAGCTTCCTGTTCTCTTCATTTTGAGACTTCTATTTTTCTAATGAATCGTGGATCACTACATCAAAAACTAATGATGTAGGTGGGGGGAGGAGCAAGATGGAGGAGGAATAGGAGTCCTAAATTTCATCTGGTCCCAGGAATTCAGCTAGATAGGTATCAAACCATTCTGAACACCTACGAAATAAACAGGAGATCGAAGAAAAGAATAGCAGCAACCCTCTGAACAGAAAAGTGACCACTTTCTGGAAGGTCTCTTCTGATTTGTTTAGTGTATATTTTCTGGGGACGTTGTTACCCTGTTAGCATTTTGTCCTCTCATTCATCTATTCTCCTCAGGACAAAATGGCAAGATGGAAAAAATCACCTCAACAAAAAGAACAAGAGGCAGTACTGACGGCCAGGGACTTAATCAATACAGACATTAGTAAGATATCGGAACTAGAGTTCAGAATGACGATTATAAAGATACTAGCTGGGCTTGAAAAAAGCACGGAAGTTATTAGAGAAACCCTTTCTGGAGAAATAAAAGAACTAAAATCTAACCAAGTCAAAATCAAAAAGGCTATTAATGAGGTGCAATCAAAAATGGGGGTGCTAACTGCTAGGATAAATGAGGCAGAAGAGAGAATTAGTGATATAGAAGACCAAATGATGGAGAATAAAGAAGCTGAGAAAAAGAGAGATAAAAAACTACTGGATCATGAGAGCAGAATTTGAGAGATAAGTGATACCATAAGACAAAACAATATTGGATATTGTTAGATATTATTAGAATAATTGGGATCCCAGAAGAAAAAGAAAGAGGGACAGAAGGTATATTGGAGCAAATTATAGCAGAGAACTTCCCTAATTTGGGGAAGGAAATAGGCATCAAAATCCAGGAGGTACAGAGAACCCCCCTCAAAATCAATAAAAATAGGTCAACACCCCGATGTCTAATAGTAAAACTTATGAGTCTCAGAGATAAAGAGAAAATGCTGAAAGCAGCTCAGGACAAGAGGTCTGTAACCTACAATGGTAGAAACATTAGATTGGCAACAGACCTATCCACAGAGACCTGGCAGGCCAGAAAGGACTGGCATGATATATTCAGAGCACTACACGAGAAAAATATGCAGCCAAGAATACTATATCCAGCTAGGTTGTCATTGAAAATAGAAGGAGAGATAAAAACCTTCCAGGACAAACAAAAAATAAAAGAACTTGCAAACACAAAACCAGCCCTACAAGAAATATTGAAAGGGGTCCTCTAAGCAAAGAGAGAGCCTAAAAGTAACATAGACCAGAAAGGAACAGAGACAATATACAGTAACAGTCACCTTATAGGCAATACAATGACACTAAATTCATATCTTTAAATAGTTACTCTGAATGTAAATGGGCTAAATGCCCCAATCAAAAGACAAGCTATCAGATTGGATAAAAAAACAAGACCCATCAATATGCTGTCTACAAGGGACTCATTTTAGACCCAAAGACACCCCCAGACTGAAAGTGAGGGGGTGGAAAACCATTTACCATGCTAATGAACATCAAAAGAAAGCTGGGGTGGCAATCCTTATACCAGACAAATTAGATTTTAAACCAAAGACTATAATAAGAGATGAGGAAGGACACTATATCCTACTTAAAGGGTCGATCCAACAAGAAGATCTAACAATTGTAAATATTTATGTCCCTAACATGGGAGGAGCCAATTATATAAGGCAATTAATAACAAAATCAAAGAAACACATCGACAACAATACAGTAATAGTAGGGGACTTTAACACCCCTGTTGCTGAAATGGACAGATCATCTAAGCAAAAGATCAACAAAGAAATAAAGACTTTAAATGACACACTGGACCAAATGGACTTCACAGATATATTCAGAACATTCCATCCCAAAGCAACAGAATACATTCTTCTCTAGTGCCCATGGAACATTCTCCAGAATAGATCACATCCTAGGTCACAAATCAGGTCTCAACCAGTACCAAAGATTGGGATCATTCCCTGCATATTTTCAGACCACAATGCTTTGAAACTAGAACTCAATCACAAGAAGAAAGTCAGAAAGAACTCAAATACATGGAGGCTAAAGAGTGTCCTACTAAAGAATGAATGGGTCAACCAGGAAATTAAAGAATTTTAAAAATTCATGGAAACAAATGAAAATGAAAACACAACTGTTCAAAATCTTTGGGATGCAGCAAAGGCAGTCCTAAGAGGAAAGTATATAGCAATACAAGCCTTTCTCAAGAAGCAAGAAAGGTCTCAAATACACAACCTAACCCTACACCTAAAGGAGCTGGAGAAAGAACAGCAAATAAAGCCTAAACCCAGCAGGAGAAGAGAAATAATAAAGATCAGAGCAGAAATCAATGAAATAGGGACCAAAAGTACAGTAGAACAGATCAATGAAACTAGGAGCTGGTTCTTTGAAAGAATTAACAAGATTGATAAACCCCTGGCCAGACTTACCAAAAAGAAAAGAGAAATGACCCAAATCAACAAAATCATGAATGAAAGAGGAGAGATCACAACCAACACCAAAAAAATACAATTATAAGAACATATTATGAGCAACTCTATGCCAGCAAATTAGATAATCTGGAAGAAATGGATGCATTCTTAGAGATGTGTCAACTACCAAAACTGAACCAGGAAGAAATAGAAAACCTGAACAGTCCTATAACCACTAAGGAAATTGAAGCAGTCATCAAAAATCTGCCAACGAACAAGAGCCCAGGGCCAGATGGCTTCCCGGGGGAATTCTGCCAAACATTTAAAGAAGAACTAATACCTATTCTTCTGAAACTGTTCCAAAAAATAGAAATGGAAGGAAAACTTCCAAACTCATTTTATGAGGCCAGCATTACCTTGATCCCCAAATCAGACAAAGACCCCATTAAAAAAGAATTACAGACCAATATCCCTGATTAACATGGATGCAAAAATTCTCACCAAAATACCAGCCAATAGAATCCAACAGTACATTAAAAGGATTATTCACCATGACCAAGTGGGATTTATTCCTGGGCTGTAAGGTTGGTCCAACATCTGCAAATCAATCAATGTGATACACTACATTAATAAAAGAAAGGAAAAGAACCATATGATCCTCTAAATAGATGCAGAAAAAACATTTGACAAAGTACAACATCCTTTCTTGATTAAAACTCTTCACAGTGTATGGATGGAGGGTACATACCTCAATATCCTAAAAGCCATCTATGAAAAACCCACAGGAAATATCATTCTCAATGGGGAAAAACTGAGAGCTTTCCCCTAAGGTCAGGAACACACAGGGATGCGATTGCAATCAGACAACAAAAAGAAATAAAAGGCATCCAAATCAGCAAAGAAGAAGTCAATCTCTTACGCTTTGCAGATGATATGATACTTTATGTGGAAAACCCAAAAGACTCCACCCCAAAACTGCTAGAACTCATACAGCAATTCAGTAAAGTGGCAGGATATAAAATCAATGCACAGAAATCAGTGGCATTTACATACACCAACAAGACAGAAGAAAGAGAAATTAAGGAGTCGATCCCATTTACAATTGCACCCAAAACCATAAGATACCTAGGCATAAATCTAACCAAAGAGGCAAAGAATCTGTACTCAGAAAACTATAAAATACTCATGAAAGAAATTGAGGAAGACACAAAGAAATGGAAAAACGTTCCATGCTCATGGATTGGAAGAATATTGTGAAGATGTCAATGCTACCTAGAGCAATCTACACATTTAATGCAATCCCTATCAAAATACCATCCACTTTTTTCAAAGAAATGGAGTAAGTAATCCTAAAATTTGTATGGAACAAGAAAAGACCCCGAATAGCCAGAAGAATGTTGAAAAAGAAAAGCAAAGTTGGTGGCATCACAATTCTGGACTTCAAGCTCTATTACAAAGCTGTCATCATCAAGACAGTATGGTACTGGCACAAAAACAGACACATAGATCAGTGGAACAGAATAGAGAGCCCAGAAATGGATCCTCAACTGTATGGTCAACTAATCTTCGACAAAGCAGGGAAGAATGTCCAATGGAAAAAAACCAGTCTTTTCAACAAATGGTGTTGGGAAAATTGGACAGCTATATGCAGAAGAATGAAACTGGACCATTTCCTTACACCACACACAAGAGTAGACTCAAAATGGCTGAAAGACCTAAATGTGAGACAGGAGTACATCAAAATTCTAGAGGAGAACACAGGCAGCAACCTCTTCAACCTCAGGCACAGCAACTTCTTCCTAGAAACATCGCCAAAGGCAAGGGAAGCAAGGGCAAAAATGAACTATTCAGACCTCATCAAGATAAAAAGTTTTTGGGGCACCTGGGTGGCTCAGTTGGTTAAGCGACTGCCTTCGGCTCAGGTCATGATCTCAGGGTCCTGGGATCGAGTCCCGCATCGGGCTCCTTGCTCCTTGGGAGCCTGCTTCTCCCTCTGCCCCTCTCTCACTCTCTGTCTCTCATGAATAAAAAAAAAAAAAGATAAGTTTTTGCACAGCAAAGGAAATAGTCAATAAAACCAAAAGAAAACTGACAGAATGGGAGAAGATATTTGCAAATGACATATCAGATAAAGGGCTAGTATCCAATATCTATAAAGAAGTTCTTAAACTCAATGCCCAAAGAACAAATAATCTGAGCAAGAAATGGGCAGAAGACATGAACAGACATTTTTCCAAAGAAGACATCCAAATGGCCAACAGACACATGAAAAAGTGCTCAAGATCACTCGGCATCAGGGAGATGCAAGTCAAAACCTCAATGAGATACCACCTCACACCAGTCAGAATGGCTAAAATTAACAAGTCAGGAAATGACAGATGTTGGCGGGGATGCAGAGAAAGGGGAACCCTCCTACACTCTTGGTGGGAATGCAAGCTGGTGTAGCCACCCTGGAAAACAGTATGGAGGTTCCTCAAAAAGTTGAAAATAGAGCTACTGTTCAACCCAGCAATTGCACTTGGGTATTTACCCCAAAGATACAAATGTAGTGATCTGAAGGGGTATGTGCACCCCGATGTTTATAGCAGCAGTGTCCACAATAGCCAAACTATGGAAAGAGCCAAGGTGTACATCAACAGATGAATGGATAAAGAAGATGTGGTATATAGATACAATGGAATATTATGCAGCCATCAAAAAACCCCTGGTATCTTGCCATTTGCAACCATGTGGATGGAAGTAGAGGGTATTATGCTAAGCGAAATAAGTCAATCAGAGAAAGATATGTATCATATGGTCTCACTGATATGAGGAATTCTTAATCTCAGGAAACAAACTGAGGGTTGCTGGAGTGGTGGGGGGGTGGGAGGGATGGGGTGGCTGGGTGATAGACATTGGGGAGGTATGTGCTATGGTGAGCTCTGTGAATTGTGTAAGACTGATGAATCACAGACCTGTACCTCTGAAACAAATAATACAATATATGTTTTTAAAAAAGAAAAAGGGAGCTTGTAGGAAGGAAGAAATGAAGGGGGGGAAATCGGAGGGGGAGACAAACCATGAGAGACTATGGATGGACTCTGAGAAACAAAATGAGGGTTCTAGAGGCGGGTGGGGCGATGGGTTGGCCCTGTGATGGATATTAAAGAGGGCACATAGTGAATGGAGCACTGGGTGTTATACGCAAACAATGAATCATGGAAGACTACATCAAAAACTAATGATGTAATGTATGGTGATTAACATAACATAATAAAATAAAATAAAAAAAAACAAAAGTAATGATGTATTGTATGGTGACTAACATAACATAATAAAATAAAATAAAATAAATAAAAATAAAATTTTTTTCACTCAATTTTCTTTTTCTACTTTTAAGGTCTTTTAAAACTTTTTAAAGATAAATTGAGATACAGTAAAATGCAGAGTTTTGGAGTATACAGCTTGATAAATTTTGACATATTTATACACCTGTGAAACCATCACTACAATCAAGAAAGTAAATATATTAATTATCCACAAAACTTTTCCTGAGTTCCTTCTTAATCCCTCCCTTCTGCCCCATCTACCTTACCAGTACCCAGGCAACCACTGATCTGCCTAGGTTACTATAGATTAGTTTGCATTTTCTAGAATTTTATATACATGAAATCATACACTATAAATGCTCTGGGTTCTTTTTCAGTCCTAGTTATTTTGAGATTCATCTATGTTGTTGTGTCAGTAACTCGTTCTTTTTTGTTGCTGAGCAATATTCCATTGTAAGGATATACTACAGTTTAGCTATTCACCTATTGATGAACATTTTGGTTGTTTCTAGTTTTATACTATTACCAAAAAAAGCTGCTGTGAACATTCACATACAAGTCTTGGGGTATTTGCTTTCATCTCTCTTGGGTAAATACCTAGGAATAGGATTACTGGGTCATAAGGTAAATATATATTTAATTTGTTATGAAACTGCGAAATTGCTTCTTAGCAGTCAATTCATATTCTCACCAACACTTGGCATGGGAAGTTCTTTTAATTTTAGGTATTAGTGTTATCACATTGTGGTTTTAGATTGTATTTCCTTGATGGCTATTGCTGTTGAATGCTTTTTTATGTGCTTATCAGTGGTACATTCTTTGGTGAAGTGTCTCTAGATTTTTTGTCCACTTTCTATTAGTTTTTTTGTTTGCTTTCTTATTGAGTGTTGAAAGTTATTTATATATTCTGGATATAAATGCTTCAGGAGATATTTAATTTTCAAATATTTTTTTTAATTTGGTGCATTGCGTTACCATTTTACTAACAGTTTCTCTCGAAGAGCAGAGGTCTGTTTTGATGAGGAATATATGTGTGTGTGTATATTTTAATGAATCATGTTTTGTGTAGTATATAAGAACACTTTGCCTAACATAAAGTCGCAAAACTTTTCTATGTCTTCTAGAAGGCTTATAGTTTTGTGTTATATTGAAATTAGTGGTCCACTTTGACTTTATTGTTAAATATGTTGCAAACTATGGATTAAGTTCATTTTTATTTGCATATGAATATCTAATTTTCCAACACTATTTATTTTTTAACTTTTTATTGTTACGTTAATCACCATACATCATTAGTTTTGATGTAATCTTCCATGATTCACTGTTTGCGTATAACACCCAGTGCTTCATGCAGAATGTGCCCTCTTTAATACCCATCACCAGGCTAATCCATTCTCCCACCCCCCTCCCCTCTAGAACCCTCAGTTTGTTTTTCAGAGTCCATTGTCTCTCATGGTTCGTCTCCCCCTCCGATTTACCCCCCTTCATTCTTCCCCTCCTGCTATCTTCTTCTTTTTTTTTTTAACATATATTGTATTATTTGTTTCAGACGTACAGATCTGTGATTCAACAGTCTTGCACAATTCACAGCACTCACCATAGCACATACCCTCCCCAGTGTCTATCACTCAGCCATCCCATCCCTCTCACCCAACCCCCACTCCAGCAACCCTCAGTTTGTTTCCTGAGATTAAGAATTCCTCATATCAGTGAGGTCATATGATACATGTCTTTCTCTGATTGACTTATTTCGCTCAGCATAACACCCTCCTGTTCCATCCATGTCGTTGCAAATTGCAAGATCTCATTCCTTTTGATGGCTGCATAATATTCCATTGTATCTATATACCACATCTTCTTTATCCATTCATTTGTCAGTGGACATCTTGGCTCTTTCCACAGTTTGGCTATTGTCCAACACTATTTATTGAAAACACTGTCCTTTGTCTATTTCTCCTTTATCCTTTGAACATTGTCAAAAACCAGTTTTCTCTAGAATCATTTGTTGAAAAGACTATTCTTTCTCCACTAAATTTCCTTTGAACCTTTGTTTCATATCAGTTGTCCATATCTGTGGTTGTATTTCTGAACTCTATTCTGTTCTATCTTTATGCCAAGCCCAAACTGTAATTATGACTGTAGCTTTACAATAAATCTTGAATTCAGGTGGTACAGGTCCTAAGAATTTGTTCATCCTTTTAGAGTTGCTTTGATTATACTAAGTCATTTGCATTTCCTTATAAATTTTTGAATCAGCTTTTCATTTCTACAAAAAAATACACTTTGCAATTTTGATGGAATTGCATTGGATCTATAGATCAATTTTCAGAGTTTGCCAACTTAACAATACTGAGTCATGTGATCCATGAACACAGTTTACCTCTCCATTTATTTAAGTTTTCCTTAATATCTCTCAGCATTGTTTTATGCTTTTCAGTGTAAAGGTCTTGCACATATTTAAATATATTTATCTGTATTATTTCATATTTTTGATATTTTATAAATAGTATTTTTTAAAATTCAATTTCTGAGTATTTTAGTGGTTAGAAATACAGTTGATTTTTTGACATTTTGATTTCATGTCATGAAAGCCTGCTAAACTAATTTATTCATTCTAGTAGCTTTTATGTAGGTCCACATATGACCATGCCATTTCTAAATAAAAACAGCTTTTATTACTCTTTTCTAATCTGGATGTCTTTTATTTCTGTTACTTATCTTACTGCACTGGCTACAACCTCTAGAACAAAGTTGGATAGAAATAGGGAGAGCAGACTTCCTTGCTTTGTTTATAATCTTAATGAGGAAAGTTTTAATCTTTCATTACTACTTATGATATTAGCTGTAGATTTTTCATAGATGCTCTTTATCAGATCAAGGAAGTTCTCTTTTATTTCTAATTTGCTGAGAATTTATATCAGAAAGGTGTTGGATTTTGTCCATTGCTTTTGTTGCATCTATTGACATGATCATGTTTCTTTTTTTTTTCTTTTTTGCTTATTAATATAGTAAATTTCATTGATTTTTTTTTTGAATGTTAAATCAGCTTTGCATCCCAGGGATAAACCTCACTCAGTTGTGATGTGTTATACCTTTTATATATTATTGCTAATATAATATTCAGTTTACTAAATTTTTTGTTAAAATTTTTCATATTTATGGATGGGGCGCCTGGGTGGCTCTGTTGGTTAAGCGACTGCTTTCAGCTCAGGTCATGATCCTGGAGTCCCTGGATCGAGTCTCACATCGGGCTCCCTGCTTGGCAGGGAGCCTGCTTCTCCGTCTGACCCTCCCCTCTCTCATGTGCTCTCTCTCTCTCATTCTCTCTGTCTCAAATAAATAAATAAAATCTTAAAAAAAATTTTTTTTCGTATTTATGTTCATGAGAGATACTGGTAGATAGTTTTCTTTCCTTGAAATGTATTTATGTGGTTTTGATATCAGAATACCACTGGCTTCACAGAATGAGTTTAAAAGTTGTTTTCTCTTCTGTTGTCTGGTAGAGTTTCTGCAGAACTGATATTATTTCTTTCTTAAATGTTTGGTAGAATTCCCCAGTATAGCCATCTGGGCCTGGAGTTTTGTTTGTAAGAAGATATTTACTAATTTTTTTAGTAGATGTGGGGTTCTTCAGGTTATCTATTTCTTCTTGAGTGAGCTTTGGTAATTTGTATCTTTCAAGGAATTTGTCCATGTCAACTATGTCGTTGAATTTATTAGGGTAAAGCTGTTCATAATATTCCCTTATTCTTTGAATATCTGTATTATCTGTAGTGATGTCACTCCTGATATTGGTAATTTGTGTCTTCTCTGTTTTCCTTGACCAAAATAGATAGAGTTTTATCAATTGTTTAATCCTTTTAGAGAATCTCTTTTTGAGTTGATTGATATTCTCTATTATTTTTCTGTTTTCAACTTTACTGAATTTGGCTCCAATCTTGATTCCTTTTCGTCTGCTTTCAATATTGCTCTTTTTCCCCCCAACTCCAGCTTTATTGAGATATAATGTCAAATAAAAATGGTATACTTTTAAGATGTACAATGAAGTGACATTTTTGATATATGTATATATTGTGAAATGATCAAGCTAATTAACGTATCTATCACCTCTTATTTTTCTTGTGAGAACACTTAAAGATCTATTCTTTTAGCAAATTTCAAGTACACAATACAGTATTATTAACTATAGTCATCAGGCTGTACATTAGATTCCCATAACCTATTTATCCTGCATAACTGCAGCTTTGTACCCTTTGTACAACATCTCATTTTCTCCACACCCAGTCCCTGGCAGCCACCATTCTACTCTGTTTCTATGTGTTCAACTTTTTTAGATTCTACATATAAGTGAGATCACAGCATTGCTCTTCTTCATTCTCTGTTACTTATTTTTCCTCCTCTGAAAGTTGTAAATATTTTTTCTATATCCCTTGCATTTTGAAATTTTACAATAGTGTAACTTGGTGTGGGTCTTTTTCAGATATTTTCCTGAGCATTCAAACAGTACTTTTAGTTGAGAAATGCATGTTCTTCAGTTCTGGGAAATGCTATTGTATCTCTAATATAAAACTCTCAGTATTCCACAGTACTCATATAATTCAAATGTAGGACCTACTGGATTTATCCTCTTCTTTTCTCTTTTTTTCCGTCTATATTCTTGTTTTCTTATTTGGGACAGTTCTCTAGCTTTATCTTTAAACACTTCTATTCTATTTGATTCTCAGGTTTTTTAATCTGATGTTCTCATACTGTTCCATTTTTATAACCTCTTGTTCTTATTTCATGGATGTAACACCTTTTATTTTAGAATATAAATTATAGAATCCCATTTCGAAGTATTTTCTTATATTTCCTCCATTAATTCTGTTTTCTTTTGTTCCTTTTTCTTTCTTTTTTTTTCCTCTGCCTTTCTTGCAGAAGGGTTCTGTCATATGTCTGGATGTGTAATTTTCTTGCCTCTCTGTTCATACATAAGATTGAAGCAGTAAAAGTTATATGGAAGCTCTGTGTCATGAGTGTGTTTATGTGGTGTGTATGTGTGTCTTATGGAGAGAGATGACTGTCATTGAGTTGGCTTTATGGTAGGATGATTAAAGGAAATTTGACCAATTTATTGGAAAGTCCTAACTATCGATGTCTGTATTTCTTTTCTCTAGGCTAGCTAATTTCTCCCAAAAGAAGTCAGTATTCTGTGAATCAAAGAGAATTCTCATCTCTTTAGGATGTGGAATTTCACTGATTTTTTTTTTCTTGTTTTCTAAATGGATCTCATGCCTACCCTTTACTAAATCTTGCGGTGCTGATTTTAGAGCTTTTCCACTTCCATTTCTCTACAGAATAAATAGCTGCTCTTCCTCCAGGTTGGGAACAGAGTCGCCTAGTTTTGTGAGCTGGAGTGGAGACTTGAGATCTAGTTATTCCTCATAAAAGCTTGAAATCAATCCTATTTTAAGCCATGTCATTCTCCACCCCCCTCCATCTCAGACACCTTGAGTCTCTATTTGCTAAGTCAAGCCTTCTCCTGTGAATCATTCTGATGCTCATTCCTGTCCCTCCCTGTAGGCATTTAGACTTCAGTTTTCTCTGCACTGCATAAATACTCTTCCATTGACTTGCCTTCATGCAAAAATCTATTTCCTTCTTTTTTTTTTTTTTTTGTCCTCTTGGCTTCACACCATTTTTATTACATTTTTCCTTTTTGTCAGTTTCAGGGAGGAGTCAATAAAAACCCATATATTTGGATCTTTTGTGTTCAAGGAACAATCTCTCACATAGATCTTTCATACTGTCTTCAGAGCGATCTTTCTAAAGTGCAACTCTAACAAGATTTTATCATTTCACTGCTTAGATATTACCATAGCCTACCATTATCTGCAGTAAAAATTACTTCTCATGTCATTCAGGGCTCCTGTGTTCTGTTCTGTGCTTTCTTCTGCAGCTCTGTGCTTGGGAGCTGTCACACTCATGCTTTAAGTGTACTAAAATACTCATTGTTTCATTGACATTTGGCATCGCAGACTTTTTCCCCCCTGCATTTCCCTTTCTTACCCCTGTACCCTTTCTAATTGTGGCTTGGATAGATCAACAAAGATAAGCATGCTTCCTGTGTACTCCTTCTACATGACTGAAATTGTTCACGTACTTGTCTTTCACCCTGGCTAAACTATAAGGACTTGTGATAAAAGGCCACATTTTCATCTATTTATTCCCAGAAGCTGCTATAGTACCTGGAACAAAGTAGCCAAATCCATAATTAAAGTTTAACTAACAGGTAAATTTATTATTATTTCTATAACAGAATAAACCTGGTGAATGGATAATGGTGACATTTTAAAGGAATTCCTATAAGATAATTTTCAGAGTTCCTCAAACTTAATTTCTAAGGCCACATGCTGTGGTGTAGATACAGTTATGATTTCTAGTTTGGTCTATCCTAAAACATCTTCAGTTAGTGATATTTAAAGGTTTTATATAAAAAATAGTTATTTAAATAGTACTCTAAAAAGTTTTCTTTTTTCTTCCTTGTTTTCCCTTTTCCCCTCGACTTGTTTTATATATTACTGACAAATTATGAATTGGATACCAGATAACCCATTCTGGTTCAAAGATCAAGCTAATAACTTTGCAGTACACTTTTGATATATAACCTAACCTTTTAAAACACAAGA
The DNA here is from genome assembly GCF_029215605.1 of Mirounga angustirostris. Taxonomy (NCBI): domain Eukaryota; kingdom Metazoa; phylum Chordata; class Mammalia; order Carnivora; family Phocidae; genus Mirounga; species Mirounga angustirostris. The sequence continues at coordinate 117,207,829 of NW_026991711.1, read as the reverse complement.
CTCTAGGAACTTTCCAAAAGTCAGAAAAGGTGAAGTGTGTTTGCAAATCACAGTGGAACTGCTCTTCACAAGCACTTCAGGGGAAAGAAAGCAATAGTGTCCGGAGGCAACAGAAGGACTTACATCCAGTGAGATAGTTCATGATGTATTTACTTTAGAATAAAGCTAACTCTTTAGCATCCTCTGTGTGTGTGTGTGTGTGTGTGTAGGTATTAAAACACAAAACAAGACATTAAAGTCAGTCCTCAAGTTTTCTTCTTTTCAGTTGTCCAGAATTGGATGCCAATGCTATGTAAAAGTGCATCCATATTAATCTGTTTCATGGGATTAGTAGAGAAGAGCAGATAATTTTGTTTACTGATATAACATGACTAGAGAATACAGTTTGATATAATAGAAGAAATATAAGGTATCTGTTGGGGTTTTGGATGGATGGGGGAAATGTGGAGGAAGGTACATCAAATTTTACTATAAGTGGCTTCTTAGCTTTTAGAAGAAAATATAAAATCGTAAAAGATAGTGACAGTCTTAGAGAATAAGAATACTTAAGTGAAAGAGTCAAGAGAAAGAGGGACAGAAGAAGAAATGAGAGTGGAGTGGGAGGGATACTTTTCTTTAAAAACACATAATGTGTGGTCAGTGCGGTGGCATGGGAGATCTCTCCCAGGGGCAGATCTGTCTCTGTCCTTCTGACAACTTAAATAATTTCACAGGTAATTGCTAAAAACCATGAAATACCCTTTTCACCTTTTGTGTGTGGAGCTCAGGTTGTTCAAAATGTCCAAGTTAATTAACATGAACTCTGCTTTTTAGGTGGGGAAGGGGGATGGTCCTAATTAGCCTTGCCCAGCTGATGAGTCCATTTGGTCACAAGGGTTGGGACTCTTGCTCGAGGATATTCTGCAGCTCAGCTGTACAATCTGAATTGAACACAGTCTCTTGATACCCTATAGCTTAGTTCCTCCCTCCCTGTTTCCCCCTTCTCTCTCTCTTTCTTTCTATCTCACTTAACTATATACAAAACTAAGTCTATAAATGCTGGGAGAATCTTTAATCTTCAGTTGAGGAATCCATTTCATTTTCAACATTCACCAATATTTGTCATAAAGACAGACAATTTTTTATTCTCTTCTCTATTGTCCTATTAGCTTGACTCAATAAACAGTTTCTCTTGAAGCTGCTTAACTCCTTTTGTACATTTGTTGGCTGGGGGGAATGGGTGAATAATTTTTAAAAACATTTTCTAAATCTGTTTGCTTTTAGTTCTGGGATTTTTAAAAAAATCTGTTTTGGATCAATTTGCCATTGAATCTCAAATCTGAATCTCCAGTCAGGCTCACTAACTGATTATCAGTGGTCAACCTGTCTGGTTTTCATCGCTGGGTATATCCCAGTGGTTGGTTTGCGCTAACATTTGCCCACAGGTAAAAAGTAGCCATATGGTTCTGAAGGATAGTTTCCTTGACACATTGAGTTGATACACAGATGGGGATTTCTCCCTCATTGTCTAGGTGTTCTCCATTTCTTTAGAGTTGTTCTAAGCTCTGCCCTCGTTAGAATACTGCACAGATTCTTAGGTGAACTGTTACATCGTGGAGCTTGTGTTCTGTGGTTTATAATATGTTTTGGGCCACATCAAAGAAAGAGAAGCCATATGGAGTGTAACAGCTTAAACGAAAGGCAACAGAAATTGTCAGAAGAAGTTAACCCAAAGGCAGCATTGAAAGACAGGGGTCAGGCGAGGGGGCAGGAGATGCAAGCATGGCTGAAGCAGGCAACAGTGGGACATGCGTTGGGTCATAGGATAATATTCTCTGGAGGAGAAAGATACTTTTAAGCTGTTAGAAAGAAATGTAATAAATATTTCACAAGCCTGCCAAGAAAAGCAAGAGGTGGAGAAGTATTTATCATCTAGAGACCTCCATATAGTTGATTTCCTCCTACACCAGGAAAGGAAAAAATCGTTTAGCTTATCTTTATAATATGATTTTTATTTTTTGCTTACTGAAATTAAATTGGACTGAAATAAGGAAGAACCATGGACTGTCAAAAGGCTCAAATAAATAATGGATGCATATTTCATTATAGCTTCACCCCTAAGCATTTGTAAAATAGACAAATAGTGTAAACATTACCTGATAGTCAGTGACTGAAAAAATCAAAGGTATTTAGCCACAGTTAGGTGAATGTAGCTTTCTTTTTTTCTGTATAAGACCGTGGTAGTTCTGGATATCAGTGTTTTCTTTCTCACTCCAGGTTGCCTATTTAATTCCATTTTTTCTTTTTTTGCACACAATGGATCATGTATGTTAAGCCAGAGAAAGGATGTCTTAGCATGCCACTGGCAGAAGACTGGAACAGGAGTGGTTGGCATAATAGAAATCTTTCCAAAGTGACACTTAAGCTGAATCTTAGGAAAAAGTGAGTTGGCAGAGAGGCACCTGGGTGGCGCAGTCTGTTAAGCATCCAACTCTTGGTTTTGGCTCAGGTCATGATTTCCAGTTCACGGGATGGAGCCCCCCCCCTCGGTCTAGCGCTCAGCATGGAGTCTGCTTGAGATTCTCTTCCTCTCCCTCTGTCCTTCTCCCTCACTCGCTCGTGTTCTCTCTCTAAAATAAATAAATCTTAAAAAAAGAAAGTGAGTTGGCTGAGGTAGGTGGTCTGGGCAGGGAGACCCGCAGGGGCAAAGGTGCTTGCCGAGCTGTGGGAACTGCATGCAGTTCAGTGTGGCCAGCCCACGCTGTTAACAACTCTAATCACTTAAAGGCTGACAAAACACAACAAACTAAAAATATGTAAGGTCCAGCATGTGGGATCATGATTTGGCTCTGCTGCTTCCAGGCTGAATAACCCTGCACAATTTACTTGAGTTGTCTAAGCCTCAGTTTTCCAATCTGTAACACGATAATTGTACCTCCCCATGTGTGTTATTTTGAAATCATTCATTTGAAGTGTTCAGAACAGTGCCTGTCAGATCATAAGGAATAGGTGTTAACTTTTTTTTTTTTAAAGATTTTTATTTATTTATTTGACAGAGAGAGACACAGGGAGAGAGGGAACACAAGCAGGGGGAGTGGGAGAGGGAGAAGCAGGCTTCCCGCTGAGCAGGGAGCCCAATGCGGGGCTCGATCCCAGGACCCTGGGACCATGACCTGAGCCGAAGGCTTAACGACTGAGCCACCCAGGCGTCCCTGTTAACTCTTGATTGTAAGTAATAAGTCCCAATTTTAGTATTAGTTTACCTCCCTTATTATGCACGCATGTTTTGCCATCAATGGTGATTGTTGCTAAATCACCCTGTTATCGCTGTTTGATGGAGCTCCCAGTTCTCTTCTGTTGGCTCCAGAGATTTCTTTACTATTCCAATGAGATTGATGTCCGCATTACATTTGTTACTTGTGGACTAATAAAATAATATTATAGGCTTCACTTTGAAAAAGATTCACTGGCTGGAGTCTATAAAAGTCCTTTGTTAGTGTTTCTGTTATATGGTCCAATTAATTAAGCTGAAGAAAGGACTCATATTTTATGACTTGCAGCCCTCTTAGACTGGGGTATTATGGAGCCTCCTTGGTGGGGATAAGCTTTCTCTTGGAGTGTTCAGCCCTAATGCTGGGTTGGAATGAGACAGGCCTGTTCAGCTAGAAAACTTAGAAGCATCACCTTAAAAATATGCCTGCCTCAGTTAAGAATAAAAGGGTTAAGATTTGGGATTCCTGGGTGGCTCAGTCATTTAAGTGTCTGCCTTTGACTCAGGTCATGATCCCAGGGTCCTGGGATAGAGACCCTGCTCAGCGGGGAATCTGCTTCTCCCTCTCCCTCTGCCTGCCGCTCCCCCTGCTTGTGCTCTCTCTTTCTCTCTCTGACAAGTAACCAAATAAATAAAATCTTTATTAAAAAACGGTTAAGATTTTTTTCTAGATGCAAAAAACAGAGGTTACATTAAAGAAGTGGAAATGACACATACTTGGCAATTCTTGGGCCTTGTGTGGGGCTACTGAAGAAAACAGGGTGATCTAAGTGGCCAGCTTTGCAAAATTGAATAAAACTTAAGTTGTTTCTAGCAGTGAGCAATATGGGAGAAACTTTCTGCAAAATTGTACCATCATCCGTTTTAAATCATGGTTATAATAATAGTTCCTCCACCTCAGGATTGTTGGGAAGATTGGGTGATAGAAAACCTGCAACATGGTCTCCGTAGTGCATGGCAAAGTGGGAGGGCTCAGTATATGTCACCAATTACTACCCCAGTAGGAGGGTACAGGTAGCTTAGTTTGGTCATTAAATCGAGTATAGCTGGGTTTGAAACCCAGCTTGTTACTGAGAGCCATCTACCAGTCTGCAATGGCTTATCCTTCTATGCTTCAGTTTCTTTGCTATAACTAGACATGCATTGTTGGCCGTGTCAGAGGGGCTTGTGAGGAGTACAGGCATGAGCATCCAGAAAGCACATGCAATACTGTCTGGCCCATAGTAAGCACTAAACCAAGTATGAACTCTTAACAGCAGTAATTCTATTGCAAACAATTCACATCTGCCCCCAAAGCACAGAATTATCGTACTTTTCCATTAAATTGACACGTTTAGATAAAATAATTGTCTTGGTAGTTTACAGATGTCTAAGTTGTGAAACTAATTTCATTTGTATCTTTTGAATAGTCAGATTCTATATTATTCTGTATTAATTGTTCTGCAAACATTAACCATAAAACACTGAACCATTTACTGACCTTTTTGACCTTCAGAAATATGATCTGCATTACATTTTTTCAAGAAAACGGTTCAATAACTCTTCATTATCTTCTCTCTCTGGGGATCTTGGTGAGTTGTAGAAGGTGGCATTGAGGTGATGGGGCGCTTCTGCAAAGACGGCGGCCGCTGCGGCAAGAGGCACTCGGCTGGCGGCCTGGGGCGGAAGGGAGACTGCGGCGTGGGATCGCTGCCGGCCAGCGAGGTTTGCCGGTCCCCAGCCCCTTGACCGCGGCGTGGCCGGTGTGGCCCTGGCAGGCACAGGAGTGGCATGGTACCATGGCCGCATGAATGTCGTGGCACCTGAGGGCAGCCTCACCGTCTTAGCACAGGAAAATGTTGACTCTGGAGAGATGGGAGAAAAATTGTCCCTTCGTAAACAGCGCTTCATGCAGTTTTCTTCACTGGAAATGAAGGAGAATATTGTATGACACCACGAGACTTAACACTTTTCAGGAATGTTTGATAAAATGGAACGTAAAACTTCAGTGAAGAAGCTGACAAAAAAGGAATCCAACCAGCTCATTGTGGATCAACCTTTTTTAGAGACCTTGGCGATAAAGGCCTAATTTCATATACTGAGTATCTTTTCTTGCTTATAGTGCTCACTAAACCTCTTACTGGGTTTCATGTTGCTTTTAAAATGCTGGATGCAGATGGTAATGAGATGGTTGAGAAAAAGGAATTTTTTAAGCTACAGAAGATCGTAAGTAAACAAGATGACTTGAAGACAACAATAGCTAATGAAACAGAATGCCAGGAATCAACAGTGAAAGAACCTGAAATTACCACAACCCTTCAGATACATATTTTTGGAAAAAGAGGAGAAAGAAAACTTCATTATAGGGAATTTCGAAGATTTATGGAGAATTTACAAACGGGGGTACAAGAAATGGAATTCCTTCAGTTTTCTAAAGGTTTGAGTTTCATGAGAAAAGAAGACTTTGCAGAGTGGCTACTTTTCTTCACTAACACTGAAAATAAAGACATCTATTGGAAAAATGTAAGAGAGAAGTTGTCAGCAGAAGAGAGCATTAGTTTGGATGAGTTCAAGTCATTTTGTCATTTTACGACCCACTTGGGAGACTTTGCTATTGCTATGCAAATGTGAGGTTTAGCTCATCGTCAGACTGGCGGAGCTTAAGAGGGCCGTGAAAGTAGCAACAGGACAGGAACTCTCAAACTATATTTTGGACACCGTCTTCAAGATCTTTGATGTGTATGGTGATGAATGTCTTAGTCATGGAGAGTTTCTCAGGATTTTATTTTATTTTATTTTATTTTTTTAAAAGATTTTATTTATTTATTTGAGAGAGAGAGAGAAAGCATGAGGTGGGGAGGGTCAGAGGGAGAAGCAGACTCCTCGCTGAGCAAGGAGCCCGATGCGGGACTCGATCCCAGGACTCCAGGATCATGACCTGAGCCGAAGGCAGTCGCCTAACCAACTGAGCCACCCAGGCACCCTCTCAGGATTTTAAAAAACAGGATGCATCGAGGTTTATGGGTACCACAACAACAAAGTGTAGAGGAATACTGGAAATGTGTGAAAAGAGAAAGCATTAAAGGAGTAAAAGAAGTCTGGAAACAAGCTGGAAGAAATCTCTTTTAGAAAAAGATAATCTGGGAATCATAGCTCCAAATGTCAGAATTTGGAATTTGTTTAAAATACTAGATTTTTGTCTTCTTGATTTTCTTTGTAATATAAAGATGCCTTGTATTTACTTTCTGAATCAATAATTTCTTAATAAAATTTCATAAAAGAACTTAGTAAAAATAGATACATTCTGTCAGAGGGCCTAGAATTGAAGTAATGCTTTGTACTTTGATAAGATGGAAAACCTAGTTATTCATTGATTTCTTAGACACAGTAGTACAACGTGCTCTTTGGAAGGGTGTCAGCTAGTACTTACAGAAAAAAGTGTTTGATACACAAGGCCAATATCAAGTCCAGGAGTCCTGATGTTCCCAGTAGGGCAAATTAAATTAAAAACTTCTCAGGTTTTCTCATCTGTATTTCGTAACTCATAAGCTTCTTGTGTATTTTATTTCAGTTAGTTGTATATTAGTTGTCTTAAAAATAATGTGTAAATTTCAATATCCTATGTAGAAAAAGAATAAAGTATTTACACAGATTAAAAAAAAAAGAATGTGGCATTGATTATTTACTTTTTACATTTTGTTTTATCCGTGGAGAAACAGTTGGGTTGTATGTGGGTGATACTTGTCTTAGGAACTAAGGACACACTTTTTTGGTTTGTTTTTGGCATTAAAATGGTAAAGAATATAGGGGTTCAAGAAACATTTTTTTGAGACAAATTCTGCCACTCACTCTCCTTCCTTTATATAACCCCTCTCAAAAATAAACAAAAACCTATAGCTAAATTCTATGCTGAATCACCACAGCAGGATGTCAGAAAGGATTGAAACAATAGTATTAAAACAAATTTCTGTCTTTCCAGTAAACCTGGCATTCTTATTGGGACCTGAGGAGAGTAAATCTAATTTGTCTATGACTGGGAAATCTGTAAAGAAAGAGGTCAGGAGAGATAATATTACCAAAGAGAAGCATTCCAGAAAGGAAGGTTCTGGGCTCTAGTAGCCAAGAGAATGGAGAGGACTTCCCCACACTAGAACAGGAGATGGGACACAGGTCTCTCACTATGATGGTAACAGGGGAGTGGTGAAGTGACTGGGCAGAGCCTGAGGTGCTGGCTTTGCAAAAGGCAGTGAGCATCCACCCCTATACCTGGAAACTGAGTCTCCAACTTGGATCCTTTCATACATGTAGGAAGATAGTCAGAGATGAGCCTATTTAGTATAACTAAGAAGACTGGCAGTGTGGGCCTCTGACACTGAGTCACAAGTAATTTGGATTCCAGTCATTCATTTATTCATGAATATTTACTGAGGGACTGCTACAAGCTAGGTACCAAACTTGACCCTAGATATACAGTGGAGAGAACAAAAGAGACAAGATTGCTGCCCTCATGGAACTTATCTTCTGGTGGGATAAAACAGGTAATAAGAGAACAAACTAATGGACTGGATGCTGTAGAGAGTGATAGGTACCATGAAGGCATACCGGATAGGAGGGAGAGTGTCTGAGGAGTTGAAAGTTCTCCTTGAGGAATCTGGGAGAGACTTAAATGAGGAGAAGCAGTCACCCATGCATGTGTAGATCTGGAGCAGAATATTCTAGACAGAAGGGTCAGTTTGTGCAGAGAGTATGAAGCAGGAGTGACCTAGAAGAACACCACTGTTGATGGAGAGAATGAGAGGAGATGTGATCTAAGAGATGGGCAGGAGCAGGTCACTTGGAGCTCTGTAGGCCATGGCACAGGGTGTAGATTTTATTCTAAGTGGGATGAGAAGCCACAGAGCTTGGAGCAGAAGGGAGACATAACATGATGCACATCTTGTACAGTTCACTTTAGCTGCCGTGGGCGGAGATGCAAGAAGGCATGCTGGCCCCTCCGGTGAGAGGCCGTGTGCATTAAGAGATGAGGATGTCTTGGGCAAGGGTGGTCTCCGTGGAGGCAGAGAGCCCTCAGGGGGCTCAGGGTGCACCCTGCAGATGGACCTACAGGACTCGACCAACTCCATGCAGGTAGGAAGAGAAGAAGGGAGTCGAAGGAAATCTCTTGGATTTTGTACAGTACATGGTGACGCCATGAACTGAGACTGAGGACTGGGGACAAGAAGAAAAAGACTTTTGGGGGAGAAAAGGTTTTGAATTAGCCATATTACATTTGAGATGACAGTGGACAGGCAAGTGTAAATGTCAGATTTGCAATTAGAGATTTGAATTTGAAGCTCAGTGGGGAGGTCAGAGATAAAAATAGAAATTTGGGAGGCATGGATGTGTAGTTGGTTTTTAAAACCATGGCACTTGGTAAAGTCCCATGGAGATTTGTCTGCTTTTTTTTTCTTTAACAGGCAATATCTAAATCAAAATGAAACAAAACACCTGCAACGTTTCATTTCGGTCATTGTTTTACCTTCAGACTTTCAAATACCATTCTCTTTCAAGGCTGTTGCTGTTAAATACATATTTCATTGGATGTTTTCACATTCCCTGTGACTTACTATCAGGAACGTCCTTCACTTCAAGTCTTGATCGGTTTCTCTATCTCTAGTTTTGTTTCTGTACCTTCAGACCCTCAGACAAAGGCAGCTGATGCTCCATAATTCCCCGAGGCCATGAGTGTCTTAATGAGGACCCAGGGAAGAAGCATCTGAAGAGTTAGACAATAATTTATTTGAGCATAAGAAGGAAGATCCATATTTAGATAATTCTCTTCCCACAGCATCATTATCTCAATGCTTCTGCTGACAGCCTTAGAGATAATAGCATTCAAAATGTAAATAATGAAACAATACACATGGTAATGAGGGAGACTCAGAAAATACAGTAGTAATGAAAAAATAACAAGACAGCGATTCTAATATTGTAAATACACAAGTTTGCATTGGTGACAGATTATCTCTGTAATGCCAAGCTGTAATAATTTCAAAGCCAGTGTAACAACTGCTGAACAACATACAAGGTGTCAATCCAGTGCCAGTTAATACATTTAGAGAATTAGGCAGGCTCTGAATAATTATGAGCATAGGCGGATCTAGAATGGGCAGGTTGCTGCGAAGTATGGGAGTGGCAGACTGCACAGCAGCTAACATAAAGAGCGCTTCTAGGCAGGTGCATGTAGGAAATCAGAGGCAGAAAAATATTAAAAAAAAAAAAAATCAAAAGCCACAGACTTGGCTACATATGCAAAAAACCCATTAGAACCACTCTGTTGAATAGGCTGAAATCTGTTTTCTACAAATAGGAAAGGGCTTAATTATTTTCCAACCTTACTCTTCCAACGCGCTCTGTTGGATTTCTGTTTCCCTATCCCTTGGTTGCCTTGCTGGCATAATTCATGCTTTTCCAATATTAGCAGAGTCACATCTTATTAATAGGGACTCATATTGGGGTAGTAAAAGTTTCAGTGTTGTCTAAATCAATCTCACGTTTAGTTCACAGCCTCTCACTTCCTGTTGTCTTAGGTCTGACCAGAGGGCCGGGCTTGTGTTCTCTCACTTCTCTTCATTCTTCACTTCAACCCCAAATATCACCCCTGGGTCTTCCAAGGGGAAGGAGAAGGCTGACTGAAGGAAGCCTTGACTTGTTGGGATTCAACGTTGTTGTCTCTGTAGGGCAGAGGTTCAGATGTTGGATCCTTCATGGGACATATTTATGTGGTATTTTGGAAGTCCTCTGAGAGCTCTGACTTGGGCCATTTGTCCTCATCATTTGAGATGCACCTCTAAGCTTCTTAATGCTGGAGTCCCTTCGACCCAACAAGCTGCTTCCTTGGGCAGGATATATCCACTTCCTAATCCCTGGAATCTGAATGTTAATGGTAAATGGGATTTTGTAGATGTGATTAAGTTAAGGATCTTGAGATGGGGAGATTCGCCTCGATTTTCCAGGTGGATCCAATGTAATTACAAGGGTCCTTGTGAGAGGGGGGTGGAGGGTTGGAGTCATATTGAGAACATGTAAAGACAGAAGGAGAGGTCAGAGAGGACAGAAGATGCTACGCTGCTGGCTTTGAAGATGTAGGAAGGGAACATGAGCCAAGGAATGTAAGCAGTTTCTAGGAGTTGGAAAAGACAAGGACACAGATTCTCCCCTAGAGCTCTAGAATGAAAGTGGCCCTGCAGACCCATTTTAGCCTTCTGACCTGCAGAACTCCAAGAGAATAAATTTGCATTGTTTTATACCATGAAATTGGTGGAATTCCTTGCAGTAGTAAAGGGAAGCCAATACAGGTACTTTCCAGATGGCTTGGGTTTTGCATGACGTCCTTTTGAGCTGGCCTTGCCAAATGATCAGAGCACAGACTACTCCCACAGCTGCTCCCCCTCCTCACCCCGGTACAACGGCTCTGGTCGATCTCCATCTTCAGAATCCTGAAGGCAGAGACAGGCACCAGTTTCAAGGTGCCCCGTTGCCTCCCAAACCCAAGGGAAGCATGTCAAACTCTCCCCAGAATATTTTCACAGTGGATTTGAACTGCAGCTTATGACTACTCACAGTGAAGGGAAATGGGCATCTCTTTTCCTTGCCCTTCTAATTATCATGAGTAGTCTGCAGAACCTTCCCTACTTTCTTTAAAAGGGAAGAGTCCTCTCTACTTCATCACATTGAGAAAAGAAAAGTCAAAATGTGTCCAAGACCTGGTAACTACTTAATTTCTATGGTTCCCCCAGGGAATTGCTAGTCAGTTATTTATATAGGCTCTTTGGGGTGTTTGGAGGTGAGGACTGATTTTTGTCAACTCTTAATAATTCACATGGATGTATTTGGCAGCTTTTTTGGGTAAGATTTTATTTATTTATTTAGCAAGTGCACACAAGTCGGGGAAGGGCAGAGGGAGAGGGAGTGAGAAAATCTCGAGGAGACTCCACACTGAACACAGAGCCGACACGGGGTTTGATCCCACAACCTTGAGATCATGACCTGAACCGAAATCAAGAGTCAATCACTTAAGTGACTGAGCCACCTAGGCACCCCTATTTGGCAGCTTTTTATAATATAAGGCAGTTTACTGGTTTTTGTCCTGTTTAGGACTTAATCTCAAATTCCAAGGTAACAGGACAAGTTCCATTTAACATGTTGTTGAACAATTTGTATGTTAAGTTCAAGGATGATTTTCTAAACAGAGAGAATGGATGTATACCCTGGGATTTGAGAATTCTAGGAGAGTCATTTTTATGTAAAACATGTATATTTCTGCTTAGAATTCTTTAGCCAGTGTCTACGTCTTTGGGTTAACAATCTACAAAGTACTTCTTGAAAAATGCAGCAGAGTGGGATTGTGGATAACAGAGTAAGGATCGCTCTTTCTTACTACTGTGTTCACCAAGTTGGTGATGGTAGTATTTTTCTAGTGACTAGCATGGTGCCTGATGCTAAAGAGACACCCCGCACATGTTTGTTGAATAACTGAATGAATAAATGAATCATTATATCTATTTGTGTATGAATAAATAACCTCTAATAATGTGTCATACAACAGCTTGATCTGGGAATGACTACTTAGGCTGAAGGCTGAAATAAGACATTCTTATAAAGCTGGCAGGAAGCCAAAGGACTCCGGAATGCGGGAGGTTGGGGAGAATATGCAGGAGGGAGGTGTGAGCCTGATGACAACCTCATCTGCTTTGGACTTTCCTTCTTGTTTTTGACTTTGGCTGCTAAAAATCTGCAAATGTTGATTGACACATTTATTACACCATGGCTAGAACAGTAGTGAGAAGGCCTTGGGTAAAACAAAACACTTTAAAAATAATTGTGTTATTTCCCCCACCACCTGAAAGACTAAATTTGGGTTCTGTCTTGATCTGGAGTCTTGGTATCTGGCTACCCAGCCATTTGGGAGTCCTTTCCGTAGAAACTCTATCATCATAGGTGATGGAGCCAGAAGTCTTGGCTGAGCTTCTGTGGACCACATGGGGTCATTTGGAAGCTTTTTGGTTTAGTAATGAGGCTCCTTGCTTTATATTACAAGTGAAGCACCGTAGATGTGTTACCCATGTTTCTGTCTTATCTACATTCTGTCCTTCCATGCCATCTTACAGTTTTTGACTCTGAGATTTTTTAGACGATTGGAATAAATAAAAAATGCAACACTATAAAGGTTTCCAATAACCAAATGTTTTAACTAGGATATTCAGAGTATTCTAACCAGTCAACACTTAGATCAAGTTTTAAATCAGAATCCTAATTATTAAATCAGTGTGGAGGAACCAGGCACAGATATATAAGATTATTTTACTTTTGAGACATTTATTTAAGCTATGCTCTGAGGATAGCATTTCATTATGTTTAATACTTAATGTAAACATTTTTTCTCACTGATGTGTTTAGCCGTATCATGGAGAAGTTTTTAATGTCTGATTATACTGATAATTTAGTGATTAAAAAAACTGAGCTCAATTTGTGTCAGAAAAAACTAGATTTAATTTTCTATTTCATGTCATGCTTCCTAAAGTTAGTGAGTGATATACTGGTATAATTTCATATTTTGGTTAGATAGATTTACCTTAGTACATGTATGCATTACCGGTTTTAAATTATTTAAATATAATAAAATAAACTTATGCTTAGAGTAAAATTGAATATAACCAAAGCCTTCTTTGACAATGGAAAAAGACCCTTTGTCTTTCTTAAATGTGAGAATTACCTTGTGAACTCTTTTATAGTCGTACTGGCAAAGCACGGATATGCTGGTTAATAAACACTGCTGGATGCTATTACTACAATGAATGAAATATTGAACTAGTTGAAATGTATCCAGGAAGTGAACTGTAGTACATATTGTGAGGTACTAAGTCAAAGAATTTTTAAACTTGTCAGTTACCCTTGACACAGATACACGTACTATTTAAACAAGATATTATAGCTCTAAATTACCAGATGTTTTACCATGGGGGCAAAAAGTAAATAATTAAGAGGGTATTAAATTTGTGTAGCTGTGGGTCAACAGGTGATTTCTGAATAATAGATTTTTTTTTTTTTTGGAGGAAAGAAGAGTAGGGGAAGGAGATTAAAATTTAAAAAGTGAAACAACATGCTCAGTGGGAGATCTTGGGCTTTGGACGGGGCAGATGGCTTTTCACCTTTGCTTGCCTCCTAGTAGCTGTGCGTACTTGACAATTTATTACTCTCTTGTGCCTTAATTTCTTCAGTTTTAGAGAAAATAATTCCTGCCTTCCAGGGCATTTATAAAAACTAAATAATGTATAGTGAGTAAATTGCTCAGGGCCTGGCACTATACTTTTGACACAACAAATGGTAATTCCTTTCTCCCCTCTAAAGAAGCCTGTTCAGACACGAGATTGTCCAAATGGAATCATAAAATTATAGAATTTTAGAGATGTTTGGCTCATATAGAAATTACCTATTGCAATTCCTTTTAATGTGGAGATACAAAATAGGCTTTGGGGGCCAGAAGCAGTCCATGAAGAGAGAAAGAGGGGGAATTTATCTGCCTCGTCTCATTTCACGTACCATTTCTCAGTGGTGAAATTTACTCTACAGGATGCTCAGGTTCTCACACTTCCAGGTGGGCTTAACCAGCAGTCTGGCGTCCATTCAGCAAGCCAGATCCCTAGGGTATGGATTTCACCCAACCATAAAGAGGCTGTGCGGCTCAGTGAGGTGCTGACCAAGAGAAAGACAAACGGAGGCAGTCAAGGGCATCTGAAAAGATTTGCACCCAGTACAGACGCATTATCACATTGAATCCTTATAACAGTCTTAGGAGATCAGTATTATTATCCTGTTCATTGTTGTATCCCAATAATGGTACCTTGTGGGCAGTCCGGGGACCCTGGACTGGCGGCAGCAGCGGGTGAACACTCGCACCATGAGGAGTGGGAAGGACGCACCTGTGGACCAGCTGGGGACTGAGCACCGCTATGATCCCAGTGCGCCCCCCAAAGGTGTGGAGGTACCAGGTGCTGCTGTCACTGATACTCTCCAGGCAAACCGAAGACCAGCTCGGGTCCTGACAGTGGACAGCATCCTGCAGGCAGATGACAGCACGCTGGGCACGCTCATGTACCCCGTAGGCTTCTGGAGGAACAGGGTAAAGTACATCAAGCAGACCAGTGCTATGTTGCAGCAGCGCTATGGCAGGGAGGGGCGTTGGGCCCAAGATGGCACACTTGGCCATGGCGGTGGCCTGGGGCGCCGTGTGCGGCATCGCGGTGGACACGCACGTGCACAGAATTGCCGACAGACTCGGGTGGACCAAGACAGCAACCAAGTGCCCGGAGAAGACTCGTGCTGCCCTGGAAGAGTGGCTGCCCTGGTGCGACAGGGTGGGGGCTGGCGGGGCTTCTGCTGTCTCCTCTGACCTCTCACCTTCACAGGGAGCTGTGGAGGGGGATCAACAGACTGTTGGTGGGTCTCGGCCAGCAGACGTGTCTGCCCGTCCACCCATGATGCCAGGCCTGCCTCAGCCGAAGCCTGTGCCCCGCCGCCCGGAGCCTCTGCGGGCGTGAAGCTTCGGCCCAGCCACCACTCTCGCCCGTCTGTGGCGTGCCTTTGCTGGGGAGCTACAGCCTGTTTATAATAAAGCTTGGGAGTTGTTTGCAAAAAACAAGGGCGGGGTCATACATGTTGGTCATCTGAATTACTGAATGATTAAATGAGTAGATGAATGAAACACGACTTCCTATCTCCCAAATCAAGACACTTCCCATTTTGTTGTAGTTTCCCATGTCAAAAGGATCCCATATTTGTGTTTTTTCAGAGTCTGACATAAACAAGTAAGCAAAAGATCCAGAGTCCCATTTACTTGCCTGGTCTGTCTCTTAAGAAAACGTTTGGCTTCTCAAATAGATCTTCATTTAGAACTGGAGCATCAAGCTCAACGGCCTTCAGCGACCAGTCAGAAAATGTAAATGAATAAATCCGGTATAAAAGCAATAGGCCAGGGGCGCCTGGGTGGCTCAGTCAATTAAGCGTCTGCCTTTGGCTTTGGTCATGATGCCAGGACCCTGGGATCGAGCCCCGCATCGGGCTCTCTGCTCAGCAGGGCGCTGCTCAGCAGGGCGTCTGCTTCTCCCCCTCCTCCCTACTTGTGCTCTCTCTCACTATTTCTGTCGCTTTCTGTTTCTCTCTCTCAAATAAATAAATAAAATCTTTAAAAAAATCAATAGGCCTCGGGCAGTGCAAGTGCCACCTAATGTCATTCAAATTTAAATTTTAGCCAAATAAAATAGGTCTGAAGCCAAAGGAGGCCCTCTCCAATTAGCTCTTCACTTAACATCAATTGTCCTTATATTCTTACAAATAACTTAGATGTCTACATCCAAAACAGGAAAGTTATTTTTTTTTAATGAAAATTAAGATTACCTGATGTTAATACTGAATTAGTAGTATGTACAATCACCAAAAGTATCTTTCCCAAAATGTTGCAAAACCTTATTAGGACATCTACTGGCATTCCCGGCTGGACCTCTTTCCATTCTCACCAGAGTTCGTCAGCACAGACTTGGAGCTTGGGATCTGACATATTACCGCTAAGAAGCATTGGTATGCATATTAGGAATATGTAATGAATCTTAATAGCATTAACTTATTATCCTAGAATGCGCGGTCATAGTAATGCAGGTTCGCACTGGCATACACATGCTCATAATTACGGGAGGGATATTTCTTTACCCTTCTATCTGGTCTTCTCTGATAAGTTGTTATGCGGCTGGCATTCAATGCAAACTGGAGTTTGCTGGCTTCTGATATGCATTCTCTTACTAATCAGCAGATTACTTGTGTGGAGGCTGCCCACCTCTAAAGCTGTGCTGTCACATTTGGAATAAATAATAGAGTCTTGCCTTGAATTTATAAAATACTGAATGGCCTAGTTTAGACTCATTTAAGTAGAGCTTGGTGAGTATGGTTTTCATGCGTAAAAAGGACATTTGCTGGACATAGTAAAACCTGGAAAATAAATACTACCATATCATTATAATAGTGATTACCATTGAACAGAATTTGGCATAGAATGGTTACAGCAACTAAAATACAGAAAAGTTATAATATGGTTCCTCTGGTCTGGACCAATAAAACCTTTACTGAAAATGCTAAATATCCCCATTACAACTAGAGGATTAAATTTAAAATACCTTTTCAAATTTACTTTAAGCTACTAGGTCTTCCTTATAGAAAGTGTCCTTAACTCATACTGGTGAATTTAGTATTCATTCCTTGATAATGAGTAAAAAGAACTATTGACAAAAGCAACAGGTTCTGAATAAATAACAGCAAGAGAAAAAATTTTGTAAGTGCAATTGAAGAATTTTTTGGTGAAACCTGGAATGAGCTGGAGAGATCAAAACAATTTGATTTCAGGGGCGCCTGGGTGGCTCAGTCGTTGGGCATCTGCCTTCGGCGCAGGTCATGATGCCAGAGTCCTGGGATCAAGCCCCGCATCGGGTTCCCTGCTCGGAGGGAAGCCTGCTTCTCCCTCTTCCATTCCCTCCTACTTGTGTTCCCTCTCTCGCTGTCTCTCTCTCTCTGTCAAAATAAATAAATAAAATCTTAAAAAAAAAAGAAACAATTTGATTTCAGGAAAAAAATACTAACAAAAATAGGTACTAGAATTAGATTAGAACAGTGAAACTCTGGACTGATTTTAATCCTCATCTTGGCTCTAAAAGGAACTTCTTAAATGAGAAAACTGAGGTGCAGAGGTGTTATTTATTCAACTGATAAGTGGTAAAGGTGGCATTTATACTTATATGTTGCAGACTCCAAAATCTTTGTTCTTGTCCCCATCCATAATCAGCAGACTGTCTTGGTGGCAGGTTGAGAACAGTTAGGTAAACAGAGTTATGTGAAAAAGAGCTCTGAGGAGGGCATTTGTTTTTTTTAGACCGCTGTTTACAGCTACAGCCTGATGTTAAGAAGGAAACCTGCTTTTAAAATGTTAAAGAAAAATGACTCTGTGCTCCTGGGTTTTCAATAAGGATCTTCTTCTAAAACAATTTAGCTAAAACCAGGTTGTTCAATACAAGTGAAGGCAGATGTCGAATTTACAATACTCTGATGCCTGTGCAAAATACATATGTCAGATGTCATACTTTGTCCCGAAGAACCAGATTCTTTTAATCTTTATAAAAGAGATTCACAGTTTCTGTGAGTGAACTTCAAATAAGTTACCATCATGTACCAACAGGTTTACTTTTTCATCTTCAGCTCCTGAGGGGCAATTCCCACTACCCTGGTTTCAATACCCCTTAGACAGCCATTGTCACTCTAGATTCTTGACATTTTATGCTGCTGATTATAAATTTAAATGTATATGTGTGAGAATAAAAAAAGACATGTAGAGATTTGTGAGGAGCATTTTTTAGACTGCATGTGGTCAAGATACCTTTTTAGATCATCCCATCAAGTGACTTTTGAATAGTAAACAAGAGAGATTAGTATTTTTTGAAATGTGGAATTTGTAGTACTATATGTATTCAGATCAAGCAGGTGGCCGTTACCCAAACCACCTTTATCCTTGGTAGTGTAGTTCATTTTTATGTCTTGGCTATATTAGTTTTCTATTGCTGTATAACAAATTGTCACACACTTAGTGGCTTAAAACAACATCCATTCATTAGCTTACAGTCTTTTATGTGAGTAGCCCAGGGCAGCAAGGCTGAATCCTCTGCCCAGGGTCTTGTAAGATCAAAATCAAAATGTTGGCAGAGCTGAGTTCTTGTTCTGAAGCTACGGGGGGAGAATCTGCTTCCAAGCTTATTCTTGTTGGCAGGATTACATTTCCTGCAGCTATTGGACTGAGGTCCCTATGTCCTTGCTGATTGTCAGCTGGGAACTATTCACAGCATCTAGAGGCTTCTCTCAGGTCCTTTCCATGAGGCCCCTTCTATCTTCAAGCCAAGAACCTTATTTCAACTCCTTCTTATGCCAGAAATCTGACTTCCTCCTCCACTGCTCACTAGAGAAAACTCTGCTTTTAAAGGGCTCATGTAATTAGGTCAGGCTCACCTAGGTGGATTTCCCTTTTGATTAGCCAAAGTCAACTGATTATAAACTTAATTACATCTGCGAAAATCCCTTTTGCCATTGTATTAGAGTTCTCTAGAGAAATAGAACCAATGGGATATTGAATCTAAACATAGGCCAAAGCTGCTTGGTCCACCCCATCTAGCTCAAATGCTGTCAGGAACAAAATGGTCAGGCCTTAATGACAGTGGAATAGGAGAGTGCAGAAAGGGTTAACCAAAGGTGAACTCAATCTAGCTGATGCTATATGGCTCAGCCTCAGCTCAACCAGACTTTGAAAAAATCTAAATCCTTATCCACTTGTTCTAATTGCCAAGCAGAGAAAAAGGCTTAAATTATCTAGAAAATAAAAGCAAAAAATAATCATCTTTCAGCCTCTATTCCTTTAAACACAATGCCTGGAACTCAAGTAAAACATATGAAACATTCAAGAAAGCAGGAAAATATGACCCATAATCAAAAGAAAAAGTAGTGAATAAGAGCAGACTCACGAACAATTGGAGTCCCAGAAAAAAAAGTCCTGTAAAGAATATTTCAAAAAAAATAAAAAATTTTCTAAATTTTTATTTTTTATTTTTTAAGGTTATTTATTTATTTATTTATTTATTTATTTATTTATTTGACAGAGACAGAGATAATGAGAGCAGGAACACAAGCAGGGGGAGTAGGAGAGGGAGAAGCGGGCTTCCCTCTGAGCAGGGAGCACGAAGTGGGACTTGATCCCAGGACCCTGGGATCATGACCTGAGCTGAAGGCAAATGCTTAATGACTGAGCCACACAGGTGCCCAAAATTTTCTAAATGTTTAACAATTTATTTATTTTTATTTTAGAAAGAGGGGAGCAAGGGCAGAAGGGAGAGGGAGAGAGAATCTCAAGCAGACTCCTCACTGAGTGTGCAGCCTGATGATGCAGGGCTTGATCCCATGACCCTGAAATCATAATCTGAGCTAAAATCAACAGACGCTCAACCAACCAACCCACCTAGGTGCCTGCAAATTTTTCTAAATTTAATTAAAATAATGAACCCATAGTTCTCAGAAGTTCATTGAATGCTTCTCATATAATGAACTCCCATACCACATCACACCACACACACACACACACACACACACACACACACACACACACTGGGGTACATAATTATCAATTGGCTGAAATCCAAACCAAAGAGAAAAATATTAAAATCAGCAAGAGAATGAGAACACATTAATACAGGGGAGCAAGGATACAAATTATGTCTGATTTCTCATCAGAAACAAAATGAAAGCCAGAAGACAATGGAGTGATTTTTTTTTTTTAAGAATTTACTTATTTGAGAGAGAGAGAGAGCCCAAGAGGGGGTAGGGTTAGAGGGAGAAGCAGACTCCCTGCTGAGCAGGGAGCCCGATGTGGGACTTGATCCCGGGACTCCAGGATCATGACCTGAGGCGAAGGCAGTCGCTTAACCAACTGAGCCACCCAGGCGCCCTGGAGTGATATTTTTAAAGCATTTGATGAAAAATCAAGTTGTTGTGATGATAATTATGTGCATAGTTGAAATTTGAAGGCATGTTTTCAGATAAGCAAAAGTTTGAGAAACTCATCAGTAAAAGACCGCTACAGACATATTAAAGGAAGCTCTTCAGGCTAAAGGATCCTGTAGATCAAGAAACTTGGATCTGTAGAAGGAATAGAGTGGTGGAAATGGTAAATGTGTGCATAAATATTTTTTAAAAAATTAAACTTAAAGTTCAAAATTAAGGCAATTTCTTAAAGCAAAAATAATTATAATTTGGGGGGGTATATGATTGATGTACAAGTACTATATATGGCAGCAACAGCACCAAAGGAAGGAGGTAGTTGAATTGTAATATAGCAAGTTTTTCACACCATACTTTTTGAGTGGTATAATATTAAATAAAGTTAGATTATTATGAGTTAAGGATGCATAGTGTCATCATAAGAGCATCCATTAAAAAATTAAGACAATGAGATCTAGCTAAAGAGCCAATGGGGTGATAAAACTGATTAACAAAAAGTTGATCCAAAAGAAGTAAAAGAAAGGAAAAAGAAAGAACAAACTAGAAGGTATAGAAAACCAATATCATAATGGTAGTCTTAAGCACAACTTAAAATATTACAACTAAGAACCAATAATTTACAATCTAAGAATCAATAATCATATTCCATATAAATGTTAAAAACTTAAAAGGCACAAATGATTAGTATTAAAAGAAAAACTCAATCATATGCTGCTTACAAGTGATCACTTTAAATATAAAGACGCAGGTAAGTTAAAAAGATGGAGAAAACATATTTCATGTGTATACTAGTCACAAGAAAGCTTTTGGGGGTATCAATATCAGACAAATTAGGTATTACTACAAAGATCATTACAAAAGATTAAGTAGAACATTGCATAATGAAAGAGTCAATTCATCAAGAAGATATAACAATCTTAATTGTCTGTCTAATAATAACAGAGCTTTAAACTACATGAAGCTAAAATTGGCAGAATTGAAAGGATAAACAAATATTGGGACAAGTAGATGAGAACACAGTAAGAATGAAGATTTAAACAATATACTCAACAAATTTAATATAATTGCTATTCATAGAACACTATTCCCAACAACTGCAGAATATATATTTTTGTATGTTCATGTGGAATATTCACCTATACAGACCATATACTGAACCACATAGTAAGTCTTAATAATTAAAATAATTGAAATAATACAAAAGATGTTCTATGACCAGGAAGGAATTAAATTTGAGATCACTAACACTAAGATATTAGAAAGTCCCAAAATATTTGCAAATTAAGTAAAACACTGCAAAATAATCATGAATTGAAGAAATCACAAGTGAAGGGGTGCCTGGGTGGCTCAGTCGTTAAGCGTCTGTCTTCAGCTCAGGTCATGATCCCAGGGTCCTGGGATCGAGCCCCACATCGGGCTCTGTGCTCCACAGGAAGCCTGCTTCTCCCTCTCCCACTCCCTCTGCTTGTGTTCCCTCTCTCGCGTGTCTCTCTCTGTCAAATAAATAAATAAAATCTTTAAAAAAAATTACAAGTGAAATAAGAAAATATTTTAAATGGCATGTTAATAAAAACACAAAATATCAAAATGTGTGAGATGTATATTTTTTTACATTTGATTTTGTTTATAAGTAATAATATAAATTGCTTATATATAATTATCCTTACTTTTTGTTACAAATTTTCATA
Source organism: Mirounga angustirostris (assembly GCF_029215605.1). Lineage (NCBI taxonomy): Eukaryota > Metazoa > Chordata > Mammalia > Carnivora > Phocidae > Mirounga > Mirounga angustirostris. The sequence goes on along the minus strand of NW_026991711.1, from coordinate 117,186,295 downwards.
TAAACTATGTATAAATACAAGACTGGATAAAATATGCATAATTTTATCCTATGTAGGATTATTCCCCCAAATAATGTTAAGTCATTCTTTTTTGTATATGTGTGTGTAGGCTACAATTTATTTGAACTGATTGGTATAAGTTTTATCTACTCATTATATATCAGATTTTATTTATTTATTTATTTTTTGTTTCTAGTTTTTATTTAAATTTTAGTTGGTTAACATATAGTGTAATATTGGTTTCAGGAGTAGAATTTAGTGATTCATCACTCACATATAACACCCAGCGCTCATCACAACAAGTGCCCTCCTTAATACCCATCACCTATTTAGTGCATGCCCCACCCACCTTCCCTCCAGAAAACCTCAGTTCTCTATAGTTAGGAGTCTCTTATGATTTGCTTCCCTCTCTCTTTTTTTCCCTTCCCCTATGTTCATCTGTTTTGTTTCTTAAATTCCACATATGAGTGAAATCATATGGTATTTGTCTTTCTCCTACTGACTAATTTTGCTGAGCATAATACACTCTAGCTCTATCCACATCATCACAGATGGCAAGATTTCATTCTTTTTGATGGCCGTGTAATATTCCATTGTATATATATACACCTCATCTTCTTTATCCATTCATCAACTGATGGACATTTGGGCTCTTTCCATAATTTGGCTATTGTTGATAATGCTGCTGTACACATCAGGGTGCATGTGTCCCTTCAAATCAGTATTTTTGTGTCCTTTTGGTAGATACCTAGTATTGCAATTGCTGGGTCATAAGGTAGTTCTATTTTTAACTTTTTGAGGAAACTCCATACTGTTTTCCAGAGTGGCTACATTTATTTATTTATTTATTTTTAATTTTATTATGTTAGGCGCCATACAACACATCATTAGTTTTTGATGTGGTGATCCACGATCCATTGTTTTCGTATAACACCCAGTGCTCCATGCAGTACATGCCCTCCTTAATACCCATCACTGGACTAACCAATCCCCTCTCCCCCCTCCCTTCTAAAACCCTGTTTGTTTCTCAGAGTCCATAGTCTTTCATGGTTCATCTCTCCCTCTGATTTCTCTCCCTTCATTTTTCCCTTCCTTCTCCTAATGTCCTCCATGTTATTCCTTATGTTCCACAAATAAGTGAAACCATATGATAATTGACTTTCTCTGCTTGTTATTTCACTTAGCATAATCTCCGGTCCCATCCATGTTGATGTAAAAGTTGGGTATTCATCCTTTCTGATGGCTGAGTAATATTCCATTGTATGTATGGACCACATCTTCTTTATTCATTCATCTGTTGAAGGGCATCTTGGCTCTTTCCACAGTTTGGCAGAGTGGCTACATTTAAAACAGAACTTTGAAAGAAATTTCTACCTTTAAATGCCTATATTATAAAAGAAAATTTTATTAGCTTCTTAATTAATAAAAGAGTAAATTAAACACAAATAAGTAAAAAGAAGGGACAGGTGAGTAAGAAACCAATGGAAGAAAAAGATAAAATAAGAAAAATCAATAAAGCCAAGTTAATTATTTAAATAGAATAATGAAATTGATAAATCCTTGCAAAGGTGATCAGAGAGAGGAAGAAAAGAGAAAGGCGAGGTAGAGGAGAGGAAAGATGACAGAGACAAATTAACAATATCAGAAATGAATAATCCTATAAGAAGGAAAAGCTTAATAATGAAATATTATGAACAAGTTTATGCAAATGTTGAATTCCTTGAAAACCACAACTTAAAAGTTGACACAGAAGAAAACAAAATATTGACAGCCCTGTATTTGTTAAAGAGGTGAAATTTATAATTTAAAAATTACCCACAAAGAAACCTCCAGACCCAGATGCCTTCATAAGAATTCTATCAAACATTTAAGGAAGAAATAATAGAAATCTTACCCAGATCCTCTCAGAAACCATGGGAGGAGGAAATATTTTTTAACTTACTTTAGGAAACCAGCATAAACTTGATATAATCATTATGAAAAAGACATAACCACAAAATAAAATTACAGACCAAAAATCAATTGTATTTCTAGATTCGAAACATCAGTCAAGAAAATAACTTTTATTGGGGCACTTGGGTGGCTCTGTCGGTTAAGCATCTGCCTTCAGCTCAGGTCATGATCCTGGGGTCCTGGGATCAAGCCCTGCTTCAGGCCCCCTGCTCAGCAGGGGAGTCTGCTTCTCTCTCTCCTTCTGACCCTCCCCCTGCTCATGCTCTCTCTTTCACTCACTCTCAAAAATAAATAAAATCTTTTTTTTTTTTAAAGAAAAGAACTTTTATTAATCACAAGTAATACTTACTTGAAAGTCAGTGTTACTTATTGCAGAAAAACATCCGTGGAATGTTTTCTCTTCTTGGTCTATGGGATGTCTCCTCAAGGACTGCTTTTGGTGGGAAAATGTGGCAAAAATTGAGCAGGCACTGGGAAGTTGAAGCGTGTGTGTGTGTGTGTGTGTGTGTGTATTTGTAGGAATGTCATGGATTAGAAATGTGAATACCTTACTTGGAATAAATTGAATATAAGAAGGATTATAATGGTATCCTAAAATGGTGATATTAAAAGATTTTTTTGGACTGGGTTTGTAAGATATTGGAGTTGTATAGTAATTTCTAGTCTTTTTATGTGACTGTTCACTCATCATTGGCTCACTTTTTACTAAAATATGGTAACACTCAAAGTAACAAGCAAGGTCTCTGTGAAGAATTGGAGAATTTTAAGGATTGCAGAAAACTTGAAATAAATATAATCTGACTGTGTCCCTTTTAAAAAAGAAAGAACTTATTTTTTTTTAGAGAAGTTTTAAGTTTATAAAAAAATTAGGCAGGAAGTATAGAGTTCTCATATTCTCCCTGCCCCCACACATGCATAGTCTCCCCCATTATCAACATCTCTCACAGGAGTATACATTTTGTTACAGTTGATGAATCTACATTAACATATCATTGTCACCTGAAGTTCATAATTCACACATTAGGATCTGCTCTTGGTTTAGTACATTTTATTGATTTGGACAAATATATTATAATATGTATCCACCATTATAGTATCAGACAGATTATTTTTATTGCCCTAAAATTTCTCCATGCTCTGCCTGTTCATCTATCCCTCCCTCGAACCCCTGGCAACCACTGATCTTTTTATTATCTCCATAGTTTTGCCCTTTTCAGGCTGTAATATAATTGGAATCATACAGTATGTAGTCTTTTCAGATTGGTGTCTTTCATTTAATAATATGCATTTAAGATTCTACCATATCTTTTCAAGGCTTGATGGCTCATTTCATATTGAATAATATCTCATTGTCTGAATGTACTACAGCTTATTCATTCACCTACTGAAGGACATCTTGGTTACTTCCAGGTTTTGGCAATTATGAATAAAGATGTTATAAACATCTATGTGCATGTTTTTGTTTGAATGTAAGTTTTCACCTCCTTGGGTAAATACCAAAAAGTGTGATTGCTGGATTATATGGTAAGAATATGTTTAGTTTTGTAAGAAACTGCCAAACTATCTTCTAAAGTGGCTGTACCATTTTGCATCCCTACCAGCAATGAATGAGAATTTCTGTTGCACTACATCGTCACCAGAATTTGATAGTGTCAGTGTTATGGATTTTGGTCATTCTCATAGATATGCAATGATATCTCATTGTTGTTTTAATTTGCATTTCCCTGATGACCTTTGTTACAGAATATCTTGTTTTCCATCTGTATATATTCTTTGGTGAAGTATCTATTAAGGTTTTTAGCTCATTTTTCAGTCAGGTTGTTGGTTTTCTTTTCTTTTCTTTTTTCTTTTTTAAAAGATTTTATTTATTTACTTGACAGAGACAGTGAGAGAGGGAATACAAGCAGGGGGAGTGGGAGAGGGAGAAGCAGGCTTCCCACTGAGCAGGGAGCCCGATGCAGGGCTCGATCCCAGGACCCTGGGATCATGATCTGAGCCGAAGGCAGACGCTTAACAACTGAGCCACCCAGGCACCCCGGGTTGTTGGTTTTCTTATTGTTCAGTTTTAAGAATTCTTTGTGTATTTTGGCTATTAGATATGTATTAGGTATGTATTTTGCAAATATTTTCCCAATCTTTGGGTCATGTTTTCTTTATGTCTGTGCCTTTCACAGAGAAGAAATTTTTAATTTTAATAAAGTTCCGCTGATCAATTCTTTTGTTCATGGATTATATCTTTGATGTTATATGTAATAAGGTCATTGTCAAACCCCAAGTCATCTAGATTTTCTCCTATGTTATATTCTAGGAGTTTTATAGTTTTGTGTTCTACATTTAGGTAAGTGATTCATTTTGAGCTAATTTTGGTTAAAGGTTTAAGGTTTGTGTTGTTGTTCTTGTTGTTGTTGTTTTTGTATGTGCATGTCCAGTTGTTCCAGCACCACTTGTTGGAAAGATTATCTTTGTTCCATTGTCTTGTCTTTGCTCTATTGTCAAAGTCAGTTTACTATCTTTTTTTTTAAGATTTTATTTATTTATTCAACAGAGAGAGAGACACAGTGAGAGAGGGAACACAAGCAGGGGGAGTGGGAGAGGGAGAAGCAGGCTTCCTGTGGAGCAGGGAGCCCGATGTGGGGCTCCATCCCAGGACCCTGGGATCATGACCTGAGCCGAAGGCAGACGCTTATCGACTGAGCCACCTAGGCAACCCCTCAGTTTACTATCTTTATGTGAATCATTTGTTCTCCATTCATCTATTTGTCTATTCTTTCACTAATACTGTTTTGTACTGATTATTATAACTTATATACTAAGTCTTAAAGTCAGGTAGTGTTAGTTCTCCAACCTTGTTGCCAGTTTGGATGCCTTTTATTTCTTTTTGCTGTCTGATTGCTGGTGCTAGGACTTCTAGTACTATGTTGAACAACAGTAGTGAGAGTGGGCATCCCTGTCGTGTGAACTTAGGGGAAAAGCTCTCAGTTTTTCCGCATTGAGAATGATATTCACTGTGGGCTTTTTGTAGATTTTATTTATTTATTTTTGTAGGGTTTTATGATATTGAGGTATGTTCCCCCTATCCCTACACTGTGGAGAGTTTTAATCAAGAAAGGATGCTGTACTTTGTCAAATGTTTTTTCTGCATCAATTGAGAGGATCATATGGTTCTTGTCTTTTCTTTTATTAATGGATCTATCACATTGATTGATTGTGAATGTTGAACCACCCTTGCAGCCCAGGAATAAATTCCACTTGGTCGTGGTGAATAATCCTTTTAATGTACTGTTGAGTCCTATTGGCTAGTATCTTGTATTTTGACATCCATGCTCATCAGGGATATTGGTCTATAATTGTCCTTTTTGATGGAGTCTTTGGTTTTGGGATCAAGGTAATGCTGACCTCATGGAATGAGTTTGAAAGTTTTCCTTCCATTTCTACTTTTGAAACATCTTCAGTAGAATAGGTATTATTTCTTCTTCTTTAAATGTTTGGTAGCATTCATCTGGGAAGCCATCTGGTCCTGGACTCTCGTTTTTTGGGGAGGTTTTGATTGCTGCTTCAATTTCCTTGCTGGTTATTGGTCTGCTCCTATTTTCTACCTCTTCCTTTTTCAGTCTTGGTAGTTTATAAGTTTCCAGGAATGCATTCATTTCTTCCAGATTGCCTAATTTGTTGGCATATAGTTGCTCATAATATGTTCTTAAAAGTGTCTATATTTCCTTGATGTTGGTCATGATCTCTCCCCTTTCATTCATGATTTTATTAATTTGGGTCTTTTCTCTTTTCTTTTGGATAAGTCTCTCCAGAGGGTTATTGATCTTACTAATTCTTTCAAAGAACCAGCTTCTAGTTTCATTGACCTGTTCTACTGTTCTTCTGGTTTATTGTTCATTGATTTCTGCTCTAACCTTTATTATTTCTCTTTTCCTGCTTGGTTTAGGCTTTATTTGCTGTTCTTTCTCCAGTTCCTTTAGGTGTAAGGTTAGCTTGTGTATTTGAGATTTTTCTAATTTTTTGAGAGAGGCTTATATTGCAATGTACTTCCCTCTTAGGACCGCCTTTGCTGTATTCCAAAGGTTTTGAATAGTTGTGTTTTCAGTTTCATTAGTTTCCATGAATTTTTAAAATTCTTCTTTAATTTCCTGATTGACCCACTCATTCTTTTTTTTTTTTAAAGATTTTATTTATTCATTTGAGACACAGAGATACAGAGAGAGAGAGAGAGAGAGAGACAGCATGAGCAGGGAGAGAGGCAGAGGGAGAGGGAGAAGCAGGCTCCCCGCTGAGCCAGGAGCCCGATGTGGGGCTCGATCCCAGGACCCTGGGATCATGACCTGAGCTGAAGGCAGACGCTTAACCATCTGAGCCACCCAGGCGCCCCCCACTCATTCTTTAGTAGGATGCACTTTAACCTCCAAGTGTTTGAGTTCTTTCCAAATTTCCTCTTGTGATTGAAGTTTCAAAGCATTGCGGTCTGAAAATATGCAAGGAATAATCCCAATTTTTTGGTATCAGTTGGGACCTAATTTGTGACCCAGCATGTAATCTATTCTGGAGAAAGTTTCATGTGCATTCCAGAAGAATTTGCATTCTCTTGCTTTAGGATGGAATGCTCTCTGTATATATTTGTGAAGTCCATCTGGTCCAGTGTTTCCTTGTTGGAAAGCCCTTGTTTCCTCGTTGATCTTCTGCTTAGATTATCTGTCCATTGCTGTGAGTGGGGTGTTGAAGTCCTCTACTATTAATGTATTATTATCAATGTGTTTCTTTACTTCAGTTATTAATTGGTTGATATAATTGGCTGCTCCCAAATTAGGAGCATAAATATTAATAATTGTTAGATCTTCTTGTTGGGTAGACCCTTTAAGTATGATATAGTGTCCCTCTTCATCTCTTATTACAGTCTTTGGTTTAAAATCTAATTTATCTGATATGAAGATTGCTACCCCAGCTTTCTTTTGAGTTCCATTAGCATGGTAAATCATTCTCCACCCCCTCACTTTCAGTCTGGAGGGGACTTTAGGTCTAAAATGCGTCTCTTGTAGACAACTTATGGATGGGTTTTGCTTTTTTATCCAATCTGATACCCAGTGTCTTTTGATTGGAGCATTTAGCCCATTTACATTCAGAATAACTATTGAAAGATACAAATTTAGTGCCATTGTATTACCTGTAAAGTCCCTGTTTCTGTAGATTGTCTCTGTTTCTTTCTGTTCTATGTTACTCTTGGGCTTTCTCTTCACTTACAGGATCCCCCTTAATATTTCTTGCAGGGCTGGCTTGGTGGTCACATATTCTTTCAATTTCTGTCGTCCTGGAAGCTCTTCATCTCTCCTTCCATTTTGAATGACAGCCTTGCTGGATAAAGTATTCTTGGCTGCATATTTTTATTTAGTACCCTGAATATATCCTGCCATCCCTTTCTGGCTTTCCAGGTCTCTTTGGATAGGTCTGCTGCCAATTCAGTGTTCTTACCCTGTAGGTAAGGGACCTCTTGTCTCGAGCTGCTTTCAGGATTTTCTCTTTATCTCTGAAATTTGCAAGCTTCATTATTATATGTCGGGGTGTTGATCTATTTTTATTGATTTGGGGAGGGGTTGTCTCTACCTCTTGGACAGGAATGCCTGTTTCCTTCTCCAGATTAGGGAAGTTCTTAGCTATGATTGCTCAAATATACCTTCTGGCCCTCTCTCTTTTTCATATCCCTTGGGAACCCCAATAATTCTGATATTGTTTCATTTTATGGCATTGCTGACTTCTTGAAGCCTCCCCTCATGGTCTATTAGTTTTTTTTTTTCTCTCTTTTTCTCAGCTTCCTTCCTTTCCATCATCTTGTCTTCTGTGTCACTCTCTCTTTTGCCTCATTTATCCTCATTATTAAAACATCCAATTTAGACTGCATCTCAGTTAGAGCATTTTTAATTTCAGCCTGATTAGATCTCATTTCTGTACTAAGATATTCTCTAATGTCTTTTATGCTTTTTTCAAGCCCAACTAATAACTTTAATTGTTATCCTGAATTCTATCTCCAACATTTTTCTTATATCCATATCGATTAGATCTGTGGCAGAGAGTATTACCTCTGGTTCTTTCTTTTGTTCTGAATTCTTCCTTCTGGTCATTTTGCCCAGAGAAGAATGGATGAATGAGTGAACAGAATCAAAAATATCAACCACAACCCAAGCAAAATACACACTAGATAAATCCAAAGAGGTCAGAAACCAAAAAAGAAAAGCAAAGGAAAAAGCAAAAGAAAAAAAGAAAAAAAGTGGATCACCCTGGACAAAACAGGGCGATCCACTTGTTCCTGAGTGTATTTTTGTCTTTGTATTAGAAGACACTAAATCCTAAAATTGTAAAGAAAGGAATACTTATATATATACATATTAATATATTGTGTGTGTGTGTGTGTGTATATATATATATATATATATATATATATATATATATATATAAAATTGAATAGAGTGAAAGGAAGCCAAAAATGAAGAATATATCTATAAAATGTAAATGTAAAAAATGAAAGTTAAAAAAAGACTTAAAAACAAAGAATTGATAAAATAAGAAACTAGTTGAAAAGGGAAAAAAGAAAAAAGAAATGGACAATTTTAAACTGAAAGATAAACGAATCATGAGAAAAAAAACTCGAATTCTATGAATTCTATATACTATTTTCCCCCAGCGCTGGAGTTTTACAGTCTTATATGGTCCATAAACTTGCTGTGCACCTATTCTTCCAGTTGGTCTTCTTGGGGAGGGGCCTGCTGTACTGCTTCTCAGGTGTCTTTGCCTGGGCAAAGTTGCACTGCCCCTTTCCCGAGGACCGGGCTCAGTGTTAGGTTGTCCTCTGTGTGGCTTTTGTCCCTGAAGGCTTTCTGTCCCTTTTTAGAGGATCAAAATTAAAATGGCCATGCCTCGATCTCTAGCTCCAGAGCCAAAAGTTTGTGGTTGTCTCTCTTCGGTAAACCCTCAGGGATAAACAGTCTATGCTTTTGTGTGTGCCAGACTCTGCAGACTCCTGCAGTGTGCACCCTCACTGATTTTCCTGGCAGAAGGCGGAAAGTCCTGAGTTACTGCACTTTGTAGGGCCCTGGTGGGAAGAGCGGTGGTGGAACAGTGCGTGCACCCACTCCGTCCCTCCTGGGGGAAGGCAGAGGATCAACCATTACTGTCCTTTACTGCCCTGAGAGCTGTTTCCTGGTCCTGTTCGTACCCACTCCGTTCCTCCCAGGGGAAGGCGGAGAGGCCCTGCATTCCTGTCCTTTGCATGGTCCCCACACAGAGAACAGTCACCTGATCAAGTTTTATGGGAAACCGAGCTGAGAGCCCCCTCCTGGGCTTGCTGACTGTAACCAGTTTCCCCACTTCAATGCTTGGGAACTTTATTGGCTCAGTCAGCCCCATTATTTCTGTGACTCTGGGGATCACAATGTCCCACCTAGAATTCTGCCCGTTTTCACCACCTGAGCACCTTTCAGGCAGGGATTTCTCTCACTAGAGCAGATTTCTAAAAGTTCTGATTTTGCCCTCTAGGGCTATATTACTTTCAGGTAACTGCTTACTTAGGCTCCCTCCCCCATATCCCCTCAGATTCACTTCTCTGCACCTCCTGTCTTGCAGAAAGTGTTTGCTTTTCTACTTGTGAAGTTCCAGATATTCTTTTCTTACATCTCAGGTTGAATTCATGGGTGTTCAGAATGATTTGATAGTTATCTTGCTAAATTCAAGGGACCAGATGAAACGAGGTCCCCTACTCTTCCGCCATCTTTCTCCTCCCCTCTCTCATTTATCAGAGTTTTGTAGTTTTCCTCATATAGATCTTGTATTTTGTTAGACTTATACCTAAGTATTTTCTTTTGGGGGTGCTAATGCAAATGGAATTGTTTTAAATTTTAAATGTCATTTGTTCATTGCTGGTATATAGGAAAGCAGTTGATTTTTATATATTAACTTTGTATCCTGCAACCTTGCAACTAATTTCTTATTAGTTCCAAGAGGCTTTTTTATTGATTCTTTTGGATTTTCTATTTAGGCAATCATGTCATTTGTGAACAAAGACAGTTTTATTTCTTCTTTCCCAGTCTGTATACCTTTTATTTCCCTTTCTTGTCTTATTTCATTAGCTAGGACTTCCAACACAATGTTGAAAAAGAGTGGCAAGAGAGAACATCCTTCCTTTCTTCTAACTGTCATAGAAGGAAAACTTCTAGGTTCTCACCATTAAGTGTAATGTTAGCTGTAGATTTTTTGTAGATATTCTTTATCAAATTGAGCAAGTTTCTATTCTAGTGTGCCAAGTGTTTTTATCATGAATAGGTATTGTATTTTGTCAGATGCTGTTTTTGCATCTGTTGATATAATAATGTGATTTTTCTTATTTAGGCTGTTGAGATAATGGATTATGTTAATTGATTTTTGAACATTGTACCTGCCTGCATCCCTGGGATAAATCCCAATTGGTCGTGGTGTATAATTCTCTTTATACCTTCTTTTATTCAGTTTTCTAATATTTTATTGAGGATTTTTGCATCTGTTTTCATGAGAAATATTGGTCTGAGTTTTCTTGTAATTTTTTTCTGGTTTGATATTAAGGTAATCTGCCCTTATAGAATGAGTTAGGAAATATTCTTTCTGTTTCCATCTTTTCAAAGAGATTATAGGGAATAGATATAATTTCTTCCTTAAATGTTTGGTAGCATTCACCTTTGAAACCATTTGGTTCTGATGATTTCTAATGTGTTGAAAGTTATTAATTATTGATTAAATCTCTTTAATAAATGTGGGTCTGTTTAGATTATCTATTTCTTCTTGTATAGGAAAGAAAAGCACCTTCATTATAGGACGTTTAGAGGTATTTTTACATTAATTAATGCTGATTACCCTAATAAGTGACCTTGGGCAAATTCCTTAACTTCTCCAAGCTTAACTTTCCACATCTGTAAAATGGAGATAAAATTAATACTTATCTCATAGGGTCACCACAAATATTAAAAGCAGTAAAACAACAATTGTTTTAATTTCAATAATTCTGTGAAACAGTGACTTTCATTTTCACTTTTACAAACTAGGAAACCAAGGCCTAGAAATACTAGGCAGGTTGTATCAGTCAAGATTCTCTTGTTGCTTACTTAAGCAAATGAGTATTTTGATTTTTTTACTAGGAGTTTTGATGGGTGAATCTGTTTTTTTGGCACACACAGTTTCAAAATTTAAGCAATGTTATTAGAGCTCTCTATGTATCTCTCTACATGTAGAGCCTCATCTCTGCTTTCTTTTGGTGGCTTAACTCTCATGTGTAGGCTGCCTCAGTAACAAAAATGACCACCATTGACTTAGCAATTATATCAACCATGGAGAGTACTCTTCTTGTCCTTATCTGGCTCACATTCTCATTCTTAGACATGTTACTACTTTGCAAGGAATGGCGTATAGGTATTGACCATCTTGGCCTTGAACTCAGTCTGTGACAGGCAAGGTTGGAATATAAATTCTACAGTCCCACCCAGACTGTATGCTATCAGGGTTGGAGGACTCTCCAAAGAAAAGGAAGGCACTATGACCCAAAGACAAGGTGTGCAGGCAAAGCAAGATACTTACTGTAAAAGTTGTCAAAGGTCTACATCTCATAGCACAGACTTCAAACTAGGCCTGTACAATTCTGAGACCAAGCTGCCATAGACAGATGTTTCAGTTGGTGACAGACTAGCTTTGTGATTTATAAGTATCCTGAGCTTGTCTCTAATACACATCTAAAAGTTACATAGAAAGTATATTAGTGACACAGAGTCAGATAGTTAATTGGGTTTTAGGTATTCAAACTGATGCTCTTCCTGAAAGGATAGCTGCTTTGCCCTTACCGTGCTCTAAAACTATAATCATAATTAGTATTGATTTATTCATTGCCTACTACTGTTTATGAAGTGAGGAATACAGCTTATACATATTAGTTTCCTAAGACTCAGCTATCATCTTTAAGTACAGAAGATTAGTTTAACACCTTTGGCATGTATTCCAAGCAACAGAATATACTCTAATTAGGTCTGTAAAAGCTGTTACCTTGATTACCAGATATACTAATTATCTTGTCAGTCATTGATCTTATAATTATGAGGGAGGATGCTGTTATTTTCAAATGATCTGGACTAAATTCTGTCCTTGAGTTCAGGGGCTTTAATTGAGTCCCCAGTGGATGTTTAGCCTACCCTTGTATATACAGTAATTAGCTGCAGGCTAATTTTTATCCTACAGGCTTTAAAATTAAAATACTTTCTTGTCATACCAAAAAGGCTTTAAAATTAAAATACTTTCTTGTCATACCAAAAAGGCTCAAACCATCTACTCCCACCACCCTAACATAATGATTTAAATTGAAATCCATAAATAGTGAGAAAAAGCTTTATATTCCATCTGATTAATTAAATTAGCTTAATTTTAATCAGTACACATTATTTGTAGATTTTTCTTAATGTCGATCACAGTTTGCACCAAGTGTTTTATATTGTTGATTAAGATGGTAGTAATCTTTAATTTTTCCTTATCTGGGCTATATAAAGAAGTGTATTTAACTCTATTATGCTGTGTATTTGCTTTTAGAACATCACATGTACAACCACTTTCTGCAGGTATAGACTCTAACATTTTATCATAATCAACTTCAAGGTGGTGGTTATGTCTTTTTCATCTTTGCAACATTCACAGGCCTTAGGGCTGTACTTCACATTATCAGGGGCAATACATGTCTTCTACCTCTTTATAAAGCAGGTGTGATGGCTGGACACTTAGAGACAAGCTTCTGCCACTGTACGCCTAATCTAGCTCCTCCGTCGCCTCCCCTGTTCTACTTTCTCTGGCCTGTTGGCCTTTACTTGGTCACTACCAATAAGCAGCCTGTTTCAGGAAGGCCTCATTGTTCAAGTAGTTTTTATGTTGAGCTAAAAGTCTGATTTGCTACAACTTCTACCTATTGGTCTAATGAACCTAATATGACTCCAGTGGAAGGACACCGTTCAAGGCTAAATCCTCTTCATATTACATTGTTTGTGAAGAAAGGTCATAAATGTGCTTGTATCAGATTAAAAACATGTAACAACATGAACAAGCTTCAGATGAGGGTTCAGTGATCTCGACTGAAGCCTTGCCACTGCCATTCCCCCCCGGGGTGGTTTCTAACAGATCATTTAGACTTTTTTAGCCTCAATTTACTTGTCTAGATATTAAAGCAGTAGCTCTTTTTATCTTACGGAGATTTGTTTTAACTCATGTTTATGGTTGTATAATTTTGAGATGGAAAAGTCTACCCTCCAAAAGTATAGTTTGTCAGCTTCTGAGAACTTTAGAGCTACCACCACAATCAAGATATAATCTTAAAAATTTCTCTTGTGTCCTTTGAAATCAATTCCCTCTACCAACCTCCAGCCATTTTGGTTTTCACATCTGGGAGGCGAGATATGCCACTGGCATCTAGTGAAGAGCTAGGGGTGCTGTTAAACATCCTACAATGCAGAGGACAGCATGGCTCCCCCCACTTCTCCCAGCAAAGAATTATCGGATTCAAAATGTCAATATCTTGAGGATGAGAAATGCTGAGATAAAAGGATAGAGAAATAGATGTGGATGTGGGTGTGCATGGGTGTTTAAGTTTTTTCTTAGCTCTGTCTGCTGAGAGTGCCTAAAAGTAATGACCCACCTAAAGGCCAAATCTTGCTTTCTAAATACTACACTGATAGGAATCAGGGCTCCTTAGAGAAATGGCTAGTTCTAGGGAAGGGACATTTTTGTGTGTGTGCCGTAAAATAAAGTTCTCGAGAAATAAGGATAGGGGAACCAACACGAAGTGGCTCAGTAAGGCCAATCTGGGACCATCTGGTCATCTAAATAATGATAGGTAAGCATTATAACCCACTGAATAAAATAAGAATTCATGACTCCCACAAAGAAACACACACACACACACACATACATACACATACATGGAGAAGAAGGAAAAGATCTTCTAACAGTAGAAAGCCAGCCAATGAGTGGGATGGAATTTCAAAAGTCACCATTTGTCAATCTTCATAATAATATCTGATTCAGTCAAAAATCAGTTGATACTAGGGTCCCTGGGTGGTTCAGTCATTGAGCAGCTAACTCTTGGTTTCAGCTCAGGTCATGATCTCAGAGTTGTGAGATTGAGCCCCACATGGGGCTCTGCACTCAGTGCAGTCTGCTTGAGATTCTCTTTCTTCCTCTGCCTCTGCCCCTCCCCCTGCTTGCAAGCATTCTCCCTCTCAAAATAAATAAATAAAATCTTAAAAAAAAATCAATTGTTACTAACTAGTGGTTAAAAGTGTGAAAAGTACTAGGATATTTACCGAGCCTCAACCTATGTTCCCACAAGATACTTATTTTTTATGTTTTTTTTAGAGACCTCGCATGCATTTGTGTGAGCAAGAGGGAAGGGACAGAGGGAGAGAGAGAAAAAGTATCTCAAGCAGGCTCCACACTCAGTGGGGCTCAATCTCAGGACCCTGAGATCATGACCTGAGCTGAAATCAAGAGTCAGACACTTCACCAACTGAGCCACCCAGGCACCACCCCCACTCAAGATACTTATTAATTAAAAGGCCAAAAATAGTAACTTTACAGTGAGGAACTCAACAGATACTACCTGAAGCAAATGAGCAAAATTAACATCACCAGCAGTGAGACAAGTTGACATCATGTGCATCTTTATATGTTGTACTTAAAAGAACAAAACATCACTTCTATGATATTCTGGCCCCAAAATGCATGTTTTGAATCTAATTATAGGGAACCATTAGACAAACCCAATTTTAGGGGCATTCAACAAAATCATGAGACTGTACTTTTTAAAAATATCCATGAAATGAAATAAATATTACAACAAAATATAACACATAAACTGAGATTTTCTTTTGTTGTAAGCAACATTGTTGAGATAATTGGTGAAATTGAATGAGTTCTATAGATTATCTGATAATATTTTATTGATGTTAATGTCCTGACATTGATAATTGTACTGTGACAATGTAAGACAACAGTCTGGTTTTAGGACATACACATTGAAATATTTCAGGGTATATACAATATCTTGTCTGCCCTGGAGCAGTTCTAATACCTAGATTAAGAGTTGGGGTGATAGGGTGCCTGGGTGGCTCAGTCGGTTAAGCGGCTGCCTTCGGCTCAGGTCATGATCCCAGGGTCCTGGGATCAAGTCCCGCATCGGGCTCCCTGCTCTGCGGGGAGCCTGCTTCTCCCTCTCCATCAAAGAAGCCTACTTGTGCTCTCTCTCTATCTCTCTGTCAAATAAATAAACAAAATCTTAAAAAAAAAAAAGAGTTGGGGTGATAAAGCAGATATGGTAAAATGTTAACATTTATACTATCTGGATGAAGAGTATATAGGAATTCTAATTCTGGGTACTCTTCTTCTTCTTTTTTTTTTTTTTTAAAGATTTTATTTATTTATTTGACAGAGAGAGACACAGCGAGAGAGGGAACACAAGCAGGGGTAGTAGAAGAGGAAGAAGCAGGCCTCCCGCCGAGCAGGGAGCCCGATGCGGGGCTCGATCCCAGGACCCTGGGATCATGACCTGAGCCAAAGGCAGATGCTTAACGACTGAGCCACCCAGGCGCCCCCTGGGTACTATTCTTAACAACTTTTCTGTGAGCCTTAATTTATATCAAAAATGAACAAAGAGAAATCTTGTTTTCTGTTTCAAAGAATCTGGGAAATACCTCTATTCTCTGTATGTGAAAATAAGATAACAACAAAGAAAATACTCATGCTTTCTATTCATGCTTATAAAATAAGATGCATATATTATCAATATCCAATTAATGCAAAGTGGGGTTTTAAAAAATAATCTCATTATAAAAGAGTATTCATGTTATATCTTTGCCACTTCTAATAGCATCATTAAGGAAAAACTTTATTTATTGCTTACTACATTTTCTATTTTCTTGACTCAACACATTTATTGTTTCATTTTATTCACACCTTTCAGTGATAGATATTGACATTGGGTCAAAAATCTATGGGTTTTTCTCTGAAAACTCTGGACTGTATTTTGAAAAATATATCAATTTTAGCACCAAGGAGGCAAATGGATTGCTTAGTTGTTAAATAATCTTAATGAGATGTCAACAGCAGAAAAATATTCTCAATCCTCAGCAAGGTCTTCAGGTAATGAAACATTGATTTTTTTTTTTAAACCTCTACAGCCATTTTGCTTACTGTATGGGAAGTAAATGAAAAATAGTTATTTGTTTCCAAGAGCACAATCCATTTTAGATACTTAATTTAATATTTAAAATTATTTATAATATTTCTATCTTCATTAACTATTTGTTTACTCTGCACCATTGCCTTTTTGAGTAAACATCCTGAGTTCATTCTCAAAGCAAGTCTCAGACCAAGATTCTGTTGTAAATCATTAGGGAGATTATGCTTGTGGGGAAGCTTCTATATTTTAGTTAGAAAATGCTTTAGGAAACCAACAAACATGATGTAAGAATGTATTGTCCTAACCCATTTATTTTTCTTTCATTCATTTAAATATTAGTACAATTGAAATTACTTTGATATTTGAGTCAAAAGTTTACAGTATTCATGAGAACTATTCAGCATCCAAGGTCTCTGTTTCCCCAACTTGAATTTGCTAGCCTCTGTTCTATGCATTAAAACAAAACAAAATAAAAAATATCCATTATTTAGTAAATTGAAAGTATAGTAGTTATCTATTGACTGCCTTGTCCATCTTGTTAAATAAGAATCAAACATCTTATTTTTGGGAAATAGCATTGTGATTCTAAGTGACAAATGCAGATTAGCTAAAGTGAGGTATTTTCAGAATGGGAAGGAACTTCTGGTCTCTAGAAAAACATTTCCAGAGTATCTAAAGTTTGGAAATTACTACTTCGGCAGAGATGGGAAGCCATGTTTTTCTCAGCAAACTCAACAAATATGGACCATTTTCATCTACTGTTCCAACAGAAGCTTTTTCCTCTGCATCTGAGGATGCTAAACATAGTAAATTAAGACAGGGGTTTTTTTTTTGGTTTTTTTTTTTTTTGGCCTTATTTTGGACTCCAGGAGAAGTCCAACACATATACTTTTAGCTTGTCTTGTTCCTGGTTTTCACAATGAAAGGCCAATGAATCAGCTAACTATTGTTGAATAAGAACCTACTTCAAAATTGGCTTTAAACAAGCTTGTCTTGTTCCTGGTTTTCACAATGAAAGGCCAATGAATCAGCTAACTATTGTTGAATAAGAACCTACTTCAAAATTGGCTTTAAACAAGAATCATTATCACTCATGTGTCTCTAGGACTTTGGGAGTTTGGCTGATCTAGGCTGGGCTTGGCTGGGCAGCTCAGGTTCAGATTGCAGAAGCAGAGCCTGGGGCCACACTGCTTCTCAATATTCCTCTGTGGGTCAGCTGGGGAGGTTCTGTTCTTCCCAACTGTCCCTCATCTTCCTCACATGGGCTAGTCAGAGCAAGCCCTTCTCGTGACAATGGAAAAAGTGGGAAAGAGCAACTGGAAAACTGTCTCTACTCATATCACTTTGGCCAAAATAAGTCACATGGTCAAGTCCAAGGTCAAGGGACAGAATTGCAAAATTACATGACAGAGTATGGATATAGGAGGGATGATGAATTGGAACAATAATACAGCCTATACTAGCATGAGGAAATATCTGATATACTGCTTTAGAAACTGTTTCTGTTGTGCATATTATCTTATAGCAGTGCTTTTTGATTTTTTTTTAAAGATTTTATTTATTTTAGCAGTGCTTTTTGAAAATAGTGTTGGCTCACCAAGTTACATTTATGTCACCTTAAGAGAGGGACTAGCCTTTATAGAAATCATGAATGTCTTTCTTAGAACTAGGAGGTATCAGATTACTTGGTATCTGATATTGATTCGATGGCCAAATTTTGTGAGAGATTCAGTTTTAATACTTACAGAAGAAAGACTCTTATAGTTCATTTGGGGCAAAGAATATCAGGAAGTAGTGAATTGGCAGGACAACCATCAGCTCTGTATTATTAAGGCGATGGGCAGCATGAGCTTCTAAGGAAGCTTTGTCTCCTTATATTTAGAACTCACACAGCCTGGTTCTGGTGATAAGAAGCATCCTCCTCTGTTACCATGGGAGAGAGGAATATTCACTCCAAGTGACAAAGAAAGACAATGACAAAGTGAAATCACTTCAGAGGGCAGTAATTCTGACAGGTTGTTGTATATGCAGAAAGAATAAAATGTTTCTTTCAGGATTTAGTGATGATTTTCAAATTTAAATATATTGCAAAATAATTTAAGACCGGTAAACATTCCCTTTCTTGTTTGATAAAATGTTGTAAGTGCCTGAGATGTTTTTGAACCATTAGCAAATATTTCTGAATTCTTTTTATTGTTGAGAGTTTTTAATGCTTTAGATGTCTGAACGTGAACAGAATGCTTATGAGCTTGTTGTAAACACCTGAAGAGAGAGGGTTTACAGTGACAACACATAGGAATCTTAACAAAGGTGCTAATATACTGCAGTGACAAACGGCATCAATTCCTAGCAGTGGTGCTGTAGTGATAGTATGAGTTCCCAGGATCTGACTAGGGTAACTGCTAACATGTCATCTGTCAAATCTGAGTCACAGCTAACATTATTCATAAGACATTGATTTTTCTCTTGTTGACAGAAGCATTTATCATGTTTCTCTCAGGATGGGTCTGATTTAAGCATATACATTATAGTCTGATTATACTGGAAATCAAGATCCCTGGGATCTGGGATCTAGTCTTTAGCCTTCCAATATCTACCTATGGGACCCGTGGCAAGCCCAGTTTTCAGTTCCTTATCTATCTAGGGAGAGGATGAGAAAAGATCATTTCTTAGATCACTTTCAGCTCTACTATTTCTCTAAATCTGTGCTGTCTCAGTGTTCATGGGGCACTCCCTCTGACCTACATGGGGAAATCTTCCATTGACCCTAGTGCTTCCTCAAGTAATATGTAAATCATGACAGAACTACAGTCTATAAATGGGTGATAGTGTCATGGAAATCCCATAAAATTAATGTTTCAAACCTTTCGGAAAAACAACTATATTCCTGTTTATGAGAAAAATACAAGGAATTTTCTTATGGTCTTTGAACTACAGTTTAATAAATGGAAAACACCCTCTGTAGTGACTAATCACAAGGGGAAAGACTGAAGAGTCACTGAATTTAAAGATCACCTGAATCCTTCCTCATTTGGGGGGGATGAAAAAGGTAGTAGTTATGTATTATGACCTTTTTTGCTAAAATAGAGAAAAGTATAGTTTGTGTAACTGGTGTTTAGGGCTGGCACATGAGAATATGCAGATGGTATGCCACACAATTCCAGAGAATGCAGTTCCCCCAGCCTCTGACGTGAATGCCCTTTTGTTGTGCAGTGTAGAACCCGTTTAACTGAATGTGGAGGACCCGCCAGGTAATAGCTGGAAATGGCATTTTTGGGTACTTGACCTCACCAGATTCTATTGGGGTGGGGTGGAAGCCGAGCTGGCTTCATAATCAGGTAACATGCAGTTGCAGAAGTTCCTGACTTAGAAGGTCCCCATACTTGGTTTGATGCTCTTTTGTCATCATCTTGAAATTCTTAATAAAGGTTTTAAACAAGGAACCCCATATTTTCATTTTGTACTTGGTATCAAAAATTATGTAGCTGGTACTGAATGGTTGTGGGAGTGGTTCAAGACTGTAATAGCAGGAATATAATTTAAGACTGTAAAGAGAAAGAAATAATTACTTTTCAACTTCTGACATCCAAGGTAGAATTTTACAGTAAGGCAACTGGCTCAAAAGCCAGGCTTTTTGAAATAGTAAATTATTTTTCTACTTTCCTTTAGCATATCAAAGACCAAACCTGCAGGATTCAGATGACATGGTCTCTCCATAAATATAGAGGAAATACCATTTTCACATTTGAGCCATGTCACAAATGTTAATTGTCAATGTTTACAACTATTTTATTTTTTTAAAAGATTTTATTTATTTGACAGAGAGAGAGAGACAGCTAGAGAAGGAACACAAGCAGGGGGAGTGGGAGAGGGAGAAGCAGACTTCCTGCTGAGCAGGGAGCCCGATGCGGGACTCAATCCAGGTCCCTGGGGTCATGACCTGAGCCAAAGACAGACACTTAACGACTGAGCCACCCAGGAGCCCCTATTTTAATTTTTAGTATAAGTGGAAAGTTCCCTGGACCAGAGAATATCTTGTGTTTGCCTTTGGCACAAATTTACATGGACTTTTACTCTTGCCATTTGGCCTAGTTGAATCAATCCACAGAATCAAACCAAATAAAAAATTTTCCTATATGATTCTTCATATTCAAAAAATATAAGCAACTCTATTTTTTACATGTGTACAAAGAAACTAAAATCCATTTTCATGGTTGGTTTGAACATTTTCCTTGATTTTTTTTTTTCCTGAAATAACTTTAAACTGAGGAACACTTAAGTTGACCATATTGAGTTGCATAATAATATGTTAACATGGCCAGCTCAAATAGTTATGGCCCAAAGTGAATTTTTAAGCTGGAATTATTCACTTTCCTTTAATCATTCAACTCATAAGAAATGCGAATACTAAGATATTTAATAATGGCCAACTAGTCATATTTCTAAAGAGGAGTTAGCTGTGATTGCAGTATTTGAATCATTCTGAGTGGTAACTGAGTAGTCTGTTTCCCATATTTGGAGCAAAGGAGGGAGGGAGGGAAGGAGGACGTTAAATATGTTACTGGCCCTAAACCTATCAGTGACATTCTAGCTCTTGTGGGCTAGATCAGCGTTTCTCAACCTCTGCACTCAACTCTGCACTCTCAACCCCTGACACTGACCGTTAGACTGGACAATTCTTTGTTGAGAGGGAGTGTCCTCTGCATTATAGGATGGTTAGCAGCATCCCTGGCTTCTACCCACTAGATGCCAGTGGTATACCTTCTCTTCAGTTGTGATAACCAAATATGACTCTGGGTATTGCCAAATCACCCTCAGTTAGGAACCAAAGGGCTAGATTTAACTAAGGCTATCCTGGGAAGACTGCATCTCCTTAACTATAGTCCAAAAGCAGGACAACTAGTTGTTTTGGTTTCTTTCTCATAATCTAGTAGCTTGATGTTACACCTAAAACGTTGAAGAGGTAACCCAAAGAAAAGTGAATATATTCTCCTAAGACTGAGCACTGAGAAATAATGTATAGAATTTTTGAATCACTATATTGTACACCTAAAACTAATATAACACTATATGTTAACTATACTGGAATTAAAATTAAAAAGCTTAATAAAATAAAAAAGACAGCTGACATAGACTGGCTATCCAAGGGCTTTCTCAGAATACATGTTTTTTTGTGTGTGTGTGTGTGTGCTTGTTGAAGGAAGGGTAAGAAATGACTCCGAGCTGTAGGTAGCCCCAGTCTATGTATTCCTACTTCATAGGAACAAGTGACATAATAAATGACCATGATCTTGAAGAGCACTGACCCAAAAATGCAGTGAGTTAATACCATATTAATGTAAGTTTTCAGCTTTGTTAGTGATTAAATAAAAAGATCCATTCCCTAGGGTTTTGGTTGTGGCTAAATTGCTATCATTTCTTTGCAGAATGCTTGATTCAGAATGTTTGGAAAGATCTGAGTACTCCCTAGACATTGGGGTTCCTGAGAACTTGAAGATATAGCCTAAAGAAAAGTGAATCTTTTTTTTTTCTTTCTAAGTCTTAGAACAGCTACAATCAATCCTAACTACGCTTAGTTACCTGAAAAATTTGAGTTATTTGCTCCACTGTAATTCATTCAAAGTCTTCAACAACTAGTTTGCCTTTTGATTAGTAGCATTATTATTAATTTTTAGGGCCTGCCATTATTTACTATTGGTTCTATGCTTCTCTGGCATTGGGAAAATTTACTAACCAGGTCACATTAAAAAAAAAAAAAACCCTCCTGGCCAATATAGAGAAGAAAGGAGGTGTAGTATAGATCCTTTTAAGTTTCAGCATAAGGAGTTCTATAAAAATAACACTTTTCAGTGGTTCAATCCATGAGTCGGAAATGGTTGTGTACCACTTTATGGGGCAAGAGTACATATCTTTTTTTTTTTTTTAAGATTTTATTTATTTAATTGAGAGAGAGAGAGAGAGAGAGCAAGCAGGGGGAGTGGGAGAGAGAAGCAGGCTTCCCGCTGAGCAGGGAGCCCGATGTGGGGCTCGGTCCCAGGACCCTGTGATCATGACCTGAGCTGAAGGCAGACACTTAACCGACCGAGCCACCCAGGCGCCCCAAGAGTACATATCTTAAATTGCCTAACTATTTGCTGTGAAGTGTTTGACTAGCTGCTTCCATCCTATGGGAAAAAAAATACTGTCAAAATAAATAATGTAGGGTAATGCAACATAATTACTCAGATATTCCAGAATCAGACTAAGGCATGCTATGTAACAAGACTTGTTTCAAAGTATTTGGTTTTTCTCATTTTATTTTCTTTGTAGGATAGACTTTTTTAAAAAGTTTTATTTATTTATTCGAGAGAGAGAGTGAGCAGTGCTGGGGGGGGGGGTGTCAGAGGGAGAGGGTGAAGCAAGCTCCCTGCTGAGGCCGACGCAGGGATTGATCCCAGGATCCCCAGATCATGAGAGAGTTGAAGGCAGACACTTAACCGACTGAGCCACCCACACAGCCCATAGGATAGATTATTTTTAAATAAGGTTTTACTATCTAGAGGCTTGGCTAAAATTTGTTTCAAAACCTAGAATAAGCTTGCTTGTATGTGGAAGTTACCTCTTCATTTTACATGTAAGGAATGCAAACAGGTAAGTGGAGAGATTTGCCTACATTTGTAAAGTGAGCTTGGAAGCTCTATTCCAGGCAGATGGTGCATTTAATGACCGTTCTCCATGTTTAATATCATCACTTTGGCCCCCCGTTTCTGGAAGCAGCATGAGAGGGGATGTTAGACTTCTACCCCTTTCCACTTGACGAAACACTGAAGTATCCCTCACATTTTGCACTCTGTATATGACCATACTGCCTACCATTAGGGTCATAGAGCTGAAACATCAGGAAGCTAAGAGACTAAAAGAACTAAATTTGGCTGAAAGATAACAAAATTTTTGTTTTGATAAAAAATGAAAGCTATCAGCCTAAGTGCTTTTACTTAGTGTCTTCAGGCTGTGTTCAAACAAAGGAAGTAAACGCTGCAAATTAGAAATCCACAGTTCCTAGTTTTGCGCAGTCGTAGTATCTTAGCCACGGAGGTTTATCTGAGGCGCGATTACTGCTAATAGAAATCCACAGTTCCTTTACCTGTTCTGGCTTTAATAGACTATGTGGACCTAGTAAATCATTTATTCTGGAGTTACCTTCATTCTTTAGTCTTGTTTCTTCTGGAAAAAATCCTAAAACATCCCATGATCACCATCAGAATGCCCAGAAGTGATCTCTAGTGCTGGTGAGACTGTGGGAAAAGAGAGATTCTTATTCACTCTTGGTTGGACTATAAACAACCTTCTTAGAAAGTTATCTGACAGAACTAAATAAAATTTAAAATATATATGCCCATTGAACAGCAATTCCACTTCTACTTATTTACTAGATATAAAAATACCAGTATTTAAAGACAAATGTATAAGAAATTGCTTTTGGCAACCAAGAACTGGAGACAGGCTCAATTATTATTAATAACTGGATAATTGAACAAATTAGATAGTTCATATTCTGAATACTATGCATCTTTTGAAAGGGATAGATATAGATCTATACAAATTGACTTGGAAAGATGTCCATAATGCATTTATAATGTGAAAAAACAGTTTACAAAATACAATACAGTATCATCCCATTAGATATTAAATCCTTATATTTATGTAATTTTTTAATAAGAAATTTTAATGAATTTCAAATCTGGTTAATTTTAAGCAATCAGATGTTCGTTATGAATATCAGGCTAACACACTTGATACAGTTCATGTGTTTTTCTGTGTATCAGTTTCCATTCTAATTAAACAATCAGCAGTTTCCATATAACCACATTTTCAAAAAAAGCATAACAGTGCTATAGCCCGAAAAGCCATTTTCCGCTACCTTTGATGAGTGTAACCCATCGTGTACAAAGTCTTTATAGACAAAGTCTGGTCTAATCTTCTTTTCCTTTATTTAAAAATTTATTTATTATTATTTTTTTTAATATTAACATATAATATATTATTTGTTTCAGGGATACAGGTCTGTGATTCATCAGTTTTACACAATACACAGTGTTTTATATTTGTGATAAACAAGGAAAAATATGAATGAATACATTCTAAATTAGCAGTAGATAAATCAAAGAAAAAGTTATTACTTTTTCTCAAAATATATTAATACTCTTTGTATATTTGCAAGAAGCACATACTTTCTTTTAAAGAAGCATATTACTTTTAATGAACAATATTTTTCAACATTTTATTATGAAAAGTATCAAACATACAGCAAAGCTGAAATAATTTGACATTATGCATCCATATACACACCTCTTGGAATCTACCCTGTTAACATTTACTTTACTTGCTTTATCATATATCTATCTATTTATCTATTCTTCTATCCATTCCTCATTCCATTTTATTTTCTTGATGGACTTCAAAGTAAAGTACACACATCAGTCTATTTTGTCCTAAATTCTTCACCTTGTAAAATAATGACATTTTGGGGGCACCTGGGTGGCTCAGTCGTTAAGCGTCTGCCTTCAGCTCAGGTCATGATCCCAGGGTCCTGGGATCGAGCCCCACATCAGGCTCCCTGCTCCGTGGGGAGCCTGCTTCTCCCTCTCCCTCTGCCTGCCGTCCCCATACCACCCCCCCCAACCGCTTGTACTCTTTCTCTGTCTCTCTGTCAAATAAATGAATAAAATCTTAAAAAAAAAAAAGACATTTTTATTTAAATTTAAATACATTTTAAAGGAAGTTGCCCTGGAGCTCTGGCTGTGGCCCCACTCACTAGGGACCTTGGATTCTTCCTTCCTGCCCCTGACATAACAGATCTTCCTGGGGGTCTACAAAATAAACCGCAATTCGGTATTGATGTTTGAGAGTAGGATCTTAGAAATATTAGAAAAATGAATACTCTTTCCTATACTCTTTGGGGATCTACAGACTGTCATATCTCTTAGTAACTGTTCTTTGGAATTCAATGTAAGTTATATGCGCATCATGAAAATGTAAGCCAGAGATGTCCAAGGAGATTTCAGGCTTTTGGAAACATAGAAAGTGTATTGCTCGTGAAATAAACCAGACAGAGAAAGACAAATACTGCACGGTATCACTTATTATATTTGGAATCTTAAACAAAAAAAGTCAAACTCATAGAAACAGAGAGTAGAAACATGGTTTTCGGGGCCTGGGGGTGGGGAAATAGGGAGAAGTTGATAAAAGGGTACAAACTTTCAGCTATAACATGAATAAGGTCTGAAGATCTAATGTAAACACATGTAACACTGTATTGGATAATTGAAATTTGGTAAGAGAGTAGAACTTAAATGTTCTCTCTCTCACACACACATTATACATACATATATATATATATATATAGTGATAGATGTGTTAATTAACTAGATGGGGGAATTTTCACAGTGTATATGTGTATCAGATCACCACAATATACACTTTAAACATCTTACAATTTTATATTCCAATTATACCTCAATAAAGCTAAAATTAAAAAAGAAAAGAGTTTTTTGTTTAGAGTTCACTTACCAAAAATAGAATCCATTCTCTCTGAGCAGACAAAGTGTTATTACGTGGTATCATGTGACTTATAGAACCACTGCACGGGCTAAAGAAAATCCCCATGCTGAGATTTCAGGGAGCATTTCCAAATCCATGTGACAGAATTGGGCCAGGGAAGGTGTTTCCTCTGCCATTATCAGAAACTTCATGATACAGGGTGCCTGGGTGGCTCAGTTGGTTAAGCAACTGCCTTCGGCTCAGGTCACGATCCTGGAGTCCCAGGATCGAGTCCCGCATGGGGCTCCCTGCTCAGCAGGGAGTCTGCTTCTCCCTCTGACCCTCCCCCCTCTCATGCTCTCTCTCTCTCTCTCATTCTCTCTCTCAAATTAAAAAAAAAAAAAACTTCATGATACAATCAGAAACATGTCATCATGACTATTGGTTCCAGAATGATACCTTAGCCTTTGCTAGGAATCTGCCAAAGGAGTAAACTACCTGTGGAATCAGGAAATCACTGTTAAGAGTTGCCTGTTCCAGAACCAGGCTGCCTTTGCCATACTCTGTATGAGCAACATGGAAAGCTCTTTTCCTGAAATGAATCAGTATGCAGACTAAGATGACACTCTGAAGTCTCACTATGAGGGGCTGTACGAAATGTTTTATGAAAAATGCTATTGTTAACCAAAATAATCAGTTTTCTTCTTTTTGAGTACATGGCTAGACTATGTTTTTCAGTCTCCTCTGTAGTAGTATGTAGCTGTGTGTCTATGTTCTTGCCTAGAGATTGTAAGTGGAAACAACATATACCTTAAGGCAATGGTCATAGCTTGTCCACATTTTTTCTCTTCATTGTTGGCTGGAACCTGACCCAGCTTCAACCTGACCCAGCAGATGACAATGCCAAAGGATGTAGAGGTACATCCTGGGTTCCTGGATGACTTCGTGGAACAAAGTCCATTTAGCCACTTTGGATGATTACACAAGTGAGAAAAAAACTTGAATCTTGTTTAAGTCACTGGAATGTTGTTTGGTTTTTTCGATTATAACAATTCAGTCTTACCCTATATAATGCATGCGGATTTTAGCTCATTAGCTTCTGTCTGTACCTGGAAGTGTTGATTGCATTTGATGTTGAGCCAGCCAATTCACAGTGCCCTCCAAAACAGGACTCCTCCCCCTCCTTTCAAAACACACCCTTACTCTCCTCTTCTTGCTCTCCTACCTCTCATCGCATACAAACACACACGCGTGTACACACACACACACACACAATCTGTCTTGTTCATTGTTGAATCATTAGTGCCTAACACAGAACCTGGTATATCCTGGATGTTCAACAAATATTTGGTTGATAAATAAATAAAAACATCCTCAAAATTAGAGAAATCGTATGGGGCTAGTTTAAAATATTGTCTTTGACATATTTCAGTGGGAAGTGTGGTTTGAAGCTTGGAAAGGATTTCAACATATAGAGATGGGGTAAAGGGCATTCTGGGTGGCAGAGAAGAATGCCTGAGGTATGGCAGCCTGGTAGGGGTGAGGGGAGCAGTGAGCTTGCCATTGTGTTTGGTGGGAAGGCTGAAGAGAAGGGGTTTGGAATTGAGGTTAGATTCTGGCTAAGTAAATTCTTGAATGCTATGCTAAGGTAGTAATAATTCTGTAAGCCAAGAAAACATCAAAGGCTTATTTTGTCTCTATCTTTGATTTTTACCTTAGCATTGTACTGATATGCTTGGCTCTGTCTTTTAGAAAACAAAGTGCTGGCAGTGTGGAAGAGAAGATTGGAGATGAGGGAGACAGAGGTGATTTTAATTGCCCAGGAAGGAACCATGGAAGTTTAAATTGGGCAGAGGGGAAAAATAGATTTAAGGGATACTTTGGAGATAAAATTAAAAGGACTGGATGACTTTTTAGATGAAGAAGAGAGCAAATATCTCATTTCTAGATTAAAATGACAATACCATTTTGACTTAACACAGGAAATAAAAAAACAAGGAAATAAAAATGGGGGGGTGAATTAAAATTTATCTTTCATACTGTTACATTACATTTTAAGTCATGGAAGTATTAAGTAGCCAGATGGAAATACCCATTTAGAAGTCAAGAAGCAGATTAAGATACCTGTGATTTGGACTTGGAAGCCATGAGCGGGAGAAGTTAGTATTTCTCAAGATGTGATCTGAGAACTTGTGCATCAGAGATACTGGTCTTGGGGTGTTTGTAAAAATGAAGATTCCTGGGCCTTATCACAGAATACTTGATTAGTTTCTCTGGAGGATGGGGTCCAGGAATCTGTTTTCTAAAAATATTCTTGGGTTATTTTAATTCTTTAAAAATTTTGAGAGCCATGGGTAAAGGTGACAACTAAAGCCTAATGGTATATAGGATTATCTGGGAGAAAGTGAAGAGAGAGAAAGGAATATGGAGCAAGACATGGATGAGAATGGTACTGGATTGAGAAACTGCAGGGTTAAAAAATCTGTTCAAAAAGGAGAAAAGAGAAGAGATCCCTGAGAACATGGAGAAGTAGCAGTGGGATAATAAATGTTTTAGGGAGGTGAGGTTGGGGGGAAGCTCCAGGGAAAGCAACATCTGTAAAGAGGCCACCTAGAATGAGACAGAGAGAGGGATACTTGTCTCGTCGAAGTGTTGGTCATCATTGACCCTTGAAGTAGCAGTTTGAGTAAACTGATGCGAGTGGAATAATATGTCACCAGTAAAGCATTGAAGGAACTGAGAATTGAGAGTTAGGCTATGTTGATATTGTTTATAAATCAATGTAATTTCTATTTCAAATTCTCATGGAAGAGAAAATGTCAGATTAGTTAAGGATTTGTCCTTGTACCTCTTTCTCCCAGGATGTGCGACCTCCACTTTGTGCTCAGGTGGGCCCAGGCGGCTCTTTGCTGAAAGGTCTCTTCATGGACCTTCCGACCTGGCAGCTTTCTCTCTCCTCCTGGTCATACTCAAGTTGGGGTGTCTGTGGGGCAGGCATAGCCTGGAGTATGTAGGTGCACCAAACAGCCATTTTGTCTTGAAGTAAAGCCTCATTTGGGGGTTTACTCTTGAGCATCATACACCCATCCTGGAGTCCTGTTGTATACCGGGGCTATGGTGAGAGACTTTTCAGACACCAGTTCTGAGTGCCTGTTTCTTCCCTGGGAGCCCTCTACATTTTGCTTATCTGGGGTGTAGTGAAAAAAATAGATGAAATTGAGGAGAAAACTGCAGTTCAGAGGATTAAGCTCACTTGTACAAAATTCTGTACGTGGCTAATGAGTTGTGGGGTGATCTGACCACTCAGGTTGCCATCTTCCTATTTGGGGCAAAGCAGAATATGCCAAGGGAGAAAAACAGATGGCTGTTATCTGACAATAACCGATGGCAGGGTCTTGGATAAATTAAGAGAGGATAGGATTAAGAGTATAGCTGGAGGAATTAATTAAAGACATTTAGTAAATGGGATGTAAGAAACTCAAGCAGAAGTATTTCAGGCAAAAGATTATAAACATATGGAATCAGATAATAAAGCTAACTGAATCGGCATGCAGACAAAGTGATTAGTTAAAGAAAGACATCTGGAAGAGGAGAGAAATAAGAGAAAGAGGAAATAAAAGGTAGGGTTGAGATCAACTAGAGTATGTTGATAAAGTCAGATGATGATTTTTTTTCTCCTTTGCTTTACCTATATTATGTCTTTCTTAGCCATAATCCCTAATGCACAATTCAACATGTTATATTTGTTTCTGGAAATATCTAGGAACTGTATAAATACATCTCCCAAAGCAAACGATTCAAAGAAGATCAGTGTTTTTCATGGCTAACTTAGCATGTGTCTGGCTTCCCACAAAAGTCTAGATCTTATGTTTGTGATTACGTATCTTGGGCCACAAAAATAACAAAAATGGTTATTTAACATAGTTTTCTTTTTTTTTTAAGATTTTATTTATTTATATGTCAGAGAGAGAGAGAGAGAGTGCACAAGCAGGGGAAGCATCAGGCAAAGGGAGAGGGAGAAGCAGGCTCCTTGCTGAGCAAGGAGCCCGATGCGGGACTCCATCCCAGGGTCCTGGGATCATGACCTGAGCCAAAGGCAGATGCTTAACAGACTGAGCCAACCAGGTGTCCCTTAACATAGTTTTCTATAGCAACAGGAAACAATATCTACTAAAGTACCACTACAAATATCTTTCATCATGCTCTTCTCATCATGTTAAGACATGGAATAAGGCAATTTTGATGATGAGGGATTGAGGTGCATTATCCTTTTGTTTTTTGTTACTCTGGGAGGTAATAGCATCTGTATGAATGATGAGAATATCTCATTTTCCATGGATTCTTCTCATCTGCGTTTGAAGTGTAATTTCAGTCTGTGGAATATCTTTGGTCATAGCCTACACTGCATGGTCGCGTAGATGGCTTCTGATGTGATGTGCCGGGGAGGAAGCACTGAAGAAAGGCCTGCAGCCCCCAAACATTCTCCCCTCTTAGCTGGCTGGATTTCAGAATCACTGATTGCTGTCATTTTCCAAAAGGACAAGAGACCCAGCAAGCGAATAGATTTTATGATAAAATATATCCTCTTTGCCTTGTTTAAGAATCTGTGGTTGACTCACAGGGGGGTTGGGAAACCAGTCCTTGGACGGGAACATTGTATAGCTAAATTTTCTTTGGCACAAAAGAGAGCAAAAGTACAGAATCACTCTGATCAGAGAAACAAAGTTGGAACAAAGGAGTCTGTGGTTGGGACCTCTGTCATTTCCCAGCTTTATGATAAAGTATGTGTGGTACAAAAGGCTATGACTCTGAGCAAGCTGTTGTCCTCAGACTGGTTTCTGAGGAAAATGATCTGCTCAAAGTATCCTTTAATGTGGATCAACACCAGATTGTTTTCTCTTCAAACTCTCAAAGACTGGATAGCTTACGAGAACCAAGAGGACTTCAAAGTCACATTATTATAGTTTTATAGATATATAATATATATTTTTCAATAAGTATTTATTGAGCAATTACTAAGTGTCATATTCTATGTGAGGTGGTGGAAACATAAAAACAAAAAAGCTGACATTTTGGTCTTTGAAAATTTCAGTGTTTAATGGGAAAAGAAGGACATGCAAACCCCGAAACTAACTTTAAAAATAAAATAATAAAACAAAGTCTTATAAGCAATAGCGTAGACTACCTATACAAAGTATTATGGGAACACAGGATAATGGGTAACTTTTCCTAGGAGGAATTCAGAAAGATTCAGAGAAATTGAGTTGGGTGAGTTTAATGTTTCAAAGGAGCAGAGGAGTAAAGAATATTCCAGGAAGAGAGAGCAAAAGCTCATTAAGATAGTAGTACTGCAGTGGACTGAGCTTTTGTGTTGCCTATTAATCCCTAATGTGATGGTATTTGAAGTTTAATATTTGAGTTTAATGTTTCAAAGGAGCAGAGGAGTAAAGAATATTCCAGGAAGAGAGAGCAAAAGCTCATTAAGATAGTAGTACTGCAGTGGACTGAGCTTTTGTGTTGCTTATTAATCCCTAATGTGATGGTATTTGAAGGGGAGGCCTTTAGGAGGTAATGAGGTCATGAATGTGGAGGGCTTGTGATGGGATTAGTGCCCTTACAAGAAGAGATGAGAGATAATTGCCTCCTCTCTCTGCTCTTTGCCATGTAAAGATATAGCAAGAAGATGACCATTTACAAACTAGGAAGTACCCTCACCATATCAAGGATCTGTGGGTTCCTTGACCTTGAACTTCCTAGCCTCCAGAACCATAAGAAATAAATATCTGTTGTTTAAGCCACCAAGCCTGTGGTATCTTGTTGTAACAGCCTGAGCTGATTAAGACAAGTACTCACTAACCCATCAGAATGGATGGCATAAATCATAGTGGTTAGTTGTCACTAAGCAAGGGCTAAGAGATGGCCACGCTCAATGTATAAATTTCACAAGGCTGGTATGAGGTATTTTCCAGGGAGGATGGTCCAGTATTAATGGGGGCCCTAAACATCATGAAGGCATTTAGAAACTTGGTGTGTGAGCAGCGGGCATGGGAGAAAAGGTGCTGATAAAAAGATGGGAAAGGCCAATAAAAATAAATTTTGCCTTCTTAATAATTTTTCTTAGCATCAGTCCTAAGCAATTTCAGCCCACAAGAGCCCATGTATCCAAATCAAGATGACATTAAAAATATGAAAAGATCAAATCAATACCCATGGCTCTAATAAAGAGCTGAACTCAGCATGTACCATAGAGGGTGTCAAGATCTAACTCCAGGCCTTCTAAATTCTGCAGAGTGATGAGCTTTGAAAGCATGCTGTGTCTGCTCCAGAATTTCAAGTAACTGTTGTAAAAAGTCAGAGCATACTCCTGGCACTCCAGTTGTGCCTAATTTCTCACAGACAGTGTTAGTTTATAAAGCCGTGTGTGTGTGTGTGTGTGTGTATTTGCTTGCTTTGAGCTTTTTGGATTGTATCTGCCTTATAGACATGAAAGGTCACATTGAAGTCACAGAGATTTTGTCTTAGAAAAGCAGCCACTGACTATGGACTGGCTCTCAGAGAATATCTCAACAGTAACACACTGTTAGGGGTTGTGAGGCATCATGAAAATATGCCCCGAAATCTCTGTTTCAAGAGTACTATTTAGATACCAGAAGTAATACTGCATTTCTCGGAATTAACAGAATTGCTAGACACTTCTCTAAGATAATAGGTAGGCGTGAATTTTTTTAAATTAAAGAAATCTTAACATGAGAATTTGGCTATGTATGTGGAAAGCAAATGCAGTGTAAAACAGTAGTTTCATGAGAGGCAAAGGGACTTTTCAGGTAGATAGCAAGAAACAGCTTTCTTCAGAGAGACAGAGAAAGAGTCTATATCACAGAGTGTCCTGCTTTCTGAAAAACACAATTTCTGTATCTCCTGGGTATAAAGAGAACTTTAGACCAAGTTATCGTGGAATCAATCTTAGTTTCTGATAAAGGGATATCTCGCTTTATTGAGCACTTTGAAGAGGAGAGGGCTCTCCCTGGGCCCTAGAAGTTACACCATAAGGGCGGGCCTCATTCTCAAATCTTTACAACAATCCTATTCTGTATGTGAGAACACTGAGGTTCTGAGAGCTGGAATAACTTGACAGATGTGGATTTGAACTCACCTCAGTCTGCCTCTAGGGCTCTGAATTTCTCCCCCATTTTGCAGCTTCCCTTGATGACTCACTCTTCTGCTTGGAAGCGGACCTTGCCATATGTCTTCTGTATAGAACCCTGATGACGGCCAAGGCCCAATTCTGGGGACTGGGGAGAGAACACCTGAGAAGTGAAAGCAAACTTCTCCCGGGTGATGGGGGACTCTGACAGGTCACTCTCAGACACTGTCAGACACTGTCAGACCTGTCAGGACTCTGACAGGTCACACATGTCACTGTGTGATGTGTCAATTCTTTATATATATCAATTTGATTCATCTTCACCCAGTCTGGTGAGGTAAGTGCTCTTAGTATCACTCTCATTTTGCAGATAATTTTCCCAAGGTCCCACAACGAGTATTGGCAGTGGTGGCATTTGAAATCAGGTCGTCTGCCTCCAAAGCATGTGATTTTCATCATCATGTGATACATACATGCATATAGGCAGTATGTTTCTATTTCCTTCACCTATAGAGTAAGAAAAGGGCCATAAAAATGGTCTACACAAAGTCTAAGGTGGATCAACTGAGTGGCCGTATCTTCTGTGAGTTTAATATAGGGGCTTCTAGAAGACTCTAGGGTATCAGAAGGATTTTGACAGTAAGGAGGGCCTCTAATGCCAGAGTGAAGTGGCTATGTTAAGTTGGGCGGGCTCTTTGGTAAAAGACCAGCCAAGGAGCAGTAGGAACATTAGCTGAAAGCTCCAGCAGGGGGCAGTGTAGAGGATGGGTTAGCAAGGACCCTCCATATGGCTCCTAGAGGGATCTCTATTCAAAAACATAGTCCTTTCTCCCACTACATCTGTATGAGACAGGCTTCTCCAGAGAAACAGAATCAGTAGAAGATTTATAAGATTTTAATTTTATTTTAATGTATTTATATTACATGCAGTGTAAATATATTTTATTTATATAAAGGAAATTTGTTAGGATGAATTGGCTTCCAAGATTATGGAAGCTGAGAAGTCCCACAATCTGCTATCTGCAAGCTGGAGACCCAGGAGGACTGCTGGGGTAATTCAGTCCTAGTTCGAAGACCTGAGAACCAGGGGAACCAATGGTTTAAATCCTCAGTGCTGGAGAAAATGAGAGATGTCCCAACTCAAGCAGGGAGACAGGCAGCAAAAACAGGCTAATTCCTCTTTTTCTCAGCTTTTGTTCTATTCACATCCTTAACAGATTGGATAATGCCCATCCACAGTGGGGAAGGCATACTACTTTACTGAGTCCAATTCAAATGCTTATCTCATCCGGAAACACTCTCACACACACATCCAGAGATAATGTTTAATGTGTGTACCCTGTGGCCAGTCAGTTGATACATAAAATTAATCATCACTACATTCTAAGCTGCCAAAAGATGAGGGCCATGTCAGAATATTCCCCATTCCCTTCTCTTCGGGCCATGTGGGTTAACATTCCTCTGTATAAATTTGCCAAAGATAAAAACTAGTAATCCCAACCATGTGTCACTTTAATAGTGATTATTTATTTTTTATAACTAAGGAGCCCTTGTTACAACAGGACACCAGTTATATCAAGGGGAGATCAGGGGCCAGCTATGTCCTCAGCAGACTGTGCAAGATGCCCTGAGCATCCTTTCCTTCCCATTACTGTTGCATCATTTTTGCTGCTCTGACATCTAAATTGCAGCCAGAAAAGGGGCATCATTGACAGGAACTCTGTTGGTGAGAACCCAAACTGCAGAGACTCCAACTCAGTTCTTCACTTCATGGTTCCAGTGTCTTTGGAGTTAACTCAAAATGACTATGTCTACTTATTCATTGGTCAGGTAAGAATGGGATAATATGCATTATCGTAATACTAACAAGCAAGGATGGAGGCCAAGTCTGCTCTCTTCTGAGCTGAAGTCAGAATGGAAATCGAGGGGCTGGATGCTACCGCTGTTTTATCAGTTGCTATCACAAGCAAGCCTGGAAGAGAGCAGGAAGTAAAGGTTACATGAATTATTCAATGACTGGAGGGCTTAGGAGAACATTACAACTGTCAGCTTTATCATTTTCATTGATAATCTTCCCAATATCATGAGTCTGAGAATTAGGGTTGATATTTTGTTTATAAAGGCAATTTGCTAGGGTAAGGGTTACAGAATGAAAGTACCCCTGCAGGCATTGAAAATGGCCAATTGCAAAATGGTGAGGCTCTGAACATGCCAGGAATTTAAAACATTCCTTATAGACTATTACTAAAAAGTGAGGAACTGAAGACATAGAGCCAAATTAAGAGCTTGTGGCAGTAAATAACAGCTCGTACAGGGATGACAACTGTGAGCATGAGAAGCAAGAGGCAAATGTGAAGACGCTCACTGAAGCAGAGCGGGCAAGATTCGCCACATGGTATTATAACATGGCAAATGAAAGAATTAAAGGACGCAAAAGATGATTCTAACATATTGAGCCAGGGGAAGGTGATAACTTTGATAGAAAGTAAACACCAAAGAAGGAGCAAATTAAGATGAGAGGGTGCTGACACCGGAATGAGACAGATTAAGTTCAAGAGCATGGGAGAAATCCCAGGACAAATGCCTAGAATGGGTGGTTGGCAGTGTGACTCTGGACGTGAGATAGAGATTCTCTCTGTAAGGAAAGTAGAGAGCTTTGGAGAAGCCCTGAGAAGAAACTGGAAGTGACCTAGCTGTTTAATCTAGATCATTTTGATGCCACAATATTAAAGAGGAAAGGACAATTGAAGCAAGAGGCCAATAACACCAAATCCTGCAGACAAAGAAGGGAATTTGAGGGATAGGAAATTTTGCTGGATTTGATCACAATAAAAGAGGTATCTGTGTGGAGGAGAAACCAGACTGTGAGGGGTTAAGGAGTAAAACCAAAGCCTCAGGGGCCACAGGTTTAGACTAATTTTCAGTATTTTGATAGTGAAGGAAAAGAGACCGCTATGGGGATTGCCTGGCAGGCCAGCCCTACGGACAGAGGGAAAGATTTTAGACAAAGATCTAAACATAAGAGGATGGGACTATAGAGGTGAAAAAATAAGAACATTCAAAATGTACTCGAAAGGAGAATTATTCATAAAAATTGCTTTAGAATTGGCATTAAAGCAGTAAGATGAAGACCAACATTCACAATTAGGGTAGAGATGATTATTCTTCTGAGTCAGGAGATATGGGATAAAAATGATGGAAGATACAAAAGAGTTGGCATATCAGAAAGGTAATTTGAAGAAGTTTGCATCAAACTGTCTCAATCATATCAGTAATAATAGGAATCAAAACAATTTTACATTGTAAAAATGCATTTCACACTTCGCAGTGAAGATGGGTGAATACCTGTCTTAACCGCGTCTTTTATTTTCTGTATTCTGATGCTTTGACATCAGGGCCTTGCTGACCCTAAAGGGACTGCCTTTCCCAGGGTTAGCTGATTCCTAATAAAGATATTCCTAGACATAGATAGAGAAAAGCCAGTGAGGGTGCTTTTCAAGTGCAAACCAACCAACCCAGAGCCCACACCCCAGCTGTCTTCTTTATCAGGCTCTCATCCACCTGCCCTAAGCACCCCGGGGGCAGATAGCAGACAACTAGGAATAGCCCCTATGCCTCAGAGCCCGCTGAAATTATTCAGACTAGCTCATCCCAAGCCTCTTCATTCTGCCTCACCTGTACCTTCCTGTGGAAACCACCAAAAGACTCCTGCTCACAATTTCTCCCTCTCCCTCTGCTTCCTGACCGTGGTTTCTCCTCCCTTCCCATGTGGTCCCCTGTGGTGTTAGGTGCCCCCTCCACTGTGATCAACAAACCAGCTTTCCGTGGAAGTCGTCATTTGATTTTTTAGCCTTACCAAACCTAAATCATAAAACCAGTTAAAAAAACACATTGAAGGGGCATCTGGGTGGCTCAGTCGGTTAAGCATCTGACTCTTGATTTTGACTCAGGTCATGATCTCAGGCTCCGCCCTGGGTGTAGAGCCTGCTTAAGATTCTCTTTCTCCCTCTGCCTCTCTCCCAGCCCCACCTCCGGTACACTCTCCTGAAATCAAAACAAAACAAAACCTTGTAATTATGTACATTATGCTAATATTTGATACACTTAAGTTATGAAGCAGGTAGGTTTAAATAGTGGCTTGCAAAATGAAAAGGAATAATTGTTCCCTCATTTAGTTTTTAAGAATTATTTTGTATCATTGTGGACATCTCCTGGTTGTTTGAACAATCGTAAATAACATCAATTTGAGATAAATACATAATTTTAAATGCAAGAGTTACAGCATGTGCCAAATCAGAAAATATTCATGTAATCCGTAGTGCGTCATAGTTCTAAGGTTTGCAAAGAGAGTAGTTGGACTAATGGTAACAAGGAAGCTAGATGTGACTTTCTACATAAAATATGACATTATCTCCACCAAACGCCCTGTGTACAGAGTCAGCAAATGAGTGAGGAGGCCACCGGTGGGCCTCTCAAATTACAGCAACATCCTTCCTGTCCGCTTCCATTTGCTCTTAATTCATGGCACCAGCCCTATTTTGAAAGCAATTTTCTTTTTGATGGATTGAAACACAAACTTGTTTCACACTGATTTGAGTAAGGGTCTAGGGATGTCACTTTTCTATTACATCTGACATCACCAACTGGTTGTCTTAGACAGACCTGAACTAGCAGTGTAAGATGTTATCACTCAGGAAGTGAGGAGCTTTAGACGGAACTGAACCATTACTTACTGTTCTGCAAATGGTAACAGCGGTGATGTGGCCAAGCCACTTATACAATCAGCCTATTCTATTACATTACATGTATTCTCTGTCTCCTCTGTGTAGCTTTGTCAAAATGAATGGAGACTTTTATAAATTATATAATTACTGGTTACTTTAAAATACTGTACCGATTACACAAAAGGTTACCCCCAAAGTTCTAATTGGAAGGTTAATGGTTAATGGGGTGACTCAGCTTGTAGCAGTATTGTATTTTGAGGCTATATGGGTGAGACACAGCATCTGAACTTTCCACTTTAGCTTCATTCATGATTTTTATAATTATGATTATTTTGATATTGCTTAATAGATTTACTATTTTACTTACCTAAATGTTCTAAGGGATGGATGCCGTGGAGCAATCAGCTTAGAAAACAAACAAATGCACTGAGAGAAAAAATGTCTTTGGCTTTCATTTTCCAGTATCAACATCATGCTTCAATTTCCATTGTTTATAAAAACAATGGTCTCATCTACATAAAACCCAATAAATGTGAATATAGAAAAGAAAGCTTTATAAAGGTTGCTGAGAAAGTATTTGATGCTATAGTTGTGTTGAATCTTTACCATTTCAAAAAGAAAAAAAATACTACTTAACATATTTTTCTAGTTGAACTTACATGCTGAGTTAATAAGATTTCCTGTGTAACTCATTAAGCAAATTTTAGTGAAGTGTTCACTTAGGATTTGGAAAAGTCTATCATTATAAGTGCCCATTATTTCTGTGATTTCTGAAATCTTCTTCCTACACTTGTAAACTACATGCAAATCACATGGTTAAGCAACATTTTTTTCCCAAGTTGTTTATCTTCCGTTGTGGAAATTCTACAGAAACTTCCTGGGTTGAAATTGTAGCCGATTTACCTGACAATGCCTCCTGCTCTGAGCATCAACATTACTCCAAGGCTAAGCATGACAATCTCAAGGTCCTTGTGAAAGCTGTCATGTATTTTCATTTAGCATAATGTTTTGCTTAATATCTAGAAAGGACTTTAGTCATTCAAGAAAATATAAAACACGAACTGAATAATTAAGACTTAATTTTATTCCTGCCTAGGGTGTTTATCTGTGGAAGATGGGTTTTCCTTTGGTTTGGTGATGTGTTAGTCTCCAGAAATATAAGTGTAAACATGAGAAGTAAAAATAGAATATATTTGGTATTTAAACTCACTTATTATTCACTCCCTCATTTACCGTTTTTTTTTTTTTAACCAAATAGAGACAATAACACCAGGGTGATCGTCTGGGTGCTGTTGTTTATGGGTCAAAAAAATCTTTAAGAAATTAAGTCAGACTAACACACCCATAGTCTACTTTTTCTGGAACAGCATTATAATGGAGAAAAGAGAGTAGGGAATCTAAGGGGAGGCACGGGAAGAGTGACATCCTGGCCCTTTGGAAATACCTTATTTCTTTCAGACCATAAGGATCAATGTAGGAAAAAAGCACTTTCTGTTTCGGTAAGCAGTTCCCTAAGTCAGAGGTTGGCAAGCTTCCTGTAATTGGCCAGATGGTGAATATGTTGCCTTTAGTGGGCTAGAGTCCTTCCTGACGCTGCACAACTCTGCCATTGCAGAGTGAAAGCAGCCGTAAATAATACAGAGAGGGTGGTGTGATTCTCTTCCAATAAAACTTTATTTTTAGACCCTGAAATGTAGATTTTATGTGCCACAAATATTACTTTTTAAATTTTTCTTTCAATCATTTAAAAATATAAAAACTATTTTTAGCTCACTGGTTATAAAAAAGAGGGGGGAGGGAGTACTGGATTTGACCCTTGGGCTGTAGTTGAATGACCCCCGTCCTCAATAATAATCTTATTTTTAAAACCTCCAAATGCAGATACACACATATACATATATATATATATAAGTATATATATATATATATGTACACATTCTAAGATTATGTTTTTGTCAAGAGATTCAATCCTAATGACAGGTCTGTTTTTATTAAACACATGCTTGTGAACATGTCCAACTTTCAGCCCAAAGGATAACTGGAAGGCAAATGAGGAGCCATGGATTAAACTAGCGTTTAGGAGTGCCCCAAACCCTACCTGAGTTTCTGTGTCATGCTTAAGATTTATTTGTAGTTTCACTTGCAAATTTTTAATTCACTAGAGGCACGTGCTACAGTTCCACAACCTTTTTACCTCTCCCCTTGCTCTCTTTCCAAAGCCTCTTTCTTTCCCTATTTATGTCTTATTTAGGCTTCCCAGGACAAAAGGGATTTGGATTTGATGCAACACAGCAAGAGAGAAAAATGGCAGAGAGAGAGAATGCCAGAGGAGAGATGAATTAGGTGAAAGAGACAAGCACAAGAAGGAGGTGGTTTTCATCTCATCAGGAGAGGATGTGTGATGAAAGGTGGGTCACTCTGTTCCTCCCACTTTTCTTCTGGCTTCTCCTCCTCTTCCCATTTCTCTTGTCTCACCCCCAAAGGCTCGGTTGCCCATTTCTTGCCCGCACCTAATTTCCTACTTGTCTCTGAACTTCTTACCAGACTCTTTCTTTCATTTCTACTTCCTCCTTTTGTTTGTTTCCCCGCACAACCCTTGGGCTCATCTCCTGGTAAGTGTCACTACAGCTTGCCTTTCACCTTACCCTGCTTCCAGCCACTGCAAGTAGCCACTGCAGGCAGCTACCCTCCCGCCCCGCCGCCAGCCTCCGGGGGTGTGACCGTACTTTCCAGAGCAGCATGGGCACCCTCGATCCCCAACCGCCTCCTGCTCAGGGAGACATCATGGCGGCAGGGAGAATCATCCCTCGGAAGTTTTGCAGAAAGAGATAGTACCCCTGGGCTGATGCATTTACAAGGCAGAGCACTATTCCGGCTCCCTTAATCTGCTTTTTAAATGCCGAATTTAGCTTTTATCACCTTTTCCCACATACTTTACTGATGTGTCTGAGTATTGGAGAACTTGCATGCATTTGTTGTACCACTTTCAAACTCAAATTCATGGGTTCAGTTATACTATTTTTTTTTAATAAATGGACTCACTGATGGGGAGGGTTAAAAATTATTTTATTGTAGAAATTATTAGGCCTCAAGTAAGCATACGTTGTTCACTGTTAAAAATTTAGAGCATGGGTTGAAGGAAAGATGGCGGAGGAGTAGGGAACCCTATTTCAACTGGTCCCCGAAATTGAGCTGGATATCTACCAGACCACTCTGAGCACCCACAAAACCAGCCTGAGATGTAAGAAGATCTGGATCTCTACAAACAGAATATCACAGGCAGTTGGTTTTGAGGTACAAAGTGGGGAGCCATGATTCTGCGGGCAGATATCGGAGGATAAACGGTAGCAGGAGGGTGCCTGGCCGTGGGAATCCTACACTGCCGGTGAGCAACAGCCTCGCACGCTGGGCACGGGCACAGACTCGCAGACCAGTAGCTGCGGGGAAAGGGCTTTAGGGCAGCCCCCGGGGCGGAAACCCGGAGCTGTGGGGTTGTGGGGGCGAACTGGGAGCGGCTAGTGGTTTTAGAAGCACAAAGGGCAGAGACTTGCTCCGACCTGGAGGCAGGACTGGGAGCGCTGTGGAGGGGCACACAACCCAGGACGCTGCAGTTTATAGCAGCACGGACAGAAACAGAGATGGTGTGGCCTGGAGAGCTCACTGAAGAACAGACTGCGGTCTCTCTGCTCTGAGGCAGAGGGTTGGAAACGGTCTCTTCTGCTCTGACTCGTGGAAGAGACGCGGAAAGCCATCAGGGAAAGCCGCCAGAGAACAAAAGCCCCAAAAACTGATTCCCGCCGAGCCCATCCCCCACCACAGGGGAGCAGGGCAACTCCACCCAAACAGGGTTGCCTGAGTAACAGCGCGGCAGGCCCCTCCCGCAGAAGACAGGCTGGGAAAACAAGAGGCCAGCAACCCTAAGGTCCCAAGAAAACAGGTGCACCTTGCTTGGTTTCTTGTCAATAATTTGGACTCTATACATTCCCTCAAACACCCATCAACAGAATGACTAGGAGGAGGAACCCCCAAAATAGAAAAGACTCAGAGATTATGACTTATGCTGCAGATTTACAAATGGATGCAGATATAACCAAGATGTTGGAGATGGAATTCAGGCTAGCAATTGTGAAGACAATGGCTAGAATGGAGAAATCAATTAATGGCAACATAGAGGGCAGAAATGAAAGCTGAATTGGCAGAACTTAAAAATGCTATCAATGAGATCCAATCCAATCTAGATAATCTAACAGCTAGGGTAAGTGAGGCAGAAGAACGAATAAGCGACCTGGAAGACAATATAATAGATAAAAAGGGAAAAGAGGAGGCCAGGGAAAAACAACTCAGAATTCATGAAAATAGAATCAGAGAAATAAGTGACACCATGAAGCATTCCAATGTCAGAATAATTGGAATCCCGGAGGGAGCGGAGAGAGAGAGAGAGGACTAGAAGATGTATTTGAGCAAATCATAGCTGGGAACTTCCCTAATCTGGGGAATGAAACAAACATTCCCATCCTAGAGGCAAAGAGGACCCCTCCCAAGATCAAGGAAAATAGACCAACACCCCAGCATGTAATAGTAAAACTTGCAAATCTTAGAACCAAGGAAACCATCTTAAGGGCAGTTAGGGGAAGAGACTCCTTACGTACAGAGGGAGGAACATCAGAATAACGTCAGACCTATCCACAGAGACCTGGCAAGCCAGAAAGGCCTGGCAAGACATATTCAGGATACTAAACAAGAAGAACATGCAGCCAAGAATACTTTATCCGGCAAGGCTGTCATTTAGAATGGATGGGGAGTTGCAGAGCTTCCACGACTGGCAGAAACTGAAAGAATATGTGACCACTAAGCCGGCCCTGCAAGAAATATTAAGGGGGGTTCTATAAAAGGAGAAAGACCCCAAGAGTGATATACAACAGAATTTTACAGGGACAATCTATAAAAACAATGTCTTCACAGACAACATGATGACAATTAATTCATATCTTTTAATAATCACTCTCAACCTGAATGGCCTAAGTGCTCCCATAAAATGGCACAGGGTTGCAGATTGGATAAAAAGACAGGAACCATCCATATGCTGCCTACAAGAGATGCATTTTGAACCTAAAGGTACATCTAGACTGAATGTGAAGGGATGGACATCCATCTTCCATGCCAGCGGACCTCAAAAGAAAGCTGGGGTAGCAATTCTTATATCAGACAAATTAGATTTTAAACTAAAGTCTGTAATTAGAGAAAGGACACTATGTCATTCTTAAGGGGTCTATCCAAAAAGAAGATCTAACAATTGTAAATATCTATGCCCCCAACATGGGAGCAGCCATCTACATAAGCCAACTGTTAACCAAAATAAAAAGTCATATTGATAACAATACGTTAATTGTAGGAGACCTCAAAACTCCACTCTCAGCAATGGACAGATCATCTAAGCAGAAAATCAACAAGGAAATAAGAACTTTGAATGATACACTGGACCAGATGGACCTCATAGATATTCACAGAACATTCCACCCTAAAACAACAGAATACTCATTCTTCTCAAGCGCACATGGAACTTTCTCCAGAATAGGCCACAT
This sequence comes from Mirounga angustirostris, assembly GCF_029215605.1. Lineage (NCBI taxonomy): Eukaryota > Metazoa > Chordata > Mammalia > Carnivora > Phocidae > Mirounga > Mirounga angustirostris. The sequence continues at coordinate 117,143,149 of NW_026991711.1, read as the reverse complement.
ACTGGGTCACAAATCAGGTCTCAACTGATACCAAAAATTGAGATTATTCCCTGCATATTCTCAGACCACACTGCTTTAAAACTGGAACTCAATCACAAGAAAAAAATTTGGCAGAAATTCAAACACTTGGAAGCTAGAGACCACTCTGCTCAAGAATGTTTGGGTCAACCAGGAAATCAAAGAAGAACTTAAACAATTCATGGAAATCAATGAGAACAAAAACACATCGGTCCAAAACCTATGGGATACTGCAAAGGCGGTCCTAAGGGGAAATACACGGCCATCCAAACCTCACTCAAAAAAATAGAAAAATCCCGAATTCACCAACTAACTCTACACCTTAAAGAACTAGAGAAAAAGCAACAAACGATGCCTAAGCCACGCATTAGAAGAGAAATAATTAAAATTAGAGCAGAAATCAATGAATTAGAAACCAGAAACACAGTAGATCAGATCAATGAAACTAGAAGTTGGTTCTTTGAAAGAATTAATAAGATTGATAAACCACTGGCCAGACTTATCCAAAAGAAAAGAGAAGGGACCCAAATTAATAAAATTATGAATGAAAGGGGAGAGATCACGACTGACACCAAGGAAATAGAAACAATTATTAGAAATTATTATCAACAACTATATGCCAATAAACTGAGCAATCTGGATGAAATGGAGGCCTTCCTGGAAACCTACAAGCTGCCAAGACTGAAACAGGAAGAAATTGACAACTTGAATAGGCCAATAACCAGTAACGAGATTGAAGCAGTGATCAAAAACCTCCCCAAAAACAAGAGTCCAGGGCCTGATGGATTCCCTGGGGAATTCTACCAAACACTCAAAGAAGAAATAATACCTATTCTACTGAAGCTGTTTCAAAAAATAGAAACAGAAGGAAAACTTCCAAACTCATTCTATGAGGCCAGCATTATCTTAATCCCCAAACCAGGCAAAGACCCCATCAAAAAGGAGAATTTCAGACCGATATCCCTGATGAATATGGATTCCAAAATCCTCAACAAAATCCTAGCTAAGAGGATCCAACAATACATTAAAAGTATCATCCACCACGACCAAGTGGGATTTAACCCCAGGATGCAAGGGTGGTTCAACATTCGCAAATCAATCAATGTGATAGAACACATTAATAAGAGGAGGGAGAAGAACCATATGGTCCTCTCAATTGATGCAGAAAAAGCATTTGACAAAATACAACATCCTTTCCTGATTAAAACTCTCCAGAGTATAGGGATAGAGGGAACATCCCTCAAGTTCATAAAATCCATCTATGAAAAACCCACAGCGAATATCATCCTCAATGGGGAAAAGCTGAGAGCCTTTCCCTTAAGATCAGGAACACATCAAGGATGCCATTCTCGCCACTATTGTTCAACATAGTACTAGAAGTCCTAGCAACAGCAATCAGACAACAAAAAGAAATAAAAGGTATTCAAATTGGCAAAGAAGAAGTCAACTCTCTCTTTTCGCAGGTGACATGATACTTTATTTGGAAAACCCAAAAGACTCCACCCCCAAATTACTAGAACTCATACAGCAATTCAGTAATGTGGCAGGATACAACATCAATGCACAGAAATCAGTTGCTTTCTTATACACTAACAACACAACTGTAGAAAGAGAAATTAAAGAAACGATTCCATTTACAATAGTACCAAAAACCATAAGATACCTCGGAATAAACCTAACCAAAGAGGTAAAGTACTTATACTCTAGGAACTACAGAACACTCATGAAAGAAATTGAAGAAGACACAAAAAGATGGAAAAATATTCCATGCTCATGGATCGGAAGAATAAACATTGTTAAAATGTCTATGCTACCCAGAGCAATCTATACCTTCAATGCCATCCCGATCAAAATTCCAATGACATTTTTCAAAGTGCTAAAACAAACAATCCTAAAATTTGTATGGAATCAGAAAATACCCCGAATTGCCAAGGAAATGTTGAAAAAGAAAAACAAAGCTGGGGGCATCACGTTGCCCAATTTCAAGCTACATTACAAAGCTGTGATCACCAAGACAGCATGGTACTGGCACAAAAACAGACATACAGACCAATGGAACAGAATAGAGAACCCAGATATGGACCCTCAACTCTATGGTCAAATAATCTTTGACAAAGCAGGAAAAAACATGCAATGGAAAAAAGCCAGTCTCTTCAATCAGTGGTGCTGGGAAAATTGAACAGCCACATGCAGAAGAATGAAACTCGACCATTCTCTAACACCATTCACAAAGATAAACTCAAAGTGGATGAAAGACCTCAATGTGAGACAGGAATCCATTAAAATCCTAGAGGAGAACATAGGCAGTAACCTCTTTGACATTGCCCACAGCAACTTCTTTCAAGATACATCTCCAAAAGTTAGTGAAACAAAAGCAAAAATGAACTTTTCGGACTTCATCAAGATAAAAAGCTTCTGCATAGCAAAGGAAACAGTCAACAAGACAAAGAGGGAACCCACAGAATGGGAGAAGATATTTGCAAATCATACTACAGATAAAGGGCTGGTATCCAAGATCTATAAAGAACTTCTCAAACTCAACACCCAAAAAACAAATAATCAAGTCAAAAAGTGGGCAGAAGATATGAAAAGACACTTCTCTGAAGAAGACATACAAATGGCTAACAGACACATGAAAAAATGTTCATCATCATTAGCAATCACGGAAATTCAAATCAAGACCACATTGAGATACCATATTACACCAGTGAGAATGGCAAAAATGGACAGGGAAAGAAACAACAAATGTTGGAGAGGTTGTGGAGAAAGGGGAACCCTCTTACACTGTTGGTGGGAATGCAAGTTGGTACAGCCACTTTGGAAAACAGTGTGGAGTTTCCTCAAAAATTTAAAAATAGAGCTACCCTATAACCCAGCAATTGCACTCCTGGGTATTTACCCCAAAGACACAGATGTAGTGAAAAAAGGGCCATAAGCACCCCAATGTTCATAGCAGCAGTGTCCGCAATAGCCAAACTGTGGAAAGAGCTGAGATGCCCTTCAACAGATGAATGGATAAAGAAGATGTGGTCCATATATACAATGGAATATTACTGAGCCATCAGAAAGATGAATACCCAACTTTTACATCAACATGGATGGGACTGGAGGAGATTATGCTAAGTGAAATAAGTCAAGCAGAGAAAGTCAATTATCATATGGTTTCACTTATTTGTGGAACATAAGGAATAGCATGGAGGACATTAGGAGAAGGAAGGGAAAAATGAGGTGGGGGCAATCGGAGGGAGATGAACCATGAGCGACTATGGATTCTGAGAAACAAACAAGGTTTTAGAGGGGAGGGCGGAGGGGGGATTGGTTAGCCCGGTGATGGGTATTAAGGAGGGCATGTACTGCATGGAGCACTGGGTGTTAAATGAAAACAATGGATCGTGGATCACCACATCAAAAACATTCAAATGTATGTATTGTATGGTGACTAACGTGACATAATAAAATTTAAAAAAAAGAAAAGCTTTTTATCTTGATGAAGTCCCAAAAGTTCATTTTTGCTTTTGTTTCACTAACTTTTGGAGATGTATCTTGAAAGAAGTTGCTGTGGTCGATGTCAAAGAAGTTACTGCCTATGTTCTCCTCTAGGATTTTGATGGATTCCTGTCTCACATTGAGCTCTTTCATCCATTTTTTTTAAAAGATTTTATTTATTTATTTGACAGAGAGAGAGAGACAGTGAGAGAGGGAACACAAGCAGGGGGAGTGGGAGAGGGAGAAGCAAGCCTCCCATGGAGCAGGGAGCCCGATGTGGGACTCGATCCCAGGACCCTGGGATCATGACCTGAGCCGAAGGCAGACGCTTAACGACTGAGCCACCCAGGCGCCCCTCTTTCATCCATTTTGAGTTTATCTTTGTGAATGGTGTTAGAGAATGGTCGAGTTTCATTCTTCTGCATGTGGCTGTCCAATTTTCCCAGCACCATTTATTGAAGAGACTGTCTTTTTTCCATTGCATGTTTTTTCCTGCTTTGTCGAAGATTATTTGACCATAGAGTTGAGGGTCCATATCTGGGCTCTCTATTCTGTTCCATTGGTCTATATGTCTGTTTTTGTGCCAGTACCATGCTGTCTTGGTGATCACAGCTTTGTAATGTAGCTTGAAATCGGGCAACGTGATGCCCCCAGCTTTGTTTTTCTTTCTCAACATTTCTTAATCAAGTTAGTGCATTTCCTGGAATCACAATTCCCTTGGAATTCTTAAAATGTTCTTTGTCCCTTTTCAGGGGACCAAATTTAATTATTGTAAGAATATCATTTTCAAAAGTTTTAAGTCATGGAATCCTGATTTCCTTTAAAGGAAATCTCACTCAGAGCCCTTAAATAGAAAATATATAAAAGTGAAGTTCTTCTAGTTGAAGGGCATACATGTGTGGGGAAGGAGGCCTCCTCTAGGTGACACCTGCATGGCTCCAAATCCCTTGCAGAGCACAGTTTTGCAAGCCATGGTCACGTTAAGCAAAATCTTTATTTATGGCAATTCCTTTCTTCTCTGAATATTTACTGAGCACCCACCATTGGCAAAGCAGTGTACTATGCGTTACTCTTATCCTACTCTCATTTCCAAAGTGATACCTTTCTATCAAGAGTAAGTGAAAACACAATCTACATCCTCACGTGTCTCAAAAATCACCAGGAATCTGTTCTGGGCAGCTTCTGGTGATTATATTCTTTCCAATATAAATAGGCACACATGAAAACTAGTTTTTCTCTTTTAAAAGATTTTGGATCTGAACCATCAAGTTCAAACTTCATTGAGGGGGAACATGGCACAAAATGTAGTGAATGTAACTGTCACAGAGGGAAGCTCAGGTTCTCTAGTTGTATTTCCTTCAGTGACCCCGACCCTGAACGAGAGGACTCAGTGCGCCCTGTAAACACTGCATGTTCTATCTCTGTTCCTTTATTCTCTTGTCCATTCTAGTCCACTCTCAATGGGCTGCTGGTCCACTCTTCTTTGTTTAGTACATTTCTGTCTTTCAAATCTTCAGTCCCTTCAGCCAAAAATCTCTGTCCCACAAATCACATATCTACTTTAACATCACACACTAGTCCTTTTACTACAGTTATTTTTGTATATTTTACACCTGTCTTCCTACAAGATGATAAATACCCCAAGGACAGAAGGCACTCCTTCTAGGGCCTAACTGCAAGAATCAAGTTAGATAGGGACCTTGTTTATTTAACTAAAGAAATTGGGGGAAATGATAAACAGGTGCACAGAAAGAAGAGAAATAAGGCCAATGTAAGTATCATGTTTAGGATTTCTGGATAAAATAGTGTGTCTCAGTAATAGGGAGAACCACTTCCTTTCTACCAAAATGCCAATATACTCTAAGTACCTCGAGGATGACAATGTTTGGGACCGTTGGCAGCAAAGTCTCAGCATAGCGCTGACATTCTCCTGGAAGGCCACACAAACCATGGCAGAAGTTAGGCATGCCAGAATCCCAGGAGGAAAGGACATTGACCAAGAAGAGTTAGACCAGGGCAGGAGGAATGTGGAAAACACCACATGGTCCAGTGGTGACTGTGGCTGATGGATCAGTTCACGAACACATAGGAAAACCTTCTAGAGCTGATGGGTCAGATGGATGGAGAAGAATTTGCAGGAGATCACCGATCCTGGTTAGCAGATGAGGATAAGATATGTTTAATTTGTAATCGTGATTAATTTGCCCTACATCCAAAAACTGGTGAGGTCCAGAAATGTTTAGATTACATTTTATTTTACAGAAAATGCAAAGCCTCTTAATTTATAATTATTAAAAGAATTTTAAATGCAAATATCCATTAAGACTAAGGTATAAATGACTAACGTTGTATATACACACTATGTGTGTATTACATGTATATATGTCTGTATGTCTGTCCTCAAGAAGAGATTTTGCTAAGAGAGGAAAACTGGCTAGCCAAAATTGAAAGAAGACATAGAGAAGAGAAACAGTGGATTTTCTGGGAACTCTGAAGAATGCAAATGAATCCTATTTTTCAGTTTTGACTATGATTTTCTTTCTTAGTGAGCAATTTATTTAATATAAACTTAGCACTTTGCCCAACTCTCTACAAAATACAGATTGGCCGGAAAAAAGAAAACATGCTTCAGCCCCAAAATTGAAAGTAGTTGTTCTAAAACTATAAAAATAGTGAGTCTATAAGGATGACTGTAAGCAGATGTCTCTGAAAAAAAGTGTAAAAGCCACAAAAATTCTAATTTCCTTCTATCACTGGAACACTCCCTTTTGGTTTGTAGACTGTCAGCTTTAGACAGCCAGGTGGACTTGGAGAAATAGCATACATAGATTTTCCATTTTTCTAAGTGCAAGTATTTAGAAGTTAGTAACATCTGAATCATCCCTAAACCATCTTTCACCCAATAATTTTTGGATCACGTTAAGCCAATGTCTGCAATCCACTGCCATTTAAGTTATTTCTGGCCCTGAAGTTTTATTGAACTATGCAGATCATCTTGCATTTCATAATGAAACATCAACTTATTATTGCTGTATTCTTCTTTTTGATTCAATCATTTTTGGACACATTTTGAAGGGTCTGACTTAAATCAGTGTTATCTATGCTCTTAGGTGACTTTTCCGACAAAATATAATCATGGAAAGATGTCTGAGCCAATAAAACCATCTGGGGCTTTCATGTTTTTAAGACTCAAAATTTTTTAGATTTGTGGATTGTGCCAATAAATTTCAAGCCATTTGGATTGAACCAGGTAAAAAATGGCCTGTATCTGGGTCACTTTTTTTTTTCTTTTTTAGATCTATATTTTAAGCTACAAATATTTGGGTTGGGATATTCTTCCCTGAAGTAACTCTTACTTATAGTTGCACAGCATATGATATTTGCACAATTAAAGCTGATGTTATTTAAAACCCAAGGGAATAAATGACAATATAAATATGTACTAGTAATTTTTAGTGGTATTCTCATTGTAATGGTCAGCAGTTCTTCTTGGAGATCCTTGTTGCTGGGGCCCCAGAAGGGTAACACTGCTTCCTCATTACCAAGTACTCACTTGAGTTCAAGGTGGTGCACGGAGGTATAGATGAGAGGGTATGAGCATGTGTCTTCAAGGAACCAATTAACTTTGTGTGCTTAATACTCAGATAATAGGATACTTACAGCAAGTATTATTGGATGCTGACCAAACAGCCACTCCTCATTTCTTTCTTGCTGATACAGTCCCAGTTCTGTTTGTGCTCCATCATTTACTCAGAAATTAGACCACAGACTAAGAATTTTAAATTAGACCTTATTGTTTCCTAAGAATTCATTGTGGGAAGGATGAAGGGAAATGTTAAACCAGCCAGTAGCTAGGCATTCATCAAGTCCCACTTCTTTAAGACATCAAAATTATAGACTTTCTTTTGTACACTGGTACAAGCTAAAACTTCTTCTAAGAATTGTATCATGGCCAGGGGTGCCTGGGTGGCTCAGTCGGTCAAATGTCTGACCCTTAATTTCAGCTCAGGTCATGATCTCAAGGTCCTGAGATCGAGCCCTACATCGGGCTCCATGCTCCACGAGGAGTCTGCTTGTCCCTCTCCCTCTGCTTCTCCCCCTGCTCATTCTCTCTCCCTCTCTTTCACAAATAAATAAATAATTTTTTTAAAGATTTTATTTATTTATTTGACAGAGAGAGACACAGTGAGAGCAGGAACACAGGAAGTGGGAGAGGGAGAAGCAGGTTCCCTGTTGAGCAGGGAGCCCGACGCGGGGCTCGATCCCAAGACCCTGGGATCCTGACTTGAGCCAAAGGCAGACGCTTAACGACTGAGCCACCCAGGCGCCCCGATAAATAAAAATTAAAAAAAAAGGAATTACCCTGTGGCTAATGCCAGGGAAGAGCTTTGTGGTACTCAAGTAGAAGAAAGCAGAAATCCGTAGCAGGAGAGGTGAGGTCAGACTGTACAGTGATAAGGAAACATGATTAGAAGAATGTGAAAGGAGTTGGCCTACAATCGGTCCAGTAAGATATTAAGAATCAATTATTTTGTTGAGATTTGAACTTTGCTTCTTCAATTATCAACGTGTAGTGATAGCTGATTGTGGAGGGTCTGATTTTTTCCTGATAGGGGTTGATAGAAAAACAATGACTTCCGCTATTGAAGAGAGGCTTTTCTCTTCTTCTTCTTCTCCTTCTTCTTCTTCTTCTTCTTCTTCTTCTTCTTCTTCTTCTTCTTCTTCTTCTTCTTCTTCTTCTTCTTCTTCTTCTTCTTCTTCTTTTTTAAGATTTTATTTATTTATTTGAGAGGGAGAGAAAGCACATAAGAGAGGGGAGGGTCAGAGGGAGAAGCAGACTCCCCGCCAAGCAGGGAGCCCGATGTGGAACTCGATCCCAGGACTCTAGGATCATGACCTGAGCCGAAGGCAGGTGCCAAACCCAACTGAGCCACCCAGGTGCCCCAGGCCTTTCTCTTCTTTTGCTCTACATTGTCATATCTGCATGGCGTACGTGTGACCCTGAGATCAGCTGGCCTTTGACACAGTGGCAATGCTGAGGATGGGAGACTAGCAACGGCGAGAGTCCCAATTGTTGCTGATGTCACCGAGCTGATGAATTAATCAGGACTAGAATCGCTCTGCCTCAGGACTTCTTGCTTTAGGGGGTAATAAATAATAAAAATTCCTTAATTGCTTAGGCCACTGTAAGTTGAGAGTTTTCTTATTTACAGTCAGAAACTCTCTCACCAATACATTGTTTCATCCAAATTTCTTTGTTTAGTGGAAATAATACCTGGTATATGTAACGTCTGGTATGTAGAAAATACGGATCAAATGAGACTAAACATTTCAGGTACAGAAATTATTTTCTAAAGGAGTGGGTCAGATATATGGGATTGTAAGGAAGGAAACATTTACAGCAAGTCAGTGCTGCCTTAATAGTAGACAAACGTTTCCAGGCACGTATGGTTTAGGATGTTAATATGCACCAACAACCTAGATTCCAGAGATTCCAGCATCAGTTCAACAGACTAAGTAAATAATGGTTTAAATAAAGTTACATTTCTTTGTGGCAAAACTGCTTGGAACCTAGACTTTGCTTATATATCCTTTGAATTTCCAAGAGGCAATAAAATATGCTCCATTTCCCCATTTAAAAATCAGAATATTTTATTTTCAAAATATGTAGAAAGATAAAACTATTAGTTTCCTTTAGTGAAGAGAATGGAAATTATCTAAAGGCACAGCATCTGTACCCACTGAGATTACTGAAATGTACATTAAAAGGAGCGCCCTGTTTCCTGCTCCAATTTCTTTTTTGGTCCTGTGTATTGAGAAAGGAGGCTTCTGGGAGAAGGAGTATGTATGCCTTATTTAAAATGCATAAAATGGGAAAAATCAGGATGGCTTTTGAGAAACTCCAGTCTCGGGAAACAAAAGAAAAGCTAGAATCTAACTAGCTTCAACTTAATTGGAAACAGGACTTGGGAGAACTTTGTAAGGTTCTGGAATTTAAGACTTCCTCATGTCCTTCATCTTTTTTTCTTCAAAGCAGTTAGTGGTGATGTGGGGATGCTGAAATACTGTGGCAGAGTTTTAAGAAAGGCAGAAACCAAGGGACAGGGAATGTGGGCACTGCTTTGAGGAAGGCAGAAGAACAGGACAAAAGTAGAGAAACAGATGGATTCCATCTGAGGAGTTGCCAAGGTGCTTCTCAGGAGAAAAAGCTTGTGCTTCCCGGAAGAGAAAGCAGGATGTGATTTCTGGGCTTATCAGTTTTGATACAAGAGAAGATGAGAGAGAAAACTAGATGTCCAGGAACACAATAGGGACCTATCCTCCCTGGGTCTTAGACTCTTAGACAAGAAGTCTCCAGGATTCTTTCCAACACTTAATGGTCTATGATACCCCCACGTTCCTTAAAACAGACGTTGGCAAGAGGATTATGAGGAAAAAATAAAAAACAAAGACAAATGGCTATGGGAACACAATTACAAAAATTATCCTGGAGACAGAAAGATTTCTTACGTCTCTGTGCAGACTAAGATTGCACTTTAATGATAGAGGCAAGAAATAATTTTGAAGCTTCTGTATGCTTAACAAAACACTTTGGGGCTGCACAAAAGCACTTCACTTTAGGGTAGATCAGAAATTTCCACGTACGTGTGTGTGTGTGTGTGTGTGTGTGTGTTTGGACAAGGCAACCTTGGAATTTCAAGATGTTGTCCCATTTACCTTCTGGTTCTTATCATGGAGATAGAAAATGGAGAGATTGGTCAAGGCCAGGGAAAGGGAAGAAAATCAACTAATATACGTGCCTATCTTTGACATACGACACAGCTTCAGATGTTGGTCTGTGACTGAACCAGGAATTAAAAGGATGGATGGAAGAATGTCAAATCACTCCATTTGTCTGAAAAAAGAAAGAAAATGTGAGTGCAGAGCAGAGGTCCATGCTGTGGCCTTCCTTGCAACCTCTCCTGATGCTCTCATTGAGTTTTCAATAGAGATTTCATTTTTTTTTAATTGTGGTAAGAACATTTAACATGAGATCTATCCTCAACACATTATTAAGTGTACACTCTAGTACTGTTAATGATAGGCACAATGTTGTACAGCAGATCTCTGGACTTATTCATCTTATGTAACCGAAATTTTATACCCCTTGATTAACAATTCCCAATATCCCCTTCCATCCATCCCCTGGCAACCACCATTCCACTCTGCTTCTATATGGTGTTTATTTTGGGGAGGTGGTAGTGGTGGTGTTAAACTTTTAATTTGCTTCAGTTTTCTCTTCCCTTGACATTTTTAGTTATAGAAGACAATACATTTATTCGGGGCTAGGGTTTTTTTTTTAATTTTTATTTTATTTTTTTATTGTTATGTTAATCCCCATACATTACATCATTAGTTGGGGCTAGGTTTAAGGCCACTTGCTGCTGGGAGATTCCTTATTTGGACAGGCCCTTTAAAGCCTCGCCAAGTCCTATAGAACCATTTAAAATCTCATCAGGGCCTCCCAGAGTCGATCATTCAACCTCCCTGCCTGGGCTCCTCTCCCATGCTCCACGTGGACACCAGAAAGTCCCCTGGAGATCTTTGCCATCAGACAGTTCTCACTTCTGTGTCTTTTCTTACCTTTTCTCCAGGCCAACAGAGCTCTTTACCTCTCATCACCACCCTACTTCTGCATCTTTAAGTCCCAGCTAGTGCATTGTCTGGCAGGACACTGAGGGCTGGACAGGCTGCTGTCCACTGAGTTCAAAATGGACTCTGTAAACCCTCATTGGACCTCATTCTGGGTAACTGGTGTGCTCTTTGATCTGCCCTGGAAAGTACCTTCATGGAGAGCAGGATCCTTGCCCTTCCTCAGAGCCCCGTGTAGGGCCAGGTGTGCTGGGCAGGAATACAGTAGAGAATACTCGGTCAAAGGCTGAGTGCTGTTCTGTGTTGTTGCCCTATTTTTATGCCATTTACCATTCTGGTTTGAACACCATATCCCACCCATAGCCTGGTAGTCTGTAAGTAGCCAACACTTGATTCATAGCTTCCATAATGAATGGTTAATGAATATGTCTCTTTGACAACCATCCCTCCCACTATCTTCCTCTTTTTCTGTTTTTTTTTTTTTAAGCTTTATTGAGGTATAATTGACAAAACTGTAAGATATTTAAAGTGGAAAATGTGAAGATTTGGTATGTAAACATTGTGAAAGGGATTCTCCCACCAAGTTAATTAACATCCATCACCTCACGTATTTACTTTTTTTTTTTCTTGGTGAGAACATTTAAGTTCTACTTTCCCTGCAAATTTCAATTACAATATAATGCTGTCATAGTCACTATGTTATACATTAGATCTTCAGACCTTATTCATTTTATAACTGAAAGTTTGTGGCCTTTTACCAACCTTTCATTTCCCCACCCCCACCCTTGGCAACCACTTCTCTACTCTTTTTCTATGAATTCAACTAATTTTTTTAAAAAAAGATTTCACATATAAGTGATACCATGCAGTATTTGTCTTTCTCTGTATGACTTTTTCACATAACGTAATGCCCTCCAGTTTCATCCACGTTGTCACAAATGACAGGATTTCTTTCTTTTTTAAGACTGAAGAATATCCTATTGTATATAGATGGCATATTTTCTTTATCCGTTTATAAGTTGACAGACACTTAGGTTGTTTCCATACCTTGTCTGTTATAAGTAATGCTGTTATGAACATGGCAGTATGTATATATATATTGGTTTTGTTTCTTTTGGATATATACCCAGAAGTGGGATTATTGGATCATTTAGTACTATGTTTAATTTCTTAGGAACCTCCATACTGTTTTCCATACTGGCTGCACCTGTTTGCATTCCCACCAACACTGCACAAGGTTTTCCTTTTCTCCACATCTTCACTAGCATTTGTTATCATTTGCTTTTTGATAATATAACAGGTGTGAGATGATATCTCATTGTGGTTTTGATTTGTATTCCCCTGATGATGAGTGATGTTTAGCACCTTTTCATATACTTCTTGGCCATTTGTATATCTTCTTTGGAAAAATGTCTATTCAGGTCCTTTGCCCATTTTTATGTTGGGTTTTTCATTTATTTATTTGTTTTGCTGTAAGAGTTCCTTGTATATTTTGGATATTAACCCCTTATCAGACATGTGGTTTACAAATATTTTCTCTCTGTCTGTAGGTTGCCTTTTCATTTTGTTGATGGCTTCCATTGCTATATAGAAACACTTTAGTTTGATATCATCCTACACGTTTATTTTTACTTTTGTGGCCTTTATCTTCTTCTGTGTGTTTGACTATTTTAGATACCTCATATACGTGGAATTCATGCTGTTGCACACTACAGGATTTCCTTCTTTTTTTAGGTGGAATAAATCCATTGTATGTATGTACAACATTTTCTTTATTCATTTTCCTATTGATGGACATTTGGTTGTTTCCACATCTTGGCTATTGTGAATAATGCTGCAATAAACATGGGTCTTCTGAAAGACAGGGATGAACCAGAAAGCATTCCTTCACTCTCCTGCCTGTCACACTGTTGCTGAAAGTCATTAACACAGAGGCTGTCCACTTTTCATGGGGTTGCCCGTATAATTCGAATAGAGACCCTGAACTTGCTCCCTGTGTAATATCTTGTTCTAAATCCTTCATGTAATTGAGAGTAAAACAAATGACTTTTTTTATGCTTCATACTCTAAGCAACAACCTTCACCCCCAGTGAAACAATTTTCTGAAGGAATTATCCAACCCCAACCTCAACTCAATCTAGTTAATAAAATCTAAACTACTTTAAACACCAAAAAAAAAAAAAAAAAAAAAAAAATGAGGTCTGGGGATTAACTAGCCAGAAGCTATCGGGCAGACTCAAAAGACTGGTTTTGAAAGGAATATAACAGCTTGGACTATTCTGTGAATACTTTGGCTTCCTTTACATTGAAGCCTTGCTATAGTGAAGGCACAGGAAATACTCCACCTAATGTGCTACTGAACCCACGAGCACTTAATCTCTCCTAGTATGTTCTTAATTTAAGGGAAAGTTTTTAGTTCTGTTGGCCAACTGAATGAACTCAAGAACAGTTCAAGTTTATATTACTCCAGGAGCAAATAAGGTTATGTTTAGATGGATGCAAATCTCAGTTTAATTTAAGGGAGAATATTCTAACATTAGATCTTTGTGGAGGTGGAATGGTCCCTGCTGTCATTTTCTCGAAGTCGAAAGATTAAAGTAGGCTTCCATTTGTACGTATGCAAAAAAGATTGAGTGAAAGAGCGAATGTGAACACATTCATGCTGAGGATGTACAAGCCATTTCTCCTTCATGTGTGGAGACTATTTGTGTAATCAATGAAAGGACAGGGAGCTGACATTTATGGACTTCAGGTTGGGTAGGTGATTTCAGATATTATGCATTTAATCCCCACAGAAATCCAGTCATGCTAATATTATCTTCACTTAACTGAGAAGAGCTTAGGCTCACCTGCCCAAGGACAAAAAGATAGAACTACTTTCCAACTCCTGAAACCATGTTCTTAATAAAAAGGAACATTTATGGAGTACTTACTCTATGTAGCATCGTGTCTAAGCGCTCCTTCCATATTATGTCCTTTAATCTCCGACAGCCTGATAAAGCAAGTTCCAGTCTTATTCCTATTTATAGATGAGGGTATTTAGGTGTAAAAAATTAATTAAATTGTCCACTGAAAAACATTTTGTTACTAGCAAAACCAGGATTTGACCCCAGGCAATTTAACTGCACACTTTTAATCATTAGTATATACTGTCTTACTTCTATACCAGGCTGCTTGCTGGGATCTCCTACAGTAATGATTTTTGGCATATTTTTTTCTAGCAAGCAGTACACCTTCTTATAGGCCTTTTTAGAAATAAACCCGCATTTATTCACAGATTAATTTTTAAAAATCCGAAGTAATTATAAAACCAGAACTCATAAGCTCTAAATCATTTCTAATTGCCACAAGTATCATCAGAGCCATGGTGAGAGTATGTGAGGGTGAACTGCAGCAGAAATAAGGCAGTCCTGAGGTACATGCCGTTCTCAGTTCCAGCTGTACCTCCAACTCTTTCTCTCCCAGTAAGGGAAGCACACGGGATTGCTAGTAAGAGTGACAATATGATAGAGATAACCTTGCATTCTAAACAAGTTAGTTAAAAAAATTTACAAATGTTTGTACTTTATTATTAGCAACATTGTGCATGCGTGTGTGTGCATGTGCATGCATGTGCGTGTGTGCGCGTGTGCGTGTGTGTGTGTGCAAGTGACACCTTACAGCTAATCAAGGTATGCCATGGTCTGGCATTCTCCAAGTACTCTTCCACTGTAACATTCCATAAATGTGTGTAGCAGATAATGTTGATTCTCTGTCCAGATCCTCTTGGATCTCATTTTTACAATTTTTGTTTCCCCATGAGAGGATTGCTTATGGGCTCGTGGAGGTAGATCCAGAAGTTGTAGCCCTTAACCGGTGACTCCCAGCTGTGGGAGTAGGACAGTCCCAGCCCCCTTGACTGGGATGGGGATGATCAGAGGCAGAATCCACAGTCCATAGTTTCCTACAGGGTTAGGCTGAAGCTAGCTCCTGTGAAACCATGCCTGAGCTCACCCTTGCTCAGCTTCCTTCTCTTCCCTGGCCTGCTTTCCCCATTCCTTTTCCCACTCCCTGACTAGCTTCCCCTGGAAGCACTTTGTTAATAAATCACTTAAACTGGAATCATCCTCTTCGATTTGCTTCTGGGGAACCAATCTGAGACAATATGTCTCCTGGTTCGATTTACTTCTGGGGAACCAATCTGAGACATTATGTCTCCTGGTTCCTCTAACACAATTCATGCCCTAGCAGTGATAACCAGATTTCATGAAAAGACTTGAATGTTTATGGACACATCTATCAAAAGATAAGAAAAAAAAAAGGAAGAAAGACAAGAAGGAGAGAAAGAAGGAAGGAAAGAAAGAAGAGAAGGAAAGAAACTCTGTCTGGTTCTACATGGTAAGTAACAGCTATGAAACACTTTTTTTTCCCAATCATTGCTTTCAGTTGTGCTCAGTCAAATCCCTTTTGTTTTCTCTTAACATCATGGACATTATCAATACTCGATCTAGTTGAAAATGCATCTCTTCCCCCACCTCCAGGAGAAGATTCAACTAGGGTGGTCCCTGTTTGGAGAGAGAGAGAGAGAGAGAATGTTTCTGAGACACATCTTCTACCCTTTGCTGCAAAGTGTAGTTCTTCCTCTGTGTTGATGCTGTTGGGGAGGAGAGTGAGAGAAAATAGTGAATATTCCCAAACTTACCTAACTCCTGTTGTGGTCCTCATTCTGTCAATAGTCACCTCTTCTCTGACCAGCCCTGACCGGGTGTCAGGACTATGGCACCAGCTGGGTTGTGCTGGCTCTCATGGACACGAGGGTGAGTTCCTTGGAAGTTATTGCAAGGCCTCCAACTGCATAGCTCTCCAGCAGAAAGCTGGCTTTTGTTTTTTTAATTTAATTTTATTATGTTAGTCACCACACATTAGATCATTAGTTTTTTGATGTAGTGTTCCATGATTCATTGCTTGCGTATAACACCCAGTGCTCCATGCAATAGAAAGCTGGCTTTAATGTTACCTATTTTTCTACTTCATATCCTTACCCCAGAAGCATACCCCCAAAATTCTTGCTCTTAGGTCCTAGATGGAGTGTCAACATGCTCACTCAAACCCAACTACATTTCATGGGATCTCATGGATATTTCATCCTTCCTCCTTCTCCCCCACTAATTCTCCTTTCCTCCTCATATAGGCTTGGCCTAATCTACCAACCAGGCAGGTATCCAAATGGGAAATAAAATGCAGTGTCCCTTTTTGATGGCATCTTTCAATCTCTGTAAGAGATTCTTTTGGATTCCCACATCCACACATCCCTCACACTTTAGAGAAAGTATGAAATAATCTTTGAAGACTAATAGAGCATTCCCCATGAGGCCAAGCCCAAAGGAACTGAAGGCTTCCTCTTCTTTCTCCATTCTTGAGTCTTTAGATAGAAATAGACAGATGGGGGCACCTGGGTGGCTCAGTTGGTTGAGTGACTGCCTTTGGCTCAGGTCATGATCCTGGAGTCCTGGGATCGAGTCCCGCATCGGGCTCCCTGCTCAGCGGGGAGTCTGCTTCTCCCTCTGACCCTCCCCCCTCTCATGCTCTATCTCATTCTCTCTCGCAAATAAATAAATAAAATAAAAAAAAAAGAAATAGACAGATGGATAGATGACAAATAATAGATAATTGAATTTTTTTTTCAATTACAGATGATCAATGAGGGGTAGATAAATGATACATAGATGATTAGTTGTTAGATGATAGATACACAGATAGGTGGTCCAGTAGATTTTGTTCCCTTTAATTAAGGCCTGAAGAAATGAGTCTGGGCCCACTGTTGAGGAAAATATTTACTAATCCGTGCTCTAGAGCCAATTTTGAAGCAATAGGGAAAGTTCCTCTCAACATCCCACTACACATTTTTTTTCTCACTATTCCAAGTAAGAAGAGTGAGGATTTATCATTTCTCCTTTGCCCACCCAAAAAGATGAAATTTTAATTGTTATTTAATTAGCATATACTGTGGAATTTAGACTGTGTTTGGTGACAAAGTGGTACAAAAGAATATAAGTTTATAGGAGCAGACCTCAAGGAACTTGCAATTTTAGGAATACTTAAGTTGTATATGTCACGTGTTAAGTGATAATAGGAAGCAGTCTCTGATTAAGTATCTTAAAGGAATGGCTTTAGTAGTAATGGTTGTGGGATTAAGACAATTACAAAGCTAATTGAATTTAAATTAAAAAAAATAAAATACAGGGCGCCTGGGTGGCTCAGATGTTTAAGTGGCTGCCTTTGGCACAGGTCATGATCCCGGAGTCCCGGGATCGAGTCCCGCATTGGGCTTCCCTGCTCAGCAGGGAGTCTTCTCCTCCCTCTGACCCTACCCCCTCTTGTGCTCTCTCTCTCTCTCACTCTCTCTCAAATAAATAAAAAATAAAATCTTTAAAAAAAATAAATAAAATACAAAAAAACCCCAGAATCACCCTTTATCATCTTAAAGCAGGTTCATGTCTTGGCTTGTTTAGATATGCCAGTACTATTGTCTTTGAAAGTGTAAGAGGTAAGTTCCAAATTATTGGACCCACTTGTGTGTGTGTGTGTATGTGTGTGTGTTTGTGTGAGATATCTGTATCTGTATCTAACTCTACATCAGCATTAGTATCTATATCTCTACGTCTACCTGTATCCGTATCTATAACTATATAGATACAATTTTAATACTGCTCCAGTAGTTTTTAAAGAATTTTTAAAAGGAGCTGTAGTGAATAACTACTTAAGATAACTTGGGGGACATTTTTATTTTGGCCAAATATACATTTTTCTGAAATCTCTCTGGAGGGAAGTAGAGCATTACAATCAGAACCAGGCTCTGGGAAATACGACCACATCTGTATTTCGTAATCATTTTCAGCCTAGATTCCAGTTGTAGGGATTTTGTCTATTCTGCCAGGGGTATTACCATACTAACTCCTTGTTTAAAAAAAAAAAAAAAAGGAAAAACACCTGGCAAAGCTAAGCAGACTAGCTTTCTTTATTTGCTTGGCTTTTAAAATATTCTTCTGAAACCTTGAATTGACCATTGTCTTACTTGTTTGTAATCAAACACAAATGGTTGAACCATGTTCTGCTAGCACAACTTCTAAAAAGCAACAGAAAAAAAGCTAGTGACGGGGATCAGAACATGCCACCCCAAAATACTCTGTCTCGGCATAGTGACTCTTTTGAGCTGAAGGTACTTGAGAAACTGCAGATGCAGAAGGGCTCTCTGACCTTCCCCTTTCCACCTAAAAGCAGGTTGATCACAACATTTCCCATGAGAAAAGTGCCCTCCTTCTACCAGAAAGAGAACACCCTATCACCTGTGACTGGGAGTCAACACTGCAGTGGACCTGTACAAACAGACCTACTAAAATCACCCTTGATCTTCTATTTGTTTCCCTCATGCATTTCCTGTTCACTGTCCCACAAGTCATTGTCCCGAGCTCAAGCCCTCTTTGTCCTGTCACATACCCACAATTTATTGTTCTTTGTGTTAAAATGTACATAAGATTTTAAGCCTCACGGCTTCTTCAGGTCTTCATTTTCTTCTGAGGACTCTCAAATACACATCAAAAACAGTAAATAAATGTGTATGCCTTGTTTTTGCTCTTCATAAGTCATATGTCAGTTGAAATCTGAGGTCCTGCCACAGAACTCAAGAGGACGGAAGGAGATTTTTAGTCTCTTCCATCGGGAACACTTCCAGAACATTCACTTGGGAAGCTGTTGCTTAAAGAAAACTTAAAAAAAACCCAACTCAGCATGATACATTTTCCAAAATATTGACATGATGCATGTGGAAAGGGGTTCAGAAATCCATCTTACATTTCTGAACAAAGGATTTGATTTCTTAATTTAGAGCAGGTTTTCAATAGATTTCAGTCAAAGAAGCTGATACCATGAAACATGTATGGGTTTTGAAATAAGGTATTGATTGAATCTTGCTTCTGCCACATATTTACTGTTTGCCCTTGGGCAAGTTATTTGACTGCCCTGATCTTATTTCCTCATTTATAAAATTAGGGTAATGGTCCTACCAAGTGGAACTGTTCTGCATATTAAAGGCAGTAGTATAGATAAAATTTTAGGACACAGCAGGTATTCAATAAGAATTAGCTCTTCTTTTTCCCCTCAGATTAGTTGCCATGATTAGTAACTTAATCTGGAAGCAGTGCTCAGAACACAGCCTAGATTTTATCCAGTGAATTCAAAAACCACATGGGAATACATATATTTCAAAACAATTTATGCATATAACCTTGCCATCCCTATGCAAATGAACTTTTCTTCAAACTAATGTGAAGAACATTAAACTGGCTGATCATCTGGCCTGTGTTATAGAGAATCTTTTCTTTGTTTATTGAATTTCAGGGTTTGAAGCAGGCTAGATAAGAAGCAAAGACCATGAGTTAAGAGTTCACTTTGTTGAACTTCCTTTGGCCCTTATGTCTTATGTCTATTGGGATTAAGTTGTCTCAGGAATATTGCCTGTGTTCCTGCAGAGAAACAAACGTTTACAGATGCCACCAGACTTTGCTTCTATCACCTAAAAACAGAAAGTAAGGGAACTCACAAAATTATTAAAGCAAACCAATTTCCCCTCCCCCACCGCGAGAACCCTCTGATGTTTGGTGTGAACGTGGATTATACCACTTCAGAGCAAGTTTGTGGGAAAACACAGATCTGAAAATGTAACACTGTGGAGTTTCTTCCAGAGTACGTCTCAGCCATGAGGCCTTCCATGATACATTTCTGTGAATCCTGATGTGAGAATACAAAAAGTAGATGATCAGTGGCTCTTCTATCTTCTACCCAGGAAGAGATTTACTGTGAACACCCCTAGGCTCCTGCAGGGAGAGGGGGAAGGAGGAAAGTAATTGATAATCCCTATGTTTACAAACACAACACTGAAAAAGGGGGTTTATTTTTAAATATTGATTTAAAAATAATTTTAATTATGTATGTCATATGACTCCATAATGGAAAATTCAGAAGAAAGAAAACAAAGTGACCATTTATCCCACTACCTTAAAACAACTATGGCAATATTAATGAGCTAGTGCTTTATACAGTTCACATAGCTGTTAATCACATTGTAAATATCCTACTTCTTTTCTTTTAACATTTTGAACACTTCGTCTTGAATATAGATTTTATAACTATTGATTTTAATACCAGTATGATATTCCATTTGATGTATGTAACACATTACTTAACTACTTTCCTACTTTTAGACATTTAGGTTGTTTCCAAAGAAGCTGTTGATGGGTTATTGGCAAGAGTTCTAAATATACAAGAGTATTTAAAAAATAAAAGTATTTAAAAGCAGAAAATGAAAGCAACAACAACAAAAAAAACAGAGGCTCTTTAATGACAGAAGTGGAAGGGTCATCTAGGGCAGCCACTTATCTAGATGGTCCTCTGGTCCAGGGTCATCCCACCTCTGATTAAACACCTCCAATGGGTGACCAGCATCAAGCCCAAGATGCAGGGGGTCTGGTGGGCTTCCTAGAGTTGACTGTCTTCCAAATGGCATCTGAAGTACTCTTCCACATGTGTTCTGCTAAGGAACTCTTGAATTCTGCCTGCTGTTTTAGGAAGATCAAGTATTTTCATTGTTGAGAATATTTTTTTCCTAGTTTTTTTTTTTCTTTTTAATCCCAAGGACGGTTGTTTTCTCTTTATCAGCAGTTTCCATAATGTACAGAGCAGAAGTCTCTCAACTGGCAGCCCAGGGGCTCATTATGGTTGCAGAAATGTTTGGTTTAGCCCAAGCAGGGGAGTTAAAATTATATGTTAAATCAGTTGCCAACTTTTGAAATCAAGAGATTTAACATACAGATCTGCATATTTTGTATCTTTGAACAATTGGAGAATCTGGTAACACAGAACTCGTATTTTTACTTTCCAAAACCAACTTGGACCTGACTAGTGTCTGCCTAAAAGAAGGGACATAAATTCTTCATTTTTTCCCTTTACCTCTAGCCTGCGTCATTTATTTAAGTTATTAGCCTGGCCTCTGTGATATCTGAATTTGCAATTCTCTTGTGCTGGATATCTTTGTCTTTGTGCCTTTGTATCTGCACAAAGACAGAAATACAAATGAGGAACAATCTACGGGGGCCAGAATGATTTTCATTTAGTAGGGAAAGCTATTAAACATTCATAACCAGACTCCTAGTAAATGCAATAGTCATGTGTGATCTTTACAAGCACAGAGCATAAAAGAAATATGCTGAGGGCGATAGAAGATGATACAGAGCCCCAACTAAGCAAGTCTGTCATTTTACAGAGAGAAGGGATTGATGGTCAAGGTGGGTATGTGTTTACTTGTCTGCACATTCAAATTAGCAGAAAGAGATTTGCTGAAGAATGCTCATCCTATGAAGAACTTAGCTTTTCTCAATTATTCTATTGATTGATTGATTGATTGATTGATTGCATTTGGATTAATCTCCACTCAGGCATTCATCTGTAGGAAAAGAAAAAGCAAAAACATCAGCTAACATCAAATCGCCTATGGTGATAAAATTGTCACCTTAATGGAAATATGGAAACTGATGTGACATTTTTACTGGGCTTTATTAAACTAACCCTAATACCAGTGTAATCAGACACTGGCTTCAACAGATTTTTATGAATTATTTCGTACATGCACACACAAAAAATGAATATAGAATAATGTGATAAAGTCCAAGGTACCCAACCACCAGTTTAAGAACTAATCCATTTACAAAAAACAGTTGAAGGCCTCTGTGCAGTCCTCTTCTATTAAATTTTCTTCCTTACCCTGGCCCCAAAGTAATCACTATCCTCTATTTAGTGTTCATTACTTTTAAGGATGACTTTATGTTAGATAGATTCACTAGTCAAATATATTTCTTCTCATACTTTAAAATTCATATAAATGGCATCATACTTACATAGTGTTCTGTACTTTGGTTTTTTAAACTCAGCTTTTGAGATTCAACCATGTTAATACATGGAGTTCTAGGTCATTCATTTTGGTTGTGTTACTATTATAAGACTATACTATATAATATATAATAAATATATACTATGTTTTCTACTTTTTTACTAAGTACAGATATTTCTGCATTGAATATTTGTGTCCTTATTTTTTTATGCACTCCATAAACCTAGGAGGGCAGTTACTGCTGGGTCATAAGATATGTATCTATTCTGCATCACTAGATTTTGCCAAATTCTTTTCAATGAAGTATATCAATTAACACTCCTCCTACTATTATAAGAGAGTTGTTTTTGCTATAACCTTGCCAATACTTAAAAAATTACTCAACAAAGCTGATGGTTATAAAGTGATATTTCAGTGTTAATTTAATTTGCATTATTAGTGAAATTTAGCATCATTTTGTATGTTTTGGGTTTTATTTTTGAGTTGTTGCTTCAAACCCTTTGTTCAATTATTTTTTTCTACTGGATTTTTTTTTTAAGATTTTATTTTTTTATTTGAGAGAGAGAGAGCACAAGAGCACAGTGAGGGGCAGAGGGAGAAGCAGACTCCCTGCTGAGCAGGGAGCCCGGTGCAGGGCTTGATCCTGGGACTCTGGGATCATGACCTGAGTCAAAGGCAGATGTTCAACCAACTGAGCCATCCAGACACCCCTCTCCTGGATTGTTAATTTGTAGAAGAGATTAGCTGACTTTTCAATAGTGATGTATTTTATGCCAATAAACTGGCTATATGCACTGACATGATCTCAATTTCCTAGGTCACACTTTTTGAGAATGATTTCAAAAAGCAAAATTTAGAAATACATCTTTGGGGGTGCCTGGATGGTGCAGTCAGTTAAAGTGTCTGACCTCAGTTCAGGTCATGATCTCAGGGTCCTGGAATTGAGCCTTGCATTGGGCTCTGCACTTGGTGGGGATTCTATTTGTCCCTCTGCTCCTCCCTCAACTCATGCACTCGCTTGCTCTCTCTCTTTCTCTCAAATAAATAATCTTTAAAAAAAAGAAATACATCTTTGATGCCATGAACACATATAAAAGCTACTAATTATTCTCTTCATATATGCTAATACCACCCTGATTTTTTAAACTGGTCTCAATGATGTTAACAGATATTTTACCCAGTTTGCCATTGGAAATTTCTGAAGGAAAATTACAGTTTAGACTGATTTATGTAGCTATGTTAAATGTAACAAAAAGTTACTTGGATTTGTCTTTGGTGGTTTACAAGTTTTGTCCACATGCTTATGTAAATTAATACTTCATTGAATTATAGTTGGAGCTAGATCTCTTTAAGTATTTGACATCTGTTTAATGCATCAACCATTTTTTTTTAAAGATTTTATTCATTTATTTGACAGAGAGAGAGAGAGAACAAGTAGGCAGAGAGGCAGGCAGAGGGAGAGGGAGAAGCAGGCTTCCCGCTGAGCAGGGAGCCCGATGCGGGGCTCGATCCCAGGACCCCGGGATCATGACCTGAGCCGAAGGCAGCGGCTTAACTGACTGAGCCACCCAGGCTCTCCTCAAGCATTATTTTTAAAGAGCATTTCCTATATCCTAAATTGTTTTTTTTTTGTCATAGATGAAAATTTCTTCCTTGTTTTTCTTTTTTTCTCCCTTGTTTTTAAATTGTGGAAGGCAGTGTTTGCCATGATTGATAAAGTCATGTTTCTCGATTGTATTCTGCATTTCAGCAAAGCCATTCAGCTTCAAGAAGTCATAAATCACCTCAAATTCTTCCCTTGATATAATTTTGAATGCACAGACATAGTTCCCATTCATTGTTGCTGTGTGTGTAAAGAAATAGCCAGAGGTAATTTGGATAAGTACACAAATACTGCATTTAAGGTGTTTTATTTGTTTATGGATACACTTTGAGACAGAGTATATCTATTAAGGTCTTCTTAATAGTAGGAGTTCAGTAACCGTGAGTGCTAACATTTCCTTGATTTTTATAAATAGCGAGGACAACTGGAAGTCAAATCCAGAGTAAACATGATCAAACACAGACAGAGGACAAATTGAGAAGATTCTGAAGCAGATGTGAAGGTGTGAGTCTATTTTCGAGACAACTCCAAAATGTAAAATGCATAGAAATCAGGAGTAGTTAGAAAGAAAGGGAGCTGTCCAAAGCCACTTTCTGGAGCAAGACAAAAGATGCATAAATTCAACTAACACAACCAAAGTGTGTCCTCCAGATGCTTGAGGGTCAATGATTAAGAATCATAATCATATTGCTGCAGCGTAAACAAAGTCCTTCTGATCTAGTAGAACCTTGTTTGAAATCACTCCGCAGACAATGAAGATGAAGTGTGAATTACAGAAAGCTGCAAATCACAGTCAGTCTGAGTGCTTTTGAAAACAAAGAAAGAATTCCACAGTGAATTTCCAAAATGAGCCAAGCTATCTGGTCAAAGAAAGAGAGACAACTAGACTATGACTGTGCTTTACATAGGTTATGTTAGTGGAATAATTTTTGGTTAGGAATTTGCCACAACACACTGAAGCAGCATAACAAAGGAGAAACGTGAAGAGGGTAACAGAGGATCGATGTGGGAATATATCTGTTAGCATTAGCAGGAGTACTTAACCGTTGAAACAGAATTTAGAGCAAGTCGTTGAGATATTATTCTTGAATCTAGACAGAAGTATATATTGTTAAAACATCAGTGCAGGGTCAGGAGAGTTGACCCAGGAGACCTCAGGAGCCCCTACCATCTGCAACTAATTTTGTGAAATATTAAGCAACTCTTTACCTAATCTCATCTTATAAATTAAAACCCTTTGCATTTTGCATTTTATAGAGCTGTGCTTATAGGGTCCCTATACATTGTCTAATTCTCTTTGTTCGGATTTTAAGAGAAAGCAGTAGGAACAATTTCTATATGACCTCATAATCATCCTTGAACTTGGACATACATTTCTTTACATGGGTCTGTGAATAAATCATAAATCACCTCAAATTCTTCCCTTGATATAATTTTGAATGCACAGACAGAGTTCCCATTCATTGCTGCTGTGTGTGTAAAGAGATAGCCAGGTAATTTGGATAAGTACACAAATACTGCATATAAGTATTGGCAGCTGGTAGCACCTTGTAGAATAGGGACAATCCAGATTTAACATAGATCCTTGGGGAAAGCGAGGAACGATTGTGCCTGAAGAAACTCCCTTCACTTTAACATTTAGGTGAATTTTGCTTGCACACGAAAATGAACCAAAGTTCATTTTGACATCACAGCATGTTTTAAATGACTTATAATAAGTAAAATTTGTGCTTTAGCGAGATGCATGGCATCTCCCATGTTTTGTCAGCCCAAGCATCTGTGTGAACCCCCGGAGGGCCGCTGCACCAGTGTGAGAAGCCCGGGAGTAAAAGGCCTGACTCTGCTGCTTCAGATCATTCCCTTCTTAAATCCTGAATGAGGACTCACTCTGTGCCTGCCACTGGGCGAGGGCGGGGATGCAGGGGTGCACAAGATACAAGATTAGAGCTTAGTAGTCAGGCGTTAGTTAGTACCTGCAAAGATCTCTTCCTTGAGTATTAACACCAATGCAAACAGATCAAGGAATGTACTAACTCCTGGAAGAGAGGAGAATTGGTTTGGGAGGTGGAGGAGATCTGCAAGTAGGAATAAACACTTAATGACACATAAGCTGAAAAGCTGCATGTGAGTCTCAGTTAACAAATAGGATTGACCCTGCAGTGCAATTCTTTTTAGGGCTTTCAGTTTCTCTAAGCACTAGCCTCTCCTGTTGGACAATGGTATGGACTAAATTGAGTTCCCCCCAAAATTTATATTGAAGTCCCAACCTCCGATGTGATTGCATTAGGAGGAGATAGGGCCTTTAGGGATGTAATTAAGGTTAAATGAAGTCATAAATGTGAGATGCTAATCCCATAGGATTGGTGTCCTTATCAGAAGAGGAAGAAACACCAGAGATCTTTTTCTGTCCACATCATCACAGAGGAAAGGCCCTATGAGGAATCTGTAGGAAGGCGGCCAAGGATGCAAGGGTAGAGGAGAAAGAGACAAGGGTTGAGTTCTGAGGTTGCAATAATAAGAGACTGGGGAGATGAGAAGGCATGAGCAAAGAAGACTGCACATGCTGTCTGGAAGCCAAGGGACACGTATCAAACAGAAGGGGTGAGGTCCTATAAAAGGAATTGGAATAATTGGACTGGAGGTCCCAGATGGGTTGAAGGATTACTGGAGTCAGGGCACAACAATAAGGCAGAAGGAAATTAGATGAATGCATTAAGAAATCGGGGTGCTTGAAATTGAGTTGATAGAGGGGTTGCAGTTAGTTGTTGGCTGTGACAGAGCATAGGTATGAGTGTGGGAGTGAGCAGCTGAAGTTGTGTAGAGGACAAAGTATACCTTCCTGGACATTGCAGACAAGAGGTAAATGATCTGAAAGTCTAGCATGTTGGAATGCAGGTACTGGAAGTACTGAAATGTACATAATATTTGAAGTCTGATAGAGAGCCAGCCGATGAAGTCATCAGAAATGAGGGGGATAATCTGTGAGGTGGTGAGTGGTAGAGTTTGATGACATTGGATGCAAAGCTGGGGTTTTAAAGGAAGATTGGAAGAAGAATGGTCTGGAAGCGGAATGGGGAGCAAAAATAATATTCTGTCCACTGCCAGGGCCCATGGTACAAGCAGGTGGGAGAGAAAAGAGCTGTCACTTTCGGGGATCAAAGAGAGAGTCCTCAATGGGAGCCAGATCTCTGTTAGAGCAAGGAGGTGAAGAGGACCTTTGGAAGAATTTGAGGATGAGGGTTTTATTGATCACTAAAGTGAAAGTTCTCCAGAAAGCATTGGAAGGGTTTCAAGGGTTGGAAAGTTGGGGAGGAGGGTATACAGAGCCTGGCATGGATTTGATTCTGGGGCTGAGGAGTGAGTTGAGAGTGCAAGGTTTCCTCAGGCGGCTAACATTACAGAACTGGGAATCATAAAATGCTATCTGATCATCTCAAAGCAGATAGTGGAGCTTGGTAGCCTGGAGAGGAAAAGCAGGTGGAAGGAGGCAGAGTTTTGCCCAAAGCCCCCTGACTTCTCTTCTAAGAACACATGTGATGGAATTTAGGGTCCACCTAGATAATCTAGTGTAAGCTTCTCCTCTCAGGACCCTTAAGTTCATCACTTTTTTTTTCCCCCATAAAATACAGTGTTCCACTGTTTTGCCATGTAAGGTAACATTCATAGGTTCAGGGATCAGGAGTAAACACATCTTCAGGGGATCATTTTGCAGCTTAATATGGTTCTAGCCCCCAAAGATTCACATTCATCTCACATGCAAAATATAGGCACTCCATTCCAATATCAAAGTCACAACCCATTTCACCATCCACTCAAGCCCCAAATCTCATCTAAATCTCAGTCCCACCATCTAAATCACCTACACCAGATTTAGGTGAGAATCTGGGTATTATTCATCCTGGGGCAAAATTTCTCTTCGTGTATGTGTGAAACTAGAAAACTGTTTGTTTCCAAACTACAATAGTGGGACAGGTATAACAGTTTTACACATGTTCATTCCAGAAGGGAGAAAATGGAAGGAATAAAGTCTAAGTAAGTTCAAAATCTAAGTAAGTCCCGAAGGGCAAATTTTACTAGGTTTCAAGGCCTGGGAATAACCCTCGGTAACACATCTTGGTAGCCTTCTGCACCCATGGCTCCGTGCTTTGAGTGGTTCTTCCTTTTTCTTGAAGAGTAGCACACCAGTTTGCAGCTGGCTAGTTTTATCAGCCTGTTTTCTGCTTGTAGAATTTTGGGAGTCCAACAACCTTCTTTCCATGTCGTCATATCTCTGTCTCTTTCAAGCCAAACTGACAATTGATATAATCCTAATATAATCTTCTAAAAAGCTTTGTTGGGTCTTCAGTGTATGTTACAGATATTCATACCATTAAACAGAGGGCCTTCCACACGTCTTTCCTGGGTAATCCCATCTTGATTCCTGGCTTCCTTGAGATGATTGATTGGATCCATGAGTCACACACCTAATCTCTTCAGCTAAATGTTGTCCAACTACATCTTTAGCTTTCTCTCCAGAGCATGTTTTTCTAACAACGAATCTCCCAATTTTGGCATCATTTGTAATCAGGATAGGCTGAGAATTTCTCAAATCATCAAATGCTGGTTCCTTTCCACTTAATAGTTTTTCCCCTTAGTTTATCTGTTTCCTCTTTCATTTTACTATAAGTAGCAAGAAGAAACCAGACCACATTTTCAACATTTTGTTTGGATATCCAATTTTATCACTTATAAATTCTGCTTTCCATGCAACTGTAGGATGCTATTCAGCCAAGTTTTCTGAAACTGTGTAATAGGGATCATTTTTACCCCTCTTTCCAATAATGTACTCCTCATTTCCTCTGAATCCTTGCCAGCAGTGCCTTTAATGTCCATATTTCTATCAAATTCTATTCACGACAATATGGAGAAACTTTCTCTCTTGTGCCTCTTCCTTCCTTCTGAGCCCTCACCAGCAGTATCTTTAATGTCCGTATTTCTACCAACAACCTGTTCAAGTCAACTTAGAATTTTTCATCTTCAGCCTTTAGCCATTATCCAATTCCAAAAGCACTTTCAAATTTCTAATTATTGTTACAGTAGGCACTGCACCTCCTGTTACCAAAATCTATACTAGCTTCCTGGAGTTGCTATGAGAAATTACCACAAACTGGGTGGCTTTAAACTATAGGAATTTATTCCCTCTCAAAGTTCTGGAGGCTAGCAATCCAAAATCAAGGAAAAGCAGGAGCACCTTCCCTATGGAGGCTCTAAGGGAGAATCCATCATTTATTTCTTCCAGCTTCTGATGGCTGTTGACATTCTTTGACTCCTGACCACACCACTCCCATCTCCGCCTCTGTGTTCATATCCCCTCCTCCTCTGCATCTGTGTCTGATTTTTGTCTGCTTCTCTCTTATAAGGACATTGCCATGGCATTTAGGGCCCTCCTAGATATAATAAAGTAAGCTCTACCTTTCAATATTCTTTTTTTTTTTTTAAGATTTTATTTATTTGAGAGAGAGAGACAGCAAGAGAGGGAACACAAGCAGGGGGGAGTGGAAGAGGGAGAAGCAGGCTTCCCGCTGAGCAGGGAGCCCAATGTGGAGCTCAATCCCAGGACCCTGGGATCATGACCTGAGCCAAAGGCAGACACTTAACGACTGAGCCACCCAGGCGCCCCTCCACCTTTCAATATTCTTAACTTAATCACATCTTCTGCCATTTAAGTAAAAGCTTTTTCTTCTTTTTTTTGGTCATATAAGGTAATATTCATAGGTTAGGAATTAGGAAGTGGACAGATCTTGGGGCAGCATATTTTCAGCCTACTATACACCATGCAACATTATCACCCTTCAGGGAAAAAGGGTTTCTTGTAAGACTGTGCCACCAGCGGTAGTAGATTCAATCCACCTGATCATTAGCTCTTGTTTAGAAAAAAAGGTTTTGATTTTGAACCTGAAAGATATTCTACACAGATTTCAATAGAATAGGAGAGAAAGGAAAGCATGTTTTTTATCTCATAATGAGGCCGTGCTTATTTATACAAGGAACATATAAGGATTTGAACGTCAAGGGCCAGTGTAAGGAAGAGGCAGAATTAGGCACACTGTTGCTATGGTGATACAATTAATATTTCCTTTGACTTCCCTAAGAAACCCTGCAGCCAACTTTTCAACATACAGATATTTAGCACAGTTTGAATCCTCTTCAGTTTCCTTTGTTCAAACAAAACTTATTCCCCTTCTCAGCAGAGAAGCATGTATTGAATTTATTCTGCTTAGCAAAGGTCTTTCTGCTGCTCTGTTCCTTTCTCAACACGTAGGCACATACCCATATACCTGCCTGTCTGGTAATAATCTGCTTGCCTTTAGCTTTCCATCCTTATAATCCAGTAATTTCAAATAGTGGATACACATTATAATCCCAGACTGAGTTCTTTAAGAACATAAATGTCCGGGCTAGCCATGAAGCAGCCACATCAGAATCTCTGGAGGTCCAGGCACGAGTGTGTGAACAAGCTGCTTAGGAGACTGTGATGTCCATCATCCTATGATGAATGTTTTGTCCTGTCAACCTTGGGTCACTGTTTTAAGTCATTACTTAGTACTCTTTCTCTCCTATTGTTTTTGAACCTAGTTTTCAACACCTATCATTGGAGCTCTCAAACCAGATGCCCGCTCCTGCATTACTTTGAAGCCAGCTTCTTGCTTATACCTAATACCTGCGGACAGGTTGTCCTGGTGGCAGAAGCTGATCAGCTGCTGGGGCATGCCTGTATTGCCTGGTCTATATCCTGCAGAATGTTCCATGCCTGAATTCCTCCTATTGCTTAATAGTACACCTTCCTCTGATCATCTGTGGAACTTGGGGAACTGGGTGTTATTCTGACTCATGGTGATACCTGAAATTGTCAGTAAGTCCTGACCTGAATTCAGGAAGCACTGGCCGGAAAGTAGACAATGTTTCCACCATTATAGCTCCAACAAGAGCCACCAAACCCAGAACTCTGAGCCCATTATGGTCAGTCATCTATATTATCCTCCCTACAAAGGAAATAGGTACTGGGATATGTGTCCCATGAAACACATATCACACTATTACAATTGTCTACCTATCTGTTTTCTACTAGATTGTATATCCTAAGGAAAACCCATCTTGTTTACTATTATATTGCCCACATGTTGCATAGCGCTTAGCATATAATAGTCAAACAAAGAATATCTTTTTGATAAATAAATGAATGAATGATTAGCTACAGTTGTAGTAAGACTCTTTATGATCCCTACCTCCCTATGTGGTACTTAACTTCCCTCCCCAGTGACTGCATTAAGTGAATTCAGGGGATAAAGTTCATGCAGTTTCTGGCCCCTACATGTAATATAGTTCTAGGAACCAGGACTCCATGGTCCTTTCATCTAATTAGTCCTATCATACCCAAACATAGATTATCTGGTGCCCATGGAACCTTCCATATTCATTCTATCACACTAGGCTCTGTTCTCTCCAATGGATGAGCTACCATAGTCTAGAGCATGAGGAATGTCATTCAAGAAGTGCAAAGTTTCTCCCAGTGAGGTTGCCACTGAACCCTGTAGATCTGTATTTATTTACTAGGGTTTCCATAAGAAAGTACCACAGACTGAGTGGCTTAAAGAACACAGTTATTTCCGGATGGTAGAAATCTGAGATCAAGGTGTCTACAGGGTTAATTTCTTCTGAGGCCTCTTCTCTTGGCTTGCATTTAGTTGTCTTCCCCATGTGTCTTCACATGGTCCTCCATCTGCTCATTTCTGTGTCTTAACCTCTCTTATGAGGGCACTGATTGTATTGCATTAGGATCGACCCTAATTGCCTCATTTTAACTTAAGTACCTCTTTAATCACCCCGTCTCCAAACACAGTCAAATTCACAGTTTGGGGTTGAGACTTCAATGTGGGAGTGGGGTAGACACAATTCAAACCATAACATCTCCAAATACCACACCAACAGCCTCAATCACTAATCGGCACACAACAGTTGTTGGGCCTACCCTTTTCCCTGCCCTAGAATAAGGATCTAGTTTACCAGATGAAATAGAACACAAAGTAAGTTTTTAGCTCAGTCAGCTGAAGCTCTGTTGATAGGGCACTTACATTTAAGAGAATTCTGAAGAGGTCAGAATCAGTGGGCTTTCCCAATGTTTTTTGCTAATTATTGGCGGCAATAATTGCTAGACTCTAGTCTTTGAAGATTCTCTAAAGATTTCAGTGAAATCATTAAACTTTAGTTTCTTTGAATTCCATAAATAATTAAATACTGTTTTGCAAATCCCCAAGAACTTCCTTCAAAATTTCTGTTGGTGCCCTGAATCCACAGAACTCTCCTACAGGGCTTCACCAGTGTTGACTCCACTTAACTCAGAATTCTAAATATTCCCACCATTGCCAGTCATGTAGGGTGCAAATGGACAATAAATTTCAGGTTTCCTTGACCCATCCCTACCATTGTTCCTCCTTCTATGGAGCTGGTGGCCATTCATCTACCAGGGGCAAAATCTGATTTATCAAAGCCAAAGATAGTCCCATTACTCCCACTATTGATTTATTTAGAGCTGGTCATATATGTCCTACTTTGAGCCAATAAGAGTTGAGGGGAAGACCACGAAGGGCTTGGGGGAAATATTTCTAACTCCTGAGAGATAAACATTGAAGACACAGCACTTTTTCTGCCTCTGGACATTGTTACCTCTGAAATATAGTAGTTTTTACTTCCAGCTTCAAGGTAAGGCCAACAAATTATGGGAGAGAGAAAAAGATAATAGGGAAGCAGCATGGGAGTCTAACAGGTCTGAGGCTGCCCTATATCCTGCTTCTTAGAATATTAAATTAAACACGTACGGGTTTAGCCAATTTCCTTCATACTTTCTGGGTTTTGTTTGTTTTGTGTGGATTTTGTTTGTATGTTTGTTTTTGCAGCTCTTGACATTTTAAGTGATTCATTAATTCAGTTAACATAACCCTGGGAGCTACTGTGGTAAGAGAAAGTCTCCTGGGTTGAGGAAATACTGTGAGGACAAGACAAGCTCCCTCTCAGAGAAACTGACATTAAACAGATCAATTGTTTCCTTAAATTTAACTGATTTTTATTGAGAAATACCACAGGATAAAAGTACAGAATAAGATAAGAGTATAAAAGAGAGAGGCTTACCTCAGGTTGAACTGAGGTTTGGTGTCAATGAGAGCTTCCCAAAGACAGTGATTAACCTTAGGTAAGAATACCGAGTGTTTTCAGGATTCTTATTCAGGAGTGATTCTTTTTCTTTCCAGAAACTGTGGTATTTTTCTCTTGAACAAAGTGGATTCACAGAGAGTTCCTAGTGTCCTTCTGTTGTCAAATTCTGAACAAAGATAAGAAGGAGCCAGAGACGTATTTTGAGGGAGTATTCAGGAGCCAGTGGTTGGTATTGAGAAGATCTGGGTTTATGTCCTGGTTCTGCCACTTAGCTGGCTGGCTCCATAGATCAGTTTTAACACAGCTACGAGCCTTAGTTCTTTATTCTGTAAATGGGGATGAAGATACTTAGCTCACAGGGTTGTTGTACAAAGTAAATGAGAATAAATACAGAAAGCATTTAACGTAATGGCCAATACATAGAAAGTGCTCTTCAAATGGGAAAAATTGTTATTTCTACTTACCGAGCGCCTCTTATTCTAGGTGCATGATACAGTATGTCTGTCTCTGCATATGGAACGTTTTGGTACAGAAATCCTAATTTGAGATAAAAAAAAGTTGAATGAAAACTGCAGTTTTCCCTAACTCCCTCTACTGATCTTACCATATTATTTTTTACCACATACCTGGTATTGCTATCATTCAAAGATGATTAACAGCCAGGAAAGAAAAAAAAAATGACCTATATGTAGAAACCTGAGGGGAAAAAAGTGAAGAGAAATGAAACAGAAAAGTAGACTGAGATTATACAAGTAAGTATCATAGGAAAGAGAGGAAATGTTTTGACAAACAGTTTTCTGTAGTTTCAGCACATTGCCACACTCCAGTGCTGATCAAGCTTGAGGAAGCCCATCACACTCAAGCTCTATCACGGGTCACAACTAAAAACTGGACAAAGTACAGGAAGCAACTATCCCAACACTGAGGAGTTAACTAGCAGAGAGATTGAGAAGAGGCCAAATTTGAAGAACAACATTTAGGAGGTGAGGATCTAGCTCTAAGTAAGGGGGATAGGATTGAGCAAATGTGAAAAAATTAAATTAAAAACAGTTGAAAAAGCGATTAAGAGATTGGACAGCAGGTGATAGTTATCTAACAAAATGAAGCCTGTATAATCTACAGATATTTGGGAAGAAACGTAAACTATTTTTAAAATATTTAAAGGTAAAAGTACAAGAAAACTTTCCTGAAATGAAGGAAGTTTAGAAGTGAGGGTTAAAGAATATTATAGTAACAGGAAAATTCACACAAAATGATCAAAACCAAGATATCATTGTGGTAAAAATTTCTGAATTGCAAAGATTACGAGAGACTCAGGGCATCTAGGCAGAAATAAAAGGTGTCATTTAAAGGGGAGGAAAGATCTGATTGACTTCAGACTTGCCAAAAGAGAATTATTTGTAAAACTGTGAGGAAAAAATATGTGATAGAAATATGTTATATTCTGGCTACGCTGTCCTTCAGAGAAACATATCTTAATCCGAGCCCTGAGGAAATGTGGGATGTCTGTGCCCTTATGAAAACACTATTTGATAAATGAAAGACAACGAAGGATATATCAAACGTAGTTACTCAGAAATGAAGATAAGAGGTAAGCACGACCTCTACTTGCATATTATGCAAGGACAAAAATAACCGTTGGAAATAAGTTTGAAGAATAATAATGTCCTTAATCTTGACAATGTAAAATAATAAGACATTTGAAAAAATCTGGAAGATGCATGTGAGAAAGACTAAGTATGCCAAATTTCTTATTTTAATATCAGAGTCAATAGATGTTAATATCCAAAGTTGGAAAATGCAGTTTGAAAAAAACCAGTAGCAATACCTTAAGTATTCTTTATCATTTTACCTTTTCTTGTACTTTAGATAGTATTTTAGGAAATAACATAGGTGTTAATAAAAATTTATTTAAAGTTCAGCAGTTCTTTTACTCTCTTTTATTTGATTGACTATAAATTGAAAAAGATAAAAGGAATAAAATAATATTTTAATTAAAATCGGTAAGAGTATGATCCCATTTGGTAAAACTTTTTTCATTGGTATGAGTTACCTATTTATGCATCCATCCATTCACTCACCTAAGTACTTATCTACCTACCTATTCTTCTATTATTATTATTAATAAATACACTTATGAGTTGATTACATCATAATTACTTAAATGAAGAAGAGTCTTTACTTTAGGAGGGTTAAGGAGACCTCCAAATTTTGCGACTTTGGCATTGTTGTATTCCAACAGCCCGAAGTACTTAATATACCAACGGATATTTAATAGATATTTAATAGAATCTCTTAAATATCCAGGAAACCTTATGGATGTTCCATAAATATCAGAATAGAAAAGGAAGCATTCACATCCTTATTTTGTGTTCTAAAAAATGTTTTATGGCTCAAAGTTTGCAAATCACAGAAGAGTGATTTTATATATATAAATTCTAAATCCAAGTGATTTATGATTTGGGAATTGTGGAAGACTGAACTATAAGGAAACATTTGCTTCACATTAAACCAGTTTTGTTCATAATTGCTTTAGCTTACTGTGAGCTCAGTCACTGACTTTAATGGGGTTTTCTCTGGCCCTCCCTTGTTAACTGTGCCTCTGCTGTTGGGAATGGTGCCTTGATGTTCTCTGGAAGGATAATCAGGCTCCGTGAGGCAGCTGTGGAATGTACCTTACTTCTTCTGTAATTTCTTTAAGACCCCCTCTTATTACTAATATTTTATCTTTTTTTTTCAATTTGAATGGTGGAAATTGAATGTGATTTTTATGAAGTTGTTTATTTTGTTGAAAGGTAATACATGTACTTAAAATACTTTCAAAGAACACAAAAACAAATACATTGATAAATAAGTACTCTTTCCCACTTCAGACTGAGTTTCTTAATGGCAACCAAGGTTAGTCTATTCCTTTTGCTTTTTTTCTGAAAAAGTTCTTTGCTTCTTAAATGTTTATATATTCTTAAACATATAACACACACATGCTCCAAAAATACAAATCAAAGCATATATTTGCACTGCTCTGAATTTTTATTTTTTCATTAAAAATACACCTGAGATCTGCCCCCAGGTGGCTTGTACAGAGAGCCATGATGTCATTCTTTTAAATCATTCTTACTCTATTCAGTGCTTGTGCCATAAGGAATTGAAACAAGTTCCTTGTTGGAGGATATATTTTTTCTTCGTTTTTTTTTGTTATTTCCAAATTTTGAAGCAATGAACAACCTTGCACGTGTCCTTGCACACACGTGTGTGTGAGAAGCTATCCAAGTCAGGGGCCACATTCTTGCGGGGTGGCAGCGCATAGACTGCAGGGCTGTCCTCAGTGGCTACGAGTAAGACAATCTCCTAAAGATGAAATGTTTAAGTTCTAAGGCTGGAGCACTTAAGACATTAATGTATATCAATTTACAATGCCATTAATAGTGAGTGTTTGAGGTGGCCTGTTTTCCCTGTGGCTTTCATAATGTGCAACATACCATCCTATGTGAATGGTGGCTCCTGGGAGTGTGCAACCAGGAAAACATGGCAGCCCTGATTTCTAAAAACTCTGCAGTCAGACTGAGTTAGGAGACTATTAAGTAAAAAGTAGTATCCTTTTTTCATTTTAATTTGCATCCATCTAATTTTAAGGGTGTCTCAGCATGTTTTTATGTTCATGATCCACTTCTTGGTGTGTATGTGTGAGTGTGTATATAGTTTTATTCATGCTGTTTGCCTATTTATTTTCCTACGGCTTATAGGTCAAAACTCTTTATATGTTAAAGACTTAAAGATTAAAAATAATCATTATTTTAAATGTGCTGCCTATAATTTCTGAGTTGCATGTCACTCTATTGATCATAAAAAATCTAATACAGTTTGAGTTAATTGTCTTTAATATAAAGACCTTTTCCATTCTATGGTAATAAGAAATAATCCATGGTTTCTTTCTCATCCTTTTCAGCTTTTGAAGTAATTTAAGGAATGGAGTCGATATCCAACTTTTTCTTTTTTCTCCAAATGGCTTGTTATTTTGATACCATTTATTGAATAACATATATTTTCTTACTTACTAGAAGTGCACTTTTCTTTTATGCTACACTCCCATGTGTGTTGAGTTGGTAACATCTTTATAACTGAGCTAGAAGAGCAAACTAGGTACAAAATATATATAAAATGGGGGGAAGGAAGAATAAAGGATTCTTTTGGGGATATGTTCCTTTGAATTATATTTAAAACAAACAGGTGAAGAGATTCACGAGGTGATTGGGATTTCTGTGTTCAACCTCATTTTAAATCAGACTCTCACAGGAATTTAGCTGCCATTGCTTGCTTGGTCGAACTGGATTGCCTTCAAATATTTTATCTTCTGTGTCACTGTGGTTTGTCTCATATGGAAGGGACTTTCAGTCTTGGGTATAATAGTTTAGAAAAGTAAGATGGTTCTAATTCCAAGCGAGGGGGCACATAATTCATCCATGACCTTTTAAATTTTGATTTTATGTAAAGAGGTGTATAGGAATATGCCTTTTTTGAATAGACAGTTCTAGTAGCTTTGTTATTAATAGGATGGCTATATTTATTGGTAAAATGGCTGAATTCTTTTTGATGTCTTCATTGTTCCATGTAAATAACCTGTCCAGGAGGTAGCTCTTTGTGGAGAATCTATGTAAACAGTTGTCTTTTTATAAACTCATATTAATTATCAGAATTCAAAGACTTGGTTTTCACAAATTTATTTGTATAAATTTAGCAATGAGACTGGCCTTAGGAAAAAAACATAAGGAACTTCGCCCAAGAATCCTTTTGGAAAAAACATTCCTTGAAGAAACCAAAAAGGTTATTGACTATCTACTTCCAATTTAATTTGGACCAAGTCAGAACATTGGATGATTATAATCTTCTGAGCCTTTTCGTTTTTATTTAACGTCTAGCTGAATCTTTCTTCTGTGTTTCCCCTGTCTGTTATGAGGTATAATCTAGTATCCAGCCAATTCATTTCTAAATTTTAATTAGATTACCACCTGTCCTTATCACATTTACATGAGTCATTTTGGAATGGACGTATACATACTGAGCCAAATTGTATGAGAGATAATAGTATGTA
The DNA here is from genome assembly GCF_029215605.1 of Mirounga angustirostris. Classification (NCBI taxonomy): domain Eukaryota; kingdom Metazoa; phylum Chordata; class Mammalia; order Carnivora; family Phocidae; genus Mirounga; species Mirounga angustirostris. The sequence goes on along the minus strand of NW_026991711.1, from coordinate 117,105,211 downwards.
ACAATCAAGATGTAGAGTATTGCTAGGTTATAATTCTCACTTCTACTCAAATTTTCCAGGCATCTAGATTTTATGACTGGTTTTTAAATTCATCCAGGAGGGATCCCAGGACTTGGAAATTATTTGAACCTAAGTATATGATAGAATGAGATGGAATGAATTATGAACAAAACTCTCATCCAGTGTCCAGAAGGCTGGTCCCTTGGCAAAACATTAGAAGATTATGAATAAACTCAGAATGGAACATGTTTAGGTCATTATTTTCAAGGCACTAACAAAATAAAACATTTTAACAGGAGGATGGCTTTAGGGGCTCAGACAGAATTCTAAAAAAGTGTAAAATATTAAATGTGAAACTGGTATACACAGTCTGGGACATGACTGAATATATAGATTTGTAACTTAAACTGGGTCTTCTTTCCTGGGTATATTTATATTGGCCCCCACAATGCTAACTGAACACCTACCCATTGGCACATCAGGCCAGGAGAGCCTAAATGAAGATCTTTAAGAACAATATGAAATAATGCAACCTAGACTTGTAATGCTAGGACTTAGTAGCAGTAGCCAGTGGAGCAATTGAACCTGTTTCTAGTAGTATACCTTTAAGGTAGTTTTCAATCATGAGGTTTTTATCATCTCAGGAAATGAGATGATTTTCTGAACAGACTCTTCATGTTCCAAATAGGTGAAACTCCAAACTTCCAAACAATAGCAAGTGTCTGAAAATTGTGTTGTCTGAAATTCAAAACCCTCAAATTCTTGATGAGACCTACCACTGTGGCAGGTTCATGGGGAACGTTCCCAGAGTAGACAATGCAATGTACACTTTCATTACTGTTTTCAGACTTGGATCCTTGGTGAGCTGGGCTTGGACACATGAAATCCTTTTGAACATCTGGCTGAAGGTGTAAGCTACCGCAGAACTGGTACCATGTAAAAATTTTTGCCACCTTGGAACTTTCTCCTAGGTCCATATTCTCAAGCTTTTTACCACTCCCACAGTGAGGAAAAGCCCAGGAAATCTCATCCAGGAGGAAATACAAAAGAAAGCCGTTTTTGCCCAATATTTACAGTGTTTAAAGAAACCTGTCCCTCTCTAGGCCTCCCTTGAGGGTTTTTATTTTGTTTTGATTTTTTTTTTCCTAAGCGAATGCCAAGTCTGAAGTTGGTTGTGGTTACAAGTTACACTAGGGCATCTGCAAGAAGCCATGCTTCTCTTTATTTGTGAGTCAGTTGCTACCTGCACGGTCAGAATCCTCCCCCTTTCCTCAGGTCCTTGGTGGGCAAGGGCTTGGTGACTGTGCACGGTCTGAGTAACCATTGTTGAGAGTTCTCCTTGAGGTAACATGGATTTGGAGAGCCAGAGGTCAAGCCACAGCAGGGTCTGGGAGCAAAGCTTTAGATTTCTAAGAAGACACAACACAAACACCAATCCCAAAGGACCAGGGGCCAAATCCAGTTCTAGCTGAAGATCTAAGACTTTGAGGCCAGACAGAGCTCAGATCAGAGTAGCAGCTTGTTGAGACCCAGAGTTTTGTGGTTGTTGTTTTTCCCAGGTTAAAAACTCTCTATTTGGAAGAAAACAAAACCAAAAACCACTCCAAAAAAAAAAAAAAAAAAAAAAAGGTCAGGGGAAGAACACTGTAGAAAGTCAAGCCGCCGACCTCCGGCAGATCACAAAGAGCCAGCAGATCCTCATCTTGGTGCTGCCACTTGTCTTCCTCACCCAGATCTCATTGGCTCCGACAGAGCTGATCCCACAGCTCAGTTTCTGGCCGTCCTTTGATTCCAGATAGATGGCTCTTACGGTGCCATCTTTCATCACAGTACAGTTTCCCATCTTCTCTCCCAGCTTCAAATCTCTGGGCTGGAGACTGTCAGTGTGGCAGGCAGGTGTTCAGCAGAAGACCGGGATGCTGGTCTCTTGGGTGACTTAAGCTTGTTTAACATTCTCAGATCCTCCATGATCTGTTCATCTGTTGACAAATAGTGTAGCTGGGCAGGAGCCGGTTTTCCCCTTTTGTCACGAGCAACTGTTGCACGTAGCTTTGGGTGTCTGTGGCTGATATTTATTTGTTACTTTCAGCGTCGGGGGAGGTTGGACTTGTTTAAGGTCTCCATGACAATACCGAGTCAGGATGAGCAGGGTAGGTTTAAAAAAACAATAATAATAATAATTACACTGTAATATGTTACCATTTGGCAAACATTATTCCAAGCAATTATTACATAAACACACTTTAATCTTCACAACAACGCTTTGAGGCTGGTGCTCTTAGCATCCCTCGTTTACAGATTCATTCAGAGGCTTACAAAGTATGTGGCAGAGTCCAGATTCCGTCAAAATGCTTGGAGTGTGGACTTTTAACCCCTGTGCTATACTGCTTCCCATTCATTGCCGAGGTAATGGGTAGTGGTGATCTCACAGAGAATGGGTATGTAATGGGGGGTTGTGGTGGTCAGTTGGAGGTAACTTTATTGGATACCTCTGGACAGACTGGATAATATCCCTTAAAACCTTCACTGCAAAGAAATGGCTGTGAAGTAGTTAGCATGGGGCTGTTTGTCATTTATAAAATGCTTTCTGGAGAGTTAGTTTACTAAGCAGAGCACAGAAAACTGACCCAACTAGACCCCTGGAAGCATTGCCTTGTGTATCCAAATCAACTCCTTAAAAAGTCCGAATTGTTTCTATTTATTGAACTGTTCTTTTGTTCACTTGAGGAGAGATCTATGTCGTGTTCATTCATTCAACAATGTGCATGGAGCCTCACTCTGTGCCTGCAGTATTCAAGATGCTGGGGATAAAAATGGAAAGAAGTGGTCCCTGCCCTCATGTAACTTAAACAGAAGTGAGGGAGAGATGCCATCAAATAATAGGATGCTTCCTTTAAAAAAGTAAGCACCCGAGGCACCTGGGTGGCTCAGTTAAGCGGCTGACCCTGGATTTCGGCTTGGGTCATGATCTCAGCATTGTGGGGTCAAGCACTCAGCACGGAGTCTGCTTGAGTTTCTCTCTCCCTGTGCCCCTCCCTCCCATGCTCTTTCTCTCTCTCTTTCTCAAATAAATAAATAAATCTTTAAAAAAGATAAATAAAAATGTAAGTGTAAACCAGAGAAGTGGCACAGCAGGCTTTTTGGGGGAGTCAAGGAAGCCTTCTCAGAAGAGGCAGCATTTTAACTGCGGCTTGCAGAAGGAATGACTGTCAGGCACACAGGCAGGGCAGGCTGTCCAGGGAGAGCATGTGTAAAGGCAGGGTGCCAGCCCAGAGCTTGGTGCATTCAGAGAACTCTAAGTAGTTCAGTATTGCTGGCTTGCAAAGAGCAAGGCAGGAAATGACAGATGAGACTTGACATTTAGGCAGTGGCCAGATCTTAAAGTTCTTTATACGCCAAGGAAAGGAGTTTACAGTTTACTCTGTAGACACTAGGGAAGCATTTTAAGGGTTTTAAGCCAAGGTTTCACGGTTAGATTTTTCATATTGGAACCATCACTCTGGCAGCAAGTATAGGAGATGGATTGGAGGGAGCTGATAGTAGAGGCAGGGGGCCAGGAGGCATGTTAGTCTGCCCTACTTTGGGGCGTTTCCTGGCATTGGAAATAGCAATAGCCTTGAGCTTTCGTGTTGGGCTGGGTCAGACCTCATGGAATTGCAGAGATCGGTGTCAGGTAGGATCAGAGAGGTACACGGAAACAATGGTGACTCAGTCCGAGCCAAGGTACGCAGTGTAATAGGCAGAGTTTGGAATTCGAGCCAAATGTATTTGCCATGTGGAAAGTCTTCTCAGTCATCCCCACACATTCAGATGACTGCAGTGTCATCCTCAAGTGTACAATTTCACTTTAGAAGCAGTCCTTTTCATCGTGGTGCCATAGATTGCACACGGAGGCCAAACTGACTCAATGCAGTTATTTTTTCTTTTTTAACTTCAGCAAGTCAGCTCTCTTGGGTTGTGTCCAAGTTGAATTTATAAATAAGTTCTACATTGCAGGGAGTGTGTTTGTGTTGTATATTTTAGTGTGAAATATACTCTTACTTATTTCAGAGAATTATTGATCAGATTATCTGTAGTTTTATAATATTTATGCTACAGTTTCCCTGAGTTGGTTGACAGGAGGTTTATTCCTCTCTTAGAGGATTTTTTTTGTACACACCTACACACAACATACCCACACACATCTCAAAAATACAGCCGGAGCTAGAGAGTATAATGCTAAGTGAAAAAAGTCAGTCAAAGAAAGACAAATACCATATGATTTCACTCATATGTAGAATTTAAGAAACAAATGAACAAAGGAAAAAAGACAGGACAGAGAGAGACAAATCAAGAAACAGACTCTCAACTACAGAGAACAAACTGATGGTTACCAGAGGGGAAGGGGGGTGGGTGAACTGGGGGTGGGGATCAAGCGTACACTTATCATGATGAGCACTGAGTAATGGATAGAATTGTTGAATCATGGTGTTATACACCTAAAACTAATATGACACTTCATGTTAACTATACTAGAATTAAAAAACTTAATAAAAACTTTTTAAAATTACATCCACACATATAAAAGATAAAATGTCTGTGGGTTTTCTACAGTCTCCAGAAGGCAAAGCCCTGATTTGCTGATCTTAAGTCATAACTTAAAATTCTTCCTCTCTAATGAGAATAATTCCTCCAAAATACTTAGAATATAAGACTTATTTTCATGCCAATTTCATTCCATTTGCATTTGTGCTGTATTTCTTATTTGTCATCCTAAAATAATACTTCTGCTGGAGTCCGTATTAAAATAAACACCATCGATAAATGCACTTGGAAGGTGCTGGGACCTTGGCTGATTTTCTTAAACGAGTCATTCCATTTAGCGTCTGACCTGATGCAGCTAAATCCACATTGGCCCCCAACTCCCTGGCACTTTAGAGGTGGTACTATTAATTGCAGATTTCTCCTAAACAGTATGCATTGTCTTGATGCTTTTACACTTGGGTTCTGTGTATCTGTGGGCACATGCATGGGCCACAATAAGAACTTCTGTAATCTAGACAGCTGCCACGTTCTATTTTCATGTTCCTGATTACACACTCAGGTATCTCCCCTAATAGAATGAGCCCATCTGCAACGAGGTGAGCAAAATGGAAAACATATAAGATGGCTGGGCGCCAGGAAGCTTATATGTACATTCCAGTAAGCTAATGCCTCACATACGGTATTGTGTTGGCTGTCACAACTCATGAACCTCAATTGACATCACCTGGTACCGTTTTTTCCTGAATGTTCTACATCATTCATTGTCTTCAAAGTTAATCTGAACTTGTGGTAATTTTGCCATGTAATCATTTCAGAAGACTGAGACGTGCATGTGACCAGTGTAGGGTGGGGGGAATTTATTAGATAAAAAAGAAGTAATGTGACTCTGATGTATACTGACTACCAGAGAACTTTAAGTAGAGACTTTAGGGTTAGACTCCCTGGGGCGGTTCAGATTCCCCCCACTTATTAACTATGTGACCTTGAGCAAGTTGTTTAATCTTTCTGTGCCTCAGTTTGCTTGCTCATAAAAATAGAGATGGAAGAGATCCTTTCTAGTAGGTTATTATAAGGACTAAGAAAATACACGTGAAGTGTTCATCACAGAGTTTAAGTGTTTAATAGCTATTTTCTCTCTTGGCACTCAAGTATCCGTGCTTGATTATCCTTTGGCCCTCTGTGAACACTAATGCCGCTTAGTTTATGCAGGCTAATTAATAATCTGGGTTATCACAGATCATGAAGGTGGAAAAGCTGTCTTCCAGAGAGGGTTACTTGAATGAACCTGGCTGAAATAGTGTCTTCCCTACCCCAGACAAGCCTCCAAACCCTACCCGAAATGGTTCTACTCGTTTGTGCTTTTAACGGACAGTGGTTGTTAATAGAAAACATGTAAAATATAAGATCTGTGCAAAAAACAGCTATTCTTACAGCTACCAGAAGTCGACTGTAATTGTAATGGAGAAGCGTAGAGCCGGGAATTCTCCTGAAGCACCTTGTAAATATGCAATTAACCGTTCGGTATCTCATAAAGTCATCATAAAGCACATCCTGCAAATGTGAGAAAAAGAACGTATAAATACTAAATAATTATTCCCAGAACAATTTTTTTTTCAGAACTGCAAATACTGGCAGATCATAAGGAATTTATCTATTCACTAAAGAATGTTTTTACAAATGAACTAATTCCAGACAGACATAACTCAATTCAGATGATTGAAACAAAGTAAAAGTTTTCCTGCTGCATCTAAGTAGAGGATTTAATTTTGTTTTCAGATGTTGTGAACTGTGTTTTAATTATTTTTCTATTCGTCATTTCACATCATGCTTTTCAGAATTTTAGTAGCAGTCCTAGAAGAAAGATGAGACTAAATTTTACAAAATAGAGTTGCCCAAACTCTTGGTATGTGTTTTAGAAATAAAAACTGGTATCTGAATGTATGCCCCGGCTTGAGAGTGAGCCACGGCTAATGCATACAGAGCACAGTGTGATAGACTCCATCCCCTTTGTCCCCTCAGAGGTAACAGTGGTTACAAATGTGGTCTATTTCATTTGGCATTTCTTTTCCACTTCCTCTACTACTTGAATTTGCTAATTTGTGTCTAGCTGTAAAGTCATCTGGTTCATGTTCATTAATGGATTATATGACTGAGCAGCAATCAGTTCAAGTTTCTTATTATCTCTGCCATCCTGTGATTTTACCCTCTTTTCACTCCTGATGTTTTTGTATTTTCTCTGTGTTTTGGCTTGGTCAAACATGTCTGAAATTTGTTAACATTATTGTCCTTTCCAAAGAACATGATCTGGGTATGATCAATCTATTTCTTGGTATTTTCTATTAGTAATAATAATGAAAGTGCCATTATAGACATGTCTGAAGATTAAATGAGATAATGTATATAATGACTTGCATGAAATGAGCACTTAATGAAGGTTTGCTCTTTTTATTAGTACCGTACATCTGACTTTATTCATGCCTTATAGTTTCAACACTTTAGTTGATGCAATGCTTTAAAGTTTCTAAACCCTTTCACATATTAATTGCACAGTAGCCTTCCGCTGTGTACTGAATGGTTGTGCCCCGCCCCCCCAGATTCATATGTTAAAATTCTAATCTGCAATATGATGGTATTTGAAGATGGTGCCTTTGGGAGATGATTGGATCATGAAGGTGGAGCTGGTGATGGGATTAATGTCCTTCTAAGAAGAGGCTCCAGAGAGCTTGCTTTCTCCCCATCTCTCTCTGTCTCCCCAGTGTAAGAGTACATGAGAAGACAGCCATCTGCAAGCCAAGTAGAGGGCCCTCACCAGGAACTGAATTGATTGGCACCTTGACCGATTTCCCCATCTCCACAACCATGAAAATACGTTTCTGTAGGTCACACCACCCAGGCTACTCATGGCATTCCGTTATAGAAGCCTGAACTGACACCCTCAGAATAGGCAATATTAGTTCCATTTTTCAGATGAAAGAAATTAACAAAAGTTACTAGGACAATAGGATTTTTGTGAAAGAGAATTTTTATTATTGAAGTATATAGGAGTAGGTGGTGATATTTCTAGGAGCCTTAACACCCTGACAGACTAGTCATCGTGCTGTTTAATGAACAATAGTAGTGTTGCCCCTTAAAAAATAAAGAAAGAAAAGAGAAAAAACAATATTTGAGGACAGAGGTAATACAGGCTTACGAGGCATAAATGGGATAATGCTTGAATAATAAAATCACCCATCTGTTTGTGCAGTCTTTCCATTTTATTTCATTTAGCATGGAGATAAGAAAAGGAAATTTTGAGGGAAAGTGTTTTAGTCATTGAAAATGCCATCCTTTATGTACACCGTTGAATGATAAGGTGGTTATCTGGTCCTTCCAAGGACTTATATTACTTAAGTGACCTCTCTCTGGAATAAAGACTTTCAATAAAAGGAGTGAAATTCTTGGAAAATGTTTGGGGAAGAGAATGAAAGCTCCTTGGTTTATTCTCTGAGTGGTTTCTGAACTTTGTTTTGAGTTCAGTTATTCCTAACCTGTTTTGGTTTTTAACATTTTTGAGACTCTGACAGATGCTAAGATCCCTTTTTCCAGAAAGTACGGAGATACACAAAATGTTGTGTAATATCTCACAGGGATCAGGAAACCTAGCCTTGGGCCCCAAGATTAAGAAACACGGTTTAGATTTTTAAAAATATGTGTTTTTATAAAATAACTTCTTTTTTTAAACTCCAAGTCCCATTTTTCTGCCTTTCAGGTGTTTAGTAAGCTTGCTTATCTGTAAATGGACCATTTTTTTAGTATATTTGCTGCCAAAGCGAACATTAAATGGGCCCATATTTTATTTTATTTTTTTTAAAGATTTTATTTATTTATTTGAGAGAGAGAGACACAGCAAGAGAGGGAACACAAGCAGGGGGAGTGGGAGAGGGAGAAGCAGGCTTCCCGCTGAGCAGGGAGCCTGATGCAGGGCTCGATCCCAGGACCCTGGGATCATGACCTGAGCCGAAGGCAGACGCTTAACGACTGAGCCACCCAGGAGCCCCTAAATGGGCCCATATTGTAAATACAAACTCTCATCAATACATAAAGGTATATTAGGCTTTAAATGTCTCTATATGTTAGTGATTGCATTTTGAAGTATTTCAGCTAAGCATGGGCATGAGGTAATGCTAATATATTGATCATATCAGCCACTAACAAGATTGCCAGATAAAGTGCAGAAGACCCAAATGCATTTGAATTTTAGATAAACAACAAATAATTTTAAAGTATAAGTATTTTATGCATTGGAAATTTCCATAAAATTCAAATACCCCCAATGCATGGGCCATACCTATACTTAAAAATGATTTATTATCTGGAATTCAAATGTAACTGGCTATCTTGAATTTGTTTTATTCTGGCAGCTCTAGAGTAACAAAACATTTTTTCAGTTGTTGCAGTAATAGGTTCACATACCTGTTTCTGTCACAATTCCTGTTCCTTCCCAAAGGCAGTGATATATTATCTCATGTTTCATTCCCTGCCACCTGCACCCCCCCCACTATCTATTAAAGGCCCTAGAACATAATAGATAGTCATGAAATTTGCTAAATGAAGAAAATGATTCAATTTCTAAGTAAAAGAGACTTGGTATTTGGGTCAAGTATTTCGAGGGACTTTTTACTATAGAGTCGAACTCCAAGCCAGTCTTAATTTGAATAGCTTGTCTAAAGTCCAATTTAAAATTAGAACTCAGCTCTCCTTAACTCCAAAGCCAATGTTTTATTAACTTCTGTTAGTGGTTCTCAAGGAGGAAATACAGTATCTTTTTTTTTTTTTTTAGAGAGAGAGCACAGGAGCAAGCGGGGTGGGGGTGTGCAGACAGAGTGAGAGAGAGAGAGAATCTTAAGAAGGCTCCCCTCCCAGTACCCAGCGCCCAGCAAGGAGCCCTAGTGGGACTCGATTTCATGACTCTGAGATCATGACCTGAGCTGAAATCAAGAGTCTGACGCTTAACAGATGGAGCCATCCAGGTGCCCCAGGAAAAACTGTATTCTAAAAAACATTTTAATTAATAGAAGCAATGTGAGGGGTGGGGGTTTGGGGGAAAAAGCTACTGGAATTTAGTGGGTGGGAGCCAGTGATGCTATGTATCCAGCAATATGTGGGGATAATCCCACACAACAAAGAATTATTCTGGCTCCCACAGGACTTTTGAGATTACTTCCAGGTATTCAAAAAGGGAATAAACTCTTAAAAATGATTTTGAGCTAGAACCTAACTCCAGTGACACATATACATAAAGTTTTGTGTTGCATTAATACACACTGAATTTTCCAAGAATGCAACTAGCACATAAATCAAGAGGAGATGTCACATAAAACTCCATGAGTCTAAAAAATCCAGTAGTGTGTAAAATGCTGGTTGACGTTTATTGCAAATTATTTAAATGGCCAAGGTAAAACTGTATAGTCAGCTGGGAAGTAATGGTTCCATTGGCTTAAATGCAAGAGCCACAATCCAAATATGTCCCGGTCTCAGATGCAGTATGGTTCTACCTGCAGGCACTTGTCTGCTCCAGCTTAATATTTGGGGGGACAGTTCTGGGTTCTGGGGCTGGCTGGAACTTCCAGAAGAACAGCAGCAGTTCCAGGAAACTCCTGAGTAGTTGATTAGTTCATGACCTCAGTAGAACGATGCACCTTTTCTCTGCTGTTCCCCTAAATAAAGCTGCCTGCTATATTTACGCCTGGCTTTGTTCTTGTCTGTCTTCACCCGTCAACAAGGTAAGAACATCAGCCCACCTTCAGCACCGAGAAGGGGGTTGGGCAGAAGATGGGAGCAAATTGCCTATGTTGTTTTACTCACGTTTGCTAATTAAGGAATGAGTTATCTTGTGTTTTCCTGTTCTTTGTTTAGTTTGGAACCTTACTAAGAGTTTTTTACTATTTTAGAAGATTCCGTCACTGATGATAATCCCCTTATGATATTTGGTTCTTCAGTTCAACACGTTTGTATCTATCAACTTCATGGCAATTTTATGGAGAGAAGAAAACATCTGTTTCATTTTGCTTTGGAAATCACATTGAAATACTAACTGTATTACTATAAATTTTAAAAATTCTTCTTTATAATATAGAGGTGACATTATATTCCTTTTTGAGATTATACTTGCAGGTAAAATTTATATTACTTATAAATATCATTTAAAAATATTTATTGATTGGTACTGCTCTGAGTTATCTGATGGAAACAGATATTTCAAAACACCAACCAATCTGAGCAATGTCCAACATTCAGATAAAGTATACTATTCACATGTTGTCAGATTACCCAGTATCAAATTGTATCTGAGAAAAACAATGCCAAAAAATAATAGTAGTAAATAATATTTCTTTTTTTAAGATTTATTTATTTTAAAGAGAGAGAGAGAGCGTGCACACGTGCAAGCTCAAGTGGGGGGAGGGGCAGGGGGAGGGGGAGAGAGTGTGTTAAGTTGACTCCGCACTGTGTGCTGAGTGTGAAGCCCCATTTGGGGCTCAGTCTCACGACCCTGAGATCACGACCTGAACTGAAACTCACGACCCTGAGATCAGGACCTGAACTGAAACAAGACCTGACTGTGCCACCCAGACACCCCATTAAACATTTTTTTAACACAGATTTCCTAGGGAAAATCAGTACACATTTATAAAGTTTTTTTAAAGCTTTCTTAAGTAAGAGAGAGAACTCCTTATCACTTCACTATTTCCAATATTGGTAACATTTGGACAGAGTACACAAGAAAATGTAAAGATTTCTTCTGGAAGCCTTGAGGTTGCATTGGTAAAATGGCAGCCTTTCAGTTCTTGTTGAAGGCCAACAGACACATCTAGGCCAGATATTACGGGGAAAGAGAGCACCTTCTTTGAACACTGCAGGACACCTTCCTGCATTTTAGTAAATACAGGATGCGACTAAGAGCCTCGTGTGGAGTCAGACTGGGCTAAGTTCAAATCCCCTATAAGCTGCTTCTTGGGGACTTAAGCATTTTACATAATCTCTCTGAGCCTCGGCTTTCTTTTTTGTAAACAAGGGTAATTAGAGGCCCTTTTATCCCTATGTAAAGTAACACATGTAGGTGCTCTTTTAGTCTGCTCCACCTGCCATAACAAAATACCAACGACTGAATGGTTTCAAGGATAGACATTTCTGCGCGCCTGGGTGGCTCAGTTGGTTAAGCGACTGCCTTCGGCTCAGGTCATGATCCTGGAGTCCCGGGATCGAGTCCCGCATCGGGCTCCCTGCTCGGCGGGGAGTCTGCTTCTCCCTCTGACCCTCCCCCCTCTCATGTGCTCTCTCTCTCTCATTCTCTCTCTCTCAAATAAGTAAATAAATAATCTTTAAAAAAAAAAAAAAAGGATAGACATTTCTTCACAGTTCTGGAGGCTGAGAAGCCCCAAATCAAAGTGCCAGTGCATTTAATTTCTTGTGAGGCCCCTCTTCTTGGCTGCAGATGGTTGCCATTTCCTCTGTGTGCAGTACGCAGTGGGGGACTCTCTCCCTGTAAGGACACTAATTCCATTGGGTCAGGGCTCTGTCCTTAGGACCTTAGTTAGCATTTATTACCCCTTTAAAGGCCCAACATCCCAATACGTCAGATTGGGGGTTAGGGCTTCAACATATAGTCCCTAGCACAGTGCCAGAGCCTTAGAAGCGCTGGCAAACATTGGTTATTACTAACATCCTATATCAGGTCTAATCTTCACAAAACCATGTTGGAAAGTAAGCATGATTATCTTCATTTTAGACATAAGAAAACTGAGGCTCAAAAGCATGGGTCCCTTACTTTGGTAGAAGCATTCAGGAAGTGGTGATACCAGAATTTAAACTCGGTTCAGGCTGTGTATCAGCAATACACGGGCTGATTGTATTCCATACTACACTGCTTCTCAGAATAATGATGTTTTAATTAATTATTAACAACCCACATTCTGGGGCGCCTGGGTGGCTCAGTCATTAAGTGTCTGCTCAGGTCATGATCCAGGGTCCTGGGATCGAGCCCCGCATCGGGCTCCCTGCTCGGCGGGAGGCCTGCTTCTCCCTCTCCCACTCCCCCTGCTTGTGTCCCCTCTCTCAATATGTATCTCTCTGTCAAATAAATAAATAAAATCTTAAAAAAAACCCACATTCTTACAGTACTTTATAAATTGTAAAGTGCTTTCCTAGCCTTTAATTGTTACCGTGGAGAATGTTAGGAGGCTAGTTAAAAGGGATGGAAGAGGGAGGACTGGGTTTCTCGGAAGCCAACAGCAACAAAGGTGCTGCAAAAGAAGATCCCATTTGAAGGTAAAGCAAAACTCCGAGGACTTTTCAATCAGAGAGGTAGGCAAAAGGTGCAGGAAGGTGAAATCGAAGAAAGGGCAAACCGTAAGGAAAATCGAAGAAAGGGCAAAGCCTTCAGCAAAGCAAGAAATGAGAGGAGAGTTGGCATCACTGAGATGAGAGGCTGCAAGGCACACTTCAGTCAGCTAGCTGCCTCAGACAATGCCACCAGGCCGGAATGGTTTAGGGAGAATTAGCGTCACTGTAGTCCGGAAGTGGAAAGTGAGCAGGATGGTTTTTCTGCATGAAAGAGAAGTTCATGGTTGCTAAGAGTACTGTGGTTTTAAGGTGCTGGATCTGGAGGTGAATTGCCTGGGGTCACATTCTGCCTGTGTGAGCTTAGGGAAAATGTAGGCTTCCCAGTTGTGATATGGGGATGATGGTATTCCTTGTCTCATAATATTGATGTGTTAAATAATATATTGGGTGCTGTGTGCTTAGCACTGTGCCTACGACTCAGTAAAATGTTAGTGATGATGATGATATGATTATTTTATCTCTAGAATAATTACATTTTGGCTAATTATGTACATTGCAATCATGACTGTGTCTCTTACAGTCCAGATGAGAGGTCAGAAGGTACAATATTCTTATAAAACATCGTTGTCTGTGTACAACCTTTTCTAGGAAATCCTCAGGAAGACGTAGCACCCAAGTGCCTGAGAAAGTGAAACCAGGGTCCATCAAAACCTGAGCAGAGGGGTGCTTGGGTGGCTCAGTCAGTTAAGTGTCTGTTTTGGCTCAGGTCATGATCCCAGGGTCCTGGGATCAAGCCCCACATCGGGGTCCCTGCTCAGCGGGGAGCCTGCTTCTCCCTCTGCCACTGTCCCTGCTTGTGCTCTCTCTCTCTCTCTTAAATATATACATAAATAAAATCTTTAAAAATAAATCAAAAACCCTCTGGTGAATGGAGCAGTCAGGCTGATCCTGGGGAGACTAAGTTAGGTATCAAAGCTCTGGGGACCTATTAGCAGGATGATTTCCTAAGGAACATCTCCTGCTATCTTGTCTTTGTTCTCCTATCCACACACATTCACTACAAGTCCCTTTCCTGGGCCAGGAGGTAGTGGCTGAATGTTTCCAATAAGGAACCCCTTGCTGCCCTCAGAATATTGGTCTCAAGGAGAATGAAAGAACAAGTGAGAGAGCAAAAAATGACAACAAGGAGAAGGAAGGAGAAGAGAAAGAGTGAATAAGGCAGAGATCGCTCAGAAAGTTTCTCACAGCCAGGACCATACGAGAAAGGGGTTATGATTCCCATGTTATAGCTGGAGAAAATGAATAGGGCAGGAAATGGATTGTCCATGCAGATCTACTAACTCAAAATTTCTTGCCCATTGTACTAAGTTCTGCTTTTCTCCCCACAAAGTATGGGATACCTAAAATTCCAAAGAGATCATGGGTCTCTTTCAACTACCAGCTGCTGTGCAAAGACAACGTGGTTGATCCAGCATGGTTGTTTAGAAGACAAAAGGCCTTATTTGGAAAAAAGAGTTATTGTCTCGTGTAGTATTATAAGTAAAACTAGTTTATTGAACAACAACAACAACAACAAAAACCTAGGGCTAAATATGAAAGATCATTCACAAAATAAAAACATAAACTTCATGGCTTTTCTGTTTCCCTTTGTATACATGTGCATAAAATTTTCTACATTTATCTATAACATTTTTCTTAATTTCTCATCAGGGAAATTGCAAACTCTGATACTTTATTCTGTGTGTAATTGAGGTCAGCCTCTGCAGAAAACTGGGACATCTCAATTATATAAGCCCTGTTCCGTCCACACCATCCTTATTATTTACTGCTTTGATCTTATTCTGTATTGTCCATTTCTAAAATAAGAGACATAATATGTATTTGTCTAATATGAACTTTGATGATTTGTTACTTTAATTAGAAGAATTTTTAAAGTGTTGATGCAAGACAACATTGATGATTTCGAACAAAATATAATTCCTGAATAAAGCAAGCCATAAATCTCACATGAGACTATCTTTAGAAAACAACTATTTTGATCATATATCCTCTAGTAAGATGTTCACTTTTCATTCAAGCAGTCAAGAAGTCTGAGTATCTTTTGTTTCCTCGAGGGATGTATATGTTTGAAATCAGGCACAATCCACCGAATGGCAGTGCATTAAATATAGGGGGAGGAACGATGAAGAAAAAGAAAATATATGAAAATAGACAGATGAGTTTGGGAATCTTACTTGCCTTGGGGGAAAAGAGCCATGAAATAGCTGCTAACACCCTTGAAAAGACTGTGTATGAGCCTCATTATGCCACCTAGATCTCCAGCCTGTCACATTCCATGAGGTCTTTGCAAGCCAATGATGCTGGGGCTGTCAGCATGGTATTCTCTAACTTGGGATGGGTCCTACCCCCACCACTTTGTAAAACTTCGTGAAAAGCAACGGAGGGAGCCTTGCCAGATATTCTTTCTAAGTCCTTTTAATAAGAGTATTTTCAGATTTCAGTCAGAACAGCTCGACGCTAGTGATAGGCTGGGGCATCCACTCCTCAGCCCACTCATTTTATTTTCCCGGAAATGACATCTGATTCCACTCAGCCGCTATTGGGGTGTGTATAGCGCCTTCAAATTCACCACCCTAGTTGCAGGTTCTGCATTCAGCTTGATCCGTTTTTCCAGTTAGGTTGTCCCTCTGGTGAGATTCTGGCTGTCCGTATTAAAATTAGTAATTAATATTAATAACGCTAATTATTAATATTAATAGTCTTGGGTTTGTTGAGAGTTGAGAGAGCCTTCTTAGAGAAAGTGTGCATTGTTTAGAAGCAGGGCAGTGGCTGCCTTGGAGCATCTTGAGTTCCTCATGAAATGCTGGGAATTCTGTGCAGGCCCAGAAGGAACAGTGGGTTCTTCTTTCTCTTAGCGTGTGCTCACTGATGCGGAAGTGAGTGGGGCTGGTTTCCCCGAGCCCCTCCCAGATTCTGTTCCTTCCTTGGCTTGAGTGCAAAATCACAGACAAGAGGACACAGAGCATTCTATAACATGTCCACTGAAGCCTCCAAAATCCTGGTGGTGAAATAAAGTCATTAGGGGAGTAAAGTGCTGTGATTGAGCTCTTGAAGGAACTAGCAGCTGACATCACCAGAACCCCAAACTTTGGGAATCAGTGAGATGGAGATCATTTATAAAGAGGGCTACTTCTCTAAAGAAGAGGGTGAATCACCTTTCTGCCTTCTAACCTGCTCCCCAAATTTCTCTCCAACTTGAGAGGACAGCCACCTCCCGCTTGCCACCCCCATCCCTTCAAGGACAATAGACTTGGACTTTCTATTTTTAATGGATCTAGAGAAACTATTTTGTACATAGGGCTCCTTTTCTCACCTCTTATTTTGGCCAGTGTGATATATGTTTGGCATGGGGATAAATTGAGACTGAAATCTTTGAAGTGTTGCTGATGCGATCACAGCAGAATGACGACAGAGGAAGGGAAGGGTGGACAAGAGAGTCTGAATACAGCACTCTAGTCATGGCACCAGATTATTCTGGGAACAGTATCTTCCTCTTCCTGCCTGTTCTCTCCCTCAATGTGTGTCCTTGTTTTCTTGCCTCACACAAATATTCAGATGCTCTCAGTGCCCTCCATTCATTTATTTTCATAGCTATACAAGAGTAAGGATTTCTGTTCACATTTTTCTCTTACTGTTCCTTCTCTCACACCATTTGGTTATGCTGCTAGTACATTCCAAGGACTGTGCACTCGGTTTAGGTATATTTTCTGGCAATATTGTTCTTCCTGCTTGATCTAAGAAAAGTCTCATTTGCTCTCCTGCTTTCTCTGACACTTTCTCCCTTCAGCTTAGTACAAAGACTCTGCAATCTGCTTTCAGTCATCACTGTTGACACATCAAAGAAATATGACTTTAATTTTTCAAAGAAAATATGAGTCATGTAGTGTTTCTTACACAGACAGTACCCTCCTCTGTTAGCTAGCTGTACAATCTAAAATTCTTAGCTTTATTTTATACACAAGCAATGGTCATATTACTGGGACTGTACCACGCAGAGCGCCACCCCACCAGGATATGAGCTCATCTTCTCTGGGAAACTAAGTGGGGTTGAGCTGGGTCAGTGTTTGGAGGAACTCATTTCCAATGAAATCCAAGAGAATCTCAGGAAGGGACAATTCCGTATTCTGGACAATGGCCTCCTTATTTGATGAGAACATTTCAGCTGAAAGTTAAAAATCAATGATAGACTCATTATTGTCACAGGAAAACCACTTAATTGAAAATAGACCCCCATTTTATATGATTACCAAACAACAAGAAACATCAACTAAGTGGCACAGGGAGAAGGTTCATTCACAGTTCACCTTTGTGTGAGTGACACAAAGTAAATGAACAACAGTAAGATTTTTTTCTCCAAATTAACAATTTCTAAGGTATGTGGTATGGTCAGAACAGTTTCAGTGCGTTTTCTGTATGTATAATACTTTACACGAAGTGTTGGTTTTCCTGAGGATGCCCCTGTCATTGGAAGACCTTGAATATCTTTGTGATTCATCCAGGTATCTGTTCCCAGAGACTTACGGTAAAGTGCAGAATGTCTGTGAATCCAAATTAACTATTAAACTATGGTGGCAGTACCCAGGAAACAGAACATTTGATGCACCAAAACATCCCCTTCTCTAGTTACTCAAATAAAAATGTTTATTGTCTGGTGATGACGAGACAAAGGAAGGAGATAAGAAGTGGCAAAAAATAATCAAGAGCAACATGTAAGCCTGAATCTTGTAATTAATTACACTCTGCCCACTAAAGGTTCCTGTACATATCACTTGGATTCAACTCTCTCAATCTCTCATTACTTATGATTGTGTCCCCTGAAGGCTTGTTACCCGACCCACAGTGAGGGGGATGTATTCCAAACCTGGGGGAATTATTTCTATTGGGTTATGCAGGTAGTGGGTGAATTTACAGTTGCAGGCATCCAGGAATGTATCAGTGACAGCAAGATTCCTGTGGGTTCATTTCAGCTGCCAAAGAAATGACTCTGCTGAATATTGATTGTGTTCTGCTTTAGGTATTGCCCTTGGAGGCAGTCACCATTGACAAACACACACGCAGGCTCGTCCTCATGCATCCCGCACAGCGACTGCACAGTGCTCCCAAGTAAAGTCAAGCAGCTACGTCTTCTGGGATTGTCTCTGGACAGAGAACTATTCTAGATTGCATGTGTGTCCTGGTGGTGGAGAATGGAGGATGATTATACAAAAAATTGAGAACATGTTTTATTAACCTAACGATACTGGTGATTTAATGAGAAACATAAAATAAAAATAAAAACCTACTAGTAAATACAATAAAATGGGCAATACATGTATATGTAAATAACTGATCTAGTAGAGTGGAGGCATAAATCCCAGGTGTTTTCATAGGAAGGGAAAAAGGAAGAAGGAGAAAGGAAAGGGTGGCTTGGAAAAGACAGTAAGTAGGATGACAGGCTTATAGTTAATCTCAAAATAGATTATGGAAAAGCAGAGTTTTTTCCTGGTCTTAGAAGAGAGACACGAAATCAATGTTTTTAAGGTGAGTGGATGCCCTGGGGTAGCATGTTTAAAATTGTCATTCTTAAAATCTGTGCGATGTTCAGGGAGGAGAGGGTTCGAGATGGTGGTATAGGAAGACCCGGAACTCAGCTCCACACATAGACCCAACAAATCTACAGCTACATATAGAACAGTTCTCTCGGAAAAAGACCTGAAAGCTAACTGAACAGCTCCCCCCACAACAAAGGATAAAAAAGCCACATCAAGATAAATGGGAGAGGCAGAGAGAATTTCACCAAAAGCCCCACCCGTGGTGCAGCAACCCACAAGCCGAAGGGATCTCACAAATATGGAGTGTATCCCCGAGGAGCAAGTGGTTTGAGCCCCACATCTGGCACCCCAACCCTTGGGACTTGCAATTCTATTCCTAGTAATTAATTTTATAAAAATGTCCCTAAAAGTGTGTTTAAATGTGTATAGAAATACACAGAGATGTACCCTGCAGCATTATTTGTAATAATGAAAATGCAGCATTATTTGTAATAGTGAAAAATTAGAAGCAATCTAAATGCCTATCAATAAAAAATTACTGAATAAATTGTGGTTCATTCATACAGTAAAAACATCAGTAAGCCACTAGAAGAATGAAGATCTGCAGCTCTTGACAAGGAAACATGTTTATGATATGTTGCTAAGTGTAAATCACAAATAACAAAACAGTCCATATAATATGATTTTATATTTTAGGTAAATACATGTGTATATTTGGGGGCACCTGGGTGGCACAGTTGGTTGAACATCCGACTCTTGGTTTCAGCTCAGGTCATGATCTCCAGGTCGTGATTTCAGGGTCAGGATCAAGCCCCGTGTTAGGCTCCATACTCCCAGTGTGAAGTCTGTAACTTTCCCTCTCCCTCTCCTTCTGCCCCTCCCCCCCACCCTGACATCTCTCTCTCTCTCAAATAAATAAATAAATCTTTAAAAAAAATACATATGCATGTATCTAAACGATGTAGTTTTTTTTCTATGAACATTTGTATTTTTAAACTTTTTTTAAAAATTAAAAGCAAAATAAAATACTCAGAAACACCTGAGATGAAATTGTGACCAAAGAAATGCCATTTGGCTATACCTATGCCTTTTTAAAGTGGTTTTCCAAGTCAAGCAGTAGGTAGACTCTAGCAGATTTAAGGTAGCTTAACTCCAAAACTCCACAGTCATTTTGCAATGGCCATGCCCAATCAGTAGCTTCTCATCCTTCCCCTGGATTACTGCCTTGACCTTCAAACTGGTCTCCCTGCTCCTACTGCTGATCTACGACAACACGCATTTTCAACACAGCAGTCTGAGTAGTCTTTACAACATGTAAATGATATTCATATCACCACCTTCAATGGCTTCCTGTCACACTCAAGATGAAATCCAAATCCCTAACCTCTCCTATAAGGACCTCTGTCATCTTATCCTCCTCTAATGGCATGCCACCCCTACCTCACTATGCCACAGCCACTCTGGACCCTTTCATTTGTTCAAGGGCACTGAGTTCTTTCTTTCCACAAGACCTTTGCACATGCTTTTCACTTTTTCTGGAATGCCCTTTTCTTGCCTCCAAACCCACCCCAGCCAGTCTTCCAGACTCAAATAAGTCTTTCTCAGAGAGGATTTCCCTGATCATCTTCACGAATGAAATGAAATTCCTATGTTTCCCATATTTTCTCATATTTCAGTTGACTCATTACAATATGTAATCTTATTTTTATACTGTTCTTTGTTTAGTGTTTGCTTCGCTACCAGAGCAAGATTAATAAAAGCAAGATTAAAACAACCTATAAAATCATTTTCCAGCAGGATACCTGGCAGCATTTTTGAATGAATGGATAAATGAAGGAATACTCCTAGACCCCTCTTATTGATTCTTGTTTTTAAAAGAGCTTTTTTAGAACATAAAACCAATCAACTGTAACACAAAAGTATTTTTGTTAATGAACTAAAGTACTGAACTAAGTAGAAACCTCCTTGGGTGCCACTTACAAAAATAGGCTGCTCTTTTCATATGCTTTCAACCTGTAGGAGAGTAGGTGTTGCAGCCCTGCTAAGCATTTGTGCTGTTAGAATCCCAGTTACCAGGGGAAGCCAGCAACACCTTTGGTTAAGCTGTTCTGTCTCAACTCGCATGTTATTTCTGGTAATTTAAACTACCCTGTAAGTACTTATGTCATCTCGTCCTCCCCAGTTTTTCAGCTTCCTGTAATGGCACACCACCCTTCTACCACCTTTTTAAATAGGACCACAGCTGATCTGTTCTACATCCTCCACGTTTAGAATTTTCCCTTTGAAGAAGGAGGTGATAAGATGGAGAAATGCAAGAAAATCTCCCTACCAAAAATATCAGTTCTCTGGGCGGAGAAAGAAGCAGAAATCTAATCCTGTGTTCATGAGTCAAGTGTTGCTTGCCTTTCTTAGATGAATTTCGTGAAGAGTTTTATTAATGTGCAAACTTTCTTTCCAAGCTCCCAAGTTACGTTTGTCTTGCTCTCATTTACCATTTCCACTAAAAACATCTGCATCTACAACTGATACCAGTTCTAAAGTATGTTACTCTTGGAATTGATTAAATTTCTTTGAGTCATATGCAATAGACCCAGAAGATAATTTTTTAAAAGATAAGAAAATACAAAAGAAATATGTTGGATAGGCTCTAAGACATCAAAGGAAACTTGGACAATGAAGTATTAGAAAGGATGAAGACAAAGCTGATCCAAATTCATGAGCTTTTTCTCTAAAGTTCCAGAATGAACATATGTCGGATCCTTTCTCCATATTGTGTGCTGCTTAAAAGTCTCAAGGAAAGTTTCTGATTGGACCACTTTGAGTTAGGTATCCACTTCATTATCCAAGTAGGTCTTACCAGCCAGACCCTCTTCTGTGAATGGAGTAGGCATAGAAAGGTACTTGGAAGATAACTTAATGGATGCTCATCATACACAGCATATTGTTGAAACTATTTGTTGATTGATGAAAAAAAACTATAAATATACATGGATAACTCACAGAGAGGCTTTGAAAGAGATATATTTTTATTAAGTTTTTATTTTAATTCCAGTATAGTTAACATACAGTGTTGTATTAGCATCAGGTATACAATGTAGTGATTCAACAATTCCATACATCATCCAGTGCTTATCACGACAAGTACCCTCCTTAATCCCATCACCTATTTCACACATCCTCCACCCACCTCCCCTCTGGTAGCCATCAGTTTGTTGAAAGAGGCATATTTTAATAACAGGGTTCTAGAGTGACATACTTTAACTTTGTGCAAATACAGAGAAAGACATAGGAAACTGAGGCGCTCAGAAAGTCCTTATGTTTGGGTATAGAATGCTGACCTTTAAGCAATATGGCTTCACATTTCTTCAGTCTCCTGTTGGATAAAAGAGTTTTCTAGTGCACATGGTGTCTTTTTAGTTTTGGTTGCCTTTCTCCCTTCTCACTCATCCAAATTCTCATCATCAGTTCTTTCTGTCTTCTTTGGTTTGTCATTTCCCACACCCCCCACATTATCTTTGTAACTTTGCTCTTATCACCTTATTCCCAAAGATTGACATTGGCTACCAAGTCTTCTTGCCTAGAGTTATTTACGTCCTTTATTTCACCTTGCATGTGCTACAAGAGGAATCCTAAATTCCTGAAACTCTACTTTTGTCATGATGTTTATCTCCCCCAAAACATTTAATCCCCTCTGTTTGCCTACTTAATAAATTCTGATCTCCTCTGCTAAAATGTTCAAGTCCTTCAATAGTTTGGCCATTCTTTACCACACTTTGGTTTCTATTCTTCCTTAGCCTGAATGCTTGGGTCTATCGTTTTGACCACCTTAATGTCTTTCTCCAACTATGTCTATATACCTACTCACACTCCTGACTCACTTTTGGTCTTTTACTGCCCCAGAACACTATCTTTCATCTCTCTGTTCACCTGTTGAAATTAAGCTCATCTCAAGTCTCAACCTCTTGTGAAGTATACCTATGCTTACTGTCCATCTCATTTTTAAAAATATTTTCTTTTTGAATGTATTACATGTGATAGCCTTATGAAAGACTATCCTATTTTTAATGTCTGCCCACATTTTGCAAATTTAACATATCAAAATGTAGAAAGGATCTAATACTCTCCTATTCATTCATTATTTGCAAGAAATATTAATTGGGTACATCCTACATGCCTGACAACACACATGTAAAGAGCAAGAAAGGTAAAGACATCTGCTCTCATTGACCTTAATTCTGGTGGGAGAAGATACGCTGCACCCTGGACAGGGGAAGAAGTAATAGTAGGTAATGTAACTATGAGAAATAGGCAGGCCCAGATTGTGTAGGAATTTGAAAACTACGAATCTAGGGAAATAGCATGATGATTTCTCCTCCTCCTCTTCCTTCTCTCCCCCTCTATGACAAGGCTAAATAGTGTGGATTTTATCTTAAGGGCAATGGATGATCACTGACTTCTATGCAGAACAAGATTATAGGAGGGCAAAAGGAGGAACAAAGAGGACATGAAAAAAATTCTAGGGATGGGTGATGGCATCTTGGGCCAGGGTGATAGTAATGGAGTTGGAGGGATTGTTTTGTGTGTTTATGTGTGACCCCGCCTACCATATTAAAAAAACAAAACAAAACACCAGAGACAAATGCCATATCTTAACCCAGGAGGTATTACACAGGTAAAAGCACATAGCAAATGTTATATATATTGGCAAAATGGCTGAATTTAATTTTATCTTCACTGTAAAAAGAATGATTTGCAAGATAGAAGATAGAAGACTGGTGAATTGACGGTTCTTTTCATTGGATATTTCCCTCATCATCACGATGGATACCTGACAATTTGTTAGATTTTGCAGGCACAATGATATTCAGTCAAGATAGACCCAAAGTACTAAAGTGAAACTTGCCTAAGTTCTTCAAATTTTAGATGTGTCCCCAATGTGTCACAATAATTTAAGGATTTTTAATAAGAAAATCTCAAGGCAATGTGAGATATTTTGTCATCCCACAAGTATGTTTCTTTTTAGCCCAGTGTGTTTGCTTATATATATATATATATATCTAAATACCATGGTAATGTTGCAAACAATTATATGGTCCCCAATGTATAGTTTTTGAGTAGGATGTGCCAATGATTAAAAATCTATGTGTGGAAATAAAACTGCTCCTTATGAAGGCTGCTAAGTCTCAAGACTGTGCTTGGGTGTGTAATTCATATTTCTTTTTATAACTAAAACTTGGCTATTTGAAAGTGAATTTTTCCCAAGTAAATTTTTTAAAAAAATTAAATGCCCACAAGAGGAAGACATTCATATAAGTTGACCCAAAGATCTAGGTGATCTGCTCCTCAGAGAGCAATGATATGGCTGATGGAAAACCTGGAATATCAGGTTCCTAGTGCAGAGCTCTTCTGAAAAAGTTACAGTCAAGGCAGAGAAAATGAAATAATAGATACAAAAGCACTTTGAAGAATTCAAAAAACATCTGGCACTCCTTATCACAACAGCTTCTCAATCCTTCATTCAGACCACCTCTAAGCTCTTGGATTCTAACGAGTTTATTTTGAATATTCAATTAAATATCAAAATCATTTCACAAGCCTGAACATCTTCTAACACCTTGCTTTAATTTATAGAAGTAATTTTCAGTGGGAGGAGCTTCCTTCAACTATATCTACAAATACCATTTGAAGAAATACTTTTCTAACCAAGTAGTTCACTATCAAAATATTTCCCAGGCCTGAATTATGGTCCCGTTGGAATCACAGTGTCACAGAATTTTAGAGACAGACAGGGCATTGGAGACCATGTAGTTCAATTCCCTCATTTTTCATATGAGTAGCAGAAAGCAGGCTGCCTTCCATGAGAGAGAATGGACAGTTGAAAGGGGGTCCATGTGCTCTATCTTCACAGTGAAAATAAGTTCAGTTTACTGACTTATCTGAAACATTTTTGCAACAGTGCTAAGATTTAACCTCAAGTCTCCTGAAACTGAGACCAGTTCTCCTTACCCACAACCTGCTTGTTTACACTAGATTTATTGTATTATTGAAACCATGTCTCAACTGTAAAAAATCAAATAAAAATGTTTCTGTGAATTTTCTGCATTCCAGGAACTATTCCAAGCACTCTGTTAAATTGTTTAATCATCACCCCACAATCCTATGAGGTACATACCATTATTATTATTGTGCAGATGAAAAAAACTGAGGCGTAAGAGCTGTCTGGTTATTCATCAAAAGCTACTGAGCGACAGAGCATAAGTATGAGTCCACACAATATGGAGGCTAAATGCTTGTCCATTACTTTATGGCTATCCAAAGTAGTTAACTTAGAATTATATAAGACTTAAGAAATCAAACAAATTGTTTAAAAAACTGTGTATGAAATTCTGATAATGACTGCTTCTTGTTTTAGAATAATAATTTATCTTTCAGCATTAAAAGTTTAAATATATCATCAAAGAGGAAGTCTGAGAGATACTTGGTAATGTTGGGAACATATTTCCTAATTCATGTATTCATATGAAGGCTTCATCTGTTCCAATCTTGTCTCTGTCCCTACTTATCAACAGTATTTATAACATGGTAGGAACTCCATAATATCTGTTGAATAAGTGGAGGATTTTAGTGTTGGATGAATAATTGCATTATAAATAAGTTTTATCCCGAAAATTGTTAAAGATTTTTATTAAGGCAAATCTGGAACCTGAAATGATTCATGTAGCTTCCACAAATATTGTCTAATTCCTAAAATATACTTTACAGAATAAGCTTAAACATTATAAGTAAGCTTATAAGTAATTTTAATGTCTTTCTGTAAGTATTATATGAGTTGAATTGTACTTTTTAAGTTTGGGACATTGTAAGTACTTACTCTGAGAAAACAGAATTTAAAAAATTGAATTGTTACTATCCACATATTTTTTTCTTAATAAATCAGTTTTCTACCTTTGAAATCAAGCAAATTTAATAATGGCAGATCAGTTTAATCCACAGATTGAGAAACTTTTGCCAAGGAAAACATAAACAAGATCATCCTCTCTCTCCTTCCTCTCCCTACTCCAACCCCCACTCAATCTTTATTGAAATCCAGAGTGGTAACACAGGGTATAAACAAATATCTTTACCAGGGTTTATTCTATGTTCTCCACAGAATATTTAAAGTTTAGTTACTGAAAAAGAACCTTTACCAGGAATAAGTTCAGAACCCT
This sequence comes from Mirounga angustirostris, assembly GCF_029215605.1. NCBI lineage: Eukaryota > Metazoa > Chordata > Mammalia > Carnivora > Phocidae > Mirounga > Mirounga angustirostris. Next base: position 117,079,569 of record NW_026991711.1, on the reverse strand, counting down.
TGCAGATGTTCTGAACTGAGGCCTACTATTAGCCTTCATTTGATCTTTTTAGTCAGAGTTTCCTTCTTCCTTTCTTGGAAAATGATTTTCTGGTTTCAGAAAAACATGTGGTGTGCAATTTTTTTAAAAGTGCATTTCACAACCATTTTTCTTCTTTTTCCATGGTGTAGGAAGGGCTTTGCATGTTTCAGGGAAGGATCTGCCAGACAACACCATAAAGGCCAACCTCATCTGCCTGGTGGCCCTTCTGAGGGGACCTTGGTGCTGTTGACAAGTACATGCTCCACAGATGACACCATTTTATCTTCCAGAAACTCCAGACCCTAGTATCACTGGGTTTTAACCTTACAGAATAGCAGAAGTGTGAACATCCTTCCTCTGATCAGCAGTAGGGCATGCTGCACAGGATCTCAGAGCTCATAAAAGATGTCTGCTGGCCAGTTCATCGCAGTGTCTGTGTGCACTCCATTAGCTATGCTGTAAAGAATTCCACTTGCTCTTTGTGTTCTATGAAGCAGAACAATAGGTCACTCTCCTCTGGAATAGCTGCTGATGCCTTCAAAGTTCAGTCAAAGCCCACATTTTTTCCTCTATGAATAATGTATGAGTGTAGTTCACCCACGTGCTGCTAATCTAGTCGGGAGGGAACTTCCAACAGCTTCAGCCTTGTCTGATGTCACTGAACAAACTCACTGGTTCAAACAGGAAGACCTTGTGATCCGACTTTGTTTGGCAGAGGGTTGTGATGAAAAGCTAGAAGTGGGAGAAACCCAGATGCATATGCATGAACATGCAGCAATCTGGAATGCTGACCTGTGAGAAAACATCCAATTCAATATCACTCACCTCACAGGCTCTTTCCAGATGGAAAGGTGAGTCCTGCTCCCCCATGCACAGCAGTAAATAGATGTTCTATTGAGGAAGTACCTCCTCCATTTCCCTTTCTGAAATTCCAGGCCCAGTCAGTGGTCAGCTCTCAGGCCTTATCATCCTACCTAGTCAGTGGCCCCAGTGAGAGACCAACTTCTATTATTTACCTGTGTATTTGTTTCCTAGGGCCGCCATAACAAATTACCTCAAACTGGGTGGGTCAAAACAACAGAAATGTATTCTCTCACAGTTCTGCAGGCTATAAGTTCAAGATAAAGGTGTTGATAGGGCCATGTTCCCTTTGAAGGTCCTAAGGAAGATTTCTTGCCTTTTCCAGCTTCTGGTGGCTTCTGGTATTCCATGGCTTGTGGCAGCATAACTCCAATCTGCCTCCATCCTCACATCTCCATCTTCCCTGTGTGTCTTCACATACCTTCTTATAAGGACACCAGTCATTGGATATAGGGTCTACTGGAATCCAGTGTGTTCTCATCTTAACTAAGTATACTTATGTCTAATAAGGTCACATTCTGAGTTTCCATGAGAACATAAATTATAGGGGGATGCTATTCAACTTTTATAAAAGAAGAAAAATGACCCATAATTTGTAGAACCCTGCTCTCGTCTCTAGAAAAGTCTAAAAAGCATACTTAATGCCTAACCATTCGTGAGAAGGGGGGTGAAGAGGCTTCTACGGGTTATATCCCATTTCCACAGGCAGAGGGGAGCACATCCATGCCTGCACGCCTGCTGATCTCCTCGATAGAGTGGCTTTCCCTTCAGATGTGTTATCAAACACACTTCCTTCAAGGTTCACCTCTCATACCCTTTCCCTGAAGCTGCTTTTTTCAGAGGGTATTTATTCTTCTTTTAACCCCACAATTCAAGGAAGAGTTTTATGGATTTGGAACTTCTTGATGTCCCCAAAAATCCACTGTCCCAGGATTTCTATGTAGAAGGGAACACTCAGAGCAGCCCATGAAGGATTATAAAAACTCCAAGTTTGAAGGAACTTTAGGGGCCAGGTAATCAAACCTTTATGTAAGATGTCACCTTGAATTTTTAGTTAACACTGAAAGCAGGAATGGCCAAGAATAGAATCTAAGATATTTACCTAGGGAAGAGTCTCTATCATAAAGAGAGTAGGCGAGCCCCAAACAAGCCTCCTTTATTTTATAATTTTGCCTCAAACTTTTCTGAAGCCCACAGTAACTGCTTTCCATTATCTCAATTCTTGTGCACCTAAAAATCAATGTGGGTGTTGTGTTTATCCCCTGTGTCAGAGTCTGCCAATATCTGCCCTACTTGAACTTGTTAAGTCTTCTAAGAGTGGAGGAATGTGAGGGGGTGGAGTGTAAGTGAGGGCATTGTCTGTGCTTGAGTGCCAATGAACACACTGGCCCTCTCATGCCCTGCAGAGTGATTGGGGAAAAGCAGGAACTGCATTCTCTAGGGGACTGGCTATAGATCTGAACGTCAGAGCAAAACTCCTCTAGCTTAATACCATTCTTGTCCCTTTGTAGACTTTTTTCATCAATGTGTAATTTTTCCTATCAGTTAGAATACTTCTAATTGTGACTAATGAAAGACCCAAGTAAAAGTGGCCTATAAAACAGGGGATTTATTATCTCATATACCAAAAATTCTTATGTCTGGGCAGTTTTCAAGTTTGATTAATTTGGTAGCTTAATAATGGTAAAGACCTAGGTGCTTTTTGTCTTTCTTCTTTAACTTGGCCATGTTCCTCTTACGGTCTCAAGATGGCTGAGGCAGACTCAGGTAACACATGCAGACATGAAGATGAGGGCTGGCTTCATGGGTATGTAGTCAGTATTCTCTGTTGGGGCCCCAGACTCAGAAGAGTGCCATGCCTAGGGGCTCATGCTCTGTGGTCGCCATCTTGAATTTCTTAATAATTTTACTTTGGATTTGTGTTTTGTAAGTGAAGTTAAATGGAACAAAGGAACATAGGACCAAGGGCTTGGAGCCTTGACTCATGTGCAGTCCTGCCTCACCATCTGAGCTGAACAGGTTTTAGATCACTTGCTCCCTGGCCCCTGCCCAACAATACTGCCACCCCTTGCCTCCAGTGGGGTTCTGAACATAGATGTGGGTACGTTCAGGGTCAGGGTCATGTGAACTCTGCATGCTGAGTTGCAGGGTGAGGCTTCAGATGCCTATAAGGTTACCCATGCCAAAATAGCAAGTAAAAAACACCATGGCAGGTGGAGAGAGACAGGTGAAGAAAGGAATAAGGATCTTCCCATTTTAAGTCTTTCCTGAGTCGCACAAATTATTATTATTATTTTTTTTTTCATTTAAATTTTAGTTAGTTAACCTACAGTGCAATATCAGTTTCAGGAGTAGAATTCAGTGATTCATCACTTACATACAACACCCAGCGTTCATCACAACAAATGCCTTTTAATACCCATCACCCTTCCAGTCCCACCTACTTCCCTCCATCAACCCTCAGTTTGTTTTCTATTGTTTAGTCTCTTATGGTTTGTTTTCCTCTCTCCTTCCCCCCCTTCCCATATGTTCATCTGTTGTTTCTTAAATTCCATATATGAGTGAAATCATACGGTATTTGTCTTTCTCTGATTGACTTATTTCACTCAGCATAATATATTCTAGCTCCATCCATGTCATTGCAAATGGCAAGATTTCATTCTTTTTGATGGCTGAATAATATTCCATTGAATATATATGCCATATCTTCTTTATCCATTCATCTGTGAGCCCCACAAATTATACGGCTGGCCCTAAATACTGAGTTCCAGCATAGGAAACAGACTTTACTGTGGGTCTCTTTTTTCTAGCAGAGGAAGTCCTTTGCAATCACTCCCAAGAGATTCTAGTTCTACAAAGCCCAGAGTAAGAGCATATGTTCATGCCTAAACCAATGACTACGTAGTGATTAAGACTGCTGTGATTGGCATAGACCAATAGAGATTCACCTGTAGGCTAGGGATGATCTCTATCCCTGAACCCATGGTTGCCCCAAATCTCAGAACAAAGTCAGAGATCTGTGAACAAGGAAAGATAGGAGTGAGGTGCAGTGGAGTGCGGGATCTACATAAAAACCAGGAGTGTCTGTCACACTGTTCTCTCCCTGACTCATCTCTTTTTTCATCCTATCATATCAACTACAGAGGCCATAAGGATCCTCAGAAATAAATGAATCCAATGCTTTTTTAGTTGTTTTAACAATGGGTCCTATTTTTTCCATGAAATCACACCGAGATCCTCAATATCAGGAGGCATTTAAGAATAATAAAAGGGAGCTACTTTGGTTGAAACAGATGAGTGTTGCTTGGGTCCTAGTAAATTAGGAAATTGTTATCCCTAAATGAAAGTGTATCAAATCAATTCAGTGGTGTCTACTTAAGTGTTGTGTGCTCTGAAACATCTTTCTGTGCTACCTGAGTTCATTTTCTTAAGGTCTCAAAAATATCTTAAAAATTGGTGTTTGGCAAAATACATGTGCACCACAGCATCTTCCATTTTCTAACTGAAGTGCGACACTTTTCCTCTTTCAGGGCATATAAAAGAAACTAACCCATTAGGAAGTGATATTACAACAATTAATGTTTTTCTAGTTTAATTCTTGTTTTACCTAGGATTTAGTATCTCACCATGCCTTCTGATGGTCGACTCGTATACTTAATCTCTGAAACTCCAGAATTACATTAAAATCATTAAATGTTCAGGTTTCGATGACTTGTTTGACCAAGCACAATGTTACTGGGCAAGTTGGGAATTGATTTTTATTTTCTTTCCACATCAAACTCAGCTTCTGGGCAGGAGATCTTATATCTTTCTTTCATCATTGTCCAAGAAGATTTTTACGCCAACTCTTTAGTACCCAACGGCTCAGGTACACTCCCACAGAAGTATAAATGCAACCAGCTGAGAATGTTGGGAAAGGAAATCCAAGCCTGACTGTACACTTGGGCTTTACACAAAACATTTGGCACTTGGAAAGGCCTCAACAGAGTACATCCTAACCCTTCCACATTCCATCCATCACTTAAACACGGTACAAATTCATACACTGCAAGCCTCGCCCCAAAAATACACACTGTAATCCACAAAACTGCACCCCTGTGTCGGAAACACACTGGATTTCTTCTGCACACAGATTCTGAAAACAAAGGCCAGAGTCTGAGGTTTTCACCACGAAGACTCCGCCAGGATTAACACCGCAAAGACTCCGCCTGGGAAAGAAATGCCTCACACAAATTGAACTGAGCATGGCTAGTGGAAGAGGAGGAAGGACCCTAAGACTCATACAGGCGGCAGTGTCTTACTGGCCATTTTGTAAGTCTCAGAATTAGGCTTTAGTTCAGCAAGGTCTGGTGCACTGAGGCTGGAGATCTTTTTATGGTGTCTGCCAGGGTTTCTTAGCTTTGCTCTAATCTTAGGCCTATGGCACCAACTAACTGTGGCTGGTGACCAGGAAGGAGTGTACAAAGAGGATGGGGTAAGTGGTGGCCACAGGTTAGTACTGGAAAACAAAGACAATCCAAACCCTTAACATACTCTGCTGCTTGAGCAATACCTCTGTTATATAGAAGGACATGGTGGAAAACAAGAATCACATTTTGACCTGCTCTTTCTAGACTGTTGCAAGGCTGCCAAGCTGGTTCCAGTATTTCTGGTGGCATTTAAGTATGGCAGAGATGCGTGACATCTCAAATCATAAATAACAACATAGGATGACACTTGTGAAACTGCTTTGTAAACTAGGAGGAACGTTTTTTTGTTCATTGGTCCAAACTCCTCATTTCCAGAGTCAAACTGAAACCCCAAGGGGGCGAGTGACTTGCCCATGACTTCCAGACCTCTAGTCACCACAAAGCAGACAGATCTAAAAACAAATGCACGGAGCCGATTTTTCTTGGCTTAGCTAACTCTGTCAAATACATTGTTATGCATATAATACTGGTAATTACAATCTATCTGGAAACGAACATCATTAACCACAGTAAGTTGTGGATGGGAGTTCTTGGAGATAGTCATTTTCCTTGCATCATTCAGGTGATTTTGGAACTCAGAGAGCAAAAATGTGTATCATCTGCCTTCTATGTCCAGTCAGCATCTGCCTGAGTCTTCTTGTAAGACGAAAGGCACAGTAATAGTCACAGACCCATGATGCACATGTGGCCCAGAGCTTGGGGAAGCTTGTTAGTGTTGCCCTTTAAAGGGCAGGTTTACCATGTGTCTTCAGCCTCTCCAGGTACTCTGGGCTATGCCAGTGTCAGGGTCATCTTGGCCCCTGGCCATCAAGTGTGGGGTAACAAGTCGGGCCAGCAACCACAGCTTGAATAAAGAGGATGAGTCACAGAGAAGTTAAAGTTCTGTGGTATTGCATAGTTAGTGTTGAGGAGAGTGATAATGGGTCAACAGGGAACAACTTCTAATCAAGGACAGGATTGCTTTACAGAGGGGTACTTCTCTGACTTTGGTATGGAGGGGTACTTCTTTGACTTGGTTCTAGTTAAAAAATAAATAAATCAGGTGTGCATATTTGGCCCCCAGTTTTGCTGCTTCTCTAGTATAACCTTGGTATAAATTGAACATAAGCATCTTTTTGACCTGGTATTTCTTGGCCATAACATGTAATCTAGTCAGTCCTCCAAGCTATGAGATTCTATTACCAAGGGGTCAGCAAACTTTTTTAGAAAAGGGCCTGACAGCAACTATTTTAGGCTTTGGGTCCCTCCTGTCTCCTCTGTGCTACACAACCTTACCATTCTAGCATGAAAACAGCCACAGACAATTTGTATAGAAATCATTATTGCTGGGGCACTGGGGTGGCTCAGTCAGCTAAGCGTCTGCCTTTGGCTCAGGTCATGATCCCAGGGTCCCGGGATCAAGCCCCACATCAGGCTCCCTGTTCAGCAGAAAGTCTGCTTCTCCCTCTCCTTCTGCCCCTCCCCCTGCTCCTTCTCTCTCGCTCACTCTCTCTTTTTCTCAAATAAATAAAATCTTTAAAAAAAAGAAATGAGTATTGCTGTGTTCATTTATAAAGTTTTATAAAAGATATGGCCCTCAGAGTCATAGTTTGACAACCTCTGCTCTAATAGTTCTGAAATTTCTAGACTCACTCTAGTGATAGTGAGTGAGAAGGTAGATCTTAATGGGTTCTGAGAAGCTTTCAGCCTGGAAGAGAACCATGTAAGGGTGGAAAAAAGAGGTCAGAGTCCTATGCTTTAGTCATCATTAAGAGGCTGGGGAGGGAGAGATTTGGAAGCCACCAAGGTCCCCCTAGAAAGGCTCCAGGTCCCCTGTGTGTGGGAGAATTGGTTGAACTGATCCTTTTACCACATTCTGCAAGTTCTTTTTACTAAAAATAGTAGAAATCATTTGAAGGAAGTTTCATCTACTATCTCTGCCCTCCTACCAGCTTGAAAACAAACCGAACCTCATTTGACATGTTTGTAGATGCCAACGGATGTATATTTTGAGCTTATACTCCAGCGTGTGGTTAAATATAATTTTGGCCGGGGCAATGTAACTTGTCGGCATGGAGACATATAGTTGGAGGGGCTTGAGCTCCTGCTCTGTGTGCGTGTTCCCCTATGCCACAGAAAACAATCCCATCTAACTAAATGGGAGGCTTAGTGCCAGATGCCAAGCCAGATGAGACAGGCACACAAGCGAACAAGCTAACCTTAGCCTCCACTTCCTCCTCCACCAAGAATCTCTTAAAAGACTCTAAAGGGCTGTTTGGCCTCAGAGAGCGAGACATGATGCTCAGCAGCTGCAGCCCCGTTTGAATGACAGTCCTCGCGGCCGCCCTGCCCCAGCACATCCCAGAAGTCAGAGGAGGAAACGGAAGGGCTTCCAGGATGTGGAGATGGGGCAGGAAGCGGGACAAAGCACTCATGATGGAGCCGGGAGACCGCGGCGGGGAGGCGGACACTTTCTGTGCTGCTGCTGGTCCACGCCCGTCCCCGTTCTACCTCTGAAAATGTGCAGTCTGAGGCTCGGAGGTAAAACTTAGGAAAAGTAAGTGAAGTGACAAAGAAGCCTTTGATCATGCTGCAGAGAGGCCCAAATCCCAGGGACTCCAGAGTTCGCCAGTTCTTCCAAATGTTTGCCTTTACAGACACAAAGGGAATCGTTTATCAAGTGAATAGTATTTTTACATTAAATATATATTATAGAATGTTGCACACATAAAGAACATACCAGAATATATAACAAACTCCTGTGTATCCACTGTGCAAACCTATCGAATACTAACACGTCAGCCATACTTTTTTAGAGGAAATAAAATATTACAGATACAGTTGAAGGCCCCTGTGTATCACTCTCTTCTCTGCTCTAGCTCCGAGAGTTCGTGCATTTGGTGTGTATCTTTCCCAAGCATAGTTTATACTATTATACATGCTTAATATGCATACATAATCTGTAGACATTTTGTATGTTTTTACTTTTTATAAAAACAGTATTATAATATCTATGATACACACACATGTTTTATATATACAGTTTTATATATCTACATATATATCTGTGTGTGTGTATATATATATATAGTTTTTCGGCCTGCTTTTTTATAAATTATGCTTTTGGGAAACTTTCTATGTTGGTACATAGGACCCTAATTCCTACATTTTAACTTTTGTATATGATTCCGTTTTATGGATACACACAATTAAACTGGAAAACAGACATTCATTAAATATTGAAAGGAAGTATTTTACTGCCTCCTGTGTTTCCTACTGTTTTATGCTCTGAGTACGTAGAAGTGAATAAAATAGACAGAGTTTCCTGCCCTCATGGAATTGACCTGGTGGAGAGAAATAAGAAACAAACAAATATATAATAGAACGTCACTTCTGAGAATATCTGAAGGGATTATAAAGCAAAGTAAGGCGGCAGAGCAAAGAGGAGAGGAGATGGGACTTTAGAAAGCCTCTTGGAGGAAGGCCTTTCGGAATTGGAAAGGTTTGAATGAAACCGCCAGTGGTTTCCAAGTTTTTGTCATCATAAACAATGGTGTAGTCAGGTTGTCCAACACAGCACACACAATGCTGTAGGCACGTATTTGCTCCTCCTGTGCGTATTTCCTTGTGAAAGTGAAGGCACATATTCTGGGCAGGGTTGTGTAACATGTTTTATGCATAGAAAATGAAAGCATGTATATAGCATATTTATGGAAACAGGTGAGTGTCCAGAAGAAACCAACACAGGACTTCAGGTCACTGTCAGCCCTTCCCTCCCCACCTGTCCCCAAGCCTCCAGGATCAAAGTCCCTGCACACGAGTGACCCATGCAGAGCTCACTGCGCGGTCAGTGGGAAGTCCTGCTCTAGGATGGAATTCCCGGACAAACGAGTGGGGGCATCTTCAGCCTTAGGAGATAATGCCAAGTATTTCTTCCCCCAAGTGGATTTACCAATTCACCCTGCCCTTCAGCAGCACACAAGACTTGCCATTTCACCACTGCACCAGAACGTGGCATTATGAGCTTTGAAAATTTTGCCACATCTGTTTATATGGGCAGATATCTCCCTCATTAGTTGTCACATTGAACATCTTTTCATATACTTATTGGCCAATGCTGTTTCCTCTTCTGGGATTTATATCTTTTTTCCACTTTTCTACTGGGCCATTAGTTTTTTTCTTATGAATGTCTGGAACTACTTTCTAGAATCCAGGTACTAATCATCTGTCGCTTATACGCAGGTATCACTTCCCAGTCTGTGGCTTGTCTTCTAATTTTGTTTAGTACTTTTTGTTCTACAGACATCTTAACCTTCGATGTAGTAAAATCTGGTAATATTTCCCCTTAGGGTTTGTGCATTTTTGCCTTGTTTAAGACTCCTTCTCTATCTTGAGGTCATATGGTAGTTTTCTATATTTTCTCATGAAACTTTTCCTGTTCACATCAAGTTCACATTGAACTTTGTCTAGCATTGATTTCCTGAGATCCAGGTTAGTGAGGTTTATTTTATTTTATGATGACTATTGATCCTAGGACCATTTACTGAATTGTCCTTCATTTCCCCGTTGACTTTCATAGATCACCTTCATAGACATGCATGCCTTCTTTTTGCAACGTATGCTACCTTATTTGAGAAAAAGAGCCCAAGAGCAACGTTTAGCACCTTGCCACAAGGTTCCTTGACGGTCTGTGAGTTAGCTCTTGCACTGCCCAACACAGCAGCTGGGGGGCAACTCCAACGCTGGAGGGAATCTCCATTTTTGACTTGTGGTAATTCAACTTTGGGAGAACTTTTTGACTCAAGACCTCTTTAAAAATTTCAGTGCATTAGTCATGCCAAATCTCATGGGCTATTATCATGAGCTCCAGCCTTCAGAACTTCAGAATGAATCCCAGCCAAGATACAGTGTGTGCCCCGTAGTTCTCTACAGACTGGAGCCAACCATCAAATTTCATATATTCCAGGTTTGAGAAATGTAATTAGTTGACCTACAATAAACACACTTTATCACTTATGGGTGTTTTACTCTGTTTCCTGCAAACTGTGAGACACGTGCATTATAATCCTCATACATTATTAAAACAGTTTGTTTTCTTAAAAAAATAGCTTGGCAAAATAAGATTGGAATTAAACCAGAAATTCAACTTTCTGGACTTAAAAATGGCACAGATCCAGACCAAGATTCAGAAACAAAACAAAACAACCCTCAGCTATTTTAATTAACACACCACCACCACAACAAATCAGCAGTTTGAAGAAAACTTCACAAATACCTTATGGTAGAAATTTCTGTTAATGGAAATACCATGGAAATGCTAACAAAGGAAAAGAGAATGGAATCTACCCTTTACTGGACACCTAGTATCAATCAGTCACCACAGAAAACACTTTTATATATACTGTGCCATTTAAAACTTACCACAGCCCTCAGATACATTATGTAAGTTCCCACTTTAAGGATGAGAAGATCAGATTTAAAAAGCTTGGTAATCCTGTCAAAGGTGCAGAGCTGGTAAGCAGTAGTTCGGGGATCCAGCCTCAGATCTATGTTGCCCAACGTCTTTGCTCATCTGTTTTCCACCATGGCTTCTGGTTCTAGCACTTGGATGTGTTGCTGTGAGAAGAATCATTCAAATAGCCTCCTTAGTTTCAGGACGAGGGATCAAGTTGAAGTTTGGGACTAGAAATGTGTGAGGCTGTCCTCAGTCCCAACCTAGACCCAACCTGTGGCTGATGTCAGAATCACCAGCCTCTGACGTAACATGCAAAATTCACCCAGAATTGTGGTGTCCTGTCATCAGGACATCTGTAAGCTGGGTCACTGGGACTCCACTCCATATTACAAGCCCCATGATGCCTCCAAAATCTCTAGGGTCATATGTACTTTAGAGTACAGGATGTTTGAGTTTTAGAAAGATAATGTGCTGTGTTAGCAATTATCCCAGAACACGTCCTACAGGTGAGACGCAGCAACTTGTAACCTTATAATTATATTGATATTTCTGCTGTGGAACAAATGAATATTCATAGTGAACAGGGGAAAACAAGATAATAAATACACCTGTCAGTTCAGGTAAGACTTTGCTGCTAAACGAGTTAGAAATACTTTTGGTTTAGAGTTTTGGAGATTTCAGAATTGCAGACAATTGATTCTGAACCTGTTTTTCAAAAACTGGATGCTTCTGGGAAACTATCCTGTCACTATTTGCAGGGGAGAAAAAGAGTAAATACTACATGAACCTTGAATAATACTTTGCTCTTGACAAAATGTTTTCACACATTATTTCACTCTCAGAGTAACAACGTGAGAGATTTTTATTCTATTTTATTGGTAAAGCTGTTCAAGTTCAGAGAGCTTGAGAATCTTGCAGAAGGTCATGTAGCCAGGAAATAGTAGGTCTGGAAACACTTATATCCTCTGACCTCTATACCTCTGACCGGGTCTATAGGTTCTAATTCCAATTTCATCTCTTTGTACTGTGGGCCCTGCAAGCCACTGAAGTAGGAAAAACCCAGTCCTCCTCCCAAGTTTGTTCTTTACTCTCATATGACTACCACATTCCCAACACTTGTGACAGCAGCTATGTGGGGGGGGGGGGGGGCGGTTCCCCACACCAAGCTATTCTGTGACACCAGCTGGGTGCCCTACAATTTTAACTCCATTCTGGCACTATCTATCTGGAGATAGCATCTGATCCCACATGTTAAGGGCCCAATTAAAAGGGGTTAATTGTCCCCGCAACTTGAGATACCAATCACAAGTCTAGGTTGTTACCTGTGCTTCTGCTTGATCAGCTATAAATTGGGAGGTTCCTGCAACCCCGCTCCTTAGATTTGGTTAATTTGCTAGAGTGTTCTTAGAACTCAAGAAAAGTTTATTTACTATTTATCAGCTTGTTATAAAAGGATATGATAAGGGATACACGTGAACATCCAGATGGTAGAGATGCAGAGGGCAAGGTATGTAGGAAGGGCCACGGAATTTCCATGCCTTCTCCCAGCGTCTCCATGTGTTTACCAACCCGGAAGCGGAAGGGCTCCCAACCACCTACTTTTGGGATTTTTAATGGAAGTTTCATCATGTAAGCATGATTTATCATGAATTTCTTTTCCAACCCCTCTCCCCTCTCTGGAAAGTGGGGAGTGGGGCGGAAAGTTCCAAGCCTCTAATTACGGCTTTGGTCTTTCTGGTGACCAGCCTCATCTAGGAGCCATCCAGGAGTCTACTCAGTCACCTCATTAGAACAAGAGACACTCCTATCACCGAGGAAAGTCCAAGAGATTTAGGAGCCCAGTGTCAGGAACCAGGATCAAAGACCAAATATTTGAACAAAAGATGCTCCTAGTGCTCTTATCACTCAGGAAATTATTTTAGGAGGTCTGTCAGCAACTGGGGCCAGAGACCAGTTATGTGGTTTTTATTATCTCATACCCCTAAATCTCACCAAAGTTCGGTTTCCTTGTCTATAACCTAGAGACAATTAGTTTTCTGCCTAATTCAAAAGATTGTAGTGAGAAGATTATATTGTGCTATGCAAATGAAAGATCTTATTACTATACACCTGCATCATTTGGCTCACAATCCATGTAGCTTGGTCAGGACAGGGAGTATTATCTGTGACTCCCTGGGGAGCTCAACACAACTTACAGAATGGCCAGAAGGGGACCTGTCCTCTCCTGCTGAGCCTTAGCCCATAGCCACAGCTGCAAAGTTCTCATGTTTTAAATTTCCAGCTGATCCCTGAGCACATTCTTTCTCGTAATGCAAATTTTAAAGGACATTGGCCTTCAAGCATGCTGGAAAAAATAAATTGAAACCTCTTTTTCAGTCTTTGGACCTTGGAATATATAATTCAGGTAATAAAAAATATATCACATGTTTTATTGCACATTTCTATGTAATACAGAAATAGATATTAGGGTGGAAGTTATCTTTCTTTTCAATACAGTCTTTTCAGGACTTCATGAAAAAGCAGCTATGCCAAAATCTGCTTCATGGAAAAACTCTTTAAAAGGGTGTCCAGAAAAATGCAATGAAGGTCATTAGTATGCCAGGAATTCGGAATTCAGTATTTGAAATACTGGCCAAACCAGTTCCCACCTACGTATTTTGTAGGTTACCATTCGTCCTATAACATCACAGGACAGATTGGGCATGGTCTTGTCTTCTCAACACTGGCATGATGGAAATTTTATACCACATTTTTATTTTCTTCCTTCTAATTTTACATACACACCAAATTTCACATAAGTAAATAATTAATTTCTTGTGTGTATGTATATAAATATTGCACATACATATGTATATATGTACATGCATTGGACACATATATCTATTGCACATATATATATGTGTGTGTAGGCATACACACATTATATGAGTGGTCATTTATTCTACAAACATATTTATTACCTCATGTGAATCAACTACTTACATGAGGCATTGGATATAGGAAAAAAGAATATAATCTAATTCCTAACCTCTAGCAGACAGACATTCATGAAAATGAATAATCTGGTTAGTGTAGTAGAAGAGCATTATCACAGTTTTATTGAGGGTCCAAGGAAATTGCATGGGAGAGCGTATGTATCTTCTTCATTAGAGAATCTAGGACTATAGAGATGCTACTTTATATTTTTCAAACGTGGAATATTGTTTTGTATCTTGTATATGCTTAATTTCTATTTTGTTGTTTTGTTGGTTTAAAAAATCTGGAATGCGTTATTCTGGAAAAGCGATCAAACTTTGTATTTGCGTGTGATTCTGATGCAGGCGCCTTGCAAATCATCTCTTTACTGTTCCAACTTTAGTATATGTGCTGCCGAAGAGAGCCCTCAAACTTCGTATTTGAAAGGTAATGCTGGGGCGCCTGGGTGGCTCAGTTGGTTAAGCGACTGCCTTCGGCTCAGGTCATGATCCTGGAGTCCCGGGATCGAGTCCCGCGTCGGGCTCCCTGCTCGGCAGGGAGTCTGCTTCTCCCTCTCCCACTCCCCGTTTGTGTTCCCTCTCTCGCTGTGTCTTTCTCTGTCAAATAAATAAATAAAATCTTTAAAAAAAAAAAAAAGAAAAAGAAAAAAAGAAAGGTAATGCTGGAGTGATTTCTGTATAGGAACAACCCACATGAATGCTTTTTAAATCCAGATTGTGCAGACAGTATGTTGTCTTTTCGTTTGTTAATAACTTCTTAAATTCCAAAGCATAGCAATTTGAATTGGATCACACATATAGAAGTTTAGATAGAAAGAGAAGTTATGAATTAGAAATATATATGTGGTTTCGAAATGTTCCGGTCATTTCTTCGCCAACCTTCTCACCTTTCAAGCCAGTCTTTCTGTCTTTGCAGCCGGATATACCAAGTCGTATCTCTGTTGCTTATTGGAAATTTTGACAGGCGATGAGATGGAATGTACTTGGGCGGAGATACCAGGGAGAGGAATCCTGGAAAGGATTCGGTCAGTGGCCTTGGCTTTCCTTAGCATTATGTGTGATAGGGTTGTGTACAGAGACAAGAGTTGTCACCGTTAATTTCTGCTTATGAGGCATTCCAAAGATATTGTTGAATAAAAATAATAAATCCACGTTGTTATTTTCAGGTATGTGAGCTGTAAAACTGACACTTTAGCCCTCTGGCCATTTTTCAAGACATTACCTAATCCATAAGCTCATAATGATGACTAGAGGGAAACTTTCAAAAGCACCGTCATAAAGTGCCTCGATAAAGCCCACCGTAGGTCTTGTAGTAAAAGCTGGACGTGAACACCTCCTGACGGGCTGGAGGAGGCACCAGATGTGTCTGCCATTGCGCCCGTATCATTTATATCCTTCAAGAGTCTCCATTTCACGTTGGGACGGAGAGCCAGGCAGGGAGACCACGTGATACAAATTGTACCAAATCCTGCCCCAGGGAGGAAGGAGCCTATTGCATGGTTACGGCAGATAAAAACCCTGTTGCCCCCTATCTTTAGACAGTGGGGGAGATGATGAGTCAGGAAAGCCTCGCTCTTGCACCCCTGCCTGTCGGAGGTCCAGACCCCGAGGAAGGGGCGGGGTGGGACACAAGGGCCCAGAGTAGAAAGAGCGGCCTGCCAAGACAGGACAGGCCCCGAACCTGCACAAGGCTGCCTGGCTGGCACTTCTTCTGGAACCAGCTATGAACGACAGACAGCTGGCGAAGGGACTGTAACTGGCAAGGGCTGGTGTGCCGCTCATTTTCTACGTGTACTCACAGAGCCAGAACTCTATCTGCCTCATACCCATGGCATCTGCAAGAGACATCTCAATCGGCTCAATTCTCTTCCCTGGTGACTGGTCTATCTTCTCTGTCTTTCTTACTCTTTCCTTACCCTACATCCCCCACCTCTGCCTCTGCCATTTCCGATCCAGAGCTCCTGAAAGGTTATCGCAGATGGTGGTTCTCTACACTAATTGTACATTAGAATCACCTGGGAAGCCTTAAAAAGAAGACCTACGCCTATGCCTCCGTGCACGGCGCTTATAACTCGGATGGGCCACGCGTCAGCGTAGGGAAGAAATTCACCAGGTGATGCTAATGGGCAGCCAACATTAACAACCGTTGACCTAAGGAGTTAGGGCTTTTTAAAGTAAGTAATGAGTCGCTACTAATGTTTCTGGATTGGGGAGTGTGTGAGAAAGATAAATCTGGTGACATTTTGCAGGGTATATTGGAGAGGAAATGGAGATGGAAACCATGGGTTTATCTATTCCATCAACATTCAGAGGAGGATCATTCATGGTGGCTGGAATGTCATTGCAGGTGAAGTGGCTCCACTCACAAACCTTTGTTTAAGCCCCATTAAATGTTTTGTTTAAATGTCATTTAAAATGTCTTCTGTGATAAAAGATAAAATACTCAGAATGCGTTTCTATGGAGGAGGATTTGTAATTGACGGTGATTTGCACCTGTAGCTAAGGGACAGTACTTTGTCTATAAACTCTGGGATTAGCTTTCTTTCAGACTAAGGAGAGATGCAGATACCCTCAAACCTATTCTCCATTTTTATGTTAGATGGTGAATTTCTCCCTCGGTCTGGCTGGAGGCCAATGAGGCTTGTTTCGGTCAGATTGGAAATGGGGAATATAGAGAATAATCCCATCCATTCACTCGAGATCAGGGGCTATGGGGCCATGGAAGCCACCACTCTGCAAAGGTAATCTGGCCAGAAGATAGAGAAATTGGGAGAAGTTAGTTATAGAACATATTCATGCTGCTGATACGCAAGTACAATAACATGTTCTATTGCTCTCTTCTGCAAAATGGAAGCAGAGAGAAAAAAGTGATTCTAATTTGCCAGTTAGATGCTAGAAAGGTATGCTAATTCATTCAATCATTAATTCATTCTTTTAGAAAAGATTTTATTGAGGTGAAATTTCAGCAACATAAAATTAAGCATTTAAAAGGGAAGAGTGAAGGGTCATTTAGTGCATTCACGATATTATACAATCACTACCTCTATTTAATTCTAAGCCATTTTTAACATATAAATACTAATTTATTCTTAAAATATTTATCCATTACCCTATATACAACCCCTGTTGTGCCAAGCATAAGAAACTTTATAAAGAATAATAAAACAATAAAACTTAATTTACTTAAAAAGTAAAATTACTGACAACAAAGGTGCCTGCCTCTCCCATCTGCCTGTCTGGCTGGCAGGGAAGGAAAAGAACTTGCATGTTGGTGAAGGAAGAAGCTGGGTGGGACGACAGTGAAATCGAGAGTAAAAACCAAGCTGGTCCAGGGTGTCCTGCAGGCTGTAAAATGCAGTTTAATCAGAGTGCCATTTTTTTTTTGTCGTTCAAATGATTTTAATTATTGGAATGCACAATTTTTTTAATATGCAATAAAAAGTTTTAAAACCTGAAAAAAAAAAGGGGGGAGCTTGGCCATTTTCCTTTAAAATATAAGACAATATATGATAATATCTATAAAAAAACATGACACCAAGTAAAGGAGAGCTAATTTCTGATCTGTGGATGCCAGTAGGTTTGGTGTGAAATCTTCATGAAGGAGGCAGTATTTGAGACAGGCTTTGAATGATGGGAGAAAGAACAGGTGGAAGGAGGCAGCATACTTCTGGTAGCAGGAATATCATGAGCCAAAGAAAGAAGAGACAGAAGAAATACTCAGGGAGTGTGGCATGATTACACCTGGGCAGGATGGGAGGAGCAGAAGTTCAGACTGGAAAAGTAGATTATGCCAATATCATTCATAGAGATCTTTGAATAACTGACAAAGGAATTTGGATTTTATTTGCTAAGCAATGAACAGTTACTGAATATTTTTTAAGCAGGAAGAAATATGGACAATGCAGTATTTTAGGGAGATAAATGTGATGACCGGGTAAGGCTGGATCAGAGAGAAGGAAATTGTCCCTTTATGTAATCATAGCAACACCCAGGGCACTGGTCTGTCAGTGTGTAAATCAGAGGAGAGAAGCTCCCAAGCCCCCAAAAACAAGCTGGTGGTGGCCATAAAGGATGACATTTTTGTTTGTTTGTTTTGTTTTTTTAAGTAAGCTCCATGCCTAACATGGGGCTTGAACTCACGACCCTGAGATCAAGAGTCGATGCGCTACCAACTGAGCCAGCCAGACACCACAAGGACAAGGTTTTAGGGAACCTCAACCATCACATGTTGCTTCTAGTCTAAGAACCAGCCTTGGTTGCCTTGTCTTAGAGACTCTGTCTAAATACTAGGCCAGTCTTATTGGTAAATCACAGGATCAGCTTTATAGGTAAATCATGGTCAGGAAGTTAGTAATTCTCCTTCAGTGATAATTCCTCTAGTGCCACTAGTCCAGGGAAACTTGGGTCTCTACTGAACAGGGCCTGTTTGACCATATGCATGTCACGACAGTGATGGTTATTCGATTGACAAATCAAAGGCAATTTCTTCTTCAGCAGAAGCCTGTGGTCAGATGTGCAAAGAATCCTCTTGAACATGAGGTATGTAGATTTGCTCCACTGGTCATGTTATTCTCATTCAACAAAAATGTGCTGCATGCTTACTGTGTATTAGTCCCTCTCTCATCAAGGACTCTCACAGGGCAGAGAGAGAATATCAAGTCCATTTGCTCCATTTCCCTAAACTACAGATGACAGGGACGTGGCAGGCTTTCCCTCCACTTCCTGCTTCTCAGTCCAGATGGTCCTAGCGCTCCTTCCCACTGGTCACAGCTCACATCCTCCTCAACATGGAGCTGCAGGCTGCCTCCACATACACGAAGTAGAGGGGACCTATGGAATGTTGCTGATTGTCACTTATTCACGTGCCTACCTTGAAACGAGTAGTCTCTCCTTCCTTCCAGTGTTAAGATGCCTAAACCAGAGCAATACCGTTTTATCGTCTCATTCAATTTTAAGTATCTGCTTTGTTTGGGCCTCCTTCAAACTAGGAGACTTGCAGTACAAAAAAAAAAAAAAAGATATATTCAGTCTCTCTTTGATATCCTTGCTACATATTCTGTGTTTATTTCCTATTTTCTAGAGTCAGTTAAAATGTGTAGGATCAGAAAAGGTCTAAGGTGACTGGAAAAGTTTCGCTGGAGACCGCTGGGTGCAATATTTATATATGAGTCTCCACTGGGTATTTTTATGACTCGTCCTTTCACCTGCTGGCAGCCCTCAAGCTTTGAATAGTCCTTCTCTCTCCATGGGTCTCCTCACCCCTGCAGAGTCCCTCCCAAGGATGTCCTTCCCAAAGGTTGGCATCGGGACCACAAGGAAAGTTTTTCCTTTTCCCTTCAATTGCGGAAGTATAGGCCTGTCCCACCTCAAATTTGGCCCTTCCCTCTGCCACCAAAAAGGAGAAACTCCAGATATAGCCTTGTTCACTGACATTCTTTTGGGAACGAGTCAAATTCCAGTCCTCACATCTTCTAGGTATTCATACATCAGATTCTCTCAGAGTTCCTCCTAAAGCCATCCCTCACTTGGATAGAGATGAAGGGTAAGTGCCCCTTATGTCCTTCATGAGTGGGGAAGGATGAATGTCCAGCACGCCAACAATTCTTCTCCCTTTAAAATCTTACTTTGGGGGCACCTGGATGGCTAAGTCAGTTAAGCATCTGCCTTCAGCTCAGGTCATGATCCCAGGAGCCTGGGATCGAGCCCCACATTGGGCCCCCTGCTTGGCAGGGAGCTTGCTTTTCCCTCTGCCTCTGCCCTTCCCTCTGCTTGTGCTCTCTCACACTCTCTCTCTCTCAAATAAATAAATAAATAAATAAAATCTTTCAGAAATAAAATAAAATAAAATCTTACTGTTAATCCCTTTAGCCCTGAAATGAATTCTTGGCTATGTCCTCTATAGCCTGGAGGTGGATGAGGGGCTAATCATGACCGAGTAAGTATCACAGTCTCCAAGTGGTTTAGCATCTGCCTTAGGCTACTGCATTTTTCTCTCTGAAAATCTAAGACAACAGGAAAAGTTAAATTTAACGTCCAATTATATTTCTATTTTTTTGTGTGAATTAAAGTTCAGACAAAATTTGCAAACTACATGTCTACAATCCCTTCTCTGAAACTTCTCGGAGCAGGTAGGTTTCAGAATTCATGATTTTTCAGATTTTATAAAGGCAATATGATGCACATAACATAGATTATGCCACACCCCCAGTAGGATCAGGGGCAGCAGTATTCCATAACAAATTCAGCAAACTGTGCACATACTCACCCAAAGTTGGTGAATTAAGATGACAAATGGTGGTCTGATTGTATGTGGAGAAAACTCCTTAGCGCATCAATTCTGCTCTGTGAACTCTTGGGAAAGAATTTTTAGGAAGTTTTGGTTTTGTACTGTGAATGGCAGACCTCTCTGCTGTCTCTTCACGAAACTTCCCCGTGTTTTCAGTACCTCTTGGGATGTTTCTTTTGTGTATGACACATGCCGGGATAGGTCACAGTTTTATTAGTTATATTTTTATAACATCTTTTTAAAGTGCTCTTTAAGCTGCTGTTTAACTTTATTAAATAATTATTCTTCTGAATTTTAAACAGCGAGTAAAAAAAGGCTTGTTAATCTTTTTCTCCCTTAACCAAGGCTCCGTTGGAATCCTGGCAATTCCGAACATGTAGATAGAACCAAAGCAAAATACCAAAGGCAGTCTTTGAGCCGTAAACTAGGAAACTGAAACCTACAGTGTTATAGCATGAAATATCCCAACCAAGAAAAAAGGTATTTTGTTTTCTAGTTTGTGAACACTCTGTGTTCTTAACTCGGAAACAGGCACAGGGAGGATTTACAGGCCATTCCCACGGATGCATTTCAGTAACATTTCCTCATTGTTTGCGATGAAGTGCGTGAATGATTCTGGCATCGGTGCCTACTAATTTCACACGCTGTCCCCCTCGAGTCTGTACGGTCCCAGCCCCCGATCGCAGCACAGAAGGCCGTCGCACCTGGCACCTCTCTGCAGCCTTCCCTGCGCTGCGTCTTTGACACACGTGTCTTTGTTCTGCCTGAATGTGTAGCACATCTCCTTTTCCCAGCCATTTCAAACCTGGATGTTCATTTCCCAACCCTTTTCCAGTTCATTTTGTTTATAGGAAAGATTTCTGGTTATTTTCTAGATTTTGACTGCCGGCTGATGGACCGATAGGTTCTCCTGGCAAATTTGAACAATTTTCTGTGTTTACATCTGTTTCTTCTCAGGAGCACCCAGTGCTAGACTGGTTGTTGGCATGCCGCCGATTTCCTTCTCTTTGGCCAGGTCTCGATTTTAAAACAATACAACCTCCACAATTTGCCCTGAAGTAATGATCAACACTTCTCCCAGATGCATGATGACAGCAGTATGGTAGGGATTTCTTTCTGCTGGAGATGACCTTCCCAATAGATGGAAGGAATTTTCCTTTCTCTAAAATGACTTCATGTATCTCTATCATTGCTTTCATTGTCTCGAACCAATGCTTTGTCTTGGAATGGTCTATCAGCCTCTGCTTTGTTCTATTTATTGTCTATGCCTGAGACCCTGTCAGTTTCACTGCACTTACGATTCTCTTTTTGTCACCGTACTTTTCCTAACGGTAGTTCTAGGGACTCCTAAAGATACAATGGGTTATATGTTGGTGTGTGTTTGTGTTTATGATTTTTCAGCTAAAAAAAAAAACAATCTGAGGTGGTTGATGAATAGTACTGATTAAAAGGTATTTGTCGTCTACCAAAAAGGCATATTACTTAAAGACAAAATATTTTTAATGGGTAGACTATGCAGAATTCTAATCTTTACTTTCCAGTTATCTGTTATAGGAAACCTATGCAGTTTAGTAAGGCTTCAAGATTGCCAAGTTTGAATACTTAACTTCAAGAGGCAGTGCTTGCAGAATGGGAAGTACACAGACTCTAGAATGGACAGACTTGGAGTCAGGTTGTATCACTCAATAGCTCTCCCGGCCCCATCTCTCCATTTACAAGATGGGAACCTCAGGGGTGCCTGGGTCGCTCAGTTGGTTAAACCTCTGACTTTGGCTCAGGTGGTGATCTCAGCATTGTGGGCTCAAGCCCCACGTCGGGCTTCCTGCTCAGAGGGGAGCTTGCTTCTCCCTCTCCCTCTGCCCCTCCGCCCTCCTTCTGCTCTCTTTCTTGCTTATTCTCTCTCTCTCAAGTAAATAAATAAAATCTTTAAAAAACAAATAAATAAAATGGGAACAATAACATTGGCTGTACAAGATGTAGTTAAGATACATTCATTACATAAAAATGCTTAGAATATAGTAAGCACCCCCCCCTCCCAGAGGGTAGCCACTTCTACTTCTATTATTGATTTTTCTGAAAATGCCCTCAGTCTGCCTCACTCAAGTGCTCTCACTGGCATGATTAATTATTATTCTTGAGTTTCATAAACCACATTTGGTTTTAATGAAACGATGCATATGTTCATCTGGAAAGTAAGTTAAAAAAATAAATATAATTCTACAGAATGACTAATAGCCCCTTGGGTAGAGCAAAGCACTTGGCAGGCTGAGGATTTTTAGGTACAGGACGTAGAAATTTTGTCTGGGAATAAACAATCAACGCCTACTTTTTCATTAAAAATGCCAAGAGAAATATATTAATGTGTTCAGAGTCTAAATTTCTAAGGGTTCATTTCTGCAACTCCCCCTCAGTAAACTTTATTGTACTCCATTTATCTCCTTGGAAAACCAATCCAGTTCTGGGATATGATATGTCTGAAGGAATATTCCACTTGCTGACTTGACTCTCAAAAGTTTTCTAAGATGCATCATGAATGAGCTTTAAAGAATTTCTCAGGAAACATAATCATTCTTGCTTGTCTAGATAAAAAACCAAAAGATGTAAATGGGATAAAGGTCTCTCAATTTGGCAACAGAACAAACTTTTATAGAGCTCTCTTAGGAATTTCTATGAGGCAAATGGTTTCATATCAGCATTGGTCTGACCTGAGGGAACCAGAGAAAAAAAATTGAGACAAAAAGGGTTCTATAAAAATCATAACAGAAAATTAAATTTATGAGTTATAATAAAGATATTCATGGATGGTTCAATTTTCTGGCAATTCTGTTACTTAAAAATTTTGCATTTTATAATTAAATTCAAAGCATGTGTAAAAAGGTACCAAGTGCATGAAAAAGCAAGTTTATTTACTAAGTATGTTTAAAGTAAGTCTTTTTTTTTTTTTTTAGATTTTATTTATTTGACAGAGAGAGACACAGCGAGAGAGGGAACACAAGCAGGGGGAGTGGAAGAGGGAGAAGCAGGCTTCTCGTCGAAGCAGGGAGCCTGATGCGGGACTCGATCCCAGGACCCTGGGACCATGACCCGAGCCGAAGGCAGACGCTTAACGACTGAGCCACCCAGGCGCCCCTAAAGTAAGTCTTTTAAACCAAATACTCTTTTGATGCTTCGTTATGCATGGGGCTAGAATGGAGCCTTGTTTCCATTAATTTGGCACCATTACATCCACCAAGACTGTGTGTTCTTTTCTTAATACTTTCCCATTTACTCTCAGTGAGTACTTTAAACTACTTCACCAACATTTTAATAAGTCATATTTAAGTTACTTGACATAAAGCTTCTAATATGAACAACAGCCCCAAGTAATGTCTTAAAATGATCTGAGTTTTGCTGTTGAGATTTCTAATGAAAAGTAGAACTTTTCCAAGGAGCAGAGTTAATTTTCAGACTTAACTTCCAAGGCTCCCAGAGACCGGAGACAGATTCACCATTGGTTATGATAAAGGAACATGAGACTTGCTCAAGAAATGTGGGGTCAAACTGGTGCCGAAGGCAGGGAAGAGTTTTGGTGCTGGGTACTGGAGAACAGCACGGCTGTGTCGGGGATCATCAGCTTTGACATTTAACTACACATTTTCTCCAGAAGGTGGTGCTTGTCAGTCACTCCTGGATGGTTGTTAGAAAGGACTAAAACATATCCTGATTGTTTTAAGAGCTCCCCTCACTAAAAGAAGCCAATGAATACAGAAGCATTACTAGTTCGGCAACAAGACCTTATGTGTCTGCATATCCACAACTCTCCCATAATGGGCACCAGGGATCTTGGGCTGGAGGAATGGGTGGGGATAGACCAGTCAGTCCTTCAGCCTTGGAAAGGGAAAATTCATGGAACCATAAAATTTTAAGCTGAATAAGTCTTTAAAGATCATCTGTCCTAAGAGGTCTTAACAAAACCCTAAGCTTCAAGTTGTTACATCATTTTGAGCTTGAAGCTGTTATGTTATTTTGGAGTCATTTGCAAATTTCATACGTGTACTTACTGAGGAGGTGGGTTGATAGCTTTCATTATATTCACAAAGATGTCAAAAAATAAATAAGATTAAGTAACGCTCACTTCATTATTTTTTAAAGATTCTATTTATTTATTTGACAGAGAGAGAGACAACACAAGCAGGGGGAGTGGGAAAGGGAGAAGCAGGCTTCCCGCCGAGCAGGGAGCCTGATGTGGGACTCGATCCCAGGACCCCGAGATCATGACCTGAGCCAAAGGCAGTTGCTTAACCAACTGAGCCACCCAGGCGCTCCAAGTAATGCTCATTTTAAAAAAGGAAGAAGCTGAATTACAGCATGGTTAAGTGACCTATTTGTATCTCTTTCAGAATAGCAGTGGCAGGACTAGACATGGAACTCTGAGCGATGTTGCAACTACACAAAATTCCGACAAGTTTTCTTTATTTTTTTCCTAGGACCCTGGGATCGAGCCCGGTGTTGGGCTCCCTGCTCTGCAGGAAGCCTGCTTCTCCCTCTCCCCTCCCCCTGCTTGTGTTCCCTTTCTCTTTGTCTCTCTGTCAAATACATAAATAAAATCTTTAAAAAAAAATTTAAAAATAAATAAATAAATAAATAAATAAATAAATAAAAATAGAAGTGTTTATAGGGTACTCTGCTAAACTTGTTTCTGTATGGTCTCAAAATAACTGTAAGGTTGGTTAAATATTCAAAGCTATTAGCATTATGCTAATCATTTAAAAAATGCTTCATTGACCAATGTTTCCATTTTGATTCATTATGTTGGCATTATCCAGACATAGTCCAAATAACAGCACACTCCCATGACCATGATCCTGTAAATATTCTGGCATCTCCCCCATTACCAATAAAACTATTCGGCACAAGTATGCAGCATAAAAGGGAGAAAAATGGGAAACATATGTCTGAGTTCTCCATGTGAAATCTATAGCCATTAAGGGAATGATTTGCATTATGTGACCTAAGCATACAGTTAGTTAGCAACCATGGGACCCAGCAAAGTGAAAAGAAGGAGTAAAGTTGGAAGAGGTATTTCCAAAGGGGACAGGATTACAACTCTTTTTCTAAAGCAAAACAACTCAGAAGCAAAACTAGTGAGAAAACATTTATATAGGACAAAAGAAATACAATATCTTGTACTCTTATGGTATGAAATAGTTCCTAAAAATTTAGCATAGGCTGATAAAAAGGCAAATATTCTGAGAAAATCTAGAAATGAATATTTGTTGCAAAGTAGCCTTAATACTGTGGCCCAAACCTAAATGAACAAAAAACCCTCCACAACATTATCAACAAAAGAACACCTACAATCCCAAATGAGTATCATAGGATAACAATTATTAGCCCGACTAGTGTTCATATCTTTCCCCACCTCTGAGCACTTCGCTTCTCCTACCACTGAGAAAGGATAGAAGTCGAATTTTCATGAGAAAACGGAATAAAAAAAGAAGGTAAGTCCCTCGGGGTCGCTGCATGGAACTGGAACCTGGGAGCGTGGACTCCCATGACAGTATGTGATAGGGGCTTGGAGATTCAAGATCACTCAAGATAGATGGCAAGGAGAAGAGAATGCTGTGGGGTAGAAGAGGGAGAGACTCTGGGTGGGGGGTGTAGAAAATAGGAGAAGATGAGACCACTTAATAGGGTTGACACAGGCCAGGATAATAGAAGCCCTGATAAACTTGAAGGAAATACGGTAATGCTTGACAATTCCAAGTTGGGGGATGTCTCCCTAAATGTGACACTGTGGAGAGGAAGGCAAGGGCAGAAAGCAATCAAGGCTTTATGAAAGACTTACACAAGCCAAAAAGAAAAGAAACAGTGTTTTCTAAAAAGAATGTCCAGGTCTTGCCATGTGTTTATGATGTAGATACCCCATGTGTGACCGAATTTTCACAATGGGTCATTTCACCTTCAGTGTGATGGCATATTTGTCACTGCACTTGCCACAAAAGGAGGTGTTCGGTGCACAGTGGAATCTCGTCATATGGATGATGGTAAGCACTGGGCTACAAGGAAGTGAAGGGTGAAAGAAAAAGGCTAGATACCTTAAAACTTAAACGAGCCTCCAGGTCAATTGCAAGTTTCAACACATGGTAATACCAGGAAGTGAGGTAAGTTAGTAAATCCCTTCTATATTTGGGATGGCTGCTATCTACATTAGCCAATATGAAAACAAACTAGACTTCTTCATGCTTGTGAAGGTGTGGAGCATAGCAGGTTACAGTGAGTGTCCATGGCCACAAGGGCCCGGCTCAATCCTGCCATAAATAGAGTCTTTGGAGGCTCTGTTTTCTTTGTTCGCCTATGTCCTGAAAGTCTTCACGTTAGTGACTTGCTTGCTAGGGCAGGCTTTGAATCAGGGATCACCACATCAAATCTTCAGATTGTGATTCAGTGGAAATGGCTAGAACGAAAGGAGTATATCAGCTTATCATTTAGTGAAAGCAGTCTCCAGGTTGATGTGGCCAGCTGTATCCAGAAAATACCCTTCCTGTGGGGCGTTCATACTTCATTGGCAGAGATGAGTTTTAATTACTTGCCACTTTACCCTAACTCCAGTAAGCCCTATTGTATGCTAGGCAGTGGGTGTTATTTACTTACTGTTCAGTATCTGCCAGTGTCTGCATGATTCAGGTCAAATCCCACCTAGGTTTGCTTGTGTGTGATGTTTCCATTATGTTCAATATTCTGGAACTCCTGCCAAATCAGAAACGTATTTCATTTTTGGGAACTAAGTCAATAGTCACACTTCCTGACTATCAGATACCATTTTTCTCTTCAAAATTTATAGGAGAGTGACCCAACCTACAGCAGTTTTTTTTTTTTTTTAATTGAGGTATAGCTGACCTATAACATTATATTAGTTTCAGGTATACAACATCATGATTTGTTGTTTGTATATATTGTGAAATGATCACTACAAGGAGTCTAGTTAACGTCCATCACCACGCATAATTACAATTCTTTTTCTTATCATGAGAGCTTTTACTATCTACTCTCTTAGTAACTTTCAGATGTATAACAGTGTTATTAACTATAGTCACCTGTCGTATATTACATCCTCAGGACTTACTTATTTTATAACTGTTTGTACCTTTTAACCTCCTTCACCCATTTTGCCCACCTCCCACCCCTTGCTCTGGCAACCATCAATCTGTTCTCTGTATCTATGAATTTGTTTTTTTTTTAAGAGTCTACATATAAGTGAGATCATATGGTATTTTTCTTTCTCTGCCTGACTTATTTCAATTATCATACCCTCAAGATCCATCCATGTTGTTACAGATGGCAAGATTTCCTTCCTTTTTATGGATGAATAATATTCCATTGTATACATACCACATTTTCTTTATCCATTCATCTATCCATGGACTCTTTGGTTGTTTCCATACCTTGGCTATTGTAAATAACACTGCAGTGCATGGCAGTGCATGTTTTTTTAAGTTAGTGTTTTTGTTTCCTTTGAATAAATACCCAGAAGTGGAATTGCTGGATTATATGGTAGTTCTATTTTTTTGAGGAACTTCCATACTGTTTTCCATGGGGGTGGCACCAATTTACATTCACACCAGCAGCGTACACGGGTTCCCTTGTCCCCACATCCTCGCCAATGCTTATTTCCTGTCTTTCTGAAAATTGCCATTTTAAAGGTGTGAGGCAATACCTCATTGTGGTTTTGATTTGTATTTCCCTGAAAGTTAGTGATTTTTGAGCACCTTTTCATATACCTGTTGGCCATCTGTATGTCTTCTTCGGAAAAATATCACTGTAGATCCTCTGTAGGGCAGTTTTTGTGCCTTCAAAAATCCCACCATGGAAAATGTATCTGGGGCATGCTATTTCACAACGTGGTTTATGAATCATTTGCCCCAGAGTGCCTCACTCAGTAACCTCTAGTCCAGATTAGCAGACAACCTCCTCTAGATACGGCCCCCTTCAATATTTCCAAGTGTTACCTGGGGTGTACTTCCATGTATCAAAGAGTTGGTCCTGTTTGCACCCAGTTGCCCCCAGGATGTGATGCCCACACACTCTCCTAAACTTGGAGAATGGCAGACTGGCTGCCACAGAGGGCATCCCACCCATCTTATCACAACTGGTGCTGGCAAGCTAGAGAAATGCCAGGCATCCAAAGACCCAGACAAAAGAGATCTGCTGCCATGTCTCAAGCAGCATGTCAACGTGTGTCATTCATACCTGCAGCAGAATTGCGTGGGTCTGAAACTCATATTGAGTTCCAGTCTCTGCCCAGGCCTAGAAGATTTTAAGACTTGACATTTCATCCCAGGGCATTCCATCCCAAGATAGTGTCTGCTCCCAAGTCTCTATATTCCCAGTAGCACTTTCCAATGAACATGAGTAAGACCAAGGCAGGTTCTGATGTTCAGGTACTCAGCACACGGTTCAGACCACTGATCTTATTTTTTTCTTACTATCAAGAACATTTTTTTCTCTGGAGCTTTTGTTGCGCTTCCCAGCCACTGGGCATTGGTAAACACCACCCTGGGCTACAGAAGCTTTGAAATTGAGCAGAAATGTACAAAGTGCTATGGCTCTGTGCAAATTTGCCAAAGCTCTCTCTAGTCATCCTAAAATTTCATACATCAGTAGTTGTTTTCTTACTCCCATCACTAGATACTCCACTATCCCAAGTATAACATAGCAGCAAAGTGTGAACATTTGAATTATGAAGTCCTGGCTCAGAAGATGAACTCCATTCTAGACAAGTATCCTCGAGGGAGTTCCTGACCCTCTTTAACTTCTTATCTGCACACTGAAAATAATAAAGAGAATAATAATCTTATGGGGTGGTTAATGAGTTTCAAATTAGTGATATAAAGGGTTTAGAGCAGTCTTTGACACATAGTAAGTACACGGCAAAGGGTAGTTCTTACGAGTATCAGTAATAGCCTCTAATAAATATCTGCTGTAAGGTGAAGGTGTGGTCTGCCCAGTCATAGATGGCGCTCATGAAAGAATCATGCTGTAGGGGCACTTCTCTGTTCTGCCCCTCTTGAGCAACAGAATCTCAGCCACAATTGGCAGGTGGGGTCCTCTTATTCCAGATAGCTATCTATAATAATGCCTGGCATGATCCTTAAGTGAGGACTTTATGAAGATAAAAAATTATTAGCTGAAAATGACCGGGCCCACCCAATGGAATGAAAATTATATACAAGTCACTACATAGTTAACTCAAATATATTAAGATACAGTAAACATGCAGCTGCGATATTAATGTCTAGTTTCTCCTCACTAGAGAAGCTGTAGAATTGATTCTTTTTTTCAATTATATTTAGTATTCTCTTCCTTTTTTCTTGAAATGTTTCAGAATTTTAAAAAGTTCTTGTATCATGTAAAACAAATGCTCAGTGTTAAACAATTCACGAATCTAAAATTATCTTAAAATAATATAGAGCTAAGTTTTAACAATTCAAAAGTATGAAATTGTATAAAGTAAAAAATATAAGTCCCCATGAACCTTTTCCCCTACTCTTTATCCTCCCGCTCCAGAGACATAGACACGAAAAAGAGTTTGGTGTATGCACTTCTAAACATTTTCTATCCATATATAAACATGCAAATATGTGGATATATGTACTTTTTTTTTGCATAAACTATCTCATACTACACATGCTGTTCAATGACTTGCTTTTTCCCTTAGCATGTATTTTGGGCAGTTTCCCACATGAGGACATTTAAATTTTCTTAATTTTTAAACATCGTGCAATTTAGATTGACTTAGTTGTTTAAAAGACTTAAGCAAAAGGGTGCCTGGGTGGCTCAGTTGGTTTAGTGTCTGATTCTTGATTTTGGCTTGGGTCATGATCTCAGGGGCATGAGATCCAGCCCTGCATCAGGCTCCGGGCTCTGCTGAGAGTCCACTTGGGATTCTCTCTCTCCTCTTCCTCTGCCCCTCTCCCCATTCATACACACACACTCTCTCTCACAATCTCAAATAAATAAATAAAGTCTTTTAGAAAAATTAAAAAAAAAACACTTAAGCAACGTATTTCATTATGTTTATGAGCAAGGCTGTGCAATTTCAATGTTTTTTTTTTTTTGCTGCCTTGTACTTCTTTCCATGTGGCCTATATCCTTTGTCAAACTTCCTACAGGATGATTTGTCTTCTTTTTGATTTATAAGAACTTTCTGTTTAATTTAACCCTTTGAGAGTCACATGTGTGGCAACTATATTTATCCAGGCTATTATGTCATTGTTTTATTTTATTTATGTTTTATGTTAAATAAGTATTAAATTTTAGTGGTCAACTTATCTAGGTTTTGGCTTATTTACAAATTTATTGTCATGCTAAGAAATGTATTTCCGAGTTTAAGATTACCAAAAAAGAGTTAATTTTTTTCTTCAGGGTTTTACACTTTTAAAACATGTTTAAACTTTTACTCCCTCTAGATTTTGTTATGATGTAAGGAGCAAGTATTGTATTTTGTTCAAATGCCTACACATTGGAACCAACAATATTTGCTGAATAGTACATCTTTTCCCAACTGTTTTGAAAATCCATTTTAACATATATAAAAATTTACGTTTTTTCATGAATATAATTCTGGGCTTCCCATTCTCTTTCATTGATTTCCTTGTCTATTCCTGTACCGTCATTTTAAACATTATCTCTTTTTAACATATTTTAACATTTTGTATATTATTCTCCCCCCTGTTAGTCTTCTTTTTTTACATTTTTCCTTACTTTCCATGAGTTTATTCTTTCTAATAAATTTAAAAATATCTTTATAAAAATAATCCATTTTTTTTTTACCAAGATTACAAATAATTTCAACATTATTTTAGGATGAATTTGCCTCTTTATGTTGGAGAGTGATTTTTTTCCCCCAGGAACAAGTGTATGCTTTTCTACTTGCTCAAGCCTTCCATTATATGACTCAGTAAAATAGAAATATTTCTCTTCACGTATATCTTGTGTATTTCTTGTTGATTTCTTGACATTTTAACATTTATTTTGAATGGGATCTGATGGTTAATTTTCTTTTTTTTAATAAAGGACAGTTATTTATTGTGTTTATTTTTTTAACTGCCATCTTGAGTGATTTCTCGTCTTTTCTCTAATGTTTTCTCATGCGTCTTTCAGGCGTAAAATCATATTATTTGATAGAATTTAGATGATGAATATATTAGTATTTACTGTCTTTCAAACTTTTTGTTTAAACATTTTCTGTATTCTTGAAAATTTTCATAATAGAATGTGGTAGTGAAATAATTTTATCTGACTGCACTAGCCCAAGCTTTGAATATTTCCCTATACCCTACTTATAATTATATAGCTACATGAGATACTATCTCAGATTTATTTAGCAAAATACTTATTAGCTTACTAATTATTCTTGTTATTGAATACATTTCCATTTCTTTTTTTAAAAAGATTTTTTTATCCATTTATTTGAGAAAGAGAGAGAGAGGTGGATATGGGGGTGGGGAGGGAGGAGCAGAGGGAGAGAAGCAGACTCTGCACTGAGGGTGGAGCCTGTCCCGGGGGCTTGATATCAGGACCCTGCGATCATGATCTGAGCCGAAACCAAGAGTCAGACGTTTAACTGACTGAGCCACCTAGACACCCCTGAAAACATTTTTTTATTCCTTCTATCTCTAATTCCCCTTCCCTCCTTTTTAAATCAGAGTAGTGGTTAATTAACCCAATGATTAGGACTTATTTTATAATTTCCTATCCTGAGAAATTTTTTAAAAGTCATTGTGGATTTAACTGATTTTAGCATAATTCATTATTTGTATCTTTAATTGTTATTATCATTTGTAAGCACATGCTGCACAAGGTCCCTGCCCTGGGGAGCATATCAAAGCTCACATTTAATTATTATCTTGAATTTTCATGGTATTTCAGGTAACAACAAAAGCTACAATAACCTGGAAATAATTAAAGTGTATAATTAATATTACCAGTTTAATGTTACCATACACAATGTCCAATCAATCAAATAAATAATTATTAAAATCTCCAAGATTATTAAATTGACTAAACATCTGTTGGGACAATTTGGCAATAATCTCAAGTCATGACGCCTTATCATGCACATGCCATTAATTTTATTGCTTTTATGCTTCAATGTTCAAATAGAATAAAAGGATTAACTTTGGTTGAGGTTTTATATGAGAATAAGTACAGAAATGCCTAGTTTATAAACTGATTCATTTATTCTATTATATTATACATTTTCCTGATAGGTTTATAGAGCAGGTACTTTGCTATAGTCTATATTTTAGGCACATCCAAACACATGGACTTATATGATGAACTTCTTAAGAAATCAAACGTTCACATGTACGTATGCTGTATATCATTAAGATGATTTGAATTCCTTGATATACTTCTAAGCCTTCTTTAATTGCATGACAGAAATGTCTTTCCCATTAGATTTTAAGTTTCTGCAGGACAAAAACATGTTCTTCCTTTTTCATTTTACGTCCATTAAACCAAATGGGGTGCTGCTTTGTTCATAGAGAACAAATAAATATAATAAATAAATTATTGTATGAATGACAGAGCTTGTAGGAAGAGTAGACTTTCTTATGGTAAACATTAAATGCCATCCCTATGTTTAGCTCTGGTGACGAAGAGGCCAGGACAGAACTCTACTAAGACCCTATGTGTTTTTGGACATCAGCCGCATGAAGACTTAATGGACGGAGCAAGTGCCTCATTGGGCCTGATTGGATCCTTCTGCCCCGACTCTGTTCCTGAATAGGAACTTTGATTTATTGTTGCACTAGACTTACAACACTGAAGAGTCACTGAAACAGGATAGGTCTTACCTGTTAAATGAACAAATAATAGGGAACCCATGAAAGGTTGTTTTTAAAATGCAGAAACCAAAATGAAGAATATGATTCAAGCTACCCCCAGTCGTGCACCATCCATTCATTCAGATGATCTGAATCCTCCCTCCTGGGGTACAGATACTGCTGGAAAGTGCCTTTGAAATGCTCTGGAGTGCAGGAGGAAGGCCAGGAACCTATGTCTTAATGAAAGCTACGAACTAGAAGAGTAATGTCTGTCAGATTTTCACATGGTCCTACTTTTCTTCTGACTACATCATTTGTCTCTTCTAGTTTTGTATTTACAATTTCTTTCCATTTTGACATTCTCCCCTCCCAACAATATCTGCCTTAAGTGCATTTTATCATTGACTGTGGTTTCTCTTCCAACTTCCACCTTCGCTTTTCAGAGTCATCTGGTGGTTTATAGCGGCATCTCTGGGACTGGCTCCTTCTCTGGTCATGGAGGCCATCATGCTAGCCTGCCTCTCAGGTGGTACTTAAAAGTTGTAAGTCATGGCTAATTCAAGGGCTGCCTATTGTTCTAGAATCCTGAAATTTGGGTATTGTCTCCCTTTTGGTCCACCATTTTTGTAGAAACAAATTTCTTTTTTTTTTTTTTAAGATTTTATTTATTTATTTGAGAGAGAGAATGAGAGACAGAGAGCACGAGAGGGGAGAGGGTCAGAGGGAGAAGCAGACCCCCAGCTGAGCAGGGAGCCCGATGCGGGCCTCGATCCCGGGACTCTAGGATCATGACCTGAGCCGAAGGCGGTCGCTTAACCAACTGCGCCACCCAGGCGCCCCGTAGAAACAAATTTCTAAACTGCTGTGCACCTTATTAATGATCCCAACTCTTTTTTGTCAGTTACCTCTGTATCCATTGTGTATTTCCGAGGTCCGTTGACTGGAGCTCCTTGCACTATTCTATTCCAAGGCATTCAGTCATCTTACAAGGGAGTTACAATGTTTTCTGATGATACCCAGCACTTTGCTAATCTTTTTGGCTTCAGCAGCCCAGTGAGCTGATCTCTTCAGACAACAGTCTACTGCGCCTGAGAAATTTTCCTCCTGTCATGTTAGTATTTGGAAAGCAGCACTTTCCTTCAGAATTTTTGAGAGTATTTTTTATTTCGGGGCCAGCTTTTGTCAAGCCTTGAGATGCTCAAGATGTTGCAGTTTTTTATAAGAAGCAGTTTGATCACAGATATTAGGTGAGTGCCCTGCATAGAATTGCAGAATTTTCCACTCCTACACTGCCAGATGTACCTGTAGAAGATGAACAATATTCATATTTTCCTGTCCTATTTCTCATAATCTATAATCAGTTGTTTTAGAACTGGAGTTAATATTTCTTGCCTTTTGCTTTATTTATATATTCACATATTTATACATTTAATTTTATATTATATTATTATTTATTATGTATTTTAATTTTTGTTTATTTAATTATATATTTATTATTTATTATATTACTATATATTAAACTATTATATATTTAATATTTAATAACAGATGCATAAATATATATTTGTATATTAAAAAAATTTTTGGATAAAACACTTGACCATGATAGTCTATTCGGGAAGTATATCAAAGAATGTGGGGTATACTGTTCATTGCTCATCCTGTGGCAGTTCGCTTCTTCCTCTTTGGTGAGCAGCCTTGGTTTTCTCCCAGTGGCTTTGTGCCTAAGCACCCTAGGATGGATCATAATTGATCTGTGTCACATGTGGTGATTTTACGTCCACAGAAGGACATATGACCTGGTTTGGGCCAATGTGAAATAGGGGTGAGAGGCTTTTGGGAAATACTTTCTTCCCCGATGAAGGGAGGGCTGATCACAAGGGCTGCTTGTTCCTTCTTTCCTGTTTTGAACATTACATTGTCATGTAATAATATGATGCTTGGGGCTGCTGCAGCCACTTGCCTTATGAGAGACGGGCCAAGAAAACTCAGAAATACTGATTTGAGTGCTTATATTATTGAGCTACTCAACCAACTACTTGACTCACACATCTCCAAATATCTGTGATGATAAAATATTACTATTTAAGCCATACTAGTGGTAGATTCTGTTTCCTTCTGTCAAAATAATTATATCCAAACCAAAATGTAAGAAAAAAAGACTTTCGTGAGTATCTCCCACCAGATATCATTAAAATATTTGCCACATTTCCTTTCAAACACTTTCCTATGCATGTATACAAATACATTTAATTTCTGTGTTTTTTTTTGATTTTTTTTTTTAAAGATTTTATTTATTTATTTGAGAGAGAGAGAATGAGAGACAGAGAGCATGAGAAGGAGGAGGGTCAGAGGGAGAAGCAGACTCCCTGCCGAGCAGTGAGCCCGATGCGGAACTCGAT
The DNA here is from genome assembly GCF_029215605.1 of Mirounga angustirostris. Lineage (NCBI taxonomy): Eukaryota > Metazoa > Chordata > Mammalia > Carnivora > Phocidae > Mirounga > Mirounga angustirostris. The sequence continues at coordinate 117,044,312 of NW_026991711.1, read as the reverse complement.
CCCGGGACTCCAGGATCATGACCTGAGCCGAAGGCAGTCGCTTAACCAACTGAGCCACTCAGGCGCCCCTAATTTCTGTTTTTATAAAACTAGTATCATATTGATATGCAGTTTTGTGTTCTGCCTTTTACTTATCATTGTATTATGTCTTAGAGTGTAATTGAAAAAATCTCTAAAACCATGATTTACCATATGAATTACTGTAATTAATTTGCACATTCATCTTGTAAAGTTTTTTGTTTTAATTCGGTATAGTTAACATACAGTGTTTTATTAATTCCAGGTGTTCAATACAGTGATTCAACAACTCTAGACGTTACCCAGTGCTCATTGTGACAAGTGTACCCTTCATCCCCATCGCCTATTTCACCCTAATTTACATATTCCTAAACAGAATGTATCTTTCCTTATTTTGTGTAGCGTTCGAGACAGAAATTTTGGTTGCCAAAAAGCCCTGATTCTGGGCAAAGAACAGATACACAATAATTGTTAGGACCAGAGAAACTTTTAAAGGAAATTAAAATCAACCTCTCCTCCAGAAACTAATAATTACAGGGAGAAATCAGACAAATAACTTAAGAGATGTGACCTTTCCAAAATATAGCTGTGAGTAACTTTAAAGATCCCAATAGAAGAAAGCTAAGGTTAACTTTTGAATGTGGGAATAGGTAACTGTTCTAAAGTTTGTTTCCTCTAAGGAATGACCAGTGGAGGCACTCACTCTGCCATGCTAGCTTCAGGGTTTGAAGTGATTTCAGTTGTTTATGAAGCCAAGGGGCACATAAAGAGCTCCTGGTAGTACGTGTGGGACACCAAGGTCCTTACGTTTTCTGGAATTGTGACCGAGAGAGCACTCAATACTAATTGAGATTTCTCCTAAAATTTCTGGCACGTTTTCTCTTATATGAAGCAGAAAAAGAATGAGGGAGGAAAAATCCCTAGCTCAGGGGCTCCTCATGCACAGGTCCCTAACCTCATGGCATCTGCATTTGGCCCGTGCAGCAGCAGATGCCCTGCACCACACTGCCCTTGGTTAAGGTTTATCATCTAAACATAATGGGTAATACTTAACAGAGGGAACACGCGCTCTGCACCTGGCTCTCCTCTCCCTTCCTTACATAACTTGACTTACAATGCACACAATAACCCTATTGAGGTATGTCCCATTGTAGTCTCCATTTTACAGGTGGAGAATGGAGGTTAAGTTCACAGCGGCACAGCTGATATGTAGCAAAGCTGTGATTCTAAGTGTGGAGTCCACATTCTTACCCATTAGGACAAAGATTCTCAAACATTCCTGGTCCACAGTGACCTTACTATTTCATCATATTTCTTAAATTACCCCAAGGCCACAAGAAAAATCTAATGGTCTCCTTTATTTAAATAGCTGAGTCAAAACTAATTAATTTTATGTCTTAACAACTTACTAGCCATTTTGAGAAAGAATGCAAGTGCAGTGAAAGAAAAGATATTTTAGTTCATTCTTATGTAGCCACGATTTTTGCTAATGTGATGTGTGCACCTGCTGGGCACTGCACAGCTTCTCGAATCTTAGAATCACTGCAACCCTCATTTTGGATTCCCATCGATTATGGCACCACATTCATTTTTTATTATAGCAACTGCCAAAAACTCAGCTTTATAATAATAAGCTATCATTGAAAGAAGTATAACATGATCTAATGTTTAAATTATGAACTACCTCAAACTAGTAGTTTTCATAGTGTCAACAGATGTTAATTATTACCGTGTTTCCCTCCAAAATTTAGAATACCCCATGTAGCCCCTGCAAGTTCCCTGTGCGACTCTGGGGCATCTCAGTGCAGTTTGGGAACTGTGGCTTAAGGGGAACTTTGCCACTTGAGTTCAGGACCCAGGAGGGGAAGGAATTGTGATTACTTTTAATTAAAAAAATAGTATGTTGTCAAATTATATTCAATGTTACCAGCTTGGTTATTCAAAGCTTTATATATAATTAATTGTCTTTCACTTGGTGTAGTATTCCTTAGAGATGAGTGTTACAAATCAGTGGAAATGGAATGACGGGAAGCCATTTTGAGTCTCAGCTATTGGGGGCTTCTATAGAAAAATGTGGGGCTGGGCTAAATAGTTCCCTCCCACCTTTTTTTTGACTAAATGGTTTCTAGAGTTCTTCCTAAACTTTGATTGCTAGAATTTATAAACTCAGTTCTTTTCTTTCCACATTGTTTTTCCACACCCAGATTTTCTTCCCCTAATTTTCTTAAGCATGGAGCCATAGGCCATGATGTTGTAAACGGATTCTGGATCGAAGAGGGCAGACTTCCTGGATTCTACTTTGAGCTCCTCAATATACTATCTCCTCACTTTTTTGCACCTCATTCTCTTAATCTGTAAAATAAGGACAACAGTGTCTGTGTCGCTAAACTGTGGTGGGGCCAAACAGTGTTACATTGTAAAGCATTGTATGCCTCTATTATGAAGATGGCGAGTACAGGTTTGTATTCTAGGAGTGTTAACATCTGTCCAGATTAGCTGTGGGCTGTGGTAATAATTGCAAATTTTTTAAGGGAAAAATGATTTTTAAGTTTTCTTAATTCATTATCTATATGCCAGTCCCACACCACAATTTTGCCTATCTATGATCATTTTAATGTTGGGTTGATTAAATTAAATAGTTTTAATGCAATATGTCTTCATCCTGTCTTTGTTTATCTTGATACCTGATCATTTTGATATTGGCCAACAAATTTTTTATTATCTTGAGCATATTTTTAAACAAAAAATGGACACATATCATATTACTCCAAACTTGCTCATCATTAAGAGTTGGAGTTCGTCAAAAGTTAGCTTCCCTAACCATCCACGCCTGCCCTCCTTCCCCCTAAAATTGAAAACATGACTTGGTTAGTACATTATATATGGATTTTTCTTAGCACAAATCGTAGAGGTCAGACAGTAACATTTTGATGCTTTGGGGAATAAGGTATTACAAAAACGTATTTTCATCTGATTGATGAGGTCATTGAGAATGTGGGTAAAGATGCATTTACGGCATTACAGTTTCTTCTTTTTCTTAATGGAATTTTCTCTGTTCTAGATATGAAGAATGTTGTACTTCTGTAACCTTCGTTTACAACTTTTTTTTCTCTTTTGCTTTGACTACTAGTTAAGTTCACAGACAAGTTTAGCACATGCGTAGGATTTCATGGTTTCCGTTTTATATGCTAATAGAGCTCCTGATCCAATGAACTCCTTGCCCCTTATTTTTCCTTTGCCTCATTTTATCTGAACAATATTCATTTCATTTTATCTTGTCTATTTGATGCATTCTTTTAAAATACACCAAATCCTTTGTAGAAAGATGCATGGAATAGATAAAGGTTAACCATCATATATTTTACAAGTATTCAAATGAATGAAAATACACCAGGCTGATTTTCTCTCAGTCCAGGTCCTGATGAAGAATGAATGGCACATCCAAAGGGAAACAAACATCTCAACTTTTTTTTTTTTTTTGGCTTGCTGGTCTCCTGCCAGCATTCAAACCCAATAGATGATGGACAGAGGGCAAGGGAGCCCGATGATGTAGTCCAAATAGACCAGCCTCTGCCAAGGGGCAGAGAATAAGGTGTAGAAGGGTGGTGAGTGGCTCTGTATGTACAAAATGAAAGATTTCCAACATATCTAACAATGGTTAATAATGGAGATAAATAGTAAAGAGAGATGAATTTATAAACTGGAGGGAATAATATATGGCACCTACATTCCTATAGGTCAGTATTTCAACAAGCAATATTCAAGAAATCCATGTCATCTAATAATACAGAAGCAAATATATTAAAGAAAACACAACACTGAATGTGTATAATTTCATCATGTAAAGTAAAATAAAAATTATAGCATATTCTCAAGACCAAAAGTCATAAAAATAGGAATTGCATACATGTTTTGCTCATCACTAACTGCACTCAAATTAAATAGAAAATTTGGTGTTGAAATTCAGAACACCTATGTATTCTTTGTTGTTTTTCTCATGGCAGATACTCAGAGCAATAGTTGCAGAAATAAAAAGAGATGAAGTACATTTGGAATAGTAAAATTCAGCACATAAAACATTAGAAGAATAATTTCAGACATTTGGATGTGGACATTTAGAGAGTCTTGAAGACAGATAGTTTTGTCAGCCAACATGTTATATGCAAATAAGAATTTAAGAAGGATGAAAACATATGAACTAGTATTTTTAAATGTTTTCTATCCCCTGTTCAACAGCCCCCACTCCCCCAAGCCTAAGTAAGTTGTTATAATTATTAGCATTTCCCTCAATCTGGTTTCTTTGCTTTAGCCTGGAGATGAAAGAATTCCTTTATTTCTCAAGGTAAAAAAAAGAAAGGAAGAAAAAAAGTAAATGAAAGGGAAAAGAAAAGAAGGCTGGATACTTTGAGGAGACAGGATGAATTTAAATGATCAGAATAGCTTGAACTGGGTGTAGTCAGGAAAATAACCCCTTGCTGTTATGTCACTGAAATATTTACCATTGTCACTTGCTCTGATAATTACTGTGGGTCTTTGTGGATTTTAAATTAGTTTTACCAATTGTGCCTGTTCATGTTCTCTGCTCATTTAGATCTAAACATTTATCAACGAGTTAAATAATAAATTTTGCTTGATTTGAAAAATTGGACTGTTGTTCTTTCCATCAGTCACTTGGTAAATTAAATCAGATTCCAAATGCTACTTAATAGCAACTAAGTCTACTGAGTATTGACTTTAATTAATTTTCTGCCTCTGCCTCTGACAAGCAATCAACAATTAAACCAAATTTAACTGCTTGAAATGCAATCTCCTTCCTTGGTATATCTTCAAATCCCTGTTAATATAATAGCTTAAACCCATTCCTTGTTCTTACAGTAAAAACTCTGTGTAGGTGGCAATTTTTTTTTTTTAATTGAGTTCTCCATCTTGAATACATCAAGTTGCTGGCATTCTTGATCTAAAACTCAGGCATTTTAGAAACATTAGTTAGCTCCTATCTCCTAACTAAACAATACTCTTAATTTTCTGATAGTCTTCAAGTCATGTCTACCAAACCATTTACTCCATTCCTGAGAAGCTTTGGTTTCTGAAATGAGCTTTCACTTCTTCCTGATAAAATAACAGCTTTGTTGGACATGCTACCGGATACTTATATGTTAGCCTTCAACTGGATTGTCTTACCTCCCAGAAGAAGTGTGTATGGGAACAAATAAATGGAGGTGACTCCAGGGGTCATGGGAAATTTCCATGGCATACAGAGCAATGTGAGATATGTCTAAGGAAAATATTTGGTTTCATAATTTGGGAATAGGATTTCATTTAGCACTTTTGGAACATGTGTTTAAATCAGTAGGCAGTAAGCTCAGGAAAATAGTGCCGAAGTGTGTGAGCTTTCTGTCATTTCGTCATGAGCTTTGATGGCTCACAAACACTGACAGAGTGCTGGAGGAGCATGGACCATAGAAACATACCCACCCCATTTCCTAAGTATTGCATGTAAAAGTGTCATGGGGTTGTTTTTGTTGTTTTTTCCGTGTCATGCCCAGAATTTATTGCATTATTACCCTCATTCTCCATTTCCTTTAGGCTTACAAGACTCTGGGCTCAAAGGAAACTTTAAAGCTGTTTTGTCCAATCTACAATCTGGTGCCAAGTCTGTGCACCCCCTTTGCATTTCCCAATCTCCCCAGCAAGTAGCAGACGTTGAAGGAAACGCATTAAATGAGCTATAAATATCTGTTATTTGCTTACCTTGGACTTATCAATTATCAGGAAGTCCCAGTTCTCTGTGAGCCAGGTAAAAGGGGGCCCAGATTGAGGCTACCTAGAAATATATGGCTTTGATATGCAGAGAACCCTTCTTGCAATCTCTGTAGGCATCTATCGCCTCCAGTTTTTGACCCTCTTAAGAGGTTAACTTCTACGGTCCCCACCAAGCCAATTGTCAAAACCAAACAAAACAAGACAAGGTTTGATCCTTGTAGGATCACCCTGCTGCAGGTGCTGGCCAGCTGATGGGCACAGGGCTGACTCTATGACCACGGCCCTAGCATGATAATACAAACGTTGGTCACCACAGTCTTTTTCACTCTACCAAGCTGGATCTGAAAAGTACTTGCAGAGCAGAACTGAATACAGAGTATGTGAGTTTGAATCCTGCATCCATAACTTGCTGGCTGCATTGCATGACCTTTTTTTTTTTTTTTTTTTTTTTTTAAGATTTGTTTATTTATTTTAGAGAGAGAGAAAGAGAGAGCAAGTGAGTGGGGGGAGGGGCAGAAAGAGAGAGAATCCTGAAGCAGACTCCATGCTGAGCACGGAGCCCAATGGGGACCTCGTTCCCAGGACCCTGAGATCATGACCTAAGTGAAAATCAAGAGTTGGCTGCTTAACCAACTGAGCCACCCAGGAGCCCCTGCATTGCATGACCTTAAGCAAGTTACTTAAACCTCTTTGCTTATAAAATGAGAATAGGGGCACCTGGGTGGCTCAGTCGGTTAAGTGGCCGCCTTCAGCTCAGGTCATGATCCCAGGGTCCTGGGATCAAGCTCTGCATCGAGCTCTGCATCGGGCTCCTTGCTCCGTGGAGAGCCTGCTTCTCCCTCTTGAAAAAATCTTGAAAAAAAATAAATAAAATGAAGGTAATAAAAAGACATGTAAAGTGCCATGGACAGTGCTTGCCTTTGGCAAGTGTAAAATGAACATTAGCTATTATTGTTACTAGTTTTGGATAAACTCTGTTATTTTTTTAAAAGATTTTATTTATTTATTTGACAGAGAGAGGCACAGCGAGAGAGGGAACACAAGCAGGGGCAGTGGGAGAGGGAGAAGCAGGCTTCCTACGGAGCAGGGAGCCCAATGTAGGGCTCGATCCCAGGACCCTGGGATCATGACTTGAGCCGAAGGCAGCCGCTTAATGGACTGAGCCACCCAGGCACCCCGGTCTATTGTAATTCTTAGATCCCTCATATATTGTGACTTAATTAAGAGCCCTTTAACAGTAAACACTGGAAAAGAAATAGGGCTTATTCATTAAAGATAATGGGCAAAAAGGAAATAACAGTATCAATTGTCCTTGCTCTCCTGGTCGAGGTGCTCATCCCTAGGATACGGGGTGGTTGATGGTGTTAAAGACTCTTCTTATTCCAGTTTCAGACCCCCATTTTGAGTTGTTTTGCTTATTCTTCTGGTAGAAATTAAAGAGTCTAGTTTGGTCTCAAAAGACATTTAAACTCAATGGCAGCCCACACCCACCTATAGGGGGCTTCACTCTATTTTCATACTTTCTGCATTTACTTTTTAAAGATTAGAGCAAAACTGGCTTCTCCCAAGTCATCCATTTGTCTTTACTGATTACATTAAGTGTGTGTGTGTGTGTGTGTGCGCGCACGTTGAGGGGATGGGGGAATGGAGCTTACCTTTAAGGACCTCAATTATTTTCTGCAATATGAGATACCAAAATATTTCTCTAGCCAGATTTTGCTGACTGGTACAAAATTATATCTGATTCCCTCTTGCCATTTGCACCCTGAACATGAGTATATCCAGGAGTGGAAACATAATATTTTGCAAAAAGAATGCCTCTTGTGGAGAGCATAACACATGCCTTACCTTTCCAAGGCAAATAAGAGCAACCACGTTTAATTAATTACAAACAGAACTCAAAAAATGCTCTGTATGAGTGGTTCTCAAACTTGGCTGCTCCTTGAAATTACCCGAAGAGCTTGTAAAATACTGATGTCTGGGTCCTGCTCCCTAAGGTTCTGCTAGAAGTTGTCTGAGACGCAGCCCAGGTGTTAGATTTTTAAAACCTCTCCAGGTGACTCTAATAGGTAGCCATGTTTGAGGATCACTGATCTACATCTGTGCACCTCATAGTTTACTTATCAAAAATTCTGTGAGGGAAAGAGGCGGCATTAAATTTAGATTCCTTAATGACAAATCGATTGTTTCTGAATTATGAACATAAATATTTCCATCTTTAGATTACTCTATTACAGAAAATAATTGAAGATAAGGTATGGGAATTGTGTCTTTAGTGGATCCAATATAGCAATGAAGTAAAGGAGATAGAAATGTATGCTGTTCTTAAGTAACATGTCCAGAGATGTGCAGACCCAAGGCTATTAGGTAGTTCCACGGATCTAAGAGATGCTCTCTCCTCCTATCTTGTTGCCCTTCTGTTTTTAATAATGTGATTCCTCATATTTTTTCCAGAATAGCTGCTCAAGTTCTAGCCATCACAGCAGGAAAGAGGAAGGAGCAAAGAATGAACCATTTGAAGATACTTGCTAGGAGGAGAACAGGATGTTACCACTTAGATTCCTTTGCATTTGCATTTTCCTGGTTCTCAGCTGGGGACAATTTTGGCGTCTCAAGACGTTTTTGGTTGTCACGACCTGGATAGAGTGAAGGTTGGGGGTATTGGTATCTTGTAGGTAGGGGCCAGAGATGCTGCTGAACGTTGCCCACTGCCCAACACAGTGACCACAACAGTGAATTATCTCATCTAAATTGTCGATGGCAGAAATGTTGAGAAACCCTACAAAGTCTAGCTATAAGTTGATCATATGGCTATACCTAGCTGCAAGGAAGATAGAAAACTGTAGTCTATATTCTGAGGTTATCTGCCTATTTAAAAATCAAGGATTTTATTATCAAAAAGGGTAGAATGGACATAGTGCGAGGAGGGGGGAACTATTGCTCTGTACCATATTGTCCTGTAACTTCCGACTCTGGCCAAAGCAGTTTGAAAGCTGAAGTTTGTTCCCTTATCCATGGTCCATCACTTAGCCATGGTGCAAACTCATACCCTGCATTGACGGGCCAATTTTTGAAGCAAAACCAGCCATTTGCATAAACAGAAATGCAATTTTAATGAGGGCTTTTCAGGCTACTGTTCCTGGGAAGCTGGGGTTATATTTTCATGAGTTAATCTCTCATGAATATTCCGGAGAAGCCTGCTGGGCATTGACTACAGCAGTAGCGGGTTACAAAAGGAGTTGCCAGTACGTAATGTGCACTTTGCATTTGCATTTTCCTCCCCCCTCCCCTTAGGTAGAACTAGGAGGTAGAGCAGGGGTGCCATGTTATCCACCTCCTGTGGTCTCTTCCAGTGCTGAACGTGCACAGAAACAATATAATAGAATAAAGCAAACCTTCAAGTACATCCAAGCCACCTCTTTATTTTATGGATGAGAAAAGCAGGCCCTGGAGACTGGGCTTCTAGTCCCAGCCCTTCTTTAAAGTAACCGTGTGATCTCAGGCAAGTTCCTTATCAACTCTCAGCATCAATTTTCCAGTCTCTAATGGGAAAGCATTGGAGCAGATGAGGTCTTGGGTCCCTTGTAACAGTAAGTTATGTGGTGCCATGAAGCTCTGATTCTAGGAGGTGATCTAGGAGCTTCACCTAGACTTAGAGAGTGCGGAGTGAAGGAGCTGAGACTAGAACCTGCCTTCTGTATCTGAGCTCCCTTGTGGGTTTTGCAGTTTTTGCTTTTGTTTTCGGGTTTATACCGGCTATCAGCATGATGGGAATGTGAATATGCCAAGTGGCCAGTCTTTCCATGAAGACAAAGTTGTTAAACAGTGTTAAAACTGGAACATTTCAGGGGCGCCTGGGTGGCTCAGATGGTTAAGCATCTGCCTTCGGCTCGGGTCGTGATCCCAGGGTCCTGGGATCGAGTCCCGCATCGGGCTCCCTGCTCCTTGGGAGCCTGTTTCTCCCTCTGCTTCTCTCTCTCTCTCTCTCTCTCTGTCTCTCATGAATAAATAAATAAAATCTTTAAAAAAAAAAAACTGGAACATTTCAAAGACTTTTTCAGTTCTGTTTCAACTCAATTCAATTTCAGTTCTAGGACAGTAACAATTCACAGATACTGAATAACATTGTCTGAACTTTGGAAGAAAAATCAATGAGAGTCTGTCTATAAAGCAATTCTTCTTAAAGCCCATGTCTTTTTATAATGACTATTTTTTATTTATTTATTTTTTTTACTAACATATAATGTATTATTTGTTTCAGGGGTACAGGTCTGTGATTCAACAGTCTTAACACAATTCACAGCGCTCACCATAGCACATGCCCACCCCAATGTCCATCACCAGCAACCCCATAATGACTTTATAGATTTATAGATAAATCATATAAACTCTTTCTATTTTTTAAATATCAAGGCAAACTATTATATCTGATCTGGATTTATTATTGGGTTTAGAAACTTAAAAAGAAAGGACATCAAGATAGTATTTAGCAGATTGCCATTAAGTTTTCCTCAGAAGGGGAAAGTTTCCCCACAGTTAATTTTTTTCATCTGATTGATATACTTAAGTACAGCAAGCTTTGTCTACTGTGCAGAAAGCTTCACAAAAATGCTCTTCTTTAAAAAGTTACGGAGACTACTTAGTTTTCTGGAATATCTTTTCTTGGGCTTGGTATCTTGTGAATGTTTGAGGCAAACACAGCCATATCAGGGCAATGACATCATACTGACTGCCTCCTCTCCTAACCTACACAGTCTCCTTCAAAGAGATGAGAGAGAAGACTCCCACTGCAGAGAAAATGGACTGTCCCACCAGTGGATGCTGTCCAGTGCCATTCAAATGCAACAGTGTGGCTCATGGGGATCAATAGTTTCCTTACAATTTTTATAACCTGTTGTCTCTTCCCAAAATTGCTCTATGCCTTCTGAGAAAAAGCCGTAGGTCAGGGCTAATCTCCCTTGTGGATGAAACTGCCTTAAAAAACTTAATATAAATCCTACCAGTTCACATGTATTGGACATGTTTTGCAACCTAGAATCCAGAATAATGTGGGCCTTAATTGCATCATAATCTCAATGGTGATGTGATGTTTTCCAACATTTCGTATTTTACTTCTCACAATACTGCTTTATTTGTTTTTCATCCCGTAGAGTTTAACCTCTATAAACAAGTTGACAAAACTTACAATGAACAGGGATATTTTTAACAGGTAGATCAAAATACTCCTACTCCTAGTTCATATCAGAGAGTATTGGAAAAGTTAGTAAATTTTTAAAGAATTCTCAGTATATCCAAATATTTTGAAAAGTGAATTCTTTGGAAGTTGCCATAGCAGCAGGTATTTGAGGCTAGAAATATCTTTGAGATTATATGATATGTCAGTGTTGAAATGGTCTTATTATAGAAAATGTCAGATTTTCAGTTCAACATTACTTGGTAACATCACGGCAGGTAAGAAAAATCTGAGAAAGTAGTAGGGAATGTAGCTATTGCTAATACTTCATTTAACTTCGCCTTCTTAGACAATTTAAAAAGAACGAAATACATTACCTTGTGCTATTTCTTTCATTCAGAATAACCCCATTTCTTTGATAATGACATTTATCACATACCAATAACCAGGTATAGATATCTGCCAAAGATGCAGATTGCATTTCACAAAATATGTCCAATTTTGCTAGGCTAGTTGCATAAACAGAAGATGACTACTTATTCAACTGAGATCAAACAAAGTAAAATAACAAAAAAGTTAGATGTTACCTCCATGGTGACATCCAGGGAATCTTCTCCAGGGTTGATTAACTTTACATGGGAATCTGAAATAATTATGACTACACATGCTGGAGAATGAAATGTTCCCATCAGGCAATGATTATAACCATCAAGAGAGAATTTCAGGCAGGCAATCAGAAATCACCAATTATGCAGAGTATCTGCAAGAGACGATGATAGCTCATAAAAGTGCTGAAGTGAATAACTTGATAAGATTTTAAAGGAAGCAGATGGGCCCATTTGGCTCTGTACCGTTGACTTATCCAAACTATATACACAGGTTCAAACAGATTATGACCCATGGTAACAGCCAACTTGTATTGTGACATTCACTGCTACCCTTTACTCTTTAAAAATTTACAAAATGCTCTTCAACCAGAGATGGTGAACAGAGCAAAGCAATGATTGTTTAAATGGATTCTATTTCTCTTGTACTTTGGCTGCCCAGACCCCATCTTCTTCCTCAAAATATGAATTTCTAATTTACATATCAATGGGACACAAAACAACTATTGTATTCGTTTGCCTGCATGTGTTTGTGGCATATTGTTCTTTTTTTTTAAAGATTTTATTTATTTATTTGACACAGAGAGAAAGAGCACACAAGTAGGGTGAGTGGGAGAGGGAGAAGCAGGCTTCCCACAGAGCAGGGAGCCCGATGCGGGGCTCGATCCCAGGACCCTGGGATCATGACCTGAGCTGAAGGCTGATGCTTAATGACTGAGCCACCCAGGCGCCCTGAGGCATATTGTTCTATGGCATATTGTTCTAAAGGTAGCCACTTTGTCCATCTTTAAGATTTGTCCTGTTGGTCATTCTTGATGAAACAACTTGACAGCCTCCTGCCAGCTCAGGGATTCAAGTTAGCAGATTTGTGGGATGTTCCCATATCATGGGAGCAAGAAGAGACTTCAGCTTTGCGTAATTGGAATTTCCACATCTTTTTTTTTTTATGTTATGTTAATCACCATACATTGCATCATTAATTTTTGATGTAGCGTTCCATGATTCATTGTCTGTGTATAACACCCAGTGCTCCATTCAGTATGTGCCCTCTTTAATACCCATCACCAGGCTAACCCATCCCCCCACCCCCCTCTGCTCTAGAACCCTCAGTTTGTTTCTCAGAGTCCATAGTCTCTCATGGTTTGTCTCCCCCAATGATTTCCCCCCCTTCATTTCTCCCTTCCTACTAGCTTTTTTCTTTTTTTTCATATAATGTATTATTTGTTTCAGAGGTACAAGTCTGTGATTCAACAGTCTTACACAATTCACAGCGCTCACCAAAGCACATACCCTCCCCAATATCTATCACCCAGACACCCCATCCCTCCCACCCCCTACCACCCCAACAACCCTCAGCTTGTTTCCTGAGATTAAGAATTCCTCCTATCAGTGAGATCATATGATACGTGTCTTTCTCTGATTGACAGAGATTATGTTTTGTTCAACATAATACCCTCCAGTTCCATTCATGTCATTGCAAATGGCAAGATTTCATTTCTTTTGATGGCTGCATAATATTCCATTGTATATATATATATATATATATATATATATATATATATATATATATACCACATCTTCTTTATCCATTCATCTGTTGATGGACATCTTAGCTCTTTCCATAGTTTGGCTATTGTGGACATTGCTGCTATGAACATCGGAGTGCATGTACCCCTTCGGATCACTACATTTGTATCTCTGGGGTAAATACCCAGTAGTGCAATTGCTGGATTGTAGGGCAGCTCTATTTTCAACTTTTTGAGGAACCTCCATACTGTTTTCCAGGGTGGCTGCACCAGCTTGCATTCCCACCAACAGTGTAGGAGGGTTCCCCTTTCTCCGCATCCCCGCCAACATCTGTCGTTTCCTGGCTTGTTAATTTTAGCCATTCTGACTGGTGTGAGGTGGTATCTCATAGAGGTTTTGATTTGGATTTCCCTGATGCCGAGCGATGTTGAGCAATTTTTCATGTGTCTATTGGCCATTTGGATGTCTTCTTTGGAAAAATGTCTGTTTATGTCTTTTGCCCATTTCTTGATTGGATCATTTGTTCTTTGGGTGTTGAGTTTGATAAGTTCTTTATAGATTTTGGATACCAGCCCTTTATCTGATACGGCATCTCCACATCTTAAATGTGAGGTCACTAAAGGACATAGAATCAATCAAATATCTTGTCCACATCACACAACTCATTAGTGGCAAGGCCCAAACAAGAACAGAGATATTTCCATTATCTATTTATTGTGGATTTAAAATGCACCCCAAAACTTAGGGACTTAAAGCCACAATAATTTATTTCTCATGATTTTTTTTAAAAGATTTTATTTATTTATTTGAGAGAGAGAGAATGAGAGACAGAGAGCATGAGAGGGAGGAGGGTCAGAGGGAGAAGCAGACTCCCCGCTGAGCAGGGAGCTCGATGCGGGACTCGATCCTGGGACTCCAGGATCATGACCTGAGCCGAAGGCAGTCGTTTAACCAACTGAGCCACCCAGGCGCCCCTCATGATTTTTTTTAGTTGACTGGGAAGGTTTTCTGCTGGTTTCACCTGGGCTTATATGCATGGTTGCATTTAGCTGCAGTGTCATCTGGGCCCAAAGGAACATGGTGGGTTTCCTCACCTGCCTCATAGTTGGTACTGGCTGTCAGTGGGGCCACTTGGGATCTATGTGGCTTGTCATCATCAAGGGAGCTGGACAAGTGTCCTTACACGACAATCTCAATCAATATCCAAGAGAGCAAAAACAAAAGTTGTAAGCCCTCTTAAGGCCTAGGCTCAGAGCTGGCAGTGTCTCTTGTCCCATTCCATTGGTCAAAGCCAGCCACAGGGACAGATCAGGGAAAAGAAGGAGAAATGTATTCACTTCTTAATGGAAGGAATAGCCAAGTCCCATTGCAAAGGAGCACAGAAGGCATTGCCATAGCATCTTTGAAAGTGCTCTTGCACACCAGGCTGTCAGTTTCAACAGGTAAGGACAACACTCTGGGTAAGTCCAGCCTCCTCGCCATCTGCATCTCTGCTGATTTCACAGCAAACCCGTGTAATCAAGTCTGTCCGTAAACACTTGGCCAACATCCCATTTGTAGAGAAAGAGCTTCCCAATTGTGATTCTTTAGTTTTACAGATTAGTGAAAACTTTAAAACCATCTAGTAAAAATAACTAGGTTCTCTTTTAAAATTAAATTGATTTGAAACCTAATACATTTTACGAAGTAATAAAACCTTGAGAAAGCCTTTCTCCGCTCTGAAGTAGAATCCTTAAAGTTTGATTTCAGTTTCCAACTGAAAGCTGTCAAGTTGAGCAAAAAGCCTGTGTTCACAGTTCATGAGGGATGCCATTTGGTAACCTGAAGGTGGCAGATGTGAAAGCCAACAGTGGAGGATGGCGGTGGGGCAGGGGCCCAGGGGCCTCCAGCTGCTTTCCTGATGGGCTTTTTGTCAGAGTCTCTCTTCTGAGGAACGTGACTCTTTGCGAGTGGCTGTAAGTCTTAGAATAAATATTTCACTAGTCATGATGGTTTTGAAAACTTAAAGCTGTGAAGGACACATTGGAATCTCTCTGATTTATGATAAAGCTGAAGGAAACTTGATCATTCCAGTCCTGCCATATGTAGCTGTGTGGAATGTGCAAATGAATTAAACTAGCAAACCCCACAGATTTTGTTTCTTGATTAAAAAAAAAAAAGTCTTAAGTCAGATCAGCTAACAGGCAATTTGAAACAGGGATTTAGCAAGGCAGCTGTTTTAAATGAAATTCCTTCCAAATGCTTCTCTCTCCCTTCCCCCTTCCATATTTTTCTTGCAAGGACTCAGAGAAGCTTCTCTTCCACATTTTCTTGGTTCTGCATATGAGTGAAAAAAAATAAAATAAAAACCTGCAATAGTCCTGTAACTTCACATGTTCCTCCTCTTATCAGTTTGCTTTTGGAGGATAGGTAATGTGTCTTGTCCATCCTAGCCATATAGTCTCACGCCCTGTACATAGTAATTCTTTGTAAGGTACATAAGATTAATAAAATGTGCAAATGTGCTTTTTGGTATATTACTAAATTTAATTATTACAAATATCTTTTTAAATTTTAAAAAATTTTATTTTTTTATTACAAGTATCTGAAGAGAAAGTCAGAAGAAACCTTTGTTTTTCTTTCTTTTGTAAAATGAGCATTAAATGACTCAAAGAAGTTAAATGACTTGCCAAACTGTATACAATGGTTAGATGGCTAAACCAGTTAGAGCCCAAGTTTCCTGACTTGTAGCTCTGTTCTTTTTCTATTATTCCATGTTGCAATTCCATTATAGGTGTTCAATAAATATTCATTGAATGAATGAATAAATCTTCTCGTTATTGTCTTTGTTATTGGACATTATAGCTTTATGAAGATGGCATATTTTAGAATCTAAAATTCAGATTAGCACTCTTGTTCTAGAACACAGTGATTCTTTGACTCTTGTCTTTAGAAACCCATGAGCAAATCAAACTGGCTAAAAGAGCAAGGAAATTATTCAGGTCTTTTGGTTAAGGACTGGTCTGCAATGATAGGTGCTGGGAGGTGGTCAGACTCTGTGGGCTGAATTTTCTGCTCCTTGTGGCATACATCCACATTCCCTTGTTTAAAACTCTTGGGCAAACATTCTAAATATTTTAGATTTTGGAAAAAAATATAATGTATATTCTGAATATTATATATACATATATATGTGTGTATATATATACATATATATAAACATTAGGTAGTACCACATAACAAATGTATTAATATTTCTGCAGTGAAATGAATATTTTTAGTAGGATAAATTCTATTAATAACCTGAGGTCAGATTTTTCCACTCAGTGTGCTTTAGAGCCAAACCTACAAAAACATGTATAGTTTCTGAATTTTCAATTTTGGAATTCTGGATAAGAGATTGTGTACTTGAATTCCAGCGAGAAGGCTGGTCATGTATAAGTAGACTTTCTTCTAGAAAGGGAAGACTTTCTTTGAGTGACAACTATTTGGAAAACAAATGATCAAACAAAGCCAACACACCCACACCCCCTGTCATCTTGTGCCAACAGAAAAGGCAAGATTTCTTCTCTAGATGGAAAGGCACCGCTCCTCTAAATCTCTGTGGTATGCATTTCTCCACTAAATCGCTAGTAACAAATCTAATCTTTTGGGGAGAGAGCATCATGTTGAAGCTTTTTAATGCCCATTTGAGTGAACTTTGTAAATAATAAGTATTTCCAGAGAAATCCACACTTTATTTTTATTACATGTCAACCCAATTTTCTTACCTGGCATGTCTCAGGAAAACAAATACAGTCTCCAGCCACGTTTTTCTCCATCTGTGCGCTCAATAACCAAGGGTCCAATTAATGGCTGCTGCTTTTTTGGCCCAAAGCTGTCACATGCCCAGAGGAGACACCCAGTGGAGAAAAGGATCACTGTAGAAGCACAATGCTGTAGATCATGCCACATCCATCAACTCAACCCTGAAGAAGGGAATGGGGATGGGATGCTTTGAAATAACGACTCATTACAAATCCCACCTCTTAAAATCAGAGCCCAGATTTCCTCCATGTCATTTTCAAAGTCAAAGGAGAATTATTTTCTTAAATCGCATTTTATTTCCCTGGGAACATCTTCCCTGCCGGTTTCATCTTGTGTATACATGAACTACCATAGCAACAATTTCTGTCATCCTTGTCACTGATCCGGAGTCAAAGTTACCAGAGAGCCTCTTGAGAAAATGTGTGGTAGAAAGAAGTGTGGATCCTGCAAAAAATGTGAGTCCTGCATCGCTTTAGGTCAACCAAAGATCCTGGCAAATGGATATTATCTCCAGCTACCAAAATGTCTCTTCATAAATCATATATATAAGAAGGCTCCCCATGAAATGTGCAGCTTCAGATAAAAGTGGGCTTTTAAAAAGAGAGTGTTTTCTAAAAAAAATGAGCCTGGAATGGTTATGAAACCCAGTTGGATTGAGGAATGACATGAATAAGAGATCAGCTGTAGCTGAAAGACAAAACGGGTATTTATGTTTCAAGGTATTTTAGAGCTCAGATTATGAAAGTTAGCAAAATGAGATTAAGTCACATGGGAAGGGAAGTTATCTACTGCATTCCTAGTTTGAGCCAGCCACTGAACTTGTGTGTGTGTGTTCCTATTTTATCATTATAATAATTCTATTGAAAGATCCCCCTGACTCACCCTCTTCCTTACTTCAATCCTTCTCTGTACCTAGCAGCTATAATGATTGGTTTACACATGGAAACATAATTACTCGCCTACCTGAAACTCGTCAGTGGCTTCCCATCTCACTTTGGAAATACACAAAATTTGGGGTGCGTGGGTGGCTCAGTCGGTTAAGTGTCTGCCTTCGCGGCTCAGGTCATGATCCCAGGGCCCTGGGATCGAGCCCCATGTTGGGCTCTCTGCTCAGCGGGAGTCTGCTTCTCCCTCTCCTTGCTGCTCCCCCTGCTGTGCTCTCTCTCTGTTAAATAAATAAATAGAATCTTAAAAAAAAAAAAAAAAAAAGAAATACACAAAATTTGTAACATGCCCACAAGACTCCATATGGACTGGCCTAGATCTATCTCTGAAGCCTCATCAGGTGCCACCCACTTCCCTGTAGCCCACGCTCTCCACACATCGGTCTTCTTCCAGTTCCTTGCCCATGCGACTTTCTCTCTTCCTGCAGGCCTTTGCACACGCTGTCTAAAATCTCCTTATTCCAACTTGCTGCCTGGTTTCAATTTAAATGTCAAATCTTCTGGGAAATTTCCCCTGGTCGCAGACTTGATTTCTCATACTTTCTTGTAAAACCTGTACTTTGACATAATTCCTTGCTATTTTTAATTATATGGTTACTGGTATGATTGTGAACTCGTACTCTTCCCACAAGCTTCTCAATTCATTTAGGTGTGGAATTGTGTCTGCTTGTTCCTTTCTTAATTCCCAGTGCCAAGCCAAGCTTGTGGAACATACAACCATTCGATAAATACTTAAATAAAAGAGACAGATGTTACTTCTATCCTATGCATCTCTTACTGATGCTTCTCTTGCTTGTCCAGTGAGTCCCAAGCCCTGTGCTACCTGCCCAGTTTCTCTCAGATGTGAAATGAACACAAGCACATATTTCTTACACAGCTGGGGTGGGATCTGCAAGTAGAGCCTCATGATGATGTAGAGAGAGGCCCGGGTAAGGCGCAAGGGCACCCAGCTCTCTTCCAGGCTCCCCAGCCAGGTCGGTGGCTTTTCCCAAGTCAACTTATTTCAATGTGTATTACACTTCTTTTTTTTTTTAATATTTTATTTATTTATTTGAAATAGAGACAGCAAGAGTGAGAGACGGAACACAAGCAGGGGGAGCGGGAGAGGGAGAAGCAGGCTTCCCGCTGAGCAGGGAGCCCGATGCGGGGCTCGATCCCAGGACCCCGGGATCATGACCTGAGCCAAAGCAGACGCTTAACGACTGAGCCACCCAGGCGCCCCTCAATGTGTATTACACTTCTTATTTGTAAATATGTGATAATATTTCTTCCTCCGCTTCATAAAATCATATCAGAAGTAAGGTGATGAAGATGAAGGTTGCCTGGAACGTCCTATAGAATCTAATTATGTAGTCAATTTCTTATTTAATTAAAGTCATGTTCCCATACATACTTGTAATCTAAATCAAGCTGTATTGAAGGGAAAAGGATCTAGTTTTCCAAATACACCTTCAAAATGATAAGAGAACTGTAATAAATAAGTAACAGAAATTCCTGGAACTGTATCTTAGCTTTCCAGAACAGAAAAGACAATATTGTTCTGAAATTTCTGGATCTGAAAAGCTGAAGCTCTTATTAGAAGGGGGAGTAGTTACACCTGCAGAATTATGTAGGAGAAATAGTCTGTCCCAAATAAATTATCATAAGCCTCATTAAATAACTACTTAAAACAAGACAGTTCTGACTGACAAAAGGCAGATGTAGACACTGAAAAATAATACTGGGTCGTTAATTTAGGAGTGGGCTTGATGCTCTTCCAGATTCAACAAAATCTTAGACTACAATAAAAGTATCCTTTATTTTGAGGGCATAGGAAGGAAGGAGATGGAAACAATTATTAATTCTTTGCCCTTTAAAAACTTGATGTATTTATCTTGGAGTCAGGGGGAGATTGGGATGCAGATCATTTCTGATTAGATATTTTTCTTCCATCCCTACTCAGTCATGGTTTAGTGTTAATGTGTGTGTGTGTGTGTGTGTGTGTGTGTGAGAGAGAGAGAGAGAGAGAGAGAGAGAGAGGGAGGGAGATGGGGAGAGAGAGAGTGTGTTTTAAGAGGAGTGGTATGGTACTTCAAACAAATAATCCTGCAGCCGACGGCAGCTGTTCCCGATTTCTTTTAATAATCCATGACAAAAATATTGAGTGTACAGTAATGCAAACAGCCAAACAATGAAATGAAAACAGGCAGAAGCAATCATTTGCTCTAACTCCTTCCATTTTATTTGAATACACTGAGTGTGTTGAGATGTTAAAATAACTGTTAGTGTTTTGGAGATCATCAGCACTGTTGTGGCACTGATGGTGTGTGTGTGTGTGTGTGTGTGTGTGTTTTAATTCCATTTGGGGGCTGAAGAATGGAAAGTCAATAAAGCTACTTTTGTTCTATACCTAAAAGGTCTTTCTGCCTAGCTAATTTGTCCTTATTTCTTTCTCCTTTGTGTGACTCATTGATTCTTTCATGATCTAACTTAGCCAGATCTTGGGGAACCACTTCAGATGAAGAGTGTGGAGATGAGTTAAAATATATATTATCATAATAGCTGGTACCAAAAGTCCTCTTAGATTAGAAGCTCTTTTATCAGGAAAAAGCCTCATCAGGTGCCACTTTGTTCACTAGGCTCCTGACATACTGGCTTTCCTCCAGTTCCTTGAACAGGCCACTTTCTTTCCTGCCTCAGGGCCTTGGCATGTGCTATCTGTTGGACCTCGAAGGTGAGACTGTAAGGGCAGTAGATGATATAGGAGAGGGAGTGGAAGAGATGGGTACAGGCATTAAAAATGAATTGAGAATTGTGCACTTAAGATTCATACATTGCATTCTACATGGATGAATTTTCTGGGGCTGCTGTAACAAATTACCACAAACTCAGAGGCTTAAAACAGCATAAATTTTACTCTGGAGGCCAGACGTCTGAAAGCATGGTGCCAGCAGGGTGGTGCTCCCTCTGAAGGCTGCAGGGGAAGACGTGCACCTCACCTCTTCCAGCTTCTGTTTGTTGGATGCATTCGTTGGCTTGGGGCCACATCACTGCAATCTCTGCCTCTTGGCCACATTGCCTCCTCTCCTCTCTCTCTCCCTCTTCTGTCCCCTGTTTATAAGCACACTTGTCATTGGATTTCGAGCCTCTCCGAATAATCCAGGGTAATCTTCTTTCTCAAAATCTTTAACTCAATCATATCTGCAAAGACCCTTGTTCCAAATAAGGTAACATTTATAAATTCCGGGGATTTAACTTGATAGCTTTGGATGGTCGTTATTCCCTTAACCTCTTCAAACTGAACTGCAAAATGTTTAAGTTGTGTTAAGGTTTCTTTTAATAAACTCTTTGGTTATTCACACATTGTAATTTTTTGTTCATGTATTTTTACATTCTCCATTTTTTAATGATCATGTTAGCTAATATATTGACATTTTATAGACTCTTCAAAGAAACAGCACATGAGTTTGGTTGCCTTATAATTGTTATTATTTTTAATAGAAATGTTTGCATTTATCTTACTATTTTTTAGAGAGAGAGTGTACTGCACAAGCGGGGTTCAAGGTGAGGGGCAGAGGGAGAGGGAGAGAGAGAATCTTAAGCAGTCTCCATACCCAGTGCGAGCTCAGTCTCACAAACCTGAAATCATGACCTGAGCTAAAACCAAGAGTTGGTCATTTAACCAAATGAGCCACCCAGGCATCCCTTATCTTTTTGTTTTTAAAGATTTTATTTATTTATTTGAGAGACAGAATGAGAGAGAGGAAGGTCAGAGGGAGAAGCAGACTCCCTGCCGAGCCCGGAGCCCGATGCGGGACTCGATCCCGGGACTCCAGGATCATGACCTGAGCTGAAGGCAGTCGCCTAACCAACTGAGCCACCCAGGCGCCCCCCAGGCATCCCTTATCTTACTTTTTTTATTGATATAGTCCCTATGCTGTACTTTTTGTCCCTGTGACTTATTTATTTTATACCTGGAAGTTTGTACCTCTTTTTTTTTTTTTTTTTTTTTTAAAGATTTTATTTATTTATTTGAGAGAGAGAGAATGAGAGAGAGAGAGAGAGCACATGAGAGGGGGGGAGGGTCAGAGGGAGAAGCAGACTCCCTGCCAAGCAAGGAGCCCGATGCGGGACTCGATCCAGGGACTCCAGGATCATGACCTGAGCCGAAGGCAGTCGCTTAACCAACTGAGCCACCCAGGCGCCCAAGTTTGTACCTCTTAATCCCCTTCTCACATTTGTCTTTCCCTTAATTATTTCTGCTTTCATTTGGTTTGTTTTAGGGTTTTTTCCCAGCTTTTTATTTGGATATTTAATTTATGCATTTGTATTCTTTCTTGTTGGTTGACCTAAGATTTCATTGCCAGGTGTTTTTTTCTTCCATCTTAACTAAATCCATAGTTGTAATACATACTCAAATCTTTGCTCCAAGTGTTGGTTTAAGAAGAGATCTCTGATTTAGAAGTAGGATGATATTTTTGTTTCCTAATTTGTACATTAATTTAAGTACTATTATATATTATCAGAAGATGTTGCCTCTGTTATTGTTTACTTTTATGAATTTATCCAGTTTTCCTTGTGGCCAGATTTTGTGACTGTTCCATGAGCACCTGAAAAATATGTTCTGTGTTCATAGTTGGAAATTGGGTCTGGGGATGTGACTTGAGCGCTGAAAACACCTGCTACAGTGTCTCCGAAATGGTGGGTGTTAATTCACACAGCATCAGCTGGGCATTGATATTGTGCTTGAGCCTCAGGTTGCATCCCCTCTATGGCACCAGTAAGTGTGGGAGTGGCTGGAAAAGGCGAGAGGTTCACACCGTCTATCTTTCTGGCTTATCTTCCCTTTTATGTTCCGAGCTACAGCTACTGTTGTTGCTCATCTTGTTCCCATGAGAACAAACACAGGCCACAAGACTGGTAATGGAGCATGCTAGTGCCCAATGAGCAACCTGACGTTGGAGACAGACACTAACACTAGATCCAGTCTAAGAAACACAGGTCAAAAAGTACTGTATTTGTGATTGTCAAAGTATTACTAATTACGACCTCATAAATCAGGCTTAAAAAATAAGTCACTAAAAAGTGGATTTTTGTGCCTTTTCCTAGCTTAAAACAAGAAGAAACACATCACTTTTGTAGGCTGCTTAGATATATCTGTTTTTCTAATTTGCAGTTACTAAGATCATAGACCCTTAGGCATTACATCCTGGATTAAAATCCTGCCTTTCCTGGGCACCTGGGTGGCTCAGTTGTTAAGCATCTGCCTTCTGCTCAGGTCATGATCCCAGGATCCTGGGATTGAGCCCCGCATCGGGCTCCCTGCTCGGCAGGAAGCCTGCTTCTCCCTCTCCCACTCCCCCTGCTTGTGTTCCTGCTCTTGCTATCTCTCTCTCTGTCAAATAAATAAATAAAATCTTAAAAATAAATAAATAAATAAATAAATAAATAAATAAAATAAAATCCTGCCTTTCATACACACTGACCATGTGACTTTTGGCAAGTTATTGAAACTTTCTATGACTCAGTTTCTTGCTCTCTTAAATGGAGGTAATTAGATTAAATAAAATGACATATGGAAAGTGCTTTTAGAACAGTCCATAGTGTACCCTGTTACAAGTGTTATTTCTTTTTCTTCTTCTTATTGCTTTTATACCCACCACATTGATAGTCCCTCTTTGTGTGTGTCCATTATGATTTTCTAAACTTCTCTTACTTACTGTTACTTGTACAATGCCGATCTTTCCTACTAAAATGTACACTTCGTGAGAACAGGGACACTGTTGATCTAATCCACACCTTATCCCAGCTTCTAGTAAATGGGGTGGAACACAGTATAGCTCAATACTTTTTTGCATGAATGGATGAATGAATCAATGAATCATCCAATCAAGACTGCTCGTTTAGGTCCCTTATGTGTCAATTTTCTGAAGTAAATCACATATTTTGAGCTCGTTCACTTATTACAGAGAAGCACTAATTTCTGCTTATATAAGCTTCGAACATACCTTTTAAAACTATACTTATATTTAACCTTCGGTGGAGAAATATGAATCAGACTGACAGATCAACCTGACCCATAAGTCTCCTCTCTTCCCTAACCACCAACCAGGCCATCAGCTTAGATTCTCCAAACACCCCATATTTTTCCTCATTGAATTATCCAGGCTGCATGACCACTCAGGCAAAATTTTAAAAAGATTCTCAGTTCTGCCCACACCCCCATCCTGTTCCTAGTCTCCTGGAAAATAGTCACCAATAGCTTTGCTGCTATATAGATACCTAGATGGATTAATTTCAAACTTTTCTGATATGGATAATTACTTATTTGAGGTATCTCCCATTCTTTTTAAAATTTTGTGTCCTAAAAGTCAGAATTGACAAGCTTCAGACTGGATACAGAGACATTGACTCAAATAGTTTTGATTTCCAGGGAATTGAGATGATTTAAGGGTGTAAGCACTGTGCTGAGGTAAGCCTTGGATGAGATGAAATTGGCCTTTTCCAGGGGCTTGGGATCTCTTCCAAGTACCTTGAGATGTTGCATTCAACTGACACATTAAAGTCATGGGTTGGGCATGCCTGAGAGCGAACTGTGAAGAGGGAAAGCCTGGAAGGACACTAATGTTTATCAAACCCCAGTCATGCCAGACGCATCATCTCATTCAATACAACTATCCTATGACTCCTACCATTGTACCTCTTTTAGATGAGAGGAAACAGAGATTCAGAGTTGAAGCTACTTGTTCAGGGTCTACAGAAAGAAGTGGCTGTTCCTTGATCATCCCTCACTGCAGATAACTGTCACGGGCTCATCCCAAGCCTCAGTTGTATAGTTTTGGCTCTGCTCTTACTCTCCAGTGTGCAGTAATACACGCTGTAGGGAATGCTTCCTTTGTTGTGTCCACTGCACCTGCAACTTTGCCCACCTGCCCACCCCCAGACATTGGTCTTTCTGTCAAGCAGGCCCTGTTTACATGAAGCTTCTACATCTTTGCCCTACTCATGTTGAAAATAATTAATGGCTTGTTTTGGTATTTGCATGGTATTGAGTGTATAGACACTTCAGTATATGAGGGCTATTCTTTCTTAACTTGATCATTTTCTTCCTGAGTTCTTCTCCAAAATCTGTTTTTACTTTTCAGTCTCCCTTGCTGACTCATACCCCAAGTATGAGTCTATCCTGCCTTATCCTTCTTTGGGAGCTACACAATATTTTCTCAACCAAGCTCATGCCTTTATGACTTTCACTATCATTTCTATTCAGATGAATCATGTCTCTATTGCTCACCTCTCAGTTTTACTCAAGACTTGCATTCTCAATTATCCAGTTGGACATCCAATCAGAGCCTGCTTAGATTTGGACTTGTTGATTTTGAGATGCTGGCCTAATACCCGTTGGAGACTTCAGACTCATCTCTGTATTAGTTGGTTCATCTTTAAGTGGATGCCAAACCAATAACTCAGAATCAACAAGCCCAGTCTGGTCTTTCTTTCATAGCTTGATGAATATTATCACTCAGCCCCTCAGATGTAAAGCCTCCCAGTTACCTTTGTCTTTCCCTAAGCAACCACATCTGTCAGGTCACCAAATTTTGTGCATTCTATTCAACCATATTCAGCCCCTTTTTATCAATCCTTTGTTAGATTAGAATCCCAGTTCATCTTCACCTTTTGCTTGACACCTTCCTACCTTCTAACTAGCTCACATCTTTCTGCAAGTTCATTAGCACTGACACCGTAGTTATTTTTCCAAATCACAGATCCGATCTTATTTTTTCCTTTACCCAAAAACTCTAGTTTCAGAAACCCTATTGCCTGTAGAATAACAATACAAGTCCTGAGTAAGCATTTTAGGACCTTCTGAGGATCAGCTCTATCTTCCTTTCTCACCAGTCCTAATCATAATGAACCTACGCTGGAGCTGTGCCAGATTAACTCAGGAGCCCTGAAGGCCCCACTCTGTCCCAACGTTTATGCCTTGCTCATGCTGTGCTGCTGTGCTCAGGATGGCCTTCCTTCCTTGCCCCATCCCCGTCAGCCCAAATCCACCACACCCCAGTCCTTTCCCGATCAGAGTGCGTTGCTCCCTCATTTACCTTCCATTACATTTAGTTGATAACATATAAAAGTCTATCTTTCTATCATTTTTCAGACTTTTTGATCAGGGAAACCTTTCTTAATCATTTCTACAACTATGTTACCTAAAGTAATTCTATAAAAATTCCGAATTAATCTCAAAATCTCTTATATCTTGGACTAGAAATCTATCAATAAGACTTTGGTATTTAAGGAGGTCATGTCAAATCATATTGTCACTGACATCTTTACTTTGGGACTGTAAATTGTTAGCACCATTTTAAAGGTAGGAGAATAGTGATATGAAGGAAATAGTTGATGAAGGAAATAGTTGATGAAAAGCAACTAATAAAATTGTGAAAGATTTTGGAGTAGAGTTCAGTACTCTTCATTGTTAGTGCTATTTTTGAGACTTGGGATATCTAAGACACAAGCCACTAGCCAAATGTAACTATTCAAACTTAATATATACAATGGAATATTATGCAGCTATAAAAAAGGGTTGAGATCTTGTCATTTGCAACAACATGGATGGAGTTAGAGGGTATTATGCTAAATGAAATAAATCAGACTGAGACAGACAAATACCTTTTGATTTAACTTATATGTGGAATTCAAAAAAACAAAACAAGTGAATAAACAAACAAATAAAACCAGAATCAGACCTATAAATACAGAGAACAAACTGATGGTTGCCAGAGGGGCGGTGTGAGAGAGTGGGCAAAATGTGTGAAAGGGAGTGAGAGGTACAGGCTTCCAGTTGTGGAATGAACAAATCATCAGAATAAAAGGCACAGTGTAGGGAAATAATAAATGATATTGTAATGACATTGTATGGTAACAGGTAGTAGGCACACTGGTGAGCACAGCATATCATAGAGAGAGGTTGAATCACTATGTAGTACACCTGAAACTAATATTCTGTGCATCAACTATGCTCAAATAAAGAACTAAAAAAAGAATACATTTAAGTTAACAAAAAATAACGAAAAAATAAAAATTCATTTCTTCAGTCATACTAGAAATATTTCAAGTGATCAATGGCCACGTGTGGCTAGTGACTACTGTGTTGAGTAGCACTGATACAAAACACTTATATCATCACAGAATTCTTTTCAACAGCTCTGTTTTATTCCCTTTGTAGGATATACTTGATAATGCATTTCTCATTAAGGAAATCTTCTGTTTCTTTTTTGGTGTTTTTGTTATTTACTTTCCCTTGCTTCTACAAATGTCAGTTCTGGTGTTCGTGCTGTGTCAGAAGTAACAAGGAGCAAATGATTTCTCAAAGACCTTTTATAAACTGGCTTGATTTCTTCCATGTTCTCAGAATTTCTTTCAATCCAATTTCTTCTCAGCTGGGATAATGAAAAAATGACTCCCTTGCTTATGACATTTTCTTTAAGGAATTGAGCAAAAATCATATGATTTTGTGCAAATCCATTACATGTCTTAGTTATGAATCCATATGGCTTCCACTTCACTTATCCCAGCTTAGTTATCAGCATAAGCCTGTAAAAGGCAAATTTTACCCACAAATGGAAGTAATAGCAAAGAGATCCAAGGACAACTTGGCCCACTTAGGAAGAACGGGAAGCAGAAGAAAAACATTTGCTCTTCTGACATTTTCACTTAGTGCATGCACACACACACCCCCTCAATATTATAACTTACTCCTCAAAAATGAGGGCATTAGGGTCCAGATAAAAGCTACAGCATCCTCCACCGTTAAGGTCTTTTGTCAACTGTACATTTTGAATAAAGATTTTCTCTTACCTTAATGTATGGGATACCTGAACTTGTTCTCAAGACAATGAAGTGATCACTCCTATCTTTGGACTACTTCTGTAGTTTAAATACTATTGCACACATTATATATGTTTGCAAAGTCATCTATTTGCATATAAGACTCTCTGACTCTGCTGCCATTATTTAAGGCAGGAAAGCCCACTCATCTTTTTATCCCCAGTATATAGTATAATGCTTGGTGTAGTTGGTGTAGGTGATCCATTCCTTAAAGTCTTTTTTTTTTTTAAGATTTTATTTATTTATTTGAGAGAGAGAGAGAGAAGCAGACTCCCTGCTGAGCAGAGCCCGATGTGGGGCTCGATCCCAGGACCCTGAGATCATGACCTGAGCCAAAGGCAGATGCTTAACTGACCGAGCCACCCAGGTGCCCCTTCATTCCTCAAGTCTTGAGAGGTCCTACCTTCCATATTCCCAGCCACATTCCCCAACCACCATTACTCCCTCATCACAGTGTTTTAGGATAAGAAGATACCTAGAAGCAATATTAATCATCTCTTTTTCCAGCGACAGAGATCTCTCTGCTCTGCCAAATGCAATCCTGTTCACCATCCATCCCAACTTGACACCTCCTTATCCAACAAACCAGTAATGGGCAGTGAAGAAATCCAAAACATGGAGGAGTTCGATGGGTATCTCCTCACTGGGCACTGGCTGGATTACAATTGGAATAGACTCTCGAAATTGCTTGCTTCCAATCAGTGCCTGGAGAGATCAAAGGCAGTCCACAACCTATCTGTATCCGAGATGAAAACAAAGTTAGCAATTTCCCAAACTCCAAGAGGATAGCTGAGCAGGTTAGTGCTTCAGATCTTGCCTAAGGCAAAATGATGATTTTTCTAAAGAGTTTTCTCTTTTTTAGCACCCTTTTCCTTTCACACAAAGCTTTGATCAAACTAGTTTTTAACTGATGATTTCAGCTTTTGAAGACTCAAAAGATTTAAAGATCCACTACCTTGTTAAAAATGGTGTGTTAGGCCAGTGGGGTATTACTCAGAGGAGTGGGGTAAGCTCAGGATCCTGAAGATTACACTGTTTGCAGTTGCCTGCCCCGACTTGTCATGAGTCCATCCTGATACGGCTGGGCTCACATGAAGAAAAATCCCAAAGACAAACATAATTCATTTAGCTTTGAGATCAGAGTCTAAAAGCTGTGGAAAGAATTTCACATTTTCCTCCAGGAAGGAAAAAATCATAGTCTGCTCAGTCTCCAATCAAGCCTTTTTATGACATATGGAACAACTAAGTTCTTTTTTCCACAGAGGCCAGCTTTCATTAATCAAGTTTTTCAACTCCTATAGAAGAAAGTCTCACAAATAACTTAAACAAGTGGTTAAACCAAAAATATGATGTGGTTTTTACTTGGTTAATCAATGATTTAATAGTTTCTGCTGGATTTTAGAACCATATTTATTTTCAATCTTCTTTATCAGCAGAATTAGATCTATTACATGGCCAAACTGACTGCACAAAATTGCTCATTAAAAAGACCCCCAAAAAAGAAAAACAAAGAATGGAAGAAAATCAATTCAAATACCAGCATAAAGACAGAACCATTGATGTTAAGAAGCTCCGGGAAGTTTATATATCATATGGAGGGTTTTTTTTTTTTTTTTTTTTTTTCCAGAAGCTTCCTTTTAAAAGGAGGATATTGATCTATTTTTTGGACAAAAGCGGATATATTTTCCCTAGGCCCACGCTATGTATTCTAAAATTATCTGATTTTTTTTTTAATATTCTTTCTTTCCTTGGTCTGTTAATATAGCCTCATAAATAATACACAAAGCCCTGTTGCAAAATGTCTATTGAGATCAGGAAACTGTTTCTCTGTATTAGCTTCGTTCTCTTTCTTCTCATTTGTTTGTGACTGCCTCTCTTCCTTTCACGTTTAGAGCTTAAGATAAAAAAGAAAAAAATAAATAATAGTAGTAGTAGAAATACAGCAGAGGATTGAGGATAAGGGAGCAGATTGAAATCTCTGCAGAAGACATGTGGGCCATGCGTTTTATTATGCCCATGTCAAGTCTGCATGGAACAGTCAATGTGGGGTGTAATTTTACCACACACAATTTTACCAAGCAAGACACCGTGTTTCTGCAGAGGTTGGACACAGGGAAGCTGGTCACACTATGGTGCCAAGGAAAAGTAGGCATCACGTGACTTTGATCCTGATTCCTATATTTAATATCCACCTTGACATCCTTAAAGCTCTGGCTATATTCTGTACAGAATATACTGGAAGCTACATGCCTAGTGGGAAGTTCCTTGACAGGCAGCTGAAGAGCTGACATTGGGAGCATACATTTTGGAGCATTAAGTGATTGTGAACAGCAGATAAGCGTTCAGCCTTGAGAGTCCATTTTCCTTTTAAACAGCATAGACGCCGATAGCGGTAGGTCAAGGTTACATTTTTACATGTTTGGCGTCTGTCTTCAACTACAGCATATAAAATGCTCCTAGATAAGGTATGCTTAAAATTGACAGTAACTGAATTTGGAGAAGGGTTAGTGATTGTGCCACTAGATTACAGAGGCCGGCTGCCTTCCAAAGAATTCACATTTGCTCAGCATCTGGGATAGTTTAAAGCTTATAGAAAGTGGGAGTGGATGTTGACAAAGGTAGAATAATACACATCAAGTTCAAAGATAATACAAACAAACCCATATAAGCAGTGACATTTTATGTGAAGAGAGGCCTTTAACGGGAAGAGTCAGAGGCAAGCCTGCACACCCTTTTGACTGTCTAGACATTTGGAAGGAAGGAATCTCACCAAGCAGTTCCAAACCTGTCTCTCTTACACTGATTGAATCTGGCCACAGTGGCTTAGCCTCTGCCTTAAGCAGAACAGCTCACGCTTCCTCTCCTTCTTCCTCTGCTGCTACGTAAGTTTCAGAGTTAATAGTTTGGGTCAGGGTAGTTATAGACAACATTTGACTCATGTGTGAAAGCCAGAAAAGAGCCCAGTGATCTTGAACCTTAGCTAAATGTTTCCTTCATTTAGGGGCGCCCCGTCTTTCCTGCGCTATCAGCCTTCAGGTGCTCGAACCAGACATCTCCAGTGGAGATAGCTGACCCCCACCAACAAAGCCCCACAAGCCTTAATGCTGAGCGCATTTGAAGGTAGGGTTTCTCTTGGGTGTCTGAAACCATTGTTGACTTCTCCCTAGAAATCCAAAACTAACTTTTAGTGAAAAGAAGCTTTTTCTCTCCTTACCAGATATTTGGATAGTGGTGATGATTGATTGGTCGATGATATCCATTCTTGGACTAATGTGAAGCCATGTCTCCAAGGTCACCTTTATTTAAGGGTCAAGAGGTCAATTTGGGTCTTGAACAGAAAAACAATTATTGGCATATATGCACCCATTACAAAGAAAGTCTAAGGGCCTTCTATTACTTAATTAAATTGAAATAAAATAGGATGAAATTTTATAGCAACAGTTTTAAATTCACCTACCACCTACAAGTGTTCCAAGACTCTTCCAGGACAGCATCTACTGAACAGAGAGCAAGGTTAACAACTAAGGGAAGACAAACAAAGAAACAAAAAAGCAAAAAAGCAAAAAAACAAAACAAAAAAACCCAACAAAAAACAAAACCAAATTACCACTGTGGGTCAGACTACCTTATGCTAATTTTTTTTTTTTTTCTGTCAATAAGGACTTTTTGCAAGATGGCAGTTGCTTTCTAAAATCAACTCTGAGAGATTAGGGATGTGCCCCAAACGCAGAATTTTCTGTAATCAAATATGTATGGTGTTGGGCGCCTGGGTGGCTCAGTCGTTAAGCGTCTGCCTTCGGCTCAGGTCATGGTCCCAGGGTCCTGGGATCGAGCCCCACATCAGGCTCCCTGCTCTGCAGAAAGCCTGCTTCTCCCTCTCCCACTCCCCCTGCTTGTGTTCCTGCTCTTGCTATGTCTCTCTCTCTCAAAAAAATAAATAAAATCTTAAAAAAAAAAAATATGTATGGTGTTAGGTTCTTCAATATCAATGCTTGGAGCTTCACGTTTCCAGAGCTGATTATGCCCAGTTCAATGAGACCATCCCTGTAGACATGCAGAGAAAAACCACTAGGAATAAATTCTATTTACGAGTCTGTGTTCACTGATAGCTCTGACTCCAACGAGGCGATGCTTGGCCAACCTCTGGCATTCTAGAATCTTGGTTATCCTCCCTCTGGGGGGCCAGGCTGCCGGGGGCCCCAACCTGGTTCTGCCACTAGTACTAATAGCATAGCGTGTGACTGTATTTGTCAGGCTCTCCCGAGAAGCAGAGCCACCAGGGCGGACGTGCATACGATACAAAGAGATTTATTTTATTTTTTTTAATTTTTATTTATTTATTTATTTATTTAAAAAAAAATTTTTTTTTTAAAGATTTTATTTATTTGCGAGAGAGAGAATGAGAGACAGAGAGCATGAGAGGGAGGAGGGTCAGAGGGAGAAGCAGACTCCCCGCTGAGCAGGGAGCCCGATATGGGACTCGATCCCGGGACTCCGGGATCATGACCTGAGCCGAAGGCAGTCACCTAACCAACTGAGCCACCCAGGCGCCCCCAAAGAGATTTATTTTAAAGTGTTAACTCACACAACTTTGGAGGCTTGCTGAGTCCAAAATCGGATAAGGGAGGCTGGCAGGCTGCGACTTCTAGAAGATCAGCTTTTATTCCATGTAGGCCTTGCACTGATTGGATGATGCCCAACGACATTATGGAGGGTAATCTGCTCTACTCTGAGCCTACCAATTTAAGTGTAAATCTCATCCCAAAACACCTTCACAGAAACAACAGTCATGTTGGCCCGAATATGTGGGTACTGTGGCCCAGTCTAGTTAACACATAAAATAAACCAGCGTGGTGACCTTAGGCCACTTACTTAACCTCTTTGTGCCTCAGTAGGCTCACCCATAAAACAGGAGTCATTCAAATATGGGCACAGACTTCACAGGGTGCCTGGGAGGATTAAATAGGTTGACTTCTAAGTGAAGTGTGTGGAAGAGTTCCTGCACACAGTAAGCACTTTATTGCAGATCTTTGGAAAAGAAAGGAATTTTCAAGACATCAAGTCCACTTTGAGATCCGGAGAAGTGAAATGCCTTGCCCGAAATTGCAGAGTGAGTTGGTATCGGAGATGAGATCAGAATTTGAACGTCCTAAATGGCCGTCCGGTGACTACTGGGGACCCGCTTTGCTGCTGCTTTCTTTGGCTGGACAGTTGCTGCCACAGTCCATCAGGTGAAGCGTATTATTGCCACAATTTAGAATCCCTTCATTTTTGAGATGTTTTTAAAATAAGTCCTTGGTAATCACTATTGCAGAAATGTATGTTCGGTTATTTATATCTTCAGGTTATTGAAAAATACCTCTCTTGTCTACTGGATGATTCATTGAACTTGAGATTCCTTTATGCTTCTGCTGTTCCACATGAGTCATTCGATTCCCTTGAGACAGACTGAGCTAACACTAACACCTGGTATTTCCACGGAACCCGGTCTCTAAGGTTCAGAGAGAGTCAGGGTACAGCTAATTGAAAAGACTTGCATCGTTTGAGTTCTGTTTTCTTCTTTTCTTTTCTTTTCTTTTTAAGGGTCTGATCTGCCTCCATTCTGAGACTG
Organism: Mirounga angustirostris; assembly: GCF_029215605.1. Lineage (NCBI taxonomy): Eukaryota > Metazoa > Chordata > Mammalia > Carnivora > Phocidae > Mirounga > Mirounga angustirostris. The sequence goes on along the minus strand of NW_026991711.1, from coordinate 117,011,021 downwards.
CTAAGAAGAGCTCCTTATGCAGAATTTTGTTTCCTTCCTGTCAGAAAAGTTACTTGCAGCGTGCCTGGGTGGCTCAGTCGTTAAACATCTGCCTTCGGCTCAGGACATGATCCCAGGGTCCTGGGATCGAGCCCCACATTGGGCTCCCTGCTCCACGGGGAGTCTGCGTCTCCCTCTCCCTGCTTCTGATCTCTCTCTCTCTGCCTCTCAAATAAATAAATAAATAAAATCTTTGAAAAAAAAGTTATTCGAGGGGCGCCTGAGTGGCTCAGTCATTAAGTGTCTGCCTTCGGCTCAGGTCATGATTCCAGGGTCCTGGGATCGAGCCCCACACTGGGCTCCTTGCTCGGTGGGAGGCCTGCTTCTCCCTCTCCCACTCCCCCTGCTTGCATTCCTGCTCTCTCTCTCTTTCTCTCAAATAAATAAATAAAATCTTAAAAAAAAAAGTTACTCGATCTAAGATTCTTTGTCAGTGTTTCTCAGAATGAATTATGCTAAGATCACCTGGATTATAATTACCCAGAGAGCTCGATTAAAAACTATAGGTAACTGTTCAGCACTACAGAACCACTGAATTTGAACATCCAGCGGTTGGATCGAAAAAATGCATTTTTTACAAGTTCTTCATGTTGACTCTTATGCCACAGAAGCCTGAGAATTGCTGCCCTAGATTACAATGATCTTGCTAAAAACCCTGCATCATGGAATTTTAAAGCTGTAATCATGTCTTGTAAAGTTTCTAGGTTGATCCATCTCCACTTGTTTAATTATGTTGCATTCTACATTGCTTCTGGCTGAAAACAGTTTCTCGGCGCTTCTGCATTAATGAAGTGTGGCTGTGCTTACACACTATCTCCTGATTTGAGCTGCTGGCTTAGTAATTCTTGTTAGCTCTGCCTCATAGGAGTTCTAGGAAACATAGTGCTTGCTTTTAATGCTGACTCTTAGCATCCATGGTTTATTACATTTAGTGCCACATTTTTAATCGCCCAGTATAAAAGTGTCTATTTTCAAAGCACATTAAATCTCAACTATATTCTGGACTGAAGTCATTCCCATCCTTAAGAAAAGATTTAGCAAATAACTACTGTTGAAGGAATGATTTGTATCATGTAGAAATATGCATGTGTGGACGCTGTTACTGATTGTATACACTTACACCATTAAGTCAAGGAAATTATATAAACTTACATCATTACATTAAGGAAAGAAATCACTGCATCCAAAGGTAAAAGGACACAGAACCCACTGGGCTTGGTTCCTGACTCCTACCTGACCAACTGACAATAGTAAGGTCAAGAACAATTTTAACATTTAGTGAATGTTTACTACATGGAGGGTGGGGGGAATATGCTAAGTACATTCATGCATTTATTTAATCCTCCAATGACTCTCTAAATTAGATAATTTTCTTTGTCTCCATTGTTCAGAGGAGAAACTGGAGCTTAGGGAGGCCGTGTTTCTTTCCCATAGTCACACAGCTTGTCAGGATTTGAACACAGGCCAATCAAACTGAGAAGCCCATGTTTTAACCCTGCCTCTCAGTAGATCAACTTCCTGCTCTGCTCTGTTCTATCTGACCTTATTCATAAAAAGAGACACTGAGATTTGGTCCTTGAGAATGTATCACTCTCAAGGGATTTTGAAGGTGCTACCCCTCCAAAACTGGAAGCACACCAGTAACGTACCGAGGAGGGGCGTGGCCCTGCCCGGGACCCAGCCGAACCACGCTTTAGAATAGCTCTATTACTTGTTAAATATGTGACTCAGTGCGAGTCATTTAATTTCTCTGGGCAACACTGAATTCATTGATCATACATTGACCAAGGGGGCTGGAATCTCATCTCTTCAAGCTACAATCTACTGTGATTTTTGTATATTTTCACAGAATGGGCAGAGATCATCTGCCCGTTGGTCAGGGATCATTGGGTTGTAAGGAATAGATGCCCATTCAAGCTTGTTGAGGTAGAGGAATTTTATCATAAAGAAAATGGTTCATCTTACAGAAACAAAGTTTGAGGGGTACAGCCAAACTTCATAAGAACTGGAAAGCTTTCATTGGTCTCCTGTCTCCTTTTTTCTGCTGTGGGCTCAGCCAGCTCTATTTCTGTTTTGCTACTTTGCTTTCCTCCACCTCTGCAGATTGGCTTCCTTGCCTCATTTTCTCATGACCAATCAGAGCTGCCCAGCATGGCCACTCCCAGCAACACCTCACTTCAGTCTCCAGGTATCAGTTACAAATTTCAAGGTGAGAGCATATCTAACTGGCTGGGTGTGGGTCACATGTCCACTTCCGATTGAATTTTCTGGGCCAGATGGATAGGATGGGATGGTTTGACACTTGCTGCTGTCCATTCAAGGAAATGACTTCAACAGTTTATGCAGAAATTATACAGTCTCTGTGAAAAATTGAGAACGGATCTCTAAGAAAAACAACTGCATTTTTGAATTACTTTCTCTCATCCTAATTTTGTATCTTTTGATCCTATCTTATTCTCACTCTTTCTCAGTGCCCTTGTGTCGCCCTTCGTCCAGGCTTCCCCAGTCTCCCTGGTTTCTTTCCTTCCTCTGCTCATGAATTTCTCATTTCTTTGAGGTCCTGCGGGCAGATTTTCAAGGTAGCAGCAAAACAAACCTAATCAAGTAATTCCTACCTAGAGTCAAAGTCACGATTTGCAGAGTGATTATTATGTGCCAAACACAGTGCTAAGCCCTTCACATATACTTTTTATTTACTCCTCACGACAGAGTCACCAAATAAACATTATTAACTTATTTTTCCACCTGAGAAAACGGAGGTTCTGTGTGGTGAAGGAGCTTGTGCAAACTCGCACAGCTAGTAAATGTGCCAACTGGGAATCAGATCTGGCTTTGGGAGCCTGAACCGCTGTGGCCGTGGTTGCTGGTCATGATATGCACCCTGCACGCTGTGTGGTCCTACAGCTGGCCGCACTGACTCACGACAGCCGAGCGGTGGGTTTTCAAGGATTCTGAAAGCTGGTTGTGGAACACAGCTAGCATGAAAATTTAAATTAGAAAAACTTGCAGTCACATTAAACGAAGGTAACAAATACTCAAAGCTCATCATAATGATGTTGCTTTCTAATTATTTTACTATGCTTTACCATGACATCCGCACCTTGGCGTCTTTACATCTATGGTATGTGTATGATGGAGACGCTGTGCAATGGCGAATGGCGTGCCACCCCACACCTCCTCCCAATGCTGCGTCTGGGAGTGTCATGCTGGTGGCTTGAAATCAGACACTGTGAGAGTATTTACCCTACAGAACTTGGCAAATGGGGTGCATCTGAATGCACTGGCAGTCTTTTTTAAATGAATAAACAGACAGCTGTGTGGCCTACACAAAATCCATCTGAAGGCCGAATGGGCCACCAGTGTTTGACCTCTGCCTTAAAGATGCATCTCTAATGGATGAATCGTCGACTGCCCTGAGCGCCAGAGCACTCTCTTGAGTGTAGGCATCTGACACAACCATACATCTGGTCCATCATGATTGCCTTCAGGAACCACCGATAGCTTGTTGTTGAGATGAAAGGAAAGGAATCAAATTCGCCCTAGCCAGTGTTTGCCAGTCACCTAAACTGAGGACTCTTCAAGGCCCGGCTGAGGCCTCCTGTCCTGCACAGCCAGGCGTTGGTCCTGGCCGACGTCGAGCCACCACAGTCTCTGTGAAGAGCTGATGTGCCTCCCTGACCGTAGCACCAGCGAGCGGGGAAGAGCTGACCCAGAGATTCAATTAAAGTGCAGTAGCACTTTCTATGCATTCCGCCTTTGCATCTGTTTTAGACTTTGTTTATTCATTAGTTCTTCTTTCTAGGTCAATGGGAAGCCAGAGAGAAGAGGGTCTTGCAGCTGGAGAAGATAAATATGTGATGGAGTGTGTGGGTGGCCATTTAATGCTGCTCTCTGGGATGAAATGATGCTGGTTTCTTCTGTTGTCTGTAGAAGTAGCAATTATCCTTCTCTCTTTGACTGAAGCAGTTATTTTTGGGGAAAAAAGCTTTGAAGTCTTTTGACTAAGAACATTTTGGGTACCCTGTGGTTGGTTAGCTATGTTTAGATCACTTGTTCTGTGACCTTGGACAAATCTCCCACCCTTTCCACTTTCTTTTGTTAAGCTGAGAATGTTAGAGTGACGTGTCTAGATCCTAGATCACAGAAACAGAAAGGTTTCTAAAATTTTTGAGCTTCTAGAAAATTATTTAAATTCTTCAGTGTAAATTATTTATTTATTTATTTAAACAATTACCCCGTTTAGTGTTAATTTATTCTGTGCCTTGAACACTGTGTTATATCCATAATGTATCCAAAATTTTAGTGCAGGAACTGCACCCTTAGTTTCCTAAATGATTTTATGTTCTGATTATCTGTCCCTGTCCGAGTTACAGAGTACTGTTTGAACGTGAACCTCCAGAGTATTTCCTTTTTGTGGATTTCTAGAAGATTTTTTTCTTTCACCTAGCCAGATGAGTTTAATCAGCAAAAAGAATTTATTGAATACTCTATTTTCATTATAATGTCAGTATGATTTGTTGTGAGGAAGAATCCAAGGGACTCTTAAACAATTTTCCTGCCCTCTACAGCCAACCACAACAGTCTACACAGAAAGACAATTGCCGCCCCCACCCCTTCAAAAGCTGCATATCATCAGAGTCAAGCAATGAAACAGACTATAAATATAAATGAGAAGAATCTTTCTTCGCCATTCACTTAACCAACTCTCTGGAATATGTTCAGCTCTCCATCCGCTCAGCAAAATACATTGCCATAGTAGGCCCCCTGCTCACAGCGAGCTTACCACCCTCTAGGACACCTGCAGTTGAGTACTATGCTGTCCAAGCATGTTTGTTCCACATATGTCAATGTACTTGTTATTAAAATCACACAATGAAATCAATAAAATATGGGGGCATAAGGAGAGGTGTGGAGTTTTTGTATGAAAACGAAATTGATTGCTTTATAAAGACTTTTAAATATTAAAATTTTGGATGTCTCAAATTATTGAGAAAAAATTATTAACAAATTAAGTATTGAAAAAAAAAAAACAACCTAAAAAGATTAGGGGGAACGATCACAGAAATTTAGGAGGACTTTGTACTCACAATATTTGGAAAGTTCTTGCTTCACTTTACTAATTTTTTAAAGATTTTATTTATTTAGAGTGCAAGTGGGGGGAGGGGCTTAGGGAGAGGAAGAGCGAGAACATCAAGCAGACTCCTGACGCAGCGTGGAGTCTGACACAAGGCTCAGTCCCATGACCCTGAGATCATGACCTGAGCTGAAATCAAGAGTCGGACACTTAACTGGACTGAGCCACCCAGGTGCCCCTTGCTTCACTTTAAATAAACCCAAACTGGGAATCATGGAGGATGCATTATGGGTGTATTGTATGAAAGAAAGATGCTGTTAAATTCTATTCTAAAAAGCAGACTTTTAATTTAAAAAAAAAATGGCCCTATATCAAAAGTTTGATGAATTAATGTATGGCTTTTTAAGTTTTAAATTGGAATGTTTATGAAATATATGTATCATGACTATGATTCTTTCCCTAAGCGTTCCTTTTATTTTTTTGTAGTCGATTGACCTGTCAACTACTGGTCTTCATCTCATCAGATTAGAGAACTTCTACCATATTGAAAATCTGGAGGAAAAACAAATCAGTTAGTTTCAAAATAGTTGGGGGGTTGATCTAAAACTGTTGGTATGATTTTATCAGCACAGAGAAACAAAGCAACATTCTTAGATAAAGAACAAGCATACAAAATTTAGGAGAATGCAGACTCCCAGACCATGAGAGGTAAAATCTCTGTAGAAGAGTAAAAGGAGAGGAAGAGAAGGCTGAGAAGAACATTTGGAAAAAGCCTGGAGGAGCTAAGGGATCTGATTTTAGGGAGTAGGCAATATCGAGCCACTGACTAATTTTGATCAGGACAGTGAAGAAGTATTTTAAGGAGTTTTTCTGGTAACAGTGCACAGGATGAGATGAATCCTCGATGGCAAATATATTTTTTTCTTGGGAGCAAACTCAGATAACTGGTATCGTTTCCCGGAACACTGTGATGAGGAATACAGCATGAGGCTGGCTGCAGGGAGAAGGGCGCCATTTTCTGTCGGTGATGCCTGCCACAGGCAAGGAAAAAGAGGCTGTAGTTTCTATACCTTTTATTCGTTGGCTCTGGGTCAGATTAAGGGTGAAGATAGTGGACGGATTTATGCCACCGCAATAGCATGAGACATAATAAGGAAGGTATGAGAGATAACTTTGAAAATAAATACTGATTTGGTTCTATGGATAAAATTATGACTGGAATTAAAAAATTTTTTTGAGTCAAGCAAGATGCTTTGCCTTATTATTGACATAAGGAAGTCAATAGAATATAGTCATAAGGAGCACATAATTTAGAGTAGGACAGAATTCTGTTCAAAATCTAGACCTGTCATTTGCTATCTAAATAATTTGAGACATCCAAAATTTTAAAATTACAGGAAGTATTTAAAGCAGTAGCATACTGTCGGCGGTCAGAGGGCGGGATCGCTGCCTGGAGACGGCAGGAGCTCTTTCGCCATGGTGGCCTGGCCGAACTCCGGGTGGAACCAGGATGCCACTGTCTACGTCGGGAGCCTGGACGAGAAGGTTAGCGAACCATTGCTGTGGGAGCTATTTCTCCAGGCAGGGCCAGTAGTCAACATCCACATGCCAAAGGATAGAGTCACAGGTCAGCACCAATTCCACAAAGACTATGGCTTTGTGGAATTCTTGAGTGAGGAAGATGCCGAGTATGCCATTAAGATCATGAACATTATCAAACCCTATGGGAAACCAATACAGGTGAACAAAGCATCAACTCACAACAAGAACCTGGACGTGGGGGCCGACATTTTCATTGGCAATCTAGACCTGGAGATTGGTGAGAAACTGCTTTCTGATACTTTCAGCGCCTTTTGGGTCATCTTACAAACCCCAAAGATTATGCAGGATCCTGACACAGGCAACTCCAAAGGTTATGCCTTTATTAATTTCACTTCATTTGATGCTTTGCATGCAGCTACTGAGGCCATGAATGGGCAATATCTCTGTAACCTCCCTATCACTGTGTCTTATGCCTTCAAGAAGAACTCCAAGGGTGAGCGCCATGGCGCAGCAGCTGAACGACTTTTGGCAGCCCAGAACCCACTGTCCCAGGCTGACTGCCCTCATCAGCTGTTTGCAGATGCACCCCTTCCACCCTCAGCCCCCAATCCTGTGGTATCATCACTAGGGTCCAGGCTTCTTCCACCAGGCATGCCTTCTCCTGGGTCCTTCCCACCCCCAGTGCCACCTCCTGGAGCCCTTCCACCTGGGATACCCCCAGCCATGCCCCCACCACCTATGCCTCCTGGGGCTGGAGGACATGGCCCACCATCAGCAGGAACCCCAGGGGCTGGACATCCGGACATGGACACTCATATCCTCCCCCATTCCCCCCGGGTGGGATGCCCCATCCAGGGATGTCTCAGATGCAGCTGGCCCACCATGGCCCTCATGGCTTAGGACACCCCCATGCTGGGCCCCCAGGCTCTGCGGGGCAGCCACCACCCCGACTGCCACCTGGAATGCCTCATCCTGGACCTCCTCCAATGGGCATGCCCCTCGAGGGCCTCCGCTTGGATCTACCATGGGTCACCCAGGTCCTATGCTTCCATATGGGATGCGTGGACCTCCTCACTGACGCCTCCTCATGGATACACTGGGCCTCCATGACCCCCACCCTATGGCTACCAGTGGGGGCCCCTCCCTCCATCCCGGCCCACCCCCCAGCCTCCAGTTCCCCTCGTGGCCCACATCGAGGCCCTCTTCCTCAGTAATTTCTGTTCTTTTGCCTCCTGGTCTATCTTCCCAATATCTTTTCAATTCCTTGGACCAATCAGAGTTGCTGTAACTCCCTATGGCTAAGGCACTAATCCCTCTCAGGCCTTTTTTTTTTTTTCCTTAAGTGTAATGTTTTTCACAGGCGGTTTTATTTATTTCTGTGTTGGTCCTAAGTTTTTTGCAAATGCACAGAGAAAATAAAACTAAACTCCTTGTTTAAAAAAATAAATAAATAAAGCAGTAGCATACTGTCTATCACAAAATAAGTACCCGGGAAATAATATTTATTATGTTGAGAGCATGGCCAATGACAATCTGGCTTCAAAAATATTTTACTAATTTTTGTCTCATTACGGACTGCTTTAAAAATAAAAATCCATAGAGTTATTGTTCTACTAGTTGGGATTTTCTAGCTTCTTATCCCAAAAATGAAACTGAACTGACTTTAGATAAAAAATAAATTATAATCCGTATTTCCCGGTCTTTGGAAAAGAGGCACCAACATTTGTTTTTCTACGAGAAGCTAGAAATTATAAAATACCCCTCTGTCTGGACCGCTATTTGCCGACCATTTGTGGAAATAATCAAAAGCTTTGTAAATGAGGGTTTACCATAGCTATGAAGCTACGGTCTGAACTGCAAAAATTTTGCTACGCCCATACACAGGCATTGCAATCGATTTCTCCTCCTATCTCTACCCAGTGGGCAGTGATTGCTTGGCAATGCACATGAAAACACTGGGCATCCATTCACAGGAGTTCCTGATTTGTTTGTGAGAAGCTGTGATGTTCATTTGCAATCAGGTTTTGGCAAACTCTTGGCAGAGAATTTCTTTATAAAAAAGTACAGAGCTCTTCATTTGGCATAACTCTTTAATATGTAGGTTTGTATTTCCTGTCTTCCACTTTGCTTAAAAAATGTTGTAGAAACACACACATACCCATTCATTAAGCACTCTGAAGCAACAATCTGTATATTTCCAAACAAAACATTGCTTTACCAACATGGTTGATTGTTCCAAACAAAGTCTCTTTTCTGCGGAATTCTACCAACTGAAATTTGAGACTGAGAGCCAAAAAAAGTAGACTTTGGCTAGCTATAAAGTTTGTTACTTGTGGCAGAGATAGACATGAACCAATTTTAATCTAAGGGAAATATCATGAGTCTTCATATTATTATTTCCAGATCTCCTACATTGCATGGAGAAATCTGTTCAGGGTCTGAATACTCTAGAACTGATTTCTTTTCAAAACCTATTCCTTCCCGACAAATTTTTCCCCTGAATCCACTTGGAAATGACGAACTTTTGGGTTTAATGTAAAAGTAATAAAGCTGTGACATATTAAACATATATATTTACAGCGATGACGAATCATTGTGGTTATCTCTCTTACTGTTGATTACTCAAACACAGCCAATTCCAAGCCTGTATGTGTTAAAAGACAACATCAAAAAGTCTGACATCCAAAATGCTATCTTGCATGGAATGAAACATCAGTTAACGGGCTAAAAAACGTCCATTCACGGCATAAAAATTTGAGAAACTTTCTGCCTTTACAGCGTGAGCAGAAGGAAATCCCAACAGAGGATGTTCCTAAATCCTCTGCCCCCAGCTTTTCAAAGGGCCCAGAAATTGCACCCAGCAAAGATGCCCTGTCAAAATGATTTAAAAGGAGGAAAGAAAGTTGCTAGAGGGGAATTCATACTCCAGATAAAAGAAAACAACTTTAAGTGGTCTTTGCTGGTGGCCTATGTTGAGACATAGAACAGCCCAGACGGCTGTTTTTCCAGGAGGTTAAATTTCAAAAAGAGGAAACAACAGCAAACAGGCTGCCAATTTACTGAACAATGTCACAACTGGCTAGAGATGTGTTCAAAGTAAAACTACTGATTTACAAATTCCTGGGTCTAACATGCTCTTAAATATTAACACTTCTTAGGAAACTTTAGAGCTTGTGTGTCACGTTTATGACTCTGGGTAGACAAGGCTCTATCCAAACAGACTGGTACTCATGACAATTCTTCGCCCTGTAATTAAGCCCCATTGGGGGGAAACCACTGTGAAGTCAACCTTTGATGCCAGGAACAGCCCCTGGTGCCCAAAGACGCAGGCTGGAGTTCATACCCCATGCATTTCTGTGTGGTATACGTTGAAGGGGGATGTTTACAGCATGACTCCAAAATAATAATCGTAGCAGATAGAACATTATGTTTTCTTTTTATCAGACACTGAGAGCTGGTTTGGGAAGGCGAGCTGGCTTGCTGGAGAAGGGGGTGAGGGAGGGGCCACCGGCAGGGACTCCTGGAAAGAAGATGTGTTTGGAGAGGGAGGAGGAGCGCAGAAAGAGAAGTGAGTCTTGAAGAGCCATCATCCTAACATTTTAGGAAGGTCTAACAGGCTTTAAATATCCATTATACCTCAGGCAGTGCTTCCTTCCAGAAAGTAGAAATCTCTCTAACTTATTCAGCTGTAAGCAGGGTCCAAGTATCCACTCACAAAAAAAATTTTAAGTAGGTCTGGTGAAGGTTTCAGGACTGGATATATGAAACCATTAAATATATATTTTTAAGAAGAGAAACAGTAACCTGAAATGTATACTCCTTTTTTTTTAATGTTTACTCCTTTAACTGGAAAAGTACTTAAGTTATCATGTAAAAAATATGTACACAAACACCTAGGAAAGCATAAGACATTGCACGAAAGCTGCATGACAATTAATTGTACTGTAGACATTCATTTTACATAGTTATGTGTTAATTCATGTATATCTATCCATCTATCCATCTGTCTATCATCTCTACCCAGTTATCCTTGGAGAAGGAAAAGTGTAAGAACAGTATATTAGAGGAAATGATAGTGTTGATGGTCACTATAGTCTCAAGTTTCTATAACATTGGTGAATGGTTTTTAATAAATGTCTGTTTTTCATCCAGAGGTAAAAACATATACAGTGATAGAGCACAAGTCGACACGTTATTACTATGTTATGTCCAATTTCCTTAAGTAAGAAAGTAATAACCAAGATTCACTGAGTGTTTTTCACCTGCCAGCATCTATGCAGAGCACTTTATACATCTTATATCATTTAATCCTTGTAAGAAACCTAAGGAGACAGAGCCCATTATGATCCCCATTTTCAGCTAACAAGACGGAGGCTTAGAAAAACAACTTGGCCAAGTCCCACTAAGCAGAGTCATAGGTAATGTTCTAGACGATGAATGATGTGACTCTAGATTTATCCAAATTGGTTTAATAATTAATGATGCCATAAGTGGTTCCTTTTATATTGTCTAAGGAAGAGGTTTTAGAGAAGTTAGTTAAGGTTTAAAAAAAAAAAAAGAACAGTGCCTGAGAAAGCAGCCTACCAGGACACAGGGCTCATGAGCTTTTGGGAAACAGATGACCTGGGTTTCTCGTCTGGCTCTATCACTTCTAGATGGTAGCTGCATAATCTTTGGCAATGTGTTCATATATTAGAAAGAGATTACTTATAATCTTATCACATGAATGTATGACTTTAACATTTACTTGATTGGGTTCCTTTGGTTCTTTATGTAGATGATGGCCATTATTAATTCTAGAACTAGCTTGTTGTCCAGCAATACACAGGGCTAGAAATCCATTTTTTTTTTTTTGCATATTGTTGTAACAAGCAGGTATTTTTTTTTTTTTGCTATAAAGCAATATTTCCAAGCTGTCATACCATCATGATATCAAAAAGTATGCACCAGAAGTACTTTTGTCTATAGCTAGATATAATTCCTCAGTGCTCTTGGGTTATAATAAAGGAAACTTGAACCTTTAAGATAATGTCTCATGAAAGATGGTTTAAATTTTATTTTTTTTAATTTTTTTTTTAAAGATTTTATTTATTTGACGGAGAGAGAGACAGCGAGAGAGGGAACACAAGCAGGGGGAGTGGGAGAGGGAGAAGCAGGCTTCCCGCAGAGCAGGGAGCCTGACACAGGGCTTGATCCCAGGACCCTGGGATCATGACCTGAGCCGAAGGCAGACGCTTAATGACTGAGCCACCCAGGTGCCCCGAAAGATGGTTTAAATTTTAAACAACAATATTCACCAGCAAAAATCAAATCACAGCAGCCCTGAAACTAAGCTTTGGGTTACTTCTCATATACTGTCTACTTAATCTAATACAATGTCACCTCATGTATCATTTTTTGTGTAAAGAATTGCCACTCCCATATCATTGGTCCCATAAAGAATGCAGATGTTATTTTAAATGTGCCAATTTATACTGAAAAGATAAATGTTTATTCTTTACCAACAATGTGGATTTAGCAATGTGGACTTTACCAACAAGTAACAATGTGCTGTGTTCGTTATTTCAACATAAATGATTATGTTACAAAGGTGGGGCAGGGGAATCTGCATTTTTAACAAACGTCTCAGGTAATTCTCGTATGTACCCCAAATCGAAACCTGCTGGCCTAGGTGGTAGAGTTTCTGTTGAATACTCCTATAAGTTTCTTTTCCAATCTTCCCTCCCCTTCTTAAGGAACCTGCTTTCACCCTGTGTGTATGAGGTCTGAGTCCCACAGGCCCAACTATGGACCATGGTTAATTAGAACAGAGATGTTCCCCAGAACCAAAATGGGTCCTTGAGCCATTTTCTCTGGTGAATTGTCATTCAGACCCAGAAACTGGTTAACCTCTGCTAGGTACTGAGAAGTAATGGAAAATGAGTCATTCACGTGGTTAAAGATGAATTTTCTAGCCCCAAAGTTGGAACTAAAATATATAAGTCGATAGATAGATGATAGATGATAGATAGGTAGATAGATAGATAGATAGATAGATAGATAGAAAGATGGATAGACAGAGAGAGAGATAGGGAGGTAGATAAAGATATCTTTACAGAAAAAAAGCCTCACATAGTGAGAATAAAACTAAAAGAAATTTAATATCATTTCCCCTGTCCCCAAAACCAAGTGTGAAAAAAGGGGAGAATTCCTAGCTAAATAAGAACTAAAGGCTCTAGCTTCTTACCTTCCTAGGCAACATATAGCATCTGTTAAAATGGATGTAATATTTAGATTCAATTTAGATCATTCAGTCTAGATTTAAGGCTGACAGGCTTGGAGTATATTAGCCCATAGTCTGACCCAAGGCAGAAAGCTTGCTTCAAGGTGGCAGAGGGAAGGGGACAGGAACAAGCTCCTTGAGACAACTTTCCCAGAGTGTCTTCTAGCACTCAGGACAGGAGTGGTCAGGCTTGGCTGAGGAAAAGTGAGAATGAGTCTGCAGAAAGAAAGAATTAAGTACTTGTGAAGGGAGAAACTCGTCCTGCCCTGGGGTTCTGTGAGATACTGTTGATCCCTCCCAATAAATCCCTCCCCTTGACTTTCTGAGGTTTTTTCCTTTTGTTTTGTTTTGCTTAGTATAATGTGTGTAGTTTTTTGTTCTTTGCAATGAAATAATTCCTGACCAAGGTAGCCCCAGTAAGCAAAAAATAAGGACTATTAGAGCATGAATTTACAAGGTGCCTCGGCTACTTGGTTCACTGATGCCTGAAATTCTATAGGAGCTTTTTTACTATTTTCATGTCATTTTTAATTTCATGTCATTTGTTTTATTTGCACTCATTCAAATGTAATATTTCTGAGAACAATAATAACTCCTGAGGGTCCATAAATCGTCTATGCCCTCAGGATATTGGGATTCTCCCTGTGAGCAGGGTTTGGTACATAAGCCCCCAGAACAGGGGTGATGCCAATACCACTGTAATTGCTGCTAACTTCCTCCAGCGATCAGTTCCTGCTGCCCCAAACCTCAGCGTGAGAGGAGGACCATCAGAGAGCCTCCTTCTTGGTTTGCTCTACCTGGCAGGGGCTAGCAGAGGCATTTCGTACACAGCGAGGCAAGAATTTCTCACAGTAACCCGATGATGTTATCAACATTAGTGCTCATGAAGACTTAGAGGATCAGAGAGTTCAAGACAGTAGCTCAGCAAGCACTAAAATTAGAACAGTTTCATCTGTCTGACTCAGTCTTATCTATCTATCATCTATCTATCTATCTATCTATCTACCTATCTATTTATTTATTTATACAAAGATTTTATTTATTTATTTGACAGGGAGAGAGAGAGCATAAGCAGGGGGTGCAGAGGCAGAGGGAGAAGCAAGCTCCCCGCTGAGCAGGAAGCCCGATGTGGGGATCGATCCCAGGACCCTGGGACCATGACCTGAGCCCAAGGCAGACGCTTAACAACTGAGCCATCCAGGCTTCCCTCAGTCTATCTTTTTAACCCTGGCTAGGATAAAAGAGGAAGCTAGAGTAAGGGATAGAGCTAAAACAATTAAGGTTGTGAATACATTTATACAATTTAACTTTTTGCCTGGGCTCTCTCTGAGAGGAAATTTATTACTTCTTAACATTTGTAAGCTAAAACAGCATGTGCTACATTAACTGGGAAGAGCCCACCTTATTATATAGAGATAGAAGCAACATCGCCATTTACCTAAACTGCCATTCTCTAGCTCAGGTTTTCAAATAACTCTCTGTAAATAGTCATGAGAAGATGCAGTTTTAGAAGAATTTTTGCTCATAAGAATGCTCATGCCGGGGCGCCTGGGTGGCTCACTCGTTAAGCGTCTGCCTTTGGCTCAGGTCATTATCCCTGGGTCCTGGGATCGAGCACCGCATCTGGCTCCCTGCTCCGCGGGAAGCCTGCTTCTCCCTCTCCCACTACCCCCGCTTGTGTTCCTACTCTCGCTGTGTCTCTCTCTGTCAAATAAATAAATAAAAATCTTAAAAAAAAAAAAAGAATGCTCATGCTAATAGTATGTAGATGAGAACTAAAATGAATTAAGAGGACTCTTTTATGAAAAAGTGCTTAGGAAGGATGAAATTTATTTAAAATGTTAGGTGTCTGTGATTTATGATTTTTAAAAAATCAGCATAAACTCCCTCTCCCACAATTTTAACTGGGAGATGCTATCTCATTAACCAAGTTGCATAGGAGTACGCACCAATGGTGAAAACTTCGGTGGAAGACACTTAGCCCTTGAGAGTGGGACACTTCTCTAATGTCACAATTTGAAAATTCATCCTGCCTCTTATGTGTAGGTTTATATGCTCTTTTAACCTACCTCTCCCAACACCTGGATTAAAAATAAGCTGGACAAGTTTTGATAAATACACAGTAAAGTGGCAATCTCATGCATGAAGTCCTTTTAAGAATGAAATAAAATGATTTTTCTCGCACAAATGCCTAGTAGAAAGAAAAACTTTATTAAGTCAAGTTCTGCATTTTAAGAAATCTGATTGTTAACTTCATGTCCATTAACACAGGCTAATCATCTACATTACAAAATATGAGCATTTAGAGAAGTTTTTTTTCCCCAAACTCTAATTAGGGAAAGAATGAATGAGTGAATGAATGAAATTTGTGTAATTCTTTTGACAGTTCAACACCTATGCATATTATTACATGACCCATTTGGTAGAGGATAATCTATATTGCAAAATATAAAATGATGCGATGGTCTGTGCTAGACTGTGGTCTCTTTATCATTTAATTTGTTGCTTCTGAGAGTCCAGTTTTTAAATAAGAAAGAATTGCCGTACTACAGTTCTCATTATTTGGTTCTGTACCCACTTAATAGAATGAAATGGCAAATTTTAAATTGTTCAGTTTATGTACAAAGTATAGATTTTCTGACTGGGTAATTTAGATTGCCCAGCATGAATAGACTGGTTAAATTTTCAGATTAACCCCATTGGCTAGATAATTACCTACTATATTAGGAAGTTCTGGCTGACAAGTTCTGGCAACTTACCTAGAAAAACTGGAGTCAACACCACCAATATAGGTGGAAAGGATTTTAAAAATAATTCTATACAAATATTCATTTGTATGATTTTTCACCTCATAAATAGTGGTTGTTCTTCCTTGTTTTCTTAGGTAGTGCTATTGAGTAGTATGTGAGAAATCTGTTACACATAAAAATCTCCTTATCCGCAAGTTGCCGCAATAGGAATACACCTATTAAAATTTGTGTTATTTCTTATAAGAGAAATTAAATTTAACCACATTACCCAAACAAGATGGGTACATAATGGTCTTCAAGTAATGTAGAGACATTCAGATTTGGCTTGACCTCACCTTTAGGCTCTGAGGAACTTGGGGTGTGAGAAAATAAACGATACTAGCTAGCTCCTGGATTGGTTTATCATGGAAGACGTCATGCTAGCCCTTAGCACCGAGGCTGTTTATCCTGCTTGAGCTCCAAGCCCAAGAGAGTAAGAAGTGAGACAGCGACTCAGATTTCTCCACTTCCCCATCCCACCTTAGTAATCTCTTCTTCTATGCTTCCATTTTGAGAAAAATCCTCGTCTAGTGTTTGAAACTGACCCCCAGAGGTGGTGGCCTGTTGGGCTTTAGCAGAGTAACTATGCCTTCAGACAGCACCACCCCAATACTCATGTGGGAGATATGAAGCCACAGGGCCGTGTGTCCTAATCCTGGCTTTGCTTCCTGTGACCTGCAGGAAGGCAACAAAAGCAGAGCTACTCTAAACTTTACATGCTTTGCTGACTCCTGATGTGTATGTGTGTGTTTACAAAGTTTACTAGGCTATATTAGAATATATACAAAATGCGGTACTACAGAGAACACCCATTTAAAAAATAAAATTTTGGGGCGCCTGGGTGGCTCAGTTGGTTGAGCGTCTGCCTTCGGCTTGGGTCATGGTCTTGGGGTCCTGGGATTGAGCCCCACGTCAGCCGTCAGGCTGTCTGCTCAGCAGGGAGTCTGCGTCTTCCTCTGTGCTCTCACTCTCTCAAATAAATTTAAAGATTTAAAAATAAATACGTAAAAATAAAAAATAAAATTTTATCAAGTTCATTGAACGTCCTGTATACTCTTCCCCAATTGCATCTACTTAACTTCTTGACAAGAATTACTGCTTTTTTAAATTTGGTATTTATCACTACTATGCATTTATTTTTTCCTTATTTAGCCTTTCACACTGTCTAAAAATTCTAACATGTCTCTCTTAAGATAATTAATTTTAGTTTATAATAAACCAAATAAAAGGAGTGAATTTTAATTAAATATGAAAAAGATATTTCTATAGAGAATAACATATTATGGTAACTTTGCTAACAGTGGTTAAAAGAATCAAAATGGTCTATTTTGGAGACTTTATCTTATGCTAAATATACTGCCCCTAAAACCACATCACTTAGTTAGTCTCTTGATCAAATTTGCAATTTTAGTACCTTTAGTACCTTTGTGCTGTAAATCACACAAAGAGTTTTAAAAAGGAGGGAAACTAGCATATAGAAATCTTATTTCTGAAATAGGCTGACTGGTATGAAAGAGAAAAATTGAAAAATCTAGAATTAGAGAAAGTCAGATATATTTAGAAAAAAATAAATAAAAATAAAATCTAAATTAAAAATAAAAAAATAAAATTTAATTGATTTAAGAGACAGTTAAGGTGACTACGAACATATTTAAGCTGAAACACAGATGACTAGAACTCAGTTTATTTTAGCAGTGCTCTTCCAGAAGATTTTATAAAAATAGAAAATGAAACAAAAGGAAATTCAGCATAAGTGCTTGGCAATACTCTTTGAAATTCATAAGGGCAATTTCTTTCCAACCTTCATTTACCTTTTCTCATGAAACATTCCAAGAACAAACTAAGAGTTATTGAAATCATTTATCATTTTCTCCCCTTTGGAAAGGTGATGCCACTTTAGAGGTGTGGTGAATTTCCACTCTTTAGAGCTAGGAAATCACAATTTCCAAGCTGGGCTCTGCCTTTTAATAAAACACTCCATATATTGTTAAACTATTTATATTGCATACACCCCATTTTAAATAATTTATCCTACAAAATTGCAAAACAAATAAGACAAAGAGTAAGTATTTGTATTCCAAAAAGAATTCACTTGAAAATGGGGAAGTTTCCTTAAAGGTGAAAAATTTGTGTGTGTCTTGATTTCAAAATAATAAAAATATTGTTTATGTGTTTCTAAAACTGAATTTCAGAAACAACTTCTTTTTCTTTCTTTTTTTGGATAAATTTGTCTGCATATATTTAAAAATGCATACAGGATTCAAGGTACTGTTCAAGTCCTGTAAACCCTCCAAAGTTTTTTGTTATTTTTGTATATACTATTTTTCCAGGCACATTTATAAAAGAATCAGAATCCTCCAAGATTATTGCTCTAGGAGTCCAAGAAAATTGACTTTTTTAGTGCTCAAGTACAAAATGATACTGGCAGACATTGTACCTCCAGAGAGGGAAAACATAAGGACTTGTTCTGGTATTAGTATTAAAAACAATGGATTTCAACAATGATGTAGGTCTTGTTGGCCATTGCTTATTCACAAAAACAAATTATGTCTATCTAATTCAAATGAACTGTTGCCCTTATAGAAATGAAAAGGTCACCAGCATGCATGCTTTATTTTACAATGTTTTCTTTTGGAAAACTTATTCAGATAACATCTAGGCATGAATTCCTTGCCTTTTCAGGAACAGTTGTTTTATTGGGGAGGAGGGCGGTGGGCATATGCAATAATATTTTAAAAGAACTAAACTCTATTTAGCAGATCTTGGAGAAACTAACCTAAGTTGTTGGCCTTGAGGATTTGAAATCCCAGAATTTTTCTCTCCAAATTTCAGTTTTTCATAGAAATTTGGAGTATATATATTCAAATGAATAAGGGTATCATTAGATTTATATGAGACAGGGAAAAACTCAGTGCAAATACAAGAAAAGTAATCCATCCTATTTTCCTGAGGGTTCCAAAGTTCTGCAGTTGACTTCGAGCTGATATAGCTGTAGGTAAGAATCTAAAAACCAGGTGCAGTGGGCAGAAGGTCGCCCTGGAGATCCCTGTATCCTCGTCTCCACATCCTGCAGCCCTGCCTTAGCTCCCCTAGTTGAGTGTAAAGAGAACTGTAAATGGGATGGAATGTCTGTCGCTCCTATCAGTCTATTACCTGATATGGCAAGGTGAAAAGATTATGGCAATGTAACCAACGCCCTGAATCAGTTGATTTTGATTTAAATAAAGGGGGATTAACCTGAGAGTGTCCATCTTAATCAAGTGAGTCCCTCCAAAGAGAGCCTGGAGGTCGGTAGTGTTCTCTCCTGCACGCCTTGAAGAAGTAAGCTGAGATCTACAGCTTGAAGGAGGACCTTGAGCTTCTGATGAAATTGCAGCCCTAACACCGTCTCCCATTCTCCTATGCTGGTTGCTTTTAGAATCTTCTGTTCCTAGCATGCTGGTAGTTTACATCCATGGGCTTTTGAGTATATTCGGTTGTGGGCGTGAATCCATGACACTAGCAATCTGAAAATGCATTCATTTTCATTCTAGGAAATATTCATGTATTCTTTGTTTGACAATTTTCCGATTCTGTTTTGTTCCATTCTTTTTTAGAACTTACATTATTCAGAAATTAGACTTTATCCTGTATCTCTTATAATTTTTCTCTCTTATTTTCCTTTTATCTGGTCCTGCTTTCTGAAATTTATCTTCAACGGTAGCTTTTTAAATTTCCTGGTGGCTTTTAAAGTCATGTTAACCTATCTTTAATTACGAAGATCTTGTCTTTTTCCTCCGTAACGTCCTTTACCCAGCCTGCTGCTCTTGTTCATGAATGTAA
Source organism: Mirounga angustirostris (assembly GCF_029215605.1). Lineage (NCBI taxonomy): Eukaryota > Metazoa > Chordata > Mammalia > Carnivora > Phocidae > Mirounga > Mirounga angustirostris. The sequence goes on along the minus strand of NW_026991711.1, from coordinate 116,991,493 downwards.
TACGTTTTTCTGCAGCTCTGAGAAAATTAATTTTTAAACATTTTCCTACTCTCTACATGGTCTCTATTTCCTCCAGATTCTTTTTTCACGTTTGTTTTGGTCATTTCCTTGTACATCAGTGTTTCCTCTAATATCTATTGATTCCTGGTTGTCAGTTGACATTTTAAGAGTAAAGTTTTTAAGAGTAGATGCCGATTAGAAACTCTGGTTTTCACATTAGTGGAAGTTGCTGTGGGCTTCATCACAGGCTAATAAAGGGCCCCAGGCCATTACTGGGAGAACCCCAGCTGGGAGCGTCACTAACTAACCCCAAACCTGAGGGCAATTTGCTCAGCCTTCGGTCCTCCAACATCATACCTGGTTGCTAGGGTCATATAAGCTGAGCTGGAGAAGACAGTTCAGGTCTCTCCACTCAGTGTGTTAATCGTCACTTAATTCCTCTGGTTTCATTACAGCATATCACTCCGTTTCAGGAAGCCTGGGGCACCACAGTTTGTAGCCTTATTTAGGCTCCCCTATCTTCTTCAGGTTATGGGAGGAGTGACCGCCAGGCTGGATGTAGGAGTTGAGATGACCTAAGGATCCAATTTCTCTTTTAATAACCTTTCTTCCTATTTTCAGCCCTACTTTGCGCTTCTGCTTTCATAGGCAACTGAGGTCCCCAGTACATAAACCTTTTGAGGGTTTTCTGCATTGAATAACTTTTTAGGGGTGTTTGGGGAAAGGGAAAGTAGACCTTCCACCATTGAAGACTTTCCTTCTTTCCTTCAATCTACTAAGTCAGTTATCACTTAAATATCTGCTTCCTAGCTTCTGAATTCATACCAGTAACCCCTACCCTATGTCTTCTCCTCTCTGATGGTCTTTTTCATTATGGGTATGGTTAGTGTTGTGCTGATAAATGGCTCTTTGGAAAAATGAAAGAAAGAAAAGAAAAAAAAAAAACCTCTGATTTGTAGCCTTTGCTAATTTCATGATGTCTTCTCCCACTATGACTATTTTCAAGCTACCGATAGTTTAATAATGGCTTTCAAGAGACCTGAATATTAACAATTGGGTCTTTTTTTTTTTTTTTGATAGTTCAATAACCTTTTTATTTTATTTTATTTTACTTTATTATGTTATGTTAATCACCATACATTACATACATCATTAGTTTTTGATGTAGTATTCCATGATTCATTGTTTGCATATAACACCTAAGTGCTCCATTCAATACATGCCCTCTTTAATACCATTCACCAGGCTTGATATCACATAATAACTGGCTCCAGCCCAGCACTGTTTATGCCTTTATAAAATTTGTGTGAGCAGGAGAAGAGGCTTTGAGTCTTAGCAGGGTTTTGGGAGAGGGTTGACATAAAGCTAGAAATTCACCCCACCATATTTATTGGGAAATGTTAATTTCTTACTCAGCTGCTTTGTGTAAACATAAAAACATGGTGACTAGAAAAAAAGTATTCACACGAGTGGAATAAATACAAAAAATGAAAATTATCTGAAATATATGATGAATTTGTTTTTTCCTCATTCAACTTCACTACCCTCACCTTTCTGTAAGTTAACAGGCTTTCCTCCCTCTCACTCTTTCTCTCCCTTGCAGATATAAACGCATCTATTAAAATGACTACATGACTCAAACAAAACAAAGTTTACTTCCTTTGACCATAGGCTTAAACTGAAAACTTCACTTAGGAGATGTATTTTAAAATGCTGAGAGGCTATTTAGCGCTGTGCTGTCCTAACAGCCACTCATGAGACATTATCATTCATCGACATCTTGGAGGTGTGGTACAAATAAACTAAATATTGGAATAATATTTGCTTTCACATTAGTCACTCCTCAGTTACTCAGAGATGTAAATTAGAAAGAATATCTAACTTGTAAAAATTATCTTACCCTTTCTATTTGGATTGTGAAATATCTATCGCCAGCTCCGTTCCTAAGAAATCTTAAGGCAAAACCTGAAGGCCACGTAACACTGTGGCAGCTGGTCAGGGACGCTGCCTCCTGTCGAGCCGAGGTGTTTCCCCGGATGGCGCCACCGAACTAACCATCTGCAGTGTGCAAACTGCAGTGGGGAAATGTTAAGAATCATGGCACAGAGGTTAATGCGTTTAGGCAAACAGTACAGTGAGTGAGTTAAAATGGCACTTCTTTTAATGAGATAAAGCTTGTCACACACCCACAGAATTCATGAGGAAGGTCTGAAAGACTCATACACTGCCCAAATTTAGAATAAAAGCAATGCTAGGTACTGTCTTTTTCACAGCATTCATTTGTAGGTAGGGAAACCGGTCTAAGTTGGTGAAGCCAGTAGTCAAATGGGGACAAAGAAAGATTCAGTATTTCTTTCTCACACCTGAAAATCTCACGTCTAAAGATAGCCGTCACCCCAAAATTCTCACCCGGGATCAGGAGAAAATGAAACTGGAAAATTTGCATTCCACACCCTTCTCATCTGGAAACGATGCTTTTAGTTCCCCATGCCATGGTCTCACCAAGATATAAGCATTCATTTTTGCAATGTTCTACTTGTGTGAAGTAATTAAAATCCATGGTTTTGAGGGTCACGACTTGTTTTTGTTTATACCATGACTTCTGTTACTGCTCCTCATGAGATCTCCCATGAGTAAGGAATGTTGCCTTTGGCTGTCTTACATCCTGTGTCTAAAATACAGACGAGTGTGACCAAAAGAATGTTCTGAAAACCCAGCAATGCTAAAGGCAAAACAAAAAATCATGATTTTGGTAACTGCTCTCTGCTTTATGTAGAAATAATCCCAGCTTTTATTTTTTTTTTATTATAATTTCTTTGGTCCTCCAGCCAAATGTTTGAAGCGGAACCCGTGCTGGACATAAGCCATATCTCGGTGTTTGTTGTCATGTGTAGTATGTTCAGAAAATCTGCTTTGGTTTATTTTGCATGATGTCATATTACATGAAACAGTCTTAAAATGCAGATATTCATGAGAAATTTCCTGAGAGAAGTTACAAAACGTACACACGACTTGAGTTAACTATCGAGGCTTAAAAATTTTTTTACGAAATAAAGACAAAATTTTCCATTAAGTTACAAAGTAGCCCTGAGGTGTGTAGAGCCTCGGCCAGCTTTGGTGGTAATTACTCAGTGTTCTGATCTTTCGGTGGGGTCTGACCATTCTGGCATCACTGGCAAGAAAAGATCCAAATTGTACTTTCAGTGAATGGCCTTTTGAGTGAATAAATGTAGGTAAGACTTTATGATCAAAACTGGAGTGCATCCTGTATGAAGTATTGAGCCTTAGCAGCCATTGTCTATATGCTTTCGGTAGCATTTCTGGGCTACTCTTGGTAGCTCCGACTCCAGGAAGGTGAGGGCTACTGTTCATTACACGTCGTCCTAAACTGCCGATTGCAGATGGCCTTGTGGAGGCTTGATATCCTCTTAAAATTTTGTCAGACTTCCTTTCAGCAATTTATGTGCTTGATGACATATGATTTTCTTGGTGTCTTGTGATTATCACTGAATGAGGGGGAGAAGTTTTGTCCTTAGAAGGCCCTGATAAAGGAGATTCCCATTGGCAGAGGAAGATAGGACAAGGTGATTGACCTGTCTTAGTAACGCATTGGTGGGTTATGATTTATGGGGCAAGAAGATGAAAAATATTTCTTTTGTAATCCAGGGAAACTTGTGTGATAAACTAATGAAAAATATCTTAGGGTTCACTCTTCTATGAAAAATAGTACAAGGGAAACTCCAAGAAGGTAAAATTAAAGATACATCCAGGATCCTTTAACTTTGGACTGTCACCGCGCCAAGGAGCTCATTCAAGAGATGAATAAGCACATGTGTACTACTGCATATCACTATACTATCACTGCTGCAGGAATTCTAGATAAATAACAATTAGACTTTTAGAAAGATACTGCAGATGATGTGCTGGAAGACAATTTACTCCTTGTAATTGTTCTAGGGTGAACTCCTTGTACATTCTTGTGTGGGTAGATGTTTTCACTAAGATCACTGTATCCAAGAATTTACTTGCATCCATGCTGGTCTCATTTTTCTAAGGTAACACTTTTACCACTCTCTTCTGGGGAGTGTTTTATTTCAGTATGGCAGGGTTTACTTCTTTCCTGTTGCTTTTCCGTCACATTCGATCCCTTGGCCGATTACAGATCCTATCCCACAGATGTTTAGGTCTCAACTGGCCTTTATAATTTGCTCTTCCTGAGAAGTCACATGACTGAACTGAAAGTTCCTTAAAAGCCTATATGTGTTACTTCTTTCCAATTTAATCATGACTGGTTTCCTCCTTTTCTCCCTCCACCACCAAAAAAAGGGGAAAGAAGAATGATCAAAAGATTCCTGTTTGCTTCCTTCCTGTGGTTTTGGGTCTGCAGATTATGTTAAGGTTGGGCAGCTTCTGATTTGCTTGGTGTGTTATGATTGTCATTGGCCATACAGAGTTCAGGTGTCATTGAGAAGTTCTAAGCAGGAGGAAGGGAAGAGTCATGAACCAGGAGGAGGAGGACAAGGTAGTTAGCATTTGGCTGGAGACCCACAGCAGGCTGTGCTTTTCTGGCTGTTGGCCAAGAAGGCTCATTCCAGGGCATAAAGAAAAATCCACACAGATTGCTTGCTTTTTTATGTCACCTACAAAGTATAATAATCCTAAGTATGGGTAGATGCCGAGGGTCAAGCCTGCGGAAAAGCCACACATTTGCTCACATCTACCCTAGCACAGAATAGGAATGGCAGGAGCCAGCACCACAACCAGGGACATTCACGAAGGGAGCGACTTTCCTCTGTGATCCCACAACTTGGCCAGAGAGATATAATATTTGTAAACATCACTGTGATTCACTCCACAGCATCAGTGGTATTGAGAAGATTAAAGACAAAACAGAACAAAAGCAAAAGCAGTAAATATTGCTGTCTTTGAATAATTTCCTGTTGAAGAGGGTCAGCCCGACCATGTGTGTAGAGACCAGTTGATCCAACAACATCAACTCTCTGGTGCCTTTTTCTACTTTTAATTAGTCTTTTGGCAGCATGTTGAAATACGTTTAGGTAGCACACTCACTTCTATACATAAGGGCTAAGAAATAGTTTATAAAATTTTAAAAGAGAGACAAAATCAAATATGTTAAATTTTCTCTTCAGGAAGAGAAAAATTTTAGCCTACAAAAATTGTACTGGTTGATACATGACAGTCTTTCCTTTTATAACTGCACTACCTCGGGCCGTAAAATTGCTTCATGAATTATTGCACAAAGTTCACTGGATCATTTTTCTCCAGAGACCCTCTCCTGACCAGGCATCCCACCTCCTTCTGATTCCCTCTGTCTTATAGTATATATAATCTGTATATCTGTATACACACACACACACATAAATATACCCCTCACTCAGTCATTGTGAATAGAAATTTTTCAAAAAGCTGAACTACGTTACAAAGTCTAAACATTTTAAAGTAAAATAATTTATTTAAAGTTGAATATCTCATTTGCAAAATATGCATAGCATCTAACTTATAAAATTATTGTAAGGATTAGAGTAATATACGTAAAGCACCTAGACTATTGCCTGACTAGTGGTAGATGCTAAATAAATCACAAGTATCATTATTATATTATTAAAATGTTTTCCAACATGCAAGTAAGCCCCATTATATAGAGTACTGCAAAGCTAAGTGATGTTTGTGAAATTATTATTTCTATTATGCATAGTGTGTATGTCATTATACACGTATATTCATGCTGGGCTTAGTTTTCTATGGGTCATGGTCAAAAATCTTTGAGAGCCATTGATAGAGAATGGGCTGGAGAAGTAGCCAGCTGGCAGATGTGTCTGGAGTCTCATAGCAAAGAATCATGTGGTCCTTCCAGCTTTGTCCTTTGTAGGAGACTGGAAGACTGGGCTTTCCAAGGCCAAAAGCCTATCCCCTGCAGGTGTTTCTGTGGCTGAATTCCAGGGAAGACAGAGAAAATCACCCTAGGATGCAGTGGTCTAGGTGGTGCCCAAGCTCAGGGCCAACCAATCCCATGGCCATACACATGCCTACAAGCCCTAGAGTGTTTGGAAGGGTGGGCCCACTGCCAGGGGCTCTCGGTGAGCCTCCTGCTGATATGGTTGCCAGGAAGCTCTAGGATTTGCCTAGGAGGCTCCTAAGCCAGGGTTTGCATGTGCTGTCAGTGACACTGGAGTGGAAGCTGGGACGAAGAGAGATCTAGATCTTCGGGTGGGGGAGCAAAATTATGTTTTCCTCTTGCCTGTGCGTCAAAGGCTGTGGTGTTAGTTCCTTCATGGAGCCAAAGCAAAAACCAGCCTTCTCTGTATTTTCTGGCTGAGAGAAGAAGGAGACAGATGTTTTGTAAATTCCAAAACCGTGTTCTAAGATCAGAAATCCTGCGGTGTTCTGGGGAAAGAATGTTTAATCAGGACATGAGCAACAGAAAGTGATGAATGTCTGCCATTGTCAAAAAAATGTAATAGTTATTATTGTTACCATCCGAGAAGGTGGAATTGTACTTACTAACAAAAGAAACATTCACACAAATGAAGAATTTGCTCGGAGAGGCTTCTGTTGGAGTGTGGGAAAAGCTCAGCCTATTCCTCATGGTCAGTAGCTGCTCTTGGCACATCTTGGGTCCTTGGGAAGCTGAGGCTCTCAGAGGAACAGCACAGGGAGGGGGGCATCTGGCTCACCCCATTGTCAAGAGACAATGCCTTGGGAGATTCTGAGCACCATTCTGCTTCAGCCTCAGGTTCAATTTTTAAGACCACAAGCACAATTCCTTGAAGTTTAGAGTCAGCCCTGGGTACAATGCGTTGGCATGAGACATTTGGAAGGTATGGGAAAGTAAAGCCAGGAGGCCCCAGGTGTTGAGCCAGCCCCAATTCCCCGGTTCCCCACACTGTAATCATGGACCCGTCAGGCTCGAGGACCACCCGCCGCTGTGCCTCTGCCTTGCTGCCTTACTTCTGCGTTGTTTTCTGAATACTTCTCTACTCCCACCATCCCTGGAACTTCTCAGTGTCCTTCTCCTGACTAGGAGGAAATGGAAGAGAGAAGGGGGATGCACGCTGGTTGCATGAAGAGTCGCAGAACACCCATAATCGTCCTGCTGTGAGTAACTTTGCAGCAGCTGGCTGGGGGAAACGCTGACTGGGTGCTCGTTAGAAACCCTGGAATCACTGCTCCCTGGCGCCTGGTGACTGAGAGTAGAGCAGAGATGAGAGGAAACCCACAGACAATGCCACTGTCCCTACATGGGAGGGCGAGGGTGCCCTAGTTTCTTTCTCCCTCCTCCCCTTCCGAAGGCTCAGGTGTGCACCCCCACCACTGAGGAAAGTTATTAGACATGTTAACTAGGTAAAAAAAAAAGTGAATAACCTTGCACATGTAAGTGAAATTCATGCAGATGCATCATAAAAAGTGATGAGAGAATGCATCATTGGCATAGAAATACTCCATTTCCCACAGCATGTTGCTACAAGATGTTTTACACATGGCTACACTCCCCTAGCCGCTAGAAAAAGGTTTTCCAAGTTACACATTGGAAATCCTGTGTTATTCAGGGTGATGCTTGTACAATTGAGCAACTGGTTGCCCCTTGGACCACTCCACAAATTTCACTCACAATTGCATTTTTAGCACAGGGCCGTCATTCCAGGAGTTGGCTGTGTGTTTTTAGAATAGTCCCAGACAGTTTTACATAAGGAAAATTCAACGTCTTGCAGACTCTGTATATTAAATTTTCCTGTTACCCACCTTTTTGTCTTTTTCAGATATGTTCCGTACTCCAAATAAAGGGACATTTTTGCCAGGAATTTCCCTTGTAACTTCTTTAAAAGTTTAAGCATTTGGAGGTAAATGTAATCCATATGTCCTGAGTTACCGTCGCTTTTTTTTTTTTTTATCAAAATGTTATTCTCTACAAAGTACTTGATCACCAATAAGTTATATGAGATTTTTAAGGGCCTTTCTTTCTTAGTAAAGGGAAACCACATTTGATCAATAACAGTTAGTTATAGAGTCAAAGTTACACAAGGACTTATGAAGATATATTGTTTTACTATTTAACTTTAGTAAGTTAGGCTAGAGATATTTAGAAACTCACCAATCACTGTCAGAAAAATGTACACTATTGTTTTTTTTTTCTCTTCACAGGCTAAAAACTCTATTTTTTGTTTATAAGATTCACTTTATCTTCTCATTACAGTGACTTTCAAAAAAAAAAAAATTGGTTCCTAGCTCTGCAGTTAAAATCCATTGCAACTATGTAATGTAACTGTCTTATATTTGAATACATGTGCACAAAAAGACCCTTTGCAGAAAACCCTTAATTCTGTAAACCTGAGCACATAGTTATAGTACAAAGTTATATACACATTACAATACAAGGCAGTAGCTCTTTCCAGATGATGAGCTCCCTAAAGGCAAGAAGAATGTCTTCCTCGCTGTGGTATCTACACATAGTAGGCCTTTGATAGACATTTGGGAACAAAGAAAACATGATTAAAAGTAACAGTAAGACACATAGTTACAGCGGAGTCTGGTTTTAGACTGCAGAAGGATGCCAGCTGAGCAAGGAGGAATATGTCAACAGGATACAATAATACACCAACCCCTACTTTAATCCAACTTCAAAATGGATTAAAGGTACATGGTGGAGGGCAAGAAAGGGCTGGGAATGTGTTCAATCACACAGCTGCTCAGGCTGCGCCCTTCCCAGCACGTTCCTTTGTTGGGAAGAGGAGCTGGGCTTGACTTGGTTACAGGGCTATAAATTAATTTATATTCAAACTTCTAGTGTTAACATAATCGGTGTGCTTCAGAAGTAACCATATTTCAGTTTGTCTACATAGAATTATATATATATCGTATATAAATATATGCAACTAATATAACAAATACATATTTGTTCATGTGTATTTGTTCAGTTATATATTTTTATATCCTGTGTATAAATTTGTGTATATATAACAAATTAGATTTGTTATGTTATATAAATTTCTCTATACATAGAGATTTACATTATTTATAAAGGAGACCAATATCATTACAGTTCACAAAGTCCTTTTATATCGCATATTATTGACCCAAAGAACATTCTTTTCTTATAGACTCTTCAAGGAAGTGGGCGATGTTCTCTAATGTCTGGGGCTTATTTGCACTCAAAACTTTATGTAAATTACTAAAGAATATAACATGAAACTCCCTAGGGACATTTAGGAAATGTGAACTCTCTCTAATTGATATAATCAAATTTCTAGAATCACAGAAGAATAAAGAAAACTTGTTTGAAGGCTACATTCCCCACCAAAGATTTTCAGTGGATTATTTTTTTAAGCTGCGAAGACTATGAAATGGAAACCAAAATGGGATCTGAGCCCCAATAACGCTTTCCCACATACTGCACATTCCTGACTTCTAAACACAAAGTCATAGATCAGAGTTTCAGGCTCACAGAATTCCAAGCTTACTGTCTCCACAAAACCCACATTCACCTTTATACAAAAATGTTGATTCATAACATAGACATTGTGAAGGATATTTAAATGTGTAAGCAATTTTTCGGTTTTACACACCTGATTTACTAATGACCCATACTTAGAACCATTATGATCTTTCTTCTTCAGTGTTATCTTTTCTCTCATGCTAAAGACCCTGGTGATTCTGCCAAAACAAACACACAGACACCCCCCCCCCCACACACACACGCACACACACCTCACAGCAATAAACCAACAGACAGAACTTGGAGAAAGTTGTGTAGTATAAATGTGGAGGAAGGAATCTATGAAAAGCAGGAACTGATCTACTTTGCTATGGGGCAAGTCATCAAAATGCAAATAACAGAAGAATTAAAAATGCTATTAGTCATTCAGACCTGAGTGGATATTAGCTTAATCAGAGATGGCGTCATTCTCATTAAAATCAACTTCCTCTTTTAGTCTTTCTTATTGCCCATTCCTGCAGAGAATTTGCAGTGATGGGGTAGATAAATAGAACCAGCAAAAGTTCACTGTGGGGTGGGAATTAGGGGTGAGTGAGAGCAGCACTGAATAGTTTGGGACACAGTTGCAAATAATAAAAAATTGAATGAGGAAGAATATTTCAAATGACTTTTATCTATTTTAGAATTTGGACGAAGCCACACCAGGTACCAAAAAACTATCTGCTTTTCCTGTCTTCTTCTTCCTTCACCGTTCCATGGCCTTCTGCTCCCAGAGGGCAATTCGACACAGTCCCTTTACCACACTCATGGGACCTGATCCAACATAGCATCTTGATGACTATTAACTACAGAGATGGTCAGTGGGTTTCTGGTTCATACCTCAGAAGTGCTTTCTCAAATACAATTAATGTATAAGTTAAAGACTTCCTATGAGCCCACATTGGTTTCAAAGTGGTAACAAAAGTAGGCTTTTCTTATTTTTTATTTATTTTTTAAAGGTTAATTTTTTTATTTTTAATTTATTTATTAGAGAGAGAGAGAAAGAGAGGGAGAGCAGAGACGGAGAGTGAGAGGAAGAAGCAGACTCCTCACTCAGCAGAGAGCCTGAAGTGGGGCTCAATTCCAGGACCCAGAGATCATGACCTGAGCCAAAGGCAGATGCTTAACCGACTGAGCGACCCAGGTGCCCCAACAGGCTTTTTTTAGCGAGCCAGGCAAAAGAGAGGAAACCCTCTGCCTGTGTCCATTATTGGACACATGTATAATAAACTGAGCAAATCACCGGGAAGCACACAATGATGAATCAGTTGTTGTCTCTGTCCTCAAGGAAATCAGTCTTGTTGGGAAGACGAATTTGTAAAAAAACAAAGACAATTGAGTGTTTAAAGGTATTATGAACCATGTTGCAGTCTGGTGTGAGTGATGCAAAGAAACAGGGCCAATGTAAAATTTATTTGGGTGGCGGGGCCTATTTCTAATATTCAATGTTCACAGGCAGAGTGGATTCATAGAGTTCGGTGGTGTGGCAATGAAGGGTTTGTGACAGGAAGATGATATAGATGAATCAACAGCAAGAAATGTCTGCCTTCCCCTCCTGATTACATGTGGGGTCCTAGAATCTGGATACCAAAGTCAAGCACCTATAAATAAAAATTTACCCACTATTCAGGGGCTAAGTGGGCAAAAGAAACAATCCACGTCAGTATCAGCAATGTATATATATATTTTTATATACATCTATATTTTTAATATAAATATGGAAGAAAATTAGTAGTAGGTTACCTGTGACTTTGAGGTGTAACATAAGATCAGCATGTTATGGAACCTTTGGCTGGGGGGTGGGAAAGTGGAGTTAAAGGTGTTCTATGAGTTCTGACCTTGAACACAATGTCCTGATGAATATGTATTTGAGTTGCTTCAAAGAAAATCAGCCAAGGTATGGTGGAAAGTGAAGAGCCAGTGATGGAAAAAACAAGTATAATCTTTTGATACATGGAAGGGAGACTTTAAAAATTATTTATTTGTTTATTTATTTATTTGTTATTGAAGCATAGTTGACACACAAAGTTACACTAGTTTTGGGTATACAACATAGTCAATTGACAATTCTTTACATTACTCAGAGCTCACCACAATAAGTGTAGTCACCCTCTGTCATCATACAATGTTATTACTGTGTTGTTGACTATATTCCCTGTGCTATACTTTTCATCTCTGTGATTTATTTATACCTGGAAATTTGCAATGAAGAAAGTTTGGAAAGAAGACTTTTCAAAGTTACTTTTGTTGCTGTTTTCTCGGGGGTCAAGAGGAAACAATTTACAATGAAGTTGTGTTAATAAATGTATATTAGTCCCCTCTTATCTGGGAGGGACACATTCCCAGACGCCCAGTAGGATGCTTGAAACCTAAGATAGTACCGAACCCTGTGTATACTAAGTTTTTTCCTATACATACATATCTATGAGAGAGTTTAATTTAAAAATTAGGTATCATAAGAGATTAACAACAATAATTAATAAAATAGAGCAATGATAACAATGTATTGTAATAAAAGTTATATGAATGTGGTCTCTCTCTAAAAATATCCTATTTCGTACTCATCCTTCTTCTTGTGAGATGATAAAATGTCTACATGAGGAGATGAAATGCGGTGAATGAGGTGGGCACTGTGACGTAGCGTTAGGCTACTACTGACCTTCTGATAATACGTCAGAAGAAGGGCCATCTGCTACCCTACTGTGAGTAACTGAAACCATGGAAAGTGAAACTGCAGAAAAGGGGGGACAGCTGTGAAGTGAAATAGAGAAGCAATTATACAAGGAATTATAGCCAGCAAAGACAACACAATTATTTCTGATAAAATGTTCAGATAGGTAAATAAAAAATTAGTTTGGTTGCATGATCTTGCCATATATTTTTCTCAGATATTCCTTTCCCCTTTTAATGGATAAAAACTAATAAAGAGGCCTAATTTAATAATTTCTGGAATTTTTTTAAGATTTCATTTATTTATTCATTTATTTTAGAGAGAGAGTGGGGGGAGGTGCAGAGGGAGAGGGAGGGGGGGGAAATCTCAAGCAGAGCTGATCACGGAGCTTGATCTCACAACTCCCAGATCCTGACCTGAGCTGAAACCAAGAGTCAGACACTCAACAGACTGAGCCACCCAGGGGCCCCTAGAATGTTTTAAATATATCTTTACATTTATTCTCATTTTTGAAGAAAAGGGGTGATCTAAAACAATGATTTCTACAAAAGAAAAACAATACAAGTCATTTGAATAAATATATATATACAATATATAACTATATATATATACAATATATAACTATATATATATATACAACTACTTTAAGGTATTTATATTGAAGATAATATTGAACTGAAATTAACAAAGGAAGCACATCCTTTCCATCATGCACAACACCTAGACATTTTCAGATGCTAAAAGAATTTCTTGGAATATTTTCTCCTTCTCTCAGTTAAGAATAAAAATTAAGTTGTTCCAAATGTCATTTTATGTAGTGCAGAAAAGCAGTAATATGTCCAAAAGATAACCTACGGTGAAAATATCATTTGAGTGTTCCTGGGCATATGCGACTATTTCAAAATGATTTCAGAGAAACTCCCCTGTCACAGTGCCATTTTCCCAGTAGTGATGGCAGCACCAGTAGCCAGACAGATACTGGCTTTTCTGGTTCTGAAGAGCAAAGAATGTTGACCGAAAGCACCACCCCATGATTCATGTGTCAGAACAGGGCTTAAGTCATTCTTCAATAGAAGAATTTCCAAGGTTATTCCTTCCCAGAAGCTTTATATTCAAGATACTCTGCTATCCCCATAGTTACCAAAAGGGGAAAAAAAAAACCCAACGTACTTCAGATTTCAACTGTTATGCTGCTGAATTCCAAGCACTAAGTGACCTTCACCTGAACAATGTCTTCCGGATGGTTTTGGTTTTTCTCATTTGATTCTGGATGAATCAAATTTTTAAAAAATTATTTTTAAAAGCAATGACTTATTTTTAAAAACAATGAAAAAGATTACTCCAAAGAAATAACAACAGCACATATCTTCTACACACATAATAATAAAAGCTAGATTTTTGCATCTAGCTATATTGTTTAATTTTAAATAATCTGAGGGAATTGGGAGCAGGAAGATCACCTAGAAAAAAAGTGATTTGAGAAGATTTTTAAAATAATGATATAAACAAATGAAATGAATTATTCCTTGAGTTGAGTTGTTGAGGCTAATAAACCATATGAATGATCCCTACCAGCTCCAGTTAAAGGGAATATTAGTAGTTGACAGGAAATACTAAGACATGAGAGGAAAAACCATCTAGGTTATATGGCCCATTAGTCCTGTAATTTTTTTTTTTCCTCAAAGAAAACATAAGAAAGTGAGGCAAACAAATCAAAACAAAAAGACTAAGAAGGACAACAAAGCATACACCTTGTCCCTGTTTATTTAATTGAGTCTATGTTTCTGGTTTTAGAGTTGTCTCAGGTCTCATTATCCATTATGGGGATGTTATGGGGTGGGTGTTTCCAGCAAAGTTCTGTCCCATTCTGGCCCCGAAACAACGACACAACCTAATCAACACAAGACGTTCAATACTTCTATTGTGTCCTCCGTATGAGCACTAGACACTGTATAAGATCCACAGATGGGTGTAATTGAGTCCTTGTTCTCAGGGAATATACAGCTTAGCTGAGGAGCTATTATTCTACCTTTTGTGATAATTGGATTTCCTTTTTGGTGCTTGCACAAGGAATGAAGTGAGAGCATGAAGGAAAAAGAATTAATATCTATTTGGAAAAATCAGAAATTACTTTCTAGAGGCTGACCTTGAAAGTGTAGGTAGGGCAGGATTTGAATAGGTGGCAATCAAAGGGCAGCTTATTACGAGCAGAGACTGTAGCACCAACAAAGGCGTGGAAGCTCGTTTTTGGGTCCTAATGAGTTTGGAGTTGGTGTTCTGGAGGGGGTAGACTGCAGGTCAGAGAAAAGTAGCAGAAAAATAGGTAGGGTCATTCTATGGAGAGTCTAAAATGCTGGTTTAATAAGAATGCATTTCAATCTGTAGATAATTGAAAGTCATTAAACGGATTGTTAAAAAAGTACTGATTGACCTTCTTAAAATGCAGTCCTGACCATATTATATCTTGAATACAAGGAACATTGTCTACAGCAAGTGCAAAGTGGAGGGTTAAGAGGAGGTGGTCTCCTGGGGATCCTGGGTGGCTCAGTTGTTAAGTGTCTGCCTTTGGCTCGGGTCATGGTCCCATGTCCTGGGATGGAGCCCCATATCGGGCTCCCTGCTCAGTGGGAGGACTGCTTCTCCCTCTCCTACTCCCCCTGCTGTGTTGTCTCTCTCTTTCTGTCAAATAAATAAGTAAAATCTTAAAAAAAAAAAAAATAGAGGAGGCAGTCTCCATAAGGACCTGTGCGAGGACTATCATCTCCTTACTCTTCATGTTGCCCCACAACATTTCTTTCCTTGCCCCGACTCACCCCCAGCCAGTTTTCCTGTGCTGGCTGTCCAGACGAGCCCCCTCCAGCATCAGTCCTATTCCGTTGGGAATGTTTCATAAACAGTGCATGTATCCCTAGGTTTTTAGATAAAGAACCGGGCGACAATCAGCCTGGTATCAGGGGAATGCTTTCTGGCTAGTCCAGTGGTTAACTCCAGAGAAATGTCCACACTTTATTGTATCTCCACAGCATATCTCTGGCCCAAACAGCCTCATGGAGATTCCTGGTGCTTCCTAAGGTTGAGAGGGTACAAAATGAAATGCACTACAGCTGAGGGGCAGTGGGATGATGCGCACAGGAAAGTATGTCAAGTAGAAAATCTAAAGGACTCTGAGAAACGAACTCAGGGTTCTAGAGGGGAGGGGGGTGGGGGGATGGGTTAGCCTGGTGATGGGTATTAAGGAGGGCACGTACTGCATGGAGCACTGGGTGTTATACGCACTGCATGGAGCACTGGGTGTTATACGCAAACAATGAATCATGGAACACTACATCAAAAACTAATGATGTAGTGTATGGTGATTAACATAACATAATAAAATAAAATTAAGAAAAAAAAATAAAAGAAAATCTAAAGGCTAGAGACCCTGCTTCCGTCAAACTCAGTGCCGGTCCTACCTCGGAGACACAAATCCACAGAGCGTGCATTTTTAGTGGGGATATCACCTCCAGAGGGTGAAGATTGGTTCTTGGGGAGGAAAAGCATCCCCCTTTTGTTATGTGTAAAACACAGAAACACATACCATATATAAACAGTTTATCTGTGGTATTAAATTATCATGAGGGAAATATTATTAACTTACTAATTTATTAAGAAAAAAATGTCTTAAGAAGCTCCTTAGGAGAGCAAGGATGAAAAAAGGACTGAGAAACACTGTCATAGGAGCTTAGGAACCGCAGACTTGCCCCGTGGGTTCGCAGTGGAAATAGAGAGGGAAATCTGTGAGCCCACCTTGATTCTATCCTCTGAGCCAAGGCAGAGCTGCCTGAATACTTAGCATCCGCTCTGATAAGGCTGAGGTAGGTATTCAGAGAGCTGATGGCAGAATATGAAATTCCTGGGTCATGCCAGGCTATGCAGTGAGCTGGCCAAGTGGCGGCTGGGGAAGAAGCAGGCTCTGCCCCTCACAAGCGTGCATTCAACTTGAAGGTGGGAATTTCCCAGGGCCTACATTAGAGTTCAGGCTTACACAGACAGGGCTGGGGTTCCCCGATATTTCTCTGTACTTGGGGACAAACATGCAATGCTGAGCTTAGCCATGAACGCTCTCTCTCCAGAGCCTGCAAGTCTCCCTTCTCATGGGATATGGAGATATTCGAGAAGGATGTGTTCGGCGGCATTGGGCTTCCTGTAAGCCGGGGGACTGGAATGGAAGAACACTTTGGTAACCAAATTCTGCATGGAGTGATGACGTATCCTCTTCTTTGTAACTGAGGGACAAACAGATGGAGAGAACCAGCACAGGTCTGGGGCCATCCATGACATCAGATGGGGAGTCTTCTTTGTTTCTATTAGAATTTCTATGTAATTGTTTTGTCCACCTACAAACAACTGGAGTCTTGCTCAGTATCTGAGACTCGAGAAGAGGGTGGGAGAATGAACAGAACTGGAAAGCAAGGAAAGAGGTGGCCCTGCAAGGAAGGCATAAAATGTTAAGCATGGTGGAGGGGAGCCGGCGGCAGGAAGTGGGGGAGAGTCAGACTGCTGAATGTGGAGGTGGCGGTGGGCTCTTGGGGCCATTTTAGCTGAGGAGAAAGAAAATATGAAGAAAATTGCTCTGAAGACTAATTGGCTAGATATGTAATTTTCTCTAATTATGTTGTGGGAGAAAATTATGCATATTTATATATGCCGAGACTGTATATCCCATACAGACATGCGAACACATGTATATCTCGTCTTACTATATAATGTGTGGAATATTTGTGTATGTAATTTTCTAATTTGATAATTATTTAATGAAGTTCTTCTTTCAAGGTACCTTCCTTTGAATTTCTTTTTGTGTTCCTGTATGTGAAGCAGAAAGTGAGAGGATACTTCCAAAAATGGAAATGCATCAAGGTAGGCAATGAAAACTTGATGAGGCTGTCACCCTTTAGATCTTAAAGGGATTTCTTGTGAAGGGTTGAATAATACTCAATATAATTACTTGCTGAAGGATTAGGACACATTTTTTTTAATTATAAGTTTATACAGGTAAATGTTTATGGGCTTGCACTGACAAGCTCAAGAGTGGTAAGGAAGTTTTAAGCCTTATGGGAGGAGAAACAGGTCCTCAGAAGGACGTACTACTGCTATCCCACGTCATTTAATGTGGAATCATCTTTGGAATTTATGTTCATGCCTTTTATGGTGAAAAAAATGGAGACTTGATTTGCATTTGTAATATGTGCTCAGGTTCATATCCTGTTAAATCCAGCTAAGCTCACACGCCCATGTCATTCTGACAAGACTGAGGTGCCAATGAGACTAAGGCTTCTCTAAGTTGTTCAGACCAACATTGTAGCTACGCCTGCAGAATGTAGTGGAAGGACCGAGATTTTTACCCTGTGAAATTCAAGAAGGAAAAGGCCCCAATTTTCCACACGGCTGATGTGTTTGAAACCTAGGTTGTCCACACCAAGTCACTACCTTGGTAAAACAGAATTCGGCCTCAGCTGTTTCAAAAGGGAAACTAATTATACGAGGGTGCTAATATGGCGTGGAGAAAAAGAATTCTTAGTCATAAATCAAGTATGCACCATTGAAACCACATGCTTTAAAAAATAAAAGCTTCCATCTTTAAGAGAACAAAAATCATAGTACTTGAATACTGCAAGCTTTTGTGCCCAACTTCTCCCCCTCCATTGCACTGAGAAGGGAAGAGCCAGCTTGTCATCAGTGCACTCCTCTCCACAAATCTCTGTACCTTTTAAAAAGGCACTGCCAGAAGCCGGGCTCATTCCTAACAGCACAGGGGGTCCGGCTTTCGGGAGCTGATTCTTGCCTCCAAGCGCATACATACCTAGGGATGAAATTTCTTTGCGTGAGGTGGGCCTCACAGCTTGTGTTTCTAAATATGCTTTTATATCTTTGGTTGGTTGGTGTCACCTGTTCCCCACTATTCTCTATATAGCATATGTGACAGAGTCCCATAATGTCAAGTCTTAATGAAGATTTAGGTATATCAAAGCTAAATAATGGAAGACAAGTGGGCTTCATCCAGGCTTAATAAACATACTCTTGTCATTTCCTTTCAAACATTCCTAAAGAGTTGTTTGCAATTAAGACCCTTTGTTCACAACAATTTTTCCAACATGTTTTTATTTATGAAGGGATAAGGGTTAAAAGAGGTGAGCAAATGCCAAGACTTTTTTTTTTTCCTCTTGGCTGCATTTTCTCTTTTGTGATTTCAAGAATTTGGGGGTGGTTTTGTTGTTGTTTTCTGTTTTCAAAATCCAGTTGATGCAAACCCTTTTCTAATTGCAGAATTTGGCTTTGATGTCATGTCATGAGCCATTTCTAAAGAAGTACAAAGTAGAAATGACATGAAGAGTTATGCTTCAATTACTAAATCATCTTTCTGCTGTGATAAAGCCCCATATATGGTGAAATAAAAGCCATTGGTTCTGTATGCAGTGAGAGAAATTAAGGTCTCTAAAAACACAAAACCAAAAAACTTCCACATGTAAAATTCTGGGATTTGTGGCTTTAAGTATGGGATCACTCATTACTCAAAAGAAATATTTTGATGAAAGAACAATTTTCCAGATAGAAATATCTACACTAGAAAGTATTTCTTTTGTAGAAAATGTTAGGTTTAAACATACAGCACCAATACTGATGGGCTTTCTTTTAATTAGTCACCCATTTGCCCCTCCCTGAGGAAAAACTAACTGGATGAACTATTGGTTTTCACAATATTCCACCTTCATTGGAATAGAAGCTAAAGAGACAAAGATAAGAGTCAGATTTGAATCGTTCTTTTTTCAGACCTGGGTCACTATGGCCACCACAAAAACAAAGTCAGGAGATCATGAATCATACATGAATGAACGCCAAATGTTTTTTCTCCACCTGAGGAGATATTTGAACGGGAAACAATAGCTTGTAAAGTATGCCATATGTCCTGTGTAATCCTAGCAATGTGTGAAAATATTCAATTGTAAAAAAAGTCACCAAAAGATAAGAACCTAATTCTTCCATACCAAAAACCAAAGTAAAAAAATAAAAACAGAGTATCATGAAAGAAAAACAAGCATTTCATTTGCTCTAAATAAACGGACTGAACCTAGAAATGTGGAAGAATTTCCATTTCCGCAAGGAGGATTGCAATGTGACTGAGAATTATTGGCATGCAAAATACAAGCAGGGCTGCTTATGCCATCGTGTGACTGGTTCATCACCCACTGGAAAGTTTTATAGTGACCTCTATGGTAGGAACTCACTCAAACAAAGCTTATTAAAATCTAGCTTTTATGATGTTGCTGTAACGTGCAATTTTTTATTCAGGTAGCCATAGCAAAGTACATTCTGGAGAGATTATTCTAACACGTTAGCCCCTATTCATAATAACGACCCTTTAGTTGGCTGATCTGGTGACCCTTACCGTGTTCTCCCTAATACAGTCTTTTACATGGACAACTTCCAAATATTGACACAATCATTAGTAATAATGCTTGTAGGATAAAAGAAAACCCTTGCAACACCGAATTTAGATAATCTAGATTATTCTTCAAGCTTCCTCACTTCTTATCTTTTATGTAGATGGTGCCTACAAACAGCTTCCTAAATTCCAAGCCAGTCTTTAAAGTCCACGGATCAAATTGCCCAAACTCACACAGCCATTTGATAATCAGTAGCAATCTATTCCTTCATCGTAATATTAGAAGACTGAATTGATTGATCTTAAAAATTCTTTCCAGATTTACAGTTCTTGTTCTAACAGCAAAAGAAATACAGAAAAGCTTCAAACACAGTTGGATGGGAAGCTAATATTTGTAATGTCACGTGGAGAGATTAGCTCAGCAATTTCCATTAATAGGATTCATACGGTGAAATCCCCTAGAGCTATTTAGAAACAAATCTCTGATTGCTTAGAACTATAGGTAGAGCCAATTTACTTGGACTTTTTATTATTATTATTAAAACATTCAAGGTATTCGAAGGTTATGCTCTGTCTTTCTTGGGATGGGGTAATAGACATCTAGAGAAGAAATTTTGCCTAGGTCAACGCCTTACCTTCTACATGCAACAGAGGCTTCCTTGAAAATCTTTTTCAGATGAATACTGGAAAAGGGCTGAACTAAGCAGGGGGTGGGGTGGAGAAGAATGAAAAATGCTGTAAAGGTCACAGGAGCAGAACAAGGCTGTGGGTTGGCATGTGGTAAGTGTTTCAATGCCTTATGGTTTCTTGTTGATGGTAGGCTAGTCTTCCAATTGTATTTAACACCTCAAATAATGGAAGAGGTTTTGAGATATTATAAGCAGTTGCAGTCATCATTTTATGAGTTCCTTGTGGAATAGTTCATGCAAGACAAGGCAAATGCCAGAGTCAGAGAGAAGGGAACAAATAAAAGAAAATTTTCAAAGATTTAAAAGAAGTACTTTATCATATTTTCCTCCTTTAAAGTGGGTATGTTTGGATGGAGGAGCTGTGTAGGGTGTTGGGAGGGGAGTGTTATTTTTCATATAACGTGGGTTTATAAACTGTTCCTAGAGAATATTGCTAGGTGGTTCATATTTCTATAAATATGAAGAATTTCAGATTTTTAAAAATTATTAAATTGCAAGTATTAGAACAAATATTTTATTTTATTTTTTATTCTGTTCAATTAGCCAACATATAGTACATCATTAGTTTTTGATGTAGTGTTCAATGATTCATTAGTTGCGTATAACACCCAGTGCTCATCACCACACATGCCCTCCTTAATACACATCACCCAGTTTCCCCATCCTCCACCCCCTTCCTTCTGTAACCCTCAGTTTGGTTCAAAGAGTCCAGAGTCTCTCATGGTTTGTCTCCCTCTCTGATTATGAATGAATACTTTAAAAATGAAATCGTTTTTGTGTTTCACATTCATATGACTCACTCTTCAATTGTTCTTTAAAAATACCTATATGATTTAATGGTAATAAGATATATAAATTTTGAAGAATTTGCTTATTAAAATTTTGAGAATAAACCATTTTTAGAAGTGAAGTATACTAAGGAGTTGCAAATTATATTTGATTCATACACTGTTAGCATATAATAAGAATTCAACAGTGGAGGCAAACTGATGTGTACAAAAATCTTAAGAACTCATAGAAATAACAAACTAGCTCTTTCCTCTCTATGAGTTCTTCTCTTATAACCCATGGGTAGTTTTTGGCATTCTTTCTCCCCTGTCTGCAATGTATATTATGTTATAAATTTATTATAGTGGAATTGTGGCACTTTCAGGTTTTTCTGCTCCTTGTACTAGATCATCTTTATAATCAGGGCTCATCTTTCTACCTTAGTATCCTCTGTGATTACCGAATATAGTGGACATTCAATAAGAATTTGCTCAATAGCTTAGTTTTGCTTTGATTTATTTTTAATGCAGACAAAGAGAAAAGTCATGTTTTAATCAAGTTCTTTAAAGTCCTGGATGGTGATATTGGGACACTTATAAATTAAAAACTGAAAAGAAAGACGACAGCCTGGAAGAAAATATTTGCATAATATATAATAAAAGGAGTACTCCTAAGGAACAAAGAACTACAAAATAACAAGAAAATCACAAATAGCCAAATGGGAAAATAATAATAATTGAAAGATATGAATAAAAAAATACCAATGGCTAATAAGCATATGAAAAGAAGATAAACCCCTCTAATAATAAAAAGCCAAATTAAAACAATAGTGAGCTATCGTGTTTGCTGGTTTCACGAAACAAAACTTTAAAAGGTTAATAATATCAACGATTGGTAAAATGTGGGGCAATGACTACTCATATATTTTTAGTGTGAGTGTAAAATAGTACAGCCAATTTTGGGGGAAGGGGTTTTCATTTTCTAATCTATTAAAATTTAAAACACATGTGTCCTCTGAACCAGCAATTTCACATCTTGAAATTTATCTTAAGAAAATACTTGTACAAAGAAGCATGTGTCAGAATGTTTCTGGCAGCATTTGTTGCATTAGTGAAAAATTGGAGGCAATCTAAATATCTATTAATAAGGTGTAGGTTAAATAAATTGTGGTCTGTCCATCTGCA
Source organism: Mirounga angustirostris (assembly GCF_029215605.1). Taxonomy (NCBI): domain Eukaryota; kingdom Metazoa; phylum Chordata; class Mammalia; order Carnivora; family Phocidae; genus Mirounga; species Mirounga angustirostris. The sequence continues at coordinate 116,969,271 of NW_026991711.1, read as the reverse complement.
GAAATCTGTTCAGTTATAAAAAAGAATAAGCTGAATATGTGTTCATTGACAAGGGAGTATATCTGTGACATGGTGTTGTGGGAAAAAGCCAGTTGTGAAGGAAGATATACAGCATGATCTTTTTTTTGGTAAAACATATAATCATAATAAAAACTATGTGTACTAGAGTTTGAGAAGTTGCATAATATAAATAGTTACTGACTCCCGAGCATTAGGAGGCAGCCAGAGACTTTCATTTTACTTCCATATACTTACTTTTGCATTGACTGATGTTGCCATGTAATTTTTTTTGAAGATTTTATTTACTTATTTTAGAGAGAGAGAGGGACAGCACAAGTGGGAGGGGCAAAGGGAGAGAGAGAGGGAAAATCTCAAGCAGGATCCATGCTGAGCGTGGAGCCCCATGCAGGGCTAGATTCCAGGACCCTGAGCGAAAACCAAGAGTCGTTCACCTAACCAACCAGACACCCCGCCACTTAAATTTTTAAAAACACGATGTTTTAAAAATAAAAATGCAGAGGGGGGGGCTTTGTGTGCTTAAAGTTAGTAACATCAAATATGCCACTTTTTTATCTTAAGTATCTTAAGTATTTTACCTTAAGTATTTCTAGTGAATATAGTACATGCATATGCTTTAAAAAATCACATTATACAGGAAGAGAAGGTCGTTCTTCCTTCCATCTGTGCTGGTTGTTCTGTGAGCCTGCTAGGCAGCTGCTTCTGGGTCTTCCTTCAACTGTTCTCCCAGTTTGGATACACTTGAATTCATGTTTTTCTTCTTTCTTGGTCCATTTCCTCATTTTGCTGAAGATGATCCTCAAAAACTTCTGAAAAACTTTGCTTGGGAAATTCAATCTTTGAAAAGAGTTTATTAAATTTTGTTTTTAATTTAATGTGACATATACTAAGAAGTTGCAGATTAGATTTGATTCATATAGTATTAGTATATAGTAAAAGTCAAGGCAAACTGATGTGTATAAAAAATTAAGAACTCACAGAAATAACAAACTAGCTCTTTCCCCTCTATGACTTCTTCTCTGATAATCCATAGGCAGTTTGTGACACTTATAAATTAAAAGCACAGAATACAACAGGCTGGGAGAAAATACTTACATCATATATAATAAAAAGAATATTTCTAAGAGATAAAGAACTACAAAATAACAAGAAAACCACAAACAGCTAAATAGGAAAATAGTTATAATTGAAAGATACGAATAAAAAATACAAATGGTTAATAAGCATATGAACAGAAGATAAATTCCACTAATAATTAGACAATAGTGAGCTATCAGGTTTGGCCATTGCATAAAACATAACATGTACTCAATCCACCATCTAGAACCAAAAGTCACAGAGAAGCTTCCAAAGACAAATCTTCATCTCCATTAAAATGGATATTTTTTCCATTAAAATGGATATTTATACATTAAAATGGATATCCATTAAAATGGATATATTTACAGAGAGCACCTTGTCATGCAATATTTATTATGTTTTCACCACAACTTCCTGAGATAGACAAAATTATCTCTAATTTACAATTAAAAATGAGAGGCAGTCAGATTGACTTCCTCAAGGTTAAAACACTGGTTAGAAATGCAAAGCTAAGTACTATAATTCCACCGCCAACAACAACTATATTGAAAGATCACAGCTTTAGAGATGTGCTTTCAGTCTCTGGCATATTTTAGGATGTATGACGGTATTGTGTAAAAAGCTGAGGGCTGGAAGAGTCAGGAGGCCTAAAATCGTCTTATTTCTCCTAACTAGTCAACCACACCACCATGGAATTTTTTTTTTTTTTTTAGATTTATTTATTTATTTGAGAGAGAGAGAGAATGCATGAGAGGGGGAGGGTGAGAGGGAGAAGCAGACTCCCCACTGAGCAGGGATCCTGATGCGGGACTCGATCCCGGGACTCCAGGACCATGACCTGAGCCAAACCAGTTGCCCAACCAACTGAGCCACCCAGGCGCCCACTGCCATGGACTTTTATTTCCTCATCTGTAAAGTGACAAGGTCAGACGTGATGGCATTGCCAAAGTTCTCTCCAGCTGTCATGGTTGATGTTTCTATACTCCTAGTGACCATGTCACCAAATGATCTTGTTTGCGACATAATCAACATGACTGTCGAAGTGTTTTCTGAGCACGTTGTTGTGGCTTTACAGTGCCCTGTCCTTAGTGGGACGGGCTTCATCAAGAATTTTCCCGGGGCACCAAATTAAGTCTAATAATATTTAATAGTGAGGACTCTTGCCTAATTGGGATGGTCATGCTCACTTAGTTGAGATGCCTCTAGGTGATTGTGGGGTATTATCTACAGAACGTGGGTTGACTGAGCACTGGTGAGGCCATGGGCTTCTTCAAAGAATTCTGTTAGTGCCAAGTCAGTGGAGCAGCACGGAGGGCAAACTCTTCCCCAGCAAAATCATCTCTCCTAGGTGAGCAGAATCACTTCTCCCAGGAAGATTACTCTTTAGTTCTCTAGGAACGATCAATTAGAAGAGGCCACTCTTGTTTCAGAGAGAGAGGACTCTGATAGCCACGTCTAGCATGCTGAGGGCTCAATGTAAGTGTGTATGTACCACAGCAGACAAAGTTGTGTGGTGTCTGCCAGAGAGAATTTTATCATTTACATTAAAAGACAAATCCATATAGAGAAAGGAGGCAGGAGCTGAATCTGAGGCCCAATGAAAAATCTTCAAATGCGCCGCTTATTAGCCAGAATTTAAAGGAAAAGCACAGGGTCATAGATTCTTCTTTACCATCTCCGTAACCTCAACAGAAGGTGCCGAATGTAACACCTGACTGTTTTTAGCCATCAGTCTCTCAGATTAAATGAGGTCTCTGTTTCTTTGGTTTCTTGAGCTGTTGTTCTATTGAGGTTTGTTGCCTTTGTATTGTGAAAATCTTGACTCTTTTCAATATAGTTTAATATAGTTTCAATATAGTTCAGTATAGCTTCAATATAAATCTTGACTTTTCCTCCACTTGGCCTTTATGACAATATTTTCCTTGTAAGTGGCATTAAGGGAAATTTTATAATAGAATTTTATTATTTTAAGATCTAAAAGAAAGCACATTTAATTTTTTCTCACTTTTTTGGATGTACAGTCCTATGAATTGTGAATTGTTTCCTTTCTGGGCAGATTTTGGCTTTAACTGATATATGTTTATATCATATAATAGTGAACATGTCCTAGAAGAATCATAACATTTCCTCAGTGGTTGAACGCTCCATGCATACAATTTGTTCTTAATCCAAATAATCCCAGACTGCATATCCCATATAATCACTGCAGTTGCCAACATCAGACTCATGCTACTTAATTTATTTTTTTTCAGAGAGAGGGGTGGAGCTTTTAGATCAGTCATTTAACAAAGTTAAAGGTGTAAGTTTAATTATTGCTTTTCAGCAGTTTACATTACATTTGAGCTCAGTAACACCTTTGAGATTTCTGCCACCCAAAGCAAGAATGCTCCATGCCCTTGATTTAACCCCCTCTGAACCAGGTGCTTACTTACACTATTATTAGCAAAAGTACTTTACAACCCCAGCTGATGCCGAGAGTTACTTCTCTCCACTATCTCACTGAGGCACTCAGGCTGGGGCAAGAGACAAATGGAAGTTAAGTGAAACAGTATGCTGAGGGCAGGTGGATTTCAGCACCCCAAAGAGAGACCTGAGTGACTCTTTAGCAAGGACAAGCATTTATTTAGAGCTCTTTCCTTTCCCTTTGGTACTTCTTCACCCCCATGTCTGACCTGTTCTGAGTAGTGAATTGATGGCTTTCACTACAATGCAACTCAATAGTTTGGGATGTAATAAAATATTCACTGTCTATGATTTTCATTTTAAAATTTTAGGGGCGCCTGGGTGGCTCAGTGGGCTAGGTGGCTGCCTTCAGCTCAGGTCATGATCTCGGGGTCCTGGGATTAAGTCCCATGTCAGGCTCTCTGCTCAGTGGGGAGTCTGCTTCTCCCTCTCCCCCCCTTCTCTCCCCCACCCCAGCTCATGCTCTCTCTCCCTCTCATGCTCTCCCTATCTCAAATAAATAAATAAAATCTTTAAAAATAAATAAATAAAATTTTAATTACTTTGCCCTTCTTATGAAATCCTTTGTTTATAAGACAATGCATGTATGTTTCATATTAGTTTAAAATACTTTAAGTGACATTGGAAGGTTGTCTCAATTTGGAAAGCAGAGCAATTATGCCATTTTTTCTATTTGATACTGTTTCCTAGTAGGTACTCAATAAACAACAGTTATTGATCAGATAACTGCTAGAAATGTATTTTATAAAATAACCCGTAGAATACTTTCTCAGTATTCTGGTCCATCTGATGAGTGTTAAACATGCCAACAAGGAACTAACTTGCTTCAGTTTCAGAGTTGATGTCTTTCTCTTCAGGGCTGTATATGATTACATTATTTATTCTTCTAAATAAGGTCATATTGTGACCTATTGAATGCCTAAGAATCTCTACTCACTTAGAAATTCAGATTTATTGGATCAATTTATAAGGTCAAAGTTGTGCCACCGCTTCTCACGGCACAAGAATTTCTTCCACTAGAGGCTCGGGTTACGCCTTGTATGCATTCCACGGAAGAGTTTTACATTTAATTCTTGACCTTAAAAGAACGTGGGTAGGAGAAAGAAGGATTGTGAATGAATTAATGAGGAAGGCAAAGTTCAGTGAGAGTCTGAAAGCTGATCAAGTTTACAGAAGTGCCTCAGCTACTTATTTGTCTGTGATTTTCCTTGGACCTCAGGTTCACGAGCTTTGCAGTTTTCAAGCAGCACTGAACTCAATTTCTCTGGCCTTACAAAATGATGTTATGTGTCTTGCTCCCCATGTAGTTTTTCTAAAGGCACTTTTTAAAGCTATGGTGATTTTTTGAACCCAACAGCTGGTGATGTAACAAAGGTCATTTTCAGATGTATATCTAAATATACTTTACAAGTATAAGACTCTAGCAAAGTCAAGCAAATATATAGAAGTATTTTATCTTTAAAAACTCTAGTAAAATTAAAAAAAAATCAAATCACATTTAATCATACATTTAAATAATTTCTTTTCTTTAGAAAAATGCATTAAGAAATTGAGACAATGCCAATAAATCTCCATATTTATTGTTAGCTATGGACTAAATTATGCCCCCCAAAATAATATGTCGAAGCCCTAACCCCCAATGTGACTGTATTTGGAGATACGATCTTAAGGAGGTAATGACATTAAATGACATCATAAGGGTGGAGCCCTAATCAGATGGGACTGATAGCCTTAGAAGAAGAGAAAGAGACCTCTTTCTCTGTCTCTCCGTCTCCGTCTCTCTGTGCAAACAGAGGAAAGCCACGTGAGGACGCAGCAAAAAGATGGCCACCTACAAACTAGGAAGAGAGTTTTCATCAGAAACAGAACCCTGTCAGACCTTGACCTTAGACTTTCCAGTCTCCAGAGCTACAAGAAAATAAATTCCTGCTGTTTAAATCATATAGTCTGTGGTATTTTGTTATGGCAGCCCAAGCTAAGACATTTTCCATATTTATTAAAAGTGCACAGAAATGAATAAAATATGCCATAAAGTTGCGGGGGAGGGGTCTTCAGAATAGCTGTCATGTTGTTCTGTCTAGAATGCTTGGCTGTTTGGAAATCATGACATGTAACTCTAAAAAATCACTTTATTGGGTGGTCAGAAGGAAGTTCTAACCCTGGTATTACTCTAATTCCCATTAAACTTCGTGGAATTAATATTCCGGGAATGTAAACCAAATGCGTCATTTTAAACTAAACAATGGCAAAGTCTGTCTATTCACAAACACTCAAGAGGATCCCTTAAGATTCATTTTGCCCAAGATGGAGAGAGGGCGAGCTCCTCCCTCAGGGCAGGAGAACACTGTGGGGAGCCAGTAGAGCTAAGACATTGTCTTGACCAGCTTTCCTGGATCTGCGGACGTTGTTCTGCCTTCTTTCATGCAGGTAAGCATAGGAAAAAACAGAAAACATTACAGAAGTCAGAGACGATTACTAGAAATGGAAGAATGTAATTGAGTCATTATCCACAAGCCCACAGAAGCTAAAGGTTAAGTAACTTGCCCACAGTGCTCATTCACAGGAAATGTAGTCAAAATCTGAAACCAAGTCTCTCGACTTGCATTGTCCACGCTCTTACCCATCCACGACACAAAACTCCTCTCTCTACATGAAGAATATGACCGGGCATACAAGATGGGTGCCACAGATTCCATGGCATATCACAATGCTTTATAACATCGTATAACGGGTGCATGTTACTCGATGGAAAACAACCTGAAATACGAGATACTTTTTAACACCGAAGCCATTTCAAACAGCTGCGTGTTATAGTGTAATTGTTTCCCTTCCTTTATAAATTATCCGGGATGTGGACAAGTCAAACAGTCCTCACATATATTCAGAGGAAGTCAACAAACTTATTTACTTTCCTTGGCTGGTTCTTATTTTGTTATCTTTTTTTTTTACAAACAGTAAGAACATTTTTTTTATTTCTTCTTATTTTGTTATCTTTTACAGAGGTACATTCTTGAAAGAAAAATAATGATTTGGTTGTGCGATCTTTGTCAAAATCATTTGTAAACACTCTGCCATAATGGAAAAGAATCAACCTTGAAATAAACTAAAACACAGTTATTTTTCTTGACTGAAAGTACTTGCCTGAAAAAGAATTTCAATTAACTTTCAACTATCAAGGATGCTATATTGGTTTTTTTCCCCCAGTTTTATTGAGAAATAATTGACATACATTACTGTATAAGACATACAGTATGATGGTTTGACTTACACATATGTGAAATAAGAACCACAATAGGTTCAGCTAACATCTGTCATTGCATATAAATACAATAAAAAGAAAAGAAAGGAAAAAAGGGGGAAAATTGTTTTATTTGTAGCACAGGATCCTTGGGGAAGAAGATCAATAACAACAAAAAGCAATCTCTGAATTTCTCAGAGATTTAAGGTTGCTCTAAGTTTATATGTCTGAACTTATGTAATAACAGATTTTAATGTTAATTGAACTTGCTTTCCATTTAAAAACTCTGTCTTAGAAGCAAAATCCACCACAGGTAATGACTTCTAATTGTAGTTTTTCATGTAGTTTGTAGTATCTAGGTTTTTTTTTTTTTTTAATTTCCTCAATAAACTGGTCACAAATTATTATTTTGAACAGTTCACAATTTGGCAATTTAAAATTTTGCTATAGCATTTATCAAGAAGAATTCCATTTGCTGCTGACAGGGAGTGTCACATTCTCCAATAGATCTTGGCCAGCCAAGGGAGTGCTTAGGTAAATTGTCTCACCTAACACCACAACCCTGTAGTTCATAGTAGAAGATGAAAACTGAAATCATAAAGGCTCAACAGGGACTCAGCTCACTCTGGGAATGGTGTTGGACCGTAACAGATATTATAAGTTACCACATTAATAAGTAATGATTCTTGCTGCATGAAATAGTTCCCTTATGTGTTTCTTAAATTCCTCCTGTTGCACTTTATTGTGCATTTCCTCCCATTTAGTCCTCGGTAAAAAATGAAGTTCCTTGGGGCACCTGGGTGGCTCAGTTGTTAAGCATCTGCCTTCGGCTCAGGTCATGATCCCAGAGTCCTGGAATCGAGCCCTACGTCGGGCTCTCTGCTCAGCGGAAAGCCTGCTTCTCCCTCTACCACTCCCCCTGCTTGTGTTCCCTCTCTTCCTGTCTCTCTCTCTCTCTCTGTCAAATAAATAAATAAAATCTTAAAAAAAAATGAAGTTCCTTGTTAGTGGAGATGAAGGGTGTCTAGTCACAACCTTTAAGAAATTTTCATAGTCGGGCGCCTGGGTGGCTCAGTTGGTTAAGCAACTGCCTTCGGCTCAGGTCATGATCCTGGAGTCCCGGGATCGAGTCCCGCATCGGACTCCCTGCTCAGCGGGGAGTCTGCTTCTCCCTCTGATCCTCCCCCTCTCATGCTCTGTCTCCCATTCTCTCTCTCAGATAAATAAATAAAAAATCTTAAAAAAAAAAAAGAAATTTTCATAGTCTTGATAATAGGTATTGTATAAATATTCTTCTCTACAATGAATAATCTCACTTCCCTGCATCTTTCCTCATCTTCTCTCATTTCAAAATCCCTAGATCACTCTGAGAATTGGAAGGAACAGATAAGGAAATAAGAGTTAAGGTTCTAGTCGTAGTTCTACCACAAATTAACTGTATGCCTTGGGATAAAATACTTCAACTTTCTGGGCTTTGTCACCAGTGAAATGTGGAGTTTGGACACAATCATCTCTAACTGTTCATCTATCTCTAAAACCAAATTTCTGATGCTTCCCTGAAATCTATCTAGTTCTTCCACCTTAATTAGGGAAGCTATACCTGGACACAGCATGCTGGTGCTAAGTACAGAAGTTAGGTCATCACCATGACATGCTGTATTACTACTTCTGAATCCTGGTCTCATAATATTTTTAAATTATTGGATGTAAGTAGTGAAAGAATCATTTTATTATCCATGTTGATCTCAAAAGTTTTTTCCTGCTAATCTTTCTCATCCTTACTAGCTTTAAATTATTTTTTAGCTTTGTTTTTAAGTGTATCAGCTAAAGACATATCTAATTAACATTCATTTTGTTTGCTACTGATTATTTCTCCAACACATTATTTTATTTTTATAATCTGGGCAACCATAGACTAACCAACCTTTCCACCTGGCAGTTATCATTTACTTCCTTAATTACTATTCTCACAAATCACCAAGGAAAATATTTAGCAGTATCAGGGCTGGTGTTGGCCCCAGAGTAGTACCACTAATGTTGACACTGATCCTCTGATAAAGTCCTTTCTGCAAAATGACCATGAGTTGTGTGATCCACCCTGGACTATGTTCCCAATAGACTTATTTTCCATTTACCTATTTATTTGATTATATTTAGTGCATATATGCTGTATTGATCTACTTTTCTTGAGAGATAGAGAAGCAGCCTAAGCCAAGAGGATGACCCCTAGGAACCTATTTAGATAATATATGACAGAAGGAAACAGCATGGAAGGAAAAAGAAAAAACAACAGAAATATTATAGCCAACCAAACTATATTAATTTCTATATTAAATATGATTGGATTAAAATTTCCAATTAAAAACAGAGATTATCAGAATGAATAATAATATAAGACTGTATGTTGTCAATATGAATACACACTTTAAATATAGAATCACAAAGAGTTTAAAAGTAAAAAGATAGAAAAAATATACACCATCCAAACACAAATCATAAGAAAGCTGGTGTAACTGCATTTCTATCAGACAAAGTAGGCTTCAAACAAGAAGTATTGTCCAAGATAAAGAGGCATATTTTATAATGATAAAACATTGAATGTATCAACCGACATGATAATTCTGAACATAATACACCTAATAACAGAACTTTAAAGTCCATAAAAAAAAAACTGACAAAACTAAATGGGGGAAAAGAGATAAATTCACAATCATCACTAGAAACTTTAAGAGGCAACTCTCATAAATTGATAGAACAAAGAGATTTTTCAAAACTCAACAGAAAAATAAGATTTGAACAGCACTATCAACCAGTGACCTAACACACTTTTATAGAACACTACATCTGACAGCTGCAGAAAACACATTCTCTTCAAGCACACATGGAATGTTAAACAAAAAACCAATATGCTAGTCTATTAAAAACCCTCAGTAAATTTTAAAGGGTTGAAATCACAGTGTATTTTATTTGACCTCAACAGGATTACATTAGAAATCCTTAACAAACAAACAAACAAACAAACAAACAAAATCAATAAATTCCTCCAAGTATTTGGATATTAAAGAACATATTTCTAAATGACCCTTTAGTCAAAGAAGAAATCAGAAGAGAAATTAGAAAATATTTTGAATAGAACAATAAAAAACACAAATATTGAAATTTGTAAGATGTAGTTAAGAGAGTGTTTAAAAGGAAATTTATAGCTTTAAATACTTATATTAGAAAAACAATAAAGTCTAAAATTAATTGCATTTTAAAATTATAGAAAAAGGAGCACCTGGTGGTTCAGCCATTTAGGCATCTGACTCTTGATTTTGGCTCAGGTCATGATTTCAGGGTTGTGAGGTCAAGCCCCACACGGGGTTTGGTCCTCAGGGAATCTGCTTGGGATTCTCTTTCTCCCTCTGCCTCCCAACCCCCCACTTGCACTCTTTCACTTTTACTCTCTCTCTCAAAAAAAAAAATTATAGTAAAAGAAAAGGAAATTAAGCCCCAAGTAAGTGGAAGAAAGGAAATAGTAAATGTAAGAACAAAAATCAATGAAGAAACCTTAAATAGTAAGAAAATTAATACATTTGGAAGCATCAAAAGTTGGTTTTTCTAAAATATTAATAGGATTGATCAACCTCTATCAAAACTAGTCAAAATTTTTTTACAAATGCCAAAAGCAAGAATGAAAGAGGGACTATCACTACAGATCCTTAGAAAGAAAATAAGAAAATTCTATGAACAGCTCTATGCCAACAATTTTGACAACATAGATGAAGTGGAAAAATTCTTTGAGAAATATTATTTCCAAAATGGATACAAGAAGATATATAAGCTGAATAAAAGCTGTATTAACTGAATAAAAGTATCTGTGTTAAAGAGATTGAATTTGTAATTAAAAATTTCCTCAAAGAAAATTTCTGGCTCAGACACTTGGCTCAGGGTAAATTCTATCAAACATTTAAAAGAAAAAACATCTTACACAAAACTTTTTGGAAAGTAAGGGGTAAGGGATCCATCCCAATATATTTTATGAGGCCAGAATAATCTTATAACTGAAATTTGAAAATGACACTATAAAAAAAGAAATAACAGACCAATATTCCTCATGAACACACATACCCACAAAAACCTTAACAAAATTCAACAATATATTAAAAAGATAATACATTATAAGCAAATAGCATTCATCCAAAGAATGCAATATTGATTTAATATTTAAACATCTACCAATTGAAATCACTGTATTAAAATAAATGAGAAACTCACCCAATAATTTCAATAGGTATAGAAAAAGCATTTGACAACACCCAACAAACTCTCAGCAAATCAGAAACAGTAGGAAACTTCCTTAATATGATAAAGGACATTTATGAAAAATCTGTAGCTAGTATCACACTTAATGGAGATATAGTGAACACTTTCCACTAAGGCAAACATCAAGCTAAGGATGTTTGCTTTCACCAGTCCTAACCAACACTGTATTGATTCTAAGAAAAATTTAAATAGTCTTTATTTCAGACAACAGGATTTTGTATGACGAGAATCCTAAGGAATTTAGCAAAAAACCAAAAACAACCCCAAAACAAAAACCAAAAAACCTATTAAAAATAATAAATGATTATGTGATTTCAGCAAGGTCACAAGATTTAAGATTTCTATACAAAAAAATCAATTCTGTTTCTATATACTAGCAATAAATAGTCAGAAATAAACATTTCAAAATGATGGCAAAAATACATGACATACTTAGGAATACATTTAACATATATGTGCAAGAACCGTACTTTGAAAAATACAAAATACTTATGAGAATGTTAAACACACTAACACACACACACACACACACACAAAATGGAGAGGTGAGCCAGATTTCTGTGTCAGAAGACTGAATATTGTTAAGATCCCAATTCTCCCCATATTCATTTATAGATTGAATGCAATTCCAATCATATACCCAGCAAGTCTTTTTTTTTTTTTTTGACAAGCTGAAACTAAAATTGTTATTGAAAATGTAAAAGGTGTTGGTTGTGATCTCTCCTCTTTCATTCATGATTTTATTTATTTGGGTCATTTCTCTTTTCTTTTTGATAACTCTGGCCAGGGATTTATCAATCTTATTAATTCCTTCAAAGAACCAGCTCCTAGTTTCGTTGATCTGTTCTATTGTTCTTTTGGTTTCTGTTTCATTGATTTCTACTCTGATCTTTATTATTTCTCTTCTCCTGCTGGGTTTAGGCTTTATTTGTTGTTCTTTCTCCAGCTCCTTTAGGTGTAGGGTTAGGTTGTGTATTTGAGACCTTTCTTGTTTCTTGAGAAAGGCTTGTGATGAACATGGATGCAAAAATTCTCACCAAAATACTAGCCAATAGGATCCAACAATACATTAAAAGGATTATTCACCACGACCAAGTGGGATTTATCCCTGGGCTGCAAGGTTGGTTCAACATCCGCAAATCAATCAATGTGATACAATACATTAATAAAAGAAAGAACAAGAACCATATGATCCTCTCAATAGATGCAGAAAAAGCTTTTGACAAAGTACAGCATCCTTTCTTGATCAAAACTCTTCAGAGTATAGGGATAGAGGGTACATACCTCAATATCATAAAAGCCATCTATGAAAAAACCACAGCGAATATCATTCTCAATGGGGAAAAACTAAGAACTTTCCCCCTAAGGTCAGGAAAATGGCAGGGATGTCCACTATCACCACTGCTATTCAACATAGTATTAGAAGTCCTAGCCACAGCAATCAGACAACAAAAAGAAATAAAAGGCATCCGAATTGGCAAAGAAGAAGTCAAACTCTCACACTTTGCAGATGATATGATACTTTATGTGGAAAACCCAAAAGACTCCACCCCAAAACTGCTAGAACTCATACAGCAATTCAGTAAAGTGGCAGGATATAAAATCAATGCACAGAAATCAGTGGCATTGCTATACACCAACAAGACAGAAGAAAAAGAATTTAAGGAGTCGATCCCATTTACAATTGCACCCAAAACCATAAGATACCTAGGAATAAATCTAACCAAAGAGGCAAAGAATCTGTGCTCAGAAAACCATAAAATACTCATGAAAGAAATTGAGGAAGACACAAAGAAATGGAAAAAGGTTCCATGCTCATGGATTGGAAGAACAAATATTGTGAAGATGTCAATGCTACCTAGAGCAATCTACACATTCAATGCAATCTCTATCAAAATACCATCCACTTTTTTCAAAGAAATGAAACAAATAATTCTAAAATTTGTATGGAACAAGAAAAGACGCCGAATAGCCAGAGGAATGTCGAAAAAGAAAAGCAAAGCTGGCGGCATCACAATTCCGGACTTCCAGCTCTATTACAAAGCTGTCATCATCAAGACAGTATGGTACTGGCACAAAAACAGACACATAGATCAATGGAACAGAATAGAGAGCCCAGAAATGGACCCTCAATTCTATGGTCAACTAATCTTCGACAAAGCAGGAAAGAATGTCCAATGGAAAAAAGACAGTCTCTTCAACAAATGGTGTTGGGAAAATTGGACAGCCACATGCAGAAGAATGAAACTGGACCATTTCCTTACACCACACACAAAAATAGACTCCAAATGGTTGGAAGACCTAAATGTGAGACGAAAGTCCATTAAAATCCTAAAGGAGAACACAGGCAGCAACCTCTTCGACCTCAGCCACAGCAACTTCTTCCTAGAAACATCGCCAAAGGCAAGGGAAGCAAGGACAAAAATGAACTATTGGGACTTCATCAAGATAAAAAGCTTTTGCACAGCAAAAGAAACAGTCAACAAAACCAAAAGACAACTGACAGAATGGGAGAAGATATTTGCAAATAACATATCAGATAAAGGGCTAGTATCCAAAATCTATAAAGAACTTATCAAACTCAACACCCAAAGAACAAATGATCCAATCAAGAAATGGGCAGAAGACATGAACAGACATTTTTCCAAAGAAGACAACCAAATGGCCAACAGACACATGAAAAAGTGCTCAACATCGCTCGGCATCAGGGAAATTCAAATCAAAACCTCAGTGAGATACCACCTCACACCAGTCAGAATGGCTAAAATTAACAAGTCAGGAAACAACAGATGACGGGGATGCGGAGAGAGGGGAACCCTCCCACACTGTTGGTGGGAAAGCAAGCTGGTGCAGCCACTCTGGAAAACAGTATGGAGGTTCCTCAAAAAGTTCAAAATAGAGCTACCATACAATCCAGCAATTGCACTACTGGGTATTTACCCCAAAGATACAAATGTAGGGATCGAAGGGGTACATGCACCCTGATGTTTATAGCAGCAATATCCACAATAGCCAAACTATGGGAAGAGCCAAGATGTCCATCGACAGATGAATGGATAAAGAAGATGTGGTATATATATATGTATACACACACACACACACACACACACACACACACCCCACACACAATGGAATATTATGCAGCCATCAAAAGGAATGAAATCTTGCCATTTGCAATGATGTGGATGGAACTGGAGGGTATTATGCTGAGTGAAATAAGTCAATAAGTGAAAAACATGTATCATATGATCTCACTGATAGGAGGAATTCTTAATCTCAGGAAACAAACTGAGGGTTGCTGGAGTGATGGGGGGTGGGAGGGATGGGGTGGCTGGGCGATAGACACTGGGGAGGGTATGTGCTATTGTGAGCACTGTGAATTATGTAAGACTGTTGAATCACAGACCTGTACCTCTGAAACAAATAATATGTTATATGTTAAAAAAAAAAAAGAAGAAGAAGAAGATAGCAGGAAGGGAAAAATGAAGGGCGGGAAATCAGAGCGGGAGACGAACCATGGGAGACTATGGACTCTGGAATACAAACTGAGGGTTCTAGAGGGGAGAGAGGTGGGGGGATGGGTTAGCCTGGTGATGGGTATTAAAGAGGGCACGTACTGAATGGAGCACTGGGTGTTATACGCAAACAATGAATCATGGAACACTACATCAAAAACTAATGATGTAATGTATGGTGATTAACATAACATAATAAAAAAAATAAAAAAGAAAGTGTAAAGGGCCTTCAATTACTAAAACAAGGTTCCAAAAGAAGAATAAAATTGGAGAAATTTCACTATATGATCAAGAGTTCATGTAAGGTTATAATTGAGAAAATGTGGTTTTTGTGTAAGGATATATAATAGATTCATGGAACGATACAGAGAGTACAGAAATAGATTGTATATTTATGATCAAAATGTTTTTTACAAAGATGTCAATGAAAGTTAATAGTAAAATAATTTTCCCCAATGAAACGTGCTAGATAAACTGGATATTCGTATATATTTTTTTACACTATACACAAAAATTAACTGTAAAAGCATTACAGACCTAAGGCAGAAGCTAAAAACTAAGCCTATAAAGAAAACAGCTGGAGAGTATCTTTGTGAAGTTGGGGTAGGAAAATATTTATAAACAGAAGGCAAAAAGGGAAAAAAAATTGATAAATAAAACCTACCAAATTCAAAAGATACTATTACAGAAATGAAAAAGTAAACCACAGGCTGGGATATAATTTCCCCAGTACATACACCTGACAAATAACTTACATAGGAGAATAGTTTTTAAAACTACAAATCAACAGTGAAAAGATAATACTCAATAAAAATGGGCAAAAGTTTTGCACAGATACTTCATAAAAGAGAATATATAAATTCCCAACAGACATATGAAAATATGGGAAATACATAAGGGAAATGCAAATTAAAACCACAAAGAGATATCATTATATATCCATTAGGATGGCTAAAAGTAAAAATACCAAATGTCAGAAAAAATGTAGGGCAATGGAATTACATTGCCGATGGGATAGTAAAAGAGTACATCAGCACTGGAAAGCTGTTTGGCAATTTCTCATTAAGTTAAATATCTCCTTAACCTTTGACCCAGCAATTCCCTCCTAGGTATTAATATACACACACCCCTCCCCTGCCAAAGAAAATGTAAGTCCCCAAGAAGCCATGTACAGGAATGTTCACTGTAACATTATTCATTAGAGCGAAAAATTGAAATCAAGCCAATCTGTCTATTAACAGAAGCATAGATAAGTTGCGATGTATTCACACCATGGAATACTATGCAGTAAGGAAAAGGAACAAATTGCAAATAAATGCAATCACATAGATCAATCTAAATAATCATAAACAACACACGGTCCAGGAATAGGCAAAACTAATCTATGGGGATAAAATCAAAACCATAGTTGTTCCTTTCAGAAGAGAAATTGGGAAAAAAGCTAAGGGAAATTTCAAAGGCAGTGTTTTATATCTTTCTTGGGACATTGATAACATGAGCATATACATTTGTCAAGATTCACTCATCCGTACACTCAAAGTCTATACTTATTACTGTATGTAATTATACTTCAATAAAATAAAGAAAAAAAAGTCCCCCAACACCCAAATCTGTATGATACATGTCATCATGGGCATGTATGATACGACGTAATCTATAGTTATGTTTGCATGTGTGCATCTGAAGAGAGCAGTTCATTTGACCATGTGGCAATCTGTTCTTCTGAAGTGGATGTGAATGGGTTTTTCTTAATGCCTTAGAAAAGATACTATTTAGACAAGACAGAAATTAAATGCCTTATAGGCCAATGACCTCAACATATGTAGTTGGATTCCTGAGTCAAAATATAAAAGTGTCTGTGGAGGATCCAAGTCCCGGAAGAGTGGTATAAAGTGCCCAAAGCCATACATTTGTGAGTCAGCTGCTGTAGGCTGATAGAAAGTAGGCATGGAGGTTGTAGTTCTTCCTATTGATCTAAAACACAATCCAGGGGCGCCTGGGTGGCTCAGTCAGTTAAGCGTCTGCCTTTGGCTCACGTCATGATTCCAGGGTCCTGGGATTGAGTCCTGCATCGGGCTCCCTGCTCAGCGGGGATTCTGCTTCTCCCTCTACCCCATACCCTGCTGGTGCACTCTCTTTCTCTCCCTCAAATAAATAAATAAAATCTTTAAATAAATAAATAAATAAATAAAAATAAAAAACAATCCAAGTCCTAAATCATGGCATATTAGAGCTGTACAAAATCTAATAGGTCATGTGGGTCGTAAGCTTTCAAATTTTACAGGTAGAGAACTTGACATTCAGAGATGTTAAATATTTGCTCAAAGTCACACAGCTAGTTAGTGGTAATCAAAATAACCATACTCCCAACAGTGTGGGAAGCTATTATGTATGGATGCCTCTCATACGTAAAATTACCCATGATTTTCAAAGTAAAAGTGAGTAGACCACCAGTGCATACACTCTTCAGTAGAAACATTGCCTTTTGAGTTTCCCACAGTCCATTTAAGTCTTTCTTTGAGAGAGATTTGAACCAGATTTAGATGGGAGAGGAAAGAATGAGTAACTAATGGTGTTTGCCTGAGCCCATAAGCCTCTAGGGCTGGCTCATGACTGAGAAAGGGTTTCGTTGCAAGGACCTACATTTCAGTTTCTTACCACAGCTTTTCTGTAGAGGTTTTAAGATCAGACAGGGGAGTGCAATGCATCATTGAATTGAACCTGTCTCTGTTCTGCAAGGTGAACACAACTGTTCATTTGCATTTAATCTAAACGGTAATTTTACTGGGCTTTTTAAAATGACGTAAGGATCGTTTATATTTACAAAAGCAAAGTGTTGCTCTCCAAACTGTAACTTCATTGTTTTTACTCCTGTGAAATTTTAGAAAACCTGGAGATCATGCTTGCAGCCCAGCTTTCCTTTGGAAATAGGGTTTGCAGTCTAACGTGCTGTTTATATTTTAATACAAACTGATTCTCCTCATAGTAGTGAAAGCCCTTGGGGACTTGTGTTGGGCCGGGGGGACAGTGGATATCAGGGGCCTGGAATTATCCAATTTGCCCCTCCTTTGTAAAGGACTTCTCCTGTTACACTTGCACCCTGACATTTGGGGCTAGTACCGAAAGACATTTGCACAATTAGAATTGCTGCTCCTAGAGTCTTCTCCTCATTCACCTGAGACTGTTTAGGGGCCCTGTGGTAAGTTCTACCAGCATCAGTCAGTTTGAGAGGCCTTCGGAAGTCTTACAGTCCACGGAATGCCCTAGTAAGTGAGGTCCAGGGAGCGGCAGAGGCTCCTGATTCTCTTTTCTCCAACTCTTTTGACCTGACTTTCCAGCCCCTCTGACTGAGAAGCATAGGACCGGTAGCACTCAACAAGGCTGTTGAAAATCCAAACTGAGAACTCTGGGGAGAAATAAAACTATGAATTCATATATGTGGAAATCACCATTTGGGGAAAACTTCTAAGATGTATTAATTGGGCAACATCTAGTTAGCTTTTTGGGAAAATGAATCAAAGTTGAATGACTTCCATTGTACATTATAATAAATAAACCTCTCTTTAGCATGCTAATATTAGTCTTTCTTTCTAATTCCTGCTTTTTAATAAAAATAAACACATTCACGTTCGCCTTATTTTTTTTCTTTCACACCACACCAAGATTTCTGATGTACTATAAAATTTGGTTTCCAATGTGTGTTTTAATTGTATATGAACTCCATAAATGCCCTGGTGCCAACATGTTAGGAGCCTTTAGTGAGCCTGTCTAACACGAAGCTGGACTTCTCTATGTGGACTGGATGACACGGGGGACTCCGAAGAGCAGTCACTTGACTGACTCCATTGCCTTGCTGGGACAATGTGAGAGCACCAGGAGGCATTTTCTGAGGCACCGTTGAGGCTGTAAGCCCAAACAATGTGTACTGGCAGAAACCCTCAGTAAATATTTATTAAGATCAATGGCTACATACGATGTGCTGATGGTAGCTTTCTGTTTGGAGTTAAAATTAAGATGAATTGTATAATTGATGTATTAGGACCTCCTCTCTGCTTTTAAAGCACAAGACAGGTTTTTTTTGTTTTCTTTTTTCCATATGACTTACACATCTTGTTAGTTACCAGACATTGCATCATAATGCTTACACATGCATTTAACCTATGGCCAGTCTGTCGTGGTCTGGTGACAGTGATATGACCAACAGAAACGTCTTGGATAAGGGCCAGGATCAGATTGTGGTGAGTCATTTGACCTCTATTTAGGTGGCCTGTTTTAAGGCGCTAACAGTTAGTTCATAATCACATTCAACAACACTCAGTAAGGGCCGGCATTATGAAAAGCAGTGTCTTTCAGAGAGGGCTCCTTGGAGGCTGGAGTGGAGAAGGAGGGTCCAGAGGACCCACAAGACTAGAAGATGTTTATAGAAGAGAAGAGTCTTGCTGGCCAGGGATAAAACAGTAATTTTCTTTCCCACATAAGTGTTTTCAAAAATCAGTGGTTGCTAGATCTTATCTGGACCTGCATTACCTTAGATATTCTTGAGTATTATTTTGAGCATTTGGGGTATATTTTCCATAATGCCCTCTTCCTTTAAACAGGTGTCCTTCAAAGGAAAGAATAAGATTTGGAGTTTGAATTTATAGCCAGATATAAAGAAAATTTAACTGGAAGGATCTTTTAGGGTAAGAACATAAACTATTTTGAATAATTCACTGAAAGCAAAGAAAATAATTTTGCTCCCATTTCTGCAGCAAAAAGGAAGAAAGAATTGATATTGTCGTCTATTCTATAGTCTTTAACAGGTGAGTCAAAAACTCTAAGTGCTACCCCTCCAGAAGAGAATATGGTCTAAAGTACTGCATCCTCTCTGCTGCAGTCAAAATGGTCGTGTCAAAAAAGACATGTTCCCCCTCGAAAATCTGGTTTAGAGCAGCGATTCTGAAATCCTAGGTCTGGAATCACTAGTGATCCATTATAAGCCTTGTTCACGCATCATGCGCCACTCAAGATCTAAAATAACTCATCTAAGGTACTCAACTTTCAAATAAATAAATAGACTTTTAAATAAATAGTACAGACTGACCTAGACATCTCTTTAGAGGCTTGTTATCAAAATGATTACAATTTGACCTCTAATTCTAGATGTAGTCTCCCAGAACATCTGTGGACTTTTTTCTTGGTTGGTGGGTTGGTTGGGTTTTTTTTTGTTTGTTTGTTTGGTTTTTTTTATGGAAGTAGTAGCCCCTCTGCCCAATCATATGTCAAAAGCTACTGCTATAGAACAATATCTGCAATTTAAGGTTAAATGCTTTGAAACCTACTGTCTTTGTCTTTGCCTAAGCTAATGAATCCTTTCAGTTCAACCTGGCCAATTATTTTGTTTCCTCATATTGAGTTCAGGAATAATAACATAGTGGTTACTGGGTGTTTTTGTTTTTAAGTTTGATCTGACAATTACCACCTTTTCTTTAAACAAACAGCAACCTCAACTAAATTTTCACATTTCCCCCCCCTTTTTTTTTCCAGAAGGATTTTTCCAGAAACTTGACAGGACACTTCTGATTCCATCTTTTAAGTCTTGGATTAAAATATTGAAAGCCACTTGACCATGCACAGAGCCATAAGTAACTTGGCTCTGTAAATCTCATCAGATTAGCAATGCAGCTCTGGCAGTATCTGAAAGATGGCCTGATCTGCGCTCAGTAATAATCTTTGCTTTTCTTTGACTACTCCTAGAATCCTGATAAAGGTGTATCTTTTGAATGTACTATATGCTTTTCAAAGATAACAAGTTATAATGCACTCATTTTTAAAATATTTTCTTAGGGAAGTTCCTTAAATGTTTTTTCGTATTGCACTGACAAACTGATATAAAGTATATATGGGTATTTAGTATATTAAGTAATCAATGAGTCTTATAATCCTGTATTAATCCTTTCTGTGTTGATCTTTTTGTTTCCCCTAGGAAATACTGAACTATAAAATAAAAAAATGCCATCAGGAGTCAAGGACACTGAAGTTTGGAAGGAACAGTTGGGAAGGGTGATGGGTGCCCTATCATATACAGAACCAAAATTATGTGGTCCTGGTCTCTGAAGAGTGCAATTTCTCTGTCAAATTTGCTGTAAACGAGAAAAGTATGATCAATTGGGCAATCACTTATTATTCAACACTCACACAGCTGTGCCATTTCCTGTTGGCTAAAGGGTGAGAGCTAAGTCTACATGGCAGCAGTAAATCACATTAGCAGTCAGCATTAATGAGCAAAAACAAGACCAATTTCTGCAACCCGATTGGAGTACCCTTACCAAACAGACTACACAGCTTACTGCAATGCCCTTGACAGGGCAATCAGCCATAATTCTAAGAGGAAATACAGATAAAGATTGCCTTCCAAGAAAACAAATTCTTCCCAGATAACAAGTTCAATCCACTGAGTTTTATGAACCTTTCCTCCATTCCTCTGTCTCCAAAAAAAAAAGGAAAAAAACCCCTCCCATTTTGTTGATGTTGCATAAAGCCAGCTGAGGGACTCTCGAGAGAAGAGACAACTTCAGAACAGAGTACGCATCTGCCCTTATTTTCATACTGAACCTCATGTATTTGAAGCTACTGCATGCCCATCATCTTAATTAAATTCTCAAAGTGAATGCCCTTGACTCAGATCCCTATTTTCTGACATGACGTCTACGAAGGCATCCTGCCCATGTTCTTGTTTCTCTGTCATCCCGCTCCGCTGCTGAGGTCCGTGAGAGACCTGTGCTTTCTCCTCACGGTGCACTTGCTCCTTCAAACGCTTCTGCTGGATGAAGTCTGAAGAGAGGCAGCAACCGTGAATAAACAACTAGGAGTATGCCCTACAATATTGCCCCGTGAGCCCAGAGCTCCAGAAATCCACGGAACCCGAAAAGGGGGGTGTCTGCAGTGTGTTTGTGAATGTCTGAAAGTATAGGGCACGTGATTTTCTAAGTAGCCTTATTTTGCAACGTGAAGGAGGCAGATGTTATCATCCTCTAGTAAGGATGAGACTAAGGGAAATAACTCAGTCAGTGTTTGCCCAAGGTCAGACAGTGCATTAGTATAACCTGGACCAAAACCCAAATTTCCCAACTTGTAGTCCAGTGCTTACAGAAAGAACACAGAGCTGTTGTTGTGTATCCTTCGATGCTACCCTTCGATGGCTATTCTCTCTCAGTTAGCCTTCTTTCCAGGCCTGGCACCAACCCTTTTTTGTGTCAGATGAAATGTAGTTTCTGTGGGAGGGGTGGCTTTCCCTTAATAAGCAAAGGGTTAAGCACAAAGGAGAGAATTCTTTTTTTTTTTATTTTTTAATTTTTTAATTTTTTTAAAGATTTTATTTATTTATTTGAGAGAGAGAGAGAAACAGCATGAGAGGGGATAGGGTCAGAGGAAGAAGCAGGCTCCCTGCTGAGCTGGGAGCCCGATGTGGGACTCGATCCCAGGACTCTGGGATCATGACCTGAGCCGAAGGCAGTCGCTTAACCGACTGAGCCACCCAGGCGCCCCAAAGGAAAGAATTCTTAAGCTCACACCTCTTAGGGCAACTGAATGCTGAATACACATGGTTTATTAGCCCATCCATTTTGAAATGTTTGCTATTTTTTTTTCTCTCTCTTGAACTTAGGGGTTAAATAGAGAAAGGATAGAGTAATAGGAAGACAAACAGGAAGAATAAGAAAAAGAAGGACATTAGGTAATGTATGCTCCCTAGATGGGGTTTCACATCTTCCAAAGGAATGTTTTTCTTTTTTTTTTTTTTTAAGATTTTATTTATTTGTGAGAGAGAGAATGAGAGACAGAGAGCATGAGAGGGAGGAGGGTCAGAGGGAGAAGCAGACTCCTCGCTGAGCAGGGAGCCCGACGCGGGACTCGATCCCGGGACTCCAGGATCATGACCTGAGCCGAAGGCAGTTGCTTAACCAACTGAGCCACCCAGGCGCCCCAAAGGAATGTTTTTCTTAAGGGAAAAACTTTCATTGCAGTCTAACAGTTTAGTCTTTTCTAGGACTTCAGATATCATTTAGATTTGAAAATCTCATTGAAGATGAAAAGTTACATCAGAGTTTTACAGTTAGTGAAGTGACAGGTGCAGACTTAAACTTGGAACCATTCATTCATTCATTCATTCAGTTAATAATCATGTTATTACCCAGCTGTAAGCCCTCCTATGTCTGACGGCATGTTACCCTTGGAATAAAATCCAGGGCGCCTGGAGGCTGAGTCGGTTAAGCGTACAAGTTCAGCTCAGGTCATGATCTCGGGGTCATGAGATCGAGTGCCGCAATGGGCTCTGAGCTCAGCATGGAGTCTGCTTGAGATTCTCTCCCTCCCCCTCTGCCCCTCTCCCCACTCATGCTCTCTCTCTTGCTCTCGATATCTCTCTCTCAAATAAGTAAATAAAATATAAAAAAAAAAATCCAAATTCTATGATCACATCTCCAAGGCCCATTTATTTAGTTCCTGTCTGCTCCCTTCTGCTCTGCTACCTATATTCTCCCCGCTTCGGGGGGCCCAATCCTTTGGCCCTCCTTCTGTTCATCATACCTGCCAAACTCTTTCCCTGCATGGGACCTTTTCATTCTCTGTTCCCTTGCCTTCCAGGGGAACTTCTTATTGCCGATTTGCTCCCATTGCTCTCATTTGCTCAGCATTGAAGACTCAGCCTCCTTAGAGAGGCAGTGCCAGGCCACTGGGTCTAATCCAGATAAACTATAGTTTATCATGCTATCCCATTTTTTTCTCCATAGAGCTCAGCACATTCATTCTTATTTATGTACTTACTTCCTTATTGTCTCTCTCTGGTCTGGAATATGTACTCTGTGAGAGCGGCAAACAGGACTGGCTTGTTTACTGTTACCTCTACAGGTCCTAGAAATGTGCCTGGTATATAGTAGGTGCTTAATAACTATCTATTGAACTAAATACTAAATGAATTTTTTAAAATACTGAATATCTATGAGACACTGAACACTAGCGATCCAAAGAAGAAAAGGAAAGAATTCTTGCTCTTAACGAGACTCAGAGACTCGTAACTTCAGGCAGTTGGTTTTCTACTCTATTACACAGCCATTAAATTTCACTCAGCAACTGGCAGATTCCTGGAGATTCAGGTCACCTGATTTCCAAAAATAGTCATCACTATGATTTCAGATTATTCATTGGTAAAGTGATTTTGCCTGGCATGGGCCCTGTTTACAACTGCTGTTCTGACATAATCATTAGTAGTACCTTTTTTTGCTCTCAAAAGTGCCCAGTTTATATGACAAATTACATACCTTTTCACTGTCAGCCAAATAATTCATAATTATTGCTAGTTAGAGTGGCTTACCCACATAGACTATGTCAATTCAGTAATGTGGAAGGTCACAGCACATCTCTAGAAAAGGGCAACTTTCTAAGTTAAAAATCTGAGGGAAAAAAAGGGTGGATCTGTTCTCCCTGTTCCAATTAGTGAGTCCACTAATGAGGCCAGTATTTCCCAAGATATGTTCAATAATTCTAAGAAGTATAAATAAGAGTTACATGCAAAATATAAAATAGAGCAGAGATTCTTTACTGTGCCAGAAACTATTCTGCAAAGTTCACTTGCACTTCCTCATCATTACTATTATGATTCCTATTTTACAGATGACGAAGTTGAGGCTCAGAGAGGTTGAAGAACTCATCCAAGGTCACACAGATACACTTCTTGGTGATCTCCTGCCCCCAACCATTGTACCCATTGCTTCTCAAATGAAAGAACAAATAATTTGATAAAAGCTTCAAATGGTGATATGGGCACAGTGTCTCCATCATTCATTGGGACACAGGGCACTTTTTGTGAGGAGGACTAATGTTCTCCAGAGAAAACTTTGGCCAGTGTTGCTTTGGGAACTTGATTAGGGCCAGCTATCCCTTTCTCTGTGGGTCAGCCCTGCATGCGTGTAAACACAGACCCACACACTGGGTCTGAGGCAGGGTTTTCCTTTGGGGGGCGGGGCTCCAGTTTTCTCAGCTCTGAAAGGGAGATAAGACCATCCTTGAATCCATGAGGCTTCATGGTCTTAGCATCCAGTACTTACATCTGTGCTTTTAACCCCTTTTGGTGCCTTTTCATTCCCCATACTGAATGTTCTGGGTTTTCTTTCTTTCTTTTTTTTTAAATTTTGTTTATTTATTTGAGAGAGACAGAGAGTGAGAGAGAGCACAAGTGGCGGGGGGAGGGGCAGAGGGAGAAGCAGACTCCCTACGAACAGGGAGACCAACACCAGGCACCGTCCCAGGACCCCGGGATCATGACCTGAGCCATAGACAGACACTTAATCGACTGAGCCGTGCAGGCGTCCTGAACGTTCTGGGTTTTCACCTCACCTTCTCATTTACAAGCCTAGGAGTCTCCATAAAGGTACCTATAGATTTTTGGCCAATGTCTTTACTGCATTTTAATAGTTGAAATCTTTCCATTTGAAACACAGGAGATGAAAATGGGAAAAGAAGGACTTCTGGTAAGGAAAAGAGAACAAATGCATGGCCATTTTTGATCCTCTTTTAGATTTTTGGGGCGGGTAGGTGGGGGGATGGGTGTTAAAAATAGGGGAAGAGGGAGCAGAGTTGTACCTGCATTTGCCAACTAAGCATACTTGTGTTTTCTGGGTACATCTCTGATTCTTGGAAAGGGGAGGCTACAGAGAGAAGAAACAAGGGCAGGATCAGATACCTTTCTACCCAGTCTCCTCATTGCAACAGGGGGGAATGGCTGCCTTGTGTGTTTGGGTTCCTATGCAATACGGCTGAGTTTACAATGGCTTTTGCACTCAGTTATAAGCATCTTCTGCTTTTCTTTTTTCTCTGCTCCCACCTCCTCTACCCGCTCCTCAAAACCTTTCTGCCTCCTCCTGAGTGACTGAAACTGACAGGTTTCAGAAGCCAGTGTGTTGCTGTGACCCAGACAAGCCAGTTCCTGCATCTGAAATAGCCTGGCTTAGCTATTGTTCCATGGCCTATATACGTGATACAAACCATTTCTTTCTAAAAAAATAAAATAAAATAAATAAATACAACCACTTAACCCTTCCCAACCCAAGATTTGCTTCCTATCATACAGCCACTTAACCCTTCCCAACCCAAGATCTGCTTCCTGTTTTTTTTTTAACTATGTTTCAACTTGGGTGAGAAATGTTTTTGCTTTTACAAATGTTCATGAGGATTACGTAAATCAGCCCCTATTAAAAGGTTTTTAAAGGAATCCTAATAAAAATCAATATGCACAGACATTCCGTTTCCCACCTCCTCCTGGACTTATACAGTCCCATCCATCAGCAAAGCATAGTGGGGGTGTTCAAGTTGTCCCAGAGACTTAGTCTGGAAATAGATCCCACACGGTCACCCTAGAGGGCGCACTGTTTACATTTTCGGCAAGTAACGAGACCGCGCTTGCTCCCAGGCTCCATAAAAGGGGAGGAGGCGGATCAGTTTCCTTCTCTCATTGAGAAAGAGGATTGGAAGGCCGGGCGTATAAAGCCGCGCAGAGAGCGTGAAACAAAGCAGTCGGATCGGAATTGGACTTGGGAAGCGTCGTGTGGAGTCAGGCATAAAACTTGGAGGGGAGTAACGAGCCTGGCTCCTCTAGCCCCTCGGCTGCGCTGCGCTCCAGGAGTTCCCACCAGCTTTGCGTTGTATTTTTATATCTGCTTTTTATAGAGAAATATATATTTTTTCCTCTTAAGAGAAAATTCCTGTTCCAAGAGAAAATAAGGCAAGATCAATGAAGGAGAGAAGAGCCAGCCAGAAATTATCTAGTAAATCTATCATGGATCCTAATCAGAACGTGAAATGCAAGATAGTAGTAGTGGGAGACAGTCAGTGTGGGAAAACTGCGCTGCTGCATGTCTTCGCCAAAGACTGCTTCCCCGAGGTGAGTGTGGCCGGCCGGGGCTCGGACGAGGGAGGGGGTCGGCCTGCGGGAATCCCCCCGTCTCGGGTTGGGCTTCTCCTCGCTTTCCCCCCTTCACCCGATTTTCTTTTTCTAAGCAGTCTTTCTTACTACTTCCCCCCTGGTGAGACTGCCGGGAAAGGGAAAGTGAGCTGGAAGCGTTCAGGGGACGCGTCTGCACATTCTGCTGTTAGCCTCTGAAACTTGTTCGGTCCTGTGTGCGGAACCCCGGGTTGGGAGGTTTGGATCCTCAGGTCTTGGAGAGCAGGGTGGTGCGGGTGTTGAGTCTGGCGTTTCGGAAAGGGTCCGCGTGTCCGGTGTGTGCGACTTTTTTTTTTTTTTTTTTTTTAATTGGGGAGTGAGGAAGCGATTTTCAGAGGGTGTTGTGCGGGTGTCGTGCATTTTAGATAACCTCTTTGCCCTCTTTCCTTCCTCTGTCCATTTTGTTTGTCCAGAATTACGTCCCTACAGTGTTTGAGAATTACACGGCCAGTTTTGAAATCGACACACAAAGAATAGAGTTGAGCCTGTGGGACACTTCGGGTAAGAGAGTCGTCGGACCGCGTGGCGCTTGGGGCGGGTTTCCAGCAGCACCAGGGTGCGTGGCGGGTCTCGGGACCCCGCGCGTGGCACGCTCCCAAGCACCCAGCCGCGCACCACCAGCGCACTCTGCGCCCCTGGGTTAACTTTGCCTCTTCCGAGGGTGGGTGAACATTTTGTCCCTGATGGGTGGGGGTGGGGGACGATGATGGGTAGAGGGGAATGGGAGTGGGGGGAGAAGGGCGCTGTGTGCCCGCCGGGTGACCCCGCAGAGGAACCGCTTGTAGCCAGGTGGCCGGGGAGCGGCTGGCCCGGGGGGAGGGAGGGTCGTTCCCGAGTCGTCTGTGGGGCCGAGGTGGCCCGATGTGGAGTGGCGGGGGGATGCATGCGCCGCCTCAGAACTACTTTGCTCGCGGCGGGCGCCCCTCCAGGAGCTAACCTGATGATTGCCGGAGAGTCGGGGAGCGCAGCGGGAGTGGTGGGAGGTGGGAGAAAATCCCCGAAGCGATGCAGTTACGTGTGTATTCAGCGCTTGGGGGAGAGCAATGTGAGCGCAAGCGGCCGCGGCGCCCGTGACGCCTACAGCCAGGAATGCGCTGGTGGCGCGGGCAGCACCCGGCAGAGCGGTCGCCGGCCCTCGTCTCCTGCCGCCGGCCGCCCGCGCAGCCTCGGTGCGGATCTGCAGATCCGACACCCCTCGGCAGCCCCCAGTGATCACGCCGCACCCCCCCCACCCCGGCCCTCGCCGTTCCCGCCTGACCCCCCCCACCCCCCCATTGCATCACCCTCCGACAGCCTACAAGGCCGCGGTCAGCGCTCTTCGCCTTTGACCTTCCTGTCCAGTTGAATTATTGGCGTCGTGGTGAATTATTTTCCAGGGTCTGGGGTTCAAGGCCGGGTTATCGCCTTCTCTGCGCCCACCCACCTACCTGGCGTGCGGTGGTAGAGGGGACCGGTACCCGGCGGGGGAGGCTCCCAACACGCGGCTATTAGGGATCTGGGCTGGGTCAGGCGCGGTTGAGGGCGGGAGGCTCCCTGGAATCTCGGGCTGGTACCCGTCCCCCCCACCCCCAACACACGCACACCCCCTGCGGTGCTGGGAGGGTCGGAGCGGGGAGGGGAAGAATCCCGTTTCCCAGAAGGGTGTCGCCTCTGGAGGAGGAGGAGCCACCGGAAGGCCGGGTGAAGGCCCCTGCCTTTCGGTCTGGGAGCGGGGCAGGGAGTTGGGCTGCTGCGGGTGAACCGAGCCAAATCCCGGGTGAAACTAGCGAGGAGGAGCGCGCAAGTGCCAACACGCAGGCGTTGCTGTCAGGCAGGGAGGCCCCCGAGGTGGACCTGCGCCCAGCTGGGAGTGGCCTCGTGGAGGTGCTTCTGGACTGTGCGAGCTTCCCGCAGCCCTTGGTTTTAACCTCCGGAGCCCCCGGGGGACACAGGGGATTAGGGAGCACAAGGAAGGGACCAGACTGACAGGGTCGCCAGAGGCAGTCCCTGCACAAAGGCAAACGAGAAGTCTCGCACGAGCGCCTCTCCACGGCCGGTGCCAGATGCTCATAGTGTTGCAGTGGGAGGCGCTGATTTTGTTTCCCTCTGGAGAGGCAGGCTCTTCCTCAAGCTTGGCCAGGGGCAGCAGAACCAGAACCTCACGGTGTTTTGTACCGGGGTGTGCACGCACAGTCTCACGACTACAGGGAAAGTGTGGATAGACAGAATGGAAGTGTTTTCTTATTTCAGTAGTTCCTGTTACCGGAATTGTTACACAGCCTAGTACTTAATGGGCCCTAATTCCCAGACACATCATGATATTTATTATGCCTGGAGTGCAGGACAGCTGGTATGGTACCAATAATTAGGGTCAGTACTTAACCCTCCCCCAGCCTGTTTGGACCTAATGCATGATAAGAATTATGTAGGCATGGGGTCTGTAATTCTGATCCAGTGTTGATAAAAACCCGTGTTTAGATCTTAACTGCTGGTTACCAGGGATTTCTGTGTGCAAATCCCTACCTCCCTGAGTCTCATCTCATCATCTGAAAAAAAGATACAGAGCTAGACAAGGTGCAGGATCTCTCCCAGCTCTATGCTTCTTGGCCTTAGTACACCAGACAGGCAAGTCCTTTTGTTTCCCAAGACCTCTGTGCGCTTCAGCTCTGAGTTCCAGTGGATCTGTCATCCCATGCTGGGGTTTTCACCACTACCCTGCAAGCCAGGTTCTGAACAGTGCCACCCCTTCCTGGTGGATTTAGGAAGGAGACTCACTTGGGTAGGGAGGGGGCATGGCTGGGCTTACAGGAATGCTGGGTTATGCCTCCCCTGTGTTCTGCTTCATGAGTCACAGGACCACCAATGGAGATTTTAGATTCAGCGACCAAAGGGCTAAGTTGACTTTTTTTAGGAGAGAAAAGGCACGTTGTTTTTTCAAAGGCTAGAAAAACAAAATGTGGCCAGTTTGCAGTTGGAGGCTATGCTTCACGTGTGCAGATAAAAGCACTTCAGATATTCTCAAATATTTAATCCATGCCTGAGAGTTTGTAGTCCCTGCACATGTAACATCACGCCTTGCACACAGTAGTCACCGAGTAGAATCTGTTAAATGAACCAATGAATAATCATATGCATAGTTTCCAAGGAGATAAGATTCCCTGACATTTATTACCACTGAATTACCTGTGCACAAAGAATGGCAACTTTATAAACACTGCCTTTCATCAGATTAAAGATAATCACCTGAAATGAAGTCTGCAGTGATCACTGGTATTTTTATTTAATGAAACAAAACCTATGCATGTTTAACTAAAATATAAAGGTTTGAAAAAACCGTGAAAACATCATACTGCAGAAATTATCCGGTAATGAAATCTTAGTTGGATTTTAGATTTATACAAATGGGGAAAAAAAAAAAGGCATAAGGGAATTTAGAATCCTATTATGCTGTTTGTGAGGTGAAATGTTAGTTAATTAAGCACGGTCACCAAGCACTTGTTAAATTCTAAGAATAGATTGTTTCCACCAAAAATGGTTTATCATCCATGAGTGAAAAACATCTAGTAAGAGCCATTGCGTCAGCTATGATGCAGATATGATAATCATATCAAGTACCGAACATTTTTCTACTTCATCTCAAGGTTTTCATAACAGATTTCTGAACAGCATTATTTTTTGACAAATATTTGACATTTTCTTTGCCCACTAAGACATTTGTTTAGTTCAGGTTGTGAAAATAATTGCATATGCCTGATGACTCTTGATACGTTTATTTTTTCCAACTGCTGTCAGTTTAACTCTGGAGAGAACATTCCAGCCAGTCTCTAAAGTCCTAAATGTCAGGTTTTAACCCCCTTTTAGAACTCTGTGAAAGTTAACAATTAATAAGAAAAATGAGGTATGCCTCACTTCTCTTAGGTAGGAAGAGAGATGGCATAAACATTGTCCTTTGCATGGTATGCGCATCCTGTCTAGCCTCTGGGCAGAGGGGCAGACATTTAGGAGACAGAAGTAGTTGTCTTGTGTGGCTTCTGTGCTTGGACAGCTTCTCATCGGGGGTCTCCTTCTCCCTCCAGCAGTCATGCAATGATGCATAGGCAAAATTGCTACTTTGGGTATAGGAAAGCACATCAGGTGGAATTAGGATATGTGGGGCCTCTTTGTACCAAGAGAAGAGAATTCATCCCCCACTTTTTGAGGCATAGTACTTAACAGTTCTTTCCACTCTGTGTGTCTCTCTCTCCCCCTCCTTTCTTTTCACATCTACTATGAACAGGCCCTCTGCTAGGCCTTCGAGATGCAGTGTTAATTTATAGTCTTGCCCCTGAGAGTCATATAGCCCTGATGGGGCAGGGAGTGGGGAGAAAGAAGCGCTCCCTGCCTAATGTCGCTGCTAGGCGACCTGTGTTGAGCTCATTTTGTCCCATTCTTTCCCTAGTCCGGAGTCCCTAGTGCTGATGCCTTCTTTAGGTCCTCCTCAGGTAGGAAGCACATCCTCCTTCCCACCCTCAAGACACACACCGGTTAAAGCAACCACAAATGGCAATTTGCCACCAAATTTCTTAGAGCTTCTTGAAGTTATTCCAGCCACCCCCCCAAAGTAAACAAAACCTTCTTTTAAATAATGCCACCGTAAATCCTCTAAAAGCGGGGATATTTAAAGGTAGTCTTTGGATGCAGATCCATCATATTCTGGGCTTTAATGAGGAATACTGCCTTTTCATTGATGAGGTGAGCATTTTATTTCTAGTTGCAGAAATGCTCCTAATGACTTTCAGATTCACTCAGTGAGTTCCTGCAAAGCAATGGGTAATGGTTTCAAAGTTTGAAGTGATAAGTGAGCCCAAAGTAGTTCTAATATCTTGTGTTTCAGAATGTGCCACATTTGCCAAGCACAGAAGCAATTTGCAGCGTGAAGCCAAATGCCTACTAATAATAGGAACTTAGTCACTTAGGATCGGATCGCCGTATCTTCTCCCAAGTGATTTGATTGCGGTGTAATTTCAGCACACGTGATTTAGGGAGTAATAATGATTCATGCCAGCCTTTAACCAGTGCAAGTTAATGCACATTTTATTTAAGGCATATTATTAGTTCTAAAATACTCAATTCAGCTGCTAAAATTCCCCCACAATATGCTCTCGCCTCATGAACAGTCCTTTGAATCTTGTCATGATATAAGCTGCTTTTAGTCCATGGGAGCTGAAGTTAGCACTTCCTGCGCTGGTTTTAGCATAATTAACAGAGAAGGTAGTATTCTTCAAATCTTACACTTAAAGGAAAAGGGAAAAAAGAAAAATCTCAATTACCCTTGGCCCGTCTTTGAGGACAAACTCCTATACAAACAGAAGTCAATGCATATTATATTTGTACCTTACCCGTCACATTTGAAGAATGGTCTTCCTGACAAGCGCTGAAGTGAAATATTAACAGGGATAGAAGTGTTTCAGCAGTGTTGGGGATTAGTGTGTAATTAATCCAGAAAACCAGCTTCAAAAGAGTTCACTGTCCCTTTTTTTGTAATTTAACATGTAAATTAACATATCAAGGCAAGACCTATGGAAATGATTAGAAAACCAGTGTTTTTTTAAGGTACTCTGTGTGCAGGAATTCTGCTAGATGCTGTGGGAGCAGGGGAGGCGGGGGAGGGGGCAAAGCAGTTCCTGCCCTCAAGGTACTCATTGCTCCCACCCCCACCCCCCGCCCCCGCCCTTGGTACCTTAGTCCTTGTTTATAGGAGGGTGAGTCCAGGGATTCTAAAGCCCGATTCACCCCACAGAAAGAAGATCCAAAGAAGAGTTGAAGGCCACAGTGCCAGCCCACCCCCTGACTGGTGACTCATCCTCAATGAAACCACAATTCCTTCCTTATCTCTAGAAGTTGACTCAGTTTTTAAGAAGTCTTTAACATCCCTCGCTCTTGAAAACGTGCCTACATTTAATGGCTCTCAGTGAAAACAAGGTTCTGAAAGTTGAAGAATTCTCACTTAAATTAATCTCATTAGAGAAAGGAAGAGGGCAAGAATTTACAAAGAAGCCAGAGAAGCAGGAAGACTTGTGATGTGAATATCGAGGGCAAAATTGCAGAAAACCAGTTAGTTTTTAAGGTGGTAATGATCCCTAGAAGCTTAGACTTTCAAAACCAGGCTCAACTCAGTGTTCACCCTGAAACTCTGTAAGAGATAAGATTAAGGCAAAACAGGCCTCTGAATTTGCATGGTGATTTTCAATAAGCAACATATAAAACTATACTTGGAGATTTGTCCACCATGTATTAAAAAAAAAAAAAGGTATAAATTCCCTTTCTAAGTCCGTATCTATCTCTAGACCTTTTTAAAAATCTCATTTACTCATGTTTCCCCCCCCCAATCTGGTTTCTTGCTAAGTTGCGCATTTCAGTGAGGTGTCCAGATTGGTTATTCAGACACCACCTGAAACAACCAGATGTTTCCTCATTAATCCAGTTCCTGCACGTAGATATGACACCAAGGACCAGTGGTTTCTCCAATTAGCTCATGGTGCCTGTTGGGCTGTGCCAAACGAATTAG
Source organism: Mirounga angustirostris (assembly GCF_029215605.1). Taxonomy (NCBI): domain Eukaryota; kingdom Metazoa; phylum Chordata; class Mammalia; order Carnivora; family Phocidae; genus Mirounga; species Mirounga angustirostris. The sequence continues at coordinate 116,936,152 of NW_026991711.1, read as the reverse complement.
TTGTGCCTTAGCCATTTTCTGAGGCCCTTTAAACATCTCGGTTTCTATATATTGGCAGCTTTACTCAGAGACCCCCTTGACAGAATAGAAATTTCATTGGCATGGAATGTAAGCTGCCTCAGAAGTTTTATCAGGTGTTGTGCACGTTGGTTTTGAAAAATGAGCCTGATGACACAACACAGCATGTGGCAAGGTGAATTCACTCTCCTCCAAGGAATCAGATGCTTTAGTATATAAAAGACAAAATCTTCAACCTATTATGGAATGATAATGTAATTTTGAAAATACCCATCTGTGCTTATCCCTAAAGTTCTGTGACCTACCATGGTTCTACTTTAAGTAAAATATTTTGAGTCTTATACTTTTTTAAGTATCTAAATAAGATTAGGAGTTTAAATCTAAAGCTTTATTTAAAGCTCAAACATAGCAAGCATTTCTGCCTCTTTGACTTTCTCTCCAACTATGGACCTGCATTGCCCCCAGAAATTGAAAATATTGATTGTATTTTTATAGCAACACAGAAGTGCCCTCAAATTTTCATAAAATCTGTTTATAATTCCTATTAATCTGAACTTCTAAAGAAATGAAGGAAATTGCCTCCCTGGGAATGTTTGTTGCATTTTTATGGGCATGGCACTTATAGTGCAGACTATTTGGGAAAAATAATTCAACAGAGTCTTGTACTAAGCCAGACACAAAAGTTCTGCCCAGGCTTGATTCACATTCTTGAGATTATTGCTGATTTGAAGGTTTCACTCTCAGTAGAGATGGCATGAGGAAATGGAATCTGCTAATAACTGGCAGCTCATACAGGCTCACATGTTAGCTACTGTTCGGTGCAGATGTTCTCTTGCTGGCCACTAAAAATACCAAAGGTTAATATATTTTCTCTGCCAAAATTATGCAGTAGTCCCAATTTTATTGTTGTTGGTAGCAATTTCTTACGCGGGATGGAGAAGTTTTTCAATTTCACGTTCAAGAAAAGGAAGTTATGTTTATGAAATACTCAACTAGAAGGGTTTGCAGCTCTCAAGCTCCTGTAAAGCCTCAGTGTTTGAACTGGTTTTGCAAAAGGTTCATAAAGCCTCCCTTTTGGGCATGAATCTTCTTACATATACATTTAATTATGGACATATATGGTGTGTTCTATCTTTGTGGAAGGATGACTGAAGCAAGCAGCTATGTGTCTGCAGAATTAGTTTCTGGGTGAGGCACTTTGTGACTATTCTTGGGCTGGAAATAATTGATGTCACCCGGAATTAATGATCTTGAAGACAAAGATGGTTAGACCTGAAATTTCAAAAGCCTTTTAGAACTTTGCTGATGTTTGCCAAGCTTGAGGAACTCTGAGAACCCCAAATGCGTACTGATTCTGGTCTACTCAGAGCAAAACTTTCTGAATGTATTGGGCAGGGGATGGACACATTTTAGCTGTGTCTTTGCAATATAGAGTTTCCCAGACTTTTCCCTTTGATGGTCTGACAGGTGAATTAGAAAGGACGTTGGAATAGTGCTGTGTGCCTAGAGTTTCGTGGAGTGGAACAGAAATGCAGCATCTGGGAATTCCCATGGGCATGGAGCCTGTCCCACATGCTGAGAAAGAGTTGTACTTGACTTGAGCAAAGCTCAGCACCTGGACTACCTGAATTAGAGGCCCTAGCACATTCCTGGTGCTAGACCACTGGCCATATGTACTTTCTTACTTACAGAATGTGGGGCGCCCTTCCTTGTGTCGGGTTCAGTCCTACACTTACCCTGGAAGCTTTTCACGTGCATCTCTTAAATCTATAGAAGTTAAGTGTTTTGCCGTTTGGCTTCATGGAATGTTTGCAGACTTTTCTGGAGGGATGTAGAAGTTAGAGGCAGACATTGTCTGTTTGGTCGGCTTACTTCCGGGCTCCTCTTTGGTGTCTCTTCTGCCTTCCCACATTGCTTGTCACTTCCCAGGGGCATTCCTGGAATTCCTCTTCATTTTCCCTTGGCTGGTGAGTTGGCCCATGCATGCCAGTGATTACACCCTGCACTCTCCAGCTTTGCTTTTCTTACTTCCTTTGTGCAGTAACGCAGGCTTTATGGGAAGAATAGGGAAGAAATCAAAGTGCTTAAGCACAGAGTGGACACTGTCAAATTACGCAGGTTTTTTTTTTTTTTAACTGAAGGCCCTGCTTAGCTGATGAATTGTTACCTAGTTTTTCCTGGTAGAACCGTTCTCTATAATTCTATATTGTCTCTTTCTTCTTTACTACAAAACAATAGAGACGGATTTTTCAATCCAAAAAAAGCTTTCCTCTTAACCCTATCAAAAAATAAAATGAACAAATGGCCTTTTTATTTTTAATGACAAATTACTCTTGTAGTTAGTGGTTAGACAAATTACCCTTATAACTAATAAATGCGGGGATCAGTTTTATTACCCCGTTGGGACACTTGTTGATCTAAAAGCACCGTTCATTAGCAAAAGTAGGAAGACAGGATCAAAGTGTCATGCCTAATTAGATCTTGTTAAAGCTCTTTAAAATTACCTCTCTACCTCACCAAGCAAGGTGGTTTCCTTCTCAGGAACCTTTACCTACAAATGTATTTTCATTCAAAATATTAAACCAAATAAAAACAAAAGCAGAAACAAACCTCCATAAGAATTTGGTTTCAGTTGCCAACTGTTTTCATTTTCAAGTCAGCGCAGTGTCTCCATTTTGCAGATATATGAGTATACCTACTAAGCACGGAAGGCAGCTCATTTGTAAGTAGTAAGCTGGAGTTTCCAGCCTTGACTGAGGCCTAAAGACAAAGCCAGGTCCTCTTTGTGGCCATAAACTGGGTGGGGGAAGGAAGCCCAGTCCACAAAGGGAGGGGTATTCTCTGCAGCCACGTGGTCACCTGAGTGCTGAAACCATTCCTGGATTTTACTGGTAGTCCCAGTGTTAATTATTCTATCTTAGCACCGTGGTAATTCCCCAGATGTCTTTCCTAAATTTTGTATTGGGCAAAGATGGTCTCCACTGTTATGTAGAGTACTCTTAGATCCAAGACCAGTGGTGAGTGCTCTCATCCGGTCTTAGTCCTCCTGTCCTGAAGGCACCTGGAGTTGCCTTTTCTCTGAAGTTCAGGTCTGATTGAGGCTGGAAAGTAGCCACCGTGAGTTAGTTGTGTTTTGTACTGTCAGTGATTTCCAAGAAAGATCTCTGAGGCCTTGTTGGGCTCCTGACCACTGGAATTGTTGGAGAGCTGTACTTTATGGACTTGGGGTCATGTCCTATCTTGCCAACTTGGAAGAGCAGAGGAAGTCCTCGTGTATGTGTCTGGTATTTGGATTTCCTCTCTACAATCTGGAATTTTCTGACTCTGTGTTTGGCAAGAGACTTCCTAAATGTTTACAGAAGAAACTGTGTTAAAGTTAGACTTTGGACCCAGAAACGAGAGAGGTTGCAATGGAACTTCACAGAACAAATACAGAAATAACCATAATACCCAGAAACAGTGATACGCCATCTCATTTCTGAGACCTCTCAAAAATGCTTATTGAATGCTTAATGAATTATTCTCTTGACCTCAGATTTCTTCAAGTGGCTGAAAAAGCAGTCACAACTTGTCATTTTCAGAGACGACTTCATTCCAGTATGCCTTAATATTTAAAACGATTTGATTTTTTTTTTTAACTCTAAACCCTTTAAGCTTTTGGAAAATGTCTTTCAGTTGTCAGTCGCTGTTACACCAGAGTCCTGATTCCAGATGTGTGTAGGGCGCTACTATAGCTCGTGAAAAATTCTGGCTTGGATTTCTTTCTGGTTCCTAGAACATTCCTGTCTTCCTTGCTTGTAGACACAGCCAGCTTGAAGTTGGCACATCCATCCCGAAAGCAGCTAGTGAAAAGGCCACCGTGTTCGTGGGGTCACGTCGTGAATGCTGGGGACCGGAGATATACTGTGAATAGGGACGATGCACCCTGACTATAGTAACTTCAGAGGTCTCAGAGCAGCCTCCTGAAAAATGTTGTTTTGATAGAATTGTAAAGGATTATTTTAAGAGCTTCTTCAGTCTTTCTCTCCTCCTGACTTTGACTATGGAGGTTTTGATTTCTCTGGGGACAACATGTCATGTTTTTCTGCTGGAAATGGAAGGTGATGTCAAAATGAAATTGGGTTTCAAAACAGTTGGTAGCTTAGATTTTCTTTCCCTCTTCTGGACTCAAATATGTATGCATGTGAAACGAGTTTCGTGTGATGGCCTGTGGAACGTCAGTATACGGAATACGGAAAATGACTTTCTTAAAGAACAAGTAACATTGGCAAGCTGGGTTTAATTTTATAGTCACAGCATTTTATAACAATTGGCTTCATGTAATTGCCCATCCTTTGGGATTCTTAAAGGAATAGAAGAAATTCTCTAAACGATGAGATGGTTCTGGGGTTGTATTAATTGGCTGGTAACTTGAACCTCTTGGGTACCCTGGATTTAACTCAGGCTGAGATCCTTCCCTCTCCCGAGATGGAACTGTGTAAAAAAGGGACATCATCCAATATGGCACTTATTACATTCTTTGGTTGTAACAGGAAGAGAGTCCATATAGGGTTTGGGGGTGAGTTTAAGTAAGCAAGCTCAAAGGTCAATGGCTTATCTAAACTTGTAACTTTGTGCCATAGGGTGGCTCTGTGCTCGCTGGGGTTCTCTTTGCAGAGCTGGCCCTTTCCTCCCTCACCCACTCATCCCATCCTATTATCAGAGAGATCCGGAGTTCTGGGCTCTTTCCCAAGAAGTAGCTCCATTTATGGTGCCTGTTACCACTCCGTTTATAATAGCAACATCACAACCATAACCATAGTTAATACTTATCAGTCCCTTACTAAGTGCCAGTCACTGCGCGGGTTCATTTAATCCCGGGTTCATTGAATCAATTAATGAAATAAAATCTTCATTTTAGAATAAAGAATCAGAGACACAGAGTCCTAAATCTGCCTTGGCCCCCGACTTCAGGGGTTTGGAGATGGATTTGCACCCCAGGCCACCTGACCTCTGATGCTTCCACTCTGCCCATCACCCAGGTGCCGTTAGGGACTCTGGACTGTGCAGATTTCAACTTAAGGTCCTGGCTTCTCTCCTTGAATTTGAGACAGATACCAGTGAGGCTTCGTTGTCTTCTGGTAGAAATTGAATATATTACCACTGGGCTTTTGCTGGTTTGCATTCTTTTCTAAGAATTAGAAGAGGTGGGAATGGGGCCATGTGATATTCAAGGGCTCTAATTCAGAGGGGTGGAGTTCATGTATGACAGATACATGGAATTTTTATCTGAAAATGTGTGTATCTTTGTTTCTTCTCAGGTTCTCCTTACTATGACAACGTCCGGCCCCTCTCTTACCCGGATTCAGATGCTGTGCTGATTTGCTTTGACATCAGTAGGCCAGAGACTCTGGACAGCGTCCTAAAAAAGGCAAGTGCTGGAGGAGACAAGGGCCCAGTTCAGTCCCGGCCCATGTGTAAAACAGACACGGGGGGTTGGCTGGGGAGCCCCAACACTCTACTTAATACTGTGCTATGTATTTTGTAATTAAAACATTGAAAAAAAAAACCACTCGAGTACCATAACAGCATTTCCACACATACATGTCACAAGTTTTGATGATGAACCTGCTGCAGAGTTTCTTTCATTTTAAGAAACAAGATACCCTCTAAAGGGCCTCTGTGTTTATCCTTTGGGCAGAAATGGTGCAGCTAAAAATAATTATATTTGATTACTCTGAAGAATGTGTTTTCTTTTTTCCCTCCTTCATTTCCCCTATAGTTTGCACCTTAGTTTACAGGTTTACATTTGACCTCAATTTAGATAGTGAGATGAATGCAGTAATTGCCATTTTAATAAGGAAGCTGTGCTTCGGCAGTCATGTTATTTATTAGAAATAGAACTGTTACAGGAGGAGAGGAGTGAATTGTGATCAGAGAGATAGCACAGAGTAATAAAAACTGTAGTTGTAAACATGTGGTAGATAACACACCTAGTTTCTGAGGGTTCATGAGGTTCAGTAGGTGGAGAAGGGCCCTGAGCAAGCTCAGGCTGGAACCAGGGGGAGATCAGGAGGAAGGGAGCCTGTTGCAGGCTGGGTCACGGGTCCTGGGGAGGCCAGTGGGAGGGAGGAGTGTTCCTGGGCCTCCGCCAACCTAGGACTAAACCTCCCGGTAGTCACAGAAGGCATGTGCGTCCATGGATCAGCATGTATTAGCCACTAGCTGTTTTCTCAGTCCTGGCCTGAGTGCTGTGAGGTTTCAGAATCAGACCCTTCTATAGAGCACCCCACTCTTCTCCATGCACTAAGGCAGAGGATGTGGTTGAGAGCAAGGTAGCGTTTTCATTCTCTTGCATGTTTTTATTAGTTTACATTTCCCTGTTATACTTGACTGCTTGTCTTATGTGTCACTATGAAATTAGGACTTGAAGGCGATTTATTCCCCCCTCACCCCTGTCTCCTTACCAAACATGACAAACACAGTTAGCTCCATGAAATACGATTTTCTTAAAAGATCAAAGGCTCTTTTTAACTCCGTTCAATTTTCAGTAAGGGGTTATCTAACACAAATAATGCTAATGTTTGTCAGACTCAGGCAGGAATACACCTTTCCTGTCTTCAAGGCTTGTGAACAATTGCTAGACATGCGGAGGGAGGCCAAGGTCATTACACAGCTGAAGAACAACGTAATGACATGTCTCCTGCTTGTCTGTAGATAAAAGAGATTGCTTATTTACTGGTTTTTACTTGATGTAGTATCAGGTTATGCATAATTTATGATGGAAAGCCTTGCTCTTGTTTTATTTTGCTTTCGTCTTCTGAGACCTAATGAATAGTGACTTTGGCCTTAGAGATATTAATGAATGTGTTTTACATCTGTGTGAAGTTTAAGGCTCATGATAACCCGTGCTGTGGTTTGTCTTGATTAATTGACTCTTTAAGTCCTTGAATATCAAAGAGTTTAGAGTGACATAAAGCAGGATAGATCTTTTTCTTTTCTTTTTTTTTTTTAAATTTTTTTTTTAAGATTTTATTATTTATTTGAGAGAGAGAGAGGGATAGAGCACAAGCAGGGGGAGCAGCAGAGAGAGAGGGAGAAGCAGGCTCCCTGCCGAGCAGGGAGCCCGATGTGGGGCTCGATCCGAGGACCCTGGGATCATGACCTGAGCTGAAGGCAGACGCTTAACCGACTGAGCCACCCAGGCACCCCTTTTTTTCTTTTTTTTTTTTTCCGGTTCATCTTCCAGTTGCTACTCCAGTGCCATCGAGCAAATGGGAGAGGCTTCTAAATAACTATGGAGGAAAGGAAGGAAGGGTGGTAGTTGGTGGATAAATTAGGCTCTCGTGGAAAGTGTATTACTTCCTTCAGTCTGCCCAAAGTACACCTCTAGGTCTGGAGATGTCCCCTCTAGTGGTCTTTTAAATGACTCCTTCAGGATGTCCCTCTTATTAGTATTATATACCTGGCTTCATCACCCTCGCTCCTCTGTGAATTCCACAGCTATGTCTTAATCATCTTTGTAACGACCACAGTACCTAGTAGAGCACTTACTGCATATTTGTGAGTGTGGGCTGCAAGAGCCAGCCTGGGTCCCAATCTCGGCCCCCCACCCCCCCTTCCCCAGGAGCCAGACTCTCCTGGGACCACCATGAACCTCTGACTCCCATCCTGGTGGCCATTTCAAGCTTGAGGAAATGAAACCACAAAAAGTCAGCCTTTTGCTCTTTAAGAGGACAGTTGAAATTCCCTGCTAGGCATTTCTGGAGGTTCTAATAATTCTCGTTGGGTCATGTGATAGCTAGCCAAGTTGGACTAAATTGAAACGTGAAACAATTTATGTAATTTAAAACTAACTTAAGGGCGTATCAGCTATAGGACCAGATGCCTTCCCGAGAGCCCAAAAGATGGGCCTCTGTAAATGTCAGGGTCTGTGTTTATTCAGTCACTTGAGTGGAGGTTCCTTAAGGGCAGGGCATTCTGTTTATTAACATTGTCTCCCGTCCCTGAAATCTCCCTGAAATCTCATTAGCAATTTCAGCCCGTGGTGGCTGTTGAGTCTTTCTTTCTTGTTTTGCTTTGTTTTGTTTTGATTATGTTACGTGAATCACCGTGCATTACCCCATTAGTTTTTGATGTCGTGTTCAGTCTTTCTTGATAGGATTCGCGGGTGCAGACCTGCGCTGTGTTAGCTGTGCCGTAGTCCCAGCCTTCTGTGCTGGGAAGTTCTAGCTCAACATATCCGAGGAGATAGTCCCTCGTTAGAATATATAATTATTCCTAAGGCACTTCGATCTTTCAGAGATACCCCAATAATTAAGAAATTATTGAAGCTACCTTCTGACAACACCCAACAAGTCTCTCGCAGTAGGGACGGATAATGAGTCACAGAGAAGGAGAATAGATAATAATATATATAAGTGTTCCCTAATGGGTCCACTTTAAAAAGTGGTAAAACTTTGGGGCGCCTGGGTGGCTCATTCGGTTAAGCGTCTGCCTTCAGCTCAGGTCATGATCCCAGGGTCCTGGGATAGAGCCCCATGTCGGGTTCTCTGCTCTGTGGGGAGTCTGCTTCTCCTTCTCCCTCTCCCTTTACCTCTCTCCCCACTCTGCCCCTCACCTCCCCATTGGTACACACGTGCTCACTCTCTCTCTCTCTCAAATAAATAAGTAAAATTTTTTTAAAAAAGTAGTAAAACTTGGGATGCCTGGGTGGCTCAGTCAGTTAAGCATCTGCCTTTGGCTCAGGTCATGATCTCAGCGTCCTGGGATCGAGCCCTGTGTTGGGCTCCCTGCTCAGCAGGGAGTCTGCTTCTCCCTCTGCCTGTCATTCCCCTGCTTGTGTGCTCACATGCTCTCTCTCTCTCTCTCTGACAAATAAATAAATAAGTAAATCTTTTTTTAAAAAGTGGTGAAACTTAGTATCCGAAAGATACTGAAAGATAAATGCAAATTTGCTTCTTCATCTGAAGTGACACTTCCTTTTAAATGTTCTTTTTGAGTCCCATTCCCAGTGTTTGCCAGTGGAAGAATTGTTTACCAATATATAGATGCCTGCACTTTGTTAATTTTTCATCTTTCTTCTCTCTCCCCGCCCCCACAGTGGAAAGGTGAAATCCAGGAGTTTTGCCCCAACACCAAAATGCTCTTGGTTGGCTGCAAATCTGACCTTCGGACAGATGTTAGTACATTAGTAGAGCTCTCAAATCACAGACAGACACCAGTGTCCTATGATCAGGTATGTATGTTGTCAGGGTGCAAATGTGGTTTTCAGAAAGAGTGACAGAGATAGAATATCACTCATAATAAAATAAAAGTAGCCGCTTTTCTAAAGGCTCAAGCAGTGGTCAGCTCCAGGTTGGAGACTCTTGAGTACGATGCAGAATGAGCACCACATGTTGAGATGGTGACATCTGGAGGAAGGGGCTGGCAATTTTGTGCCCGTGCCTAAGCCCCTCGTGACAGCCAATAGCTCATATTGTGAAGACGGCAAAGTGATCTGGGGCAGGCAGGGGTTTGGCTGAGATTTTGATGGTGTTTGATGCCTGACTCTTTCAAAAAGCTTTCCAATATTTTTTTAGCAGTTTACTTTATAAGGGTTATATAAGGATATATGTGTACGCATAAATAAGACAAGTTTGGGAAACATCTTTTAAAATGTGAAATGCTCTGTCATTCAGTAGGGTAATCACATGATATTGTGGATCATATTCTACACTTTGTATATCTCTGCAACTCTCACTGGGTTTAAAGTTAAATAGATCTAAGAGAGAATGTGGTCAAATTGGTAATACTCTTTGAGAGAGTTAATCTTATTTTACACTCAGCAGTACAATAAAATACTTAAGAAGAACATTGCCAGTAAAGTAGAACACTCCATAAAACTGTCTTTTAGAGAATCATCATTTCTGTAGGTGTTTCCCCCAAGTATCTAGAAGGGAGGAGGATCGGTTTCAGACGTTCCTTCTCCTAAAACTTAACACCAGATTCTAAAGAGAGTTCAAGTTGAATTAGCTAGAATTTTCCTTTGTATTCATCATTTTAAATGCTGCAGTCATCTTTGTCTTACATGTCTAATTAATAAAAACCTAGTTACTTGAATAAGTCATTTTGATGCACATGTGCTTATTCCTGTCTGCACTGGTTGTTTAGAAAGTCCGTATTTTGTGTTTCCCAAAGCTATAGATGCCACAACAGTGTTATTCCTTTCCTCATTTATTTTGGCCATACATTTCAAAATTGATTCTAAATTCCATCCCATACCCCTGTTTTTTATGCAGTCTATTGACTGGTCTTGAGCACCATTTACACTCAAGAAAAATCAGACTTTCACACCTCTGGGAAGTCAAGCTCTATCTATTGAGTGATGATAATCAAACTTCTTAGGACTGAGTCTTGACTGCAGATATTTATGGAATAATTTATTATTAAAATGTATTATGAAATAATTAAATTTTCAAAACCGGGCAGTTTTTTGTTTTTTTTTTTTTGCAGCAACCCTTGGAAAATACGGTTCACATATTAGAAATATTTTGCGCCGCATTATTATTTTGTGGTATTGGGAAGACACTTTATCACTTTCCCCCAAGACTTATTGCTGATTATGATGCATTCTTTTGCTTCTCAGGGGGCAAACATGGCCAAACAGATTGGGGCAGCCACTTACATCGAATGCTCAGCTTTACAGTCAGAAAACAGCGTCAGAGACATTTTTCACGTTGCCACTTTGGCATGTGTAAACAAGACAAATAAAAACGTTAAGCGGAACAAATCACAGAGGGCCACAAAGCGGATCTCACACATGCCCAGCAGACCGGAACTCTCTGCGGTTGCTACGGACTTACGAAAGGACAAAGCGAAGAGTTGCACTGTGATGTGAACCCCCCGTTCTCTTTAAGGAGGACAAGGAAGTCTCGTGTAAAGAACACAGACCACAAAACAAAAAGGTGAAATCTGAATGAAGTGCACAGCCGAAGTCACGTATTTTGGAGGCTTAGGAGGTGTTTGAAAAGATGCTCATCTTTTTGGAATCCTGTCCTTAGGTTCGGCATGTAGAACAGGTGGTGACGTGAACACATTGAAGCGTTTGGAAGTGTGACTTGAAAAATATGCCAAAAAAAGAGAGATTTACATGGGCTAGATAAGGAGGAATACGAGGACCTCCCCGAAGAAGAATCACGCTCTGAATGGTGCTTGCGTTTTTGTTCTCTTTGTTACAATCTATTCATGGATCTCTACTTTGATTTTTAAATGTTTTAATCTCCTTTACAAAAAAAGTATATATTAATATACCGTCCTCACTGGGGAACTGGCACTGTGACCTTAGCGTTTAGTTTTCTAGAGGATGTGATCTAATTTCCTTCTAGCTCATCATTAAAATGGAAATTGTATCAGGACCCATGGGATATCGAGAGGAAAAGTTGGTGAGGCTTTTTGAAATTGAAGATAACTGAGCAAGATGGTTCTGGAGAAAGGCTTTTGGAGTCTTGCAAGATATGCAGACCAGCATTACAAAGATCAAATAGATGAACTAGAAAAAAGATGTCCGTTTTTATTCAGTCTGATGGTTCTGTTCATCATTGTGATTGTCATGAAAAAGTGGTAAATTGCTCAATGTAATATTTTTGTGCGCTGTTTAGAAAAGAGGGTGTGTGATTTCTTTTGCCATCATTGATGAAAATGCAAAGTCAAATAAGAGGTGTCTTGGTTTGACGTCCTAAAGTGATCCAAGGGGGGAAAATAATGTAGGTACTATTTTCTCCTGAAGAGATAATGAAGGAATAGTTGCAGAAAGCACAGTTTGTGAGTAAAGCTGTCTGGAATTCAGGTACCAGAACTACAAAGCAAAAGGCCTATTATTTTGGGATGAAGCTCCGGAAGTTGACAGCATCTGATGATCTCTTGGTTTATTTCATTTTCTTTAAAAGAACAGCTATAAGAGAAGGACCCTCTTACCTAAGCTTTAGAGAATCTTTAGAGGAAAAGTCTGTGATGTCAGTCCCGACGCTCTACTAGGGCATTTCCAGAGAGTGATTGCTAAACCTCACTTACCCAGATTCAGCCAAGGCCCGTGTTCAATACTTGATTGCTGTTGTTGCATAAAATAATCAGCGTTTAAAATAGTTTACAGATACTTTTTGACCAGTTCCTTTTAGAGCTTCTTTCAGAGAAGAAACCAGATCTGACCTGTTTATTGTTGGCGCTTGTTGAAAACGAGCTTTCTTTCCAATGATAAAGCTTCATTTTTGAAGTGTTGAAGCTGTGCTCCCATTAAATTGTGGCAGGAGAGGAGATTAAGGTAATTACAACACTCAGTTCTTTGTCTTACAAGCACTTTTGTTTTGTCTCTGCAAGAAAATACCATTCCAGTCATTTCCCACGAAATACAGACGTTTTACCAACATAATATGCTTTGATTGACGCAGCATTATGCTTTGGGCAGTGTTACAAAATAGCTGGCAAGTGCTTTCTGTATTTAAATATTGTAAAGAGAAAATAAGTTATAACTGTTATAAAGCAGAACTTTTGTTGCATTTTTTTAAGTGTTGAAGTCACTTTGTATGTTTGTTTGGTCAATGTTTCCGCAGTATTTATTAAAACATACTTTTTTTTTTCCTTCAAATAAAAAAGTAACCATGTCTTTGTCTAAATGTGATTTGTCCTTTATTATCTACTTCCTGATTTAGCTGTTTGGTTTTGTTTAATAGAGATCAATGGTGAGAGCATCCGGCCTCACGTTTTCTTGAAGTAGTTGGCTTTGAAATTTTTTGACTCTTGCCAGTAGTGAAAGTTTCTTGGGAAAAGATAAATCTGCATAGATAAGAGATTTTCATGATGATTTCAAATCACAAGAAGAAAATGGAGTATTATTAGACTAAGTGATTTGATCATAGACAAAAAGAGCTAGGATACTGCATAAGATTAAAAAATAAGGAAAGAATTTTAAAATTGTAAAAAATAAGGAAATTCCTTGAACTCTTTGGTCACGAGACAGTTTGATGCAGTCTCAGGCCTGGTTTGCTTTCCTGCCCTTGGTCCCCCTCCCCCTTTCCACCCCCAGCCTCCCAGCCATTCACCTTGGATTGCATGTTCTTGTTCACAGACGCCAACTGTGTAGCTGACCCAGGCCCTACAATTACAGTGAAGGAAAAAAAAAAGGCACAAGAAAAAATGGCCTTGTTTATGATAACAGCATCTCTAAATAACACAGGAAGACAATATAAGCTTCTCCAGTGACCTGAAAGATAAAAATATGGAATAACTTAGAACCCAGACTGGCCTGGGTCCCCATAAACCCAGTTGGTTCACGGTCTTTAGCTAAAACTCTTACACATAAGTTCCACGTAAATGTCCAAAGATACTCCAAGTAGGACTTCAAATCTCAGCTATTCTTTCTACATAGCTAAGTGACTTCCTACAAAAACTGCATCCTTGTGGCTTTTTTAAAAAATGCCTTTAGCAATCTTTGAGGTATTGTTACTTGCTTGGAAATAATTCTCAGAAGCACAAACCAAGGGGAAAACCAGAGGAGCTGGTATGAATGAACAAATCAAAGAGCACAGACATAATAGGATCGCCTTATAAAAAAATCTAGAAAGCACGAAGAATTACCAAAAATGTAGCTCATTCTTGTCAGGAAGCAGTAAAGAAAATAAAAGTACTTTCCTAATCCTTGGTGTTGAGTAACTTCTGGGCTTAATATCTAACTCAGGCTTGCAAGAAACTCGTTTCTCAGCAATGACGGGCACAGAAACACACACACACACACACTCTCAGAGCTGAGGTTCTGCTGACCTTGGCAGTATTTTATAGGTTGTACAGTAATGTTTCCCTCTAGTGAATTGTTCTTTTCCAGTGGCTTTAATTTGTTAAACCAAAAAGAAAAAAAGTTTGTCTTCAGCCCTGGGCATGTATGTCTTCCTTTTCTCCTGACTTTTTGCTTCTGCAAACATTTATTCTAAGCATTCTGGAACATTCCTTTCTATTGATTAATGATCATGATTAATGCCTCTTTAAATACTAAAAGGTGATTTGAGTAAGACTTTAATTGTGTCTCTCTCACTTCTATTAATCTTTCCCAGGAATAGTTGCTTGGAAGATTCTGGTCTTTTAGAAAATGTGCCTTAAGTGCAAATTTAGAATAACCCAGGGAATTATTTTTTATTAAAAGGAATAAAAAAACCCACCTCATTCCCTTAAGACTCCTGAAACTCTGAAAGCTTCATATCCTCTTTTTGACGGATTATTTTGACATTAGCATTCTCTTTTAAATTGCACCAATTTTTATTTATGTCATTCTTTCATTGACCACATATTTTTGAGTACTTACTATGTGCCTAGCATTTTTTGGGCTTGGAACATAATCACAACTAAAAAAAATCTTTGTCCCGAGAGTCTACAATCTAGTAGAGGGAGACAGGATGCACAATGTCTGGGTGTGATTTCCATCAATATTAACTGAGCCAGAAGTGCTGGGTTGGTGGTAAACATTCCGATACCTAGCCAGGTATGCCAACGCAAGAGCCACCAATATTCCACAGCATGTCTATGTATAATAACGATGGTGCAAAAGGGATTTGCAAGTGATCCTAACAGCTGGAGTCCATTTATGGTGATTAAGGAAGACCAATGTGAATGATGGCTGCCAGTCATCATTTTAGTTTTTGCACAATGACTTAGATTTCTAAGGATAGTTAGAAGGCCAGGAGGGGAAAATATCCTTCCCATCTGAACCTGAATGGCCCCCAATCTGTTTGTTATAAAATGTGCTGGCATTGTTAGAGATTTGTACTTTCTTTCTGTGAAGTCTTCATTTGTTGAACATACTGGAAAAGTGAAAATGAAATAAATGAAAAAAAAGTTATGAAATGAAATGAACTCTCTGGAGATTACAAAATTAACTCAGGAGGTATTTATGATAGCACTTTGAGTGAAAATGTGGAACCCATTATTTATCTAATGTTGAAAATAGGTATTTATTCGGAGTCTAAAAAATCTTTTTGAAAGTATTCGCTAACAGTGAATTCTAAAACTCTTTGTCTCTGACCCCCTTGGGAACACAGGAAACAAACTCTAATGAACCCTAAGCCAAAAAAATTCAGGATTGGCAAAACCAATTCACTCTTTGGGATTGTTTGTTTTCTGTTCAGATTTTGTTTCTTTTGAGGGGAATCATTAGTGCCTTTCTTCATGAACACTGAAATAAAATTTTTAAAAGGCATTCCACAATGGAAATGAAAACCAGATCAGTATATGGTCAACCCTACCGTCAAAGTCCTAGTTACCACTGAAATTGCACACATTATGTGCCAGGCATGGTTCTAAGTGGTTTATATAATAACTCATTCCCCATCACAAATATACTCAGTAGGTTAAGTCCCATCAAGTTCCTTTTTTTTTTCAGCTAAGGAACCAGGTATTTTCTTCAGGATCACATGGAAGATGCAAGATTGAACTTAGGCAGGGCAGTCTGGCTCTGCAATCCCAGGCTTTTTACCATGACACTATCTCGCCATAACAAAAACTTCATGTGAATGGTGTGTGTTTCCCGGGTGCATGAAAGCTGAACGTCATGGCCATGCATCTGCTTGCTGAGCCAGAGTGTAAACTACATCCACCCCAATTTCCCCAGCTCTGCACCCTTACTAGTCCTTCCCATCATCCCAGCTACCTCCTGACTCTGCTCACACTCCTATTCCCTCTTTCACCTCTGCCTTTACTTCTATGCATGTTTGCCCTGCTTCTTGGGTGGTGAGAGAATTCTCAGGAGACAACGAAAGGACCTGTCTTAATCTGTTGAGGCTGCCATAACAAAATACCACAGACTGGGTGGCCTACATAACAGACATTTATTTGTTACAGTTCTGGAGAAAGGAAGTGCAAGATCAAGGTGCCAGCCCATTGTGTTCCTGGTGAAACCTGTCTTAGATTATAAATGGCCACCTGCTCGCTGTGTGCTCACATGGCCTTTCTTCAGAGTGGGTGGGACAGGGGGAGATATCTTCCTCTTCTTTTTTTTTTTTTTTTTTTAAGATTTTATTTATTTGCGAGAGAGAGAATGAGAGACAGAGAGCATGAGAGGGAGGAGGGTCAGAGGGAGAAGCAGACTCCCTGCTCAGCAGGGAGCCTGATGCGGGACTCGATCCAGGGACCCCAGGATCATGACCTGAGCCGAAGGCAGTTGCTTAACCAACTGAGCCACCCAGGCGCCCGATATCTTCCTCTTCTTAAAAAACCACGAATCCTATTGCATTAGGACCCCAACATTTATGATCTCCTTTAACTTTAATTACCTCCTAAAAGCCTTACCTCCAGATATAGTCACTTCGGGAATTAGGGCTTCAACATATGAATTTGGGGGGGACACAATTCAGTCCATAGCAGGACCCATGGATAATTGATACATAAGGCATTTCAAAATCCAAGAAAGCCAGTTAGAGGGGGAAGCTACTCTTATGCACTTTTGGTTTCCCAAGGGTGCACCCCCAGTAAATTGCTGTGTAAGGATATTGAAGGATAGCTAAAACTTACTTTCCTTCACAGGGAGCTGACATAGTTCTAGAGAACAGAGATGGACAGAGAAAACCCAACTCAATTCAAACAAGGCAGTGATTTCCATTTGACCGATCATCACCAGGGGGAATTAACTAACCATAACAGAGCTGAGAGAAATGCTACATGCACCTGTCATCAGGATCATGTGGTAAGGTTTCCTCTTTTTTAAGTGCCATTATACACTTCTGGAAAAGAAGTTTGTCATCCTCTTCTTGTTTATCTAGTTCCCAACCTTCTCAGGCTTGTCCTTCATCCACTCATTGTCCAACTGGGCCAAGTGGTCATTTCTAATCATTTGTTCATCTTTCTTCAAACATATCCTGTGGAAGGAAGGCCAAAGGCAATCGGCTTATTAGCCGACTTTTATGACTTTTATGATCTTTTTTAACATCATCAGACAGTCTGAAAAGATCTGGACTTTCTTGGTTACTTTGTGCCCAGATTTTCCCCAGTCTGTGAATGTGGACCTCTAGGTCTTCTCCTTCTAAGGTAGCAGAACCTCCAGGGTGTCTTGAAATGCCCTTGACTTTTAGCTCTGCAAGAAAGGGACTGTGTTTTATGTACCAATGTATACTCATCATTTGCAACAGTAGATAGCAGGTTAATTAACTAATTAATTCACAACTTGAACTACCAAATGAAAGGGTACTCTTTGGGTTGCTAAGGCCTGACTTGAATCATGTCTAACAATCTGGGTTAAGCAGAGTTCTCAGGATTGTCTCAGCCCCTAAGAAGCTTGCTGGGTCTGGAATTACAGGGGGAGCACAAGACTATGCTGGAAATCTTTGTGTGCCTATGGCCATGTGGAATGTACTCACCCCAGTTTTACCCCAACACCACATTTGCCCCCTTCTCCACTGCACACATCTCTCCTGCCAGGAAAATATCGACCTATGAGAATGTCACAGAACATTCTCAATTCATTTAGTTGTAACACACAGCTAATGTATTATAATAATTTGCAATATATAATATTATATTATTACTTGAAAATCCTTCCAATTTTCCAGCCTTTGACATAAATAGTCTAGAAGTGGGGTATGTGATAAATTGCTGGGGAGGGGGGACTCCTTCATCCTTTATGTTCCCCAAAGGCACCTGATCACTTGTTAAAAACTTTGGGTTTCCTTCTGCTCCAAACACATAGTTCTTTCCCTCTTTTCTTACCACTTGTTCATGCTTAGCTATAAGAATTCCTTTTCTGCTTCTTCCTTCTCTGCACATAACATCCGTGAACATGACTCTTCCTACAAAACTGTGGCATAAAAAGTAAATAGAAGCAAGCAAACATAATGGAGGGTGAAGAACGGATCCCCATGCATGCCTGCTTCCTAATCCCCATTAACTGCGAATGTTACCCTACGTGGCCAAAGGGACTTTGCATATGTGACCAAGTTAAAGATCTTGAGATGGAGAGACCATTCTAGATTATCCAAGTGGCCCCAAGTAATCATGAATCCTTATCCGAGGGACACAGGAGAGTCAACAGTGGCAATGTGATGACAGAGGCTCTACAGAGGGACAGAGAGAAAGAGTAAGTAAAGCTTCTGGCTTTGAATAAGGAGGCAGGGGACCAATAGCCAAAGGATATAGTTGGCCCCTAAAAGTTGCAAAAGTCAAGGAAAGGAATTCTCCCCTAGAGCTTCCAGAAGGAATGCACCTCTGAGGACCTATTTTAGACTTCTGACCTCAGGAACTATACTATAATAAATTTGTGTTGTTTTAAGCCACTAAGTCTGTGGCAATTTGTTAAAGGAGCCATAGGAAGCTAACACAGGTAGGTTAAACAAAACTCTCCTCTTCCTTCACATTCGGCTCCTTTATGTTATGAGGTAATGGGCTTTGCTCATGGATTTGCTACCAAAAACCCAAGCCACTCTTTCCCCTAAATGTCTACCTGCTATTCCTGGTGAGTGTCAGGAATGTTCCCTCCAAAGTTCCTAGACTACAGTCTCAGCCCACTGGCCTGCCATGTGGATGGATGGTCTCAACAAACAGCCCTTCTACTATCTCCCGAGCTCTTTTTGGGTTGATAATATTTATAGCCCTGATCTGGAAGACAGAGTATTTGAAGGAAAATAGTCAGTGTTCTGGGATAAAACATCTACAGAAATTTGTGTGGGCCTTTGGAGAAGTGAAGGGCTTAGTTCCACACTTAATAATGTAGATGGAGTTTAAGCAGGACATATATAGATAAAGTATCATGAGGCAGTGAAAGATCAGGGGCAAAATGGACAATCAGAGGGAAAAAAGTATTGTGGCTGAGGAAGTTTTACATGTTTTCTTAGAAGTGTAGACATTTTATAGGAGAAAGGGACATCAGAGGTTACCTATTCAGGATTTTCTTCACCTTTATTTTTTAAGTTACTTTTCTTAAAAAAAAATTGATGAAAAGTATAAACACCCCCTTTATCCCCCCCAAAAATACATATATGCATTTAACCATGTAACCATAACATTTCACACACAATTTCAGGAAGTTCCCAGGATTGCTTTGATATTCACCCATAAATCTAAGCTCTCCAAGCTAGAAATTCCTCTGTCCAGCTTCTCTATTATGCAAACAGGAGAATGGAGGCCCAGTCCCGTTCGGGGACTTGCTGGAGGTCACTAGAAGTAAGGTACTGGCAGAGACAAAACCTAGGCTTTGGAATTCCTGAGTCGCTGTTTTCCCAGACCTTGACCAATGAGCAGCCTACTGCATGAGGAGGCCTAGTCACTGTGCATTTGCCTTTTGATGGGGAAGGAATACGTGGTTTCTTCTAAATCCAGATGTGGCACTGCAGGCAAATGGAGCAGAACTTTCCTGAGAGTGAAAAATAATACAACAGAAATCATTGTTTGGGTGATGTCTTATGCTTTGGGGGACCTAGTCATTTCCATAGCCAACGAATGCTTTTTGAGTACTTTTTTTGTGTCAGACACTGTGTTCTGCACTGGGCATAGAGAGAGATACATCTGACCCTGCCCTTGTCCTTATGGATGCCAGTCTAATGGTGAGAAAGACAAATAAGAATAAAACCAGAATTCAGAGTGATCAGTAGCATTGGGAATGTATAAACAGTTCTCTCCTGTCTCTGTTATTATTACTGTTGGTGATGTATTCTGCTCCTGTCTTATATTCCAAAGACAGATTCTTAGAAGAATTAGAAGACCAATAAATAAATAAATAAATAAATAAAATCAGATTACAGATGGCAGGTACTCCCCCCGACCTTTGTAACTGTATTGAGAACAAGGACTAGTCCAATTCTGTTAATGAAAAAAAAAAAGTGATCCTTTGTCTTCCAAATGCAAGCTCATATTTTTCCTGGGATTAAAAGAGAGAAGGCACAGGTATTCTCCTGATCCCATGTACAGGAGCAGGAGGGTATTACTTTTCGTAATCAATAATAAAAGGAGTGACATGATGTCTCAATAAAGACATAAGCACCATAGCGTGAGTGCGTGTTGCTGGAGAAAAGAGGACACTGATCTATACGGTAAGACCAATTACCTTCCAGAGCAAAGCATCAGTCACAGCCGAGCTGTCCTAAAGAACAGAATTCAGCAGTTCAAATCCCAAACCTTAATTCCTTAACGAGGGACAATGTGAGTGGCGTCTTTTCTTCTCATACTAAGCCATTTTTTAATTTGTGAGACTTTCATACTGCTTACCCAGGATCTGTTAAACCCACCTTAGGCAGGAATGAGTCATCCTCTCTGCAGCTTTAGATAAAAGACGGTGGGAAATCCCCTTAATGCTGACTTAATTATAAAGAAATGGGTGTCTGGAGAAAAAGGAACAGATTGCTTCTATTTTTAAAGAGTCATCTAGATTTATGGAAATAAACCTTCCAGCTGCATAAGTCTGGGTGTGTTGGCAAAGCGTGGTCCTGAAATGAAGCTGTCAGCCAAGAGAAACCAAACCTCTTCAGGTTTCATATCATGGCTACTTTTTCACTCTCTGATGTCCTGCTGGGGTGGGAAGAAAATATCTTTCTAGATAGAATGCTGCCAAATTCCTTGGCATCTCTTGACATCACTCAAGAGAAAAATTGGGTTGGATATGCTGTTCGCTAATGACACAAAAAAGGTTGAGGAGTGGTGAAGGAATGGTGAGAGTTCGCGGGAGAACACAGGCAGAATGGTGAACGAGAAGCTTTTAGACAGCAGACCCCAGATCTCTACATTTTTTTCACATTGTTACTCCTTTAGGTGCTGTCCACGATGAGATGGTGAGTAAGTGTTTTTGGTGATAATTTGAATCTGGGTTTATTCTAATCAAACCACCGTAGAATGATCAATGGGGTTGTTTCTCATAAAACTGGGGTAGGAGATAGTATCATTTCAATTCATCTTTATTGCTGTTATTTGTAGTTTAATGGAGAGCAAAGGAAGTCATAAGGAGAAAAGGGGATGGATAAAATACAGTGCCTGCTACCTTTCCTTGGGAAACAACAGAAATTGGCTTAAAACTGGCTTCCCATTACTTTTATGGTCATATTCTATCTTTGCATGGTTTCTAAGGTACAGCCCCCTCTGTTCCTTGTTTGCCAGTTGAGACTCATCTCTTACCACATTTTCCCTCTTCCCAGACACTGTTTTTCTCCCCTCCTGTGGTCTGCTCCAGCCTTGAGGAGCTTCTTTAAGTTCTTTTAAATCTGTAACTCTTACAGTCCATGGACCACTAGTCCCCCCACATAGGTCATAATCTGATCCCAAAGTGTAGAGGCAATTGCTTATAAGGGAATGATTTATATAATACTACATATAGGATGTAAGCTTTTTTCCCGGTCCCAACTAAAAGAAAAAATATTAATGTATGTTCTTCTGCATTCCTTAGTTTGCATGAAAACTAGGAAAATGACTACTGTCATTATATTCTCTGTCACAAATGCTATTGCTTCTGCCAGAAATACTCTTCTCTCTTCACATAGTTGGCCTTGGTTATCTGGCAAACTTGTTCTGGTCCTTCAAATCTCAACTCAGGTAACCTTGATCTAGGTATATTCCCACTGACCTTATAAGTGGGGTTAGGTGTTCCTGTTCTCTGGATCTAAGGGACTTCCCATATCACAGGATGTGTCACAGTACGAGGGGACATATCTGCCTTTTGCATCATTACAACCAAACATCTGATCTGGTTTCTGGCACATACTAGGCTCTCAATAAATATGTGTTTATTGAAGGAACGGCAAAGTTAATATTCTTCTTTCATTTTCCCTGCCAGTACTAGCCCACTCCCGCAGGAAGGAAGAAAGCAACGCAGGGCTATGCTCTTCTGAAGCCGGGAGACTGAAACTCATGTGCCAAGAACATGTGCCGAGTGGAGATGGGGAAGGGATTGGAGGACAAACAAAGAAAATATTTTATTTTCTATAAAAATAGAAGATGAGACATAATGAACAACATTTGAGGAAATAGGAAAAGGGCCTAGGACATTTTTAATATGACTCCAAGTGAATACATGAGAAAAAGTAAGCAATTATGTTTAAGAAAATAGATTCAGTCTTGGAGTGAGGGGTAGCAATACAGAAGAAAGTCTTCAAGAAACCTGGGCCTAAGCTTCCACTGAATTTTCAGAGGGACTTGGTCGATGCAAATTGTGACACTAGAGTCAAGCCTCCAAAACAAAAGAGGGATTGGGGGCGCCTGGGTGGCTCAGTTGGTTAAGCGACTGCCTTTGGCTCAGGTCATGATCCTGGAGTCCCAGGATCAAGTCCCGCATCGGGCTCCCTGCTCAGCGCGGAGTCTGCTCCTCCCTCTGACCCTGCCCCCTCTCATGTGCTCTCTCTCTCATTCTCTCTCTCAAACAAATAGATAAAATCTTAAAAAACAACAACAACAACAAAAAAAAGAGGAATTGGGAGGGTCCAGAGTAGACCTCATTATAAAACAAACTTCAAAAAACAGACTATTCTCAATATGAAAAGCAACGTCATTACTGCTTTCAAGCAATCCATGTTATTTCAAGATAAGAAAATGAAGTAACAAGACTTGCTTTTCAAAGGTGGCTCATGGAATTTGGCTTTCTCACTCTGTTGTCATCATTCAACTATGAGAGAGTATGGTCAACATTTTTCATTTTTGCTTAGGAAATAAGAAATAGAAGCTAACAGAAAATGCAATGAGAATACAATTTGCTCTAAGGAAGAACTTAACACTCTAAGTGTCAGAAAGGACACTGAAGCAAGCACTGTAGTCTTAGAACACACCTCCACCTGTCCGGAGGTGAGGTTGATGATGCTTTCCCAAAGCAAGGCCCCTTCTGGCCCTAGCATCATGATTAATGGTGTCATGAGCTCATCATATGCACGTACCTCAATGCGATAGATAAGTGTGGAGACACAGGTTCAAATCCTGGCTCTTCCACTTCTCCATTGGTAGATATAACTGAGATTTCCTGCTTTCTTCTAAGAGATGGAAGGATAATAAGGATAATAATACCTAAACATAGGTTTGCTATGAGCATTTTATTTTTCCTTCCTCCCTCCCTCCCTTCCCTCTCTCCCTTCTTCCCTTCTTTCACTCCTTCCTCTCTTATTTTATTGTGGAAGGAACACTTAACATCAGATCTATCTTCTTAGCAAATTTTTAAGTGCAGTATATCCTATTTTGACTATGGTTGCTACAATGTTGTACAGTAGATCTCTAAAGCTCATTCCTCTACTTCTTTTAGATCTTAGCATGATCCCAGGAAGGCTCTTCTTACCCCATCTAATGGTGCCACTTTCCTCATCAGACAGTCTCATTGCACTGTGTACCCCTCCTTTTTGGCACGATCACAGCTGGAATCTGATACTTATGTCAGTCTTTGATTTCTGTGTGTCCCTGGTTCCTAGTCTAGTATCTGGAACCTAGTAGGTGCTTGATAAATTTAGATTGATGAATGGATCATTTAAAAAATGAAGATATACCTGAATAAAGATTAGGATTAATAAAAAGATGAAGAGACATAAAATGGCACATCCTTAGCTCAGTGCCTTGCCTCTTAGACGCTGCTGTACCCTTCGCTAGTAAAATTTCCCTTGTTCTCACGGGAAAATGTCATTAGGACCTTTTCAGTTAATTTCGTTGCTTGCTTGCTTCTTCGGAAACACATGTAATTTCTATAGCTACCAACAAGCTAATCCAGGACATATTTGGGGAATGTTCAGAAGCTGGAAGACTTCATAGTGCAGTTCCTTCTGTGTTTGTTCCCCAACAAGATTTATCTTTGTTTGTCCTCCAATCCCTGCTTATAACCCCGCCAACCCTGCAGACAAACATGCCTCACACAAGTCTATCCGAAACCACAGGGACCACATCCTTAACTAACAGATAATTACACAGTAGTAGACTTTTTTTCTGGCTCGCTTATCTATAATTTTTCATCCTCCCTGCTTTTTTCTCACTGTCTCATAGTTCTTGTTCTTTTAACCCATTGGAGCTGCTTGTGTTCCCATGTATCACCCACCATAGTTTTACTTCTCCTGATAATATTCTCAGAGCACCTTAGTGTGCTGTGGAGGCCAAATAAAGATCATGGATTCCTTCTGACAAAGTTAAAGAAATTTAAAATTTTTTTTTTATTTTTTTATTAAAGATTTTATTTATTTATTTGACAGAGAGAGACACAGCGAGAGAGGGAACACAAGCAGGGGGAGTGGGAGAGGGAGAAGCAGGCTTCCCGCCGAGCAGAGAGCTTGATGTGGGGCTCGATCCCAGGATCCTGGGATCACGACCCAAGCTGAAGGCAGATGCTTAAGGACTGAGCCACCCAGGCGCCCCTAAACATTTTTAAAGAAAAATGGGACCAGATTCTTGAGAATGTAGTTCTTTAAATCTTAATCCTTTGTATTGCTGTGATAAAGATCACTACATTGTAAGATCCGTGAGTCTAGGAGTTCTATCCCAGCATCTAACACAGTATCTAGTGTATAATGATTATACAATAAGTTTTTGTTAAATAAACAATGAAAATTTATTATACACTGGACACATGAGCCTTCTTTATACAAGGTATATGATAGCAATGAAATACACTTGGATAAATTAAAAATGGACCTACTTATGCCCTATATGAAGTAGAATCATCAAATTATATTGTAGTATAGTGTAGTATAATATTTTAAAGATGGAAGGGAATTCTGAATCTCCTCATGTTGACCAAAGTAGAGTGGTGCAGAAAGGAAAAAAAAAATACACTTCTCTTAAGAATAGAAGCAATGTATATAGCAACTTGCAGATTTTAAATTATTATTAAAATTGCTAAAGCCATTACAAAAAAAGTCTAAGAGAGTACTGATTGACATCTCTTGATGAGTGAGGACTGAGTCATATTCTTTTTATTCCTCCTTGGCATCTTTCATACATGTTCACTAAATATTGGTTTCCTGGTTGCTCGAACAAATAATGTACAGGAATTTCCCTGAATTGGTTTACCCAGTGTTTTCTGTTTTACCTTCTTGATCCTTCCACTTTTATGAGCAACATGATTTGGTGAAAACCATTAGCTGACATTTCCCCTTTAAGGGAATGGTTCCATATGGGCTTGTTAGAGTTCCATATGGTTTTGTTAGAGCCAAATCTTCCATAGTGTTGATGTTTGCGCACAGGTTAACATAAAATACCACTGGAAAAATTCCTCTTTCCTTTTTCTTCTTTTCAGGGGTCCAGAGCTCTGTATAAAACTAGACAGTGAAATTAGCTCAGACGTCATAACTTCCCGAAACTTGGGTTCTTTTCTCTGTATCAAACTGGTAGAACTCTCATGGTTTTGGTGATTCTGAAAATTCCTTTGTGTTAACAACAAATTGTCTATTTAAGTCTTCCCTTTACAGAAGAGTTTGACCAAAATAGCGTCTGCTTTAAAAACTAACCTTAGATTAGGTTTTTTACTAAGTGTCATCCAGTTTTAGAAGACCTAGTTATTTATCTATATAAGAGACTTCAGGTTAACACAGTTTTGAAACTTGATGATAATCAGTTTAAGATTGAAAGGGCATAAGGACTTTGGAAAAAATAAGTTTTGGGCTCTCCTTAGATTGCTGCTTATGTAGTGATTGTGATATAGGTGAACTTTTAAAATGTAGAAATCCCAGGCACAGAGCTTGCTCTGTAGGCAGCTGCTCTCGAAATAAATTAATTACATATGTAATCCGTGAATGTATTCTTGTTTTAGGAAAATAAGACAAAGAAAACAAAATCCTCTATAACACCAGCTCCATAAAATACCCATCCTTTCTTCCACTCAACCTCACCTTAGCTTTGCTTTTTTTCCCCATTTTACTTTGCTCGTTCACTGGTCTTAATATCCATATCCTTCACTTTTTATTACTTTTATTTACCCACTAAATTTTGGCACTTGGCAGTGAATCAGAAACAGATGACAGAACCATTTACTGTTAGTACGAAGGTCCTGTAGAAAATATCCACACAATTATCCCCTAAGCCTCCTTCATCACTGTCACCACAACCATCATCATCATCAAGATACAATGACTTAACTGTTTCTATAACTTCATCTTCATGCATCCCCTTTAGGTCCCTTTTCTGTTTTCTTTGCCCTTGAAGAGCTTTTCTTAATTTTCCCCTGATACAGAGATTAAACTTAAAAAAAAACAAAAACAAAAAACAACAACCAGGAGAAGAATAATGGAACTAGATTTAATGGAAGTTCATTCTCTAAATCTTAAATTCTTTTGTGAAGCCTTTTAAAATAATATTTGTTTATTCATTTATATCTCGCCATATTCCAAGAAGGATTAGAGGTGACTTGTAAGACATATACAGAACAAGATAATAAAATAAATACACACAAAAAAAGGAAAGAAAAATAATTTGAATCAAGACCTGTATTACATAGATAAGCAATTGCTTTAAAATGAACCATGGTTTGGCTTTGATTTTTGTAGGAAATCAAAGAGGGAAGTCTTCGAACAGTGATAGACTGTAAAGGCCATTTAAAAAAATACAGTTCTAAGTTGAGTCCTACTTTCAGTAGAAAGATTTTGGACAAATACCTCTGTAATTGAGAGAAAGAAAGAAACAGCAACAATCGAAACTTCCATAGACATTTTGTTTTAAGATACATAAATTCTCCAAAATCTCTTCTCCCTAAAAAAGATCTTTTAAAATGAACAAAATTGCATTGAACATATTGA
The DNA here is from genome assembly GCF_029215605.1 of Mirounga angustirostris. Taxonomy (NCBI): domain Eukaryota; kingdom Metazoa; phylum Chordata; class Mammalia; order Carnivora; family Phocidae; genus Mirounga; species Mirounga angustirostris. The sequence continues at coordinate 116,909,474 of NW_026991711.1, read as the reverse complement.
TTATTTATCATCTAGTCAACCTTCAGAGAGTGACATTATGTATCTGGAACTGTGTGTCAGTTAAGCTATAGTTTCTGTCCTCTAGAATATCTCTGTTTAATTGGGAAAACAGGTGTGTACACATAATTCCAGCAGTAATGTCCTGAGAGGTAGATGTGCACAGTCACTCAGTGTGGTGGATACATGCTGGATTATAAAAATTGTAGGCAGGGGTTCAAATCTTGGCTCACCCACTTTTCCATTGCTAGATATATCTGAGACTCTATTCTGTCTTCTAAGATGTAGTTATGATAATACATATGACAGCTTTGCTGTGGACATCTTCATTTCTTCTAAATCTTAGCATAATTAACACCATTCCAGGAAAGATCTTCCTGATCCATCCAATAGTGTCACTTTTGCTTTCCTCATCAGACGCTCTCAGAGCACCATGTGTCCCTCCTCCTTAGCATTTATCACAGCTGTAACCTTATATATATATGTCTGTGATTTTCTGATTAATGTGTGTCCCCAGGACCTAGACCAGTATTAAAACCTATTGGAACCTATTGATGCTCAATAAATTTAGGTTGATAAATGAATAATGGAAGGAATGAATATAGGCATGAATAAAGGTTAAGAGATATAACATGGTACATACTTAGCTCAATGCATGGCCTCTGAGTGATGTCATATCCTTGGCTAAGAAACTTCTCCCATTGTTACCGTGGGAAAAATCATTATCAATAGCTCATCTATGTATCTAGAAATTCACTCACTAAAAACTTTGCAAAGCGTTATGGCTGTAATTTAAACTACTCTTTATCCCCCTCCATATCTTATAATACTAAAATCGTTAAGAGATTCATCTTGCTTCCCATTGGTAAAGAAAGGAACTTAAACTCTTGGTACCTAGGGTTAGATAATCAAATCAGAAAAGCCTTTGGGGTGCGTAGGTGGCTCAGTTGGTTGGGCCACTGACTCTTGATTTTGGTTCAGGTCATGACCTCAGGGTCCTGGGATCAAGTCTTGTGTGGAGCCCCGTGTCAGGCTCTACGCTCAACAGGGAGTCTGCTGAGGATTTCTCTCCCTCTTCCCCTGTCCCCTCTCCTTGCTCATGTGCGTGCTCTCTCTCTCTCTCTCAAATAAATAAATAAATCTTTAGGAAAAAAAAAAAAAGAAAAACTTTAAAAAAATTATACCTTGAATCATAGTTAATATTTACTATTTACTCCAAAATCTCAGTTATGGTAGCGAGGAGAGCCTTTTTCTTGTAGATCCTTTAATATAGTAATGTATAAATTGATCTGTTTATTCCCCATGTGTTGAATAAATGGCACAAAATAGGAATACCTATATGATTAGAGCTATTTTAATTTTGTGATGATAGAGGAAATATCTAATTGCATAAGACAAAAATCTCTTCATTCTTTGCACTTGTAGATAATTATTTTCTAATATCTGGCCTAACCTGTAAGCTTAATGAGTACAGGAACTTTGGTTTTTTGTTTGTTTGTTTGTTTTTGGTTTTATTCCTTGATCCTAACACAGTGCCTGGCACAATGTATGCACTCAGTAAATATTTGTTTACTGAAACAATGTAAAGGAAGGATTGAGTAAATGAAAATGGACGTAAGAACTTAAGCAATATTCTCTTACATCTTGGAGAGAAAGCTTATCTGACCAATAGAATCTCAACATTGCCCATTTATTTTTTGAAAATCAGCACTTCTGTCACTAGTTTGAATTTTGGAAGCTATACTTTGGTTGTTACCTGGCTTCAATGTCATCCACACAGAAGACCACCAAGAACACACCTATAAGCAAACAAAATTGGATTGGATTTATTTCTCATTGCAATGAGAGAATCATAGAGAAAGAGTTAGGAATGACTTATTATAGGATCTGATCTTGTCTTAGGTGATTTGGAGAAGGATTCAGGGAGGAGAAAATTCACAGTGGATTGAATGCTGTCAGCAAATGGGGTTAATTCTATAGTTGAGTAGCTTAATGAATTTTAAGTAGAGAAAACAAAAGAATAGAGGGTCACTAAAGCTGTAATTGGTAAATATGCAACAGTGATTCATATTATCTGGACAGAGGGGTGTTTGGTATGTTGTGACAGGGACAATGTTCATGTTTTGTTATGTTCAGACATTATTACAGAGTAGTCTTGTTTTTGCCTTGATCTGTCATGATCCCAGAGTCACCCTCATCTTGTGTTGATGTTCTGTGAGATTGTTGTGTTTAACAGAACACCAAGACCTAGCTGTGATTGCCAGCCAGCAATCACAGGGACTGGTTGTCACTGCTTTTCTTTTTCTCGCTGGGAAAGTGACCTAAAAACAAAAAACCAAAACACAACAAAACCCTGTTACCACCCATCTGATTTAGGTTGAATCATTTTCTTAGTTTTCTAGCAAAGCCTACTAAGTAAGAAATTAGTCCAAGATGGTCGTTTTCACAGGGAAAGAAGGGGGATACATTTTGAAAAAGAAAGGCAGAAAGGAGTATCTCATAAGGGCAAAGTCAGGAAGTTGGGGTGTTTAAAGACTCATGAAACATGAGGGGAAGGAAAATGGATCATAAATTTTACTCACTTTGCATTTTCAATTGTTGAGACTGAGTTTTAGAAATAAGATTTTGTAAAATAATGACAAAGAGAATGTCAGAACTTCTGTTTTTTCTAAATTTACAAAAAAATAGGATTTTTATAAAATTATGGCACATAGAAAGTTAGAATTTCTGTTTTTACAGAAGTTATGCAACACCATTGCTAAAATATCTGTATGAAAGTAGTGTAAATGACAATATGGGACTCCATTTTCTACACAAAATCCTCCAATCAATTTGAGATCCATTACTTAGAATTTGTCACTTTTATTTAAAAATAACACTTTAGTGGCACCAGGGTACCTCAGCTCGTTAAGTGTCTGCCTTGGGCTCAAGTCATGATCCCAGAGTCCTGGGATTGAGCCCCACATGGGGCTCTCTGCTCAGCAGGGAGCCTGCTTCTCCCTCTGCCCCTCACCCCCGCTCATGCTCACTCTCTCTCGCTCTCTCTCTCAAATAAAACAAATAAAATCTTTGAAAAAAAATAACACTTTTAAGATAATTACATTTTTGAGTGGTTCATATTGTTCTCTCATTAGGTAAAATCAGAAAATAGGAAAATAGCACCGAAAACAGAACTTTATTCTTAGATTAAATACTTGTTTTTATATATTTAAGTATATGTCAAATCTTTCTTTATGAAAGATCAATCAAGTAACCCAGAGATTATATCTCTATTCCTCACATTTTTTTTTTAATCATCCATTATATCCTGTCAGTGATATTAGCCGTTGTGGGCTAGTTCCCAGGACCTTTTACAGCCTTTCATCTTCAGAAACTCAATTGCTTCCTGTACGGATAAACTGCGGAACATAAAACCTGCCCCTCCACTGATTTGGAAGCGAAACTTGCAGCATAGCTTATGCATGCCTTTTGGCTGAAGACATGACTATCCTGCAGCTTCTCACACATGAAGGTTCCTGACTCCCCCAACATCCTCACCAAAGCACATATTGCCAGAAAGAGCTCTAAGTCCGCAATTAGTTTTATTTTAGTCTCTGAAATTTCTTTCATTCACATGTGTGGTCCTCTCCTTTCCACAATTTAATACAGTATTTATATTTTTCACCTGAGGAAAAATGCACACATGTATAACCCATATTCTGTGTATGTTACTGAGACTGATTCTTTGCAAAGACTCAAGAAGCATGCCATTAAAAACAAAACACTGCTCAGAGAGGTCCCTGAGCTTTCATCTACACAGCCATAATCAAGCAGAGATTTGTTAATTTTCTGGTTAATTAAAACTTCTCATTTTGTTTCTCCATATTAGATTACAAAAAGTAGACAACGGGCAAATCTTCACTTCACTATGTGTTAGGTAGGTCTGTCAGGTTTAGCACGTACATACTATGGCTTCCTAAATTTCTATCATTGATTTGTTTTGGTAGGATACTCAGCATGCCCGGTTTAGAGTGGAGATAATTATCACATAACTTAAATAAAATGCTACTGTAGAAACAATTTATTTCCCTGTTGTATTTTGGACCTATATAATTCATATTCAATCAATTCTCTGGCTCATTTACATTGTTGACCCTATTTAAAATACAACCAAACTGACAGTACAAGATATTAGTTTGGTAAAGACTAATTGAAGAGCTCAGTAGTTGCTTTGATAGTAATTTTTAATAGTTCCAGGTAATTTAAATCATAAGTCACCTTACAAATCTGTACCTATAGAAAAGACACGAAATTTAAAAGTTGGACTCAAAAAGTCAAAGGCAAACATGGATGTGGATACCTTAGCAGACAAATTATTATTGATTGAGCTGCTTCAGATTTTAATATTGTTCCCAACTGCTTCCCATTTTTTATTATGTAATTAATGTCTTTTTGTGGGAACTTACAAATGAGCCAAAACATGTTAGAAACTCCACAATAAAAACATGGATAAAAAACATGGATAATATTAATAGTTGAAGTTCAAGGCCATTTTTCATCTGTTTTCCTTTTCTTTCAATTGTTCTGCATAAGCCTGTTCAAACTGAAGGAGATGGGGGCGGGGGGGAAGAATTCTTACTTATTCAAGCATTTCCAAAGCAAGTATAATCTTTGCCTTTACAATTTCCGCTGGGAAGTGTGGGGCTCATTGGAGTAGTTTTAAACAGAAGGAGGCAGCCAGGTAGGGCTTGAAGCTTGGCTTCAGACTGTCTAGAGATGTGTTCCATCGGATCACATATTAGTAGGGTCTCTTCCTCTGATAACACAATATATATTTCCTACCAAATACTTCTTCTTTTTTCCTCAGGATAAAACATCTCCAAAATTCTAAATTGCAATGTTGACTTTTATAAATTAGGCTTTTCAGCCTCAGTCTAAAAAGGCAAGCAAATTACCCCCGAACTCATTTTAATGAAAGCAGTTTTGCAGAGTGTCCAGAAAGGATGGCTCAGAATCGCAGCTTATTGGTGATCCAGTATATTTCAAAGGGGTCTGAAAGTCATCCCCGAACTTCTCCCTGCCTTTTTCATAAAGTACATGGGAAGACAGAGAAGAAACAAAAAACTTGCAACATCAGAAACCGTAACTGACAACTGACTCACAACTGAGATCTTAGATAATTGACACTAATTATAAAGGAGTCAGATTGAGGGAAAACCTCCGCAGGCTGCAACTCACAGCAATAATGGCAAACAGTTATGTGATATATAACTGGCATATTTACCGTATGCCTGGCATTGTTCTAAGACTTTACTTGCTCTCATCATCATGTCCTCTTCACAACAAACCTATGAGTTCAGTTACTATTATTTTTTCTATTTTTCAGCTGAGAAAAACAGAAGCACACAGAAGTGAAGGGACTCACATAAAGCTAGTAAATAATGATGTTGACAGTGAAGCCTAGAACATTCTTAGTCATTATAACACACTGCTTCTTGGTATATCATAGTTTTGTCTCATGAAAAAAGGAGTCACCTGAAAAAAGTTGGCAAACCCTTCACAACTGTCCTAATATATCTTCATTACTTTAACATGAGACCTGTAAGAGTGAAGAGCTGGGCAACCATCGCGCTCCATCCCCAGGTGCTTTTCCAGGGTACATCAGTCCCACTGTCCACCGTCTTTTTGCATGTATGTAAATAACATACAACCAACCCAGGAAATATTTGGAAGAAAGAGGGGAAAGATCTCATCTGGGTCAAGTATGACTGTAAAACTTTCACCTCAGTCCAAGATACTTACAGAAAAAACAAAACAAAACAAAAAACTGGATCCTGCAGCAAGACGGGGAAAGCTACTGTAAAAAGAAGGGAATGGTAACAAGAAGATCCAGAAGAAGATCTTGTCTTTGAAAATGGTCTATAGCCTTAGGGGAAAATTTCAGTAAACATTTGGCAACCTAGCAAAATAGCAAGGAAAAACATATCTCCTACAAAGCAAGAACTGACAATTATTAAAAGAAAAAAGATTGAGATAAAAAAGCATCTAAATGAAGTGAAAAAGAAACTGGGTAAGTAAGTAAATCAAGTGTACTATCTATATCTATCTATATATGGTATATCTACACACACAGATACACACACATATAGTAGAATTAATACCTCAACTGAAGACGTTAAAGAGCCATTATCACAGACAAAACTAAGAAACTTTCACAGAACAAAGAAAAGGACAAAAATATGAGGAAAATTAGAGAGAAAAAAAGGTTATATTAATAAACAAGAAAACATTCTTGCAGGAAATAAATAGATAATCGAGTAGAATACTTGAGGGTGAATGAAAGAACTATGCAATGGTATGGGTAGGGCTAAGGGAAACCAATAAAGATTGATGAAGCATCTAGAACTAGCAATAATGTAGACCAGTTACCCTCCCTGGGTCAGAAGGGCTGAGCCAGCAGCAAGTAATGGAACCTAGAGAAGGCAGTGGAAGCTCTGTTGACTCTGTGGCTGATGCACAGCCCAGCCTTGACCCAGCAAGTTTGGAGCTGAGGGAACAAGTACCCAACTTTCTTGCCCTCCTGTATTCTGGGAACATCTCTCATTGGCCAGAGACAACCGGAAGGCAGAAGGCCAGGAAAACCAGTTATACGGTCACAAAGGTCAAACTTCCAGAGCATAGAACATGGTGGAGAAGGATGGAGAATAGATCTGTGGGGCAAATGGAGACTATCCAACCTAGTGAATTACACAGGAGGAGAAGGGCAGAAAACTAGCTTATGTGTAACTGTGTGGCAAAAACAAAAACAAGAACCAAAAAACCCAAATGGAATAGGAAAGCAATGAAAAATATCCTAGAAGAAAGTTTTCCTTAGGAGAAGAAAATTTCTCCTTCTATTGAAGGAGATCAACATGCTGTAGGCAACACTAATGAAAAAGACTTACGCCTAAATGCATCTTGGCCAAAGTATAAAGCAAAACCATACAGGGTTCAAGGAAGACAGTTTACTTACAAATAAAACAAAAAGTGGTCTCGACATGCATAATAGAATGCCAAAGCAATAACAACAACACTGATAGAAATAGAGTTAAATCCACAAGGCTTTGAAAGGAAATAATTTTAATAATTCCATACTCAGTCAACTCGTTTTTTTTATGTGTAATGAAATCAGAAATGCATACTCAAATATGAGTAGGCACAGAACATGTAACACCTATATATCTTCCTTGAAAAACATTTCTTAAATATATACTATGAGAAAGAAAATAAAATGAGCAGCTGAGAGATTAGGTTATAAAGTAGTGCTGGTTGTCAACATTGAAGCATTCTAAACACACATAGTTGTAGGTTTAGCTACAAAACAAATTGCAAATGTCAGAATATTTTCAAAGTATGTGAAGGAATTGTAAGATAAAGATTAAGACCATAATAACACTAATATAGGTTGCAAATCTATTAACACTATTATAGATTCTAAATCTAGGCTTCTATACATAAAGAGGAAAAGAAGATAGGAACACTGTGCTCAAGTTCTTATCTCCTATATGGAAATATATTCTTCACTCTGACATCAAGAGGTAATAGTAGTAGCAGCAATATCATCACCCTTTATTAAATACTTACTACATGCCAGGAACTGCTCTGAATAATTTACATGAATTTATTCACTTCAAACTTAAAGTAACTCCATTACATTGATCCCATTTTTATATTCATTTTACAGATGAGATCACTGAAGTTAGACAACTTGTCCAAAGTGAACCAGCTAGTTTTTGAGTTGGTCTTTGTAATCACTATTTTATACTTACTGCATACATTCAACAATAGGAAATTGATTAAATAAATCATGAAATATCTAAATACAGAGTACTTCCCCCCAAAATGTTATAAAAGCACGTTTGTTGATATGTAACAATATCTATTTTAATCACACATGAACATATGTACCTGTATTACATAGTGGACATCTGTTTTTGCCTTCACAGTACATAAGCATACCTTGGAGATATTGTGGGTTCAGTTCCAGACCACTGCAATAAAGTCAAGTGAATTTTTTGTTTTCCCAGTGCATATGAAAGTTATGTTTACACTAGACTGTAGTCTGTAAGTGTACAATAGTATGATGTCTAAAAAATATATACATACCTTAGTTTAAAAATACTTTATTGTTAAAAAATACTAACCACCGTCTGAGCTTTTAGAGAGTCATAATCCTTTTTTGCTGGTGGAAGGTCTTGGCCTCGATGATGATGGCTTGTGACTGATCAGGGTGGTGGTTGCAGAAGGCTGAGGTGGCTGGGGCAATTTCTTAAAATAAGAAAATGAAGTTTGCTGCATTAATTGATTCTTCCTTTCACAAATGATTTCTCCATAGCATGTGACCATTTGATAGCCATTCACCTATAGCAGAACTTCTTTCAAACTTGGAGTCAATCCTCTCAAATCCTGCCACTACTTTATCAACCAAGTAATATTCTAAAGCTTTTGTTGTCATTTTTAACAGTCTTCACAATATCTTCACTAGGAGTAGATTCCATCTCAGAAACAACAAAACAAAAGTAAAAACAAAAACAAACCCTTTCTTTGTTTATCCATGAGAAGCAACTTCTCATTTTATTAAGTTTTTATCATGAGATCACAGCCATTCAGTCATATCTTCAGGCTCCACTTCTATTTCTGGTTCTCTTGCTATTTCCACCCCATCTGCAGTTACTTCCTTCACTAAAGTCTCAAACCCCTCAACGTCATCCATGAGGGCTGGAATCCACTTCTTCCAAACTCTTATTCATGTTGATATTTTGACCTCTTCCCATGAATCACAAATGTTCTTAAAGGCATCTAGAATGGTGAATTCTTTCCGGAAGGTTTTCAATTTACTTTGCCCAGTTCCACCAGAGGAATCACTATCTATGGCAGCTATAGCCTTACCAAATATATTTCGTGAATGATGAGACTTGAAAGTAGAAATTACCCCTTGATCCATGTGCTGCAGAATGTAAGTCCTTTTAGCAGTCATGAAAACAACATTAATCTTGTACATCTCCATTAGCGCTCGTGGGTGACCATTGTCAATGAGCAGTAATATTTTGAGAGGAATCTTTTTTTCTGAGCAGTTGATCTCAACAATGGACTTAAAATATTCAGTAAACCATATTATAAACAGATGTGCTGTCATCCTGGCTTTATTCTTACAATTTTAGAGCACAGGCAAGAGTTAGCATAAGTCGTAGGGGCCCTAGATTTTCAGAATGGTCAGTGAGCACTGGCTACAACTTAAAGTCACCAGCTGCATTAGCCCCGAACAAGAGTCAGCCTGTCCTTTGAAGTCAGGCACTGACTTCTCCTCTCTAGGTATGAAAGTCCTAGATGGCATCTTTTCCCAATATAAGGCTATTTCATCTACACTGTTGTTTATTGTGGCCACGTTCATGGATTATTTTAGCTAGACCTTCTGGAGAACTTGCTGCAGCTTTGATATCAACACTTGCTGCTTCGCCTTTTACTTTTATGTTATGTAGGTGGCTGCTTTTCTTAAACCTCATGAACCAACCTCCACTAGCTTCAGAATTTCTTCTGCAGCTTCCTCACCTTTCTCACCCTTCATAGAACTGAAGAAAGTTGAGGTCTTGCTCTGGATTAGGCTTCAGTTTAAGGGAATGTAGTGGCTGGTTTGATCTAGCTAGACCACTAAAACTTTCTTCATATCAGCAATGAGGCTATTTCCCTTTCTTATCATTATTAGTGTGTTCACCGGAGTAGCACTTTTAATTTCCTCCAAGAGCTTTTCCTTTGCAGTCACAACTTGGCTAACTGGCATTAGAGGTCTAGCTTTCAGCCTATTTTGGCTTTCAACATGCCTTCTTCACTAAACTTCATCATCTTTTGCTTTTGATTTAATGTGAAAGACACACAACCCTTCCTTTCACTTGAACAGTGAAAGGGGCCATTGTGGGGTTATTAATTGGTTTAATTTCAATACTATTGTGTCTCAGGGAATAGGGAGACCCAAGGAGAGGAAGAGAGATGAGGGAATGGCCAGTCAGTGGAGCACTCAGAATACACACATTTGTCAATTAAGTTCACTGTCTTATATGGACATGGCTCAGGGGGCCCCCAAACAATTACGATAGTACATCAAAGATCATTTATCACAGATAACCATAACAAATATAATAATAATGAAAAAATTTTGAAATATTGTGAGAATTACCAAAATGTGACACAAAGACATAAAGTTAGCAAATGTTGGAAAAATGACACTGACATACTTGCTTGATGGAGGGTTACTACAATCTGGAAAAAACATAGTATCTGCGAAGTGGAATAAAGGAAAGCTCACTAAAACAAGGTTTGCCTATATACCTCACAGAGATGTCTAAAGTGTCAAATGATTACACCAGATTAAGCCATGTCTCAATCTATCAACCTTTTAGTATAAGAGCCAATAAATTTCCTCTTTTAAGTCAGATGGCATTAAGTATCCTGTCATTTGTGACTGAAGGAGTCTTAATGATTCATATTTCTTAAGGAAAATGAGTTTCCAAACTAAATGATATCATTTAAAAAACCAGTACTTGTATACATATATACATAGTGACTAAAGTCAATGGTTGCTATTAATCCTAGTTAATAGCAGTTAAATTTGGACAGTAGGATGAATGATCTTAAAATTTTGTTATTTCTAAAGTGTCCTTCAACAAATATGTTTTTATTGTGCAAAATGAAGGAAAAACAAATACGAATTCTTGAAACAACAGTAAGATAATTACCCTTAGATACCACTTCTCTCAAGTTTTTTTATGTTACTTGTACTTCAGGAAATTTGAGTATCTTTTCTCTCATGAAAGTACAAATATTTACTGAATGAATGCATACAAGCATTTATGAATCCAGAAATGAGTATCTGAAGGTATCTGGATGGATGATGACCTATCTCCTTATAGAGATGGGTAGAAGGAGAACCTATAGTTAAGACTAGACGTTTTCTGAAGATGCAAGTCTTACCAGTTTTAGCACATGAATGAAGGGTAATTTCTTCAAATTCTATAACATAGAGTCACAGATTATTTTATTAGAAAGAATTATTTAAACCAGTCATTACCCATCAACCACAAATGCCTTAGGAAAAAATGTACTAATGCTTCCATTTAATGTCTAGATTAACCAACCAATGGTCATCTGGCCAACTCCATTCACAAGAAAATGAAAGGGATTTTTGTTTTTTTGTTAGAAAATATTTATTGTTTCTATCTTTCATGGTACTTTAAAAAGCAAACATGTTAAAAATAACCATCATTGTATGTATGTGCCAAATGCTTTATGTACATTATTTCAACCCCTTAAATTAGATTCCAGAAGGGGAAACTCAAAGAAGAAAAGACTGATGGGGAGGCTCAAAGAAGAGAAATACCTTGCACAAAGTTTTTCAGCTAATGTGTTGTGAACTTGGTATTTGAACTGAACCTGCTCGATTGCCAAGCAGTTTCAAGACCACACTATCCTGCCTCCTCTCAGGCCATGTGAGCTTATGCTCTGCACTTTAACAAAAAATGATAGAATGCACAGTTGTGAGGGAATGAGAAATGAATGAGAATTATTTGACTGATTTTTGCAATTACTTCTCCTAAGCCAAGTAGAGCTCAAACTCCCTTGCCATCAGCAGCGATAACAGGCAGAGAACTGCAGCTCAAGGAGTCTCAGCTTTGGTGAGGCAGGTGTCTGTGGTTCTGGGACTGAGACCAGGCCAATTTCCTGAGTTTCACTTTGTCCTCTCCAAGTGACTGCAAAAAATCAGAGAAACCATTGGAGATGTTGGCATAGAACTATACTGAAGTAGCATGAATAGTCATAATTTTTGTTCTATAAATAGTAAAATGAGGGAATGCTGATTTGTAATTAGATCTTATATTTACTATTATATGCTAGAAAATGAGAAAATAGGGTATTTCCTCTCTCATGTCAAGGTAATCTTATTTCCTCTCATCTTAAATTACGTTTAAATACTACAAGGGTATAGTTAAACTTACTCTAAGTTAATTTTCTGTAATTGTAGTTTACTTCTAGCATATACAAAATAAATACTAAAATCTATAGGTAAACCAATAAATGTCACTTTCACACTATACTCTAAATTGGGGGCAAAGTAGTTATTTTTAGAATGAGGAGAAAGGCATGGTCATAGACATTTTTTATTTACAGAAGGAGGACCAAGAAGAGATGGGTCAGAGCACCATTCTCAACTGTGTGATTTTAGAACAATGCCATAATTAAAGTTAGGAAGGAGAGCATGGGATCTAAAGTAATTGTGTATATTTAACAAACAAACAAACAAACAAACAAACAAACAAACCCCAAACAGTAAGACTATACCAGAGGCTAAAGAGTTAGATGATATTGTTTTCTTGTTTTCGTTTTTTTAGAAAAAAGTTTTCCTTTCCCTGTGAAGGGATTATTTCGTTTGGATCCTGGGCTGAGGATGTTTCCTTTCTGAAGAGTCAAATTTCTCTTTCCAGATGATTTCTCCTCCCTTAACTCAAAAACAAGACAAAACAAAAAATTGCCTTTATGGCTATTGATTTTGATGAATGGATACTGTCATGGGAAACCATTTTCTTTTTCTTGAGAACACAGACCCCTGCGATAGGGAAGAAGTTTAGCTTTAAAACCTTCATCTATCATTAACCAATCGGATCGAAAAGGACCATGCCTAGGCGTTCTTTCCACGGTTTGAGAAGATCAAGCCTCCATGGTAAAATCTTAATTTTGAAAACCTTTTGATTTCTTTTCCATTCTGTGTCTGAAATACAATGGCTGGTGAAGAGAAAGCTTATGACTCAAGGCCTAATTTCGATTCAGGAATATAATTAATGTTCCCAGGGTCAGGCTCTTGCCTGGTGGATGCCCCATGGGTTTCGAATGGCTGAGCAGAGGGAACTATGCAGGGGGAAATCATCTCTGCAAGCCAGCTGGGCTTCCCCTCTTACCCCTCTCCGGCTTGGCTAACCCCGCTGCATCCCCAACCCTGCTGGTATCTGCTATCAAGCAGAGCCAGAGGAAATTGATGGAGACAGTGCCAATATCAGTGCCCCCGAGGGTCCCCCCTTTGGCAACATTAGCTATAAAGAAGCTGGTTTCATTCACTGTTAGAGCTATTGATTTTTTCCCTCCCTCAGGCCAGCCCTGCATTATGCTCCTTCCAGGTTCTGAAGGGCTGTGTCTTTCACCAGTATGTTTCTTTTAGAACATTCATTTACGGAATCAAAGAAAATCTCCTCTGGGTATTCTGTTATCTTGTCAGTCCTGACCTGAAATACAGCTGGAAAACGAAGGCAGCTTTGTAAATAACAAAACTGACCTTCATCACTTAGCACTTCTTGGCATGCTTCTTGTTCAAAAAGACTCTAAGAAAATCAGGAGATTATGTTCATTCATTGACTGCTTCTTCTCTGGGTACGTGTGTTTAAATCCCCTTCTGGTTGTGTGAAAATGATATTAATGGCTTCTATTCTCTCCTTGATGGATCTACTTTGTAATTCATGGTATCTGTCTTGAATAGTCTGTTCATTCGTTCATGTAATTCATATTTGCTTATTCAGGCAATTCACTCATTCTTGCAATTCATTCATTCATGCATTCAATATTTTCTAAAATTGTTTTAAAATATTTTATTTATTTAGTTGACAACACAAGCAGGGGAGCAGCAGGCAGAGGGAGTGGGAGAAGCAGGCTCCCCGCTGAGCAAGGTGCCCGATGTGGGGCTCGATCCCAGGACCCTGGGATCATGACCTGAGCTGAAGGCAGACGCTTAACTGACTGAGCCACACAGGTGCCCCCATGCATTCAATATTTAACTTATTATCTACTTACCAACTTCATGCCAGGCGTTGTGCTAGATGATGAAGCTTTTGTATGGAACAAAACAGACCTGGCCCCCGTCTTCATGATGCTAACAGAGTAGTGAAGCAGATAGTAAATGAAGAAGTGTGCTATGTGATACCAGAGAAACCACAGAGTGTTTTAAAACATGACAGCAATTTAGATAGGGGAATTGGCAGAAGTGACCTTGAAGGTGACACACCACGGGGTTCAGTGCTTGATCTCCATATGCCTTCTCAGGGGGACTGATTGGAGGCAGGAATGGGCACTGCACTGCAGGAGGAGATGAATTAGTAGGTTATTGCTCAAATGCAGGGCAGAAATGATTGCTCACTTAATGACACAGGAAGGACTTTTGGAAGTAACTGATGACGTTATCCTTGTCTCATTTCATCAGCATAAAACTATCGAATATCATGTTTTTTATTTGAAGGGGTAAAGACTTGAAGTTTCAGCGTAATCTTTAAAAACAAAATAATACAAAGTAGGCAATAGAGGAAAATATAAATGAAAAAGAGATAATTTCCCATTCACCCACAAACTCTTTCCTCACCGGTCTCCTGTTAGCAGTGATGGTTCGTTATCCTTCCTCACCTATTTCTGTGTGTGTGTGTGCGCGTGTGCATGAATGTGTGTGTGTGTGTATGTGTTGATATATTCACACATACATTACATAAACAGTACTGTTTATATTATCAGAAAATTTTTTTAATTAATGTAGATGTCTTTCCATATTAGCACACATAGATAAACCTTATTTTTCATGCTTGAATAATAGTGTATAAGATGTAAATGAAAGTACAATCATATTTTAATAATTCCACATTATTTCTATTGCTTTTTTATGGTTTTGGTGTTTTACATTGAGTTTTTTTTTTTAATTCATCCAAAAATTATCTTTGTATATTATTTGAAGTGAGATTTTCTTACTTATTTACAATTTATTCTCCCTCCAAAGCATTCTGTTCTCCCAACCTTATTTATTGAATACTTCATCTTTTCCTTTCCATCATTATATACAAATTTGCTCAGAGACATTAATATCCTTTCGGAATCTACTTTCTAGCCCACTGATGTATTTGTCTATTAAGGCTGCACCACACCGTCTTAGTAAAGTAGTATCGTGCTTTGACATTTTATAAGCCAGAGAACCCAAGAGTGGTGGTTAAGACTGTAATCACTGGAGCCAGGCCAAATATGGCTCGAAATTCTGGAGCATAGTAATGTATTAACTCTCAATGCTCTTCCTGATTGGTGCATTCTTACACCAGTATGGTACAATCATCAGTATACTGTAGTTCAGATGATGTTTAAAATTGATTTGATGTTACTCTCAGTGATAGATGCGTAGTAAACTATTTTTAAGAAAACAATATTGGAATTCTTTAAAGCACCATTCTTTCAAAAATTATCCACTTTCTTACAAAGAATTGATTTGGACACAATGGTGACTTTAATAAAGTCACGAATAAAGATGTCTTAGAGAACTTGGTGACTGTCCATGTTCGCTGTGGAAGAGCCCTACTGCTCAAGTCCTTGGGTATAAAATGCAAATATCTTGAGTCGTGTTTTATAGTTAGCAGCATAGACTGTTGGCAGTTCTTGAAAATAGGGAGGAAGAGCAGGAACAAAGCATAATTTTTTACTCCTATAAGAATAATAATACCCACTGTAGCCCAAAGTTGCTGGACAGAGGATGGAGTAGAGAAAATAGGGTACATTTACAAAAATTACAGCTAGCCCTGGGGATACTTGGAATCAGTCATCTGGAAAAACACCATGAACAAAACCTCTTGAATAAACTGAAAGAAAACATTCCCAAATATTAATATTGTGTTGCTAGAAATAGGTTAGAAGGCAAAATATGCCAAAACTTGAGGCATTGATTCTGATTCTGCAAGGAAGTCTGATCAAGGGGCTGTCTCTGCGGGACGGGAGGTGGCGGGGTGGGGAGGATATCTGGAGGTATAATTTGAACTGGTAAGAGAGGATTGTTGACACCGAAGAAACAAAGAGCCAAATCTAGTGACAGTTTGGGGGCAACTTGAACTGAGAAGCCCAAGTCAAGGATTTTTAAGATTAAAGCACTGAAATCAGGAAATGGTCCTGGGGCTCCTGGGTGGCTCAGTCAGTTGAGTGTCCGTCTTTGGCTCAGGTTGTGATCTCAGGGTTCTGAGACTGGGCCCCATATTGGGTTACCTGCTTAGCGGGGAGCCTGCTTCTCCCTCTCCCTCTGCTTCTCTCCCCTGCTCATGCTCTCTCTCTCAAATAAATAAAATCTTTAAAAAAAGGAAATGGTCCTAGTAGTTCAGCAATATACTACTTAACAAGCAAATTCTCCATTTATACTAAAAATAGTAGGCACCCATCAACATAACACTACACAATTTATTGGACACTGAATCTCTTTAAATAGTACCTACAGCCAAGTTAATTTACACAGCTGGATACAAAAGAAAGTTTTATAGGCACATCCACAGACATCTATTCCCCACCTCTCTCTCTGTCTCCCCCTCCTCTCTCCCTGCTTT
Source organism: Mirounga angustirostris (assembly GCF_029215605.1). Taxonomy (NCBI): domain Eukaryota; kingdom Metazoa; phylum Chordata; class Mammalia; order Carnivora; family Phocidae; genus Mirounga; species Mirounga angustirostris. The sequence goes on along the minus strand of NW_026991711.1, from coordinate 116,893,092 downwards.
CCTACACACACACACACACACACACACACCATTGACAAATTTCTATCAATTGTGACAGGCACGGACCTGGTTACTCTCCCTTTCTCCTTTGCTTCAGTCACATAGCCAATCTTATTAAAATCTTCCTCTGTCAAGTTTTCCCCAGCTGTTTTCCCCCCATTGCTGCTGTCACCATCTTTGTTGCCTTGATGATGGCAATAGTGGACTAATTACTTTCTTTCAGCCTTTCTTCTTCCAATCTGTCAGCTTCTCCATGAACACATTTATCTTCCTACATTGCACTCATCATCCTGTCTTCAAAACCTTTAATACTTTCTCATTTTCTATAGAACAAAGGCCAAATTCTTTATCTTGGCTTTCCACAACTGGTTTCCAAACCACCACTCCAAGCTTATATCATTGATTACTATTCTACAAACCACCTAGTGAAGCAAGCTGCCCTGCTCACTGTTCCCTACCCACTCCTTGTCCGCTCTTGCCTTTATGTTTGCATGTATGTGATTCCACAGAACTTCCCCCCACCCTTTTAAAAGATTAACTCCTTTCCTCAAGGTCCAATTCATATTACATCTTTCCTGCTGCCTTCCATAACTTCCCCAATGTCAACGACTACTCCTTCCTCTGAACTGTTTTAATAACCATTAGTCAAGTTGCTGGATTATACTAATTCTTGAGAATTTTTTTTAATGTTGAGAGGTGGAAAGGGGCAGCGAATATGGCCTTTCAAATTGCAAGCGGTTTTCTGTCTCTATAGGTAAAGACTCCAAATCATTTTTGTGGAAGATAGTTTTTAAATGTGGCAATCATTAGTTTTAGTCAAATATTTCCAGATCTGCTTTCTTGGCATATGGTGGGACTGCACATCTTTGCTTCCTTGAAGTTAGGTGTGGGCATGTGCTTTACTTTGGCGAATGAATTGTGAATTTAAGTGACATGTGACACTTGCCTTTAAGCATTTAATCAATGTATAATTTTCCAAATTCTTTCTCTCTACCTTAGCAACCAGCATTAGACTCGACAGTGGTTGCAACTTCAATCTGATTCTAGAGGATGATATAGAGAAGAGCCCCTCAAATCACCAAATTACCTCTCCTTGGTGAACCAGAGCCCATTAACTCTATGAGCCCATTAATATAGAGTTAACCCATGATTAAAAGATAGCATGAGCATGAAATTAATCTTTGATTTTTAAGCTACTAAGATTTAGAGATTGTTTGTTGGTCCTGCATAACTGCTACCCTATCCTAAGTGATACATTTTATTTAAGAAAATCTTCAAAATGCACCTTTAATTCCATAAAGTGGTTGCCCACCCATTATTTGGGGGGAAACTATGAAAGCACTAATTACTTAAATGCAGGTATTAAGTTACTGATAGTTGAGCTGAACAGTTTCACTGAGAGTTTATATCAGAAGATCAAGAGCGGAGAATCTGAGTGTCAACTTTCTTTTTTTTTTTAAAGATTTTATTTATTTATTTGACAGAGAGACACAGCAAGAGAGGGAACACAAGCAAGGGGAGTGGGAGAGGGAGAAGCAGGGAGAAGCAGGCTTTTTTTTTTTAAAGATTTTATTTATTTATTTGACAGAGAGACACAGCAAGAGAGGGAACACAAGCAAGGGGAGTGGGAGAGGGAGAAGCAGGGAGAAGCAGGCTTCCTGCCGAGCAGGGAGCCCGATGTGGGGCTCGATCCCCGGACCCTGGGATCATGACCTGAGCTAAAGGCAGACACTTTGAAAGTGTCAACTTTCAAGAGGCATTTCCGGACTCTGGAATTGTACATGATGCTTTGAAGATCAGCTAAACAGATGTGGCATGTTCTTCAGAAGGAGAGGCATCTTTCTTCATTTCCATAGGAATTAAAACTGCTGTGGCTCCTGAAGGAGGGACTTCTGGAGCATCAATAAAACTGGCAATCTCCTAAAGAGAATCGGCACTAGGCTAATAAAGAGGCTCTCCTGCACACTTTGGAGAACAATGACATTAGCAGAGGGAATGGTGGCCACAGAAGAAAATCATAGCAGTTAGTTATTGGCTGAAGGTAAAGACTAATTCTAGCAGACAAACTCTTTCATGAGCAAAGAGAAGTAATCCCCGAGGAGTCCCAGAAATAATTGGAGGATATTATGGAATTAGGAGTTTGAGTCAATGTCATTTGGACCATACAGTAAAGTTGGCCTCATTTATTAGCATATGAACCATGTAAGTTATGTAATGTGATTATTTGTAAAGTTTATTTATCATTTTTATTAGTTGGTTTATATTTATAGTTCTTTACTCAAGAAAAAAATCTCATCTTCACGAATGTATCACTAGCTCCTTGAAAGCAAGGACAGTGTTCAGCATACAATGGGTACTTAATAGGTGATTATTAACACTGATGATGAAGTTGTGGAAGAAGTTTATTTTGAGGAAAAATATTATCTTATTGTCATTTGGGGTAGAATTTAATGTATCTCTAGTAAACCAAGAATCTGAATCTCTCAAAAATAGGAAAAAACTTAGAGATAATTTTGTTCAATGGCTTCAAAATGTGCTTGGAAAGCCCCTGCTGTAATTGCAACAAGATGTTAGGTGCTTCTTATATTTCCATGCAAGCACTCCCACTCTTGTCTGTGGTTAGTGGGTTCTACAGTTGAGTTCATTTGAAGAATGAGCCTGCTGGTTAATGTAAGATGGACATACACCTGTGCCTAGATTTAGATAGCTTACTCCCTTATTTTTTACAAGCTGAAATAGGTCAGAAGATGTTAAATGGGTCACGCAAGGACACATAACTGGTGAGTACAAAAGCCAAGGAATCAGGTCTCCTGCTACCACAGTTACCTTTCACAGTTGTTCTTGCTGATTTTTATTCTTTACTTTTTAATATGCATTACTTATTTACTTTGTAGGTCCATTTTACATACTTCTGCTTTAACCAGACACTTTTTAAAAAAGTCTTTCAGAGATGGATGAAGTACAGGACTGAGGAAGAAAGGATCCTGGTGTGGTTGGAAAAGTCCCCAGTCTTGAAATCTACCTTAGATTTGGAAGTCGCTTGATTTGTCCTTTGTTCCTTTCACAGGACCTCTACCGAGGGAAAATCTTGCCTGTGATGGATGACTGGGAAAACCAACATTCCATCTTGAACAAGTGAGACTGTTATCTGTTTTGGTCCTTCACTGAGCTTAATTTAATATCAGTATCATATTCTAACCATTTTCCTGAGAATAGAAATACATATGCCAGTGGCCATACTTATGTTTAGCTTGACCTTGATGGAGTTTAAAAGTTTTTTAAAGTAGTTACTGTCATTCACAAATCAAATGTGGTGCTGAATAGAAGCTGCCCTCTTTCTACAAGAAATGAGCTCTTCAGTTTTCCACTGTCCTACCCCTCCCCACCCAAACATATTGCCTTACATCTTATATAATGATAACCTTCCTGAACACAAGGCCTTGAAGATGGGCTACACCATATACATAGAGTGTTGTTGCATTTGCCATTGAAACTCTATGGATTTAAGCACATGTTCATATTTTTAAGGTCTTAAATGAGTATATGAAGTACCTGAAGAATGGCACCTGCCACATTCAAATACCAGTTTTGTGGTTTATTGGGAAGGAGAGGGAGAAAATGGGTCTAGTGAAACATAAAAAGAGGAAGAAGAGTGTGAATAGTGAGGCTCAGGAGCAGTATGACTAAAAGAGCTCCACAGAAGTGTATGTAGAGAGGAAGCAACCCAACATGGGAATCATTTTTGTCGTGGGGAGGCAGTTATTTACATTATCCAAGACGCGGAGGCAGATGCAGTCATCTCCATCGGAAAGCGAAGGACAGTCGTTGTGTGGGCTGGAAGAAGAATGTCCAGCTCTTGAGCCGTGTCCAGATATGGAGCTCTGCTCTGTGGGCGGCGGCAGTGTCTCCAAGTGCAGATGGACGCGGCCTCTGTCAAGCCAGCTCTCTCACCTTATGGCAGCTCTCTGGGACGCAGTCTGGAAACACCATATGGGATATAGCCTTTCCCACATAATCCCATGAAAACTGTTTTACAGTAACACATTATGAATATTTCATTTTTCTTCACAGATCCACTTCCAAGGTATGGAATATTCCTTTTCTTTTTATTTTTTCCTCTGCTTTCTTGGACCTTGGCTTAAATGGTTTTCACTTAGCTAAGTGAATGCTTCCTTATCAAATTTAAGATGTTCGTAGAGGGTTTAAAATGATTTACCATCATGGTAATAAGAGGCTGACCTTTCTTATTATGCATCTACACTAGCAAAACAACTAAGTAGACACTTATACATAAAACAATGGCTTTGATATACTTTTCTTCCTTCTTCTTTTTTTTTTTTTTTTTTTGGCCAGAATTGGTATATTTTTAAAAGTAATGTTGGTTAAATTAATTTGGTGTTCTGGTTTCCTGGAAACATGGTCTCTCTCTGACCCAGCTTAAAGGGATAACCTTCAAAGCTTCTTTCCCATTCTCTGACTTCATTTGTAAAATATTAAGCATCAGTCATTTAAGTTTATATATTGTTTTAAAATCCAGCTTTGTGGCTATTGCTTTGTCCCTCACTATTACAGGAATCATTCTATCCTCCTCGAGTGAGTGATAGCAGCTGGTTGACAGGAGAGGGCTTGCTGCAGACTGTGCCCTTAAAAGGGAGGGGAAACACCATATCTAATTAAAGCAGCAGGGAACGTTTTTAGCAAGGCAAATTGTAATCCTTTATTTGGAAACTGGCCAGGGCATTAGGGTTAACAACCCGGTTTGTGAAAAATAATAATAAAAAATATATACCCACCATGGTTTTATGGATCAGTGTCTGGGATGTCCAGGTTTACATGTCATTGAAAAAGCTTTCTTACATTCAATATCCCAAGCACCTGCCGAACAATATGGCAATGGTTTGGCAGCTATGGAAAGACAGTGTTTGTTTCAAAACTAGTCATGTACCTTATTTGTCCTAGATTTTTAAACAAGAATCCTAACTATAATCTCAGGGGGGAAAAAAATCAATTGCACTTTTAAAGTAACATGGCATAAAACAATTAAAAACAAGTTTCTTTTAAATGGACCTTTTCTTACTGGGTCAGAAGTCACAGGAATCGGTTCCAGCTTCACGACTTCTAGCAGTGTGACAGCCCGCGAGCCACTTGGCCCATCTCAGGCTCCGTTTCTCTGTAAAATGAGGGTAATAATATTCATCTACTACCTTCTTGGAATAATAGTGGGGATCAGATCCAGTGCCATCAAACTTGTGAACACATATGACAAACTGAAAGCAACTTACTAATGCAAATCTTTGTTGTTATTAGGTTATTAGTTTACGCAGTCACCATTTGTATGGTAACGTTGGCAAGCACTGGTTGGAAGGGCTTTACCTATGAATCGGCAGGAAAATTTCCAAAGAACAGGTTTAATCAATGAACCAAAACCTTCAATTTCGTTCAGTCCGTCTGAAAATACTCTGGACGTAGCCAGAGTATTAGTTACATATTGAATTGAATCTGTTTCCAAAGGGGTAGTCCTATGGGACAGTTGGAAACTCAACAGGTTGGAGCAACTGTTTATGGGACAGAGCACATAGAATCATAGGTGAAAATTTGGGGAGAGGAAGTCAAATGTCATATACTTAGGAAGAGTGTTTTGAGCTTCAAACAAGGGTTGAGTAAGCGAGTTCAAACTGGAGCCTCTAAAATTCAGGCAAAATTACAAAAATGAAATGTAGACTATTATTTCCATGTTTAAAGATGCCTAATATGCTGTCATTTCAAGCTGTGTCATCGTTGACATAAGCTTCATCCCAGAATTACTGCCTTATTTCTAGGGAGGTAAATGCTGGCTACAGGACACTTCCCGAAATAAGAAAGATTCTGAGGTTTGTGGTAAAAACCACGGTTTATATCTATACTTATACTATTTCTGACTATATTAAAACAATAAAGAATACCTACCCAATGTAAAAAATACTTACTTGCTGTTGCGAGTCTTTATATTTTAGAATTCTTTAGATATTGAGTTTTAGACAAAGAACTTCTTTATTTTAATTCAAATTTTACTTATAACTGCAAAGATTTTGATCCAAAGACCTATTTGTTATTTAGAAACATCCATCTACACAATAGTTAGGATAGAAAGAATGCTGGATCTATTCTGGTGGTATTGTTGTCGTTGTTAAATTAATGTGTTGTGTTTGGAGAGAAATAATAATAAAAAAAAAAAACAGAAACTCAGGAGTAACATGTTGGCCAGTTGAATCTAGGTGGTTTCCCAAGAGGAGGTGCTGTTCTTTAGTGATTAGGTGGTGACCTGTGGCCCCAGGAATCCTTTTCATTCAACCAAAGTCACAGTCCAGATGTGGGAGCATGACAAGGACATGGGCCAAGGGGACCTGCCAAATACAGTACAGAGTTTGCATGTCTTTCCCTTCACTCCCATTCCCCGCTCTCCAACTAAAGTCTACAACATTGCTTTTTTGATTCTGAGTTATCTTTCACAAGTACACCTGGAAACTCTGATCTTCCTTAGGGTCAGTGTCATTGTTTGACTGTTTCCAGCAAACTCTAGGGCAGAAGGCTCATCTGGTATCAGTGTCATTCATGTGCAAAGTAGAAACTGAACTGAACACATTATCTTTGAGCTGAAATTGGTCTCTCCAACAGTACCAGCCTCTTTACGGGGTGGCGTGCACTTGAAGGTTGGTTATTAGTTCCAAATGCTGCAGAAGCATCTGCTCTCGACTAGCTAGAAATCATGTTTAATAACAAGAAAATCTACTCCAGCCAAATCCCTGTTGGGAGGGCTTTCGCATGAACAAAAGGCCCCCACTTCCCCTGATTTCCATAACAGATGTAGTATCTGATGCATGACAGCTCAGCGCAGCCCCGCGCCATTATTCTCCTACATATCCATCTGCAAGAAACTGTGCTTTCATTTTATTAATTGCTCTGGTGGGCTACACGTTATTTTTTGTTGCCCAGAGAGTATTCTGTTTGTGCTTCATGCTACACTGGTCACAATAATAGTTATTTTTCTTAATGTTAAAGGTTATTAGCTTTCTTCCTTTACTTTGCTATGCATCTTCCATACCCAATAAACTATTAATGCCTCCCTGGGGGGTTGACAGTTTCACTTAAGTTGGTGTGGTCTGGTCCTCCCATCCATGGTGCTGCTTCTTTGTCTTCTTATTGAACATTCCTGGGACAAGCCAGTTATGGGGGAAAGCCATTAGCAGGATCCTAAAGGCAGAATGCAGTTCCTAATGACTTTAAAAAACCAGAGCCTTAATTTTGACATTTGGAAATCAGTAGCCACTTTAAAAATCACCTTACACACACACACACACACACACAATCGCAGATAAAAGTATTTGCTACTTTGGAAAGACAAATGCTCTTAATTTATCATGAGTCCTGAATCAATTTTCTTCTTCTGATATAGCTTTAGGTAGATAGTGAGGTCTGCTGCCTGATGCCACCAGCCGGCCGGCTATACCCCAGGCTGGTCATCATCCCACGTCACTTGGTCGCAGACTTCTTTGGAGAAGCTGCTGTGCGGGTGGAGCGCAGGGAAGGAGGGGGCGAATGATCAAGTGCTTAGAGATGAAAAGAATAAAGAAAAGATAGAATAAAAAGAAGAGAAGTCATAAGCATAAAATTGTAAAATAATATATAATCTCCACATTTTCCTTTTTGGTAGAAAGTTGGTTGATTTATTTTTTTTAAATAAAGTTTTAATTTTTTTAAATGAAGCTTAGAATTTAAAACATCATAACTTGAAAGAAATATTGAATTTGGTACTGAGTCCAAAATAGCACAAGTGCAGCTTCTGCTCACAAGGTTAAAAAAGGTATAGGTATAACTCCAGCTGACCAAGGACAAAGCCACCCCAACAAGTGTACATGAAATTGCCAAGGTCAAGCACATTTTACATATAATTTGCATGTTTGTGTTAGCTGGTCCTATAGAACTAGGACGAGGAAGAGCAGGATAAATCAACTGTGTCTATTACCAGAATCTCCTGAATGGACTATCAAAACATCAGAACAAGACTGAAATATCCAAAATGGTATTTTATAGCTTAAGTGAAAGACATATAGAGAAAAAACCATATGTTTATATTAATCAATTTCTTTTATGGTGCTAAATGTTCTTGCCCACTGACTAAAAAATATAAAGGAAAAAATCAATCAAAACAAAGATAGCAACAAAAGCCATAACATATTTACTTATAAGTACCATATCGCTGAAAAATTTTCAAGATCTTTCTTTTTGGACCTAGTACATGCTATAAACCCACCTGTAAACCCACAGATGAATCTTTTAAAAAAATTTAATAATAATAATAATAATCCTTCTATCTCCCATGTTAGAGGCGAATGCTTTTATATTAGACATTTATGCATAGGGTTATGTTTTGAAGAACCTGGCTTGAAACAAGTCTGCACAACTGAAATCAGTGGAATGTGAAAGCATGTTATAAACTACATACACTACACTTCACTTCTTGTTGGGGGTCTTTCAGAGGGTGGCCCCCCAAACACTAATACCAAGAGAGAACATATTTATTCTATTTTGCCAAATTGTATTTCATAAAAACAAACACAATATATTCATTTTTTACAATAGGCTTTCTTATGTATTGCACTGGATGACCTCAAGAGGAGGAAAGAAATGATTTATAGCTGGTAAGGAGAAGATTGTCAGTGCTCTGCATTCTGTCCCTGACTTCACCCCAGCACATTTCTCAACTCAGCTTCTTAATGAGGAGGGCAATTTATCCCTCAGCCCCAGTCCCTATAGCTGGAGAGGCGGCTGGCAACCCCGAGTACTAATCAAAATAGCCCTTTGTGGGATTTTGCATCTCCAAGTCTATGATGGTTGCTTGGGCCTCTATTACTTTCCTTCTGCTTCCCAGTCCGACTTTACCTGCCCCACACAATAGAGCTAATCCTCAGTGAGCGTTCTAGTCCGGAAAGAGACGTTAGAGAGACTCTCACTCATTCCCTACATTTCACAGATAAGGAAAACGAGTGTCAGAGCATTCATTACGTAAATCACATAAGGACAATGTGAGTCTAGATACTGTGTCTGGGTTAGAAAAAAAGCTTATGATAATCTAATTGGCAGGATAGTAAAATATGCTACCATATATGTGTAAGCTTTTTTAAAAGCATTCAAACACACTCACATGTAGTCTGTTTAATATTCTTATCACTGCAAACTCTCAAAGAGGCTTGGAAGGCATCATTATCTCAATTGGTCATGATAAAGATAGAGGAAATGTTCTGGGACAATTAGCAGAAATTCAGGCAAAATGGAAGGATGAGAAAGAAGTGGAGAGAAGTCTATTTAAACGTGCTCTGGAAAGCACTTACTTGTTCCTCCCTACGTGCCTGACTCCAGGGCTCTAAAGATGAAAGGCATAGCTCACATTCTTCAGGAGCTGGTGGTCTAACTGGGCAGTGGGGTGTGAAGGGGAATACTCACAGCAGAGCTATATAGGCTGCTTTGGGAGCAGAGGACATGGAAATACGTGCCTGCCAAAAACATAGCAAGTCGGAGAGAGCAGGGTGATTTCTTGCTGGGCCCTGAAGGGTGAGTTGGAGTTTGGGCTCACCAGCTAGACAGGGCTAAGTGCCTTCATCACCGGGGGCATCACATACAGAAGTACACATTGGGGCTCAGGAGGTGATCTCATGAAGGGTTTCGTAGGGGTGTTTCTGACAATGCCTTTGACTGCTCCCTGCTCTGCTCTTTAGTGTTATTTTTCATCCCAAACAGTGGCTAGTTACTAACAGATGCTTGGTGACATGTACGTTAGAGGGAGTGTGGTGAGAGCACAACAGTAAGTAGAGTCAGTAAGTTAGAGGAAACAGGAGAACGGAAGCAGGGCAATAATCTAGAGAATGGGGTCATTGGCACCAAGGTCGTGCTGGCAACAATGCTGCAGGTGTACCCAACGAGGAAGGATGACCCACAGTCCCCAAAGCATTTCCTTAAGCTTGGGTTGGTTTACGCCACACTCCCAGATTCATCTTTTTTTTTTTTCCCCTTCCCTTCCCTTCTCCTCTAACACAAGGAGTGTCTACGCTTGTGGCTAATGATGATCTATGTCTTGTTCCAAAAAGACTTGAATAACAAGTAGCTAGCTTTGGGGCCAATAGCAGTGCCTTGCTCCAGGAGGGAGAAGAGTGAATAAAGAGTGAATCGGCAGCCTGATGAAAAGACTGAAGAAAGAGAATGCGTTTGCAACATTCAGATGCACAGGGAAAACGTTTCCCCCTCACTTTCCAAAGGAATCCGAGCTCCTACTGACCCACACGCGCTTCACCCTCACCACTGGAAAATCCTGGCTGGGTAATGCTCTGCTACCTTCCAAAGGCAGCATAAGACTGGTTCCCTTCCATCGGGTTCCCCCAGACTCACAAAGCTCTTTGGGATGAAAATGAAAAGTGCATCTCATTAAGTGGGTACAAGGCAATTCACACAGAGTCGGAGGAAGGAAACTGAGACAGGCACCCCATAAATGAGTATTATGAAAAGAGGAAATTTCCCTGTTCCGCTGTTAAACGGCATTCTGGATTTGCATAGAAAATCCAGTGTTGAAGCCTTTTAAGTTTTAGCAGCACTGTTTCTTCTCCATACCATTGTTTTTTTTACTAGAAAAGGAGGCGAGAAAAACCTGAGGAGGCCATTTTGGGGGTGCCTAGAGGTGGGCTGTGCTTGAAAAGGAAACGTAAAAGGGCTTAAGTCCATTCATTTCAGCCTTTCATTTTGCTCTAAATGGAAGCCGAGCGTTAATGCCAGTGCCCAGGCCGGGAGAGCCGGCAGAGGGACTTCGCATGGCGAGGCAGCTGAAGCCTTTCACGGTGACAGCTTTTCTCCCAGTGTGTCCCGCTAGGAGTTCGAGTTGACAGACAACAAAGGGTGGGGAGGGGAGGGATTGGACAAACAAGCCAAACAAACGCTACCCTTCTCTCCACAACGGCGCCTTGGCTGGTGGACAAAGAGAACAAATCTACTCTGGGAAAGTGTCCCGGCCCCCCTGCCTCGGGTTATCTTTAGTGAACACAGGCACTCAGGGGTGAGGCAGCAGGCATTATCCCCCCGCGGGTCAGCCATTTGGGGGGCTTGGGAAAAGGAAAAACTCCCTGCCCATGGGTCTAGTGGCAGGAAGAAAGTCTTTGTAGGAACTTGTTGAAACACCACAAGGGTGAAAACTTGTTTCTTAAAACTGTGAGCAGAGGCTATGAAAACTCTCCTTCCCACAACCCACACAGTGCCTTGGCCCCCAGTGGGTACTCCAACGAGCCATGTTGAAATCAAATGAAAAAAAGAATGGTAGGTGCTGGTATTTGGGATATTACCCAATGCCTGAGACCCACCTATCTCATACCTCAATCGCACCTTGTGTGATTCACTGGGAACCCTTCCCTCTTCTGGAAAGAGCTGAGCGGTGTGCTAGTATTCTCCAAGTAAAGGGAATGGAAACTCATTTTTGTTTGTGCTTTTTCTGCTACAAGTCTGGAAATATCTGATGATATTTTGGGTATCAGGCCACCAGGGGTATCAACCACAAAATCTTACCACAGATTTTTTACATTATTTTTGATAAGCGCATCTTTGAGGAGTATTCCATGTGTGGCTGGATTCATTAAGCAGAGCCTGTGAAAGCGGTCAGGAAGCGATTCTGACAAAGCCAACAAATGTATTTCTTCTTTGCTTTGCCTCCTGTCAGCATGTGTTTATATGTTATGACAGAGAAAGGACCGGAGCAATTCTGCATTGAATACTATTATAGCAACGCTACCAAATAAAAACATGACTCCGGGTATGGCTAGAGAATAGGTCTCCAGAGAAATGTAAAGACTCAATTTATAGACAAATTAACAAACAAGTTGATTTGTCTGGACAGAAAGGGACGATGTGAAACCTGAGTGATGGAGATAACTTCCCCCAAATGGAGGGCTCATACATGCTAGTGTCCCAAGCAACTTGATAAGTATTCCAGACTGTTCTTTTGTGAAATCCCTCCATGGAGGGAATAAATGATGTATGAAATAAAGATGCCCTGGCTCCACAGGGAGCACAGAGAGGGCGCCTCAAGCTATAATGTGTGGTTTCTGATGGGTTTTGGCTGTGACCCCTGGGCACAATTTCTATTCAGCCGCGTGGAGCCAAACTGCCTCCTGCAACTCTGAACACCAGAATCCACACACCCTCTTCTTCTCCTGCCAGAGAAACACTCTCTCACCCAAGTTTGCTCGCAAATTTCTTTCATCACAGACACTTCACCACCTCAGCACCCCAACAGCCGGCTGTAGTGGTGAGACCCGTAATTATAGCTATCCAGCAAGAAGCATTGCAAAATCTGGTGATAAATCACTTGAATTCTGTGAAGTTACTGTCACCAGTATATCCAAAGCTTCTGTGTGAGAGAGACCGGCAGGTGTGCAGACCCAGGAGGGCATTCACACACTATTTTTCTTTTTACTCCAACTTCTATAATCCAGGTGGGATTGCAATTCTGTGATAAGAAATCTACGTCCATTCAAGCAGCATGGAAGTCAGGATAGGAAGGTTAGCCCTGTAAACAGCAAAATGTGACTATCTCAATGGTGGATTACTGTGAAAAATTATGAGTTCTAAGAAGCTCCAACCATTAGTTACCAAGCATGCTTCTGGAAGATCTCTCCCTAAAGGCACTTGATATATGTTAAGACATTAAGAATAATATTAGTTTAAGTAATGAAATAATAATTTATGAGGCAACACTTTGAAACAAAACACACAAACACGTAGAAATATATAGGTAACACAGTTCAAGTCCAGGTTACATTTGGAATGTTCATTTTGGGGGATCTTATGCTATTATTGTTGCTTCTATCCACTAGCGAAAATAATTAAGCAACGAGTGCCCTGGATATGCCAAGGTACTCTAAGGATGGATACCTTTTGTGTTCATGTCAAAACTTATTCCCCAGGGTGAAGGTATTAAGAAGTGGGGCCTGGGAGGTGATCAGGTCATGAGCGTGGAGCCTTATGACTGGAATTTGTGCCCTTGGGAAAAAGGCCCAAGAAAGCTCCCCTCCCCTTCTGCCCTGTGAGGTTATAGTGGAAAGATCCCTGTCTGTGAGGAAGCGGGCTCCCACTGGACACAGAATCAGCTGACACCATGAACTTGGACTTCCAGCCTCCAGAACTGTGAGAAATCTATGTTTGTTGTTTATAAGTCAGCCAGTCTATAGTAATTTTGTTATAGCAGTCCGAACAGATTAAGACGCTGCCACACGATTATTTCTGCCCTCGGCCACCATCTATTTCTTCTTTTGGGAGCTGCTCCATCTAACGTTACTGAAGGTACTTGGTTGACCCAAGCTGATCCTGTTATAGTAGCCAGTTCTCTTGACCACTGTGTCCTGGGTTATTTAGAGTCTTGCCCTGGAGTCTTTAACTTGGAACTATAGAGCATATGAATCAGATTCCACTGATGGCAGAGCTTGTGGGCTTAAGCTCTGAAGCTCTGAAATTTCCTGCCATGTGGAGGAAGCAGACTGCTAGGAGGGAAAATAGCAGCGATTTGCAGAGAAAGGCAGAGGTACAAGACAGACTACTCTCTTTCTTGCTCTGCTCTAGATTAGGGTTGCCAAATTGAGCAAATGAAAATACAGGATAAAGCTCAGTTAAATTTGAGTATCAGACCACCAGCTGATACTTTTTCAGTATAAGCATATTTCATGTAGTATTTATTATTTTCTTTCACCACAAACACTTTACCTCACCACCTTGACAGCTGGCTGTGATGGTGACACTTCTAATTACACCTCAAAATTCAAACTTAGCTGGCATTCTGTGTTTTATCTGGTAACCCAGCTACAGATATCCTGCCTCCTCGATGTCCGTTGACAATCCGGACACTCTCCTACTTTAGGGACTATGACCAAGATCTTCTATCTGCCAGGGTTATCCTTCCCCTAGATATCCACCTGGCTAACTGCTTAGTCCCCTTCAAGTATTTGCTCAAGTTTCAATGTTTTCTTCTCGGTATGCTGTCCTAAATTTCCCAGTGACCAACTCCCCATCACCCTTACCCTGTCCTAAGTTTTCTTTTCCCATGATAAGTCACGGAAACATACTCTATACCTCCATTATTTATTATTTGTCTCCCTCTGCTAGAATGCAAGCTCCGTGGGGCAGGGATCTGGCATATAGGTGTTATATGAACAACTGTTAAATGAATGGCAGAGAATTCACTTCCTTTCTGAGACCCATTTATACTATTTAAATTATTTGAGCCTGGAACTTCCATTTTTCCTGAACTTGTTCACCTTCCAGATTTTTTATGCCACCAAAAGACTCCTGGCTTCTGTGAAACCTTTCCAGGCATTGAGGAGAGTCAGCACCTGCCCCCTCAGGCTCCTCATTCATCTTCTCCCTCGTCCGTTCATTCAGCTAAACATACGTCAGGTGTCTCTGCATTCTAAACACTATGCTAGGCACTGGAGACAGGTAGAAGTATTAGACCCAGACCTTGCTCTAAAGCATTCACAATATAGAAGAGGACCTTGGGCAAATTACTAATGATCTATGGGCTTCGGTTTCCCTGTCCATGGGCTTGAGGTAGGAATGGTGCTCACTTCCATGGTTTTGTTATACAACAAATACAGATATATTTGTTAGACAGTTATACAAATAATGAGATGACAGAGGAGTAGTGCTTGGCCTCGATTCCATAAAAAGCAGCTACTATTATTAATACTGGCAGTACGGGCAGAGCTGTCTCGCTGACAACTCACGTGTTCTATAACGTGAATGGTGTTCCCTGGAGGTGGAGGGGAAGACACTTGCATGGCCATATGTGGTAATCTGAGGTAGAAAAGGGACTTGTCAATCAGTACCCTGAGACGTCCTGTGTGAGATACAGTAACAAAAATATGCACAAAATGCAAAGAGAACCCAGACAAGGAAGTGATTGACTCCTGGGAACACAAAAGGACAAACAGTTTTCCAATTAGAAAAACCACAGATGTCAAAGGCAGCAGAATGACGAGTAGGCTGTTGATACCGCCAGAGCTACAACGAACGGACGGTGGGCGGAGAGAGAGAACAGCCACGACGACGGCGGGGAGGCAACCCAGAAGGGATATTTTGTGTTCTACGAAGAGGCTGGGACTTTGGAAACAGAGAGAGATGCCATCAGATTTGTGCTTTCAGAGAGCACAGAGAGGCAGAGAGCCTTGGGAAGATGAGCAGGGTGGAGGCTATCAGGACGGACACAGCATGAGGGCCTGAGCAGGTTTCCTGAGCTGAGAACTCCCTGATGCTCCCTGTTTGTTTTCTTCCAGTTTACTTCGGTTTCTCAGCAAGACTCCCAAAGCATTTGTGTTATGCCTCATCCACTCTCCCCCCCGAGAAAGAGGGGTCAAGCTGACCACACTGGGACACTTCCCCAGCTGCACAGCGATAACAGTTGGTAGTTCACTCCCTGCTGAATAGGGCTGTGAGGGCATCTAGGGGAACCTCTGGGCACAGACCAACTGAAACCAGGTAATCTTATACCGAGAGCAAACTCCCCACCCGTACCACTCCCCGTTCTTATAGTTGACCCGCTCACTTTGGGGTTATGATTCTAGAGACTAAATAAAGCTCCTTGCATATGTTTTTCTTCTTCCCTTCCCTCCTTTTTGGGATCATTTGTGGACATTATAAATGGAAGTTTTCTTCAGGGCAAGAGCTGTCCCTACCAGAGATTAGCTACGATATAACCATTTCAAAGACAAAACTGAAGGGTAAAGGCAAAGAATGTTTAATTTGGCTTTACTTTTCCCAGAATAAAGGCAGGTACAAGACCATGGGTTTGCTTTGCTTTTGAACAAAAGCTTTAAACTAATTCCACCCCTCTCCCCCACCAAAATGCTATTCCCTCAAAATGGCTAGAAAACAAGAGTTTACAAATGTTAACATGGAAAGAGGGGAGGCTTAAAAGAAATAAAAAGAAGAGCAAGAAAATATCTACACTATACTAAAAAACTAGACAACTATAATCATTTTGTTAATCTTTGCCTTCTTAGATAACTGGAAAATGATTTTTCCAGTTCCCTCATGATTTAAAAAAAAGGTAAAACAAACAAAAATAACAGAATAATAGAACAACAAAAACAAAAAACTCCTTGTCAGACTTGTACTCCTCTAAGTTCTTTTTCCAAGCAACTAGTTCTTACATCAGGTTGATAGTGGTCTTAAGAAACTTGAGACTGAACATTTTATGTACACACATAACAGAAGGAAACATTTGAGGCCTTTGTTTACTCATCAAGACAATATTCTATAGAAGAATTTAGAGCCGGAGCACGAATGCAATTTTTTGCAATTCCCTCAAGAGAACCGGAGAATGATTTTGGTGAGATGGGAAATCATATTGAATGATGTACCAAGAAAGGTTGCCTTTCCTAATTTTCAGAATATTGGAAAAAAGAAACATTTCAAAGTGGATATAAAAGTTTTCAGGTAAGGAAATGAAAAAAAAAAAAAAAACATTTAAGAAACATTTAATGTGCCAGGTACTTTTCTGGGCTCTGCAGAAATTGAGATAAATTAAAAAGGTGCCTGACCTCAAAGTGCTTAAACTTTAGTGTTCATTTAGCTCAAATGCAAATTAGGATTTGGGGGGAAGAAGAAAGAAAGCTAATACATCTCAGGTGACTACTATGATTTAGGCAATATATTGTTTCCTTTTAGTTATGTTCTCTTTTCAGTTCTTACAATTGCTCATGGTATAGAGATGTGTAAGGGGTCATATTTTTAACAGATAAAGGCATTTATTCAAGTAACATAGGGCTTATTCACATAGATTATCAACTTGCATTTAGAAAGTGATTTTTTTTTTTCGGAGGGTGGATTTAATTTTTTAAGAAAACAGACCGAGGGGCGAATCTTCTAGGGAAATGCCTTCCAAACTCTTTCAGATATGACACATGTGGAAAATGATAGTATTTGTATAGCATTTAGAATGACTTGAAGAGTCTTTTCTCATCCTGAAGGAACAAACCTCAATAACTTCTCTTTGCCTCGTAGGGCTGAGGGGATCAAAATCTTGGGAAGCCTATTTTCTATGTGGAGGAGGTATACCAGTTTGCTTTGCCTAAAGAGCACTCAAGCAGTTAGCAGAGTTTAACTCTGACTAAATAAATAAAGTAAATCCAAGAAGGGGGGTTTGCAATGACCAGAAAGATTATTTATCAGAAACGTGGCTTAATAGGAAAACAAAACTATTGTTTCCAAATTCTAACTTGTAAAAGTGAATGAGATGAAAGTATTGTGCCTTCAATTCCTTGTCCATGTTTTTCTTACATATATTTTTAAAACAAAGACAAAAATCTAGACAAATTTTAATATGTGTTTTCTTAATAGTAAAATCTGTGTACAGAGTAGAACAAAGAAATGTTTTCCACTGTACTGAGTCCTCACCACCACGGTGTCAGTGTTCTTCTTATATTGTAACTTTTCATGTTCTTCCTTCAGCATCCTTCAATTTCAAAATAGGATTTCACCTATATATGTAAATATACAATATTATATGTCAGTTATATCTCAATAAACCTGGAAGGGAAAAGAGGAAGTCAGGAATATACTCTGTGAATATTTTAGTAAAATATTTAAAAATGCAACCCTTAAAATGTAAGCTCTGGACATTAAGAAAATCTTGATACAAGGAATATTACATTTTCTGATGATTTTAATAAAAAGTTAATTTTGGTTAAAAAAATGAACATCAATTTTTATTAAAACCCTTCACCAAAAAGGTGTCCATCAAGATGAGTAAAATTATATGGACCCACTTATATGCTTGCCAATGTTGTCACATGGTGTGATCGAAAGGCCTGGATCCAGGTTGACTCCTGACCCTGCCTCTTGAATTACTTAACTACCTTTAGCCTCAGATGTCTTATCTGTCAAGTGGAAATCTACTTTAGAAATTATATGATGTAGCAGTCAGTACACTGTAGATGTTCAATAAACGTTACTGCTCTCCGATTGGTAGTTTCACCTCCCTGGACTTCGAGAAGCTGAGGAAACTAGGGCACACCCTGAGGTGTTGACAGTGGTACCCAGGTGCCTCAGGCAAATCACTGTATGAGCCCTTCTATCAGCAATTTGACACACGCTCCATCAACTCATTATTTCAGGCAACCAATTCTGTATCATTCCGCGTCCCTAATTTGTCTTGTTAACGTTTTGTAGTTTGGGTCCTAATTGAGGGTTTTCCAGCACATGCTTACAGTGCATTTTGTAATTTGGCAGAATCTATGAAATATAGTCTTCCCAATTTATGAAAATTTCCTCTATCAAAGATTTGGCTTGAGGAGGTTAACTCTCCTGACTATCAGATAACTAACAAATCAGACATCTTGGAGGGGAACTTACACATATTGAAATTGTACTCAACTCAGTAGTAAAATAGCTTGACAAAAATGAATAAACAAAAACCATTCTGTAGACTTGGTTGACCAACCAATAATGCAGAGCTAATCAATTCAGAAACATTTTGGCAGTTGGATGAAACAGAGCTGGTTTTGAAGCTAGAAAGAACATTTTAGCAACAATCTTACCTAACTAAAGCCAATTCCTACTTAGAGAGCTATCATCGAGAATCTGAGATTTTGAGATTTTGTCTTTGTTTCATTTTTAATTTTAGAGTTTGGCTCTCTCTAAGATACTTAATTACTTACTCCTTACTTTAGTCAGAATTAGCTAAACTGTGCTGTAATAAATAATCCCATCATAGAAGGTAAAAAAAAAAAATTTATCATTCATGCTACATGGGTGACACTGGTCCACTGGGGCGCTGCTCCACAGCCAATCAGGAAGCCTGGTGGACAGAGGCTTCACCGTTTTGTCACAGAAGCTTCCTCAGTCATGATGGGGGAAGAAAGATAAATTAAAGAAATGACGATTGGCTCTTTACTGTCTTAGACCGGAAGTAGTAATAAGTCACTTCTGTTACATTTTATTGGACAAACTAGTCAAATGGCTCAGTCTAATTATAAGGAGACTGAGAAATGTAGAGAAACAGATTGAATATTGGTAAACATTACTATATTTTCTATTTTTCTTGCATTGGCAATTTTTAAATTAGTTCATTAAGATTCAGCATTTATTTCCAAGCAAGCAAATTATTTTTTCCTCAGTTGTCAGCATTTATAATTAAACAATTAAATATACTCTTTCCTAAAAGATACTAGGCTCTGTTTTATAACACAATCCAAAATTTTCTAAGCTTTCCATTTAATAAGAGCTTTGAATCATATTATTGAACACCAACTTACCCACTTGGTAGAGCTTGCTTCTCTGAAGAAATTCAGCTTTCATTTACATAGTGACAAGTTCACTGGCAGCCTGATTATATGGATCACTAGGTCTGTGAAAGGACTGTCACGAACCCCCAAATCCCAAAGCAAGGGTCTAATAATTTTGTTTCCATCCACTACCTTCAGCAGCAGAGGAAAAAGGAGAGAAACACTTTTTCCTCTACATCCCAAAGGAATTCGCAGATAATATATATTTTATATGTGTTTCCAATTGTTGGTTGACCTGAAGGAGTAATATGGTACTAAGAAAGTTGCCCTCATGTAAATCATCTTTTATGAAATGACAGTATTTTGCAAGTAAGAGCTGTGACCAAGTCCCAGATATATACCTATAACATCAACATAACAGATTTTAGCTGTGGGCATGCAAGAGTATGAGTGTTAGATGTGTGTGTGTATGCATGTGTGTGTGTGTGTTTGTGTGTGTGTTAGAGAGACACCAAGAATTGATTTCCAGGGACCTTTATGCATCCATGCCAGATTACTTGTAGTACTGAAATTTCCAAATCTAGTCATTTGACAAATTTTACTATGATTCCCTTCTTTGCACTTATTCTTTCCAGACTTCCTTCTTTTGTCCTCTTCTCTCTCTTCTTTTTTCCTTGGACAATTTATGTGCTACCTTCAGAAGTAAATTCCATTGGCAGGATGGCAGTGTATTCGTGTGACCTGATGATCAATATCTCCATGCTGCATATCAGACATCTGAATAAAATAGGAAAGAATCAGTGGCCTCTTCACTGACCTCTTCCAGCTTTGGCTAGAAGAAGCTTTGGCATTACTTTTGATCAAGCCTGTAGGACAGATAGTGCAAATTGGCTCCTACCATACAACCTCCCTTTCTTCTATAATGATAGAACAGACAAATTTTAGCTGGAACATGTCCAACAATCTCCCTCACAGCTAGATCAAACCATGAGTTTTGGCCTAGGGAATCTAAGAAGTGTCACAGGAGACTTCTGAGAAGTGCACTGAAGGGAATACGGATTATCTATGTCTGTATCTTCCTCCTTCTGCTGGTTGGAATTCAGAGATGCTGGCTAGAGCTTGAGTTTTGGTCTTGGACCGTTAAGTAGATGTCACAGGTAGAAGATGGGATGGCAAGACAGCACGGAAGAAAGAGCCTGGCTGGGTTCCCTACGACTGATTCCCTGACGCCACCCTATCAGCCCTGCCCCACCACCTTCAGACCGAGGTGTGTGCACATTGTGGAAATGTATTTCTACCTTACGTTAGCCATTTTTATTTTAATTTTCTGTCACAAACTCAATCCTAACACATACGACACATAACAGCACTGATGGCCTTAACAAACATGAATCTTCTTTTTTCCTTGCCTATGTCCCTGCTCAAACCCTGAGGTTTTTGAACGTGTGCAGGAACAGGTTGGCTCCAGTATTTGATGGCTCCATGCTCTTTCACCCATCATGTTTCGAGTAACTAACAGCTGTTTCCATGACTTGGTCCATTGGTTTCCTCTTCTCTCTTAAAACTCTGCTCCACTTATCTGCTAGCTGCTTGTCCCGGGGAAGAGAGCCAACCTTCTCCCCATGCTGGCAGTTCTGCGCTCACTCCCTCTTTGAATGCAGGGGGGAAGGGTCAGGAGAGGGGCTCCTTGCCTAGAAAAGGTGGAGTGGGGACAGGTTGCTCCACGGCTCTGACTTCTTACATGTCGCCTCTGCTGCCACTCTCGGCCAGGCTCCCATCGCCTTATTTCTCAGTTGTGGCCCCAGCCTCCAATCCTCTGGTCCATACTGCAGGTGGCTCGCAGATTAATCAAGGGTGAACACAGAGTGAACATTCAAATAGTTTCTTATTGACTGATTGATGGATGTTTATCTCTTGCTTTCTCAAGAGGGGCCATTAGAGCAGCTTGGGGAAGGAAAGACAGCCACCACCCAACTGGTACTGCTCAATCTGTACTTTGCTCTGTCGATTAGCCCCCCGTGCTCTGTTCCTAGACGGGGCTCTGCCTCAACTGCCGTTGCTGTCCTACACTTCGAGACCATCTAGGATTTAGGAAGTGTGTTCACACGCTTCTCCTCATGTATCCACACAGCAAAAGGAATGAGTTAGTTGCAGAGGCAGAACTAAAACCCAGGTTTTTCAAGTCCAGTAGAGTTATATAGGCTGACGATTGACAAGGAGTACCCTAATCCTCACAACCTGCAAACAACATCATTTAATGTGGGCTTTGCTTGTTCGTTCCTTGGCCTGACAACGTCGCCAAGAGAAATCCTCTGGAATACTGAAAAATGTCAGGCCTTGGAGCAGATAGATGTTGATTGGATTCCACTCAGAGTATCTGTGTGACTTTGGCCCTGTTTTTTAACCTCTCTGAATCTTGGCTTTTGTTTTTTGTGAAACAGGCATATTGATGTATATCTATTCTTTGGCATGTTATGAAGATCAGGGCCTGCGTCCAGTACGTGAAGTGATGGGCACATGTTAGGAATTCAGTGTGGATTAGATGTTTACTGTGATTCAGTTGCCATCTCTTGGCTGCCTGCTGTGTTCAAGGGCCTGTGTTGGGTGCTGTCCAGCCCCTGAGCTGGCAAGCCCCGGGCATGGTGTTCTACCGACTGTAGTCAGCCTCTTCTTTCCCCCTTGTCCTCCATCACCCCGCTTGACTAAATGCATCGGTGGGTGCCTGGGCACAGGCTTCTTCAGAGGAGAGCGGGGTCGGGTCAAGGCGCTCCCATCTTTTTCACATGTTTCTGCAGTGGGCCCGGTTTCCAGAGTGAATATCTGGACACATTCTATAAAGTGGTCTCCAGGAAAAAAAAACACACAAAAACCCCCCAAAAAACAAATACTTGCAGCTTTCCTCTGGGTTTTTCATTGAACCAGATGAATCCGTGGTGCATGAAAATGCTGTCAGGCCGGCGGAGAGAGGCTGAATGCTGGTGTAAAGCTGGGCATCTGTTGCTCCACGCCCCGATGTGAGGTCTGTGCTCCCGGGGAGAAGCAAGGCTTGGCTAGACAAGCAGTACCATTGTAAAGTCCCAACAATAGACAAGCAAGAGGACTTGGCTGGGATGAAGAAATCCCACCCCCTTTGAGTTTTAAAGGAAGGGAAGCTGGGGTCCAAAGCCTGCCTTATTCGAGAGAGACAAATCACCCAAACCAATCTTTGTTATGAATGCCGAGCTATTGAATTTCCTGGGCTCTGTAAAGCCTATTGATTTTGTGACAGTCAAAGATAAGTTATGCGCATGGAAGCTTTTTTTTTTTCCTCCTCCCTTTCCTTCACAACATATTTTTTCAGACATATTGGCATTGGGGATTGTAAGTCAAACTGTTATTGGTTTCTTTCGGTCTAAGTGTAGGTCGGTGCTCAAGCGAGGCTAAGGGCCATTTTTACAGGGGTTTCCCGTGCAAAATAAATGAAGCAGGAGTCTGTAGAGCTGGGGTCACTCTGTTATATTATTTCAGTCTCAAGCAGGAATGCTCCAGGCATCCCAGGCATTTCTGGAATTCTGACATTAGCCATGATCCACTTACTCACTTTTGTCCTCTCTCTACCACACCACTCTCCTCTTATTGACCCCTATTCCCTTTTCGCCAAGCCATACGGTAAGGTTGGTGGAGCAAGACTTTCAAAGGCGGCCCTCGACAGCAACACTGTGGGCCATGTGAAATGCTGCGGTACGTGTGGGCATGAGTGTGTTCTGCATACATGGAAGGTCTCTTACACTGTAGGGGTTTCTTTTTGAATGTGCAAACATCATTCCCACACTTTACAGAGAGTAGTTCCTCTCTTGGCAATTTATTCAGAAGGCTATCATATTACAAAAATATTTTGCTGATGCGCATTCAAATATGTAAAAGAGAGGCGTGATGACTCCTACATCGAGAGGCATTTAGAGAAAATTGTTACAAACATACCGGATGACAGTAGCATCTTTGATCGCTCCGACACCATTTTAAACCACCAAATAAAGCTCTTAAGATATAAATACGCAATATTTCTGAATATCTGAACGTTGAATAAACACAAATGAAATGTCCCTTAACGTATTTAGTGAACTCTAAGGCCTAACTCAGACTCATCAACACATTCACTCACTCATTCATTCATTCATTCATTCATTCATTCATTCAACAGCAGATGTTGAGCACCAACTGTGTGCCAAGCACACAATAAGCATATTGTGGATTGCTCTGTCTCTATTTTTAATTACAATGAACCTGATTTTGTAATTGGCTAGCTCAAAAACCCTTATTCAGATGAAGCAGAGAAAGGTGAAGGCAGGCGCTGTCATTACGTTCTCTTTTCTCTGTTTCTCCTAAGATCCTCTATTTCAGTGGAGTAGAGGACTAGTGAAGGTATTTTAGAAGGACTTATAAATGCAACCCTCTCTGTTTTTGTTCCTCATAATCAATATGCATAGAGTGGCTTTACCCCAAGTTCATAGACCAAAAAATTTTTTTTTCCAAATAAAAAATATTTCATGGAAAAAAGGTAAACAGGCATTCCAGCTGACAACTACACATCTATTTTCAACCAGGCATAAGGTCCACTTGACAACAGACTATGAATGAGAAGGAAGGGGGGCTTTTGCCCCCTTCATAAAAATTGAATCACTCTCCATGCATATAGATTAATTGAAGTGTCTGTGCCCAATTGTGGAGTTATCAGAAAGTTCCACCACTGAAATTTACCTCCTCTAGCAATAGGTCCCGGGGTCAGAGGGTCAAATTAGAAATACAAAACATATTATCTGAGGGTCAGACATTACTCTCCCAGGGATCATCTTTCATAATATATACCTTCTGACTGGAACACTGATGGCCTGGAGGTTTTACATGGGGTAGGAAAGAGGAACATTCTACAACTTGAACATTTGTTGGAAAAGCTGGTGCAAGGGAAGGTCTGCGACAAGGAGCTAGGAGTAGCCAGCTTCTGGATCAGGTGGCAGGAGCCTCTCATAAAACGAGAAATAAATGGGAGGGACAGAAGGGCATGGAAAGAAAGCTTCCTCCATAGTTTTGTTTAAGGCTGACTCTAATCATTATGTCATTCTACACCATCCTTCCAAATAGTGACATTATAAAAGAGAGTTTCTAAGATTTTCTAATATTTACACTCATTATACTTAATTAGGTTTATATTTTAACTCTATATGGAAATTCTTCCCACAGTTTCTGCTTCATACATAAATTTCTTTTTGGTAGTCTTAGGTTCTTTTAAATCTTAGAATTCTAGGACAGAAGTATTGCGAAAAGAACATGGATTTGAGAATCAGACAGATTGAGTTTAAATTCCTGATTTGATACTTGCCAGTCTTGGGCAAATTACTTAACCCCTCAAAGTCTCAAATTCCTTATCTATGAAGTCTATGAAGTCAGATACACTTTCTATCTCTTAAATCTATTTTAGTAAGGGAAATTTTAAAAATAAAAGTACTTGACACAGGGGTGAGGCCTTGGGAGAGACTGTATTATTACCTCCAACAATATTCTACCCCTGATAAGGATAATACTGAGCAACTCAATGCCACATGATTGTGCATGCCAAGTATAACATCTTCACTCCATTGATGTATGGCTTGGCTTGGGCACAGATGTGCTCTGGATGATAGAGTGTATGTGGTAGTTTCTAGCAGAAACTTTTTATGATATCATGGGATTCTGCTCACTCCTCTTGAGATTCTCCCCCACCACCATAAAAAGCATATCCCCCTGAGTAACAAGGCATATGGAATCTACCCAAGCCTAGCTGAGCCCAGCAGAGCCCAAAGGGTCAGGGTCAAACTGCAGACTCAAGAGCAAGAAATACATGGTTTGTTGTTGAAAACAACTGAGATCTTGGTATCATTTATTACTATAGCAGAAGTTGACTATTACAGTGTTCAAAAAGTATTTGTACCCCACCCCCTTTCTCTTTATAGAGTTTTTGCCCAAGTTAAATGAGAAAATGTAATAAATCCCTATACCAGTAGCTGACATATGGTTGGTTGCCTTTCCTTAATCCTCCTCACTGTTTAGTCTTCTTGGTTTCATACTTTCTCTGGTATTTACTTGGGATCCAGATATTAACTAGATGGAGCTGGAAATCTTACTTAGATTTCCAACCATCGCTATGGTTCCTCTAACCATCTGAGCTCGTAATTGGATCACTTTTACTCCCTCAGCTTTGTCTTACTAAAGGTCCTGGTGCTGGGTTAGAAGTTCCAACACTAGATTAGTGGTTAAATGCCCCCAGATTGCCGTCCAGATGCAACAGATAGGAGCCTAGGCTTGCCAGCCCCCAAATATTTAGTTGTGCTCCATAGAAACTAGTAAGAAGGAGACGAAAATAAAAGCCTGGGCCCCAAAGGAAGGGCATTATTCACTGAGTACACTGGCTGAATGCACTTTATCCTTCAGCTGGTCTGTTGCCGCTGTTTTTCCATCTGTCAAGCCCAATGGCTGGCTACAAAGAAAATCTGGAATGTGCTGGATCATTTTATAGATTGCAGTATCAGAGGTCTTAGTGAATCCATAATCTGGAAGTAAGCTTTGTGAGCAGATCCCAGAGGGATGAGTGAAAGGGATCGACAATACGATTCTGAGACATATCTACAGGGGGTTAAAGATCTAAAGCTTAGAATTGGGGGAAAGCCAAGTTGAGAACAGAGAGATCTAATTGGATGGAAGTCAGAGTAAAGGCTCAGACATAGGAGGCTCAGATAAATTTTCCCTGGTGGCTGTCCTCCTAGCTGCTCTTACTGTTTTAGGGGAATTCCCTCTCTGTAAGGAGACACTAAGTTAGGATACCCTAAAAGGGATTTTCAGCCTCCAACATACGCCTATAGGTGGGGGATCAGGGTGGTGATCCCATAGGACCAGAGTATCAGTTTGTCCTTCAAGAACTCAATCGAAAAGTGGGATGTGAGAAAGGCAAAGTACAAAGCCCTCGCTACAAGCCTACACTTTCATATATAAGGATTTCTTGTGCACTTGATATTAATTAATCAACACTGCCCATCCAATACAAAATCAGAGCTGTTTCAATAATCACTAGAAATGTGAAAGAATTCAGGAAGTGAATAATTTTTACTTTTATTCATTCTCTAACTTTTGGGGGGAGAAAAAGGCTTAGGTTGAGTTGAGAGAAGAATACAGATCAGCCTTTCTCATATAAAGGTGTCCATAACAGGAAAAAGAAACTCCTTTGGGAAATGAAAGTTTAATTAGAGAGACTGGTAAAGTCTCTTGTGGGATAGAAGATTCAGGAGGTGAGAACTTTAAGAGACAGCATGCCTCATGAATAATGCAATAGCTAGACTTCGCCATCTCTTTCTACAGATTTACATTTCTGAAAACAAAAGGTCAAAGTACATGGGAAAAGCATTTGAAGCCCTAGAAACCTCTAAGCTGGCAGAACCAGCCTCCACAATATATTTGCTGCCTGCCTTCCCAGCTTAATTCCTTTTACCCATGCTCTGGATTATAGCAAACTAAACCACATGAGGTCTCCTGCAAACACCCACAGGAGCATTCTAGACCCCTCCCGCTGCCCCTCTCCCCCCTTGATAGCCTCCCCATGCCAAGGACCCTGCAGATGCCTCCACCAGAGAGCCTCCTTTAGCTGCAAGTGATATCTTCTCCTCTAACATTTTGTTTATCTCTTACGACACTTGAGATTTTCTACTTTTTATGATAGTATGTGCTACAGTATATCATTTCCTCTAGACTACAAAACCCTGAGGGCAAGGGTTGTATCCAATATCTCTGTGTACCAAAAATATAAAGAAGGTGCTCAAAACAGTTAATTACTAAATACAAGTAATAAGGGGCACCTGGGTGGCTCAGTCAGTTAAGCGACAAGTCTTGATTTCAGCTCAGGTCATGATCTCAGGGTTGTGAGATCGAGGTCTGTGTTGGGTTCTGAGCTGGGTGTGGAGCCTGCTTAAGATTCTCTCTCTCCCTTTCCCTCTGCTCCTCTCCCTCTGCTCCTCTCCCTCCCCGCATGCACGCAAAGGTGCATGCTCTCTCTCTTAAAAAAAAAAAAAAAGAAAAGAAAGAATGAGAAGAAAACTTAAAAACCAACATGGCACCGGCTTCTTTCTTTTCATGTTCATCACCCCCTTCTGTTTAATTTTTTTCTTAAGATTATTATTTATTTATTTGACAAAGAGAGAGAGCACAAGCAGGCAGAAGGAGAAGTAGGCTCTCTGCTGAGCAGGGAGTCCAGTGGACGCAGGGCTCCATCCCAGGACCCTGGGACCACGACCCAAGCCAAAGGCAGACACTTAACCCACTGAGCCACCCAGGTGCCCCTTCTGTTCAATTTTTATTAATAGTCCTCTAAAAAGTGTCGATGAACATGGTTTAAAAGGGTTAAATATTTCTAGGGAGCTAGTTGCAAAACAATGATATTCTGCCCAAATATCCAGAGACAACCACTTTTAATCATTTTTGTCCTGTCTCAAGACCTGGAAGATCTGAAAAACGTTTTTGTTCTGTCTTCAGGCTTGACTGATGGTCTGGCTTTGTATAGAATGCTAAGTGTAAATAATTTTCAACCAGAATTTTGTAAGTGCTGTTCCTTATCTTTAAGCTTTTAGTAGTTGTTGTGGAAAGTTCAAAGCCATTCTCATTCCTGATCTTTTGTATGTTAACATTTCTTTTCTCTCTGGAAATGTGTATGATCTTTACATTGTCCCCACTGGTTAGATATCTCACAGTGATATATCCGGTTGCAGGTCTATTATTATGCATCATGCTGGCTACCCAGTACAAAGTCTAATAATCAATATTTTAAAAAATAGACTTTTCAGAAATACTGTACATATATCTCAGATTATTTCTTAATCCACTTAGAATTTATTATTACAGAATTGCTTTGAAATATAAACAACTAAAATTAGTATTCACATAAAAATTACTATTCGCATAATTCTGGTTTTTCAACAGGAAATACCATTGGTCCCTCTGTGTTTTTAGAAACTGAAAGTAAATTGTAGAGATGAATAATCATGAAGTAATTACCTATGTGAACATTTGAACCCTGTTGAAATACCAGGTGTTTAACATCAGAGCTGGATCTTATGACAGGAGCAGCTGAGGGACCATAGCAGGACAGAGCTAAAATGGTCAAAGAAAACCATCAAGATTTGAGGTGGATTGTGTCCATTCTTGTAAGTTCATGGCTGGCCTTGACAAGGAAGTGGTGGATTGCTCAGAACCAGCAAATATGTAGGATATAATTTGCGTGCAAGAGAAACCCTCTTAAGGCCATTCACTGGTTTAAGGGAAGGAGCTAGAAGGGTCTCCACAAATATAAAATTTAACATTTATATAAACAATAAATAATTTCTCCAAAAAAATCAGGGTCACTTAAGGGGGGAAAAGGAGAATGTTGCACTGCTTTGTGAGGACAAAAAACAAAACAAAACACAACAAAACCTACAAATCAGAGAATATGGAATTATAATTACAGAATGTTCTGATTAACCCATAGAATAAGATGTATGGTAAAGGTCACCAAACCTTACCGGTGACTTAATTCAGATCTGTCAAAACACCTCCAATTATTCCTTAGGGAAATTAGTTTGCTAGTGAAGGAGCCAGTCTCAGTAATCTTAGTGGACCAGAGCAGGACTTGGGACCGGCCTTTTGGGGGTGTGAGAAGCCCTTCTGATGTGGGTGACTACCGTTGTACCCTTTGATCAGAAAGTCCTCCCCAACTGCTGCTATAAATCACTGATTTCCTTCTTTCTGTAGATCCTCCCTCCCCTTCCTGGACAAAGTGAAATTTCTGGCTCAGACTTTGAGCTATTTCCATCACTTCTGTTTTCCCATCTACATTTCCTTCTTCATTTTCTTCATGGATGGTTTGAATTAACTTTCCTGGAGGCAAAGCATTACTCCAGCAACCTTGGAAAAAAATTTCCAAACCAGGTTTAACGTGCTTTGAAATGACACATAATAAAACAATATAAAAGAAGGATGGGTGAGGTTGCGATGGTGGAAGAAGTGATGTAGATAATTGTGCATGTTAATTTTTAACTTAGATTGTTCTAGCGCTCTGAGCAGAAAAATATCCCAGCTCATTCCTTGCACAGTTTCCCTGATCACAGGGTGCTACATTCCCAATCCACACCCATGCCTGATTGTAAACACATGTGTCCTATGTCAGGTGTGGATGATACAAAGGAAACAAAAATTACTCATTATTGCTCACCACATTTATTTATATCTTTAGAAAATGACATGTTTCATGATTTAAAAAAAACTTGGAAATGGAAAAACATATAAAAAGGAATATAAAAAAATCATGCCAAGTTTTATCACTAAAGACAACATCTTTGAACATTGCGATAGATTTATTTTTGATCAGAAAAGAGTTCAGATGTGTGTGTGTGTGTGTGTGTGTGTGTGTGTGTGAGCTTACCTGTGAATATGAAACACTGGGGGAACCAGAATGCACATATATGTCCGGATCCTAAATATCGAGTCAGATGTGTTTTTATAACATTGAATATATAAAACACTGAGCTTTACTGAACTTTACTGAAGTACAACATTTCATCCTTTGGATATATTCTAGATTCTTTAAACAACACATTGTTTTTTGGACATTAATGTATTTCTGAAATTCTGTTTATAAGTTGCAGTATTTTTGGCCTTCATTACATTACTCATTACTCTTCATATTTTTCTCTGATTGTTTCCTTTGGATAAATTCCAAGGAGTGGAAACACTGAGGTCACATGTTATGATTGCTTCCGGCATTCTTGATATGTATATTACCCAGTGGCACTTTAGAAAGGTTGTGTAGTTTTCACTGGTGTAGCAGAGTGTGAGAATGCTTTTTCACCCAAGGATCCTTTTCAAAATATAATTTATATAATTTATAATACTGCTATTTGGAAAATAGGTTGTTAATTTCTAGGCAAATTAAACACACACATGTGATTCAGTCATTCCTGTTTTAATTTAAATTTGATTTAAATTTCTTTGATTATGAATGAGTTTGAACTTTTAAAAATGTGTCTATTAACAATGCTTTCATTTCTCTTTTTGTTTGTGAATTTCCTTTGCTAATTTTTCCATTTGGGGTGTGTGTGTATGTGTGTTTATATATATAATAAATATATAACATTATATAACAACATTATCATATATTATATTTAAAATTAAATTTAATATTACATATTAAATTTAAATATTAAATAATATATAATAGTACTATATAATAACATATAATAAAATATTATATACATAATTTTGTGTGTGGATTGTAAGAGTTCTTCATAGGTAAGGATATTAACTCTTTTTTGATTTTTAACAGTTATATTGAGAAATGATTG
This sequence comes from Mirounga angustirostris, assembly GCF_029215605.1. NCBI lineage: Eukaryota > Metazoa > Chordata > Mammalia > Carnivora > Phocidae > Mirounga > Mirounga angustirostris. Next base: position 116,862,428 of record NW_026991711.1, on the reverse strand, counting down.
ATATACAGTAAACTGTACATATTGAAAGTATACTTTTGACCTCTAAAAGTATCACCCTAATCAAGATAGTGAACCTCAGAAGTTTCCTTGTGCCCCTTTGTCATCCTCCCCTCCCTCACAGCCCTCTCTGCCCCTGCCATGTCTCAAGGCAACTATTGATTTCATTTCTGTCACTATAGGTTACTTTTCATTAAAAGAAATAGTATTATATAACATATACTTTTTTTTTCTGTCTGGCTTCTTTCACTCATAACTATTTGGAGACTTATCTATGTTCTGCCATCTATCAATAGTTCATTTCTTTTTAATGCTGTGTTTGTATTGCGCTGTATTGATACAAAAGCTTGGTATAACCATAAATTTGTGTTGTTTCCAGTTTTTGAGCTATTACAAAGATAGTTTTTACAAACCTTGCTGTAAACATTTTTGTACAAACATATGCCTTCAAATCCATCTATGGGGAGAAGTTTGATGATCAGAATTTCATCCTGAAGCACACAGGTCCTGGCATCTTGTCCATGGCCAACGCTGGACCCCACACAAATAGTTCCCAGTTTCTCATCTGCACTGCCAAGACCAACTGGTTGGATGGCAAGCATGTGGTCTTCAGCAAGGTCAAAGAGGGCATGCATACTATGAAAGCATGGACTGCCTCAGGTCCAGGAATGGTGAGACCAACAAGAAGATCACCATTGCTGACTGTGGACAAATCTAACAAATCTGACTTGTGTTTTATCTTAGCTACCAGACCATTCCTTCTGTAGCTCAGGAGAGTACCCCTCCACCCCCATCTGTTCTCCATACCCCAGAATCTCTGGGCTCTCGCTGCAATTCTGTGGGCTCTGTGATTCCTTACCCCCAGGTCTAGGTGGATTGCAGAATTCAGTTCATGATGATGAAATAAAACCTAAACCACAAACAAAATATTAAACAAAATTAACAATATTAAACAAAAATAAACAAACAAACAAACAAACAAACAAACAAAGGAATACATGCACCCTTATGTTTATTGTAGAATTATTTACAACAGCCAAACTAGGGAGGCAGCCCAGGTGTCCATTGATAGATGAATGGATAAAGAAGATGTAACATATTCTTATAGAAAGGAATATTATTCAGCCATAAAAAATGAATGAACTCTTGCCTTTTGCAACAATGTGGATGGAGCTAGAGGGTCTAATGCTAAATGAAAAAGGTCAGTCAGAGAAAGACAAATACTCATACGTGGCATTTAAGAAACAAAATATGGGTGAAATAGCTGATGGGGATTAAGAGTAAACTTACCTTGATTTTAAGAAAATGAAATGATAAAAACAATAAAATAAAAATAAAAAAACCTCTCAGAACTCATTGATAATAAATTAATGTCTTTCCCCCTGAAGTTTGTGAGGTATTCTTCCAAAATTATCACGTATCTCCTATTTTCTTAATGTTTTCCTTGAACACAGAGTATTTTGAGGTTTTTACATCATAGTGAAAATTCATTTTCATAATATGTGGTAGTGATTTTTTAAACATACAGGTTTTAATTTTGTTCAATAGCGGAAGAAGGCTAAATCCCATCTGATATTGACTTTGTATGTGGAAAGATATTTTTATTTTTTTTTAAGATTTTTATTTATTTATTTGACAGAGAGAGACACAGCGAGAGAGGGAACACAAGCAGAGGGAGTGGGAGAAGGAGAAGCAGGCTTCCCGTGGAGCAGGGAGCCCAAAGCGGGGCTCCATCCCAGGACCCTGGGATCATGACCTGAGCCAAAGGCAGACGCTTAACGACTGAGCCACCCAGGCACCCTTGTGGAAAGGTATTTTTGAACTGCCAGTCATATGTGGTTTTCACATATACAAGATGTTCTACATTATAAATTGACTATGCCAGGAAAAGCTGCCCATACCTTTGACCCTAGCTTTGTAACCCCAGTAAACTGTGTGGCGATGTAACTGGGGTTAGTGACAAAGAGGGCTGGAGAAATGCCCTGGGGACACTCTCCAGCACAAGCCAGAAATCAAAAGACTTTTCAGCCAGTGGGACCTTAGAGATGAGTTGTAGTCAATCCTGGGGAAATCGAATATGAAGGTAGCTGAGTGAGCCGGCACACAGGAGGGAAAAACCAGGATCTACAGGTGGGTAGAAATGTCAAAAGACTATGCATGTAAGACGCTAAATTCCCCAGATGGCTAGCTCTTCTAATAATGTCCCAGTGATACAGCACACAGCCACGGGCAGGGTGGTACCCCAAATTTCAAAGCCCAGCCCTCCTATAAAGAGTAGGATTGTTGCCCAAATCATCCTCCCTAAATACCGGGGAGAATAAATCTATTATCTTTACATGCCTGTCTCACTCAGTTCGTGGAGTTGTTGGAAGTTTGGCAACTTTTGGAATATGATGCATTTGTCTCTTTCTCCCCTCCTCTCCTTTCTCTCTTCTCTCCAGGATAACTTTCAGATGTCAGAGTTAGGGCAGGAAGCCTCACTGTCTTGCACAGTTATGCTCTTCACAGTCCCGAGGGGCCTGAGGATGCCCTTAGTCCTATCAAAATTTTGACAATTATTTTGAGTAAGGTACAGGAAATTAATAAAATCAATAGTTGATGATTTATTCAGAGAAACTAATTTCTTCTGGCTGAAAATATAATCAAAACCAGTTGTCTTCAGATTTTTGATGAAGTATCTCCTAATAAGAGTTATGAAAAAAAAGACACATGAAAACCATCACGTAGTTTAGGTAGACATAAAATTTTTTATCTAATTTAAGTAGTGGCAAATAAATGTAATTTCTCTCATATTGTAAACAAGGACATTTTAAAAGAAAAATATTAATTACCCTTAGAAATGTATCCAAAGAATCAAAATATCTTAGTGACTTGATACCCAGTCTCATCTGTTTTAAAACTAAATGAATGCTCCTGTCAGTTAGGTGAATGACTTCGTTTCCGGTCCGGTCATGATCTCATGGGTCCTGAGATTGAACCCTGCAGGCGGGTTCATGCTCAGCAGGGAGTCCGCTTGAAGATTCTCTCCCTCTGCTCCTCCCCCACACCCATGCAAACACGTGAGTGTGCACACACGTGTGCGTGCTCTCTCTCTCTCTCAGATAAATAAATAAATCTTTTAAAAAAATCCCAAAACCCCTATATGAAAGCTCCTGTTTTAACAGTGTGAGATTATACATTGTTTTATTTTTCCTTGACTTGATATTTTTATTTTACTTGTTCTCAATATCCTATCCTAGTATATTCATGTTTGAAAGTTTTTATTCATAATTTTATGATATTTATATGCTGCGACATTTCCATGCATGAAATTTTCTGGAGCCACAAGTCATAACTGTTTTTTTTTTCTGGGTTGAGTTATTATTACTGAGTTATTATTTTACTAGTTATTATTATAATTAGCTCTCATACACAATTGATCAAAACAAAATAACTATAAATGAAATATTGAACAGATGATTAATAATCACAAAGAAAAAATTTTTATTTGAAAGATAGCCCTTACTAAGAAGGAATGGGTCTGGTCTCATTTTTCAATGGGTTCATGGATCCATGAGTAAAAATTACATATGCTAGAGTAAGATAGGGTTCTGCCTTAATACTCTTCCTCTTTTGTTTTAATAAGCATAAACACCAAGAAACCGTATTCATGTAAATAAGTAGATAAAGATGGAAGGAATTTTTTATTTACTTATTTTTTTTTTTATAGAAGGAGAGAGTGTGCATGTGCAAGAGTAGGGGGGTTGCCGGGAGGGGGGGCGCAGGGGAAGAGGGAGAGGGGGAGAGAGAATTCTAACCAGGCAGCATGGCCAGCATGGAGCCCAAAGCAGGGCTTGATCTCATGACCCTGAGATCATGACCTGAGTTGAAATCAAGAGTCAGAAGCTTAACCAACTGAGCCATCCAGGCACCCTGGAAGAAATTTTTTAATAGTAATTTCACTCAATTCTCTGAATTTTTTTTCTGTTGGGGAGGGTTATGCATTTTTTGTTTGTTTGTAAAAGATGGGAGGAGAGCAATTGCAAAGGGAGAGGTGGGAAAGTGGAACCACTGGTGAATTCTCAGTTGGATTCCTTTATTAATTAGGAAAGAATAACATAGAAATTGAGGATCTAGAAATTTGATCCCATTAAACTACCTAGTCCCTTGTACCATTGGAAAAGTTTTGGGGTATCTCTAGATGTACACACATATCAGTTTGAGTATGGTTTGTCTACACCAGGGCATCTCAAATGTGGTCCCACACTAGTATCATAAGCAGCACTTGAGAATTTGTTAGAAATATGAATTCTTAGGCTCCACCTTAGAATCAGGCATTGATGTCTTCTCAATCAAGATAGGGAAACTACTATAATCAAATAAGCACTAGATTCCTCTGCTCCTCAAATAAATAGCTTGCAGAAAAGGGCACAAAGAATTTAACCTTTTCAAGAATGGCCATTCTCCTTGCTCTTTCAAATGAGGAGAGCCTCTTCCCTTACTGTGTATGTGCATTCCCACCAAATGCCTTGGAGTGTAGGATTATTTGGGATCAAGCTGACAAAGAGACAGAGGACCTGAAGTTAAATGTAGTCCCAAAGGTCATTTTCTGATAAAATGTCTATCTTCTGCACAAAAGTTGTAGGTCTCCAAAGGCAAGGACGAAGTCTTTATTTATACAACAAGGGCACAAAGCTGTTTGTTAAACTAAATTTAAATGGTGGTATTTAGACTTAATGGAAGAAGTGATACGTTTGGCATCTAAACAGTTGTCAATGAATTTATGCTCTCAGGTCAGTTTTGACAAGACCATGAAAAGGGACTCAATGCAACAAGAAACCCACTACGATAAGGAAATAGAAACTGAGGCAGTACAGTATGAACAAAGAGCAATTGTTATCAATCACTCAGGACCACAGAGACTACCAGTTTTGGAAAATATTTTAGCATTCTATGTCCATGTGTTTCTTATTGCATTTACTATATGCCTAGCCAATTTGGTTGAATTCTGCTTTCTGTGATTTTTATTCTATAAACAAAAGTAATTTTTGTTTTTTAATATAAAATTATGAAAGTGGTTGTGATTATTTGCTGTTCAAGTACCACACTTTGCCTGCTGCCACTTCATCACATCTGATCTCAGCTGACACCCTCAGTCTCCACATGATGCCCAAAGGGTTTATGCCTCCTGCCCAAGATCACACAACGAGACATCAATTGAGCTGGATATGGATCAAGTGTTCCCATTAAGTGCTTTACTGGCTACAGCACACAGCTGTAAGATTTTCTAGAAGAAATCCCTACTTTAGTAGTGGGGGAAACTCAACAGACTGCAATATCAGGATTCTAGTAACAACATTACCATGCAATATCTGATGTATTGGGTAGGCCATTTTATATCACTAAATCTTGCCCCAAACCCTATTTGACTCTAAAATTTTATGAAGTCTGTCAACTTCAAGACATTTTTTCTGATGAAATTGAAGCTCAGAAATTTACGGTATTTGTGATTTGTTTATGACTTCTACTATCTTCAATATCCTTCCCTACCCTGCTCCATTTGACTGAGCTAAGAAACCTTTTATTGTTCTACCCCTGGGGTTCATAGAGCCTTTTGTGGATATTTTAGAGTTTAGGTTTTGAATAAACAAAGGAAAATAAATTCTAATAAGATAGCTTTTTCCTTATTTCATATAAAAACAAAATTAGAATTTACATTTTATTATTGAACAAAAATATTATGAAGAGTTGGAAACTGTTCAGCTATAAAAAGACTTCTCTTGGAGGTTATCTTTTCTTACGCAGAACATACTCCATTACCATGGTTCACTGCCAAGCTTGATTGATCTGATCGTAGGCACAGCAATTCTTGCAGCAAGCTCCTCTCTTGTCTTCTTTAACATCTTCCAGATGACACACACAAAGGATATTTGATCCCTGAGGAATCCACTTCCCACTCTGCCAGTCATGCATTATTTTTCTACAAGATATGCTACGGAATGATGAAGGGAGAAAATCCTCTTTCCACTGGGTGGGGGCTGGGGGTGAAGTTCTGGAGTTCTTTAGAAATGGTTGTGTTGGAGGTCTAATAACTCCTTTGAAGGACCAAGTCTCTGCATTTTTTGTCATTGTGTTCCCATCTATGCTATTTTCTGCAGTAATTTACTTGTCAGAAAGATCGCAGGAAACTAGTAATTTACTTTGTGCACAAAGCATTGTGTGGCTGTGGCTGCATTTTCTCATAGGGCTGTAATCTTTCATTTGTCTAAATGGAATGATGGATGAGCAGATTTCACCACTTGGCGTGCCCAGGCTGCTATTTGTCCACGCCTCTTGTGCCTTCCTGGCATGGCTCCTCTGGCTGAGACACCCCTAAAAATTGGCGCCGCAGGACCTACGAGAGAGGCTCTTAAATGAGGATCTGTGAGATAGGTTAATAATCAGTGGAAACCAATGCCTAAAATTGGAAATATTTACATTGCTCAGTGTATTGTACTCTCATTATATAAGAGCTAGATGAAATACCTTGTTTTGCTTATGCAAGAAAGTGGATGAACACACTGAACATTTCACAGTTGTCCACCATGAGGCAAGACAGAAAATGCATCGCCACCTGTGGTTGACCCCACTCCCTTTCCCAGCCAAAGGAAAACAAGCTACCGCATCTGTTAATTACTATTGGATTTTGTTCATAAAGATGTTTCACACGGTACACCTTTTAAGCCCAAGCTATGGACTGAATGAACATAAACAGGATTAACATCTTCATAATTTTCCCAGGCTCCATTCCCATCCACCCATTTCACATAAATGACAATAACCAAAATGAAAAGTTTAAAATTTAATAAGAAGGTTTCATTTGAGATAATTATAGAGATTCTCGTAGGATTTCAGAGCCCTCTTTATTATCAGAACTAGTATGGAGATTTGATTTCAATTTTGTCCGGGCAATTTACAGTCTGAGTACATGGTCCAGGATCTCTTTTGTCAGGGATGGGAGGCAATGTTAAAGTCAAGGTGGTTTCCCATACGCAAATGTCAAGCCCTCAGGGTCACCCCTCTCAAGAAACAGGGAGCAAAAGGTGAAGTCTTTAATTTGGCAAAGAGTGTCTACAAAAGCCTACAGCAAAGATCATATTGAATGTTGAAATATTGAAAGCTTTCCCGCCGGAGTTGTGAGAAGTGGAATTTTTATCAAGCAGAACTCATCCACTCCCTTTGCAATGACCACACACTTCCTCTCCAGGAGGCAAATTCAACAAAGATATATGAAGCATCTACTCCATGCTTCAACAGTGAAGATACAAAGATAAAGAAGACATGGGTCTTGCCCTGGGAGAGCGGATATGTTATTGGATAAAGCAGGTAGAATCAAACTGACTGTAATACGTTGTGGTTAGCGTGTACCAGGAATGCGAAAGTACTCACAAAGTATTGTGAGACCAAAACCTCTCAAAATATGCATTACACATACTTGAGTGTGTGTGTGTATGTGTGTGTATATATATATATATATATATATATATATATATGTTTCTGTAAAGAGCTTGGGAAATAATTATTGTGTCTACTGTGCAGGGTTTCTGATTTAATATTCATTCATTCATTCATTCATGTATTCACTCATTTCAAATACTTATTGGATTTTACTCTATGCCAGGCACTATGCTAGGTCCTGGGGCTTCAAAGATCATTTTGAATTGGCTCCTTTTGTCAAGGAGCTGAGTGCTAGATATTAGAAAGTAGGTTGAAAGGCCTTGGATAGTAAGTTGAAATTCAAACATTATTCTGTAAGCCAAAGGGAGCCATGAAGATTTAGTTGCTTTTGTTTTGTAACAGGGGAATAAATGCTATGATAAGATTTTTGGAAAGAGGAAAGACTGATTGATGTAAGGGAGAAGCAACCGTCTGTCCAGATGTTGAGGGCTTGAACTAGGGTAGACAAATTAGATCTGGAGGGAAGACATTTTTAAAATAAAATAAGGAAATAGGGCATAGGTGAAGACTTCTTAACAGCAAATAAGAAAAACTGACACTGGCAATGTAAGAAGAAAAGATTTTATTGGAAGGATTTTATCAGACTAGTCTGGATCATCATTGTGAAGCTTGACAATCAGACTCAGAAAATGTGCAGCAAAGGTCCCTCTGGTCAGCCAAGAGGAGGGAGGACCTCGTCCATCTTTAGAAGGAAAAATGTATCCCAAATGCAGTGGCACCACTGTTGCTACTTGGTATGATGCCCTCTAAACCTGCTACCCTGAGTCTGCATTCTGGTTCCAACCACAGTAAACTTATTAGAATGCAGAATTCTGGGTGCCAAGCCTGAGGGTACAGGGAGAGGGAGGGGAATATGGGCCAATAGTTCTGGTGGATTTTTCCCAACTCCAAGGGGAGGTTTGGACGTTGAATTACCTCCTGATGACAACTGGTCATTCCAAGGATATTGAGTCTTTATCATCAGGACTTCAAGGGATCTGGATTTATTGACAGAGTGAACAATGATTCCATAACTACCAATGGGGGGGACAGCAAACCAAAAGGAATGCAACCGTGAGTCAGGGTCAGATTAAGATTGTGATGCCTTCGAGATAGCTGAGTAAATGCCCAGAAGTTGGATTCTGTAGTCTGGCTATCAGGGCAGAGGTCAGAACCAAAGATAAAGACTTGTGGGTTTCCTTGTCTGGGAGTCCTACCCTCCCTCTACTGCTACAGAACCCAGAGCCTCTTGGAAGACTTCTTCTCATCCCTACTTTGTGCCCCCATTCTCTCACCCTCCTTTGTATTCCTGTATTTCATTCCATTCCCTGGTCTTTCAAAACGGTATTTTGTCCCAGTGGGGAGGATGGTAATCTTCAATTGCCCAATCTCAACACTGATAATTCAGAGGAAAGAATATGCCAGGAATGTCCCTGTATACACGCTACACTCAACACCTTTTCTTCTTGCCAAATTAATCACTTTTGGGTGTGCTCACCAGTGATTCCACACATACTTAAGAGATCAGTGGCCACAAGGCAAGTCTTTTTAAGTTCAGGATCTCCCGGCTCTTGAGGGCATGTCGTTTGGCAGACCTGGGAGACAGAGGAGGGGCCCATGTCTACAGTCTGATTTAAGGCTCTCCCATAACTCGGCACAGCAGTGCACCCGGCCTTATCCTGCCCCCCACAAGGCCTGGGATGCTGCAGTTCCTGGAACCCCATACAGCCATCCATTGACCCTTCTGCCCAGAGACTTCCAAACTGGGATTCTAGAGCAACTAAGGGGAGTGGAAGGGGATGGAGGAGGAGGGCAAAACCAGGGTGGCTCTGGCTCCTTTGTCCCTGTTTAACCAGAACAACTCTGATTTTATCTCTTTCGTAACCTAGACTTTCATATAAAATTTCCTTTGAGGTCCCACTCTGATGTTAAAAACAAGTTTTAAACCATTGCTTTCAACTGCCAGTTCTCAAAACTTTTTTGGTGTCAGGACACCTTTTACACTTTTAAAAATTACTGAGGACCTTGAAGGGCATTTATTTATAAGGGTTTTATCTACTAATATTTACCATATTTGACACCAACACAGAATATTTTAAATTATTTATCTCTTAATCTTTTAAAAATAATAAAAACCCATTATACGATGACATAGATATCATATTTTTGTTAAAAATAGCTCTATTCTCCAAAACAAAAATAATGAGTGAGAAGAGAGGGAGGCAGCATTTTACAGTTTTGCAAATCTCTTTAATGTCTGGCTTTGTAGAAGACAGATGGATTCTCATCTCTGCTTCTGCACTAAATCTGTTATGATATGTTGCTTGGTCGAAGTATATATTTTAAAAAAAGCAGATCTCATAAAGATATATAGTTGGAAGAAGGAGGAATATTTTAATAGTCTTTCTAGGTAATTGTGGCAGTTCCTCTTGGACACTACACCAAAAATTAATAGTTTCTTAAATGTTAACTGTAATATGGAATCAAAACCCATATTAATAAACATTTTTAACTCTATAACATTAAAATCTGTCTTGCACTTTGCATGGTTCTTTAACCCATGCATAACTTTGTAACACCGTGTATAGGTCATCTGAAAAATATTGGTTCGCTGAAATATGTTGTTTTTCAAATGGATACAGTTCATTTTATAATCTCAAAAAATTATATTTGACAATATTATCACCGATGTCATCAGAAAAATCTCAAAATACTGGGTAGCTGTCAGACTGACAGTGGTGGATACAAGTTTTCAAAATTCTAATCTTTGCTTGAAAGCATTAATTTTATTAACAAATCAGCTATCTTCTTTGAAGTGATAGGTTCACTTTCCTTTCCAAAAAATGTTTGCAAAATAACCTATTTCTGAATAACTATAGTTATTCTGCATAACTAGAGTTTGCCTGTCAGTCGTTCTTTCAAGGTTAAAGGTATTTCATGGAAAAAGTATCCAGTTTAACTAAAACAATCGCACAAGTGCTCTCCCTCAGGGCAACCATCACACTTCTGTATGTAGCTTAGAAGGGCTTCCTGTGAACTTACCATTTTATCACAGAGAATACTAAAAAGGCATGTACTCAAAGGTAGAGATTTAATAAAATGAACACATATTTAATTCCTCAAAGATATTCATAAGTGAAGCTGGCTTATTATGATTACTACAAGTGCCTGGCATGGAAGTCTATAATGACTACTGGGTTGGCGACATGGCCTTGATTCCAACTAAGGCATCCTCAGTGAAAATATTACTGAAGTGAAAAAGGTAAATACCATTTTAGTAGTATTATGAAAATACACACACAGATACATTTATGCATATATTACACACTTGTACACACACACACACACACACACTGCTTTGCAATACCCGTGCCACTGGGTTTTCCTTAATTGGTGTTATTTAGATACTCGTGGAAAGCAAAGAACGGACAGTTTCATTTATACTTGGTAAAAAGCTTCGCTTTCTTTGGCTTCTGATGCTACAGGGGTGAAGTCAGGTTCTCCACTAAACGCGTTCCTGGCCACATGGACTGTATAACCACGTGACTTGCCATTCTGGAGGGGTCCTTGGTGAGCTTCTCGGGTGCCCGTGCAGAAGATAATGCCGAAGGGTGCTGTCCCTGAAGTGGGTTCTGCAGCATCTCCTTGGCTACGATGTGGCCTTGGATCATCCTTGGTCAGCAGCTGCACCTCTGTATGCCTTACAGGGCTGCCTGATATTCCACATAGACTTGGCTACTTCCTCTTTGGAACGTGACTAATTCCATTCACTTCTGACCCCCGGTGAGAATATTTTGAAATCTCCTCCTGACAGGTGCTAAGTAAAGGAATTATTTCACTTAGCTGGTTTATTGATTGAACTGAGTAATTGATTTTATGGTTTGTAGTAAATTCACTTCGTACTTTGTAAAAGACTCCATGCAAGTCATATAAAATTGAATGTGGGAAAATATCCTAGTAGAATTTACTAGAGATGAAATATCTTTGTGAAAAATATGAGGATTTCAGCGAGCAGCGCTCTTTTGCTGTCTCAGACTTTACTTATCTCTGGTTCCTAGTGGGCTTGTCTAGGCATCACCACTAATCTTTTGTCAGGAAAGCCCCCTGGTTATGTGAAATCATTTCTCATTGATGTACTCCACTGACACCATCATCCATCCCTGTTAGGTGGGAGGTAGAGAACTGAGATCTTGAACTGTGAAGAAAGGCACAATTAAAACCAGTGGGCACTTTTCCCTAGCCCACAAAGACAAACTAAAAACGGCTTCTTAAGATCAAATAAGCCCCACTCTCATTTTTGGCAGCACCGTGGTAGACAGGAGCATCGCAAAATTATATCCACTGTGCTATGGAAGTTCATTTAAAATTTTTTTTTTAAGTTTTTATTTAAATTCCAGTTAGTTAACATACAGTGTAATATTAGTTTCAGGTGTGCAATTTCGTGATTCAACGCTTTCATACAACACCCAGTGCTCACGACAAGTGCCCTCCCTGATCCCCATCACCTCTTTCCCCCATCCCCCTAGCCACCTCCCCTCTGGGAACCATCAGTGTGTTCTCTACAGTTAAGAGTCTGTGTCTTGGTTTGCCTCTCTCTTTTTTCCCCTGTGCTCGTTGGTTTTGTTTCTTAAATTCCAGAAATGACCCCATAATCTATGGTCAATTAATCTTTGACAAAGCAGGAAAGAATATCCAATGGAAAAAAGACAGTTTCTTCAGTTAATGGTGCTGGGAAAACTGGACAGCCACATGCAAAAGAATGAAACTGGACCACTTTCCTACACTATAAGCAAAAATACATTCAAAATGGATGAAAGACCTAAATGTGAGGCAGGAAACTATTAAAATCCTAGCGGAGAACACAGGCAGTAACCCCTTTGACATCGGCCGCAGCAATTTCTTACTAGTTTAACTTGGACTGATTCTCTGTACCTGCTTTGAGCTTTGGCTTGGAAGAGTGGGTGCACAGTACAGCAAGAGCGAGCGTGCTGTGATGTCCAAAGCTCATGTCTTAATGCTGAGTATAAAAGAATATTTAGTTTAAATATCTGCCTTAAATGTAGTATGTGGAAGAAATGGCAGAAATCAGACCCCTTTCCCATGGTACTTCCTGAAGATGACCTTGTCAGAGACTTGGTCATTACCATGGCAGCTGAGGTCAAAGAGCAAATTCCAATTGTGCAACTTGAGACCTGGCTTGCTCTGGGATTTAAACTGCTCTGAGGTGCCAGCGGCCAGGTTTCCATAGGCCTTGAGGAAAGCTGCCTGTTTGCATAATGTTCAGGTGCCCCCTGCTTATTGAATATGCACAACTTCCATTTGTTCATGCAGATTTGGTAATTGTCTATTTAATCACCTATTTGCATGCACAATTACTCAGTTCGGGCACAGCCACACACATTTGCATATGTATATCTTGACTTGGGCTCCTGCAAAATGACTGCACCTGCAAACTCTGCAGCCGGACCCATTTACACTTGATCTTAGCCAAAAGGCCGAGAAGCGATACCGGACCCATTTAAAAACCCTTAGGGTTTAGCCTTGTCCCACGAGGACAAGAAGCGCTGAATGGGCTTGAAGTCCAAATATTGAGCTTGAATTGTATGTGTCACGAAATCGATGTATTCTTTCAGGCCTCAAAAAGAAGAAAGTTAGAAAGTATATTGATTATTCTCTAATAGGAGGGAAAGCAGAAAGTTAAAAACTTTTATAAGACAATAAAGGAGGAAGACCTGAATAAAGAGTATTGTAAGATAGAAAGAGCAATATTGAATTGAATCTTCCTCCCACTCTGTCAATATAACATTTGTTACCTTTGATATTTAAAAGAACAGAATTTTTGAAACTCCAGGCCAGAAGGCTGAAACGGAAGTAGTGGCCATCTTTGATGGAAAATGAAGCAAGTGACACAGATGCATGGCTTTATGAAGTTCTTCTTCTCCCACCAGTAACAAAATTGCCTTGAGGTCGTGTGCATGAGATTGCTTTCTCTGCTCACAGAAAAGTTCAACTCAGCTCTCTGGTGCTTCTTTAATGACTTCGAACTGCCAGCATAGAACATGCCCAGGTTAGTAGGGGAAAAACCAACGTGTGAAGAGAATGGAGGGGAACATAGCTTTGCGCTATTATGCAGAGGAACTTCTTGGCCACTGTGAAAATGCAGTTTCTCCAGTTTTCATCTGAATGTCTCATCTGGATGATTGTTTACAATTCAGATTATTAAGACATCCTAGAGATTGATTCAATAGATGTGGGTCTGGGCCCCAGAATCCGCTTTTTATCCAATATTCCAGGGGATTCTAATGCATGTGGGTTTGGACCACACTCTTTGAAACCCTGATTACTGTGGCTTTCAAGGAAACTGGTGTGTGTGTGTGTGTGTGTGTGTGTGTGTTTGTGTGTTTATTTTTCCTCCAAAAACACAAAAAGCTCTACCTGATTCTGAGAAAGCAATTCCCCGACTACTGGGTGAAAAACATACACTGTAGGGCTGGTTTACAATGAGGTTTGTAAGAGCAACCAGGTTTGGCTCAGTATTGCTGAGGTCTATCATACCAAACCCCACCTTCACATGTATTCGACCTGCCTTTCTTAGAAGCCCAGGAAACAGAGAAGCCCTAACTCAGCCCCAGCAAAGACCAGCTCTCCCTGGAACAAGTTCCAGCCACAAGGCCAGGCTAAACACGAGGTAGAGACATTCATAGGTCTTGATGGCTTATTTTATTGTTGTTGTTGTAAATATATTCACTAATTTTTCCAGGTTTCTCTAAATACAATTTTTTTAACAAGTCAAGAATATTTTAATTCTGTCATTGTCACCTGATATTTTTCTTCAGCACTTTCCAACATCATTCAAATTGTTTCCACATAGGTTTGTTTGTATAATATTCTATCTTATGAAAGTGCTGTAATTTGCTTTATTATTTGCTATTTTTTATTTTAAACATACTGGTCATTTCCACTTTTTAAAAAACACAAATAGCACTGCGATGCACATTTTTGTACATGTTTAAATACTTTATTTTAAAATATTTCTTTAAGGGGCTCCTGGGTGGCTCAGTCAGTTAAGCATCTGCCTTTGGCTCAGGTCATGATCCCAGGGTCCTGGGATGGAGTCCCACATTGGGCTTTCTGCTCAGTGGGGAGTCTCCTTCCCCCTCCCTTTGCCATTTCCTTGTCTTGTGCCCAATTGTGCTCTCTCGCTCTCTCTCGCTCATTCTCTCTCTCAAATAAATAAATAAAATCTTTAAAAAAATAAAATATTTCTTTGAGACAGATTGTTAAAAGAAAGGCATTGATACAGAGGGTAATTTATTAATTCATTTTGATCATAGGAGCAGCTATGCAATAAAGAAGTGTTTGGTGAATTTTGTTTCCAAAAGGAGTTTATTTTACTTTGATTCATTTTTTGAAGGTGATATATTTTCAAAGGTCCTGGATCTGCTTTGTTACAGTGACTGTGACAACCAGGAAACATCATTTTCCAAAATTTCTTTAAGGGGAAGAATTGCAAAAGAGAAGGATGGCTAGATGTTGATTGTGTTTGGGGAGACTTCCAGATAAATTAATTGAGTTAGTTTCTAGAAAGGGGATGGAAACAACTTATACCTGATTATCTCATTTAATGCTCACAAAACCCCTGCAAGATGGGTAGGTACTTTCTCCATGTTGCAAATGAGGAAACTAAAGCTTAAGAGGTTAAGGCAGATGCCCAAAGTCGCAGAACTAAGCTGAAAGATGCAGGATTTGAACTCTGGTCTTTCTCAACTGATTCTGAACACTGTCCTTGCTGCTTTCAAGCAGGCTGGGAAATTGATGTCTTCATCCATCCTCTCTCCTGTGAATGTTCTCCCAGAGGAAGGGCTGGCCATTAGCTCCTCTTTCTGCCACTGACCTTGAAAACCATCTATCTCTTCCAGTAATGACTTGGATGAAAATGGTGAACCCAGCTGCTTCCCTGGTGATTCTTTAGCTTAGCCTTAAAAGCTGCCTTTGTAGAAGCTGCTGCTTGTCTCTTTCTTTTACTTGATAATTCCCAAGGGCAAGATTACCTACTACCAGCTGCTCTTCTCTCCATGCAAAGGGACCGAGGAAAATCAAATGCTGATTAAATCTACACATTGTCTTTCCCATTCCCCTCCAGTGAACACCAAGAAAAATCCCTGGCGTCATAAGACATTGGCTTCAAACATTCTGGGAAACCCCAACAGGGTTATTAAACTGACGAAAACAAGAAACAATGAAATAGTTCCTTTTAATCTACATGGAGACCGTGTCCAATATTTCTCTACGTTCTTCCTCCACCCGGGAGCCTTTTATTTAAAATTTAGCAGTCATGGATGTACTCATGAGAGACGAGGTATTTTTCAGAATCAGGCTGCCCGTTAGAAATGCTTACTCTGAAATTCTGCCCCTCCCAGGCTGTCAGGAGAGTTTTTAGGATCTCTTGGTTATTATATATAAGTTGAAAATTCCCTGCCGAGGTACACCTTTTACTAATTAATTGTTGGCAATAGCCACATATTACAAATGCCATACAAATAGACCTTGTTTTGCAGTTGTTTCGAAACATTCTTGCTTGTCTTCTTGGTCATTCTAAAGAATCACAGGAGGACATTTTAAAGAGAATGCTTAACTTTCCCTAAGAGGTGTTTGTGCTAAGAATCAATCTCTATATTATAATAAGATGTTAAAATGAGGCTCTTCCAGACTTAATATCTACAGACATGATCATGTGAGAACTATTAGATACCAAATATGCAGAACCCCACCTGCAGAGTTTTTGAAGGATATTGTGGAAGACCAGCTCTCTGGCTCTTCAGTCTTTGTAGGATCAAGGATACATAAATAAGAATCAGAAAAAAAAAAAAAAAGAATCAGAAAGAGGAGAAACGGTGCAACCACTTTGGAAAACAATTTGGCAGTTTCCTCATAAGTTAAATATAAATTTACCATATGTCCCAGAAATTCCACTCTTAGAAATCTACCAAGAAAAATGAAAGCATATGTCCACACAGAGCCCTGTGCACACATGTCGATAGCAGCATTATTCATGACGGCCAAATCTGAAAACAAGCAAAATGACCCAAGGAATGGATAAATGGACTGTGGTACATCTGTATAATAGAATGCTATTTGGCAATAAAAGAAAGAATACTGAAACACGCTGTAACTTGGGTAAACCTCAAAAATATTACACTAAGTGAAAGAAGCAGGAGACCACATATTGTATCATTCCATTGGTATGAAGTGTCCAGAAAAGGCAAATCTATAGAGACAGAAAGTAGATTAGTGGTTGCCTAGACCTAAGTGTAGGAAAAGGTAGTGATTGAAAAGGATCTTTTTGGGGTGATGAATATGCCTATTTTAACATCTTGTTATAATATAAAGATTGATTCTCAGTACAAATGCCTCCTGGGAAAAGTTAAGCACTCCTTAAAAATTTGATGGTAAGTAAATTAAACCTGCTTTTAAAAATGGAGAAAGTAGAAGAGAGGTTCAATAGACCTCACTAGCCACAGGTGTCTGGTCCAAATTGAGAAGTGCTGAAATTGTTAAAATACATGCTAGATTTCAAAGAGTTAGCATGGTGGGGGCGGGGAAGATGATAACTTATCTCATCAATAATTTTTATATATTGGTTACATGTTGAAATGATAATATTTTGGGTATATGGAGTTAAATAAAATATATTATTACCATTATTTTAATCTTTTTTTTTGTTTTGTTGTTGATTTTATTTTATTTTATTTGGTTTTATTTTATTTTATTTTAATGTGTGGCTACTAGAAAATTAAAATAATCTGTGTGGTTCGCTTTGCATTTCTGTCAAACAATGCTGCTATGGAGAGATATCGCCCCCTCCTTTCTGTCCCCTGGGGGGAGAATAGCGTCTGCTACAGTCTCATCCCAAACTTAGTGAGGAGGTTCTTCAAGTGGAACTTTCAGATAGTTGATAGATGGTCACTGTAGTCAAGAGGATGTGGGCCGGGGCCCCAGCAGGCTGAAGCAGCCTGGATAAAAGCAGCAGGATCAACAGATCTGCATGCTGATCAGCTAGGGCTTGTCAGGAGTGACACGTGTCCAAGTGTTTCTGGCCCAGATGTCGGTCACAGGAGAGAAGAAACCAGCCTGGAGCTGGCAAGAGTACCCCAGAGCTGAGTCCATGCAAGGAGGACCAGTGGCAAGGTGAAAGCTGAGGGCAGGTTGGAAGAAGCTAGCTGGAAGAAAATGCTCATTGCCCATACCTTGAAAATTGAAAAACAAGTAAGAAGGAGTTAGGTTCTAATTCTAACTCAGATTCTGTGTATTCAATATACGGACTATGCTACAATAACCCTCTCTTCAGAAACAAGGCTGCTTCAGTGCAGAATCCCAGGAAGTACCATTCACATCGGAGCTTGGGGAGGTGACCAGGCAGTCAGAAGGCCAAAGAACCTCACAGGTGCCCAACAGAGTCTTCTTTAAGCACATGCCATCACCCCGGGGCTAGGAGGCCAGCTTTCAAAGGCACCAGATCAAATGAGAATTTTCTGACCCCTGTGCTACCTGCTCTCTCTCTCAATAAAAGGGTCAGAGGGGCGCCTGGGTGGCTCAGTCGTTAAGCTGCCTTCGGCTCTGGTCATGATCCAGGGT
Source organism: Mirounga angustirostris (assembly GCF_029215605.1). NCBI lineage: Eukaryota > Metazoa > Chordata > Mammalia > Carnivora > Phocidae > Mirounga > Mirounga angustirostris. Next base: position 116,844,341 of record NW_026991711.1, on the reverse strand, counting down.
CCTGGGATCAAGCCCCACATCAGGCTCCCAGCTCAGCAGGAAGCCTGCTTCTCGCTCTCCCACTCCCCCTGCTTGTGTTCCTGCTCTCACTCTCTCTCTGTCAAATAAATAAAATCTTAAAAAAAAAAAAAAGAAGGGTCAGAAACTGGCTAGCAAAAATGGAGTAGGATGAGAGGGAGGTGGATGGAAAGAGAAGCTGGGAGAGAAATAGATCCTGGGCTACTTCTATCTTCTTTTCTCATCTCAGAATTTTAGCCTACAGCTGACCTGAGGAAAAGACCTGACATTGAATGAATCTCTGGCCATTGATTAATATATTGGACTGGAGTCTAATTTCTGATTTAAGAACTCATTTATGACTTAGAGAGGCCATATGATTGTGATTTAGTTAAAAAACAGGAAAAAAATTCAGGGGTCTGCCTGAGTTTTCATCTAAGGGCAATAAAATGTAAATAAATTTAAAGTGACAGTGACAGAAGAGCTGAGTTCTGATTATAAGTCAAGTTGTGCTTGTTCAACGTGATGATTACCCCATAATAACTGGTCTCTTCAAAGGCAGGGCTGTCACAGAGCAGAATTCCTGCAAAGGACATCTCCTGGAATCTCTAGGGTAGAACCATGTGCCCTGCGTGGAAGCCCAGTTCAAAACTGAGTCCTAGAGGGCAGGAATGGTTGGGAGTTAGGCCAACCCGGACTGAGATTTGTTTAAATGATGAGAAAATTTGAAAAGGTACTGAGTCTAAGTTTCAGTCTCAGGCTAATCCTATTTCCCAACCATGTGCTCCTTATCCTACAAGGGGGTAAAGGGTCAAACTCAGCACATCTTGAAAATGATTCTCTTTTTTGAAAGAGGATCCCTTGTTCAAAGGCCTGCGGGCTTACAGTGACTTCTAAAATCAACAATGCTATCACTATGATCAATAATGCTATCAGTGCCTCATTGATTGTTGCTAAGTGAGTGTCAGAGACCAGGAAAATGAAATGTACCCTACACACATGAAATCCCATGCCTTTCGGTACTATAGCTCTGTGTTCCCAGTGGACACTGCTTAAGTGAAATTGGATACAAAGTGTTAGGCATGTAAGACTAAGCAAATTAGCTGTTGAGGACTGTCTAATATTTATCATGAGTCTAGGTGTCCTGAAAAGATACATTTTTGGGATTTTTAATACCGTATAGTAAGTTATTATACAGCAAAGTCATACTTATTACTTCTGAATATTCTTTTAGGCATAACATTCATACAGAAATATGATAAATAGGTAAAAGACTGTATTATTAAACGTACCTTAGACATAAATATTTCTAGCTCCTCACCTAACTTTAGATTTTCATGCTTGTGTTCTTTTAATTGATTGCTCAGCTCTGTTTTTTACCTTGCAAATTGTATCTGATTTTCCTTTTGAGTGCTGGCCAAGCTCTACCTTGTTCACATGTAATGCCTGAGTGATCTTATCAAGATGATAAGAATCTCTAGATGACAACACAGTGGTCATGGCTCAGATGGCAAGTTTGTGTTTTAATATTCCAATCACTCAAAGAAGAAGCAAATGAGATGTAACACACAGAATGCAAACCAAAGAGTTACAGCTAGCCTCCCAGAGTGGCAGGCTCCTCCAACCACCTTCTGGATCCATTTTCCTGCGCAGCCAGCCAAAGGGAGGAGTTAATTTCTGTCGACGACTCTATTCCACATCAGGGCCTTGGCATGTGTCCTTTTCTCTTCCTGGAATGATTTTCCCTTTCCTTGTCTACACATGGCCACAGCCTTTTCATCCTTTAAATCTCAACCCACATGCCATCTTAGAGATGCCATCCTTAACTCCCCAGTTAGGTTCTTCTATCACATTCTGTCTCCACACTTTTATTTTCTCCTTCATAGCACTAACCACATTTTAAAACTATTGTATTCACTACTTCTTTTTCCCTTTCCATTCTATGCTCTATGAAGGCAGGGACACATCTCTCTTGTTGACAATCATATCACTGGAGCTGAACTCAGTTCCTGATTTATAGTTAAAGTTCAGTAAACACCTGTTGAATGAATAAATGGACAAATGAAAAACATCTTGGCATCCTGATAATAAGAATTTAGGCTTCTTTGGCCAGATATTTAAGAGATGAGATCATATAGTGATTAAGAGCATGAGTCCTGTGGCTGTGGTTTTGCTGGTCACTAGCCATGTGGTCTTGGGTACCTTTCCTTTTGAGCCTTGGTTTCCTCAGCAGGAACGTAGTAACCAACTCACTGAATTGCTGGGATAACAGATGAGCAATCATCCACGACATTTAACAAGGTCTGCCCTCCAGCTATTAATCAGTAAGTGCTATCTACTTTTACTTAAGATCTCTAGAGAGAAGGATGTTCTAAAATCATTCCAATTAAAATAGCGATATATAAATCCTCTTTGTTCGTAACACTCCATCCCCATCACCAATACATACCCTTCTTTAAGCCTTGGCTCAAGTATCCATTCCTCCAGCAAACCTTTCCTGAACCCCCCACTTTGCATCAGTGCTCCTGATGAGCGTTCCATGGCACCTAGAGTTTTCCAGGGCTGTGATCATACAGACTCTAATCCAGTGTCCAAAGTGGTCTGCCCCGGGGATGTGCCCCCCACTACACATCTGGGGTGGGAAGGAAGTATTAGAAAGTCTATTTTGGAGAAAAAAATAAATCAAGAGAGAAAAGAAATGAAGCATGACTCCTATTCAATACATTGTTTGATCTTGGAATCTCCCCTTATTGCCTCCCCTGACAGTGGGGTGTTAGTGGTGCTGCCCACAGTGCTCTGGAAGAGAATGGGATGCCACGGTGTTGCAGGAATATGAGTGCACCCTTGCCCGATTGGTCTCCTGGTGGTCCATGTGGTCTGGGTGAGTGGACATTTGCATTACATTTTCTGGGTTAAAGTCACCCTCATGAAAGGACAAGTGGCTTAAAAAGCCTCTTAAATAGAAAACACAGATTAAAAATAAATTCTCATAAGGGAAGCATAAATGAATAATTAGAAGATGGCAGAACTGACACTTTACTACTACTGAGTCATGAAATCAGATCTGTCAGGATTTGGGGGAAAATAAGTGAAATTTTCAAGACTATTTGAAATACAGATTTACATTTGTTAGAATTAACAAAGAACCCCAGGCATAAGTGAATTTTGTACCTTGAGTGATATTAACATATTATTATATAGCATATAATACACACTATAATTTAAATATATAATTATACATATACCTGATAGCAGTATGTATAGTCCTGATAAAAATATTTAACTGGCAGAGATATGTGATCCAATAAATATGTGTGAAGACCACTGATCCAGTTAGTGGTTTCCTTCTGGGTTTTACTCACCATTGTGCTATGCTGTATGTTCCCACAGTGCAATTTGTGTTCTAATGACCCTACATGTCTGTTTGAGGCCAGATTTTCTTCAGATACTTCAACCGAACATTACTCAACAGATTGAATGTGGAAGCAGATATAAGAATACAGCTGTCTTCTATTAAGTAGACTATTAAGAAATTTGCGAGAGAATGAAATAATGGCATTCTTTTTACTATTTTTTTGTTTATAGTGATTTTCATAAAAATATGTTATTTATGTTAAAACATAACAGCTTATAATTGTTATTTTTAAATTACTTAACAAATAAATATTTAAACAAATAAGCAAAGGCTCTTTGGTGTCCTCAGCAGTTGGTAAGAGTGTAAAGAGCTCTTGGACTCAAGAAGTTTGAGGGGCGCCTGGGTGGCTCAGACCGTTAAGCGTCTGCCTTCGGCTCAGGTCACGATCCCAGGACCCTGGGGTTGAGTCCTGTGTTGGGTTCCCTGCTCAGCGGAGAGCCTGCTTCTCCCTCTCCCTCCCCCTGCTCATTCTCTCTCTCGCTCTATCTCAAAGAAATAAATAAAATCTTTAAAAAAAAGTTTGAGAATTGCTGCCCTCGTGTAGGGATCATACTGTATTTGACTGTTTGACTTTAGAACTTCCCACAAAGCCTGGCATATCATAGGCTTCTATTAAAATTTTTGAGTGAAAAAAAATTTTTTTGAGTGAATAATTGAATGATTGAAATTTTAAAAAACCTGATCTGTTATTTGGTGAGTTCATCACCTTTCCTTGGTAGAGCAGGCATCTCTCTGCTTACATCCCACTAGTGCTTGGTGTAATCATGTTTCTTGTGGGCATGGACAGGGTCTCCACATTCTCAGGGTCTAGCTCAGATCAGGATGTGAAGTAAACAGGTGCTTCCAAATGTTTATTGTCTAAAGGCTAAAAGGAATTAATGACAACTCCAGTATCTGGACTCTAAGTCTAGACTCTGGATTGAGTGTACAGAGAATATCACCACTTATGAAGAGATCTATTTAACTTTCAACTTTTGCTTATATTTTAACACTTTGAAGAGGCCAGAAACCTTGGACACTGGACACCAGTGGAAAAACAAGGTGATAAAATGAAAAATATTCCTAAAAGTGTGACCCATCACCTGCAACAAAGTCGCCTGGTGTGCTAAAAATACAGAGTGATTGATGTACTCCCGATCTATCAGATTGGAGTGGAGGCCAGGAATCTGCATTGTCATACAATTCCAGGGCAGAGTTACCAGGTAAAATACACGAAGCCCCAATGAAGTTTGAATTTCAGAAAATCTAGTTGGGACACATGCTGAAAAACTATATTTGGCATATCTGAGATTCAAATTCAACAGAATTTGTATTTTTATTTGTCTATCTGGCCACTCTCCTCTCGGAAGAAACTTTTTACACAATAGTCTAAGAATCACTGGATTTTGAACTTCTTGTGGGAATTTGGTGAGTGGATTAGAAGCAGCTCACTTGTCAATAAATTTAGAGCAGTGTTTCTGAGCCATCGGAATCACCTGGGGTGCTTTCAAAATTATTGGACCCCACCTCCAGAGATTTGGATTTAATTAATCTATGATGTACCTCAGGCACTGGGCATTTTTCAAAGCTCTTTAGGTGATTCAATATGCAACCAAAGTTGAGACCGAGAATTGGAAAGGAAAAGTGGAGACATGGCTGAAATTAATTATGAATGAATGGCGTTAAGACTGGAATATAACAGTAAGTGGTCAGAGTGCCAGTACATAAATCACTAAGGTGTCTGATAAATGAAGCTCTGGGTTTATGGTCAGTGATTCTCAATTTTTTGTATGTAGTAGGGATAGGGGAATGAGGTGGGTGCATGTCTTGGGGTGGATGGACAAGGGGAAGAGATTGAGGCTGAATATCAGAATCTCCTAGGAATTCTGTCCAAGTACCCATACCTGGCTAATCTAGTCCACCCCTTATCCAAGGAATTCTAAAGCTCCTCTCTCTAACCCTCACCCCTTACTAAAAAGTTAGAGAACTATTTTTCTAGCTAACAGCTGATAGAAGCTGAAATAGAAAGAGAAAGGAGCCATGAAAATGGCTTAGGACAACTGAAAAGGGGGAAAAAGAAAATAAGCACATATTTGGAATAAGTAGAATTTGCACATAGTAGTATAATAGTATAAATGACCACATAACTCATTAATGTGTAGAAAGTTAGTTTGATCAACATTTGTTCAAATTTGGTGGGAATAAATAATATGGTAAGTAATTAGTAGAAAGAAATAAGTAAAATAAATAAGCATTAAGTACTCTTTGCTAATAAAACTTTTTTTGGAAAAAACCATGCTCAAGTCAATGGTGGAATATACAAGACATATCACCCTGTTCCTTAGTTAATGAAAGCTTAAATAAGCCTAAGTGCTTTGTCTCTGCCATTTGCCTGGGGACCCCTTCCTGAGGAGAAGGTATAAGGCCTCAAACAAATTAAAAATCTTCTGTAGAGCTATCCTGGCATCTCTCAAACCTTTTTAATGCATGTGGTCTTTTAAGCAAATTTCTTTGAGTAAAAAAATCTGTTCTTTCACATGAAAGCAGAATTTTCTAATTAATTTTTACCTCTTTGTATTTGCTTTATATCATGCCAAGGGCTGGGTGGTAAAGGCTGGGCTGATTATGCAGGGATAGGACCCAGAAGGATTTTAGAAGCGAGACGTAGACTTGCAATGGGTTTCAGGGCTGCCAGAGGCCAGCCGAGTGGAAAGGTTCACTCAGGTAAGTGCCTATGAGACCACTGGAGAACACCACCCCCATCAAAACAGAGCAGCCTCCATGGAGTCCAGCTAGTCATTGTTTCCATGACAGTAATGCATTTTAAAATACTTTAGCAGAAGCTGATTATCAGCCCTGGTCTTTAACATCACCTGAGGACCTTTAAAAATATATTGATGTTCAGGCCATACCTAAGCCATTAAATCAGAAACCTCTGGGGGTAGTGTTTGGGCGTTGGAAGTTTTTTAAAGCTCTCTAGGTGATTCTACTGTCCAGCCAGGGTAAAGAACTGCTGGCCTAGACAATGTGATATGTTGTGCGTGGTAAGGTTAAACTACGGACCAGATGTAGCAGGCATTATGATCAGAAGATAACTCCCATTGCAGGGATAATCAGCTAATATTCTATCAAAAAGACCATACTCCAGACGTGACTACTGCCAAGGGCTTCTGTCAAATCAACATCAGAAAGTTAGTTAATAAACATATGGAGTGTCAGAGTTGTTTTTTTTTTAATCAGTGAATTAGTGATTAGCAGAAAGGACTTTAGAAATGGGCCCTCATGACAGAATTATATTTTAGACCGCTGCCCAAACTTGTACGAACATTGAATAAGAATCTAGTAACACTTGTTACTAGGTTGTTAGGATGGTGCCCAAAGGGCCCTGTATCCAGCCACTGGGTCAGAGCATTGAGGGCTACCCTATTCTGACATGAATGTACTAGAATCCTGCTTCTAGAATCGTGTTGCATCTTCCCGGAGTGAACCTTTTGTGTAGGGTCAGAGCACCTAAAAGGACCAAGAGCTTGGTAGAGCTTCACAGTCTCACAGAACAGAAAACTTGCTAACAAATCTTTATTTAATAAATGCTAGAAGAATGACAGAAATTTGTTTGAGACTTACTGAGAACTTGGGAAGGATAGCTAACTTTCAGCTTCCTAAAAGTTTCTAGTGTTTACTGTTCACCTATCAAAAGAACCCAAGGGTTATACATGACTAGACTGACTTGGGTCAGTTTTGTAAGTCATTGAGGGACAATATGACCCAGTGTTGTCAAATTCTCCTAATATTTTTTAACAGAAAACCATTTTAATGTGCAAATTTTACATGTTGCAACTAAATTTCAGTTTATAAGGAAAAAACAAGCAAAAACACCTTGAGTAGAATCAACAACGTCTCTCTGGGCCGAACTGGACCTGAAGGCTATGTATGAGTTTGTGCTCTCTGGTCTCAGCCACTTGAGAAGCCCTATAGTCAACCTTGGCCCTCAGGAACCTCAGGATCTGAGAACTCAGGGATCAGTCCAGGCAGGAGGATAAAAGCCAGTCTTGATGGCCAAGGTAAGGTGGTAGCAGGAATCCAGAAGGCGAGAGACCAAGAGTATCACAGGAAGAAACCTTGGCAGAGACTGTTCCTTAGTACGTCTTCCTTCTGCAGGCAGGGGGCAGTTCTCAAAGGCAGAGCCAGAAAGAAGCTGGTAAATGTGCCGTGACTCTCCATGGAGAAAGCAAGAGGAGCGAGGGTTGCAAACAGGGAGAAGTTTGTTGACTTATTTACTTTATCAATATTAGAGTGAGCATCTGCTATATACTCAGTCTTGGACGAAGGCACTGGATGGAATAAGGGAGATAGTTGGTGTCTAGGAAAAACATTCCTGTGTTTTCCTTTACTCCCCCACACAATACTTCTGGCAGCAGATGCTGGTTTTTTTCCCTTACCAGGCAATTCTCTGAGACACCAGCTGGGTACCCTATAATTCAATTCAATTCTGACACTACCTGGAGTTAATGTCAGATCCCACAAGTGACAGTCCCATAGGACTGCACCCACTCCAGATGCCAATCGCCAAGTCCAGGTTTGTCACTTGTACTTCTGACCTACTGGGCTACACACCAGGTTTTTCATAATCCCTTCCCTGGGTTCAAAAATTTGCTAAAATGGCTCATAGAACTCAGGGAAACACTTACTTTTACCACCTTATTATAAAGGATATAAAAAAAGGTACAGATGGACAGCCAGATGAAGGGAGGCATAGGGCAGTGTCTATGGGGAGGGGCGTGGAGCTGACATGCCTTCTCTTGGCATGCCACTGTCCCAGTACCTCCACGTGTTCACCAACCTGGAAGCTCTTTATAGCCTGTGCTTTGGGGATTTTTTTATGGAGGCTGCATCTCATTGGCATGATCAATCATTAACTCAGTCTCCAGACTCCCTCCTCTTCCTGTAAGTGGGGGTGGAAAGTTCCAAGGTTCTAATCATGGCTTGGTCTTTCGGCTGACTGGTCCCCATCCTGAAGCTATTCAGGAGCGCACCAAGAGCTACCTTATTAGAACAAAAGATACACCTATCACTCAGGAATTTCACAGGATTTAGGAGCTCTATGTCAGAGTTAAAGACCAAATACTAGAACAAAAGAGGATCCTGGTGTTGTTACCCCTTAAGAAGTTACAAGGAGCTCTGTGCCAGGAACCAGGGGCAGGCACTTAGCAGACCCCTAAGGAAAAGTCAAGAGAAGTTCTCAGAGTCTGAGATCTGCCAGCAGAACACACTATAGAGTCTTAGGACCCAAGCTGGGAAGGTCCCCTGGGAGTGTCAGGGCTCTGTGCCCTTCGGTGACTCCTGGCCACTATATGCAGACACTCCTTTCTGTTTAACTTCAGTCAAAGGTGTAGCTTATGCTAGGGTTGCATATATGTAGAAGTAGAAGTCTCTTTCCTCCAGAGGTTGGGATTCAGCAAGGAAGATGGGAACTGCTGTGTGTAATGTAACCTGTCTGAGCCAATAAATTAATATAAAAATGACCAGTCTGAGTGATCTAACTTAAATATTGAGGCATGTTCCACGTTTGAATCCAGACATACTCATGCAAACGGGGAAGAAACCACCATGTTTGGGGCCAAAAATGCAGGTCTGTTTGGATGAGGAAGACAGACATTTTATTTAACAACCTTTTTAAAAAGAAAAACAAAAGGGGCACCTGGGTGGCTCAGTCGGTTAAGGGTTTGCCTTCAGCTCAGGTCATGATCTCCGGGTCCTGGATGGAGACCCGCATCGAGCTCCCTGCTCAGTGGGGAGTTTGCTTCTCCCTCTCCCTCTGCCTCCTCCCTCCTGCTCATGCTCTGTTTCTCTTTCTCTAAAATAAATAAATAAAATCTTAAAAAAAAAGAAAATTAAAAAAAGATTTATTTATTTATTTGAGAGAGAGAGAGAGTGGGAGGGGAGGGGCAGAGGCAGAGCACCTTCAAGCAGACTCCCTGCTAAGTGTGGAGCCCAGTTGGGGGCTTGATTTCACGACCCTGAGACCATGACCTGAGCTGAAATCAGGAGTCAGATGCTTAACTGACTGAGCCACCCAGGTACCCCTCCTTTTTATTTTTAATTGAAAAACAATGCATTAGGAAGGCCAACTACCCAACCAATACTAAAGGAAATGCACTATAACTTTAGTTTGCCTTCTGTCTTAGACCCTTTAGCTTGGGCAGGAGAACATGAAATCTCATTCCAACTTTATGGTCTGAGACAGAGAGCACCGGGTGGCCTGGAGCTTCAAAGTTTATACATGAGGTAGTATTGTCACCACCTGGTTTTACTGGGCAAGGCAAATGGTACAAACACTTTGTCTTATTCCTAGACCACATCACCACTATTGTAGGTGATGCAACAGGTTCTATAGAATGTGGAAGCTAGAAGGAAGCCTAGAAGTTACCTCTATCAAGCCTCATTTTACAAATGGGAAAAATCAAAGCTCAGAGAGTTAATCAGCTCACATTAGATCCCACAGCAGAGCATTGGTTAGGGTCTGTCTAGACTCCTGCTTCTGCTTATTCTTGACTATCCCAAAGCAGTGTTGGACACTGGCCTTTGGTGTAGCTAAAAAAAAGTAGTGGATCATGGAATGTGATATGTATTTTGCTACCATACTAGGAAAAGCTAGTTAATCCCTAATAAAAAGTTGAAACTATTAAAAAGCAAAGTTAAACTTTTTTTAACAAATAAATCAATGACTAAGGATACAGGGAGCATCCAATATATAAACCACAGTCCAGAATAGACTGAAGAAATAATTCACAATCAGGACACTGCACAAAGTTAGTCATTTATCTGTTTCCAAGTGTTTAAAACTCAATTCACTTCAAAGGTGTTTTTGAGCATCTTCCATTACTCAGTGTTGTACTGGGTGCTGTGGAGAACAGGAAGAAACCTAGCCCCTGTCTATGTTGTGCAAAACATTGAGCAGCAGTGTGCTGGCCCCAACCACCTTGTGAGGACGTTACTTTTACAGTGGTGAGAATGGGGACTCTGAGAGTTTACAAGCACTTCTCAAAGTTTGTGTCTAGTAAGCAGCAAAAATTGGGGCTTGAACACAGATTTTTTTAATTTAATTTCACATCAGAAATATTTTTCATTATAGCATTTTAAACAATTTAAAAAGTCATACAAGGGCGCCTGGGTGGCTCAGTCAGTTAAGCATCTATCTGACTTTTGATTTTCGCTCAGGTCATGATCTCAGGGTCGTGGGATCAAGCCCCTATAGTTGGGCTCTGTGCTGGGTGTGGAGCCTGCTTAAGATTCTCTCTCTCCTTTCCCCTCTGCCCCTCTGCACATCACCCTAAGTAAAAATAATTAAAAAAATAATAAAAAATTAAAAAATAAAAAGTCATACAAAGCAGAACATGATAAACACTGAAAGAAGTGACATGGTGCCTTGTTCAGTAAGTTCTGTGAAGTGTAATTGAGGGGCTTAAAAACATTGACTTTGGAGTCTGAGTTTGAATCTCAGCTGGCTAACTTACCCAGGTATAGGATCTTGCCCTGATTACTTGAAACTCTCCCAGACCCTAGTTAGGGAATGTGTACGCCTATCTCATAAAGTTGTTTTGAAGATTAAACTAAATGAACAAAACACATTAAGAATGTCATACTTGCTGATTACATGAATGTTTGAGAAATAGTAGCTAAAAATAATAAAGCAAATATGGGAAGTCGTCGAAAGCCTTTTTTTTTTTTTTTAAGATGTTTATTTATTTGAGAGACAGAGAGTGAGAGAGAGAGCAAGCATGAGATGGGGGAGGGTCAGAGGGAGAAACAGACTCCCCGCTGAACAGGGAACTTGATGTGGGGCTGAATCCTGGGACTCCAGGATCATGACCTGAACTGAAGGCAGACGCTTAACCAACTGAGCCACCCAGGAGCCCCGACATCAAAGGCCTTTTATAGGAGGTGGCATCATGCTTTGTTTCTGGTGCGGGTTCCTATTCATTGTGGCTTTCTAGAAGTATCGAAGGTGCACAGCCCTCCCCTCCCTCAGCAATAAGAAGGCATGGAAAACTTTTCCATTTCTCTCCCAGTCATCAACCCCCCTGGCAGCTCCTGCTACATATACTGTCAAGATGAAAATGGGGTGAGAAATAGCCCAGGGCAGGGTCATAGAGGAGCTGACAAGTTTGTTTTTCCGGTGTTCTCTGAGAGCTTGGCTCCACCTTCCCTGGGTCTGTAGTTGGGGCCACAGGCCAAGGGATCAGGCATTTTGCTTTGGGTGGTGGCCAAATGACCCTCGGGCTTTAGGGTAACAGACACAGCAACATTTTTGCTGCCCTAATAGGAAAATTGCCTTATCTCTCTCCTCTCTCTGCTTCTCCTCTTCTGTCTTTTTTTTTTTTTTTTTTTTTGGTCTTTCTTTCTCTCGTCCTCCTCAAAATCAGTCTTTAGAGACTAGAAAAAAATAACTTTCCATCTAGCAAGTTCTTATCCTCTGTATATTTAGCCTCCTGGAGACAGTTCTTCCCAGAATGGAAGGAAGCAAAGAAAGAAAAATGTATTGATCTACTAGTAGGCATGGAATAAAAGCAAAGTTCCCATGCTCAGATGCATGTGAGCTAACTTCATTATCAGGGTCACTATGATAATACTATAAGGCCGATTATACTCAGTCCTGGTGTCCCAGAAGACACTTTAGTCTTCAAAGTCCACTGATAAAAAACCTCAGGTGGCTGACATCTTTTTTCAATTTGTTGTTTTCCACATGAAACACTGGGGACATGTTTGTATCTTAAAGCCTGGACACTAGCCATGAGCTTTAGAGCCCTTATAACCTGCTGGGGTCACACCAGATGCACAGTTTCCAAAAGGGCAAGATGTCCGGAATCAGGTTGCGTGAGAGCTTGTGACACCAGGCACTGACTGAGCTTAAGTGCTCCACTAACTGACTCTGCTCTTTTGTGACTTAGCAAGAGAAATGCCCACAGGAAAAGGAAACCATGGCTTTATGTGTTATGCAATGAGAAATGAAGCAATAAAATCGCTGCACCATCCATTTTGGAGATTGTCACACCTCAGGATATCTCCCGCTGTGTTAAACAACGTCATAAAATTCTCAACACAACATCCATATTGAAAGTAAATACATATCATCTAACACTTGAGGGGGGTTGGCTAGAGAATAAAAATGTCACAAAAGGACAAAAACCACTAAGCACTAAGGTGGTTAAGAATCATTTGTCTCCATGTGTAACTAGACCAACGTTATGGCAATTGATTAATGTTCTTCAATACTTACTTTTTTGTTTTCTGGCCATCACGGTTGCCCAGCACCCAGCACTGGCTGTTTCTAAAACCTTCTCTGCTCTGCTTGTCTTCACTGCTCAGCTGCTGAGGCGTGGAATCTCTTTTCTGACCCCAAACTCCCTTCCTGTTCTTGATTCCCTCCATACCCCTTCACAGAACCTATGCTTTCAGCTACACCAAACTACCCTCACTGTGTAGACTCAAAATGCTCCATAGGGACAGTGCTCTGTTGGGCGGTGAGGACTCTGAGGACAGACTGCTTGGCCTGGAATCCCAGCTGTGTCTTCACTCTGTCTGAAATCTTGGCAGAGTGACCTGGGCTTTCAGGACCCGAGTTTTCATACCTTGTACAAATAGGCGCATCCACTCTGTAAGATTGTTATGAGAATCAGAGTTAGTACATGAAAATGCGTAGAACACCTGGCCCAGAATAAGTTCCTCAGAAATTTTAGTCTAGTATTACTTCAAACTTTTATGGCTTTGCTATTGCCTCTGCCTAGAATGCCTTCAGTTTCGTTCCCCTTCCTGTGTCTCCTTGTTCTAGTTAAAATGTCACCTCCTTGCTGGCAAAACTCCCTGCTTGCCCAAGCATCCCCATGCATCCCCATGCTCGTGACCTTGAAATTATCATTAAAGCATTGTTACTAACTGTCTGTTATTGTCTAGTTGCGAGCTTCTTAAGGATAAGGTCACTGTGGCTCTTTGTTTCCATGCCAGTTTTATCCCATGGAAGATTCTCAATCAATATTTGTTGAATGAATAAACTAGTTAAGCAACCAAACAACTGAATATTGTCTATTATGTGTAAATTAATAGAATTCTTAGTGATGCATGGAAAAGGTAGAATAAAAGCTTGTACATTGTGAATGGAATGATTAAGTCAGTCCCTTCTATAAACGGCCACATGGCAAGATTTTCTGTGTTCCAACTCAGTTCACTTGCCATGTCTATAACAGCCTAAAGCTAAGACTATGCAGTTCCAGCTGACATGGATATTTGGAATTTATTAGCCATATAGCTATGGTTGGCACATCCAAATAGTGTAGACTCTAATGTGTATTTTTAGAGAGTATGTATTATCCATTTAGCCCTTCTGTGACCACCTAATTTACTAGGCCCAATTCCAAATCTGTACTTCCTTTTTCCACATCAACATGTGGCTCACCCTATTATGAAAAGGCCCCATTCACAGGAGGCTCCACAGATGAACTTACTAGGGGTTCACATACTGTTACAGCTGAATATACACTGAGTTGGCCACGGTCTACAGGATATTGACCCAAAACTGTCCTAGAGGGCAACATAACCAGAAGAAAACCCCTTTACCCATTGGTGGAGTTAGAGATCAGGTTTTCTGGAAAGTCATGGCACTTTTGCACGACTTTTTCCTTGTAATGAATCTGCCATAGACACCAGAATGTTTTCTCCTCTCCTTGGGGATTTCTCTTTTCCCCCATTTTCCCAAAAGGAACTTTCTAGCATTTTAATGATGGAACATGGGGCAGAGATTCAGGACATCTGGGTCCCAGTCTCGGCCCTATTACTGACTGAGGCATATCACTTCATGTATCAGGGCCTGAGTTTTACTTGGTATGAAATAGTCTCCCTCTTTTGGCCGTTAATACAGAACAGTTTGTTCTTAGAGTCTCATAATAAAGTAAACGCTCTGTTAATCCAAAATAGTTTGTCTTCTTTGGAACATGATGACTGAAATCCCTATGGCTTATATGCAGCTGGTTTTCGGTAATTTTAAAAGGATATCCTTTCTTCTGTGCAGGAAAATAAAATAACTGAGCCAAATGATGTCTCCAAGAGCTAGCAATTGTCTTGGACTATAAGTTAGTCTCTTTTTTGTTTACCTTGCTGCTTATGTCTAGGAGGCAAAAATTACTGTGACAGTACGCTCTTTCTACAAAACTATCATTGGTAGTATTCATTCCTTAAGAACATGCTATAGATTTTAGGGTAATAGTAATCACTGGAGAATATGAAATAAACCCAGGTAAACTAAAGCCACTGTGTCTCCCCGCACCAAATATGGCTGTTATTAAAGAAGCAGATTTGATAGTAGGTATACAATTCTCATTTTATTGGCTCATTTTGGTGACTTTGGAAAACTGTTACTCAAAGAGTAAGAATAGGGTACTCTAACTGGAGTTGTTATATTAGACCTGCACTGGAACATTTTAATTATTATAATAGTGTCATTTACATATATAATTTGTAAAACTATTATATATAACTTATTAATTAATCCTAATTTGTAAAATTTACCTAAAATTGTCTTAATTTTATTAAATGTGCTATTATCATTCATACTAAATAATTATATAATTCCATCATTGAGATTCATTTTGTGCAAACAAATGGATTCTTTTCAAGTTAATGAATCATGAACTCATTAAATAATATATCACTGGAATTAACATTTCTTTCATTAATTACAATTTTAATATGGCCTCTACTAGGATTCATAATAAAGAGAGAGGGTATTTAAAATAAAATGCAGCCCCTTATTCTTGATTAATGATGAGTTAGTCGTTGAATTTCCTAAATTTTCCCTTCCCTGGGCAAGAAAGTGGTTCCTTCCCCAGGAAATACACTCAGCATCTCCACGTCAAGCCACCATATCTTTGAATTGTGTCTGTGAGCATCTGTGCTTGATCTTGATTTACTTTGCACATCCACTTGTAAGATGTGTCCTAACACATCACAAACATTTAAAGAGGTTATTTTTGAGAATGGGAATGCTCAAAAATCTTTTCCATATAAATTAACGGTAATTGCTTTTTTTGCTTGACACCATCTCAGTTTACAAAAGTTTCATGGGAACGCTCTCCTTTTGGATAGTGGGGGAAAACTGTACTTAGCTTCGCCGGCCTCTACAGTGGAGGTGGCAATGAGGAAGGAAGTTAGATTATCTATTGGGTTTGTTAATGAAAAAAACTGTTAAATGGAGAGAAGTTTCTTCCATTATTTTAGCAACGTATCTGTTTCATATATCTAGACAAGAGAAACAAAGGATAAGAAAAACAGTGAAATAGTGTCCTAATTAGTCCGAGTGTGGTGAGTGGCATCAGTCTTCCTAGTGAGAGGTAAAAGGAAGTGATAGTCAAGCTCTTATGGTCACATAAGGAAAAACAGCCTAAAATGTGCTCAATTTTCATTAAAAAAAGAAAGATGTACCTTCATACAGCTTTAGTTTGAACCATCTATAAATTTCGATCATGAATAGTTTTAAAGAATATAATTTTTAAGTATTTCCGAAGAATATAAATTTAGGCATGTTGGTAACATTGACATCTAAAAATGAAATGGTTACTTCAACCTTTTAAATGTATCCAATAAAATTCAGATAATTTAAAATTTGATATTTACAATCATCCATTATTAAAATACAGGAACATGTCCCTCTTAATTGTATAACATTTTATATTGTTCGCTTTTTTATGTAAGCTTATCTTTCCATTCCACTTTTCCATATTTTTATGTTGGGAAGTCTTTTATTAGTCACCTATAACTTAAAAATATATATATATATTTACATATGAAATTTAAAAAATCTCATAATCATGGGTTCTAATTATTTAAAATATCATGAATTAAGATAATTATTATTAGCATACTACCGACCCAAACAACATAAATTATTACAAACTTATTTAAGTATAAAAAGCAAAACTAGCAAAGATGTATTTCTTAATAAGATGCATTGAACCTCAGGGGCACCTGGTTGGCTCAGTCAGCTAACTGTCAGACTCTCGATTTTGGCTCAGGTCATGACCTTAGCGTCATGAGATGGAGCCCCACATGGGCTCTGTGTTGGGCTCCAAACTGGGTGTGGAGCCTGCTTAAGATTCTCTCTCCCTCTCCTTCTGCCTCTCCCCCCAACTCATGCTCTCTCTCTCTCTCAAAAAAGAAAAAAAAATGAATAAACTTCAAAAAAAATGAGTCCATAAGCCCATGAGCAAATATTACAATATTATAATATTATTTGTTGTTAAACAGAGTTCATCCTTATGGTGATTCTATTTTTTGTTTTTGTGGTTGTAAGCACTAAAAAGACTTGTTTGCATAGATGAATAGATGGGAATGGAAGGATTTTTTAAATAAAAATATCACTCAGTTCCTTTAACATTTTCTCAGTTATATAATTGCATAGGGATATACCATAAAAAAAAAAACACAGTATTTCTTTAATAACTTGATTAGGTCTTCCTTCAATTTTGTTAATAGCAATGATTTGGAAACCACCAAAGAATGTGCTAGCCACTAGGAGGGTTTTTCACTTTCTCAAAATCAGCCCAATATTTCAATTTGGTCCTTGATCTATTGCCCTGGTAGTTTTTACACCCCAGAGGAAGGGCCAGGGTCAGATTCAGGATGCCAGCATCAGCCCTACTGGGCTTAGAGCTGCCAGTGGCTCTTCTTTCTTGTGCTATCTTCATAGAACTATACACGTAAGAAATTGTACAGAGCAAGAAGTTTGCGGTGCTGCTTGCACAAGGTGGACAAGTCTCAAGATTTGTATTCAGGTCTGTGTACTACACATGGACAACCTGGAACATATCTGGAACACAAAGAATGTGAAAGAATATGAAAAGTAGGCCTTGGAGAAATGGTTAAAGAAACAGTGTGGTCAGGATTAGAAAAGGCATAGGAAAACATAGGTTGTCTATACATAATTCAGAGAAGGATTAAGATTGTTCAGTGTCCTGCCAGGAAGCAAAACTAGGGTCAATGGTCCCATCAACAGGAGGAACTTTGGACAAGTATCACTCTCAACGACACAATAGAAATCCTCACTCCCTTTACCACAGGAGATAATCAAACAGAGACTGTATTATGTTTTTAAAGGAGGCTCTACAGAAAAGTTCTGCATCATGCAGTGAGGTGGACCAAATGACCTATAGGATCCCTTCCACTTTTGAGATTCTAAGTACCTCAGCCTAGAGAAAACAGAAGTTTTCTAGGAGCCACAATTCCCAGAAGCAGGAGTAAAGCAGCATCTGTGCTGAAATAGTAATATGTTTCCTATTCATAAAATGTGTTGTCAGTTACCTAATGTAGTGGAACGTTATTTGAACTCTTTGTCTGGTAGTGTGGATGGATTTGAATGGATTAACCACACTCCTCTGTCAAATCCCCTTTGTGGCCAAGGGCATGAAGTTCTGAGACTATTGGGTTTGGAAGTACAGTCTGTGGCTAAGGCATAGAACCAAGCCAGGCTGCCCACTTGGGGATCAAAGCAAGACATTTGGCTGTGCTCAACCAGTTCTCTGACCAATTTAGCTAACCACATGTGCTTTTCTTAAAATTAACCTCACCTCAGGGGTGTTGAGCTTCATTTAATTGCTATACTTGATACTAAGACTCATAGTAGTCAAACATTTAGTTATCTAGGTAGGTATTTGAATGATTATCAATTCTGGGAGGCTCCAAATGTTTCTGGGTCATCTTTTTTTTTTTTTTTTTAAGATTTATTTATTTATTTTAGAGAGGGTGGGGAGGGGCAGAGGGAGAGAGAATCCCAAGCAGACTCCAAGCTGAGCATGGAGCCCTAGCAGGGCTCGATCTCATGACACTGAGATCATGACCTGAGCCAAAACTAAGAGTCAAAGGTTTAACGGACTGCACCACCCAGGAGCACTTGGGTCATCTTTTTTTAAGAGTATGTCTCTGGGTTGCCATTTGCCACTCATGGTTTACTATTTGCCTACATATTCTCCAGGTGTTAAAATTAATACATTCTGGGGCACCTGGGTGGCTCAGATGGTTAAACGTCTGCCTTCGGCTCAGGTCATGATCCCAGGGTCCTGGGATCGAGTCCCGCATTGGGCTCCCTCTGCCTCTCTCTCTCTCTGTCTCATGAATAAATAAACAAAATCTTTTAAAAAAAATTAATACATTCATTTGTTCTGCACTTTAAAATGCTTTTATGGGCAATGATTTCACTTAACCTCATCAAATATGCTCCTTGACCAGACTTTGTTCCTGTGCATCACACAGCTATATCTTCCCCAAACTAAAGTCTCCAAATGACAAATGGGTAATTCAGCCAATTTGTTTGAGTTTCAAAATTCATATACAGTGCTTAAATTGTGTACAAACAAGTCCTAATATAAATGAAATTATTATTTAACAAGCAATGTTTTATTTTAATTTTTAACATACAAAAATTTTTATTTAGGTAGAAATGTAACTTCTACAAAATAATATATGCTCATTCAAAAAATCAAAACTACTGAAGTATATAAAAGTCCTCCTCCTCTCTCCCTTGTTATAATTCCCCTCCTCAGAAATAAAAATTATTACTGTAATTAATCCTTAAAGACCTCTTAAATACATATAAATATAGTTTTTGTATTCCTGCTGTGATGTAACTTGCATTTTTAGATTTAAGTAGTTATTTTTATCAAAATCATATACTTACAGATTTTAAAGTCTGAGCTTTTTGAGGAAACAGCAGTCCTCAAACACCACCCTCCCACTATTTCCTGCTCCCCAGAGTTAACCACTAAAATTTTTATCTATTTATCTTGGTATTTACAGTTTTATTTCTTGGCAGTATGCTTATAGTGTATTGCTATTTTTTTTCAGTTTAAGCATTATTTGTTGACCCCCGTGTGTGCACGTGTGTGCACACACACACACTTATAAACCTTCATCTTCTTTCCATCCTACAGGTATAGTCATAGATTATTTTGAGTAGATCAATATTCAGTATTTACATTATTATGAGTATGTACACATTATTCACATCTGAGCAATGTGGGGATTCTATGATTAGTTTTCCTTTCCTGCAACCCTTCCTGTATTCCCTAAACTTAATAGTTGTCTTTTCTGGTTTATTTATTTGCCTGCTTGTTTTTCTGTAGACTTATCACTAATGCATCTTTAAAATCTCCCAAACCAGTATAAATCTAGATTCAATAGGCTTAAAGATAGGCATTTCACCAACTTCATTTTTTTAAAGGAATATCTTTGATAAATGTGTTAAGGAAATAAATATTTCAAAAGGAAATTTGGGTCAGTCTATTCTGACTTTTGTCATTTATACATACAACATATCACTCATATAGTATATATACTTTATATGAGTCATTTATTCTCGTTGAATATGTCAAACCAAATTATGATTGCATTCTATCCATCCCTACGGCATATTTCTTACTATTTTGCATATAACCAATGCTCAATAAAATTTCCATGTAAATACTGAATAAACATGTCTAAAGGGTCAATGATGATTAGCAAAGTTATCCTACAATAATTTTCCTTGACTCTGTGCTCTTCGTACATCTTAAGAACAGCAAAACACCTCGAGGACACAGAATCTTCCAAAACTTGAGAAACACATTTTTATTTTGTGAAGCCCCTTGGGAAAGCTCTTGTTGAGTCAGGAGGGTTAGAAATTGAAACTGTAATGACCCTAACAGAAAGAATTCTCACTCTCCTCTCTCAAACAGGTACTTAAGAGTGGTTGAAATTTGCTTATCCTTTCCTTTTCATCACAAACCCCCTCATGCTCACTCTGATCTATATCTAGCAAACTCAGTGTGCAAATAATATATATTTTCTGGCCCATGGTTTGTTTTTTTTTTTTCCTAATCTTTCCAACCCCTTCCATTCTTCCTCCTGTAATAACCAGTTCCTATTGTTGCTTTGACTTGCTTTGTAACCACCTCTCTGTGGACAGCATTACTGACCTGTAGAGCTATAGTGGCCTGGGGAAGGAATGGAAATCTGCTTGCTCTGGCAAGAAGCTCAAGCCCAGCCACCCAATTCCCCTGAAGTGGGATCTTTCTCTGGTGTGCAAGTTATAACAAGATGGGGTGACTACGTGTACTTCATGAAGTGATTTTTACCATGAATCACAAAGGAATTCTAACAATTGCTAGAGCGAGGATAAATGATTGTGATGTGCCAGTAGTTATGCATTTGGATTTTCAAATCTGCAAACTATCTATGAACATAATAGGTGGAATAAGAATGGGAAAAATGAGAAGGTTTCACATGCATCTTGATGGTTATCTATTTCATTTCATTTCAAGGCACTTTTTGGGTATTCCTCTGTTGGGGCGCCTGGGTGGCTCAGTTAGTTAAGCAACTGCCTTCAGCTCAGGTCATGACCCCAGGGTTCTGGGATCGAGCCCCACATTGGGCTCCCTGCTCTTGGGGGAGCCTCCTTCTCCCTCTCCCTCTGCCTGCCGCTCCCCCTGCTTGTGCTCTTTCTCACTCTCTCTGTCAAATAAATAAATAAAATCTTAAAAAAAAAAGATATTCCTCTGTTGCTATTATCTACACATGTAGGTATGTGTTCTTTGATTCAAGCCTCTTCTCCATTATTTCGGTTATTCACAACATAGATGGAATAGCACAAGCTCAATCACATCTGGTTGAGTGGGTGTAGTTGACTTATGAGCCAATTTCATGGTTCTCTCCCCAAGACACACCCATAAGTTCTACCTAATGGTTGTTTTCAGCATCTGTAATGTGGTTAAAAGATTTGGGTTTCCATGATGTACAAAAAAAGTGTGAATAAGTATTTGTGTAATGTAGGCTGTATAATGGTCCTTATTTAAAAAACTTCATGACAGAATTTTAACCAGGCATTTCGAAAACCCAAAGCTATAAATGTTCACATTTCCACTAATAGACAGTGGGAAACGTCTTTATAAATGACGATACTCTAAGTTCTGGGTCTGTTTTGATTATCATTGTACATATAGTGCCCTGTACTTGCTTGGTGCTCAATAATTATTTGCTGAATGAAGGAATCGTGGGATTTCACTATTAAGCAACACCAGTAAGAATTGCCTTCTCTATGAACTTCCTGAATATGAAATCCAATGGACACATCATAACTCTTATTGGTCTGCTCTGCTGCATTTCAAATGTTGATTACTCCTTTGTCCTTGGTGACTTCACTTTCTTTGGCCTCTTTCAGCATGTAATTTCTGTTACCTTGTCAGTCTTCTTAGGCTGCTCTTCTTTTACTCTGTAAACATAAGTGTTCTTCAGAATTTCTGCTCTTCCCACTTTAAATTCTTTCCTGGGGCCATCTTACCCAGGATAATTATCAATTATAGATTGCACGTGGCACATGGAAGAATGAGAAAAGAGAAGTGAGCCCAGGAGGAGTTTATTTTTCTTTCCTATGACAGGTAGGCCATCCTGCACTAGTGTAGTGGTTCAAGGACGTTGGGGCTGATGTCTGTTGGCCTTTCTCTCATGGTCAGTCACAATACTGCTGCTTCAGCTCCAACAGAAAAATCTGCAGATATTCAGGCAGCAGGATGATTGGAAAAGGACAAGAGCTAGTTGAGTCTGTCACCCTTCTTAGGAGTATTTAAAGAATCTCTCCTCAATAACATGAACTTACTTTTCACTAGCCCAAATCCTGTCACATAGCTATACCCATCTGCAAAGAGCACTGGAAAACAATTTGCTTTATTTTTTATTTTTATTTTTATTTAAAATTTTTTTTTATTCTTATGTAGTGTTCCATGATTCATTGTTTGTACATAATACCCAGTGCTCCATGCAGAATGTGCCCTCCTTAATACCCATCACCAAGCTAACCCATCCTCCCACCCCCCTCCCCTCTAGAACCCTCAGTTTGTTTTTCAGAGTCCATCGTCTCTCATGGTTCGTCTACCCCTCCGATTTCCCCCGCTTCATTTTTCCCCTCCTGCTACCTTCTTCTTTTTTTTTTTAATTTACTTTATGTTTTAAAAAGGTTCTGCTAGTAAGGAAGAAGAGCTCTGACAACATTTATATTCAGATGACCACCAAATTATTGCTTTAACCCTGACTTCTCCTCTAGATTAAAGCTCATTCATCCAAATGATTACTAGGTGTCTACACCAGTACAGTAAGTCACAATGGTCTTTCAATTCCAACACGTCTAGATCCTTAAACTTTATCTCCATCTTGCAATTGATTTCCTTCCCTCATCATCTCATCTACATTCATTGAGTCAACCACATTTATTTTATTTCTATTGTATGCCAGATACGATATTAAGAGGTGGCTTTACAAATATGAATGGGACATACTGCCTATCTAAAGGAATCTAGAAGCTACCTAAAGGAATCCACAAGTGGGTGATATCAAGTGCTACCCAGATCCCCCCTCAGAGCTGCCCTTCTTCCAGCTGATGGGAATGTTGGATAGCTCACTCTCCCAGAATTGCTCTGAACTGAAGAGGGAGGGCTTCCTTGCCTATGATCAAGCACACTTCCCAGAAGCAGCTGGTTGAAATATGAGCGCAAACCTTCCTCGCCTTGAAGCGGGACAAAGGTGAAGAACTGTCCCAGTCTCAGAGCTTGTGATGAGGTCATCTGAGGCTTATGAAGTGATTGCATCACAATTTGACTCCTGTCTCTATTCAATCTTGGTTCATTCACTCACCCACAGGCATTGTTTCTGAGAGGGATCCTCCATGTGCTTCCCAAATGCAAGACTCTGTACAAGTCTGTTTTCCAGGGAATCTGATATGCAACAGGGTACCAGGATTGGTACTATGAAGCAGAAACTAAAATGTCATTTTGAAGGTGAATGGTAATATATATACTCCTTCACTTAGGTACCAAGGGTAGTAATGATAGCCCTGGCATGCTATAGTGGGACTACTATTGCAAATTTCACAGCTGGTGAACTGGAATGGCATAATGGTGTACAGGAATGAACTGGCGGGGTGGGGTCCCTGGTCTTGGAGCTGTTTAAGGAAGTGGTTATTAAAGAGCCTTTGAATTAAGGGCTGTCACTGGAGGCAACTGATGCACTGGAGAAAGACAAGGACAACCTAAAGCTGATGAATCAGCAATTCAAAGTGAAGTGTGAAAACCAGAGAGTCTCCTTGTCAGCCAATAAAGAGACGCTCATCTGCAACCAGAGGGCAGAGAAAAGTGAGGATCAGACTCATCACTGAATTATAAGAGTAGCAGAGTTCTTGAGGTTGAATTCTCAATCTCAGCAATTCAGCTAAACAAAGTCCAGGAAAGAGTAGGACCCTGAAACTGGGATGGGGACATCGGGATCAATGCATTAAAAAATCCTGAATCCCCAGATCCTTTTGTATCTTCTGGTTCCACAGAAGTGGCCCACTCTTCCCTATGAAAGTCTAGCTCTCCCTTCTCCCTGCTTGTAGATAATGGTGAAGGTTATAACTTGCAAGACCACATGAGCTCCTTTCAGGATGCATCCCCACTTCTCTTCCTCGATACAGAAGAATAACTATAGCTAAGTCAAAACAAAATATAGGTCAGGAAGCCCTGAGTCTGCTAAGAGAGGAAAGGGACTATATCACAAAAAAGCTGCAGAATCTAGCTGGGGGTGTATGTATGGGACTAAAGATGCTGATCAAGGGGGGGCAGAGCATAAAGTTAGAAAAGGAAAACCTTATCAGTATGGTAGCACTCCCATAATATAGGATTTAATACCCTGGCAGGGGCCCCAAGAACCTGGGAGATGTGCAGATGTGCTGGCTCTTAGAAGCTAGAAGAAAATGATGGCCCACATGCCAGAACTGCCATGATTGAGAGTGGAAGAAGGTATTGAAAGGCTCAGAAACCTGACATGCTAGACTAGATGCAATAGATAAGGTGGGAGAGCCCAATAGCAAATACTCTTCCGGGAGATGGCCAACAGGATACCCCATTTAGCACAGTGATAAAAAATACATTGGTGAAAAGACAACCTACTGAATGGAAGAAGATATTTGCAAATGACATATCTAATAAAGGGCTAGTATCTAAAATATATAAAGAACTTATACAACTCAACACCAAAAAAAACAAGTAACCCAACTAAAAATGGGCAGAAGACATGAACAGACATTTCTCCAAAGAAGACATCCAGATGGCCAACAGACACATGAGAAGATGCTCATCATCCCTTATCGTCAGGGAAATGCAAATCAAAACCACAATGAGCTATCACCTCATACCTGTCAGAATGGCTAAAATCAAAAACTCAAGAAACAAGTATTGGCTAGGATGTGGACGAAAAGGAACACTTGTGTATTATTGGTGGAAATGCAAACTGGTGCAGCCACTTGGAAAACAGTATGGAAGTTCCTCAAAAAATTAAAAATAGAACTAACATTTTACTCAATAACTGCACTACTGGATAAAAAAATATGAAAACACTAATTCAAAGGGATATATGCACCCCTATGTTTATAGCAGCATTATTTGCAATAGCCAGACTATGGAAGCAACCCAAGTATCCATCAATAGATGAATAAATAAAGAAGATGTGGTGTGTGTGTATATATATATATATATATATACCCACGCAATGGAATATTACTCAGCCATAAAAAGGAATGAAATCTTGCCATTTGCATGACATGGAAAGTATAATACTAAGTGAAATAAGCCAGTCAAAGAAAGACAAATACCATATGATTTCATTCATATGTGGAATTTAAGAAACAAAACAAATGAACAAAGGAAAAAAAAGAGACAAACCAAAAAACAGACTCTTAACTATAGAGAACAAACAGATGGTTACCAGAGGGGATGGTGGTGGTGGGGGGGGTGGGATAGGTGAACTAGGTGAAGGAGATTAAGAATATACTTAGCTTGATGAGCACTAAGTAATATATGGACCTATTGAATCACTATATTGTACACCTAAAACTAAGAGAACACTGCATATTTACTACACTGGAATTAATTTTTTTTAAATATATATATTTAAAAATGCATTAGTGAAAGTGGCACAACCATCACTGGGATGATTATTCTTTATTGGCCTGGACTGATGGTAGGAGGTACTCTTACAGAACTTGGCTTTCTGATATCGATGAGGATGATAGGGTCCCAGAAATAATAAGGGCCAGGTGTCAGTGCTTAACCAGAAGCCAGGTGGGCATAATTTCATAATGAGTGTTGAGGTTGGAGGAGTAGCCAGGAAAGCTTAACCTGTA
Source organism: Mirounga angustirostris (assembly GCF_029215605.1). Lineage (NCBI taxonomy): Eukaryota > Metazoa > Chordata > Mammalia > Carnivora > Phocidae > Mirounga > Mirounga angustirostris. Next base: position 116,818,725 of record NW_026991711.1, on the reverse strand, counting down.
GAGAGTTATGGAGATGGTTAACAGAACACAACATCCCCAGGGGCAAGATAGAAGGGCAGCCAAAAAGGGTATTGCTCAATCTAGTTATTAAAAAGAAATTGAGGATGGATAATCAGAAGGCTGAGAGCAGCTGTTCGCCAAAATAGTCATGATTTTTTCCCAGTTTCTAGGCTAGATCCCTAGTAGGAAGGATGCTGTGTCTTATCCAAATGTCTCATAACAGAGTTTGTCTGTGAGTTGTTGCACAAAAGACAAAATATCTCCTATGAGCACGGATACCTCAAACTCAAACACACACATCACAAATCATGATCCAAAAGCAGTTCTCAACATGAGATTTTACCTTGTGTACTCATACTTGAAATTAAAAAAAAAAAAAAAGCATAAAGAAAAGAAAGAAAATATTGGATTAGGTCTATAATTTTAGAGTGAGATATACTGTAGGCTTCTCTCTCTCTCTCTTTTTCCCATTATAACTTAGATTGGACTGGGGATTTTCAAAATTGACCTTCCAAGAGAACCGTAAGTTTGATTGGTTAAAGAGTATGGGGGAGGGCGTATGGGGAGTGAAGGGAAGACAGCACTCCTTGAACTGAGCTCTTTAGGATGCCTGAAAACAGAGTTTATGTACACTATGGACTGAACCATCAATTAATTCATTCAACATTCTAGTACCTACTGTGGGCCAGGCACGTCCAGGTTTTGAGAATTTAAGTTGAATAGGGCATAGTTCATGCTCTCCTGTAGCTTCTACCAAGAAACAGGGAGCAGGAAACCAAAGATTGTATTTCAGTGTGAACTGATCAAAAGGAGATAGTGGTTCAGCAGTGGCTTGGCCATGTGCTGGTTCATGTTATTATTTCCTCCCTGCATGTAAAGAAAATATCAGTACCCACCTCTGAGGCTCATTTTTATAGGTAAAATGAAATAAAGCACACGAAGTACTTAGCAGAGTGCCTGGCACATTGTAAGTGCTATGCTAATGCTTGCTATTATTATTACTACTGTTGTCACCATCGTTATCGTTGGTATTATTAGTATTTTAAGAAATGCTTTGGGGGAAAAATGACATCAAGTCTGCTACTGATTTACACTCTCGCTTTGGGTTTTAATTAAAAAGCAAAAGTGGCTAAAGGCATATGACTTTGATTTCCTAGGGAGAGTTGCAGTCTTCTGTACTAAAATTTTCCCTTTTTATTTTAATAAAAGAAAAAAATCTTGCCATTGACTATTTTACATCCACCCTTTCACTCGTGCTCCTTCATTCAAACCACTTCAATGAGTGCCTACTCTCTCCTGAGCAATGTATTACGTACAGAAGATACCAGGATGAAAAAGACAGTCCTGGTCCTCAAAGAACTATCTCTTTTAATTCAACGACCACCCTATGAGTTATAGATTATTATGTTCTTTTTTAAATAAATGAGTCATCAAGTCAGAGAGGCTAATTAATCCGTCCAATGTCTTACAGCCACAAAAGGTCAGGGCCAGACCTGGGCCCAGGTCCTCTGACTGACTGTGAAGCCTATGCTTTTTTTTCTGTGCTAGAATCGAGGGGGTATTCAGGTACAAGAAATTATTGGTCTTCTGTGATTAAGCATACTTCCAAAAATAATAAAGAAAACAAACGGAGCAATACATTTGCTTGTTTCTCTCTCTCTCCTTCTGCCCCTCCCCACAGCTTATTCTCTCTCTCAAATAAATAAATAAAATCTTTTAAAAAATCTCTTAAAAAAAAAGAAAAACAGAAGAACCCTCTCATGACATTGCATCGTAACCACTAAACTGGACTCTGTCTTCCCAGAAAACAGAAGAGACTACCGTGAATAATCTGTGCAGAAAAATAAGGCACACATACATGTATCTGTGTATGACCTTCTGTCAAACATTTTTGGTGATTGATAAATATGCTGAAAATTGAAATTCAAGATCCACCGGGTATTAGTTCTTAGTCCTGCTTCCTGAAAATAGCTACCATACTCTTTGATTTTGATTTGACACAATTCCCCTCCCATTCATCTAGAAATGGCAGAGGCCTACACAGTTTCCAAGAAAATAGTGTCAGGTTTCTGATTGCCCAGTAAAACACCAGTGATATTAGGTTCACTTTCCTTGAATGTTTTGGGGGAGTGGAAACCACGAGGGGAGGGAAGGACAGGAGGGGAGGATGGGAGGATGGGAAGGCCAGGTGGGGAAGATAATAGAGATGTCCATATCTTCTTTGTGGACAGCCCTGGCTGAAGTACCCACTATCTGACAGATGCGATCCGTTTGGGAAACTTAACAGAGTCACTCATTCTCTGCATGATTTCTTTAAAAAAGCAGCCTTACTTATCTGTTGTGGCTGACGCCACTAACTAAGTTAACCAAATAACCGCAGTTTTGCCTTTCTTTTTTTCTTATGTGTTGGGTAGATAATCATTTTAAAAATAAGGGAAAGCTCCAGTGTTAATTACAGCGAGGTCTGAAAGACCTTAAAAAATAACAAACTCTGGAAACAAACGGTGTACAGGATGTGAGTAGAGATGCTTTCATGCAGTTCCACTGGAGAACTGTGCCCAGTTCTTCCAGAAAGAGTGTTTCCTTAGCTTGATTTAAATAGAGATTAGGTAGTGAGCAGATGGAGCCTATTCGAGGCGTTTGGCCGGCTCGCTGGTTAGACTGAGTAAATGGAGCAGCTGGGGAGGAGGAGAGCAGGGGATTCCAAATGGGGCAGCAGTTTCCAAAAATCCTTCACTCTTATGAAATATTGGGACCTGGAACTGTATCTGAATCTGGATTTCAAGAAATCCAAATCATAAAATATGTTTGGCCTTGCTCTATTACTTAAACAGAAAGAGAAAGTAGCTAGAAGGATGTCAAAGCTAAGCAGGGCCATAAAGGTTGAGGTTCGGAAAACCCCTAAAAAAAAAATCTAGCTACTTTTGACTTATGTGAGGAATTCAGCTGATAACGGTCCCAAGTTTCAATCCTTACCGTCCTCTAGGTTCTAGGTAGCAAAAGAAAATTCATATTCCGGTGTATGTATTGTTAGATTAACCCTGTCCAAAAGAAGTTTCTCTTTTTTTCATGTTGCACTGCCCAGGACAGCAGCCGCCGGCCACGTGACAACTGAGCACTTGAAAGGAGTTTTTTTCTTTGTTGTAGTCAAACAAAAGTTTAGTAAATAAGAAAGAAGAAGTTTGAGGTAGATATTAAAAAAGTAGTAAATCTACTTTCCAGTGGTACTCAGTACAATAGGAAGGAAAGTTTAGAAACCGGGATTTCTCAATATGGAATTTCTATTATGACTTCACCATAAGAAATAGTAAAAGGCAGAAACTAAGTGAGTAATGAATATTGAGTAATGCAGAATTCAGAGTCTAGGTCTACCTAGTAGTAGTAAATTAAAAAAAAAAAAATCAAGGTTGTAAAGATCCAGGAGTTCCCAGACCCATTCCAAAGACTTATACTGGTCAGGAATAAAGTCTTTAAAAAAAGTAACTACGCAGATTTTCATAAAGCTGGGTTTAATAACTTTTCCGCTGCTAAAATTTCCTACTCTTTATGAATCATGGTGAGAGTAGACGGATGGCACTTTTTCCCCTGTTTTTGCAAGACTGAAAGTTGGCAATGTTGATCCTCTCTAATACATATTTAAGCTACGACTGGACAATATAATGTAAAAAAATCCATGAGCTGCTAATTTGGTTTAGTTTTTATTTTACAAATGAGGAAATTGAGTCCTAGGAATGTTGAATGACTTGCCCACACCCTACCCTACTTCCCAAGTAGCAATGTAGTTCCAGTGGTCTTCTCCCCATCTCTCTTCACTGTATCCATGTCAGCCCAAGGGCCTCATAACCAAAACTAAAGCTTCTAGATAGGCTCCCAACATGTCTACTCCATTAATGTTTTCAATTTCAATTTCCCATGGTTACTTGGGAAAATCTTAGTGTTAAAGATGAGTGATGCTTAGGGCACCTGGGTGGCACAGTCATTTGAGCAACGGACTCTTGGTTCTGGCTCAGGTCCTGATCTTGGTGTCATGAGATTGAGCCCCACATCAGGTTCTGTGCTCAGTGTTGGGTTGCTTGAGATTCTCTCTCCCTCTGCCCCTCATCCCGCTCTCTCTCTCAAATAAATAAATAAATCTTTTAAAAAAAGATGACACTCTTTTTTACAAATTGTAACCTAAATGGACACCATGAGCCTACCCATGCCAAAGCCACCATGCCTTCAGTCTTATGTTTTGTAAAGCATGTCATTGAGAGTTCAATAATACATGCTCAGTGTGGGTAAATCAACTCCCAGAATTCTGTCAGAAATACCTTTGCACTTAGATTGGATTCAGTTGGGGGGATGGACCAATTACATAGTATTGACATCTCAGTCCGTTCTGTCACTGTGTGTCACTTAGTGAGTTTCAGACCTATATTGTATTATGGCAAATTGTACTGACCAAATTTCTCTACAATGTATTACTATGGTTATTTTCTAAATTAACAAGGTTTCCACAACTCCCAAATTTGCTTCTTTATGCACAAGCTGATTTGATTAATTTTGTCAAAATAACAGTTGAACATAAATTATCAGCTTTGACTAAATTTTTAAAATTACTGACCCAAACCAACTGATTCGTAAAACTATTCTCTGAACTCTGTAAAAACTCAGTTTCTTACTCATCTATTTTCTGCTGGTTATGATTCCTTATTCATCAAGTCCTAGTAGAAATCTCTTATTGAAAAATACCAGTTTCTAGATTTTTTTTCCCCATTGAGATGGGTGCCACGGGAAGGGCAATTTCATATCTTTTCTTCTATCCAGAAATATGTTCTTTTTTTTTTAAGATTTTATTTATTTATTTGACAGAGAGAGACACAGTGAGAGAGGGAACACAAGCAGGAGGAGTGGGAGAGGGAGAAGCAGGCCTCCCGCTGAGCAGGGAGCCCGATGCAGAGCTCGATCCCAGGACCCTGGGATCATGACCCGAGCCGAAGGCAGACGCTTAACGACTGAGCCACCCAGGCGCCCCAAATATGTTCTTTTTTTACTAGCATTTTGTTTCACAAGGGAAAAAAGCAAAAGTTCATATGCTGTGTTCATTAGCCACATACAGCTCATGATTATTGAGTTGGGCAATGAAGATACGGAACATTTTTATCATCACAGTAAGTTCTCCTGGATAGCACTGGTCAGAGCATGCCATGAGTATGAATTTGTTTTTCTACCTAGAATTACTGGTTGGGGTTGAGAAGAAGGGGAGATTTAATCTTGGAAGAGTTATAGACCGAGTTCCCAACAGAAGCAAAAATTAGCTTGATTTTGTTTGAGACAGGGAAATACAAAATACCAAATTCAATTGCATTTCAAATGAAGAAGAATGGATACAGATTCTATTATAAAAATTAGTTCTTCAGTACACATTACAGCTAATTAATGCTGAGAAACAAAATTGGGGGGAGGAGTATATACCTGTGCAGCAAAGGAAGGACAGTGGGAGGGTTAAGAAGTTAAGTACTGAAAACTTAAGCATTTAGTACTGCACTATGCCCTCTGAGGGATCCAGCGGAGGTCCAATCATTCTGAAGGTGGCAGGAAGGAAAGGGGCAGAAAGGGGAGAGAAAGAAACTGGAAGAAAGAAGCACAACTAGGGCTCTTTGGGGTAGATACTGATTGTGAGCTTCTGAGTAAATCATTAGCTGTCTTCCCTGGTCTTTGAAATTCAAAATGCCTAGGCCAAGCTCTCCGTGGATGCTGGTGTATCCTCCCTGGAGGATGTTAATCTCAGGGCTTCAGTGACTCAAGCCAGAGAAATATAATCTTCCAGAGCACTTGCTGCCAGCAAAATGAAATCAGGGGTAGACCTTGATCTATTTTGCAACTAATGTCTTCAGAGGGATTTGGAGAGACCAATGTAAATTTTGATACAGAAATATCTCATAGATTTCACACACTCCTTAGAGAATGCAGGACCATAATACAATGAATAGATTACACCATGCCATTAATAGAATCTTACCCTCTGTAAAATGTGTTATTTTGCCCTGTATTGTTTCAATTTTCATAACCTCTTCAGAATTCCAGCATGGGTAGTTATCCAAATGGTTTATAGGATACACTGAGGCAAACATGTTTAATATCCAGGATACTGAGTGATTGTAGAAAATTCACTCCAGACAAACACAGCTTTGGAAATGTCAGTCCCCTCAGTTATGATTGTGAGTGGTCTGTGCAGCAAGCTGGATAACCCCCTTAAGCCCTGGCATCCTCAGTGGCACTGCATGATGTCCATTGGAGTTTTGAAGATGAATAAATAAATTATAGGCAAATGGACAAAAGCACTTGAAAGGAAAACATGGAGTAGAAAAAGAAAGAAGCAAAAGAGAAAAGAGAAAAAAAGGCAGGAAGAAAAGAAGGAAGAACAACAGATAAGAAGGAAGCAGAAAACTGAAGCCTCACAAGAGAAGGGAAAGAGGGAAAAGGAAAGGGAAGGAGGGAAGGGAGGACTTGGGGAGGGAGGGAGGAAGAGAGGGACAGAGAACAGGAAATATAGTGATGAGAAGAAGTGAGATGTCCCCAATAATTATCTTGAGTGCCACTCAATGAAGCCATGTCTGCTTTATACAACTGTACATAGGCATTTATATGAGAAGGATTTACCGAGCATCTATTTTATGCAAAGTCTCTGAGGGGATGCAAAGACTTGTCAAATGAACCACAGGGTGCACCAGTGAGGACGGCCCTAGAAGCATCTCTTTACAATTTCAGGACTGAATTATATTAGTCAAAAGAAAATTGCTAATAGAGTTAAGTTAAAATAAAAATCTCAGTGGAAGAACAAAAATAATAACGTAGCCCTTTGAAAATGTTTCAAGCCTAATATTTCTTTTCACTCATTTCTAGGTCGCCATTCTGGTTTCTCTCACAGATTCCTAACATTCTTTCCACATTTTATATCAATTATGACTTTGACAGACTATAATAGGGATGTCAATTTGGCCTTCCTGTAGCTGCTTGCTGCTTTATTATTAATCTTTTTTCTCTGATTCCATATAATATATTTCAATTTCAAGATGACCAGTAAGATACAAAAATGTACCATTGCCCAATTTGACTTGAGCCTGAAGCTGAAAATCATAATTTTATTTTCATTTTTTACCTTTATTTAGGAATGATAGGGTGGCCACCCCTTTCTGATGTGAATTGAGATAAAATGTTCTTCTCAGTTTAAAAAAAAAACAAGAACAGATTCAAAAAGCTTATGTGTAAGAGGGGCAAAAGTAAAATACAACACAATACAAAAACAAAACAAAATGTGAAACAAAAAAATAAACAAAAAACTATGATATCCACACAAAACCTACACACAGATGTTTACGGCAGCTTTATTCATAATTGCCAAACTTGGAAGCAACCAAGATGTCCTTCAATAGGTGAATGGATAAATAAACTGTGGTCCATCCAGACAATGGAATGTTGCTCAGTGCTAAAACGAAATGAACTATCAAGCCATGAAAGGCCATGGAGGACAGTTAAGTGCATATTACAAAGTGAAATCAGCCGATCTGAAAAGGCACCTACTGTGTAACTCCAACCATATGACATTCTGGAAAAGGCAAAACTGTGGACACAGTGAAAAGATCATTGGTTGTCAGGGGAAGCAGGGGTGGGAGGGATGACCAGGTGGAGCACAGAGGATTTTTAGAGCAGTGAAACTGATCTGTATGATACCATAACAATGGATACATGCCATTATACATCTGTCCAAACCATAGAATGTACAACATCAAGAGTGACCCCTAATATAAACTATGGACTTTGGGTGATAATGATGTGTCAATGTTCGTTCATCAATTGTAGCAAATACTCCACTCTGGTGGGGGGTGTAATGGTAATGGGGTTGGTAATGGCTGTTGGTAATGGGGTATATGGGAAATTCTGTGCTTCCCCCTCAGTAGTGCTGCTAACCAAAAATTACTCTAAAAAATAGTCCTAAAAACAAAACAAAACCCAAACCAAAGAACCCCCCCAACTAACTAGCTAACTAACTAACTAACTAAAATTAGCTTTGGTAAAAACAATGTTATCTATATTTAACCAAGTCTACCTAATCCTGCCACACCTAGAACCCCATGCCATAGAAACGGTCCCTCTACTCAAGCAGCCCTTGCCCAAGACCTATTTTGGCCCTTCACCTCCTGCCACAGGCTGATCTACCTTTGTGCACATAAGAGTGGGCCCTGCCATCATGCTTTTCTTGCCAACTTCCTTGTGATAACTTTTTCTGTCTTGTCAGGGCTCGATGGCCTTACCTTATCAGAAGTAAGGGCAAAGTTTCTTCCGCATATTCTCAGCAGCAAGGAGGTGGCTTCTTTACTGTAAAATCACATCAGAATCCTGCTCCATAATTCCCATGAGCTTCAGAGCCTTTGGCTCACTTCTGTCATCACATCTTTAGGTGATGTGACTCTTCCAGGAGGAGCATTTGGGGGTGGCTTCAGCCCAGCCCTCTGAGCTCTACTGTACTTATGCAGACTCCTGCATTAAGCAGTCCTAGATCAGCCTTGCTGAGGTGCTTGCTTGCCAATCCAGTGTTTGACGCTGGGTTGACTTCCTGATGAGAAGAAATGTGCCAAAGAAAACTCTAGAAGGGTCATTATTACTACATCCATAGCTTGCTCTCCCAGTGAGAGGTATCTATTGCTCTTGATTCACAGCCACCAAAACCCATCACTTGATGCAGCAAACACACCAGGGCAACTGACTCAACTATGTGCATTCAGTCCTTTTTTAGCATCTTTCCTTATCAACAAAGACCTCAAACTTGCAGGCAGCTCCTGGATTTCAAAATCATGTGAGCATTTAGAAAAGTGAATGAGAATAATAAAGCAAAATCTTAAAATGACTTCAAGAGGAGGCTCTTTGAATTAATAAACCCAGGATTGTTAAAGGCAAGCAATTGAATTGCTCATCGTACCATAAAAAAGGAAAATCAGGAAGAGAAGAACTGTTAAATATTGTGAAGTAATTAAACAAGGAGGCTATTAGACTGAGGTGGTTCTAAAGCCTTGGCAGCTAGCATAAGCAAACTGAACCTAGGACAGTCGAGTCCTGTAAATGCCTTCAGATTAAGAAATCGAAACTTAAGAACAACCAATAACAAACAGCCAGCTAGGCTTTCCCAAATAAGGCAACTGCTTGAGCTACAGCCAATCCAGTGATTTCCCACCTTCGCACCACATCTTCTCTCTAGAAGGCTTTCCCTTAACTCCTTCCTGCAGAGTGCTCCCAGTCACTTTCCCAATTGGTGCTGCCCAATTGGACACTATGTTTGCTCACATAAACTCTTGCAAATTTTAATGGGCCTCAGTTTTATCTTTTACTAATATTAAGACAAAAAAAACTAATGCTAAAAGGATAACAGTCTTAAAATTTATATAAAGATTAAATTGATTGAATTGAACCTCAAGAAATCATCCCCTCCCCCAATGGACTCTTCATTTCCAAGACTTCTGAATTGCTTTGAAATAATTAAAAGACAGTCCATTGTTCTTGTTGATAATGACACACACCTCTTTCCTTGAATTCTTTTTAGGAATAAGTCATCTATGGTCATTGACTCTATATTATTACTACTTTTTTTTCTTTGTATCTACCTTTCTACTAAGACAACTATCACTTGAAGGTATCAATGATCTCAACATTATTTCCTTCCCCCTTTTTACTTATCCTCATGAATTTCTGCACAAGGATTTAACAATGTTGAGCATGGTCCTTAGAGTCACACAGACCTCAACTGGACACTCCCACCTCTTATGAGGTATGTGATTGCAGCAAATTATCGAAATCTTCTTAGCCCTGTTTTCTTCAAGTGAACCTCCCAGGATAGTTGAGAGAACTAAATAAGTTAGTGCAAGTGAGAGTATGGAACTGCATACTTGCCAGGCCTATGTGAGCAGTTTCCTTCCTCATACCCTTCCTCAGCCTTGTGCAGCAGTCCGCCCATGTGCCCCCATCATGCTATGGAAGCTAGGTTTCCCGCCTTCTCTGAACACTGTTTCCAAGATGTTTTCTCAAATGCTGTTCCTCTTCCAGGGCAGTTTCCTCGGTGCCACCTCACCCATGCCAACAGCTCAGATGCTGCTGCAGATAACTGGCTGCCATGTACTCAGCTTTGGCTTGAGCACCGCTCCCAAGCTCTCAATCATATTTCCACCTGTCTGCTTGACATCTTTCTGTGGATGTCCAAACTTCACCTCAAACTCCATTTCACCCTTCCAAAACTACATTCTCCTTTCAAACCTGCACTACCCCTTGGATTTCCAGGAACCATGAATTTGCTTACATCAGCTTCACCACTTAGGGAAACACTTCCACTGGCTTATATTGTATTTAACTATCACACCTTCATTCATGAGATGGTCATATGGAGAAAACGTCTAACCACCTGAAATCCAGTGTTGAAGACACTCAGTATGTTGTTCCAAGAGCTTTACCAAAGGCAGTGTAAAGAAGAAAACACTGAATCTGGGAATAAGACTGGAGGATGAGTTTTAACTTGACATTTAGTGGGTTTTGCAGGTTTCAAGTGATTATTTTGCCTCTGAACGTCAATTTCCTCAACTGTAAAAGGGGGGATGATAATCGCAGCAATGATTCATAGTTTTAGTTTAAAAATGATACCATTTATGTGGAAGTCCTATGTATGCTGGATATGCTATAAAAATGAATCTGGTTTTGTTAATTTTTCAAAGCCTGAAACAGAGTAGGTACTCCAAGGATCTGTTCTGAATGTAATTAAAATATGAAGAGCTAGCTGTTGACATTCTCATGCTTGATCCTGACAGCATTCCTTTGAACATTTTCCTTCTTTATAGGTAATGACATTGAGGCCACAAAGTATTAAGTGACTGTGGGTCGAGACAATGGATCTCAAGTAGCCTGTTTTTAAGTCTAGTCTTTTCCCCAGTGTTTCATGCTTTTTCTCATTATGTTGTCCATGTTTGAGGCATATATATCTTAGGATAAATTTTAGAGAGCAAATAGAACAGAGTTCAAGGAGTTATTCTACTCTCCTCTGTTCCCATTTACTCAGACCGAGTCAACTTGATGCCCAGCTCGTGAGCAACTCAAACACAAAATCTGCCCAATATTTCAATGTTTGACTAACTTTAGAGTGAATTGACTGAATGTTTGGTCTTATATAAACATAGGCTCTTTTTAAAACAAACCAAAAAATTTTGAGATCCTCACAAAGAAAGCTTTCAAAAGAGCATTGACATTCACAGACTAAAAGTACATTATTTGCAGGGGTCCTGTTAGAAACATAATTCTGTGTAATGGAAAATTAAAAATAAGCACACTGCTTATGCTTGCATGTATTTCTGACTCCCATCATATAAAATACATGCAATTATTCCATTTCATCATATATTTCTATCTAGATGATATTATCTATAAAAGATAAGAGCCCTCATTGAAGTAAGAATTTGGAATTGTCTAATATTGTGATGCATTCAAGGAATCCAATCAGATATTAAATGGAGGCAAACACAAATTATATTGATTTTTACTTTCAAAAGTCTTCAAAAGACTGGTAACACACAGCCATTAACGATGATGTCATCATTTACTGACTTAAATGCTCATCTATACATATTGTCAAGTGAGGCGAGAATGTGTCTGAAAACATTCTATTTGCGTGAGCTTACATGGGAATATACAGATGGACTGATTTACCAAAAGACGTTAGGAGTAGTTATCTCTAAATGGTAGAACTCTGTGTGAGTTTTAGCAAACATTTCTTATGATTACCTGCATTAAGTCAATTTCTTTTTTACGATAAAAGTTTATAATTTTTAAAATCAGGGGAAAGTATTTTTAGGTCGAAGATAAAGGAGCAAAACCTAATCACTCACATACCCACGGTAAGGTAAAATTAGGACCTGACAGGTGGACCAGAAGGGTAATGCGTAGCGCCACATTCAAAACCAGGGTGACCTGAATGTTATTGTCACTAATGGAGCCCCTAAAGAAAAAGAAATAAATGATTAAAGTTGAAAGACATAAAAGAGAGCCAGACATAGAAAGAGTGTAATAACTAAATACATATGTGCCATCAGCAGGGTTTTTGTGTAATGACATTTGCGAACGTCCCATGTAAATACCAAACCTAAAGATGGAGCTGTTCCACATCACGTTCATAAGTGAAGCCCGGCCCCTTCCTGCTAATCAGCTCTTTGCCTCTAGCAGAGCTGGTGCCTCCTGTGAAATGCAAACACAGACCCAGCCTAAGGCTGCTGGGTCCTACACTCTCAGGGGCCAATCATTTCTGCAGTCTTCAGCCACAGCAGAGCGACAGTACGTTGGCAAAAGGGAAGGCACAATTTAAAAGCGTGTGCATGTGGCAGGATTTACAGGGATTGTGAAAAGACATTTGTAGAGAGCAAAATACCACTTTTTTTTTTTTTATCCAGTTTTGTTGGGCCTTAATTAAAGAAGCCTTTCCCCTCTTTTCTGCCACTTGGGCTGTGGGATTGCGGCTTCTCCTGGCTTTGAGGGGCATTTCATCGGTCCCCGGGCTAATTAGGAAGGACTCACACTGTTCCCCAGCCTCCTGAAAGAGAGAACAAAGACTGCTGCTGGTCGATGGCAGCTCTGCCTCGAATGCAGAGGCTCGGGAGTAAAGAAAAAGAAAAGCTTTTGGATAGAAAAGCCTTTTGATGCCGTGAAAGAAATTAAGAACTAAAACAGAGGCCTAGGCGTTGCTGTACACAGCCCTCCGCACAGACTCCACTGTGTGTAGGAACAAGGTCAACAAAGCCAGTCTGATCCTGAACACCTCACATTAAAGAGGCATCTATTAGCTTCTGCGTCCAGAGCTCTTCTGTGGTGAAGCACTTTCCCAATCAGACCGTCTGGTGCCGTGATAAACACAGATAAATATTAGCAGCATCATGCATTCATCTGAACAATTAACGCATGATTTCCTTGTTGATTGTTTTGCAAATACAGTGCAAACAATTGTGTTTTCTTTTTTGCACGGAACAAAAATAAAGAAAGCTGTTAAGGAAAAACCTAGGCACACACACCCATCATGATATTAGCATCTCATTGATGTTCCACCAAATTTTAACCAAATCTCTCTCCATATTTTAAAATAATTGCAGTTTAGGGCAAAAATGAACTATTGGGACTTCATCAAGATAAAAAGCTTTTGCAAAGCAAAGGAAACAGTCAACAAAACCAAAAGACAACCGACAGAATGGGAGAAGATATTTGCAAATGACATATCAGATAAAGGGCTAGTATCCAAAATCTATAAAGAACTCATCAAACTCAACACCCAAAGAACAAAGAATCCAATCAAGAAATGGGCAGAAGACATGAACAGACATTTTTCCAAAGAAGACATCCAAATGGCCAACAGACACATGAAAAAGTGCTCAATATCGCTCAGCATCAGGGAAATCCAAATCAAAACCTCAATGAGATACCACCTCACACCAGTCAGAATGGCTAAAATTAACAAGTCAGGAAATGACAGATGTTGGCGGGGATGCGGAGAAAGGGGAACCCTCCTACACTGTTGGTGGGAATGCAAGCTGGTGCAGCCACTCTGGAAAACTGTGTGGAGATTCCTCAAAAAGTTGAAAATAGAGCTACCATATGATCCAGCAATTGCACTACTGGGTATTTACCCCAAAGATACAAAAGTAGGGATCCAAAGGGGTACGTGCACCCCGATGTTTATAGCAGCAATGTCCACAATAGCCAAACTGTGGAAAGAGCCAAGATGTCCATCGACAGATGAATGGATAAAGAAGATGTGGTATATATATACAATGGAATATTATGCAGCCATCAAAAGGAATGAGATCTTGCCATTTGCAACGACGTGGATGGAACTGGAGGGTATTATGTTGAGTGAAATAAGTCAAAAAGAGAAAGACATGTATCATATGATCTCACTGATATGAGGAATTCTTAATCGCAGGAATCAAACTGAGGGTTGTTGGAGTGGGGGGTGGGGTGGGAGGGATGGGGTGACTGGGTGATAGACACTGGGGAGGGTATGTGCTCTGGTAAGCGCTGTGAATTGTGCAAGACTGTTGAATCTCAGATCTGTACCTCTGAAACAAATAATGCAATGTATGTTAAGAAAAAAAGAAGCAGAAGAAGAAGAAGAAGGTAGCGGGAGGGGAAGAATGAAGCGGGGGAAATCGGAGGGGTAGACGAACCATGAGAGACGATGGACTCTGAAAAACAAGGGGGGTGGGAGGATGGGTTAGCCTGGTGGTGGGTATTGAGGGGGGCACATTCTGCATGGAGCACTGGGTGTTGTGCACAAACAATGAATCATGGAACACTTCATCTAAAACTAATGATGTAATGTATGGGGATTAACATAAGAATAAAAAAAAATTAAAAAAAATAAATAAAATAAAATAATTGCAGTTTAACCAAACAACATGAAAAGAATACACTTGTTTTTCCCCACTGAAGTATGGAAGTCTTGGGTGCCAGTGAACTTTCTGATAGTCCAGATCTCTGAGTCACAAGTAACCGAAGCTAAATGTGCCCCCTTGTTCTGAAACTTGCAGTCTTCACACATAGAACTGAAATGGAAGTCCTTTTTGTAATTGTATGAACTTAAAAACTGAGCATCTTTTTTTCAGAGATCTACTTCCAAATAACAATAATCGCCATTTACTGAGCACTTTTGTGCCAACTCCCATGCTGAGCATTCTACATGCATTATCTCATTTAACTCTGAAAAATCTATGACTTAAGCACGACTATGATCTGCAGTCTACAGATGAGGGGGCGAGGTTCTGAGAGGCTACACGTAAGAGGGAAGATCCATATTTTAGTGCAGAGTGGGAATTTGAAATCATGGCTTCCTGACCTCAGAGCCTAAACTTTCAACACTAAGATACTGTGGTGGAATTGACACTTTAATGTTTAAGTAATCATGCAGAATTACCGAATCAGAAATCATGGAACCCACGCTCCTCAATTTGCAGATAAGAAATTCGCTTCGGAGAAGTTGGATGATTTGTCTCTGTTCACCCAGTTGATCTGGTAGATTGCAATCTCCTAATTCCAGAGAGCTTCTGAATAGGAAGACTCTTACAGTGCAGATTTGAATGACATGGGGGCCTGGGCTAGCACAGGTTTCTGGGCCCCACGGCCACAGTTTCTGACTCGGCAGGTCTGGGACAGAGTGTCAGCATTTGCTTTCTACCACGTTCCCCCGTGACGCTGATGTGGCTGGTCTGGGAACCCCCACTTGAGAGCCACCATCCCAGTATATCACGCTGCTTCTCACGGCCCTGTGAGTGTGAAACTGGTAAAGAGCATGAGTAGACTTAAGCAGCAAAATGGGCATAATTTTATTCAATTGAATGAGCTTCAGCAATGCCTCCTTGAATTTTGCGTCCTTCTCTTCCATCCAGTGATCACACTCAGAACTTTTGTGAAGTCTGAAGGCAATCATTTATCGCAATGTTACGTCCAGTGCAAGTATTTGCTGGAGATTCTTTCTAAGATCTCTGGATTCATTTTCCTCCTGAAAAGACAACTGTATAAGCTAGGTGTTTTCCTGCATGCATCAAGTTCCTTTCACAGTTCCTCTCAAGCCATTTCCAACACAGAGATTTGGATAAGACAGCTGCACAATTTCTCTTTCAAAGGGGCTTGTCCCACCTCCCTGTTGTGCAGGTGACTCAGCATTGAAATGTAATTTACCAAAATGATTATGATCTGGTAAATGCACTTCTTTCTTTTCTCAGGAAAATTGAAACATCCATCAGCCAAGTGCACTTTTCTTATCCTCTTCCCCCAAATCATTTTCACCTATTCAAGTCACAATCTGCAATTGCTCAACCTGCGCGATAATTCCTTATTGTTATCTAGAAAGGGAAGGAACGACCTTGAAAGAAAGGAAAACTTGGATAAGTCCCGCTCTGTCCTACAAAATTTTCCATCTGGGTCATGTCCCAGGCCGGTTTTATCACACGGCCAAACGACCAGCCATCATCACCATCTATTTGCTGATCCTCAGCCTGTGTGGGCAAGTCAGCTGAGATTGTCACTGGGATGAGCAGGTGGCCTCCACTGCCATGAATGCCAGTTGTAATTTTTATCACCTGTTACTTCGAGATCCATTCGCTGCAAAGGTGATCGATTAGACAGGAGGAAAGAGAACTTCTTTAAAGTGGGTAGAACGAAGTAAGTGGTCTTCTGAGCAAGTCTGGAGAAGGTTTGAATGGGAAAAAAATAACAGCAAAGCAGTGGCAAGGTGGGCCCAGTGCACGCTCAAAATTAACAATCCTCAGTCTTCCAAGCAGCCTTCTTTCCCTGCGAGCAGAAGGCATTTCCAAGCAAGGACACCATTATAGCGCATGTTGGGAACATTCCAGCAGCTTCCCCGGGAAATCGCGTGGCAGGTCAGCTCCCTCGGTTACTGTGATCCTGGCATTAATGCAGGAACCGGGCAAGAGCAGGAAATGCTAAAGTAATAACAATTACAATATAGCAAATGGACTCGGAGTGGCAGAGATAACCTGTAATTTAAGGTTTTTCTCTTCCAGACGGAGAGTTTTCGAACCTGATGTTGACTGGTTTCCTAAGCATCGATAACAGGAAGCAACCCCTGGGACGAACATGGGGAAGAAACAGAATGTTGTAGAGCAAGGACAGAAAGTGGAGGACCCTGGACAGGAACAAAGAGAGATCACCTTAGCGGGGAATGATTGACAGTTGGCTCTCACCGCACATCAGAGATTTTGTTCTTGGGTTGATAGTTTTTTAAAATACACTTCTGAAATGTGATGTTAGAAGTGCAGCCAGCGTTGGCCTAGAGCAACACAGCTAATAAAGCTGCAAGTAATTTGTACTTTTATGGGTTTTAGTCAACTCTTAGTAAATCTACATAGTTTATTTCAAGGTTCCATGTTTCATTTGCCCCAATTAATCCTTTGATGACCCTGATATAATCTGAAAATGAATAGCTTACTCAAGTGTTGTTCAGGAAAGATGTAGAAATCAGAGAAATTCAACCCATGTTTCTAGTTACTGTGATGTTTATGGAGTAGAGATGAATATCACCTATATTTATGTCAGATGGGTCATGCTGCTCATTAAGATTTGTCCAGCATTTAAATACCCACAACAGGTCCTAGCAAAATTGTGAAAAATGTAAACTGGTTGCTGGGCTTTCCTATTTCCTGGGTGAGTGTCCCTCCATCTTTGTTTCTCTTCTCTGCCTTCCCTATGCTGTTACTTGGCTGCTAATATTTTATAGAGCACTCTGTTCTGCATGCACTGATTCTTGTGAGTGTTAATTGGTGCTCAAAGAACAAAGAGCCTCATGGTCAAGAAAACTTGGGAAATGCTGAATACCAGATTCTCTCCTAGGAAAGTCATAATACCCATTAGCATATTAAAGGCTCTGAAAGGTCCTGAAGGAAGAAAGAAACCTCTCTAATTTTGCTTAACTGTTAAACAAACCTATTTGAGTCAGGAAAGACTTTTTTTTCCCTTGTCACATCTATTAACACACTCCAGAATAAAATGTCCTTCACCCAAACTGGGAAATATGAGTGTTAGCAAAACTTCAAGTTACAACCATGTCTAGACCACTTCTATTTTAGCAGTATACTTGGTAAAGCCTTCTCAATGCAAAGGATGTTTACTGGGACGATTGATAAAGTCATCCAATGTCTGTTCATGAAGAAGAACCTGAAAAAAATACAGAGGAATTTATAATACCATGAGGCAGAAGCCATCATTTCATATTTATCTCAAGACAATGTGACCCATGTATGATGTTTCCTAAACCAAGCAACAAAATAAACTAGAACACACGCACACACACACACACACACAAATAGCACAAGTGGCGCATAATTTGCTGTTCACTGCAATTTCCATCTATCATGATGTTTCCACAGGACGTCATGGGTTTTAGAGACAAACGGAGCTCAACTTCAAATCCTAGTTGTGCTACTTACAGTTGACTGACCTTGGGCAAAAACTGAACCTGTGAACGAACTTCTGTTTCTTCATCTGTGAAATGAAATATTTACCTAAAAATTGTTGCAGGGAATCAATGAGATAACATGAATGAAGTATCGAGCATATAATAGCCACTCAGTAAATTGTAATTTCCCCACAGCCCTCTGATTCTCCTCTCCACATTTCAGAATTAGTCGATGTCTTGAGAATGATAGACAGCATTCTTCTCACGTGCTAATGATAAACTGCTGTTGCACTGAATAAATTGTAATAAAATTGGTGTTCTTGTCTATCACCCCATTGTGAGCTCCTGAGAAGCAGTGCCTGTGTTAAATTCACCAGGCTTGGGTCTTCGACATATGAGGAGCTCGATATGCTTGTTAAATAAATTAATAATCTCCAAAAAAACAACTATCCTTTATCTTCCAGTCTTGTTTTTCCAGCTACTAACGATGGCTAGTCAAAGCTACTTTGACTTGATGTTCACTCTCTCTCTGCAATAATGCTTCTACTCTGAAATAACACACACATCAAAATATCAGTTTAATACACATAAATTAGTTGCTCATTGCACTGTGATATTAGTTAATTTTGAAATTGCATTATAGATTTCTAAATTAGAGAGACTGCCTGCCCGTCACTCATGTCACATAAAATGAATGCCAACATAAGGCATCACCTTTTCCTGGCTTTGCCAGACTGAAGGTCATTATCAATTGCTGTTTAATCAGCCAAGTCATGCATATAGACAAAGGTTAACTGAGCATGGACCAATTTGACTTCCTTTGTCATGGCAAGACAATTTGCAGCTTAATAAAGCTGCCCTGATTGCACTTAACAACACCTGCTTAAAAATCCAGCCTCATTAATAGCACACTAATGAGTTAGGGATCTTCTGGCAAGGGAATGATCAAAGACAGATGATTTGCTTTCTGATTAAATGACCTAAATAACATAAAATGAAATCTCCCCATTTCCTTTAGGGAAAGTCTTTGGAAAAAGTTACAAAAGCTGTTGGCATCTTCAGATATGGTTAAAAAAGAAAAGACAGGAAAGGACCATCCTTTAGCTCTTTTAAATGTAGAACCACACTGAACAATAAATGCAACTGAGCCAAAAAAAAGAAAAAAAAAAACAAGCCCTTGACCTTTGAATTCATACCCTAATACACAATATAACCACTGAGCAAGAAAACAGCAAGATGTAAAACTCATAAAACAAAATCAAACTTTCGGGATCTTTACAGAGGCATAATATAAAGACTATTTTTTTAGAAACGGCTTTGTTAATAAAATATCAAAAGTGACTTGACCCTTTTGCACACAAGACTTTTGGAGTTTAGTGTTGACTTACTATCCGAAGTCAGGCATGTTGTTTGTTGCTCCAAATGGAGTCAAGGTGGTCTGATTCAATATAACCACTGGCTGAACTTTGAGCACTGGGAAACTTGCACCTTTCTTTTTGCAGTTCCATAATTATTCTCTCTGTACTAGGAATGTCAGTCATTCTTGCCCGCCTGCCTGTGGTTCCTGGTAAGGGAATGGACCTGTCATAACCTCTGCTACAAAGGCCAGGGAGGGAACAGAAGAGGGTGTCCGAACCCTGCCCTGGGCAGCCAGTCCAGAGACTTGCTAGTGACCACAGGTCGTGGTTATTGACTGGCCAATCTAAAGTCTTCTCAGAAATGGAACGGAAGGGGAAGTCCAGAGAGAATAGGAGGCTGGCAGAGAGAAGCCGAGGTAGATAAATACGGGAACAGACACAAGGAAGTTAGCTGAGTCACATTCATAAAGGAGTACAAAACAAAATTCGCCTAGGTTTATTTTGATCCTTTGCTTTTAATTCTTTTATTTTGACATTCTTTTAAGCTTACAGAAAATTTGTAAGAGTAGTGGAAAGATAACCCTTACTGAGATTCCCCTAAAGATAACATTTTACTACATTTATGTCACCCTTCTTTAGATAGAGATATATATGTGTGTGTGAATATACACGTATGTGTATTTGTCTTTATATTTACATATCTATAATTATTTTTTCTGAATATTTCAAAGTTGCTTTCTGATGTCCCTTTACCCCTAAATCCTTTAGCATCTATTTCCTATTTAAAAAAAAAAGCATTCTCTTACATAACCACTATATAATTCTAAAAATCAGACAATGAACATTGATGCGATAATATAATTTCATCTACAGACCGTATTCAGATTTCACTAATTGTCTTAATAACATCTTTCACTGTAAGAGGGAGCCTAGAATGATGCATTATATTCCCCCAGCACTGCTTCTCAGTCTCCTGTCCTCTGGAATCACTTCTATGTTTTTCTTTATACTCTGTGAACTGACAGTTTTGAAGAGAACGGGGCAAGTGTTTTGTGGAATGTCCCTCAGGTGGGGCATGTCTGATGACTCCTCATGATTAGATTCAGGTGACACTTGGTGACTGAGGTGTGGAATGAACTTCCCTGTCTGTGTGTTTACAACTCAGCCCAGGTGACACACAGCTGTCAGATTCTCCATGAGTCTTTTTGATGGCTTAGTGTACATCCTTTGAATTTTCTTGAGCAGGAAGTGGGAGTATGAATATTTTTTTCCCCTCAAAACCTGAAAAGCTTAAACCACAAACATTCCTATCTCAGCTGCTTATTTGAGAGGAAAGACAGTGAGCATATAGTTAACAAAATGGAATCTGAATCCTGACTGGGTCCAAATCCTAGCTCTGTTACTTGCTGTCTGAGAGGTTATGGGCAACGGAATCTCCCCGTGACTTGATTTCTTTATCCATACAATGGGAATAATAATAACTTAAAAAACCTTTCTGGGGTTGTTGTGAGGATTAAATAACATTACATTAGAGTGCTCGAAGGAGATTTCCATCTCAGTCAGCATGGCACACTGGACACTCAGAAAAAAGATCTCAGTAGTATATCACTCATGAAAGCGCGGAGAGAATAAATAAATAAAATAGGAAAACAAATACGAATTCCCCATAGCCAGCGGTGTGATGGAGCTGACTTGGGTTGGTTCACAAAAAGCTGTCTTTTAAATTTTTAGAGACTTGGCAAGTCAGTCGTTAAACTCTGCCATTATTAAAAATAACACTATATAAATTTACAATTGGGTAAGTTGCATTAAAAACATATTAAACAGTAAACCTCAGGATTTCCTAATTACTTTGTTAATTGTACTACTGCCTGTGCTCGTTAAGTTATTCCTACCTGTTGCACCCACACAGTGGAGATGCTGTAAGTGTCTGTGCTGCTGTCGATCCCTTCAGTGACGTCACTTTAGTAGTTTGGCCATGGTGGCAAGATTTCCACTATGGAAACTGGCAAACAATACAAATCGGGGATTTTTTTTTTTTCTTTTTTTCCTGGAGAGCTGGTTGTTAAACATTTACCAGCACACTACTGCTCACAGCCTAGATGTGATAAGAAAGCAGGATTCAGGGAATTTAATGAGACCTAGAACCAAAATCTTCCCTGGAGACTATCTCCAAATATCTGGTGGCTAAAATCTGTTGTAATGTCCACACATTTGGGTAGAAAGGAAACAAAGTTGGTGGCTCAATCAGGGTGAAGCACTGGATTGGAAACTGGTTTGTAAAGCTGGATTTTCTAAGGGATAACACTCAATGGGTTTGATTTAGGAAAATAAAATTGCTTTTGGAGGAAGACTGTGGAGATTTTGTCTGGACTGGCTTTAGCTTTGAGAGGAGAGAAAGGAAAAAAAAAAAAAAGAAAAGAGAGAAGAAAAAAGTCTAAATTGAGAAATTCTAATTATAGACTCCTACTCCTCTCTGTCTGGGGATAGACCCTAAATGCCCTGTTTGGTCTAAAAGTCTCTAAACTTCAGTCTCTTAATTATTAGTTTACAGTGATCCAGGGTAGGTAGGGGACCCATAGCCAATGCAAATGCAATTCCTTTCTAATGGAATGCAAAGAATTCCTGCAGATAATACTCCAAGGAATATGAAGTTACAATCAAAATCACTAACTATGAAACAATAAAAAACAAAAGGGAAAGAAATATGACAGGCATTTCTAATAACTTTGCAAAAACATGAAAAGTGTTGGGGTGCCATTCATTCACAGAAAACGCATAGCAAAACCTTAAGGATACACCACCACTACCTAACCACAAAAGTGACCAAAATTAATAATGCTGATGATACCAAGTGTTTGTGAGAATGTGGACTGACCAGCATACTCAAACAGTGTTACTAAAAGTGCAGTTGGAAAAATAAAATTAGCATTAGTTTCTGTAGTTGAAGATACTCATCACAGCTTGGTTTCTCTGGAAAGAATACCTGAAAAGGTTATTGGGGAGGGACACCTGTGAGAAGAACAGGAAGGAAGCCCGAAGATAAATGAGTAGTGGGACTACCACCCTGTGAGTGCATGCATTAGAAAACCTGGACCATTTGCCCTCTTCCCATATTATATCCTACCGCTTTCATGAACACTTTTTCTGTGTAATTTAAACTTCTCAATACATTATTTTTTTTAAAGATTTTATTTATTTATTTGACAGAGAGAGAAAACACAAGCAGGGGGAGCGGCAGGCAGAGGGAGAGGGAGAAGCAGGCTGCCTGCTGAGCAGGGAGCCCGACATGGGGCTCTATCCCAGGACCCTGGAGTCAGGACCTGAGCTGAAGTCAGACACTTAACTGACTGAGCGACCCAGGCACTCCTCAATACATTATTATTAATAATATTGCTTTATACGTGCAATATTCATTTGGATCCTTCCCAGTGCTTTTCAGTTCCTCTTGCATATTAACGCTGCCATCCAAGACCATTTTTCTTCTGCCTGAAGAATCTTTATTGTTTGCCTCCATGTGTTTCTGCTGATGATGAATTCTTCTACCAGTTTTTGTTTATCTGAAAATATCATCATTTTGCCTTCATTTTTGGAAAGACATTTTCACTGATAATAGAATTCTAAGTTGAAATTACTTGCTCTCATTACTTTGAAAATATCATTCCATTGTCTTCTGGCTTCCATTGTTTATATTGAAAAATTGGCTCCTTCTCCAGGCTCTGTTTCTGTGTTATTTCAGAAGTCTCTTTTTACTCTCTCATTTCTCCAATTCCTGTTTAAATAAATGTTTACGTTAAAATTTTTATGATAAAATCTCTAGTGTGGTTTCTGTGTTCTTGATTAAACAGTGACTGATACAGTATAGTTATTTTGAGGTGTATATCTCATATTTTCAATTTACTGTCAGTTGAGTTTTTCTCATTTTATTGACAAATTGTGTTGTTTCTTTTATACCTGGTTATTTTTGAGTGTTGAATATTATCTATGAAAAATAGTTATATATACATATAGTTATAGATAGAATATATACATATATTTCATTTTGTTCTGGTCCCTGTGATAAACATTTTACATGAATTACCTAACAATTCTACTATGAGGCAGAAACTACTATTATTACCCTTATTTTAAATGTAAGGAAACAGGTTTAAAGAAGTTAAGTAGCCACCAAGAGTACATGGTTAGTAAGTGGTAGAATTGGGCTTCAAGCTCAAGTCTATGTGACTCCAATCTTAGAGCTCTTAACTGCTAAGTTAACTGCCTAAATATAAAAATGAAAAAGCCAGTTTTATTCAGAACATGAAAATCTAGCTACCATAGCAGCCTGCCTCTCAGGGAAACACATAATACTACAACATGTATGCATTATGTGCATGTGTCCATGCATGCATACATATGTGGGCGTGCTGGTACAGGGTTCAGCATTTTTTTTAAAGAGTCAAGTTGATATTTGGATAAACTAAATTAACTTTTCTATGGTGAAGGACTCAAAGTGTTGAAACAAAAAGTTCTTAGGCCAAATATGAACAGATTAAGGAGTTGGAGTTAAATGAGTTATGAAAAGGAGTTGAGAAAGAGAGAAAGTGTAAAAAGCTTTTCAAGTGTTACTCTTGTGTAAGAGTTCCTTGTTCAATCTCATTAAAACAACAGGAACATAGGATGTTCGTTTGGTCCGCTAGTGATATCTTTTTAAAATTAAATTATTAAATCCAACGTGCTTTCGTGACAAAACCGCTCAGCAAAGTAGGAATAGAGAAGAACTTCCTCAACTTGATACAGCAAATCTGCAAAAAAACCTACAGCTAACATCTTAATAATGCAAAACTACAAGATTTTCTATTAAGATTAGGAACAAAGCAAAGATGCCTCCTCTCACCATTCCTTTTCAAGATCATACTGGAAGTCTTAGGTAATGCAGTAAGACTCTAAGAAGGAAAATAAAAGGTGTATGGATTGTAAAAGAAAAAAAAAACTGTCTTTGTTCGCAGATGACATCATTGTCCATGTAGAAAATCCAAAAGAATTGACAAAAACAAAAAACAGAAACAAAAAAATCTCCTGGAAATAAGTGAGTATAGCAAAGTTTCAGGACACAAGGTTAATGTTCAAAAGTCAATCACTTTCCCATATACCAGCAATGAACAAGTTGAAATTTAAAACAATACCACTGGGGAGCCTGGGTGGCTCAGTCGGTTAAGTGTCTGCCTTCAGCTCAGGTCATGATCCCAGAGTCCCGGGACTGAATCCTGCATTGGGCTTCCTGTTCAGCAGAGCGGCTGCTTCTCCCCCTGTCCCTCACCCTACTTGTGTTCTCTTTCTCTCTCTCAAATAAATAAATAAACAAAATCTTTAAAAAAAATACCACTTACTTTAGCACCCCCAAAATAAAATATTTGTGTATAAATCTAAAAAAATATGTATAAGATCCACTTGAGGAAAACTGCAAAACTCTGATGAAAAAAAATGCAAATAAGAACTAAATGTACAGAGAGATATTCCGTGTTCATGGAGAGGAAGATAATATTGTCAAGACATCTATTCCTCCCAACTAGATTCAGGGCAATTCCCATCAAAATCTCAGCAAGTTACTTTGTGGATATCAACAAACTGATTCTAAAGTGTATATGGAAAGGTAAAAGCCTAAGAATAGTCAACACAATACTGAGGGACAAGAATGAAGTCGGAGAACTGATCCTACTTGATTTTAAGACTTATTATAAAGCTATGGTGATCAAGAAAGTGTGGTATTGGGGAAGAATTAAAAAAAATAGATCAAAGGAGCATAATAGCTCAGAAACAGATCCACATAAATATAGTCGATTACTATTTGAAAAAGTAGCAAAGACAATACAATGGAGTCATTCAACAAAGGTGCTGAAATAACTGGCTATCCACATCAAAAAAAAAAAAAAAAAGAGGAGGAGGAAGAAGAAGAAGAAGAAGAAGAAGACTCATCTAGACACAGACCTTACACCCTTTGCAAAAATTAACTCAAAATAGATCATAGACTTAAATGCAAAGTACAAAATTATAAAAAGACTCCTAGAAGATGACATAGGAGAAAATCTAGATGACCTTTGGTATGGCAGTGATTTTTTAGATACAACACCAAAGGCGTAACTTGGGAAAGAAGTAGTCGATAAACCAGACTTCATTAAAATTAAAAACTACTGCTCTATGAAAGACACAGTCAAAAGAGAAGATAAGCCACAGACCGGGAGGAAATATTTGCAAAAACACATCTGATAAAGGGCTAGTTCCCAAATATAAAAAAATCTTAAAACTTGACAATAAGAAAACAAACAACCCAATTACAAATGGCAAAGACCTGAACAGACACCTCACCAAAAAATATACAGATGGAAAATAAACATATGAAAAGATACACAATATCATATGCCATTAGGAAAATACAAATTAAAGCAACAGGGAGGTACCACTGCCCTCCTATTAGAATAGCCAAAATCCAGAATGCTGATAATGCTGAGAAGGATATGGAACAATAGGAACTCTCATTCATTGCTGGTTGGCATGCAAAATGGTACAGCAACTTTGGAAGACAGTTTGGTGATTTCCCATGAAACTAAACATACTCTTACCATACGGTCCAGCCATCATGTTACTTGATATTTACCTAAATGAATTGAAAACTTATGTCCATACAATAATTTGCACATTGGTATTTATAATGGCTTCATTCATTATGGCCAAACTTGGAAGCAATCAAGTTGTCCTTCAGTAGGTGAAAGGATGAATAAGCTTTGGTACACCCAAACGATGGAATATTATTCCATGCTAAAAAGAAATAAATCATCAAGCCATGAAAAGATGGAGGAACTTTAAATGCATATTACTAAGTGAAAGGAACCAATCTGAAAAGGCTACATACTATATGATTTCAACTATATGACATTTTGGAAAATGCAAAGCTATGAAGACAGCAAAATGGTCAGTGGTTGTCAGGGATTAGAGGGGAGTGTGGGATGAATTGGCAGAGCACAAAGGGTTTTTAGGGCAGTGAGACTATTTTGTAAGATACTGTAATCTATGAGATACTGTAAAAACCATAATACAATAAACCCTAATGTAAACTATAGACTTCGGTGATAATAATGAGTCAGTGTAGGTTCATCAACTGTAACAATTGCACTACTTTGGTGGGGGATGTGGATAAGGAAGGAAGCTGTGTATGTGCGGAGGCAGGGAGTATATAGCCACTCTCTACTTTCTGCTCGATTTTGCTGGGAACCTAAAAAAGCGCTAAAATAAATTCTGTTAAAATTGCATTCCTTCTCTACTTTAAAATATGCTTTGGGAATTTGGTTCTTTAGTTTGTTATTCTGGCTACATTGTAGCTAGCTCAATAGGAATCAAATGTACCCGACAGTCATGCTGTTCTGCTTAATTCCAAACACTTTCCCATCTTTCCCTCAATATTTTGTGTCTGCCTGAAACCAGAGAGACGGTTAAAAGCATAGGTAATAGAACATGGGGACTTGACTCACTGTTCACACTCAAGAGACCTTCATTGGAAAATGTTCTCTCTATAAGGCAGAAAGAAATATTTCCCAGCATTAGCAATGGGTCGTATAGCAAAGGTGAGAGCAAGTAATTCCAGCTCATACCCACACAGCTCTTAAGGAAGTTTGTCCAGACTACCACTTTGTCGTTGTTCAGAAAGACCTGCACAGTCACAAACACTGAGTGATTGGAAAGGTGTAGTGGGGTTATGTCCAAATGTAGTCCTTAAACAGGCAGGTGTGAGAAGTGAGGAAATTCAAAAGTCATGTGCTGTCTGAGATTCTTCTTCTCTCTTTTCTGGGAAGCTAACTACCCATTTTAGAAGGTCTCATTTCAAGTCCTCTTTCCTCCATTAAACATAACCTCTTGAGCTTCTCTAACTTCCTAGAATTTCTTCTTCACACTCAAAGTCAGTAACTTTTATTTTAAAACACCAAATTGATTTGCTTTATGTTTTAGCTGTTTTTGAGGGTCAAGATTGAAGGTCCCTTAAGGGTAGGGACCAAAACGTATATCCCTTTTGCCATCTTTGCATCCCTAG
The DNA here is from genome assembly GCF_029215605.1 of Mirounga angustirostris. Classification (NCBI taxonomy): domain Eukaryota; kingdom Metazoa; phylum Chordata; class Mammalia; order Carnivora; family Phocidae; genus Mirounga; species Mirounga angustirostris. Next base: position 116,791,337 of record NW_026991711.1, on the reverse strand, counting down.
TAGAGCACATGGTAAGTCCTTAGTGAATATTTATGAGTTGATGGTGCAGAGATTCTGTGTGAAGTGTTACTCTAAACTTCATCATTAAAAGGAAATCAACTCCATCATCGGTAGGATTAGCTTAGACAAATTTTAAATACAGATACATCAATAATTAAATCTTTTTGTGAAAAAAGCCAACAGATTCATTTTCCTTGTTTCTAGGATGATTCTAGAAAGGCATGTTGATAAGACAGCAAATGGGAGTCAGATGCTAGCGTTCTGGTTCAGCTTATTAGGAGGGAACAAATTGAGATTTCTGTGAATCTTGATATCCTCATCCCTTAAAAGGGGATAGTATGCACTCTACCACCTCCACTAAGTAATTTCCAGGAGAAGAGAAGAAAATAAGCTTCCACCATGCTTATTTCTTTTTTCCTGTATTCTATTGTAGTCAGCGTATTGTTACACATTGGAGGTGGTGACATACTAGAGCGGGCCTCTATAGGCTTGCAAGAATGGATTTTTATACTTTGAAGGACTTTGTGAGCTGGTTGTTAAACATAGCCATTATTAAAAATTAAATTACATAAACTTACAATTAAATAAAGTACATTAAAATGTGAACAATGAATAATCAAAACTCATCGCTTCCTAATTATTTTTCTATATTTTATTATTACCTATGATCTTAAGGTTGTTACATCTATTTTATCTGTGTGGTAGAAATACTATGTAATGGAGTACTATTTCACACTTCTTTCCAACTCTGAATTCAGTAAGTCACATTGTTAGCTTGAAATTGGACATGATGAAAGTGTTTTCACCATGAAAATCAGGAAATGCTACAAATTAAGTTTTTTTTGTTCAGATAGCCAGTTTTTAAACATTTACAATACACCATGGGTATTCTCCCACTTGATTATTAGCAACTTGAGAAAAGAGCTGGTGCCAAGCCTATCTTTGTATATCCCACAGTGTGGAGTACAAGATTAAATCCAGTGCACATTAGAATCCAATGGGGAGTTTTAAAAAAGAGAAAATAATCTGATGCCTGGACAGCCCACCTCCAAGCTTTTGACTTAGTTGGTTTGACTAGGTACCAGAGTATTTTTTAAAAAGCTTCCTGTTGAGTCTAATGTTCATCAAATTGAAAAACAACTTGCCTAAATATCACTGTGAAGCCAGTAGGCACTAGCAAGTGATTACTGAATAAAAGAATAAATGTGTTAAACTTTAAAAACTGCAATGTACTATATGTAAGATTTTGTAAGATTCTTGTAGGAAAAATGCTTCTTCAAAATTAGTTTGTGATAGTTCTTCTCAAATGCTTGCCTAATTTCCAGCGGTGTACTCAGTAGAGAAAGAAACTCAATATCTGCAGAAAGAAATGGGTTGTTAGCTTACTCTTCACTGGATACCTTTTCAGTTTCGCACCATGAATATATATAAGCCATTCAAATCACATAATTCTTTATGATTTCTGTTATAAAAATGTTTAGTGAACAAATTGAGTTTAAAAAATACAGTTTTATAATCTCTCAATCTGATTCTTGGAAATTGCCTAATTAACCTCTTTAGGGTAGAGGAAAAATATTGAGAGTAATTCTTCTTTCACAGTTAGCTGAAGCTCTAGCATAGGACCACAGAAAATGGTCAGGTACAGATGACAAACCAAAGTAGATTATTTTCAAATAATCCCTGAAGAAAGCAATTCTGATTAAGAGTGTGTAAGAACTACCTTAACATAGATTGGCTAAATCTTTCCTTTAAAGTAATAAGAGAATGTTAGTAGTTTTAAATCCAGGTATTTTAAGTTTGGGCACATTTGAGGACCATGATCTAAAATACCACCAACCAAGATATTTCACCATGTTATCTTTAACATATATTATGAGATTTTACAAAATTACATACAGGTGAAGCTATTTAATAGTAGCTATATAAGTTAAATGGAATTGTTCATGGGAAAACTCCAGTTCTAATCTTCAACGATATCATATCAAATGCAAGCATTATATTCTTATTTGTAACATATGTAGAAAGCTATTTCTTCATCTGGAGAGTGGGTATAATAATAGTACTAAACTCATATTATTATTTTGATAACTCCAGTTAATAAATGTAAAATATACAGAAAATGCTTTGTAGGCAGTAAGTGTTTGAAAAATATTTGCTAACATTTATTTTAGAGAAGATAAAGCTGAGTCCCAGAAAGCCTAAATGAATAGACCATAGTCACACAGGTTGTTAATAAAAGACGTAGATGTACTGAACATATAACTCTCTCGTAATCACATAATTAAAACTCTTCAAACAAACCCAATTAGCTCCATCCTAGGAAGACTAAAGCTTAATTTTTCTTAGTAATTTTTACTTAAATTTTACTTTAAGTAAAATTTACTTAAAAATCTAGTATCCTCAAATGACCTGCATTTTTTCTTTTAGTATTAAATTATGATTAATAAATAAATTGTATCAGGATCCAATTATACTATAGGTTTTTCAAAGTCAATTTGGAAACATAAGAGTTCTCTATTTTCCCATGGAAATGGAATTATTTAATTTTAAGTTTGATAATGACTTTAGAATTAGCTGATTAATGCACATGGAAAGGTTCTGTAATAAGTACAATTTAATGTTTAGTACAACTGGAATCGATTGAAAATTTATTGAAAAATCTATTATCAATTTTTATCACTGCCAATTAGATCTAATGAAAGATATAATTAAATAACATCAGTGACATTATGATATCCCTCTGCATTTGTAACTAGATTTCTTTGGGAAAAATGTCCATTAACAATACCATATATTGGGAGTTCTACTTATAGTAAAAGAGGCTGCTTAACTTGGAAAAATAACCTGAAATAGAAGCTGGAGAAACTATACACAGGGGGAGTGTGGGGCCAACATTTGGGGGTGCTAAACACTAGAGTCGTCATCCTGTTCTTCAAGAGGTAGCTGAAAGTTGAAAACCTGAGCAAAGCTTTCAAGGTACATGGCAATAGGGGCACCAGGAGAACAAAAAATGGGGCTCAGGTGTGACCAGCAAAAGAACCCAGGTAACCCTGGACGGCTGTATTCTGGGCCAGTGAGTCTCAATGGTGGACAATCTGTAAACATTTAGTTATCACAGCTGGGATTGGGGGTATGCTAATGGCACCTGGGGTTAGAGGTCAGGGATGCTTCCAAACAGTCTACAATGCACAGGATGGCCCTCCTACAACAAAGAATTATCTAGCCCAAAATAGTGTCAAGTTTGAGAAACCCTGTTTTAGGCTCTAAGTATTTGGATGAACTGGATACAGACCAGCCTTTGCAAGAACAGAAGCCTAGTTTTGAATTATCTCAATTCTTGATTGGAATAAAATATCATCATACTGCTGGAAGTGCTAGTTTATCCACTTATCAGGGGTAAAAGTAAATCCTCTCTGGAACAGGGTTCAGCAAGCCAAAGCCCTTAAGTCAAATTCATCCCACTGTCTACTTTTTTAAATAAAGATTTATTGGAACACAGCCAGGCTCATTCATTTATTTACATATCGTCTATGGCTGCCTTTAAACCACAATGGCAAAGTTGAGAGACCTTAGGACCTGCAAAGCCAATAATATTTACTCTCTGGCCTTTAGAGAAAAAGCTTGTCAGTCTCACAGCTGGATGCAGGATGCAGACTCTCAGATTGTCTCTACAATTTTTCATATACAGTATTCAACACTCAAATAAAAACAGCCAGGGTTTTTTTCCCCAGGTATACAGGAAACAGCACAATATATCACAACAACAAGAGAACCAACCCAAAGATGTGAGCGTAATCAGATATACACTTTAAAATAACTGCACTATATCAGACAGACACAGTTCAGTCAGGAAAACAGACCCAACACTAAGAATTTTATCAAAGAGGATGTAATACGAAGATTTATTTAAGCAGGTGTTGGAGAAAGAGGATTTAATTATTGATGTATCTGTATTTAAAATTTGTCTAAGCTAATCCTACCGATGATGGAGTTGATTTCCTTTTAATGATGAAGTTTAGAGTAACACTTCACACAGAATCTCTGCACCATCAACTCATAAATATTCACTAAGGACTTACCATGTGCTCTACTAGGGATGCAAAGATGGCAAAAGGGATATACGTTTTGGTCCCTACCCTTAAGGGACCTTCAATCTTGACCCTCAAAAACAGCTAAAACATAAAGCAAATCAATTTGGTGTTTTAAAATAAAAGTTACTGACTTTGAGTGTGAAGAAGAAATTCTAGGAAGTTAGAGAAGCTCAAGAGATTTTCAATCTTTCAATTTCAGTCTCATTCCTGAGACTGGACTGACACAAAAATGCCTACAATTGTTTCTTCAACTTTAACATTATTCTGAGGTCCGAGCCAGTAGAGTAATTTGAAAGAAAAAGCTATATTAAAAAGAAAAAAATTCATTTTTTACAAATGACATGATTTTATATACATAATATATAGATATTTATATCTATGTGTGTATTAGTCTGTTCAGGCTGCTATAACAAAATACCATAGACTGGATTGCTTATAAACAAGAGAAATTTAATTTTCATAATTTTGGAGGCTAGAAGTCCAAGATGAGGGTGTCTGCATTGTCAGGTTCTGGTGAGGTCCCTCTTTCAGGTTGCATACTGCCAACTTCATGTTGTATCATTGTAAGGCGGAAGGGGCAAAGGAGCTTTCTTAGGCCTCTTTTATAAGGGAGCTAATCCCATTTATGAGGGCTGGGCCCTCATGACATAATTACCTCCCAAAGGTCCCACTTCCAAATACCATCACCTTGGGGTTATGTGTCAACATATGAATTTTAGAGGGACACAAACATTCAGATCATAGCAATACATGTAGCAAAGTTAATGGATTCATGGTCAAAATGTTAAAAAATGTATATTTGCATATACCAGTAACAAACAGTAAATTACATGTCTCAAAACATACAACAGCAGTAACATAAAAATAGTTTTGTAGGAACAAAACTAACAAAAGATGTGCAAAATATCCACACAGAAAACTAAAAATTATTAAGAGACATTAATGGGAGCCCAAATAAAGGGAGGGATGTGCCATGTTTATACTGTAAATAGATTTTTAGATTTAATGCAACCCCACTGTGAACAAAATTGGAGATTTGACAAGCTGTTTCTAAAATGTACATAGAGGGCACCTGGGTGGCTCAGTCGGTTAAGCGTCTGCTTTCAGCTCAGGTCATGACCCCAGGGTCCGGGATCGACTTCCACATTGGGCTTCCTGCTCAGCGGGGAGCCTGCTTCTCCCTCTCCTTCTGCCTGCCGCTCCCCCTGCTTCCCCTGCTTGTGCTCTCTCTCTCTGACAAATAAATAAATACAATCTTTAAAAAAATAAAAAAATAAAATATACATAGAAATGTAAGGAGATTAAAAAGAAAATAAAATGAAGAGAACTTATTTACAAGATGTTCTAGAAGATATCCTAGAGAATATTAGATGTAGAAATTAGTTTAGGAATAGAAAGATGTTAAGAGTGTTGAAAAGACACAAAAAGAAATCACTTCCACAGATAGAGAATTCAGAAACAGGCTTATGCATATAAGTATATTTTATTTATGACAGAGATGGTACTACCGAGGAGTGAGGAAATAATGGTCTTGTCAATTAATGGTGCTCAGTCCACTGGCTATCCAACTGAAAAAATGAAAATTGACCTTGACCTCATACCTTCTAAATGTAAACGGTAAAATAATAAAACATCTAGAAGATACAAATAGAAAAAGGTCTTAAGGCTTTTGAAGTAGATGAGGTTCTCTTACACCATATATACAAGTAAAAACCATAAAGAAAATATTGATAAAATGAAATACAGTAGGGTCAAGACCTCTTCACCAAAAGACATGATTTAGGGAGTAAAAACAGAAGTCACAGAGTGGGAGATTATACTTGCAAAGGGTATAACAACAACAACTAAAAGGATTTGTGATCTACAACACACACACACACACACACACACACTCCTACAAATAAATTGGAAAAGTGAACAGAAATTTCCAAATAAATTGGAAAACTGAACAGAAATTTTACAAAAGAGGATAGTCTAATAGTCCACAGACATTTTAAAGCATGCTCAAACTCACTAAGTTCTCTGGGAAATGCAAACTAAAACCACCACAAGACACCATTACACACTCTCCAGGATGATGACAATTAGAAAGACTTATAGATAAGTAAAAATATAAACAAAAAGTGATTGAGAGAATAAAAAAACAATGGGGTATCTCATCCTTTGTTGACTGCAAAGTGACACCATTGGTAAACATTTCAGCATTTCCTATGAAAGTTGATCCCACTATCTCATTTCCACATATGTAGCCAAAAGAAATTCATGCACCCTTGCATGTAGACACATGTACAAGAATATTCATGCAGCATTATTTGAAATAGTTCCAAAAATGAGACAATAGAAATACCCCATCAACATCAGAATAAATATATTTTATTTTATTCATGCAACAGATACTACAAAGCAATGAACATTTTAGACAATAACTAATATCAATCAAAAGAAACCAGATACATGAAAATATATATCACATGATTCAATTTATATAAAGTTCAAAAAGATGAAACTAGTTTATGGTGTTGGAAGTCAGAATAGTGATTATCCTTGGAGGGAGTGAGGAGTAGTGCTTTGGAATGGCCTGCTAGTTTCTTCTGGGATGCTGTGTTTTGACATGGGTCATGGTTACACGAGCATATATATTTACTTTGTGACAGATTTCTAAGCTATGCTCTACGATTTCTTCTCTTTCTTATATGTATGTTATACTTCACTAGAAATCATTTTTAACCAACTGAGCCACCCAGGCGCCTCTTTTTTTTTAAGATTTTTATTTATTTGAATAGAAATCATTTTTAAATTAAATAAATTCTAAATTAACAAAAATAATTTTAACCATCAACAAATGTTAAAACCACCATTCTAAATAATTCATATCAAAGACGAATATAATACAGATATTACAAAGTATTTGCTGATGAAGTTAAGAACACTTCTTATCAAAATCTAAGGAGACAGCTAAAAGTTTATTTAGAAGAATTGTATTATTCAGTTTGGGCTGCCATAACAAAATACCACAGACTAGGTGGCTTAAAATACAAAAATTTATTTCTCAATTCCAGAGCCTGGAAAGTCCAAGGTCAAGGTGCTGGCCAATTTGATTTCTGGGGAGGGCTCCCTTCCTGGCTTACAGATGGCTGTCTTAGCACTATGTCCTCACATAGCCAAGAAAGAGGTCTGGTGTCTCTTCCTTGTCTTATAAAAGCTCCAGACCTCAAATTAGGGCTCCACCCTTATGATATCATTTAACCTTTATTATCTCCTCACATGGCCTCTCTCTAAATATAGTCACTTGGGGATTTTGGCTTTAGTATATGAATTTTGGGAAGATGAAAATACTCAGTCTCCAGCAGGCATGTTCACAGGTTTATAGTCTATTTTAATTAAATAAAAATTATGTAAAAGTACACAAAGGCATTACAAGACAATACAAAGACATTACAAAGGTATTGTTCACCTTCATAAATTTAATAAACAAATAGACATAACAAAATAAACCAAAAGAAAATAGTTGGAGAGAAGTGATAGACTGCACAGAAATCAATGAATTTGAATACAAAATACTCCCCCAAACTAAACGGAATTAATTAAGAATCAGAGTGAATTAATAAATAAATCTGAACAAGATTTTTTAAACACCAACATTTTCAGAAGCCACTTCCATCTTGGGAATGAGTCTGAAAAGATGGGTTATTTGTAGACTGGTTACTAATGAACTTATCATGCAGTTTCTATTTTGGAATAATTACTATGTTAGGTTGGCCACATGGTGATATGATTGATTCCTCGAGATCAGCCATTCAAACAACTAAAAAATAAAAAAACCCAAATGAGCACTATCCTGGTTGTTTCAAAGAAGTCATTTAAGCTATGTCATAGCCGTTGCCAATTTAACCAGGGGATTTGTGAAAGATGTAGAAGACTCATTGGCTACATTGTTAGCATGTATAAATCAGCCAAGATAAAATATAATAAAATAAAAATGAGAGGCTATGTGCTAGACCAGAACTTGAATCATTTCCTCTTCTGCTGGATGTGAATTTGTGTGTTTGGTGATGTTGTATCTGTGTATATTAAACAATGACTCCATTTAGGGGAGTTGAGATGATGGTTCTTTTTATCTCTGGGAGAGCACTGGCCGTCCTTCCACTTGGGACTAAAATTCTGGTTTGGATGGAAAGCCAACCTCATGTACCTTTTTAGTCTGTCTCTTTTATGTATATGAGAGTGTCATGCTGTCAGTCTTGTTGCTTTGCCAAATCCCTAATGCTTTCAGCCATGTATTTCAATCAAATGGCCATTTAACTTGGGTGTTTCACCAAAGGACTAAAACTTTTGGGCACTGGGTCAACCAACTGAAAACTTGATTGTGACTCCAGTTACACTGCCTAAATAGATTTCTGTGAAAAATGTGACCAAAAAAAGAAAAAAACTATTCATGAATATTTTCAGCCCCATTAAATTATAAAAGCATTCAAGGGATTGAGAACTCTTAAATTAATATGATATTATGTCAAAATGAAGGGATTGATTATAAAAGGCTATGAGATATTCTTCTTGTAACCAAGTAGAAGACATGGCCAAGAAATTAGCTTCACTTGTTATAACTGACAATATGCATCAGCATTTTCTTAACTATATATTTACAATTTTATTTTTTTTATTTTTTTATTTTTTGCAGCAGCTCAGCATGTTTATTAATCATTGTGCACAATTAAAATGCCATTTCATCCCTCTAATTAAAACAAATAGTTCCCTGAGGCTAGCACCTGAACTAATGAAGCCTGGTTTTAGAGTTACTCATGTCATCAAAAGTAAAATATTTTCAGTATTCTGTATTGATAAATTCTAATATGTTAGCAATTAACTTCAGGTTGAGCAGAAATTGTCATTCAAATTATTGATTGAGATAATGCTTATAATGCAACAGAATTTTTAGAAGTCTTGGAGTTCTCTAACCAAGCATCTAAGTCCAGAGTCTGTTTCTTCTACATGTTGTTATTTCTTCCTCCATCCCTATGGAATAAATTTAAATTGAGGTCACATTTTATAATAAGACCAAGAATCAATGTCTGCATACAGAGATCCCAAAATGGAAAAGACCAGGAGTCAAATGTTATCTCATTATTCATTGTACTAGTGATATTTTAATGTGTAAGTAAACTTGACCATGCCTTTATAATTGTGGTAGAATCAAACATAGGTGAGAAAATTGATTGGGGTCATTCTCTGCTTCTTATGAAATAGCCCCATTGAGAAGGGCATTTCCACGTTTCTACCAGTCGAGGGAGGGTTCCTGTTTGAGGCATAAGATAAATGGAGCCTATTGAATGAGAAGAGCCTATTGAATTCTGTTGCCATCACTAGCCCATACTCTGTTAGAATTTGAGTTTGTAGTATATATAAATTTTCTGATTCATGTAGCAGGGTGAGGGAAAAGACATTGCTATGAAAGCAATGAGAGCAATGATTGCTATGTGAATTAAGTCTTTTTCTAAGTAAATGGGATTCAGTTTTAGGGAAATAAAAAATTTAGTCCTTGTTAAATATCCTATTGACTGAAGTCAATTCTCCTCTTGGGCTCAGGATGTTGTCTCTGAGAATGCAGAGGGGAGAGAATGCTCTTTCTAGGTCTCTCTTACACTTACTCTCTGTAACACCTCATACTGCATTTTAGGAGCCAGGGGCAAAGTAAATGTAGCTGAAACTGCTTCCCTCCTGTTTCTGAAGGTCAGAAAGGAACGCAGGAGGTCTCTTTAGTTTCTGCCTCCACAGTGAAACGGAAGCCTGGTTCAGAGGTGATAAAGCAAATACTGGATGTCTTAAGCCTCTTTTTAAATGTTGCACTCCTTTTGCACAGGACAGCCATGTATAACCTCCTATCCAGGAGGTTAGCAAACAGTAATGGTGGCTTTGTTTTTATATTACTAATGATACCACCTGTGTCTTTAGAAACAATTGTTCTCATTCCCTCCAGGTCCCTGGATGTTGCCGAGATATTTTAGGTAAGCCTCCATGCCTGATCTCACAGTCAATAGGACATCACGTGTAGCTGGGAAAATCAACTATTTAAAATAATAATAACAAAAACAACAACACTAATGATGGTGATGATAATAATAATAATGATAATGATGATAATAATAATGGGTGATGATGGGGCGCCTGGGTGGCTCAGTCGGTTAGGCGACTGCCTTCGGCTCAGGTCATGATCCTGGAGTCCCGGGATCGAGTCCCGCATCGGGCTCCCTGCTCAGCGGGGAGTCTGCTTCTCCCTCTGACCCTCCCCCCTCTCATGCTCTCTCTCTCTATCTCATTCTCTCAAATAAATAAATAAAAATCTCTAAAAAAAAAATGGGTGATGATGAAGCAGAGCTAAATGAGCCTCAACTGAATTGATGTTTGCAGAACTGGTAAGCTATTGACATTCTTTTATTTCTATAACCATGGGTTGATATCCACAGGGGATTTTACTTTTTGTGCCTCAAGGAAGAGTTTGGTGTACGGCATTGCAAGGGACCCTAGGAAACAGAAGAGAAGGGAGTAATAATGGAAGATTTGTTCGGATAACATCTCTGCCCCTGCTCGCCTAGGAACTGGATATGGACTTACATGGAGAGAGGGTTTAGGCTACAGCCTCAGGGAGTGGTATTCATAAAAGACTTTGTATTGACAAAATAGTACAGCTCATTTTGTACTGTCGTGCTTGTGCTCAGGGCTTGGAGATAAAATTCAGTAGTGTTAGGAGAACCATTTGAGGTGGACATCAATGATTTGTTCCTGTCCAGCCTCAATTCAACCTTCTGGCAAAGACATACCAAGGAACTTCCCCTTCTCCATTTCTTTCTTTCTTTTTTTTTTTTTAAGGTTTTATTTATTTATTTATTTGAGAGAAAGAGAGAGAGACAGAGAAACAGCACGAGAGGAGAGAGGGTCAGAGGGAGAATCAGGCTCCCCGCTGAGCCGGGAGCCCAATGTGGGACTCGATCCCGGGACTCCGGGATCATGACCTGAGCCGAAGGCAGTTGCTTAACCAACTGAGCCACCCAGGCACCCCATCCCTTCTCCATTTCTAATCTGTGAAATTTGGGTAGGGTTGACTCTAAATCCTGGATGCAGGAGAGGGCACATGACCCAAACTTATGTCTCTTCTTGGTCATGTTGATTAATTCACAAGCAAGCCAAATCAGGTCAATAAGATATATTTATAAGTCTTTTGTTGGAACAGGAAGTAAAGATACAAAGGACTTAGATGCTTTAATTCTAAAATTATAGGGCCCACCATATGGAAAAACCTATCTGAGAGTGAAGCCTCCAGAGAGAAAAGTAGGGTAAGGATGTGAAGAGACAAAGTCCCGTTGGCACTCTTTGAGTCTTTGTGCACAGCTGTTTCTGAAGCCAAACATTGTGATCACCTCTGTTTTGTTTTGTTTTGTTTTTTGGTTAACATTCCAAATCTGTATAACCAATGAACATGGTCTAGGTTTTTTTTTTATTGGTATTCACTTCAGAAACTTGAATCCACAGATATAAGCAGGATATTACCAGAAAGTTACAAGTAAACACAGATTATACATGCAAATTTCTGTTCACAAAGGTCACATGTGCAGGTATATGAATTAGAAGCGTGTGTCTAGATTACGGCCAAACTGTTTTTAAAATGCAGCAATGTAAAATTACCTCTTGAAATATAAGGAGATGGTCTACACTCTTCAAAAATCAAATGTTGCTTATACCAGATGTATGACAGCTACAGGATTCAAGTGACAAACAATAAGATCTCAAGAAATTAATACTGCTCAAAGAGAATGGGAATATTTTTACATTTCATTGAAAATACATTGACCACTAGAATACGAAATCTAGCAGGAACTTAGAGGAAAAAATTACAAAAATCTAAAGCCAATTACTTAGTATTTCTATTACCTAAACAACAGCATGACATTAAAAGAAAACTGCACCTGCTTTTTCATGCCAATCTCATATTAATGAAGATCTCCAAATACAAAGCAACCCAAAAAGCTTCAAACTCCAAATGAAAAGTCTGCAAGGCTCAGATTAAAATATGGAATGTTTCAGATGAAAGTAATAAAAATACAATTGGTTTTGTTCTTTATTGAATGGAATCAAAAGTTTTGACATTTCTTTGAAGCTTGGAACTAAATGTCATTTCTCTGAATGATTCTACATCTTTTTTCTTGGTGGTGCAAGTTGTCTTAAGTAGCGAGTCAGTCTCTACAAAGTACTTTGGTCTGTTACCGTTCTGATAAAACAAACAATTCTTCATTAACTTAACTGTATATGTATTTTTGCTGTAACACTTAACACATGAACAGACATCTATTATTTTTCCACTAAAACAAAAGAGTACAATAGTTTTCTTCTAACTATCAGTATTGTATTTAAAAAAGGTTAACATTAAAAGCAAAGAACCATTATTTACTTTGAAATCATTAAGCTTCTTGCACATCTTAAGCTTCCTTCTTCTGCCTGTGTTCTTCTGCCAATTTATTCAGAAATTTCTTTAATTTCTGATAATGAGGAAGGCTGCTGCAATGAGTAATATTTGCAACTTCTTCATTTGTATAAAAGAGTGAACACAGCTTACAGTAAAACCCTGTTTTAGGTACCACATAGTCTATACCAACAGGAACATTGGGCTGATATGGTCCAATTCTATATTCATCTGGGATTGTATAGTCCTCCTTGTTTTCATCACTTTGGCCATCTGCATTTTCACTTGTATCTTTGTTGGGATCATCAGCATTCTCAGCAGATTCAGTGCCTGGTTCTGTATTTTCCTCATTTTTAATTCCATTTTCCAACGCTGCTTTGTTTTCTTGATCAAGTTCCTCGATCTTGTCCACCTTTTTTTAGCTTTTTCTTTGCAGCTGCCAAAGCACTGGCATTTCCGTCTTTTTTCACAGCTTTGTCCGAAGGTTCCTTTTTCCCATCAGAAGCCACATCACCTAAATTAGCAAGATTTGTCTCATCTCCCACCGAATTGCCACTTTCTAGCAGTGCTCCTGCTGCTTCTTCATCTACAAGTAGCTCATCTTCAGATTCAAGAAGCATGTTAGGTTCTTGCTCGGCTTGGTCATCCTTTGTATCTTTTTCACCATCTTCACCTGACTTCTCTTCTTGTTCTTTACCTTCAGTTGTATTTTCAGTCTTCTGGGAACCATCAATCTTGGATTTCTTATTGCTTAGAGATTCTTTGCCATCTGGAGAATAAGATCTTTTCTGAGATTTATCTTTTTTCAGTAAGTCAATGCCTCTGTTGGGAATCCTCAGTACCAATTTTTTTGTATTTTTCAGACAAGTCTACTTTCACACATCTCCCCTGAAACCAAAGGGCCTTTTTCAAACAGTGGTCAACCATTGCCATTGCATTTTCTCTGGTCTCCATCTCAATAAAGGCCTTATTTTTCATCCTCATAATTTTTTATTTTTCCATAAGGCTCAGCAAGCTTGAGAACTGCACTGTCAGAATAGCCAGAATGAGGTAAATTGCTGAGATGTATCACACGTCCAAGTTCTTACTTTTGATCAAACTTTTGGTCTGGCTTCCCCTCAGGTTTCTTTATTATTTTATACTTCTGTGATAAATGAACTCTCACTGGCTTGCCAAATACTAACGCTGGTGTGGTTGTATAATAATCCACTGCAGCTTGAGCATCCTCTGTAGTTGCCATTTCAATAAATGCCTCATTAATTTTATTTAGAATCAGATGATTTAAAATGACTCCAAATGGTTCCACCAGCTGTAATAGTTGATATCTCAAGTTTTTCCCTCGCTGAAAATCCATGATGTGAACAGCCTGGCTTGTTTTCACTCTGCCTTTTTGCATGTGTCTTGGTCTTGCGGGAGCCCATTTCCAGCACCCAGATTTCCTCTTGGTCCAACAGCTGGTCCCCCAAGATGAAATGAGGGAGGTGGAGGTCCCAGAATTCCTGGTGCTGGGTTTGTAGACTACTGCAGCATGAATGGATCACCCATTGTGTGTCCTGTATCATTGTCAGGATTCCATTCTGGGTAGATTTCAAGAAGAAGATCAACGACTATGACTTGCTCCATTGATATGTTGACTCCACTCCTTATTAGAATGAACTGGCAAATCACATATAGAGCACAGATGGGGATAACCCTTCGGTAAGAGTCCATGGAAGACTTCAATATTGCTACTTGGAGGAGCACCCCTCTTTTTCTCAAAGAGATCTCTCCTGTAAGGGTCCAGGACCACGTCCCATTCTCTCATACTCACTGTCAAATTTATGATAGTTATGCGAGGTCTCACCAAAAAAAGAATCATCCCTACACTTTTCTCCATCTCTTAATCTGTCATCTTCATAATCCATTCTGTCATAATAACCAGATTCTTGAGAACGACTTCCATGGTCATAATCAAGCACTGGGTTGAGACTAGGACCACGGTCATCAAAACTATCTCTTCTAAAGTGCCTTTTTTCTTCCCGATCATCCCTAGGTACTCTGTATGGTGGTTCCCATGTAGCAGATCTGCCATCTCTACCATAACTCAGTGTAGGGCCTTCTTCAGTTCTCCTCCTTTTAAGCTGTAGAAGGATTTGGGGCAAATTCTCCGGAGTAATCTTGTCCTCTGGATAACGACTCGGTTCATCTAAGTCTCTAGCAGACAGACCAAAGCTGGCCAAAATGTTATTGGCCTGGTCTGCATCTCCACGGTGTTGAGAAGACAAAGGGAGTGGACCTCTACTTCCAATGTTAAATATAGACTGCAAATTATGAGAAGAAGTACTAGCAGAAGACAGTGCACTATGAGCTCCTTGTTGATTCAATGAAGAACTCATTCCAAGATTCATTAAACTAGCAAGGCATGCGGTACCCTGGTTCATCCTTCCCAGAGATGCTGGCATACTTAAAGACTGGGTTGCAGCAGCAAGAAGGCCTATTCCTGCTGCAGACAGGTCACGCCCATGACCCTGCGAATCCCTACCGAGAGATGACTGCTGGAATGACTTGGACATTGTAGAACTATCTCTTGTCTAATTTATAGACTTAAAAAAAAAATTTTTTTTAAAGAAGGCCAAAAAGAAAGCTCAAACTAGCAAACTAGGTTAACTTTGCTTCAAAAAATGGTAACGCCAAGAAAAAGGATCAATAAGGACTGTAGAATCTTCTTCAAGCTGAGAACCAGCAGACAACTCTTAAGGAAAGGGAGAGGGAAAAGGAGAGGTAGCTCTCTCCTAGCGAGCAGGACGCGGAGGCTCCCACAACCCGCCGCAACAACGGCGCTGGTAAGAGGTGGCAGCGGCAGGTGCAGCCCAAGACCGATCGTTTCTGTTTTATGAGCGAATACATTCTTCTTTATATGAGCAATTTTGTATGGGGTTCCTTTACTTGTGATGAGGTTCAGGATATTCTATCCTAAAATACGGCATTTTGGCATATAAAATATTTTCAGCTGAAGGAATTTTTTTTAAAAATGGCAGAAACAGGTTTACTCTGAGCCCCCCACTCTTGCCCTTCTATCCTGAAACAGATCATAAAACTATCCATGTAAAAGCTACCCTCCCTGTACCAGGAGGAGGCAAGATATTCTTATCACCAGAGACTGGGAATTTGGGACCAAGATTCTATGCGAACAAATCTTCATTAAACTAACCCTTATCTTCCCTGTTACTTCTTTACCACTCACTACCCCCGGCCCCAAACCCTCTCTGTCTTGTCAATTCTACCCAAATTTATTGTTTCTTTGTCTGAAAGGCATAAAATCTTGCTCTGGTAGCTTCTTCAGGTCTTATTATCTTATGAAGGTTCCCATGTACATGTGAAAATTCAGCAAAATTTGTATGCTTTTCTTCTGTTATTCTGTCTTTCTCATTTTATTTTATTTTATTTTAAGATTTTATTTATTTATTTGAGAGAGAGAGAGAATGAGAGACAGAGAGCATGAGAGGAGGAGGGTCAGAGGGAGAAGCAGACTCCCTGCCAAGCAGGGAGCCCAACGCGGGACTCGATCCCGGGACTCCAGGATCATGACCTGAGCCGAAGGCAGTCGCTTAACCAACTGAGCCACCCAGGCGCCCAGTCTTTCTCATTTTAATTTTCAGACCAAGCCGGGGACCCTGAGAGGGTCAAGGATAACTTTTCCTCCCCTAAATTTCCAACTCAAAAAGTCCCAGCTACTACCCTGTTCTTTTCCTCTATCATGCGAGCCCACATTGTACTTTGGACTCAGATCAGGCTTCAGTGGAGGCTGGCCTTAACGGAGTAGTGTGGTGTTCCTATGAAAGTCACTGGCAGCAGAAGCAATGGTGGCGGAACTTGGTGAGATGGAAGGACACATGTGGACTTGTTTCTCAGCTCAGGTTCAGCGCCATCATCCTGGGGCTTTCCAGCAAAAACTGAGAGAGGTATTGAGGGAGGACAGGGAGAATGTGTCCAGCAAATGGAACTCAAGCATTAATTAATATGAATGGGACCTCAGTTATTTCATAGGCTCTCTGTTGGAACTGAGAATAAATAGATGGGGATTAATCATTCCTCTTATGTGTCTATTCATTTCTCTCCTGCAGAAAAGGAAATAGCTCACCTCAGGGTGACTACCTCCCCACGAAAAAACAGGACAAATCTCAGCAGGAGATGAAAGGATTCATACCAGGAATTCAAGAATAATACAATGTTAGTAAATCTAATAAAATATTTTTCCATATTGCCATATCAAAAGAAGAAGTAGATCATGTACATAGATTGTAAAAAACATTTAATAAAATTTAACTTTCATTATTAAATTAAAAAAAAACTGAATAAGGGACACTGAATAAGGGTGGCTCAGTCAGTTAAGCATCTACCTTTGGCTCAGGTCAAGATCTCAGGAACCTGGGATCAAACCCCACATTGGGCTCCCTGCTCAACAGGGAGTCTGCTTCTCCCTCTCCCTCTGTTCCTCACCCCTGCTCTTGCTCTCTATCTCTCAAATAAATAAATAAAAAATCTTTAAAAAAATAAAAAATGCAAGACTGTTGAATCACAGATCTGTACCTCTGTAACAAATAATACAATATATGTTAAAAAAAAAAAAGGAGAAGATAGCAGGAGGGGAAGGATGAAGGGGGGGGAAATCGGAGGAGGAGATGAACCACGGGAGACGATGGACTCTGAAAAACAAACTGAGGGTTCTAGAGGGGAGGGGGTGGGAGAATGGGTTAGCCCGGTAATGGGTATTAAAGAGGGCACGTACTGCATGGAGCACTGGGTGTTATACACAAACAATGAATCATGGAACACTACATCCACTACATGGAACACTACATCAACACTAATGATGTAATGTATGGTGATTAACATAACAATAAAAATTAAAAAAAATAAAAAAATGGAATAAAATATGAATGTAATGATTACTTTGGTTACTTCCTTAAAAGTTTGCAAACTAGGGGTGCCAACAACAGGCTGAATGGTAAAATACTAGGCAAGGTTCAATTGACGTAAGGGACAAGCCAAGAGTGTTCACTAACCCCATTTTTATCAAAGCTTATTCTAGAAATACTAGTCAATACAATTTATAAAGAGAAAAAAATAAATAGTATAAACAAGTTAAAAAAGATACAAGAATATTGTAGCTGATGTGATAGTATACTTGGAAAGATAAGAAAAATAATGAAGAACTATGCCACACAATAAACGATTAAGTGCATGGACTTATTACAAATTTAATAAAGGCTTGGTCATGATTTTTCTGCATAATAAAAATAATTAGTTTGAAAATCTAATGGTGAGAAATTATTTTATTTTCAAAAACACAAAAATAATGAATGCACAGGAATAAGCTTAACGAATAGGCAAAATTTAAAAAAGCACAAAAATAGCAACTATTGAGACTTAAGAAAATTTTTTTTTTTTTTTTTTTTTTTTTTTTTTGGAAGAGAGTCAACTAGTTTAATACCGATCTTTACAATTAAGAGCAGCTCCTAAACATAAACCTAAAATAACAGATCTCTGAAGATGTAGATTTCCAGTACATAGTATAAATATGCAGATTTTTTGGTAAAATAAGCAGTAAACAACAATGAGCAAATGAGATCCCATGGGGAAAACATTGCTTTTACTTTTAATACAGGTAAGTGATCAGTAGAAACATAAATATACACATGTTCACATGTATGTATAAATGTCAATTTTTTTTTTTTTTTAATTTTTTTATTCTTATGTTAATCCCCTTACATTACAACATTAGTTTTAGATGAAGTGTTCCATGATTCATTGTTTGTGCACAACACCCAGTGCTGCATGCAGAATGTGCCCTCCTAAATACCCACCACCAGGCTAACCCATCCTCCCACCCCCCTCCCCTCTAGAACCCTGTTTGTTTTTCAGAGTCCATCGTCTCTCATGGTTCGTCTACCCCTCCGATTTCCCCCGCTTCATTCTTCCCCTCCCGCTACCTTCTTCTTCTTCTTCTTTTTTTTTTTTCTTAACATATATTGCATTATTTGTTTCAGAGGTACAGATCTGAGATTCAACAGTCTTGCACAATTCACAGCGCTTACCAGAGCACATACACTCCCCAGTGTCTATCACCCAGTCCCCCCATCCCTCCCACCCCACCCCCCACTCCAACAACACTCAGTTTGTTTCCTGCGATTAAGAATTCCTCATATCAGTGAGATCATATGATACATGTCTTTCTCTGTTTGACTTATTTCACTCAACATAATACCCTCCAGTTCCATCCACGTCGTTGCAAATGGCAAGATCTCATTCCTTTTGATGGCTGCATAATATTCCATTGTATATATATACCACATCTTCTTTATCCATTCATCTGTCGATGGACATCTTGGCTCTTTCCACAGTTTGGCTATTGTGGACATTGCTGCTATAAACATCGGGGTGCACGTAGCCCTTCGGATCCCTACTTTTGTATCTTTGGGGTAAATACCCAGTAGTGCAATTGCTGGATCATATGGTAGCTCTATTTTCAACTTTTTGAGGAACCTCCATACAGTTTTCCAGAGTGGCTGCACCAGCTTGCATTCCCACCAACAGTGTAGGAGGGTTCCCCTTTCTCCGCATCCCCGCCAACATCTGTCGTTTCCTGACTTGTTAATTTTAGCCATTCTGACTGGTGTGAGGTGATATCTCATTGAGGTTTTGATTTGGATTTCCCTGATGCCGAGCGATATTGAGCACTTTTTCATGTGTCTGTTGGCCATTTGGATGTCTTCTTTGGAAAAATGTCTGTTCATGTCTTCTGCCCATTTCTTAATTGGATTCTTTGTTCTTTGGGTGTTGAGTTTGATGAGTTCTTTATAGATTTTGGATACTAGCCCTTTATCTGATATGTCATTTGCAAATATCTTCTCCCATTCTGTCGGTTGTCTTTTGGTTTTGTTAACTGTTTCCTTTGCTTTGCAAAAGCTTCTTATCTTGATGAAGTCCCAATAGTTCATTTTTGCCCTTGCTTCCCTTGCCTTTGGCGATGTTTCTAGGAAGAAGTTGCTTCGGCTGAGGTCAAAGAGGTTGTTGCCTGTGTTCTCCTTTAGGATTTTGATGGACTCCTGTCTCACATTGAGGTCTTTCAACCATTTGGAGTCTATTTTTGTGTGTGGTGTAAGGAAGTGGTCCAGTTTCATTCTTCTGCATGTGTCTATCCAATTTTCCCAACACCATTTGTTGAAGAGACTGTCTTTGTTCCATTGGACATTCTTTCCCGCTTTGTCGAAGATTAGTTGACCATAGAGTTGAGGGTCCATTTCTGGGCTCTCTATTCTGTTCCATTGATCGATGTGTCTGTTTTTGTGCCAGTACCATGCTGTCTTGATGATGACAGCTTTGTAATAGAGCTTGAAGTCCGGAATTGTGATGCCACCGGCTTTGCTTTTCTTTTTCAATATTCCTCTGGCTATGCGGGGTCTTTTCTGGTTCCATACAAATTTTAGGATTATTTGTTCCATTTCTTTGAAAAAAGTGGATGGTATTTTGATGGGGATTGCATTGAATGTGTAGATTGCTCTAGGTAGCATTGACATCTTCACAATATTTGTTCTTCCAATCCATGAGCATGGAACGTTTTTCCATTTCTTTGTGTCTTCCTCAATTTCTTTCATGAGTATTTTATAGTTTTCTGAGTACAGATCCTTTGTCTCTTTGGTTAGATTTATTCCTAGGTATCTTATGGTTTTGGGTGCAATTGTAAATGGGATCGACTCCTTAATTTCTCTTTCTTCTGTCTTGTTGTTGGTGTATAGGAATGCCACTGACTTCTGTGCATTGATTTTATATCCTGCCACTTTACTGAATTCCTGTATGAGTTCTAGCAGTTTTGGGGTGGAGTCTTTTGGGTTTTCCACATAAAGTATCATATCATCTGCAAAGAGTGAGAGTTTGACTTCTTCTTTGCCAATTTGGATGCCTTTGATTTCTTTTTGTTGTCTGATTGCTGTGGCTAGGACTTCCAATACTATGTTGAATAGCAGTGGTGATAGTGGACATCCCTGCCGCGTTCCTGACCTTAGGGGGAAAGCTCTCAGTTTTTCCCCATTGAGAATAATATTTGCTGTAGGTTTTTCATAGATGGCTTTTATGATATTGAGGTATGTACCCTCTATCCCTATACTCTGAAGAGTTTTGATCAAGAAAGGATGCTGTACTTTGTCAAAAGCTTTTTCGGCATCTATCGAGAGGATCATATGATTCTTGTTCTTTCCTTTGTTAATGTACTGTATCACATTGATTGATTTGCGGATGTTGAACCAACCTTGCAGCCCAGGGATAAATCCCACTTGGTCATGGTGAATAATCCTTTTAATGTACTGTTGGATCCTATTGGCTAGTATTTTGGTGAGAATTTTTGCATCCATGTTCATCAGGGATATTGGTCTGTAATTCTCCTTTTTGATGGGGTCTTTGTCTGGTTTGGGGATCAAGGTAATGCTGGCCTCATAAAATGAGTTTGGAAGTTTTCCTTCCGTTTCAATTTTTTGGAACAGTTTCAGAAGAATAGGTATTAATTCTTCTTGAAATGTTTGGTAGAATTCCCCTGGGAAGCCATCTGGCCCTGGGCTTTTGTTTTTTGGGAGATTTTTGATGACTGCTTCAATTTCCTTAGTGGTTATAGGTCTGTTCAGGTTTTCTATTTCATCCTGGTTCAGTTTTGGTAGTTGATACATCTCTAGGAATGCATCCATCTCTTCCAGGTTATCTAATTTGCTGGCATAGAGTTGCTCATAATATGTTCTTATAATTGTTTGTATTTCTTTGGTGTTGGTTGTGATCTCTCCTCTTTCATTCATGATTTTGTTGATTTGGGTCATTTCTCTTCTCTTTTTGATAAGTCTGGCCAGGGGTTTATCAATCTTGTTAATTCTTTCAAAGAACCAGCTCCTAGTTTCGTTGATCTGTTCTACTGTTCTTTTAGTTTCTATTTCATTGATTTCTGCTCTGATCTTTATGATTTCTCTTCTCCTGCTGGGTTTAGGCTTTATTTGCTGTTCTTTCTCCAGCTCCTTTAGGTGTAGGGTTAGGTTGTGTACTTGAGACCTTTCTTGTTTCTTGAGAAAGGCTTGTATTGCTATATACTTTCCTCTTAGGACTGCCTTTGCTGCATCCCAAAGATTTTGAACAGTTGTGTTTTCATTTTCATTAGTTTCCATGTATTTTTTTAATTCTTCTTTAATTTCCTGGTTGACCCATTCATTCTTCAGTAGGATGCTCTTTAGCCTCCATGTATTTGAGTTCTTTCCGACTTTCCTCTTGGGATTGAGTTCTAGTTTCAAAGCATTGTGGTCTGAAAATAGGCAGGGAATGATCCCAATCTTTTGGTACCGGTTGAGACCTGATTTATGACCTAGGATGTGGTCGATTCTGGAGAATGTTCCATGGGCAGTAGAGAAGAATGTGTATTCCGTTGCTTTGGGGTGGAATGTTCTGAATATGTCTGTGAAGTCCATTTGGTCCAGTGTGTCATTTAAAGTCTTTATTTCCTTGTTGATCTTTTGCTTAGATGATCTGTCCATTTCAGTGAGGGGGATGTTAAAGTCCCCCACTATTATTGTATTGTTGTTGATGTGTTTCTTTGCTTTTGTTATTAATTGCCTTATATAATTGGCTGCTCCCATGTTAGGGGCATAGATATTTACAATTGTTAGATCTTCTTGTTGGATAGATCCTTTAAGTATGATATAGTGTCCTTCCTCATCTCTTATTACAGTCTTTGGTTTAAAATCTAATTTGTCTGATATAAGGATTGCCACCCCAGCTTTCTTTTGGTGTCCATTAGCATGGTAAATGGTTTTCCACCCCCTCACTTTCAATCTGGGGGTGTCTTTGGGTCTAAAATGAGTCTCTTGCAGACAGCATATCGATGGATCTTGTTTTTTAATCCAGTCTGTTAGCCTGTGTCTTTTGATTGGGGCATTTAGCCCATTTACATTCAAGGTAACTATTGAAAGATAGGAATTTAGTGCCATTGTATTGCCTGTAAGGTGACTGTTACCATATATTGTCTGTGTTCCTTTCTGGTCTATGTTGCTTTTAGGGTCTCTCTTTGCTTAGAGGACCCCTTTCAAGATTTCCTGTAGGGCTGGTTTTGTGTTTGCAAATTCCTTTAGTTTTTTTTTGTCCTGGAAACTTTTTATCTCTCCTTCAATTTTCAATGACAGCCTAGCTGGATAGAGTATTCTTGGCTGCATATTTTTCTCATTTAGTGCTCTGAATATATCCTGCCAGTCCTTTCTGGCCTGCCAGGTCTCTGTGGATAGGTCTGTTGCCAATCTAATGTTTCTACCATTGTAGGTTACATATCTCTTCTCCCGAGCTGCTTTCAGGATTTTCTCTTTGTCTGTGAGACTTGTAAGTTTTACTATTAGATGTCGGGGAGTTGACCTATTTTTATTGATTTTGAGAGGGGTTCTCTGTGCTTCCTGGATTTTCATGCCTGTTTCTTTCCCCAAATTAGGGAAGTTCTCTGCTATAATTTGCTCCATTATACCTTCTGCCCCCCTCTCTCTTTCTTCTTCTTCTGGGATCCCAATTATTCTAATGTTGTTTCGTCTTATGGTATCACTTATCTCTCGAATTCTGCCCTCATGATCCAGTAGTTGTTTATCTCTCTTTTTCTCAGCTTCTTTATTTTCCAGCATTTCATCTTCTATATTACTGATTCTCTCTTCTGCCTCATTTATTCTAGCAGTTAGTGCCCCCATTTTTGATTGCACCTCATTAATAGCCTTTTTGATTTCTACTTGGTTGGATTTTAGCTCTTTTACTTCTCCAGAAAGAGTTTCTCTAATAACTTCCATATTTTTTTCAAGCCCAGCTAGTATCTTTAAAGTGATGATTCTGAACTCTAGATCTGACATCATACTAATGTCCGTATTGAGTAGGTCCCTGGCAGTCGGTACTGCCTCTTGTTCTTTTTGTTGAGGTGATTTTTTCCGTCTCGTCATTTTGTGCAGAGGAGAATAGATTAATGAGAGAACAAAATGCTAGCAGAGTAACCACGTCCCCAGAAAATATACTCTAAACAAATCAGAAAAGACCTGAAGCAGTGGGATAAGAAGGGGAAAGAGAGAAAAAAAAAAAGAAAAAAAAAGAAAAAGATAAAGATAAAAACAACAACAAACAAAACAAAAGAACAACAACAAAAGAAAAACCAGAATGTGATCAAATATGATCTATATGGTATATAGATCAGTGCCACACACTAGATTTGGGGTGTGTTTTGGTCTTTTAGAAGAAAGTGTCTCCCAAAATTTTAAAGAAAGAAAAACTTATATATGTACAAAAATAAGGGTTGATATGATGAAGGGATGGAAAATGACTGTAAAAATGGAAATTATAAAAAATTTTATAAAAGGAATTGATAAGAAGTTGTTTGAAAAAAGAAAGAGGATTTAAAAAAAGAAAAAAGAAAAAGAAAAAAAAAGGGAGAGGATGTGATCAGGCAGGGGAATAGAGAACACCATATACTAGAGATTTAGGGTATATTTTAATCTGTTAGAAGAAACTATCTCAAAATTTTAAAGAGAGAACAACTTATATATATAAGCCAAAAATATGGGTAACTACTATGAAGGGATAGAATATGACTCTAAAAATGAAAAATAAAAATGTTTTTTTTAAAAAAAGGGATTGATAAGATGTTGTTTGAAAAAGGGAAAAAGAAAAATTCAAAAAGAAATAAAAAGACAAAAAGACAGTTAAAAAAAAATTAACTTTAAAAGACTAAGGAATCATGGTAAAAAAGCCGTGAATTCTATGTGCAGTAGTCCCTTAGCGCTGGAGTTCTGCTGTTCTCATTGATCGGTAAACTTGGTCTTGGCTGGCTGTTCTCGCTGATCTTCTGGGGAGGGGCCTGTTGCCGTGGTTTCCAAATGTCTCTGCCGGAGGCGGAATAGCCCCGCCCTTGCCCCCTCCCGGCTAAGTAATCTGCTCGGGTTTGCTCTCCGGGGCTTTTGTTCCCTGCGAGCTTTCCGTACAGCTTTGGAGGCGGAGAGTGAAAATGGCGGCCTCCCAATCTCCGCCCCGGAGGAGCCGAGAACTCGGGCCCGCTCCTCAGTGAGCCCCCAGAGAAAAGCCGTCAGTCACTCCCGTCTCCCCGGTCTGCAGCTGCACTCCGTGCTCAACCGGCCTGTGACCACGCGTTTCTATCTCTGGCACCGGACCCGGTCTGGAGTCTCCAAACCCAGCAGATCCCTGCGGTGCACTCCCGCGCGGCTCCTCCCGGGGGAGGAAGGTGAGTCTCCCCGGATCGGCCGCTTGTTGGGTCCCTGCTGGAGGAGCAGGGGCCCGACTGGGCCGCGGATCGCGGTTAATGGCAACCCCAGCTGAGAGCCCGCGCCTGGGCTCCACCTCTGCAGCCGGCTTCCCTGCTGTGTTACCTGGGAGCTCTGCTGCCCTCAGGCACCCCCGGTCTTTCTGTGACCCTGAGGGTCCTGAGACCACACTGTCCCGGAGGGTTCCACCCCCCGCTGAGCCACCAGAGTGACGTCCCTCGGCGGAGCTGACTTTTAAAAGTTCCGATTTTGTGCTCCGCGGCTCTATCACTTGCCAGAAGCGGCCGACGGAGGCCCCTCCCCCGCCGTCTATCCTCCCGAATATCGCCTCGGATTCACTTCTCCGCACGTCCTACCTTCCAGAAAGTGGTCGCTTTTCTGCTGAGACAGTTGTTGCTCTTCTTTTCTTCGATCTCCTGTTGAGTTTGTAGGTGTTCAGAATGGTTTGATCCCTATCCAGCTGAATTCCTGAGAGGAGACGAAATCCAGGTCTCCTACTCCTCCGCCATCTTGCTCCGCCCCCCAGAAAATTTGAATAAAGAGAACAACACGGTCTGTAGCTCATCTTCTTAAAATGTTATTATAAACATGTTAGTTTCCCTAAAATTACATACATGTTTAATAGAATCCTATTTTAAACTTTACTAGATTATTTTTTGCATACTAGGAAATATGAATCTCAAGTTTGTATATTGCAAAATAAACCTTCACCGATAACTAGAAAAATCTGAGAAAAAATAAGAATAATGAAAGGAAATAGGTCTACCAAAATTAAAACATATTATAATGTTAAAGCAATTAAAATAGCTTGTAATAATTACCAATGAATAGTTTAAGAGATCAATGGAACAAAATAGAAACCACAAAACACATAAAAATTTAATATAATCAAGGAAACATTTCCAATTTTGTGAGGCAAAAAACACGATATTCAATAAACAGTTAACCTATAGGGGAAAATTGTATCATCTCCTAATTTCTTGATCCAAAATCAAGCTATAGGGATCAAAAACTTGAGCATTATTAAATGATTTATAAAAATAATAGAATAAAATATAGGGAAAATTTTAAAATATGTAATTTTAGAGAAGGAAAAAACCTTCCTCAAAGTATGACACAAACCAGAAGCAATAATAATATAGATTGACAAAATTAAAAGTTATGAATTGGAAAATATTAATAAAGTCAAAAGACAAACTAGAAAAATTATTTGCAACACATATGATAAAAGATTAATTTTCTTACTCTTTGTTAAATTTCACTAAATAGTAATATTAGAAGGCCAAGAAAAAAAATAGAGTTAGCTAGGAACATAAACAGATATTTCACTGCCCAAATGAATTTTATTTTATTTATTTTAATTTTTTAAAAGATTATTTATTCATTTGACAGAGAGAGAGAGAGCCAGAGAGCACAAGTGGGGGGATTGGCAGAGGGAGAGGGAGAAGCAGGCTCCCCGCTGAGCAGGGAGCCCACTGCAGGGCTTGATCCCAGGACCCTGGTTCATGACCTGAGCTGAACGCAGATGCTTTAACCCACTGAGCCACCCAGGCACCCCCCTCCCCAAATGACTTTTAAATAGATGAAGAAAAAGATCAACCACACTCATAATTAAGACACTGTAAAATAAAATGGCAAATGAGATTTGGGAACCTGTCAGATTGGCAGAAGTGAAAGCATTAAATACTATTTAAATTGATAAGACAGTTGGGAAATGGAAACATATTGTTGCTGTAAGTAGAATTTTCATGATTTCTTTGAAAGAAAATTTGTTAATATTTATTAAATTAAATATTCACATATCCTTTGTCCCAGAAATTTACACACATTTTTAAGAAGTAATGCAAGGATACTTATTGTAGCATTTTATCTAAAAGCAAACCAACAAAAACACCAAAGAGCCAACCAAACAAATAAAAATGGAAAGCAATGTGTCAACTTAAAAGTAAAAAGCAAATGACTTATAGCTCATCCATATAATGGAATATCATGTGCGGTCAAATAAATCAGATGGATCTGTCATATACTGATATGGAATAATTGCCAAAGAGGAAAAAAAAGGAGCAGAACAATGTGTATAGGTTAAATGTATAAAAAAGAAAAGAAACTATGTATGTATGTATACACACACACACACACACACATACACACACATACATATACGCTGGTAAATGTAGAAGAAATTTATAACAGTGATTGTCCCAAGAGAAGTTACTTGAGAACTGAAACAGAGGTTCAGGGTTGGACAGTATGATTTTTGCTGAATTTCATTCAGCACTCTTAGAAAGTTTGGAAATGTTCATGAATTACTTGGGCATTTAAAAGGTCAAGTGAGGGGTGCCTGGGTGGCTCAGTTGTTAGGCATCTGCCTTCGGCTCAGGTTATGATCCCAGGGTCCTGGGATCGAGCCCCACATCGGGCTCCCTGCCCAGCAGAGAGTCTGTTTCCTCCCTCTCCCACTCCCCCTGCTTGTGTTCCCTCTCTCGCTCTCTCTCTCTGTCAAGTAAATAAATAAAATCTTTAAAAAAATAAAATAAAATAAAAGGTCAAGTGATGAATTACCTGTAGTTATTTAGAGCTGTTATTCCTGAACAGCACGCAGTAAGTGCATTTCTCAAGTATCCTCACATGGAGTGAGTTTTGCGCTGGTGGCTGCATAACCCAGGCTCTAGTGTGACTGAGCCACAGAAGATTACATAAGTGAGCAAATTATTACTTTCCAAAACAAGTGCTAACTACAGAGACATGAATTCTTACTGTCTGAGAAGAACGACGGCTCAATTTTCAAACCTCTAGTTATGGCCTTCGTGGCCACTGGACTGGACTAAATTGTGCCCCACAAAAATTTAGGTTGAATTCCTAACTTATGGTATCTTGTGAATGTGACCTTATCTGGAAATAGGGTCTTTGCAGATATAATCAAGGTAAGATGAGGTCATGGGGGTGTTCTCCAATCCAGTGACTGGTATCCTTATAAGACTGGACACAGTCACCCACAAAAGGAAGAAGGAGGAGGATATGAGGAAGGACCCAGAGTGTGGAGTAGGCTGCCACAAACCAGGGAATGCCAAGGATTGCTGGTCAAGCTGGAAGAGGCAAGGAAGCACTCTTCCCTACAGACTAGGGAGGGAGCACTGCCTACTGACACCATGACGTCAGACTTCTTGCCTCCAGAACTGTGAGAGAATGAATGCCAATTGTTTTAAGCCACCCACTTTGCAGAAATTCCTTAGAGCAGCCTTTGGAATTGAATACCATCATCTTCCATAAACAGAAACACACATATTTCTTCTCAGTAATTGCTGCTCTGTTTGCACCCTGATGTGTCTTGAAGACAATGTTATAAAGTGAATCACCCTTGAGCAGTCTTATGTCTCCATATTCTAAGTGGGACTGTGTTCCTGATCAAGTATCTAATGAAAAATAAAACATAAATATTGTCTATATGTGATAAAATATATATACAATAATAGTTAATCCCTTTTTCTGTTAAAAAATGAAAATTATTTCAAATATCATAAAAGGGACAGAAATGTAATAAAAGTATCAATAGACAAAGAGTTTTAACAAACCACCAGTTTTATATCTGGCTTATAAAAATATAACAAGATATTAATGTGATAAATACTCTTTTCTTACAATTGGGAAGCACTTTGAAAGGATAATTTGGATGTTTTGGATCTCAAGAAAATTCCATTTGGGGAACCTGAAACTAATGTTTTTTCTCAGATAAATTTTCCAGTCATTTGTAAATAAAAAAATCATTTCATTTGCCTTAGTTATACAGAGTTAAAATACTTTTCCAATGGGGCTATTTCATTAGGGGGAAAAAAACGACATGTAGCTCAAACCTCAGGGCTACTATTGACTAGCTGTGTGACTGGGCAAGTTAGTCTATACACGTTGTCTTTTACGTTTAAATTGTTTTAATTAAATCTCATGGTTGTTTCATAATATAAACGGGTATGTTTTACAAGCCCTCTTTTATTGACAGAGCAAAAACCAGTTAAATTCCTTTTTGAGAATAAGCACAAAATAATCAAGTTTTAAATATATTGTTTCAAGTTACCCCAGAATAGAACACAGCATATAAAGATATAAATGACGATCAGATATGGAACGGAGGGGAAATGGCTGCAGTGTGTAGACCATTAAGACTGCTCTCCATCAGAAGCCACCCTAAAAGAAATGGTCATGGTCATGCTCTCTCTGCCTGGGGTAGCAAGCAGAATATTATCCTGGGTGGGCAGGGCAATGAGCTAACAAAATCTTGGAAGAACTGATCCGCAAAAACGAGGATGGTCTAGGATCTTGCACAAATTAGGCCTGTACACAGTGGATACACAATAATTATTGGTTGTCTCAGCACTATTGCAAAGTCAACTTTAAAAAGGATACGTTTTATTTTTCACCGCATTTCAAATATTAGCTGAGAGATTGATTGGCTCATGGAGAAATAGGGAGTTATTGGCTTCGAATGAACCAAGCTCTGTTCATTGTGGATTTGCATTAGTGATTAAACCATTATAGCCCTATGCAGGAGCAGATGCTAAATAATATTTCAGTGCTTCTAGTACATCCTTGAAACATAGGGAACTTGAAAGGGATCTGGAGCACGTGCGTCTTTGGCTATACTTCTTTTTTTTTTTAAAGATTTTATTTATTTATTTGACAGAGAGAGATAGTGAGAGAGGGAACACAAGCAGGGGGAGTGGGAGAGGGAGAAGCAGGCTCCCCATTGAGCAGGAAGCCCGATGCGGGGCTCCATCCCAGGATCCTGGGATCATGACCTGAGCCAAAGGCAGCGGCTTAATGACTGAGCCACCCAGGCACCCTCTGGCTATATTTCTTAAAGGAAGAAGGAAAGAAGGAAAGGAAGAAGGAAAGAAGGAAAGAAAGAAAGAAAAGAAAGAAAGAAAAAGAAAGGAAGAAAAAAGGAAAGAAAGAAAGAAAGAAAGAAAGAAAGAAAGAAAGAAAGAAAGAAAGAAAGAAAGAAAGAAAGAAAGAGAAGGAAGGAAGGAAGGAAGGAAGGAAGGAAGGAAGGAAGGAAGGAAGGAAGGAAGGAAGGAATGAAGAGAGGGAGGAAGGGAGGGAGGGAAGAAATAAAGGAGGGAGGGAGGGAGGGAAATATAGTGACCAAATCCCTAACACTTTTTGGATTTTGGCAAACGGCGATTAGACTACTGAGGGCA
Organism: Mirounga angustirostris; assembly: GCF_029215605.1. Taxonomy (NCBI): domain Eukaryota; kingdom Metazoa; phylum Chordata; class Mammalia; order Carnivora; family Phocidae; genus Mirounga; species Mirounga angustirostris. The sequence goes on along the minus strand of NW_026991711.1, from coordinate 116,761,297 downwards.
TTCCATTATGTCCAGAAGAACAGGATTCAGTAGATTTTGGACTTGTGGCTCCATGTGAAGACTAGAAATTTCCCTTTATGTCACCCCCATTTGAGAACCCCCCGCATCAACTCAAGAGACAGATTTCGTTTCACCCCTCCTGTTTCACACACTCAACTCCCACGTGCGTGTGTAGAGAGGAACGAAAGGGAAAGACAGGGCGATGTATTTTACAAGACTCCTGTGGACATGCTCTGATGAGAACATACTGCAGACCATCAGAAACACATGCTGGACAGCTGCTCTGGGCTCACACACCCAGGGTAGGTGTTAACACACATCGCATGGTGTAGGCATGGACCCACAGCAGCTGTCAGCATGTGGAAATGGCACAGGCTCTCACTCTCGTGCACACAAAGCAAAGTTAGGTACACAACAAATGCCAAAAAAACCTCCCCAAAGGTGTGCTGCTCTTCTTTGATAATCTCAGTTCTCAGTTCCCCTCTCCCCCTTGGAGGAACTTAATTTGCTCTAGTGGGTTACGGCTTCCATTTCCCTCTGGGAAGCAACTCAGCACATCTTAAATTCCACTTCCATACGTCCTTGGCTGGCTTGAGATCCCAGATGTGGAGAAGTCGAGAGGGGAGAGGGGCAGGGAGGAAGGAGGACGTTCTCTTTCCAGGCAGAACAGCAGAAACAGTCTGGGTTGTGGACTGATGGGAGAAGGGGCACTGTTGTAGGACTTATTCTTGCTCATTAGCTTTGTACTTGCCCTTGCTCTGCTCGGGGTGTTGATTCTCAACTGGCAAGTTGCCTGGGAATGGAAGCCCATGAGCTCTAGTGCAAAAAGCAATATTACTGAAAGGAGGGGAGGAGACAAGAGAAGAGCATTAAGCTCCTCAAACATATTAATTTTTCCACTGTGATATATTTACTATGGTATTTTGAGAAGGGATCAATTCTTCTTTTTAGGTGAACTTATCTCTACAGGTGTAAAAAAGGGCTCGGTAAGAAATTGGGAGATCAGTAGTAACAGCCCGGCTACTTAATCTGAGGCTAATAATATATGGCCATTTCTATGCCTCTCACCACCATTCTGTCTTTCTTTTTCCCCAATTCTGTGCACCACGTTTTAGAACTGTGCTGTTTCCCTGGGCCCTGTTCTGTGTATCTAATCTGAGTATCTTCCTTTTGGGGCTTCAGGACCTGCTCTGTCCTGGCCTGGCCTTTCTGGGTCTAGAACTCTTAATCATAGACCAGTGGCCAAAACTCTACTTTTGCACTGAAAGAAGGTTAGGCAGGCAGGGGGGCCGATCACATTACAAATTTTGAGTATTTGCTATCTGTGCCCCAGCAGCAGCACCTGCAATTGACTAACCCATGTTTGGCCTGACTAATTGTCCCTCCTCCGGGCAGACTTCCAGCTGGATCAGCTTCACTTCTCCCTTCTCGCATTCCACTTTCTGTTCTGTCTCCAAACCCAGCCTTTCTGATTTCTGACCTGCTTCTGCTGTTAACATTGAAGACACAGTTCCTCACCTGAGTAACTCTATTGTACTGATGGACCATTTTTTTTTTATAAAAATCCTTTCTGTACGTAAGAAACTAAAGCAAAAGCTCCAAAAAGTGTTTATAGGACAAGTATTGGGATGAAAATATTATCTCCTAAAGATCTCACAAAGATTTGCAGACCTCAAAGATTCTATCCATGAAAACACAGATATTTTAAATTGTATTTAGCAGATCAGTTTTTGGAATGGCCACATCTGTTTCTGGAACAAAGTGAGAAACAGATGTGGAAGCATCAGTGAAACTGAGACAGGAAGCTTGTCAAATGTGAAAACTGAGCAAGCTATCTGAATCCAGAAATCGAGCAACAAAAGGGTCATAAATCCAAAGGAGCTCTTGACAAAACCATGCAGTCATTTTAGGGGTGCATTTAGTACCAAGAAATAAGAATGTTATCAATGGATATGATTATAGCAGATGCTAAACAGATCTCATTAAAATCTTTTAGGTTCATTATGAATGAGTAATAAAAGAGCAAATTTAATTTAGGGCCCTAAAGACACATGTTTTACATAAGGAAATGTGTTAGATTCGTGCAGCTTCCAAGTCCTCATCTTCTTGGTTGTCAGTGCCCAAAGAAAATGTGGAGATAGTCTCTGTAATGAAGGATGAGGAGTATGGTGCCATCTGTCTCCCAGGGACACTTCCGCCTGATTTCAGGTCCTTTGTCAAAGGTTTGTGGAAGGCTGTGGAAGGAAGTCTCTGAAGTTGAGATGTAAGAAAGCACACAGGAAAGAAGCAAAAACCCTATTGAGTCCCCTCAGCTAGGGGACTAATGCTCTTCAGATTTCAGATTTCAATGACATTGAGTTGTCCTTTTTTTTTTTTTTTTTTTTTTCAGAAAAGTAAATAGTGGATAAATGAGCCACATGTGTCTCCACTGAGTCACACGGAGTCTCAGGCGTCTGTCCAAGTTCAGTATCCCCAAGGACCTACTCTGAAGCTTTTTCCTGTGTTTTTCTCAGAGGTTCATGGAAAACTGTCAGAATTAGTGATTATGTAAAAGTTTCTCTAGAGTCTGAAACCATGGAAGGGGCCTCAATTCCTTTCATGCTCCAGAAAGAGAAAGAAAAAAGAGCAGAAACTGTGCACTTCACTGTATTTCTCTTCCCACAAATGGATGTGGCATAGTGAGAGCTATTTTCTGTGGATATTTCTCTAGCAAACACTCATCTTCGAATACTGAGAAAAAGTATGCCAGATTCACTTTTACATAGAAATGTACATAGGGATTTCTGGGTCATACAGGAGTTCTATGTTTAATTTCTGGAGGATCTTCCATACTGGTTTCCATAATGGTTGCACCAGTTTACATTCCTACCAGTAGTACACAAGGATTCTGTTTTCTCTACACCCACACCATCACATGTCATCTTTCTTTTTGATGGCTATTTTTGATAATAGCCATCCCAACAGGTACAAGATGACATCTCAATGTAGTTTTGTTTTGCATTTCCCTAATGCTTAGCGATGGTGTACTCCTTTTCCTATACATGTTAGCTGTTTGTATGTCTCCTTTGAAAAATATCTATTCAGGTCCTCTGTCCATTTTTTAATTGATTTTTTTCTTTTTTTTGCTATTGAATTATATAAGTTCCTTATATATTTTGTTATCAACCCCTCATAAGGTATATGATTTGCAAATATATCCTCCTGTTCCATAGGTTGTCTTATTTATTTTATTCATTGTTTCCTTTGCTGTGCACAAGCTTTTGAGACCCATTTGTTTATTTTTGCTTTGGTTGCTTGTACTTTTGGTGTCATATCCAAAAATTACGGCCAAGACGGAGGTCAATGAACTTTTTCTCTATGTTTTCTTCCAGGAGTTTTATAGTTTGAGGTCTTACATTTAAGTATTTTTAATCCATTTCAAGTTAAATTTTTATGTATAGAGTACTTTCAATATGTGTTCTAACCTTGATTTTTCCACACCAAGTCTAAGTAAGAGAGGACACTAAGTCTAAGAGCGAAGTTGTTTAGGGCTTACAACATCTTACATCAAAGTTTTAAAGACTCTATCATCCAGACATAAATGAAATTCACAAAGCTGATCACAAACAGTTACACCAAGTAAAGGGATTCGGAAAGAAAGTTTGGAGCATTTCAGTAAAACAAGAGAATCTTTATTTGGACACATATGAAGTGTACCTTATTTCTTTACCTTTTAATTTAATTTTCAGAGAAATTAGAGAAAATAGAGAAAAAAGTTAATATGAAATAGAAGCAATACATAGGAGCAATGAAATCAATAGAAATTATTCTGACTTCAAAAAGTAAGCTGCAACAAAGCATTTTTTTTTAAAATCACACCAAAAGGAGTAACCTATTAAGAGGAAATAATAAAATTTGAAAAGAAGAATTAAAGAAGTCCTTGGATTATTTGATAATCCATTAGTGAGGAGGAGGGAACCATACAAACACATTTTTAAAAGCTTCAAATTTTTGACTTGACAAAAGACATCAACAAAGATGACATAATACTTATAATACCACAAAAATGAGGACATTGGTGACAAACTGGTTAATAAATATTATCAATTCAAATAGTATTTATGATTAGCTACTGCACAAGAAAAGTTTTGAACTTTCCACTTCTCCAAGAAAGTAACGGTATAGAGGTTTTCCCAAATTTGACAACAATCCGAAAAACAGCATTAGCAATGTGGGGTCATGGAGCTGAAACTTTTCTAAGCTATCAGTGAAAACAAAATCAATCATGTTGAATGACATTGAGTTGTCCTTTTTTTTTTTTTTTTTTTCAGAAAAGTAGATTGTTTTCCGGTCCTCTCTTTTATCAGAGCTAGGAGTCCTACGCCATCTCAGGCCTCAGGAAGAGAGAGTACTAGAGACTGTCACACTCGTCTCAGCAGAGGCCATGACAGCAGTTTGCACCAAGACATCTCAGTCTGGATTTGTTTTCCCAAGTACAACGACTTTGCATCTGCCTGGCTAAAAAGACTGGCTAACATGGTGTCTCCTGGAAAGAAGGAAAGATCTACTTCATGCTAAATTCTATTTCAACTACAGGCTCCAAAATGTTACTTCTGCATTAATAATTTTTAATTCTCTAACTTTACTCCACCTCATACAATAGAAAAAAACCTACTGACAGCTTTAAAATAGTAGTTTGTCCCTGGCTCATATTCCAACTATTTTTATGAATATCAATACAAGTAAACATTGCAGTCTGGGCTCAGGAGTGGGTTGGATAATGCTCTTCAGATTTCAGTTTCATTGCACTCTTGGCTAACTTCTGGTCGGGTCTGCATGACTCCATCAAAGGTTTATTTCTGTCGTGGTCAGATGTTTTGCACTCACCCAATAACTGGCAAATATCTGAGTCAACAGAAGCAAAACAGGACTAGCAGAGGAGAGCTGTCTAAAAACAAAACCCTATTGAGTCCCCTCAGCTAGGTCTGGGGCTCATTTTACAGAGCATTTGCCCTTGGGAGAAATTCACCATGTACAGAGATTGTGCTGTCCCTTGGATTTACCTCACTTTTTATACTGAAGGAAGTGCAAAATGGCTAAGTCTTTCGGAATGTTAGGCTTATTTCAGATATTAGCCTAAACCATTTGAACTGTTTTCATGCTTTCAAAAATATTCACATCAGAATTTGATTTTTCAGGGGGAGAGGGACATATCTATTTAAGAAAATATTTATTTGGGAAGATTTCTTAATAATGTAAATAGTAATAAGTAACATGCAGAGCATTCATACTGTGCCAGGCACTGTTATAAGCATAGTGGATGTATTAAATCACTTGACTGCTATAATAACTCTATGAGTAGTAACTGTTTATATTTCTATTTTATGGATAAAACATAGAGAACTTAAGTAACTCACTCAACATCACATAGTAAATGGCATCAAAGCATAATTTTTTAAAGGTAAAAAACAACTCTCAACTATATGGTGAGAAATATAAATGATGTATTTAATTCATCAATGAGGAATCTGGCAAAATGGCTCAGTGGATTCAAAAAAGAATCTGATAAACAGAGTTTTATAGTCACTCAGGGAAAGCACGAGAAAGCTGACATAAGTTTGCTAAATTAGAGACAAACTAGTTGTTACATACTTCAACCAAAACAATACATAGGAGCAGGTTAAATACAGAAGAAGGAATGGATATCATTCTTCTATTCGGTCAAAAATTAAAGTACAAAAATGTAAACAATGCCATTCTTCTCACTTAATTTTTTTGTTTAGGAAAATATAGATTTTTTTTTAAAGATTTTATTTATTTATTTATTTGAGAGAGAGAATGAGAGAGAGAGAGCAGGAGAGGGGGGAGGGTCAGAGGGAGAGGCAGGCTCCCCGCCGAGCAGGGAGCCCGATGCGGGACTTGATCCCGGGACTCCAGGATCATGACCTGAGCCGAAGGCAGTCGCTTAACCAACTGAGCCACCCAGGCGCCCGAAAATATAGATTTTTAATGTTATTTCTGTTAGTATGTAACCAACTTCTTGTTCTTGTTCTTCTTCTATTATTATTACTACTTTACACGAACTAATAAATACTTCAAAATTGTCTCACTTTAAATTTATAATAAGATAAATATCCATAGATATACCTACACAAACAGAAGTTATTATCCTCTGCCATAATTTATTAAGATGTAAACGGTCCTGAGACCCAAAGTTTGAGAGCAGCTCATGTAAGTTGTAAATCAAAGTACATACCCTGGTTAATTAAATAATCCTTGGTTGGGCCTTTTAGACAATGCGTCAGTATGACACTGAAAAATCATTGTGATCCTTTTGCCTTATTTCCCCTAGTTATTATATATAATAGTTACATAATTATTCCTAGTGGTAATGGATCCAAAATTTGAATCCAGGCCATCCGGCTTTGGAGTCCATGCTCTTAGCCACTAAATCATACTGTACCTAGAGGAAACATGTAAATATCAATGAGTAGAATCCTCAAACTCAAATATAAAAGCTGCTTTCCTGAAAAATATAGAGCAAAAAGAAAGGTAAGTTCCAAAAATAGAACAAATCTCACCTAGGCGTTGAACCTTACCATGGAGCCAATGAATCACTTTGGACTCCTTAATTTTTGAAATCTCTGGAATTTTTAAAATCTTATTAAGTAAATCCACTAATAGAACACTAACTGGTGATTCAACCCCAAAGAAAGAAAGTAATTCTATTAACATTCAAGTTTTCTCTTTGATGGTAGCAATAGAGTTCTCAGAAATGTTCAAAGGTAGCAGAGGGTTCTGATAAAGAGCATTTTTCCACCCAGAGAACTTTGCTTTAATAGCAGAGAAGAATAGATGCTTAAAGGGAGTGGTATTCATTTGAAGGAGTGTGAAAGCTTTTGACCAGTTCTGTGGGGTTGTCTTGCGCTACTGCAATGGGATGGGGACAGATTGGTGGGAGACTAATCCTTCTTGACCTTTTCAATGTTAAGCCTACAACCTAAAACAGGAAAATGAACTGCACTGAACATGTGTTAACATCTGAACATACAGGTCACCAGATTTCTTGGCTTTTTAAGTGGAATTAACATATAGACAACCTTTGGTCATGAAATGGTCTCTTTTTACACAAAGGCAAAGCCAGAGCATTTGACATTGCAGCCTCTACTCAGATTAGTGAATTCCACACCCCACCCCCTTCCTCCCAGGGGGTGGTCAAAGAAGAAAAGACTTCCTGGAGTCTGTACATTCTCAAGATTATTGAGCTTTGCTAAGAAACAAAAAATATCCAGGATGTTATCAATTTAGTCATCAAAATAAAAACAACAAATTAGAAGTGTTCAATGTGCTGTAATAGGTATTGGAATTAAAGGAATACGTTAGAAGACCAAGAAACAGGAACAAATGCATAAAAGCATTTAAAGTATGATAATAGTGGAACTTTAAATCAGTAGGAAAAGGACCTACTATTGAGTAAGGAGTATCAGGGTTGTTGGTTAATACTTTCTTGGAAAAAAAATAAGTAATATCCAATAAGCTATATCACAACAAATAATATAAATTGGTTAGGGGTTTAAATGCAAAAATAATATTTAAGTGAGTATTTATATTCTTGGTATTGAGAAAGTTTTGTAAGCATGAATTCTAAAATATAACCATAAAGCAAGTGCTTGATATAATTGACTTCAATACAGGAAAGAAAGTAAGAAGGAGGGAAGGAAGGACGGAAGGAAGGAAGGAAGGACGGAAGGAAGGAAGGAAGGAAGAAAGGAAGGAAGGAAGGGAGGTAGGAAGGGAGGGAGGGAGGAAGGAAGGAAGGAAGGAAAGAAAGAAGGAAGGAAGGAAAGAAGGAAGGAAAGGGAGCAAAAAAGAAAATAAAGAAACAAATCAAAGCAAAAAAGAAACAAGTTTTAGACCAAACTGAAAAAGTGTTGGTATATTTTGTGTTATAACACAATTACAACAAAGTGTTACTCTTATTAATATAAAGAGAATTCTTTCAAGTCAAATGAAAGACATAAACAATAGAAATGGACATAAATAATAGAAATGGACAAAGGGTATAAAGAGATTATTAACAAAACAAATGACCAGTGAGCAAAGAAATGCAAAGAAATGCAAATTAAAATAAGAGATAACTAATTTTTTCTTTTACAATGGCAAAGATTTTTTTATTTTAAGAACATAATCCTAGGGGCACCTGGATGGCTCAGTCGTTAAACGTCTGCCTTCGGCTCAGGTCATGGTCCCGGTCCTGGGATCGAGCCTCACATCCAGCTCCCTGCTCTGCAGGAAGCCTGCTTCTCCCTCTCCCACTCCCCCTGCTTGTGTTCCCTCTCTCACTGTGTCTCTCTCTGTCAAATAAATAAATAAAATCTTTAAAAAAAAAAGAACATAATCCTAAATTTTGAAGAGAGTATAAAGAAAAGTCCATGCTTTTATATGCTGGGAAGCATATAAATTGCACAGCCATTCTGTAGGGAAATGTATCAGTACATATTAAAGCCTTTAGAAAGAATATAGCCTTTAACTGAGCAAATCTACTTGCAGGATTTTAAACTATGAAAATTCATTAATATGCTTACAAAGAGTTTGGAGGAAAAATCTATAATTTAAAAATCCTTCAATGGGGGATCTGTTACATGAATTTGATATTCAAAATATATTTTATATGAAAAAAGTAAATTCAAAATGGTACACACAGTGTGGTCCTAATTTGGGGAAAATATGCATATAAATCTAAAAAGCCATACCCCAAAATATTAAGTAGTTATTTTGAGTACTGAAACTTTAGTGATTATTTTCTTTTTGCTTATAATTATTTTATAATTTTTGTTCAATGACTAGGTGCTACTTATGTTATTTTAAAACATATTAAAGGCTGACAGGTTTTAGCTTCAATAGTAATTTTTAAAAATAAACTTTAGGGAAGTTTTAGATTTACAAAAAAAATTATAAAGGTAATCTGTACAGAGTTCCCATATACCTCACACTCAGTTTTCTTTATTGTTAAGCATCTTACATTACTATGGTACATTTGTTACAGTAAATGAACCAACATTGACCCGATACTACCAAAATCCATTCTTTATTCAGATTTCCTTAGTTTTCATGTAGTGTCCTTTTTCTGTTCCAGGATCCTATCTAGTATGCCACACTACATTTAGTCTTCCTGTCTCCTTAGGCTCCCCTTGGCTGTGGATCTCTCAGACTTGCCTTATTTTGTTTCTGTTTTTGTTTTTTTGTTTTTTTTACTTGCCTTGTTTTTAATGACCGTGACAGTTTTGAGGAGTAGTGATCAGGTAATTTTTAGAACATCCCTTATTTGGGGTTTGTCTGCTATTTTTCTCATGATTCAACCAGAGTTACAGATTCTGGGAAGTAAGAGCACAGAGGTAAAGTCTCATTCACATCTCATCAGGTTGACGATGCATACTATCAACATGACTCATGGTCAACATTCACCTTCACCTCCTGTCTGAGGTAGTGCTTGCTAGATTTCATCACTCTAAAGTTACCCTCTTTTCCCCCCTTTCTATAGTCTTTGGAAGGAAGTGGGGGGTTGTGCTCCACCTCTATGAGAGTCCAATATCTACATAAATTATTTGGAATTCTTCTGAATGGGAGATTTGTCTTTTCTTTTTTTTGTCATCTATTTAGTCATTTATTTATATTAGTATTAACTCACAGACATTTATTCTATCCTTTGGGTTATAATCCAAAGCTACTTTTTTTTTTTTTGCTCAAATTATTCCAGTTTTGGTCTTTGCGAGGTCTTTCAGTTGGCTGTTTTGCCTCTTTGACATACTGAGAGAGAGAGAGAGAGAGAGAGGGAGAGAGAGAGAGTGTGTGTGTATGAGCACTTTCTTACTTCCTGGCAATACAGGATGCTCCAGGTTCATTTTGTATATTTTCTGCCCCAGTTCTATAACTGGACATTTTTTTCAAGGAGCCCTGGTTCTTTTTATTGGAAAATGGTATTAGAAACCAAGATGTTAGTGCTAGGTATGCTTGTTGCTACTGTAGTGTTACTGCTTGTAAGCCATTTCAGCTGACAGAACAAGGAAATACATTTGTGCTAACTGCTGCATATACTCAGATCTATAAATATCTCTTTCTGTAATCATGTATCTCTCTCTTAAGCTAAACATGAGCTCATACTGATGTCTCCAAATCTAACCAATGCTACCACCTGGATCATTCTAGCCTCCTCTACTAGCTAATCTATAATATTGTACTCCAGCCCTGAGAAACCTGGCTCCTGCCATCCACCATCCAATTACTGAATTGTTCAATTTCATCTTATAAGTATAGTGATTTTAGAACTGTTAACCTGTACTTCTATAAGAAACAACTTTATCAACTATAATACTTATGTACCGTTCCTCTTGCTTTTATTCTAATAGAGTCTACCCCCATTTCCAAACCTACTTAGGTTAGCACCTTTTTCTTCTACCCATTGCTGACACCAATTCATAACTGTTTGTAATATAGTTAGATTCATTTTTCACCTCTCATCTAAATGATTTCTTATTCACAAGCATTAAGACTCACTTGATGTGCTGTAAAATCTATGAGTTTTGATAAATGCAACAAATAATCTGTTAACAATCCCTTGACTTTGTCTTTTCCAGGTTTACTCAGGTTATCTATTTCCCCTTGTATGAGTTTTGACTAAGGAATTGGTCCACTTCATCTAGGTTATTTGGTGTGTTTAAAGCTATAAAATGTCCACTAAACATCACTTTTCCTGTGCTCTACAAATTTTGATAACTTGTATCTTCAGTTTCATTTAACTAAAAATATTTTAGAATTTATTTTGAGATTTCTCCTTTGAGCCATCTGCTATTTAAAAGTATATTGCTTAATTTCCAAATATTTTAGAATTTTCCATCTGTCTTTCTGTTATTGATTTCTATTTTAATACCATTTTTTATGATTTCTATTCTTTTAAATTTGTTACAGTGTGTTCAATGGCTCAGAATGTAGTCTTGGCAAATATTTCAAGTGGACTTAAGGGAAATGTGTATTCTGCCTCTATTGGATGTAGTATTCCATAAACGCCAATTGCATCAAGTTGGTTGATAGTGCTGTTCTAGTCAACTATATAGTTATTTATTTTTTGCTTGCTTGATAAGTCAATTACTGACAGAGGGGTGTTTAAGATTCTATTTAAAAAAGTGGATTTGTCTATTTCTCCATTTAGTCCTATAAATTTCTGCCTCATGTATTTTGACACTCTTTTGTTAGGTGCATACATGTTTAGAGTTGCTATGTCTTCTGGGATATTATCATTATGTGATGTCCCTTCTTATCCCTGAGAATGTCCTTGGCCTGAAGTCAGCTTTGTGTAAAAATAGTAGACTACTATTTCAGATTTCTTTTACTTCCTTCATATTTCTTTTACTTACTGTTTGTATGATATATCTTTATTCATTCCTATCTGAGTCATACTCACTCCTTTCTTTGTCTTTAATTTTCTACAGTCTAATTAAGATATGCTTATGTATGGTTTCATCTTGCTTGTTTCTAAGATTCCTGGATCTGTGAATCTGTGGTTTGGTATCTGCCATTAATTTTGGAAAATCTTTATCCATTAATTATTCAAGTATTTCTTTTACTCCATTCTTTCTTCTCCTTCTGGTACTCCAATTATGCACATTTCACCCCTTTTGTGATTTTCCACTCAAAATGAATATTTGAATGTTTTGATTTTTTTCTGTTCTTCTTTCTTTTTGTATTCTAGCTTGAAAAGTTTCTATTGACCTATCTTCAAGCTTACCATTTCTTTCATCAGCCATGTCAAGTCTACTGATAAGCCCATTAAAGACATTTTCCATTTCTGTTATAGGGTTTTTTATTCTTAGTGTTTTCTTTTGATACTTTCTTTGAGCTTCCATCCCTCTGTTTATATTACCTAACTGTTTTTATATGTTGTCTACTTTTTCCATTAGAGCCTTTAACATATTAATCATAGTTATTTTAAATTCCATCTATTAATTCAAATCTTTGTTTTATACATTAGTCTGGTTCTAATTGCTACTTTGTCCCTTCAGAATGTTTTTCTTGCTTTTTGGCATGCTTCGCCATTATTTGTTGAAAGCTAAACATGTTCCAGGTAGTAGGAAATTATTAAATAGGCCTCTATTATTATTTTTAAAGATTTTATTTATTTATTTGAGAGAGAGAGCACAAGTCGGGGTGAGGGGCAGAGGGACAAGCAAACTCCCCACTGAGTGGGGAGCCAGTCACCGTGCTCAATGCCAGGACCCTGAGATTATGACCTGAGCTAAAGTCGGATGCTTAACTAACTGAGCCACCCAGGTATCCCTTAAATAGGCCTTTAATGTGAGGTTTTGTGTTAATCCGGCTAGAAGTTGGAATGGGTCTGATGTTGGCTGTAACTATAGGTGGCATAGGCTTCAAATTTCTTTACGATGCTTGTGCTGGTTTCCTCCATTGACTTTGCCTTCCCTAAGAAATTCAGTTCAAATAAAATCTGCCTTACAGCTCTTTCAACTATAACCCAGTGTAAGTACACCAGAACCTTGTCGATGTGGTGGTAAGTTTTGCGGAAGGGGAATGTTTTATAAGTTTCTAATTAAATGTCGGTCTTTTTAGTGGACCTGTGTCTCTGGACTCTGACCTTCACAGTTGTTGTTGTTGTTGTTGTTGTTGTTGTTGTTGTTGTTGTATAACCCTACCACCTGTATTCACTTTCCTACTTCCGTAGCTGCATCATTCACAATCTATTTCCTTGAAGGGAAGAGTTCATGACCCTGTTCCATTGACTGTTTCTTGACTATGTTCCATTCCTCCCTTGGTGAGACAGGAGGGCTGGTAAGGAATGGAGTTGGAGGAATGTCCTTCCCATGTGGGATAAGGCTCTGAAAAAGTCTTTTCCCTGGAGAGTAAGGCTTTGTTATGGAGAAAGCTCTGGTTGTATTTCACAATAATTACTCTTCCTCTCTGCTTGTCAGAGCCATGAGATCTTAGCTTTTCACCATGAGAAGCTAGTATGGTTCTAAGAGTTAAAAGTCCTTAAAAGTATAGGGCTCCCTCATAGGACAGCCCCAAGAAGCTTCTCAATTTCAGAGTAGTCCATACTCAGCCTTCAGCAATTCATCAAAATTACCACTTCAGTGTCTTATTAGTTCATGAACTCTAGCTTTTTCTGTTCCTAGTCAGCTGATCTCAGCTGTTATTCTCCCCATGTGCCTGTTTTTCTCAATTGCAGGGTGTTGATTTTCCCTGAAACTTAGTTTTCTGATGGGTCCAAGAAAAAATTATTGATTTTTAATATGTCTTTTTTTTTTCTTGTTGTAAGGGTGGGAGTGACCATTTCCATGCCCTTTACATTTCAGAGCTGAAACCAGAACTCTCTAAGAATAATTTTTAAAAAATTTTATTCATAGCTAGCTTTTTATAAAGTAAAACTTGAATTACAGTTTCTTATTTCCAAATAATATTTGCTATCCTTTTTTTAAAATAATTAGATGCCATTTCAATATACTTAGTAGTTGGTTGATATAAACCAAAATACCTCAATATCAGAGATCTATATGATGAGGTAGAGAAGTTTCATGCTGTATCTTTGAATTTTTGTTTCCCACTTCCTACCTCTGTGTAAATTATAATAATGATGATGATGATAAAATCTAAACCAAATGACTTGTCAATAGTCTTCTGAATAACGACTCCACCCAGCCAATTCTGTTAGGCATGCCCAGAACTAGCAGTTAGCTCCTCAAGGATCCATTGAGGACTCCATAGACACTAGAGGTGTACAAGGTGGAGCTGAAGAGGCAGACTGTCTCTGAAAGATTTCCTTCTTCTTGAAGAATAAATATGGGATTAAGCCTCTTGGTCAGCTTGCTTGGGAATCCACATTCTCTCCTTTGCTGAAAAATATCAAATCAACAAATGCTTTCTCACTAAGGAGTTGGAGTAAGGATTGAATGGGAGGGAAAGAGAAGTAGAGAGCATTCTGGCATTTACCCACTCCACAAAGGGCTCTGTTGTTGGAGCTCCATATTCAGACACTAATGAGTCTTCGCAATTGAATAGCTTTGGCTATCTTTATTCTTTCCTTTGTGTCTGTCCAGAAAGACAGTTGGAAAGCTCCCTCACAACCACCAACACCACTCCAAAAATGACATTTCCTCTGTGAGAAAGAATAAGCATCATTGGCTACTGTAACCATTACCTGTGGGCTCCCATCCCACAATCCCTGGAAAAAACACAAAAATAAATATTATTTCTAGACATATAAGAATTGATTTTTTAAAAAGCCTGCCATTTATTAGTTCCTTGAGTCTTATTTAGTCCAATAAGATGGGAAGTTTTAGGTTTTATTTTTTCTTTTTGTTTCTTTCTTTTGTCCTGCTTTTCTTGTTCTTCAACTAATACCAGGATAATCCAGAAAATCAGGAAGTTGGTTCTTTATTAGAGATTGAATTTATACAGTTATTTTACTCTTTTTTTTTTCTGTGAAACTTTCAAAACATTAAGCTAATTAATATCAATTATGTGGGATAACCAAGAGGATAAATATAATTCTATCAAGGTATTTTCTGGTACTTCCTAAAATGTGAAAGAAATTTAAAATGAGTGTATCTATTTCTTTCCCTTCACTTTGCTCTGTTGTTATGTTGTAATATTGTTTTAGGAATGTGAAATTCCTGACATTTTCCAGGGATCACATAGCCTTCAGATGTTGCTTTGGAGTCTCCACTCTGCTTGCACTGTTATAAATATCTTGTGCAGTGAACATTGCATATTTTCCACATTTTGGTTACTACTTTTAACAAAAGTATCTTTAATGAGGAAATGTGGATTTTTTTCTCTCCTAATTTATGTGTGCATGTGTGTATGACAGGGAAAGAAATTAGAGGTTAGACATCCTTGCCTTGAATATTTATTATAATGAAGTTATGACTGTGTATGTTTGGCACACATGAGTAGTATTCATGCTGAATAAGAGGCTATACAAATTATAGTTTTGCATAAATGAATAATTTCATATATGTTGATAATTCATGCACTGTCAAGTGATCCAAAAGAACACTGATGCTTTCCAAGTTTTTTTTCCTCCCTTTGCTAAAAGGGACATGATTAGATACTTTCTTTGATAGGAGAGGCGAATAGAATAAATGCCCCTCCTCACCAGCTTCCTACAACTTGACAGACTGTAGAGTTGACCTTCAATGTATGCCTGTTTCATGTGTCTCAGCAGACCAGAATGCCAACTGTTATTTCTTCCTCTCCCCAAGGAATGACCGGTAAATGTTATCCAGATGAAGGTAGACAAGATCCTATTAAATGTGGTCTTTAGCTAATTGTGCCAAGGCATTATGATGCTTTAGCAAGAGGCAGCATTATTCATGGCTTCCTGTAGTAATTTCTCCTCCAGGGCTCATCAAACTGGACTTCTCTGCAAGATGCAAACTCAGAAAGTTATCAGCTTAATGGCTATTGACTCAGGAAGAGAAGCAAATCTTTTACATCATATTAATGTTTTCCTCTTTAAAAACTCAGTATTTGGTAACAAATTTTTATATACAATGACTATTCCATGGTTTATTTGTCAGAAGTTCCAATTTGAGTTCAGGCTGATTTGGGGACAAGTCTTTGCATGTCTGATTAACTGCGAGCATGGACCAAACAGAAGCTGTGAGCTGAGGAGCTGGAGGAACTTCCCAGAGAATGGCAATATATTGAGGAAAAATGGAGTTAGGCCCTGAGGCACTGAGTCAGCTACAAAGTCATATTTGGGATTCTGAGCACAGTATGACGGCCCCTCTGCAAATCTGCGCATATCCTAACGCAATGGTTGCATGTGTGTGTCTTAGGAATAAACATGGGAAAATAAAACAACTCAAAACGGAGGGAGCTGTTTCACCAAATTCTAAAATATACTGGAATGCAAGTAGTGCTGATTTGAGTATTTAATAGAATAGGACATAGAATGGGGGGGGGGGAAGCCATAATACACTATCACAAAACACTGTTATTCAGTTTTAGATTTTTTTTTTTTTAAGAAATGGAATATCGACTGCACTTTAGCAAGTATTCGTATTTGTGAGCACTCATAAGACTCCCTTAAGGACACCAAAAAATATATACAAGGAACTTTACAGAGGTCTAGAGTTCTCATGTTAGCAAAGATAGTGCCAATTGAATTATTACTGTGAATGTGATTTCATTAATTCTTACAGGATGGCGAGCACTGAGAAAAGGCAAGCTATAATTTTATATTTGAGCTATTCCTAATCATACCCTCTAATCTCAATGCCACCTTCAATGTTTCCCATAGGCTGAGGGCAATCAACCTGTGTGCCTATGTTTGAAACAAGATTATTTCTTAGCCCTGATTATATATAAGCTGGAAACACAGTAACACAGATGGTAAAAAATGAACTGAGGACAGGAAGCACAAAAGATTAGGGAAGATATGTAATATATTTTAAAACAATGTATTTTTCTTAAGTTGATCTATTTGGTTTGGAGTATCCTATGATATTTCAGAATTATGTTCACTCTTTTTAATATAAATTGTGTCCAGATAAGCAAAATAGAGTTTCTAAAGGAGGATTTAAGCATCATTTTCAAATTCCCTGACTCTCTAAGAATTTAATCAGCCAATGAATCAATTAGCAAATAGTTATTATGTACCTATCGGGTACCCAGTCCTGCCCTTCCATGTTCCATTAAATGATAATACTGGTTCCTCCTTCAGTTCTGCTTTTATCCTTCAGCTCCGCAGTAACTTTTATAAGATGTCTGGGCACAATGTATCCACCTGTGATTGAATTTCTGGCTTCAGTGTTCTGTTTTTGTTGTGTTGTTTTTTCCCAACTCAAAAATTAAAGGCAGATTCCTGTGGATGGAAATATTTAGAAAACGGCTACAAATGTAGGTAGTTCCCAAAAGGCAAAACTTTTATCTCATACTTTTAGTTAGGGTCCCAAATGTTCGTAGACTCTTTCTAAGAGCACATTAGTAAATAGCATTTTTACAACCTAGTTAAATACTTGACTCCCATGAAGGGTTTAATTCTTCCTCAGATTTCCAGGGAGAGGCTCTTGAAGGGCCTTCTTATAGATTAAAATGAATTACACTAGTTTTACTTGCTATATTGGGGTATCTTGCTACAGTGAGAGAAAGATCGGGAAAATATAAAGTTTGTTTCATGGGCCTGGAATTTAGGGCCACCTAGTAGCATTCTGCTCCCAATACAGAAATTGGCTTAAAAATGATGCCAATGTCCTCTCTATTCCTCCTCCCCATCTTAGGCAACCTTATAGTAATGGACAAGGAGAAGAGAGACAAATATGCATTCTCTCAGCTTAACCCATGGAAAGGTAGGCTGTTCTCACATTTAACCTGCTTGTATAATTTCTAGGTCACAGTTCTAGGAAGGGTCTCCATCCTGCCATGGAATGGGTTAATGCATTTAAATCCATTTTCCCATAAACAATGTTTCATTTTACCAGGTTTGCTGCTTGAAACTTGTTTGCTCTGAGTTGAAGGATTGAGTTTAAACACATTCAAGGTTTATCTTGGTACATTTCTTGTTCACAAAGCCAAGGAGCACACAAGAGGTAAAACAGCATTTTGGCCAAGTCTCCACAACAAAAATACATAAAGGTTTATTGTAGCAACTGACTAACTTGGGCCAAAGAACCAGACTTTAGTGCTAATTGTAAGTGCTACAGACATATTTTTTCCCCCTCACTAACAATTAACACTTATTCCAATATATGCTTTCCTGGATTAAACATGTGAATGGGCATGACTGTTTCTTTTCAACTGGCAGCTGTAATGCCATTTAAAAACCTAACAAGTTTTTCTAATACCACTTCCAGTCTTACAGTTACCAGCTGGGTCTTTAACTGGAGCTTGAACCCAGTGTTTAATTTAAATTAGGATATCTATCAAACTTGAACATCGGAGTGCACGTGTTCCTTTCTTATGAAAAGTCCTGAGGCCTTTGGCCCCATCTGTGCTTGTGGGACTGCTGTCTGAAATGTCAATGGGATGAGATATTTGAATGGCATCTTGTCCATCATTCTGCATAGAATAATACTCTGAGTAATGTACGGGTATCCCTTACATCAACAGCTTTGCCTTTTGAGCCCAACAATATTTATTTAAGTGTTGGACTGGCTGAACAGTTGAGGCTCTGAGACCAGTTCTATTGGGATTAAACAACCAGTGAAAGAGTTCAGAGAAGAGGAAAGGGAATATAAAGAGTGAAAACTATTTTATGAGAGAGAAAGAGAATGGCATTAATTAAAGATCAGCTTGCATTTAAGATGACACTATTTTTTAAACCCATCTGTAAACTACCCTTTCTGGTATAGTTCTCAGGTTGTATTGTCTATTAGGTTCATATTTGTTGAACCTGTAGGTTTCAATCATCTGTAAGTTGCTAGAAGTAACTTTTCAGTGGAATAGTATCTGGTTTGTATTTTAATTTCCAACAACTTAAGATCTGAGAAAATTAGGATATATTCTTTG
This sequence comes from Mirounga angustirostris, assembly GCF_029215605.1. Taxonomy (NCBI): domain Eukaryota; kingdom Metazoa; phylum Chordata; class Mammalia; order Carnivora; family Phocidae; genus Mirounga; species Mirounga angustirostris. The sequence goes on along the minus strand of NW_026991711.1, from coordinate 116,742,796 downwards.
ATTTTTTAAATACAGATCTAAAGAAATCGATAAGAAAAATGTTGATTCTGATAATTACAGATTTTGATGCATCATGAAAGGGCTGAGTCTAGCTCTGGAGTCAGACTCTGCAACCTGAATCCTGTTTCTGCCACATGGACTGGCTATGTAAGTCTGGACAAGTCACTCCATCTCCATTTGCTTCAGTTCTAAGTCTTATGTGTACATGGGGAAAATAACTCTACCTACCCCAGAGTATGTATATGAAGATCGAAAGACTTGATATATTAAAACCCCTCATATAGAATCTGGTATAATACTAAGTGCTTCCTAAATATCAGTCACTGTTATTGTCAATTCCAGTTATGAAATGTGATGATACTCTCATCTTTAGAGTAACCTGTGCTGAACTGGTGGGACCTGTAGGACCTGATACATCAGCAGATGAAGGAAGGTAAGAGAAAAAAAATGGGTAGCTAAAACACAAAGCAATAGAAAGTAGAGTTGAGAATACATCTTGGGTGCCAAAGTAAATTAACTAATTTAGGCAAATATCCTGATAATTAAGCTCAATGTATCCTTTCATTGAAACTGAAAATTCTTTGAACTTTAGGCAAAGGTGTAGGCATCCCTGCTTTCAATACGTCACATATAGAAACATACAGCAGGGAAGCAGACTGGGAGTTTCCCAGTGAATCAATGCTGTATTTTATCCATAATTAGAGGCATAGCAGTAGACCACCAGAAGGATCTTATAGAAGCAATAAAATATTTTCATGTGAAATAATGCAATGATGAAGTCATTGGCTCTGTCCTGTACCAAACTGACTTTGGGCAAGAGTTTTAAAAGACCTCTAGAAGGATTGATAAGCTAAAGAATGTATCAACATACAGTTAATTGAGTTGCAAGGGTAATGGAGATGGTCCTGTTGTCTTTAATCCTTCCTGCTGACCACTCCTTTGTGTTTCCTTCACTACTTTCTTTCCACTGTTTCTTTCTGTGCAGGCCTTCCAGGAAGTTCCTGACCCACTTCTGCCCGTACATTCTATTCAGTAATCCAACCCACACTCACAGCTTTATTATCAATAATGGCTCTCCTAAAATCTAAGTGTGAATGGGCAATTACCTGATGGATCTAGACCTTCTTTATGAAGCAATGGCATTTTATCCTCATAAAAGCTAATATCCAAATACACTAGCTTTCCTGCAAACCAGAGTCTTTGTCTCAAGTACCTATTTCTTACCGTTTAAATAGCAACCAGGCTGGTTGCCTTAGGAACTAAAGGTACCCTTTGATTCTTTACCTTTCTTCCCTTTCCTCATTTGATCCATTGTCTAACCTATAGAATTTTCCTCCTTAATATCTTCTCCTCACCCCTCCTTTTCCATTCAAATGTCATCGTTATAATATAGGTTTTTATGGATACATTTGTTAATAGCTGTGCCTCCTGGACAAGCTGCAGGGAGAGAGCTGATATGATATTTGATTCAATTTTGGTAGCCTCTTAATGTATTACCTGTTCCCAATCTTATCACTATCACATTCATATTCCTGTGGCAGTTACAAGAACTGCCCCATTCATGGTGGTTAAAATAATGTCCTTGCTTTGTTTGGAACCTTTAATAACTCCCTGTTGTTTATCTTAGAAGTCCTAAATCTGTTAACAAATATCATACATTGATATTGCATGCTCACTCCATTGATATATGCCCATGTATGATTATAGGGAGGGAACTATAAATCCTTCCCTTTTCTTTCCCACTCAAGAAAACATGGTCAAATGCAAATCAGGGGTAGGACTCCCTGTAAACTCTCTCCCAGCAAAATAACAATTTAACTAATGAAAGTTAAAAAAATGAAATCATTAAAAGTCTCAAGAAATTTTCCTAAGGGCATACAGCATATGGAGAAATATTCATTCAAGAAAAATCTACTAAACCTTAGAACAGCAAGAATCCATGGTATTTGAAATGTAATTCACTCTGTTACCCTCCAACAACCTCCCCCCCCCACACACACACACCAGCTCTGTGATAGGGAAGAAGTAAGACAGAGCTCCTACTCTAGACAGTGTGGTCAAGAGAGAGAGGCTCCTTCTCCCTCCAGCTCCTAGTGTAGGGCTACAGTTTCACCATGGGAGGGGCAAACTGCTGATATTTCTCCTCCCCCACCCTGCACCCTTCAATCCCATTGCAGGAGCTCTATTCCTGACAAGCACAGCCAACTGGACCAGGTTTCTCTTGCCCTACCCAGCCCTGACTTGTAGATATATCTATCCCAGGCATGGCTGACTGGAGAATACTGGGCTCCTGATTGTCCCTGTCCTGACTCCCTCATAGGATGGAAGTTCCATGCCTAAGGCAAACCAATATAACCAAGGGCTGCCACCCCCTTCCATGCCCAATCACAAAGCACGATGTCACTCTTGAAAAACCAATCTCCATTTCCAGTTCCAGGAAATTGATGCCAGATTTCTATACAAGAGGAAGAAGTCAGGCCATAAGGGCAGAGTTTCACAGCTTTGCCTTTAGGGAATGACTTTATTTGGGATAAAACCAGAATTCCATTCTTAAGGTCATTGTCTAAAACAATGGAGATTTTTGTGGAGAAAAATTTAAAGGTTAGTTGATCTGATAAATGCAAAATGTCAGAGCAACCAGAAGTTTAACAGAGGGAGCCAGGTGAAGACACAGTCAGGAACAACCTTTCTAGGATCACGGACAGCACTATGGGCTGTGCCCTGGCACTAGGCTGCCCCTCTTCAAGGTCAATGAGAGAAGGATATGAGGCCCACTTAAAAGCATCCCCCAAGTCACCACAAGGCAGAAGCTTCACTGACACAACATACCACAGCTAACATTATACTAAATTGTGAAACGTTAAATGTTTTCCCCTTCAGATCAGGAACAAGAGAAGGATATCCAGTTTTAGCACTTCTATTTAGTATTGTACTAAATTTCTAGATTGGGAAAAAGTAAATCTATTCCGATTTGCAGATGACATGAAATCCTAAAGAATCTACACCTTCTCAAAAAAAAAAACCAAAAAAACCCCAAAAAACTGTAAGAGCTAGTAAACAAGTTCAGCAAAATTGCAGAACATAAGATCGATATACAAAAATCAATTCTATTTCAATACACTAGCAATAACATTCTGAAAACAAAATTAAGAAAATTCTCTTTGCAAGGTAAGGGCTACTAGTTGTCTCATTTTACAGAGGAGATCCCTGAGATTGAGAGACCCATGGTGGCTGCTATCTATGCTGCTGAGGGAATTGTTTTGTTACTGTCTCCTCATGGCTCAACCCAACTTTCGTTGGAGTCATTCTTTGAAATGTGCCCTGTGGCTTCGGCACATTTTCTGAACATGCCCTGTTTATTTCATCCATATGGCTGTTTTCATTTTAATATGACACAGTTTGTAATCTTAGAGGATGGCTCATGTTTGCTTTTTTGCTTTACTCTGATAGGTCAGGGTTCTGATAACCACCACTCAGTTCTCCCTGTGGGGGAATAATCAAGGAGCCTTGGGAGAACAGGCGTGCTTACCATTGGCCTCTGGGGCCTTGGCTGCTTCCTGCGTGATGAGAAGTGAAGGCTGGGTTTGATAATAAAGAGTCTTTTTTGTGTTCGCTCATTATTTATGCCACATCTGCCTCTCAGCATTTGTGTCAATGAGTCACTATAATTACAGCCATTGGATAATTTCCTTCGTTTTGCACACATTCCCGACTGTGTGAGTGCCACATCAGAGAAAACCAGCCTTCATACCCTTGCAGCACCAGCAGGCAGCAAGGTCCACTCTTCCTGTCTACATGGTGATTAGCCAAGTCAGACGAGATGCTTCTATGCCTCTCATCCTAACGGAAAGTGCGATCGTGGATTTCGTGGACTGTGAGGTCACAAGGGATAGAAACTCTTTTTTCTATATAAAAGCCAAAACTTTCACCCAGAATGCTGCTTTAAGATGATTTACAGAATCATCAGCTAAGCTGTCCCCGGAAGCAGGGTGGGAGTGAACTGGGAAACTCACACCACACTCTCATCTCTCTCGCCCAAACAAAAGAGTAACTCCCTGACCATCTAGCAAAATGTTATAAGGCAAATATCTGGTTTAATTAAATATGACAGGAATTCCTGAAAGAGAAAAAAGTTAAACAAAAAAGTGCCCTGAATGTGAGGAAAGTTCTGTGTATGTTTTCAGCTCATTCATAGCATTACTGCCTAGTCACTAGGACGGATTGGAAAAGGTGGGCCTGGAGCAAAAGTTCTACTTTGCCATATGACAGCATCGAACTTGTGGTTCTACTACATTATAAGGAAAAAAAAACGACTTTGCACATGATGGTTTTCTTTTCTGATTAATGCCATGGGTGTTCAGTGACTGAAGCACCATCTATAGTTTCTATTTGTGACTCACTAGGTGAATTGAGGGACATTGTAGACGAGCTCTTATTTAATCGTGTTTTATGTTTTTTTAAGGAAAATACAAATTCCCATTTGTACCCAGGGCACTATATTAAAGCAAAGACTGCAAAAAACAAACAGGGACACAAAGAAGTGGGAAGGGAGGAAAATGTTAGATATTTTCTAAGATAACAGAGAAAATGCTTTCCTTGTTGCTACTGCGTCAGCAACGTTTGCCTTCCTACCTCTAAGCCGGGCAGGCTGGCTGTCCATGTAATTTAAGATCACATAAAAACTAACTGACCGTAAATGTCCATCCTTCACTTCCACTCTCTTAGATCCGTAAGGTTAAGGCATTTTCTCGAGAATGTCATTGTGAAAATTTCTACACTTCCATTAATACGGATAACTTCTGTGATTTTCTAGCCTTTCTTTTTTCCAAAGCAGGATATTTTCTCAAAAGAAAGCTTGTGGAAGAACTCTAAAATTACAAAATACAGAGAAATGGAGATGCTCTGTTTGAAAAGGAAAAATCAGACTGGACTGGAGTGCTCCCAGTTACACTGAAGAAATACTTGCCAGCAATGACCCTGAGACCTGTCCATGAACTTTACAACTCTATGGAATGTTCTTCGGAAAGCACTCAATTCATGATCGATTAAAAGAGGACACCTGAGCCCTGTGAGAATGCAAACTGATTGGTTATCTTGTGGTAGAGCAAGAATCAGGTTATGGAGGAAAGAAGGATGAGCAGTGGAAGCTGATGTCAATGGGGCAGTTCTCAGTGGGCCCTCCACTGGGACAATTGGAGTTGGCATTCAACCATCAATGCAAAGGTTAGCAGTGGCATTTCACTTAATGTCATAGAAATCCTTTAAGTGTTTCCAACTCTTAATGTCATGTCCAAGTTTTGGATGTCAAAGATCTCTGGCATACATGTGATCATCTTCTCAGGGTTCCGTGTGGCCTTTTATAATGTGCCATGCTTGGAGAAATTGATGAAGTGACACAAAGAGCCTACACACCAGGGAGTGTATTATAGAGCAGTTTGAATGTGAGCTTATCCCAGTGTCGGGATATGCCTCCCTCACAGAAAGGCAGAAAAGCAAGAGAGGTATGAGACTTTAGGTCATATCTAGACAACTTTTTGTTTGATTGAGGTAAGACTAAAACCTCAGGAAGAGTTCTCAAAACCCTGAGCAACTCAAAGCAGAAGACTGAAGTCTATAGACCGAAGTCTTTGTTAAGTGAAGGGTATCAGTAAACACTTATAAATTACCAGTAAATGAAAACAGTGAACAAATAATTCTCTCTTTCAACATTGGTTTGGCTTTTCTTGTTGGAAGCTGATAAAAGCTTTCCTGTGATCATCCTGTTTTAGGAAGAATTATTTTTCATGGTTAAAAAAACAAAAAAACTGTTTAACTAGGGCAGTGTTGACAAGAATTGCTTCAAGCAATTTTATATAATAGAATTTCACAGTAAAAAATTAACTACAAAGCACCAACCTAGCCCATTGTCTTTCTCAATACTACAATTTTGCTACTGAAAAAGAGGGTCTGCTATTCAAGAATGCAAAAGTATGATTCAAGAATCAAGCCTTTTCATCTCTCATGGGATATTGTCCTTTATCAGAGCATGCTTGGTGGATAAATATGTAAATTATTATGCAAAGCAGGATGGAGTAATTCAAATTGACAGTTGCCCTATTTTTTTAAAAATATTAAAATGTGAAAGCCTTGAAAATGTGTCTGCTGACAACAAAGGAAGTTCTTGTTAAGATCAACATTATTTGGTATCATTTTCATATATTTTTCAAATAGATGAATTCTTCTTTCTTTACTTTCTATTTTGAATTTTTCCTCACCAGTTTATTTGATAAAGGTAGTTTCAATGGGAAAATTTAAATTATATATGTATATTTTGTATATTTACATATTATATAATTATATATATATTTATCAGAGAAAATAGAGATTATTTTCTTTACTATTTTTCTATTCTCCTCTAAAGCTACTTTATTGGACCTTTAATAAAGAACATCTACAGCTAGCAATTATTTACAAAAGAATTAATTGCTGTATTTGAGAGAGCACACCATTACAATTTGCTATTGAGCTGCTACCAAGTCAGCCCATTTTCATACTAGTACTCATTGGCTGTGCTTTTCCTTCCATGACAGCAGATGAGGTGACCCTGTTCTTACCCACAATAAACCCTCCACTGAAGCTCTGGATTCCTTTGCCTCATGACTTCTCTTGGTCTTTGCTTTGCCAGGATTCCCTTTTTTCATTAGTATCATTCCTTTCTCCTTACTTTTTCAATCATTCCCACCACCGTGAATCTAATATCACCTAAAACACACAAAAAACTACCTTCGCTCCAAACCATTACCACATTTCTCTACTTCCTTCCATAGCAAGACTCCTAGCAAGGTTCGCTATATACTTGCTGTTTCTACTTCTTTACCTCCTGTTCTCTTACCCCAATCCAATCTTTTTTTTTTTTCGATTTTATTTATTTATTTGAGAGAGAGAGAATGAGAGAGAGCACATGAGAGGGTGAGGGCCAGAGGGAGAAGCAGACTCCCTGCAGAGCAGGGAGGCCGATGCGGGACTCGATCCAGGGACTCCAGGATCATGACCTGAGCCGAAGGCAGTCGCTTAACCAACTGAGCCACCCCAATCCAAATCAAGCATCCAGCAGTGTGACTCAAATTGTTGAGGTTTCCAATGACCCACATCCTGTTAAAACCATCGGTTAGTTTTTGTCTTCCTCTTACCTGGTTTCTTGGCAACTCTTAGCATGCTTTTCTTTAACATGTTCTCTGGGCTTAGAGAAAGCAGTGATTTCCTACAACTGCAAGATCTTTCCCACCTGTCTAACCATTTATGTCCCCATACATTTCTTCTTCTATTACTACACTCACCCTCTAAGCAATCTAATCTAGTCTCATGGATTTGCAAATAATCAGATGAGTATTTCCAGTTCTGACTTCTTTGATGAACACCAGACTTATATTGAACTGCCTCCTTGACATCATCTGTTTGAAGTCCAGTAGTCACCAAAAACTTAATATAGCCAACAAAGAGCCATTGGTTCCCCATCACCTCACCCCAACACATCATTCCACATCTAATTCACCAATATAACCTGTTGTTCTACCAACAGTAACTATTTTTAATCTGAACTCTACTGCTACAAGTAGAGTCAAAAATGTCATCTCCAATCTGGCCTTGGGTAACAGTTTTCCTGACCACAGTCTTTCCACCTCATTTTAGAGAAAGTGATTTAAAAAATTTGTTGTTTTTTTTTTTTTTTTTTAGCAGGATCTACCAGACACTACATGATCTGGCACTTGCCTACCTCTCACGCCCATCCCCCTGTACTATATCACATGTCTGTTACTTCTCAGCCATAGCAGCTTTGAGTAATTATTCCCCAGCACATGACTGTCAGTTCTCCATATTCAAGTATTAGCTTAAATGTTACCTACTCGGAGAAACTTTCTCAGACCAACATGGCTAAATAAGAACCACTGTAACCCCCTTACTCCCTAACCACTTTTTCTCTTTTACATTATTTTATTGTAGCACTTAAACATTACCATGGAGTACATTTTTTTAAATATTTCATTTTATTTTGTTTTCCCATTATCTACCTCCTCATATATGAATACAAACTTTTTGGAAGCAGAGATTTTTCTTTGTTTCCTGAAATCTGAACTAGTAGCTAACTTGTAGTATGTACTCAATGAATATTTGGTTATGGATATTGACAGCCTTAATTGTTCACACTGGAATCTCACCTCTGTAGTTGTGTCTTTTGTACCCGAGTATGGCTCGCTAAACCAGAGATGGTAATTATATTCTGTGTGTGTGTGTGTGTGTGTGTGATTTCAGATAAAGAGAAGTGGTTTTATGTTACAGCAGTCTTTAGGAGCCAATATTAAAATGTCCTAACATATATAAGTGAGATCTTTAGACAATGTTTATCTGTATAATAAATGAAGGTAAACTAAATAGATGAATAAATAAAATGAAACATTCTTAGTAAATTTAAGAGATGCTAGATGTCGTAGATAACTCAGTTCAACTCTGTACAGTCTTACTGTTTACATCATGACAACATGAGTCATGTGGCAGATATTGAATAAATACATAACTGACTAGTAGGTGACAACATGATTGCCTTGACCTCTTCTACTCCCACTCTGCTTAAAGTATATATGATACACAAAGCATTTCTGATTTGCATTCTTTCACCTACAGTTAGAGGAGCCGATGGGTAAACATGGTGTCAGACAACATATCCTATAAGATATGCTGTTATTGCTCAAGATATGTTAGAAGAAAAGAAACACAGTATTCCGAGAGGATTCAGAGAAAAATAGCAACCACCTACTAAGAATGACCATAGAAAAGTAGTGGCAGTAAATACAATCATGAAATTAACTGTGTCTGTATTATAGTAAGATATATATATAACAAACTATAGAAATGATCACATTGGGGAGGGTATGTGCTATGGTGAGCGCTGTGAATTGTGTAAGACTGATGAATCACAGACCTGTACCTCTGAAACAAATAATACATTATATGTTAAAAAAAAGAAGAAGATAGTAGGAAGGGAAAAATGAAGGGGGGGAAATCAGAGGGGGAGATGAACCATGAGAGACTATGGACTCTGAAAAACAAACTGAGCGTTCTAGAGGGGAAGGGTTAGGGGGATGTGTTAGCCTGCTGATAGGTATTCAAGAGTGCACGTACTGAATGGAGCACTGGGTGTTATACGCAAACAATGAATCATGGAACACTACATCAAAAACTAATGATGTAATGTATGGTGATTAACATAACATAATAAATTTTTTTAAAAAGGTATATATATTATAATATATATAAAATTATACATAATTAAAAAAAAATTAGGACAGTTTCTCCTATGGCAGTATTGAATTGGAGACAAATTTTACAGAATGTTTACTGTTTCCAGGAGGAGGAAAGAATTTTGGAAGGTGAAGGATAGAGTTCCAATGTTTCTTGAACTAGTTTTCAGGGATAAAATTGGGCCCATTTATCCACATTATGTTGAGACGCCTCTTTCTTGTCTATTTTTTCTTCTTCTTCTGTCAATACTGCTGACTAATCCTGCAATTTTCTGAGAATTAGTTTTTAATTGTAAGCAAAAGGCAGAGAGCAGAAATGCTCACAGGAAATGTGGGAGAGGAGAAATCTGCAAAGTATTTAAACTCATACGGTCTTCTTATGTGAGTGCAACAGCAAAGCGTACATGCGGACTGCAGAGCCTAGCCAGGACCCATTCTACCAATGATATGAATAAATCCCAACAATCGCGAAATGATAGTTATTTTGTTTTTCTCCTCTTCTTTCATATGGATAAACTGAGGCAGATCAGGTGTGGGGACAGGCCACTAAGTATGTCAGAATTATTTCCTGGGCAAACCACCATCACCTACTTGTTAAATTATAATGCCAACCTGTTAGTCACCTTCCTGTTAAGCCTTTTGCTGTAAGTGAAAAATACACCAAGTATGGTATATATACCAACTACCATGTATGTGTTGTGTGGGCTAGAAGTCGGCTGAATGCTGTGTGGCACATAAAGGTGACAGAGACAGAGTAGGCTCCACAAGAACTTCAGTTTGGATGGTGAGAGGAGGATGGAGAAGAAGTACATATTTAAACAAGAAGAATAAATATTTATGAAGCATTTTAGAGATTTGAAAGCATTTTTATATATGTTATCCCATAGGGCGCCTGGGTGGCTCAGTTGGTTAAGCGACTACCTTCAGCTCAGGTCATGATCCTGGAGTCCCTGGATCGAGTCCCACATCGGGCTCCCTGCTCGGCGGGGAGTCTGCTTCTCCCTCTGACCCTCCCAACCCTCCCTCCTCTCATGTGCTCTCTCTCTCAGTCTTTCTCTCTCAAATAAATGAATAGGGTCTTTAAAAAAAATCATTATATATGTTATCCCATAAAAACATTAAGAACACAAGATGTCACCCAATTAAGAACTAAACTCTGTAGTACATTTTTTAAATGGTCAGAGAGATAGAGAATGGACTGAGCTTGAGAATAAGTGGGAAATGATGTAGTTGGGGGATGTGAGGCTTAAGCCTTGTAGGCAGGAACCTGAGACTATGCATTTAGAGCTGAGAGAAGGGTATGGGTGGTCCAAAACAGATTCAACATAAAAAAAACTTCACATGATACTCAGCAGGACTGCCAGGGTTGAAAAGTGACTTAGAAGGATCTCTCAGCTCTGAAAGTAGAAAGCTTGGGATCAATGTTAACTGTGAGAGTGAAGATTAAGGTGTCATGCAGTTGTATGGATGAATCTATGATAGTTTTATTACTCAAAATAATCTGTGTTTCTTGTTGAAGTGTGTGGGTTTTTGGTTTTTGGCTTTTTTGAGTGTTTGGGTTTTTTTGTTTGTGTGTTTTGTTTTGTTTTGTTTTATTATGTTATGTTAATCACCATACATTACATCATTAGATTTTGATGTAGTGTTCCATGATTCATTGTTTGTGTATGTTTTGTTTTTGTTTTTGTTTGGTTGTTTTTTTCCTAGAGAGGCTACTATCAAATATTCGGTATGTCTTAAAATGGAAAACATCTTAGAATTGAAGAAATACGGACTTTTTCAATTCACAATAACTACTTTAACCTCCTGCTTGTTCAGTTCTGCACAAAGAAGCATTCTTTGATGCGCTGTTTATTGCTCTTGAAAAGTGGTACCTATATAATGTATTTTAGAGGTGAATTAGCAGCAGTGTGGCCCTTCTTGGTAGAGAAGCCACACTTACTCCTGATGGCTATATCTGAACTTAGGGACACCCCCAAGGGGCCCAGAGAGTCAAGTTCACACTCAACTTCAGCTTCACGTCCCATTTCCTTTGCTTGTCCTTCAACAGGAACCATAGTTACTTGGGTTGCTGTGTTTTTCACATTAATTCCAACAACCAACTCATTGCTTAAGCTATCATTTGAAAATAGGTAAGATTTTATTTGCCAAATTCAAATCTTTTCTTCAAAAACTGGTGCAAACATCTGGGAGTAAACCACTATATGTCTTTATTATAAATGTAGTAATAGAAAAATAGTCTCAATTGAATGATTAATAAAAAACATATAGTGAGTCTTCTATTAAAAATGGTATTGAGGGCGCCTGGGTGGCTCAGTTGGTTAAGCAACTGCCTTCGGCTCAGGTCATGATCCTGGAGTCCCTGGATCGAGTCCCGCATCGGGCTCCCTGCTCGGCGGGGAGTCTGCTTCTCTCTCTGACCCTAACCCCTCTCATGTACTCTCTCTCATTCTCGCTCTCTCAAATAAATAAATAAATCTTAAAAAAAAAAAAAGACCTCTAAAAACGGTATTGAGTCATTCCTTGCAGTGTTTGGGAAATGTTTTTGAGCTAGACTATCTTTTTAAATTTAGAGTGGAGTGTGTTTAATTTGGATTAGTATGGGAGGAATTCCTAAGAAGAAATTTGGCATTCCTAAGAAAAGAGGAGAATAAATTAATGTTAGGTGTATTTTTCCAGTGGTATGCACTAGTTAGCTCTCTATTTCCCCTTTGTCGTAAATAAGTTATCATTGCACTTGCCTTTATATACTGGGCTAGTTTTGTGCTATAGTGAGAAGTACTTCTAATGACGTACAACTGAAATCAGGCACACAAGACACCTTACACAGTAGGACATCAATTAATTGCACATCTTTTTCCATTTAATTTCCACAACAAAATTGGCAACTAACATCCCCATTTTACAGAGAGGACACTAAGGCTCGGGAGCTAAAACATCTTGCTTGTGATGACATGATGAGGGAGTGGCAGAACTGAAATGCAAGTATTAAATGATCTGTCCAATGCCAAGATTCACAGACCTCAGAGATAGATCGGAAAGACTGTGGGATCCACTCTGAGAGAGTGCTGTGTTATTATTATACACAACCCAACTGTATTAAATATTTATTTTTCTATTTCTCCCTCTAAATTCCTAGGTCCTTGAGGGATAGGCATTCGGGCTTCTTTGTATCTAAGTTCAGAGTTCAGTTCAGCATTGTTGAATTAATAAAGTGGTTTAGCAGGCCTGAGAGGGCTCCTCTAGATTTCCTTAGGAAATATTTATTACCTCCTTCCTAGCAGATGAAAAAACAATTAAGACATAGTAAATAAACAGAACACAAAATAATCAAGTGTCAGTGACCTGAAGTCTATTAGACAAGAGGGTGTTCTAGGGTGGAGAGATGTAGTTTTCCCAGAGACACCAACACCAAAGGCTTTTTGACTATTTGGGCCTTAAGTGGATCTTCTGCCTGAGAAGAAGAAACAAGGTAAGAAATATGCCCCCATTCTCTCCTCAGCCTACTGTCCAACTCTCTTAAGTGCACTTCCTAAAACCGAAAGAACACTCAAGTCATGTTTCTTAAGTAAATAAATAAATGTAATAATGAAGCAGGTGATACTCCAATCAATAAGTTGTTAATCACATCAAATTGACGCTTAGTACCTGAGAGTAGAACCCATGGATCACACACCCATGGACCATGACAGTCCAGGCTGCTCTCTCGAGCGAGCTCTGGGTCATTTTGGAACCCTCATGAGCCATCCGCATGGGTCACTATGGAAGCCTTGAACAGATGGCTCTGGTCCGGCCTGTGGGGTGACACGAGTGTCCCAATATGTCCACACAGTAGACACAATGCTAATGCCAAATCATTGGAAGTTCTTTGATGAGGAAGTATGGATGCCTGGGGATTTACGTCCTTTTCTGGTTTTAGGGTCCCGAGAAGGGTGCTATACTCTACGAGGCAGCTCAGTCCTTTTGTTTTACAGTTGCTTCCAGCATTATAATTTTTAAAAGAGAATTTTACAATTACAAAAAGTAAATTCTACCATGTGAAAAATTCTATTGTTTGCCTCCAGTGACATTATAGAAATGAAATCTACTCCCCCTCCCTGCTTAGAGTTCTGCATACAAGGCTAGACGAATGTGACAGATATTGTAATTTAAATACAAATATTCACTTAGCAACCCCCCTGGAAACCTGTCTCTTGCAACTTGCTTTTGGGTAGAGTTCTCAAATCAGTCCTCTAAAAGAAGAAAGCCCAACAAGATTTGAAAACAGAAAATTATAGTGGTTTTATCAAACCAGTCTTCTCCAAACTTCCCTTCTGCCCTTCCCTGTTGTTCCAGGCTCAGAATCCTGTGTCAGCAAAGTCAGAATCCTGAGTTTATCTGTGCAGAAGTAGTGATGTTCCAAACTCTGTATCTCTGGAAATAAAGAAAATATGCCCACCTCATCCATTTTTTTTTTTTTCATTCTGAAATCTCTGTGTTGTATTCAGGATAACTGATATTTCTTCCTCTTAAATGAACTGTCCTCTTCATTATACATTTAGCAAAGCCCCTGAGTGGATATCATAGAAATCTCTGGAAAACAATCTTTGTAAATATTATTCTTTTGTCTTTATGAGACACCTTGCTTTTGATTTGCTTAATCCTTTGCTTAAATACAAAACAAGGTTAATTTCCCAAAGGTTGCCCATCTTTTTCAGGTGGCCTCTGGACAGGGTATGGCTGAGGTATGGGGAAGTGAGACTCTAAAGCACAACTGGGACAACTTACTCAACATGGGGTTTTTGTGTTTTGGGGGTGAAAATACTCTTCTGTAAACTTAGAGAAAAGTTCTTAAGTCATTCCTGAAGCCTTTCTCACCAAAAATGTTTGTAGTTTCCATTAAAGCAATTTATGGGCACATAATAACCTGTCTTTTTTTACTGGAGAATTTCAGAAGCTTGATTCACTTTGGATCATCCAAACAAGGTTAAATACACTGGAAATCTTTTTTCTTCAACTTGCTTTGATTTGTGTTTGAGGAATATGATGCGCGGCCAAATGACAGATAAAACTGATTCTTGCTTCCCTCTAAGATGGGCTCAGTCTTTACACCAATGAATCTTTCAGCAAGTAGCACACATCCCTCCCCAGCCCGAGACCCATCTCTAGAGACTAGAGCTGTTTCACACATTTTTATCTTTGAAAGCTTGAAATCAGAGCCTAGGGTGTAATGCAAATAAAGACCTAAGCGTGTATTAGGGAAAGCAATTTGACACTTTAAGAATTTCATCTCCTTCAAGCCAGCTCACAGACAGATTACATACAGAGAGGAACAGGTTAATACTTACATAACTGATTGAAAATTGGTGCTAATTGGCTTGAGGTTTAAATGAGCAAGCTCTGTCAGACAGCTGGGCTAGTTGTGGGTTCTGGATATGAAAGTACTACATAGAAATATAATTGATCTCTATGTAATGATGTTTATTCTCTAAAAATTAGGTTAAAATTGAAGAAATCATTTCCCTCATCTTCAATTAAAACAAATAGCTAACATTTAGCTCAACTCTGGTCTCCATGGCCTTGGAGATAAATTTCCTCCATTTTGCAAGTAAGCCACTGCTTACATTTTGCTGGGACGAATGGCCTGGAGGATCAGAGTATTTTTTAAAAGGTTAAAAGAAATTGTACCACATCCAGGAAGGCTAATTTTCATGCATCAAGGTTCTTTGAGCTGAATTTGTGTAATGAGTGCACTGGAAATTGAAAGACAAGATTAAAGTGCTGTTTGTCGTGTACCGAGATTTCAGAAATGCTTATCAGCCCTTCGCAGCTGAACACAGCCCAGATTAAAAACCGATCTGACAGAAAGGGAGGCTGACTGCAAATGTGGGGCTTTACATTCACGCTAATTACAAAGTGCATATTAAACATGAGGCCTATGATGAGAGCAGCTGCAAAAGGTCTTTATCTATATTAAGAGACTGTCCACCTACATAATAAGAATAATTACCAATGAGAGAATTCTTAAAAAGAAATTGCATTTAATGACACATCATACAATTTCTTGTAATTTCAAAAGTCTATTTCGCCATCCCCCAATAAGGTGTGACTTTGTCTTCTCTCTGGACCCAGGTGACAGATCAAATTTTGAAGACGAGATCCATTCACTTATACTTCTATTACTGCAAGCCCATTTGCTTTGAAAAGTACAAGTGTGGAAACTCTGTGGTGTCCCCAATCCCTGTTTCTAATGAACTGACAGGGAAGCAACGACAGTTTTTCCAATCCCCTGGAATTACTTGAGAGAAGGGACACCTAAGCCTATCTTACTTGGAAAGTTGTCAATATCACCAGACCTGGATGCCATCATTTTTTCTTTCCCTCCTAATAACTGGCAACATTAGAGCTATTATCTAGGAGCAATCGAATTGAAGGGCTATAAGAAATTCTCTTGGAGTCTCTTTCCCCCTTTGTAAACAGAAAACATCCCCCACGGTCCTTGGGAAATAAATGTAATACTCTAAAGGCATCTAGCATGCATTGAGCACTCCGTACATAGTTTTATTCCCTTCATCTTTTCTCTCCTTTCTTCTTCCATCTCTTTCTTTCTTCCCTTTTTTTTCCTTCATATTTTTGGGTTGATATAAACTTGAGTTATCCAACTGCCACCCAGCTTGAATGCTGTTTTTCAATATTCATTTTCAAAATGAAATACTTCTATACTTTTTTCTTTGCTTCTTATAGTTGTTCCTGAAAGCCTAGGCCCATAACAAATGACTAAAATTTAATAAATGATAATTGTGAGATACTCAAAAGAGCACCCAAGAAATTCAGCCTGTTGGGAAAGGCAAAGTGAGAGAGCAAAGGTCATAAAAATTGCAGAAATGTGCTAATAAAAGACATGTTATTTTGTAAACCAATCAAATTCTTTAGGATTTCAGACCAAAATTCCAAATGTCTAACAGCCATTTAATTTCTTACAAGGCTATAAAAATATTATGAAATAAAACATACATGCAAAAATGTTTATAAAAACATATGTATCGGGGCACCTGGGTGGCTCAGTCGGTTAAGTGTTCTGCCTTTAGCTCAGGTCATGATCCTGGAATCCAGGGATCAAGCCCCGCATCAGGCTCCCTGCTCTGGCGGGAAGCCTGCTTCTCCCTCTCCCTCTGCCTGCCACTCTGCCTACTTGTGTTATCTCTCTGTCAAATAAATAAATAAAATCTTTAAAAAAACAAACAAACAAACAAAAAAACATATGTATCAGTTGCCAGTAGTTGTAAGGCAAGGACTCGTGCAACCCCATCAGGATAAGAAATGGAAGGTGGTGGCACCTGAGAGGCAGATCTCTTCTGTGTGCATCTTGTCCATGAGCCCTTCCTCTTCTCAAGGGTCATCTTCTCATGAATGTTATGATACCATTTCCTTGCTTCTCTCAGGCTTTTCTGTATGGTGAACTGTACTCTTTCATCCTGTAATCGAAATTAATTTATTTCCTGTATGTCACCTGCCATTAATGGAAACAAAATGTTGATTCTTAGACTGGTTTTCTTGAAGTTTCTCAACTTCAGTTCCTGTCTTAGTCAGCTTGGGCTTCTATAATGATGACCAAAGACTGGGTGGCTTAAACAACCAACATTTATCTCTTACAGTTCTGGAGGCTGGGAAAGTCAAAATCTCGATGCCAGGAGATTCAGTGTTCCCTCTTCCTTGTGTGCTGAGGGCCTTCTAACTGCTGCATCCTTATATGGTAGAGAGAAGAGATGGAGACATGGGATCTCCCAGGGGCATTAGTCCCATCATGATGACCTCACCCTCATGACCTTATCTAATTATCTCCTAAAGGCCTCATCTCCAAACACCATCACTTTGAGAGTTAGGATTTCAACAAGTGAATTTTCAAGGTACATAAATATTCATTCCATAATAGTCCCTTTATCTTTTTCCCTTGATGGCAGTAGGGGTCAACATTTCCAGATGGGAACCTGCTCCATTCTTAGATGGCTTTAATAACAGATTAAATAGTTTAAATAAGACCCCAGCAAAAGGGGGAAGTAGAAACTTTGGGGGATTTCCTATCTCCCAACATCTGAGATTCCTATCTCTCATTTCCTTTCTGTGCCATAACAACCATAATTGCCAGTGGTATAAGAAGAGAGAAAAATAACTCCATCGCAGAGAGAGTGTGCTATAAAAAAAAGAAAATCTGGCATAAAGGTATTGCTGGGAATCCCTGAAAATCTCTAACTCTTAGAGAAAACTTTACTTCACTGAAGTGTTTGGAGAGAAATTCACAGTACAGCTCAACATTGTTCATAAAAGAGATCCCACGCTTTCCTCCCTCAAAATAGATAAAATTTTCCTAATGATAAATGAAATGATGGTAAAGAAGAGTGTTACTCTTTTTCTTGAGGCTGAGAAAAGGTTGTGGATTTGAGCCTGTCGAGATGCCCCTGCTATCCTCACCTGCTGATCTCACCACCGGGGTCTGAGCACTGCAGGTAGTGGATACCAAAACACCATTTCCTGCAGTCTGGAAGGAAGACCGAATCGTTGTTTGGTAACAAGAGGCCAAACAGGAATTTAGAAAAGGTGTGATGATGATGGTAGTCCAAAGGAAGAGCCTACACGTAAGCACCTACCACAAGAGGCTGACACACTCTCCCTGCCCTAATGAGAGTGAATGTTGCCTCCCATCCACATCCTCAAATGCTCTCTCAGATTTGTTTTCCAGGCCAACCACAGATGAGTTCCCCACTTCTAATCCAACTCCTCCAGTAATTAAGACCACTAACCTGTTCCTGCCATGCCTGCCCCATGGGAGGGTCCTATGGAATCCAAATACAGTCATTTTAGACTTTGGCATATTGAAGTCAGACCCCCTCTCCTTCCTGCCAACTTATAATTTGATAAAAATATTATTAAATAATACTAATTTTAAGAAATATATGTGAAAGTTTTTTCTGCAGGTGGTGCACAGCACCAGGCTGGCTTGACCTGAGTGACTTGGGATCTAGTCACTAAATAATTTGTGACTTAAAAACTTAAAAGTTTTCCACCTTTAAGATGAACGGGTTGACCATATGGTCTCTAAGATATCGTTAAGTCAAAAATTCTATTCTATTTGTAAATAGTGGTTATCTGGATCTTATATTAGAGATTTTGTTTTTTACATGAATTTTAGATCACATTTTTATGGTGAGGGATTAAAAAACAGAATAAAGAGAGTAATCAAGATTATTTCCTAGAGGAATGGAAAAACCTTAGGAATAATCATCACAATGATCAAATAAAAAGCAAACAAGCATAAAACCTTCATATTTATCTCCACCTGTATTTTTGTCATATACAGATTATGTGGGTGGTCCTAAATATTTCAGGGTTGTAAACTGACACAGGATAGGGGATAAACTTTTTTTGAGCATTCACTCTGTTCTAGGAATTATGCTAAGTGCATTTGTCTTCACAGTAAAGACTGTAAAGATAATGATACTCCCTTTTAGAGACAAGGAAATTGAAACTCAGTTACTTGGAACAAATTACCTGGTGATCAGTGGCGGAAGTTCTCAAAGTGCCCCGCACCCACACACATGTCAACATCATTGGCATTACCTAGAAATTTGGTATGATTACAAATTCTCAGGCCCCACTAGGACCTACTAAATCTGAGACTCTGGAGATGAAACCCAGAGATGAGTTTTAAAGTTTTAGAAACTTTGCTCATGTGAGTTAATAAACAAGGAATCAATCCTAGATCTAATATCCAAACCTGACTTCTTCCACCACCCACAATTATTATGGAATTTCAATGTGCCTGAATTATCTCTGATAACTTTTCTTCAACATGTCTTCAAATGTTTTCCAGGGAGGGAATATTGCAATCACCTCTTTACCAGGTCAACTAGAGGCAGATGAGAGAGTGAAAACAATCATTTCAAGTTTGGGAGACAAAAGGAAAGCATGAATTTTCAAGAAGATTCACGACAATAACATATGTACTTGCATTATGCCTAGGAACAAGGGATGGACTTGAAGACCTATGAGATCCACTGCATTCTATGAGTTTTCTGATTTGATTTTAGAGATGGCTAACCACTCCTTGGTGTATATATATATATATATATATTTATTTATTTATTTATTTATAATATATTTATTTATTTATTTTTAAAGAGTTTATTTATTTGACAGAAAGAGAGACACAGCGAGAGAGGGAACACAAGCAGAGGGAGTGGGAGAGGGAGAAGCAGGCTTCCCATGGAGCAGGGAGCCCGATGCGGGGCTCAATCCCAGGACCCTGAGATCACGGCCTGAGCAGAAGGCAGATGCTTAACGACTGAGCCACATATTTATTTATTTATTTGTTTGTGTGTTTATTTTTAGAGAGAGAGTGGAGGCAGAGGGGGAGAGAGAGAATTTTAAGCAGTCTCCACGCCCAGTGCAGAACCAATGTGGGGCTTGATCTCATGACCCTGAGATCATAACCTGAGTAGAAATCAAGAGTGGATGCTTAACCGACTGAGCCACCCAAGCACCCCCCACTCCTTTATATTTATAAATTTATTTAAAATAATTCTTTTTAAAGATTTTATTTATTTATTTGAGAGAGAGAAACAGAGAGAGCACAAGCAAAGGGAGGGGCAGAGGAAGAGGGAGAAGCAGACTCCCCGCTGAGCAGGAAGCCCAATGCAGGGCTCAATCCCAGGACCCTGAGATCATGACCTGAGCCGAAGGCAGACACTTAACTGACTGATCCACCCAGGTGCCCCTATATTTATAAATTTATAATAGCATGTTTCTTTCAAGAAATGGATTTGAGGATATAATTTTTAAATCTCATATGTAAAATAAAGCAAGAGAAAATTTTACTTATTTTACTTACTTCCTCACCTCCAATTCCATGGTAATCATTACCTGTGGGTGTTGAACAATATTTACTGAACAAATAAAATTAGATCCTGGGATTATTTGGCAAATCCCCTTTAGTTTTAAATTTTATATCTGTTGATGTAAAATTAGTCTGTATGAGATTGAAAACATAAGTTAGTTTGTAATAGTTTGCCATACAATTATATGGAGGACTTCTGACCTCAAGTTCTTGCCAGAGTCAAAATAAAAAATCAAAATTTACCTTTTTTTTCTATCCCGCTTTCAGAATACAAGTCTACATGTTTCATACAGCCTTGTCTTTTTCCTATACAACAAATTGTTTGGAGAGAAGGGCTAATACTGATCACATACCTCAGTCTCATTGATGACAGGTCTAGAATTTATAAGGAGAGAGGTGGTAGTGATGAGGCTATAAGTCTTATACATTTATATTACAGTGGCATACTCAGTGGCAGCGAAAATTTCCTCATTGCCATGAAATTTCCACAGCCTTTGCAAGAACTAAAGTCTGGGTGGGCATAGGCTGTAAGTTTAGCTCAAGTTCACATTTTCAGGAATCATGAAATTTGCTACTTTTCTTACACGAATTTCTTCATAAAGCAAAATGGCATTCATCTAGAATTGTGAGCTTCCTGAAACCATCTTTTGACTTGCAAGTGTCTTTTAAACTAATGTGTGCTCTAAATCAGTCTTGTTACCGTGTTCACCAACTGCTGTTTTCTTTTCCATTCCAGGTTATCAAGAACATTAGGGAAATAGGGGCATTTGTGTTTCATGCAGAGGTCTCATTACATAAGAAGTAATTTTATACAGAATATATAAATTACTGATTTTTTGCTTCAGCGAGAATTTGCAAACTTACAATGCTGCAAAATATTCATCCAATCATATATTTCCTCTGTCCAGTATAACAACTAATATTTTCACTATTCAAGTTTTCTTGTTTGTTGTACTGTGTGTATGTGAAATTTTTTGGGGGGGTTCAATAAGATATTCATTACACAAAATCACAAAAGAACTATGACCTAATCAGCCAGTGTTTTTAAAAGATTATAATGAAAATTACCTCAAAACATTTAGTATTGGCCAATTGGCACACCGTCTAGACAAACATTGGTTCAAAGATCAGTTCAGCCACTCACCAGCTGTTGAGTTTAAATTATTCAGCTTCCAAACCCCACTTTTCACTTCTATAAAATAGAGGTGTAAATAGAATATATGCATGCATAGCATTTGTGAGAGAACTAAATTAGACAACCCATGCAATTCACTATCCCAGTGCTCACACATGGTTAGACTTCATTATTATTAGTTTATATAATGTTATAAGGAAACATTAGAACAATGAAATATTTCTAACCTAAGGATATGACTAAAAAACAGTCCAATACATTCTGAGCACAAATCTAAAATAATCCCAGAATCTTAATCCCTGGTACTTGCCCAGGGAAGGAAATCCCTCCAGCTGGTTCTGTGGTTCTATGGTTCCTCCCTACTAAGAACTTATCCTCCAATAGGAGAACCCTGGTGAAGGACTGTTGTTGTTTTCTTTATACTTTACATAAAGTAACACTTTAAAAAAGAACATGGTAACTGCAGGTTTCCAGCTGTGAGGAACTCCCTCTCTGGTTAGGAGGAGGTCACTGACTGTTTGCAAAAGGAGTTGTTAGATACTGTTTGCACAGTGCAAATCAAAAGGAGTTGGGAGAAAGTCCATAGGTTAATGAGAACATTAGACAGCCTTATGATGGGATGTGGAAAATGCACTTTCCTTCTCTATCCTCAATTTTCCATCAACTTTTATATAAAGAAGTGGCTTAGGCAGACAAGGAGTCTCAAAAACAAGCAACTGGGCAGAGAAAATCTTATCTTGGATTTTCCAAAGAGCTTCCATTGCACTATTAAAATTAATACTATTTCTTGGTGAGGCCAATTTAATGCATCATTGCTTCTAATTGTGTGCTTAACATACACTCCTTTGAACATTTAGCCTGGGATGTAAATAAATGTTAGCATTCACACATTCACACATCTAATTAATTTCCACCAGAAAATTCATTACAATATTACACCATATGGACTTATCTTCATTAACTGTAATGGAGCCCTTTAAAATGAAATGTTTCCTAGAATATCATATGTTGGGCAGTGGTAATACAACAGGCTAAAAAAAAAAAAGGCAAGGCTGTCTTAAAATGAAAATTCGAAACTTCATATGGATTTGTAATTCAAGTCTCACTTATTTTGATTATAGAAAAAATGTATATATAATTATATAAAGTGTATATATAATTATATAAATTATATAAAATGTATATATAATTATATAAAAATGTATAATATAATATACATTATAGTTCATAGGCAATCTTCCAGAAATCATCAGTTTTTGATTGATCTAAGTCTGTAAACATGGTTAAATTTCTAGCCTTGAAGAGTGTTTACTATGTCCCCAAATTCTTTAAAGAACTACGGTGATATTTTACCTTAATTTTTCTTTTAGCTTTACATAATGTTTCTTTGAGCCCCATCTTAGTGGTTATTCATTAGAAGATGTAGACCTTAAATAGAACCCAGGAACGGCTTGGAACCCTAAGAATATATATAATTCAGGATTTCTTGAGGTCTAAGCCATAATGTTGAGCTTCTATACCTTGCCTAGGTAGAAAACTCTGACAAAGGTTCCATTATATGGTGGCTGCGACCTACTTACAATGCAGTGAAAATGGTGTGATCGATGTCATGGCCAAGCTGTGGAAGGAAGAGGTCTTAAATGCAGGCTTCTGAATATTGTAGAAGTTGTTCTTTAAAAAAAAAATGTAATTCGGGCGCCTGGGTGGCTCAGATGGTTAACGTCTGCCTTCGGCTCAGGTCATGATCTCAGGGTCCTGGGATCAAGTCCCGCATCGGGCTCCCTGCTCCTTGGGAGCCTGCTTCTCCCTCTGCCTTTCTCTCTCGCTCTGTCTCTCATGAATAAAAAAAAAAAAAAAAATCTTTAAAAAAAAATGTAATTCTAAATTAAATTGGGAGGCATTTTCATGGAATGTAATTTAGACCATGGATTTTAAATTATTCATTTTTCTTTTTTTTTTCTAAGTGTTCATTTTTCTTACTAAGTCAAGGTCATCTTTTTCTTTCAAAATTCACATTTTCTGCTACACACACAGTTTAGAAAAATCTCAAGATGTTCTTTAAGCAGCATCTTTAAGTCCTTCATCAAGCATTTATTCACAAAAATTGCACTTCACGTTTATTCTGTGTTTTTACATTAAAACGTTTACATATATATTATATTTTATTAAGTTCAGTTCAGAGTCAAGTGTTGAGAAGGAAAGAAAGAAAAGAACTAATGTCTTTTCCTGTCAGCATTTATGTGTGGGGAAATAAAATATACCTTCTCCTAGATAATTCTAAACCATATATAATCAAGGTAGACAGTATGTGATAATCCTGTTTGCTCTGCAGAAATTGAAAGCATTCTTCTTTGTTTACTGGAGTACATGAGGTCCCACATTCAGCACTGTCCTTGTCCAATATTGAACAAATTGCAGTCCTCACATGTGAAAGAGCGGCTACTCCTACCCGGCCGATCCGTTGACAGAGGGATTAAATATTATATTGCACATGCCTGTCCTATGATAGGCTCTTAAACATTCAATTCACAAATCTTAATGGCCCAGTCAGTCTTTCTTGAGAAAGTGAGATTTGAGCAGAGATATGGAGGGTGAGGAGGATTATTAAGCAAGGGGGGTGTGTGAGGCAGTGTTTCCAACAGAGGGACTTGCAGGAACAGAGAGCCCATAGCAGGAGGAGCATGGCTCTGCCCAGACCCTAAAGGAAGGTCAGTGTGTCCAGATGCAGGTTGTTCTGGCCAGAGGATCCCAGGTGAGGTTCTACCAAGGAGGCAAAAATGGGCCTGTGATGCATTAAGGAACTCAAGTCTTTATGCAGTGAGAAATCAGAAACTATGGAAGGGTTTTAAACTGAGGAAAGGCATTTGAAGACATCTTTGTTTTGAGTCATGACCTCTCCTAGGTCACCAAGAGAGAAACTCAAATTCATAAAAGCAGATGAGGAGAACTCTTATTTGTTGTTGATTTGTCCTTTTTTAATTTTTAAGTTTGTTAAATGAAATATCATAAATCCAGTCCCCAGAACAGTCCCTGGCCCATTACAGGTACATTTTCTCTGGCAACTCATATTTACCTGGGCTCCTTAGAATGACCTCCTTCAAAGTTTTAACCACCTTCCAAGTCAAATTGTTTTGGAAAATATAGTAACTCTTCAGTGACAAGGATCACCAATGTTTCTGCTTAAGTTCAAAAAAGTTCTATTATAAAAATTGGGCATTGAAGGGGTGGTTTACATTGCTTTATTCGATGTCAAAAAAGTGTAGAGTCAATATGTTATGATCTTTTTATTTCTCAAGCAATCTAGTTTTTAGGTACTTTCAGTAATACATTTCCTCTTGTCAGTATAGGAGAGCTCAGTTTACACAATACTAGATATTTTCAGAATTGTAGAAATATGAATTCGAACTTTCTTACAGGTTAGCTGTAAAACAAGTTTACATTTTACATGTGCATAAATGGATTTTAAAGATAATTTTGGAGAGGGGCACCTGGATGGTACAGTCAGTTAAGTGTCTGGCTCTTGATTTCAGCTCAGGTCATGATCTCAGGGTCCTGGGATCGAGCCCCATTTCAGGCTCTGTCCTCAGGGGGAGTCTGCTTGAGATTCTTTCCCTCCCTGTTTGCTCCTCCCCTTGCTCTCCCTCTTTCTCAAATAAATAAATCCATCTTAAAAAAAAATAATGTAGGAGACTATTAGTAACAGCAGCAGCAGTTTTGGAAAGATTTTTGAGGCTCTTTGTGTAATGGACAAAGCCATGTCCAACAGAGGGAAGGATGCCTTCAAAGCTAACCAGGCATTTGAACAATATAGTCAGTGAAAAATTGTCATGGAGAGAAGATGTTTTCAAAATCCGAAGTAAATTTTGTCCAACTCCCATGGTGATCTTAGCACATCAAAAGCTACCGATTTGCTATTAGACACATCATCTCCACAAAGCTGTCAGCATATCACCCTCACCTACATTGTTAGAAGCGCAAATGCTCAGACCACACCTCAGACCTCTTGAGTCAGAAACTCGGGGGTGGGCGCCAGCAAACTGTGTTAATAAGCGCCCTGGGTTCTCAAATTTGAGAACCCCTGATCTAGGAGAAACGGTATCCTTCAGAAATTATATCTGTCATTCAGCCAGTCATGTCCTCTAGTTACTAAAATAGCTTTTAAGTGTTACAAAAGATAATAAGGGAAAAGATACAGCCCAGAACCTACTCTTTTCCTCTGGTCTAGTAGAACCTTTCCCCACGTTGCTAATATGTCTTGAGGAAATCTGACTGGTTCCTGCTGCAGAGGCGGACCCTGGTTAGTATGAGCCAATTATGGCAATCCCAATGCCCTATTGTTTAGGGATATTGTTTAGGGATATTGTAGGTCTGAACCAATTTGGACCAATGAGATACGTAAAAGATTATTCAGCCTTTTGGGCAGGGGGTTTCATTATTCTTAAGAGACAAAGGAGACTCTTTCTTCCACTGCATGTAAACTTAGATGCTACCAGCAGGCATCCACTGGCATGAGGAGAACCAATTGGAGGATGATGTGGGTTTATCAGGTGGTGCAGAATGGAGAGTCAGAAAAAACTTGAGTTCTGGAAGACATTGCTGGGCCACTGGATCAGCCCTTCCTGACTCTTAAGTTAAAAATGTTACCTGTAACCAAAAGCATCCTAACTTATATAGGATAACCAGTAAACCATGAGCTATCCTGAGGCACGGTCAGGGCCTTAATCATCTTTATATCCTGGGGGCCCAGTTCATGCCTGGAAGATTGTGACTGCTTAACAGATTTTTGTTGAATGAATGAAAAACTGAATGCATTTATATTTTACAAGTATATTCCATTAACCATAGCATCCAAAGAGGTAGAAATGCAATGTGAGTACCTCAAAATTAGTTTTAGTCAGAAGGCAGTCATCTTGTACTACTTTTCAAACTGATTGATGTTGAAAATGTAGTGAGGAATCCTTTTATCTGGAGAGAAAGGAGGTATCTTCACCTATGCTTTATTTTTAAAACTTGAACATAAAAAAAATAACTGCTACTTTTAATGATCAAGAACATGTTCCTAAATCTACAGCTTAAAACACACAAACAAGTCCCTCTCTGTCCTTGATTCCACTTCTCACTTACATGTTTTTCTTTCTTGTGATGGCAAGATGTGATGCTCTTAATTGCTCACACGCATGAATGAGAAGTGATTATAAACTTCAGGTTTAATAAGAACATCAAAAAAGAGGAGAGATGGATCAAACTTCCCCATCAGTTATAGGGGTGTTCTGGTTTCATTCTGTATTTCTTTCTCCCATGTTTGTAAAAGTGCCAAATAAAATGATCTCTACCTGTGTGGTGTTGTGGGCCAGAGGCTTCTCCCAGAGGCAGAAGGAAAACAAAAGCTTTAAGCCCTCACTTGAGAGACCACTGAAAAGTCATGCATGGGTAGGACTAAGGCTGAGCCCCACTCCTCGTCTCCTGAGAACCAGCCCCAGACCTTTTGCACCCTGAGGTGGGACAGATTACTCCAGCAAGTATATATCTAGCACTTGACATATCCCAGTTGTGATTTCAGACACAAAATTTTACCCACCTACCAAATGTGCCCAAGGTGGTGAGCATGCCCCACTTACTCAAAGTAGTTCTGATTCTTCATGAGTTGAAATTTCAATGCTTTTTCCAGCTACAAATGGCAAATGTTATTATTCTAGTACTTTCACTCCTGAATCACACACAATTTTAATACCACGAAGCAGTAAACTTATTCTTTAAACGCACTAGGCATAATAAGCAGTTGTTTTTTGTTTGTTTGTTTGTCTTTCATTAGACTAACCAGTAAATGAAGCAAACCATCCTTACTTGAGAACAACGGAGCATGGTGATCTGGGGGGACGGTCACTCCTCCCCATGTTTACCTTTATTCCCTATTTAGACCTGCCTAAATTTTCTTCATGTTCCTTCTTACTACTTCAAATTCAAGTATATTAGAATGTCACTGTCTGGAAGTTTACATGGATCCGTGTGTGTGTGTGTGTAGAGGTTGGACATTTCATTTTCACAGAGGATGAACCCTTTTCTCTGGAACTTCTGGCATCTGCAAGCTGGAGAGGATCTAAGGGAAGAAGGCGGTGCGAGCGCCCTGTCAGCTCTGTGGAAGGACACTAGAGCAGGTTTTCACCCAGCCACCAGGCCGTCCCTTGAGATGACACCCAAAACAAAACTAAAAGATTCAGTGGCAGTGAAGAAAGGCTCAAGAGTTCTGTGTTTGGGTCATGATAAAATAGGAAGGCAGTTTTATTTTTGCAGGTGTTATTAAATGTGTTAATTAGCCACCTGAAAGCAAAGCTGGGGTTTGCCAGTCAAGAGCTGTAATGTAGGCAAGTGAGAACGCTCGCTGGCTCATGGATTGGTCTGGGAGGCCATCGAGACACACTGATACTCTTTTCTGTGCCCCCTGAAGGGAATTATTTACCCTTGCAGGTTGTGCGAAGAGTTACCACCCCAGGCTGGCAAGAGGAGGCTTCTTACCGCCCCCATACCCTGTGATTCTACAACACAACAGCGGGTTGTGCGTGTACTTCAACGACCTTGCTCTGGGTGTTACACCTGCACCGCTAAAAAGATCAGCATCTAAGTTCCCCTAATAACGCTTTGATGACACACCAACAGTACAGTGGGCTTGATAGCCATAAGCCAATTAAGGCAATTAGTGCTATTTAATGTGAAATGTTCTCCAATACACACACTGGCGGAAATATTAAAAAATACAAGCATTGCGAATTCTGATTTATTTTCCCGTTGCCAGCGCCAGCTGCTGAGTGCCAAGCGGCACTGTATGTGCTCCTGGCATAACTTTATTAATAATCCTGGCAAACAAAGAATCCTTCAACAAAGAGCAGTAGCCTTTTGATTATATTGTGCCACAGATAATAATTGCTTCAAATTGAGTGTAGTGAAGTCTATTTGCTCATGCATAATGAAAAAAAATCATATAACAGCTTGATTATGAAAACTAACGGCATGTTGGAGTGTTACCAAGAATTCCCCCAAATTGGACGTTTTAATTGTTTTACCTCAGTTGCTGATCCAGGCCAAATTCATTTAAAACAAATTTAACATACCAAAATCTCTATAAAGCAAACTGATTCCCAAGCTCACTGGCAATAATTTACTTAGAGTTAACGAATGTGAAAAATGTTTTTTAAAGCTACATAAAAATATAATAATAATGTTATTATTGGAACAGTAGTTAAATCAGAAAAATTCCAGTACACAGGAAAATTTAAATGGACTCTCACAGGCTCTGGAAAGAGGATTTGAACTGTACTTTTAGAAATTGGAATTGTGCGGGTTTGTCTCTGCTTATGGGTATTCTACAATTATTTCAATTTTAAAATGGATCTGCTTTTTAACAAAGACATGGAAGCGTACCTTTAATTTCTGTTCACATAATAGCTACCGTTTATCGAGCCATTGCTATGCTTCAGACGCTGGGCTAAACAGTTTACAAATATCATCCAACTTAGTTTTTGTCATGTCATGTCCCATGCTTTGCACACAGTAGGTACAAGATCAAGATTTGTTTCATGAATAGAGAAGTAACTTGCTTCACATCACAAGTAATGCACCAGCATTTCAAGCCCGGTGATGATGTTCAGTAGCTGTTCTCTTAGATCCCTTATTTATGCTTTTTTCCTTTTCTAGGAGAGATGCTTTAAAGGTCTCCCATTCTAACAGTCCCTAGGCGAGGCTGAGCACAACCACATTAGGAATTCCTCTAGGTACAAATTTCTCAGGATTCCAGGCTATGTGACGCCTATAGATAAGGATAGTGGTTAATCGTCTTGGGCTCTGCTGAGGGAACTGCTCTGGTGACGTTTCAAACACAGCTCAGTGTGAGAAGACCAACACTGAGAAATCTGATGGCCAAGGAAGTCGATCGAGTTGGCCAGACACAGTTTACATCCAACCAAGGATGGAACACTCTTGCCCGAAACAATTTTCTTATTGAATAAATATTGCACTTAGAATAGTCTGTGACTTTGATTTCTCAGTCTTTGCAATATCTTGTGGTCCACATTATTAACACTGATCATGGTGAGTCCTAGGCAACATTTTGAAGAGAGTTATGCTTCCTATGGCACCCTCTCTACACCCTTCCACACCCCATCCCCTCTCCACCTGCTCCAAGTCCCACCTCCATCCCAGCGCATTAACTTAGCCTCTCACCATTATTAAAAATAAAATAAAAATTATTTTTATTATTTTAGCCATGGAACCCTTGTCCAAATGCAATCTTAGTTGGAAGCACAAATACAAGAAACAAGCCTAATCTTCTTTCTAAGGTATGGGTCTTAACGTCTAGAAACTAACTCCGTATAAACTCGACTCTAAAACCTGAATGAAGCTTCTTTCTAGGTCTTATCCCAAGGTCCACGTCATTTCAAAGAATTCTCAGATAACAACAATGACCCTTTTGATATCCTCTTTGATTTCCTCTGTACTAATAGCCACTAACACAGTGTAAGCCCAATACGTCTTTGTTTTTTACATGCAGGTTAACTTTTAAGCTGTGACCTACCTCATGGCAGAAACCTCCCGTCTTTTGTATTTTTCATTTCAGTAGAAGACCCCATCTACAGTAAATAATTCACCAAAAGTCCACCATAGAAACAGTTCTCATCAAGGTAAAGCAAAACAGAAAGAGAAAGATAAGGCAGAGGGTACACATTTTTATGAGCCCTGCTGCTTGCTTTCTTGTACACCTCCAGCTCTGGGTAATCAAGCACTGGATAGTAGATTTGGAAGCATATTTGGAACCTGGCAGTTTCAACTTACTGTGTAACGGGGCTATTTTATTTAGCTCTCTGTGCCTCAATTTCCTAACCCACTAAATGGGGATAAAAATCTTGTCAACAAATTCGGAGGACTTGGCAATATTTTGTATAGAGCACACATAATAGACAGTAACTTTCTGCCCCACCCCACTTTGCCTTTTTGTATTCTTTGGGACACTTGACCTAGTTAATTAGCCCACTGGTTCCTTACTATAGCCTAATTGGGTTAAGAAAAACTTCCTTTTATCAATACTGCCTTGTAGGCTCCTGTTCTGAGATTTACTCTCCCTTAACATGTTATCCTGGATACAAACATTATGGACTTCATTGTTCTATGTAGTTGTGTATTCATGCTGTGAACTGACTGTGTGGGTGGGTGGTGATTGGGGGTTGAACTAAGGGTGGTGGGAGAATAGACAAGAAACAACATTGTTTATATCTCCTTAACCAGGCATCCTTCCTGCCTCGTGCCATCTATCCCTCCTCCACATGGAGATGACTGGCTTTGACCTTTCCTCCATTTGATTATTTCTAAAAATGTAAAAAGATTATTTGTCATCATGATTTTGTAGACCATGGCTTCTCAAACTTTAATACACATAAGAATCACGAGGGATCTTGTAGGAATGAAGATTCCAAATCAGTAGGAGTTGGGGATCAGGGTGAGGGGCGTGTGGGGGGGAGCGGAGAGCTTTCATCTCACCCAAGGCCCAGGAGATGTGGATGCTGCTGATCCACAAACCACACTTGAGGAGCCAACATCTACATGTTGCATCAAGGCAATGGAAACTAGTCATATTAAACACACGGAGGAAAACAACTAAAAACTCAGTTGTCAATGTTACGGGTGCATTATGGTTATAGAGAGAATCCATTTGCTTATTCGTGCATTCGAGTTTTTTGCTGTTGTTGCTGTTATTTTTACCTTCTTTTTGCTTAAATACTAGTTCAGATTCTCACTCTTGATCTCACCCTATTTACCATCGGTAAAAGGTTTATTCTCCTTTACATCCCTCACACACACACACACACACCTCTACCTTTACTTCCTACAAATTTTAAGAAATACTTATACATATCCTGGAAAGCAAACAAAATGGAACAAGCACGTATTTCAGAAGGTTTTCAACATTGATCTCCTCTCTCTGCACACATCAGTAACAAGTATGTGAAAAACGCTGTGAGCGTCAGGGTGGCCCTATCATTTCCAGCCCTGATCTTGAGACAGATGGGCTGGGTCTGAATCCTGGTTCTCGAGCATGTTAGCCTTAAGCTATGGTCTAACATTTCTGTACATCAGTTTCCTCATCTGCAAAATGAGGCTTATGATAGTTTTTCTCTCAGGACGGTTGTGAGGATAAATTGAATTAAGGTAAGTAAAGAGCTCAGAATAGTACTTCACATGCAGGAAACACCGTATGAGCAGAAGATATTCCATAACACATTATGTAATTCTTAATGGTATGGAATAGTTTGACTTTAAGAAGTGAGCATATGCCTTGTGAGCTGTGTTTATGAAAACCAGCATTTTGGGGATCACTCAACCACTCCAGTACGTGTTGTCTTTGAATAATTATATGCCATGGATCCTGGGTTTTTTTGTGTGTGTGTTTGAATGTGAGTTTGTGATTTTACTCAATATTTTAATATTTTAATTTGCCAACCAAATTTTTATGTTTTGCTTATAGTAATACGTGTATTTATGAGCCAGTAGTTTCAGTATACTCTAATCTAAGTAAAATTATATTTCACAAGCTCTTGGTGGAGAAAATCAATATGTTATATGTTTAAAAGTTTCTTAATACCAAATAACTTGAGAGGTATATAATATAGTGGTAAAGAGTATGGGCTTTGCATTCACATCTATATACGAGTCTTGGTTCTACTATTTACAAGCCGGGTGATCTTGGCAGAGTCACTTTAATTTATTTTAATTTCCCAAACTTGTATAATCATAATACCCACCTGATAAGATTGTTGTGAGGTGTAAGGGAGATAATATAAATTAAGTCCTCAGCATAGTGACAGTCCTATAGTCATTTCTTAACCCATGAAATAATAAGAGCAACAATAATAAATAAGTTTGGGGATCAGGAATCTAGGGAAGGACCAAATCTGAAAGCCAATGTAGGCACATTTATTATCAATGGAAGAATCCCTAGCATCATAAGAAAAAGTCATATATTTTCCCCTACTTCAGCCTACTTCAACCATCTTTCTGTCTCTTTTCAGTCACTGAAGTAGGGAAATTGGATGTCCCAATTTGCCCAACACTGTCGTATTTTATGCCTGTTGCCCCAGCACAATTGTGAATAACACAGTCTTTTGCTCCCCAAAATGTACCAGTTAGACATATAAACGTCATCGTCACTTACCTGAAGCTACCATCTAAGTTGACCTTGTGCCTCATTAAGATGCACTTTCAGATGATAAAAAATATGACCATTTTTTTCAAGTATTACAAGTCCCAAACTTCCCTAAAAATAGAATTGATATTCCACAAATATATTTTCCTTGCAACGAGCCTCAATGTATCTTTTCTACTTCTGTCCTCAAGACAATTATTTGAGATCATTTGACTTCCCCCAGGTGAAGACTGTTGGATATGAAGAATTACATGTGTGAAGAAGCAAGATGGGAAGGAGAGAATCCAGAGTAGACAACGTGGGTGGGCCCGGAATCAGTGCCAAGGGGAGAGGGGTGACTAAAGATATGGTTAGGCGAGTACTTCCACTGTGGATCCATTTTCCAGCATTGCTTCTCATTTTTACCTTTATTTCCCCTTGTCTCTGTTAATTGCATTATGATTATTACACGTTGCAGCAGGCACGGGGGTAAAAAACATAGCATCGAAATTAAACAGCCTCCATTCACCTTCGGGCTGCAACACATACTAGCTGTGTAACTTTGGGCAGGTTACTTAACTTCTTTGTGCATTTCTTCCTGTGGTAAAATGGGACTACCAGCTTACCTCATGGGACTGATACCGAGATTAGATGAGGTGATGTGTGTAAAAGTCCTAGGCAGTGCTTGGTACCTAGTCAGTGCTTTTAACTTCCATCTTACTTCAGGACTGTTTTAATGATTCTACCCTGATTCTAGTTTTAGGTCAAATGAACTGATCTCTCTTCTAAGCAATAGTATTGTTATTACTATCTTTTTCTTTTGTTTCATCCTACCAAAATTTTTTATGCTAATGTGTTGTCTCATTGAATTTTCATCCTTCAATGTTTACTTTACACATATGACTAACAATAGCTCAAAAAGCATGTGCACCATAAAAGTGAAAGATGAGCTTTGGGTTTAATTGTAGGAAAAATGAGAGTAACCAAGTGATAGAATAAAAATCCTTTAATAGGTACTATTTTTTAAAGGGAGTGGTATTTCTATCACTATTACATACTGTCTTCAATCACTATTCTAAACTGTGTTAGACTGATATTATATATACATATTTTGGTGGCAGAAGAAGAAACGAGATGGGCCATTCAAAATTGGTGGTTTAGAAATAATCACATATCATGGATAGAATAATGTCCCTGTTTCCCAAGGAGAAGGGTATGAGGAAATAATTGTTTTGAAATGTGAGATTCAAATAAGATGGCTGATTTAAATTGTATAAAGCATAATTAGCACCACTGACATAAATTATAGGTAAAAGACCTGCTGGGTCATGCACGTGTCCTTTTAACCAGGTACCATGGAGACAGGTACCATAGAAACAGGTAAATCTTATAGTTTACTTTTTAAAGCCATTAAACTTACTATGCAATTGCTTTAGCTATGTTTTCACATATAAATCTGTAGGAAAACTATGAGGTAATAATCTAGATAATGCAAAAATTTAAAGTCACACTTCTTTTTCTCTTCAGAGAGAATATGAGTCTTATTTGACTTCAGAGAGAATATGAGTCTTATTTGACTTGGGCAATTGTCTCAGTTCCTCAGGGGAAAAAAAAATCTATAAAAGTATGTTGCCAACATGTTAAAATCAGGTACTTTCTGTTGATTTGTCTTTAGGGTGTGGAATGATAAAAGAGGCTCAAAATAAATAAATCACAGTAGTTAACGTGTCCCGTTCCCTCTTTCAAGCCTTATCTAAGGTAGAAAGTGCCCTCCAAACATTCAAAAAGCCATACTTTTCTCCTATAGAAATATAAGATGGCAAGTATTGAACACAGAAAAAAAAAAAAAATCCAAGATCAAAAGTGCTTCCTGGATAATCAAAAAGGGATAAAAGAAAATTGAGTATCTTTCTATAATGTTAAGTATTAAATTTAATTCCTTGAAAATAAGACTACCCACCAGATTTGTGGTGGAACCACAAGATCGTTTGTGGAACCACCAGATAGTTTAATTAGCTAATGCATCTGATTCTCTAAAAAGCATTTGCCACAAAGAGAAATTGTTTTGTGTTTTCTCAGTGTTCCCATTTGGCTAGTTTTTCTATTTTACTGCAGGACCATTGTCATAATTTCAGAACAGTTCTGAGATTCCTTCTGATTCTACTTTTTGACCAATTGAATCAAAGGGTTCATCTAGGGACGCCTGGGTGGCTCAGTCGGTTAAGCGGCTGCCTTCGGCCCAGGTCATGATCCCAGGGTCCTGGGGTCGAGTCCCATATCGGGCTCCTTGCTCAGTAGGGAACCTGCTTCTCCCTCTCTCTGCCTCTGCTTGTGCTCTGTCAAATAAATAAAATCTTTAAAAAAAAAAAAAAAGGGTTCATCTATACCATAGTAGTCAAGTGCCTGGTGTTTCTGGGCCTCTGCTCACTGTGCCATCGTGGAGGGATTTAGTCTGAGGGGTCTGAAGGTTACCACCAAAGAGCTCTTAGAATCAGTCTCCTACACCACAGCTGTTGCCTCAATCTCAAGAACGGGTTCTATACACCATAGGTTTACGTTTGTCCTGTCAGAAGTCTTTTGAGAACTTAGTGCAGGTCAATCTATTTTGAGGGCTGTGGCCTTACTTTTGCATATATATATATATGAAGATATATATATTCTCTCTCTGTAGATATAGACATATAGATATATATAGATAGAGAATATATATATCTTCATTCAAAGATATGTATATATCATTCATTTATATATGTGTATAATGAAGTTGTAGCAACAGCATCCACATTAGGATGGGTTCTATTTCCCATTCCCAGCCCCTCTTTATACATGCTTTAGTCCTGTAATGATTTATTCCTATTACAGAAAAGCAGTGCACAGAAACTGTAGCCATTGCTGGGAAGCAAGCTGGCCAAGGGTCACTGCATCCTTTCCTTTAAAATACCTGCTTTGTTTGCATTGAAAAAAAAAAATAATAATAACCCCACTCAGAGCTCCTTTGTTTGGAAAGCCTGCTTGCTTTATATATGCCCTCTAACCTATTTAAGGAGGGACTTGTTCCTTTGTTTAAGGTCCAATGGGATTTCCCCTGGGTGAAGTTTAATGGGATTAAGCCTTGGAAAGGTTGTGAGAAGATTTCATCAGCAGCCTTCAATTTCTGCCCCAGAAAAGGTTATACAAAGAATAAAGGTATATCCTTTTGTTAAAACACTCACCTGCATGTCCCCACAGAAGACCGGCTATGGGTTGTGAACTAAATCCAATTTTGTCCCGTCCCCATCACCAAAACGGGGCTTTGAGGTCTGAGTCTCAGGACTGCTTGGACTAGGATTTCTACTTTCTGGAAAAGAATGAAAGAAAGCGGCATAGGGAATACTTAGTTTTCTGAGTGTTGCACTTGATAGGAAAGAAAAGGTGTATGAAATCACTGGACCCACATCTATCTCTTCTTAGTACAGTGAAATGTTTGTCCTTTTTAGACCTAAAGAAGAGAAGCAGTCAATCATTCCATTAGGAAAGCTTTCCTAATTGTCCAAGAAAAAGTCTGTTCCTGTCTTTGCCTCTAGTGCATTGCTAATGTTACTCTCTACAGCTTTTCCAGATAATTATCTCTAAGACGATATCCGTTCCATTGATCTCTAGCTTGACAGACAGCAGAATGAAGTTGTTCTTTTACTATTGTCTCAAAACCCACCAAAATGAAGAAAAGGGGACCAAAAAAGAAAAGAGATTCCATCTTCAATGAAGCTAGGAAGTGGGTACAACCACTTATCAGAGAATTATAAGAATAGCTTCCAAATACTATAGGACAATACCAAGGGCAGACACAGACGTAGAGTTCTGGCAATGTCTCAGCCCCATGGCAGGCATCGTTCGTTGTCTACTGGATAGCCATTCCTTCCACCCACTTCCTCCCTATGCATGCCCCTGCCCCTGGCTTTATTCTTTGCCAACAGACCTTGGGTTTTGTGTAAGTATGGGGTGGCCATGAACTTCAGAGGTTAATTATAGTTAGTCTTGACACATCGTCATAATTTGTCAGTGTCTAGTTTGAGATGGAGAAGTGACACAATTCTAGAAAACAGACATGACAGTGTGCTTCTGGGAAACTTTTGTTCACTTTGAAAAGGAACACAGATAAGTAGAGAGGTGAGGCCTTTTACTGACTCTGAATATTATTATATTAGAAATATAGCAACTGTCTTTGGACCCTGAAGGCAGCCAGCCTGAGGGGAAAGCAAGCATGCAGAATTTGGCAGTCAGAAAAGATGCAAAGGATCTGAGCCCTTAGTAATTTCTCTGTTCTACTAAAACCCCCCCTGCCACTGCCTATCCACAGATTCTTCTTATGTGAGATAATGTATGTCCTAGGGGTTTAAATTCTCTGACTCGCAGCTGACATAATCCTAACCGATATAGCTTGGTCCTTAAAAGTAGGGCATACCTCTAATGGACCCACTACTCCCCTATTATAATGACAAACTCTGGGGGTGAGGACATTATAGGGAAGCATCCCTCAGCTCTGCTCCATCAAAGGGAGACATTGTGGGGGAAAAGCTGGATATAAACAATCTATTCAGAGCTAGCATTAACAATAAGCAAATGTAAGATTTATGGTTTGGTTTTTTTGGGGGGGGATTATGGTTTTATATTAGAATATAAAAATAGCAATATAATGAACTCTGAAAGGTGGAGAATAGTGGAAAGTAATATAATTAGGTTAAATTTCTAA
The DNA here is from genome assembly GCF_029215605.1 of Mirounga angustirostris. Lineage (NCBI taxonomy): Eukaryota > Metazoa > Chordata > Mammalia > Carnivora > Phocidae > Mirounga > Mirounga angustirostris. The sequence continues at coordinate 116,705,620 of NW_026991711.1, read as the reverse complement.
TCTCATAACAACCAAAATCAGGAGATGGAGAGGAAAAGAAAAGTGGGAGAAAATATGAGCATTCCAGTTTATTCAGTGTTTAAAGGGAACGGTCAATATGCACGCTGTAAAACTGAAAAAAATGAGAAACATTAAGATTATTGTTAAAATCTATAAACACCAACTCTACAAGATCTAACAATGGAGTATGTACCCTCCAAGCCACTGGTTGGGAAACACACCCAAAACAAAACACAGATATCATATATAAAAAAATGGTAACTTAGAAAGCGGTAACAACAAATCAAAACAACAAGGACTAAGAACAAACATACCTGTCATGTCAGTAAATATAAATAAGATGAACTCACTGTTAAAAAAAAGATACTCTCTGATTGGAGGAAAGCCTCTTGAACTCAGGGTGCCGTCTAGGTGTAAGTGGGAAGAATCCCCTTCCATTGTGTTTTCAGCTATATCTTTTCATTTATTCTCGAAAGCAGCATTGCTTGTACTTAGAATCTCACAAAATGTTTCATGAAATCATTTTGTTCAGCTTAAGGCTCTAACCCTTTCTGTTGACAATCAAGACTCCACTTCAAGCTGGTACAGAGAGATGCTGCGCCATCCTTCTCTATTGCTTTGACTTGCCCTATCTTCTCCTGGTGCCAATACAAAAATTCCTTTCTCTTTCTTCACTCCTTCAAAGAAAAGTCTCCAGTCACATCAAGCCATATGTTACCAACCGGCCATCTTATTCAAAAACATAAAGACTTAGTTTTTAAAACCGGGAAGAAAGGATACCCTGTCACACTAGCATAAAAATTCTTGTGAATTAATTCAACAGCAACGTGCCAGGCAATGAACCAGTTGCTGACACTACAAAGAAAGCTACATAAGTCATGTTGAGGCTGCATGTCAGAGGCCAGGAGATTTACAGTTAGGTTCAAAGAGTAAAAAACGTATACCGTGAGTATAAAAATGGATGCCACTGCATTCAAATGGCCACATCAGCTTTAAAGTCTCAACAGACTTGAGTGGGAAAATTCATTAAAATAAGACACACTTCTAAAGAATGAAGCAGGTTTACTGATTATGAGAAATATTTAAAAGCTCAGTGTGTATATGTTCAAACTGGTAAATCATGATGGGCAGGTCAAACTCAGTGTCAGTTTAAAAGAATGGGTTCTCCACCTCAGTGAAAGCCATCTGGATGATGCAATCAGAGGTTGAGTATGTTGCAATTTGTTAGCAATACTAGTTAAAGTGTAGATGTTTGAGAATGATTTACAGAATAAAAACCAGAACAGGTTCAAGGCTACCTATATAACATTACTCTCACTTGTATTTTGATATGCCTTACTGAGCTTTAATAAAAGAGATTTAAGTATAATTACTCCTTAGAGAATCCCAAATAAATCTGTGTAGCCATGGGAATATGTCTAAACCGTTGGTTTAGACACGGATGGTAGGAAAACAACCTAAAAACAGGATTTACAAAGGCACTGAAACCAAATGATATCGGGGTATTAGAGGGATAAACCAAAACACTGCCCTGAGAATCCTTGGATTTTCCTGGGAAATCTAAAGTAACTATGAATTTTCTTTTAAAGAAAATAAACACCTGGGAAAACTACCAAGAACAATGTGCAAATCCTCTTCCTTCATTTGTCCAAGTAACTGACTGGCCCACCCCAAGAGGCATAAAATCTGTGGAATTTTTGTTCCCTAGGAGGTGGAGTACAAAACCCTAAATAAGCTAGGACTGCCGTCTTTCGTAACCAACTATGATTTTATTGATTTTCATCTGTTACCCAAGTCTTGTTAAGAGAGATGAGAGGTTTGCCAAAGCAAATAGAAAGACGCATATACTGCCATCTGAGTTTTATGTTATGTAGGCTACGCCTATTGATGGAATTTAAAATTGGAGGTTGCCAGGAAACCAGAAGGAAAGTTCAGAGTGATGTATGTTCTCAGAGAACAAATAATACTTCTTTCTCTAATTTCTACCTTTTTTCCCCCATAGAAATTTATCCATATTTTGATGATAAAATACAGCACATGATGTATTTATCAATGCAAATGGCGATTTTAGTATTATGGGTTATCGCTAAATATGATCAGTCCTCGATCTATGCTTTTTTTCTCCCCTATAAATTCCAGTGAAATAGTTCAGGTTTTATTAAACTAAAGTTTTCCTTTCAGGATTTATGTAGAAAATAGTCAAGGCTGTTTTTAAGTTAAAATCATTTAACATTTCATTATAAAATCTAAATTTCTATAGATGATAAAGCTGAATCTTTTTTTACTATTCTTTAGTACTTCATAGAAGATTAAGAGGTCATATTTATAGGAAATCTCTATAAATCAGTCTTAACTGGTGATCATCCAGCTTCACTTCTGTTATTTCCATAACATTTACTCATGTATTTACTATACAATATGAATCATATTTTCATATTAAGAATCTCAGATATTTTAAAACATTGATCATGATTCCCCCCTGACATTTTCTTTCCTAGTCTAAATATCTACAGCACCTAAACTTTCCTCGATTTTAAAAAATCTGGATGCTCTTCTATTTCTCAGTTTTAGGCATATCTTATCCCTGGGTCCTGAGAATATTTTTTTTTTCTAGAAGAAATGAAAAACAATTTCAAAATTGAAACTTTAAATTAGGTTCAAATATCATGGCAGAAATATGTGGGAGAAAGCCTGACACTGAATTTGTAAAAATACTTGTAATAACAATAATTTAACACTGTGGTGTGTCAGGGACTTTGCCAAATGCTAAGCAAGGATTGGTTCACGTACTGGTCACACTGATACCATGGATAGGTGATAGTGTTAGCTTTGCTATACAGAGGAGGAAGAGTCTGCCTCAAAGAATATGACTAAAAGGATATATGTGAAAATACTTGCAAAACTTCAGTCTCTATGTAAGAGACATATTTTTTATTAAACTTCACTCTGTAAGTATAATAGGCCCATGCTTACCATATAGGTAGAAATAGAGAATATAAGGTTATTTTAGCAATAAAAATACATAATCCATAAATCTGTTGAGAAATTACTTGGTTCCAGACACTTGCTGGGAATGCAAAGGTGAAAAGACCCCATCTCTGTCATCAAAGTGCTTAGAGATGAATGGGGAAAGACTCCAAACACAGATCATTGCCACGGCCTAGGAACTGTGATCGAGGTACTCACAGTCTCGTGAGGTAACAGAGAGGCCCCTAAGCCAAACAAGGAATCTGAGAGACTTCGAAGGAGATGGAAGAGCTGGAGGTGGACAGGGTACTCCAGGAAAAAAGGGCACCATGAAAAGGGAGGGCCCTGAGGCCAGAATCAGGGTGTCCTGTGGGAAACAGCTGCTTAACAAAATCACGCAGGGGAAGGGGGGATGGGGGGAGGTGAGGAGAGTGAAAATGTAGGGAGAGCTCATGCTTTATTCTGGACAGGCTAAGGAACTATGGAAATGTTTTCATCCAGAAAGGTTTATTGGTAGCTTTGTATTTTCAGGCTTTATTTTAGGCAAGTCCTTAACTATCTGAAGCCTCAGTTTTCTTTTTTGCAAAATTCGACAGGGGAAGGGTGGAGTAGATACCTTCTGGTTCAAAGATTTAGAAAATCAATTAAAGCAGAATTTTTTTTTTTTTTTTTTTTTTTTTGCCCTTCTGTAGTTGGCCATAAAGCTTAAAACCAGAGAGAGCTCAGGGCCCTGGGTGGCTCAGCTGGTTAAGTGACTCTTGATTTCAGCTCAGGTCATGACCTCAGGAGTCCTGAGTCGGGCTCATGCTGAGCATGGAGCCTGCTTAAGATTTCTCTCTTTCTGTCCCTCTGCCCCTCCGCCTCATAAGCTTGCTTGCTCTCTCAAAAACAAACAAACAAAAAACCCAGCCAGAGCTTAAGGTCTTTAAATGAGACTGTAATTCCATTGTCCCATGCTCCTTAATTGGAAATCCTGTGTAAACCAAGGGTGACTTCCAGCATGCTCTGGGCATGTGCGTGGTTATGTTGGGGAGGGGAAACAGTGGGCGGGTAGGAGAGCTGGAGTTAACTGTTGAAAGAGAAGCCATATATATCAGTAATGTTAGTGGACTTTCAGAGAAAATTACTCCTAATGATAAAAGATTTAATAATCCACGAGTATTGCTATCATTACTGGCTTAGGAAAATGGCTAGATGTTCTTGAAATATATTTTTATGCAGTCCCTTTGATTCCAGAATATTTTTCCTTGCTCAAACAGCATCAGAAAATAATCGATCATCTGCCTCCCTCTGTGGAATTTATATACAGACCAACATTCTTGGATTGTTTCTCTTTTCTTCTGGCCGCAGCTTGACAAGCTGAAGAACAGCCATAAATATTCATCTTCAAATACACCTTTGTCCTTCAGGGCAAATTTTCAATGAAGTCCTGAAAGTTATTAATGCTTCAACCAAGCCTCCTTTACCTTAAAAAATGTATGTTCAAAAACACCAAAGAATGTGTTTCTCCCTTTCTCCCCACTCCCTCTGTTAGACACACATGCACACACACAGCCCTCCCCAAGGACACCCTGGACCTCCCTTCCCCACCTCTACTACCTGACCTTCTTTTAAAGTATAATGTAGTGGTTTATAATATTGGTAAGAAATACCTCGTGGCATGAATTGATGTCCTTTATAAACCAATCAAAATCACTTTAAATCAAGTGTGAATTGTCTGGACCACAGCCCCAAACCTGCTCATTTTGCCCCTTTTGTTTAGTATCCATTATTGTGAGATTTTCCAGTGAGTTTATTGCATTGTAATAGCAGCTGCCTATCCTTATCATAGGTTGGCTTGTGTAACGTCAAAGAAATGACTTATGTACTTTGAGGGGAAAATGCCATTTTTGCTGAAATTGGCAATGAAAACACTTATCCTCTGTTCTGCCCCTCTCTATTTGAATATATTCCAGCTTATAAATGTATGTGATGGATTTAATAGAGATACAAGCCACATATGCACCGTCTCATTGAAACAGTATGCATCTGCCTATTATCTATAGCTCCTAATTTTATCTGCAGAACCAGATGTGAAATCCGGAGTGCTCATGATTGAAGTACATTCTTACATGTACCTTTGTTAGGGAGGCACTGTGATGTTCAGAAATCACAAAGGAAGAAAGAATAAAACATGGTATAATCCATGCACAGATTGTCTTCTGCTAGGTTTCAGTACGCGCACAGCCTATCTGTTTGCATCAGAACAATGGCTGTCCGGTTATGAACTCGGTATACAAATTATCAGCCATCCCGGGTCTGCATTTGATCCACAGCCTTCCACTTTCAGGCACTGAGCGCAGTGGGTGCCAAGTAGTATCAATCACTCTATTTTTGCCCTGTCCCTGGTAAGAGATGGCATTTGTTTTCCTGATTCAGAAGATAAGCCAGACATACTGGGAAAAAAATGCAAATGTGAAAAAAAAAAAAGAAAAAAAAACCACCCAAGCCTTGTTGAAAAATTTTTGAACTAAAAATGCATCATGTTAAATATCTTTTATAAAGTGGAATTACAGTGAAACTTTAATTATCTGAAATAAATGGGAAAAGGATGACCACAAATAATAGAGAATCAAAAAGAAATTTAAATTTCACTCTAAAGCCAAGTGTGTCATTTTTTATAGGTAGCTGATTTAATTGCCAGATTGTTTCCTCAGGCAGAGCAACCCCTTTGCTCTTGCTCACATGAAGACCTTCTTTTTGTTCAGTGCAATCAGGTCTATTCCACGGATCTCTTCAGGCTGGAAACAGGTTTCTATTAAGAAATTAAATACTGCATTTTCCATTTTCATACGTAAATTGAAATCTGCAAATAGCTTCCGTGGTTTATTTTTTTCTTTTAAAGAAACCAATTTTTTTCAACAGATATTGAGCCCAACAACTTTGTCTATAGCCTTTTCTAGGCTGGAAATTATTCGTAAGCAATCTGAGTGACACCACATCAATTTCCCAAACAAAAAGCTCACATGGTATGTATGTGATGAGGGCCTGTGAACTTGTGACACCAGAATTCAACCCCTGACATTCAGAAGCAGCATCTGAAAACATCATTTACAGAAAAGTCTCTCTAAGGCTTTTGTGACCACTGAGTGGCCGCAGAACATGAGCCATCTGCCCTTTCCAACCAGAGTGCACCGCAAACAACCTACCTACAAAGAATCATGCTAAGGTAGCTCCAGAAGAGTTGTACAATACATCTCCCCAGCTCAGACAAAAGCCACAGATTTCAAGGAGCAAAAAATTCCAATGGAATGAAATGTGAGTAAGGAGATGCTTTTTCAAAATTGGACCAGCACTGGACATGAGTGGAGACAGAATTCCTGGCCAAGTCAGTCCCAAGGCCAGCCCAGCTGCAAGGCAAGGGGAGATAGACTCTGTCACTTAATGGGTAGCGTGGCATGCTCCTGTGGAAAAAAGGAACGGATAGAGGCCATCTTTGGAGACTATTCACCACCAGGGTTAAACAGGGCAATCTCAGCAGAAACCCACTTTGCTCCTACTTTTTAAAGGAGCTACAAGCAATGGGTGGAAGCACATGGGTGGTCAAACAGCGTCACCAGATTTTCTTAAAAAGGCTTTGTGCCACTTGCCTCAGACTAGTTTGAGGAGGTAAGTTGGGGAAAGTTTTTCTAGCTCAGTTATGAGTCACCTAAACACAAACGACAAACAAACAAACAAACCAGTCTTCCATTCAGGATTTTGAACCTGGTATGTGCCAAGGAAGATTCATTCATTTGATGTTTATCCAGTGTTGTCTGGGGACTCTATGAAGCTGCATGCGCATCTAGCTACAGTCAGGCTTCCCACTGCCTTCTCTTCCCCTCCCTCATTTGCTTTTCAGCGTATGATACGTAGTTTCAGCCCTATTGCTCAACTTCTTACAGAAAACTTTCCTGAAATTCATTAGCATGTCTGACTGTCTCACAACAGAAAACTAAGATGACCAAATAGTCCAGTAAATAAAGAAAGAAAAGTGTCTCACATTTGTATTTCCTGCCACATAGAGTCTCAGTTTGCTATTTCTGGTGACCACAAAACCTCTCAAAAAGAACCCAAAAAACAAAAAACAAAATACTGGTAATCTGTACTTGATATGTCCACTTCGTCTCATATTTGCTCTTCAGTTAACTATGACCAAAGCCCATCCTTAATCCTTGACCAAATTTGCCATCTCTGAGATTATCAATGATCTTGTTGCCAAATCCTGTCACTACTTTTCAGTGCTTAATCTTACATGACCTTTCTCTTGCATTAGATGTTGTTGAGATTTTCTTTCTTCCAGCTCCACAATTTTTGGCTTTTAATATAGCATTCTCTTTGGACCTCTTTCTGTCTCTTTACTCACCCCTTCTCAGTTTCATTCACTGATTTCTGTATATTCTAATCACTCCTTCTATACTGGTGGTCCCTCATTATTGTGTCTTTCTTCCTCTTCTCACTTTCTCCAATTAACTAAACTATTATTAAATATTATTAAATGTCTACTAGATGTGTCCACCAGGATATAAGCATGGCATGAGCTCTCAACATATGCAGTCTTTTCCTCCTCTGTAAATTCTTTATCATATTTAATAGCCCTGCTTTCTAGCTGGCCCCTGAAGTTATCTTGACATTATCCCTCTCTCCATCAAATCCCATTTCAAGTTTAAGCACTATCAATTGTAATTTTTCTCTTCATCTTCAGTAACATTTCCTGGCTTAGGTACCTGCAATCCCTCATCTGAACCATAGAAGAAGCTACTAATTGTTTTTAAATTGCAATTGCATCACAAATCACATCCTATCCCTCTTTAAACAATGACAAGCTTGTCATTGCCAAAGTCTCAAAAACCCTGTGACTTTCTGTGGTCAACAAGCTTGTCCTTGACTTGGTCCTTAACAATCTGTCTCTCCCAAGGTCTTCATCTTCTAACTCATGCTCTAAGTTGCAGTCATACAAAATGACTTATTGGCTAAAGATACTGTGTGGTCTTAACTTGTACCACTCGCTTTTGGTACGTTGGTTCCAATTGATTCATGGGTTCCAGATCTCAGTTCAGGTGTCATATGGTCCCTTCAATTTAAGTCCAAGTTTACCACATACTAGCTGGGTGCTCTTGGGAGAGAGATTTAACTTTTCCAATTCTTACTGTCCTCACCCATAAAACAGTCATAATATAAAACCTACTTCAGATAATTATAAATATTAAGTGAGTTAATATCTCTAAAGTGGTTTCACAGTGCTGGACAGATAGTAAGCACTAGTAAATATAATGTTTTTCCAATATTAAGTGCGGACATATGCAAAGGGATTTGATTCAACCACCAGCAGAAGAAAATGTTTTTGGTGGAAATCACATATACTGGGTTGTAGGCGAAGACTTGTAGACATGTGGCATTTGTTTATGTCATGGGGCAATGAGAGGAAACAGTTCATCAGTTATCCTTCTGAGCTGTAGAGAAATTAGGTTGATGTCTACTGCTCTTTTGCTCCAATTTGTTATTCTCTCTAATGGGTGAAATGGAGCATGATGGTAGCTTTAGGGGCTGAAGAGCCCAGTCAAGTATATATTTTACCACTTGGACACTGAAATCAATCAGAAAGCCTGCAAGATTGACTTTAGGCATTTAAGGCATTCTGGAGTGGAGTAGTATCCAGTCCACTGTACAAGACAGGCCTCATTGTCAGTTGGATAATACATTTTTCTCCAAGTTTTCTTCTCTCACTCCCAGTTAGTGTCAAGTATTTCTGATTAAAATTTAACAGCTGCCATAGTTCATGCCCATTTATTTACTGCTGAAACTGATACTGCTGCTTACAATGGGTATTATGTGGTATTTTAGCCAGTTTGTTCCAGATACACTTTATTGTTTTAAGTTTGTTTATTGGCCAATTGCTTTATGACGATTTTTAGTATTCTTTACAATAACCATCTGTAGCTAGCATGAATTTGAAGTTTTCCATTCCAAATACACCCCAGTGACTATCAAGTAAGGAATATAGGATTTTGTTCTAAGCTGACTAGTCAGGCAGTTAAACCTAAAGTTAAACTCTAAAATATAAAGTTTATAACTTTAACATTTAAACAAAAACATCCTATTAATCTATTGGTTTTTTTTTTTTTTCTTATACAAACATTTGTTGGCAGTATTCAAAGCTTTTCAGAAAATTACTTCCATTTCCTGGCTTTATCTTTACATGAATTTTTATATAGCTTAATGGATTCTAAGTGTATACAAGTAATAGATAAGGTGTTATAAAATTGATACTTATAATGCTAAGTTTATAGAAACTTGGATATTGCCAAGGTATGTGGTGTCTAGCCAGTATTTATTTTCAAAACAGAAGAGTATTAAGAAAAGAGTAAGATAAATATTATAATGTGAATTAGTGTTTAGAAAATTTGAGAATATGAGAAGTTAAGATCACAGAGGCAAAGTAAAATTGGATAGTTAAGAAGTTATATCTATGCTATTATAGACCTATAAAATATTGGCATGTGAAATTGCAACTATTTCAAATTGAGGTCATGTTATTTTCCCCACTTTTCCATAATAAAACAGACTTGTTTTCATAATTACTCAAGGCAAGCACTCAGAAGAATCAGAAATATTGTGAAATCATTCTTAATCAATAGACTCCTAGGCATTGTTAAACTCATTACCAAACGCTATCTGTAGTCGCAGTTCCAAATAGTGAATCACTGTGTAAGAGTTCTAATCAAATAGCCTGGGTAGTGATCCCATCTCATTTTTTAGAGAAGAAACACTAAACACATTATTTAACTTTTAAGCCACAGTTTTCTCATTTCTAAAGTTAGGGATAATTAGTGCCTTGTCGCATACTGATGTAAAATGCATATGTATATGTAAAAAGCATATGTATGGTACAGAGTAAGTAACTTTCATAGATGTTAATGATTCACTTTATTAATAATTTGAGCTTAGATACTTTTAATATATAGGACATATTTTACATATTTCATATGACTAAGTTTTACATATATAATTTATGTCTCTATATTTTACATTGGTTTATTGTAGGCAGCACATATTTGGGTCTTGTTTTTTAATCGAACTGACAATCTTTATCTTTTAACTGATGTATTTAGACCATTCACAGTTAAAGTGATTATTGATATAATTATATTAGTATCTAACTTCTTCCTAGCTATGTTTCTTTGTTCCATTTGTACTATATTTCTTTTTTCTTTTCTTTTTGTCTTTTCTTAGGCTAAGTACTTTTTTTTTTTTAAGATTTTATTTGTTTATTTGACAGAGAGAGAGAGCACAAGCAGGGGGAGCTACAGAGGAGAGGGAGAGAGAGAAGCAGGCTCCCCGCTGAGCCAAAAGCAGATGCCCAACCTACTGAGCCCAGGCTAAGAATGTTTTATTACATTTTATCTCTACTGACTCATTAATTATACATCTCTAAAAAATGTTTTTAGTGATTACTCTGGGACTTACAGTATGCATTTCAAATTAATCTGAGTTTACCTTCAAATAATAGTACACTCTTTTACACGTAGTACAAGGCCATTACAATAATATATTCCTAATTCTTCCCACCCATCCTTTGTGCTATTATTATCATAGGCTTTACCTTCACATATGCCATATGTATTAATGTTATCTCTTAGCTCATTTACAAATAGGAAATAAATTTTACCTATTTTCATTCATTCCAGTTCCTGTTCGCTTTATCTTTTGTGTTAAGGTCCAAGTTTCTGACTATATCGTATTTCTTCTACCTGAAGAATTTCCATTAGAGTATGTCTGGCAATGAATTCTCTTAGTTTTTGTTTGAGAATTAAAAAACAATGTCTAATTCACTTCTTTTTACTAGGTCTAGAATTCTGGATTGACAGATCCCTCCCCCACACACCACCCTGTAATATTTATATATGTCACTACATTTTCTTTCTGCTTGAACAGTTTCTGATGAGAAGTCTGATTTAATTATTGCACTCTTTCCTCGGTGGATAGATTTTTTTTTTCTTCTTCTTCTGGCTAATGTCAATATTTTCTCTCTGTCTTTGATTTTCTGAAGTTTGAATACCATATGCCTAGGGATGTGTGTGTGTGTGTGTGTGTGTGTGTTTGGTATTTTTCCTGCTTGGTGTTCTGTGAGCTTCTTGGATCTATGGTTTCCTGTTTGTCACTAATTTTGTAAAATTCTCTGCCATAACTTCTCTTCTTCTCTTCTCTTCTCTTCTCTTCTCTTCTCTTCTCTTCTCTTCTCTTCTCTTCTCTTCTCCTCTCCTCTCCTCTCCTCTCCTCTCCTCTCCTCTCCTCTCCTCTTCTCTTCTCTTCTCTTCTCTTCTCTTCTCTCTCCTCCCCTCCACTTCCCTCTCCTCTCCTCTTTTCTCTTCTTTTAAGTAGGGTCCATGCTCAGTGTAGAGTTCAATATGGGGCTTGAACTTACCACCCTGAGATCAAGACCTGAGCTGAGATCAAAGTTGACGCTTTAACTAACTGAGCCACCCAGGCACCACATTTGCCATTATTTCTTCAGCACCCATTTTCTTTCTCTTCTCCTGCTTGTGTATATGCTACCATGTTTGAAATTGTCCCACACTGTTGGGTGCTCTGTTTGGATTTTTGTTTTGTTTTTTGGGGGGTGTTTTTTGTTCATTTTTTAATTTTCTTTGTGTTTTAGTTTGGTTTTATCATCAATTTCACAGAATCTTTCCTTGGTTGTGTTCAGTTTATTGATGAGCCTGTTAGAGGCCTTCATATCTGTTACTGATTTTTTTTTCCTCTAGTATTTGCATTTGATTCTTTCTTATAGTTTCATCTCTCTGCTGAATGACTCATCTGATGTTGCATGTTGTCTACTTTGTTTTATTAGAGCCAATAACATTAATTGTAATTACTGAAAATTTTCTGTCTGATTGGTCCAACATCTGTGTCTTAGCCTGTCTGATCCTAATAATTGTTTTGCCTCTTCTGTGAGTGTGTGTGTGTGTGTGTGTATTTTCTTTTCATATGCCTTAGAATTTTTTGTTGAAAGCTAGGGCTCTGTTCTTGGATCTGGCCAATGTCCTTCACAAGTGCTCTGCTTCTCCAGCTGCAGAACTGGACCTTTCATGTGTTTTGCCATAGCAGAAATATGGATACCCAAATGGTATCCTTCCCATAGGAGGGATGCTGCTTCTTTTTTTTTTTCTTCCCTCGTCCTTTCCCCCAGATGCAGTGGATTTCTACCTGTACCCTAAGGTGATGGTTTTCATTGCCTCTCATCCTGTAGTGGAGATAGAGGAGATGGGCTTGGGCAGTTAGGGCACTGACTACTGTTCCCTTTCTCAAGTCAGCACCATGGAAAAAAGCTTTCTCAGAAATGCTTCCAAATCTTTTTGACAAGTGCTGCCAGTAAGAATGTGTCCCTGTATCTTTAACTTCCAGAGGCTTTACATCCTCACACTAGCCTACACTCAGCCTCTAACAATTTCTGAAAACATTTTAGCTATATCTTATTCCATTTTATGTAGAGTCGAGCAGAGTCTGTCACAGGTAAGTAAATGTTGAAGTACTATTTATCTTTGTAGGCATCTGTCTCTCTCTATATTTGAGGCTTTTTGTTTGCCCTGAAACCTCAATTCTTTGATGGATCCAGCTTTTTTTCTTGTTGCAAGGGTGAGAATGATACTCTTTACAGCTCTCTACATCTCCAAACTGAAACCAGAAGTCTTTTAATCATTAATTTGGTAACAATGTAGAAGCAAATAAGTGAAAGCTTCTATGAAGCAGGTATTATTATTATTTTACTTATATTAAAATGGGAGTCATTTGAATATGTTAAATGAGTCAGTAATTATAGGAGCAATGAAGAAATATCAAGACATATTTTGGTAATTTTTTTCAGTTGCATCAGAAAAAAATAATTGGAATTTATTATCTTTGTGAATTTTGTATTTAATTGTTAAAAATTAAAATTAAAATTAAAAAACTGACACAAATCAATTAATGTCAATCATTCAATTACCCCATTAATAGAATGAAATAAAAGAATCATATATTCATCTCGATAGATGCAGAATAGGCATTTGACAAAATTTAATATCAATTCATGTTAAAAACACTTAATAAATTAGGCATAAAAGGAACATATTCAAAATAATAAAGAGTATATATTGACAAGCCCACAGCTAACATCATACTCAATGGTGCTGAAAGCTTTTGCTCTAAGATCATGAACAAGAAAAGTGTGGCCATTCTCACCACTCCTATTCAGCATAGTACTGGAAGTCCTAGCTAGAGCAATCAGGCAAGAAAAAGAAATAAAAGGCTTTCTAATTAGAAAGGAAGAAGCAAAACTGTCTCTATTTGCAGATGACATGATTCCATATATAAAAAATCCTAAAGACTCAGCCAAAAAACTGTTAAAACTAATTAACGAATTGAGTAAAGTTGCAGGATACAGAATTAACATGTAAAAATCAGTTGTGTTTTTATACACTAACAATTTTTTGGAAAAGAAATAAAGAAATCAATCCTGTTTACAACAGCATCAAAAACAATAAAATATTTATAGGATTAATTTAGCAAGGGAGGTAAAAGATCTCTACTCTGAAAACTACAAGACATTGATGAAAGAAATTGAAGAAAACATAATAAATGGAAAGGTATCCTCTGTTTACAGATTGGAAAACTTAATATTGTTAAAAGGTCAACACCACCAAAAGTCATCTATAGATTCAATGAAATCCCTATCAAGATTTCAAAGGCATTTTTTACAGAAATAGACAAAACATTCCTAAAATTTGTATGTAACCACCAAAGACCCCAAATGACCAAAGAAAATCTGAGGAAAAAGAACAAAGCAGGAGACACAACACTTTCTGACTTCAGGTTATACTATAAAGCTATAGTCATTAAAACAGTATGGTACTGGCATAAAAACAAATAGACCAATAGATGAGAGTAGTGAGCCCAGAAATAAATCCAAGCATATACTGTCAACTAATATGTAACAAGGGAGCCAAGAATACTCAATGGAGAAAAGATAGTGTCTTCAATAAATGGTACTCGGAAAACTGGATATTCCCATATAAAAGAATGAAATGACCCCTATCTTACACCATTCACAAAAGTTAATTCAAAATGGATTAAAGCCTTAAATGTAAGAAGACCTGAAATCATGAAACTCCTAGAAAAAAACATTGGGGAAATCTTCTTGACATGGGTCTTGGTAACTATTATTTTGGAAATCACACCTAAAGCACAAGCAACAAAACAAACAGACAAACAAAAACAAGTGGGACTACCTCAAACCAAAAAGTTTCTGCACAACAAAATAAGCCATCAATAAAATAAAAAGAAAACCTATATCTGATAAAGGGTTAATATCTCAAATATTTATAGAACTCAAATAACCCAATAGCCTCAAACCAAATAATCCAATTAAAAATGAGCAAAATACCTAAGTAGACATTTTTCCAAAGAAAATACATAAATGGTCCACAGATACATGAAAAGATGTTCAACATCACTAGTCCTTAAGGAAGTTCAAATTAAAGCCACAATGAGATATCACATCATGCCTGTTAGAATGGCCATCATTAAAAGATAAGTGATAACAAATGCTGGCATGGATGTGGAGAAAAGAGAACACTGTGCACTGTTGGTGAATGTAAATTGGTGCAGCCACTATAGAAAACAGTATGGCGGTTCCTCAAAAAATTAAAAATAGAACTACCATATGATACAGCCTTTTCACTCTGGGAATATATCCAAAGGAAATGAAACCACTAACTCGAAAAGATATCTACACTCCCATGTTCATAGCAGCATTTTTCACAATAACCAAGACATGGAAACAAAGTGTCCATTGATGGATGAATGGGTAAGGAAATTATATAATTACTTATATAATTGTAATTAAACTATATATTTGTATTATATATTATATTATCTCTAATATTAATATTAATATATTCTATTAAGTTATATGTATTATGGCTGGCTATCATTCAGTCATAAAAAATTATGAAATCCTGGGCGCCTGGGTAGCTCAGTTGGTTAAGCGACTGCCTTCGGCTCAGGTCATGATCCTGGAGTCCTGGGATCGAGTCCCACATTGGGCTCCCTGCTCAGCGGGGGGTCTGCTTCTCCCTCTGGCCCTCTTCCCTCTCGTGCTCTCTGTCTCTCATTCTCTCTCTCAAATAAATAAATAAAATCTTTAAAAAAAAATTATGAAATCCTTTGTGACAACATAGATGGACCTTGAGGACATTATGCTAAATGAAATAAATCAGACAAAGAAAGACAAATCTCACTTAAATGTAGAATCTAATAATTATTAAAAAAAAAACAACCATCAAACTTATACAAAAATAGATAGATCGGTGGTTACCAGAGGCAAGAGGAAGGAGAAAGGGGAATTGTAGGAAGGTGGTCAAAAGGTACAAAATTCCAGTTATGAGATAAATAAATAGAACGATGTATTGTACAACATGGTGACTACAACTAACACTGCTGTATGATATATAGGGAAGTTGTTAAGATAGTAGACCCTAAGAGTTCTCATCACAAGGAGAATTTTTTTTCTTTCTTTTTTATTGTATCTATATGAGATGATGGATGTTAACTAAACTATTTTCTAAGATATATAAATCAAACCATCATGCTGTATACCTTAAACTTATACAGTGATGTATGTTAATTATTTCTCAATAAAACTAGAATAAATAGATTTCTATTGGTATATTCCAATATAAAAAAAATACAATGTGATTTAATGAATTCTTACTCTGATCAAGGAGGGTCTTATTTCCACAGCATATCGGATGATAGATAATTTGGGCTGCATGTAGCAGAGAATTATGACTTAAGTCATTGAAACAATAGAAAACATGATACCTTGAAAGAAGTCTGGAGATGATAGTTCTAAGGCTGGAGAATTCAGAATCTCAACAAAGACTTGTCTCTAGCCTGAAATAATGTGTGCAAAATCATTTCCAATGACTCATAGAAGCCAAGCAAGAGCAGACGTGGAGCCCAGCCACTGGAATATGTGAATGTGTCACTCAGAAATATCAGCCCCCAAATTGCATACTTTCCCAGTACAGAAGAAGTGGAGGTAATATTTTCCAGTTTCCACGTACATCATTCAGATTGTCTGTGGCCATTTGGCAATTTCCTTTCTGTGTCAATTCCAATACTGGAATTATGAGCCAGTATTATTCTAAGTACTTTACAAGCGATAGCTCATGCAAAGCTCATGGTAATGTTATGAGACAGTTACTGTTATTATTCCCATTTTACAAATGTGGAAAATAAAGTCCAGTGATGCCTATTTACTAGGTCACAAAGCTAGGAATCTGAATACGACTTCCTAATTCATACTTTTACGTAATGTGTTGTCTTGCCTTAAATATTTTCTGTCCTTAGTATTTTTTTTTTGACTGATCTTTCTCTGTTCCATTCATTGGTTCTTCTCCTTGCTCCAAAAATAAGAGTTCTCCCCAAAGTGCTATTTTTCTCTTCCTCTGTGAGCTCTCTTCGTCCCAAGACTTGAACTACCATACTATTACTGCGGCAATGATGAACAGGTATAATGTCCAACCATTTCACACTTTCTTTTCTAACTTCAAACCTCCAGCAAATCTTCCCCCCAACTCCCTTTCAGCTGATGCATTGCCTTTTATCCCACCAGAAAGAGAAAAATACTCAACAAGAGAACTTCCACATGGAAGCCACCAATCCTCCATATTTCTTTCTTTTTTTTAAATTTCACTGGTTGCTTCTTTTTAGTGTCTTTTATTGTTTTCTCCACTCTTCAGATCTCTTATGCTCAGATTTTGAAACTTATTCCTTCAATTCTTTGATGATTCTCACATCAATTTCCAGTCTAGAACTTCCCTCAAAACTGCTGTATTTGGCCTGTCCCTTTGGTGTCTCTTTTTGTGGCATCATAGGCATTTCAAACAGTAACCCCCAACTGAACCCCAGTTGAACACACCACAAAAACCTACTCCTCTGATCCTTCTCCAACTCTATAAAAGAAAACTGTCATTTCAGTGCTCAAACCCCCAAACCATGGAGTCATCCCTGATTCTTTTAACACCCTACATTTAATTAGTCAACAAATTCATTTGGCTTTGTCTTCAAAATATATTCAGAATACTTCCAGAAATATATCCAAGATACCACCACCTCTTACCTCAAATTTTGTTATGACTTCTTATGGCAAAGAGTACCATCTGACACACACTGTATCCTTCTTTATCATTAATTGAACCTGACTTTTAGCTGGCACATGGCCTCTCTGAATAAAAACTACACTAGTCAGTCTTCCTTACTTCTAAATAAGACACATATCCAAGCTCTGACCAATGGGATATTTGCACAAGTGTTATGTGGCCTTTGAAGAAACACACCTAAAGTGAGGAAGCATGCCGTTGTTCTGCTCCTTCCTCCAGCTTGGATGACCCGAGTTCTGCCCCTTGCTC
Organism: Mirounga angustirostris; assembly: GCF_029215605.1. NCBI lineage: Eukaryota > Metazoa > Chordata > Mammalia > Carnivora > Phocidae > Mirounga > Mirounga angustirostris. The sequence continues at coordinate 116,688,182 of NW_026991711.1, read as the reverse complement.
TCTGGAATGTGGACGGAATGGCTGAAATAAAACAATCCCCAGAACCAACCTGGGAGGACTGGAATTTTATAAAGGGAGCTTATAGGTTTCCTTACTAAAAGATGTTTGTCATCCCATCCACTCGCTAGGGAGGTATATAGGAAGACCCTCAGAATCTATGTCTGTGATTTGTATCCTTACGACTCATTTTATTCATTCCATTTATCTGTATTATTTAGCACAATTAAAACTGATTTAGGGCCAAATTTGAGCATGTAAAAAAGGCGAATATTCCTTACTCTGTCAAGAAGGGAGAAGGGAAAGGGAGAAAGTGGCATTTAAAAATACTAGGAACTATGCTCTGGTCTTTTTTCATGTTGTCAAGCTGAGTCCTCACAACAACCCCATTTGGCAGTGTTATTAGCACCTTTTATGGATGAGATGTTCAAGGCTCAGAGAGGCTCCCTCAACATGGTGCTGACATGACAGGGCTAGGTTTGACCTCAGTGACTGAGTATGAATTTGCTGATTTAAATAGCAAATTGGTATAGTGTAGGAAATATTGGGCTAGTGCTAAAGTTTTACATGGATTTGTCCCATAGAAATAAAGAAACAGTCCTCGCTCATCAATATGTCATCACTTTTTGGTGATGGCATCATGCTATGTGGAGAGCTAACCCAGGGCCCTGAACATAAAGGATACATAGGAAACACCAATTCCCTGTCTCATCCCCATCTTCTCCCTCTAGGTAAGACATAGCACAAGTGTTATGTGAGCTTTGAAGAAACACACCTGTAAGGCAATGTAAAGGCTTTGTGGAATATTTGAAATAAATATTTGAATGCTTGAAATATGTGAAATAAATAATTGTATATAATGCATGTCCTAGAAATGGTTCCTACAGGACTCACTGGTTAGCATTTGATCTAAGTGTGTGTTAGTTTTCTAGTTTGCACTGGAAGCCTGATGAACAAATTATTAAGGATATTAAAACAACTCCAAGAATCATTGTGGCCATGGTTTTCAGATAAAAATGCTCAATATGGTTTATCTACTGGTGGGAAACCCAGAGCGGTACCATTGTCTATTTCTGCATAGAGAGCACATCTCCAAGGTGCCCAGACCTTTTGTCTGCCTTAGCCTCAAATTATTAGCAAAGATAGTTGATATTTGTGGGTTGTCCATTTATAGGCAGCTACAGTGAGGCAGCGATATTCTCCTGTCTATGGCTTTCGTTTGTGCACTATTATGTGTGGCTTTCCAAGTTCCAAGGAATTAGTTCAACAATCTCTCGTTTGTAACAAAATTTGTTTTCTATTCAAATTTCATCAACCTGCCCAGACTTGTAAAGAAAGGCAACAAAATCAAATCCTCTGTTTCTAGTTTCACTTTTTCTATGTGGAATTTTTTGAAGAACTCTATATTTTTTTTTAAGATTTTATTTATTTATTTGAGAGAGAATGAGAGAGAGAGCACATGAGAGGGGGGAGGGTCAGAGGCAGGAGCAGACTCCCTGCAGAGCAGGGAGCCCGATGCGGGACTTGATCCCGGGACTCCAGGACCATGACCTGAGCCGAAGGCAGTCGCTTAACCAACTGAGCCACCCAGGCGCCCGAAGAACTCTATATTTTAATGCTAAACAGTAAAATTCCATTTGGCAGCACTTAGGACCATACTTGGGAAATATTCATTAACATTCAGTAATTTAAGAATCCTTAGTGTCTAATTATCAAAGTGAGTTTAATTACCACAGGCACCCATTCATTTAATTGGCTGGAAACACAGAAGAAATTAAATGATACCGATGCCAATTTGGCCCCAAAGTCTTCATTCCATATTTATTTATCATATTTATAAGAAAGGTGTTCGTGGTGATTGCCGCTAGTTCTGTGTGCCGAAAACAAGCCCACCAAACTACAATAGCAGCTCAGCATTCTCTGTCCTAATCAGGAGCCCAGTTAAAATTAAAAGGGCCTTGCATCTTCATATATGACATGTTATAAGTTGTAAATACTCTCTTGCCATTTGAGGACAACAGGATAACTGGTTTCATAACAAATCACCATAAATCTAAAGGATATTTACCCCAGGGAAATGTGACAGGTAGTAGAGAACAGACTGAGAATAAATGAGTGTCTGCGGTATTATCATCATTTAACTCTGCCTAGAAAGATGCTGTGTCATTGCTCTGCTCCTTCCCAAAGCCAAGGGAGTTCTCTGAGCCTCAGTGGTCACTGATGCTGATTTCATTGGCCAGAGATGCTCACTACTTTGGCTCTTTCCCTCTGGAGGTCAGCCAGAGGTCACAAAGGGAAGCATGTCCTGTTTGCCCAAAGAGGACCTCCTGTTCTGTCCCTTGGCATGATCACTTTCATGGTTACCTACTTGGAAAGCCCTGGGCCCTGCTGGCAAGGAATATGCAGGTCAGTTTCACTGCCTTCTCCTAAGTTCAGCTCTGGGAACATCAGTAAGACTTGCTTTGCGGCAACTTTTGGAGGGCTGGGGAGCCCAGCCTCTGGAAAGGGGGAGAGGAGAGCACCTAAGAAAGTGTGATAAAAGTAATCTCAGCATCAGAAGAGAATATAGGCAAAGCTGGCAACAAGGGTTGACAAAGTGATGCAGTCGCAGTGGATTCTGGGGTGAGCATGACAGCTTTCTTCCTACCGCTGCGCATTCCTCTCTCCAAGCCCAGTTTTTTCCTTTTCTTTTTCATGTAAGTTGGTCTCATTTTCATATTTCAGATGTGGATAAATCTGTTACCCAATTTTATTAATATCTATCACAACTCCTAGGAGGTGTTCAAGAGCTATCAGTTGGCTATAATTTACTACCTAGAGAGCTGATGAATGAAACACTTTTTTTTTTTAACAAAGTGCTTTTCTGAGCTTTCACAAAAAGCCACAAGTTGCTGAAAAAGTATCAGCCACTTAATCAATAGAAAATCTGAAGTTGATCTTTTCCCTCCAGCTTACTGTAAAAACAGAGTCACAATTTCAATTTCCAAGACTCAACATTTACCAGAGTAATTGCCTACATCATTGTGGACCAGTGTTCATTCTGTCTGCTAGCTGGCAACCTTTTTGATTTATATAGCATTGAAAAGCCAATGGTGAGACTTACATTCCTTCTAGCCCACTTTCAAAATCTTGGCAGATCTTATTTTCAAAGGGGTCTGATGGAATGAAAGTAGGACTGCTGAAACCACCTGATTTTTCAGCATGAATCTTGTTTAAATCTTAACCACAAATTATTTAACATATATGTCACTGAAGAATGCAGCCAAGTCTTTCCCATATTGTTTGGGAAAGTTAAGACTCTTAACATAATGCCATCTCCAGCCACCTCTCTTTGCACATTGTGGCCCACTGCAGTAATTTATTTTAGGTTACAGTTTCCATGAGTTCACACATACATCTCATTTTGTTGTAAGAACAAAATTTAGTGCTTTAGCAGAAATTTTAAAAAGGTACAAATTTATATAACAATCTTGAACAAAGTGTTGCAAAATCTAGTGCTAAATTGTTTGATAATACACAATTAAAAAAAAAAAAAAGAAAGAAGGAAAGGATGACCAAGAAGGCCATGGCCAAATTAGGCACACAAAGGCTATAACTAAAAAATGTATTTGTGTAATAGAGCCAATTTCTGTCCTAATGCAAGCCTGATGCATCCAGATATCAGATTTATTCTTATCGATCTTCATCTTCAATTTTAAAAGCATCTCTTAAAAGGCTGCTTGTACAGCCAAGAAAATAACATCTAAAAAAATACTGAACGTCAGTATTGGGTCAGGTTGACTGATGCCCCATACTCATCACCTTTGAGTATCATATGCAACTATAGTTTCTGGAATCCAGAGTAGCAGAATAGGCAGGTATTTGTGAATAGAGATGGAGGTAGAGGTAGAGGCAGAGAATGACAGGGAAAAGGAGAGAGAGTAAGGCGGAAGAACAAAGACCCAAAGGACTGGCTATCTGTAGCGGAGTAGAACGGTAAGCAAGTTCGTTAATTCGCCTTCCTACTTCAAATGAACAAGCTAATTATTTGTTTACCTAAAAGTCAATGCTTTCAGGCTACAGACAATAATAAACACCAACAAAGGCAACTATGTTTGCCATAGCATGAGTTTATTTATTTATTTTAAGATTTAATCATTTATTTATTTGAGAGAGAGACAGAGCATGGGGTGGGGGGAGAGGGAGAAGCAGACTCCCCATCGAGCACAGAGCCCAATGCAGGGCTTGATCCCAGGACCCCAAGATCATGACCTGAGCAGAAGGCAGATGCTTAACCAACTGAGTCACCAAATGCCCCAACAGCATGAGAGTATTTAAATTTCAAAGTTTATGTCTATCCCACCACAGAGGAAGGTTCAGGCAATATATTTATATGAAACACCAAAACATAAAGCACAGTCATTGTAATATAACTTTATGAAAGAAGTAAATACATACCAAAAAATTTCTCCCACCTATCACGCAATTTAGTGAAATGTATTCATCTGTTTCGGGTTGTCAGACTACATATATATGTCACCATCAAGAAAGTATATGTATAAAAAAGGGCATAGATTCTATGTCCTATTCATAGTAAATTATCATATATGCATGTATATGCAATAAAAATAGTGAATATTTATGGAATATATACTATGTGCTCAGCACTTGTAACTGGTATATTATACATGAATCATCATGAGGTAATCGAAAGACTTGCTTTGTTTTGTTTTTTTGGTACTTCACTCTCTTTTTTAAATGTTTAGTATCTTCCCCTGCTCCTAAATGAGTACTCAGGTAGGACCTTGAATTTCTTTCCTAGGCTCCTAAGACCACTTTACGTAATACAGAGATTTTCATGTCAAAAATTAGAATATCCAGGGCTACCTGGGTGGCTCAGTCAGTTAAGCATCTGCCTTCGGCTCAGGTCATGATCCTGGAGTCCCAGGATCGAGCCCCACATCGGGCTCCCTGCTCAGCAGGAAGCCTGCTTCTCCCTCTCCCTCTACCCCTCCCCCTGCTCATGTTCTGGCTAGCTCTGTGCTCTTTCTCTCTGTAATAAATAAATTTTTAAAAATAGAATATCCAGTACATAATGATAATCAAACCCATCACATGATTTAATATGAAATCTTTTCACCTTCTTCCCCACATGTCTGCAAACTCTAAGTGGGGAAGGGATGTGACCAGTTTCTCACTCATACCCTTGCTCCTGTCCTCTCCCCTGCACCCTACTTTATGATGGTTAATTTTATGTGTCTACTTGGCTAGGCCATGGTACTGAGATATTTGGTCAAATGTTATTCTAGATGTTTCTGTGAAGTTTTTCTTTTTAGATGGGATTAACATTTAAATCAGCACATTTTGAGTAAAGTAGATTGTCTCTTATAGTATGAGGCCTCATTCAATCAGTTAAAGGCCATAATAGAACAAAGACTGGCCTCCCCCAGCAAGAAGGAATTCTACCAGCAGACTGCCTTCTGACTCCTGGAACTGCAACTCTGCACTGGGTCTTCAGCCTGTCACCAATCCTGAAGATTATGGACTTGCCAAGCCCCACAGCTGTGTAAACCAATTCCTTAAAATATATACATAGATGATTAGATAGATAGATAGATAGATAGATAGATATCCCTATCTATGGTCATGTCCCTATGGAGACACATTCAGATATCCCTACCTATCTCTATCTCCATCTATTCCCCCCACACATATCTTACTGGTTCCATCTCTCTGAAGAACCCTGACTGATAGAACCAACCACTTGCTAGCCAGTGTCTGATCCTTTGAGGCCAGAAATGTGAGGAGAGGGGAACGAGATGGCTAGGAAGTGTCTTCCTTGAAGAGCCCTCTGTGCATGGCAAATGGTGGAAAAGCTGGCGTTTCTCTCTGGAACACTTTCTTGATTCTTTGCAGAGCTCAGTATGGAGGCTGGATGGACATGCCATCTTGCAGTAACCTTGAACCAACTTACGTGTTTTCATATTGGGTGGCCCCACGTGATTCCTTTCACGACCTCTGACATTTTGTCACTCCTTTTCTGCTTCAGCTGCTGGGGCCCTCTGCCCCTCCCAGGCAACTCTGTCAGTCCTAGGACCAGATAACTTTCTCCTGGGTAGTCAGCATCCCATCCCTGGGAAATGCTGCTGCATCCTCTGCCTTCACAAATACTGGCTCTGCAGTGGCCCCTCACCCAGCAGCATGGGGTCCTTCCTCTGCTACCCAGGCACTGAGCACATCTCTGGCTCTTCAGCCTTCATGAGCACTGGAATGGGAGTCAGGTCCTGTTCCACAATGTTCTCCAGGCCAGGACAAGCAATAGCAAGATCTCAAAGTGGTCCCATCAAAGACCTTTCTCACTTTGCAGTTACAAAACAGTAGATTAAATCATAAGACCACACACCCCCATCACTCAAAAAGGGTTGTAGGGACTCAAAACAGTCATGGTTATTTCCAAAGAAATCTCTTCATAAATGGTTACTCTTTTTCTCCTCTCCTTAATAGTTTCAAAGAGGCTGGGAATACTACAGCTGTGTAGCTAATTCATTGCACTTCCTTTTTTTTTTTTTTTTTAAAAAGATTTTATTTATTTTTTTGACAGAGAGAGACACAGCGAGAGAGGGAACACAAGCAGGGGGAGTGGGAGAGGGAGAGAGAGAAGCAGGCTCCCTGCTGAGCAGGGAGCCCGATGCAGGGCTCGATCCCAGGACCCTGGGATCATGACCTGAACCGAAGGCAGACACTTAACGCCTGAGCCACCCAGGCGCCCTCATTGCACTTTCATTTGCAGTTTCTAAAATCAGCTTCACAATCATTTTGATATCTATATCTATCACTCAGACACCTCAGTGAAAACAGACATGTGGAGTCACATTTGAATTTCTTGCTATATACACTGTTTTAAGCACTACACAGAAATTGTCTCATTTCATTCCCACGACAAACCCACAGGGAAGGTACTTTATTATTCCCATTTCCCATATGATGAAACTAAGCCAAACATATCAAATAACCTGCCCTGGGTCACCTGGATCATATCAGAGTTGAGTTGCAGACCCAGGGAATCTGATTCTGATTTAAAATCTTAACCACTGCAACCTAATGCCAGTCACCGAATATTTACTTGGCACTATTCCAAAATGCAAGTGTGCATCCTGATTGGTGACTTTATAATTTAACTTTTTTTTTTTCAGGGGGAGAGAGATGCCTATCTCTGACTTTCAGATGTCAATCAATGCTCTATAGGGCTGCGGCACTGGAACTTCTTGTAAGAATCTATTTAGCACCTATTAGGAAGTCAGGACTGTGCTGTGATCCATTTGGAGAACAATTAAAGAAACATAAAGCCGATACCAAACCAGTACTCTGGATTGGAAGAGGCAGAAATGATTTTACGTGGAGCTCATCCATTTTAATTCCTCTATTAAAGTAAGCTAGTCTAGGAAAGGGGGGAGGAATGGGAAGATGGCATAGGAAGTCACAATACGTTGCATGATGCCGAAGGGTGGGGAAGGCTCCTGTCCTCCAAAGACAGAGTCTTCACTCACTTGTGGATGATTAATAGCCCACAGTCAGAGATACTCTTGCTTTAAGCTCTCTGGCCTTAAGATTGTACCGCAAATTAAAAAGTCATGCTTCTGGGAGAGTTAACACTTGATTGCTAGCTTTCTTTTCCTCTTTTCTCTGTAACTTTTCATTAGCTTCATTATAGAAAGCAAGTGAGGTAAAGGAAAAGGAGGCAAGTTCATGATAAAGTAGAGAGGAACGAATGTTTTCACCAAAACTGAGCTGTGTCAAAGGCCAATTGTGCCTACAGGATAGTTTCATGAGTGCATAGATCAGCTGTTTCCAAGCTGGAGTGGCTGTGGACCACTGCCTGGGGGCATGCCCTGGCAGGTGCCGAGGGACACACCAAGCTTTGCTGTAAGCCAGATAAATAATTCTCAGCCTTATGTGTGGCACGGAGGGGACAAATGGGATGTTACAAGTTGACTGAAGTTTGGGCAGATGGCTCTGGGAAAGCAGTAAGAAAGACACTTAATAGGACTTTTTAGATTAATCATAACACCTAGGATAGTAAAAAGGAGGGATTAAAATGTCTATGTATTGAAATAGAGATTTTTCATTTTACCCCTGATGCCAAAGACAGAGTAGATGGAAATCCTCACGGCTTTGGTGGGGAATCTATGTGGGGAGGGAGGAAGGTTTTTGAAGCAGGGGTAGTAGAGATGGGAGAAATTCTTGGTTAAAAGAGAACAGATTCAAGCAAAATAGATTAAGGCTACTTCCTGAGAAGAGAGAGAGAGAGAGGAGAAGTTAATATCTGGTAAGGAGCGCGGGACAAATGGTTGAACGGAGATGTTTGCTGTTCGGCTTTAAATTGCTTCCTTTGCTGTGGTGTGATTACACCCTTGTATTACCCGCAGAGCTTGAATGAAAGCCACATGTACGACAGCGGTGTATTGGTGATGTTTTAGCAAGTGAAGAGGAGGAGGGTGTGTCCATGCATGGGATGATGGATTTAGATGGATAGACAGCGGCTTTGAAGGCAAAGTGAAAAGAGGAGAAAGGAGAACAGAGTCAGAAGGAACAGCATCCTTCCTGGGAATCTTCAGAAACATGGTGGGAAGGACTGGACGTATCACAGACACCTAGGATGGGGACCTGGGCAATGGTTCTGACCAAAGGACTACAAAATATGGAGACACATTCAGGTGACTTGTATCATATTTTTCAAATGTATGCACATATAGAAACATGCATATAAAATGCTATAAATATATAAAAAGCATGATAAATATATGTATAACATTGCTGAATTCATAGGAGTTTGATCATCATGTATTTTTCTGAGTCTTGGACACTACGATTACGTAGGAGATGGCGACAGTCATTAATATTAAAAAGGAAAACACTTGAAAAGGAATGAAAGGGAAAGCCTGCAAAATCTGCTTCAGAGTTTCCAATACATCTACAAAAAGTCGATCCAGAAGAACTGGATTTAAAATCCATAGGAAGGTATGGTTTTCCCATGCATAGGGTGGCTTCTCCCAAACTAACGTGCTATAATCATGTTTTTTCTCAGTATATGTGTTTTGAGAACCACTGCATTTCACTTCCCCACCCCCGTGGTGCTCCAGGCCTTGACATTAACAAAAAATTAAGCCAGAGACAAGAAAAATGTATTAATCTATTCCTCTTGCTTTTGATTGTTCCCCCTTTTAATTTTAATACATGCATTTTCTTTCATAAATAGGGTATTTGACTATGATTGTCATTTATTAACTTTTTCCCCCAATTACAACTATCCCGTCAAGGTCAGGGTCCCTAAGGAAGCAGTTGAGGGAATGGATACTGCACACATGTGCCAAATTATTCTGCAGGCTGAGAAATTAACTAAAAATGAGTAATATGCTCTTAATTTAAACCTGGCAGGGGGTATTATACTTTCATCCTCAAACTGGAATCATATTTCCTCCAATGGGGCTTCTCCAGCTTTGAGCATAGCCTATTAACAAGGCGAACTTGGTTCCTTGCAGTACAGAGACAATGCTGGGTTGGAGGTAGAGCTCCAGGTGTTGTAGCCAGGAAGCAGAGATGATGATCAAGCTATTGGACGAACCCTGGATTTTGCTTTTGTCACCAAACAAACAAGCATCCACAGAGCCTTAAGTAAAGCTCACAGTATCAGTTCTGAATGCTGTTTTCACGATTAATACCCTCCCTAACATCTATAATTGGAGGGCACATTTCATTTCTCAAGGAGAAATTCCTTTTCTGTATGACTAGAGATATATGGGATGCATATTGGTAAGATATGTATTAAGATGTATTAAGATATGTAAGCATATTATTAAGTGGCTCTTGATTTTTCTATCTTTTTAGTTGAAGGTGTGATTTCTCTATTTCTCTGACCATTAACCATTTTATTACTACAGAGAGGGATAGGAAGAGAAAAGGAATGTGGAATTTATCAGTGATGGGTCATTTAATACCTTCTTAAGTATGTCAATGAATTTTAAAAATATATTTTTCTTAAGTAGAATCTGAAGCTTCTTGAGGGGAGGTTAAATGTTGTCTGTTTCATATTCATCCATCACAGTAATTCTCAGTCTTGGCTGCAGACTAGAAACAGGGAAAACCTTTGATCCTATCAGTGTTCAGGCCCCACTGCAGACCAAGTAAGTGGGCCTCCCTGGGTGAGGTGCGGACATGAGTGGAGTCCTCAAAGCTCAGGTGATTCTAACACTCAGGCAGGGTGGAGAGTTAGCAAACACTAGCTTATTGCCTTATGTAAACTAGGTGTCATTGCTGTTTTAATGAACTGCTAAATCATTTTAATCACCACACACTTCACATGAAAACAGCAAACCTTCATAGATAATGCAGCTTTTCGGTAATAAATTATCATTAACCTACTCCATGGTTAATTGGATAAAGCTTTTGTTGAAAACAAGCAAACCAAAAAAAGCCACTAAATTCTTTGTATCTCTATTTCACGCCTCTTGGAAAAGGTCCCTGAGACAACATGGTTGAAATCCCATGAGATGCCTGGAGCTATGGGACATGCTCCTGCACTTCTAACTGTAATAATTTTTTTTTTTTTTTAAGAAAAGGGCACAAAATGAAAATGAAGGAGCTTTCTTTGATAGGGCACTTCTTAGAGTGGTCAGAATATGATCAAAGAACATTCTGTCATGATCAAAATTGTAACAATATAGTTTAAAGAGATATTAGTTAAAAATAGTTGAAACCGATTTGTATGTATGTCCGATACTATCTTTGGCATAATAGATGTATAAAAAAAGTGCAAAGCAATGTTCCTGCTTTTTGTTCATTTATGAACTCCCAGAGACTCACCTTGGTTTCCTCACCTGAAAGAGGAAAATATAGAACCACAAGTTGACCGTGAGCAACAAATAACATAATGGAAGAAAAACTGATTTGTAGGTTGCAACACAATACTCCAGTCTGTTGTACTTTTCCTATTATTTGCTCTATTAACCTGAAGTTTCATATGCAAATGAATATTTCTAGGAAATAATGTAAATATGATCATGAATGAGAACTTTTGGTAAGGAATTACTAAGTACTTAACTTCTTTTTTTTTTAAGATTTTATTTATTATTTGACAGAGACATAGAGAGCACAGATAGGCAGAGCGGCAGGCAAAGGGAGAGGGAGAAGCAGACTCCCCACTGAGCAAGGAGCCCCCCGTGGGGCTCCATCCCAGGACCCCAGGATCATGACCTGAGCCCAACACAAACACTTAACCAACTGAGCCACCCAGGCGTCCCTAAGTATTCAACTTCTTGTTTAATGCTTTACCTGATCTCATTAAACCATCACTGCAACCCAGTGAAGAGAATACAGTTACTATTTTCCTTTTTATGGATTTGGAAACTGAGGCTTATCAGTTCCAAGCCTCCCAGCAATTTCAAGTGAAGATTTCCTTCAAATCTGAAAATACTTAAATTCTTTTTGCAGAGACTGGTCTAAAAATCCATACTGATTTGCTTCTTTTTATTTTCTCAGATATTTTCATCTCAGATGCAACTCCATTTGCATGTGGATGCACAGTCAATACACAAAACCGAGAGAAATGAATAGGAAGCTTCCTTTGTCTCCCAGAGCAATATGCCTCAGACCTGCTAGATTCTAGCTCAAGGAGACAAGTGTTCTCTCCATGGCCTTTCCTTAAACTGCACCAGACTCTTTTTTTTTTTTTTAAGATTTTATTTATTTATTTGACAGAGAGAGACACAGCGAGAGAGGGAACACAAGAAGGGGAAGTGGGAGAGGGAGAAGCAGGCTTCCCGCCGAGCAGGGAGCCCGATGTGGGGCTCGATCCCAGGACCCTGGAATCATGACCTGAGCCGAAGGCAGACGCTTAACGACTGAGCCACCCAGGCGCCCCATGCACCAGACTCTTAAAAATGAACTAAATGCCTTCTTTTTATATATTGATTATGTGATACACGTGTCATTTCCATTTAAAAAATAAACTCTAGGTGTAGGGCTTCCTAATTCTCCAAAAGGTTTCAACTCATTTTCTTCTTATATTTCATTTTGGGTGGAAGTATGGGGACATGGGGAAGATTATGTTAGAGGATGGGGCTGTTTGCAATTGTACTACAGAGGTAAGTCTCAGGGGAGCTGAGAGGGGGAAGAAGGAGGGGGTCTGAGTGTGGTTCTGACATATCTGCCAGGTGACCAGACCCATGTTAGAGTAGGGAGTGAATTTTGTCCAGACCCAGCGAGGCATGCAGCTCAACAGATAAGCATACGCCGTGTGCTCTCTCCTTTACAGTGCCATCCTTGACTTGTCTTTTTCCCCCAAATATGACCGATCTTAATGACACCTTATCACTCTACAAAATTGGCAATCCATTGGCCTGTGTCTCAGGTGCAAGGTATGAGAGAATCCACTGTGAAAAGCAAGAGAAATAAATTCATCTTGATGCTGACCGGGACCTTAGTTTTGGTTTCCTTTTGGCTTATATTTTATTTTAGCTACATTATCAAAACTTCTAAGGAATGCAGACTTTCACCTTTTAACTTCCAAACTCAAAGTATCAGTACCAGGAATGGTTTCAGTAGACTTCCACAGTTTGTCGAGAATATCATGAAAATTAGTTTGCTTAAGTTTGCAAAAGCTTTGAGGACAGGAAGGAGGATAAAACGATGATATTTGTTCAGTCTTTTCATATATCCTCTGTTGAAACCATACGAGGGCTCAGGGGATTTGTTGGCAAGAAGCAGTATTGCAAGTGGTCGATTTATTGACATCGAGGGCAGCAATATGAAGCAGTCAAGGGCTGCACACTTTCTCCAGCATGAAGTCCAAACAGAGATCTGACTATGTCTGTTTATCTGAAATGTTTTCCTAGGTGATTCATTGCTTTGAGTTTGTAAAGAACTGGGGTTTGGCTTGGAGGGTGTAAGTATTTGGGGGGGGCGGAATATCCACCGCATGGAAGCAAAACAGAGAATTCTGCTAAGCACTACAAACCATCACAAGCAATATTAATTTCGTCTTTCGATTGCGCCATGGGTACGGGCCTTCCAAAATGCAAATGTCCTCAGATGTACTGTGATTAGCTTCAACCCTGTCTGTCTTCTGCACAAACCCTTGGAGTCTGCTGGCTCTCAGCCCACGTCTTGACATCCTGAGTTTGAGACATTTGCATCACATCAGTTTGGTACAACCGAGTCTTCTGCTTCCCGTGTGTAGGGGTCAGTACATGTACCACTGAATTCCATTAAAAGTCACTGCATTCGGGTGGGGAAAACCTAGTTTCCAGCTCTGACCCTGTCATCTCCCGAACTTGTGACTTCGGATAAGTACCTTAACTTCTCTAGAGTTTAACAGTCCTCTTAGTAAAGTATAAGGAGTAAGGTTTCCTCCCATGGGTGAGGCTCCCTTGAGACCACGTGAAAAGCCCTTTGGAAATGCCAAGTGCTGCCTGTTAGTTGGCCACCCTCTTACACCTCCACCCCTGTCTCTGGCCACTTAGCAGCCTTGGGGGAGCTTGTCTGTGGCAAAGCTAAATACCACATTTTCCACATGGCCTGACCTCCGGGCAACAATTAAGATTTGTTGAGCTTTTTCATCATATTCCTCTTCTTTTCCAGAATCTTGGATTTCAGCAGAAAATGCCTTGACTAAGACTTTAGCTGACAGGCTGGAAATCTGAGCAGGAAAGATTATGTGAACAAACCATATGAAAACACACAAATTTCTTCAAGGTGAATTAGAACATTTTATGCTTCTAAAGTTTCTATGTGTTCTTTTCTTTCCCTTTTTTTATCCTCTTTTTTCCAAAAAGAAGTTTTTAAAAATATTTAAATTTTTTTATATATAAGAAATTAAAATGAATAAAGATATAGAAAATAAAAATATAAACATCCATGAAACCACCATGCAGCTTAATAAAAAGAATGTTACCAGTGTGTTAGAAGCCCCCCCCAACCCCAGAATGCTTCTTCCCAGTCATACTCTCTTGTTTTCCCTCTTAGAGTTAACCACTACCCTAAATGTTTTAGTAATTGCTTTCTTGCTCTGCTTTATAGTTTTGCTTGCCCAACAGTGCATCTCCAAATAAAATCATTTAGTGCTGATGATTATTTTCAGGATTTTCTATAAAGGGAATCATAGTATACATACATTCCTCTTGTCTTGCTTTTTTTGTTTATTTGAGACAGAGAGAATGAGAGACAGAGAGCATGAGAGGGAGGAGGGTCAGAGGGAGAAGCAGACTCCCTGCCGAGCAGGGAGCCCGATGCGGGACTCGATCCCGGGACTCCAGGATCATGACCTGAGCCGAAGGCAGTCGCTTAACCAACTGAGCCACCCAGGCGCCCTTGTCTTGCTTTTTTTGATTCAACATTATTTTTCAAAAAGTTATTCGGTTAGCTGCATGCAGTTATAGTTTATGAACAAACATTCACTGTAGAATAACATTCCATTTGTGAGTATACTGCACATTGCATGTATCGATATCCTGTCTATGGACATTTGGATTTTTTCCGGTTTGTGCCTACTAGGAATGATGATGTTTCTAGAAGTTCCTGCATGTGTGCTCATGTGCAACGGTTTCTTGCCTTTGTAGTGGCCATGCTCAGTCAAAGGCTGTGCACATCTTCAGGTTTACAAGATAGTATCAGTCGGTCTTCTAAAATAGTTCTACCAGGGCGCCTGGGTGGCTCAGTTGGTTAAGCGACTGCCTTCGGCTCAGGTCATGATCCTGGAGTCCTGGGATCGAGTCCCGCATCGGGCTCCCTGCTCGGCAGGGAGCCTGCTTCTCCCTCTGACCCTCCCCCCTCTCATGTGCTCTCTGTCTCTCTCATTCTCTCTGTCTCAAATAAATAAATAAAATCTTTAAAAAATAAATAAATAAATAAATAAAAATAAAATAGTTCTACCAATTGGCAATCCTACCAGCTTTTGTCTTTTCTCTACATACGATCAGTTGGACTTTTGCTTTTACTTTAAGGGAAACTTATGAAAAATTCCTGATTCTAATATCAGTGCCTTGTTTCTCTGACATAGCCTTGGGTCTGGTCTAAATTAAATATTGTTGGTGATCTGGATGGGTTTAGGGGATTGGCCAGTGCCTCCCTTTCCTAGGGCTGCCATAACAAATTACTACAGACTGGGTGGCTGAGAACATCAGGAATTTATTCTCTCGCAGTTCTTACGGCCATAAGTCCAAAGCCAAGGGGTCAGCAGGGCCATGGTCTGTTTCAAGACTTTAGGGACCAATCTTGCCTTGCTTCTTCCTAGCTGCTGCTGTCTCTGGGCAATCCTCGGCCTGCCATGGTTTATAGCAATATGATTCCAGTCTCTGCCCCTCTCTTCACATGGTTCCTTTCCTCTGTTTCCTCTCCTCTTATAAAGATACCAACCATTGAATATAGGCTCTAAATATAGGCTCATCAAGATGTCCATCCACAGATGAATGGATAAAGAAGATGTGGTATATATATACAATGGAATATTATGCAGCCATCAAAAAGAATGAGATCTTGCCATTTGCAACGACGTGGATGGAACTGGAGGGTTTTATGCTGAGCGAAATAAGTCAATCAGAGAAAGACATGTATCATATATGACCTCACTGATATGAGGAATTCTTAATCTCAGGAAACAAACTGAGGGTTGCTGGAGTGGGGGGTGGGGTGGGAGGGGTGGGGGGCTGGGTGATAGACACTGGGGAGGGTATGTGCTATGGTGAGCACTGTGAATGGTCCAGGACTGTTGAATCACAGATCTGTACCTCTGAAACAAATAATGCAATATATGTTAAGAAAAAAAAAAAAGATAGCAGGAGAGGAAGAATGAAGGGGGGTAGTCAGAGGGGGAGATGAACCATGAGAGACGATGGACTCTGAAAAACAAACTGAGGGTTCTAGAGGGGAGGAGGGTGGGAGGATGCGTTGGCCTGGTGATGGGTATTAAAGAGGGCACGTTCTGCATGGAGCACTGGGTGTTATGCACAAACAGTGAATCACGGAACACTACATCAAAAACTAATGATGTAATGTATGGTGATTAACATAACAATAAAAATTAAAAAAAATAAATATAGGCTCATCACTCTAAATCCAGGATGATTTTATCTCAAGGTGCTTAACTAATTACATCTGCAAAAACCCAATTTCCAAATAAGTTCCCATTCCCACATATTGGGGGTAAGGACGTCAACATATCTTTCTGGAGGACACAGTTCAAACCATATGGCTGCACTGAGGGAGGGGAAGAAGAGGAGGGGGAAATTATTAGCTTGTGAAACAATTACTATACACACTATATAATTTTTGATTGCTTAAGATGTTAGCATTTCCCACAGGAGAGAGTTTAAAGGCTGCCCACTCAAAATAACATCCCTGCTTTAAAAAGAATCATCCTTTGATCCTAGTAGGTTGCTTTTACAGACAAGCAAATAGTTGAAAGAAATAGGTTTGGGTTCTGTGGAGCTCACCTATGGTATGTGTACCCCAACTTTGCTCCTGAGTCCTCTACTGAACCTCACGATCCAGACAACAGAGGGGGCATCCAGAAGTTGTCGAGAAAGGAGCCATTTTCCCAAGAGACACTGATTTTGTGTGAGATGAATTCCTAGTTTTCAGTACGCTGAAAACAAAAGTTTCTGAAAGTGACAGCTCATCTTGTCTCCATAAGATTTTCCTTTCACTAAAAGCCTTGGTCTGCATTCATTTATGATTTGACAGGGCTCATCTCACTGCCAGAGAAAAGGGCATTTCATGGTTGCAAGAGTGGAGCCAAAAGCTCCACCGAACCCAACCTTGCCCTTCTGCAGCCACAATGCCCGCATTACACCATTAGAGAAAGTTCTCACTGTGGGTTCCACTAATGAGCATGAGAGCATCCTGCTGAAATTCAAAGGTCTCAAATGCAGGGCCGGGAAAAAGGCATTAAACAATTTTCAGACATCACTTCTTGAAACATTAGGTTAACAGATAACATCTAATAATTTACTTGGCAGGCTTCTAAGGTGTTAACCTCAGACCCCATAGCTTTACTGGGGATGGGGAGCATAAGGAGGAGTTAAGGAAGAATTGGATCAAAGGATACAACTTGATCAGATAACATTTTCCATTAGGGACGTCAGAACCTTTGAAGACATCAGAGTCAGAGCTGGTAAGTTTCCATCTCTTTAGAACCCAGGGTATCATTCTCTCCCTTGCCTTTGTTCCTGATATTTACCAGCTAGCCCCAACTCTTGGCTCCCACACCTTACTCCAACTCTAATGTTATTTTTCTCTCAATCCTTGGTGACTTCTCTCCCAAACAACAGTTAAGTGACTGAAAAACAACAATTTTGTTGCAGTATAATTTGTGCACAATAAGCCACATACATTTAATAAATAAAATTACTTGAGTTTGGTATCCATACACACCCAAGAAACATCATCACAATTGAGATATAGAACACTTTTGTCACCCCCTCTGCCCCTAAATTTCGCACCCTTTTAAAAATCCATTCTACCCCTTACCTTTGGCACCAGGAAACCACTGGTCCACTTTCCATCATTATAAATTAGTTTGCCTTTTCTAAATTTTATACAAATGAAAAATGATTTGCTTTTTTGTTTCTTTCAACTGACATGATAATTCTAGGATTCATCTATTTTGTCACATAAATCAGTAGTTTGATCTTTTTTTATTGCTGAGCCGTATTTCTTTGTATGGGTATATCACAGTTTATCCATTCATCTATTTGACAACATTTGGGATCCCCCATCCCCACACACACAGTGTTTTGCTATCATGTAAAAGTCTCCTATGACCATACATGTACAACTTTTGTGTGACTATATGTTTTCATTTCTCTTGAGCAAATACCTAAGAGTAGAATGGCTGGATTTTATAGTAGGTATATGTTTAGTTGCTAAAGAAGTTGCTAAACATTATAAGAAGTTGCTAAACAGTTTTCCAAATTGATTTTATCATTTTATGTTCGCAACAAACAGTATAAAAATTCCAGTTGCTTCATATTCTTACCTATATTTGATTTTAGTAGTCCTTTTAATTTGGGTTATTTCAATGGATATGTAGTGTGTCTCATTATAATTTTAGTTTTTGTTTCCCAGATGACTTAAAATGTTGAATACTTTTTCATATACTTAACCGGCTGTCATACGTTCTTTTCTGAAGAGTTTCTTCAAATCGTTTGGTCAATTATTAGGTAGGTTGTTTGCCTTATTATTGAGTTGTCATATGTCTTTATGTATTTCAAATAAAGTTCTGTATTAAATCTACATATTAAAAATATGTTCTTCCATTTTGTGGCTTGTTTTTGTTTTTATAGTGATGTCTTTCAAAGAGCAAACATTTTTAATCTGTTAGAATTTATGAATTTTTTTAAATTTATGGTTTGTGTTTTCTATGTTCTGTCTAAAAATATTTGCTTATCTCAGGGATACAAAGATTTTTATTCTAACTTTTTTTTTTTAAGTTTTATAGTAAAGGAGTGCCTAGGTGGCTTAGTCAGTTAAGTGTCTGACAATCTTGGTTTCAGCTCAGGTCCATGATCTCAAGGTCATGAGATTGAGCCCCGTGTTGGACTCCACACTGAGCGGGGAGTCTGCTTGTCGCTCTCCCTCCGCTCCTCCCCCTCCTTGCATGCGCTCCCGCTCTCTAAAATAAATAAATAAATAAATAAATAAATAAATAAATAAATAAATAAATAAATAAAATCTTTAAAAATAAATAAAGTTTTGTAGTTAAATTTTACCTTTAAGTCTGTGATCTATTTCAAGTTAGCTTTTTTATATGCTGTGATGTAAGAGATGATGATCTTTTTTTCAGACAGATATGTGTATCCCTTCATTGCCACAGTGTATCATCTATAAATATTTCTATAGCTATCTGTATCTGTATTAAGCTAACCAGAAGATACTGATGTCTCCAACTCTAATCCACCATCATATGGGTTATTCCAGCTATGGTCAGTTTTTGGATTTTAGCACTTTCAATATATGTACCATGGTTTTTGGTGAATTTTAACTAATAGTTCAATTTTTTTTACTAGCTATAGGCTATTCAGAATTTCTTTTTCTTTTTGTACTACTTAAGATACTTTTGTCTTTAAAATGATGCTCCCTTTGGGGCAAAAGTCTTCATCTTTTTGGAGATACGCCCTGACTTTGTTTTAATGCTGAAGGCTCTGAAAAACTGTTATGAGTACTATTATGGCTAAATATCAATATCCTATTAGGTATTCTCTGGTATACCACAAATTTATAAATTCCTTAGTGAACATGGCCACCAGGCTTCTTTAGTTGTGATTCTGCTAAATACATATTTTATGCATAGATATATATACTTTTACTTTCTTAAGTGTTTAACTAAAGACCTATCAACCATCCCCAGACATGAACCGACGTAACAGAAGAATCCCATAAAAAAGAATGACTAGGAAATCCATTCCTATTTTATGACATAGGTATTTATTAAGATGAGTATTAGTGGTCCAATACTTATATATTCCCTTTCTTAAAAAATGTTTCTCTTAGGGGTGCCTGGGTGACTCAGTCAGCTAAGCCTCTGACTCTTGACTTCGGCTCAGGTCATGATCTCAGGGTCATGAGATTTAGCCCCGTGTTTCGTCCATGCTCAATAGGGAGTCTGCTTGAGATTCTCTTTTCCTCTCCCTCTGTCCGTCCTCCTGCTTGCATGCTCTCTCTCTCTCTCTCTAAAATAAGTAAATAAACAAAATCTTTTAAAAAAATGTTTCTCTTAATTTCTTTTTGAATCTGGCGGGTTTTATTTATATAAGTGGTAGAGAAATTTAACTTGGATTCTCAGTATATGCAAGAGAAAGAGAGAGGAAGATACACATATTTTTATATATAGCTAGAAGTATGGTTTTTTTAATGTACAAAGTACAAAGAGAAATACAAAGAATAAGAGCTGGAGTACAGTTTCCCTGCTCAGATAATGCTATTGGTATTTTTATAAAATAAAATTAATATGTCACTCTAGAAGATGTAAAAAGGGACAAAATGAAAAACAAAATTCTTTCTCTTTGCCCTCAGCCCAACATCCAGGCTTTCTCCAAAATGCAACTGATCAATGGCTTTTTATGTATCTTACAGTGAGGAGAACATGACGTATACTTGCATCTCTCTCTTCCCTGTATATTTTCATCTTCACTTTATACCAAAAGGATCCTACTCCATGTACTATGCCACACTTCACTTTCTTCACTTACACTGTGAGATATTTCCATATAATTTCATACAAATTAAACTCATTCTTTTTAATAACTTTACACCATATCCTTTAATTTGTTTAATCCCTGTTGATGGACTCTGATTTATCCAGTTTTAGTCTTTTACAAACCATGCTACAATAAACACCCATTTGCGCGATGGTACAGTCACACCACAGACATCCCTACACAAAATTAAGCATATACATATTTATTTTTTATTTTTAAGTAATTTCTACACCCAAAGTGGGGCTCGAACTCATGACCCAGAGATCAAGAGTCACATGCTCTTCTGACTGAGCCAAGCGCCCCACATATATACATTTATATAGACAATTTTCATGGATATCGAGGGAAATTCTTAGCAGTAAATTTTTATTTGTGTGTGTGTGTATGCAGTAAAATTAATGGGTTAAAAAGCACGTGTGTCTTATATTTTGATAGCTATTTGCAAACTTCCCTATCATAAAGTTGTACCAAAGTATTGTCTCACCTACATTGTGTGGGAGCCCTTATTTCCCAGATGTTCGACAGTACAAGATAACCTCAAATGTAACTTTCGGTATTTCTGCAAAGTGAAACATGGCATCACTTTACATGTTTAAATTACATTTTCATCAGTGAATGAGACATGCATTCTCCTTCTGTATGCTAACTGGCTATTTGAATTGCTTTCAGCAAACTGACCCTTTACATCCTTTTTCTACTAAGTTGTAAATCATAATTCTATTGGGTTGATTTGAATAAGCTATTTATAAATAGAAAAATAGAGCCTTTTGTTGCTCATATATATGACAGATATGTTTTTCCTTGCTCTTTTGAGGTGGTTTGTGTTTTTGTACAGAGGTTTTTAATTTTTCCATTATGTATCATTTCAAAAACAAAATTATTTAACCATATAACCAAATGCCTCCCAAGGAGTATCTTCATTTTTTTTCTTAAAGTTTTATCTCACTAGGTAATGACTGTGCGTGCTACTGTTCAAAAATGGCTGATTCTTTTAGCAGAGAAGAGGGAAGAAGAGGGAGTGGCTTCAGCCAGGCGCGGGCTGCCCAGGTGGGGAGCTAGGCCCAGAGCGTTCGGTTGCCTTCTCAGGGTCAGATAAAGCACTATTTATTTCCTTCCCCTTCTCAATTAATTTGGAGCAAAAGAAACCTGAAATACCTACTAAGAGAAAGAAACGGTATTTTTGTTTTGTCTTCAAATTTAAAACTAATTCTATATATGACATTAAATACACTTTAAGATTCTCAATTCTCAGCTTTTAACACTTTATTTTGGGTGCATTTATTTTGGTTTCAAAACACAGGTCACACACTGTATTATTTTTCTCTGTTTAAACAAGCTTTAGTTTGGGGCATTTTTATTGAAATGACACTTTTAAAGAGTTTTGAAGAAACTGCAGAGAGCAGGTTTATCTTAGGAACTCTTCTTAAGATTTTATTTATTTATTTGAGAGAGAGAAAGAGAAAGAGAGAGAGCAGGAGCAGTGGGAGGGGCAGAGAAAGAAGCAGTCTCCCTGCTGAGCAAGGAGCCTGACAGGGGGCTCAATCCCTGGACCCTGGGATCATGACCTGAGCTGAAGGTAGACGCTTAACCAACTGAGCCACCCAGGTGCCCCATAGGAACTGTTTAGTAAAGAAATAATAGGAGTTTATATCAAGATTCCCAGACTTTCTTTGTTCCCTCCTAGTCCTAGTTGTGATGAGAGATAGCCAGAATTTTTTTTTAAAAAGATTTTATTTATTTATTTGAGAGAAATAGCAAGAGAGAGCAGGAGCAGGGGGGAGGGGCAGAGGGAGAGGGCGAAGCAGACCCCACTGAGCAGGGAGCCCAATGCGGGGCTCAATCCCAGGACCCTGGGATCATGACCTGAGCCAAAGGCAGATGCTTAACCAACTGAGCCACCCAGGTTCCTGCCAGAAATTTCTGAGAATGTAGTACAACTTTCGAAACTAATGAAGTAAGATTTTTAACCAAGTGATTTCATGAAGGAAAGATCATTGTTTCTCACAAGATAATAGAGAAATCCACTGAGTCCCAAGGTTGCTTCCCAGCTGGCCATCTCTTGGCCATGCGCTTGCATGGCAGGCATGTTGGGAACTCCTTAGGGTCCTGGCAGTGCTTCTAGTTTTTTCTTCACAAGCTGCTTTCCTGGCTTGGGCTTCTGTGTCATGAAGCACCAACAGTTGTTTGGCCAGGCTCTCTACCAGCTTGGAGCCTCAGGAAGGGCTTTATACAAATGTCCTTCTTAGCTAGAGGAGTCAATCTGCAATTAAAACTTCTAGAGGTTTGCAAAATCCACAATTCACCTAAGGTGTGCAGTCAATTGAACTCCTTTGGAAAGAAATTAGTTTCAGCAGCTTCACTCTTCCTCTTGTCTTTTTTAATATATCATTTATTTATTTATTTATTCATTCATTCATTTAGAGCATAAGCAGGGGAGGGGCAGAGGGAGATGGAGAGAAAAAGAATCTCAAGCAGACTCTGTGCTGAGTGCAGTGCTTCACCTGGGGCTCAATCTCAGGACCCTGAGATCATGACCTGAGCCGAAATCAAGAGTCGGAGGCTTAACTGACTGAACCACCCAGGCGCCCCTCATTCTTCCTCTTACAAAACCTCAAAACTCAGTAGAATAGAAGCTGTAGGCAATTTTTCGTATGAGCTTTGGGGTAACTGGGAAATGATTGTGATTTTTTTTTAGCCTTCAGTGTCTCCATCAGGGCTAAATCTGAGCAAAATTTCCAAGTAAGCAAAATATTCCCTTGGAGTCTCTCCATCTTCTCTCCTAAATTAGTCCCCATGGCTTTGGGTGTCCCCAGGCTTGACTGCACTAAGTCCCTATTCAGATGCATTGTTTTCCGTGGTGTTTCCTATGCTCTAAATCACCTCCCTTCTTCCCATCAGAATTTATTACCACCAAAATCTCTCCTTTCTTTTTTTTTCCTTTTTTTAAATTGAATTTGTTGCTCATTTGGTATAAAAATTTTCCTCCTTCTCTTCTGGCTTTTTTGTATTCTATTAGCTGTACTTTTTTAAAAAAATATTTTATTTATTTATTTGAGAGAGAGAGAGAATGAGAGAGAGAGGGGGAGGGTCAGAGGGAGAAGCAGACTCCCCGTCGAGCAAGGAGCCCGATGTGGGTCTCGATCCCAGGACTCCAGCATCATGACCTGAGCCAGAGGCAGTCGCTTAACCAACGGAGCCAGCCAGGTACCCCAGCTGTACTCTTTTCCTTAGTTATGGAAGAGTAAAGAATGTGCTCGTGACCCTGTGCGTGTTCCATAATTGGCTCCTTTTCAAAGTCTGGGATGATGCAGCAGAACAGGAGGGAGCAGCGTGCAGTGCACCCTGGCATCCACAGTAGTCACCCTGTGACACAAGTGGGAACATGGCCCAGTGCTGGAAGGTCAGATCATGAGGGCAGGGGTTTTCCACTTTGTTCACTGCTCAATCCCCAGCACCTGGAACAAGGCTTAGCACATATAGATGGCCTGTAGATAATGAATGAATGAATGAATGAATGAATGAATGAATGAATGAATGAATGAATTTGTTTGTTCTTCCTTGCCTACCAAATATCCAGGCCTCCCCACACACCGACTTCACTCAACCCCTAGTCCTAGTCTTCTCATCACAGAATGAGATGAGCTGCTGGGTCCCCTGGGTGTTCTGTAAGCCTTCCATGGCGGTGTAGACTAACAGTTAATAGTGCCCACCTCATGGATTTATTCTGAAGATGCATTTGTTAATATATGTACAGTGCTTAGAATGATGCCTGGTCCATTAGCAAGTCCTCAGTAAATGTTAACTTTTAAAATTAGTAGTAGTAGTAATTCAGTTTTTATCTTTTATTAAAACTTTTTTAAAAGCAGAATAAAGTTCACAGCAAAATTGAGGGAAAATACAGAGATCACCCATACACTTCTAACCCCAACACATGCACAACCTCTCCCATTACCAACATCCCCCACCAGAGTGGAGCATTTGTTACAACTGGTGAACATACACCGACTGACACGTCATTGTCACCTAAAGTCCAGACTTTATATTTATGGTTCACTTTAGACTATGGTGCACTCTTGGTGTTCATAACTATTACTTTTAACAAGCCTATTGATAAAAAAAATTCCATTCAGAATTATTGTTTTAGTATTTGTAATACCAAAATGGAAAACATGTATTTTTGAACTGATTGATCTCCAAATGAGGGAAAATGAGAAATGAGTAAGTTGTAGTTACCTGTTGTATTGTAACAAATCTCCCCAAAGTGTAGTGGCTTAAAGTAACAATTGGTTATTATCTCTCATAGCTTCTGTGGGTTAGGGTATGGATTGGCTCATGATCTTATAGTCTTATAGAGTTTGCAGTTAGGTATCAGCTAGTGTTAGGCTGGGCTGTTGGCCAGAACACCCATCCACTTGTGGGCTTCCCGATGACATGGTGGCTGAGTTCTAAGGGCACCTTAAGACAGAGAGAGAGAGAGAGAGAGAGGCAGAATATGTATTGCCTTTTATGACTTAACCCTGGAAGTCATGCAACACCATTTCTACCACATTTTATTGGTCAAAGAATGTATAAAGATTCTCCTTAATTTCAAGAGAAGGAAACAAAGAACCCACATCTTGATGCAGGAATGCTAACATTTCATTATAAGAAAAGCATGTGGAGGGGGATATGAACATATATTGACGGAACTACTTTGGGACCATACTTGTGGACCATGGAGCTAGGACTCCAGCGTATCATGCAGGCACGCACTCAAGAACACACACACAAATGTACCCACACGTCTGGATATAGTGAGCTGGGCCTAACTAGGACTCATCAGCTTAGATTTCAATTAGCAAAGGATTACGGGGGTCCTTCTGAACTGTTTGCCTATGGGGACGAGAACTGCTGTGTGCAACCGCTCACAAAGCATTCATTGAATTGCAGTCTGACACCCATTTGAAGGGTGTTTAAAGAAAAAGAAGTCTAGGAGTCAAAATTGAAAGTGCAAATTGCAAATGCTTCCCTCCTAGAGTGATAGGGCTATAAATACCAAGGCTGTTTCTGTTAAACAACAAATGGAAATCCTCCAGAATCCATGAGAGGTGTTAGCACCAGGGAGAAACAGCATCTTAAATCCTTACGCTAACAATTAAATCAGACACATTTGACACTTTATCTGAGACACTCCTGGCAGCACTTTATTCTTCATCGCGTGATTTGGAAATTCACAGCAGGTGACAAGCAGATTTTGGAGCATCATCAGTTCGGCTTTCTCAGCACTGTCCCCAAACATAATTCAATATATTTCATTCAAGCCAGTTTCACGGTTTTTGAGAAAAGGCAATTCGTGAAAATGAGTAGGTTTCCAAAAATGTATGCCGTGGCCCCAAGATGCCAAAGAATTGACCTGCTCAGTAACAGTTGAATATTAACACAATCAGAAAAAAAGTGATTTATCTGTAAGACCCCAAGGACATTCAGTTACAGTCCCTGTGAATCATGAGAAATCTGTCTGGGAGAGCGTGAGATCTTAGAGATTACTCACCTCACCATATGTCATGCTTATTCAATTAGAGGAAAAAAATATTTTCCCTGCGATCATTGTAACTGGGCTATTTTTATAAGATAGCTAAGCTGCTAAACAAATAATAAAATGGAAACAATATAATGTCAGAATTTTAAGATTCCCACTTCTTGAAAGTGTCCTAAATGCTTTAAGCCTGCTGGAATGGAAGTCCTAGATCGAGACTCTTAGAGCATTGCTCCGCCATAACAGGATGGTGAGGTGTTTTGGTTACTGGAGACACTAACACCAGGAGCGGCCACTATTCCTAGCTGACGAGGGGCCCCAGGGCCAGCTGCTGAGCAGAGTCGCTGACAGTGGGGGCAGCCAGGCTGGGAGAGGCCGTGTTTGGTAGCACTGACGTGCACACTGCAGCATCAGAGGGAGCAGTGTCTCAATCCTGACTTACCCATTAGCTGTGCAACTTTGCTGGCTTTCTAGACCTCTCTGAGCCTCCGTTTCAACATTGATACAACGGGGACTGTAGTACCTCCCACGTGTGTTCAGAGCCGAGCAGTGTCAGCCCAAAGTAGGTGGGTAACAGGATTATTGGTGGTCTCTGGTCCTCTCCGCTAACCCATCTGTAGTTACCTAGGGAGAGTCCCAAGACTTACAGTGAGAGCTAGAGCCAATTACAGAAGTCCTACAAAGCAACCTTGCCAGCAATCTGAGGGCATTGCCTGGGGAAATATAGACTATGGTGTAAATGGTGCCACGTGTGCAGATCAACTTCACCACCAGCACAGCGTCCAGGTGGCCGCCCTTGTTCCAAACTATAGAGGACTGGCACCCAGGCTCATCTCTGGGACTTTAGGAGGATGGGAGCAGATCCTGGCACAGACTTTGAGTTCTTGACTTCCACAGTCCATCGTGCTCATTGTTAGACAGGGTCAGGTATGTGCTCTGCAACTCAGCAGAACATCTGTCAGAAAGCTCGACCTGTACCTGAAGGAGGGTGGGAAAAGGGCAGCTCTAGGTGGCTTCTAATACCATCTAGATGGAGGAGGGGAAGGGCAAATTCCAGACCCATATCCACTGTTCTCCATACTTCCCTCTCACTGTTTCACTGTAGCTCTGACTTGTTTGGGGAAGGGAGCAGTAAGGGCAGCAAACCAGAAATTCTCTCAACATCCATAGCAATAGTCTGGGAGACAGGAGGAAAATTCTCAGCCCTAAGTCTTATTTCTTAATCTTTGTGCACTCTGCAGCCATTGGAATGGAAACTCCATACCTCCCAGTTTCAACCCTAGAGTAAAAGCCATCTTTGGTGCTTGTATAACCCCTAGGCTTTCTGGTTTTCTCTTTGTTTTGGATGCCCATAACTTCCTACCTTCACAGTGGCTCAGAAAGTTTTTTGTTTTGTCTTGTTTTGTTTTCAGATTATCCAGAATTTTCATTGACTTTATCAGGAAACTTATTAAACAAAAAGAATCAAAGTCCTCTGTACTAATGAAGGACAATCCATCATGACTCAAGTATTCAGACATCCTGAAGCATGCAGTCCCTGAGATGGAATCCAGCTATGACTGACTCATGAAGCACCTGCTGCTTGTTCCACAGCTGCTCCATGTCCTTTGTGTTATTGACCTCCTTGTTTGGCATTCTTCTCCAAGACTTGAAAAGAATGAGGTTATTTTCATACTTCTCTCCCTAGACAGGGAGCAGGGGATCATCTACATATACATGATGGGAGGTGCCTGAAGAAGATTGAGAAAATTCTCTAATCGGGTGATCCTTGGATGGCCCAAAACAGGACATGAAATATAACAACAGAATGGTGACAACCAAGGTGAAACAGAGCTTAGGAATGTTGCGTCCTCTTCTTGTCCTCTTGAACAATGCTTTCTCTTTGGGCCACCCAACTTTTCCACATGTGAAGCATGATAGTCACATATATTTGTAAGATTCCATTGCTCCAGCCTTAGTTCCTTGAGCAAATGCTAATTCTACTGCCATATAACTAGGCTTTCTAATAGGAAATGTCTGGACACTTAACTGTTTCTTCAATATCTCATCAGCCCTTAATCTAGATGGCCTCCTTTATGTCCTAGCAATTTATTGTGCAACAACAATCTTTTGTATCAACCAAAATTTATTGAGCTGATGTTTCAGAACACAGATTGGGCCCCAGATTTATGCTGAAATCCACACTCTGTTATTTAAGAGCTGGGTGGCTTTGGGCAAAGGGTAAAACATACTTTCCTTAGGAGTTAAATGGGAATCGTTACAGTATAACTCATCAGATTCTGAGGATGCTAAATAAGGTAACCTATATCAAATGCTTAGCTCATGACCTAATACATAGCCGTATTTGCTAAATGGAAATGTTTATGCTATGAATCCGTTTTCTTTTTCTAATATGGCTATAACAGTGCACGAAGTGTTCGCCAATAATTTTACCTTAATTATCCTTTACCAGCCTTGAGTTCAGAGGAGTAATTGTGTTTTCTATGGAATTTAGAGAAGTGTTTTGGCAACTGGGTGATACCAGGTCCAGAGGGACAGAGTTTTCATCTGTTTATTCTCCCCTACAACTCTGATCCTGCTGCAGTGTGTGGCAGAGGGGAAACACTCAATAAATACATCTGTTGAATTAATGAATAAATGAATGGATAATAGAGGGTCAAAAGATATGAATGGACTGCAACATTGCACATAAAATAATAGAAAATCAGGGATGATGGTTTTATTATAGGGGACCAAACTCCATTCCAAAAATAAATTCACCTTTCTTGAGAATTTTATACAACAGAGCATTAATTTAGTCTAATGCTTTTTATAATTTAAAGTACTAAATATACACAATATGTACCATGCTAACAGAGAGAAAATATTTTCTTCTGGTAATCAATATTCACTCACTTCCCTTTGGAATTATGCTCTGTAATGTTCTTTCTTGAGAAAATTCTAATGTCTGGTTTTGGTTTTGATCTACATAGTAGCAAACATCTCTGATATCCTGAAATGGACAAATGATTGTGAACAGAAGATTTTTACTATTCTAATATGGGAAGTCAGTTCCAGATTGAGACAGCATAAACACATTTTGCAACTTGACTTCTACTTATATTTCTAAATTTTGTTTTCTGCTTGTAGAAGTGAGTTTTCCAGGACCAAAAATTATCATTTTCTAGTCTGAACTACGTTCATTATCCATATTAGTAAAATTTTTTGATCACAAAATCTATCTGACATTGTTCAAATTTCAAAAGCTAATGGAGGAAGCATCATGACACGAGTCAGTTGTAGTTAGATAGGCAACTGTTCTACGGGGAAGTCTTATATAAGCAAAAAATAGCCATAAAATGATATAATAGGTCATAGATGCGTCTCATTTCCTCTCCATGTGGGGAACCACCAAAGGAAGTCTTTAATACAATGGAAAATAGCATTTTTTTTTCAATGCATGAAAACAGTAAGTAATGGGGCTTGAACATTAGAGTGAATCCTGGGAAATCCTAGTTTACTTTTTCTATATCCCAACCATGATATGCTGAAGAAATCAAGGTGTGTCTCAGAGAGCTTTTAAATGTTGTGGAGATAAGACTTTCATACACTTTGTACCCCCATACATAACCTAGCACACGATCTGTAAAATTACTTGTGTACTAAATATTCATGTATTTCTAGAATCTTAGTTTCAAATCAAGACAGCAAGACATGGCCACAGATTCCCTTCAAGTTCAATTAGCAGAAAGAAGGAATAAGATTGTCTCAGGTGATCCATTCACCCTTGTTTTTCAGTAGAAATCGAGGTACGTGATGATACAAACTTTTATAACTTGCTTCTTCTTGCCTTCTTGTAAAACATGAAATAAGCCCATGAGAATAACAGTTAGGGGAAAACTTGCTACGCAGTTATTTGTTTTAATCATCTCCAAATAACAAACAGTATCTAACATCTACTAAGTGTCTACTTATTTAACAAACATTGCTTTTAGTGCTTTAGAGGACTTTACTCATTTTAAGTCAAGAGAACTTCATTTTCATTAGAAAGATTCCATTACTCTCATTTCTTGCAGACCTGGATGCTAAGGCACAGAAAGGTGCTGAGTTTGCCCACAGCCACACAGGAAGAGGCTGAGTGAGCCTAGAACCCCCAGCCTAGAACCCCCAGCAGTCTGGCTCCTTCACTCGGCTCTTCCTACCTTGTACTGGCTTCTGTGTGGCCCGTAAGGGTCAGCTTGTTCATCTTTCTCCACCCACTAGGCTGAATCTGGCTCTTTCCACTGCTTCCGGTTTAGCCCTAGCTCTCAGGACTCCGGTAGCTATTTAGAAGACAGATGCTGATTACCTTTTCACTCGATCACACTCTGGCATTTGCAAGACTTTATCTACTCTAGACACTGAATAGCTACATTATTTGGCCCTTGTTCTCTAAAGGAGTGTGGCCTGGCTTTTCAAGTGTCTACACAGTGTGAGTGTGCACGGAGCATGGCAGCCACCCTCGCCATGCGGCTCCTTATGGCTCCGTGTCCTTTCCTGTTGAATTTGCGCCCCCCAGCCTTTCTGGATTTTCTATCAGTGGTTTTTGGGTTGCTCCCCTGGGTGTCTTGCCTAGCACTCCTGCCTACTAAATCAAGCTTGCTTTTGACAGATAACTTGTATAATTTATTAGGATGGGGGAGTCTCGAAATGTTTTTGTATCTCCAGTGACTTGGTGTAAACTGGATGGTGATGGGCCAGAAAATCATTCTCCCAGCCCCGCAGAAATCGTTGCGTGACTCACACCATGATTCAGTTGGAGGCAGCTTAAATGTTGTGTTGGACTCTCATGCAGTTTGCTGTCAACCCATTCTGAAATCACTATAATAACCTGCAGATCTGAAGTGTGCTCTGTTCAGTGGGTGGCAGATCTGTTTCTAAACATATTTCTTCTTGGAGCAAATTCCTAGCGGGGTTTATATTTCTTAACTACTCTTTATAGTAAACATCATCCCATAATGGTTGCATTTGCATGTCATAGGAGAAGTTGTGTGTGTGTGTGTGGTGTGTGGGAGTGCATAAACACAGAAGTACAAATCTACTCTTATTTTTGTCTTTATTTTATCATTTGAGATTCATTCATCTTGAAAGGATCAGTGATGCAGAGTCCTATATAATTAAAATATCAAAATACTAGATAATGATTTTGTTACTTTCAAAGGAAATTCCTCGTTATCTGATTCATTCATAGGGCAATTAAAAAATTTTTAATTATCTGGATAGTTGCAATTCCTCATGTTACAACACCAAGTCCAGAAAAAACATGTGAATTTGGGAGCTGTTAAGTGCACATAGATTGCCAGGGATTGGTAACTGGCACGCATAAAATTAACAAAGTCAACATAATAACTTACCATATACTTTACGTCTTAAAATGCTTAATTTGAATATTTCTGATTATTTTTTCCAAAATTGTGGCAGGTATAGATGTCATGATGTTTTTAGCCTGTATGGCATCTAACCACTTTGAAATCACCCACACTAGCAGTTGTTTTGTGGGTTTGTGAAAGGTTATGAACAATAATAAAATCTAGGCCAATCACGGTTTGAAAAAAATGATCTGTATGTATATTTTCTCTGCTGCCAGAACTTCAGAGACGTTACATAAAGTGAAAGCCCTATAGGGCTTCTGGTTACCATCAGACTTTTGGAATTTCAATAGAAACCAGGAACGGTCTGTATAAAAAGCTTCTTAATATTTTATGAGCATGTTCAACTTCCTACAATTGGTTTTTTCAGAAAGTGTGTTTATTATTTTCTATCTGATTTTCCTCAGAATGTAGCAGTAAAATTCTGAAAATAAGAAGGGTCCATGATATTTATCCCAGGTCTCTCTTCTAAGTTCCAGATGCACAAATACAGCTGCCTGTGTGATGTGTCCACTTGGGTGACTCAGAAATCTCAGCGCTCACAGACCAGCCTGGATCTCCTGATTCCTCTCCAAATCCCCAAATGAAACCTTTCCTTTTCTGCTCCTCCCCAGCTGAGAAAAGGATGCTGATATCCACACAGTTGCCAAGCCAGAAAACTTATGTAAGCATTTTTTTTTCGAGTAGAATCTATGGAGCATGCATAAAATGCATGCATCTGAAGCATACATTTCAAGAAATCTCTACATATGAAGACACTTGTGATCATTGTCCAAATGCCAGAGGTACCCTGGTGGCCCTCGGGAGTCACCGATCCCTCCTTTTTCATGTCTAGACCTTCACCAAGTCCTGACTATTCTTTCTCCATTGTTTATCTTGAGCCTTTTCACGTTTCTCCTTCTCCACTGCTGTCACCATGATCATCAATCTCTGATAACTAGTCTCCCCACTTCCAGTTTTGCCAATTCTTTATCTTTACAGAGTGATCTTGAAAAAACCATAACCCTGAACATCGCATTTCCCTTCTTCATTAACTTCACTTTATACTTAGAACAAAATGGAAACTTGTTACTGAGGCTTAAAGTGAATGCTTTGTGCCTTAAAAAATGGCCTCTTGAAACCTTCCAGCCTATGTCTCCCCCTATATTCATCCTTGTCCCTCCTCCCCTCGAAGCTCCTGGAAAATGCCCGGAGGGCCTGGTACACATACCAAACTTGGTGTGAATGCTTTCCTTCTTCTCCCCTCTCACTCCACCCCACTCCCACCCACACTCACACTCACACCCACACCCACACCTGTCCCTTCTCTTCACATGGCCCCTTCCTCCTCATGCTTCTTTCTCAGATTAGGGACCACCAGGCCATAAAGCATTTTCCTGCCCTCAACCTAAAGGACGGCTCCCCACTTAGTCTCAGAGAATCATGACTTTTCCCTTTACAGTAGTTTCCAATGGATATATTTAAGAGTTGCTTCCAGTTGTGTATGTATTACCTAACTTCCCTCAAACTCCATTAGGGAAGGACCAAGAATGTTATTTTATTCCCTCTTCCCTAACAGCTAACAGTGCACCTGGCATACGAGAAGTACTTAGTAAATAATTGCTGAATGAATGAATAAGTAAATGAATGTGTACTTGTCTCTAAGAACAATGCAGAAGGGAAGAATTGAGAGGAAACAGAGGCAGGTGTGGACAGTCCCTCTGAGAAGTTAAAGTTAAGAAAGGATTATTTTTTCCTCAATTGAATGAATTTCAGAAATGGTTCCTGGACAATTCCTCTTTTCCTGAGCTGAGTATTGCTCTGAGAAAAGCATGGCTTCCTATAATATCCCTGGAGAAGAATTCAGCTGGGAAAAGTCAGTTTCTCTCCTGATTGACTCATCTGTCCTTTGACCCCCATAGCCCATCTTATTCCGTTGGGTCTGGTACCAACTGCGGAAGATTATTGCAGACATCTCACTGGTTCTTTTTTGTAATTTCTGTGGAATCGGTAGATGATCCAAATCCTAGAACACAGTGGCAGGCTAAGGACGGGGTGGGATGGGGTGGCGAGCTTCAAAAGAGAGATGGTTGCAGATCTTTTTGGAAAAGAGTATGAGGTTGGATTCTGTGAGGAATGATTTTGAATTTTATATTCTTCTTTTGTATCGCAATTCACTTCTCATAGTCTCAAGCCTTCATACAGTTTTGTGAATACCTAACCTGGTGTTTGTTGTGCTTAGGAGAGAATACTGAGTGACTGTTTCATGCCCAGCTCTATAGAGCAGAAGGGCAGGAGCCCAGAGCAGGGCTGTGAGGTAGAAAAGAAGCATCCGGCAAAGATGTTCAGAGCAGCAGGTCAGAGCTAGAGTTGACAAATCACTACAGGATGAATTTGTCCCACATGTCACCATTCCTTAGGAGTTGCAGAAATACAAAGGGGAGAGAGCTGACATCTCCTGGCTGGACAGGACAGGGCACATTCCACGTCAGCTGGTATTAAATAGATGAGTGATCCCTGAAGCCTAGAGAACGTGGGGACATTTGGGTTACTCTCTCTGGGTCATATGATTTAAAATTCTCTCACATAGACATTCTTACCTCAAAGTAGACTGCAACTCAGAAGAAAACCCAACTGTATTTTGGGCTGAAAGCTTCTTGTTTAAGAAAAGTAAAAAAATCTGGCTAAATCAACTGGAATCTGGCTAAATCAACTGGACCTTCAGTCAGGTACACTTTGGACTGAATTAACTCTGTTTTTTTTCCCCAAAATGCTTAAAGCAATCTGTCAATTTAAGAAATGGGAAATTTAGTGGACACTAGTGCAAGGAAGGTTCATCTTGGCCCCAGTGCTCTGTCAGAGTGAAGGAGGGTGACAGGGTTGGGCTTTTAGGAGTCAGAGAGTTACAAAAAGAATGTTTGGGATGAGAGGTGAGATACTGCCAGAAAGAAATGCTGCTGACTTTGTGATTTTGTTCTTCCTATATTCAGTCATCTTTAAATGAGTTAGTGACGTAATTGGGTGCAGTTCTTAAAATCAGCCAAATAAAACCAGCCCCACCGCATTTGAATAGTTTGGAAGATTGGGAGAGAAAGAGTGAGGATCTAGAATATGTGGCCTGACTCCTCACCCCACGGGTCCAGCCTGCTCTACATGTTTGACTTGAGTTCTGAGTCAGAAGGATGGGGTCGGTTTTGCTGGCTTTGTTGGATAATTGATCCAAATTATCTGTTTATTTCATGGAATATGATACCTTGATCTAAGAGGAAATCCTTAAGGCATTTCTTTCCTATTAGAGATACCTGTGAGCATTGTTTTTGGTGAGACTAGAAGCTCAGTGAAAACAGGACTTCCCTCTGTATTCACGGTTTAGAACGGTGGTCAGAGTTCATCGGGGCTCGCTATATGCCAGGCCCTGTGCATATTTCATGTCATCTTCCCCACAATGCCCTATTCCACAGATGAAGAAAGAGGTACTCTGAGAAATTGGAAACTTCCCTAATCTACCAAAGTCCTCATTACTAGTGAGGGGTTGGGCAAGAAATTGAGTAGGTCTATCTGAGTCCAAAGCCCAGGAGCTACCCGCTAGGCATTCCTGTTGATGCAAGTCAACAGTACCCATCACTACTATTATTTGCCATGGGTACACAGTAAAATGATTGAGAGAACAAGAGGGCCTTTAGCGTCGGAAATATCAGTCAATGGACTGTAGTTCATTTACAGTCACACACGGTTAATCTCAATTATAATATCTAATTGTAGCAGGATGTGGAACAGGGACACAAGCTTGGAGTCAGCACGCTGGTGCTGGCCCTGCTTCCTGCTGTGAGTCCTCAAACAAATTACTTAGGATCCCTGGGCTTAAGTCTCCACCTCATCTGTGATAGAAAGGAATTAGATGATTTTATAAACAATAGAGCTTTTCCAGCTCTAACATTCCAAGAGTCTACAAGTCTTATGAGAATGGGAATCTCCCCACCCTCTTAGCACATGGAATTAATTTGCAACATGCACTGTGGCAAGCTCTGATGTAGTCTGACCCATGATGCGGCCCATGACAAATGTAGGTCTCATAAATGGACTTGACCCAATGAGAAAGAAAAACGTACCAGCTGGTCCCTTGGCAGCCAAAAAGAACTTGCAAAACGGACAAGAAAACATTTTATCTACCTTTAATCCAGCACATTTTCCTCTGATGTCCTTTCTCTCACAGATTGTCTTGAGGTACAAGCCTCTAGGCTCTCTAGATGGAATCCACATCCCGGCTGGTCACAATTCTCCCAGGGGCTGACCAGTCCTCTGTTAGCAATTCCCACAGCTAGGCAAGGCTGCCAAGAAGTGTGAAGTGCATGTTGTCTGTGTATGTGTTTATTTTTTATAAATACCTTTTATAAATTCCAAGATACAGGGCCTGATTCTCTCCAAGCTGGGTTGCCAGATAATATACAGGAAGTCAAATTAAGTTTGAATTTCAGATAAACTAGTAATAATTTGAATGTCCCCCAAATTACATGGAACACACTTCTACTAACAGATTGTTCTTTGTTTATCTGAAATTCAAATTTAACTGGTGTCCTGGACTTTTGTTTTCTAAATATGGCAACCATACTCAATAGAAGGAAGAACATTTTATTTAGCTTTTTGGGTGGGATTTAGGTCAAAGGTAGTACACATTGGAACACCAACTATTTGGACTTGTATTTATTACTTTACCCATTTCAGGACCTCTGGTGTGAAACATCTGCCATGATATCAATGTATTTTCAGTGGGTGTACTTCTGTTTAAATTTCTCAGGTTATAAGTCTCTCCTTTCTAAAGGAAAAAAACCCAACCCTCCCCGCCCCCCCCAACATTAAACTCATTCATGAAATCAAAGAGATCCTAACCATTGATAGCAGAACTTCTAAAGGATGTAGCATATTTTGGCCGACATCTGTGACTGAGCTCTTTGAACTAATTGGGAAATGTTGTAGGCTGGCAGGCTTTAATTAAGAAATATGTTTCCCCTTAAGGATGATTTGTCTAATGGGCTATAGAAATGCTTTTTCTCTGCTTCGGAAAGCCTTTTCCCATTTGCTAATGGTCCAGCTTCCTCACCTTTTCCCCACCCTGAAGCTGATGTTATGTCCAGTTCACTGAACTCAGGAATCGTGTGATTAAGCCAGAGAAGGTTTCAGGCCTGACTTCAACTTGAACCAGGCATTTCAGCTTTCTGGGCAGATTACCTCCTCTAGAGATGGTGTTGAAGAAATCATCTGTGAGGTTGCACAGTCAACACTTACTGATCCAGAGCAGGGCTGGGTTTGGAGAAGAGGAAGATGGCAAATCAAGAAAGTAAAAAATGGGGTTTCAGTTATGGTTTCATTGCAAGATGCCCCCCTCTCCCTGGCTTCTGTCCCAGGTCCTTGGGCTATGTCGGGACTAGGTTGCCCAAAGAATTTTTATGTATGTTTCCTCGTTCAAAGATAAACATGCTCTGGATTCCAAAGAATTTAACATTTTGCCATGAAAGCATAAAATTTAGCAATGACATTAGACACCAAAGAGATATTTTGTCTATGTGGTCCCAAATATGTAGGGTTTGAATGCATCTTAATTTTTCCATAAAATGTTTAGCCTGATGTTTGGCAAAAGGAAGGTGAAGTCCATGACGTCATGCAAATGAACAGAGAAGCTAGTTCAGGTAATGCTGTTAAATATGGAGAGCCAGATAATTGGTTCTTTCAGGAAGCCAAATGAGTCATACTGACTCATATTTTCATGTCATTGCAAAGACAATGAGTATGGAAGTGCTGTGTGGGATCTGTTTTCAGCCTTGGTTCATTTCTAGTCTCATAACCCTCATTACCCTTCACACTATAGATAAGACAGTGATATCATAACAGGATGTGGCAGAAAAACAGATGAAAATAAGCACTGATGTCCTTCCTCCACTGAACAGTTGAACCTCAAAGCAGAGAGGTGTGAGTCTCATTACTTCATTTCCAGCAGTGAAATCAAGGTTGTTTCATTGTATTTTCCATACATCTTTGCTGGTGAGGAAATGGTTTTGGTTTCAAACTCAAAGGCATATGCTTAACGTCATTGCGAAATAGTTAAAATGCCTATAACACCTCCTAGAAATAGAGACTGTAGATTGCTACATCTAGAGAAATGATCAGTAGCTCATTTCCATCTAAAAACTGAGATTTATTTATTTATTTGTTTAAAAGTGCATCACTAGATATATCACTGTTTTGCAGAAATTCAATGATATCTAAAATGTAAACTGTCAGCACAGTAACAGTTCTTCCATCTGGTGAAATCTCAAATAGTCCTTTTTATTTTTTTAAAGTGCATGGAATGGATTCGAGTCGGTCCTCTGCTGAGGAAGGGAAGAAAGGATATCCGTGGGGAGGGCACTTCTTGGAGGGGGACAGTCAGTGGACAAGGCTGCTGTCTGGAAGGTGGTGAGTTCTGAGAGGCCCAAAGTCATCCTTGCCCGGGGCCTGCTGGGGCTTTGAAGTCTCTTCAGCTGAGATTCACCTACCCTTTCACTTCCTCTCTCTTACTTTCCCTTCACTGAAAATAAGGGACAAGAGATTTAAAGCAGGGGAAGAGCCCCTCTGAACCATTCCAATTATAACTTACCAATTACTAAGTGAGTAGTTTGTTGTTGTAATTGTTTCATTTTCTTAGTTATTACTCGTGGGTTTGTTTTTTTTTTTCCTTTAGAAAAACAGGTTTAAAAAAGGCCTGGGGGATGTATGATTGCCAAATAAGTGTGTTCCTATAGGCTTTTTCTGTGTCACTAGTGCTTTAAAGGTCTAATGTGGTCTTTAAAATTTCAGTAAAAAAATAACTCTCTGCCATCTGACTTTTGAGTTCATACTGAATTTTTGTCTTTCTTTTAAAGATAATCCCTCTTCATATCCCCTACCTTTTAGCTTAATCAACTTAAGGGAAAAAAAAAGAAAAACAAGAGCATTGCACTTTACCTTTTGGATCTTTTTTGGGTACTGATTACAAAATTCAGTAGTTCATTGGGAAGCAATATTTCCATACTGTCACCAATTAGTTTTGCTTAACAGAGGAAACTGGAAACACTCAATATGAACACAATTCTTCTAAGGGTGAGATAGTACGTAAATTCTTAGAAAAACAATGACCATTTCAAAAGATTTTTATTTGAATATTTACACTTTGGCATGAAATTGAACTTCTAAAGTATAGACCTGTATATTCTTTATTGGCTAAGCCAGCCATGAATATATACTTGTAAAACCTCACAACAGTCAATGTGAACCTAATAGAAAAGAAATTATAGCATTAAACTTTGTCTTTATTGTATTTTTATCCAGTATTACTGAAAACCAGTATTTGATGATGGAATTTTGAGGTTATGCCTAAGGAGAACAATGTAATGTTTTGATATATGAGATCTATTAAAATAAGTAGAAACTGTGTATTTTTAAATGGTAATATTAATATTTCAAAACAAAAAGATAATCAAACCAGCAAGAGATTTATAAGTATAAATTTTTTTCTGGGGCGCCTGGGTGGCTCAGTTGGTTAAGCCACTGCCTTCGGCTCAGGTCATGATCCTGGAGTCCCGGGATCAAGTCCCGCATCGGGCTCCCTGCTCAGCAGGGAGTCTGCTTCTCCCTCTGCCCTCTTCCCTCTCATGCTCTCTGTCTCTCATTCTCTCTCTCTCAAATAAATAAAATCTTTAAAAAAAAATTATAAAAAAATAAAATAAAATAAAATAAATTTTTTTCTGTCTCACACACAGGTTTATTCTTCTGATAGGGATAATCAGTAAAAAAAAAAAGGCTAATAAGGAAGTAGTTATATTTGTTCTATACCAGCAAAACAGAAAACTAAAGTAATTATCAATTTGAGTCAACCCACCCTATCTTCTACCTCCAAAAATAAAAGCAAAAGCAAAAATAAGCACACAAACACCAAATTGAGACCTCAATCATCAAACATTCCAGATGACAGACATTTTAGAGGGCTTAGTTCTTGTTTTTGTTTTCATAGGAAAATAAATGGTCTTGGAAATAAAAGTAAATGCTTCATTTCTTATAAAAAGCATTCGTGTGAAGACAAGAAAAAAGCTGGTGGCTAAAATGCAACAAATATTTCATGTCACTTCAAGATCATGTTAATACGTATGTTCATTTGCTTTCCCGCAACAGATTCAGATGAAAAAATGTGAAGCTAACATGAAAACCTGATGGAACCCTAGGCTTCCATCTTTAGATTATTTTAAACATTTTTTCTCTTGGTAATTGTTTGAGAATTCACTTCTGTGATTTACACGGAATACCTATTAACGGAGTACGGACTGCTATCATCCTCCTGTATTGCTACATTTCTTTGCAAATCTGACCCTGGCTTCCCTAACTTTTTTAAACAAAAAAGAGGGAAGACTAAACATGAGGGAATCATTTTAACTCTTAGAACATTGGTCTGAATGAATCTTCGGTGAACTGGAAATTTAGTTTGGATGGTCATGATTCCCGCCTTACAGACATCTTCTGAAACACTCATTGTCTGTATTTTATGGTCCAATGTTCTCTGTCCTTCATTCCAATCATGCTAGTAACTCACATAATGAAGACACAGGACTTTCTCTTGATCGTTAATTTCCAGGCCTTAGAAGTCAGCTCTACTGACATTAGTAAGTGCTGGCTTTGAATGCAGTTTGATCTTGCCCTGGCTTCAAGCTGTGAGCAGCATGTTAAACATCCTGGAGACACCAGTTCTTGTCTCTCTGGAAGCCTGGTGTAGAACACGATTCATGCCTCAAGTCTCTTCTCATGTACCCGTTTTTTCGCTTTTCCCATACTTCACACACACACACAAAATCTGAGAAATTTGAAATAAGATCATGCCCCCTCTGGAAGGAAAACTGGCTTGTTCTTACAAATTCCTTATTTTCATATCTCCACACATTAACATCCTTGTGTTTATTATGCTCCAGTGCTGTGTCCCTCCCAATTTATTTACAACCCATTAAAAAGGCAAACATTTGGAAGCAAATCTAATGTAAATATTGAAAGAATTCTTGGTTCTAATTGAGATATATCGACTTAGTCTTCACAAACTCAAGTCATATGTTTTGGTATTTTTCTTTTTCCTTTCCCTAAGGACTCTATCTAAACTGCACACGCACAGTCAAGAAAATGGGTCTGTGTTCAAAAAGCAAAGGTCAAAACAAAAGCAAAATGGGGTTCTTGAGGAAGGGCTGTAAGAGCATATTGCTCCCCAACCTCATCAATTTTAGAATGGCTTTAGGGTTCTAGGACTGAAAATAAAAGTTTCTTTTTTCAGATCACAAAAGTAATACATGCTCATAAAGATAATTTTGAAAATACAGGGGGAAAATCAGGAAAAAATTAATATACAACCTCACCACTAGAGTAACCCATTGTTGAAATAATACACCATTATCCCACAAATAATACAGTAACTTAAAAAGTGTAATTACTCTAGATATGCAATTTTGTATCATTTATTTTTTCCTTCTAGTGTTTGATAGTGAGCACTACCATTGCATATGCTGCAAACCCGTGGAAACCATGGCATGGGTATACTAGCATTCACTGACCTATGCTGGGAAATTTAGAAATCAAGTCTTCTCCCTAGGATAATAATTTCTTACACACGTGTAGTTCTCTAAAGGCTTTTCAGATGCTGTACCCAATTTAGGTCCTCCGCAATGCAGCCATTTAACAGATGAGGAGCTGAGTCCTGGAAGAGATGTATGCCAAACCCAAGACCAGACGAATCTAGACCAGTGCCCTTGAGTATCTACTTCTCCACTGCACATGGTATTAGAGGCAATCAAAGAGAAGGTAGATGCTCACCAAACCAAAAGGCAAAACTGAAGTCCCAATCAATCTCAAGTGCCCTGCTTCTATTAATGGTGCCTCCCAGGATCCAGACTTGGGTGCCATCTTTAAGGCAACCCTCTCCCTTATTCTGTATCATATTAAACTGTCAGGAAAAGTAGCTCTTTATT
The DNA here is from genome assembly GCF_029215605.1 of Mirounga angustirostris. Taxonomy (NCBI): domain Eukaryota; kingdom Metazoa; phylum Chordata; class Mammalia; order Carnivora; family Phocidae; genus Mirounga; species Mirounga angustirostris. The sequence continues at coordinate 116,647,066 of NW_026991711.1, read as the reverse complement.
GACCACAAAATAACTAAAATTTCTGTGGCCCTAAGTCAAGGTTATCTGTAACCCAGACTCTGCCACCTTTTCTACATCTATCCACTATGCACACAATGCAAGTTTTCCTCAAAGTATGGACTGTGGTTCCTCTACAACAGAATCACTTGTAATGATGGTTAAAAGATAGGTATATGGGGTGCCTGAGTGACTCAGTTGGTGAAGCATCTGACTCTTGATCTCAGCTTAGGTCTTGATCTCGGCTCAAGTCTTTTTTTTTTTTTCTTTAAGATTTTATTTGACAGAGATAGACATAGCGAGACAGGGAACACAAGCAGGGGGAGTTGGGGAGGGAAAAGCAGGCTTCCCGTGGAGCAAGGAGCCCAATGCGGGGCTCGATCCCAGGACCCTGGGATCATGACCTAAGCCGAAGTCAGACACTCAATGACTGAGCCACCCAGGCACCCCTTGGCTCAAGTCTTGATCTCAGGATTGTGAGATCTCAGCACTGCGTTCCATGTTGGGTGTGGAGCTTACTTAAAAAAAAAAAAAGTTTATGGAGGAAGACCCAAAAAAGATATGTGGAGGTAGACCCAGGAATCTTCAACTTTAAATAGTTAAGGATTCTTAAGTATGAGAACCCTCCAGGCAAACTGAACTGTTTTCTTAGTAGACTGCCCACATTTCTCTGCTTCCATGCTTTTTTTTTTCAGATGTTACTTTTTTTCTTAAGATTTCATTTATTTATGAGAGAGAGAGAGAGAGACAGCACGAGCATGAGGAGGGGCAGAGGGAGAGGGAGAATCAGATTCCCCCTTGAGCAGGGAGCCTGATGTGGGGCTCCATCCCAGGACCCTGAGATCCGGACCTGAGCCGAAGGCAGTCACCTAACTGACTGAGCCACCCAGGTGCCCCTAGATTGTTACTTACGTACAGAAGATTCCTCCTTTCACTTTCTACATGTTCAGATCCTGCTCACCCTTCAAGGCCCAGCTGAAATTGCACCTCTATGAAGTGTACCTTACTAGAGGCTTTTCCCTTTCTGGGCTCTCATGCACTCAGTGCTTATGAAAGAAATCAGCCTTGCTTTCCATGTCTTACTCTCCTACTGTATTTCAGAAACTGCATTTGTCAGAGTAACTCTGTCACATATCCTGTAAATTAGTTATGAAACTCAGGACAAGATTTTTTATCTGGAGGAATTACGGAGCCTCTGTTTATGCACAAAAGTCTTAGTTTGCACACAGCGGGTCATGCTCTTTGGGTAAATAGACATTCATTTGAAGCTGTTGCCAAATCTACTAGATACCTGAATCTAGATCCTTCATGATGACGTAATGGCTTGTCTACCACTTCTCAAACATTTCTCGTGGATGTTTTAGAAAGTAAGAGTTGCAAGACTACCAAAGCAATCTCATGATTGTGCCCTATCTGGCAGTCAAACTGGGAAGTGTTCCGTGAAGCAGGTGCACCGAGGCTGTATGAATATTTTCAGGCAGCAGGGGAAGTGGTAAGTAGCATATAGAAGAGACTGCATGGCCTAGAGCTGGGGTCACAAGCTCACAGGGATATAGGCCAAGCAGATAATGTAAATGAAGGAAGGTGGCTCTGGATAAGGTGCTACATCAGGCATTTGCATCAAACTTACATTGGGAAACATCGTGACCAGAGAACGCATGCCCTATGTAAAGAGTCAAATTGACTCTAGCTGATGGGCACTGAAGGAATGCAGGCCCAGTGTTGCCAAAGACTCAACATTTTCTTTTTTTTTTAAGATTTTATTTATTTGTCAGAGAAATAGAGAGAGTACAAGCTGGGGGAGGGGCAGGCAGAGGGAGAGGGAGAAGCAGGATCCCCGCTGAGCAGGGAGCCCGACGTGGGACTCGATCCCAGGACCCTGAGATCATGACCTGAGCTGAAGGCAGACATTTAACTGACTGAGCCACCCAGGTGTCCCCACATTTTTCTTTTTTTTTTTTTTTAAAGATTTTATTTATTTATTTGAGACAGAGAGAATGAAAGAGAGAGCACATGAGAGGGGGGAGGGTCAGAGGGAGAAGCAGGCTCCCCGCCGAGCAGGGAGCCCGATGCGGGACTCGATCCAGGGACTCCAGGATCATGACCTGAGCTGAAGGCAGTCACTTAACCAACTGAGCCACCCAGGCGCCCTCCCCACATTTTTCAAGAGAAAACACAAATTGATTTGTATGGGACATGCTCTCATTTTTTTTTTTTTTAACTTTGCCACCTAATTCACATTTAAAACATCGGATAGTCCGTCCACATGGGTCAAATACAACTACAGGTAATTTATCTCACTCAGTAAGTACAACCAGCTGTTATGTAAGCCAGGTTTCCACTGCTCTCACTTTCCATGAATCCTGATCAATGTTTGAGAGTCAGCACCCTCTATCCAGAGAGTCTAAAGGGAAGTAGAAATTATTTCAATAGAGTTCTCATTCCAGTGAGAAGAAGAAAAATTTTTCTGGAAGGCCCTAGAGTTGGATATTCCAGAAACAGTGATTGTGGATGCTGTTAGTGGGATCTGAGTCCTCACTCAGAGTCTCTGAGGAGAGACAGGTGTGGTGGAGGTGGTGGGGTTCATTCGTCACAATGGACCAGGGAGGGTATGTTGGCTTTGTCATAGCTCACCCCTCAGCAGGTGGGAATAATTGAGGGACTGCATGCTGCTTCCTGTATCAGAAGTAGAGGCCCATGGGAAGTGGTTCCACCAGGCCAGGGGTGAACTTCTAAGGTGGCCCTGCCACCTTCTAGCTTCAAGCCATGGCCTTAGGATGGTGACTCTATTTTGTAGCTTTGATGATAAAGTGCCAACTAACGACTAAAGCATTGTTAGTATTTTATTTTGTAATTTGACTGACACATGTATAAACATTGTTTATTACTATAAGTGATGTGCATCACTAGTGTATTGGTTAAATCTGTGGGGAAAAAAGTGCTTTGTGGGCCTTTTAAGCCCCAGGAATCCCAATAAAGGAGAGAGAAGGAATTCCTTTCAGCTTGTTTGATGTCTGTAATTAGCGGTCATTATAGGAGTTCCTGTTCTCCTAAGGGTTGTCACCGCCATGTTTTGTGGCCACATGCGGAGGCAGCGGTAATCTGCACAAGGTCGGTCACATCTGTGCCCTACGTGACAGTGGCAATAGCAATGTGTATGCTGAGTGCAGTTATATTTGTGTGTGGTGGTCATTCCTAAGCGAGCCCCTTCGTGACGTCTGACCAGCTCATGACACGTTCACCTAAGTTCAAGGGGTCCCTTTGAAGGCACTTTTTGAGGGTTCATGAGCATTTCAGTGGCACTCTCTCTTGTTTAGACACATACCAATTTTTTTTTTAAAGATTTTATTTATTTATTTTAGAGAGAGAGAATGAGAGAGAGCAAGCACATGAGAGGGGGGAGGGTCAGAGGGAGAAGCAGACTCCCCGCCGAGCAGAGAGCCTGATGCGGGACTCGATCCCGGGACTCCAGGATCATGACCTGAGCCGAAGGCAGTCGCTTAACCAACTGAGCCACCCAGGCGCCCCTAGACACATACCAATTTTTTTAAACATTTATTTATTATGAACATGAATTCAAAGCAAATAGGCAGTTTCTTTCATACTAGAGCAGATCGGAAAATCAAGACAGGGCTGCCATCATGAAATCTTAACAGCCAGAGAGCAACATCTCCATGAGGTTGGCCTGAAAAGACATTCAGATTCTACCAGTTTTTGAAATGTTCCATACTTAAGTAGTGTAGGCACTGTGGTTACTTCAAGTTTTTTCTGAAGGCATGATTTGGGTTTTTTTTCAATAAGGTTTTTCTCCAGCTTGGCAGTGGGTGAACACACATCCTTCACTGACATGCGTCGTCAGCCCCTCTCCAGGGCTGGTTCAACCTGCACGCAGTCGGGGCCCAAGCTCTTTCCTCAGGTGTCCTTGGCAGCGGTAAGCCAAGCAACAATGTGTTGCCACTGTGGAGCTCCCTCGCCCAGCTGAACTCCTGCAAGCTAGCCGTGCTCACATCCTCATCTTTCAGATTCGGAGGCCAGGACAGGGCAGAGCTCCCCAGACAGGGTGGAGGGTATGACAGGAGCCAGCCCAAGGCTTCGGTGCAGAGGGAAGCAAGCCTCCGGCTCCCTCATTCCATTTTTAAACCTGTGTGCCCCGCATAGCACACCAGGGAGACAGAGCCCTTAGCTAAACAAAGCTGAGTAGTTACCAAATTCCACAGGTATTCCTACAGCAAAGAGAGAGGCCCTTTACTGCCCTCCCTCATAAACCAGGGAGTAGTCGCATGAACCAAGAAAGAGGTAAAAAGGGAACACTTGACAAGGCCTAGTAGTTGTTGTGACCTGATTTGCAGGTCGAGCACTCGAATCATCAGGGTATTAGCGGAACAACTGTGACGTATCTCTGTTCTTTGCTGTTGCCTACGTGATTAACTAAAGATATTATTTTTAACAAAATAAGCAAAAATGTATATTTAATGAATACCTTTAATAAAAATGTAAGATTGTAATAAAATCATAGAAAAGTAAAATAAAAGATTTTTAATAAACTAAATTTTTTTGAAATTTCATTTTTAATCAAATCAGAAAATTTTCAGAAAAAAAATTCACATTTCTCAATTATGTCCTCTGCAGAAGATCCAGTTAAGCAACAACACGGACGAGTTTATCAGGAATGAGGAACTTCAGTGCAGCTGAAATATTCTGTCTGCTCCTCTCATCTTTGGGAAGAGAGCCATGCTGTTCACTTTGTAGCATCTAAGGCTCTGGCAGCAAATTGGCCAATTTTGTTTGTTTCCTTTGTCTCATCTGTGGACCTGCCACATTTTTCACACAGGAAGCTGTGTGAAAAGAGGAAGCTCATATTCCTCTGGACACTTCGGGGCTCCAGGGCTCAGAGCCCACCTTCCACTGAGGGTGGGAGGCACAGTTCAAAGCCTTTGTCTTTGTAATTGTTAACAAATGTCCTCTGTCCCGGGAGGGAGACTGAGAAACAACAAGGAAGTGTGAGAAATAGCTCTGAGCTGGCCGGGGACCTCAGGCCTGCATGAACATCAAAATGATCACCATAGACGTTTCAATGCCAAGCTTCTGTTCCAAGACATTGTCCAAATGCCTGCCTGCCGAAGTGAACGGTGGCCAAGTAGATTCCAGAAATCTCATGGGAACGGCATCTCCTGCTTTTGCTTCTCTGTTTCCTCTTCCAAAGCCCTAATACATAAAAGGAATATAAGAGGATAACCTTTGAACCACCAGAGTGAGGTGTTTGTCTTGGGCCTGGGATAACCACCCAGGCTCCATATGTTTTTGTTCTGTTATTTCCCCCCCTGATATCTATGCGTGGAAAGTGCTCAGCATTCTCTCATTCTTTCAGCAAATGTTTTCAAACATCTCACATCCCAGGAATGCTGGCATATGGCCGTTGGAGGCTGGGGCTAGTGCAGTGACTACTGCATATGAGTAACTGCATAGACGACGGACCTTCAACCTGTCTGGATCACGAGCTTCAATTACTCAGAGCAACAAGGATAAATACAACATACTGGACATCAAGCCTGGGTTAGTAGTTTTCCATAAAACACAGGGGAGTGACGGGAATGTCTATGGGGGACTGGGTAGGGAAACTAAATTCTGGAATCCCCAAATCCACTTCAGTCATGCTTACTTCTGGCACTTTGTTTCTCTTGCCCCTTGTGTTTTGTGAGACACTTCTCTCTGATAGACTTTGACCCCTTGCCCTGAGTCAGTAGTTCAAAGGTTTATACCTACTTGCATTACAATACTTCTCTCCAGAATGGTCTTTGGTGCAGAGAACTGTGGGGTGGCTGAAACGGCATTAAACTTTAGGGGACGGGGGGGAGATGCAGCCCTTCTGCAAGAGTGACATCCGTCAACCCTAGGGTCCCCTGAATGAAGGGCAGGTAGGTCAGATCCCTTGTGGGATCTGTGAGACCAGGAGACCCCATGACTCCCCTGTAGCATAATGGTAACCCCTCCAACAGCTAAGGAGGAATTTGGTGGGAAATCAGTTTTTCAGCAGCGATCCTAGTTGGACATGATCCAGAGAGACGGCTGCTCTGGCACTCCGACTCCAGTTCTGGATCGTACCTCTCTGGTACCACCCTTCATTGGACCACCCTTGAAAGCTGTGCTCAAGCTATATTTCCTCGATGAAAACATCCCTTCTAATGTTGCCACTTTCTGACCTTTCCCACTCCACGGCTGCCTTTCCAAAGAGCCTCCCAGTTCACACTACTTCAGCCTCTCCTTCATGCAGCATTTTTTATTTTTTATTTATCTTATTTTTTTAAGATTTTATTTATTTATTACAGAGAGCATGAGAGGGGGGAGGGTCAGAGGGAGAAGCAGGCTCCCCGCTGAGCGGGGAGCCCGATGCGGGGCTCCATCCCAGGACCCTGGGATCATGACCTGAACCAAAGGCAGATGCTTAACTACCCAGGCACCCCATGCAGCATTTTATATCAAGGTTCAGTGCAGACATTTTAGAAATTGCTTTCCTGGACCTCCAGGATCTCCAACAGTGAACAGGGGTTGTCTCTAACTATTTCTTTTTTTTCTTCTGTGTTAGATACATGGTAGATAGCCAAGAAATGTGTTGTTAGATTAATCTGTGCTCGACCCATTAATTTAGGAGGAATGATACAGAGAGAATCTGGTCCTTGCCACTTTTAACCAAACTCACGTGTCTATTCAAAAATACTGGAAAGCTCTTCCGTAAGTGAGGAACTGGTCATCAGAGAGCATGTACTTAAAAATTCTGTGTGATTATGCTTGGTTGATGATTGTTTACTGAGAAATATTCACTAGTCTTCAGCGGAGTGTGTGTGTGTTTCTTCTTATACTACTGTCATAGAGTTTCATATCAGAGTAAAGTCTTACCATTGCTTATTTCCCTTTGAAGGTAGACCAATACATCCATCCTTTCCCTTTCATTTATGTTTAAATCTTGTATGCAGCTATTTGAATATGAAAATCCTGTCACTCTTGAAATAATAGAAAGCACTTTCCATGGCTTTGACTTCCTTCCACAGGATGGCTAGGACATCACAAGAGAAGAACACTGTCATGACCTTTAATGTTTCTCTTTAATAAGGTGGGAGGAATTTCAAAGAATGATATACCAAATAACTCCCACTGAGAACTCTGAACTCGTGAGTTTTTCAGTCTTTCAAGTTAGGTGACTCTGTTTTGTTGAATACAAAATAATCTTATATTTGTTACCAAAAAAAGGGAAGAAGGCCTGGGTAAGAAATGTGACTGGGGATTTAATCTGCAGTTTACAGCTGAGAGAAGCAAACTTTAATGTGGGTTTTGTGTTCCAATTGTCTCCTCTACCACTTCAAAATGTTTGCAGTCACATAGGGTTAAGATAATGGCCATCAGGCCATTCCATTCTTCACAACTCTGGTCAGAGATAAATGAGAATACGCTTCCCTGCTGTGCAAACATCCTTTTTATTAATACTGGGTGAACAAGAATGTAAGCACATTTGGCTGCAGAGAAAACGAACGGAATTGGAAATGCAGAATATTAAAGCTCAGAGTCTAAGATCAGGCTTTCAAAGTACAAGTGAGTAAAAAGAAAAAAAATTACAGAACAGCAGCGTTGCAATGAAAATGGATCAGCATATTACAGCGGAAGTGTATGACCGATGTGTTCCACTGGCGTGCCCAAGTGGCCAGGGCATGGTTTGCTCCTCTAGGAAATAGTTACGTCGCTTCTAGAGTGCGGACTGCTCTCACCGTCTCCAAGGGGCAATCTTTAATTTGAGCTCATGCTAGTCACCCAAACTCATCACACTCATTATTTACGCAAGCATTTGGTAATGAACCCCCCTCCCACGGTGTTTTGTGACACATATTCTATTTTCATTTACTGTCACTTAGCTCTTAAGTTACTGTTTTATCTTATATGCCCATATGGCGTGTCTTCCCATTTAGAGTCTAAATGATTTGAGGCCAAGGGCGGTGCCACGTTCATTCCACAGCAGCTACCCTAGCCCCTCACACACAGCGGGCACCAGCAGGGCCACACAGCAAGCCCCGGGGAGGGCCTGTCCATTTGATGCGATCCAGGCAAGTCTGGCCCAATATAAAAATTCTTGCCTATGGCTTCAGTGGCCTGGGAAAAAGGAAAATCTCTCAACCTTAGTGAAACCCAGTGCTGCTGCTTTGAATAAATGCTCTTGGGATTTTAAAATACTGAGAAGAGTCATACATGTTTCCACTTCTGGGTGCGAGGTCATCTCCGCACATGCATTTTTGAACCAACTAAAGACATGAATGCACAGTGGCCAGCCACTCAAAGAAACAGAAGCCTAAGAGGATTGCTCAAATTTAGAAAGTATTTTTTTTTTTTTTAAGATTTTCTTTCTTTACTTGAGAGAGAGAGTGAGTGAGAGAGAGAGAGAAGGCGAGCAAAAGTGGGGGCAGGGGGAGGGGCAGAGGGATAAGGAGAGGCAGACACCTCACTGAGCAGGGAGCCCGATGCGGAACTCAAACCCAGGACCTTGGGATCATGACCTGAGCTGAAGACAGACGCTTAACCCACTGAGCCACCCAGGCACCCCAAAAGTGTCTTTCTTTTTTTCATGAAGGAAAGTGTATGTAGCTAGCTTTCTACATCATGAGGCTACCCGCCCTGACCTAAAGATCAGCTTGGGCCTAGTAAGAATTAGATTTAATAGAGATTCATGGAATAAATACTGCATCTGGGCAGAGAGGAGAACACAGAGATTTCTGAGTAGGAGGATTCTGCCCATTTTTCATACCAGACGTTCTTTGGAGCTTCAGAAGTTTCAATTCATCAGCAGGAAATGAGATGAATTCTTTTATGGATCCATAAAAATGTATAGCTTCTATTAAATAATATTAAGCATGTTCCCTTTGAACAGACAGCTCATGTTAAAATTGGAAATAGCCACCTGGAACCATGGATTTCAGCAATATCATTAATGGCCACTGGCTTTCTAGGAATAAAGCAATGTGTTCAAAGTAGTCCTTATAATTAGGAGAATGTGCTGTAATCAAGGATCCACATCCAGAAAGCTGAGAGAGAAAAGGGCCCATTTGGGGGAGAACAGTCTTGACTCTTTGGATTTTGCAAAGCTAATAATATTGGCTCAGTTTGACTTCTCAGGGCTGGAAAGAGACCAATACATTAGCAATGCTGATTGGCTTTTAGGAGAGGTTTCTGAAAAGAAATAACTATGCAAAAGTAAATTAAAACCTTCCACAAAACTTGACTTTCATAGGTCAGCTGTCTGGGTTTCAAAACAACATAATCCTACCTGATCATTCTCTGCATCCATTTATCTTTGTTTTCTTTGTTCCTTTTCCCCTTCCTGCTTTGTCTCTCATCTTTTTTTTTTTATTATTTTTTTCTTTTTGTAATATGCTTCTGTTGGAATAAGATTTTCATCTTCAAATGCTGCATTTTCAAGAAAATGTAGAATTTTTACAATACAATAAGCTGATTTGCAATCAGTGAATGCACACCAGGCCAGGGCAGGCTTTGAATTGTATTCACATTCCCCTGATGTGAGTGGAAACATGCAGGAGCCCAGGTCTTTGTAGACTTCTGGCAGTACAAGGATAAGTAACAAAATAAAGAAAGTCTCTCCATGAACAGTGTGATCTGCGAAGATGAGACAGAGACTCTGGGATCTGAGTGACTATGAAATATCCCTAATGAACTCTCTCGCTCCGTTTCCTCTGAGCTCCCTTCCAGAGCACAGCGACTACAAAGCAAGCCATCATGCTTGAAAGTGTGGCTACCAGGAAGAAGAAAGACAAAAGTCTGAGGCAGAAGGGAGATTCTGAATTAGTGATAAGCTGCTGCATGCCACATGCAGAGGCTTCTTTCAATTCCTGGGGAAAGTGTTTTATTAAACACACCATACTCCTTTGCAGTGTCCTTCATTAACTTTTTTTTTTTTTCTAATATGGTTCCTGGAAATAAGCAGATGAGTTTTCTATTTATCCACATGTTATGTAAACAGCTACTACAGGCTGGGAGGCAAACAGCAGGGTCATATTTGAAGAGTCTTGTTATTCTTATATTGAATCCAGCAAAACACTCATGGGGCACACTCAGAGGCTGTGGAAGCTGCTTACAGAGGGGGTGAGCTGGGGGGGATCCTGGGGCCGGAGCATATTAGGTGTGAATATGGTTTTATCTATTTTATCCTTGTTCTCTCTCTCTTTCTCTTCCCTGTGCTTCCAATTTTATTTTGTTTCCTCTCTAGAGGTTCTTATACAAAGAGAACATAATTAATTAATTGAATCCATTCAGGATGAAAATGCATAAATTGACAATTTAGATTCATGTAACAAACAACCCCCCCCCCACCACAACCCCCATCACACAATCAGACATTTCACTGGTTTTCCCTCTTTTGATAGTTGTGTCCACGGTCCTCGGGAACAGCCTTTTTCAAATGTAAATTTTCAACATCAGGAATGATTGATTTGGACCAACCTTGGTGGAGCAACCCATTCATACAGTCCGGCACCAGTGCACAATGAGCCCCCTCTGTGCAGGGAACAGCCCAGGACTGGGGACCAGGGGAAAATTACTCACTGGAGATAATACACAGTAGCCAGTGTTCCTGCCCTTAGAAATCAAGTGACTGATGGTGGAGACTCACAGGCACGATCCATTCTTATTCTTACAGCATGTGCATAATGCACACACACACTCACATGCAGTAAATTAATTTAGGAAATAGATTGTTCTTGACCACTGAGTATCCTAACAAAAGCCTGCCAATTCTCAGTGAATTAAATACTATGGCGCCTCAATATCTAATACTAGAGAACTGCTGAAGATCATTTCGTCTCTTTCTCTGGTGATTCTAAGGGCTGTGAAAAGCTCTGTGGCCTTTATTGGCTGTGGGACCTGGGGTACCGTCTCATCTGTAAAGTAGGGATAATCATAGTATTTACTTCATAGGTACATTGTAGGCATTAGGCAGGATTATATAAAGACTCAGCACAGTCTGACACAATGTAAGTAGTCAAGGCATGCTGGCTATTGTTAATATCTTGTAAAATCTTTCATTAATAAAGAATCTGATTGTCAGAAGTAAAAGAACATTAACTTTTTCATTTGCTTTTAAAAACCTTTTGGTTGGGGCGCCTGGGTGGCTCAGTTGGTTATGCGTCTGCCTTCGGCTCAGGTCATGATCCCAGGGTCCTGGGATCGAGCCCTGCATCCATCAGGCTTTCTGCTCAGCGGGAAGCCTGCTTCTCCCTCTCCCTCTCCCACTCCCCCTGCTTGTGTTTCCTCTTTCACTGTGTCTCTGTCAAATAAATAAATAAAATCTCTTAAAAAATTTAAAAAAAATAAAAAGCTTTTGGTTTTGGAATAATTTGAGATTTACCAAAAAATTGCCAGGCTATTCTGTGTTTCCATACATATTTTACCCAGTTTCCTGACATCATGGTAGCACGGTTGTCAAAACTAAGAAAGCAAAACCGATACATTGCTATTAACTAAGCTCCAGATTTTATTTAGATTTTCCCAGTTTTACCATGAATGCCCTTCTTTCTGTTCCCGGACTCTGTCCAGGGTCCCACCTCACATTCAGTTGTCATGTCTCTTTAGTCTCTTCTGGTCTGCGAGTTTCTCAGTGTTTCCTTCTTTTTCGTGACTTTGACAGTTTGAATGATACTGGTCTTTGGAAGACCGTTCATTTTGTAGACTGTCCCTAACTTTGGCTTTATCTCAAGGGTTTTCTCAGGATTAGAACAGGGTCATAGGCTTTGGGACGAAGACCACAGTGGTGAAGTGCCCTTGGCATCATGTCCTAATGGGAGGTACGTGATATCAGTATGATTCATAGCTGGTGACGTTGACACAGATGGCTTCCTTAAGGTAGTGTCTTTTGGTTTCTCCACCATAATGTTACTATTTTGTCCTTTCAGCACTAGGAAGCCAGTTCCAAAGTCCAGTCCAAACTTCAGGGGAGGAGGATTAAACTCCCCACCTCCTGAGGCTTATGTTCTATTTCGTTTTTTGAAATTATCTTTGAAAATCTTTTCTAAGAAAGATTTGTCCCTTCCCCCCCTTATGTATTTCTTTATTCAATGATTTATTCGTATCAGTATGGGTTATGTTATTTTGGTCAAATTGCTTCAATTTGGCCATCAGGAAAATAGTGTTAGCTCGCACAACACTTACAACAAACTCTAAGGGTGTCTTTTGTAGCATGGTTTCAATAATTCCAGTAATTGAAGGTGAATGGAAAGAAATTTTGAGCAAAATTCTATAAAAGAAACTCCTAGTCAGGGCATGCCAGAAGGCGGCACAAACAGGTAGAGATCAGTGGCGGAGCGGCATTTCATGGTGATGGTTAGATACGTTAATGAAGGTAGTAAAAAGTGTGGTGTTTTATGCAGTGGAGAGCTGATTCTGCTTGACTGCATCTAATCACTTTGGGAAGAGGTTTTGTGTCAACTGATTACAAGTTTGTGTTTTAGACTATACTGCTTTGGAGATGACATGTCTAAATGGATCAGAAATATGAACACAGACAGAACATAATGTAAATTTTGATTTTACTTTCACTCATTGTAATGTAGTGAGAATCAATGAAATTTTGGTCTTTGGGACAATGAAGACACTAAACTATACCTTACAGTTCTACATGTGAACCATTAAATATAAGGAGGTAATCAAATGTGGAAAGCAAATCTTGTAAACAATATCGATGCTTTGATTTTTATGAGCAAGAAAAGGGAAGACATGTAGACAGTTGGATGTTTATTGACTGTAAAAATTACATTAAATACTACCAGGGGGAGATGAAAGCCAGTTACCAAAATCAGCCTAATTTCCATAATGCAAACCATAATGTAACATTAAGTTTCATATGTACTGGATACACAAAATTTGAGAATTAATCTGCATAGAATACGTACCTCCCCTCTTTATCTCACTTGTCCCTTGCTATTTTCGAAAGTCTTAATGCAGCCATGATTTTATTTATTTATTATTGAAGTATAATTGACCTGCAATGTTATATTAGTTTCGGGTGTATCACATAGTGATTGGACAGTTCCATACATTACTCAGTGCTCACCATAATAAGTACAGGGACCAAGCAATAGTATTACAATATCATTGACTATATTCCCTCTACTGCAACCATGTTTTCAATACTACCGGGAAGATTCTTAAAATGTTAATGCTTATAAAAATGACTCAACAAGAGAGGCACTTAAGAACAATGTGTACACTATTTCTGTGTTATTTTAGGGCATCAAAAACATTCTTGCCTCAATTTTACCCATACTATGGCTCTACTTGGGTAGTGCTCTCTTCTCTCTCTCATTACCTGGTCCCTATTCATCATTCATAACACAACTCAACCTTCACTTTTCCCTCCTTTCTCATAAAGTGTTTCCTGGGCTCACTTTTAAATAGGTCACCATTCTGATTCTTTCTTAAAGCACTCTCTTTTTAACCTTGGTGGCATTTCTCACAATTTTGTTAGATTATTAGACCATAATCTCTTTGGGTCAAGAATCTTGTCTAGTATTCATCATTGTATACAAAATATCTAACACAGAAACTGGCTCCCTATATTTATTGATAAACATGTGTGAATGAGATAACACTGAAGCAAAGAATGCTTTTTGGTGCAATAAGATAATCTTTCTGATTTGACATTTTAAAACAGAACTGAGATACTTTGTTGGAGGGAATGCTGATAAACTTAAAATTGTTTATATTGATAAAACTATTTATAAAGTGCTTTATAAGTAATCTTTTTTTTTAAAAGATTTTACTTATTTATTTGAAAGAGAGGGAGAGAGAGTGAGGGAGAGGGAGAGAGAATCTGAAGCAGACTCCGCACTGAGCACAGAGCCCAAACACAGGTTCGATCCCACGGACAGCGAGATCATGACCTGAGCCAAAACCAAAAACTGGACACTTAACCGAAAGAGCCACCCAGGTGCCCCAGTAATTTTCTATACACAGATTCAATCTGCCCCCAAATTTCTCTGAACAGGTCCCTCATTTTTCAAAAGAGGAAGCTAAGTGAGATTTCAAGAGGTTAAATAAGTTAGCAGAACAACAAAATACTTGGGGGAATAGTGAGGAACTGAGCACTGCCTTCTGGGTGAAAACTTAGCTGGCCGACAAAGGGCAGCTGACTTCTGGCTGACATGATTTGATAATGATGAGGCATTATGGTGTCACCTCATGATATGTAGGCCTGTAGTTTATTTTTTCTTGTCTGTGGTTTTAGTTTTATCCCTAAATTTAGAGTTACACAGCGTAAGTTCATGCGAATGTCCATTAGAAACAAAAATTTCCCTTGAGGCACCTGAGTGGCTCAGTCGGTTGAGTGTCTGACTCTTGGTTTCAGCTTACGCACTGATCGCACGGATCATGGGATCGAGCCCTGCATCGGGCTCCATGCTCAGCTGGGAGTCTGCTTGAGGATTCTCTCTCCCTCCCTCTCCCTCTGCCCCCTCTCTTGTGTGCGGGCACTCTCTCTCTCTCTAAAATAAACGGATAAATCTTAAAAAAAAAAAAAAAAAGAGAGAAACAAAAATTTCCCTAAATTAGGTTCTATCACCCCTCCTTCTATGGTCCTAGAGTATGTCATAATTATTGCCATTAGAAATTAGTTTACTGTATCATAGCCATATGTTTGCATATATAATGGGTTTCACAAACTTAATTTTATGAGAAACAGGTTTTTCTTCTTTCTTTTAAATTTACCTGAGCCCCTCTCACCTAGCCCATGTAAAGTTCTATCTCACTCCTCAGTGGAAAATCCTCCTTGTCCATTATTGTGCAGAGGTCCCACTGTCTGACATCCCTCAGGAGATGTAAAAGAGGTGCTCTGGGCACTGGTTAGTCTTGCCCTGTCCATGTCTCAGGCCAACAGACTGCTGCAGGGAAAAGAGCTCTGTTATTCCCATGCTGTGGGGAAGCTGGGAGCCTCCCATGACTGCAGCATCGAACCATTCACTCTGGGATCACCATCTCCCTGGCAGGTTGCCAGAGAAGGGACAAGCTCTACCCCTCCTTGGAGCCTCTACCCCCATGCACACACTTCTTCCCAGCTGGAGGAGACTCTCTTCCTCTTTTCTCTTGTTTTCTCAGAGGAACCCCCTCTCTTAATTCCCCCTCTGGGATATATACAACATCCCTTCTATGAGTTTAGACATTTACAAAAGGCAAGGAAAAACACTGACTTCTGCTTCTTCTGTGTTCTGCCCTGGAAAAATCCCCAAAGCAATGAAGTAATAAGGAATTAGTAAGCTGTATGAAATAGGAGAAATAAAAATCTCAGGAGAGCAAACACATGCTGTTTTTAACATAACATCTTACTCTGGATATCTTTTCCCCATTAGCATGGGATCTTCTTGATGGTACAAAATATGTCTTTTTTATTTTGATATTATGGTGTCTACCATAGTCTCCGACATAGTAGATCTTTATATGTTGTGCAAGAAATGAAAGGAGGAAGGAATGGAGGGAGGGAGGGATGAAGGGAGAGAGGGAAGGGGGAAAAGGAAGGATAGAAGGAGGGAGAGGAATATAATTATACATATCAATGCAGCAAGCAAGCATTGGACAAAGTATCCCAAGTATGTTGCTACGTACTTCTGGTCACATTACAATGCATCAGCTCCTCAGGACATCAAAAATTAGAAGATGAGACATGTGTGTAAATAATACAAATAACTCAAAGACACAGCAGATGTTGAGATGTGCTCTCCAAGATACCAGATGTCTGCCCTATGCACAGCCTCACTAAGAGACTGCTCTGAGGCACACGTTCTCTGGCCAATGTGATTGCCAACCTCCAGTCCCAGATGACTGCATTAACAGGGGCACCTGACCCTAAGGGGTTCAGCCAGCAAACTAAGATGTAGCCTTTGTGAAAAGATGAGTGGAGCCAGTCAGATTCTCTCTCAGGAGCGAAGCTACAGCAGCAGGAGCTGAGAATGATAGGTCATTACAGCAAGAGTCTGGGCAGTTCTCCCCGATCAGGTAGAAATTGAGGTCAGGAAGAGCAGAAATTAAGAGGAAGTAGAGGCTCTTTTATAGACAAAAAATTGAGTACATCAAGAATGAGGAAGCATTTCTATAGAAAATGGAAAGAAAAGCAGACATACCACGAGATGCGGGATTTTTTGAGAGCAATCTGGTGAGGGAGATGGAAAACGTGGCTCAGGATAATGAAGGAACTTGGAGATATAAGGTTGGCTCAGCTTGTGAGTTTTCCAGTTCCAGCATATGTGTGTCTTTATTACCAACTCTCTTTTTTTATGAAGGTAACTTGTGTGAGACCTTCTGTTCCTCATACTGCAGATCCTGACTAAAACACAAGCGATAAAGAGCAAAGGGAACCAGTCAAGAGGCTTCCTGTACCTCTCCAGAAACAATGGCTGCGACCATCCTTACCAGGGGTCCTCAGCTCTGGCAACCTTAAAATAGACTTTAAAATACACTGAGGTCCAGGGGCACCTGGATGGCCCAGTTGTTAAGCGTCTGCCTTCTGCTCGGGTCATGATCCCAGGGTCCTGGGATCGAGCCCCGCATCAGGCTCCCTGCTCAGCGGGAGGCCTGCTTCTCCCTCTCCCGCTCCCCCTGCTTATGTTCCCTCTTTTGCTGTGTATCTCTCTGTCAGATAAATAAATAAAATCTTTTAAAAAAAATAAAATAAAATAAAATACACTGAGGTCTGGAAATTCTGATGAGTTTAAAATGGGCAGATCAAAAGTGAAGTCTAGCTACCCACTTATTTATTTATTTATTTAATTTTTAAGTATGGATTCAATTAATTAACATACAATGTATCAGAGGTAGAGTTCAGTGATTCATCAATCTTATATGATACCCAGTGCTCATTACATCACCCTTGATGTCCAGCACCCAGTTACCCCATTCCCCCCCCCTCCAGCCACCCTCGGTTTGTTTCCTATAATTATGAGTCTCTTATGGTTTGTCTCCCTCTCTGATTTTGTCTTGTTTTATTTTCCTTCCCTTCCCCTATGATCCTCTATTTTGTTTCTTAAATTCTACATATGAGTGAGATTGTATGATAATTGTCTTTCTCTGACTGACTTACTTCACTTAGTATAATATCCTCTAGTTTCATCCACATCATTGAAAATATCAAGATTTCACTTTTTTGATGGTTGAGTAATATTCCATTGTGTGTGTGTGTGTGTGTATATATATATATATATATATATATATATATATATATATATATACCACATCTTCTTTATCCATTCATCTGTCAATGGACATCTGGACTCTTTCCATAGTTCAGCTATTGTGGACATTGCTGCTGTGAACATTGGGGTGCAGGTGCCCTTTTGGGTCACTACATTTGTATCTTTGGTGTAAATACCCAGTAGTGCAATTGCTGGGTCATAGGGTAGCTCTATTTTCAACTTTACTTTTTAAGATTTTATTTATTTATTTGAGAGAATGAGAGAGCACAAGTGAGGGAAGGGCAGAGAAAGAGAGGGAAAAAGCAGACTTCCTGCTGAGCAGGGAACCTGATGCAGGGCTCGATCTTAGGACCCTTGGATCATGACCTGGGCCTAAGGCAGATGCTTAATCACTGAGCCATGGAGACACCCCTATTTTCAACTTTTTGAGGAACCTCCATACTGCTTTCCAGAGTGGCTGCACCAGCTTGCATTCCCACCAACAGTATAAGAGGGTTCCCCTTTCTCCACATCCTCGCCAATATCTGTTATTTCCTGACTTGTTAGTTTTAGCCCTTCTGACCAGCGTGAAGTAATATCTCATCATGGTTTTGATTTGTATTGCTCTGATGCTGAGTGATGTTGAGCATTTTTTCATGTGTCTGTTGATCATTTGTATGTCTTCTCTGGATAAATGTTTGTTCATGTCTTCTACCCATTTCTTGATTGGATCACTTGTTCTTTGGATGTTGAGTTTGATAAGTTCTTTATAGATTTTGGATACTAGCCCTTTACCAGATACCCACTTTTTTATGACATCATGGGTAATGCCTACGTCCAGCTGGAGGCGAGAAGACCACAGTAACTACATCTTCGTGTTTGAAGATAGCCTTGAGCATCATTAACCTTTACGAAAGCTTTTTTTTTTTTTTTAATTTTGTGTGCTTGGAAAACTTACAGTCCCTGACTCTTTCTTCCAACTTAAAAGATGTATCATGATGTGAATTGTTTTGGTGTTCCTCACATGAGTAGGTGTCAATAGAGCCCCAACTTATGCACCATTGTTATTTCTATTTCTATTCAGTATTCCCTTCTGTTTTCTTCCTTTCCTTTTTAATTCATTGAGTGTCTACTATATTCCAGTAATCAAACTTGCAGCCTAGCTTGGGAGAGGATAACACATATGCATACATAATTACATGTCAAAGTAATAGGTGATATACATCGCAAGAATGATGGCAACCTAACGTGGCAAGAATGATGGCAACCTAATGTTCATTTTGTTCAAGTTGCAAAGTGGTATCTAGTGAAATAGCTGATTTCAAGATTTCTCGGTTTGCTCATATGGTCCTCGATTTTTAATTTTTTCTAAATCTTCTTCCTTAAACTGCTGCTCTCTGACTTCAGCAGCACTACTCTGGTGATGTATAGAAAATGTTTCCCACTCTGAGATACTTCCTGTACGCTTCTGTCATCAAAATATTTACCTACAATCATTGTAATTGAATAATAAAGGACAATAACATGCATTATCATTTATACCCAGTCCAAAAGGAAGGCATAAGTTAAAAATATCATACTTAGATGATAGGATATCTCTGGAAACAAGTAATAGTCATATCAAATCTTGATTCAATTTGGTAAATATTATCTGACTACTGGGAAATCATGAGACATATTGTAGCAACAGAGCAGCATGTCTCCTACAATAACCTTTTTATTTATTTAATCCAGCTCATTAATAAAGATCTTCTTTTCATTTTCCTGATGTACGAATACTCCAAAAACCACAGGCTCACATTTTGACAGCTAATTTTACAGGATATAATTTTCCTGCTTAACCCAAGAGGAAAAAGAGACGGATGATTGAGATTAATCATTTGTAAAATTATAATTCTGTCACAGATAATAATTTGCAAGATCTTTCCCTTTTCTGAAATCCCCAGAATGCACCATAAATTGTCACACTTTGTAAGAGAACGTGTAACACATTAGGGGACTCCTAATAAAGCGAATCTGCTAGAAAAACAAACCAATTGCCTTATAATTGGCATGTTTCCCACATGACTATTCTCCTGTGAAGGAACATTGTGCCTTGGGTGAAGGAGGGTTTACAAATTATGATTCAAGAGGGGGTTATCTCTATCCCTTATTACCCTTTGAGCTGGAATATAGGGTGTTTCTTTACCTCTTGTAAGTCTGTGAGAACATACAATTGTGTGCCCAGAAGGCGAATTGATCCTTTGTGGAAAAGTGAGCAAATTCAGAAATTCTTAAATTATTTTCAATAAAAATACTATCAAAATGGACCTATAAAAATATTGACTTTTTCAGAATGGCTACATGTGTGCAGGATGGACAGGTTTTCCTGTTTTACTGGCAGACCTCTGTGTAAACTTTGCTTTATTTCCTAAATCCATTTTATAGGCATTTACTACTGTTCCAACAACAAAGGCAAAAAAACTTCAAGGATTTTATGTGAGGTTGACAGACAGTGCTTAGACTGTGTAGGACTCAGTGAAAGGTGGGGCATGGATTTCTGTAGTTCCTTGGCCCATATTTAGCTAGATTGATTAGGGCGGAAGCTAATGAGATCAGGGTCATGAATTCAATGCCTGTGTGGGCCAACTAGCTTTGCTGTGTTCACATCTGCTGACTACACTCAAATCACATCAGCCCCAGGAACACATGTTGAGGGGCACAGGCTAGAGAGGGTTTCAATGGGTCAAGACACTCCCATCCCCAATTCTTGTTAAAAAGTAGCATGCAAATGCCTGCTCTCCCAAAAGTTGACCACTTCTTGCCAACCTCACACCCCTACTTTGGTTTGAGTTACTATCTCTTGCCAACACTGCTAAGTAGTTCCTGACCCCTCTTCTGCTATATCCTTTGTCTCCTTCAGATTATTCTCAGTAAAGCAGCAAAGTATTCACCCCAAAGATACAAATGTAGGGATCTGAAAGGGTACGTGCACCCCGATGGTTATAGCAGCAATGTCCACAATAGCCAAATTGTGGAAAGAGCCAAGATGTCCATCGACAGATGAATGGATAAAGAAGATGTGGTATATATATACAATGGAATATTATGCAGCCATCAAAAGGAATGAGATCTTGCCATTTGCAACAATGTGGATGGAACTGGAGGGTATTATGCTGAGTGAAATAAGTCAAACAGAGAAAGACATGTATCATATGATCTCACTGATATGAGGAATTCTTAATCTCAGGAAACAAACTGAGAGTTGCTGGAGTGGTGGGGGGGTGGGAGGGATGGGGTGGCTGGGTGATAGACATTGGGGAGGTTATGTGCTCTGGTAAGCGCTGTGAATTGTGCAAGACTGTTGAATCTCAGATCTGTACCTCTGAAACAAATAATGCAATATATGTTAAGGAAAAAAAAAAAAGATAGCGGGAGGGGAAGAATGAAGGGGGGGAATCGGAGGGGTAGACGAACCATGAGAGACGATGGACTCTGAGAAACAAACTGAGGGTTCTAGAGGGGAGGGGGGTGGGAGGATGGGTTAGCCTGGTGATGGGTATTAAGGAGGGCACGTTCTGCATGGAGCACTGGGTGTTATGCACAAACAATGAATCATGGAACACTATATCTAAAACTAATGATGTTGGGCGCCTGGGTGGCTCAGTTGGTTAAGCAACTGCCTTCAGCTCAGGTCATGATCCCAGGGTCCTGGGTTCGAGTCCCGCATCGGGCTCCCTGCTCTGCAGGGAGCCTGCTTCTCCCTCTCCCACTCCCCCTGCTTGTGTTCCCTCTCTCGCTGTGTCTCTCTCTGTCAAATAAATAAATAAAATCTTTAAAAAAATAAAAATAAAAAAATAAAAATAAAACTAATGATGTAATGTATGGGGATTAACATAACAATAAAACATTTTTTTTAAAAAAAATGAAAGTCACAATATGTCACTCTTATGCTCAAAACCCTCTGATAGATAGCTTCCCATCCAACTCCAAGTTAGATCCAAGATAACCCTAGACAATCTGCACTTCTCCCCTCCCCCATCTTTCCTCAACCCAATGGGAACCCTCTCCTCCCACTCCTGCAACACCTGGTATAAGCTTCACAATAAGCTTAGTCTTTCACAACATACAGGGCAAAGTTTGTTTACCAGAAGGTCTTGCTTTCTGAGACAGCACCTGGAAAAAGGAGGGGCAGAGGGCCAGGCTTCCTTCTTAAAAATTGGAAGAAGGAGAAAAAGAGAAGAAAACATAAATAGATCCCATTTGTTTTGTTTCTTTGACAACAATCAAAGCAAAACAAAATTAACATCTCAGATACCTCGGTTAATGCAAATTGTCCCACTACACTTAAAAAGTACTCTCCTGATTGCCAAAAGAAAGGAAACACTTCCCTAACTTTATTATAAGGACCCCGTCCCAGGGAGACACTGGTGTGGAAAAAAAAAAAAAGAATGTACCACAATTTAAAGAAGGAAGTTTGCTTTGATCCTCAATGCTCAATGCCTGCTCAGGAAGAACAAAAATTGTACAGAACCAGAATTAGGATCCCCAGAATTTTTGGAAGAGAATCATACAAATCTTTCCTGAGTATGTATTGACAGGCTTAAAGAAGGAAGTCACATTACATAATTAGTTTTATTTTATTTTTTTAAGATTTTATTTATTTGAAAGAGGGAGAGAGAGCGCGTGAGCGTGCACACACAGGTCGGGGAGGAAGGGCACAGGGAGAGGAAGAAACAGACTCCTCACTAAGCAAGGAGCTTGACATGGGGCTCAATCCCAGGACCTGGGATCATGACCTGAGCCAAAGGCAGACGCTTACCCGACTGAGCCACCTAGGTGTTCCACATAATTAGTTTCAGTACTTAATTCTCTAATTAAAAAATAATGATTTACATGTACAAGCATGATTTGAGCATGTGGTACACATATAAAGCATTCATGCACTTAAAAACAGTGCAAGGGGCATCTATTTTAAGGTAAGCAGTGTTCTAGGTGCTGATGGTAGATTAATGAACAAAATAGAGAATAGCACTCTCTTCCACGAGACTTATACTCTAGTAGTAGAAGACTTTAAAGGCATAATAAATAGTATTTTATATACTATAACATAGGTTGGCAAATACTATGGATTAAAGGAAAAGTGTACTTCAAGAAGGGAAATCAAGAATGTTGGGGGTAGGGTGACACAGGGGGGCAGGGTATGTGGCTAAATGTCATACATGTTATAGTATAGCAAGAAGAACATTATTATCCCATTCCATACACCTTGGACATACATGACTTCCTGAGGGATAGCTGACACTAAGCTAGCAGAGATAGGTCTGAAGCCTAGTTTAAAAAATCCTTTTTATGTTTTTAATCTATAATTTGTTGCCTCCTTAGATAATGGAATAGCATAATGTTGATCAGAGAGCCACACATAACACCTTCAGTCATACATAATACCCTGCTTTAAAAGCCTGGTTCCATTCCAAGCACTCAGAGCCAGACCTCAATCCATATGCTTCGATTTTATCTGTGCCTACCCATGATTTTTCTCCATGTCTCTACCCAAGTATGCCTGCAGAAGCAAGCAATGATGAAGAGGCAGGGGCTTACATTCTATTGACACTTACTGATCGGGCCATGTACTTTATTTTTTTTTAAGACAACACAATAACAAGTAAATACAATGAACAAATATATGGCGATATTTTTAAGGTGTGGCATTTCAAGAAAGGTCTCTCTAGAATTTTTCATTTACTTTGAACGTTTACATTTCTAGAAAGTATAGACTGCCAAGGGTAGAATCCAAAGGTATTTTAGTTGATTGGGATGAACACAAATTCTAATTCTTTTGTAGTAATCTGATAAAAGGTCCACCCGATGTCTATAATTCTGCTTAGAAGTAGTCAGCTTCTAAAACAAGAATTCTCAGGAAGACTCTCTGAATGACATATTTCCCTTCAGATTTACATCTAATAGAAGACAGAGCTTCAGATATTTCTGACTTTGAATTGTCTCTAATCAATATGCATTTAATATGCTGAGTATTAGTGATATGTTAATCAAGTCCAAGACACCTGTTTAAATCCCACCATAATGAGATAATATATGCAAACTCTAGCCCAGGACTAGGAAGTGTTGGTCCCCTTCCTTTTCTCCTAGCAAGCACACAGGGATGATGTAGACAATGTTATGACTGCCCCTAGAAAATGTATATTCAAAGGCTGTTTCAAGTTAAAATAAGGCAGTGAAAATGAAAAAAATAAAAATTAAAAAGAGAGATAAGCACTTGCTAGGATGCCTATATGTTCACTTTCTTCCTCAAAAGTAAAGATAGTACAAAAACAATCCACCCAAAATAAGTGAATTAGCCATGATTTAGTGGTGGTAAGTAAATATGTGTTAAAAGCCTAAGAAACATTTATTTTCTGATTAAGGCTAATGTCTTAGAAAAGTTTGATTTTTATTTTAGTTTAAGTAAGAGGAAACTTCTTAAATGCCTAGTGTATGGCTCAGAATCTGGATCTTCTTTGATACGCAAAAATGATCTGAACTTACTCTTCAGATGACTATTTTTCTTTTTCTTTTTTGTTTTTTTTAAAGATTTATTTATTTTTAGAGAGAGCGAGTGCATATGAGCTGGGGGAGGGGTAGAGGGAGAGAAGCAGACTCCCAGCTGAGCTGGGAGCCCGATGCAGGGCTTGATCTCATGACCCTGAGATCATGACCCGAGCCAAAACCAAGAGTTGGTTGCTTAACCAACTGAGTCACCCACGTGCCCGCAGATGACTAATTTTCTGTAGATGTTTGCTTTTGACTGTTGCTTTATTGCATTTCCCCTATTAGAATGATATGAAATACGGCTGTATTTTTACAATCAGTGATCTCCCTTAACATTTGGATTTCTTGGACGTCTGCTCGAGACCACTCACCACTCTCTAGACCACCAGGCCACCTCCCCCACAAATACCCACTGGGAATTAACTGATACATTGAGCTACAAACTCATCCTGGGCTGGAGGGTCATGACAACCTCTGCTCTTGCTATCTACTTCTTCTTTGTGGAAGTCTGACTTTCTGGAAGTCTGTTTTTAGACTGGCAAATGAGGCTATGCCTCCATAATCCAAACAACTGGTGGAAAACTGGAAAACTCAGTCCACCAGGTGTTTTGCTTCCACAGTCTCTAATGGCCAGTTTAGCTAATTGATTTAACTGTGTCTATTCTTTTCTTTTGTAATAATTGTATTTTTCCTGTTATATAAGATAATGTACATTCATTGAGGGAAACATATACACAATACATTAAAGTACAGATATGAATTTTTTAAAAGCCCAGAATTTCTACACTATTATTTTGTATGTCTTTGAAAAAATTCCTTATCTCTCTGTATGTATATATGTGCATGTATGTGTTTAACATATACTCTCTACCTACTATTTTGTAACCTCTTTTTCTTACCCTCAAATAAATCATGACTATTTTCCTAGGTTGTTAAATATTTTTCCCATCATGGTTTTGGTTTTTGTTTTGTTTTTAAGATTTATTTATTTATTTTGGACAGACAGAGAGAGAGAGAGCAGTGGAGAGGGGCAGAGGGGGGAGAGAGAGAGAGAGAGAGAGAGAAAATATCTCAAACAGAGTCCGCACTGAGTGCAGAGCTTGATTCCACAACCCTGAGATCATGACCTAAGCCTAAATCAAGAGTTGGACACTCAGCTGACTGAGCCACCCAGGTGCCCCTACAGCATGGTTTTAAATTATGAAATAGCACCATAATTTTCTTTAACCAGTTCCCTGTTTTTATACAACTAGTGTTCCTAATTATAAAGTTATAAATACGTAAAATACTAATGAAAAATCCTATATATAAGTTTTGTACATATATCACATTATTAGTATGGATTATAATCTTAATGAATTTTTACTTAAATAATATTGATGAAATTGACTAGTAATTGCATGAAAGAGCCCAAGTAAATTCCCTAAACAATTACTTATATTCTTTTAGTTCAGTATGACCTCCCCCCCGCCCCAAAGTAGGATAATACGATCTTAAAATTCTGTGGTGAGGTGTTTTGCATATAAAAGCTCATTTTGACAGAAATACTTACATCATCCCTATGTGCTTGCTAGGGGAAAAGAAAAGAGCTAACACTTCCTAGTTCTGGGCTAGTCTTTGCATATGTTATCTCATTGTGATGGGATTTAAACAGGTGTCTTGGACTTGATTAACATATCACTATTACTCAGAGTATTAAATGCATATTGATTAAAGGCAATTCAGAGACAGGAGTGTTTGAAGCTCTGTCTTCAGTTGCATGTAAGTCTGAAAGGACATGTGTCATTAATTCAGAGAGTCTTCCTGAGAATGCTTGTTTTAGTAGCTACTTCCAAATGAGAAACAGATATTATTGGGTGGAACTTTTATCAGATTACTACAAAGGATTCAGAATTTGTGTTCATCCCAATCAGCTAAATAGCTCTAGATTCTATACTAGTCATTGTGTTTGCTTCACACTCTCCTGGCCCTATCGCCCAAATCAAGAGACTCTTTTCCAAGACACTGCCCTTAACAGGGAGGCATGGCATGGGGCTTTTGAAAGGTCTGTAATGGTCCAGCTGAGCTGGATTTGTAGAATAGCATCCATTTGGGCATACTTTTCAGATATCTCTTGGGACTTAGTTGAACTAGAACTCAGAGAAATACCTAAAGCCTTCAGTCAATTTTTCCCTAATTGGGTTCCCCTAAGCTCATTACTTCTAGTGAAAGCTATTAATTCCCAATGCTGACGTTACAAAATAACTTCTCTAGAATCACCCTTTTACCCTTCTGCACTATTTGGAAACTAAAATGCAAAAAATTTCTCTGTGGTGGGAAGCAAGTCAACTTATAGCATTTCTTAACCTTTTTAGCAGAAGTCTGGAGGAGATTGAATCTATATTTCAGTCCTTTGTGGAGAGGGCTGCACATGGAAACCAACCATGGACTTCCAATGTATGTTTTTATAGAACAAATAATATTCTTGGGCATTATTTGTAGTAGAGACTAGATTGTATGGGAATACAGGTCATTTTGGAAGAGATCAACTGTTTGATTAACTACAGAAGTAATCAGTGAATTGGAACAAATGCTAATTATAATTTGTCTATATACATCCTATATCAGCACTAGATAAATAGTGTGTAAAGAGGGTAAAAGAGCATGTTCAGCAATATCTAATTTTATACCAAATTTTTTTTAAAGATTTTATTTATTTATTCATGAGAGACAGAGAGAGAGAGAGAGAGGCAGAGGGAGAAGCAGGCTCCCAAGGAGCAGGGAGCCCGATGCGGGACGCGATCCCAGGACCCTGGGACCATGACCTGAGCCGAAGGCAGATGCTTAACCATCTGAGCCACCCAGGTGCCCCATATACCAAATGTTTTTTACTAATGGTGTATTCAGTACTATTCACTGGAATTTTGTGTAGTGAAGAACTCAAAGAAATTGCTTTTTTACACTTCAGATCTGTGTCATTTAGATTATTGAACAGAGAAAGAAAGGCTCAATATTTTGAGCCCTTTGGGGGCCAAGAAATATGAAGCATATGAAATAAAAAGAGCTAAGTTTCTTCTCAAGGTTCTGTATAAATCTAAATGGCTCTTTAGTCATTAAAGCATACCCCAATTGTCCTGAAGCCGTCCAGCTAGAATAAACCTTGGCAACCTTGTCTACTTCCTGTGGAAAGAATCAGTTCCACCCCAGTGTGAAAGAATTGAAGGAACTCATGAGGAGGTCTTTGGCCTAACATCACATTGCATTCCTTCTTCGACATCCACTGAGTAGGCAACTGGACCATCCAACAAGCACTCCCTGCTCAGGGAAGTGAAGATGAGCAACAGATACAGAAAACCATAGCAATGATGACTCTTAACAATAAACAGTGGAAAAGTTGTTCAACTTGAGTCATGGCTTTCAATTTGCAGGTTCATGCAGGAAGGAGAATTAGTAATGGGTAGGGAATGAATATGCAAGATTAAAAATGTGCCTTCGGATTTATGGGATCATCTTTTAAATAAGGTCCCAATTCTGCCAAGGAGTAAGTTCTGCTAGAAAAGCCACATTGCAGGGTTGCTACCTTTAAAAGTGCCAATTCACTTACTTTCTTTTTATCAATTCTGTTATATTTGTCCTCCTTAACTTGTCGGCACCTCCCTGTGTGTATACCAATGGCTCCAGTTGGTTTGCTTTACTGGTTTAATCTGGTAGACCTAGAATTCTATTTATTGCATTTGTTGCTAAAGACAAAACCAGAACCAAAAATCAAAAAAGAAACAAAAAGCTGGTATTGCTTTAAAGGATACTGGCTGTCATATCAAACCACTTTTTTGAACATAAGAGTGTGCAGTTTTAGCATCAGGTTTAGTAATTACATGAGTGCCATTTTAATTGAACCAACTAAAGTTCTCTCAGTGCCTATTAGCGCCTATAAAGCTAGGAAGCCTAAATTTATTGTGCTCTCCTAGGAAGGAAGATGGCATAGCTCAGAAATGTACATTGTATTTTGGTTTGATGTTTATGGTGGCCAGAAGTGTCAACCTTGGTTCTAAAAATCTGAGGTGAATTAGAACATACTTCAGTTCATGGTGATTGTTAATTTAGAACAAATGAAATAGGACAATCTTATGTGACACTGTTTAAGAAGCTAATGCAAGGAGCAATCATAGATTTGGAAAGTAAGTAAACTCAACAACAAGACAAATATCTCTTAGAAATAAGAATAATACTCCTAAATGGTGGTCTCTGAGTTGATAACCTAAATATACTTACACCTAGTAAGTGTAGGTGTAATGTTGCTGAGCCAAATTGCCCAAAATAAAAATGTATTATCCACCTTCAAGAGTACTTCATCCATCTATTCTTCAAGAGAAATGTTTTATATAAGTTACATAAAGGAGAGGGAATGAAATCATGAGATATTCATCAAAATATTTATATCTTGCTCTGTCATGAGAGCTGTTACATGCTAGTATTTTGTCATACTTCTGTTAGAAAAGAGAGGACATTCTCATTTCAGGGCCCCATTTAAGAAATGAGGTGTGATTTGATATCACTATCCATCATTCACATATAAAAGAAGAGAGGTGGGTTGTCCAGTTCCTAGAGAGATGAGATCAGAAGGTACCTATCTCATCTCTGTTGGCCTCTTTATGGATTTAACTTTCTTGATATAATCCAGAGAAAGAAGCCTCCCAACGGAAAGATGGCTGAAAATCCAATATGCGAAATACGTGAGTAATACCTAATATTATCTAGAGCAGAAACTAAAAGAACTTGTAGAAAATCCTTTTTGGCTCATCTTGGAGCTCTTAAGTGTTCCCTCATGCTTATAAATGAGCAGGTTAATTAAGGCAGGGTCTAGAAAGGAGAAGGGACTCTCCCCTGATCTTTCACCAAGAATGCTCTTTAAATACTTCCCAACCATCTGGCAAGGTAGCATTATATCATCATCATTTCACAAACAAGGAAATTGAGACTGAGAAATATCAGACATTTTTCAATATCGCCCTGCAGGGAGGTAGTATATGGGAAGCCTTGTCTGCTGTCTCCGTCCAGTGCTTTTTCAAATAGAAGAGTGAGAATGGCTAGATAATCGTGAAAGATGTAAGAGTAAAGAGTATGTATTTAGTTGGTTAAATAAAATAGATGATTTGAAAATTAGAGGGAAAGTGACTTCTATGTTGCTGCTATAACCACCCCCACCCTGAAAACCCCCTGGCAAAGTGGAGGCATTTGTCTCTTCAAAGAGAAATGAGACCTTCTTTGGACAAGAGATGAAGCTCCCTGGGGTTATTTCCTTCCACTGTCATAAATTAAGGTGGTGATACCTCCTGAGAATAAGAGTATGCAATGATAAATTCCTGTTGGAATTGCTGAAATAAAGACGAAATTACTTAGTTTTCTGGATTTGGAGTTGTTTGGGTTCTAAGAGCCACGTTCTTTTTGCCTGCAAACATGTTAGGCTTTGGTGAGTCATAAACCTTTTTATCTGTGATGCTAACAAAGGTCTACACATTCTGGGAAACTTTTTTGGAATCAACGCTAGAAATAGTTTTGGAGCCAGATGGCGTTAATTACTCAGATTTTTTAGGCAACCGTGCCTGATTATTGAACAACAACAAAACTGTTATTAGTCATATTGCAAATCCTCTGTCCAACCCAAAGGGGTTTCAAATTATTTATATGTAGTAAAAACCTAGGGCACTTTCAAAGGACAAATATCTGGCCCCTTATGCATATTCAAGATAATATCCCAAAGTTCAGGAAGACAGTTTCTAGAAAGGAGCTCCAACAATTAGAGAACAATGTCAGGGCATTTTGAACAGTACCCTCCAAGGTGACTACTTTAAGTGACTGTATTCATTTGGGTGTTTGGGTTTTCAGAAATGCTTATATAATTAGTTTAAGAATTCTCACAGGGAAACTTTCTTCAAATAAAAAAAATGGCTTAAAGTGTTTTTAATTTCAGTAGTAATTTCCCATAGAGTTCACCCCCATGAATTTTTTCTTTCCAGTTGAGATATACCTTCCCATAAAGGACACAAATCTCATGTGGATAGCCTAAGGAATTTTAACATATGTATGTATACTTCTGTGCAATCAACAGTCAAGATATAGATATAGATATAGAACGTTTCAAGCTTCCCATGTTTCCCACCAGTTGGTACTCTCACCCCGGGATGACCACTGAACTGACTTCTAATCACAATAGATTAGTTAAGAAATTCTGAATTTGATATAAATGTAATCATACAGTTGTGCTCTGATTATCTTTTTCTACTTAACCTCATGTCTATGACATTCATCCATGTTGTTGTATGTAACAGTATTCTGTTACTTTTAATATTCCATTTTATGGCTAGACCCCAGTTTGTTGAATTATTCTACTGTTGGTGGATGTTTGGGTTATTTACAATTTGGGGCTGCTATGGATAAACCTGGGGGAGTCACTCTTGCATGTGCCTCTGGGGAGAACTAAGCACTCATTCCTATTCGGTGTTACCAGGAGAAAAACTGCTGCGTCTCACTTATGTTTAACTTTCATAAGCACTCCCAGTAAGTTTTCCAAAATGTTTGTATCAGTTTACACTCTTGTCTCTTCTAAATGACATAAAAGGAAAGACCATTTGAGCAATTTACCTTCCTACATTCATCATTATTCCTTTACATAAGCTATTTAGTTTAGTTTTTTTTTTTCCTGAGGGAAGTTTAGAGATTTTAAAACAAAATTACTGCCATGTTATTCCCTTCTTTGCTTTCTTAGACTATTTCTAATCCATTGGATTTATAAAGTCTGCATCTTCTTTCTTGCTAATTTCTCTGGAGATACAAGGTGATGCGTTTAGTGGTACTTCACTGTGGGTTTCTGTGTCCTGTGTTTGCACTTGGGGCGGTTCACTGGCAAGAAAGGGGGCCATGCTCTTCTCTTTCGCCAACTGCATGTGTAGATAAGATTCTGAGCAACAGCAGAGGTGGGATGAGGGTGGGACTTACTGTGTGTGTGAGCAGACATGAGACTCGGGAGGTTTGGTGAAGGCAGGATATCGTTAACAGCATCTCATAAAACTCAGAGAAGTAGAGTGACAAACTCAATTTTAAATCCCACGCTTCCCAGTACCTCAGCCTTCATCTTCTCATCACTACTTAGGACTTCATCATTAACTTGCCCAGATAATTACCCTTTGATGAGGCCAAGGTTCTAATTCTTAGTCAAGAAAATAAAATATCACTGGTGGCTCTTCCCAGCTGTATATTTTAGTGATTCCAGATGTGCAAATCAAAGAAATGCTGGCAACAATGCACTGTCCAAATAAAAAGGAAATGAAATGTGCAGACTGTTTTCTAAACATTTCAAAGACCCTGGAAATCCAGCCAACACCAAAATCAATATTTGCATTTTAGTCTTTGTTAATTTGAACTATTAGAGCCTGTATCAAAGATAAAGGCCATCTGAAGTTGAATTTCCTTATTTTCTCCCATTATTGTTTTTGTCTTTACTACTGTTTTGTGAAACACTGTGGAGGAAGCAGATATTTGATTTAAATCTTTCATTTTCAAAATAAATATCCTTCTTTTCTGGGAACATAAACCAGGAATCCCGAAATGGGAGTTCTGTTTTTTAATATGTTATCTTATTATATATGGCTTAACAGTTCTTTAATTTTTGCTTTTAATGTAATGAACCTAAACTAAAATCAATTGGTACTAGTTTCATATATGTGTACTGGATGTAACTATTAAGTAACAAAATAAAACTATAATAATTAGCAAAATGTTATAATACAATTAAAAATTGTTGCCTCATTACAAAATAATAGTAATGATAATAACGTTGTATGATGTGATCATAGCAATAGCCCATGTTAGTTTATAATTTGGTTCTTTGATCATTTCACCCAACTAGAACATGAGAATGAGAAATTAAGAGGAGATAAAGAGCCACCGTGTAGGCTAACTAGACATATCAAAAGTCATAACACTGTGTGCTTGTTAAAATTAATAAACTATTTTTTCAGTTTTATTGAGATATAATTGATATACATCACTGTATACATTGCAGGTGGACTGCATAATGGTTTGACTTACATATATTGTGAAATGATGACCACAATAAGTTTAGTTAGTATCCTCACATGCTTGTTAAAGATCACGTCAGCCTTCCACTCAGGGCCTATTTACTCTGACTTTATGTGCAGTCCTAAACAACTGTGTAATTGGCTTTCAAACTCATAGTAGAAGAGAAACCATATATCAATGAGAGATTGAAATAGTGCCATAGAAAAGCACATGAATGGCAGTAAGAAATGATAGCTATTGACCAAAAAAATAACAGTTCTAAAAAGTAAACAAGCAATAGTAATTACTTTATTATTATTACTAAAGAAGCATGACTAGCTTAGGGGAAACTGCTTACCTTTTTTACTCTAGTCATGGTTGCAGCGACCGGCTACAGGCAACCTGAGAGCCCCTTGCTTGGGTTGCATCATATGGATCTCTTTCTGCCCTCAGGTTCTATGGTGTTGCCACAGGAACACCACAAGGAGCATAAGCAAATATGATTTAACACTCCTGGAGGCCACTTTTGACCTACGGGGCAGAGTCAGTGGGTAAATAGCCCCCTCTTCTGTCCCTTGGGTGGATAATACTGAGCCTTCACCCTCAGAAGGTCCCAAGCCAAGATGAAGCCTAGTTGCCCACCATGTGAGCAACGTGAGAAGGACCCATGGACTGATTCTCCCTATTTCCCAGTTTCATTCTTCCCAGTCCTTGGCCTCTATTCCTTGCGATTTTATCCCAACATTAATGACTTGCATGCAAGCTCTTGTCTCAGGCTCTGTTTTTGTAAAGAACCTACAGTAAGACAGTTGATAACTAGAAATAATTCTAAAAAGCAGACTCTCAGCAAGGGATTCGAGAATTCGATCATTTGATTTCTACCCGACAATTGGCTTTGTCACACAGCCCACAAGATACAGCAGACATACTGATGCCAGAGGTGTCCATGGTGATTGGATGCCATTCCTAATAGAAGAGTCATGGCAGAGACACCTAGTAGTCCAGTAGTCTAGAGTACGTCTGGGCCTTATGTGGCAGAAAACTACTCACTTTTGGCAAAGCAGCATCTAGCCTACTAGAGACTGGGCTCCTACCATGGGACATTAAGTGACTAACCTGAGTCTACATGATTCCATCAGATCCACCAAGTCATAAGGTCAGACAGATGCCCCAGTAATCAATTATTTGATGGAAGTGGTACATCTGCTAGTTGGGCCCCTGCAGATCTGGAGGGTACAACAAATTGATAAACAGGTCATCCTTCCCCCCATGTCACCTCTCTCTGTTGTATTACTGCCTCTCCCTCGCCTTACACTTTTGGCCTCATAGAGGTTTATAGCACCCAACCAACAGGGGAGAAAAATCCCTGGGCCTGCAACAGAGATGGGCCAGACTTTTGCATTGGAACTAGCTAACAATACTCTACAGTACCAGTCAAAGAAGGTGAAATGGTGGTGAAGGTAAGTTCTCTCATTTGGCCAGTCTATGAGCTGAGAAATTCAGTCTCTGAATGGGGAGTATGGATTTGGATGAACAACAGCAGTCATACCAACTCCTTCTCCCTACATCCTCCACACAAATTATTCTACTCAATTTTTTTATTCAACTCTGCAAATCAAGTATTTTTTTGATAATATGCATTTTGATACTAAATAACTAGGATAGGTTAAGTTATTTGCTTAAGGATACAGCTGTTAAGTGGGTTATACACTGTGGACTCCATAGTCCATGCTCGTTCTACTGTATTGTATTAACTATAAAGTATAAGAGCATATATTGTGGTTTCCAAATGATGATTCTAAGCTAAGAAAAATTAAAATTCATTTAGTACACTGCTCAAAAATATTAGGAGATATATAATATACTTGAGAACAGCAAAGTTGGTTTTCATCTAGACCAGCAGTTTGCAAATTATGTTCCAGGGAGCCCTGGGATTGCATGATTGTCCCAAGTATATTATGGGTCAAAGGCAGTCTTAACAAGTGGCAATTTGGGCCTCCTTCCCTGCTTTAATAGCATTCTCACCTTCCCATTCTAAATGTGGGGGTTCTGTATAAAATTACATTTGAAAAAAAGAATTTGCTATTATAAAAATAAAATTTACAAACACAGTTGGAAAACTTCACATAAACCATATGGATAGATCAAAATACTGGAGTCCTCCATGCTTTGGAGGTAACTCACACCTTAGTTCTTTGAAGTACCAGCAATTTCTAGTCCAACAATGAGCTATTACTGTGTGCCACGCTAACAGTATCTCTGCCATTACGTGTTAACATCAGAGTTGGCTGGGCTATACTATTATAATAATGTTCTTATCTAGTAATATAAACACACATTTCTTTGAAATAACTCTAGACTGTGTCCAGGCATGGGCCTGGCTTTTTGCGGTTGTGGGAGTGAAAAGGTTCAGACAAATAATATTTTAAATTGGCATAAGCCTAGAGCCCCACCTGCCCTTTCCCCATCTGCAATAAGAAGTTCCTGGCATTAAAATCTTTAAAAAAAAAAAAAAAAAAAAAGGGTGCCTGGGTGGCTCAGTTGGTTAAGTAACTGCCTTCGGCTCAGGTCATGATCCTGGAGTCCTGGGATCAAGCCCCACATCGGACTCTTTGCTCAGCGAGGAGTCTGCTTCTCCCTCTGTCCCTCCCCACCTCATGCTTTCTCTCTCTCTCAAATAAATAAATAAAATCTTAAAAAAAAAAAAAAAAAAAGAAGAAGAAGAAGAAGTTCTTGGCAGAGTTACCCTGTGGCACTGAGCTATGCCGGGGCCATGGGATGTAATTGGTCTCTAGGCCTAACGTGTGCAGAAAACACTTCAACAAGTGGAAACAAGAAGGTCTTCGAGGTTTGAGGGCGGTTATTTGGAGGCAATGCGCTGCAGAATGTGTCCGAGTGTCCAAGTTAGCTCTCAGTAGTAGGGAAGGATACCTACAAAACAGAGACTACTTTTCCTAAGCCACAGAGCAGCCTAATGAATTCACTTGGATGCCAAGTTGTTTGAATGTCCTTAGAGTTGTTAGAAGGCAGACTCCAAGGTCACATTGAGTTGCATTAGGCTTCAGGCTTACTGATTCTTTGGAAACATGACAAGAGCCCATAGCTTCACAATAAGAACAAGCAAAGTTTTCAGGTTTTATGCAGGCTAGATTTTTTTCCAAGGTCATCTTTTTCTATTTCTTTCCTCTTTTCCTGTTTAGGTTATAGCTTTTCTCCAAACCAAGTGAGCCCCTCTTGGATAATTTGCCTTCTAATAAAATCAATTCACCTTCCCCTGGCCTCTGCAGCCAATTATGCTCCTTTTTTTTTAACTCCCTAAATTACAATTTTTCAAGATCTGCTCTGAGTATGAAGGAATAAATCCTGTCATTAAACAAAAGCTTCATATTAAAAAAAAAACAATTCTGCCTAAAACACAGTATGAGCTGGGGCGCCTGGGTGGCTTGGTTAGCTAAGCGTCTGCCTTCGGCTCAGGTCATGATCCCAGCATCCTGGGAGTCCTGGGATCCAATCCCACATCTGGCTCCCTGCTCAGCAGGGAGTCTGCTTTTCCCTCTCCCTCTGCCCCCCTCAAATGGATAAATAATATCTTTAAAAAATACACGCACAATATGAGCAGAAACAACAAAAATCCCATCCTCCCTCCTTGAGAATCTAGCTTCCTCCCCCCAACTGCGGAGGCAAATGCCACAAAGCCAAGTAGACAGTGTCTTCTCTCCACATCCAGTCCCTGTCCCCAGGCTCCAGAGTGTCCTGTAGATTGGGGTCATCGAGGACTGGGAGTGGGAAATCCCAGGAAGTGAGGAGGAATTAATTTGGAAAACTAAGGTTTACTCTCAGAAGGGAAACAAAGATTAGCTGCTCCACAAGAAGAGGCCATCAGTGGGCAGCATGCTGGAAGTAGTTTGAGTAACAAGGGAGAGGGGCTGGGAGTAGCTTATACCTGATGGGCACGTTAGGGTGTAGAGAACTGAGTGGTGGGCAGAAAGGAAAGTTCAGTACTCAGGAACCTAGGTGAAGAAGTCAGTGCTTCTGAATCTATGCGCCAGCCCCATTCCCCTTGCCAGTGCTTCTCAATCTCTGCATCTTGTTAAAACGCGGATTCTGATTCCATGAGTCTGGCATGGGGCTCGAGAGTCTGCATTTATAACTCACTCCTAACTTGGTGCTGCAGTAACAAGTTCATACAACCACTGCTCCTATTCTCTTCAGTGTTCTTCCAGAACAATTACCAAATATACAGTCATAATAGGTACAAGTTTTTAAAAAGATATAATAATACACTGCATCAGCCGGTGTTCTCCAGAGAAACAGAACCAATAGAACCAATCTCTATATATACTGGGAGCCGAGAGAGACAGAGAGAGAAAGAGAGAAATTGATTTTAGGATATTTGCTCACACAATTGTGGGCACCAGCAAGGCTGAAATCTATAGGGGCAGGCTGGAAATTAAGAGTTGATGTTGCAGTCTTAAAGCAGAATTCCTCCTCCAGGAAACCTGTTTTACTCTTAAGGGCTTCAGCTGATTATATGAGGTCTACCCACATTATCAAGGGTAATGTGCTTTATTTAAAATCAACTCATTATAAATATTAATCACACCTACAAATACCTTCACAGGAGCAGCCAGATTAATGTCTAAACAAACACCTGGATACCATGGTATAACAAAGTTGACCCATAAAACTAACCATCACATGTACTATATAATTTTCAGCAAGTTTACTTTTTTCCCTCCTAATATGTCCTACCAATAGCTACATCGTATTCTATTATATGTATGTATCATAATCATATAAGTAGTCTTTTATTGTTGGGTATGTTACTCTTCACTATTACAAAAATGCTGCAATGAACATTCTTGAGAAAAAAGTCTTTAAATCCAAGTGTGACTATATCTGCAGTATAATTATTTAGACTTGAAAATATTGGGCAATGGGTATATAAAGTTTTATTTTTCATAGCAACTGACAAGCTGTTCTAAAAAAACAGATGTTGCTGATTTATACACTGAGTAGAAATGGATAAAAATTTCTGTTTCCACACATTCTCAATGACACATTATATTACAAAAATACTTCCAACTTTGCCCTTCCAATACATGAAAAACAATGTCTCTCATTCAAGTTTTATTTTGTGGATAATTGCTTTTTTCTTACATTTAGAGGCTATTTGCATTTCTTTTTCTTCTATGTCTAGAGTCCATTTTTTCTAGGGTCTTTAGCATTTTTATTACTAATTTAAATTCAATATATCTTATGAATATTAGTCATTTTCTTGTCTATACACTGCAAATATATCTTGTTCTGTTGTGTTGTTTGCCTTTTAAATTCAATTATGGTGTTTTAAATCATGCAAATATTTTAATTTTATGCAAAGCTATTAATCTTTAATTTTTTTGCTTTTGGGTTTTGTGTTTTATTCCATAGACTTTTCCCTCCAAGAAAATATAAATTTTCCTATATTTTTTTCTACATTTGTATGGTGTCTCATTTTGTGTTAAAATCTTTGAACCATCCCATTTATTTTCGTGTAAAGAGTATAATAGAGATGAATTCCCTATCCTCTCTCTTCTGGCTAGTCAGTTATTCAAAACCTATTTGTTTGATAATCCATTTTTTATCACATACTAAATTCCACCATGTATGGGCTCTACTTATGAAATATCTATCCTAGAAATTCCATTATATAATATTTATTCCTTTTTTTTAAAATAATATGTCTAATACCCCTAATAGAAGAGCTAGCCCCCTTCATTATATTTACATTTGGAAACTTTTCTACCTAGTCTTGTAAGTTTGAATCGGTGCATCTAGTGTCAAAAAGTTACTGTTGGTATTTGGACTGGCATTGAATTTAAAGTTTTGAATTAATTAAGAAAGAATGTCCATTTCATGCATTCTCAACTGGATGATATCACCCTTAAAGAGACAAAAATTGGTTCTTGGAGCTGAAAAACTTACTCTTTTAAAAAAAAAACTTAAGTTCTAAAGCACAGATATACATGCACAGTACGTTTACAGGTATTTAGTTTATTGGTGGTATTAAAATTTAATGGGAGAGGACAATCAAAAAAGAAATGTCTGTTAAGGGGTCTGTAATGAAAGAGTTGAGAAATACTGTTTATGTAAAGTTGATCATTCTTATCTAAGACCAAGTCAGTTCTTGATATGCATTTAAGTGTTTTAGCTTTCACAGTAGAATATTAAAATTTTCTTCAAATAGATCAGAATGTTTATTTCTAGGTGCTTTCCCTTTTTTCATAAATCTACATTGAGGACAACAAGTAAGTTTTGTATATTAATCTTTATATACTCAGTCTACTGAATTCCTAATTGTAGAACTGTTATAGTTGTTTCCTCTCATTTTCTAGTATTAATATAATCTGCAAATAATTAAAAATTAGCATTATCCTTTCTAACTTCTATGCTTCTTATCATTCTGCTTAGATTAAGAGCATTGCTGGTACTTCCAGAAAAATATAACTAATACTAGTCATGGTAGGCATCCTTAGGGTGAATATGAATTTAATGGGAATTTTTCTAATATTTCACCATTAAGCCCATAATAATTCTATGCTACAATTAGGGATTTATTAACCCATTTATGTTTTAAAAGTTCTAAAAGAATTTTATCAAATGCTTCTTTGACATTTATTGAGATGATCAAATGCCTACTCTCCTCAAATCTATTAATATGTGCATTGTTAAGTTCCATATATTGAGCCATCCCTGAATTCCTGGTATGAACTCTATGTGGTATTATATTATCCTTATAATATGTGATTGTAATTTATTTGACAATACTTAACTTCTGATTTTTGCAACAATAATATAGATGAGATCTTGAAATTTAATTTTACCATACCATCCTATTTTGTCAGGTTTTAGCAATAGTGGCTTCATAAAACAAACACATAAACTTTCCTTTTTTTCCCTCTATGCTCACAAACATTTTTAAATAGAATCAGAGTTTCTTAGTTCTTAAGGACTTTATAGATTGGCCAGTGAAAATGTATGGATCAGGCATTTTTCGTTGTGGATGATGATTTTTTGACAACTTTTTTGCTATATTTAACTTCCTGTCTTTTCCCATATATGTTTTGGTTATTTATCCCTTACTTCCCAGGTTTCTAATTTATTTCTACAGAGTTGAGTAAAGTATTCTTCTAAAATTCTTTTCCGTTTCTTTATATCTATGCCTATTTCCTCTATTGTGACATGTGATTTTGTGCATTTGTGTTTTCTGCCCCTCTCCACATATGCACCATTTTTATTCTCCTCCCCTCCCCCACAGCACTGCCTCTTTCTTTCTCTGCCTCTTACTCTTGCATTATCTCTTTCCCTTTTTCACTCTCAATTAACCCACTCTTGAACCCAGTTACTAGTTTTATTTTTGTTTGTTTCTTGCTTTAGAATTCATTTATTACTACTTTCATATTTACATTCTTTCTCTCTTTCCTTATGTTAATTTTGTTGTTTTCCCCCAACTTTTTAAATTTGATACTTCATTCATTTTTTTTATGGTGGGGGAGAACATTTATTTTTGCGGGTGAAAGAGAATTTTTAAAATGCAACATGAAGTGGATTTCTGCAGAGTTCTTTGGGATAAGAATTGGAAATGATTCCTTTACTCTTCATGTGATAGACTGTTTTCATTTCAATATTACACAATACCAAAAACAGACCACATGAACCCCACAATTACTAGGGTTTTAAGCATTATTCGAATTGACTTTAAGAAGATTAAACTTTTTCCAACATTTAATGACACATGGTTCAATGACCTCGTGAGTTTCCTAACCCTATAGTCCTTCTTTTCTATAGCCCAGGTTGCTTGACCTTCACCTCCAGGTGGTTAAGGAGCTCTAATTTAACACGTAGGGCACACAATAGAAAGTCTTCCTTGTCCTGCTCTGACGTTGTGACCCTATTCTAAAGTGGCATTTCTTGCTAGGGAAGTCCTTACCTTGTACCCCCCCAATCTACAAATAGCTCACTGTCTTATTACCTGGACTTGAGTACTTCTCTTGATAACATATCTACTATCAATCTCCATTAAAGTGATGTTTGGTCTTGATCTCCATGACCTTCTCCAACCTGCCATGCAGTTACAAGACCGCTACTTCTGACACCATCCTGAAAGGGTGGGCCTTGTTATTCATTGACCGACTTCCATACCTTCATTTATTTACTCACTCATTTGTCAAGCATGTATCGGG
This sequence comes from Mirounga angustirostris, assembly GCF_029215605.1. Classification (NCBI taxonomy): domain Eukaryota; kingdom Metazoa; phylum Chordata; class Mammalia; order Carnivora; family Phocidae; genus Mirounga; species Mirounga angustirostris. The sequence goes on along the minus strand of NW_026991711.1, from coordinate 116,607,078 downwards.
TGCCTACTTTATTCAAGCAGTGAGCTAAAAGCAGAGAAAGGAAAAAGTAAGATATGGTCCTTTCCTTCCTGTAGTATCCAATCTAGTGGAAGATGACCCACTGACATGGGCCTGCAATACTGATTAAATCTAGGCTTTTGAGTGCTGAGTTCTGACATGATATTCTAAAACCTCTTGCTGGTTTTGCTGTTTGCTTATCCCAAGATACTTGGAAAATTTCCAAATTTATAAACACTGCTATTAAAGTTAATTTTTTCTAAGAAAAATGTAAGCAACAACAATTAGAGAACAAAACTGTGGCACCAAACCGGAGACACATGACATCCAAATATGTATCTCAACAAAAATGACAAATGATTGCATGTTATGACCTAGTGGTCATTAGCAAATAGTAGAAACTGTGATTGTCAAATCCAAGGAGGCCAAGGGTCTTCTGCATAATAGAATCTCATTGTAATGTGACAAAACAGGCGTGGGATTATTTCTAAAATAACTGTTGGTTGAGATTTATAAGGGACTTTATTGTTGAGAATGAGCATCAGAAGAAATTTATCCTGCTCTTTCCCTTATAACGTGGTTCCTAGCCTGCATCCCAGGGGTGGCATTTGAGTGAGACTCTAGTGTATTATTATAAAGCAGAGAGGAAGTAACACACTAACTAGACTCACTTTTTAAAATTTCTCAGAGTAAAACTTTTGACACAATGCCAAACATCCAGATGAAAACTGAAGAAAAACAAAAACAACTCTCCAGATGTTTTCCCTAAGTAAATGTATAGGAATTACTGTTCTTATCCTTTCTTTTTGGAAATAACTCATGCAGCATAAGGGAACAAGAACCAGATGAAATATTAGGGCCAACAAAGACCATGTTGACCTTTTAACAGGAAAAAAAAACAGGTGATTTTGGATGACCAGGATAGCATAAGGTAGTCACCAAAACCTCGCCTTGGTGGATCTGGTGGGTTGTTTTTAGCCCAGATGTCTCACTCCTCTGTGAATCCTTGCTTTTAGCCGTTTAACTCATAAAACCTTGTATTTCCTCTTACTATAAACCGAGTGCACTTTCTGGCCTCTTGACTTTGGGTTAATGGGACATTAGCAGACATGATTTATGCAGAGGCTTGAAATGTGCTTGTGTAGTTGGGCTTACCTACTTCCATTTTTGCCATGAGAGAAATGACCCCAGGTAGCCCACTGGTCCAGCAAAGATGAGAGACTTGCAGAGTAAATCTGTTCCCAACCTAAGCTTCAGAGTTTAGAGCCAAGTTCAGTCTAGATTAGCCAGTTCCTGGACAACTTGCAGATGTGAGAGAGAATAAATAGTTGTGTTTTAAGCCACTGAGTTTTGAGGTGTTTTGTCACACAGCATTATTGTGGAAATAACTGACCTCTACCATAGAGTCAAAACAAATTGCAGATGGTGGCATGTCTAGAACAGTGTTTCCCATTGGCCTCTGCCTACTGATAGTGAGGCTATCAGCTAGAAATATCTGAGACACTCACCTGGGCCCATATTAATTGTGGCAAGACCCCACAAACATTTCCCCAACTAGAGCCAATATTGTGGCTGACCAATCCTTGTCGTTCTTATTATGACTGCAAGATGCACCTTAGTAACACCTATCAGCAAATTTAGAAAAAAACAAGGTTTATTACTCACAGGCTCTGAGGGGACACAGCATGCCTGAGAGCCACAGTGAGGCAGGTAGAGAGAAAGAGCAGGGACCTGAGGTTCTGTCTCTATTGAGATGGAGGGTGGGGGGACTGGGGTTTTGTGGGTTCACTGTTTATTGGAGAACGTAAAACATAAGAGCAGGAGTGGGCATGGGAGGGGGAAGCATGGTCACTCGAGCGCTCCGTTGTCTAGGTTACCCAGGACTTTCTCACAGGGGAGCTTCAGTCTGATTCCTTGTCTAGTTGTTTAGCTAGTAGCTGTGTCGAACAGTTGGCAATATGTTGATTTGAGATAGATGTCTTTGAAATGGATGCCGTGGTAATGAAAAACTTAATGTCAAGGCACTTATATATGATAAACAAAGCTCACTGACAAACAGTTAAACTACACAGAGTCAACATGAGGAATCAAGTCACCACAAAGATGCAGACGTTAGCCTATGTATCTCTCTAGACTCGCTGCCTAATATGCTCTATTTCACTTTTTGAGTCCGCTAGAATATTCTTCCTCCAGTTTTTTGGATATGCCAAGCACTTTCATACCTCAAGGTCTCACACATGCTGTTTTCTCTTTCTCTACCCTCCTGAATGTCTTAATGTAGTCATTACCTATTCAGGTAATGGGGCACCTTTGTCCTCAAAGTATGCCTCCAATGGCCTCAAGGAGGAAACTTAAAATATATTGACCTGCAAATCAATGAAGACTCCCTCGATCAAAACATAATTTGTACAATTTCTCTTTAGTTTGAACATGATTTAAATGAACACATATGCAAGAGCACAGTTTCATGCTGAAAACATTCAGAACTACAATAAAGCATTTTTAAATCTAACTGGCCAGGACTTTGAATTGACCAAATTTCTTTTGGCTTTCCATTGTGAGAGACAAGAGCCATATTGCTAAAAAATAAGTAACCAGAATTTAATCAAATAAAATAGTCACCTTTGAATAAAGCCTTTGAATTCTCACATTTGAACTTCCTAGAACTATGCAAATGTAGGAGACTACAACTCACTAAAATGATCCTAAAGCAACACCTAATGTCCAAAGAAGAAATGTTTTCATCAGTTAGAATTGGCATCTTTAAGCAGAGAAGTGGGCTATTATAACTTAGAACAATGAAATACAATTAGGGTTTTTAAAAAGTGAATTTGAGATTGATCCTCAGTTAACTAGAAAATTCCTGTAACTTTATTAACTTGTGGTTTGATTGTAGGGTTGTGATGCAGTGTGTGTGCGTGTGTGCGTGCACGCATGCCCCCACAGTTGGGGCAAATAAGAATTAGTACTTATTGAGACCTTATTCTTGCCAGGAACTGAGAAATTTACAGACATTATCTCATTTGATCCTTATAATGACCTTGCAAGATATATATAAAATCTGCTCCTCAATAGGTATCGTAAAAATGCTAATTTGGGCCTGAGCACTTTATAAATGACCCTCTAGAGCAGTGGGTCTCAACCTCGGCTGCACATTTGAACCATTTGGGAGCTTTTAAAAATCCCCAGACCCAAGCCGCACCCCAAGACATCAGAGTTGGAACGCGTGAGAGTAGAAGGCAAGCGTTGGTATTTCTAAACTCCCCAGGTGATTGCAATGGGAAGCTAAGTAAGTTTGTGAGTCACTGGATTTATAACCCCAGTGATACTTTGAGAAGCTAGACACTCAGTGATATATGTGCTTGGTGATAAGCATGGTGGCGCCTCTGCAGCTGTGAGAGAGAAGTCAGCAACTCAGCCGTCATCAGCACCAGCACCCACGTCCTAGTGGAAGAAGCATGGCTGTAGGCACAGCTGCTTCGAAGCCTGCTTCAAGGCTGTCAGAGCCATATCCAGACTGTTCCCCCCCCAGGAGATCACTGGGATAGAGCTTTGAACACATATTTTCATTATTTCCCAAGCACAGGACTAACCGTACACCACTTTAAACCCCTTTGGCCAGTTAGAATTTGCCCTAGCCAAGCAAGAAAAGTGGTGGTCTGCATTTTATATTACCTAAGTGTCAGGCAAGGACACAAGGTCAAGGCCAGACTGAAGGTGAGGCGCACTTTCAGAGTCAAAGCATATAGACTTGAAACAGGTGGACGCTAGCACCTCTTGCTAGGGTGCTGTTCATCTGCTGAGTCATCGGAAGCCACCGCTTCATTGACCATTCTGGGTATCTGAACAGGCCTGGCTTCTGTGCTGCCCCCGGAAGCTTGGTGTCAAGGGCGTGGGCGAAATCCATAAGGCCCCTGTCATTTCTTCAGCCTGGGCCAGTCAGCCCTGGAGCAAAGGAAAGGGGAAACGAAGGTACCGGCATCTTTAGCATTCTCAGTACCTCCAGCAACTGAGCATGTCTCTGCAAAGGGCGACAGAAGCTCCAGGACTCGAGGGCTGACTGGAAGCTGACTAAATCCTTCTAAATCCTCCGTTTTATGGCAGGTGTAAATTAGCTTTCGGTTCAGGTTTGGGGAGAGGTTGCTCAACGTGGTGCTTAAGAGTGTGAACTGTAGATCCACATGTTCATGCCTGTTTTCTCATCTGTCCAATGAAAGTAATTAATTTTGCTTCTTTTTGATGTGTGGCTTATACAATAAATAGATGAAATAGACGTAAATAATAGATGAATACAATAAATAGATGAAAAATGTTTCGAACAATACCTGCACAGAGTAAGAGTTATATAACTGTAAGCTCTTATTATTTATGTATTCTTTCATCCATGCAATTGTTTATTTTTGGCTACAGTGTTTAGAAAGCCTTCCTGTGTTAAGCTCTGGTAATGCAGAGGGAACAAAATAATATGGTCCCTGCACTCAGGGGAAGAGAAGACAGACATGTAAAAATTATCTAGTATCATGTCAGGAGCTAAGTAATCCAAGTGTATGCCTTGGTGTTCCAGAGAAGGAGCACCTGCAAATTAATCCTCTTTGCTGTGGGTACCAGTGAGAACAAACTGATTGCTCCCTACTTTAGAATTCCTTTACATATTTGATAATGGGCAATAGATTATTCTCTAAAACGACTGTGCTCCTAAAACTTTTTCCAGAGCAGTAAGACAGAATTGGTTTTTTCCCTTTAAATGCTATGTGGCCCCAGCCACCTCCTTCATCTGTTTGGCCTTAAGCAGCAAATCTCTGACCTCTTTGTCACCATTTCCCACTGTAAAATGGAAATAATGTTACCTGCTTTGCAAAGTTGTTGTAAGGTTGAGATATATAACACCTGGAGTTCCCCTTATATTTGCAGCTTCCACTGGTTGAAGTAACCACCCTGGGTCATCCAACCCAAAGCCCTAAGGAGTCTCCTTTCTCAGGCAGTTGCTATATGCATTATAGTACAAATGTCCTCTCTTAAGAAGTTCTCAGATTTAATCTTGTATTTTGGAAGGGTCTGCTTTCCTTCCTTTTTCTTCCTCTTCTGTTGTCCTGATATTTTCTCACCCTATTCACAGTAGGCTGAAAAAACGCACAGGTTCATCTGTGCTATATAGCATGGAGGCTGATTCAACCCCTCGTTTCCTAGGGCTTGTAGGATGACTAGAACAATCTACTCTCTCTACGTTTACATCAGTCCATTTATCAGCCCAAGGACTAATAACAAATGAATTTTAAAGATAGTTTGGAGTTGTTTCTTACCATGGATTGATATTGTATATACAGATCACCATGAATGTTGGGATCTTTTAACCACACTGACATATGACCGTTTCTGTCCTTTCTTATATTTCTAAGTCTTGGTTTCCTTTCCCAGGGTTCTTATCTATACAATCCAAGGAAAGGGAAAACCAATGGTAGCCTAGCTCAACACCTACCAAAGTGTTTAAAGAAAATATTCTCACTGGGGTCAGACAGTATTGGAAAAGTTGGGATTAGATAAAAATGAAAACTAAAAAAAAAATCATTGTGGGATCACACTATTATGGAAGTGAGAGGATGGCCCACAGAAAGGGAGAAAATATTTGCAAGTCATATCTCTAATAAGGGCCTAGTAGCTATAATAAATAAAGAATTTTTATAACTCCAAAATAAAAAGCCAACCTAATTTAAAAATAAAGGATTTGAATGGACATATCCCTAAAGAAGATGGATAAATGGCCAAAAAACAAAGAAAAAAATGCTCAACATCATCATTAGCCTTCAGGAAAATGCAAATCAAAACCATGAGATCCCACTTAACACCCACAGGAATGACTGGAAAATAATAAGTGTTGCTAAGAATATGGAGAAATTAGAACCTTCATGGACTGCTGGTGGGAATGCAAAATGGTACAGCTATGGCACAAAACAGCTTGGCAGTGCCTCAAAAAGTGAAACCTAGTTACTCTATCACCAACAATTTCATTTTTTCATATATACCCAAGAGAATTAGAACATCTATTCACACAACAAACTATACAAACATACATTTCAATACGATTCATAATAGCCAAAAAGTGGAACAATCAAAAGACCCTCAAATGATGAATGGGTCAACAAAGTGTGGTGTAGCCTACATAGTGGAATATTACTCAGCCATAAAAAAGAAAGAAGTACGGATACATGCCCCAACATAGATGAACCCTGAAAACATAACACTAAGTGAAAGGCGTCAGACAAAAAAGATCACATATTATGTGTTTCTATTTATATGAACCTTGCAGGCTAGACAAATCCATGGAGATGGACACCAGATTAGTGGTTGTCAGAAGCCAAAGGGAAAGTGTTAAGTGGTCCAGGGGACTGCTAAGGGTGCAGAGTTTCTTTTGGGGGTGATGAAAATATTCTGGAGTTAGATAGTGGCAGGGACTGCACAACCTCGTGAATATCCTAAAAATCACTTAATGGTACACTTTTTTAAAAAAAATTGCAGGACCTCCTGAGGAGTTCTTCGGCTAATTTTAATCCTAAAATTTGTTTGGAATTATAAAAAACCTTGAATAACCAAAGCAATCTTAAGAAAGAAGAACAAAGCTGGAGACATCACATTCCCTCATTTAAAACTACATTATAAAGCTGTAGTAATCAAAATAATATGGTACTAGCATAAAAACAGACACATAGATCTCAATGGAACAGAACAGGGAGCCCAGAAATAAACCCATGCACATATGTCAATTAATTTTTTGACAAAACGGTCAAGAATATACATACAATGGGGAAATACACAATAAGTGGTGCTGGGAAAACCGGACAGCCTAATGCAAAAGAATGAAACTGGACCACTATCCTACACCATACACAAAAATTAACTCAAAACAGATTAAAGATTTAAATAAATCCTAAAACATAAAACTCCTAGAATAAAACATAGAGGATAAGCATTTTGACATTGGTCTTGGCCATGATTTTTTGGATATGACACCAAAAGCAAAAATAAACAAGTGGGACTACATCAAATTAGAAAGCTTCTACACAACAAAGGAAACCATCAACAAAATGAAAAGGCAACCTATGGAATGGGAGAAAGTATTTGTAAACCACATATCCAATGAGGGGTTAATACCCAAAATATATAAGGAACTTATACAACTCAATAGTAAAAAAAAAAAAAAAAGACAACAAAAAACCCAAAACCCAATTTAAAAATGGGCAAAGATCCCAAATAGAAAAGCACATAAAAAGTGCTTAACATCACTTATCCTGGGGCACCTGGGTGGCTCAGTCAGTTAAGTATCTGCCTTTGGCTCCAGTCATGATCCTGGGGTCCTGGGATTGAGCCCCATATCAGGCTCCCTGCTCAGTGGGGAGCCTGTTTCTCCCTCTCCCTCTGCCGCTCCCCCTGCTTGTGCTCTCTCTCTTGCTCACTCTCTCAAATAAATAAATAAATAAATAAATAAAATCTTTAAAAAGAAAACAAAAAACATCACTTATTCTCAGGAAAGTGCAAATCAAAATCACAATGAGATATTACCTCACACCTGTTAGAATGGCTGTCATCAAGAGACAACAAGTGTTGGTGAGTATGTGGAGAAAGGGAACCCTTTGCACTGTTGGCGGGAATGAAATTGGTACACCCACTATGGAAAGCTGTAAGGTGACTCCTTAAAAAAAATTTAAAAATAGAACTACCATGTGATCTAATAATTCCACTTCTGGGTGTATATCCAAAGGGAATAAAAATATAATGTCAAAGAGATACCGATACTCTTGTGTTCACTGCAGCATTATTCACAATAGCCAAAATATGGAAACATCCTAAGTGTTCCTCAACAGATGAAAGGATAGAGACCTTATGGCTTATATACAATGGAATATTATTCAGCCATGAGAAAGGACATTCTCGTGTTGCAATAACATGGATGGACCTTAAGGACAATATATGAAGTGAAATAAGTCAGAGAAAGACAAATCTTATTTGATATCACTTATATGTATAATCTAAAAGGGCCAAACTCATAGGAACAGAGACCACAATGGTGGTTACCAGGGGCTGGCAGGGGGGGATGTTGTCAAAAAGTACTAATTTCCATATAAGATGAATAATTTGGGAGACCAAATGTACAGCATAGTGATTATAGTTAATAATACTGTTATATACTTGAAAGTTGCTAAGAGAGTAAATCTGAAATGATTTCACCACAAAAAAAGAAATTATGTAATGTGATGCACATGTTAGCTAATCATTTTGCAAGATATAAGTATATCAAATCAACAGATTGTGCACGTTAAATTTACATAATGTTATATGTCAATTATATCTCAATAAAGCTGGGGGTAAAAAGGAAAATAACAACTGTTGGTGAGAATATAACCTGCATACATTGCTAGTGGGAATGGAAAATGGTTCAGCTGCTATGGCAAATAGTTTGGCAGTTCCTCAGAAGGTTAAATATAGAACTACCATAGGATCCAGAAATTCCACCCCCTGGGTATATATCTAAGAAAACTGAAAACCCATGTTCACACAAAAACTTGTGCATGAAAGTTCATGGCAGCATTATTCATAATAGCCCCACAGTAGAAACAACCCAATGTCCATAAGGCGATGAATAGATAAACAAAATGTGGTCTATCCCACAATGGAATATTATTCAGCCATAAAGAGGAATGAAGTACTTCTCTATGCTACAACACAGATTAACCTTAAAAACATTATGCTAAGTGAAAGAAGCCAGCCACCAAAGGCCACATATTGTATGATTCCATTTATATAGAATGTGCAGAATAGGCAAATCGACAGAGACAGAATGTAGATTAGCAGTTGCCAGGGGATGGAGAAAGGGAGGGAATTTGGACTGATTGCTAATAGGTATGGGATTTCTTTTGGGGGTAATGGGAATGTTCTGAAATTTGATAGTGGTGATGGTTACATAACACGCTGATTATACTAAAAACCACTGAAGTGGTACCAGTTTCAAACGATTAATTTTATTTTATATAAATTATAAAAATGCTTTAAAAATAAACTACAAACTTTAAGAAATAATTCTCTAGGGGCACCTGGGTGGCTCAGTGGGTTAAGCATCTGCCTTCAGCTCAGGTCATGATCCCAGGGTCCTGAGATGGAGCCCCACATCGGGCTCCCTGCTCCACAGAGCTGCTTCTCCCTCTCCCTCTGCCCCCCCCCACTTGTGCTCGCTCTCTCTCTCTCAAATAAATAAATAAATAAAATCATTAAAAAAAAGAATAGTTCTTTAGCATTGAAGTGACTATTTGTAGAAAGTCTTCTTAAACTCACTATTTTTTCTCTAATACAGTTGAATACTCTTATCTCTATATTATAAACTTGAACTTTTATGTGCCTACGAATATGCAAGTTTGAGAACGTGTCTCCTGGGAGATAAAATAAAGTTCAAAAGAAAGAAAAGAAACACAATGTTGTTAAGAATATTTGCCCAAACTTTTTTTTTTTTTTGAGAGAGAGAGAGCGCTTGTGCATACTCGTGTGAGTAGGGCGGAGTGCAGGGGTGAGTCTCAGAGGGGCAGAGGGAGAGGGAGAGAGAGAATCTTAGGCAGGCTCCATGCCCAGTGTGGAGCCAGACACGGGGCTGGGTCTCACAATGCTGTGATCTTGACCTGAGCCAAAATTAAGAGTCATACACTTAACCAAGTGAGCCACCAAGGTGCCCCTATTTGAGCAAACTTTTAATTGATAAAATTACTTGTTCTTTTGGACACTAGAATATGTCTAAAACACTGAACAAAAAATAAAATAAAAAAATAGTGACTTTATATTATGTGAATTATATCTCAATGTTTTAATAACTGCAGGAACTCTCTGAGGAGTTCTCTGGCTAATGTACATTATAAATTTCCAAGATGCAGATACAGAATTTTGTGTTTTCCATCTTATTTAATAGTGGAAAACTTTTTTTCATGGGGTAACTCTATGGGAACTGCTATGGGAAATATTGCTTTAGTGAATCCACTCCAAATAAATATTAATATTAATATTAGAGTAGATGGTTTGGTTTAAATGATTCATCAGTGTTGATTCTAGGTCACTGATGTTTCTCCATTTCATTTTGGCTCTGTTGACAGTAGTCCCCCTCATTATATGTTAAGCTTTGTTGCCCTGCATTTAATTGCTCCTGGTGGGAGAAATGTGACTTTAGAAACCTCTCTTAAAAATAAAGTAATATCCTGGGAAGTGAGCACAAGGTAACGAAGATGAATTTAATTTAATGGGACATGTGGAGCTCAAAATACGCACAGCGTTTTTAATCCAGCTAGGGCTATAATGCACAAAGCATGACGTTTTAAGTCTATTAAGTCATTCCAACAAGATTAGTCTTGAGGTTAGGCATAGTACTCTGGAGACTATTGTCACAATGTGATGGGGACATTTATGCCAATGGATTTTATTGGTATGGATACACATCGGTATCTTTCCCACACTAGGTAGAACAGCTTAAGTAAAACCTTAAATGTTTCAAATCATACTTGTAAAAAAAAAAAAAAGTGATATTGACCCATGCTTCCTTCTTTCTAAATGACGAAATAGCATGAAACCACCACACAGGAAACTCAGATTGCATCCTTGATATCGATGATAACTTTGCAGAATACAAAAAACACCGAATTACAAAAAATGAAAGGAGAAAAGGGGAGGTAAAGGAGCAGGACGAGGGAAATCAAGAGAGGAAAAATCAGGGAGGAAAAGGGGAAGCAGCAGCACGAGAACAGAAACAAAGTATTCGGTGCCTCTGTCCCAGCGTGCCTCTAGCATGAGCACTCACTTGACTACCTATATGAAGAATCCAGATATTTGTGGACTAATGTCACTTCTAGTTATCTTGCGCAATACCGATTATTTTGTTTTCTATTTGTGAGTAGCCATAACTGATTTTCTTTTTTGCCTGTTTAGATTCTAAACATTGCATACCAGAAAATAAGTTGGTTTTGGTTTTGGTTTTCGGTGGTGGTAGAGAAAGCAAAGCCTGATATCATGTGAACCAGATGTACTCATTTGGATGGAGTACAAGAAAACCTGTGAAGATTAACAGTAAATCTTTTTCTGTGCTCACAAACTGATGAAAAATTGGCATAAAATGTGCTACTACTAAATAAGTTATGCATGTATACTTTACTGGCTACTATGAGTGAATGACCAAAGTAATTTTTGCTTTTTAGTAAAAAGAGGCTTAAATAGAGCCAAGGGCATATTTCACATCCCAAAGCATGCCTTCCACTTGCCTCATTACGTAAATTACTCTCCGATAGAACTTAGCTGCTTCTGATGGAACTTTCACCCTTACAGGACATTCCCTATACAAGCCTTCTGATCTAGAAACAAGGGCATTTCCCTTTGTCTGCTCTCCTGACACAATTACTGTCTAAGTGCACATTGAGAAGCTAATTTTATATAGTAAATACATGCTTTAGCATGTTTTGAATTATGTTATCTTTGTTATTACTGTTTGGCCTTTTAGATCTGTATGTCCTGCTCTCTCAACTAGACTATAATTTCTCTGAGATCAGGGTACATATTTTACATGCCTTTCTACATGTCCACAGCATCAAAGAGTACTATAATAACTGTGCACTAAAGTCCTTCAATTTAGAAGAGACCTTTTCTCCCAGAGGATGTATAGTAAAATATTGAGGAAGTAGTGGATAACTACATTATTTATTTATCAAATATTCATATAATCCCTACCGGGTGCCAGCCACCAATATGTTAATGTATTTTTCGTAGATACATTAACTCACAGAACCTCTGTAGGTAGATGAGTTCTATTACTATTACTCCCATTTTGCAGGTGAAGAAACTGAGGCATAGAGAAGCATTATCACCAACAGATAATAGACAGCTGATGCCAAAATCAGACCTGCGGGCAGCCTGGTTCTGGAACCTGTGCTCATTTCTACCACTTAAGCTCTGCTGCCTGTGGAGCTGTGCTGTGTCAACTCTAGTTTCTCTCTACCTCGTATTAGTCTTTGGTTACTGCCAATTGCATGTCATATATCCTCTTATCTACCACATTGATTGTGGGGTGTCTTGGACCAGCTTGTTTCTTACTCAATAGGGAACACATTTGCAAAAGCATTCCAAATACTGTTGCCACCTCTCTCGTCATCTTCTTGCAGATAATTGCCTTGGTTGCTTCAGCACTGCTGCCCCCCTATTACAGTGTAACTTACAACAATGCTACCCTGTTCCTTCTTAATTATTGTTTAAGTCATTGAGAATAAACATTCCTATTCTCGTTTCTTTTCCTCTAATCTATTCTGGCTACGTGCACAGTGTTGATGCCTTTTGATGGAAAATAGAACACCAATAACTTCTATCTTGGCATCAGTCTAAGGCACTACAAAAACAGACCTGCATCTGACTCTCCCTGGCACCGCATTGCAGCTGAGACAGGAAATCATCATCATCATCATCATATCCTCAATCTGCTCCCAGAAGCAACTCAACAGCTCCAGCCGAGCTGTCCTGAAACAGGAGTATACCCTGAGAATCTGCATCTATTAAAAGCGATCTTTTAAAGTCTCCTTTATGCTAATAAAATAAAGGTCCATTGTAGAGACGTCTGCACTTGAAGCCAAGAGCCGGTATCCTATGTGAATGCTGCCATTGCATTCTTCTCGGCCTGTCCACTAGCCACAGGGCGCCTTTCTCTACCTCTGAGTGTCAGAGCATCTGTATAATGCAAGCAGATTTGATGTGCGCTGGGGAAGAAAGGGGCCAGGGGATGGGCGAACCTTTGTGGAGGAAACCTTTTAGCATGTGCCCCCCGTTGAGGGTGGAAGAGAGAAATGATCAAAGGGCTCACAAGAGGTCAAGTCTTCTCTAAGAGGACACATAAAGGACAAAGATTGTTATATTGAAATTTCTAAGGAACTCTCATTGCAGTGTGGAGAAACAGAACACTAGCACAATGCCTCATTCATGCAGGCCAGCCTACTTTGTTTAACAGTGTTACATATGCATTAGGGCTAACCAGTCCTTTAGGCCATCATCCCCCTAAGGCAGGCCAGGGAACTCCTCACAGACTGCTCTCCAGAAACTTCTTCACTACCTACACTATCTAGTCAAGACAAGAAGCATAAGCAGGTAATCATCATACAAGGTCAAAACCAGTGTGTTATAGAAGGATCTGTTCCCAGGGTGTAATGGACAAAATAAGGGAGTAGACCTCTTAATCAGGGTGGGCTTCATGGAGGAGTCCAAGCCTATGAATTTACTGTTAGTGGGTATATCCATATCATGGATTCCTTGCCCGGTGAAATTATGTTACAAATAGTCTGACGTGTTTAACATCTAGCCCTTAATATCTCGCCTGCTTGTCTGATCCTGCCACGGACACAACTCTCCTGTCCCCAAATCTGGTTGGAACTATTGCCATCCAAGTCTCTGTTTTAAAAAAACTTAAAAATGGGCGAATCTCATGAAACGATTTTCCAATTAGTAATATTCAGACAAGCCATGGTTCCCTATACTCAGTAATTCTTCTGCCAGGTTATCTTGCCTTACTTTTTGTTTGATTGATTGCTTGTTTGTTTGTTTAAGATTTATTTATTTGAGAGAGAGAGAGAGAACGCATGAGTGTGGGCAGGGGGAGAGGGAGAGAATCTCCAGCAGACTCCCCACTGAGTGCTGAACAGACAGGGCTGGGGGGTGTGGGGGCCTTAATCTCATGACCATGAGATCACAACCTGAGCCAAAACCAAGATTTGGACCTTTATCCAACTGCACCACCCAGACACCCCTTGCTTTACTTCTTTTTTTTTTTTATGTATTTCTCTTCCTCTTTGTGACAACTTTTCTTGCCCTTACCTCACTTTCTGCCACCCCTCAACCCTCTACTTTGCTGCAAACACACAAACACACACACCACACACACTCATGGTCACATTGCACCTGGGTGGGCTATACCTAGGACATGCTCTACTCATCTCTTAAATAGTTGTTAAACGCAAAAAGATAACATAGGAAAAGTGGCGAGTCAATAGAGTTATGTTAATTTCAGAAAAAAAGTTCTGGAGATAATATGATAGCTGCATTCAATTCTGATTTCCAAATATTTCTGTCTGTTGTGTTTACAAACACACACACACACACACACACACACAACCAAGCTATGGTTTCCATTGTGATCCCTGGTGAAACGAAGAGGCCAAGCCAAGACAGAAACCAAGGAAAATTGTGTCAGTACAGGAAATAAATAACAGGTGTAGTGCATGATCCAAAAAGTCAGTGGCTGGGGCGCCTGGGTGGCTCAGCTGTTAAGCGTCTGCCTTCGGCTCAGGTCATGATCCCAGGGTCCTGGGATCGAGCCCAGCATCGGGCTCCCTGCTCTGTGGGAAGCCTGCTTCTCCCTCTCCCACTCCCCCTGCTTGTGTTCCCTCTCTCTCTGTCAAATAAATAAATACAATCTTAAAAAAAAAAAAAGTCAATGGCCAATGTTGTTCTAAGTCTTTTATGTACTGGAAGATATTTATTTATTATTTTTTTAAAAGATTTTATTTATTTATTTATTTGAGAGAGAAAATGAGATAGAGAGAGCATGAGAGGGGGGAGGGTCAGAGGGAGAAGCAGACTCCCTGCCGAGCAGGGAGCCCGATGCGGGACTCCATCCAGGGACTCCAGGATCATGACCTGAGCCGAAGGCAGTCGCTTAACCGACTGAGCCACTCAGGCGCCCCTGTACTGGAAGATATTTAATCCTTACAATTGCCTTATGAGATAAATACTATCGTCATCATCCTCATTTTACAGATAATAAAATGGAGGCATAGAAAGATAAGGAAACAGGCAGCTAGGGCTTGACAGAACGAGGATTTGAAGCCAGATGGGTTGGCTCTGGAGTCTAAGCACTGGAGTGCCCACCATGTGCTCCATACAGCAAACTGTCAAGGGTCACTGGTGGGGCTCCCCACGAAGCCCCTCTTAAGGGGAATGGAGCTTTGGAGCTTCCATCAAAAGGCAAGGCAAGGCAAGGACTTGCGTTCCATTCTAGGGCATCTCAGAGAGACTCTTACCAAGGGTTTCTCCTTGCTTGAGGCTGTTTTGTTACTTTATTTTGCTCTACTATTTAAAAGATTACTGCTAGGCTTCAACACACACTGCATTGTAAAAACAACCACATAATGGCGGGGGTGTTGAGGGGAAGGACACACACCAAGAAACACTGGATCTCTAAGCAGGGAGGGATTCGCTGTAATTGAGGACTTAACACTAGAGATCTTTAATCACCTACATTTTTAACTAAACACTCGGATCTATTTTCTTAAAAATCTGCTTGGAGCTCAGTGAGCCAAAGGAATACTTCCATATTATCACCCCACATCATGGTTTTTCATAAAATTTGAAGAAATTTTTGTTACTGTCTTCTTCAAAGCTAGGGGGAATTATTTGTCAAGAGAATATATTCTATTTTTGGATATCTCGAATAATTAGAAAGCTTGTCGTGATATTGAATAAACTCTAATGTAGCATTTTGAATAGCAGTCGATACGTTATAAAGACTCTGCAATTGTTAGCTTCATTATTACTAATTGTGGGTAGTTTTGATTAGATGCATCTTGTAGGCATTCCTTTGTATTGAAAATTTTTTAACAATCGTGTGCTTCTTGGTGTCTTGGTTGTTGACACACCCTTTTACCAGCCAACTTTTGTACCATAAGGAAAATTATCTGAACAACACATAGAGAAAATTGTTTGCTTCTAGGTGACAGATGCTGCAGTAAAGTACCTTCTAATTACCCAATATCAAAACCTACTCATTCATAAACTGTCGCTATCACCAGCAGGACAAAATATGTTTCTTGAACATAATGTTGACAATATGCCAGTCAGTATGTTCACGTAACATGGCCTTAGCTTGACCAAAGCATCCCCTCCTCAATCTGGAGCAGATGGAGTAGAAATTGCATCCATAATGGCCACTGGGATCCTGCACCAGGATCCAGAGCTGCAAAGGGCGTAAGATCTCCCAGGTCAGCTGAGAAGAGAAGAGATTGTGCAAAGGAATTTGACATCTTTCACAAAAGAGAAGCTACATAGAGCGGGAGAAAAACGATTGTTGACTGAGATACTAATGCAGTGTCACCATTTGATGATCCAACGGAAACAACCCAGGAGTCTGAATTATTTATCGCCAGGCCCTTTCTGCCCCTGCACGCCCCCACTGGCTTTGTTATGTAATGATATATTATTAGGTTGGTTGCTAGAGCATCAGGCAAACAAGCTGCTAGTCTCAAAACTAGTCTGGAAAATATTAATTTCAGTTTGGGGAAAGACTTTAAATGGCTGTCAGGAATGCGTTTGAAGTGGAACGAAAGGATGAATTGAATAGAGCTTCAATTTTCACAGTTTCCTATAGGATAAGGAAAACAAAAGAAAACATTGTTTTCTAGAAAGCATTATTTCATTGTAATTATAATGAGCAATTCTGACCATTCATTTTTTTCCTGCCTGGGGCCACCTTTTGTCACAGTATATTTTGCATAATAAGTGGGGGCAAAAAACTCATATTACATTAATAAACTGTGCAAAAGGATACTTTTTTTTGAGAGGAAAGGGGCACTCGTGTTTAGAGTTTATCACGGGCATTTAAAACAGACATTTAACCTTTACATCTAGCCCCTTTTCCTCATGAAAAATCACTGAATGCCTTATTTTTCCCTTACCGTCCAAATCTAATTGCAAAGATATCCATGTAATGTAGACATGAGGGGGTATTGATCCATTATAACTAGGGGCATTTGGGAAAGCCTACACCACTGCAATCAAGTTGAAATGTTGCTGTACCAGAAATGTCTCAATTCAGTTTTCACTATTTGCAGTCTTTTATTAATTAATTTCAGCATTTATTGTTATTGATAATAACAACAGCAACAAATGTCATTTATTGGGTACTTATTCTGGGTCAGACACCACGCTAAGCTCTTTTCATACCTTTAATATGCACAAGAGCCTGCAAGATGGGTATTGCTAACCCCATTTAAGAGTTGAGGAGGGGCACCTGGTGGCTCAGTCAGTTAAGCAGCTGACTTCGGCTCAGGTCTTGATCTCGGGGTCCTGGGATCCAGCCCTGTGTTGGGCTCCCTGCTCAGTGAGGAGCCTGCTTCTCCCTCTGTCTGCCTGCCACTCCCTCTGGCTCTCACCACCCACCTCACCCTCCCACCCCTCACCCCTGCTCGTGCTCTCTCTTTCCCTCTCTCAAATAAATAAAGAAAATATTTTTAAAAAGAGGAAAATGAAGCTCAGAGAGGTTAAATAACCAGCATAAAGCATAGAGCAAGTTACGTACGTTTGGGGCTAGGATCCCCATGATTACCTTAGTGTTTCTGTAGGCGGCACCCCTGGCCCCACATCCCGCTGTCTCTTGTGTTCTCTAAGATAGTCCGTCCGTGATACTCCTTCTGTGCCAGCAGAAATGTGCTAAGCCTGAACCTTTCAATGTCATTCATTAGTCACATGTGGCTACTGAGCACTTGAAACGTGGATAGTGCGACTATGGAAATGAATTTTTAATTTTGCTTAATCTAAATTAATTTAAATTTAAATAGCCACATGTGGTTAGTCGTTACTATGTTAGACAGTGTTACTCTGAAACAAACTAGAACTGTGAGGCAGAGGATACCTAGCCTAGGATAGTTAGCAAGGATGACACGTCAACGGAACAATTTTTGACTGGAATCATCCTACTCTCATTCTTTTCCAAAGAAATTCACTTGTTGGCTGTGGGCATACTGAGGAGCCCTGTTGCCCCTGGGGGGAGGGAGCCTGCAGGACGGTGCCCAGCACTCCCTTGCTGCCTCTCCCAAGGCTGTAAGTAGCCCTGGTTCCTGTCCCTTAGCATTCATGCCCACAGGGCGCATCTATCATCCATTCTTTTCTCCTGTCCACCAAAGTACCACACACCCACAAAATTAAATATGCTGCTCACCCACACCTTTCGTTTTCCAAATAGTAAGGGGAAGACAGTTCAAAACTTCTCCTCTAGAAAATTACAGTTTCTTCTCTGGAGTGTTATGAAGTATTACGTCCTAATACCAGCTTACACTGAGCTCTCAGCCTTTAGAACTTCACAATGAGTTTAGAACAACCATTTCTCAATGTCTACTCTTGAGCCAAGCATTGAAATGTTGCTGTACCAGAAATGTCTCAATCCACCTCATTCCATCATCACCACAGCGCTATGAGGTAAATATTAATCTATCCCCCAGTTTACCAATGAGCAGCTTGTCTGGTTCACCTTGAGGTCCTTACTTCTTCCCAACCTTCATACACTGCCATTAGCTTTCAGACTTGTCATTGCCTCTTACTTCTGCTGCATGTTCATTTTGGTTTTGGGACCTTGCACCTAAAGAGAGCCATTAGACAAATGTCGATACAAGAGAGGCCTGGAGCGTTGGTGGTATAGTGGTGAGCATAGCTGCCTTCCAAGAGAGGCCTGGAAAGTCCCCTATAGAATCCTAATCTTCTCTAGATCAATGTTGGCAGAACAAGGAAAGTGTGAAGTTAAAACCAATTGAACTTACTTGGATTAAAAATGAAATCTGATTACTGCTAAAGATAAACTGCTGAGACCGCATCTATGACAATAAAATTAGATTAATGGAAAGATGAGATTTGATTAACCACTTAGAATCATCCATCAAGATTTCACTGTGTGAAACTTGATTCTATTAGGTAAGGAAAAAAATAGCAACCAGTGTAAAGTTATGCTTCTAATACACATTCTTGTAGTACAACATTTGGTGGGCACTCTGGGTTGAAACTAAATGTCTCAGTATTGCCTTTTCAAAAGACCTGCAATAGCAAAGAACATGCATCTCAATCTTGAGTATTTCTATTTCTTTATAAGAAAGCAGAGGATGGAAGCGATTGGTCTCTGAGTTTTGTTAAGTGCTAGGAGATCTAGAGATGGTTTTTCCCACTTAATGGTTTACCTACAGAATGGTATTTAGTGTGAAGTGTGTGTGTTTGTGTGTGTGTGTGTGTGAATATACATTTGTTATTCTGGCTTAGCCTAACTCTCACCATCCTACCTCCTGCCAATTGATATGTTTGCAATCATAGACAGGACCTGTATTTTTAAAAATTAAAAAACAGATAGTAAGAGATATTCTGCTTTGATCATATTCATTCAGTTTTTCCATATAACATTCTTAGCATGGGTATGAAATTATATTAACTGGTTTCTAAATCTCTTCGGTTATAATTCCAAACTGTAAGACTGCTCCCCTTGATCCTAATTTCCTGAACGGTGACAGAAGGCATCACTGCCATATTTTTTCTTGCGTCTGTGACAGTGATTTCCCTACGTACCAACTAATCTCATTTCCCCCAAAGTCCATATTAAACCACATGGCTGCAGCTAGTCATTGCTCTGCACCCTACTTCAAATGTAAAAGCTCCATCTCTAGAGCACTCAGAGTCTATCTAGGGACCCATTGCAAATGAAGATAAATTGACGCTGTGCCTGGGGAGCTCCGGTCAGAAATGCAATTTTCAGGAAGATGGTGACTAGCCTCCAAAAGTGTTCATTGTCAATGAAACATGACAGGTGTCACCAGGAACAGAGATCCCAGGCAAAGGGAAATTAGAGCCTCTCATGTCCCCACTCATCTGTGGTTTCCTAATTGCAGTTGTTGGCATTAATTGATGCTGGTGCCATTTTTGATCATGCAGGGCTGTCTTGAGCGCCTTACATTTCCAAAGGGCTTGACATTCTGAGAGCCACCGCATGTTTGGATCACATTTGCTTTCAACATGCCATGTTCAAGAATCTTCTTCTCAAAGGCCATTAGTGAAAATGACCTGTCAAATTCATCGCCCCTTGAAATTGCTCGTGCTGCTGAGGAAGCCATTCATGGCCTATCTCTCCTACAGCTGTAAGAGTTGCAGGGAGTGTAATAATTCATCAGTGTTGCTGTGGAGTTGTATAATCAGATGTATATTTCTGATAGCTATCTTCTCTCCCAAATGATATTGTATGTTTTCCTTTAGGTGGGCTCCAGAGGGTAATTGCATTTAATAAATGTTTTGATCAGTTTCAATGAGACAAAAGTATTTCTGAGAAGCAAACAAGATTTCTTCTTTAAGGGCAGAATAACTTGATGATTTTAGATGCAGCATAAACGTTTGTCGTAAGAAAAAGAAAGGAAGCCACTACAGCTTTCTCTATTGATCACAGATGTAATAAAGCAAGGGAATTTATCTTCAAGAGACATTTTGTTTTTCAGGAAACATGTAAATGAAAATCTCATGAAATAAGCTGCTCCATTAGCCATGCGTGACCTCCTCTTGGGTCTATTGAAGACACACACAGTTCACAGGACTGGGGCAGTGATTAGCCTCCTTTGTGCCACGAGCTTAAGGATTAATATTGTTTCAGTATTGAAAGCTTCAAAAATCCAGGTCTAGGGTTACAATGATATGCTGACCCAGGTCCTTGGCTCTGCATTTCCAACTGTTATGTTTGCCATTTAAAACAATAAAGAATAATAGATACATCCATCAATAGCAATGAAATCAATTACCAATGTCTTTTTTATTATTATCATCATTATATGATTACCAGCATCATTATGTAACGTAATACATAACCTTTATATATTTCATTTAGTTTAATCAGAAGTACTTATTTACCCTTGTCATATATGTCATACAAATATATAACATATCTTCTGGTACTTAGATTTAACCTTGTTTGGGATTTAGTTGTATCAATAACCAAGTTAAGACAACTTCTCTTAAGATTTCTTCATGTCAGAATAAGTATTTTAATAAATCGGCTCTTGGAGGACAAAGTGTATATTTCAATAATCTCTTTGATAAATAAAGCCAAAAATGCCTTTTGAATGCCTACTAGGCGATTTAAGGAAAATGGTCCCATCCTTGGCCACCCAGATGCATTTATGTTCAAGGTCAGTGACCGTTTCTGCAGAACTTCAGGTTCTTTTTCAGCTCTCTCCTTCTCCCCCAGAGTTGCCTCTACCTTTCCTTCCTCAGGGAGCTGCCGGACAGTTTCTCTCCATTAAGACATTTCCAGGAGACAGCAGAAAAGCTGATCGCACAAGTAAAAAAAATACTTAAAGAGAATTTTGTAATCACTCTTTACTGTGGAAATAAGCACCCTCCCCAATCTTCTTGAAGTTTAGAATAGAAATAATGGGAAAACTTAAGATTTTATGTGTCTGCAAATTGTTTCCATTGTCCCCTCTTTAGCTAAGGGCTATGGCTACCAGGCAAAAATATGGTATAACAAAATATTTAAGGTCTATATTCCCTTCAGAATGGACCAGGAAGAGAAAAATCCTCTAGGGAGTAAATGGCATCCAAGGGATAACCTCATTATTCAACCCTGTGGAGACAAATGAGCTTTCTGATAAGGCAGCAAGTGCACATCTGGGTCCACCAGCTGTACACTCCAAACTCTTTTTGAATATAAGGAGCTCACATTCCCCAAATATCCTTATTTATTTATCCTTATGTATATGACATGTCCTTTTGTAACATTGTTTTGACATTTTTAAAATCCACACATACAAAAATGAATTGTAAAAAGGTGAAGTAAAATATAAGCATATATAGAAGCCTTAATATTTTAAGGTATAACTAAATCTGTCACATTGTGCACACATTTTGGAATACTGATTCCTAAATCCTTTCATGCAGAATGAAGCCAACTTTAACCTGAATGTTGCATAGTGTACGTTCACCTTTTTAGTCTGTAGGCAATGTTTGATGTACAATGATTGCTGACAGTGGTGCACTGACTTTTTATTTCTTCCAAACGGTTTGGTAGCACAAACCTAACCACAAATCTTTTACTCTCTCCTGGTGATAGTAAGACTGGATGATGTAACTTACGTAAGAAACTCTGCAGTTTTCTCTCCTGCACAATGACATAAAATCAAATGCTTCTGGGGAGAATGCAAGGACTCTGACCATTGCAATCTGGAAGGAATTTTAGGTGAAATATAATGAGGGCTCACAGTGTTTTATTTTTCATCCCATAATAGGACAAACCTTTGATATCTCCATGACAACATGCGGGTAACAGAGCCCAAAGTAGCCAGTATAACGTATGAGGGAGCTCAGATGAGTAAATGGAGACCTCAGTGGACTTCACCAAACCTAAATAAGGGTGAGCACAAAAACAGTGTGGGACACACTTAAAATTGTGGCTGGCCAAGTTCTAGAATGGAAAAAACTAAGTGACTGTAGGCACTGACTTGGAGGAAACACAGAGGAACTTTCTTGGGTGATGGAAATGTTCAATTTCTTGATTGGGCTGGTGGTTACATGGATCTATACATTTACCAACACTTATTGAACTGTACACTTTTTACATATACTATTATATGTAAATTATGCCTTAATAAAAAGTATAGCCAAAACAAGCAAACAAATAAATCAGGCAGGTAAAGATTGAAAAAATATAAGACAAAGGAACTAAGAAGTGAAAGTGGGTAGATCCAGATGATATTTCTAAGATGATGGTTACCAAAGGGGAGGTGGGTGGGGGAAGGGTGAGATAGGTGATGGGGATTAAGGAGGGCACTTGTCGTGATGAGCACCAGGTGATGTATGGAACTGTTGAATGACTATATTGAATACCCGAAACTAATTTTATACTGTACATTAACTAACTGGAATTTAAATAAAAACTTAAAAAAAAAAATAAAGAGACCATGTTAGGACAACAGGAAAACTGATGTTGGGATAGCTTCGTTCTTTTCATTATTTTGTGAAATGTGTATTTAAGAGACAGATTAGACCTTAGTGATAATGCACTCAAGTGAAGAGGAACCTATATATTTTTTAAGTTTACTTGAAAACTCATCCCTAAATTCTCACAGCTTGGATGTTATACAGATAATTCTTTAATGATAAAAATAGATAGAATTGATTGATTATTTCCAATAATCAACATGCCCATGTGTCAACATGCCAAACCCTGTGCTCAGTGCTTTAAGTACATCATCTCATTTAACCTTCATATTCATTCTATGAGGTAAAGACTATTGTTATCTCCCTTTCACTGAGGAGGAAACTAAAACTTCGAGTGGTAACTAGACCAAGTTCCCAACTAGATGAAAGGCCGTGATCCTGAGACATAAAAATTCATGCTCTTCAGCACTATACTTTGAGCTTTTGACTAAAGGAGCGTAGAGAAAACTCAGTGCCTGCTTTCATGGAGTTAACAAACATAGCTGGAACGAGACAAAATCCATTTCCCCCATCGATAATTCCATAGTGTCCAACCCATTACCACATTTTGGGTGACCGATCTTCCCTTAATGGATGGGCTAGGTAAACCAGCCTTTTTCTCTTTAAAATGCCATCTATAAGACATGTCAGCCAGTATCCCTGAACAGGCTCACCTGCTGAACACTCTACCCACCTAAACCATCCTATTCCCAACAGATGAACTGAATATTTATCCAAAGTCCCTTGGGTTTATTAGAGTTGCTTTTGTTACTATAATTATGAGAATTATTAAATTGGAAGAAAACTAATAAAGCACAAGCACAAAAAAAACAGGTAGTTTTTGTTCAGTTGGAAACTGCATCAGTTGCTTTGTAGAGTCTCAATCCAAGAAGGAGTCACTAAGATACTGTATTGATATATAACCTATGAGTCTGTAAGAAAACACAGAAAACTAATAAAAATTGGTGACTTGATCAGGTATTTAACACACGAGGATACTAATATGAAAAGGCACTCAACCTTCTTAATTACTAGGGAAATATGAATTCAAACCACAGTGCCATGCGATTACATGTACACCTGAATGGCTAAAATAAAAATGACCAACAATGCCTTTTGTTAATGATGGTGGATGAAGAGTAGCTGAAACTTTCACACACTGTGAGAGTATAAATTAACACAACTACTTTGGAAAACTGACAGCATCTCTAATGATGAAAATTATATACCCTGTGATCCAGCAATTCAACTTCTAGGTACCTATCCATGACAAAGCACAGTGTGTTCACCAAAAGACATGTACTGAAATGTGTATGGTGGCATGATGATAATAGCAAAAAATGAAAAGCGATCCAAACTTCTATTATTAGTAGAATGAATTGTGGTTTAATTATATAATGGAATGCTTCAGAGAAATAAAAATGAGCAAATTATGTTTAAATCTAACAACCTGGATAAATCTCACAAATATAAAATTGAGCAAAAGAAACAAGATATAAAAACACGTTCTATATGATTCTACTTGAATGAAGGTTAAGGATGGAAAAACAATTATCTATAGTGATAGAAATCAGAATAATTATTATTTTGGGGGAGAATGGTAGGAAAGTGACTAGAAGGGAGGAAAGGGGGTATTTGGAGATACTGGTAATGCTGTATTTCTTGATCTAGGTAGCAGTAAAAAGATGTTTTGGCTTGGGGAAAATTTATCAAAAAATTTATGCTCGCATTTACATTTTCTTCATCTTTTCAATTGTAAAAACTTAAAAAGAATTACTTTCCAATAAGGTATGAGGGAAAGAAAAATCAATCAATAAAAGACTGGGAAGAAAATATAAACATTTACATGCAACATTCAGATTGTTGAACAGGTGTTTTTATTTTATCACTCCACTTTAAGCCATTAAAACTGAGAAGAGTGGATTATGAATAAGATTTGTGTAAAAAAAAAGTATTAAAAAGACAAGAAATAACAAGTGTGGGCAAGGATGTGGAGAAAAGGGAAACTTCATGCACTGTTGGTGGGTACAGCCAATGTGGGAAACGGTATGGAGGTTCCTCAGAAAATTAAAAATTGAAATATCATATGATCCCAGAATTCCACTACTGGGTATTTAGCCAAAGAAAATGAAAGACTAATTCAAAAAGACACATGCACCCCTATGTTTACTGTAGCATTATTTACAATAGCCAAGATATGGAAGTAACCCAAATGTGCACTGATAGATGAGTGAATAAAGGAGAGGTGGGGGTATGTGTGTGTGCACATGCGTGGGTGTAATGGAATATTACTCAGCCACAAAAAAAAAAAAATGAGATCTTGACATTTGTGACAACATGGATGGACCTAGAGGGTAGTATGTTGAGTGAGATAAGTCATAATAAGGCAAATGCCATAAGATTTCACTTACATGTGGAATCAAAAAAAGAGAGAGAACAAACAAAAAGATACAAACAGACTCATAAATACTGAGAACTGGTAGTTGCCAGATGGGAGGGGGGTGGGTTTGGGTGAAATAGGTGAAGGAGAATAAGAAGTGGAAACCTACAGTTATAAAATAAGCAAGTCACAGAGGTGAAAAAATACAGCAGAGAGATTATAGTCAATAATATTGTAATAACATTGTGTGGTGACAGATGGTAACTAACTTATGGTGAGCATTGAGTAACGTATAGAATTGTCAAATCACTATGTTGTACACTTGAAACTAATACAATACTGTATGTCGAGTATACTTCAATAAAAAAAAAGCTGTCTCAGGCAGAATTACCATAGAGATTATACCATACTGGGCCCAGAAGTGTCTCAGTAATAACAACCAGGTAAGATTTAGCACATGGAGATTGGAATTAATTATATTTTATTAATATATGTAATTTTATATAATATCATAAAGAGATTTAAGAAAGACATCAAACCAATCCACACCCAAAGAAAAGATTATGGGCCCACCTCAGAAGATTCTCAAGTGCATATGCACATATATATTCTACATTAATATAAAATAATTAATTTCATATACATATGCTTACATCTATTTATATCATATATATATTTATATATATACCATATATATATGATATGCTTACACCCATATGCTTACACCTATATCATATTATACACACACACACACACACACACACACACACCCCAACCAACTGCTGGACCCAAAAGCAGGGCATAAAATCTTTTCTTGTATTGGCAAACAAATCTATAGTCTCAGGGCTTTCAGAAATCCTGATGTTCTAGTTTCCTTCCCAACTGAACATTAAACGCCTCCATTAGATTCCATTGTTTTCTCCTAATGAAGGGGGAGTAGATCTTGGCCTCTCATCTGGAAAATCCCTAGGTGATACCAGGTGTCCTTTCCATCCACGTCTCCTGACATCTGATAGTTTTCATGTTTCTTAAAATGAAAAGCTGTCCTTTGGAAATTTACCCAGAAAGAAGTTTATAATGACCTCAGACTTTATTGGTAAGCGTAAACTACAACAAATTCTCAGCGACATAGTTTGTAGTGAAAGGAGCCAAACAATCAATGTGCAAAAATAAAAATAAGTTTAATATTGTGTCACTCAAATTATGTTTTACCTGCAATACAGTTGAGTAAATGTGTCCTTTTAAATTGAAAAAAAAATCCATAAATAAAATTGGCTTCCCTTCCTGCTACTCTATCTCTACCGCTCCAATCCTATGTTCCACAGAAAACCTTCTAAGAATTTCTATGAATTGGTTCCCTCTCTCTCATTTCTGCCCGCCCCCCCCTCCACTGCGCTGTTACTCTCCTCTTCTGCAGCTACCCTCTCCTACGTCGCCCTGCAAACATGTGGCAGAGACTCCTTTCCTCATTTTCCCCAAAACACTTTAAAAAATCTGTTGTTTATAAACACTCATCTCTTGGTCTCTTAGACATTCCCGACTCAGAGTATTTCTCACTGGCAAGTCGTTCTCCTAAAATCTCTGATTCTCCAGCAGTGAGATTCCTCTTCCATCTGCCCAAAATGACCTCCTGTCTGTACTTCCAGGATTGTCCCCAAACTGTTCATTGCCCATAAAAAAATAGTTCCACTTTCTCTTTCTCCATCTCTTTCCCCCAACTCATTCCAGCCAGAGTCTCTTATTTAAGTAACTGAATTCACCTTTTAATGTGTTCTTAAATTGGCCATTTATTTCCTGTTGGGAAATTCTGTGGACAGTTATTAAAGTTACACTTTTAATTGAATGAAAAATATATGGGCACCATTATTTCTGTAATTGTCCAACAGGCCTGCTTTATTGCGGGTCTTCTTGGGGCATCGGCCCCAGCCATTGTCAGGATTCCTTTCTTTCCTCCAGCTGTTCCGGAAGCAGTCTGCTCTCTCTGCTGATCGGCCTCCTATCCCTGCCCGCCCCCCCCCCTCCCTCTCCCGACCCTCTCCCTGTCAAGGAAAGGCCTGACATTTTGTTCATTAGCCTTGCTGTTTAGTCGCTGGATAAAAAACTGGCCCTGAAAGTAGGACTTGCATATCTCCCAGACAAAGGTTAAAAGTGCTCTCCGACGTGTGGTTCTCTGTCTGTGCTCCAGGCTTTGCCACCCTGGCCAGTGCCTGCGTGGGAAGGCAGGAGAGATAAATGCTTCCCTTTCAGATTCCAAGCCCTGATAGAAGGGATACCAGCGTCTGATGGGAGTGATGTATCAAAATAATAGATGATCTAAATTCTAGAAATCTAGATATGAAAACGGGCTTTGCCAAATGGGAAAGTATATTTAATTCAGGCATTCAGATTCAGATTATTCAAAAGAGCATTTCAGATGATAACAGTCTTGAGCATTATCAGTTCATCTGGAGACAGAGTGATTTGGGGAAAGCACATTAATGGAATGTCTATGGAAATCCTGTAGGGCCAGCTGGTCCCAGGAGACTTTCAAGCCTTTCAATTATTTCCTCTGGGGCTAAGGCCGGATCACCACTATGAATCCTCCTTTGAGCAGCGAGTGTTTGCCCCACGCTGGTAGCTCGCTGCCATTTGGTCCTTCGTGGGGATTCAGAAAGCATCTTCTCCCAGTCCTGCCGTCGGTCTCAGTCAGAGTTTGGCGGTCTTGTAATTACGTGCCCTTATCTGAACCTCATCTTGTCCCATCTTCTGAACGGACTTCCAAGCCCCATCCTGAAAGACAGGTGCGATGGCGATGTCTGGTTTGTGCCCTCCCACGTCCTTTAAAATCAAGGTCTAAAGCAGGGAGGGATGGCATCGTTGCTCAGAAAAATACCGTCACGGATAACCAATTACAGTGTTAAAAGCTAAATCTTGTAAGCTTCCCCTCCTGCCCCACAGGGATACAGAGAAAGAGTCTGGTGTGTGGAAACAAAGCAATCACTTAAAATGTAACAAGGCACATTCTCAAACTAAAACCGTGACTCACCCTGCACATGCAATATTGGTATTTCAGATTATATATAATTGAACTGAGGTTGCTGTTTATTTTCCAAATGCAAACATGTGTTTAATTAGAGCAAAATGTGCATCTCTATAACACTGAATTTTAAGTACCAGGTTCTAAAGTTTATTGATTGATGATTATTGTGGGGAAACATGAGCTCTTATGCATAAATCTTTTGACAGGAGCTGTCTGTCAAAAATAATGATCCTTTTAAAACTCATGAATAAATAATGATGCAGGTCCACTTTACATAAAAATACATACTCATTTACACTCTGTCCACTGAAATGAAATATGGTTATTTAAAATAATGACTCTGTGATGGGTGAGTAATGAAACATTATTAATTTAATACACATGGTATTTTATCCTCACTCTCAAATTACATGCATCTATTTTCAATATTAACACATTAGGCTATTTTTTTAAAGACCTCTAACAAAACGTCTGGTACAGAAAATCCTTTCATGGATGAGATTGTGAATTTTAATTCTGCCACACTGGGGTCTCATTTTGGTCACAAGCCGGAAAGTAATAACCGGGCTGTCACTGTGGTGATGTTTTATTGTCTGCCCTGACTTGGAGCATCCAGGAGGAGCCACCTCCTTGTCCTCCCATAGGAAAAAGCGTGAATAGTTGAGAAGGAGAGCCAGAATGCCATTTGCCTTTCTTCATCTCTTCCCATCTGGAATTCAGTTCTGTTAATATGTCTTTTCTCCAGTCTCTTTTTTTTTTTTTTTCCTTTATCCCACCCTGATTTTCCATCTGTTTGCAAGAGTCAGAGTTAAGGGGACGGTCCTAATATTTGGCACTTCTCTGAGTGCTTTCACCAGTAACTCAGGAACAGAGGAACAGGAAATTGGGGGAAAATCGGCTCCACTTTTCCTTTTAGAACATTAGATTCACTCTTTCTTCTTTACCCTTTGACTTATCAATTATTCATTCCTGCTGCATTCTTTTTCTCCAATCATGATCCGACATCAGAAGAGGTGGTAATGGGAAAGGGGGCTGGGGCAGGATTGGGAATGGCTGTGACCAGCTTTGGAAAGATGCAAGACAAGGAATTATTGCTCACTTTCCCTTTCCTCCATTTTTCCAAGCCCCGCTGTCCACCTTGGTATCCCCAGCGGGTTTCCAAAAGCTTAGGTGTTTGCATATGAGGAATGCTCATGAGTTTCTGTCACCATTTTACAGATGAGGAAGTTGAACCACAACAAAATAATGTGCATGGTGCACACATACACAGAGGCATTCCCACTGGCAAGCAAATAAACCCTTTGGGAGGAAACCGTGTCCCATGTGCTGCAAAGAACCTCATTCCCAGGACTGTTACTGTGGACTTTCGAAGCACTGTTCCTCGATGCCACTGTTCCAGTTGGGCCAACATGGGTTCTGCTGCCTCAGCCACATGCCATTTTCCAAACTGGGAAATGTCCATGAGTCAAAAAGAAAAAACAATGTTCAACAGTTTAAGCCCAGACAGTGTTGTTCAGCTTATAAAAGTTTCCTATACTTGAAAGATGAACTTTCAACTTTTTTCTTCTTAATTGAAATCAATCTGGATTGAAACATTTTGTGAAACCCTCGAGATAATTTTACAGCCCCTGTCCTGTTGCAGTAGAAAGTTTGGGAATCCTGAGGTCACAATGGGGTCTTGAAAGACAAATAGCCAAGTGAAATTCATTTTAAATCTCTGGCGAAAGGTTAACTATTTCTTAAAACAGATTTGAAAAGTGTCACTTTAAATGCTTTTCAAATAAATATTTCATCCAAAAGAGTGACTTAAAGTGATTCATAAAAATATACATCCACAAATTTCATGTTTAGATATGCCCTTTTGTAATAATAAAGCACAAATTTAGACACCGATATCAAGAAAGGGTTAACTCCAACTAGCAAACAATTTTCTTTTTAATTGTCTTCACATGAGACCTCAGAGCTGAAAATGGAGATGGTGTTTTTTCTACATCTGTCCTTCTCACTTGCTTATTTATACAACTAGATTGGCTCTTTTCCTTGATGCGACCCAATTGCCAATTGTGTGCTAAAGTTACTCTTTTTACACTTTATACATGTGATAAATTTTTGTTCTTTCTCATGTTCTAACTTTTTTTGGGAGAAAAACACTTACAGATTTCTTTATAGGCCTTAACAAAGCTATTATTCTAAAATTGTGTTACTAGACTTAGAACACAATTTTTCATTACATTTTATTGAGCGGTATAATGCTCGTCAAATTAATTGAAGTCAGTAAGTAACAAATTTTGTAGTTTTGTGCTCAGTACTGTGTCGAATGGGGCCAGATAGAAAGAAATAGTATTAAAAAGATAATCACAAACTTAAAAAAAGAACACTGCACGATGTTGCACTCACCAATATTCCCCAAACAGTTCATAGAAACACCAGGCAAAATAGCACATTATTAATTCAAGCATTTGTCCTTAAGAATTTTAAGAATTTCTAAATATGCATGCCATTTAAGGATTCTTCTCTTTTTCTAAGTAAATCAGTTCTCAGTCATACCCTAGAGTGATAACCTCTGTCACTGATTTTAGGTTATCCAAAATAATGCGTTACAAATATTTGGATTTTTGAAGCAACGGGAGCACTGAAGTAAAATTGAGCTCTCTGGCCACGACCAAGAGAGCCATCCAACAGGCAAGTGACAACAAGGGTATGATGGCTGATGTTACCCTCACTTTCATTGGAGGCATACTTCATCTTTGGGGCAAAGACCAAGACCTTAGCATTCCGAAGTCGATCTACCAATTTTTTGTTTGCTTTCTCGTCCATTTTTGCCACCACATTGGTCATAACACTCATCTGTGTAAAGATGAGAATTAACTATCAAGGTCATGTGTTTTTAAAGATAACTTATCTTTTGAAAATTGACAAATTAGATAAAGTCAGTTTTGTGGAGGCACAGAGGAAATCAAAGCAAAATCATCATTCTTCAAAACCGTAACTGGACTGGATGTGAAAGTAAACACACAAAATTTGACATTCAGGCTCCTTGTTTTCATCACTTATTTAGGTGTTTAATTTTGTTGTTTTTGTATCTTTGTGGTTTTGATTATTCATATTGTTGAAACATTATTTAACAAGAAAAAAAATATTTTTAAGACTTTCTAAGAGAGGAAAAACTTCCTAAAAGAGAAAGTGAAAATAGCTATGGTTCAGAGATCAAGAGCTGTGGCTTCTTATGTTCCTTGCTTTGTCATTATTTGTACAAGTCATTGTTCCTTCCTGGGAGTCATTATTTAAAAAACATAATGTTTAGGGGTGCCTGGGTGACTCAGTCAGTTAAGCATCTAACTTTGGCTCAGGTCAGGATCTCAGGATCCTAAGATCAAGATCAAGTTGGGGGTTCCAGCTCAGCAGGGAGTCTGCTCCTCCCTCTGCCCCTCCTCCCAGCTTGTGCGTGCGTACTCCCTCTCTCTCTCAAATAAATAAATAAATAATAATAAAAAACCCCCATAAGGTTTAGCAAAAGAATTTAGACACAAAATATTAACAAGGACATATACTGTGTGAGTTTCTATATATGAGGTACAAAGACAATGCTGTTAGAAGGATGGCAGCTTTCTCTGGGGAGTGTAGTGATTGGATAGAAGGAGGAGGGGGCTTTTGGCTGCTGGAAATGACCTTCATTCTGTTTGGGGTTTTGTGTTCGATTTTTTTTTTCTTTTTTTTATTCTGGATGCTGGTTACATGGATGAGTTTTTTTTTTAATGTAGTGAGCTATATACTTTTGATGTGACACTTTTTGTACGAATATTCCATTTCATTAAAAAGAAAAAAGGAAAGGTTGAAGTGAATTTTTCTAGTGGTTCTTTTTCCAAAATTCAACTATTCTGTGAAAATTGCCTTCTTATATTGGGACACCCACCATAAGTCAGACACTGGTAGGTGACTCAGGAACATCATTTCAGACACTTCGGAATGCGCTGTGCAGTAATAGATTTCCATTTGCTTTGTACATTTTTCTGCTTTTTCCCTCTATGCCCACTCTTGCTGCTGTCATTATGTGTGGCTCCCAACAGCCTATCATCCTTACTTTGTATTTACTCCTAATCTGCTAGAAGCTGGAAAGGAAACAAGGATGTGATAAGCTTGATTATCTGTTGCTGCCGAATTTTGTGGTAAAGATTTGAATGCCTACCTTCTGAAAGTCTACGGTTGCTAGAAATCTGACCTGTAGAGAAGTGAGGTGGTTCTCACTTCGCCTCAAAAACCCTTAACATTGAAAAGCACCTCAGGTTTCCCCAGTGGACTTCTGCATGGACGGGGATTACTTTAACGGGGTTCTCAGAAGGTGCCATTGTTGTGGTTGTTTAGGCTTCCTTCAAATACTTCCAAGGATTTTTAAAAACAACCTATTTCCAACCCAGATATTCTATTGCAGAATATGTATTGTTACCAAGATTATTTATTCTTTTTTTTAAAGCTCATATTTAAAGTCCTGGGGCTTTCTCTGTCCCCCCCCCACCCCCCCCCCCAGAGTTTGGTGTGTTATGCCTACCTCGTCCCAGATACACTTGCTCTTATTGGTTTGGGGCTAGAATTACAAGTCTGTCAAGACCATTTTGAATCTTGATTCTGTCCTCTATCTCGGTTTTACACTTCTGAAAATTTCATAGTCATGGCTCCCATGTCATCTAAATCATAAACCCAAACACTGGCAGTTTCAGATTAAGAGCAGAGAACTGAGAATACCACCAGATACCTGTAAGTGGATATCAATCTGCTAATTTGTTCTATTTTGTTCTGGTCATTCAGCCAGTCCATATGTTTTTGTTGTTTTGTTATTTTGAAGATTTTATATTGTGAAATATAAAATACATACTGAAAAGTGCCCCTCCCAAAAACATACAGTTTAATAAATTATCACAAAGTAAACAACTGTGTAATTTCTGCCCACGTCAAGAATAGAAACTCCTCTCTCAGACACTACCTAATCATAACCTCCTCATCTCAACTCCAGAGATAGACACTGGTCTGTGTTTTATGGAAGTCACTGCTTTGCTTTATAGTTTTATCACATAACTATATATTCCTGAGCACAAGAGTTTGGTTTTGCTTATTTTTTAAAAATATTTTATTTATTTATTTGACAGAGAAAGAGACAGCGAGAGCAGGAACACAAGCAGGGGGAGTGGGAGAGGGAGAAGCAGGCTTCCCGCTGAGCAGGGAGACCAATGTGGGGCTCGATCCCAGGACCCTGGGATCACGACATAAGCCGAAGGCAGATGCTTAACGACTGAGCCACCCAGGCACCCCTTGCTTATTTTTTTCGAAGCTTGTATGAATGGAATCATACACTATGTCTTGTTCTATGTCTCGCTTGTGTTGTTTACTCCTTGTGGTGTCTTTTAATGAACAGAAGTTCTTAATTTTAGGATAGTTTATCAATTTTTCTCTTTCTGTAAGTATTCTTTCCCTATCCAGATCATGAAGATAATCTCCTATTTTACTTTATAGAAACTTTACCTTGTTTACCTTTTTTATATGTAGATCTCAAATGAATCTAGAATTAATTTTTTTGTATAGTATGAGGTAAGAGGGGTAACATCCATTTATCTCTATGGATATCCAGTGTCCCCAGGACTGTTTATTAAGAAACCATGTTTTCTCACTGTTCTGTAGTCACTTTCTCATAAATCAAGAATCCATGTATGGAGAGACACTGCTTCTAATCTCTTTAATCTTCTACTTGTCTATTCATCTTTGTGCGGAGATCACAGCGTCTTAGTTACTGTAGCTTTGTAAGACTTGATACTTAAGAGAACAATACCTCATACCTTTATTTTCTTTGCATTTCCATACAAATTTCAGAATCAGCTTTTCAAAACACCAGTGTTTCAAAGAAAATAACAAACAAGAAATTCATGTTGGAATTTCTTTTTTAGTATTTTATTGAATTAACATGGGAAGCAGTCAGCTGTTAGTCAAATTTTTGCTCTTAAAAAATCTGTTTTTGTTTGCTTTTGATAGTATTAAGACTTTACCATTGTTTTTGGTTCTCAGCAACTTTGCTTTGATGTGTCTAGATGTGGGTTTCTTTTTATTTATTTGCTTTGAAGTTTCACAGATTTTTTAATGTCTCCCGTCAGTTTTAGAAAATTCACAACCATTATTTCTTCATTTGCTCATTCTATCCTATTCTTCCTCCTCTCTCCTTATAGGACTTTGATAAACATTTATTATATCTTTTCAATATGTCTGTATGTCCCATACCCTTATTCTGTCTTCCACCCTTTCACCACTCTATGCTTCATTCTGGATTTCTTTTTCTCTCTAATTTCCAATTCTCTATTCTCCAGCTTAGTGTAATCAGCTATTAACTCCATTCATTTAGACCTTACTTTTAGTTCTTATATTTTTAGTGTTACTATTATAATCTCGTTCTCTTCTTAGTTTCCAGATCTTTGTTGAAATTTTAATGTCTTTACTTCTCTTAATATAGTAAGAAAAATTGCTTTAAAATCTGTATCTGATGCCTCTGTTATCTGGAGCCCCTGTGGTTCTGTAGTTGCGTTTGTTGTTTCTATTAATGTCTACACATGTTGGCTTGTTTCCTTCTATGCCTGGTTACTTTGGTTTGTTGCTATTCATTTTATCAGCAAAAAATGTATGTAGAAATCATCTGAGGCCTGAGTGACATTATATTCCCTCCTGTTAGGTCTCTCCAATTTTACCAATTTCAAGGATAGAGGTGATTCAAAATTGTGCTGCAGCCCCCAGTACAATCTGTCGACTTGCAATTTACTATTATTTCTAGGGTCTCAATGTTCATGATTCCAACTGTAAGTGAAAGGCTTTCATCAGGACTCCCTAATGTGGGAATATTAATTCCTGTCCAACTACTTTAGTGAGATACTCAAAAGCACCATGAAGTCTCCCCCCAACCCCAGCTTTATTGAGATATAATTGACATACAATGTCATGTAAGTTTAAGGTATAGAACATGTGATTTGATACATTTCTATATTGCAAAATGATTAGCACCATAGCATTAGCTAATACCTCCATTTGGTCACATAGTTACCATTTCTTTTCTTTGGTGAGAACATTGAAGATCTACTCCCTTAGCAACTTTCCGTTATATAATACATTAGTATTAACTGCAATCACCGTGCTCTACATTAGATCTCTAGAACTTATTATTCTTATGACTGGAAGTTTGTACCATGTGACCAATATCTTCTCTTTCCCCTACTCCCAGACCCTGGTGACCAACATGCTAGTCTCTCTTTCTATGAGTTCGGCTTTTTTAGATAACACATATAAATGATATCATACAGTATTTGTCTTTCTCTGTCTGACTTATTTCACTTAACATGAAGCCTTCAAGAGCCCTTCATGTTGTCAAAAATGGGTCATCAAGTCTTTTAGGCTCTCGGCAACTCCCACTGAAATTGGCAAGTGTACCTAGGAGAAGAACAACTCCAAAATACTGACTTCCCTTCCTCTGGGCATCAGTTTTCTGCCAGATTTTCTGCCAGGATTCTTTCCTATTTTGTTACATCCCCAATGTCATCTAAGAAATTTAAAAAATATTTCGTTCAGCTTTGCAAGTGTAACAGGAGTGTTGGTTGAATTACCCACTCTATTATTACCAGAAGTAGTCTTCCAATTTACAGTTGATCCTGAACAACGCAAGTTTGAACTGCATGGGTCCACTTATGCACAGATTTTTTTCAATAAATAAGGTACAGTACTGTACATATATTTTCTCTTCCTCATTATGATGTTCTTAGTAACATTTTCTTTTCTCTAGTTTGCTTTATTCTAAGAATACAATATATAATACATATAAATGTACAAAATATGTGTTAGTTGACTATGTTATCAGTTAAGTTTCCTGTCAATAGTAAGCTATTAATAGTTAAGTTTTGGGGGACTCAAAAGTTATATGTGGATTTTTGACTATGCAGGGGGTTGGTGCTCCTAACCCCTGCATTGCTCAAGGGTCAACTGTACATGTTTTTCCCTTATCCGTAGGTATATAACTAGAGATACTGTCAACTGCTTCCTGAAATCAAGATACTGTGATTTTCTATAATATCAGTATATAATAAACTTTACCAAAAGAGAAGAAGAACTAAAGTGACTTGGCCTTAATTAGTGATTTTATTTAAGCTCCAGGGATTATACTGTGTGTGTGTGTGTGTGTGTGTGTATAGTCTTGGTGTTCCTTCACAGACCTTCAAGTCTTAATTCATCATATTTTTCACACTTAACTGTTCAAAGTTAATTTTCCCTTCATGTAGTGGTTTTCATAACAGCAATAGGTAATGCACACAATGACCATTAACCAGGGTTCTTCTTGATTCATTAAGTTTATTTTTTTCTGTTGCATTTGTAAATTTTAGTGGTCATATAAATTATATTATAAACTTTTCCTATATTATTAAACTATATAATATTTGATAAAGGTGTATCTTTGGGAAAGCATTATTACTGAGAAGACAGAATATGGAGATGTGTGTTTCCCATGAGTTGCAGCTTCTCACTGACATGGAAGATTAAAGGAAAAATAGTACTTGCCACTTTAAACTACACAACATAGATTATCTTGGGGTGGACTCTGATAAAGAAGTTCAAATGTCATACATGATGCATGAGCTATGAGTGGGAAATGGGTGGTGGGATGGGCTGGGACTGTGCGATTAGTCCACCTTGACAGAGGGGAGTATTTTATCACTGACATTATTTAGAGTTGCTGGAGTATACTACTAATAAAAGGAAGACTGGCTTGTAGTTTGATTTCTTATTGTAATCTTATTTTTAAGCCCATCACAGATAATACACTCCCTTAATCACCTATACTCAGAAGGGACCCCTCCTCTTGCACCGGGGAAAAATGCGCCAAATCTAGGCTAACTGCTAATGTGGGGGTAAACAAAAAAATCTGAAGACTATAGTTTCAATTTTATGGTGTAATTTTGGTATTATAAAAATAGAGAGTAGAATGCATTAAAGCATAACTAATCAATATTAATGATACAGTTATATGTTTCGTTTCAATCTTTACATGAAGATGTATCCTGATCTAACAAATACAACCAGCGTAAATGAGTTAAGTCAGAAGCAATATGAGTTTTTTCAGCATAATGTCAAAATGCCACATGCTCTGTATTAAGATTCAGATGGTCTTTTAGAACACTTAATCTTTGAGCCTCAGTTTCTCCATATAAAAATTGATGCTTATGACTTCTTGACTACTTCAACAGAAGGTTATAAAAATAAGAGATATATCAAGTGAAAGCACTTTGGACATTGTAAACCTGTGTACAAAATAAGCCAGTATTTTATAACAGTGAACAAAGATTTTAGTAGGATATTTTCATTCATATTAAACTATTACCAGCAGTTTCTGTGACGTGGTTTAGTTTTCTATTATGTCTTCAATTCTTAGAATATATCTGTTTCTAAGGCTACTCCATTCTTATTTAAAACAAAGTAAAACAAGCAAACAAAAATCCTGGTTGTCCACATTCGACCTTTAGAAAATAGGCAATTGTCACATATTATCTGTGTAGTGTTTTATCATATACTGAACCAAGGAACACTACACAACAAGCAGAATGCTCTCAGTCCGGCTCCATTTCCAGTTTTGTCTAATGAACTCCGAGTTGAATGATACAGATTCAGTTGTGATTATCCCTCCAAAATGAGTCTAATTTCTTTGGTATTTTTATGTCATTGAATATTACATTCTTGTCATTTTTTATTTAATATTTTTATTTAGAAAATTAATTTTCTCTACAATATTTGTGTATGGGTTTATTCATATGAATTTTTTCTTTTAGCCTATTCATATGAATATTATTTTTCCTCTGTACACTGTATTTAGTGAAAAAGTAATATTTAATAGAAAGATTTGACTAAACAAATAGGTATATGTGGTTTAAATTACACAACCAAAGAAAAAATGGAGAGAAGACAAGTAAAACCTATCAAAGATTTTATCAATCTCTAAATTTTGAAGCAAGTATGAAGTTGCCACTAAAATATAAAGTCATTGTTGATTTTACAGAACCTATCACTCATGGGATCCATCAATGGTATGTGGAAATTTTCGAGCCAGTTCTTTTGAAGGAGCCATACAGGGAACATTTCTTTTTTCTTCCCCCCTGGTTTGTCTCTTGCAACTAAAGGTGTATGTGCATGTGTGTGTGTGTGTGTGTGCGCCTATGTGTGATATTTATATTTATTTATATTTATATTTATATTTATATTTATATTTATATTTATATTTATATTTATACTTATGTTGCACCCAAATCTACTCATTGCAACAGTGAAGACTGTCATCTTGGTTCTAGTGTTATTGTTTTCAACTTTTTCTTTGCCAGTTTTCCTCCTGACAATATTTCCTTTTTTTTTTTTTTTTAACTATAACGACAGAAGGATTTCTAACAATCATATTTCCTACTTAATGTCTAGAGTGTCTTCTTATTGTGGAACAGAACTATCCCAGTATCTACAGTCTGGCTAAGTTTTTGCCCAACACATTTAGGGAAACTTGCCCAATGCTTGCAATCATTGAACTCTTTCAGATCTCTACTTAAATTCTTGGTTAACTTATTAGATAGAAGTGTTAGCATGGCCTTAGTTTAGTAGGGAAACAAAGTCTGTCAAAACTAATTCTAAGGAGCACTCCTGCTGAAATAGTTTGTGTTTGATCCCATAGAGAGGCCTTTAATATGAGCAGACATTATAGAAGAGTGACCTTACCTTCCTGAGTAGAAGGGGATTCCCTCAACATGAAGAGGTGTGTATTCAATAGGGAAATGTGGGATATGCCACCAAATATGCTATTGAGATCTGGGTTCTGGCTCCCATTCTTTCACTTATATATTCTATGTTTTGGGACATACAATAATAATTCTCTAAGCATTTATTTCTTCATCTGTAAATCAAGAAGTTTAAATAGTTAGACTTTAAGGTAGCTCATCTATCTCTCAGTGGAGAGAGAGACAAGATATTAGGAAAGGTATCAAGGCATATCCAAATCTTTCTTCTCATTAGTGTTGAGCAGTGGGAGTACTATCTCCTTGTTGGCTGTGTAAATCAGCAATCTAAAAGTCTTTTGATGCCAAATGGCTCAAAGCCACATATTTGTGTAGCCAAATATGCCCTTAGAAGAAACATTCAACTTTTTCATTTAAGACAAATGGATTAAGTTGAAAAGGAATATGCTAAACAAGAATTTTGAATATTAAGAACTGGCATACATTCAAAATATTTAAGAATTAGAAAGAAAGGCATCTCCATTGGCAAATATCTTCTCCCATTCTGTAGGCTGTCTTTTTGTTTTGTTAATGGTTTCCTTTGCTGTGCAAAAGGATTTATTTTGGTGTAGTCCAATAGTCTAATTTTGCTTTTGGTTCCCTGGCCTCAGGAGACATATCTAGAAAAATGTTTCTATAGCTGATGCCTATGTTTTCTTCTAGGAGTTTTATGGTTTCAGGTCTCACATTCAGGTTTTTAATCCATTTTGAGTTTGTTTCTGTGTATGGTGTAAGAGAGTAGTCTAGCTTCATTCTTTTGCATGTAGCTGTCTGATTTTCCCAGCACCACTTGTTGAAGAGACTGTCCTTTTCCCATTGGATGTTCTTTCCTGGTTTGTTGAAGATTAATTGACCATGTAATTGTGGGTTTATTTCTTGACTTTTTATACTGT
Source organism: Mirounga angustirostris (assembly GCF_029215605.1). Classification (NCBI taxonomy): domain Eukaryota; kingdom Metazoa; phylum Chordata; class Mammalia; order Carnivora; family Phocidae; genus Mirounga; species Mirounga angustirostris. The sequence goes on along the minus strand of NW_026991711.1, from coordinate 116,567,208 downwards.
TCTATTGGTCTATGTGTCTATTTTTCTGCCAGTATCATACTGTTTTGATTACTACAGTTCTGTAATACATCTTGAAACCTGGGATTGTGATATGTCCAGTTTTGTTCTTTTTCAAGACTTCTCTGACTATTTGGGGTCTTCTGCAGTTCCATACAAATTTTAGGATTATTTGATCTAGTTCTATGAAAAATGCTGTTGGTATTTTGATGGGGATTGCCTTAAATCTGTAGATCGCTCTGGGTAGTATAGACATATAACAATCTTTGTTCTTTCAATCCAAGAGCATGGGATAACTTTCAACTTGTTTGTGGCATCTTCAGTTTCTTTTATCAGTGTTTTATAGTTTCGATATATAGGTCTTTCACCTCCTTGGTTAAGTTTATCCCTTAGGTATTTTATTATTTTTGGTACAATTGTAAATGGATTGTTTTCTTAAATCTTAAATTATTTTCTGAAATTGCTTTCTTTCTGTTGCATATCTGTACACTAATGAAACAAAGTGGCAGGAAGAGAAATTAAAAAAACAATTCTATTTGGCATATATTTCTAAAACTCATTTATTCCTTTCTGTCATCATTGCATCCATCGTCTTTCACTTAGACTGCTCTAATTGTTTCCTCACTAAGTGATGTACCACTGTTCTGTTCTCTCTACTCCAGACACTGAAATTTTGAAAGTACAAACATAATATTATTTTTTTCCCTGAAACTTTTCAGTGCCTTCCCATTGCTCTTAGAATAAGGTCCAAATTCACTAACAAATTGAATAAGTCTCTGAATGATCTGCTTTAGACCCTGCTCTCCTTCCTAGCCTCATTGCTCACCACTTCCCCTCCCCTGTCCTTATATTCATTACACTGACTACCTTTCATTTTTGGGGACATTCTTGCTTCCTTTAGGCTCAGTACCTTCCTAGAATTGCTATTTCATTCCCCAGCCTCTCATGTTTGACTATTATAGACTCTTCATGTCTCAAATCAGCAAGACTTTCCTGGTGAAGCCTTCCTTGATGCCCCACCTGCCAAGCCTGGGTAAGGTGTCCAGCTATGTATTTGCACAGATCTTTATACCTTCCCCAGAAGAGTCCTGATTATCTTTCCTTTTTTCCCCAATGGTCCATATTCTCCATGGGACAGGGACAGTGCAAATCTGGTTTATCCTCATATTTCACACCCAGCAGGATGCCTGAGGCATAGCAGGTGCTCAGTAACTATTTAAGTTTTGTTTGTTTTCATCTCATTGCAATTGTTCCATTTTTTCATTTGTTTCATTTCAAATAAACTATGCTATTGCATAAATCATGATGGAAGCTATACTGCCAGGGGTCATTGACCCTAAATTGTAAGATCAGTTTGTTGGAGTCATGAAAACAATCCTTTGAAGGTTGGAGCATACAGATATACATGTAACTGTTAATAGACAGGGGTCATTTCAGCCTGGGCAAGGCCTAAATTGGGGTCATATCTGACATGGCAAACTGTGATTTTATATAATGATGTTGATGATGATGATAATGATGGCCACAGTAAAATAAATGCCATCATAGCACCAAGTCCCAGATACAAGTTGTTATTTTAAATCTGGCAATCAGCAACACTCAGGATATATGATTTTCAGAATGTAGTATTTATAACATGAGACTCGGTATCCTAATCAAATCATGAACATTCTCAGGCATTTTTAAAATCAAGTTTGTGAATCCTTTTAAGCACATTCAACTCCTGGTTCCCCTTTCTGCTGCTTGTTTCTGCTGCTAAGAAGAGCAGAAATCAAAGGAAATAAAATTTATACCTTCTAAACTTGCATAAGGCAACCTTAAAAAAATGATCAGGTTGGGTGTGGGCAAGGATAACATAATCAATGAGTTTGGGACACTCTCTGTGGATTCCAATAATGCATTTTTTGCCCCCCATAAGGATGACTACTCATAATTAAAAGTTAAATTTGCTGCTGTGTACAGGCAGCCCTGGCCCACATTTGAGGGTCTTTCTTATGAAATCCAGTGTCCTCTGAAAAATAAAACATGAATTATTACTATCCATCACATTCTTTTTCACAATGGAGATTTGTAAACATCTTAGAGCCTGTTTAACCTGAGGATTACACCATCATGAACACAAAACGAAACACTGTCTTGATATGTGAAAGGCAAGTCCTATGTATTTGAAAATAAGCCAAGTCCATCCCAGAACTGAGTATAATCTGGTTCCTTAAGGATGCCTGCACAGGGAGTAGTCAAAATATTATACAATATTAGCCAATTTGCTCATTAAAAACAAAGTTCTTCTGATTTAATGTTGCATAGAAATCTTGATGAGATTCATCTGAGCCACATCAGTTGGAAATCAGGACCAAGTCCTTGCTTTATATCTTTTGCCGAAGTGATACTACATAGATGTTTCAACAAAGGTCATGGAATAGACAAACCATAGCAATATGAGCAGAAGTGCTTCCATGTATATTTTTCCTGGGAAATTAGTGTTAAAATACTTACACACAACCCTTAGAGCAGCCATTTGGTATTTATGTCATCCCTCCTCCACAGCACCCTTATTCTGACTCCATAACAACATGAATCAAAAATTAAAAACAAAGATCGCCCTAAAAATCCAAGCTTTAGAATTTGGCTTCTTTAGAACTTGGCCAATCTTTCATTTTTGCAACTCAGAACTGAGTACAGGTCAGGCTTTGGGTTCTAAACTTCCAAAAGAAATTTAACTAATTACTATTTATTTTAAAGCACCAAAGAAATGTATAGGTAAGGATGTGTATCCTTATTGAAAAACAACTTTTGGGGTGCCTGGGTGGCTCAGTGGGTTAAACGTCTGCCTTCGGGTCAGGTCATGATCCCAGGGTCCTGGGATCAAGTCCTGCATCAGGCTCCCTGTTCGGCAGGAGGCCTGCTTCTCTCTCTCCCACTCCGCCTACTTGTGTTCCTGCTCTCGCTATCTCTCTCTGTCAAATAAATAAATAAAATCTTTGAAAAACAGCTTTTGATCTTGACTCTCATTTGGGGCATGTCTAGGCTCTTTCCATTCCTGCTCATGTGGTGATCACCGTAAGCCACAGAGATTGTTGTGGTCTTGGGCTTTTGTTTCTCTGCGTGATTGTTTCTGAGTGCACTAGATGACCTGCCAGTGTTTACACATTTCTGGGTATTATAACTAGGGAAAGGGAGGTCCTATCTATGGGTGCAGTCATTACTGATCCATCTTGGAACAACTTATCCTAAATCATCTGCATGCAGACTTCTAAGGATATTTGTCAGCTTTTACAAGACCCCTGATTACATCCATAATTGAGTCAAGGTACAAAATTCAAAATTTCTTAGAGGTAGCATTAAATAATGCAGTTCAGGGCGCCTGGGTGGCTCAGTTGGTTAAGCGACTGCCTTCGGCTCAGGTCATGATCCCAGGGTCCTGGGATCGAGTCCCATATCGGGCTCCCGGCTCAGCGGGGAGCCTGCTTCTCCCTCTGACCCTCTCCTCTCTCATGCTGTTTCTCTCGCGCTCGCTCTCTAATAAATAAATAAATAAAATCTTTAAAAAAAATAATGCAGTTCAATTCTCTTCCAATTAATGCTACTATCATCTAACTTCAGTTCATCATGATAACAAAAATATGCATCATAATATGTGTTCCAGGTAGAAAAGTCATCTCTCATAGTCCAAATGCTGGACCATGCCTTTATATTCTTATTTTAGAATTCTTATTCTATCAGCTCTTCTCAGAATTAATAGGATGCTAAGAAGATTCCAGAAAATCTGATATTTTGAAGCAATATTTTAGTTCAAATGTGGCATTAAATATTCATCTTAGCTATTTGTAGCCATTAATCTGACTGATTAAGGCATTTCAGACCATTTAAATATTTATTTTAAAAATGTTCCTTGTAACCGGGAATGGTGTGTACTTCCTAGGGATGGGGGTTAGGTAGCTCGGGACAGTTAGGAGGAAGACTTTCTATAGAAATTTTGTACTTCTGCTATTTGAACAATGTGAATATTACCTAGTTAAAATAAATAGTAATTAGTTTTAAAAAATGCAACACAAACTTTTTTTATACAAATTACACATGTGTGTTTTGATGGCTCATAGCCACTTTCTGAGGGGAGGAGGTCATTGCCAGTCGAAAGTTGTTAAGAATTCAGATCCATTTACCCTCTCTTATGGGCCTATAAATAATGATTATACGAGTATTTCATGTGGCATCAAAAGTAAAGATGTTTGCCTCAGATTAAAGCGTGTGGTTTGATTAGGACATGAAATTACTCTATGACCGTGAACCCAGAATCTCAGGAAGTTGTGGGGATTACTATGCATAACCCATGAGAAAGAGATAAAAGGATTGAGGAATTCCCCCAAGAAAACATTCCAGAGAATTTCTAGTGTGCTCCTCCAGCCTGCTGGCCTCCCACACGTGCTCTGCATTATCACTGCGGGGCCTGGAAGCCATAAAGAACAGTAACATGTACAAGAAATGGTTTTAAAGAGATAAGAGAAAGTGGCTTAACAAAAGAAAACCAAGGCCCCTGTGCGCGATTATCATTTAAGGAAGGAAAGAAGAAAACAGAAAACTAGATTCTATAAAAGAGAGGCTTATCAAATGCTGACTAAAAATTCATTCACATCTTTAGTGAACACCACTAGAGAAAATGTCATAAACTCCTGCACCCCTCATTAGGTAATTACCATATGCAAGTTTGTATGGAGAACATACACGAACTTTTTTATCTGGATCGTAAGCTTTTAAAGAGGAAGTACAATGATTTTTGTTTGATAGGCCCGGGGTTACAGGGTCAAGAGCATGAACCTGGATCAAATCCTGGCTCCACTGCTTATTAGGTATATGACCTTGGACAAAGTAGCTAACCTCTGGGATCATCAGCTTCCTCCTCTGTAAAATGGGATTATAATAGTATGTACCCAGAGAGTAGTTTTGAGGATGAAATGAATTAATATTTGCAAAGCACAAGGAACAGTGACCGGCACATAGTGTTACATCAGTGTTTGCTAAATGCATGTGAGTAAAACAATAGAAGTTTGCTTAAGTAAACTCTACTCAATTAATTAATGTCCTATTGCCTCTGAAAGCATTAGTCGAAGGCTCAAGACTCTGAATGTCCATGATTATTAGCTACTCTCTTGTCTACCTCTGCTTCTCCCTATGGAGTTATTTGCTGATCAAGACTTGGTTGTACTTATTTCCAGATCCATTTAGGACAGAAATTTTTGCTTTTTTAATTAAATAATTGAATCTTATGAGTACACCTATGAAATAAACATTCAAAAAGATAGGTTTTTCATGTGAGAATAGGTTAAGGGCTTTGGAAAAATTTGATAAATAGAGGCCATCTAAAAAAAATGCTCTTGGATTCAGTGTTTATGAAGCAACTGAACAGAATTAGAAAAAAATCATAAAAATCTGGAAAGAGTTTATGCTGAAAATTGTTTTTCAAATTAAATTCTGTGCCTACTTAATAGAAACTGAAACTGGAAATTGTGGACAATGCATCATGGGTCTGATGTGTGTAAGAAAAACAGTATAAGATTCCAAGGGAATGATCCAGATACAATAGCAGAGCTTGACTACAGCAAAAGTTTGGTGAATTCTTGTGGATTTATGTTTTAAGCTAAGAGAAAACATAATTATTTATTATGGACCATTTTTTGGTGATTTCCCAAATAAATGAAAATCTCAATGCCAGGTAAGAGAACTTCTACCCAATTAAAGCTGTTGGGTTTTAGGGGCACTTGGGTAGCATAGTTGATTAAGCGTCTGACTCTTGGTTTTGGCTCAGGTTATGATCTCAGGGTCATGATCTCAGAGTTGTGAGATCAAGCCGTATGGCAGGCTCTGTGCTTAGCGCAGAGTCTACTTGAGACACTCTCCCTCTCCCTTTGCCCCTCCCCTACCTCCCCTCCCCCACCCCACCTCACTCTCTCTCTCTAAAATAACTAAGTAAATCTCTAAAAATCAAAACAACAGTTGGGTTTTAGATCAAAAGGGGGTAATTGTTAAAGACAAAAACAAAAACACCACAGGCCCCAAATGGCATTACTTGGGCCAGGCCAAGTCACCAAACCAGGGCTTAATACCGAACCTGATTCCTGATTGCAGTTTCAACCTCCCCCAGAACCATAAGTCTTATCCTGTCAATCAGGAATTTTCTGATAAGCACCAAAGAGGTAATCTGTCACATGGATCTTTTCCATTCCCCAAAGGAAGATGCGGTAATCTGCATAATAAGACCCTCTGTCCTCCTGCCTAAGGGAAAGTTCCCTTGCCTGGAGCAATCCTTTCTTTTCTTTTGCTTATAACTTTCTTGTCCCACCCTCCTTCCTATAAAAACCTTACATTTTGCACAACTCCTCAGAGCACCTCTTTAGATGGGGTGCTGCCCAATTCATAAATCATTTAATAAAGACAACTAGATTAAAAAAAAAGAAGAAGAACTATTGGGTGTTACAATACCTGGCCTCGGTTTGAATCCGGGCTCTACCACTTACTAGCAGTGGGACCTGGGGAAAAGAATTTGCTTAACTTCTTTAGAAGTCAGTTTTCCCATCTCCAACATTGAAGCATCAAAGTGCCTATGAGGTTTTTGGGAGGATTCAGTGCAATACAACATGGAAAGAAAGTACTCGGCACCATGCACAGCACACGGCAAATGTTGCCTACTAGTATTATGTTTTCCGGCATTCCATTCTTAGCTTAGTGCTTTACACATAATTGTTACAGAATAAATGTTTATTATTTTTTAGGTAATGATGAGGATTAAATCATTCAATAAATAATTATTGCACATACTATTTGTCAAACACTAAAATGTGATTCTGAGAACACAGGCACAAACTGAGGTGTAGTTCTCTGCCCCCTTTAGAAGCTTTTCATCAGCCAAAAGTTAGATTACACATTGCAGTGAACCTAACCATGATTGATCTGGTTTTACAGACAAACACAAAATAAAAACATTTTTGATATTGATGATGATGAGTAAGAATCAACTATTATTTTGGGAAAATATTCATTCAATAATCACTTATTTATCAGGCTATACCCTAGAGCAGGAAAATAGTCATGTTGAGTGATAAAAACATATAAAGTAATAACTCTATAGAAATGAAATACGTTCTGGGGGAACACAAAGAAGGGAAAGAGTAACAGCAAATCCATGTAAAGATGCATCATGTTTCTAAATGCTTTTACCTACTTCAGTTATACATAAATCTAAAGTGTCTGCTCAGAAAATCAGACATGATGTCAAGGAGGATAAGCTCTTACAAGTTGATGAAAGTATATGTTGTGGATATGAGCATGAATTTCGAGTTAAGACCAAGATTGGAATCCTAACCTTGCTGCTTATTAGTTGTTTGACACTGGGAACATTACTAAGTTAAGTCTTAATTTCTTCATCGGCAAAACAGAGTGAAGACTAACTACCCCCAAAGGTGGTTGTGAGGATTCAATGAGAAAATATGCCTAAGTTGTCCGGAGCAGTTCCTGGCACAGTAACGCTTCAGAAGGCAGCTGGTATTATGACATGTGAGAATGAACACTATCCTTAGGCTGCACGGCACAATGGCAACAAGTGTCCCCCAGACCACAGGCAGCACAAACGCTTCTTGACAACTCTTGACATAGACTTACATAGAGTCTGTGGCTCGGCTTGGTGCTATGCTCCTATGTTGACACAATGAGTCAACCTCTTATAGGGCAGCTGTTCTCATATCTCTGTTCTACTTTTTATGCAAAGCACATCTGTACCATCAAATACATTAACCCTGTATTTCTAAAGAAAGCCTGTTAATGCTTTTGTGTATTTGTTTGTTGGATTTGTTCTATTTGGGGGATGCAATGGGATTCCTGATACTTGACTGCAAGTTTCTTTAGATTTTGTGTCTTTCACTCCACAAAAGATGCACAATTTTACATAGACCTTTTCATAACATAGTCATCTCCTCTGAATACTTCCTAAAGAATTATCTACAATATTTGATAAATATTAAAAGTTTTTGAGCTTAAATTCTTTCTCTGTGGATTAGTAATATATTCCAACACCAACTCTAGATATCTTGTACTACCAATGGAGTAGATGTCCAGTAAATGTTTGTTGACTGAATGATTTTGCTGAGTGATTGAACTCTAAAGTCTTAAACAGTGTCCTTATGTGCAGCTGTGTAAACTCTATGGAATGAAACTCAAGCTTGTCACATTCCAAGAGTAATAAGGAATGAGTTAGCCAAGTACCTCCTCTCTGATATATCGTCCATCAAACAGCCTTAACATCTTGCTGACATGAAAGCAACTTCAGGAGAACAAGAATACTGTGACAAAAAACAAAATCACTTGCTCAAAGGATTAAAAGAATAATAGTAAAAGTACCAAAATGTATGTGTCTGTGAATAAGGGGAGGTGAGAGAGAGGAGGCACTTGCAAGTTGCAAGTGAGAGTAAAACACGATTTCATAAAATTCCCATGGTTTCAGCTTCACCAGTATAAAATTCCAAATCAACATGCTAGGAGGCTGATGCACTTAAATTAGATCCCTGGATATGTTCCTGAGTTTAACAAGCAACCTTCTACCTTCAGACAGACATGCTGGGACAAGGAGGAATTGCTCCTCAGCAGCCAGCGCCCAGCTTTAACTGCCTTTGCTCCGGTTACCATGACAGACAGAAACAGAGAAAAAGTGAAAACTGTATCTCCTCATATTAATCTCTGTTCATACTTGTTCCAAAAAATAATTTTGAAAAGATTAGCTTGCATGTTGGGGTTCTCAGAAAATCAGTTTGTTTTCATTTCTGACTTGGAGATGATTGGTTAGATACATTGGTTGAATGACTTTCCCTACTCTTTCCTGTCCTAAGCACTTTCCAGTTTAGGTCCAAACACATTCCTTGCACTTACGTGTGACAGAAAGAAGCAGAAATGGCATTATATATGATCTCTTGCCTAAGTCCAAAAAAACAAGATGAAATAACAGAAGAAGGCACGCACCTAAACTCTTTGTAGAGTTTCCTATTTCCTGCAAAGGTATTTCCACTGGGGTTCCCAAAGGACTCTTCTCTGTCCATTTTTTTTAGCTTTTGACTGCTTCCTTTAATTAGTGTCCAGCCAAATCCTTCAAACTGATTTGCTTCTTATCTAGAGGGAAAAATTAACTTGCAAAGGAAAGGAAAGGGGGATAAGATTGAAAAGAGGGAAGGATTGCCCCAAATGCCACATTTTCATAGAAGCTGTCTGGAGCTAAGAAAAGGACCTGCTAACATCCATGAAGAGAGAAACCCCATTCCTTATGATTGTCAAGGACTTTTGGCCTTGCGTTATGGAAATCACACTCTGGATAATTTTGTTTGGCTTGGAATGTAACATCAAGGAGGAATATACCTTTGAGTTTAGAAAGCACTCATCTGGGGCGCCTGGGTGACTCAGTCGGTTAAGCATTTGATTCTTGATTTTGGCTCAGGTAATGGTGTCAGGGTCATGAGATCAAGCCCTGCACTGGGCTCCATGCTATGTGGGGAGTCTACTTGAAATTCATTCCCTCTCCCTTTGCCCCTCCCCCCATGCATGCATGCACTCTCTCTCTAAAATAAATATATATATATATATATATATATATATTTTTTTTTTTTTTTCTTTTAAAGAAAGCTCTCCTTGTCCTATGCTCTGGAGCTCAAATCAGCACAAAGGAAGAAGGTGACATTCTGGACTGCAATTCACACTCTGGAGCCTATATTCTCCCCTTCATCTTACCGGCATTTAATTCACAGTGAACTCCATGCTCACGACCTTTAGGGAAGCACAGAGGGTTCTTTCACAAGTTCATCCATTCCTACCTCCTTGTCCTGCAGCTCAAGACACAGAGCTGAGCACCAGGCATTTTACCTGAGTAATTCAAAGATGAGTGGGAAAACATGCCAGCTCTAAAGCTAAGGTTTAAAGATTTACACTTCTCTTCTGTGGATGGTGACTGAATATTGCCCTCTGAATTTCTGGCTTTCTTACATGCTCTCCTTCCTATTTCCTATGGCTTCCTTCCATTCTCCTCCTTCTGTGCATGACTTTCGCAGACTTTTATTTGAGTTAGCTTGATGAATGAGGCATGCTACTACCATCTAGCTGACAGCTCCCACATGCTATAGCTAAAGAGACTATTGTCCTGAGGATAAACTAGAAATGTGTTCAAGCATCATAGTGTTTTGCATGGAAATTCCCTACAAGCCTTTACTATTTCAAGGATAATTAATTAATTATTACAAGATAACTTTAACAATAGAAAAATGAAGGTTCTGGTTTCAGATATATGGTCTTATTATACTATTAAATATACTCACATGCTTTACAACATGTGTCTCGATTTTGGGTCCGGAAATTGTTTGCCATGCTCAGAGCTTCTCTGTCTTCTATAAGGGACATTCAGATATATTGTTTACAAACTTAAACCCTTATAAACGAAACCTGTGTTTTCACGTGGGCAACCTAACCCAGTCAGGAGCATGAATGATGTGATTAGTATCCAGTCCTCACTCTGCATCTCAGGTTTCAAAGACTTCTCCTCCAGCCAATTCAAAAAACTTCATAAATAGTAACACTAAATAAGGCACTATTTTTGAAATATGGCTTTAAGATGCAGCTCTGCTATAGCAAGTTAGGTGACACTGACTTGGCATTTCACCCACTGGGCCTCAGGCAATTTGCAAAATGAAGGTGTTGTGATGTGCGATTGCTCAGGAGCAGTCCAATTCTACCATGTACTTGTCGTATGGGTGTCTGCCATTTACAGTTGTCTGTCCCTACTACCTTTTTGCAAGGATTTGATACTTTTCAAATTTCAAATTTCAAATACTTTTCAGTAAATTCATGGAGGTCTCACTAAGCATAACTGGGAAAGAATTCTGTAAAACATAGCTATTAGGTAAGCACATTATGTTTTCAAATGAGAGTTTTGCCTGGCACATTATAGCTTCCATTAAAAACAAAACAAAACCAAACCATTACACCGATCTTAGAGAAAACTCAATGTATTGATTGTATAGATCCAAACACATACTGAATTTCAATTTATTTTTAAAAATTTTTTTTAATTAAAGATTTTATTTATTTGACAAAGAGAGAGACAGCAAGAGAGGGAACACAAGCAGGGGGAGTGGGAGAGGGAGAATCAGGCTTCCCGCCGAACAGGGAGCCCAATGCGGGACTCGATCCCAGGACCCTGGGATCATGACCTGAGCCGAAGGCAGTCGCTTAACGACTGGGCCACCCAGGCGCCCCCTGAACTTCAATTTAAAAGGAGGAAGAATCACCTGGCAAATGCCCTATGACTTTACACAGCCCTACATCCCCCCCTTTTTTAATTGTTTTTTGCAAATACTACCAAAGTCACAAATCTTACTTTTAGAATTCTTCCCATTACTAATGCTAATACTCCTGTGAATCTGTAAAGGATAATCAAAACTTCCAAATGAAAGTCACACTGAACTTACTCTCTTGCTAAATTATTTTGCCAAAATGAAAACCATTAAAGCATGTACCAGGACGCTTTTGGTACCTATGACTATTTGAATGTGGGGTTTGGGCAATAGGGAACAACTCTTCTTAAGTGGTGAGGGGTTGTTGCTCATATATATCTAATACAAACACATCATCAGTGCTCTATGACTGGTCTCAAAAGAAAGACTTTTCCTTTTCATTCTAAGTAAAACAATATGCCATATGGCACCATTTTAAAACTTTAAATAGAGAGGTAGCTGGTGGAGTATTACTCAGAAGTACATATCGAGAAGTGAAAGATCTTGATGCTCCACGGTCAGCCCCAAGAGCAATGACTCCTGGGCTTAGTATTCTTCTTAGAGTCTAGCAGTAGATGTTCACTGTCCATTTCTAATTACTTAACTCAGGCTCTCTTTGTCCTATGAGGGGAAGATTGTCAAGGAGCAGAGAAATAGCAAAGGCAACCAGGCGTGCATGAAAAGATCATTACATCCCTGCGCCTAAGTCAGTTTCTCTTAGAAGGAGAGGGAAACAAATGCATGTATAACTCTACAAATGTTTAAAATGTGTTATTCTTTTACACATTTGTAAGAGCTCTTTACTTAAGAATACCTTTGCTGGCACATTGCAGTCCAAAGGGAAGGTGGCAGTCTATAAAATGTGTCACATGAAATGCTGAGAACTAGAAGATATGGTTGGTAATTTCTTGGAGTGACTTTTCCAAAACCTTCCCAATGAATAAGCGGATCCTCTTCCTCCTTTGCTGGTGAGAGGATATTCAGTTAGGAAATGTCACCTTAACTCAACATGAGCAAGGTTTCCGGCTCGTCTTTATTATCTGAAACCTACAAGCAGGTGAAATCTTGCTTCCTAATTTCAGTGGCGTGCAGTGGCACTATCGTGTGATGATATGTAAGAGGATCCTCCTTTTTCTTTCCCTTAACGCTATTTCTTTTAATGGAAAGAGGAAAATCCTTTAAGAAAAGGTTTCCTTTTTTTTAATCCAGTATTCTGACCCATAAACATATAAACCATGCTATTAAAAGATATTAATGAATGAAAACTATTAGAATAACCAGCATATCTACCAACTGAATTGTCTGCATCGAAGGGCTACACTGAATTCTCGACCATTTTAATCAAAGCCCAACAGTCTTTTCAAAGTAAGAATATAAAGTGATTAGACTGCTTCTCACTTAATAAAGGAAATTTAAGTATGAAAGGGACTTCCAGCTATTCATATGTCATCTCAACTTGCTAGGATTTGTATCAAACATCAGTAGATTTTCCCACGTCAAAAGAGCAGAATTTGATTTGAAAGTGAGTATGTACTGTGATTTTGGCCAAATAAATATACCCAAGTATATCCAAATATACCTAAATATATCCATAAAATGGGGAAAACAATATTCACTTCAGAGTTATTGCGAGTAGAAAACAGCAAGCATTAAATAAAAGTTAGTGGTTATTTCTTATCTTAATTTTTCCTTTGAGCTGATGCTTAGTTTTAAAGATACCTCACATCAACTCAAAGAAAGACAGAAAGTTATTGTTAGTGAATGTATCAGTCAGGAAAACAGAAATGCCCTGAAAATTTTAATCAGAGGTGAATTTAATACAAGAAATTGGTTATGGGGTGCCTGGGTGTCTCAGTTGGTTTAATGTCTGCCTTCAGCTCAGGTCAAGATCTCAGGTTCTGGGATTGAGTGCAGAGTCTGCTTCTCCCTCTGCCTCTGCCCCGCCCCCCTCCCCCCCAATTTGTGCTCTCTCTCTTTCTCAAATAAATAAATAAAAAATCTTAAAAATAAAAAAGAAATTGGTTACAAAATTTTGGTTGGGTGAAAGAATAAAGGGGGGAAAAGGGCCACTACTTAAGAGTCCAGAAATATGCATTGCTGCTGAGGTTGCCACCAATGCCACTGGGGCCTGTGGTCATCCGTCATCCCCACTGCTGTCTCCTGCTGCTCCCAGACCCACTGACTCTGTTGGAGGTCACAGTCACCCACAGACACCTGCATTTTGGGGCCACACTCCTGCTGGAACCATAAGCAGAAAGATGTCCCCCTTCATTGTTGTTCTTGCAATTCCACTGCAATGCTTCCTACTGGCAAAACTTAATAGGAACCAGTCAGCAAGAGAGTTTGTGGAATGCAGTTTCTAGGCATCCAACCTATACAGGGGGAGGTCACAAAGGGTCTGAGAGAGAGTGGGCTGAGACACCAGCAGACATTATCCAGAAGAATAAGTAATCACGTTAGTTACCATGCTAGCACCAGGAAGCAAGCAATGACTCTCATTAAAAAGCATGGACTATACTTATTTCTTTTCTGAAATCCCAAGGAAATTTCATAAAATATATAATGGAACTTGGGGCACCTGGGTGGCACAGTCCATTGAATTGAGCATCCCACTCTTGGTCTTGGCTCAGGTTGTGATCTTGGGGTCATGAGACCAAGCCCTGCTTTGGGCTCCACACTCAGCAGGGAGTCTGCTTGAGGTTCACTCCCCTTCTTCCCCACCTGCAAATAAATAAATAAATCTTAAATATATAATGGAACCAAAAATGAGAAAGGGATCTATGATGGTTAATTTTATGTGTCAACTTTGCTGGGCTAGGAGGTACCCAGGTATCTGTTAAATATTATTCTGGGTATGTCAGTAAGGGTGTTTTGGGATGGCATTAACATTTAAATTGGTAGACTGAGTAAAGAAGATTGCCTTCTGTAACATGGGTAGCCCTCATCCAATCCGTTGAAGACCTGAATAGAACAAAAGACTGAGTAAATGAGAATTCACTCTCTCTGTCTATCTCCAAACCAGGACTTTGGTTTTCTGTCTTTGAACTTGCACTGGAACTTAAACCATTGGCTCTCGTGGTTCTCAGGCCTTTGGACTTGAACTGAAACTTACATCATTGGTTCTGGATCTCTAGCTTGCCAACTACAGACCTTGGGACTTCTCAGCCTTTGTAGTCACATGAGCCAATTCTGAAAGGAAGGAAGGAAGGGAGAGAGAGAAAGAAAGAAAGAAAAAAAGAAAAAGAAAGAAAAAGAAAGGGAGACTAAGGAAAGAAGACTAAGGAAGGAAAGCCGAGAGCAGAGAGGGATATAAATATATAGACATAGACAAAGATACAGATATAGATATCCTATTGATTTTCTTTCTTTGTACAATCTAGACTAATAGAAGACAATCAATTGATTAGAACTTGTGGTAAGTTCCTAGAAAGAAAGGATGTAGATGGGATGATACTGATGAATAAACCCCAACAGAGAAGACTGTATCCTGAAGATGCACAGACATCAGTGACACTGGGGGAGGCAGCTACCTTCTCTTGGTGGTGCCCAGCAGTTCCACCTGATGCCAAAGCCAGAAAGCAGGACGGGATTGTAATCAGTGCAATTGTTAATGGAGTGTCTATGTAATACCTTAGGCAAATTGTTCTTACCCTGTGTGAAAAAAGACAAAAAGCTATGCAAGAAAGTATGGCCCAAATATGAAGTTAAATAAGATTTGGCATGACTTTATACCAATTATGGTGTATAGAGCAAGAAACTCTCCATTTGACTTTGAAACATGTAACATTGTTAATTGGTCGAAGAGCTCAATAACATGGGACTATATTTTTTTCTTTATGAGCATAATCACACTATTGGTTCTTGCAATACAAATTATTGAAACACTACTTATTGGTTTTTAATCAGTTTGAAGTAGTAAGTTTCATTATAGTTACAGAGAAGAATGCATGAAATAAATTTTGGCAATGAAAAATCAAAGGTAAAACCAACCAAGGTTGGGAGGGAAAGATGGAGGAAGAGAAATAGGAGACACTCATGCATTTCTTTCGTCATCTACAACAGTGTGAGGTCAATAGTTCTGCCTCGAGTTGATGGGTCAAGAAACACATTTATGTGTATTGTTTAACAGTTGTAAAGTTAAGCCCCAGAAGAACAGGGTAAAAAAATAACAACAGATGGAGAATAAAACAAGAGATGGAAATCAGACTACGTTTTCCATCCTTCTTTATTCGAGAATAAATAGATAAGGCCTAAGATTGACAAAATAACAAATTGAGTTTCACATATGTAATTTAATGTTGTGAATATAACCATAGAAAACAAGATTAGAAAGAGGAAAAAATTGTTGCCTCTTGTGACTAAGCCTATAGTTGGTGGAAGGAGGAGATATTAATTTTTCATTTTAAGACTTCTCTAATATTTTTTTATTTTGCGTCTGTGTTGCAATTTTATAATAAATAAATATAAGAGAAATTTTCCTGTCCATGATGGAGGTATAGGGAGGGGCATGTGTAGAAACAGCCCCCTTTTGCCTCAGCTCAGTGTTTTGTTTTATGATTTTATGAATGTAAAGCTGCTAGAGATGTACAGTGGAAAGAAAGAGATAGATGCTACTGTTTGATAAAATGAAACCAAGAGCACATATGTTACAAGAGACACCATACCTAGGAGATCACTTGAGAGTATAACCTTGCTTAGAGTCAGCTGCAAAGCAGCAAAGAGTTTTCAGGCTGGTTTAATCCTTTCTCCTTTTCTTCCCAATGTTTAATTATAACTAAATTTAAACTCAAAGAGTTACTGGCAAGACAAACATAAAAATTTCTCAATAGGAAGCACTCCTCAGTTCCTTGTAGAAAAAAATCATCATCATCAGAAAAGTATATAAATAAAACATGCGATACCTGACAAGTTTATATGGTCAACAAGTCACTTTGTTTTTGTTTTTGTTTTTTACATTAAGTAACAAATCAAGTTGGAAGCGCTCTTCTCATTTGTGGTGGAGCATGCACAATGTGGGGGCAAGGTCCCTTATATAGTCTAAGTCTCCACA
Source organism: Mirounga angustirostris (assembly GCF_029215605.1). Classification (NCBI taxonomy): domain Eukaryota; kingdom Metazoa; phylum Chordata; class Mammalia; order Carnivora; family Phocidae; genus Mirounga; species Mirounga angustirostris. The sequence goes on along the minus strand of NW_026991711.1, from coordinate 116,550,864 downwards.
AAGAAGGTCTTTGAAGTTGAAGTCCCAACTTCTCCTGCGTTATGAGAAATCAGCTTTCAGTGCATAATGAAGTTTCTGGCACTTGGACCATGCCTCTGTCACTCTCTAGCACCATATAATAGTAGCTCACATTCCATTTGTATTCACTTCTTAACTAATCCATAAGAAAAACCTTGGTTCAAAATTGCCATGAGGCCCAAATGTCAGGATCAAAATGTTTGGGCTGAAATGACAAGTTAATATATCTTTTTTGATCATCTTCCCATTTCTATTGTCATTTCCTTTAGTTAAATCTTAGCTTAGCAATTTTTTTTGACAGTTTATAGCTTACCTAGATTGTTCATAACCCTCATTCGCAAAAACATTGCCAGTCTTTTCTTTAAAATAAAAGCCCATTACTTCCAAACAATCTCACCAAGTTACTAGTCCCTGGATGTATAACGACCTAAGTATTCAGCTTTCCAACTAAGGCTCAGAGCCCAGAGCTCCTATTTCAAGTGGGTCCTACGTGTCTGAGGTTCTCACACAAGTTTCCAATCCCATCAAGAAAACAACGTGGTCAGAGAATCCTTGGAAATTCATATATCCCTTGGATACATAAAGTTTCTCTGTTTAAAAATGAAACAGACCAGAATACAGCCTCTGCTAACCCATAAGCAAAGTAATTTAAGTGCCTGTGTGTGGAGAATTTCCAACTTCTGAACGACCTGGTGGTCTCACATGGTCAAGATTAATGTCATTCCATTCTGACTGGCTCTTCCTGTCCCTATGGTGGAAGTGGGTTCAGAAACATGTTGGATGAAGAAATTTCCCAGTGTATCACAGTTACCAAGCCAGCTGTGCAAAGTCATTTTTACATGGATACAGTTGAAATATTACCAATTTCTCACAGGCTTAATTATTTTACCTACTTTGTGAGCTCTGGGATCTGGGCCAGATTACAGAAATTATGAGAAGTTTGCTGGACAGTGGATAAGGATGCTCCTGTGTATCATAAAGAACTTTGGTCTGGGACTTAACAGTTCCAACTCCATGTCAGCACAAACATAGGCCCTTGGCCTTTGAGGTTTATTAGAACAGAGCAATAGCAATTAACCACAATGTTTAGAGAATTAGGGGTTTGGGTTTCTATTTAATTTAATTTTCTGGTTGACTTGGGATTAAACAAACAAAAAATCTTTTTTTTTTTAATTCAAGCCTTTGGAAAGGGGAAGGAAAGAAACTAGCATTTATTGACTAGTGTGGCAAATATTATGGTAGATTTTAAAAGTATGTTATTAATCTTCACTATAAAGTGTATGAAGTATGTATTATTTTTAAAATTTTTATAGATAAGGAAACAGACTCAGAAAGGTTAATTAGGTCCCTCAAATCACAAAGCTAATGTTCAGAAAATGTAAAATTAAAACCTAAGTCAGTTTGCGTGCATGGGTGGTGCAGGTGGTTAAGCGTCTGCCTTCAACTCAGGTCATGATCCCAGAGTCCTGGGATCATGTCCCGAGTCAGGCTCCCTGCTTTGCAGGGAGTCTGCTCCTCCCTCTGCCCTTTCTCCCACTCATTCTCTCAATCTCTCTCCCTTTTTTAAAAGATTTTATTTATTTATTTGACAGAGAGAGAGAAAGCACGAGCAGGGGGAGCGGGAGAGGGAGAGGGAGAAGCAGGCTCCCTGCGATGCGGGGCTCAATCCCAGGACCCTGAGATCATGACCTGAGCCGAAGGCAGGCGCTTAACCATCTGAACCACCCAGGCGCCCCTCAATCTCTCTCCTTAAATAAAACAAAAACCAAAACCTAAGTCAGTCTGTTTCCAAAAGACCATGTCTGCCTTATAATTTAATAACATGAAATTCAATCTCCTCTATGTGTAGATTTAAAATTATTAGCACATTTCAATTTTTATTAAGTCAATATTTTGGGGCATCTCTTAAATGCTAGTCCCTGGACTCACTGTTAATAATAGAAGGGTGAATTCTATGTAATAATGCCTCAGGAAACTTGTAGCAAGATAGATGTTACTTAGTAATAAATATTTAGAATACAGTGTTTCTTTTTTTTTTTATTCTTATGTTAATCCCCACACATTACATCATTAGTTTTAGATGGAAGTGTTCCATGATTCATTGTTTGTGCATAACACCCAGTGCTCCATGCAAAATGTGCCCTCCTCAATACCCACCACCAGGCTAACCCATCCTCCCACCCCCCCTCCCCTCTAGAACCCTGTTTGTTTTTCAGAGTCCATCATCCCTCATGGTTCGTCTACCCCTCCGATCTGCCCCGCTTCATTCTTCCCCTCCCGCTACCTTCTTTTTTTTTTTTTCTTAACATATATTGCATTATTTGTTTCAGAGGTACAGATCTGAGATTCAACAGTCTTGCACAATTCACAGTGCTTACCAGAGCACATACCCTCCCCAGTGTCTATCACTCAGTCACCCCATCCCTCCCACCCCACCCCCCACTCCAGCAACCCTCAGTTTGTTTCCTACAATTAAGACTTCCTCATATCAGTGAGATCATATGATACATGTCTTTCTCTGTTTGACTTATTTCACTCAACATAATACCCTCCAGTTCCATCCACGTCGTTGCAAATGGCAAGATCTCATTCCTTTTGATGGCTGCATAATATTCCATTGTATATATATATACCACATCTTCTTTACCCATTCATCTGTCGATGGACATCTTGGCTCTTTCCACAGTTTGGCTATTGTGGATATTGCTACTATAAACATCGGGGTGCACGTACCCCTTCGGATCCCTACTTTTGTATCTTTGGGGTAAATACCCAGTAGTGCAATTGCTGGATCATATGGTAGCTCTATTTTCAACTTTTTGAGGAACCTCCATACAGTTTTCCAGAGTGGCTGCACCAGCTTGCATTCCCACCAACAGTGTAGGAGGGTTCCCCTTTCTCCGCATCCCCGCTAACATCTGTCGTTTCCTGACTTGTTAATTTTAGCCATTCTGACTGGTGTGCGGTGGTATCTCATTGAGGTTTTAATTTGGATTTCCCTGATGCCGAGTGATATTGAGCACTTTTTCATGTGTCTGTTGGCCATTTGGATGTCTTCTTTGGAAAACTGTCTGTTCATGTCTTCTGCCCATTTCTTGATCGGATTCTTTGTTCTTTGGGTGTTGAGTTTGATGAGTTCTTTATAGATTTTGGAAACTAGCCCTTTATCTGATATGTCATTTGCAAATATCTTCTCCCATTCTGTTGGTTGTCTTTTGGTTTTGTTGACTGTTTCCTTTGCTTTGCAAAAGCTTTTTATCTTGATGAAGTCCCAACAGTTCATTTTTGCCCTTGCTTCCCTTGCCTTTGGCGATGTTTCTAGGAAGAAGTTGCTTCGGCTGAGGTCAAAGAGGTTGCTGCCTGTGTTCTCCTTTAGGACTTTGATGGACTCCTGTCTCACATTGAGGTCTTTCAACCATTTTGAGTTTATTTCTGTGTGTGGTGTAAGGAAATGGTCCAGTTTCACTCTTCTGCATGTGGCTATCCAATTTTCCCAACACCATTTGTTGAAGAGACTGTCTTTGTTCCATTGGACATTCTTTTCTGCTTTGTCAAAGATGAGTTGACCATAGAGTTGAGGGTCCATTTCTGGGCTCTCTATTCTGTTCCATTGATCTATGTGTCTGTTTCTGTGCCAGTACCATGCTGTCTTGATGATGACAGCTTTGTAATAGAGCTGGAAGTCCGGAATTGTGATGCCGCCGGCTTTGCTTTTCTTTTTCAACATTCCTCTGGCTATGCGGGGTCTTTTCTGGTTCCATACAAATTTTAGGATTATTTGTTCCATTTCTTTGAAAAAAGTGGATGGTATTTTGATGGGGATTGCATTGAATGTGTAGATTGCTCTAGGTAGCATTGACATCTTCACAATATTTGTTCTTCCAATCCATGAGCATGGAACGTTTTTCCATTTCTTTGTGTCTTCCTCAATTTCTTTCATGAGTATTTTATAGTTTTCTGAGTAAAGATCCTTTGTCTCTTTGGTTAGATTTATTCCTAGGTATCTTATGGTTTTGGGTGCAATTGTAAATGAGATCGACTCCTTAATTTCTCTTTCTTCTGTCTTGTTGTTGGTGTATAGGAATGCCACTGACTTCTGTGCATTGATTTTATATCCTGCCACTTTACTGAATTCCTGTATGAGCTCTAGTAGTTTTGGGGTGGAGTCTTTTGGGTTTTCCACATAAAGTATCATATCATCTGCAAAGAGTGAGAGTTTGACTTCTTCTTTGCCAATTTGGATGCCTTTGATTTCTTTTTGTTGTCTGATTGCTGTGGCTAGGACTTCCAATACTATGTTGAATAGCAGTGGTGATAGTGGACATCCCTGCCGCGTTCCTGACTTTAGGGGGAAAGCTCTCAGTTTTTCCCCACTGAGAATGATATTCGCTGTAGGTTTTTCATAGATGGCTTTTATGATATTGAGGTATGTACCCTCGATCCCTATACTCTGAAGAGTTTTGATCAAGAAAGGATGCTGTACTTTGTCAAAAGCTTTTTCTGCATCTATTGAGAGGATCATATGATTCTTGTTCTTTCTTTTGTTAATGTGTTGTATCACATTGATTGATTTGCGGATGTTGAACCAACCTTGCAGCCCAGGGATAAATCCCACTTGGTCATGGTGAATAATCCTTTTAAGGTACTGTTGGATCCTATTGGCTAGTATTTTGGTGAGAATTTTTGCATCCATGTTCATCAGGGATATTGGTCTGTAATTCTTTTTGATGGGGTCTTTGTCTGGTTTGGGGATCAAGGTAATGCTGGCCTCATAAAATGAGTTTGGAAGTTTTCCTTCCATTTCTATTTTTTGGAACAGTTTCAGAAGAATAGGTATTAATTCTTCTTGAAATGTTTGGTAGAATTCCCCTGGGAAGCCATCTGGCCCTGGGCTTTTGTTTTTTGGGAGATTTTTGATGACTGCTTCAATTTCCTTAGTGGTTATAGGTCTGTTCAGGTTTTCTATTTCTTCCTGGTTCAGTTTTGGTAGTTGATACATCTCTAGGAATGCCTCCATTTCTTCCAGGTTATCTAATTTGCTGGCATAGAGTTGCTCATAATATGTTCTTATAATTGTTTGTATTTTTTGGTGTTGGTTGTGATCTCTCCTCTTTCATTCATGATTTTGTTGATTTGGGTCATTTCTCTTCTCTTTTTGATAAGTCTGGCCAGGGGTTTATCAATCTTGTTAATTCTTTCAAAGAACCAGCTCCTAGTTTCGTTGATCTGTTCTACTGTTCTTTTAGTTTCTATTTCATTGATTTCTGCTCTGATCTTTATTATTTCTCTTCTCCTGCTGGGTTTAGGCTTTATTTGCTGTTCTTTCTCCAGCTCCTTTAGGTGTAGGGTTAGGTTGTGTACTTGAGACCTTTCTTGTTTCTTGAGAAAGGCTTGTATTGCTATATACTTTCCTCTTAGGACTGCCTTTGCTGCATCCCAAAGATTTTGAATAGTTGTGTTTTCATTTTCATTGGTTTCCATGTATTTATTTAATTCTTCTTTAATTTCCTGGTTGACCCATTCATTCTTCAGTAGGATGCTCTTTAGCCTCCATGTATTTGAGTTCTTTCAGACTTTCCTCTTGTGATTGAGTCCTAGTTTCAAAGCATTGTGGTCTGAAAATAGGCAGGGAATGATCCCAATCTTTTGGTACCGGTTGAGACCTGATTTATGACCTAGGATGTGATCGATTCTGGAGAATGTTCCATGGGCACTAGAAAAGAATGTGTATTCCGTTGCTTTGGGGTGGAATGTTCTGAATATGTCTGTGAAGTCCATTTGGTCCAGTGTGTCATTTAAAGTCTTTATTTCCGGGGCACCTGGGTGGCTCAGTTGGTTGGGCAACTGCCTTCGGCTCAGGTCATGATCCCGGAGTCCCGGGATCGAGTCCCGCATTGGGCTCCCTGCTCGGCGGGGAGTCTGCTTCTCCCTCTGACCTTCCTCCCTCTCATGCTCTCTGTCTCTCATTCTCTCTCTCAAATAAATAAATAAAATCTTTAAAAAAAAAATAAAGTCTTTATTTCCTTGTTGATCTTTTGCTTAGACGATCTGTCCATTTCAGTGAGGGGGGTGTCAAAGTCCCCCACTATTATTGTATTGTTGTTGATGTGTTTCTTTGCTTTTGTTATTAATTGCCTTATATAATTGGCTGCTCCCATGTTAGGGGCATAGATATTTACAATTGTTAGATCTTCTTGTTGGATAGATCCTTTAAGTAGGATATAATGTCCTTCCTCATCTCTTATTACAGTCTTTGGTTTAAAATCTAATTTGTCTGATATAAGGATTGCCACCCCAGCTTTCTTTTGGTGTCCATTAGCATGGTAAATGGTTTTCCACCCCCTCACTTTCAATCTGGGGGTGTCTTTGGTTCTAAAATGAGTCTCTTGCAGACAGCATATCGATGGGTCTTGTTTTTTAATCCAGTCTGATAGCCTGTGTCTTTTGATTGGGGCATTTAGCCCATTTACATTCAGGGTAACTATTGAAAGATAGGAATTTAGTGCCATTGTATTGCCTGTAAGGTGACTGTTACCATATATTGTCTGTGTTCCTTTCTGGTCTATGTTGCTTTTAGGCTCTCTCTTTGCTTAGAGGACCCCTTTCAAGATTTCCTGTAGGGCTGGTTTTATGTTTGCAAATTCCTTTAGTTTTTGTTTGTCCTGGAAGCTTTTTATCTCTCCTTCAATTTTCAATGACAGCCTAGCTGGATAGAGTATTCTTGGCTGCATATTTTTCTCATTTAGTGCTCTGAATATATCATGCCAGTCCTTTCTGGCCTGCCAGGTCTCTGTGGATGGGTCTGTTGCCAATCTAATGTTTCTACCCTTGTAGGTTACATATCTCTTCTCCCGAGCTGCTTTCAGGATTTTCTCTTTGTCTATGAGACGCGTAAGTTTTACTATTAGATGTCGGGGTGTTGACCTATTTTTATTGATTTTGAGAGGGGTTCTCTGTGCTTCCTGGATTTTCATGCCTGTTTCCTTCCCCAAATTAGGGAAATTCTCTGCTATAATTTGCTCCATTATACCTTCTGCCCCCTCTCTCTTTCTTCTTCTTCTGGGATCCCAATTATTCTAATGTTGTTTCATCTTATGGTATCGCTTATCTCTCGAATTCTGCCCTCGTGATCCAGTAGTTGTTTATCTCTCTTTTTCTCAGCTTCTTTATTTTCCATCATTTCATCTTCTATATTACTGATTCTCTCTTCTGCCTCATTTATTCTAGCAGTTAGTGCCCCCATTTTTGATTGCACCTCATTAATAGCCTTTTTGATTTCTACTTGGTTGGATTTTAGTTCTTTTACTTCTCCAGAAAGGGTTTCTCTAATAACTTCCATATTTTTTTCAAGCCCAGCTAGTATCTTTAAAGTGATGATTCTGAACTCTAGATCTGACATCGTACTAATGTCCATATTGAGTAGGTCCCTGGCAGTCGGTACTACCTCTTGTTCTTTTTGTTGAGGTGATTTTTTTTGTCTTGTCATTTTGTGCAGAGGAGAATAGATTAATGAGAGAACAAAATGCTAGCAGAGTAACAACGTCCCCAGGAAATATACTCTAAACAAATCAGAAAAGACCTGAAGCAGTGGGAAAAGAAAGGGAAAGAGAGAAAAAAGAAAAAGAAAAAAAAGAAAAAGATAAAGATAAAGATAAAAACAAAAACAAACAAAACAAAACAACAACAACAACAACAAAAACAGAATGTGATCAAATATGATCAGGCTGGTATATAGATCAGTGCCACACACTAGATTTGGGGTGTATTTTGGTCTTTTAGAAGAAAGTGCCTCCCAGAATTTTAAAGAAAGAAAAACTTATATATGTACAAAAATAAGGGTTGATATGGTGAAGGGATGGAATATGACTGTAAAGATGGAAATTATAAAAAATTTTATAAAAGGAATTGATAAGAAGTTGTTTGAAAAAAGAAAGAAGAGGATTTAAAAAAAGAAAAAAGAAAAAAAACAGGGAGAGGATGTGATCAGGCAGGGGAATAGAAAACACCAAATACTAGAGATTTAGGGTATATTTTAATCTGTTAGAAGAAACTATGTCAAAATTTTAAAGAGGGAACAACTTATATATATAAGCCAAAAATATGGGTAACTACTATGAAGGGATAGAATATGACTCTAAAAATGAAAAATAAAAATGTTTTTTTTAAAAAAAGGGATTGATAAGATGTTGGTTGAAAAAGGGAAAAAGAAAAATTCAAAAAGAAAAAAAAAAGAAAAAAAGACAGTTAAAAAAAAAATTAACTTTGAAAGACTAAAGCATCATGGTAAAAAAGCCATGAATTCTATGTGCAGTATTCCCCTAGCGCTGGAGTTCTGCTGTTCTCATTGATCGGTAGACTTGGTCTTGGCTGGCTGTTCTCGCTGATCTTCTGGGGAGGGGCCTGTTGCCGTGGTTTCCAAATGTCTCTGCCGGAGGCGGAATTGCCCCGCCCTTGCCCCCTCCCGGCTAAGTAATCTGCTCGGGTTTGCTCTCCGGGGCTTTTGTTCCCTGCGAGCTTTCCGTACAGCTTTGGAGGTGGAGAGTGAAAATGGCGGCCTCCCAATCTCCACCCCGGAGGAGCCGAGAACTCGGGGCCCCACTCCTCAGTGAGCCCCCAGAGAAAAGCCGCCAGTCACTCCCGTCTCCCCGCTCTCCGGCCGCACTCCGTGCTCACCGGGCCTGTGACCGTGCGTTTCTATCTCTGGCACCCGACCCCGTGTGGAGTCTTCAAACCCAGCAGATCCCTGCGGTGCACTCCCGCACCGCTCCTCCCGGGGAAGAAGGTGAGTCTCCCCGGATCTGCCGCTTGTTGGGTCCCTGCTGGAGGAGCAGTGGCCCGACTGTGCCACGGATCACAGTTTATGGCCACCCCGAGCTGAGAGCCCGCACGTTGGCTCCGTCTCTGCAGCTGGCTTCCCCGCTCCGTTACCTGGGAGCTCTGCCACACTCAGGCACCCCCGGTCTTTCTGTGACCCCGAGGGTCCTGAGACCACACTGTCCCGGAGGGTTCCACCCCCCGCTTAGCCACCAGAGTGACATCCCTCAGGGGAGCAGACTTTTAAAAGTTCCGATTTTGTGCTCCGTGGCTCTATCACTAGCCAGAAGGGGCCGATGGAGGCCCCTCCCCCGCCGTCTATCCTCCCGAATATCGCCTCGGATTCACTTCTCCGTACGTCCTACCTTTCAGAAACTGGTCGCTTTTCCGATGAGAGAGTTGTTGCTCTTCTTTTCTTTAATCTCCTGTTGAGTTTGTAGGTGTTCAGAATGGTTTGATCCCTATCCAGCTGAATTCCTGAGAGGAGTCGAAATCCAGGTCTCCTACTCCTCCGCCATCTTGCTCCGCCCCCCCAGAGTGTTTATTTCTGTGAAACAGTCATTCTTACCGTGTCATGGGGACAAGTAGCAAGAGATACTACCAACATCTAGGGGTGGGAGGATGGCATCAGAAAAGCTTCAGAGGGAAGGCACTTTGAGTCTATTGATGAGAAAGTTTCACCAGATGGGGACCAGCCCCTGCAGTGGGAACAAACCACGAAAGCACATGGTACATTTGAGGCTCTGCAAATGGTAGCACAGTGAGACCACATGGACACAGAAGACACCAATGGAAAGTGAGCCTAGAAAGGTAAGGACAGGGCAATAGCACATATAATCCTCGGTGGGCTGTGCTCTACTGTGCAGATGAGAGAAACTATGAAAGTGAGTGGAGAGACATCAGATTGACATTTAACACGATCTCTTCAAAATGGAGGGGATCGTTTAAAATTACTTAAGAGACCCCAAAAACTTGGTGAAGGATTACCAGTTGAAGAGAGAGAGAGAGCCTTCCAGTTTAAATGAGGAGTCTGCACATCTCCAGAATCATCTGCAGGAGCTGCTACCTTTGGGAAATGCCACAGATGTAGAAGACAGATGATACTGGATTGAATCTCGCCGTCTCCTAGGCATACTCAAAAAGTTAAATTTTAAGAATCTGTTATTGATTTGAGCACCTGATATTTGCCTTTCTAATAAGCAAGGTGTGGAAAACTGAGTGTTTTCATTAATAGAAGTTTTACTGTATGTTTCAAAAGATCATTTACTGTTACTTCTGGTGCTGTCATCCAAATCTATAAGAGTGGGTCTGACTCGATCTGCAACGTGTCCCTAAAGGAGGAGGGTGAGTGGGTACACCAGGATGTCTGAGGAGAAGTCTAAAAAAGCTCGTCACAATCTTGATATTTCTTTGAAGTCATTTTTATTTAAGTCATGTAAATCACATATTCTGCTCCATGAAGTATTCATTTTGAAAAACATAAAATACTATTGTAAATTCCTTCACATTTCTCCAAAATCCTTGAAAAAAATTTGCAATGCCAGGAAAATATACCATTTTTACCAGGCATATTCTTATTCCTCCTCTGACATAACCCCACTTCTCTATACTATACTGTATACTGTATACCAGTACTATACTGTTTTTTTAGCCAAAGGCAGCCAACCCAGTAATTTAGGAAATTAACAAATGGATCCTCACTTCTTATGTCAATATGATGTACATACTCTTTCTCAAATCTTATTCACAAGAATCATATTCATTGTTAAAAAGAAAAATCAGATTCCTGGGATTCATCCACGGAGGCTACTCTAATTTAACGTGTCCATGGAAATGACATTAAAAAAAAATTGAACATATGTGATTCTGTTGGTGTTCTCCAACCCTATACTGAGAAACTCAGTTTCAGTGAAACTCTAGACTATGAACAATACCCCATGGCCCACAGTCCCTATGACCTTCCACCACGTTGTCTAGCACACTAACCCTGCAGCTACCTGGGCCCCACATCTCTGTAACATCTGATATAGCACGAAGAGACTCCCAGGTAAAGTCGTCAGAGTTTTCACATCCTCTGCGCTGTGGGTCTTAATGCACTCAGAGTAGAACTGCTAGACAGTGGCGCTGTACTATATTGTGAAAGCAAATGATGCTATGTGAAAGAACATTTTAAAAAGCATATTATATTGTAAAATAATGCTGAAGTAAAATAGGGCAAAGACAATAAAAAAAGAAAGGCAGCCTAAAAATAGTTACAAGGTACCTTCCAATATCCGTTCAGTTGAGCCTTCTGTGATCATTTCAATTTTGTAAAGTGTGAAGGGAGCTAATGATTATTAAACCCACTCTGTCTATCAGATAGAACCAGTAATGAGGTATGAATATTTTCTCATATTTTCTAAAGAGGAGACAAAGGCTTATTGAGGTAAGTTCAATAGCAAAGTTAAACAAAAGAGTATTGGAACTCTTCCAGAATTATTATTAGGCTTCCTCGCAAGCACTGATACCTGCTTGTAATGCGGAACTTGGCAATCTTGACTTCCTTTAAGACTGTCCATTCCCATTTCTTTGCCACAGCTTGGAGTCTAAACAAAGTTTCCTCATCCATGGAGGTCAAGTTCAGATGACAGATAACCTGAGGGAAACCATTCATCACTGGAGATGCCAGCAAGGCCCCAGAAAAGAGGAACATCATGCCACTGTCCTCGTTCAGTTGCATGACCTGTACTGGCCCGGGCAGGGCCCCACACCACCCCGCACCATCTCATCCCCAGGCCCGGGCAGGGCCCCACACCACCCCACACCATCTCATCCCCGGGCCCGGCAGTCTCTCTCTGTTCCAAGAGCCAACGGGGCAAACACATCACTCCAGCCCAAGTGTGCCAGCTAAGTGTCTGATTCTAGAAAAGATAACCAAGCAGTTATCAGGACCCCAGCCAGTTTTCAAATGGAACGAAAGAATCAATTAGGCCTGGGGGCGCCTGGGTGGCTCAGTCATTAAGCGTCTGCCTTCGGCTCAGGTCATGATCCCAGGGTCCTGGGATGGAGCCCCACATCGGGCTCCCTGCTCGGTGGGGAGCCTGCTTCTCCCTCTGCCTCTCTCTCTGTCTCTGATGAATAAATGGAATCTTTAAAAAAGAAAAAAAAAAGTTTAAAAATATTTATTTTAAAATTTCATTTAAAAACAATAGTAGGGGCACCTGGGTGGCTCAGCCGTTAAGCGTCTGCCTTCGGCCCAGGTCATGGTCCCGGGGTCCTGGGATTGGGCCCCACATCGGGCTCCCTGCTCGGCGGGAAGCCTGCTTCTCCCTCTCCCTCTGCCCCTGCCTGTGTTCCCTCTCTCGCTGTATCCCTCTCTCTCAAATGAATAAATACAATCTTAAAAAAAAAAAAAAAAAGAATCGATTAGGCCTGTATTTCCATGCCGGATATTCAATCCCATTTTAGTACTAGAATGGCTGATATGAAACTACAAGAAGAGGCCTAAAAATCCCCTGCACTTCAACAGACGAACTTGGCCGTGGAAGGTCTTCAAGGCAGCACTCAGCCCAGGGCTTCCCTAGGTTTCTGGGTGTTGTGCTACGTCCGGTGGAGAGAAACATCCCATGATCCAGCAGGCCGAGGCTGCATCCTCTAGTGAATTTGGGATTTAAGTGGCTTTATTGTGAACGAAGTTCTCAGCCCCAAAGGGCTTTACTAAAATGGCAAGTTGGGAAATGCCAAAGTGATGCCTAATTGGTCACACCCAAATGCGGCTGCTTTCTGCCTTGGGAGTAAAATCTTGCTGTTACATGACTATGAAGCCTTGCAGTTCAGAGACACACCTGGGACCCAAGTCATGTAAGTCATGCACCCTTTTAATATAAACGCTGACAAGCAGAGCTGCACTGCTCAGCAGGTTTCTTTCCCAGGCCCTGTTGTTGCTGGCAGGGGAATCTTCGATGTTAAAGGCACATCCATTTTCTGGAGGTAACACAGAGAAAAGATGTGGTGGCTATTCTTTAAGTGGCTACGCTCTGTCCCCTCATTGAATAGCACCAGCTGTCCATCATTTGGGCAGGAAAAGTCTTCAGGGAAACGGGGAACTGGCTCTTTCACCCTAGCATTTTATGGTGCTTCAAAATCAATTACAGATTGAACCCCAAAGTATGGTTTTCTTAGCTTCTGATATGCTTTGCTGGGTTCTGCTGAGCTAAGTGGAAACATTTCAGTCCTGGAACGTCAGAGAAATGAAGAAAATGAATGAAACCTACCAGTTGCTCACTCCAACAGAAGGAGGAACTTTCAGTAACTACAATGAGGTTTCATGCAAACCAATAACCCAGAGACCTTTAGAGCCTCAGACATATCCACTAGCAGTTTGATACATATGGAGAACAGGAGACCCAGGTTCGGGTTCTAGCAATGTGACCACGGACAAGCCAGTGCCCACCTTTATAAAATAAAGATGAGGAATAAGTGATCTCAAGATTATTTTTCTGATTAAATTTCCAAGATTCTGGTGAAGCATTGTGTGTTGGAAAGAGAACAAGATCAAGAACAAGGAGCAAGAAATAATAATACTTTTCATGCAAACACACTGTTGCATTGAAGCCTCCCAACAGCTGCAGGAGGCAGGTTTGGTGTCCTCATTTTACAGACGAAGGAACAGAGATACAGAGATGTTGAGGAGGCAACCCAAGGTCACATTTAATAGGTAGCAGAGCAGAGATTCAAACCCATATTCCAAAGTCTACTGCACTTCATGGCCTCCCATCTGGCTCACACACACAAAAAAAGTTGTGAGGATGTGTACACATTACTTTCCTTTCTTGGACCTTAAACCTCCTTTATACTTTACCCTGAAGGGACTTAAGAGGTATACCTCAAGCATATCAAATGCAGGGAGAGGTCAGTGAGGAAGCAAGGGACAAATGTTCAGTCCTCACCTGCCCAGCTCCCCTCCCCCACTTCCAGAACAGTTCAACTGTTAGATTATATATTGGTTTTCTTAATGAGTTTTTTTTAATGGTACCAGCACTTAAAGAAGGAAAGGAGGGAGGGAGGGAGGGAAGGAGGGAGGGAGGGAGGGAGTAACAAAGAAGGAAGAGGAAGGAATAAAATAAATCTAAAACTACGGAGTAACTCTGTTGCTTCATCTCTTACTCCTTTAAGTGGCAAATCAAGAGGAGATATCACCTTTATGAACTATTTTATAAGCTACTTCATAAACCAGCTGATATCATCAACTTTTACACTGCAATAGGAAAAATTCCCAAATCTCAATGGCTTGCAGCAACTAATGTTTATTTCTCACTCATACATACTGCCTGTCCTACACAGATTGACAATGGCTATGCCTTCATTTCAGGACCCAATCTGAAGAAGAAACTCCTATCCAGGACATCCAGAGAAAAAAAGGACAGTGGTGGACCTATGAGATACCATTTAAAGCTTCTCGGCAGCAGTGAATTATGTTGATCCTACTCTCATTTGATTGACACATGGCCAAGCCTAGCACACCAAATGTGGGGAGAAATTATCTTCTGATATGGAATGGTAGTAAATAATTAGAAACCATAGTGCTTCCTAGATGACTTGCTCATTCTACTGTCTAGCCACAAATTTTTGTTCCTATCCTTTCCTTGAATAAAATACACTCCCCCTTCTCCAAGGAAGATACTCCTAAATCCACTCCAAGCCAGTCATAGCAAAGGTTCAATGTCCAAAATCTTATAGTATTATCTATATCAGGGCTAGATGGGGGTCCTTCAATCCAGAGATTACAAAGTTAAAACAAACTATTTGCTCCCTTGTCACGCACACACATGGTTGTATAAAGGACAAAATAACTACAATAAACAGTCTTGCCAAGAAAGGGAAAAACAAGAGGAACACAGCAGTCACTGAGCAATTCTGAAATTGTGCTAGTCACACTTTGTGAGCACCACATCCCTGGGCACAGAGAATGCTCCTTGATTAAGCCCTGGATCTGCTCCCTGGCATCTTGTCTCCCTTTTCTGAAAGGGTCTTATTTCTCATGATGATTCTTGGCCACATATGAAGACAGCATTGGACATGTGCCTTTTGGGGAGCTACACAGCTTTCTCAGACTTCTTTTTATAGAAGATTGGGACTGCAAGGTTGTTTTCAATCTCAAACAGTCATAACCTCTTACAATCCAGGCTGTGTCTCTTTTTTTCAAACAAGTACAAATAGCACATTAAGTCTTTTGGAGACATACCTCTCCTATAAGCAAATAATTTAGGACAATGATACAATGTACCATGCAGAACAAGGCAGAAAAGCCCAGTAGGTCATATAGAAGATAGAGGTGCTGTAGTCTCTTTGCAGGTCTACATGAAGTTTAGAAAAATTCTGAGAGCCTGTATATATACATGGTCAAAATTTAGATTCTTCAACACTGGACTGGCTCTTCCTAAGGTATACGCTAACCCATGTCATCTTTCTCTGATAGCTAACAGTGATCCACTGCCCTGCCTCTGGCCCCCTTCTCAGAGTTTGCTTCAAATGTCTTTAATGAGAGGACAGCTGGCTAAGTCAGACTATATCCCCCATTCAAAGTTTACGGGGCCAGGGTTAGACACCTGAGCCAAAGAGCTAATCAAATTTCTTTATGAGAATTTGGTTTGGAACGCAGAGACTTTAGCTGGAGGTTTGAACAAGGACACTTCCACTCAGGTTATATTATCCTGGGTTTAGAGAAACTGATAGTCTGGAGAGAGAAAAAGAAAAATAATGAAACATATACACCATTGGAAGCAGAGAAATATGTCTACCCAAGGGGTCTACGATATATTCTTATTCAGAAAGTTCTTCTCTACTTAAACTATTTTCAGTGGGTATCTATTAATTGCAACCAAATAATCATTCACCCAAACATTTAAACTTAAATTCAATTTCCTTCAACAAATCCTTCCTGAATTTCTATGTACATGATACTAAGAAAGAATCCTCAAAGGATAAAAAGATGAAAATGACACAATAATAGTACTTAGGGTATATATAAGCTTGTAAGAGATATAAGTACACAAATTCCCATATGAAGATAATGACAGAAAGCTTCAGTTGCAGTAAGTGGCACAGGTCAAGTCCTGGCATAAGGAAATGCTGTGATGGAACAGCATGGAGTATTATTTGGCTAGAGCACTGGAAACACTGAGAAGAGGAAGCAAATACCTGGAAAGGTAGTTTGGGATATTGTTACAAAGGGTAGTGCATACAAATATTCATCAACTTAACCAGGTAGCTAATAGAAATCCACAAAAGGAAACTCTCTAATCATTTGGAGATATGGTCCAGTGGCAATGCATATAGACATTTTCAATGGGAAAGAAATGACAGACAGGAAGACGAATAGTCCATTGAAAGAAATCATGATGTCTTAAATCAGACAGTCTTATTGTTAATGGGAAGGAAGTGTGTATAACTGTCAAGGAAGTACATACAGTTAGACAAGGGGCCATGCTTCTGATTGGATATGAATACATAGGAGAAGGAGGATTCAAAAAGGAAAAAGCTTGAAATTCTATCAAAGGAAATCAGGACAAGAAGATGTTGGAGGGGAAAAGGTTTTGGACTTGTTGAATTAAATATGCCAGTGGGACATCCAGTTTAAGGGAGCTACCTGGTCTGCCCTTAGATACCATGAAATTTTAATCTAGAGAATACTTAGAAATCATCCTGTTCAAATCTCTTGTTTTATAGACAAGAAAACTGAGGTCTAGAGTAATACTTAGTGACTTTCCCCAAATGACAAAGCTTATAAAGATAATCTAGGAAATCTGTTGATAGAGATTTAAAGAGTGGAAATTCAAGGTTGACTGGATCACGCAAATATCCAGACTGAGCAGGAAGAACAAGCAGAAAGAGATTGTATGACAACTCTCCATTTTGTCCGTCAGTGTGGGAAGTGTGTGAATGCCGGTCATTGGCAACATGGAGCACCTGCTGTGTGCTAAGTACCACACTAAACACTGTGCAATGCTTCAAAAGACATGAACAATATAGACACCATGTGCCTGGGGAAGCACGGGTCTCTAATTGGGAGGGCAGGCCAACTCTGTGAGAGCAGGCCTCGCTGAGGGGTTCCACCTCAGTGTGCAAACAGAGATACTGGAAACTCTTGGGATTAAACGAGGAAGAATCATTCTAAATGTTTCTAATCCAAAACAGACAAAAGGAGACGATTTTTTATGTCTTAATAACAAAATTAAGATTTATAATTTTGTAAATTAAATTCTACCAAGGGTCTTATTGTAAAGAGTTGGAAGCGACTTGCTTTTCTCATCTAGGGTGGTTAGATTGTGCTTACTGAAATTACATTCAGGAAAATTGGTAGCATTACACGTGTTATGGGAACGCCCACGCATTTTCAAATTAAGTTGGTATTAGAACAATAAATATCCTATATGATTTGTTCATCTTTCAGTTTTAGAGGCAGCTAAAATATTTTAATAAGAAGTTGACATTTTTAAGGCAGAAGTAAAAAAGGAGGATCAATTATAACTAATTTTATTAGTGTCTACACATATGTTATTTTAAAATAAAATTTAAATATATTCCTTTGGGAGATTTGGCTGTAATACATGATTGGTTTAAATATATACTTATTATTAAAAAGTCTTAAATTCCAAATGAAAACTATTTTGAGTCATGTAGTAGTAGAAGCATCCTTGAAAGATTTCAGGCAGTTCCTAGAATAACATTCAGCTTTTCCACAGTTTCCTCTGACCCTCATCTTATTTGAAAGGAATAAGGAAGACAAGGTAGATACACCTGAAAAAGAATTCTCATCAGTGGCCATATAGGCACTCTTCCCGCCTCTTGGTGATCATTTTGACCTATTTATATGCAAACAAAGAATGGCCCTGTCCACTTTAATTTGGCAATCTTGCTTTGACAGCTGGGATTTTGCTTTCTTTATCACTCAGTACATTCTTATTCCCAGAATTTCAGAAATCTGATGAAACTTGCCTCCTCTGTAAGCCAGTCTCTCAAAGGTCCCCATCAGTGGGCACAAGGGAGAACACCTCAGACAACATCATTGCTGTTAGGCAGTGTGTGGGAAGCCATGTTTTCTCTCAGGGACAAAGCTTTTCAAGGCACCCACGTTTTAAGAGACACACAGATGGCGCCACTTAAGACCTGAATAAGTCATTCTTCACAGTTCCACAATGCTTTTCTTTCAGAAGCAGCTTTTCCAATCCTGCAGGTTATCAGAATGTCAAATACGTTTGGGCCAGAAACACCTACACAAACTCTCACACAAAAAGAAAAACACACACAGCACAGTTCCTTGGATCAAACACATTCTAAGGCACTTTTCTTTTTTTCTGATGCTAATGATTTATTTTCTGCTTTGGGAAAAAACCCATCATCACAAAAGTTAGTGTCAAAATATCAAGGTAGCCCTGCCAAATAGAGCATTTCCACCATGAAACATCTTTATCTTCTTGCTAGCTACAGAATAACACTCATCACACTCCAAGGTCATCTGGAGGAAAAGCAAGGAGAATTACTTTTTTCTTTAAGTGTAAAAGAAATCACAATGACGTATGTCCACAAAGCAGTCAGTTCGGTGTACTCAGAGGTAACAAAGAGATAACTGGTGATTGGATTTTGGCTGTAGAACACTGATAATGCTCTTCCTCCACTCAGCATATTGATGTGTGGCTCACAAATTCCACAATGTTAATAAAATAAAAACATGTTTTTAAAATGACTTTGTAGTATAATATAAAAGAACTGGTTTTGAAGCCAATAAAATGGAATTTAAATTCTGGCTTAGACAGGTGTCTGTCTAATGTAGATGTAGAATGTTGGGTAATTTATCTCTGTGAACATCAGACCCCTCATATGTACAGGGCTTGTCAAAACACTGCACACCAAATTCAGGAACTGAGGCCAAAAATTGGTTTACTGGGAAGAAGGTAGCTCACAGAATCAGCTGAGAGTCTGAAGATCCGTGTTTGGAAACAAAAAAAAACAGGGGCACCTGGGTGGCTCAGATGGTTGGGCGTCTGCCTTCGGCTCGGGTCATGATCCTAGGGTCCTGGGATCAAGTCCCGCATCGGGCTCCCTGCTCCGCGGGGAGCCTGCTTCTCCCTCTGCCTCTGCCTCTCTCTCTCTCTGACTCTCATGAATAAATAAATAAATAAACATTAAAAAAAAAAGCAAGGGAGACTGGGTGTGTGAGGACACACATCTAGCCCAGGGGACAACCTGCTTAGAGCCTGGTCAGGGTCACCCCTACCCCTGAATCCTGGATGTTAAGTGCTGCCTTCATAACAAATTTCCACCCATCCATGCTTCTTTGGGGATGCCTGGTATTAAAGCCAAATTCCTGCCAGAAGCACCTTAACCTTTCTTTTTCTTTTATGATACTGCTGCCATTTTTTAATTATTATTTTTTTAAAGATTTTATTTATTTATTTGACAGAGAGAGAGACACAGAGAGAGGGAAAACAAGCAGGGGGAGTGGGAGAGGGAGAAGCAGACCTCCTGCGGAGCAGGGAGCCCGATGCGGGGCTCGATCCCAGAACCCCGGGATCATGACCTGAGCCGAAGGCAGACACTTAACGACTGAGCCACCCAGGTGCCCCGATACTGCCATTTTTTAGAACAACGATCTTCTCAATTGGGGCTTATCAAATGCTACTTAATTAGATTTAGTTTGTGCATTTGGGCACATGATAAACGATGATGTTTGGTCCTCAACACATCACTTCAGAAGGCACACAGGTTGGGTTTTTGTCTTATTAATGGTGATGTGAATTTTTGATCACTTGGTTAAACTGGTGTCTGCCAGGTTTTTTCCAAAATAAAGTAATTTTTTTCTCCCATCAATATGTATTCTGTAGGCAGGCATTTGGAGATTACATTAATACTATTTCCCATCAAACTTCCATTCACTGGTTTGAGTATCCATTGATGAGTTTTGGCTCAATCAGTTATTAATATCATGTGTGTGAAATGCTGATTTTTCCACCTCCATTATTCCTTTTACATTTATTTACTGGTATCCCATTGTATGGAAGAACTTTCTCTTCTAATTAATGTATGTACTTATGTGTGTGTGTGGGTATATGTATATGTGTGTGTGATATATATTTTATATGTATATAAAATCTCTGTGGGTTCTTAGATTCTTATTTTATTCAATGGGTTATAATCCCTTATATAATTATAGCAAAATATTTTTTGTACATGTTATACTATGTGGAAATATAACTGTGTCTTGAGGTATAATAAGTGATTGGAAGGAGCCAATTGTGGAGATTGTGGAGACACTGCCCTGTTTTAAATTAACTGATAAAAACAAGACAGATGTGGGATGTGATCAGGGGACAATAAATGATGGATAAGACTGAAACAGGGGGTACTAGAAGTAACCATCTGCCTGGATCCCTTTCCCAGGAAGAAGGAGGCTTTGCATGTTGGGCTACCATATGCTGCCATGAATACAAATCTAAGCAAGATTTCAATGTGGGTCATACCATACCTATCGGCTACAGGTATGGTAAAGAGAAGCCCAAGTACAGGAATGCAGAAACAGCACTTCATATACACTGCTAACAAGGAAGTAACACGCTCCTTCAGCCAAAAATCTTCAGCTGCTGGATGGACCATATCCAGCACCCAGTGGTGCCATTCATGAGGCAGTTATGGAGAACACTTTTGATTGCCAGAGAAGTGGTTGAGAATGGAAAGGTAATAATCTAAAGAAAGGAAAAGCCCAAGTAAAACAAAAGAAAAAAGGCAATTTGACAACAGTCAAGGATAAAAAACAAATGGAATTGAAGAAAATAGGTTATTTTTTTAAGTAGCAAATGGAGAAGAGGGAAAAAAAAATAAAGCACAAAGGAAGCAATCCTGAAACAGATACTAATAGAAGCCAAGGAGTGAGTTCAAAGTAGTCCACCGGGGCAATCAGGGAGAGACTATAGCCCATTTCCTCCTGCGAGGAGACTTAAGGAAATGTAGGTGAGGGGAGTTATTTCTGGGACTGAGATGCCAACATGGGTAGGACAGCAGAAAAGGGAGAACTACATGTCCTGCCAGTGAGTGCTGAACGTGTCCAAGATAAATGGTAATTTGAACGTACTTAAAGATTTTAAAAGTTTTATTCAAATATACATACAGGAAAATGCCCATAAGCTCATTGCTCAGTGGATTTGTGCAATTGAGTATACATGTGCAACCAGCCCCAAACCAAGAGACAGTATTACCAGCACCCCAGCACCCAGAAGCTGTTCTTGTGCTCCTTCCAATCACTATCTCCTTTCCCACTGAGGCTAACCTCTTACAGTGTGGGTGAATTTACCTTTATTTGTATTTCATGTGAATGGACTCATAGAGTACGTACTCCTTAGTGCCTGCCTCATTTTCTTCCAACATTATGTTTGTGAGATTCATCCAGGCTGCCTGTGTTGTGGTTTCTTTATCCTCAGCACTTTGTAATATTCTATTGTGTGAACAGACCCTGATTTATTTATCCATTCTACTGTTGATGGGCATTTGACTAATTTCCAGTTTAGAGCTGCTGTGAACATTCTAGTACATGTCTTTTGGTGAATATGTGTACATTTCTGTTTAATGTATACTGAAAAATAGAATTATTAGGCCAAAGCTATGCTTTAGTCAATACTGACAAACAGGGAACACACGTTGCTATTCCCACTAGGCCTAATTTTAAAAAACACAAAGGTTAATAATAATAGTTATCAGTGAATTATGCTGTTTTCCAGGAAGTAAAAAAAGAATGGCATCATTGAGTAGCATTCACTTACATGGATTACAATAAAATACTGACAAGTGAACATAAGTATATGGTATAAGAAAGGAAAGATGAAAAATTCTTACCTTATAGAGGGATTTCCTTGAATTCACAGCTTTTAAATGCTCAGTTTCCATAAAGACTGGTAGAGAGAATGGATTCAAGAAATGTTGGCAGCTTGTAAGATGCTTTTTTAAAAACCCATGATTTATATTATTTACATTTCTTAATGAATGCACGCGCACACACACACACACACAAACACAGATTCCAAGAGAGGAAAGAGAAAGAGAGGAGCTGAGCTTTTACAAGGTGGAACAACTTGCCCATGATTAAAAGAAGTGAGAACTCGAAAGTCAGATCTGTTAGGGCCCGTCATCAAAACTCTGGTATTCAGTAATGACACAAGACTTGGCACACTGTTTGCTGAAAGAATTAATTAGTGGATTATGACCAAATGACTTTGTTCCATTTGCCTCACATGGTATTAGGGTAGCAGTTAATTCTAGAAACTAGCAAACTTTCACAAAAGGAATATCTGGAGTTTCTCTCTTCCAGCCAGGTGGTGTGAAACACAGTGGCTGCCATATTTACTGACCATCTACTCTGTGCCCAAATCATACTGAAATCTCTGATCAGGATGAGATCACAAGGCAATTTCCAAACCCAGAAGAGCAATACATAAACCCAACAGTGTAATATTCTTACACTGGCGAAAATTTTTTTAAAACCTAGCTGTGAAAATAAACCATCATCACTAGAAGGGCCAAATGAAGGTTCAAGGGTGGAAAATAAACAAGGAATCAAAAAATGAGAACTTAGAGACCCTCATGTGCCACAGACAGCAAGTGCACTGAGGTGCCAGGAAGGTGAGACCCCTGTGGGTGGCATGTATGGGAAAGGACTTACAAAGAAAGAACTAGCATCAGCACTTGGAGGGAGGATGGAAGGTGGGTAAGTATGTAGAAATTTGGAAAGACAGTCCAGCTAGTGACAGTGTGACCAAGAGTAGGGAAGCAGAGATGCATGTGTCTGTTCAAAGGACCCTGAGTAACACTTCTTTGACTAGAGTAGATGGTTGGGACCAGTCTTGACAGCAACTGCATAACTCAAAGCCAAGGGAAGATGACAGGCCTTGGAATGTGTGGCATTTACATTACTGTTGGGGTTTATGGCCCAGGCAAGCCCGGGTTTCTGTGAGCATCCCACGCCTTCCACCTTTGAAAACTGATCTCAAATGTGAAAGTTCATCCCACTGCTGGAGGCCTGCCATCAGAGCTGGATTTCCCAGATCCATCACATGACAGACACAGTCAGCCTCCTGATCACATGCAGCTCCGGGAGCTTGGTGTATCATTGAAGGCAGATATGGACACTAATAAGCATGAGCTGCAGATATAAACATAGAAAGACAGATTTAGCTGGGAAGATTCTCCACCTGGGAGGGAAGGCCAAGAATGGCCAAAATAACCTTTAAGTGGATCAAGGGGTGTCATGAAGATTTGGAGGATGAGCCATTCCAAGTATGTGGGGGACTGAGCTAGAGGTGGAAAGAGGAGGTATGCAAAACATTTAGTGGGAGTAGAGATCCACCATCTGGGCAAAGCATGATTATTCTCTTTGGAAAGAAATTATTTTGAACATCTAACAGAAGATCCATTTCAAAGTTTAACCTTACAGAAGGACTGCCATTTGCAGTTAAAAGGGAAATATACAATATCATTTATTTGCATAGTACTTAGGGTGCATGTTCTGAATTGCTGGAGTTGGGGAACTTAATGTTCTTACACTGGTTGAGCAAGACAGTATTTCTCTATATTTTAATATATTTGCAGTGTTATAAGCCTCATATACAGACAGTGTTGCTCTTAAAGTCTTTTGGGGGGACAAAAAGAGACTTAGAATGTAAGTAAAGAGAGGAACATCAACCACAGGATATTTGTTATACCGAACAAACGCATGAGACCAGACAAAACATACCTCCCTGAGACTGAGCTCATAAAGATATTTAAGTTTTAGTTTAGTGGGGTTTTTGGTGGTTACTTAACAACAGTATATGAATCATGACTTGCAGAAAGTTAAAGTTTCTATTTTATTTGGGAAAAGTGTTCTAAAATTTCTATGGGGAATTTAATTCTTAATACTGCCAAGTATAACCAAAATTTTCCCAGATTTCTATGGCCTGTGGTAAAAAAGGGGACCCACTAATATTAATGTCCCAGTATCGCTGGCTCATTACCTCCATGTGCAAAGGTGGGGGCTTACCTTAGAGCCCTACCCGCCAATCTCCTCATGCCCTATCCCCCATGTATATCTCACAAGGTCACCAGGACAAATTCACACACTGTAGATACTTGCTGCCTTAAGCTTACTTGAGTGGACACTTCAAACTTGCCAATATCTCTATGAAGAACAGCTTTCTTGCCTGCATGCCATCTCAGGCTACTGACGCCCAAAAATCTATCAGGGTGTCAAGTTGCACTGGCTTCCCTTGAACTCTCATAATGCTGAAGGTCAGACGGAAGATAGCCATTCTCCCAATTCTGCACCTTGAGTTAACACTGTTTGGAGTCCAAACTTGATAAAGTCTTTTGTGAAAAATTTCCTCTTGGCCTCTGTCTTCAGAAAACCCAAACATTAATCTCTGTGATCCAAGTAGGAGACTACAAACCTCTCCATTTCCATCTCCCTACGGTGTACCTCAACTCATGCTGGAGGTTATAGATCATTAATTTTGCAGGCACAGCCAGACTTTCTTTCCCAGTTTAGGTTTAGTCAAAATGCTCCTATACTTGAGAATGTATGCATGCCTAGTACCTAAGCCTTAACTATTTTTAAAGTATGCACATAATTTACAATAGAGTAGAAACAAATGTGGCTTGCTGTCCATGATATTCCCCACCTTGGAATATGTGCTTCTCATCCACGCTGAGAACAGAAGCCCACCAAGGTTCTTGATAATAGAACTTTCATAAGGTCTAGGATAGCAGTCCTGAGAAGTCTGTCTTCTGAATAGCCTTCAGCATGACTCAGGAAACTGGACTCTCATACCTAATCACTGATCATTTGGTATTTGGGGCAAGATGCCTAGTTGATCTTTTTAATGTAATCAGATTAGGTATTTTTAGGTTGCTCCCTGTACTACAATTCTATCATGCTGTTAGTCTAGAGGCTTTTCGTAAAGCTCCCCCCGACCCTGGCCCTCCTTTACCGGTTTTCCTTTGATACTGTGGGGGAATCAAAATGCTTGCACTGGAAAGGGTTAAAAACAGAGCCACACAATGATAAAGCATCAATAAACAAAAACGTTGCCAGCATAAAGCTAGTGAAATGGCCTTGGTATCTAAGGGACAATCACTTCTTTAAACATGAACAACAAGGTCCTGCCAGAAATCAGCATCCGCATTTTTGTGGTCTCCTTTCTCATAGATTATTATCTTTGGATGCTCCTTGGGTGGGTGGTCCCTTGTGCATAATGGAGACTGCTGATTCTGCAGCAGGGCTTGACTTAAAATAACCACAGGTTTGGTATTTTCTAGCACTTATGGCAGATTTCCTTTCCTAAACACTTCCCTGTTTTACTTAACCTCAAAAAGGAAGTTTGGAGTCCTGCTGGTAAATCTCCTCCCTTTTCACTAGGAAATTGCTAGTTAGCCACTTGAGGAGAATTAAAGCAAAATATCGAGGCAGCAGGGCCTTATCCTGCTTATCCTCATCCTCTTAGTTGCAATGATCAGACAAGTTCTGGGCCCTTTCTGAGGATATGAGTTCATCTTAGTTGTGATAACCATGAGCAGAACTTTAGACATTGACCTGAGTGAACTAAACTCCGTTCTCCTGAAAGTTCATGTAGACTAGACTTGGCAGTAGAACAAAATCACCACAAGCTTTTTTTATCTTAGATGTACTTTCAAGGTATCAGATAACTGAATTGTGAATGAAAGGTAGTTGCTTCACTCTAAAAAGGGTTTGCAGACTGTTGCCCCTGGCCCACACTGAGGCTTCTGTCCATTTTTATAAATAAAGTTTTATTGGAATATAGCCATACCCTTTTGTTTAGGTATTGTCTGTGGCTAATTTCACATTTGACCAGAGTTGGGTAGTTTTGATGGAGATCATATGTCACTCAAAGTCAAAAAAATTTACTGTGTGTCCCTTTACAGAAAAGGTTTGCAGATCCCTGCTTAAAACAATTCCATTTGGGGATTACAAAAAAAAAAAAAAAAAAAAAAATCCACAAAAAACAAAAAAACCAAAGACTGTGGTTTTGAGAACGCTAACTTCTGAACAACATTTAGTTATGTTTTTTGTATTTAGGACAGAGTCACCCTAGCTAAGTTTCCTGGAATACTTGCTAGTTCTACAGAATGTTACCAGATTTAACAAAAGAAAAAGAGAATGTGGTCAAATAAATTTGGCAAATGCCAGAATAAGCCGAGCGAAACAAACTGATTTTTGGTAGCCCTTATTAATTCATTTAATGTGCTAACATACATGACAAGTTTACAAAAGGGGGTTAGATTACACAGAATTTCTGAAGCTGCTAGGCCTTAGCAAACCTTTTTCATGGGGGCATCTCACAGAGTTAATGTTCAAGAACACACTGCGGGAAAAATGACTCGTTTAGAACTGGCAAATCTGAAAATACTATATTAGATCACGCCATGTCTTCAAGAATGCTTAACTCTAAGAAGAGTAAGTTGGCTGACAAGAGATAGGTAGTTACCACAGGTTGCACAATCACTCAGGGTTTATATAAAATTTTAACTCTTTCAGTAGCAGTTAGCTCTAGAATGCATTAGGGACAATGTTATGTTGACAACATCATATGATGACATAACAGGAAAGAACTCCATGCACAAAACTCCCACTCAATACAGCAAAATTCTCAGGCCCTTTCTTCACCCCCCATATTTTAGAAAAGCAATATGTCTATGGAACAAGTGTTCAAATCCCAGTCCCCAGTGAATGCAGCTTACTTCTGACCAACCAGTACTTACTATGGGAAGGTTATGTGGGCGTCAAGAGGTCTAGGAAAGTCTATGTGTCCTCTGGGGGACATTGCAAGGAACAATGGAAAAGTTCCTGAATATCGGGAAATGTTTTCTCAAGATCAAGAGATGTATTGGCATGTGGGAGAGATTCCAAAGCAGCTCTACTGCCCGAAACGTTTCAATTTGACTGCCAGCTGCCAGGGCCAATTTTGTCGAAGGGCAATTTCAGTATAGTGGCACAGTGTCCTAGGCTGCCTAAGTTAGGCAGATCCAGTGAAATTGTGATTATGTTTCCAAAGGCAAGGTTTTTACCACCAAACGTATTTTTTTTTTTAAGTTCCTACTGACACTGTCATCTATTTGCCTAAGAATGTTACCGATGATAAGCCAGGTATTTGTTCACTGTAGTCGAGCAGGACTTGGAAATCAAAACAACTTCTCCACAGTCTAAAAAGGATTTGGCAGCTCTAGAAAATGACTTCCACCTCAGAGAGTACTAGGAACTTGCCTGCTTGCTTGCAAGAACACTGAGCTTTCAAGTGGCTCATGTTTCTGCAGCCATCTAGGTCTGAGAAGGAAAGCCATCCTTGCCCAATGCAGGGTAAGGAGCAGAGAGGTTGAAAGGCAGGCAGATCACAGCTGATCTGAAATTGTAAGCTTCCCCATCATCACACCTTGTAAACACTAGAAAACACAAAAGACAGGCCCTGCTCAGGGATCCTTTGTCTAAAGTCTTTATCATGGTGCTCATTATATAACAGTCTCTGGCTGGATGCTATGAGGAACATTCCTGATGATTGGCACCACTCAGCCTTTCCAGAATCAATAAACTCTGAAACTCAGGACTTCAAAACCAACAAAAGGGATTGTTTGGGAAAAGCGAAAATACTAACACCAACAAATGATTCTTAGCCAGATCCATTATTAATATTAATTATACTAATGACCTCTAATTTTTTAATCTAAAGCAGACCACTATTGACAGTGCACTTATTACCTCATTAATCCTAACAGTAACCTATGAAGTAAGGATGATTAAACCTATTTTACAAAGAGGAAACAAGCTCAGAGATTGGTTGTTTTGCCTTAGGCCATGTATGATTCCAATCCAAGTGTGTCTGTTTCAAGACCTAAAATCTGTTGCCTGTGTTTTATGTGCTGAATCTTAATTAGGCCCGATTTCATTCCCACTATGAATACTCTACTGTCCAAAAGCTCACAATCAACTACTTGCTGATTACAATATTCATTTAGCAAATATTTACTGAGGGCCTGTTCTATGTCAGGCAACGTGCTTGGTGCTGAGGATACAACATTGAACACAACAACCAAACATCCCTGGAAACTTCAGTCATGGGAGAAAGAACATATGCTTAAAAATAAATTCATTTCAGATTACATCATATTACATTATATTAGAAGGTACTAAGTGCTGTGGAGGAAATAAGATAGGGATGAGGAACAGGGGATGCCAGAAGGATACAAGGTCGATTAAGGTAGTCAGAGAAGGCCTCTGGAGAAGTTACCATTTGAGCAAAGATCTGCAGGAGGTGAGAAAATGAGCACTGAGAATATCTAGAAGAGTGATCCAGGCAGTGGGAACAGCAAGGGCAAAGGCCCTGAGGTAGGAGTATAATTAACATGCTTGATCTAGAACAAGGAAGGCAGAGTGATGAGCAAGACAATGAGCTTCCTTTTATACTGCAGTGCATCTCCCCTCTCCTCCACTCCAAACTCTTCATACTTCTCTCTTCCATACAGGTGAGTAAACTTCCATTCTTCTAAGCTATCCTTATCTAACTTTTGGCAGTACAGTTAATATTTCACCTTTCCACATGTATTTTTTCTTTTATTTTTTTCTGCTCTGGTACCACTAGCCAGTGGACATCCTAACCAGTGTGTCTGGCATTCTGACAGCCTACATACAAAAAATTCCAAGAATGTTTCATTGATTTGTCCTCCCCCCGACCCTCCCCCCCCCCCGCCCCCCGCCACTAACCCTTAGAGGACTCAACCATCTGACTTGTATTTGTGACGGGATTGGGTATATAAATTCTGTAGGAAGTCCATGGCTTTGTGAAGAAGATACTTATTTTCCATGATTTTTGTTTGATAAAACCCATCCCCCCCTTATCACTGCTTTCTTTTTTTTTTTTTCCCCTCCAAAAAGCAGTGATATGGATGGAGAGGGGGGTTACCAAACAAAAACCATGGAAAATTAGTCTTGTCTTGAAAAAGCTATGGGATTTCCTCCAGAATTTAAGTACACAATACTTCTCCCTATCTTCACCCGCTTCAGAAACTCAGCTTCTTTTTTATTTCACCTAAATTTCAGTTGATTACTATTTTCACAGTCATGATGTGATAGTCAAACGTAGATCTCTGAAATTAGCACATGAAAAAAAAGAAATTTCCTTTGGTAGCAGAAGTTATCCTTGCCCTGCCCATATTCTGCAGAACTCCCAGCGAACCTCCAACTGCCAATATTTGCATCTCTGTACCTAAGGGCACTGTTTCCCAGAAATGCAAAAGGCACTCAGCTCACCTTCCATGCCCACACAGGGCAGGCCCAGGGTTACCAGGGAATTCATTCCCCCCCCTCAGGAGTAGCCCTTACCTATCAGTCTTAGGAATTGCTATATAAGTATGCCAGCTCCACCGCCCCTCAGTAGAGATAGACTGAAGTGTGGGTTTTGCAGCATTTCCCTGCAGAATTAAGCACCATTCACTCACCGTAACAGATGGTTTAATACCTTACCTTTTACTGGCCTCTTCCTTTCCTGGAATCAATTTCTCACTCCCCTATTGTTATTTCCTATACCTTCCAAATTAATTACTTGCACCAGAATCCTCATCTCAGTTTTTAGTCTGGAAGAATCCAAACTAAGCCATCTCACCATTAATGTTCAGATTATATGTCATATGTTATTTAAATGAAGATACTTTTCATTTGTTGGGGGAGTTAATTACTACTACTCTTCATCATCTAAGCTATTTGTGCCCAAAACAAATACTGAAGCCTAGCCATTAAAATAAAAATGAGAAAGAATAAACCTCTGATGCTTGAATCTAAGTATGTACATCTATGTAGGACATGCTGGCCAGAATATATGTAATTTAGGGTGTATGCTCTTAAAAATACTGGAAAGTAGAGTATTTTTGAAAAACTGGTATTTACCCCAAAGATACAGAGGTAGTGAAAAGAAGGGGCACATGCACCCCAATGTTCATAGCAGCAATGTCCACAGTAGCCAAACTGTGGAAGGAGCCAAGATGCCCTTCAACAGATGAATGGATAAAGAAGATGTGGTTCATATATACAATGGAATATTACTCAGTCATCTGAAAGGATGAATACCCACCATTTGCATCGACATGGATGGAACTGGAGGGGATTATGCAAAGTGAAATAAGTCAAGCAGAGAAAGACAATTATCATATGGTTTCACTCATGTGTGGAACATAAGGAATAGTGCAGAGGACCACAGGGGAAGGGAGGGAAAACTGGATGGCAAGAAATCAGAGAGGAAGACAAACCATGAGAGACTCTCCTGGAATGAAACTGAGGGTTACAGAAGGGAGGGGGCTCAGGGGATGGGGGAACCAGGTGATGGGTATTAAGGAGGGCACGTGTGGTGATGAGCACTGGGTGTTATATGCAACTAATGAATCATTGAATACTACATCAAAAACTAATGATGTACTATATGCTGGCTAATTGAACATAATAAAAAAAAGAATGACCAAAAAAACAAATAAAAAAATAAATACATTGATTAAGTTGAAAAAAAAGAAAAGAAAAACTGAATGATCAGGGTAGAAAGACAAAGCTATGTAGAGCAAGATATTGAAGAGAGAATGATTTGGAACATATAAACCTGGGTGCCTTTCCTGGATCCACAACTTTCCAGATGGGTCATTTTGTGTAACTTAGAGAAATAACATTGCTTCATCTGATAATTCAGACAATGTATGACAAGCGCTTATCACAGGCCTTGGTGTGTAGTAAGTGCTTCATATATTTAGATTTCCTGAAAAGGCAGGCAGGTACTGCCCATGCAGACAAACATTCCTGAATCATTTCACCACCCATACCACAACCACAACTTTCCTGATATCACACAAATAGCTAACGATGCTTCCTGGTTCTAATCTGTGGTTGCTCTGGCACTGGATGTGTGTCTATAAACAGTCGATTCGTATTACTTCTGGTATCCTGAAGTGCCTTAGCTAGGGTAAAACATTTTATTATTCCACAAGTAATTTACAGCCATATTTCTCTGGTTCCATCACTCCTTCCTTACTCTGAATTCAATCTTTGATCTTTGGAACTGGCCGGCATGGGTAGGCATTTGTGCTGGGGATGCAGGACATGTCTTCCATCTGGACTTAAGAGAGAAACTGGCAACTAGTCTTTAGGGCCTACATTCTCCAGCAGTTGACTCTAATCCTGCTGTGTAGTCCTGCTTCGTGGGTTAACCCATGTATGGCTTCTACTTTAATCTTTCTACCTGCTGCCTCATTTCTAAGTAATTTGTTCCCCTTAGTTTAATTCTATAAACAATTGGGGCTCTAGCATTTGGAAGAGAAAAATAAAATTCAAAAGGGACTGATGTACTTAAAATCTAGCAGGATTATGTGATGATTGAGGTCATTTAATACAATGAAAGTTTTCATCTGGTTTTAGCTTTGAACTTGAGAATGTCAGATACCAAAACTATAAGCTGCTTAGGAACAGGCTGGATGAGAAAACATTCTACTTATTTCTGAGATGCTTTCTGTAAGTATTAAACCTCAGACATTGAAATTATGTAGAGCCTTTATGTTGGAAATTATAATTAGAAAGTATCATGATAAGGGCCTTCGCTGAGTTATTTATACATTTGTGTTTTATGGAACTTACCATTATTGGCTCTGGCATTCTCTGTGGAGGTGGCTGGGTTTAGTATTCTCTTTGCATAGCTGTCAGGGGCATGAGGGTGTATGCTCAGTACACAAGGTCTGCAAGCTGAGGTGACCCTGTTCTCATCCCTACATCCGTCACCCCATATAACGAATTGCTTCCTTCTTCCCTCAGGAGCACCCAGGGTAGCAAGTCAGGCTTGCTTGCTTATCACCTATACTGCCTTGAAAATCCTCTTCAAAAATGCATTTTGTTCTTAGGCATTTACTAGTAAATACATCTTACCTTGTGACCCTCAAGCAGAATTCTTCTTGAGCACCCTAGACTCTGTAAGTGTATGAGTTTGCTAGGACAGCCATAATAAAATACCACAGACTGGGTGACTTAAACAAGAAAAATTTATCTTTCACAGTCCTGGAGGCTAGAAGACCAAAATGAAGCTTCCAGCAGCATTGGTTTCATTCTGGGGCCTCTCTCCTTGCCTCGTAAATGGTCACCTTCTCATTGTGTCCTCACACAGTCTGTGTATGTGTGTGTGCTGTGTGCATACACACACACTCACAAGTGCCCCCGGTATCTCTCTGTATGTCCTAATCTGTTCTTCTTTTAAGGACACTAGTCAGATAGAATTAGGGCCTACCCTGAGGACCTCATTTTAACTTAACTTAACCTCTTTATAGGCCCTATAGGGGTCTCATTCTGAGGTACTGGGGATAAGGGCTTCAACATACGTATTTGTCTTTGTCTGATTTATTTCACTTAGCATAATACCCTCAAGGTCCATCCATGTTGTCAGAAATGGCAAGATCATCCTTTTTTTATGACTGAACAATATTTCATTGGGTATATTATACCACATTTTCTTTTTATTATGTTATGTTAATCACCATACATTACATCATTAGTTTTTGATGTAGTGTTCCATGATTCATTGTTTGCGTGTAACACCCAGAGCTCCATTCAGTATGTGCCCTCTTTAACACCCATCATCAGGCTAACCCATCCCCCCACCTCCCTCCCCTCTAGAACCCTCAATTTGTCTCTCAGAGTCCATAGTCTCTCATGGTTCATCTCCCTCTCCGATTCCCCCCCTTCATTTTTCCCTTCTTACTATCTTCTTCTTCTTTTTTTTAAAACATATAATGTATTATTTGTTTCAGAGGTACAGGTCTGTGATTCATCAGTCTTACACATTTTCTTGATCCATTCATCCATCGATGGTTGTTTCTAAATCTTGGCTATTATAAATCATGCTGCAATGAACACAGGGGTGCATATATCTTTTCAAGTTAGTGTTTTCACTTTCTTTGGATAATTACCCAGAAGTGGAATTGCTAGATCATATGGTGGCTCTATTTTTAATTTTTTGAGGAACCTCCATACTGTTTTCCATAGTGGCTATACCAATTTACATTCCTATCAACAGAACACAAGCGTTCCCTTTTTTCCATATCTTCACCAACACTTGCTATTTCTTGTCTTCTTGATAATAGCCTTTCTAAGTAACAGGTGTGAGGTGATATCTCATTGTGGTTTTAATTTTCATTTCCCTGGTGACTAGTGATGTTGAGTATCTTTTCATGTATCTGTTGGCCATCTGTATGTCTTCTTGGGAAAAATACCTATTCAGATCGCCTGCCCATATTCTAAACTGGATTTTTAAACTTTTTGCTATTGAGCTGTATGAGTTCTTTATATATTTTGGAAATTAACCCCTTATCAGATATATGATTTGCAAATATTTTCTCTGATTTGGTATGTTGCCTTTTCATTTTGGTGATGGTTTACTTTACTATGCAGAAGATTTTTAGTTTGATGCAGTCCTACTTGTTAATTTGCTTTTGTTGCCTTTGCTTTTGGTGTCAAATCCAAAAAATCATCACCAAGACCAATGTCAAGGAGCTCACTGCCTATATTTTCTTCTAAAAGTTCTATGCTTCAGATTTTACATTCAAGTCTTTAATCCATTTTGAGTTATTTTTGTTTATGTTATAAGACAGTGGTCTGGTTCATTCTTTTGCATATAGCTGTCCAGTTTTTTCAACATCATTTTTTGAAGAGACTGTCCTTTCACCATTATACATTCTTGGCTCCTTTGTCTTAGGAAATTGACCACATATGCATGGGTTTACTTCTGGGCTCTCTATTCTGTTCCAATGATCTATGTGTCTGTTTTTATGCCAATACCATGCTATTTTGATTACTATAGCTTTGTGATATAGTTTGAAATCAGGGAGTGTGATGCCTCCAGCTTTGTTCTTCTTTTTCAAGATTGCTTTGACTATTCTGGATCTTTTGTGGTTCCATAGAAGCTTTAGGATTGTTTGTTCTATTTCTGTGAAAAACAGCATTAGAACTTTTTTAAATTTTATTTTATTATGTTATGTTAGTCACCATACAATACATCATTAGTTTTTGATGTAGTGATCCATGATTCATTGATTTTGTATAACACCCAGTGCTCCATGCAGTCCGTGCCCTCCTTAATACTCATCACCGGGCTAACCCATGCCCCCACTCCCCCTCCCCTCTAAAACCCTCAGTTTGTTTCCCAGAGTCCATAGCCTCTCATGGTTCATCTCTCCCTCCAATTTCCCTTCATTTTTCCCTTCCTTCTCCTAATGTCCTCCATGCTATTCCTTATGTTCCACAAATAAGTGAAACCATATGATAATTGACTTTCCCTGCTTGACTTATTTCACTTAGCATAATCTCCTCCAGTCCCATCCATGTTGATGTAAAGGTTGGGTATTCATCCTTTCTGATGGCTGAGTAATATTCCATTGTATATATGGACCACATCTTCTTTATCCATTCATCTGTTGAAGGGCATCTCGGCTCTTTCCACAGTTTGGCTATTGCGGACATTGCTGCTATGAACATTGGGGTGCATATGGCCCTTCTTTTCACTACATCTGTGTCTTTGGGGTAAATACCCATAGTGCAATTGCTGGGTCACAGGGTAGCTCTATTTTTAATTTTCTGAGGCACCTCCACGCTGTTTTCCAAAGTGGCTATACCAACTTGCATTCCCACCAACAGTGTAAGAGGATTCCCCTTTCTCCACAACCTCTCCAGCATTTGTTGTTTCTTGCCTTGTCAATTTTTGCCATTCTAACTGGTGGTGTAAGGTGGTATCTCAATGTGGTTTTGATTTGAATTTCCCTGATGGCTAATGATGATGAACATTTTTTCATGTGTCTGTTAGCCATTAGAATTTTGATAGGGATTGCACTGAATATTTTTCCATTTATTTGTGTCTTCCTTAATTTCTTTCATCAATGTCTTATAATTTTCAGTGTACAGGTCTTTTACCTCCTTGGTTAAATTTATTCCTTAGGTATTTTATTTTATTTTATTTTACTTCATTTTATTTTATGTTTTGATACACTTGTAAATGGGATTGTTTACTTAATTTCCATTTCTGATAATTCATTAACAGTGATATTTTCATATCATCAGCCTTATTAGTTGCTACTGCAACTAAAAAAGCTATATTTCTCTGAATATTAGTAGCAAAAAGAAAAGAAAGAAAAATTAGTATTGTTGCTTATTTATATGACTATATTTACTTATTATTTTTAAGATGTTTGTACTGCTTTCATTTACAAAGTCCCACTTTTTATGGGTGCTGTAGCACATAAAGTATGCTATATCAAAATCAGTATGTAGGTTCTAGCAGGAATAATTTGAATACTCCTATCTGTGTCAACTACTTCCAGAATTCAGCAAGGGCTACTGATTGCAACTGGAAGTCTTTTCAGATGTTTACTTTATTTTAGTATTTACTAATAACTGAAATTCCAAGATTTTTAAAAAAGAAACTCATGAATTCCCTCTGAACCTAAACTCTCATCTTTGGCTGGTTTCTCTTATAATTGGCCTGGATGGAAGAGTCACACAGGAAACCAGAGCTCATCTGAAAAGTGGAAATCAGTGAATCCTTGTACATTTAACTTGCATTAAAAATGCATGAACACATCAATTTGCCAAATAGATGACTGATTAATATGGTCTAAAGTTTGCTTAATGGATTGCATTTTTTTTTTTTTAAGTTCGTGTAAAGAGATGTCCCAAATCTTTTTTACTACAAAGTACTTTATACTGAATTCTTTGCAGATACTGGGTCAGGCTTATCTTTCACCTGTTTATTAAGCTATTCATCCAACAATCTTCACATGCTTTCTAAACTCTAAAAATGTTGAGTTTGATTTCGGAATTGCCACAGATATTGGAAGGAGCTTCTGGGAAAAAAAAAGTGGGAGAGTCTCAGAAGCTAGAACAAAGCTGTAGTTTTTGTGGGTTTTTTTTTTAATGTAGGGTTTATCTTATTTATTTATTTGAGGGAGACAGAGAGAACATTAGCAGGGGGAGGGGGAGGGGAAAAGGAGGGGAACAAGGAGAGGGAAAAGCTGACTCCCCCTGAGCAGGGAGCGGACATGGGGCTTGATCCCAGGACTCTGGAATCATGACCTGAGCCAAAGGCAGACACTTAACTGATTGAACCACCCAGGCACCCCTAGAACAATGCTATAACTTTTAAGGATATTGTCCATATATCATTTTAACATGATTTTTTCAAAATCACAGTTAGAATTTTGAGCACAATTCAACTTAATTTTGTTAAAATGTAAAAATGGAATATTTTGGCCTGAAATCATCTCAGTCTATATTTTTCAGATTATAGGAAGAAGTTTCTTTTTACAAGTTACAGCCAATGTATAGCATTTGATTTTTCTTTTTTTATTAAAAAGGGACTATATTGGGGCACCTGGGTGCCTCAGTCGTTAAGCATCTGCCTTCAGCTCAGATCATGATCCCAGGGTCCTGGGGTCCAGCCCCACATCAGGTTCCCTGCTCAGCAGGAAGCCTGCTTCTCCCTCTCCCACTCCCCATGCTTGTGTTCCTGCTCTCACTATCTCTCTGTTAAATAAATAAATAAAGTCTTAAAAAAAAGGGGGGGGACTATATTATTATTAAATTGAAACACTACAGTAAGGTATAAAGTAATAAATAACTGGTCTCTTTTTCTTGCCACTCTCCTCACCAACTTAAATCCTCTCAATCTCTCACTGCAGAGGAAATCAGTGGTAATGATTTCTTGTATGTCCTTACAGATACGTCCTATGCATTAACATATCTACCTTTTTATGCAAATAGAACCCTAGTCTGCATAGAGTACAACTTGCTCTATAAGCACACTTATAAAATATCTTTATATTTGCTTGCAAGCTTATCATTTAGATAAATCCATTATGTGATAAATGGTATTCACATTTTGAATCATCTTCTATATACCATTATACACCTATCGGAATGGCTAAAAAAAAAAGAGAGAGAAAACAAACAAAAGAACCAATTGCTGTTGAGGATGCAGAGCTGCAGGAACTCTAAATCATTGCTTAAAGGAATGCAAAGTGGTATAGCCACTTTGGAAGATAATTTGGCAGTTTCTTACAAAGCTAAACAGTCTCATCATGTGATACAACAATTGTGTTCCTAGGCATTTACCTAACTAATTTGAAAACTTATAAATTTATATCCACACAAAAACCTGCAGGTGAATGTTTATAGCATTTTTATTTGACTTTTAATTGACCCAAACTGGTATCAGTTAAGATATCTTTTACTATGTGAATGGATAAACAAACTGTAGTACATAAGACACAAATACATGAGCTATCAAATCACAAGAAGACATGGTTGAATCTTAAATGCATTTTTCTAAAAGAAAGAAGCCAATCTGAAAAGGCTTTATACTGTATGATTCCAACTACCTGACATTTCCAAAAAGGCAAAACTTTTGGTATTTATTGGTTTGTGTATACCCTATGTACATCAAGGAGATTATACTATGCATTTTATATAAATTGTAACTATTTTCCTAGTGTGATATTTACCTTTTGACATACTATTATGATTTATGAAGACCTGACTTATATCACCTTTCCTTCTCTCTCCCACACAATCAGCCTTCTCAACTGAATTTTATCACTTTAATCGTATAACTTAAAATAATATACTAGTTTAATTTTTTTTGTCCTACAATATGGAGAGTAGCTTGACTTTATTTCATAAGATAAACATTTTATCATCTACACTATTCCTTTTAGCTCACCTACTATTTCAATTCCAAAATTGTATCATATGTATTTATACATTTACATTCTTTTCTATAATCATGACTAAATTTTCAATTTATAAACGTGTTTTATTTTTATAATTGCATTAATATTATTCTCTGAAGAGCTATGAATCACTATGACTTCATTGCCTTTCTTGTATCTTTCTTGACTTTTTAATTGTCTTTATTTTATATTTTTCTTTTTTCCTTTTTTGTGTTTGCTTTTTCTTTTGCACAATTTATAAAAAATATCTTTATTTTTTTATTTTTTTAAATGTATCTTTAAATTCACCCAAATTTCTGAGAGGGAGTTAAACAGCCATCCTATAATCACTTCCTTTCCAGTAGGACACTCTTAGTCTAAAGGAAAGAAAGCCAATGATCTGGCCTGAGGCCTGTCAACTGGACCTAAATGTAAAAAGGCTATTGAGTTTTGTTAGGAGAAAAAGTCTTAATTTATAGAACGACCTTTGTAAGACATCCCTGGTCAAAGAATTACCAGCAAATAAACCCAGGTTCCACAGATTTTGAAGCATGGCTCCCTGGAGATGCTGTAAAAATAAATCAACTCTATGGGATATAGAATAGAGATGTTTCATAACCTAAACATTCTCTGCTTTGTGAACAAACCCACAAACTCCACCTAGAGATTTAATCTATTATTCTAGGCCAGCTGTGCATCACCAATGTCAAAAGGAAGGACCTAGGGACTCGTGTAAGTTGTTTTATTCTTTTCTCTACTTCATCTAGAGCTTGTATGATAACCTATATCCTCTAAATTATTAGTAAAGCTTGATATTGGCTAAAATGTCTGATTTGTGTGAGTCTGATTGACAATCCAGTCCTGTGGCTTAGGTCAATATCCATTCAATTAAACCTCCCTAATGTTCTTATTCTATAGCTCCCTTCTTTGATACTGATTTCCTTTCCAGGTCTTTCTGTCTTGCTATAAAATGTAATGAATTCATTCCAGCCCTGCCATAAAGGGGCAGGCTAATTCACCAAAATATTAATCTCCAAAGTATCAATTTAGTAAACAACCAATTAGCCAAATTTATCAAATTGACCTAATTCACTTTATTTTCAGAAATATTTGTAAAAATTATGATTTTTAACTGTATTGAATAAATATTATGTCCACCTATTGAATCTTCAAGAATAGTTTATATAATTTCAAATACATTTATTTAAGTATATTTGATATGCAATATTATATTCATTGTAGCTGTTCAACATAGTCATTTGACAATTCTATACATTACCCAGTGCTCACCACAGTAAGTGTAGTTATGATTGGTCATCATACAACATTATTATTTGCTATATTCCAATGTAGTACTTTTCACCTCTATGATTTCTTTATTTATAACTGAAAGTTTGTACCTCTTGATTCCCTTCACCTATTTCACCCATCCTACCCTCCTCATCCCTCTGGGAACCACCAGTCTATACTTTGTATTTATGAGTCTGTTTCAGGTTTTTTGTTTGTTTGTTCCTTTGTTTTATTATTTAGAGTCTACATATAATTGAAATCATATGATATTTGTCCTTCTCTGACTGACTTATTTCACTTAGCATAATACCCTCTAGGTCCACTCATGTTGTTACAAATGGCAAGAAATCATTTTCTTATGGTTGAGTAATATTCCATTATATATAGTAATAATATGTAACATTATATATAATATATTAACATATATGACATAATATATATTATCATATATATACATATATCTTATGATATATATTACATAAATACACACATCTTTATCCATTCATCTATCAATGGACACATAGGTTGTCTCAGTACCGTGGCTACTGTAAATAATGCTGCAATGAATATAGGGCTGCATATATCTTTTCTTCTTTTTTTCCCATAGATTTTATTTATTTATTTGAGAGAGAGAGTGAGAGAGAGAGAGCACAAGAGGGGGTAGGGTCAGAGGGAGAAGCAGACTCCCCGCCAAGCGGGGAGCCCGATGTGGGACTTGATCCTGGAACTCCGGGATCATGACCTGAGCCAAAGGCAATTGCTTAACCAACTGAGCCACCCAGGTGCCCTGCATATATCTTTTCAAACTAGTGTTGTCATTTTCTTTGGGTAAACACCCAGTAATGGAATTACTGGATCATATGGTATTTCTTTTTGTTTGTTTGTTTTGTTTTTTTGTTGTTTTAAAGATTTTATTTATTTATTTGAGACAGAAAGAATGAGAGACAGAGAGCATGAGAGGGAGGAGGGTCAGAGGGAGAAGCAGACTCCCCTCCGAGCAGGGAGCCCAATGCAGGACTCGATCCCGGGACTCCAGGATCATGACCTGAGCTGAAGGCAGTCGCTTAACCAACTGAGCCACCCAGGCGCCCCACATATGGTATTTCTACTTTTAATTTTTTTTGAGGAAGTTCCATACTGTTTTCCATAGTGGTTGTACCAGTCTACATTCCCACCAACAGAGCACAGAGGTTCCCATTTCTCCACATCCTTGCCAGCACTTGTTATTTCTTGTCTTTTTGCTAATAGCCATTCTGACTGGTGTGAGGTGATATCTCATTGTAGTTTAAAATAAATTTATTATGAAAATGAATATGCCAGAATTTGAGAACATTAAAGCACTTAATGTTAATTTTCAATGATTTAAACATTCCTTAAAATAGTGCTATAATGGGAGTTTTGGTTCAAGATGGTGCTACCACTTGAACTTGAACTCACCTCCTCCATGGAACACACCAAATTACACCTATTTATAGAACAATTCCTCCCGAAGAAGAACTGACTAAACATCTAGTGAACAACTAAAGAAAGAATGGCAAAAACAAAACAAAACAAAACAAAACACAAAAAAACAGCAAGAGAGACAGAGACACAGTAACAAAGGGAAGCCAAACCTCCTACACTGCCAATGGCGGTAGGGAGGAATAGTACTGACGGAACTGTACAGATCCTGCTGTCCTTGGGGACAAAAAGAAACCCACAGTTAAAAAGAGCAACTAGCATATCAGAGAGACAACACTAGAACTCTGCCAAGCGGTGAAGGAGCTGTAGGTATGCTCTCCAGGTCACAGGGATTAAAGAACACATGGTTTACATTCCCATCCCACCTTAATAGCCTAAGCTGGAGAAAGGTCCAGACACTATAACAGGGTGGGTCTGGTCATCTCAGTGAACTTGCAATTTCAGTAAGCTCAGGGTCCATAACCCACAACAGCCCTGGTCTTGCTGAGACACAGGAAAAAAGCCATGGTTTTAAAAGGCTGAGGAACTGTGGGAACATTCTTATTCCCACCCCCCCAACCCACACCTTAAAAGCACAGACCAGAGCAGAGTATGGCTCACAGTGAACATGTGGCCTCAACAAACCCAGGATCCACAAGCCCACACCAGCTGCCCTGTGGTACTGGGGCACAGAAAACAAGCTACAGTTTTGTGAGTTTGTTTGTTTTATTTTTACTTTTTACAATTTGTTTTATTTTTTTCTTTTGCTTTTGTTCTTTTCTTTCTTGTTCTCTTTTTTCTTCTTTTTATTTCTTTTCATTTTTTTCTTTTTCCTTTTTCCTTCTTTTATTATGTTCTTTTTTCTCTTATTATTCTGTTTTTTTATTTATTCTTTCTGTAAAAAGCCATTATTAAAAGAGTAACTAACATGTACACCTCCAACCAGCCAGCAAAAGTCACCAAGCACACACAATCTGCATAGGGGGCACCATATACAAAACCACTCCTTCAACTTTAGGTGAAGTAGCTGTTTTGCTTAATTCATAGAAACAAACACAGAAAGTCAAGATAAGTGGGGAGAGAGGGGAATATGTTCCAAAAGAAAAAACAAGAAAAACACTCAGAAAAAGAACTAAATGAAACAGAGATAAGCAATATGCCTAATAAAGAATTTAAAGTAATTATCATAGAGGTACTCACTGGGCTGGAGAAAAGAATGGTAAAACTCAGACATTCAATAAAGAGATGGAAAATATTAAAAAGAACCAATCAGAGTTGAAGAATATAATAACTGAAATAAAAAATGCACTAGAGGGAATCAACAGTAGATTAGAGGATGCAGAAGAATTTATCAGTGATCTGGAAGTTAGGGTAATGCAAAGAACCCATACTGAACAGCACAAAGAGAAATAAATTTTAAAAAATGAGGAAAGATTTAGAGATCTCTTGGGCAACATCAAATGAGCAAACATTCACATTATAGGGATCCCAGAAGAAGAAGAAGAGAGAGAAAGGTGTAAAAAACTTATTTGAAGAAGTAACAACTGAAAACTTCCCTAACCTAGGGAAGAAAATAGACAGTCAAGGCCAAGAAGCACAGAGTTCCAAATAATATGAACCCAAGGAGTTCCACACCACAGCACATAATAATTAAAATATCAAAGATTAAAGATAAATAATCCTAAAAGCAGCAAGAGAGAAACAAAAAGTTACCTACAAGGGAAAACCTTTAAGGCTATCAGCTGATGTTTCAGCAGAAACTTTGCAGGTCAGAAGAGAGTGTCATGATATATTCAAAATGCTGAAAGGGAAAAAACAAAACAAAACAAAACAAAAAACCCTGCAACCAAGAATACTCTACCTGGCAAGGTTATCATTCAGATTTTAAGGAGAGATAAAGAGTTACTGAGAAAAACAAATATAAAGGAGTTTATCACCCTAAACCAGCCTTACAAGAAATGTTAAAGGGATTTCTTTAAGTGGAAAAGAAATGGTCATAATGAGACATAAGAAAAATATGAGTAAAAAAGGTATAAAATATGACAATATATACATGAAATGTGGAGAAAGGAATAAAAAGGGAAGAGAAGGGAGTAAAGAAAGACTTCTTTCTTTTTCTTTCTTTCTTTCTCTCTTTCTTTCTCTTGAATGTGTTTGAACTTAAATGACCATCAAATTAATATGGACTACTATTTACTTAGGATGTTATATATGCCCTGCCTGGTAACCATAAACCCAAAACCTATGACAGATACACAAAAAATAAAGAGAAAGAAAGCCAAACAAAACACTATGGGTACTCATTTATCACAAAGAAAGAAAGCAAGAGAAGAAGAAAGGGACAAGAAGAACTACACAAACAACGAGAAAACAAATTTTTTTTTAAATTGCAATAAGTATATACTTACCAATAATTACTTTAAATGTAAATGGCCGAAATGTTCCAATCAAAAGACACAGAGTGGCAGAACAGATTTAAA
The DNA here is from genome assembly GCF_029215605.1 of Mirounga angustirostris. NCBI lineage: Eukaryota > Metazoa > Chordata > Mammalia > Carnivora > Phocidae > Mirounga > Mirounga angustirostris. The sequence continues at coordinate 116,508,040 of NW_026991711.1, read as the reverse complement.
AAACAAACAAATAATAATAAAAAAACCAAGACCCATCTATATGCTGCCTGTAGAGACTAACCTTCAGACCTAAAGATGCATACAGACTGAAAGTGAAGGGATGGAAAAACATTCACCATGCAAATGGAAGTGTAAAAAAAAATGAGGTAGCAATACTTACATTAGACAAAATAGACTTTAAAACAAGGATTGTCACAAGAGACAAAGAGGGCATTACATAACGATAAAGGGATCAATCCACCAAGAGGATATAAATTGTAAATATCTATGCACCCAATACAAGCACCTAAATAGGTAAAACAAATATTAATGAACATAAAGAGAGAAGCTGATAGTAATACAATAACAGTATGGGACTTAAACACTCCACTTAACATCAATGGATAAATCATCCAGACAGAAAATCAATAAGGAAACAATGTCTCTGAATAACACATTGGAGCAGATGAATATAACAGATATATACAGAACATTGCATCCAAAAGCAACAGAATACACATTATTTTCAAGTGCACTTGAAGCATTCTCAAGCATAGATCACATATTAGTCCATAAAACAAGCCTCAATAAATTTAAGAAGATTGAAATCATCCCATGCATCTTTACTGATCACAACAGTATGAAACTTGAAATAAATCACAAAACTGGAAAAAACTGGAAAAAAACCATAAACACATGAAGACTAAACAACATGATACTAAATAACTGAGTCAGTGAAGAAATCAAAGAAGAAATAAAAAAATACATGGAGACAAATGAAAATGAAAACACAATGGTCCAAAATCTCTGGGACATAGCAAAAGCAGTCAGTGCAATCCCTATCAAAATACAAAATACAAACAGCATTTTTTTTTTCACAAAACCAGACAAATAATACTAAAATTTCTCTGGAATCACAGAATTCCCCAAATTGACAAAGCAATCCTGAAAAACAAGAACAAAAAATGGAGATAGCACAGTTCCAGATTTCAGTATATATACTACAAAGCTGGAGAAATCAAAACAGTATGGTACTGACACAAAAATAGATACATAGATCAATGATAATAGATCTATGTATAGAGAATAGCGACTCCAGAAATAAACCCACATTTATATGGTCAACTAATCTATGACAAAGGAGTAAAGAATATAGAATAGGGAAAAGACAGTCTTTTCAACAAATGGTGCTGGTATAACTAGACAGCTACATGTAAAAGATTGACACTGGAGTACTTTCTAACACTATACACAAAAGTAAACTCAAAATAGATTAAAGATCTAAATGTGACACCTGTAACCATAAAAATCCTAGAAAAGAGCATGGGCATTAATTCCCTGACATCAGCCATAGTAATGTTTTTCTACATCTATCTCCTAAGGCAAGGGAAACAAAAGCAAAAATAAACTATTGAGGCTACATCAAAATAAAAAGCTTTTGCAAAGCAAAGGAAACCATTGGCAACAACAAAAAGACAACCTACTTGAATGGGAGAAGATATTTGCAAATGATATATCCAATAAGGGGTTAATATCCAAAATATATAAAGAACTTATATAACTCAACACCAAAAAAGCAAACAATCTGAATGAAAAATCGGCAGAGAACCTAAATAGACGTTTCTTCAAAGAAGACATCCAGATGGTCAACAGACACATGAAAAGATGCTCAACATCACTAATCATCAAGAAATGCAAATCAAAAACCATCATGAAATATCACCTCATACCTGTTAGAATGGCTAAAGTCAAGAACACAAGAAACAACAAATGTTGGCAAGGATGTATAGAAAAAGGGACCTTCATGCACTGTTGGTAGGAATGTAAATTGGTACATCCACTGTGGAAAACAGTATGGGGGTTCCTCAAAAAATTAAAAATAGAAATACCATACAATCCAATTATTCTATTATTAGGTATTTACCCAAAGAAAAGGAAAATACGAAATGAAAAGATATATTCACTCTTATGTTTACTGCAGCATTATTTACAATAGCCAACACATGGAAGCAACTTAAGTGCCCATCAGTAGACAAATAAATAAGGAAAAGGTGGTATATACACAATGGAATATTACATAGTCATAAACAAGGATGAGATCATGCCATTTGAGACAACATGGATGGATCTAGAGGGTATTATACTAAGTAAAATAAGTCAGACTGAGAAAGACAAATACCATATAATTACACTCATAAATACAATCCAAAAAATGAACAAATAAAAAGGAGAATCAGAACAATAAATACACAGAGTAAGCTAATGGTTGGCAGAGAGGAGGGGTTAAGGGAGTTGGGCAAAATGGGTGAAGGAGAGAGGGAGATACAGGCCTCCAGTACGAAATGAGTAGGTCATAGGAATAAGAAGCAGAGCATAAGAAACACAATGATATTGTAATAGCAAAGTAATGATACCAATGGTACCTGTAATGGTAGCTATATTGAGTTGAATATAGCATAATGTATAGATTTGTCAAATCACTAAGTTCTAGACCTTAAACTAATGTAACGTTCTGTGTTAACCATACTCAAATAAAAAAATAATGCTATAATGTTCATTTATGTAACCATATAAGAAAAATATTAATATTTATCAAAAGTCATTAGCAAATTGGAATATTTGATTAATTTGGTGAATTGGTGTTTTGAAAATTGATCACTTAGTGAAGTAGTTCATAAGAAATAGATTTCCAGCAAAAGAGCCATTGGGTATATTGATTAGCTATAATTCTAATCAATATTTGGGATATTTGCTTTGCCAAGAGTTTCATAATTAATATTGTGGAAGTCTTATGGTAAAAAGCCATTTCTTATTAATGAATAAAGACTCACATTGACACTTAGGAATTTTAGAAATAAATAAATGCAAATGGATGGAAGTTCATGGCATACTGTGACTTATATTTGAAGCTTTATCCAAAAGTATGCAAGCAAACATTGTTTCCAATATTATAGAATTTAACTGTAAAATTCACAGTTTATAACTCAAAATTTATATATTTAATTTTTTAACTCTGAATTTGAACTGTATGTGGGCTCCTTACATTCAATAGCTCATCTGAACCTGACAACAAGTCTATCATAAAGCAATAGCTGTGAATTATTCTTAGGTTAAAAACAAGAAAATTGACAAGAATGAGTTTAAATTTGCCCAAAGTTATAGTCAGTGGTAGCAGGGGAATTTCAACCTGAGTTATCTGCATCTAAGTTTAGCTTTCTGGGGAATTTCTCATCATTTATAGATCTTTATATATTTTATTATTTTAAATAACAATATACTTAACCATTCATTATAATTTCTTTTAATCAATAATCTTTAAAATTTTGCTTATTGTAGAAGTATTAGACATACATTCACTGCTATATAGTTTTCTTTGAAATACCATAATTTGTATTTATCTCTTTTTATTGTAAATGTATATTGCAGTTATTCCCAGTTTGGAATTCTTAAAAATTTCTTTTTTTGTTTGCTTGCTTGTTTTTCTATCATGAACTGCAAAGCTTCTTATTCATGTGATGCAGTGCACATGTACAAGAGTTTCTCCGTGATTTCGAGTAACATTTGAAGAATATGCTCAGAGTTCTGCTAACGACCATAGAAAATAACAACAGCAGTTACAAATGTTATTCAGTAAATCCTTATATGAGATATATACAGACAGGTACTAGACAAGTGGATCGTAACAAAGAACATGCGCTACAGTTTGAACAAGTATTTTGCTTAACTTCTCTGCACTCATCAGTGATACTCACTGCACAACTAAGAACAAATGTGACATTGATGGAGAGACAGTGTGTATATATTAATGCATGTGTACATGTTCTTCTTTACTAGCACTTAGCTTCTTTGTCTCTTCTTGAGGAAGACCCTATTGTGCTTTGTTTTTTCAGAGTCTGAATCATTTAGAATGAAACCTATATTCCAAATTTTACTTTCAGTTACAAGAATGTGAACAAAAATCTTCTCTCCAACTAGCAAATTATAGATTTGGTTATTTAAAAATAACAGAATGATAGGGAGCTATTCTGTCAAGTCCATTAAAAGTTGAAGCTTCTGGGTATTTTTGTCATGGAAGACTAATGACTAGTATAAAGTCATCCCACTTGAGAAATGAATAATTTTTAAATTTCATTTTATTTACAATGGAATTTCTGATCCATCAATACATACCTACATACATATTTCTTGGTCCATATAATTTCTATAGTTGAAACAAAAGATCCAAATATGTAATTTATTTGCAGAATTATCTTTTACCATGGTGGGTTTTGGTACTGTAATATTCTAGCACCAATAATGCTTTTCAACAGATTGGTCTGTGAAATAAATCATAAATATACATAAAATGGCTCCAAACAAAATAATGCAGTAAACTCATGACAGCTGGCCCTCTGAGTGTTATCAAAACACCAGACTAATGCTGAGATGTCCAAGGGCAATATAAATCCTATGAAGTAGAAAAATTATGAATTACTGTGAAAATATATTATCTGTAATACTTCTTTATTTTGAAAATATATTTGAATATTTGTGCATTCTAATTTTTTTTAGGACTACAAACATGACAAGAATAATGTCTTTGATTCTGAACACTTTAAAGGAGACTCTAGTGGAACAACATTTTATCTGTCTTTCTGTCCAGAGAAAAATAATTTATAACATATAAATAATTCATGCCATTTTATGGCCATTTTTTTAGTGATTCTTATATATAAGGAACTGTGTATGAGATCTAATTCTTAACTTCAAAGAACTTATAGTGAGGTAGGAAAATGAATCATGCAACTTCAAGGAACTTATAGTGAGGTAGGAAAATGAATCATAAAACACATTAAAACATGACAAATAATGAAACTAATAGATAAATATATCCCTCTGGAGTGTTTTCTTTAAAAACCTGAAATATAGAAAATAAACTCAACTTGAGGGACACCTGGGTGGCTCAGTCGGTTAAGCGTCTGCCTTAGGCTCAGGTCACGATCTCAGGGTCTTGGGATCGAGTCCCGCATAAGACTCCCTGCTCACCAGGGAGTCTGCTTCTCCCTCTCCCTCTGTCTCTTCCCCCTGCTCATGCTCTCTCTCTCAAATAAATAAATAAAATCTTTTTAAAAAAATAAATAAATAATAAACTCAACTTGAGTTGAAACATTCAAAATTCTCATCATTGTAGATTTCCCACACTTAAGTTTGTTTCAAAACCACCAGATGGGAAGATAGATTAACCAAAGTAAGCTCCCCAAACAGGAAATTACTTGTCATCAGAGATAATCCTTCCTTCCCTCTGTCAGGATTATTCCTGGTCAAAGGACAGGATTTGGAAAACTAGAAAAAGATACCTTTAGGGAGGTAGAAGATCTCTGGGTTCACACACAGACATAGGAAGACCATCAAAATCTGCTGGAAGTCAATGTTTGTCTAAACGAGGCTAATGACTTTTTGAAGTAGGTAAATAATAAGCTCACTCTTCTTTGAACATCTCCAGTCTAAAGGAATCAGGGTAGTATGGTGGACTGAGAATTGGATTAAGAGGCAAAAGACAAACTTTTTATTCCTTGAATTTGTACTCATGACTGGCATTATGACACATATATCTTAGTGCTTTGTCAACTAAACTAGCATTAATATATCTACCCAGGATGGTGGTTATTAATGTCAAGGAAAAATCTGTGACTACAAATGTCTCATATAATGTCTAAAACAAAATGTATATTCAGTAACTATTAAATAATATATACTGATCATGTATGCAGAGTCATTAATAAATATATATTCTCTTTGACCCAGAAAGTCTACTTCTGGAGATATTTCCTAGGAATATAATTCTAAAAGTAGAAACAAGTTCATTTATAAAGATGTTTATTGAAGTGCTATTTCTATTAACCAAAAAATTGGAAAGAACTAGAAGCCCCCAAAAGAGAGAAATTATATTGTAAACTCTGGTGCATTCACTTGATATATAATCTTTAAAAATGATGTTTACAAAGTACTTATTATCACATTATAATATTAGCTTATTATTATGATACAGCATATTAAAAAAGAGCAGTATCAAAAGCTGGATATATATAATATGACCATAAATATATAAACCAAATAAAGAGTATGCATTGAAAAAGAAAAAAATAAAACACTGGGTATGAATACCCCAAAGTATTAGCAAGAATTATTTCTGTGTGATAAGATAGGCTATGAATGATTTTTACTTTTCTTCCATATGTCTGTATTTTCCAAATGCTCTGTTCCATTATTAATAACTTTGATAATGAAGAAAGAAATGTTGTCATTTTAGATATGTGTTTTATCTCCCCAATAAACTGATAAGTTTCTTGAGGGCAAAAATTATATAGTTTACTCCTTTGAATTATAATACCATTATGCCTAAACTAAGTGCCCACTAAAACTTTTCCGAGTGGCTAATGATTGATAGCTTTTACTCTCTCAATTCAAGTACTTTTTAGGACATCAAAAGGGGAAAAAATGTGACTCAATTTGTTTCGTTTCTAAATCACATTCAAAAGATTCCATATAAGCACCAAATTATGAGGCTAAAAACTAGGCTGTTGTAAACTGTTTTGAAAGGGAACTATTAAAAAAGAGTCAGTTTGCTAAAGCTGTGTGAATAATGTAGCATGTGTAAGATTTGACACCAACTCATACTCTGATAGCACCAGACTCCCAGGAGAAAACCATTTCTTGTCTTTTCCTCACTTAAAGGAAGAAATGGCATCTCCTTTTATTGAGGAACTAAAAGATGAGGTGAAAAAAAAGTTGGTTGAGTATTTCTACTGAGAACCCTGTCCAGTACCATGGTTGATAGTAATACATGGTCTCAGAGCCTCCTATACTTGGTCCCATCTGTTAAAATGGCACCATGCCTAACTGCCAGATGGTATACTGGCTTCACAGGGACAGAGGCGCCAAAAAGATGGCTTTAGAAGACATTGTTAATACCACCGCCTTGGGCCTCCCGCCACAGTAACAACTCACCCATGTTGGCGGCCCGTCACATCTCACACCGCTTTCATAATTTCTAGAAATAAGTGGTTCCAAACACTTACTAAGTCATTTCCTTGAGCTGCCTACTGATTTCTGATCTTACAAAAGTTGAAAAAGAATACCAAAGTGGGGGAAAGAAAGACTGAGAGTATCCAAACACTTGAAGTTGCCAACATCTACAGCTTGTGCCTGAGGGCTATTAGGATCATATGATGTGTCAAAATCTATTATGTAAGGGTGGAATGTGTAGGCACTGCTTGTGAAGTTTAACCAGTCTCAGTGAGAAGAGAGCAGCTTTGTTACATGGAAGAACAAGTTTATAAAGTCCACTCATCCTAAAAATAAAAGGCTCTAGTGATTTAAAAAACAAAAATAAACTTTTTTCTCAAGGAGTCAGTGGAAGAAAAGAGAATTCCAAAATGTATGTATTGACAGCTTAAATATTTCTCAAAACTGTTGTGCTAAATGAACAGGAATGAGCATAGATTCTGTCAAAGGAAAATTTTCAAAAACTTAAAGACATGTCTTTTATACAAAAGATTGTTAACTCATTAATTATATGACTAGTAGGATAGTAAAGCTGATTCAAAGAACTTTTGAAGAACCAGTTCAATAGATATTTTAAAACATGAACATTAGTTGTTTAGGTAAGATTCAAAGCTTGTTCAGGTCCAGAAGGACGCTTTGGGGTGATCTTTCCTGTGGGGGGGGGGGAATCTCCAAGTAATATGTAGCTTCAGAGTTATACTCTCCAAAAGAATCAAATAATCCAAGGGAGGATCTGTTAACAAAAATGTGTGAGTATGTCACTGAAAAAATATGCTGTACTCTCTTTTGTCCATTTGAGTTCAGGGTAAATTTTCTTAACTCCTATGGCTTCATCAGGATAGAACCTTTTTTGGGAAAAAAGCAATTCTGGAGAATCACAGGAATTTTGACTACAGTAGAAATGGGGTGGGTTCCCACTTCTCTGGGTTTTAATTAGCTTATCTTTACAGGCAGTTAATCTCTTTTTCTGTGGAATTCTATCCCATGATATCCACAATCACCAAGGAGGTCACTTCTATGTCATTCTGAATTCTTTTACCCTTGGAACTTTAGTGACTTATTCTTATCTCAAATGTTTAGCTATCTTCATCACACATATTAAACCAACCTAGAATACACATTTTCCTATGTAATTTGTATAGAAACAAAATACTTCAACAAAATAAAATAGACATTGGCTGATTGCATTTGGAGCATATATTCTTCTTTTTCTGTTATCTATTCCACTAATGACTCCACTCTAAGATTAAATGGGTTTGGAAGGGATCTTTAGCCCTGTGGCTGTTACACAGGAGTCAGTTCTATATAGATCTGCCCTCTACATTCTCAAATGTGTGTGTGTGCATGCACACACCTGTATATATATATATATATGTATGTACACACACTCATACACAAATACGTATATAAACCCACATATACATATGTAAATATATATGTGTATGTATGTAGTCATGTACTTATTTAGAGAGCAATTCTAAGATTTTGGCTTTTCATGTTTATATGATTTAAATCACTCCATCATTCCATCAGACACTATTTTCTCAGTTAAGTAATATTCTTTCTGTACTAGACACTGAGCTCAGTGCTAGTAGACACCAAATCTCCTTCATTGAGCCTAAAGTCTTGTGAGGAAGATTGAAAAACAAATTATCTATCTATCTATCATCTATCTATTTATCATCTATCTATCTATCTATCTATCTATCTATCTATCTATCTATCTATCATCTATCTATCTAAATATGAAAAAGAAATACAGGGTGCGATGAGAATGCAAATCAGGGAAACCAGAAAAGTTTTCCCTGAGGTAATGATGAGAAAGCTGAGAAAGGAAGAATAAGTAAGATCCATTCAGGATCTCATGGACCATGTTTAAAATAACACTGGAAATTATTAGATAAGGTTTTTATATTGGAAAGCCAAAGGCTGTCATCCATTGTATTCAAGAGGAAAGTGATGCCCGTGTATCTTTGCTCTCTGTTGTGAGTGATGGAAAACCCAACTCAAACTTGTTTTAAAAAAGGAGAAATTTATTGCCTCATGTAATGGAATAGTAATTTCAGGTATGACTTATTTCAGTGTTCATATAACTTCTCTCTCTTAATTTTTAGGCACTACCTGTTTGGTATTGGCTCTATTTATCTAACCCCCACATGGTTGAAAGACAATAGCAAGAGCAATATTTTTCCAACTTTGAATCCAGCAGAAATGACCTATCACCATCATAGGATCCAAGATTCAAACTAGACCAGCTCAGGACACTTATCAACCCCTGAAATAACATCACAAAATAACAGAAAAAAATAATATTTATGCCCAACCACACCTCTATAATCCTACTATTAATCTCACTTTTTATGGCTGCATATTCTTGGATTGCTTCTTCATATGATAATTCTGTAAAATCTTCTACAGACAAAATAGAAAGAATTCAATGTTCTATTCTAGCATAGCAGATACATTTTTATTATTGATAGATTAGAAATGTATCTTATTGTTATATAGTTTATTCATAATATATAGCGTTTTTTTTAAAGAATTGTCATTAAATATGTGAAAAACTCTTAAGAGGTTAAGCCTATGCCACTTACAGCCAGCAATTGGTCCTTACTGCCAGTTCCAAAATCCCATCCTGATAGCTTTCTGGGGCTGCTCGTTGTATCTCTGTTGTAACCTGGGCTATTTCAAATACAGAGCCTGAGTCAAAGTCTTGAATGTAGTGACTTCGGTTAGAAAGTGATCTCGGAGGGCAAGAGTAAGGGAAAAGGAAAGTGAAAAGGAAAAGACCGTAGGCCAGTCCTTGGCCCTGCAAAGGGCCAAGCAGACACTTTGGGGAGCATTATTCGATGAGTCTCTGAACTGTCCTTTGAGAGAAGAAAGGGAAACACATTTACCCTTTGGATTCTGTCTTCTGCTGATCAAGGGTGACTGTTGGGCATGAACAGCCTGTTGTACATGTCTGAATGCCCAGTGAATTCCTACAGGTATCCCATATCGCTGTGTTGGAGAAGGCCTGGGGCAGGTGCTAGGTCGGTACATTGTGTAGGTCCAAGAGAGATCCTGCGGGTTATAGCCGTGCAAAGCTGGTCAAAGCAGGTGAAGAACTGGTTGGGGCAGCAATGGCCCGAGCCAAAGTAGGGTTGAGAGGATTTGAAGGGAAACACACAAACCCTATTTCCTTTTATGGAAAAAAAACACAAAAACTTAGCCCAGAGTTCCTAAAATTACCAATTTTTGGACTTTAAAAGGCAGATGATTTATATATATGCTTATATTTAAATATATGTCATATTCTAAGAGTATTTTTCATCCATGAAAAGCAGTCTTATAAAAATAAAATGTTCTTTCCCATATCTCTTTTATGCATTTATCATCTTATTGCTTCTTCTCACATGTGTGGAAAGTAAAGGCCCCATCTGATGCCACATAATATCATCTTAAATATATCATTAAATAATAAACATACAAATAAAGCCTTTCAAGGGGGAAAAAAAAAACCCTCAAATCCTAAATAGAATTTATCTGGTTATTTCCATGTATATATCTTTATAGGTCTTCCTACAGCAGTATTCCACTCAAAACCCCAGTTGTCTGAACCAGAAACATTCATACAATACTCTCAGCACTTCTTTTTTGCGTGTCTCATTTAAGTCTTTTAAACATAAAATGAAAGAAAATGTAATCATCCCTACTGGGCTAGGATTTTTCTTAGAACTAAATAGAAAATAAATTCCTAGTTGGAGAAGGTGATTTCCTGTCCTTGACTTATTTGTCAGCTGTTATAATCATTTGTAAAACAGATTAAGAAACACCTTTGACATTCTCCCATGGCTTTGAGATTGCTATGCAGCTATTCATTTTTCACACAGAAATCAAATGAATGAATTACTAGCATTTGACAAAAAAAGAAATCCTCCCATGAAAAAAAGCTGGAAAATAGTGGAAGAGAGCAGCAGACTGTAATCTAGTTAGTAAATAATAATGCAAACCATAGTGCAATAGAAGTGAAAAGGAGAACAAAGAGGTTGGCCTGATAAGATTTCATAAAATTTTTGGCGTTGAAAAGCTGCGAAACTTCCCTTTCCTATTCATATCAGCTAAAACATTGCCTATTAAGAAAAGCATAAAGAAAATGGAAACTTTCTGTGGAGAGCTCCAATAGGTTTATTTGTTATGCATTTTTTTGCTTCACCCTGTCTAAAAGCATTAATTATCTACAACACCAGGGAACCAAGTAAATTTACCCAATTTACCTTTGCAAGTTTTTATGTACAAAGTAGGTAGGAAACTGAACACTTCTTAAAAACTATAGATATTTTTTCAACCTCTCCAGGAAGTATCAATAAATTGATACTTTTTTTCAAAAAATATTTTAATTACACAAGTAATCCATGTTAATTTGAAAAATTTGGAAAAACACGAGAAGAAATACTATTCGTGCATAACCTTAACACCCAGAGAGAGCCACTCAACATTTTGATAGTCTGCCAAATAGCTTTAATGCCTCTATATACACATAAACACACACACACACACACAAACACACACACACAAATCCCCAAATAGATCACACTGTATCTGCTGTTTTATATTTTGCTTATATGCTCCAAAAATCAGTAAACAACCTCTACATTTACTATATATCTGTATCTGTATCTATGTATAGCTATTCTATAGATACATACATCCCTATATATGTGTTGTACACTCTTTTCAAATTTATAAGTTAAAAACTATAAATCCACACTAACATTTCTGCAAAAATGGTGACCTCACATTTTGAAGTAAAAATGATACACTCTCATTTTAAAAATTAATTCCAAGAAACTGAAAAGGACTAAAAAGAAAAAAAACCCTTAAATTCCATGACCTGAAAACAGCCATTGTTAACTTTGAAGATCAAACCAAACATTTTCCTTTGAAGTATGTTCAAATAGAAGGAGAAGTGGATAAGTGTATATACAGAAATAATTTTTTAATGAGATAAGATAAATATTTTCAATAAATTTATTATCCTTAATTTTCCTAGAATTTAAAAACAAAAAAGAAGCAAGTGGCACTGAAAGAAATGTTCACATTCTGATAAATGCTTTTTCACTGTTACAAGTATTGGTTCCTAAAATATCTCTAAAATTAAAAAAAAAGTATATATATGACAAAATTAAACAGCTACAGTTCTTCACAGTTTTATATATTCCAACTTTAACCATTATTTTATCCTGATAAAGATATCAGCACATTTCCACATCCCCCTAATTCCATTCCCTTATCTCTCCATTGCTATTTGTTATTGCTACAAGATTTGTATTCTGTTCTCTTGCCATAATTCCTAGTTATTGATTCTTAGATGTATTTTTAAGTAAATTCTGTGCTCACCAACTGTGGAAGAGACTGTAATGGCATCAAATATTTCATTTCTGTGCCTCCATTTCCCACCATCCTTGCAGGGGTTTATTGACAATTTCTGTCCAAGAACTATGAGCAAAGTGACATATGTCAATCCTGGGCTGAGGCAATGACAAGACTATGTTCAATTCCTGTCTCTTGTCTCACCCCTCAACAACTGAGGAGGCTGCATATTCCAGATGGTGCAGCTATGAGCTGATGGAGCTTCTGTCACCACTCCCTATCTACTGATGATGCTCATGCTCACCTTCAAAGACATATTACATGGGGAAAAAGTAACCTTTGTTTGGTTAAGCCCCGGACATTTAAATACTGTTTATTACTACAGCAAATCTAATTAATACATTAATACATTAATTATTCAACATTAATACAATACCAGTCTTTAAACCACATCTTTTCGAGTTCTTAATTTTAATGTATCTCTTGATAAGTTGGATTTTACTATCTTTTATTTTTTTTCAAGAAATCTTCACAGTTATCTTATTCCCCAACTTTAGCCATGCTTGAGAATGTCTTCCTGTTGCCTTTATAAAATTAGGTGAGGTATGAATTTACTGGGTCATGCTTTCTCCCATAATTTTTAGACATTGATACCTATCTTCTGGTTGAGAGTGTGGCTGTGTAAGAAGTCTGAGGATGACCTCCATTTCTTCCTTGTGTATTATTTTCTTTTTCTGCTTAGATTCCTACACAACTTTTAAAAAAATCATTAAATTCAATAATTTACAATGAATTCTTTTTGGATGGTAGGCTTAGCCTTTAATATTTATTTAGAGATTCTTCTCTGTCCTTATTTCAGTAGAATTTTCTTATACTATAACTTGGATTACTTTTTTCTTTCCCATTACTTTTGCTTTCATCTTTAGGACCTCATCTCTTACCATGTCCATGGTGTTTTCAGTCATGTTTATGCTATTTTTGTTACTTTAAGTATGACTTTAATATCTGGACTGTTTTTATCTTGTATGCTCCCATTGTATTCCATTCCATCCCATTGTATTCTTTCATTTCTTTGCTAAGTCCTACCAGTTCATTTTTCATATTTTTCTGTTGTTGTATAACCTCTTCCCAGAACCTTTTAACACGCTCTTGAAGTTCTCCTTTAAAAAGTAATCAGAAAAAGTGATATATCTGTACCTATATAGCTAAATGTAGATACACATACATGATGGAATACCATTGAGTCATAAAAAAGAAGGAAATCCTGTCATTTGCAGCAAAATGAATGGACTTGAGGGTATTATACTAAGGGAAATATGTCGAAGAAAGACAAATACTATGTGATCTCTCTTATATGTGTGCCATCTTAAAAAAAAAAAAACTCATAGAAAAAAGATCAGACTTGTGGTTACCAGAGGTAGGGAGTTGAGGGAGGGTAAGTGGATGAAGGTGGTGAAAAGGTACAAAGTTCCAGTTATAAGATAAATAAGTACTAGGTATATCATGTACAACATGATGACTATAGCTAACATTGCTGTATAGTATATTTTAAAGTTGCTAAGAGAGTAAATCCTGAGTTCTCATCACAAGGAAAAAAACTTTTTAAAAAAAATCTGTATGAGATGATAGCTTTGAACTAATTTATTGTGGCAATCACTTCACAATATATATACATCAAGTCATTATGCTGTACACCTTAAGCTTATTCAGTGTTCTGTGTCAAACATACCTCAATAAAAGCAAAAGAGAAAAAATAGTTTTGATAACATAATGAATTGAAAATATTAACAAAGTGTCAGTTTTACTAACCTTTTAAACGTGAAGGCTTCAAAGAAAATGTATTATCCTGTTGAGGTTAGTGTTTAATAAACACATATTTTAAGGCAAATGTTCCACAGAAATCATTACTATGTTCTCCATAACATAACTTTTAATCCCTAAAAACTTAGAAAAAAAGCAATCATGTTGCCTATAATTTGTTTGAGGAAAGTGAGAATTATCTCTTTGAACCCTTCTTTTTCTTTGGGAAACTCCTCTGTTCTTGTAATACGTATTTGCATTACCTTTTATTTATGAGTTTCCTTACTTTTAAAAAACATTTGCTTCATTTCCTATGGTTTCCATAAGGTAGGCATGGTTAGCAATAAAAATGGTTTATCAATGAGGATCCTCCCGTGGCTGCTCCTCTCTTGCTTTCAGGCAGAACGAACAGGTTTTCTACAAAGACATTTTCTTCAATGTCAATTCTTGATTCCAAATTTTGTCACTCTATTCTATGCTTTTAGGTAGTGTGACTACTTCTTTCAGGAAAGCATGAGGCCCAACCAAGACCTTAAAAGTATGTATCAGTTCTTACCATTCTTACCAGTTTGGGTTTCTGTGTTGTCATTGATCAGATATGATATAAAATTTATAACTTAGGATTTGATCACTTTCTTATTTCATTGAAGATTGAGCTACTGTTTTTATTTCTAGTTGTTTTTTTTTTTTTTTTTTCCTGTTTGTTCCATTCTAGTTGTTCTTAGATGAGGAAAATGTTGTGGAGGGACAGCTGATTATTCACCAATCCATTTCTTCTCCTTACTGGAGGATAGCCAGATGAACATTTTCACATTTCCTTGCATTTAAGGATGGTCATGTGACTGAGTTCCAGAAAGTAAAATGTCAGAGAAAATGAGGGTCATCACTTTCCAGGACTGGCCTAGAAAACCTCCGTCATCATCATCATCCTCCTCCATGCTCTTTCTTATTCTGCAGCAATGTGGGAAGCTATGTTTTGAAGACAGTGGAGCTAAAAGATGGATGGAAATGGTCCCTGTATCACTCCTTGTAGGGAAGACACTCACCCATCAGAAATATCCATTTTTTTTCTTTTTTATTCTTTTTAAAAATAAACCTTTTATTTTAGAATACTTTTAGATCAACAGAAAAATTTCGAAGATACTACAGAGGGTTGTCTTATACCCCTCACTGATCTCCCCCATTAGTAGCATCTTACATTAGCATGGTGCATTTGTTACAATTGCTGAACCAGTATTGATACATTATTATTTACTGTAGTCCACATTTTATGCAGTTTTCTTAGTTGTTCTTTTTTATTTTTATTTTTATTTTTTATTTTTATCATAATAAAATTAAAATAAAAATAAAAAATAAAAATAAAAACAGAAATATCCATTTTGTTTATGTGACTAAGGCACATTTCTATTTTGTTAAATCACTAAGGGATGGGGAGTTATGCAGCAGTTAGCATTGCCTTAATAACACAGGACTAGAGTAAAAGTGAGGAAGAAAAAGCCCTGCAAAGTTATTCTTAAGGACTGGATATCTGGGGCACCTGGGTGGTAAAGTTGGTTAAACATCTGACTCTTGGTTTCAGCTAAGGTCATGATCTCAGGGTCATGGGATCGAGCCCTGTGTCAGGTTCTGCATTTAGCATGGAGTCTGCTTGAGATTCTCTCTCTCCCTCTGCCTCTCCCCCCAGTTTTCTCTCTCTAAAATAAATAAATAAGTCTTTAAAAAAAAAAGAAGAAGAACTGGATTTCTGAAGAAGATGGAAAAGTAGGAAGACCCAAAGCTCAGCTCATCCCATGGATACAGATATGTAACACCTCATCAATGTCAAAAACCTAGAAAAGGACCCAAAGATTGGCTCTCCATAGCTAAATGTAGGGAAGAGGCCACATGGAAGTGGGTAGGAAGGGCAGAGATGGGTCTGGAACTAAGTAGACCTGTGGGACTACCTGGAGGAGGGAGGGATGCCATGGGCACAGGATGTAAAGAAAGAGACCCTCACACTAAGCAGCCCAGGCACAAGGGAATCCACATAAGGAACATGAATCCCCATAACATTTGGCTTTGAAAACCAGAGGGGACAAAGTTCACAATCAACAGAGTTTATAACCTAGAATTTTGAAAATTAGCCTGCTGGGCTCTGGGATAGCCAGGAGGGTGAGAGGAAACTGAGTCCCCACTCATAAAGAGACAGCACAAAAAACAGCCCCCACCCTACCCCTGGAGATACAGCACAGAAACAGCATTTTGAAAAATGCCTGGGGTATACTAGAGGGAGATTTGTTTACTCATCTCAGAGCATGTGCTGGAGGGGCAGGGATTCTCCAGAAACAAAGGAGCTTGTGGATGCCATTGCCTTCCCCCATACCCCAGCCTAGGCACATAGAAACCTGTGGGAATCAGTGCAGCACCAACACGCACTGCCTAGTTTGCTAAGAGGGCATCCTGCCCCTCCCCACCATTCTGTGGTCCTGCCCCCTCCAGTATGCCCTTGGCTAGAGCCCATCCAAAGTGATTCCACAAGTGTGGCAGTGTACAAGCAGCCTCTCCAGGGACCAGGGGCCAGCACCACTCCAAAGTGACTCCTGCCCTGAGTAGAAAGGAAGATAACCACACATGCCAGTCCCACTGTGGCTACAACAGTGGGCTGGGGACAGTCACTGGGTCTGATTGCAGGCCCCACCCACCAATGAAAGCTTCTCAGGGGACAAAACATGGAACGCTCCCTGTAGTTTGGTGCTATCACATCTCTGGCAAATGCCTGCTCTGACCCAACTCAAGCCTAAGGCAGCCCCAGATTAGCTCACTAACAACAAAGGAACCAAACCTTGCTCACAACAGGCAAAGAGAGCCATTGCAGATGACTGGACTGAAGGGAAATGTGGCTCAACCACAACAGTAGGGCACATAAAACACATATAGGAGACACCCCTGAAGTGCCAATTTCAGGTCAACATGGGACATTGCACTGCTGGACACTACAGGACCTTTTCTTCATATGGCCATTACTTTCAAGAGCAGGAGACATAGCTGACTCTCCTAGAAATTGACACAGAGAGGCAGACAAAATGAGACAGAGGAATATGTCCCAAATGAAAGAACAGGACAAAATCACAGCAAGAGAACTAAAATGAAACACAGATAAGTAATATGCCTAATGGAGAATTTAAAGTAATGGTCATAAAGATACTCACGACTTGAGAAAAGAGTGGAGGACCTCAATAAATGAGACCCTCGATAAGGACAGAAAATAAAAAAGAACCAACCAGAGATGCAGAACTCAATAATTGAAATTAATAATATACTAGATGAAAGAATGAGTAGAGTAGAGAAAGCAGAAGAATGGATCAGCATCTTGGAGGGCAGAGTAATGGAAAGCAATAAAGAACAGGAGACAGAGAAAAAAATAATAAATGAAAATAGACTTAGGGAACCCAGCAACCCCCTCAAGAGTAATTATATTTGCATTATAGGGATACCAGAAGGAGAAGAGAAAGAAAAGAGTCAGAAAATTTACTTGAAGAAACAATAACTGAAAACTTCCCAAATCTGGGGGAAGGAAATTAAGAAATCCACATTCAGGAGGCATAGGATCAACCCAAGGCACAAAATCAACCTAAGTACATCCATATCAAGACATATAGTAATTTAAATGACAGAAAGTAATGATAAAGAGAGAATTTTTAAAGCAGTAACAGAAAAGAAAAGTTACATACCAAGGAAACTCCCTAAAGCTATCAGCTGATTTTTCAGCAGAAACACTGCAGGCCAGAAGGGAGTGGCATGATATATTCAAAGTGCTAAAAGAAAAAAAAATCTTGCAACCAAGAATACTTTATCCAGCAAAGCTATCATTCAGAAAAGAAGGAAAGATAAGAGTTTCTCAGACAAACAGAAGTTAGTGGAATTCATGACCACTAAGCTAGCCCTACAAGAAATGTTAAGGGGATTTTTTGAGGGGAAAGAAGACATAATAAATAGGAGTAAGAAAAGTAAGAAGCACAAAAGCAATAAAATGAAGTATATCATTTATTTTATGAATATTTTATTCATAAAATAAAAGGATATAAAGTATGAGACTATAAACCTAAAATGTGGGTGGGGGGGAGAGGAGTAAAGAATGGGTTCAAACTTAAGTGACCATCAACTTAAAATAGACTGCTACAATCATAACAAGTCATATATAAACCAAATGGTAACCACAAATCAAAAATCAGTAATAGACATGCAAAAAACCAAAAAGTAAAGAATCCAAGTTTATCACTAAAATAAGCCAGCAAACTGTGAGAGAAGAGAGCAAGAGAAGAAATGAACAGAGAACTACAAAAGCAACCAGAAAACAAGCAACAAAATGGCAATAAGTACATACCTGTCAATTATTTTGAATGTATATGGACTAAATGTTCCAATCAAAAGATATAGGGTAATCGAATGGATGAAAAAGCAAAACTCATCTATATGCTGCCTATAAGAGACTCATTTCAGACCTAAAGACACATGAAGTTTGAAAGAGAAGGGATGGAAAAGCCTTTGTCATGCAAATGGAGGTAAAAATAAAGCCAGGGTAGCAACACTTATAATGGACAAAACAGATTTTCAAACAAAGACTGGAATAAGAGACAAAGAAGGACATAATATAATCATAAAGGGGACAATCCAAACAATAAGATATAACAATTTTAAATATTTATGCACCCAACAAGGGGAGCACTCAAATACACAAAGCAGCTAATAACAAACATAAAGGAAGTAATCAATAGTAATACAATAATGGTAGGATATTTTAAAACCCCACTACATCAATGAATAGGTCATTCAAACAGAAAATCAACAAGGACACAGTGGCTTTGAATGACCCTTTGCACCAGAGAGATCTAAGAGATACATTCAGAACATTCCATCCTCAAACAACAAAATATGCATTCTTTTCAAGGGCACATGGTACATTCTCCAGAACAGATCACACACTGGGCCACAAAACAAGTCTCAACAAATTAAAAAAGATGGAAATTATCCCATGCATCTTTTCCAATCACAATGCTATGAAACTAGAAATCAACAGCAAGAAAATATCTGGAAAGAACACAAATACATGAAGGTTAAATAACATGCTACTAAATAATGAATAAGTCAATGAAGAAATCAAAGAAGAAATAAAAAAATACATGGAGACAAATGAAAATGAAAACCCAATGGTTCAAAACCTTTGGAATGCAGCAAAAGCTATTCTAAGAAGGAAGTTTATAGCAATACAGGCCTACTTCAAGAAATAAGAAAAATCTCAAATAAACAACCTAACCTGACACCTAAAAAAAAAGAAGAAACAAAACCCAAAACCAGCAGAAGGAAGGAAATAATAAAGATTAGAGCAGAAATAAATATAATAGAAACTTAAAAACATTAGAATAGATCAATGAAATCAGGAGCTGGTTCTTTGAAAAGATCAATAAAATTGATAAACCTTTAGCCAGACTCATCAGAAAAACAAAGAGAGAGAGAGAGAGAGAGGACTCAAATAGACAAAATCAGAAATGAAAAGAAGAAATAACAACTAACATCACAGAAATATAAAGAATAAGAAAATATGGTAAAAAATTATATGCCAACAAACTGGACAACCTACAAGAAATGGATCAATTTCTAGAAACATATAACCTGCCAAAACCGAATCCAGAAGAAATAGAAAATTTGAACAGACTGATTACCAGTAATGAAACTGAATCATTAATCAAAAACTCTCAACAAACAAAAGCCCAGGACTAGATGGCTTCCCAGGTGAATTCTACCAAACATTTCAAAAAGAGTTAAGACCTATTCTCCTCAAACTATCCCAAAAAAATAGAAGAGGAAGAGAAGCTTCCAAATTCTATGAGGCCAGCATTATCTTGACACCAAAACCAGATAAAGATACCACAAAAAAAAAAAAAAAAGAACTAGAGGCCAATATCCCTGATAAACATAGACACAAAAATCCTCAACAAAATACTAGCAAACTGGGTCCAACAATATGTTAAAAAAAAATCATTCAGCACAATCAAATGGGATTTATTACTGGGATACAAAGGTGGTTCAATATTCACAAATCAATCAACATGGTACATTACATCAACAAGAGAAAGAATGAAAACCATGATCACTTCAATATGATGCAGAAAAAGCATTTGACAAAGCACAGCAACCATTCATGATTAAAACTCTCAACAAAGTAGGTTTAGAGGGAACATACCTCAACATAATAAAGGCCATATATGAACAACCCACATTGAATATCTCATACTCAATGATGAAAAACTGAGGGACTTTCCCCTAAAACCAGGAACAAACAAGGATGTCACTCTCACCATTTTTATTCAACATAGCACTGGAAGTCCTACCCATGGCAATCAGACAAGAGAAAGGAATACAAGGCATCCAAGTTGGTAAAGAGGCAGTATAAGTTTCACTATTTGCAGCTGACATGATACTATATAGAGAAAACCCTAAAGACTACATCAAAAAAACTGCTAGAACTGATGAATTTAGTAAGGCTGCAGGATACAAAATCAATATACAGAAGCCCATTGTATTTCTATACACTAATAAGGAAGCAGCAGAAAGAAAAATTAGGAAAACAGTTTCATTTACAATTGTACCAAAAATAATAAAATATCTAGGAATAAACTTCACCAAGGAGATGAAAGACCTGTACTCTGAGAACTATAAAACACTGATGAAAGAAATTGAAGACAACACAAACAAATGAAAAGATACTCTATGCTCATGGAGAACAAATACTGTTAAAATGTCCATACTACCCAAAGCAATGTACAGATTCAATGTGTTCCCTATTAAAATACCAACAGCGTTTTTCACAGAACAAGAATAATCCTAAAATTTGTATAGAACCACAAAAGACCCCAAATAGCCAAACCAATCTTGAAAAAGAATAACAAAACTGGAGTCATCACAATCCGATTTCAAGAACGACTACAATGCTGTAGCAATCAAAACACTATGGTATGGCACAAAAAGAGACACATAGATCAATAGAACAGAATAGAGAGCCCAGAAATAAACCCACAATTATATTGCTAATTAATCTTTGACAAAAGAGGCAAGTATATGCAATAGGAAAAAGACAGTTTCTTCAACAAATAGTGTTGGGAAAACTGGACAGCTACATGTAAAAGAGTGAAATGGGAACACTTCCTTACACCATACAGAAAAACTAACTCAAAATGGATTAAGGACAAATGTGAGACTGAAACCATAAAAATCCTAGAAGAGAGCACAGGCAGTAATTTCTCTGACATTGGCCATAGCAATATTTTTCTATATATGTCCAAAATAAACTATTGGAACTACATCAACATAAAAAGCTTCTGTACAGCAAAGAAAACAATCAACTAAATGAAAAGAAAACCTATGGACTGGGAGAAGATATTCATAAATGACATATCCGATAAAGGGTTAGTGTCCAAAATATACAACTCAATACCACATAAATATATAAATAAATAAATATCTCAACTTAAAAGACATGAACAGACATTTCTCCAAAGATACCCGATAGACACAGGAAAAGATGCTCTATGTCACTCATTATCAGGGAAATGCAAATCAAAACCACAATGAGCTATCACCTCACAAATTAAGAAGACAAGAAACAACAAGTGCTGACAAGGATATGGTGAAAAGGGGACCCTATTGCACTCTTGGTGGGAATGCAAACTGGTGCAGTCCCTGGCAAAACAGTATGGAGACCCCTCAAAAAATTAAAAATAAAACTACTCTATAATCCAGCAATTGCACTATTGAGTATTTATCCAAAGAGTACAAAAACACTAATCTGAAAGATATATGCACCCCTATGTTTACTGCAGCATTATTTACAACAGTCAAATTATAGAAGCACCCCAAGTGTCCATCGATAGATGAATGGACAAAGATGTGGTACACACACACACACACACACACACACACACAATGGAATATTATTCAGCCATAAAAAAGACTGTTAAAGGGGAAGGGGGTGGGGGGATGGGTTAGCCCAGTGATGGGTATTAAGGAGGGCATGTACTGCATAGAGCACTGGGTGTTATACAAAAACAATGAATCGTGGATCACTACACCAAAAACTAATGATGTATTGTATGGTGACTAACATAACATAATAAAATAAAATTTAAAAAAAGAATGAAATTTTGTCATTTGCAACAACATGGCTGAAGCTAGAGTGTATGATGCTAAGCAAAATAAGTCAGTCAAAGAAAGACAAATGCCATATGATTTCACTCACATGTGGAATATTAGAAACAAAACAAAAGAACAAAGAAGAAAAGATACTAACCAAAAAACAGACTTTTAACTACAGAGTACAAACTGATGGCTAACAGAGAGGATGTGTGTGTGGGGGTTGGTGAAATGGTTGAAGGGGATTAAGAGTACAGTTATCATGATGAGCACTGAGTAATGTATAGAATTGTTGAATCACTATATTGTATACCTGAAACTAATGTAACACTGCATGTTAATCATATCAGAATTAAAATTAAAAAAATATTCTTTTACTATTATTGTAAGTTTTTAAAATAATTTAATTATTCTTAAGAACCAGAAAAGGTGCTTTGTATTTTTATTTTTTTATTTTTTTAATTTAATTTAATTTAATTATGTTATGTTAGTCACCATACAATACATCATTAGTTTTTGATGTAGTGATCCATGATTCATTGTTTGCATATAACACCCAGTGCTCCATGCAGTACGTGCCCTCCTTAATACCCATCAGTGGGTGAACCCATCCTCTTACCCCTTTCCCCTCTAAAACCCTCAGTTTGTTTCTCAGAGTCCATAGTCTCTCATGGTTCATCTCTCCCTTGGACTTCCCCCTTCATTTTCCCCTTCTTTGTCCTAATGTCCTCCATGCTATTCCTTATGTTCCACAAATAAGTGAAACCATATGATAATTGACTTTCTCTGCTTGACTTATTTCACTTAGCATAATCTCCTCCAATCCCATCCATGTTGATGTAAAGGTTGGGTATTCATCCTTTCTGATGGCTGAGTAATATTCCATTGTATATATGGACCACATCTTTTTATCCATTCATCTGTTGAAGGGCATCTCAGCTCTTTCCACAGTTTGGCTATTGCGGACATTGCTACTATGAACATTGGGGTGCATATGGCCCTTCTTTTCACTACATCTGTGTCTTTGGGGTAAATACCCAGGAGTGCAATTGCTGGGTCATAGGTAGCTCTATTTTTAATTTTCTGAGGAACCTCCACACTGTTTTCCAAAGTGGCTGTACCAACTTGCATTCCCACCAACAGTGTAAGAGGATTCCCCTTTCTCCACAACCTCTCCAACATTTGTTGTTTCTTGCCTTGTCCATTTTTGCCATTCTAACTGGTGTAAGGTGGTATCTCAGTGTGGTTTTCATCTGAATTTCCCTGATGGCTAATGATGATGAACATTTTTTCATGTGTCTGTTAGCCAGTTGTATGTCTTCTTTGGAGAAGTGTCTGTTCATGTTTTCTACCCATTTTTTGACTTGATTATTTGTTTTTTGGGTGTTGAGTTTGAGAAGTTCTTTATAGATCTTGGAAATCAGAGCTTTGTCTGTAGTGTCATTTTTCTATGGTACTGGCACAAAAACAGACATATAGACCAATGGAACAGAATAGAGAGCCCAGATATGGACCCTCAACTCCATGGTCAAATAATCTTCGACAAAGCAGGAAAAAATATGCAATGGAAAATGGTGCTGGGAAAACTGGACAGCTATATACAGGAGAATGAAACTCGACCATTCTCTAATACCATACACAAAGATAAACTCAAAATGGATGAAAGACCTCAATGTGAGACAGGAATGCATCAAAATCCTAGAGGAGAACATAGGCAGTAACTTCTTCGACATCGGCCACAGCAACTTCAAAGACTAGTGAAACAAAAGCAAAAATGAACTTTTGGGACTTCCTCGAGATAAAAAGCTTCTGCACAGCAAAGGAAACAGTCAACAAAACAAAGAGGCAACCCACAGAATGGGAGAAGATATTTGCAAATGACACTGTATAGTTTTGTTTTGTAAAGGAGATGGAGAGAGAGAATCGGGGGAGGGTCTGAGGGAGAGAGAGAGAATCTCAAGGAGGCTCCATACCCAGTGGGAAGCCCAACAGCAGGGCTCAATCTCACGATCCCAAAATCATGACCTGAGCTGAAATCAAGAGTTGGATGCCTAACTGACTGAGCCACCTAGACTCCCCAATAAAGGTGTTTTAAAACAATCTATCTCAAAAAAAAAAAAAAAAAATCTATCTCATCTATGAGGAAGAAGATACAAGCCAGGGACTGCAAACTCTAAATCACAGAGTTTACATGGGCAGATAGTGTAACAGAATGAGAAAAGGCAAAATATATGAAAATATCAATTAGTACACATATAATAAAGATTGCTATATTTTAGTTAAACTGTCCTATATAAGCATGCAAGATAATTCAATCATGCATTTTACTAGAGTATATTTTAAATTAAAAAATGTAAATACATAAAGTGAAAATAGACTTCAAATTATTATTCTAGTAACTTCTAATTATTTTTCTTTCCTCATTGTTATTACATTGATTTTTAACTGGAAACTTTATACATTTCCTTCTACACCAAGATATTCATTTAGATCTAATATTCAAGTTATGATATGCAATAAATAATTCATCCTTGAAAATGTTAACTGAGAATGAAATTTATTTTTATTCTGTTTTATAATGTAAAACATCTGTTTTCAAAGATACATACTTTAAACATGGGAAGAATCCATGAATGGTCCCTTTTATGTTCAGGATAATTACTCCCAAGACATTTCAGAAACCTGGTATTCCAACAGTTACTGATTTAGTTTTCAGTACAATCTTGCCCTACAGTCCAGCAATTTTCAGTTGTATTTATTCATTCATACGATCAGTATTGATTGAGAAAGAAAGCTAATTAATTTTACCTCATTTTCATAAGGTCTGCAACTATATGACCTTTTTTGAAATTCAATTTTCTTCTTCATAATACCAGAAATGTAATTCAGAGAATTATTTTTATTCCTTGAAACTGATTTCAGCATAGGAAAATGAGCCAGAGTTTTCTTTGCCAAGGGAATCTCCCAAAGACAAGTGTAGTGGTCTAAAAGGCAACAAGACCTAACCCTTGGAAGCTGTCAAGATCAACATATTTGGAAAAAGTGTCTCTGCAGTTGTAGTTAAGGACCTTAAGATGGGGAGATTATTTTGGATTGTCTGGCTGGATCCTAAATGCCTCCACATGTACCCTTATAAGAGAGGCGGAGGAAAATTAAAGACACAGAAGAGGAGACATCTGACCACACAGGCAGAGACTGGCATGATGCGGCCAATCTGGAGGCCACCAGAAGCTGGAAGAGATAAGGAACAGATTGTCTCCTAGAGCCTTCTGAGGGAACATGGCCCTGCTGATATCTTGGTTTCAGCCTACTAATACCAATTTTGGAATTCTGACCCCCAGAACTATGACAGAATACATTTTCTATTGATTAAGTCATCAAGTTTGGGGTAATTTGTTACAGCACCACCAGAAACTAATACAACATGCTTTCAGTAGAAAGGAATGAGAAAATCAAATCATAAACATTTGTAATTAATATGAATTCCCTTGTAGAGAAATATTCAAAGAACTCTTGTCAGGTTATTATTTAAACCTGAAAGGGACACCTGGGTGGCTCAGTCATTAAGCATCTACCTTCGGCTCAGGTCATGATCCCAGGGTCCTGGGATCGAGCACAGCATAGGGCTCCCCACTCAGCGGGAAGCTTGCCTCTCCCTCTCCCACTCCCACTGTTTGTGTTCCCTCTCTCACTGCGTTTCTCTCTGTCAAATAAATAAATAAAATATTTTTTAAAAAAGATTTTAAACCTGAAAAGGAAATTTTGATCTATTCTTCCATTGAGGAGCCTCCACAGGAATTTTTTTTGAAGACATGAACAAATTAATTTCTTTTCCAATGGTTTAAAAAATACTTTCACCCCCCTCATTATGACCTTCAGTGTAGTACAGCAATCTCCATATTGGGCATCCAGTTCAAGGACAGATCAAACTATGGGAATGAATTCAGTTTACAATGCTAATTACTATGACCATTGTGTAGCCTATTTTCAAATATTTAAGCCCAAACCTATCCCAATAAATAGTGCAATTTTTAACTTGAAGTTCCTTATTCCTACCAGGTATGCAACTTTGGGTGTAAATTTTCAAACAAATCCAACATCAACTTTAGCCATCTTAGCAATATTCTTTGTAGATAAGCTTACTGATTTTGCTAAGACCACATTAAAGTTTTTTCAACACACAAAAATAAGTCATTTTCTGAAATTTTGCCTATCATAGCTTAATCTCCAAAATTTGTTGGTCAAATCAAAATTTTCATTAAGACTGCTGAGGTAGCTAAGTGGCATTTTTTATCTATGTTGTCACCAATTACAACACGAGAAATGCTGGAACTGATTCACATTTTCTTCTTTAATATTTCCTATAATTTCTAAGCCATAGCTTCAATAATCCAAGAAATAGTGGTTTAGCTATATTTATAAATGTGAATGTTTGTTCCTGTTTAAAAAACATAATTCTTACTGTATTCAATGCCTTTTAAAAAGAATGAACATGCTATTGTGATGAGTTTTTAATTTGGGGGCAATTTTATCATCCAAAGTGTTCCAGAAATAAACCCTGTGACATGTTGAAATGCTAATACCATTTTTAAAATATTTTGTACTTTGTTAAGGTTTTAGTTTGTTTCTTTTTTTTATTTTCTACTTAGTTCTCTTTATGATTTGTTTTATAAATATAATTTAAGTTACTCTTTCAGCACATACTGTCTTTGTTTTCATATGATGCATGAAGGAGTATTCTTCACATCCACAGGAAAAGCATACACTATAATATTTTCCTTAAATAAGCAACTCTCGGGATGCCTGGGTGGCTCAGTCATTAAGTGTCTGCCTTCGGCTCAGGTCATGATCCCAGGGTCCTGCGATCGAGCCCCGCATTGGGCTCCCTGCTCTGCGGGAAGCCTGCTTCTCCCTCTCCCACTCCCCCTGCTTGTGTCCCCTCTCTCGCTGTGTCTCTCTCTGTCAAATAAATAAATAAAATCTTTAAAAAAAAAAAAAACAAGCAACTCTCTCACTGTCTTTTAGCCTCCTCTCCTTTCAACAAAAATATGTGCCTAGAACAGTATGAAAAAAAAAATCAGAATTATAGTGATAAACTACAACTGAAATTTAGTCTCAGTGTTAGGAAGTGGTGGAGTTTATAGCAAACTGGAGAGAAAATGTTCCATCTAAAAGGGAAAATGACAGGGGCGCCTGGGTGGCTCAGTCGGTTAAGCGACTGCCTTCGGCTCAGGTCATGATCTCAGGGTCCTGGGATCAAGCCCCGCATCGGGCTCCCTGCTCTGCCGGAAGCCTGCTTCTCCCTCTCCCACTCCCCCTGCTTCTGTTCCCTCTCTCGCTGTGTCTCTCTGTGTCACATAAATAAATAAAATCTTAAAATAAATAAATAAATAAATAAATAAATAAATAAATAAATAAATAAATAAAATTAAAAAAAATAAAAGGGAAAATGACAGCCTGTTTTGCAAGTAGGATCTGAGATATACTGTTGCCAGACCTTTTAATTCAAAAGAAGCTGAAATTCAGGATTTCTAATAAATGTCCTAATTTTTACCTGCTGGCAACTGCATTAAAATTCAAGACCTGTGACTTGGGGAAAAAAAGGAAATTGATGAGAGAAGTGGGGAGAAAGACATAGAATGAGATAAAAATGAGTTAGTAAAGAAAGAATTGCAAAGACATACAAAATGCGATTCAAAAAATTGAATAACTATTTGGATACATTAAAGAACAGTACTGTAATGCAGAACATCTAAGCTGTGACCAGAAACAGTTTTGAAAATTTTTCCTAGCATGCAAAACAAGAAGAAAAGTGAGGGACATGACTAGGAAAAAAGATGATTGATAATGAAGAATGGAGATTAAGAATTTAAACTAACAGTATGTTCTCTGAATTTGGAACAATAACAACAAAAGGTAATTGAAAATAAATTATGATCAAAGAAAAAATGGAAGAAAATTTCCAACTAGGGTATCATGATAGATTAGTTGTACAATGTCTCCAATTCTCCATCCTCCTCAAATTTATGTTCTTTGCAACCCCTCTCATCAATAGGTGGATTCTATTTCCCCACCCCTGAATATGAGATGACCCTGTAACTTACTTTGACCAAAAGAATGTAGTGTAATGACCATGTGCCAGGTGTCGGGAGACCTTGTGACCTTCTATTCTCTTTCCTGATACTTCATCACTACCATGTGAACAAGCTTGAGCTAGCCTACTGAAAGATGTGCATCAGAAAAATCATCCTACCTGAGGTCAGCTGTCAGTGAACATGCTAACTGATCTCCATCACCTGAGCAATTCTAAAGAAGAGCAGCCAACCTTAGCTCCCATCATCAGAACCACCCAGCTGACCTGTAGATGCTTGAGCAATCATTAAATGCTCATTATTTTAAGCCTGTAAGTTTTGGGGTGGTTTGTTAATGCAGAAGTAGCCCATGGATACAGGTAGTACCAGAATGGACCAATCATATTGCAGACACAATGAATAGAAATATATTTACACCTAGATGAAAGCGTAGACTATGCAAAGGAAAAAAATCTATAAGCAACCAGATGGTGGAAGAGGAAGAGAATGAAGAAGAAGGAAGAGGGGCAGAGGGAGGAGGTAGAGAGGAGAAAACCTACTATAATGGTCATAAATTTAGGCGGCTTCATATTTTTCTTCCGAAAAACTAAATGCAGAAACAAATTCAAGATTAAAATGTGAAAAGTAAAAAAATACATATATGCCACAAAACTGTATAAAACCAAGTTGTACATTGAGATGATAGAAAAAATATTTTATATATGCAAAAATATGGGAATCATTCTCTCCATTTCGGGGGAAAAACTTAGATAAAGATATATTTTTGATGTGATAAATTAAACATAATGCCATTAATAGTTTTTAAGTGGCTACTATTTTACCAATTTAAAATGTCTCTTCGGGGTGCCTGGGTGGCTCAGTCGTTAAACATCTGCCTTCGGCTCCGGTCATGATCTCAGGGTCCTGGGATCGGGCCCCACATTGGGCTCCCTACTCCGCGGGAAGCCTGCTTCTCCCTCTCCCACTCCCCTTGCTTGTGTCCCCTCTCTCGCTGTGTCTCTCTCTGTCAAATAAATAAATAAAATCTTTTTAAAAATAAATAAATAAATAAAAGAAAAGAAAATGTCTCTTCATGTCCCCCAAATAATAAGAAAATAAAATAAAATTACTATTTTTATTAAATGATTACTCCTGTGCCAAGCACTATTCATACTTTATATGCAAAATCTACTATTTATAATATCCCTAAAACTTAAAATTAAATTCCATTTTAATAAGAACATCAAGAATAGAAAAACTGTGGCATAAAACAATTGGTGATCAGCATTGACAATGGCTAAAAACTGACTTACGATCAAGTAATTATTGTAATTTTGGATCCAAATGAATACCAATGTCAAAAATTGCTGTTAAAGGAGAATATGTGGCAAGTAACATGTAATAACAGTCTGAAAGTCTATATTATATTAAAAATACTGGGAAATTATGGTCTGGGAGGTATAATGATATGCTAAGTTCCTCATCTTGTGGATTTCTTTTTAATTTAATACAAATATTATTTAAAATTCATGATTAATTAAAAGTATAATATATATTTTTAAATTACTGGATAACTAGCAAAGAAAAAATTCATGTGGCAAAAGACAGAAAACAAAATGACAATAAAATATAAACCAAAAAGCAAGAAAAAAGATGGCAAGAGTAAAACTAAGCATATCACATTAGTAAACACAGATGATATTCACTCTCCACAAAAGTGAAAGATTATGTAATTGCTTTAAAAATATTTAATTCATGGGGCACATGGGTGGCTCAGTTGGTCATGTCTGACTCTTGGTTTCAGCTTAGGTCATGATCTCAGGGTCCCAGGATCAAGGCCTGAGTCAGGCTCCCTGATCAGCACAGAGTCTGCTTGTCCTGCTCTGCACCTCCTCCTCTCTCTCTCTTTCTTTCTCTGGAATAAATACATAAAATCTTTAAAAAAAATTAATTCATACCTGGGAGATATCTTAAAAATGAAATAGAAACTTTGAACATAAAAGCAAATAGGAGATTTATTAGACAAATATTACTACAAATATAGTCACAACATTAAGTTCAAGGTGAGTACTTTTATATGTATAATATAAAAAGGTAATATAAAGAAAAACATAAAGCCATAAACATTTATGCAAAACATGTCAGGGAATCTAAATATATGATAGGAAACCTAGAACTACAAGAAGAATTGACAGCAGCATAATTTTATAAAGAATTTAATGCCTCTTATGCCTGGAAAAACTATCATAGGGATTTACATTCTGCCGGAAGTAAAGCTATCTGGGAGAAGGTATTTAGAAATAGTCCAGAGAAACGAGGGAGTTTTCTGAGCATTAAAAACTAATTATTAGAGGAATTTATGGGCAAAGTACTCTTATAGAGTTTATAGAAGGCCTTATTAAAAGACAAAGATAGATTCTAAATTACTAGAAATGTCTTAATAAAGAAGGAAATGAAAAACTGGGATGGCTGTTGTTTGAATTCATCTAACTACAGTGGAGATTCTAGAGCAGGAAGAAGACGTTGGTGGGGTCTCAAAACCCTACTCAGTAAGTAAGTAATCAAGAAAATAAAGAAAGCAAGAGGAATATTGAGAAGACTGAAGGAGTAGGTTCTTGGTGGTAGGAACAGTGTTGGTTGGTAGGAAACTGTGGCCTGGTCCCAGCATGAGTTGGGCAAAAGAAGAGCATTGTGGTTGCATCCATGTCTCTTTCCAGCTAGGCCTACACCAGTGCCTCAGAACCCAAAGTCCCACATTATTCCCATCTATTCAGTTCTGGACAAGAAAGCAATAGCAGCAGTCGAGAGTGATCGGTAACATCAAAATAGTGGCATTACTGAGCTTAAGTTGGGAGCCATGAATGAGGAATCCTTATTGCCTGGCTGGCCTCTGAGTAACTCCACTCCTTGACTATTATATGCAGCTGCTCCAGCAAGAGTGGGGCTGGAGTACATGGAGGAGATCTGGGGGAAGACTGGGCTGCAGGAGAGGACAGTGAATGGTAGCACTTACTGCAATATTATAGATTTGGGGTGCTCACCCCCACACACATCCAGACCCTTTTTAGAAGTACAAAGTGAGACCTAAACTTTTGCCCTTTTCTGTCTCCTTCCCAAAGCAATATTATCACCCAACGCAATTGTGAAGCCTGACAATAGTGGGGGGGAAAAAAGCCACACTACAAATGGAACGACACAGAAGGAAATTAACTAATGGAACGCACAGAACAGATACTCCAAAAGGGATATTGCATACATGATGTAACAACAAGCAGTTTTGGAGAGGATCCTATTGGAGATATTAGGATGAAACCTATTGTTATTGAAATAGAGAACTCAGTGCATGGGCTGAATAGAAGAATACTGAAAACACTGAAAAATGAGTTATTAGCTAGATAGTCAAGTTAAAGCACTCTCCCAGAATGCATCAATAAGAGATAAAATGATAGAATGAGGAAAATGTCATAAATAATCATATATATATATATATATATATATATATAATAAATTCAAACAGTTGAAAAAATAATGAACCAGAATTTCCTAGAATTAAAGAAAGATAGATTAGACCTTTGGCTGAACAAATGTATAGTGTGCCAAAAAGGATGAATACGGAGAAAAGAATATAAATTTTAAAAATTTAAAACCTCAACTGAGTATATTATAGTAAGATTTGAAACATATAAAACAAAGAGAACATTCTGACAGTTTCTGGAGAGGAAAGGAGAATCACTTAAATATGAGCAATGATCTGACTAACGTTAGACTTTTCAGTAGCAACACTGGATGCATAAAGACAATGGAGTAATATCTTCCTGATAAATCTAATAGGAATTACTTAAATTATTTTTTCATTTTACTTTATTTTGTCAGTACTCTAGCCATATCCTCCACTCCATTTGGGGACTATTGCAATAGCTTACCTACTGCATCCACCATGTCATGTGACCCATCAATATATTCCCTACAAGTAGCTTAAATAGTACTCACAACCTCCAAATCGGACCTTGTTACCTTCTCATTAAAACACACCACTTTTGGGAAAATATCTGAAATCCTAACATGGCTTAAGGCCCTAACTTAAGGCTTAGTCAAGCATCTCTGAACACTGGCTGGACATAAGAATCCCTGGGGAACTTTGTACTGCTGCACGGGCCCTGCTCCAGTGGTTCTCCTTGAAGGGTTGGGGGCTGTCCCCAGTTCCCCTAGTGACTCCCAAGCAGAGTGTTCAGAAGTCCTGATCTTGCCCTTGTGGCCTTTCCAGCCACACCCCTTCCTAGCACCCCTTCATTCTAGTGCTCCTGCTGCACAGATCTTCTGCACCTCGAACATGCCATACTCCTTCCTGCTCAAGGCTTTGCACATGTACCTCCATCCTGGAATGCTCTCATACCCTTTCAGCAGGGTCACGCCTGCCCTGCCTTCAGATCTAGCTCACTCCTCACTTCTTCAGGGTACCCCTTTCCCATCTTCCTAAGTTTGTCTCATTATGTCATAGAGACTTACAGCAAGGGATAGATCTCCTTAATCGCACTTTCAACATTCATTACAGTTTAATGATTTGTATGAGTCTCATAAAATTCTCCTCTTCTATATAGTGAGCTCCATGGGATTAAGATATATGTCATTTTTATTATTTAATATTGCATAGTTTTCAACTAATGAAGTGTTGCCTAACATTTATTGAATAAATGAATGAATAAATGACACCTACAAACCTAAATCCAGCAAACATCTTACATTTACATATGCCTTGGTTGCAAGTCATTTATACATTTATTATATTATTTCATACATATATGATTGTAAAGGTGTGGTAAATTTAGTGGGTAGATAAACTAATGAATGATATGAGGCTATATTTTGAGTAGCACAAATATCATTTCAATGTTATTGAAAAATTATTAAATTACTTTTCCCATGTTCGTTAAAAAAGAACATATAAACTTTCTCCTTTCCAGAGAAAAGTCATGATTGCAAACCTAGTGATCTGTGAACTCAAAGCTAGAAACATATCCATTACAGAAAGTATTTCCATTTTATTGAGACCCTTTCTTTTTTTTTCCTGTTATGATTTTCCTAAAATTGCTTTGATATAAAATGTCATTTCAAGATCATTTATAAAGGAGAACAAAAAAATACTAATTCTTTTGTAAAAGAAGAATTAAGTGAACAATCTATTCATGAAGTGTTTTCAAGGGTAATAAATAAGAAATAAAGAACACAGGTTATCAAAATGAATCATTAACTTCTCTAAATCTGAGGAATTAAAATTAAGCAAAACCCCCACAATTTAATCACCATCACACTTTGAAAAACAAAAGCAACTGACAGCCTATTTGAATGGCATCTGTCTTAAATTACAGGTGTCATTAATGACAGGGAAAGCATGAGGGTAATAAGTAGAGGACCATTTTGAGCAAATAAGAGAAAAATGATATTTGATAGAGCACATCTTATCAAAGAAAATTGAGAACAGTGGATCCATAATGTGTATGACACTTAAACCACTGACTTCCAGATATGTAGCAAGTGCTTCCCAGAAAATCCTCATTATACATGAAACTTTTGCAAAGGCAGAACACTTGTGCTGTAAAAATCATGGAGCCAAAGGGCTCATAGTAACCCATAAATGCATTTACCCACATAAAAATTGTGCTGTGCTTGCTTTTTAATTTGATTTTTTAAGTGAAAATGAACCATTGTACATATTCATTACTATGGCAGCCTGCTTTTCACTTATAATGTATTATGTTTTCTAATTAGTAATGCCTACTCATGTAATTTGAACACAAATGGGACAATATAAAAATATATATTTTTGTCTGAGCAGTCTTTTCTTTTTTGCCTATGTCCCTTTCCTTCTCCTCCTCTTCCTCTCCAACCAGAGCTACCATGTATGGTTGTATGAATTGCTAACTGCAAACATCAAATCAGATTGAGATCTATGCATTAATTATCCATTGCTACATAACAAAATTACCACAACTTGGCAGCTTAAAACAATACAACTTTCTTATCTCACAGTTTCTGTGGGTTAGGAGTCTGTGCATGGCTCAGTTGGACCCTCTGCTTAGGATCTTAGAAGCCAGAATCAAGGTGTTATCTGGGCCTGCAGTTTCATCTGGAGTCTTGCCTGGAGAACTATCTGCCCCCCTGATTGCATAGTTGTTGGCAGCTTTCAATTCCTTATGGCTGTAGGACTGAGAACTTCCATTTTCTATTGGTTGTTGGCCAGAGGCCAACCTCAGCAATTCACCTGCAGTTCCTTGTCTTCCTCACAGCCAACAAGGGTAAAAGAGATTCCAAGAAGATGGGCACTACAGTCTTAAGTGACATAATCACATACATGTAATTACCTTTGCTGTATTATATTAGAAGCAAATCACAGATTTTTCCTACCAATAAGAGGGACTCAAAAAGGCCATGAACACTAGGGAAGCATAAATCATTAGGGACCACTTAAAAATCTGTCCACCACAATCTACATGAATGATGCCCCTGGAATCATACAGTGCATAACCTGTGTAGCCATATACAGCTATCCTGTCCATCAGTATCAGTATCCCCTCAAGGCCACCAAGTAACTCATGTTAAGAACCTGGCATGTATCTTTCACCACCTTTTCCATACTTATATAATCATCTATACGTATGTAATAAATTTTTTGTTATTATTTATTTTACAAACAGAGATTGTTTTATTCTATCTTTTCTCTATTGTTTTGGCCACTTAGCAATAATTCATGAAAAACACTCTAAGTCAACTGCTATAGGTCTACTATATTTTTCTAATGGCTATACAATATTCTAAAATGTGGATATGTAATAATTTATTTAATCATTCCACTGTTGAAGAATACTCCTATTGCTTCAAGTTTTCTTCCCCCCTCTGCACACCCTTTAAGCTTTGGCTTCCTTTGTTTTATATGACCAATTACTACTTCTCCATCAACTTTCAGTCTTCCAAGGATATATTGAAATCTCCATGCCACTGATGTCTTCTCTCCTGTTCTCTTTGCATTTGTACACTTAGGATATTTTTATTTCTCAATCATTTATCATTTTAGTGTCTTTAATCCCTCATCTTTAACTGGAAATCCCAGTTGTTTGAAAGTAACTTGTTTTCAGACCTCAGGTTTTCATGCAGAGATATGAATATTTTCCCTGAGTTTGTGAGGCAGTGTTGGGCCAATCCTTGACTCTACATTTGTTTTAGTAAATATAAATAAAATCAATGAAGAAAGCTGCAGTTGGAAGAGCATATATAATAATTAAACAAATGAGGAAAAATTAACTCTTCAATCTGGAAATAGTAAGGATGAAATTTTGTTCAAATAAGATACATTCATAATATTAGTGAATTGTTAGTGGAGCTGATAGTATTATAAAAAATATTTTAGAAGTTCTTTGGGGAAGAAAATTATCATCCATATTCTGTGATGAAAATAAATGTTCTCTGTCCTAATATTTTAAAGGGCTTTAGGTAGAGTTGGAGGTTGTCAGCCTATTTGAACCTAGGAATGTTTAAAAATCTAGAAGATATAAATTATATTTCAATGGTGGACATGGGGATAAGGGCAATATTTCTTTACATAGAGAGGTTATATTCCAAGTCATAGAAGTGAGTTAGTGGTAACAGCTGCCAGAATTGTAAAGGAAAAGGAATTTTTGTGTGTATTATGGGGGCTGGGGGAACACAGGAGTGCCTCTTAAGGATCTTGAAAATAAATTCTGTTAAATGCTTAAAATGACAATGGGTGTAAGAAAAAGAGCATGCAGAATGAGAATGAGATGAAGGGGTTTAGGCAATTGACAAATGAGAAAAAAGCATCACTATCAAGATCAGAAGGGAACGAGGTAGAGCCAGTCTAAGGTGGTGAAGGGTTCCTATTCCAGATTTAGGAAGCTGGGCCTCAGCAGATACTAAATCATCCTGTGCCTTGATCTCAGACTTCTCAACCTCTGAAAATGTGAGAAATAAATGTTGGTTGTTAAAGGCATCCAGTTTAGGGTAGTTTGTTATAGTAGCCCAAACAGACTAAGATGGTAAGTTAGCCAATACATAACAATAATCATTTCCCCAGCATCTTCTACAGGCAATGATGTAGGATCTGCTCAGAGAGAGAGAGGTCCAACAGGAGAGCATCCCTTGAGTCTTGACACTTCCTAGATGCTGCCTTTTGCAACTTTACTATGCTTTTTCTTTATCAATAGTATATGCAAATAAGATAATTAGTTATACCTTAACTAATCCATTAATCTCCTTTTTTAGAAACAAAAGCATTTTAAAGTCTTGGTAATTTCCTGCTTTGTCCCATAGGCAATAGTAATGTAAATAAGCCATTTTAAATAAGGCTATGAAAAACTGCTGAATGCATGACTTGTCTTTGCACATTATAGTAACACTTAAAGCAGTTTTCTTTTCTATGCTCTTATATGAAATTGTCAAGTTAAACATTATAGGACAATGAAATATTCCAAATAATTAAACAAATAAGGTTGGTGTCTCATGTGAGGCTTGAAAAGGGAATGCTATGTGAAATAGAGTATGTTCTGGGAAAAAACATCCAAACTACACTGAGGACTTAAAGATCTAAAGAACATTTAAAAAGAAAGTAAACATTCATCAATGAAAATGAATGAATCATTTGTTATACTCAGAAAGGTCAAAAATCTACATTAAATAAGATAGTATAAAATAAGCATGTGCTATGTATTGGACCTCATTCCTCCTGGTGAAGATTGGTGCAGTCTTAAACTTGATTTCAGGTTTAGGGGTTTTGTTCTTAATCCCCAGAAGGTACTGGATAGAGGCAATAATATTTCTATACCATGGCATTTCCTTTTTCTGTGTGCAATAAGTAGAAATGTTTTTAATTGAGCGAAGAGAAAAAAATTCACAAAATAATAATGTAAATATATTTGTAGTACTTTTTCCTTTTTGTGAATTTGACAGTGGTGACTGACCTGCTTAACAAGAGTGGGAGGAAATCTCACAATTTCATGAGTTCTTAAACATCTGTGTAAATATCTCTTGGACCTATTCACTTATGACATACAAGAAAGATACCATAGTGTTCTGATAGATCCTGGAAAAAAAAAAAAACCTTTATGAAAAGTATCTTAATTTGCAAGTAATTTAATTTGATTCTGTGGGCTAGCAGTGTATTAATTCATTGAGCATATCAAGTGACTACTTTGTATCATATATGTTCAAGATATTGAGGACCAAAATGAGGTAAACGCAGATAAAACTATTATTCCTTCACCAAAGTGTAGAAATTAAAGTCTGAAGTCACCAAGTGCTGTGAGAATGTAGAGCACAGGAACTTACATGTATTGTTGGAAGAAAAAGGTACATTGGTGGCTGGTTTAGTACAGTCAGTCCTCATTACTCACAGACTCTGTGAATTTGCCTATTTGCAACCCCCAAATAGATACTTACAGTGCTTCTGCAGTCATTTGTGGACATGCACAGAACGGGAAAAAATTGAGCTACCCAATGCACACACTTCCAGCTGGGAGGGGACAAGGTAATGTTCTGCCTTGTTTCAGCTCTCACTGCAAATAAGTGTCCTTTGTACTGTCTATTTAATGCCATGTTTTTCATATTTGTGTGCCCCTTTTTGGATGATTCTGCTTTTTAACATGGCCCTCGAGGACAGTGCCAAAGTGTTGTCTAGTGTTCCTAGGTGCAAAGAGGCTGTGATGGGCCTTCTGGAAAAAAAAATGTGTTAGGCAAGCTTGCTTCAGACATGATCTATGGTGCTGCTGACCATGGGTTCAATATTAATGAATCAACAGTATATGTTAAAGTAGGTGTCTTTAAACAGAAATACATGGAAAACAGGATTATATTTTGATAGGTTGATGAAAATGTGACCAGAAGTTCACAGGAACCTAACCTTGAATTTGCCCTGGGAGCATTATTTCAGTATTTGCTAATTCAGTGTTTGTGGTAACTTTATATAACATAACTAACACAGATAACTAGAATCACAATAACACAGAATTTATTGCATTTCCTCATTCCTCTATACATTATCACCTTATTGGCAAGGTGTAATTCTGCAACAGAAACAAAGTTTGTCATTTAATGTCATGTTCCTTTATTTATATGAAAACATCAGTCTCCAAAAAGAGTGTGTGCTTCTTGCCATTACTTTCCTCAATACCCGCACTTTATATTCTTAAAATTCGTGGACATTCCGATATTTGGCCTTCGTTTTTAAAGAAAGGGAGGCACCCTTGACTTGAGGTTAGAGAAGAAAGAGGAATCAAAGGAACAAGGGGCTTCACAGACAACAGGACAATCCCCACTCCCAGGACCACCTTGGGTCCTGTGGCTTAATTCTGACCCATAGAGAAATGCTCCTATTTCTAACTCTTGGCTTCCTTTTCTTCTGTACCTCATGGGGGCTCAAACTCTAAGTCCCCATAGCACCATTCTCCCTGAGACCATTCCATGACTCTGACTTTCCATATTCAAAAGCAAGGAAAGTGACTGGGAGAGAGAGGCAGGGAGATTTGTAAATCACCAGTTGGAACCTGCACATAAAAACAAAAAACCCACTGGCAACTTGTTAATTTTAAAAAGTCAGGAAACGACAGATGTTGGCGGGGATGCAGAGAAAGGGGAACCCTCCTACACTGTTGGTGGGAATGCAAGCTGGTGCAGCCACTCTGGGAAACAGTATGGAGGTTCCTCAAAAAGTTGAAAATAGAGCTACCATACGACCCAGCAATTGCACTATTGGGTATTTACCCCAAAGATACAAATGTAGGGATCTGAAGGGGTATGTGCACCCCGAGGTTTATAGCAGCAATGTCCACAATAGCCAAACTATGGAAAGAGCCAAGATGTCCATTGACAGATGAACGGATAAAGAAGATGTGGTATATATATACAATGGAATATTATGCAGCCATCAAAAGGAATGAAATCTTGCCATTTGCAACGACGTGCATGGAACTGGAGGATATTATGCTGAGCGAAATGAGTCAATCAGAGAAAGACATGTATCATATGATCTCACTGATATGAGGAATTCTTAATCTCAGGAAACAAACTGAGGGTTGCTGGAGTGGTGGGGGATGGGAGGGATGGGCCAGCTGGGTGATAGACATTGGGGAGGGTTTGTGCTATGGTGAGTGTTGTGAATTGTGTAAGACTGTTGAATCACAGATGTACCTCTGAAACAAATAATACATTATATGTTAAAAAAAAAAAAAAGAAGAAGAAGAAGAAGATAGCAGGAAGGGAAAAATGAGGGGGGGGGATAGGAGGGGGAGACAAACCAGGAGAGACTATGGACTCTGAGAAACAAACTGAGGGTTCTAGAGGGGAGGGGGGTGGGGGATGGGTTAGCCTGGTGATGGGTATTAAAGAGGGCACGTTCTGCATGGAGCACTGGGTGTTATACGCTAACAATGAATCATGGAACACTACATCAAAAACTAATGATGTAATATATGGTGATTAACATAACATAATCAAACAAACAAACAAACAAAAAAACATTACTTGACAGCAGAGTCACCAAACAATGGTGAGTCTTTTCTTCTGCAAAAAAGTAATAATCTTAGAAAGCACATAACTGGGGGGAAAAAAAACCCATTGGCAAACTGAAAACAGTTACAATAGCAGCTAATGCATACTGACTTTTTCCTATGTCCCCAGTACTATGTTAAACATTTTACATGGACTATTTTATTTAATTCCCATATTAACTCTAAAAGGCAGGTACTCAGAGCATGCACAGTTTAGAGGTGAGGAAATTGAGGTTAAGTGAGTGTTCAAGGTCAAAGAACTAGGAAGTAGTAGGGATTGGATTTGAATCTGGTCAAATCTAATTTCAGAGTGTTCTCTTAAACCACTCCAGTTTGCTTCCTCCCATGAGATGATAAATTTCCTCCTCAAACCTATGATTTGAAACTCCCTTAGCAGAAATAGTCATCTGAGACCCAGTGCCTCAGAGCTGAATGAAGCACAAAACAGAACTCAACTACTTTCCTGCTTCCTCATCTCAGATGGGTATAGACTTTCTTTTTTTGAGGGGGGTGGAGGGGTTATCTAATTGAATGAACTTTTAAAACTATATAAACAGAGACTGGAATTATTTTTCTCACTTTCAGAAATCCATTAAGTAGGTGAAACTAAACCACATGTCTCCCATGGAAGAAAGTAACTTGGAGATGACTTGATATTCAGGAAATGTGGGTTGGGTAGGGAAAGCTAGAGCATTTCTAAGAGTGTGTTTGTGGGTTATGAGCATGGGACCAGAGAAAGGAGTAAGCCTCCCACTGGTCACTTGTGGAGATCAAAGTTTACATTTCTATTTTCCTTGGTCCTTACTCCATGGAGTATCTAGGTGTCTATGCTGGTCACACTTTAGCCAGGATTTACTCTTTCTCCTTTTTGGAGATTTTGGGACAGTCTCATACATGGGCATAGCAGGAACTTCCTAACTTATCTGAACAGGATGGTCATAGAGATGGCCATCTCTGGCCATAGGCCACCTACTGGTCATCCTGGGTGGGGTGCTACACATACATGAGAGTAAGTGGGTGTGTTGTTGGCTTTATGCAAAGGGATGGCCTATGAAGATTTAAGTAACATGAAATATATTATCAAGTATAATAAAAATTACTGTATTGTTTTCAATTGTTCAGGACATTGCTCTGTAACATGTATTCCTGTATCCAAGCTTCTGTTCTCTCCTAAGGTAGAGTCCTACACTTCTATACACATATACATGTAAAGGTCCACAGCAGTATATTTACTATAATCTCTGTATTTGTAGGAACAAATATTTTACTACTGACTTCTTTGCTTAACTAGATATTGGAAACA
Organism: Mirounga angustirostris; assembly: GCF_029215605.1. Taxonomy (NCBI): domain Eukaryota; kingdom Metazoa; phylum Chordata; class Mammalia; order Carnivora; family Phocidae; genus Mirounga; species Mirounga angustirostris. The sequence goes on along the minus strand of NW_026991711.1, from coordinate 116,466,773 downwards.
GATGGAATTGCCTCTTCTAGGTAAGATATTATCAATTTATGAACCATTTTTTTAAAGGGACTGTCACAGATGAGATTAGTTGTAGCATGTTTGATGTTTTGAGAGTAAGGTAAGTGGGAAAAAATTAATGAAACACAAATAGAAACTGTAGTTTATTTAGAAGAAAATAGTCTGTGTGCTTTTTATCTGAGTTGCGTTTTGGGGGGTCCCAGAACTCTGACTCTACTAATCAGGGAGACTGCTCCCTGGCCAAACTGGAAGGGATCTATGACAGCATCTCTAGGGGATCTTTAACACAGGGATCTTCGTGAAGATGACCAAGTGTTTGTTGAGAGTGAGTCAAGCCATGTGTTGAACTGAGAGCTGTTTGCATTTCACGTGGGCTAGACAGAGACACGGGCACCTCAGACAGACTAATACTTTGGTTCAACTTCAAACAGATACTTAAAAGCGTTTGTTGGGTATTTTATTTAGAGTCAAAGCATGAAGGCAGAGTAGAGAAGGAAAAGCACTGATGGTACCTTCTTTGTTTCCTCTGCAATTTATCTCTGCTCTAAATTTCTATATCACATTTTACAAAACTAGAGAGAAGAGCATTTTTTAGAGCATATGTTATTACACAGCCATGCTCATAGAGGTGTCTCACCTACACAGAAAAGCTGCAAGGGGCTTACTCAAGACTTCCTGCCACTAATTACAGACGTTTCTTTAGAATACATTTTTAGAAATCTCATTCACATCCAAGTACCTGGTCTCCTTCCCTTGTCAGATCTCTGACCAGCTCTCCATCTTATTACTTATTAACTTCATCACAATCACCATGATGGAAAATACCATTCAATGCATTGTACTAACCTCCACTTGCTTGAGAACATCCACACCCCATGTTATTTTGTTTCCCCTGTTGCAGATTCTTCTTTGTGAAACCTACAGGTCTGCAGTTCTTCATTTTGTGATGGGTTGTTTCTACATTTCAGGTCTCTGGTACTATTTACACAGTCCTTAATATTTTCACCTGTAAGTGCTCGAAACTCACTCTAAGTGTTCTCTTTTGGAAGGTTTCGTTTCTTTCCATCATGCTTATACAAATATGGACTTCCTGGGGTTTTCTTATTGATGTTTGGGAGAGTTTTGGTCATTTTACTTGGTCCAACAGACATTTTTCTCACTTAAATTTTCCATCTCTCTACCAGGTACATTCTCTGTCTTTCCATGCAACTAATGGAAGGGGTACTTGGAATCCCTTTCTTTTCTTTCTTATTTATTTATTTATTTAATTTATTTGACAGAGAGAGACAGCTAGAGAGGGAACACAGGCAGGGGGAGTGGGAGAGGGAGAAGCAGGCTTCCCGCAGAGCAGGGAGTCCGATGTGGGGCTCGATCCCAGGACCCTGGGATCATGACCTGAGCCGAAGGCAGACGCTTAGCAGCTGAGCCACCCAGGTGTCCCCTTTCTTTTCTTTCTGAGGTTAAGCTTGTTCTGTGCTCCCATGTATCATTAATAACCATCATTATGGCCTACTGCTATTTAATAACACAATGATGTTACTATGTAATCATGTTATATCCAACATTGTTTTGCTACACAGAACCACATACCTATAAAAGGCTTTCTTCAGCCAACTTTCTGTAAACACAGTGACAAAAAGGTTCAGTTGAAAGAAAGTTCAAACTTTTTTTCTTTTGGATTTTGAGTCTGTTATTTGTAACAGACACTCTTGAAACAGAGAAACCATGGGTTTTAAAATTTCTTCATATCAAGTTTTCTTTGCTATGTTCCATGCTCTCAGTAAATTCCCTTGGCTGTTCAGAACTGCATAGGTATCTAATGTTTGTGAAAACAGCTAAAGGCAACTGACTGATTCCCTAAGTAATAAAAGTGTAACTGAATTTGAGGTCTTGGCAGATCATTTCTTGCAAAGTTTAGGGAAGTTGGATTTACTATTCTTTAGCTCACAGCCCTCACTGTGGAGTTCTGATGGTTCCAGATCCCAGCTGAATCCTGGGAAGGGCCTTTTGCTAACTTTAGCTCATTCCTGAGACTTCTCTTCCTTTTACAGAAATGCTCAGCAAAGCAACAGGTCATGTAAATTAATGTGTTCTGTAGACTCCAATGCCACCAGGCTGGGAGCTATTACGGAATGAAAAAGGAAAGAAAAGAGGGAATCACAGGGACTCACATTTACTGTGTTCCTATTCCATGTGTTAGGACTGAATGAAGTCTTTAATAATTACAGAAAACTCCTCACTAGTTTGAATTTCATTAAGAAAGAACTGGTTTAAACCAAACTGATTCATGTACTTTTAACCAATAAAGAAAACTTTGCCAACAAAACTATTATCCCAAACTTTGTGAACAATGGGTTTGCTATACTAAATTAATAGTTTTCTATATAATTTATGTGCTAATTTCAATTTCAATTTCACTGTCAATCCCATCTGTTATTGCTTCAATCCTGAATTAATGGGCAGGTTAGAGCTGGAAAATGTCAGATCATCTGAGGGCATCATTCTTTTCTAAGGTCATATAAAATGAAAGAGTACTTTTGTCATAATTCAACAATCCATCCCATTTTATAGAGTCATAACATGTTAGAACTGGAAGGTTTGTAAAATATCATCAAATCCAAATTTATAGGTAAGAAAACTGAGGTCCAAAGAGGCAAAGTGATTTATCCAAGTTTTTGTAGCCATTGTTCCTTGCCCTTGTTTCAAGCTTTACAAAAAAGGTGTAGATGTAACCTTTAAGTCATCAGAATGCTACATCCTCCTACTCTTCACAGGCAGATTTAGGGACTCTGTCAAATACTTCTATAAGAGTAAGGAAGGACTTGAGTTGCTTCACTTCTTCTTCCATTTTTTAGAGTTTTTATTTAAATTCTGGCTAGTTCATTAACAGAGTGCCATATTAGTTTCAGGTGTAGAATTTAGTGATTCATCACTTACATACAACACCTGGTGCTCATCACAAAAAGTGCCCTCCTTAATACCCATCAGCCATTTAATCCATCCCCCTGCCCACCTCCCCTCCAGTAACCATCAGTTTGTTCTCTATAGTTAAGAAATTATTTCTTGGTTTGCCTCTTAAATTTATTTTGCTTCTTAAATTCCACATATGGGTGAAATCATATGGTATTTGTCTTTCTCTGACTGACTTATTTTGCTTAGCATTACACTCTCTAGCTCCATCCATGTTGTTGCAAATGGCAAGATTTCATTCTTTTTTATGGCTGAGTAATATTCCTGTGTGTGTGTGTACACCACACCTTCTTTATCCATTCATCAGTTGATGGACATTTGGGCTCTTTCCATAATTTGGGTGTTGCTGATTCACTGCCTCTTCTTAGAGATTCCATTTACTCAGAAATTGTTATGCATCAGTCATTGTGTTAATACTCTTATTGCATTAGCATATTTAAACTCCATACAGATAAGAAAAATGAGACTTTGAGGGTTCAGGTAGCTATGCTACTTGCCCAAAGTAGCACAGCTATTAAGGTGCAAAGGCAGAGGTCAGAGGCTTGGGGACTGTGCTCATAGTGACTATGCTATGCTGCCTCCTGGGGGTTTGAACATCTCTGCTATGCTGACCTACTCGAAGCTTCAGCACTCACCTCTGAGCTCACAGTTCCACCCTTCTCCAGTACCTTTGTTTTATTAAAGGGGTTCCTGCCAACAAGCCTCTGAGCCAGAATTCCCTCTAGAGGTCTAAGAGGTAAAATTCATGTCTCTTTGATTGATTATGAATTCTTCCCTACAAATTTGTCTCGCTCTCCAGCAGAAATTCTGACTAGGTCTTTTTTTGCCTCTCTGCCTTCTCAAACTCCATAGCCTGAAGGCTGGCATACTGCTGCTCTAACCAGGGCCTGGCTGGGAATATTCACTTATTTATAATTCAATAGACAAAGGAAACCTTATAAGGAAGTGGGAATCAAGATGGGCAGGAGTCAGGTCATTAGCACTGAGGAGTTTGTATTGGATTCTCCAGGTGATGGGAAACAACTGAAGATCTGAAAACAGGTGAGTGAGAGGCCCAAGTTTCTGGGATTGTTAGAGACAGAAAGATCTCTCTAGAAGTATGAAGAATATTTGGAAGAAGATGAGGAGGAATGACCTCTCTCCTGCTTTGTCTCTCTGAGTCATTCACACTCCTCAGAGTAGAATTCAAGTTCATTTTCTACACTAAAATCCCCTCTACTAGAGGGTCTAGAGTGATCCTTCTCTGCTGTGAACTCTTCAAGCCCTAAGAGCCCATGTAACTAATTCGTAAATTAACAATATGCTGCAATGTGACAATGCACATTTTACCACCTGTCTGGTATAGGAGATATTTACATGTAAAAAAATATTTGTATAATACAAATTTATGTAATATAAAGTAGTTTGATAAGTATATATATATATATTTATATTTGAAATATATATATTCATGTAACCACCACCATAATCAAGGTATAGAATATTTCCATGACCTCAAAAAGTCCTGTCATGCCCCCTTTCAATCAATCTCTCTTCACCATGGCCACAAGCAACAACTAATCTTATTTCTGAATTTTGTCTCTTTCACAAAGTCATATAGATGGAATCATATAATATGAAGTCTTTTGTGTCTGGATTCTTTGATTCATTCTAATTCTTTTGAGATTCATCCATGTTATTTTGTCTTTCTACAATTCCTTTGCGTTACTGAGTAATATTTCATTATGTAAATGAACCATATTTTAAAAATCCATTCACCAAATTGATGGACATCTGAGTTCTTCTATTTTTGTTTTTGTTTATTATTATTATTTATTACAAATAAAGCTTCCATAAACATTTACATATAGGCTTTGTGTGGATATATGTTTTCATTTCTTTTGGATAAATACTTAGGAGTGGGATTCCTAGACTGTATGGCATGCAGTGTTTAACTATTAGAAACTGCCAGGTGTTTTCAAAGCAGTTGTACCCTTGTATAATCTCACCAGCACTTTATAAGACTTCCAGTTACTCTACATCCTTGTCAGTATTCAGTAATGTCAACCTGCTTAATTTTAACCAGTCTAGTAAATGTGAATTAATAACCCCCTTTAGTTTTAATTTATATTTCTTTAATTCCTAATGATACTAACTTTTCATATGGTTACTGATATTATATCTTCTGTGAAGCCAAATCTTTTGCACATTTTTAATTGCATCATCTTATTATTATTGAGTTATAAATTCTTAAAATTTGTCCTGTACAATATACACATAATAATAAATATGTATTTGCAAATATTTTCTCCCAGTCTAGTCATTTGCCTTTTCAACTTCCCTTACGATAACTTTCAAAGAGTATAAGTTTTAATTTTGATGAAGTCCAATTTATCTTTTTTCTTTAGTAGTTCATGCTATTGGTTCTAAAAAATGTTTGCCTAATCTAAGGTCACAGAGATTTTCTCCTGTGTTTTCTTCAGGAAATTTTATAGTTTTAATTCTTACATTGATGTCTATGATACATTTTGAATTTATTTTCATGTATGGTATCAGGCAAGAAGAGGGATTCATAATTTTAATGTATAAATGTCCTATTAATCCAGTACCATGTACTAGAAAGACCATTCTTTTCCCAATTGAATTACCTTGGAATCTCTGTCCCAAATCAGTTGACCACATATTTCTTCTCTATTTCTAGACTTGTTATTCTGTTACATTCATCTGTATGTCTCTGCTGTGCTAAAATTCCCTTATGTGTTTATTTTTAATTTAGTGCTTGGATTGTTTTTTGGTTTTTGTTTGTTTTTTACTATGTTTCTGTGCAGAAAAGAGGTAATATACCAGGCTTGACACTGCTCTCCTTAGAAAAACATGCTGCTGGGGTGCCTGGGTGGCTCAGTCAGTTAAGCATCTGTCTTCCACTCAGGTCATGATCTCAGGGTCCTGGGATCAAGCCCCACATCGTGCTCCCTGCACAGGGAGCCAGCTTCTCCCTCTCCCTCAGTCCCTCCCCCTGCTTGTGTGCTCTCTTTCTGTCAAATAAATAAATAAAATCTTTGGGGGAAAAAAAAAAGAAAGAAAAACATGCTGCCAGGCTGGACCTTGGTTGGCATCTGGGAACTTGGAATTCAGGAGTGTTTCCACCACTCCTTACACATAAAAATGATTCTCTATAAACTGTGTAAACAAGTAAAGTTATGCTGAACACCTGATTTCCTTCTGAAGTTTGGAATTTTGGTAGGTGCTAGGCAGATGGTCCCTATTTCACCAATCCCCAGTGAAAATCTTGGGCACTGAGTCTCTAATGAGCTTCCCTGGTAGAGATTTCACATGTTGTCACAGTCATTACTGGAGGAATTTAGCACGTCCTGGGTGATTTCACAAGAGTGAACTCTTGGAAGCTTAATCCTGGTTTCCTCTTGACTTTGTACTATGCCTTTTCCTTTTGCTAATTTTCCTCAGTATTCCCTTGCTGTAATAAATCATTGCTGTTATGACTATATACTGTGTCCTGTGAATATTCCTAACAAATCACTAAATCTGGAAGTGGTTTAGGGACCCCTGCCACAGTGTCTCTTATCTCCCTGTTTAGATTATGGTTTCTTTCTAGGACAGAGACCATAGTTTAATTGTCTTTAAATCTGCCTATGGTGTCTTATATACAGTAGATATCTAATAGATGTTTATTGTCTGAAATAAAGGACCTAGAGAGATACAAACTAGACAGTTTCATCAGATCCTTACTTGTAAAGAAAAGTTAAATCTAGAGAAGTATATTTATGAACTTATAGAGGAAACAATTACATCATTTCTGTTTTGTAATTATCTAGGAAAAAACTTTGCATTCACTTTGTACACAGAGTACATTTCCCCAAGAGTTGAGGAGGGAAAGCAGCAGTAAGCTAAGCTTCTACCTCACCTCATGATGGCCCCACAAAAGAAGTTACCAGTCATGGAGGTGCTGTCCAATAATTTCTGCCTGGTGGTTTGGAAATGTGCCCATCTTCCAGGCTGTAAACACATTTCAAAAATAAATGGCACTGATCTCCCCGTAGGCTCACTCCAAGATTTTCCCACTTTGCCCAATCAATTAGCACATGCACTCACCCAGAGTAATTACATTTTAAGAGATGGGGTTTCTAAAAGTGCCAAGAGCAGAATAGACATTTTGCCCAGTTTGCAAAACCATAACCCTGATGTATACAATTCGAAAATGGAGGTGTCCTGTTGAGACAAAGTCAGTTGATTTAGAGAAGACACTCCATTGTTAACCTCATCTCAAGGCTATCTTAATAAAATTTCTGACGGTAACACACAAATAAGGAAAAGGCAAAAGAAAAACAACCCGTGGATTACATACCTAATGGAAACGTGTACTGAATCAAGGAATAAACAAGTCATGCTATATTTGGAACTTATCAGATATTATTAATCATTTGTTAAGAATTATATGTGTATCAGGAAAGTCCAAAATATTCTCTCCTGCGTAGTCTTTCCTTCCTTTTTAAACAAAAATTTAAGTTATCTATATCCACTGAGATATCCCTGTGGCATGATCTAGAAACCTACATGTATTCCTCACAAATCATTATGAACTTCTATCTTCTAAGCAAGGAAGCTTCACTTGCCACAAATAAACAAACAAATCCCAGAAGATTAGAGGTCAGTGTAGAAATAAAAAAAGCTGTACGAAGTTGCCATACATTTTAAACATAGGAGGAAAAGTTCTTTCAAATTTATAGATTTCGCAGAACTAGTAAAATTTTAGAAAACAAATTTGTTTTAACTTAAAGCTTTGTAGCCATAATTAATCCATAAGGTAGGAAAAAAATAAAGTTTTAAAATGTATAGAATTTACAGAAGAAATTTCCATCTACTGACCTATCTCAATTCAACAAATATGGAAAAAACTTCTTAAGAGTAAATATTGATTTTAATATGGAAATAATAAATTTGGCTCACACACGTTTTTTAAGTTAAATGCAAGCAAGCTTTGTGTTCCAAATCTGTTGCACCAACTGGCATAGGGTTTAGTTAAAGAATAGTTTTGTGTCTGGAAAGTAGTACTACTCAAGGTTTTCTTGGAAGTAGTGTTTAGCATCTCCCTTATATTCCAAATAACTACAGATGTTGTTATTCACATTTAAATTGGCAAATGTTTTCTATCCTGCAGGATTTCATGAAAATGCTTGGATTTCTTTCTTTCTTTCTTTTTTTAAAGAAATCGTGCATTAGGGGAGCATGGCTACATTAAAAATAATTGGAATTCAGCTAATTCTTTTACTATTTGTAACTAAAAATAAATTTAAGTTTACATAGATATATATAATTGACTCTAAGCTACTGAACATTTTTACATAAATGCTGGCAAAGATGTGTTGTATACAAAATTCATGTTTTCACGAAGAGAAAATTCCTTTTAGTACGTAGTTAATAATCAATATCCTAGAAACGATTTTGTAGTAGGTTTTTTTAAAGCCATGCTATTTTAAGGCTTCCCTTTATTAAATTCTTTCATGGCACAGATAAGGCATCACCTTGAAAAATTAAATCATCAATAATACTGCCTGCACTAAATAGTTCTCCTGAAAACTACTGAATTTATTCCTTCAGTGTCAGCTTTTCCTTCTCTACAAACTACTCAGCTATAAATCCAGTATACTGAGGACTTCTGAGTTGTAAAATGCGAAGAGTCTTTCTTACTTTTCAAATAAATAAAATGATAATCACCTCATCTAATTTAAAAATTCAGTATACAGTTTCTGAATCTATGTTTAGAGCACTATGCTTTCCCATTTGTAGACCCCATAAATAAGACACACAAGGCCTGGGCAGCATTTCTGAGTATCTTGGGTCCCTGAGCTCAGGACTCCCACCAAATTAGGTCAAATGCCACTAGACTCTAGTAAGTCTGTGTACTAATGCCCTGCTGAGAGGATTAAAATTCCAGCAAGAAGAAGGCTGTCTTCATTTTAGTTTTAAAGATTCTCTTTCCCCCACCCTGTTTTATTTAAATGAGCTGAATCACACAGGACCTAATTACAGACATGAAATTGTTGTTTTTTTGGTGGATTATTCTCCACCTTATGAAGTATAGAAAAAAAATATGGCAGAAGGGAAGGACAATAATCTGTTACTGAAGACAGACCAAGAAAGTGTTTCTGTATAATTGAGAAGCAGTTTCTTCATTGCAGAGTTCAGAGTGATCTCAAAGGAAAGGTGGCTGTCTTCCTTCTAGACTGGAGCATCCTGACCAGTGTGAGGTATTCAAAAGACAGACTCAGTCACTGGTTATTGCTGATGTGGATTTTAAGTAAGTTAGCAATGTGAAGTTTTATTAACGAGTGTTGGGTTATTAGTTGCTTTTTTGCTTTGTTTATCAAAATAAAAATAGTTTTACGTTTCCTGATTATTAAAGTAATCCATGCTTCTTACAAAAATTCAATTTAAGCAAAAAACAAAAAAAAACTACCTATAATATTATTACTAAAAAATAAGCATTAGTAACAGAAGCACTATATTTTTTTCACTTTTTTGTGCATGGGCACATGTGTTTAGAAAAAATTGGGCAGAACTGTACATAATTGCTTTTTAAACTAATTATTTTCATTAAACATAGTAACATAGTATGGCCTTCTTGCTATATCAAATATATATACCATGATTTCAAATTTGCATGAACATACCATAATTTATTTACTCAATCTCCCAGTGATGTGCATTTATTATTTACAATATTTAATTAAACAATGCTGCAATGAACATTCTGGTATAATTTACTTTGCATATTAGTCCTATTATTTCTTTAGAAGTAATTTTAGGAGTGGGATTCCTGGGTCAAATGATATGCACATTTTCAAGACTTTTGATAAATATTGCCAAATATTTCAGAAAAGTTGCAAGTTTTTATTCCCACCCACAGTATAACTGGGAATGGCACTAGTTTTTCTCACTTTTTTTAATTCAGTGCTAATTAAGTAGGGAAAATTCAATTTAATTTTTGCTTTAATTTGCATTTCTTTGGTTATTATTGAGATTGGCTATCATTTCATGTTATTTCTTCTTTTATTGATTATTCATGTTCTTTGCCTATTTTCTCCTTTGGTTGTTCATTCTCTAATTAATTTGTTGGAGTGCTATTTGTCAATATTAGCTCTTTGTGTGTCATGTATGTCATGACTATCTGTCTCAGTTTGTCCTTTGTCTTTGATCTTGACTTTTTCTTTTAAATACTATTTTGTAAGTTGCTTGTAAATCACTTCTGAATGAGGTGATGGATGGCTGGATATACACAAAGACACTAAATTAGTAAGTAGCAGAACAGTAATTTGAATCCAGGTCTATCATTTTGCAATGTCCATGCCTTTATATTCTATGTTCCCTCAAGTTTTGATTGTCCTGAATTTGGCCTACTAGTACGTGTTTCCCACAAATAAAAAAACAGTAATTAAAAATGTGGCCTTTTTACTATCTAAAGATGATATTATTCTCCTTCATACTTCTCTGGAGTTCTAGATTGTGATAAATGGAATTTCTCTGCACATTCCACAAGATCAAAACCAAACTGGCTGGAGCCTAGCTATTTTCATCATCTGTGCACAGCAACGTGGGTCCTATAAGAACAGATTGGGAGGTACAATTCCCAACTTCAGGGATCTCTCAATCCAATTAACATATCTGTGGATCTACCTATATGAACAGCCTTAGTTTTCATAGACGCAGAAATTAATTCTCAGAATTCGGCAATTGCTCCTTTTCTTACCCATTCAAAATTACTTCCATAAAACTTCTGTTTTGTGATGATAGTCGGCTGATATTTACTATATGTCAGACATTCTTCTTCTAAATGTTTTCTGTTTTACTCATCTAATCTTCACAACAACTCTAAGCTGCAGGGTTATTATGATCCTGCTTTTATAGATAGGGACACTGAAGCACAGAGGGGTTAGGTAAATTGCCCAGGATTGCAGTTTGTAAGTGGACTCAGGTTATAAGGGACTTGGGTTGTTTGTTTACCGCTGGCTTGGGCTGTCTCCCAGCACAGTGTACCTGCACAGCATGAAGTGCTGATTGTAGAATTGAATACATAGACACACAGGACCTCACCATATGGTGGGAGGGACACACAAATGCCAAGCAAACCCCTATCCCCAAGTTCACGGCAGAGAAATAATCCATTCAGCCTGGATTTTAGAAGCCATGGAAGTCAGAAAAATCTCTTCTAGAGAGGCAGTACCAAAGGAAATTAATCGGGAAATATGGGCTATATAATCAAAGTGCAACTTTTTAACGCTGACAACTCAATACATGAAAATAAAATTTACAAGTATAATTCTTTCCAAGTCTTCCAGCCTCCCGGGACTATAATTTCCTTTAATTCCCTAAAGAAAATGGTTCAAGACCTTATACCACCTGCTATTGGAAGGCCAGTACTTCAATATTTTTAAAAGAACTTCTGAGGAGTTTTTATTCTCCTGACTCATCTCCCACAACTACTGTCCTTCCATTGGCCTTTCCCCCCCAAAAAAGTACAAGCCTACTGTACACCTTTTACTGAGGGCCAAATGTAACTGAAGGAAAAGATAAGAAACTTAAATTTTAGACATCATGGTCCTAATATTCCATAGCCACCACAGCCTGGAATTTCCCATGGGCCATCTGTCTTCTTAGATTCCAACTTCTGCCAAAGTGCAGGTCTTTTCTTTCCTGTACTCAAGATCCCATTCTCTCAATGCAATCAGCCTCATCCAAGTGTCAAGAATAACTATCCACATCAGTTAATTCAAAGTAAGGAATGGATGCTAATATTATCCTTCCAATGAGTATTTTTCATTTTAGAATAATATTGAAATACTTCAAACACATTTCAATGTGGTGGAATTTCAAATTAGAACACAAATTGAAAAAAAAAAAAATCAAGAATGTAGAAGGAGATGTTTTCCAGAAAAGAGGAGGAAGAGGAGAGTAGAATAGAGAAAATGAATGAGTCCTGAATGCCTGGGATTCTGTCCCTGGAATAAAGTTGATACATATTAAAAACATCCAGTATTTGTTTGTTTGTTTTACTTTGATTCCCTTAGGAGAGACAGCAACTCTTTGGATAGAAGACATGGTTTTTCAGGATGTGATTCTTGTTTAGATGTTTTAGAAATATGTCCATTGCTTAAGTTAGCATGTCCATTGCTTGGCAGTGGCAAAAACTAAAATATCTTTACATATTTGTTTCAATGTAACATTGAATAATGATGTCATTTACCCCTACTTCCCTGTATTCATGGTATACAACATACCTTCTTATAACATAAGCACATGAGGTAAAAATAACAAAGAGCCCTGGATTATAAATCAAGAATCCTGCACTTGCTCTGGATGTGTCCATAATCAAGAAGGTACAAAGTAAAAGAGATAACCCTAGATGGTTCCTAAGGTTTCTTTTGGCTTGAAAGTCACTTACTACTTGATCAATCTATTTAACAGCCAAAACCGTGACCAAGATGTACTGGCAGATCCCCACTTTTAAGTTGGCTTACTCCTTCCTCCAGCTGCAGGAATGTTGTCAGGTGAGCCCCACCCCAGAATGGCCTGCTGCCAAAGGAAAGTGCCTCTCCCTGGGGTGTCCTAATTCTAAAGACTGGCCAATGTGAGGGTATTAACTCTGACCTTACGTCAGTTCAAGACAATCCTAAAGGCCTAGCTTAGCTCCAAAGCTTGCAGTGGGAAGAGCTGAAGCCTTTCTTGCAACTGTGTCTTAGTTTAACTTCTGCCAAACCCTGTTGTCTCCTCACTTATTCACAATACCTTCACTGTATCACAGTGTTTGTAGGAAGGATACTAGCATCTTGAGAAGTTGACTGTTGTAGGAGGTGCTGTTATAGAATTAGGTTCCATGATAGCAACATGGATTATAGCATGAATTTCTATTGCTGCTCCTGAGAATCTTTAAAAATTATTGATGCCTGGCTCCCACTCCAGACATTGTGATTTAATTGGTATAGTTTAAAATGAGGCATCAGCAGTTTTAAAAGCTTACCAGGTGATTCTAACATGCAGCAGAGTTTGGGAACAATTGGATTATAGGATATTAAATAATAGAGGCCAAGGGCCAGTGCATAACCATCAGAATCAAGATGAGTACAATTATCATAATGAGCAGCAAGGACAGAGTAGTATCCAAGAAGGCCTGAACCAGACAGAGCTATGGATATTGTTAGTAGAACAAGGCATTCCTAGGGGCAAGATGCATGCACAGTCAACAAGGGTACTACTTGCACACTCAAAAGAAATTAAGTATTGATAAGCAAGAAACTGAGGGCAGTCAGCCCAATAAAAAGCCATGATTCCTCATTCAGTATTTGAATCTGAACCAGTTTTCAGACCTAGAATATACTGACTGAGGGAGGGGCTAAGGCCCTAAGTAGAAGACGCCTGAATCACCATGGCATCCCCAATCCTTCCTCAAGAGACCTATGGCTATTTGTTTGGGTAAGCATTCACTAGGGGCAAGGGAATACTCAGACATTCCAAGGACCATTGGATAGCTACTGTTAGCTGACTTTGATACCTAGAGACCAGAAATATCATAATGGCCCTCTTATGAAAATGGGGGCATACAGGAACTAAATAATAAGTAGAGTCCTGAATTAATTCCAACTCACAGCAGTTTACTGTGTCCACTGACCTCACTCTCATCCTCAGTGGTCATTTCTCAGTTCCCTCAATGCATAATTGGAATGAACTTGGCAGGTGGCATTATCCCCACATTGTGTTTTTTTTTTTTTTTTTTTTTTTTGATCTGAAGGATTCAGATCTATTACCATGGAGTGGTCAAGGGGAAACCTCAGAAACTACCTTCCTGTCACCCCAGTCATTAAAATACACACATGCATGTGCGTGCACACACACACACATGCACACACACACACACACACTAGTGGAATTTAGTAACATCTTTTAGGAACCAAAAGGAAACAAGGGGAGTGGTACCCATAACATCTTCATTTAACTCACCAGTATAGCCCCTAAAAAAATGATACTGGAGGCCTGCCACAAACTCATTTAAGTAGAATTCTCAATTACAGTTGCTGCGCTATAAGTGGTATCTTTATTAAAGCAGATTAACACAATCTCAGAAATATGGTATATGGACATTGATCTGAGCAATGTACTCTTCCCATTTCTGTCAAGAAGGAAGACCAGAAACAGTATGTATTCACAAGATTTGCAATCTTGTTCCAGGCCTATATTAGTTCTCCCATTCTTTATCATAATATAATCTGAAGTGATCTAAATCACCTGCACATTCCACAGACTATCACACTGGTCCACTATATCTATGAGATCATGTTAATTGTACTAGATGAACAAGAAGTGACAAATATATTGAAGTCTTTGGTAAAACACATGTGCTACAGAAATAACTTAAATCCTACAAAGATTCATGGGCCCAACATATCAGAAAAGTATTTTAGGTCCAGTGGCCTGGGTCATGCTAGTATACCCAATCCAACATACGATGCAAAGTATTTCATCTCATTTCTTCCATCGCTAAGAAGGAAGCACCATATCTGGTAGGTCACTTTGAGTTCTGAAGGCAGAACAGTCCATACTTGAAAATCTTCTCCCTATTTACTCAGTGGCATGGAAGACTGCAACCTTTCAGTACGACACAGAGCAGGAAAGAGCCCTGCAATAAGTCCAGGCTCCAGTACAAACAGTCTGGGACATACAATCCCACAGAACCCAAGACATTAGAGTTATTTATGGTATAAAAAACACCATATTTATGACAAGGCCCAGCGGGAGAATCATGAGTATTCTCCTAGCACTCCAGAGTAAAGCCATTCCATCTACAGAACAGAATTGTACACCATACAAAAAACAGCTCTGGGATGTTACCAGACCTAAAATGGAAAAGTGACCGTTTGGCCAGAACTGCTGAGCATGAGCTGGGTTCCATTAGACCCAGCGAATCATAGAGTCAGATGAGCCCAGCAATAATTCATCATTAAAATGGAAATTATTTATCTGGGATTGACACAGGCATAACTAGAAGATACAAGTAAATTATAGGAGCAAGATACTTAGACTCCCATGTAATCTGCCTCTGATTCCTCTCCTTCAGCTCACACCTGTGACTGCATAGGGGATTCCCTTATGACTAATTGATGGAAGAAGAAAAAAAGCTAAGCTTGATTAATAAGTGGGTTGTCTCAGTATCTAGATACAAGGTGAGAAAGGACTGCTCAGGGGTGGGCTGAACTGACAGCAGGGAGAGAAAGCCATTTCACTGACATAGCCTAGGGTAGGGGGAACATCTGACCATCCACTTAGTTTGGAAAAAGAACTGGCCTCAGAAATGTCTGGCATTTCCTGCTTCTTCTCCACCCTATTTGAAAGTAAAAACAAGTATAGCAGCTACAGCCTAAGAAGGGCATGGTGATCAGGTCAGACCCCTCAGAGATGACAACTTGGAACAGTCCACCAGATAAGACACTTGGACAGCAGGGGTGTTGCCTAAGAATCAACTAAAAAACCTAAAAATAGGCAATAATGTTGAGTGTCAGTTATGGTCCCAAGACCAGCTACTGTGACAGGCACTTTGTTTTGTCTCACTAAACTTCTCCTAATATGAAATAGTGGAGGGACTGTTCTTGGATAGGGAGAAATGATCATGTAATGCAAGTGGATCCCAGCAGCACAGGGATGGACTAAGCAGACACCAAGTTGCCTTATCCTGATCCCCTCTGTAAAGCCCAAGGAACATTACTGTGGCTGTTAGGGGTGCTGCCTACTGAGGGCTCATAGCTGAATCTCTTTCCTGTTTATACCCCTCACTATGAGCCTCTTGCATCATGTCAGAACAACTTTGAAGGACTGTCTCAGTCCAGCACTCCCTGAGGGATTAGCCTGAAGCCTCTGTACAACTACATCCCAGTTCAACTCCCTCTGCCTAATCCTATGGCCCTCACTTCCCTACAGGTGCTATTGCTCTGAGTTTTTTCCAGTAAAATGTCTGCATGCCTATCTTCATCACAAAGTTGTTTTCTGAAGACTCTAAGAAAGGTATACATTCACTTTTGGGGAGTATAAACTGAAAAAATATCTACGGAACAAACTGAGTTTAACAGGGAAGGAGAGGGAGCTTCTAAACCTTGTTTCAATCATGGCTCTTATCTAAAGCACTATCCAGATTATGAAACTTCTTCCCTACAATCACATTATTCTGTAAGGCTTTTCTTCATGTCCTAGGACTAGAATTACCCCAGGAGTTAACTTTAGACTCAGGTTTCTACAGGCATAAGTGTGCGTCCTTCCTTCTTCTACGAAATGATTTTTTTTAAAAAAATCATACTTAGGATAATAAGCCCACCAGTTGTACTTGGTAACAAATCACCACTCAGTTTCTTGGAGTTATAAGTTAGCTGGATTCTATACATAAAGGATTGTTACATGGAGAGATTCTAAGACAGACTTAAATCACATAGGTTAAAATATCTCCAATGTGGAAAATAAAATAAAATAAAATATCTCCAGTATATATTTCAATGGATTTCTCTACTGGATCCCATTAAACCTCTCTCATTAATATCCTATAATAGCTGTGCTATAGAGAGACTAAACTTGTATTTGCTCAAGAGCAATTTTGAAAGATTGAGTGTGGAGTAAATATTCCCTTTTGAGGTAGTGAGAGGCACAGTTCAAAGGGGAAGGTGATTGAAAGGAGGATTACTAGAGTTTGAGGATGGTAAGGTGAGGGGATAAAAGGGAATAGTTTAAAAGGCTCTGCTAGTGAGCATGGTTTCATGCAACCAAGAGAAAAAGGAGATTAAATGGATTAAGGTGCCGTTCACAGGTTCGATCACACCCCACTGTGAAGCCAGGTATTTCTAACATATAATTACTCTTGAATTCTCTTTTCTGAGAACCACAGCTTGAGAATGCATGCAAGTGGAAAAGCCACCAATGGGCTGCAACCAGAGCACTGGGAACTTAAGTAACTACTGACTGTTTAAATACCTGCTACTCAGCCCTAGCAATCCAACTATTTCCAGGAGAATCTCTGCTGTCTGGCCCTATGAAATGGGCTCTTTTCTCCAGCCCGAAAAGCAAAGGTCAACCAGCCCTCTGAGTTTGCCCATCATCCCATTATTTTACCTCTTTCCCCTCTACCTTCAATCCAAGTACATGAGGAAGGAAAGCTCCTGGATCCCTTCCACCTGGGGACCTCCATGCCATCTGTTGGTGCTAAATGGGAAATGGGGCAGTATTGGGTTCGTGCTTGAAGGCATTTGCCAATCTTGGCCAACGGAAGATTACATAAACCAAGTGTTTCCGAGAGTAAGGCAGCCTCAGCAAACATAGAATGTGACAGACAACCTATACCTATACTGATAACCTATAACCTATACTGATAACCAAGCAGTTTCTCACAGACAGCTTCCACAGAGATTCCATTTCATCAATCATAAGATGTTTTAGTCACTGAGTGAGGTATAAGGTGTATAAAGAAAAAGAAAGCACAGAACCTGCATTCAAAGGGTTCAGTGTGGTTGAGGAACACAATAGGAGAGACAGTAGCATATAATGGGGCTGGGATTCTGGATGAGGAAGACCAGGTTCAATTTCCTGCTCCACCATTTGCTTGCTATAGAACCTTCGTCAAGTTCCTTAACTGTTTGGATCCTCGATTTCCAAAATCTGTTAAGTGGAGATAACAGTCCCCCAAATTTTTAAAGAACTAAATAGAACAAAATAAAGAGCTTAGCACTGTGCTTGGCACATCAAACACATCTGACAAATGTCAGCTACTATTTTAATAATTATTCAGGATAGGGGTAGATAAGTACTGACTGAGACTAACAAAAACATTTTAGTCAAATGTGCTAAAATGCCCAACACCAAAGTCATCTGTGTTAAAGCCATGGGATATTGTCATTTCTCAGGCTCATTCTCCACATTCTAATGTTACTTATTTATATGTTCCCCCTCCTGTCAATGGTTGACATTCCGTAAGTCCAAAAAAGCAGAGAATAAGGAAAGCATCCACATGTCCTGCACCCATCCTGGATAGCAGCATCTCCTGTGTGCCTCAAAGTGAGCGGTATGAGTTCAAGAGGCACGGGAGAGTCACAAGGTGGCAGTCCAATGCATGAGCAGAACAAGTGTCCTCACCTTGGCTTAATTTCAATCTTATTCTCATCTGTAAACTGGATTTATATTAAAAGGAAAACAAATAAATATGTTAACCATCTAAGAAATAAAATTTTCATTTTAACAGTTACCTTCCATGTGTACATTTTGTTTTAACTTAAAGTAATAACAACTTGTCTGGGGTTTATATTGGTAGGAGAACTTTTCCCCACACTCTTTAAATAACACTACATGGCCACTGCTTCCTTTACCTACAACCTACCTATGTTTACAAGCCCCAAACACTTCTAAAGTACCACATGTGAAGAAATTATCAAGTGTATTTATTTTTGAAAACTTTGAAGACTGCCAGAGATAATAGAACAATGCAGGAAATACAGTTCTAATATGTTAACGTTCAGTCAGTGCATATTTTATTAGTTGTTCACAGGGTACATTATGCTTATATTAAATATAAATTTGACAAAGATGCACTGCAACAGAAGAAACTTAGTTCAATCCAGATAACATACTCCACCAGGAATCAATCACTATAAAGGATAATTTTCCCCTGGAACTTCAGATGTGTAGGAGTGGGTTTATCTTTTAATTCAGGTCTAGATTTATAATTAAAATTATAACTGTCTTAACAATAATGGGAATGTTTTTCTTTAAGGCTTCAGAGCATTTACTGGAAAATGATGATATGATTTAGCACTTGCTTCAGACATTCAACGAAGATGTATTACTTGAAAAAGAGCTCCGTGTCCGGACCATAACCTTTAAGAGATGAGAGGAATAATCTGAACCTATAAGAGCACCAACCGCTGTGCTCAAAAGTATAAATATTCTTGTCTTTGACTGGCATTTAGCATTATAAAAAAAGAATGATGTCCTCTATTACAGCAAGAAAAGAATCATCAATTCAGTTTACATGAAGATTTTCTAGGTCTTTGTGTCAATCATTTCATAAAATTATTGATTAAAGGAAATAGAAAAGTAGTGAAATGGCATAAATAATAGAAAAACATTGAAAACCTGCACACACTCAGTGTTTTGAGCTTATGATGCAGATCTCAATTCAAATTTAACCTTCAAACACAAATGTCAGGGAATGTGCCATCATTTCACTGAGCATCAGTCAAGGTCAATCAATTACTTCTGTCTACCTAATACACAATTAGACATCCATTATAGAAAATATGAAAACCTAGGACTCAGATGTTAGTTTCAGTTTAATTGAATATTAAAAGGAGAACATTTTATAAGTATGCAACTTGAAGAAGTATCATATCATAAAGTGAACAAAGTGGATATATCAGATATAGAACACTATCAGCACCTAGAAGCCTTCTATCTGCCCCGAGTCAGTAATTTCTCCTCCTTCTTCAAAGGTCATAGGGATGGGTTTCTAACACCTTAGATTAATTTTGCCACTCTGTGAACTTTATATAGACTGAATCATATAGTATAGAGGACTCTGTGCCTGGCTTCTATTGTTCAACAGTATAGCTTATGAAAAGCATACATATATATCTCTAGTTCATTTAGTTTCATTGCTGAAAACTAATCAACTTTATAAATGAAAAAATTTTAATCACATTACTATTGATGGGCATTTGGATTATTTACAGTTTGGGGCTATTACACAAGTAATTTTGCTATGGATATTCTTGTACATGTTTCTGACACAAATGTGCAAGGATTTCTGTAGAAGACATTCCAAAAGTGCTGTTCACAGACTATGAACATATTTAACATTCATGAATGATGGCATTTGATGTCAAATGATGAAAAAAATCTTCCCAAGTAGACGTACCAAATTACATTCCCATCAGCAATAAACTAGAATTCTTACTGCTCCACTTGTTAACCAACACTTGGTAAGATAAACCTGTTTAATGTTTAGACATTCTGGCAGGAATGTAGTTATAAATAAAATCATGGAGGTTTAAATTTGTGTATCCCAGATGACTAACGAAGTTGAGGGGGTTTACATCTGCTTATTGGCCATTTGGATATCCTGTTTAGGATATTCACATTTCTTGCCCTTTTTATACTGGGTTGCCTATCTTCTTGATTTGAAGAAATTCTTTATATATTCTGAAAAGAGCCCTTTTATAGATCATACATGTGGCAAATATCCTCTCCCTCTCTTTGACTTACCTTCTCACTTTTTTAATTGTGTCTTTTGATAAGTGGAGATTTCTAATTTTAATAAGCTGACAAAATATCAATCTTCCCTTGATAGTTATTACCTTGGGATCCTTTTTTTTTTTTTTACTCCAACAATGTAAAGATATCATCCTAAGTTATCTTTTATAAGATTTTATTGTTTTTACCTTTGTTTATTAGATCTATAATCCAGTTGGAACTTTGTTCACGGTTTTATTTTTTTCCATATGAATATCCAAATTATATTTATTGAGAATACTTTCTTGTCTTCATTGCTATGAAGAGCCACTTTAGTCATGAACCAAGTGTTCATACATTCATGGGTGAATTTTCATCGTCTCAATTCTGTTCCTTTAGGTCTTTATCCTTGCATTAACACTCCATTTGTTTAATTATTATAATTTATAATAAGTCTGCATATTTATTTATAAGTCCCTGTTTCTGGTCCTTTTCTTTAAGATTATCTTTGCTGTTCTTGGTTCTCTATTTTCCAGATCAATTTTAAAATTAGTTTATCAATTTTCATGAAATGATTACACTTAAATTTTCATTTGGGTTTTGTTGAATTTATAGATAGATTTGGTACAGAATTTATCTATATAAAATATTATTATATGCCTTTGTCTATTTAGGTCATCTTTAATTTTTTCCAATGATGTTTAAATTTATCTCTGAAGAGGTCTTAAAACTGTTAGGTTTAATGCAATTATATCCAAGTTATTTTATATAGATTTAAACTTAGCAGTTTAGGTTATTTAATTTAGATTTTTTAATTTTTATTTTTTTCCAGCTTTACTGAGATACAATTTACATGTAACATTTTATGTTTATGGTGCACAATATAACTTGATACAAGAATATACTGTGAAATGATTACCACAATAAGATTAACACATCTATATAACCTAATATAATTACTATTTTTGCATGTGTAGTGAGAACATTTAAGACCTACTTCCTTAGCAAACTTCGAGTATATAATATAGTATTGTTAACTATAGCCACTATGCTATATATTAGATCCCCAGAACTCACTCATCTTGTAACTAAAAGTTTGTATGCTTTGGCCAACAACTCTCCTTTCCAGTCATCATATATATATATATAACTGATGTGTGTATATATACTTAGTTGTTTCCATGTCTTGGTTATTGTAAATAATGCTGCAATGAACACGAGAGTGCAAATATCTCTTAAAGATAGTGATTTCATTTCCTTCAGATATATTCCCAGAAGTGAGATTGCTGGATCATATGGTAGCTCTATTTTTAACTTTTTAACCTCCATACTGCTTTCCCTAGTAGCTGTACCAATTTACATTCCTATGAACAACATAAAAGAGCTCTAATTTCTCCACGACCTCACCAACACTTATTATTTCTTGTCTTTTTTATAATAGCCATCCTACCCCGTGAGGCAATATCTCATTGTGGTTTTGATTTGCATTTCCCTGACAATTAATAATATTGAATATCTTTTCATATATTTGTTGGTCATTTGTGTGTCTTCTTGAAGAAATGTCTATTCAAGTGTTTAGCCCATTTTTAAATTGGGCTATTAGAAGTGGTGTTTTGTTTTGTATTGGTGTCTGTGCCTTTGAAGGAGCAAACACCTCTTCCAATCTTTATAGACTGGTTTCAGAAGGTAAAAACCCTTTCTTGTTCGTTTCCCAGATTAATGGGATTACCAGAATGCAGACATATGGGCTAGAGCCAATTAGGAGGCTGTCTTGGGGTTTGCAGTGGGATCTGCAGTTGGTGGACTTGTTACCAGGGATTCAGGCAGGCATGGATCCTGCTTGATACCTGGTGGATGAGATTGGGTGGTGCTGGGACAATGGTCCAAAGCTGTGTCCTTAGTGGGCCTATTACCAGGTTGCAGATAGGTGTGGCTTTAGCCAGGTCCCTGAGAAAGCCCCTGTTTAACCACTGGATGGGTCCCTGGGCAGGCAGAACTGGCCCTGGACTGTGGCTGAGAGGACTTGGAACTAAGCCTCAGTACTGTCAGGTTTGCAGCCAAGACAGGTCTGAAGACTTGGCTCTGGAGGCACAGATGGACATGTCTCCCTCTAGGTCCCTGGGCAGGCTGGGCTGCTCCCTGACTGCAACTGGAGAGGCTGAAGCTGAGTACAGGACCCCTTCGGAATCTCTAGGGGCTCAGACAGGAGTGTCTCCTGCCAGGTCCTTGTGCTACCAGGTCTCATTGTGGTCTGTGGTGGGTGTGGTCTGTGGGTGGGCTGCAGTCAAGTTTAGGGCCCCATTTTAGGATTTCTATGAGTACAGATAGGAGTGTCTCCTACTGGGACCCTGGATCCTTAGGACTGCTGGCAGACTGTGGCTATGAAGGCTGGAGGCAAGTGCAGAGCCTTTTTAGGATCTCTGGGGGTATAGACAGGAGTATTTCCTGCCAGGTCCCTGTGCCTACAGGATTTCTGGTAGACTGTGGCTATAATGGGCTGGAGCCAAGTTATAGGACCCTTTCAGAATCTACAGTCTGAGTTTGTCAAGCTTACCTCCAGGTACACCTGGACTGTCGCTGAGAGGGGCTGGAACAGGTTCACAGGCCACTTTAGGGTCCACAGTTGGAACTGAGGTCTGTATTTCTGTTACATGATGCATGAGTGTGCATGACTCTTCCCAAGTTCCTAGACATATAGTGTTAGTGACAGTACCAAGCAGGATGGTAGCTGAATCCTCAGGATACAGAGCTATTTCCAGGTCAGTAGCTGGGACCACTGTTGGAAAGTCAGCTGCGTAGGTGCAAGCCTTCCTTCTTAAAACAGCTCTCTTCAGTGTTAAAATTCACAGTCTCCTACCTAGATCCCATTGCTCCTACAGAGGCACTTTTGTCTGTGGACAGCTGTCAAATTATTGCTGTTGAGGAGGATAAGCATGAGGGACATCTTACTTGACCATCTTGCTTATATCACTCTGGATTTAGTCCCAGCTATTAATGTAATTACCATGGTAGTTTTAAATTTTTACTTTGTTTTTAGTATATAGAAATTAAATGGATTTTTGTATATTGACTTGGACCTGACAATTTGTTAAACTTATGTATTAATTCTAATACTTTATCTATAGATTCTTTTGGATTTTCTGCACATACAATCACGCTATCTGTAAAATAATAATACCTCCCACCTCACTTAATGGAAACTATAGTTGCTTAAGCCCAAAACTCTGGAGTCTTTTCTGACTCTTCTTTTCCTTGTATTCCACATTCAACTTATTTTAAAAATCCTGCTGGTTTTCCCTCAAAAATAGCTCTAAAACATTCCTTTCTCATCACTCTATGAGTCACCATCATCTCTCATTGGGATTATTGCAATAGCCCACAACTGGTCTTTCTGCTTCCACGTGTGACTCCCTTTCAACCAATGTGCAACAGAGCTACAAGATCCTCTAAAAACATGTGAAGTCATGTCACTCACAGTTCAACACTTGCCACATTCTCCATCACACTCAGAGTAAAAGCCGAAGTTGTTAGAGTGGCCCACATGGTCTGCTTTGATTTGAGTCCTCATTACTTCTCTTCAGCTCTTAATATTTTCTGCTGTGCTCACTGCCTGTGCTTACTGACTTCTCTTTTCTTGAGCAAGCAAGAAATCCTCCTGCCACAGGTGATTTGTATAACTATTTTCTCTGCTGTGAACATTCCCTCATTTCCTCTTAATATTTTCTCAGCAGGAATTACCCTGACCTATTTATGATGTAAACTGTTCTTACAGAGTAGCACTCCCTATCCTCCTGACTTTAATTTTTACATAATATTTACCACTCATTGACATACTTAATATCTTATTTATTTTGTTTATTACTGTCTCCACTAAAAATAAATCTCTTAAAGAATTTTTTCTCTACTGTATCTTCAGTGTCTAGTACAGTTTTGGGAACATATCTGGCACTCTAAATATTTATTTAAACAATTAATAAAGCATGCATTTTTAAAAATGCTGTAAGATTTCAACTATTCTAAAGAGATTCACAATACTTTTGGAAAGTTGTATGACTTTCCTCATCTACCATTGGTAGCTTCATAACATAAACATTGAATTTCCTTTATATCTTTCCTGTATCTTTCTTCACTGTTCAAATTATATTGTCAAAGAACACGTCTTTTCTTTAAATTTATTGTTGTGTTTTTAAAAGAAAAACACTATGTATTAAGTCAAATGTGAACAAGTAAATTACAAAACAGTAGTAAACATCAGATCTCAATCGATTTGTGTAGGACTGGTCTTCTAAATGTGAAGAGGAAGGTAAATAGTATGACCTAACATTTGATATGCTGTACATAAACTCACATATTGGGCAAACATGTTAGAGGTTATACAGCAATACAATTTTTTTTGGTTCTCTTCTTTATTTAAACAGATTTGTAGAATAATAAAAAACTTGTGATTCAAGACCATAATGACGTTCAGTGGTAGCTCAAACAGTGTGGATATTAAGGGTTGATTAGTTTAGAGTCAACCCATGATGTTGGAAGGTTTTACAGATGTTAGGAAAGCTTGAGTTATCTCTCTTATGTTATCAGTCAAACTTCCTTAGATTAGTATTTTGACCTTTTCAAGTCTGATAAGCTCTCAGAAAAAAAAAAAAAGGCTAGCATTTATTTCTACTTCTTTTGAGGTGACAGTTTGTTGTACTTTATAATTTCCAAAAAATCTTTTTGTGCATTAGCTCCTTTAATCCATAAATCACTCTCTGAGATTGGTGTGTTTGTCCCAATTCTACTGATAGAGAAAATGAGTCTGGAAGAAGTTAATTGTGCTTTTAGAGGACAGCAAGAGATATAAAAGTCATGAGTTGAAAATAGTGCTCTGACAACAAACACGGCCACAGTTCTTTTCACTCTGCCCCATATTACAGTCATAATGCTAGGAGGGTTGTAAACCAAAATAATGTGATGTAAGAAATTCAAGTTCTTAAGACTAAAAATTCCCCATTGGTAACAGTGACATTTTCGTGCTTAAAAAAACAGCTGTTGAATGAGAGAATAAATGGAGCATTATTATTTCCCATCATATGTTGATAACTCCCTTCTGCCCTTGTAATCTTGGTAACTTTGGAAGTTGCTATCACTATATTTTTTAAAAAGCAATGTCAGTTTTGACTTTCACAAATCCATTTTTTATTACCACATTCATTTTAGGGTAAAAAAACCTAATACAGAAGCATATTTATTTATGTCTTGTTTTTCTAATTGAATAAATTGCTATCATGACAATGGATGAATAATATCAACTGATACACAGGGAGTCCCTCCTGATGAAGGTTAGCCTCTTACCCTCTGTATAAGTGACTGAGAAGAGCTCACTTCATTCCTCATTGCTTCCCCAGGAAACCTTTTTGTGGAAGTGGTGGTGATGGGAAGACATCATTATTTCAAAGTCACATTAGAGATATCTGTGACTTCACGTACTAAAAGTAAAATGTCCAGGAAACTATGTTGGCTGAAATCTCTGTACTTTCTTCATAAAAGCTTATGGAGAACTTGAAGAGCTGCTACAAGGCAGCTAGAACCCTACATTAAGGGATTGGGAGAGCTTGAGTAACATGTTTGATGACTGGACAAGGGAATTAAGCCATGTAAAAAAGAAATCATAACCAACATAAAACTACATGTGACTCAATTTTCTATATATTTTACATGAAAGTTGATTTTTTTTTCCAGCCCAATTTACCTGGGAAATTTCCAGATTTGCCAAATTTTGGAAGTCATTGCCCACTGGCAACACTTGCTTCAAGGACTCATTAACTAGTATTTCATTAGACTAAATATATGTATCTTATTGATTGGAATTATTGAATTTCTTCTTTACATCTCTAGATTACTGCCCAAAACAACAATTACTAGATTTAATAAGAAACATATCAGACTTTCAGTAATTGGTAGAAATAAGTTGAGACTCTACAAAAATGGACTTATCATACAACAGATTATAATGTATTATGTTCTCTTCTTCATTTAAGAAATTAAAACTATAAACAGAAAATCAATAGGACAATAGCATGCATAAAGGACTAAGGGCTCCTAGGTGGGAGCCAGTTTGGAGAGTTAGTTCAAGGAACTAAACAATGCAAGTGTGACTGAAATACAAGAGCATGGGAGAGAGTGAAGTTAGGTGAGGTTGCAGAGGTGAACTGGGGCAAGAGCATGCATAGTATTGAGGGAAAGTCATGATAATGATTTTTGGCTTTTTCCTAAGAGCAGTGTGAAACCAAAAAAGGAATTTAAATCATGCAGTGGCATGATGAGAACTGCATTTTTAAAAGGTCACTCTGGCTGCTGTGTGGTGAAAAGAGTGAAGACTCAGGGAAAGGATTTTGGAAAAGGTGGTGACTCACACTAGAGTAGTGCTATGGAGACAGAGAGGAGATAATGGGCTCACGAGAAATAAAAGGGAGCATTACCCTCCTTCCAGACCCTATCCCAGGCACACATATCATGGTCCACCTGAATACAGCCATGGGCTGGTGTATGATACCCATGGAAGTCCAAGATCATTCCTCATGATTATTAGGTATAAGAAGAACTTGCTGGTTTAAGTTCACACCCCATGTCCATGCTGTGTTCAGGTGCTCTGTAAAAGGCAGGAGAAGAACATCTTGTGATATGTCACAACATGTGCACTTTGCCACCTGGAGCTGGCACATGGTAGCTAGTGGGAGGAATGTTGACTGCCAGCAGGCCACAGGTGCAAAGGGAAAGGCTCAGCCACTCCCCATGGGCCCTTGGCTTAAAAGCTTAAACACCTGACAAATTTGTAGCTTTAACTACCCTCGCTGAGCAGCCCTTTCTCCCACCTGACAGGACAATAAATAAACAGATTCAATCAGTCAAAACTTGCCTATAAACAGTCCCATGAAATGAACCATGTCCTTAGAAAGAATACATTAACCTTTTTAAATGCAGTACTAACAGCTCAACAAAAAGCCCAGTGCAATTATCCTCTGAAAAAAAATGATAATAAGGAGGGATGGCAAGGATTGTCTCATATTAGAATGCCAGAGACTTCATGGGCAAGAGGAGGAAGAGTATGAT
Source organism: Mirounga angustirostris (assembly GCF_029215605.1). NCBI lineage: Eukaryota > Metazoa > Chordata > Mammalia > Carnivora > Phocidae > Mirounga > Mirounga angustirostris. The sequence goes on along the minus strand of NW_026991711.1, from coordinate 116,439,458 downwards.
AACAAATGTTTTGTACATTATGCTAAGAACTTGACACAATTTAAACTGGATTGGCAAATCACAACCTGCAAGCTAAGTCTAGTCCACCACTTGTTTTTTGAGTCAACTTTAATTTGAACATAGCCTCAACCATTTGTTTATGTGTTGTTTATGGCTGTTGTCATGCTATAATATCAGACTTAAGTAAATGCAACAGACTGTATGGCCAACAAAGTCTAAAATACTTACTACCTGGCCCTTTAGAGAGAAATGTGTCAACTCTGGTCTATCTCTAAACAGACCTGAAGAGAGTAGCAGACTTCTTTTAGGCAACTTTTACACCAAGTTCTTGATATCTATGCATATAGTTACTACTTACATGGATGCCTTTCAATCCAAATTCTTTTGCTGCTAATAAGAGATAGAAATGGGCTTATTAATTCATCTTGAAGTCCAAAAATTAGGCCTAATGTTGCTTTCACGTAGGTATTTTTATGTGCTTGAATAGCACAGTCTTCCATTTTAAAAAAACAGATTATTAAATTAAGCCCTCTTTGAAATAATAATAGTCTGAGGAGAAAATTGATTTTTAAAAATTCAGAAAAAGCTTCTTTAAACCAACACTTGATAAAGCAAAGCTCTTAACTTTTTAAGCTCCATCCAACTGCCCTTGGATCCACCAAATTCATAGCCCTCTAAAAGAAAATATGTTAAATAGTAAGATGCCATAGTGGACTGTGCCATTTCAAGTGACTTTGTAACATCTGTTTAACTTGAAAAACTCAGTTGCAATCATCCTACTGCTCTAGGCAAAGTGTAATTCCATTCCTACTCAACTGTCCTTTGTGAATATAGCTATACAGGTTAGGTTCCTTACTCAGAAACTGACACCTAACTGCTTGATTTACATTCTGGCTCATCAACCCAGTGAACATCCTTTTTTTTCTGTTTTAAGTTTTTATTTAAATTCTAGTTAATTAACATGTAGTGTAATATTGGTTTTAGGAGTGGAATTTAGTGATTCATCACTTACATATAACACCCAGTACTTATCACAAGTGCCCTCCTTAATACCCATCACCCATTTAGCCCACCCCCCCACCCACCTCCCTCCAGCAACCCTCAGTTTGTTTTCTATAGTTAAGAGTCTCTTATGGTTTGCCTCCCTCTCTTTTTTTCCCCTTCCCCTATGTTAATCTGTTTTGTTTCTTAAATTCCACATGAGTGAGATCATATGTTATTGTCTTTCTCTGATTTATTTCACTTAGCATAATGAACTCTAGCTCTACCCACATCACTGCAAATGGCAAGATTTCATTCTTTTTTATGGCCAAGTAATACTCCATTTATATAAATATATATATAAATATATATACACACACACATATATACATATATACCATGTCTTCTTCATCTATCCATCAGTTGATGGACATTTGGGCTCTTTCCATAATTTGGCTATTATATACCATGTCTTCTTCATCTATCCATCAGTCAATGGACATTTGGGCTCTTTCCATAATTTGGCTATTGTTCATAATGGTGCTATAAACATTGGGGTTCATATTCACCTTTGAATCAGTATTTTTATATCTTTTGGATAAATAGCTAGTAATGTAATTGTTGGGTCATAGGGTAGTTCTACTTTTAGATTTTTGAGGAACCTTCATACAGTTTTCCAGAATGGCTGCACCAGTTTGCATTCCCATCGACAGTGTAAGAGGGTTACTCTTCTCCACATCCTTATAAGCATCTATTGTTTCCTATGTTGTTCATTTTAGCCATTCTGACAGGCATGAGATGGTATCTTATCATAGTTTTGATTTGTATTTCCCTGACGATGAGTGATATTGAGCATCTTTTCATGTGTCTGTCAGCCATCTGTATATCTTCTTTAGAAAAATGTCTATTCATGTTTTCTGCCCATTTCTTAACTGAATTATTTATTTTGGATGCTGAGTTTCATCAAGACAGAAAAAGAGACACATAGATCAACAGAACAGAATAGAAAACCCAGAAATGGACCCACAATTATATGGTCAACTAATTTGGATAAAGCAGGAAAGAATATCCAATGGGAAAAAGACAGTCTCTTCAACAAATAGTATTGGGAAAACTACACAGCAACATGCAGAAGAATGAAACTAGACCACTTTCTTACACCATACCCACACATAAATTCAAAATGGATGAAAGACCTAAATGTGAGACAGGGAACTATCAAAATCCTAAAGAAGCACATAGGCAACAACCACTTTGACACCAGCCGTAGCAACTTCTTATTAGACGTGTCTCCAGAGGCAAGGGAAACAAAAGCAAAAATGAATGATTGAGATTTCATCAAGATAAATAGCTTCTGCACAGTGAAGTAAACAATCAACAAAACTAAAAGGCAAACTGTATAATGGGAGAAGATATTTCAAATGACATATCTGATAAAGGGTTAGTATCCAAAATCTATAAAGAACTTATCAAACTCAAAACCCAGTGAACATCCTGAACCAAATTAAATTAAATGTCTTCTGTACTGGTGCACAGTAAGCTGGTGTAAATTTGATTTGTTAGTTCTAACAGTATATCAGTAGAGTCTGAGAGCAGTAGAATTTAAGACTGGCAGGTGCCTTATAGTTTTGTGACAATTGTCCAACACCTAGTATTTAACAGACCTCATGAGAGAATCCAGGATTCCTATTTTTGACTAAAACACAGGCAAACATTAACAAGTCTGGCAAGACCAAGATAGAACACAATAGCACAACTCTTACCTACTCTTCGTAGGAGTATGAATTGGCACAGCATTTTGAACAATCTGGCATTATCATGCAAATTGAATGTGTGCATATTCTATGACCCACTAAGTTTAGCTTTAGGTATATAATAGGAAGAAAACCTTGCACTTGAACACTAAGAGTCATAATCTAAAATGTTCAAGGCAACAGTGTTTATAACAGGTAAAAAAGAGAATAACTCAAATGTTCTTCAACAGGAACAAATGGATAAATAAATTGTGATATATTCATGCAATGGAATATTGAATAAACTAGAACTACAGTCTGGAAAAATCTCAAAAACAATACATTGAATGAAAAAAGCAAATCCCAGAGGAATATACAAAGTTTGATAGTTGATCTTATGTATCAACTTGGCTAGGCTCTAGTACCCAGTTTTTGGTCAAACACCAGTCTAGATGTTGCTGTGAATTGATATTTGATGTGATTAATATTTAAGTTGGTAGACTTTGAATAAAGTACATAATGTGGGTGGGCTTCATCCAATCAGTTGAAGGGCTTAAGAGAAAAACCTGGGGTCCCTCAGGAAATAAGGAATTTTGCCTCAAGACTGCCATTGGACTTGAGCTGCACCATCAACTCTTCACTGGGTCTCCAGCCTGTCAGCCTGTCTTAAAGATTTCAGATTAGCAAGCCCAACAATCACATGAGTCAATCCCTTAAAATAAATCTCCTTAATATATACATACATATTCTATTTATTCTGTTTCTCTGGAGAATCCTAACACATATAGTGTGGCATTTTATGTAGAGATTTCAAAAACATGTAAAATTATAAAAATATGATGTACACATATGTTGGAAATTATAAAGAAATTCCAGGGAATAATGAACACACAATTGAGGATAACAGTTACCTCTAGTGAGAAGGGAGGGGGATTGAACAAGAAGGATAACACAGTGGGGACTTGAGTGATGGCTGGGTGATGTATACCTGATATATATTTAACATATTCTTCTTTATTCTCTATATTGAATTATATTATTTTTAGACCATCTATATGCATAAAATATTTTAATATATTAAACATTTCATGATAAATTTTTGCAAAGAATTCAGGCATCCCAAATTCTGGTCCAGTTCTCTTTGCATTATGCCCCATGCAGCAGTATATCCTGCCTATAATTGAGGCTGTTCATGGCTGACTGCTTCATTTTGTTTGACACCAATATCCTCAAGTCCTGTTTGTTAAGATTTTCAAACTTTGTAATTTTACAAAATAATTTAACTCCAATTCTGGCAGGTGGCCACCATAGGAAAATATATGTCTACATTGTATTAGCCACCTAAAAACAAGGGGACTCATGTTCCCCCTTCTTTCTGATCAGGCAAAAATGGGAGGCAAGAATCATTGAATGACTTTACACAGCAGTTACTTTGTTTCTTCAGTGATCAACTAGGCTAACAACTAACAAACTAACAAAGAGTCAATCCACCCCTTTGTCAAGCTGCAGTTATTGAGAAGAATGCCCCACAGCAGCTCCACACTTCCATGGGTTTACTAAGAACCAGTGATTCTTAACCTGGGATCTATGGATGGTGAACAGAAGGGCTTCTGGTGGGGAAGGAAGTAGCTTCAATCATTTGCAAAAAAATTATGTTTTTGCATATTTATATTTTGGGTGGGATGAGGCTATGGTTTTATCTGATGCTCAGATGTAATATTGATCACATTAGGATTCTGATGTGACTTGTGATTAGGAAAAAAAAAAAGCATGATCTTTGAATTAAAATAGAGACAGACTGAAATTTCATCTCAGCCATTTATTACCTGTATGATTTTTTAAAATTTTTATTTTATTATGTTATGTTAGTCACCATACAATACATCATTAGTTTTTGATGTAGTGATCCACGATTCATTGTTTTCGTATAACACCCAGTACTCCATGCAGTATGTGCCCTCCTTAATACCCATCACCGGGCTAACCCATCCCCCCCCAAAAAAACCCCTCAGTTTGTTTCTCAGAGTCCATAGTCTCTCATGGTTCATCTCTCCCTCCGATTCCCCCCACTTCATTTTTCCCTTCCTTCTCCTAATGTCCTCCATGCTATTCCTTATGTGCCACAAATAAGTGAAACCATATGATAATTGACTTTCTCTGCTTGACTTATTTCATTTAGCATAATCTCCTCCAGTCCCATCCATGTTGATGTATAGGTTGGGTATTCATCCTTTCTGATGGCTGAGTAATATTCCATTGTATATATGGACCACATCTTCTTTATCCATTCATCTGTTGAAGGGCATCGTGGCTCTTTCCATAGTTTGGCTATTGTGGACATTGCTGCTATGAACATTGGGGTGTATATGGCCCTTTTTTTCACTACATCTGTGTTTTGGGAGTAAATACCCAGTAGTGCAATTGCTGGGTCATAGGATAGCTCTATTTTTAATTTTCTGAGGCACCTCCACACTGTTTTCCAAAGTGGCTGTACCAACTTACATTCCCACCAACAGTATAAGAGGGTTCCCTTTTCTCCACAACCTCTCCAACATTTGTTGTTTCTTTGCTTTGTCAATTTTTGCCATGCTAACTGGTGTAAGGTGGTACCTCAATGTGGTTTTGACTTGAATTTCCCTGATGGCTAATGATGATGAACATTTTTTTCATGAGTCTGTTAGCCATTTGTATGTCTACTTTGGAGAAGTGTCTGTTCATGTCTTCTGCCCATTTTTTGACTTTATTTGTTTTTTGGGTATTGAGTTTGAGAAGTTCTTTATAGATCTTGGATACCAGCCCTTTATCTGTGGTGTCATTTGCAAATATCTTCTCCCATTCTGTGGGTTGCCTCTTTGTTTTGTTGACTGTTTCCTTTGCTGTGCAGGAGCTTTTTATCTTGACGAAGTCCCAAAAGTTCATTTTTGCTTTTGTTTCACTAGTCTTTGGAGATGTATCTTGAAAGAAGTTGCTGTGGCCGATGTCAAAGAGGTTACTACCTATGTTCTCCTCTAGGATTTTGATGGATTCCTGTCTCACATTGAGGCCTTTCATCTATTTTGAGTTTATCTTTGTATATGGTGTTACAGAATGGCTGAGTTTCATTCTTCTGCATGTGGCTGTCCAATTTTCCCAGCACCATTTATTGAAGAGGCTGTCTTTTTTCCATTGCATATTTTTTCCTGCTTTGTCGAAGATAATTTGACTGTAGAGTTGAGGGTCCATATCTGGGCTCTCTATTCTGTTTCACTGGTCTATATGTCTGTTTTTGTGCCAGTAACATGCTGTCTTGGTGATCACTGCTTTGTAATATAGCTTGAAATAGGGCAACATGTTGCTCCCAGCTTTGTTTTTCTTTTTCAATATTTCCTTGGCGATTTGGGGTCTTTTCTGATTCCAACAAATTTTAAGATTGTTTGTTCTAGCACTTTGAAAAATGTCACTGGAATTTGTTTTTTAAATTGATTACTCTTTGGGGTTTGATTTCTTCTCCATAAAATATATATATATATATATATATGTAATTCCTGTTAGATGCACTATGATCTTATTTAGTAAGGTGAAATTTAACAAAATGATAGCCTAAGAAACCCAAAGGCTTACTCTAACTTAAGGCCAAAGAATACATTTTTCACTATATCCTTCAAGAATGAGATACTATTTTTCATTCATTAAATGAACAAAAAGATTGGAAACAGCCAGTACAAATAATGGTAAAGGGGAAACGACATGCTTATGCTTTGCTGATGGGAGTATGGATTGCTACAAACTTCTTGGAATATAGGAATGCTGTATCCACATCCAAAAACAAAACAATTGCATGTAAGAGTATGTATAAAAGGGTATGCATTGAAATTATTTTTTGTAGTGGCAAAAAATGAAAATAACTTGAATGTATATTAGTAGTAGAATGTAGTAGTTGATGGTGCATATACATATTATATAATGTTCTGTAACTATTAATGAGTATAATTATACTATACTACTTACTGGACCATGATATTGTTTAATGATAAAAGCATACTGCAGACTACTGTAATCTGTTTAGCTAGATCCATGACTGTTTTCAAACACAGATACACACACAGACACACACACACACAGAAAAAACAAACCTGTTTGTATATGATCAAACAAACACAGAAATGTCTGAAAATAAAGACACAATTAACATTAGGTAGCTTAAGTAACAAGGAGAGTTGAGAATATTAACTTCTCATTTATATGTTTTTACTGTTTAACTTAAAAAATAATAATATATTATTGCAATGAACAAATCTGGTTGACAAAATGAACTCAAAGATTCCCAAGGTCCTTTAACTGTAGCTATTAACTGTATAGTCACTAATTATATACACAAACTTTGATTATAATCTTTCTTTTTATAATTGACCCCAAATCTTTAGTCGGTATCAAGACTCTTTCAAGGGGGTCTTTGCTTCCCATCTGAGCCTGGAGGTAAATCTTTCATTTTTAAATCTCTCTAAAGCCTCCTTTTCTCCCATATCTATATTTCTCAACTTGCATAAGAAAAACTAAGAAGAATGTGGTAATATATTTTCCTTCTGACTACTTTTTAATTTCTTTCCCAAGAAAATGTGCATATGCTTTTAAAAATAAAACAAAATATAGACATAATAACAAAGTTTCAATGCCAGAATGCTACTTAAAATTTTTTGTTTGCTCTTATTTATTTTTAATGGAGTATAATAAACTTTCATCTCTTTTATTGACATTTAATAGTCTGAACTGGGTATCACTTTATTTTGACAAAGTAACTATAATTGCCCTCAAAGGAACTATATCCTTTGCAATATACAAGATTAGCTTAAATGTTATTTAAAACAATATTACATGATTACACACACAAAAATAATACTACTGGCCAATTCTATGACAACTTATTTGAATTACTTTCAAAGAGTAGAAACAGATTCATACTGATTCATTCACACTTTCTCACTAATTTTACTTTATTTATTTATTTATTTATTTATTTATTTATTACTAAATTTTACTTTTGGATTTGAAATCAGCATTTGGCAAAATAAGATCCATTTCTAGTCATTTCTAATAATTACTTACTTTTATGGCTCTTTGTCTTTGAATCCTACGACCTAGACAAATAATTCAGGTATAAGGATGTTTGCTCTAATTTTATGCATCATTGTATCTGAAGAAGAATACCCCATTGTCATGGTACCTGTGATTACTGGCAAATGTTCCTCTTTTTAGCCTCCTTGCCCATACTAGGTACAGGTCTCACTCATGACTCCATCTCTATGACCTACTCCTAGGACAAGTTGGGGTTACTTATTTAGAGCAACAGTGATTTCATGCTTAATCTATTTGCCCCTTGAGATCTGGAATTTGGCCACAGTGAGCTTGTTACAGAGGTCAGCTACAAACTGCTATGGTTTGAGTCCAGAATAGAGGTTTTTCTCACAAGGACACAAACTATATAGTCAATTCACCAAGCTGTTTCAGGCCCCAAACACTGACAAGCACTCCTACAGTGAATTCCAGGTCAATCTGACCTTTCCCTCTCTACAATTAATATTTCAAATTTCTCTACATTGCTCAAACTGCAAATATGCTCATCTCTTTCCTCAAGAAGCTACCTCATTTCTAATTCTTCTAGAGAGAATAGAAGCAATCAGATGGAAAATCCTTCTACTCCCCACCCACAACCCCACATGTGCACATGTTCTCTCCTCTTCCCTCTGATTAATATAAGGCCAATCCTTTTAGCTAGACTCTAAATCCTCTCTTCTCAGAAATTTCACACTATTAATTAGCCCTTCAAACTAACTGTCTTCCATTTTTTTCTATGGATCACTTTCATAAAAAAGTGGTATTTCTCAAGTATCTTCCAACTCAAAGTAAAAAAAAAACCAAACACACAAAAATAAAACAAAGCCATACATTTAATCATATTCCCACTTCCCACCTAACAGCCAGACATTTATCATAATCATCATAAAAGTGCCCAAAACATCAATACACAGTTCAGTAACTCATCACAAAGTGAACACCCATGAACCCACTACCCAGGTGAAGAACTACGTAAACATTGCCAGCTCTCATGAGACCCTCCCCCAACTCATGTCCTCTCTCAATCACTACTCCCTTACCAAAGGTGACTACTATTCTGACTTTAGGACACTGTGATTTAGATTTACCTGTGTTTATAAGGTGATCATATTAATTCTTTTATTATTATTATTTCTCAACATTATATTTTAAAATTCATCCATGGTAGTGCAATGATTCATTCATTTTCATTACTTATAAAAGTTCAATGAGTTTTAATAAAAATAAAGTCATGTATCCACCATTGACCAGACATAGAAAACTTCTAACATCCCCCAAAGTTTCCTCATGTCTCTTTGCAGTCAAACCCATCCCACCCTACCTCCCCCCGACACAGTCCTGGACAACTATTTATCTGCTGTCACCACAGTTTTGCTTTCTAGAATTTTACATAAATAGAACCATAGAGTATGCAATCTTTTTGTCTGTCATATTTCACCTAGCATAATGCTTTCAAAATTCATCCATGTTGTTGCATGTGCTGGTAGTTTATTCCTTTTTATTGCTATGTTGTAGTTCATTGTAGGAATGTATTCTTTTTTTTTTTTTAAAGATTTTATTTATTTATTTGACAGAGAGATAGAGAGCACAAGTAGGCAGAGAGGCAGGCAGAGGGAGAGGGAGAAGCAGGCTCCCCGCTGAGCAGGGAGCCCGATGCTGGACTCGATCCCAGGACCCTGGGATCATGACCTGAGCTGAAGGCAGTGTGGGAATGTATTCTAATCTGTTTATCCATTGACCAAGTTGTTGGACATTATTCACTGTAATTTTTATTTGCATTTTCTTTATTACTGATGGGATTGTTTATCAGCCATTTATCTGTCTTCTAAGTATCTATCCAAGATTCTTGCCCATGGTTCTATTCATTTGAAGGGGTTTTTAAATAGCCTGAATATAAATACTTTGCTATTACTTGGATTGCAAGTACTTCCTCTCACTGTGTATCTTGCTATTTTTTTTTTTTTTTAAGATTTTATTTATTTGAAAGAGAGAGAGAGAGACAGCGAGAGAGGGAAAACAAGCAGGGGGAGTGGGAGAGGGAGAAGCAGGCTTCCCGCCAAGAAGGGAGTCCAATGCGGGGCTCGATCCCAGGACCCTGGGACCATGACCTGAGCCGAAGGCAGACACTTAATGACTGAGCCACCCAGGCGCCCCATATCTTGCTATTTAGTAATTATGCCTTTTGATGAACAGAAATTATCATTTTTATTATAGTCAAATGTATTGATTATTTCCCTTTCAGTTGGTGCATTTTGTGTCCTCTTCAAAAATCTCTCCCTATCCCAAGAACATTAAATGATTTCCTTTACTATCCTATATAAGCTGTATTAGTTTGAGTTTCATATTGAAATCTATAATGAACCTGGAATTAATTTTTGTATATGGTTTGAGATAGGATTTCTTTTTTCCTTATTATTTATTTGTTTAGTATTTTGGTAAAAATATCTACTTAAACTAATATCATTTTTTGAAAAGTCAATTCTTCATCATTAGCCTATGTATCACTTTTAACATAGATCAAGTGTCTGTATAAGCATTTTTCCCTTTCTGGATTCTCTATTGAGTCTTTTTTTAAGATTTTATTTATTTGACAGAGAGAAACACAGCGAGAGAGGGAACACAAGCAGAGGGAGTGGGAGAGGGAGAAGCAGGCTTCCCACGGAGCAGGGAGCCCGATGCGGGGCTCCATCCCAGGACCCTGGGATCATGACCTGAGTCGAAGGCAGACGCTTAACGACTGAGCCACCCAGGCACCCCTCTATTGAGTCTTTTAATCCATAAACATGATATATCTTCACATCGTTTAATTCTCCTTAAATTTATCTCTACACGCACCCATGTGTGTGTAGGTGATCTTTCACATTTTTAGTTAGACTTATTACTAAATAGTTAATATTTTTGGTTATTATAAAGCTATTTTTTAAGTTTATTTATTTGTTTAAGTAATCTCTACACCCAGCGTGGGGCTTGAAATCACAACCCTCAGATCAATACTTGCATGCTGTTTGATTTTTCTTTCCTTAGAGATTCTTGCTGGTATACAGAAACAATTCATTTTTGTATATTGACTTTTACACATCAACCTTGCCAAAGTCACTTATTATTTTAAGGATTCACATATAGATATTTTTTTACTTTTCTAATTATGCAGTCAGATCAAGTGCAAATAATGGCATATTTAATCTCTCTTTTTTAAATACTATATCTTTATTTCTTTTTATTAGTTAACTGAACTAGCTAGGAGTGCCAATATTTTGTTAAATACAAGTCATGTGCCTAATCTGAGAGAAAGCTTTCAATATTTCACCATTAAATGTGATATTTGCTTTAAGTATTTTGTAAATATTATTTATCAGGTTAATAAACTTTCTTTTTATTCTTGGTGTTTTTGCTATGGTAAGAATTATTAATTTTTAAGCATAAATTGATGCTAAATTTTATCAAATGCTATTTTGGGATATCAAATGCTATATTTGGGAAATGAATATATTATTTCTAACTTTTATTGTGTTAATTTGGTGAATAACATTGATTGATTCTTGAATGTTGCATTACTGGAATAAATCTAAATATGTTGTGATATAGTGCATTTAATCATTACTGGAATAAATCTAAATTTGTTGTGATATACTGGAATTTTTGTATGCTGAATTACTGGAATAAATCTAAATTTGTTGTGATATACTGGAATTTTTGTATGCTGCAGGATTTGGTTCATGAATTTGATTGCCTTATTATTTTTGTTTTCTCTAATGTCCTTGTTAGGTTTTAAAATCAAGGTTATGCTAGCTTCATAACATAAGTTGGGGAGTATTTATTCCTTTTTTCTAGAAGAGTTTGTGTAAGATTAGTATTATTTCATTCTTAAATACTTAGCAGAACACACTAGTGAAGCTATCTGATCCTAGAATTTCATTGGGGGCATAATTTTAATTACATAAGCAACATATTTATGAGTTAAGAACAATTCAATAGACTATATCTTATAGTTCAATTTTGGTTAAGTATTTATCTTCCCTAGAAATTTTTACATTTCATCTAAGTTTGTTTCATAATATTCTCTCATGGTGGATTTAATGTCTGTAGGATTTGTAGTGATGTTCCCAATTTCATGTCTGATATTATTCATTTTTGCCTTCTCTCATATTGTCTTCATCAATCTCATCATGAGTTTACCAATTTTTTATAAGCTTTCCGAAGAACAAATTTGTTGATTCTGTCAATTATAGCCCTATTTTCTTTTTTTGCTAGTTTCTGCTTTTATCTACTTTCTCTTTCATTTTGCTTTCTTTGGATTAAATTTGCTGTTCTCTTTCAACAGTCTTGCTCCAAACATTTGAGTCTGCCATATAAATATTCTAAAACTTATAAAGCTCAAATTGCTATTGATTAAAATATAATATACTGTCTAGACAAAATATATACCCTTAAGATGCCAATATTTTAGAATATTTGTAAAGCCATGGCCATTATATAACTGAAATTTAGCAAAATATGAAGGTGCCTAAATTTAATTATCATTGTACATGTTTGGGCATTCTGTTTTGGAATGACAGTGTTTGGATAGATATAATATAAAATCATGCCTATATAATAATTATATTTTTCAAGAACAAATATTTTTATTCTTTTCAGCAAATTATTAATTATATTAGTATAACTTAAAATTCTACAAATTCATTTTCTATTGACAAATTTAACCTTTTTTCTTGAAATATAGTCTTCAGATGGTTTTAAATTAACCTCAATTTGGAGAAATTTTATTCCACTGAGACTACAGCAACTGGAAATGTCAATTGTCAAATTTAACCAAGAATTATACATACCAGGTTCAAGTATTACAATGGAGCTGTGTTTGATAGATTATTACCTCAAAAACATTACAAAATATTTAATTTCACAAGGTAAATTATTATCACAAATGTTGCAATTTGTCCTTTCTCTTTAAATACTCTCTAGATCCACATAGTAATATAAAGAATTAGTATTCTCTTCCTCATATCATATGCAAACATAAACTCAAAATGAATCATAGACCTCAAGAGCTAAAAATATAAAACACTTAAAAAATACATAGCAGCAAATCTTTGTAACCTTGGGTTAGGCAAAAACTTCTTAATTATGGCACCAAAAGCACAAGTAATAATGAAATATAAATAAATTGAGCTCCATCAAAATTAAAAACATTTGTGCTTCAAAGGACACCATTGAGAAAGTGAAAAAACAACCACATAACAGGAGAAAATATTTTCAAATCATCTATGTGGCATGGGACTAATATCTAGAATATGTAAAGAACTATATGACTCAATAATAAAAAGATAATTCAATTTTAAAAACAGACAAAGGATCTGAATAGACATTTCTTCAAAGAAGATACACAATGGACATAAGCACATGAAAAGATTCTCAACATCGTTAATATTAAAGAATGCAAATAAAAACTACAATGAGATACTACATTATACCTACCAGGAAGGCTATAAGCAAAAAGGCAACAATAGCAATTGTTGGCAAGGATAAGGAGAAACTGGAACTTTCATACACTGTTGGTGGGAATGTAAAATAGTTGGAAAAAGTTGAGCAGTTCTTCAAAAGGTTAAACACAGACTTACCACATCACCCAGCAATTCTATTCCTAAGCATATACCCAAGAGAAATGAAAGCATATGTCCATGCAAAAACTTGTCCATTAATGTTCAAAGCAGCATTATTCAAAATAGCCAAAAAATGGAAACAACCCAAAATGCTCATCAACTTATGAATGAATAAGTAAAATTTGATATATCCATGTAAAAGAATATTATTTAGCAATAAAAATAAAGCACTAGTACATGCTACAACATGGATAAACCTTAAAAACATTTTGTTAAGTACAAGAATCAGTACCCAGCTTTATGTATGTTTAATCTACAATATGGGGGGGGGGGAGTGTCTTCCTTAGGCTCTATGCTTTGAGGATTCTTGTGGTCCTCCTTGTCTCATAAATCTATTGAAGGCTTGGCTCAATGTCTCAACCACTCAGCTACTTTTTTCAACCCAGAAGCAGCAGAGGTCTCTATGGAGTTTCCCTCTTTTCCAAAACATTGGCTTCTTAATTTATCATAGCCTTGTTATAATCCCAATGGTTGTAAATCAGATTTTTTTCTACTTTTATCCAGATTTTCAGAACAGTTGTTGAACTGTTGAATAGTTATTGAAATCCTCTCTTCTGATAATACCTTAAAAAAAGATTAATTTAATCATTTGTTGTCATGTCATTCCCATGCTTTAATAACTTTTTTGTTGTCCCTAGGATTACTTTATGAGTTTTTGAGTAGTTTACAGTCCCAAGACTGTTTGTCCCCTGCTCCTGACCAAGACCATTACAGATGTTCTCCCAGAAAGGACAGTAATCCTGTTTGCACAGTGTTTCGCAGAGTTTGGGGGTCGGGGATGATAGTAAATCACTGATGGTACCCATTCAGGATGATAAACACATGCAGCAATTATTTACTCATTTATTGCTTTTTGATCATGCATTAAATTTCATTCTTTCTTATGGTATCAGAGCTCCAATTTCTTTTGGAAGAATAACCTCTCTCCTTCTATTAGTCAGGGTTCTCCAGAGAAGCAGAACCATTTATACATATAAAGAGATTTATGATAAAGTATTGGCTTGCATAATTATGGAGGCTAAAGTCCCACAATCTGCCCTCTGCAAGCTGGAGACCCAGCAAAGCCAGTGATGTAGTTCGAAGGCCTGAGAGCTGCAGAGCCAGAGATGTAGATTCTAGTCTGAGTCTGAAGATCTAAGAACCAGGAGCACTGAGAGCAGAAGATAAATGTCCTGGCCCAAACAATTGGGCAAAAGGAAATTCAACCTTCCTCAGTCTTTTGTTCTATTCAGACCCTCATCAGATTGGATAATGCCCACCCACATTGAAGAAGGCCATCTGGTTTATGCAATCCACCAATTCAAATGCTAATCTCTTTCAGAAACATCCTCACAGACACCACAGAAATAATCTTTAACTAGATATCTGAACATCTCATAGAACAGTCAAGTTGACACACAAAATTAACTGTCACATTCCCATTGCATATATTCTTGTGGAATTGTTGCTCAACTTCATTGCCCTCTGTATTATAGGAATGGAAACATACTCTAAGCCAATTAAGCTTCCTGCTCTGAATCTTTCAGCCTTGACCAGAGAGATACAAATTGTGTATATGGAGTGGTGGACAGTGGAGCTGATTCAGAAACAACTTTCCAGTGATCAGTTCACATCATCTAATTCATGTTCTCCTAATACTGGTTTTTGTTGCTTGCAATAAAAACAAAACAAAACAAAAACACACAGTAACAATAGTATTTATTCATAAAATAAGAATATGATTCAACTTATAATTTTCCTTTAAACTAATTACATCAAAAAGAAATAATCAGTTTGGGTGCCTGGGTGGCTCAGTTGGTTGAGTGTCAACTCTTGGTTTCGGCTGAGGTCAGGATCTCATGGGACTGAGGGACTGAGCCCCGCATCGGGCTCCCCGCTCAGCAGAGAGTCTGCTTGGAGATTCTCTCCCTCTGCGCCTCCCCCTACTCTCTCTTAAATAAATAAATAAATATTTTAAAAAGAGAGAATCAGTTTAATAATGACTTAACTTTAAAACTCCTGTAACACATATTGATCTCCCTTTTTAGCACTAACAAAAAGGTGCAGCTTCAAGCTTAGAATTTACGGCAAACAATAGCACACTGCTAGAATTTAATGAAATTGTTTAAATTTTACATTTCTTTCTATATATATAAGGTGTTATTGGTTTTCTGTTTACGATATGTGACATAAAATTGTTTTTAAAAACATAACTTAAAAATAATAATTTAAAAATTGAACAGTTGAAGGTTGATATGAAAAAAATCAAGAACATGTTTTTGAAAATGACTGGTTTGGGAAACACAGACCAACTGAAGGAATCTGGTCAGTGGTCAGGTCCGTGGTTAGTCTAACCCACTCTTCATCATTCCCCCACAATCGAATCTTCCTTCTTTTTTAAATTCCCCTTCAAAAAAGTCTCAACTTATTTATTAAAGCTTGTTCCCTACTTTCTTAAATTTCTTTCCTGATCATCTTCTTTGGAGTTCTCAGATTGACTTAGTCTAAGTTTTAAATAATCAAGGCTGACTTTGTACATGACAGTAGATTCTGCTACGGCTGGTTAAAACAGCAGACACTCCAAAAGCCATCATAAAAGGAAAGCCGCCTTTTTTATTTTTTTTACTATGTTATGTTAATCACCATACATTACATCATTAGTTTTTGATGCAGTGTTCCATGATTCATTGTTTGCATATAACACCCAGTGCTCCATGCAGAACGTGCCCTCTTTAATACCCATCACCAGGCTAGCCCATCCCCCTTACCCCCTCCCCTCTAGAACTCTCAGTTTGTTTCTCAGAGTCCATAGTCTCTCATGGTTTGTCTCCCAAAAGGAAAGCCTTCTAAGGCAGTTTATTTTTAATGTATACATTAGAGAAAAAAATGATTTCAAATGATTTTATGTGCACAAGGCCACCCTTCCAAGCCAGATGAATCCCATCATCCACAAATAGCTTAGCTACATCCCAGCCACTGTGCGATTCTCAAGCTCATTTCAAGACAGGCACTAGGCTTTGATTGCACAGAAACTTTTAAGATACAAGTGACTGCAGACTCTTCTTTCCTAGTTACATAAAGCTCTTCTGAAGGTGGCTGTTCTTTACATCCCTGTATACAATTTCTCTACATTCCTTCCACTCTCTCCCTACATTTTTGCTGTTTTTGTTGGCTCTTAACTTCTTTATAGTCCTTCTGTTTTTCATTTGTGGTGATAAAATCAATAATTAGACTACTATGTGAGTCCAAATAACGTTGTCTTTTTTTTATTATTATTATCATTGAGGATAAAACCAATGCTTTGTTTTCATTTCTCTTCTTCAGCAGTCTTTAACAGCATTTCATCAGTGAAATTTTTTCAGAATATTCAATACTTATAACACTGCCAATCTCATTTCCAAAGTTGGGGCTTTTCATGTGGGCTGTGCTTGGCACCTCACTCTGCCTGATTTGGGTTTTATTTAATCACTTTGGCTTCAACAGACATTGGGAGGCAAGAAAACCAGCAATCAGCCTGCCATGAATTTGCCATGGGACCACATGCTGTTGCAGAAACAACCATCTAAATCTGCTTTGGAAAGACAAATTCACAGCAGGCAGATTACGCAGCCTGAACCCCATGCACTAGCCAGGCTCCAGGGAAAGGGGAGCCTGAAGTAGAACACAGAATGAAGAATATACACTCTTCCTGAGATACCCATTTCACAAGAGCAGGATTTACAGCACTTCAATAGGTAAGGAAAGGAAGGCAGTGTGACAAAGTAAAAATAGCATTGGGCTAGAAGTTATGAAGACTGGGTTTGAGACCATGCTCTGCCACTGAATACTTGTGTGGTTTGGGTAAATCATGCAACTCCCAAGCCTCATTTTCCTTTTCTGAAAATGGGAATATTAACCATTGCCATGAGTAATTTAGCACAGTCATGAAGGTCAAATATAAAACTATTTATGATAATTGCCTTGTATAATATAAAATTTTATATGAACATAAAATGGCCAAATTAATCATTATCTCAAAGTTAATAATATTAATAATAGCAATAATAACAAATACTTTGCCCCTAAGTTGGGCAAATAGCTATTAACATTTAAGCCAGATTAGCATAAAAATAAATGTAAATGGCATCTAAATCTTAGAGGAACACATGTGCTTTCATTTTCAAATAGGATTTCTTCATGATGGATCATTATTAAAGAGTTTCTGAGAGTAAAAAAAAAATAATAATAATCCATGGGAGAAATCGAAGTGGAATAAGCTGATTTTAACATGAAAAATGGCTATTTTTATGTATGGTTACAAAGACTCTCCTTTTCTAGATGCTCACTGTATGTTCCTCTTCCCAGAGAGATCCATTTACTTTCTGCATTTTAATAATACTGCTGCTTTCTGAACAGTTTTATGATACTGAGAAGTTGAAGTACAAAATCAATAGAGATATTTATGAAATCCAGACATGGCTACTAATAAAATGAGAGAATAAACAAGCAAACTTAACAGGATATATACTATTCCCAAAAGTTCCTGAACAGTCAGCCCATTTGGCAGGTAGAAACAGAACCAGACAATAAAAACAAACAAACAAAAAACAACAAAACAAAACAAAAACCCAAAACCATGTTTATAGAATAGCTTCATTAGAAAGTTTTGAAATAGTCATCAGATGAGCCACCACAATGTACTACCAATTTTTTAAGCTATTTAAAAATTAAGTTGATGTTAAAGTAAGTTATTACAACATGGTGTGGTGTGTGTGTGTGTGTGTGTGTGTGTGTGTGTGTGTGATGGTCCTGCTGCATCATTAGTGAGGCATAAATTTTTGTTTTGTTTTTTTATCTCAGTCATAGTGACAATATGGTCTGGCTTATCTATAACACCAGACAAAAATCAAAAGAGTGGATCTTCAAAAACACGTGATTATTCAATTAGTAGTATTTGCTTCAACCTACTTTGATAAAAATATGGTTATACCATCTTTCTTTGGTTAGTGACTGATTGAAAACCATACAGTCAAACCCTCTGTATCCTATGTTTTAAAAATATCCCTTGTAAACAGGATTTGGCTTTAAGAAAAAAAAAAAATCTAGCCTGGTAATCTTTGTCTTATACATGGAGTATTTAATCCATTTATATTTAATGTAATTATTGATAAATTTCCAGCTTTTTTTAACTTTACATTTTGAAATAATTATAGATTCACAGGAAGTTGTGAGGATAGTACAGAAAGGATCCCTGTACCCTTTATTCAGTTTATATCTTATGTAATTATAGTATAATATTTAAACCAAGAATTTGACATGATTACAATGTGTGTGCATGGTACGTAATTTTATTATATATGTGGTTTGTGCAACCACAACTGCAATCAAAACAGAACTATTCCATCACCACAAAGATTTCTCTCATGCTACCCCTTTATAGTCACAGCCACCCTTCACCCCACTAGACTAGCCCTAACCCATGGTAACCACTTGTTTTCTATCTTTATAACTTTGTAATCTTGAGAATGTTATATAAGTGGAACCATACAGTAAGTAACCTGAGACTTTTTTCCCCAGTAAGCATAATGCCTTTGATCTATGTAAGTTGTTGCATGTATTAATAGTTTCTGGCTTTTTACAGCTGAGCAGTATTCCATGGTATGGATGTACCACAGTTTGTTTAACCATTCACCCATTGAAAGACATTTTGGTTGTTTCCAATTTGGGGTTATTACAAACAAAACTACTATGAAAAATCAAGTATAGATTTTTGTGTGGAAACATATTTTCATTTCTCTGGGATAAATGCCTGGCAATGCAACTGATACTAGGTACGGTAAGTATATGTTTAATTTTTTTAAATTGCCAAATGATGTTCCAGAGTGACTGTACCATATTACATTACTATGTATGAGAGATTCCATGTCTCTACATACTTGCCAGCATTTGGTATTGTCACTTTTTATTTTAGCAATTCTAACAGGTATGCAGTAATTTGGTCCTAATTTGATTTCCCTAATGGCCAGTCATGCTGAACATCTTTTCATGTGCTTATTTGCCATTCATATATCCTCTTTGATGAAATGTTTCTTCATAGCTCTTGCCTGTTTTCTAATTGGGAATGTTTTACTGTTGAGTTTTGAGAGTTCTTCTATATTCTAGATATGAACTCTTTGTAAGATATTATAGTTTGTAAATATTTTCTCCTGATCCATAGCCTGTCTTTCGATCCTCTTCACATGGTTTTCTGCACAGCAGAAGTTTTTAATTGTGATGGAATGTTATTTATCAATATTTTTTCTTTACGGATCTTGCTTTTGGTGTCATGTCTAAAAACTCTTTACCAAGCCCTAAGTCCTCAAGATCTTATTCTATGTCATCTTCTATCAGCTTTATAGTTTTATATTTTACATTTAAATCTATGATCAATTTTTAGTTAATTTTTGCATGAGGTTTAGGTTCTTTTTTTATGGAGTGGGATATGGATATCCAATTAGCCAGCACCATTTGTTAACAAAGATTATCTTTCACCCATTGAATTGCTTTTGACCTTTGTCAAGAATCAGTTGGCAGTACTGGTGTGGAGCTTTTTCTGGGTTTGTTATTCTATCCCATTGATAAAAATGTCCATTCCTCTGTCAATACCACAGTCTTTATTATAGCTATATAATAAGTTTTTAAATCAGATAGAATGACTCCCTCACATTATTCATTTTCAAAATTGTTTTAGCTATCCAACTTTACATTTCCATGTAAAATTTAAATCTACTATATTACTCTTTTCTTTTACTACTTATCTCACTTGTTCTATGTCTTTGTTTTGTTTTGTTTATTTAGTTATTTATTTGCTTCTTTATTTTTTTCTTTTGGGATTATTTTCTATTACTTTAACACCTGTCCTCTTACTTGGAAGTTATGTTTTTTGTTTTTTTCTTTACTCATTTTTCAGTCCTTCCCTAGAGACTTGTAAAAAATTATATTGATTGTTAATACTTTATTTCATTTTCCCAACTTCTGCACCATTTTTATAATTTAATTCTCTCTATATGACATAAAATTTTATTATTTTATATAGATAATACTAATTTAGTAATTATATAATAATTTAATTATTTAGCCTTCTTTTTTCTCTTGGAAGCATCTCTGAGCTTCCACATGGAGTCATTTTTCTTCTGCTTAAACATTGCAAACTACTATTGTTTTCATTGTGGATCTGCTGGTGAAGAAACATCTGTTGTTTTTTGTTTGATTGAAAATGTTTTTACTTCACCTTCATTTTCTAAGCATTTTTCCACAAGATACTTATTTATTGGTTGGTTTTTTTTTTTTTTTTCAATCAGCTATCATGATTTGGAGTATATGATTCCTCTTGGCTACCACGGTTTCTGTTAAGAAATCAGCTCTCAGCCTTATTGTTGATTCTTTACATTTACTTTGTCTTTTCATGACCAACAACAGTCCTATCCACAGATGATTTTTAAAATTTTTCTTTGCCTTTTTTATTTGATAATCTTACTTTTATATAAGTAGTAGATATGCTTTTTTAAAAATTTATGCTGCATAAGATTTTGAGGCTATTTTATGTACCTTTCATCAGTTTAAAAATGTTCTTGGCTATTCTCTTTTCATATATTGCTCTTGCCCTGTATTCTCTCTCCTTTTCTTTTGGGGTCTCAATATGTTCCACTTTCTCATTGTGTCTTCTCTTTTTATTTCTTAGAGAGTGAGTGAGAGAGAGCACAAGCTGGGGGAGAGGCAGAGGGATAGAGAGAAGCAGACTCCCTGATGAGCAGGAAGCCTGATGTGGGGCTTGATCCCAGAACCCTGGGATCATGGCCTGAGCCCAAGGCAGACACTTAGCCAACTGAGCCACCCAGGTGCCCCTCATTGTGTCTTCTCTTATGCTCTTTTCTGTATATTCCATTCCTTTAGTCTCTCTATACTTCATTCTATATATCATCTTCTAATCCATATTTCATTTTGCCAATTCTTCCTTTAGTTCTATCTAATATGCAACTAACCCCATCCACTGAGTTCTTAATTTGGGTTACTGTAGTATTAAATTTAGAAGTTCAGTATGGTTAGATTTTACAGTTTCTATTTTTTTGTGCCAGAATTCTCACTTTTGTCTCTTTTCTCTTTGAACAATACAAAGAATAGTTATTTTAAAGGCCCATGTCTGAAAACACCAGTATCTGAAACCCTGATTACCTATTTCAATTGTCTGGTGTTTCCATTCATTTCTATTCATGTTATCTTGTCTTCTCATGTATATGGATTTTTAAAAATTAAGTGCCAGACATTTTATTTGTAATATTGTTTGTAGAAATAAATTGAGGACTGGGATGGGATACTCCATCAGGAAGTACTTTTGTTAATTTCTATCAGGTGCCTACAAGAACCTGCAATCTGGGATAACCTCAATTGGTTAAGGGATTAGGAGGATCCTAAAATGAGCTGCAGTTTCTATGAGAACCTGTTTACTTTCAGTTTACCTTTCTCCTAGGGTGCAGCCCTTTGGGGTTCCAAATCTCAGGAAAGCAAGGTCCACCAGGATCTCCCCCTTGACTGAACTTGGGAGTCTTAGTTCTCTTAGCCCTTTAAATCTGTTAAATGTACTGTTCAGTTGCTCACCTGCCCATCTGAACCAACAGAAGTGGCCATAAACCCTGGTCTCTATTCTCCATTTGCTCTTGTTTTCCCCTTTTTTTTAACCCCTAAACCCAGTAGGCTTATTGTCTTATCTACTTCACCCCTAGAACTTCTATGGTGCTGACGTTTCTCTCTCTTCAGCAATTATAATTCACACTCTCCTCTCTCTTTATGCTGCTTATAGATGTTAAGGGGGAGCTCAACTTCTCTTACCTTATATTTCTATGAGGGGTTTTCTGCTCTTTCCCTTGGCCTTTCTCCTCATTCCTTTCCCATACTTCCCTAGGAGAGGATAAGTCAATGTGATGTGTTTGGGGGAAGCCTCTTGAGGGCTGTGCTCGCTTACATGGAGATAGCTGCGTATACAGAGAGGGCATCATGTTCTACTCTCAGTCATGTGGGCTATCTCCAACCCTGTAAGTGGGATGCCTGAAGTTTTGAATGCCAAATCAAATCCATTTTGAAGATTAAAGAAAGATATTAGATATCCATATTAAATTATATTCTCTGATGCAGCTTTTACTCATAATAAAACCATTATTTCAGTCTCTCTTTGTTTGGCCTTTGTCTTATTTTTCATTAGGTTCCAAGCTCAGGAAAGAAAAAAAGGAGCATTATTTGTTGATTCACTAAAAGTCTCCAAATAGCCAAAAACGTCTCATTATAATTCATTCTATGGTAGAAACTCTTCATCCTAATCTTCACCAGTGCCATCACCCCGGGGTTATGCCTGTAGCTTGAAACAATAATACTGATATATCCAACTACATGCTTTTTTCTTCTACTTGCCATATTCCATTTACAGCCTAGGATTAATGACATGCTTTGAGTCACAGTAAACTAAAAATAATGAATGTGAAAGAATTTTCCCAATGACACAGAGAAATAGCATCATGGAATGGTACAAAAGCAAATGAACAAGATGTACATTCTGCCCATAGCTATAATATCAAAGTTTATCTTCTCTAAGCAAAGTAACCAAATTATTAACTATATTTTACTTTTTCATAGTATGTAGGTTTTTAAAATAAAATATAACAAAGCCATCAATTGACATCTGATTTCATCTAAGCCAAAGGAAATATTTCCCTAACTCTGCTTGGATAAAAGGGTCTGAATACTACGAACAATAGTTCAGACCTGGTCCCTAAACCCACAAACTACATTTACATACGCATAACCAGAGATAAAGCTCCTTTTTATCTTAAAATGTTTCCATGAGCCATGAGCTTTAATTTTCCTTTTTTTTTTTCCTGAGAACTTCTGCTTATTTGCAACTATTTCTGGGCCACAATAGCACTCCAATAGAGTGTTTTGGCAACAGCCTCTGTTGTGGTCAGCAACTCCTGCAGCTGGGATTTCTTGAAAGAAGTGAGTAGCATTTGCCTTATAGTGCTAAAACAACAAAACAAGCAAAACGTTCATGGGAATCAGAGAGTCACAAAGCTTAACTCCTCTCTCTCCTTCCTTCCCCTCCTTCATGCGATCAAGGAGGTCAAAGCCACTGGTGCACATTTTAGCAAGTATGTCATTCACAGTGGGGCTAATACATGGATACAATCCTAACCACCAAGCCCTGAAACAGATCGTGGGAAACTTCCTGACTACAGTGATTGTGGGACTAATAACCTGGGTGTCACAAGTTGGAGGACATGTCATAGCTTAAGACTGTATCCCCCTGAAGTAGGCACATTCCTCAGGGTGGCTATGCTCATGTATATGCATTTGGTGGGGAGTGGTTCAGGTACATAATTTGTCCAAAGACAATAAGGCCACAGATTAAATAAACATAAATATCTAGCTCTGCCTTAACTATAGCCAGCAAAACAGAGCAAAACCAAACAACAACAAAAAAAAACCACACAATTTTTTCCTGGCTAAGCAGTAATTCAGAATAAGCCAGAGGTGATAAGACTTACAAGGTAAAAGTCACAGCAAGCATTTAAAATGTGGGAGTCATGTCTGGCTAATCCAACTTGAACAAAGCCACTATAAGAAATCAAAGTATGGGGCGCCTGGGTGGCTCAGTTGGTGAAGTGTCTGCCTTCGGCTCAGGTCATAATCCCAGGGTCCCACATCGGGCTCCCTGCTCAGTAGAGAGTCTGCTTCTCCCTCTCCCTCTCTCTGCCCCTCCCCTGCTTGTGCTCTCTCTCTGGAATAAATAAATAAATAAAATCTTTTTAAAGAAAGAAATAAACATAAGTATCTGGAAAATGCTGTGATATTTTCAAAAAATGCAATTGTGGAAATGTAGACCACTGATTAAAATTTAACCTAATACCCCAAAATGTTCTATCTTCTACTAATGCTCGAACAACAAAATAACCAAAGAAACTTCTCTGAGTCACTGTAACTTTAAATAAATATCTTGTTGAAATCATAGATTTGGAAACAGCCTATGAAAAATATCCTGTGGAGTCCTGTAGACAACTTTCACTGAAGCCTGAAAAACAAGCCATAAGTTTTTTGTTTCTTTTAAAAAATACTAATCTTTTATTAATGATATTTTTATGTGAGCCTAAAAAACTTTCTCTCAGTATCAATCCCCTCCTGCAAACATCTGCCTTCACTTTGAGGAAGCAGTGATATTACCACTCCCTGGGGTCCCCAGTGAGGGTCAAAAACTTCCATTTTTGATGACCAATAGTTTTCAAAACCAACATTAGGCAAAAGGGCATTTCTCAGAAGGAAAACATGCTGTTAGCTCTGACAAAGGCCTGTCTGTGAGGTCGCCTCCTGTTTGAATTGCCCCATAGCAAGACAGATGCTAGAAAGGGAAGTTTGAGAATCATCCTAATCCAGATCCACTTTTGGTTACTTCCTCTGCTTGCTTCCAACACAGCTGCACAGAATAAAACAAAAAGAGGAAATGGGGACACCCAGACTGAATATTATTGCCTTCAGCAAAAACTTTTAGAAAACCCTCTCAGGAACCCCTGACATCACAGAGATGTGTCATCTTCCTTACAGAACTTTGCTTCACAAGCAGGATTTATGCAATTTCTTAATGCAGACAATTAATGCCAAAACAAACCTAGGGTGCAAGGCAGTAACTTAGGAAAAAGGAAATACTCAGGCAGTCTTTACAGAAATGAAAATGTTAATTAACTCAACCAACTTTCCTTTTAACCAACCAAATAAATAATGGCACAACATGGAGAATCTGTTTCACAGAAAGAGACACAGCAAAACTTGACCGAATCTCAGGGGCTTGTTTTAATTCCACCTCTGTAAGGGTGATCTTCCTAAACTTACTTCATTACTCTGAATCTTAGCATCCCCATAAAGAAAAGAGAGTTAGATTGATGATACTTATTGTTTCTGGACATCTGAGTCTGATGTTCCATGAAAACATAAAAGTAATATATCGAGATGTAACTCATTCTACTGAAGCCCAACTAATACTCCCTCTTTCTCCAGTAATAACCTCAGTTTAGGACGCCACCAACTGTCTTGTTTCTATAGCTAGAAATTTGTTAGTCATCCTCTCCTCTTCCATTTTTCATAATATAGGTCACTATCTTTTCATTACATATTTTTATTTTTTGAAAACCTAGTCCTATCAGTTTAATACATGAATCTTTTGCTGAACCATCCATTTTTATCAATCTTCTCAGGCAGGTCCTTAGCTCAGATTTGCCCTCTCTTATTGGAGCTTTTGCCAGAGTCTCCTAGCTGCTCATCGAGCATTATGTTGCATTGTGTTGCATTCCCCTACAATCTAGCTTTTTCAAAGCCACCTGAGTTTCTTCTTAAAAGGTGCATACCATAAATGTCTCTCCTACATACAATCCTTCAATCATTCCCCACTGGACACAGAATAAAATTAAGCTCCTTAGCACATTACGCAGGGTTCTTCAGTGCCATTTCCCAAAAATACTCCACCCACCCTGCAAAAACTCCTGATTTTCAATATTCTCCTGAATGCTTTGGTCTATATATACAGCATCCTAAAGCCCTCGTTGATATAAATCTCTCTCTCAAGACTCAGCTTAAGCATTGCCCCTTATGTTCCTACTGCTACTCCGCTTCGGCTCTGTAGAGTTCATTCCTAGTATTTGCTTCTAAGAGGAGAAAGTTTAGCAGTGCAAAGAGACTTAAATGTTAGACATTCCTTTTTCTCTCTCCACATGAACAAAATTAAATTCCATTCAAGAAGAAGAGGAAGTAGAAAAAGAACACACCATCCAGAAACAATGATGAGCTGACAATCACAATCCTTTAACTTGGGCTTGTTCAAAGACTTCATCTTCACGAGTATATTCAAAGGTATATTTAGTTTATTGCCTATTATCAAGAAATAAATACTGTAACTTCATAATTGAACATCACTATGAATATGACAGCACTCAGACAATCATGCATTGAGGCCTAGAAAAATTAGTATAATTCATAAGTTCCCAGTGCTGAGGAAAAGAAAGCACACTGTTGAAACTGTCCCTGGGGTGTTACAGTTATGGTTGTTAATTAGTTTCAGGGAGTCAATAAGGAACATTCCTGGCAATCTAGGAATGACAGGAAGGCTACCTCTAAGAGTCAAGAGAGAATGGTGCACAGATTGCTATAAGACCATGGGAGAGATACTTAACTTTTTTGGGCCTCAGCTTTCTGACCTGACAATGTGGGGACACAATGAGTAATGTCACAGTGGCTTATCCTCCAGTCTGTAGGAAGATCTGCAGCAGTGGTTCCAAGACCAACTGTGTACTTGTATAAGATAGAGGTAAGGAAGGTTGGCCAGTACTACTCGTTGTCTGGTTTGCCTGGGACACTCCTGGCTTATGCAGGTTGTCTTAATATAACTATTTTTTAAAATGACTCCTGAGAGGGGCGCTTGGGTGGCTCAGTTGATTAAGCATCCAACTCTTGTTTTTGCCTCAGATCATGATCTCAGGGTCATGGGATCGAGTCCCAAATCAGACTCCGTGCTCAGCGGGGAGTCTGCTTGAGAATGTCTCCCTCCCCACCTCTCTCTGCCCCTCCCCCAACCTCTCCTTCTCTGTCTCTCTGTCTCTCTCCCTAAATAAAATAAATAAAATCTTTAATAAAGATGTCTCCTTAGAGTTTTGAAAATGTCGCATTCTGGATGATAAATTTTATCAAAATTATAGTATCATTTTGAAATTTTTTCCCTGAAAATCTTTAGGAATTATGTACTTGTCTGGCTTTTGCTAAATCACTGATGATGGAGAAGAGTAGGACTTCAAAGTCAGACTAAAAGCTTTTTCTCCTTTTAACTCTCCTTAAAAACATGCTTCTTTTTTATGATTCTCAATCTTTTAGCATAAAGTCAAAGATTCATATACTCTTGTAAAATAGTTTTCAGGTGTTATTTACTTTGGTTTAAGTTTACAGATTCCACTGGGACCTTCTCTTTTTTCAAAGAATATTATTCTTATTGCACTCCCCCCACTGACAGCTTCCTTGCTGAGGGAATTCAGCAAAATATATACATCATTTTACCATCTGCAGGGTTGATAGCACTTAATTAGGAAAGCCAGGAGTATCAGACGACATTTTCAAAGCAGCACTTCAGGTAAGAGACCCCCTTCCTTCCTCTGCTGTGACTAATAGCTCTGCGAAAATTTTATGTTCAATTGCATCACAGAATTTCCCCTAGAGAATATGGAATTCAAATCGGATGAACAGATGCTCGCAAATTAAGGTACTCTATATACCTATAGCAATCATGAAGTGGTAGGTGGAGACAGGATAAAGGAAAAATCAAATTTCGAAACCACTTTTGTTTCTTGCCTCTCTTTTCCCTCTCTCTTCTCATCTTCATGGACCTCTTCCCTTTCCCTCTGCTACCTACCCATCACTGTATTATTTTTCCTGCAACCTCTTAGTTGCCATAGACAGATAGTCAGTGAGGGTCATGTGTTTTCAAATGCCAAGCTAATCTCCTTTTCTCTTCCTCTCTTTATAGTCCTGAAACTTGCTCTGAGTAGTTTGAGAAACAGAGATTGTAAATACTAAACTTTACTTTTTTAGGCTATGGCTCAGCAAGCAGAGAAATTTGCTTTATCCTGAACAGAAGTGCTTTTGTAACAATGCTGGTCCCCAGTTCCTTCCCCCTTGGATGGTTTCCCTCCAGATCATAGACTTTGACCCGGGTTTGTTAGATGAAGATCACTCAGGCTCATCTTCACCCAAACTCTAGGTCCCAACCATTGTTTCCCAATCTCTACCCCAAAGTGTGCCCCCTCTGTTCCCACATCCCACCAAACATCTAATTTTCCCTAGAAAATAGGAAATAAGAAAGCTATCCATACTAATGTGTCTGATAAGGACATGCATTATATCTTGTATTTTAACCTGATATAAAAAAAGTTAAACCCTTCCCTTCATGGGAGATAGCCCTTCTTAACTGAGAAATATTGCAAAGATCTCAAGGGACATTACCTTTGAGGATTGTCTTTGTGTTTCTATATAGCAGAGTAGGTATCAGTGGCTCATGAAAAACAGCCACAGTTCACCAATAAACACTTTAATGAATGCTTTTTTTGGCACACTTTATTCCCTTCCATCCTCCTTTCCCAGTTGAATTTTAAAATGTATATTTGCTTTTACAAAACAATAATGATTTGTAATCTTTATTGTGAAGGCCTATAGAGTACAAACCCACATGGTTGCTTGTCCTCTATCATTCTTCACATCACATTATTTTATTCGTTAAACAATGCTTTAAAATGCCCTAGATTTATTTTTTCTAGGCCAGTTACAACAGCTCTGCATTTGTCTCATGAGAGCCATTCCTCATCTGCCTTATCTGTTTTCAAGAACCTCGATAGTAGACTTGGCTGTGTGGCCAGATGAGGTAAAGTCATTCACGCTCATCTTGTCAAACTTGTCATAACCCTGAGATTTCACATAACGGAATGTCCCCCCGTGCATTCTTAGCAATGCCACACAACAGGGGATTTTAGAATTCAATATGCAATATCATATTCTCTAAATTGAGTGGTTGTTTCAACAAAATTTCCAGCATTGTAAAACTGTGGAATATAAAAATAAACAGAGGAAGAAAATAGTGTCTCACATCACTTAGTCTATCCCAAGGTGGAAGATTTATAGCAAAAGGAAAGAAAATCTTTTCTACCCAAGGTAGGGAGTTGGGGTCAGGAGGGTGTGAGACAGTATAAAAGACACATTTCCTCTAGCCATCCAGAAAACACCTTTGTTTACCATTGTAGTGTTGCCAAGGCAACACCAGCTACTTATGACATCACACTGAGATGGCTATCACAAGCACCATAGCACTGCTGTTTAAATGTTATAGTGAATCCTGTCCCTCCTCTGTCTTTCCTACTCCCTAAGGAAAAAGCAAAATGATCACCGGTAGCCAAAGATTGTAATAAAAGAGGGAAACTAGATTGTATCCTATATTCAGCTTCACGTGGATCATTCCCATTTTATTTTTAGACCAATAGTGACAAATCAATTGTGCTTTTGGGTTAACAGTTGCAGTATACACATCTAGCTCTAACCTCCTCACCTGCCATCTCTTTCCCAAAAATTTCAAAAGAGAACAGTAGATTTTGTTGTCAGTGGAAGAAGAAAAGAAAACATCCCAAACTTTTTCCTGGATCACCTCAGGTCTTTCTGGAATACCCTTGTACACACCTGTGTTAACATGGACTTGTTTATTTCCTTACATTTCTATCTGGTCTCGATCCCTTGTGACCACAAAACCACAAGTGTAATAGAATGTCACCCTCCCTTTATAACTGTCGTCTCCCAGCTTCCATACAATGCTCTTGAAAAAACCTTTCTACCCACGACCCTATGTAAGAAGGACTTAAGTCCCCAGTCAGGAAGAAGTGCATGGATGTAATAATGCCTAAGAGTGTGCACATAGGGATGTGGGCAGGATGCGAAGTGGTGAGAAAATGCCCCTGAGCTGAAGTGTAAGCTTCTGCAAAAGGAAGAAGTTAGAAGCTTGCTGCATATACCCTTTAACACTTTTAGACTGTTTTGAAATTTCTGGCAGATTTTCGAGTAGGAAAATGCTTATGTCCCTTCTTGGCTCTCTGAAGAAAAATTAATCTATGTGCTAGAAGGACTACAGCAGGCTTGAGAACAAGCGGGCACACTGATAAACTGCAGTCTACTCTGGGTGAGGAGAAAGGAAGGCGGAGCAGTAAGGTGGGCTCCTGTGAGCGCACGACAAACCTTGCATGACGGCGGGGAGATCTTGGAGATTCACACGGAGCCTCAGCACAGGTCCAGGGAAGGGGACCCTGCAAAAAAAAAAAAAGTGAAGCAGAATGGTTTATAGTGTGAGAGAAAGCTTTGGGAGAGGAACAAAATTGCCATGACAGGCATTTGAAAGATAAAGTATTACTTCTGTGAGACACGTGGTGTTTTAGTAAAGAATCAGGCAAAATGGGCAATAAATTTACAGTGATGAGGGGTCAACACCTCAGTGGTAGCACCTGACCCTATGATTCCTTACAGCACAAAGGGAGCTGGATGCGGGGCTTCTCTTTGTTCTATAAACCCTTCCACAAGTTACATATACAGCACTCTCTTCGTTGGGTTCCCCCTTGACGGCCTGGACGCATTGGAGGCACCTACTGCCCTCCTGTTGTCCACACAATTCACACCATTGTCAGATCTACCATCATGCCATTCCTGGAGAGAATCCTGCTTCTAATCTTCACTGCCTCTCCTCCAAGGTCTCCAAGGTCTCAACCCCATGGAATACAGTTCTCTACTCTTTAAGGTGATAGGGAGAGCAGGGCAATTACAGGCCCATATCTGGAGTAACTGTGATGATTTTTACCACTCGGTTCACGAAGTAGATCGCGATTTACCAAACCTGCTCAAATTGCTAACCTTGCATCGAGTACACAGCATTCAAGGTCTCAGAAGAATATATGGGAGAATGCTACTTGGAAATTATTGACCAAAGGGCAAAAATCTAGAAACATAGCTCCTACCTTCTCCCAGGTAGGAATAAAACTTTTCAAGTAGTGGGGCACCTGGGTGGCCCAGATGGTTAAGCGTCTGCCTTTGGCTCAGGTTATGATCCCAGGGTCCTCGGATCAAGTCCCACATTGGGCTCCTGGCTCAGCAGGGAGCCTGCTTCTCCCTCTGCCTCTCCCCTTCCTCATGCTTTCTCTCTCTCTGTATCTCTGTGTCTCAAATGAATAAGTAAAATCTTAAAAAAAAAAAAACAACTTTTCAAGTAGTCTACCATATGTGGGCATAAAAGTGGTATCTGTAACTCATATAAATATTTTTTATTTTATATATTGCAAATTTTAAGATGTGACACATTTCTCTTAAATGGAAAATGAGAATGGATATATTCTTGTTATTTCAAGTTCATGGATTTTGGAAAGGCAGAGAAAATAAACTCTATATGATAAAAACGGAAGTTATGATTTTTAAAAAGACCAATGTCAGTTCCTATTTTTGTAAACTTTTGCTTTCTGCAGAAAGAGAAAAAAATGTTAGTAACTTTGAATAAAAGTGCCTCATTAAAAATTATGTTTTCAATAAGGAATAGATTATAAGTTAATAACCACATGAAATTAAAGCTAAACAGTTTCCATAAGGAAAAATTGGTGACTTACTGATAACTTTAAGAGAGAAACTAAAAATTTTATTTTTTTCTTAGTTGTATTTTAAGTTTATATTTTACTTGCTCATTATTACTCATGTAAGAGATTGTTAAGTTTCTTTAATTTTGTTCCAAACAGCTAATTTTTAAAAAGATTTTATTGTATTTATTTAACACGGGGAGAGGGGAGAGAACAAGTAGGGGGAGCAGCAGGTAGAGGGAGAGGCAGACTTCCCACTGAGCAGGGAGCCCGACGCGGGGCTCGATTCCAGGACCCTGAGAACATGACCTGAGCTGAAGGCAGCTGCTTAACCAACTGAGCCATCCAGGTGCCCTCAAACAATTAATTTTTAAAATTCAAATGTGGAACTTTGTATTTTCCTATTAAATTGCACTTTAGGGAAATGCCACATTATTGATTTTAACCTGATGTCATGAATGCTGAGAATTTTTTTGCCGTGTTTACCTGATGACTCTCAGATTTTTATTTCTTCTCTGAAAGAGGACTAATCAACTCTTCAGGAAAGAATAAATTAATAGAGGAAGCTTACTAATCCCAGATGAAGAGAATAGGTTGATTGGTGAAGGATAAAAAGGGTCTACCTTGTAACTCCAAGGATTCTTTTGCATAAACTTTTTTTAGTTTGATGTACAAGGAACCCCCATTATACCTATTACCCAGATTCTACAATTGTTTCTGTTTTTCCCCATTTGATTTATTCTGTAGGTCTATTTGTATATCTATATATACATTTTTTTCTGAAACCATTTGACAATAATTTGGAGACCATGTGTTCTTTTACCCCTAAAAATTTTAGGGTATGCTGCCCAAGAGCAAGAACATTCTCTCACATAACCCCTGCATAGTTCCCACAGTCAGAAAACTTAACATTGATACCAGAATGTTGTGAACTGAATGTTTGTGTCTCCTTTTCCCAAATTTATATGTTGAAGCCCTAACTCCCCAATGTGAACATATTTGGAGATGGGGCCCTTGGGAGGTAATTAGGGACAGATAAGGTCATGAGAGTGGGGTCCTAGCCTGACGGGACTAGTGGCCTTTAAGAAGAGACACCAGCAAGACTTTTCTCTACCTTCCTCCCCTATGTTGTGCACAAATGAGATTATGTGAGCACATAGTGAGAATGTAGCTGTCTATGACAGAAATGGAGAGTTCTTGCCAGAAACTGACCATGATGGCACCCTAATCTTGGACCCCCAGGTTCTAGAATTGTGGGAAAATAAATTTCTGTTGTTTAAGCTACCAGTCTATGGTTTTTTGTTATGACAGCCCAAGCAGACTAAGATACTAATCCCTGGTCTATATTCAAAATTTGTCAATTGTTCCAATAATGTCTTACATGGCTATTTCATTTTCCTCAGTTCAGGATCCAACCTAGGATCATACATTATATTTAGCTGTCATGTTGCTTTAATCTTTACCTGGAATCTTTCCTCTGACTCTTTGACTTTCATGACCTTGACATTTTTGAAGAGTACAGACCAATTACTTCATAGAATGTCTGATGTTTTCTCATGGTTAAATTCAAGTTATTTGTTCTGGCATGGAAGTGATGGCTCATCTTTCTCTGCACCATATCTGGAGGTATTTGATACCAGTGGTTCCAGTGTTGATGATGTTTACTTTGGTATCCACCAGGTTTCTCCAGTGAAAAGTAGCTATTTGTCTCTCTGTAATTAATACAGAATTTGTTTAGAGATACTTGTCTATGTGAATATCCAGGTTCTTCAAAATTTTACTCACCAGGTTTAGCATACATTGATGATTTTCTAAGTCTATCATCCCTTCTACATTTTTTGGTTATAATTCTGCTGTAAAGAAGAGTGGCTTTCTCTTCTCTCTCCATTTGTCTGGTTTTTAAAATTTAAATAAGAATAGACTCATGAATTCTTACCTTACATAATAGGTTGCAATTATTACTATTGTTATTGTTTTTATTACATTTTGATGCTCAAATTATTCCTAAATCTGCCCAGCAGAAGCCCATTCAGGCTGCTCCCATGTCACTTTGACATGCCTCTGTCACTCTTTGGACACTTTATGTTCTGCTACAATAAGATGCTCCAGGTCTATCTTGTTCTTTCCTGTTCCAGTTCTAGAATCAGCCATTTCTCCAAGAAGCCCTGATCCTGGCTCCTGGTGTGCTCTTTGCTTAGGTGCAGCTTTGCTTCAAGGCTTCTCAGCACACAGAGGTAGTACACGTGCCATGCACTCACACACACACACACACACACACTAGTTTCTTTCTTCAACATCATTCAAAAATTAAGCGTTAATGAATTCTTTCCTCATTTTCTTTCCTATCTCCTTTCCTTTTTCCCTTTTCTCTTCTGGTTACCTCTCTATCTTTCTCCCTTTCTTTTTCTTCTTTATATTTGCAAGTGTCTTCTTGCTAATAATCAAGAGAAAAGATTCTCTGAATTTTCCAGACACAGAAATCATGTACATCTCTCATTTATTCAAGAAAAAAATGGGGATAGATAGGAGAGGTGTTATAGACGGGAAGTGGCCTAGGAAGAGAACAGACCTCCCAGCCTTCAGCAGCAGGCGATGGCCCACCAAGCCCCTTGTTCTCTACCAAAAGGATGAGGCTGTTGCTGCTGGCAACTGCCCTTTGTAGCATCTCTTGGTTTGGACACAATCACTCCAGAGAAGTCAGAGAAACCAGACATTAATGTTAAAAGCATCCTGGACCTTAATCTCCCAATAGTTAAACATAACCTTAAACAACAACTTTGCAGTTTGAAGAAATTATACCAGACGTTTTAATTTGTTTTAAGATCCTTAAGTAAAAGTTTCATAAATGAACAGTACTGCCAAAGAAGCATGATATTTAGAGATTCATAATTTGACACAAAGTATTTTTCTACTTTTACTTCCTAGTTAAAGATCTAATTTAACAGGGTAATTTATTTTCTTTTTCATACAATAGTAGGTCCTGACTAATTGGGTGTGAATATAAAATATACATGTCTGGTACAAATGTAGGACTCACAAATCAACCTTTCTGGTACAAATTCAGGGCTCACAAAACTACTTTCTAAACCTGGTACACTTTTCTAGAATATTACAAAGGGTTCATCTAGGTTGATTTGTCTGCCTTATTCTTGGTCTTATGGCTTTTAGCAAGTTATAGGTTCACAAAATTGTAGTCTGATGGATACTTCAAAATTATGCAGTCCTACCTTATCATCCTATACTCATTTCTAAAGGAATTATTTAGTAAGACAATTTTAAAAAGAAGAAACTATTTAGAATTTTGCATCACTTTCAACTAAATCCTTTCGGTGTCTATCATAAGGTTATAAGCCAAGTAGCTTTAAAATATTTTAATCAAACATTCATTTAGTTCATTTATTGAATACTGACCATGTGCCAGGAACTGTGTAGACACTGTGGATACAGCATGGTGCAGATGGTGCTTGGTGCACGGAGAACAGGCAGCAGGGGATCATGGACAGAAACAGAGACTAGTTAGGAGGCTATTGCGAACACAGCCTAAGCAAAAGGTAATTGTGACATGGACTAGGATAATAGGTAAGGTGGTGGATTAGTTGGATTTAGATATATTTTGTTAGAACTCACAAAATATACTATTGGATAGGATGTGGAATTTAAGAAAAGGAAAGAAGTCAAAGATGACCTCAAGACTGTATTTGTTTTTTAGTCTGAAAAGCTGGAAAATAAAGTTCTTTCAATTTGGGGAAAACAGATTTGGGGTGGGAAAGAAGTCAAGTGTGTTTTATGGGCATGATAATTTTGAGATGAATACTCTATTTCAAAGCAGAGATGCATAGGTATTTCAAGTGAAAAACTTACGTGGAGTTTAATGCGGGGATAGGGACTAGAGAAGTCATCAGCTTATAGCATCAGACTAGGACCCAAAGGTGTATTTTTAGCTGGCATTTACTGAAGTCTTAATTCCAGCAATTGTTCTGAGAACCTTACATGCCTTGATTCATTTAGCTTGCGCGCAATCTAGCCCAACCAGCCTGAATACTATTATTATCATTATTATTTACAAATGAATAAACCAAGAGCAAAGAGAGACTATGTAATGTATCCCAAGTTTCATACCGAGTAAATGTCAGAGCGGAATTTGAACCTCAGCTGTCTGAATCCACAGTCTTGCTCTTAACCAACTAAAGGTTAGGTACTAACATATCTTGGCATTGACTATGAGGCAAAGGAGTTTAGAATATGCGTGAACTTCCAAGATAATAGGTCGCACCAGTAATTAGCTGCTTCATTATGATTAAATTACACACGGGAGAGCTGGAAGAATTTAGCAGGTTCCATAGATATCCAATTTATAGCCACAGATTAGCTTAGTCACAGGTATTATCAAACTCATAATGGCTAATCATTTAGATATTGTGCACACCTTGCCCTACTGCCTCGCACTTTTGTAAAATCTCACTGTCATTTAAGTCTTTCATAATCACCCCTCATCAAATAGCAGTAAAGAGTGCTACTAAAAGGTTAATTTCATTAACCCGTTGTCTTCTAAACAGACAATTATAGTCCATGTTCATTTCATTCTACATAGTAAGAAAGAACTTAGGAACTTTGTGTGGGAATTTCAATGAACTCAAAGGATATTTATTGAGCACCAAATTGAGAGTGCTGGAGTACTTAGCCCTGTGAGACTGCCTTTGCCCCAAGATTTTGTAAGCTATATACCAAATGGTGCTAATTAATTTCCCTTCTTTGATGAGGAAGTATTTTTACCTTTCCTATGCAGAGATGACTACCTAACTTCTAGAACCCTGCTGTTAGATATCGCCTTTGCTGACAGTGCTGGAAGTTTGCATTGTGAGAACAGACTCTCTAGAAATGCTTTTCCAACTCAAAGAATCATTTGTATAGACTAGGTCTACAGTAGAAGTGAATGTTTGTCCTGTGCTTTAGGTCAGATTTCAATCAAAATGGCCCATGGATTAAATCACCTGTTTCTGTATGGCTTATGAGCTAAGAATGGTTTTTCCCATTTTTGAATGGTTGGAAAAAAATCAAAAGAATAATATTTCATAACATGAGAAAATGATATGAAACTCACATTTCAATGTCCATAAATAAGCTTTATTGGAACATGCTCATCCACTTAAATACTGTTTATGGCTATTTTTGTACTCTACAACAGTAAAGTTGGGTATTTGTGACAGAAACTCTATGTTCTACAAATGCTGGTCCTTTACAGAAAAAGTTTTCCAACCCCTGCTCTGAGAAAAGAATCAGTCATAATGTATTTTGGAATATAAAATAGTTATTTATTTTTGTGTTGCTGTCCTTGAAAATCATGGCTCCATGTAGCAATGCCTAGTCAAAAGTAAGAGGATCATCTTATCGATGAGCTAGAAAATAAACAGAACAGCACTGAAGCAAATCAACAAGTTATCATAAAAATTTTAATTTGATAACTCTCCCTACAGAGGGCTGAGTTGCTATTTGGCTGCTTTTAAATGACTTTCCACTCTTCCTTTAAGACAGCTCATTCCTAGATGTTTTCAATGGAAAATTCCAGGGGTCTATACACATGTATCAGTGCTGGACATTTTTTTTTTTTTTTTGAAAAATGTGGAGAAGAAGGCTTTATGGTCTAAGGAAGAGCCCTTGGACTTAACATAAGCAAGATGATAATTTTTCAACTGCATAAGGCTTTGCCTAATCACAACATTTAAAATTCAACTATCTTTTGCCATCCTCACAACTTAAGTTAACAAACTAAGTATATTTATCCTTGGTTTGAAATGAGGAAACTGAGGTCCAGAGCATCATTGTTGTATAATGAAAAAAAAAAAAAAGCATTGGGTTTTTAGAGTCAAAATCTCTGACCTCTTTCCCATTCAACTCTGAGTGTCCCTTACATAGAAATGCAAGTGAGAACCTTTGACCAGCTAATCTCACTGAGCTGTTGTAAGATTAAATAAGATATATATAAACATGCTCTGAAAACTCTATAAAACACTTTATTTTTAAAAAGAAGAAAAGAGAAAAAAGGCAAGTAATTTGCTTACATCAAGTAACTCTTGGATAACTAGTGGGGTTCACTTGCCTTCTAGCCTTGTGTTTATCCCATTAGCCAAAGCTAGTGGAGGTGAAAATGAAAATTATTTGCTGTGGGAATCTGTGCCTTTGGCCATTAAGTGTTTTCAGCTTAGTTAGGATGAATTTCACACCAGAGGGCCTGTGATCCACAACTGCATTGCTCTCATCTATTTCCTCTAGCAAGTAGAAAGACAAAAGCTTTACACTGTATCAAATGCCATCAATTTGAGATTTTGTTTTGTAGCATGGCTGCAAAAACCCTGAGTGTCAACACAACAGTGCTCCAGATGCCACTCAATCTATGTATTTTTTAATAAATTGTAAATTTACTCCACTGAATAATATAATTGATAAAATCACTATATCTTTGGGCTTCAATGAATTGTTTGTGTGATGGTGGTGTTCTTCATTACATGCCTGAATGCACTCATTAAGCTTAGAGTGAACAATAAGCATAAAAAGCACAAAGACAACGTGCCTGAACCAGCAGGAAGCGCACATATCAACCAGCACAGGATCTGACAGGTCTGCTCTTTGAGGAGAATGTTCCAAGCATTGTATCTAAATTTCATATTCAAGAGGTGATTTAGCTTTTTGCTTTCCAGTGAGGAATGAAAACTGCATATCCCTGATTATAAACATAAACCTAAGATGAGAAGATTGTTAAACTGAGAATTTACCTATTTTTCAAGTTATTGACACTTTTTGCCTGCATTGTTTAAAAGTCTAAGCTCATTTTCAAACTCATTTTTCCTCAGGTTGTGTATACCCTTGCCTTCAAACAGCACCATGTTCCAGGGAACTTCTGATGCTTTTTCATTCTTTCCTTGCTGTCTAATAGCAAAGGATATGCCCAACTAGCCTGACAAGGGCTCTGCACAAGGCTATGCAGCTTCATTCCTATCGGAAAGATAGCTTCTGAGCCAGATTTGGCTGATGTAAAGGGTTCAACAAGGGTTCATTTTTCTGGGCTCCCAAGGTTAAAACAAAATATATTCATTAACTCACTTGCCAAATATGCATTGAACACTGGATATTCTGGGTTCTGGGGATAAAAAGTGACTAGAATAGACAAAGTTCCTGTTCCCATGATCCTCACATTGGTGGAGGTAGGAGAGGAGAGACAAATAATAAACAGAGTATTTACCATGATAGTTTTTTTAATAATATCTTATGGATGCTATAATATAGTACTATAAAGTGCTAGAAAGATGATAATGATGTGGTAAGAGAGCAAAGTGGTA
Organism: Mirounga angustirostris; assembly: GCF_029215605.1. Lineage (NCBI taxonomy): Eukaryota > Metazoa > Chordata > Mammalia > Carnivora > Phocidae > Mirounga > Mirounga angustirostris. The sequence goes on along the minus strand of NW_026991711.1, from coordinate 116,400,501 downwards.
AATGGAGTTGGAAATACTATCTTATATAGAAAGCTCTGGTCACCATTAATAGTGTTCTCCAGTACTCCTAATGCTCATCTTCTAGGAACACTAGAGGGTTACATTTCCTCACATTTTAAAACTTAGGTGTGACCATGTGATTTACTTTGGCCAATAAAATATCAATAGAAATGACACATCACTGTCAGGCTGGAGAATTTAGGGGCCACTGTGCATCTCTCTAAAGTGTTTCCTCCTGCTGTGGCAAAACTTTAAGTCTCATGTTAAAATAGTGGCAACTTCTAGTTTCTAGTCTGGCATGTAAAAATCTTAGAAGTTACTACTTCTGTCCATACAACAAGAAAAAAGCTGAACAAACTAAAAATCGATACTTTCTTAGATTCAACAGAGCATTGAGGTCACAGGGCAAAGAACGGTCCCCAAAATTGAAAAGACAGAGAGGTGTATATTGAGAATTGCAACTTACTGGAGAGGAAACCCTAAGTAGAAACCTCCATCTGAACCAGTATCAAGGTAGGAAGACCTAAACGGTAACTGATGGAATTGCTGGAGCATGAATATGGACAAGTTTGAGAAGTAAAAAAGCCAAGGAGCCCAGTCTTAGGAAAACTCCTGCACTTTAGTGAGCTTCTTACATTGAAGATCAGAGAAAAATTCCCTGGTGCTTTCCAAAGCGGGCCCTCAAGAGGAACTATTTTACCAGAGCCTAATCGACTTGAGCTTTACCAGAACCTAACTGATCTGGGAGAAGGAAAATACCCAACTACAACCTCCTCTAGCTTTCCCATGTCAGTTAACTATCAGGGTGAAAGACTGAGAAGCAGTTGTGAAGATCACAGCCCAAGGGGACAGCACAGGCTCATTAAATGATTGAAACCAAAGTATAGAACTATAGAATGCTTTCCTCCTGCCACACCTTACCACAACATCAAGAGGGCTCCTGTGTAATATAAGTGGATACTATGGAAAGAACTGCATGCCTCAGACCTCATTTAGGAAGTTTCTAGGGAAACCCAAAGACAAAAGAGGAGACAAAAACAAGGACACCAAGGAGGAAATTTTAGCCTCTGCTACTGATAGCTACAGCAAACAATAATCACCACCTAACTTCTAACCAGGTAAACATAAAACCTCACAATAAATAAAGGTCCATTACAGGCATACTAAAAGACAAAAACACAGTTTGAAGAGACAGAGCAAGCATTAGAACAGATACAGACATAGCAGAGATGTGGGAATGTTAGACTAGAATTTAAAGCAACTTTGATTAATATGCTAAGAGTTATACTGGGAAAAATGTACAACATGCAAGAAAGGATGGGTTATATAAGCAGAGATAAAAACTCTAAGAAAGAATCAAAAGGAAATGCTAGAAATCCAAACTAACAGAAATGAAAAATGCCTTTGATATGCTCATCAATGGACTGGATATAGCCAAGGAAAGAATCAGTAAACATGAATAAAAGTCAATAGAAACTTCCAAAACTAAAACACAAAGAGTAAAAGTTATAAAAAAGATAGAACAGAATATCCAAAAACTGTGGGACAATTACAAAAGGTATGACATATTCATAACAGGAATACCAGAAGGAGAAGGAAGAAACAGAAGAAATATTCCAAGCAGTAATGACTGAGAATTTTCCAAAATTAATAATAGACACCAAACCAAAGATCAAGAAATCTCAGAGAATACCAAGCAGAACGAAAATAAAGATAAAAAATAAATACCTAAACATATTATATTCAAACTGTGGAAAATCAAAGACAAAGAAAAAAAATCTTGAAAGAAGCCAAAGAATAAAACACTTTACCTATAGAGGAGCAAGAGTAAGAATTATATCTGACTTCTTTAGAAACCATGCACACAAGAACACAGTGAAATGAAGTATTTAAGATGTTAAAAAGAAAAAAACAACCATCAACCTAGATCCAACCTGTATTTGGCAAAAGTTTCCTTCATAAGTGAAGGAGAAATAAGACTTTCTTAGACAAAACTTGAGAACTTTTGTTAGCAGTAAACCTGCTTTCCAACAAATGTAAAATAGCAATTCTTCAGAAAGAAGAAAAATGACAGGTCAGAAACTCAGATCTACATAAAGAAAGAAATAGATTAGAGAAGGAATAAATGAAGGTAAGATTTTTTTTTAATTTTTCTTATTCTTTTTTTTTAAGATTTTATTTACTCATTTTGAGAGAGAGACAGACAGACAGAGCACAAGTAGGAGGAGCGGCAGAGGAAGAGGGAGAAGCCAACTCCCTGCCAAGCCGAGAGCCTGACATGGGGGCTTGATCCCAGGACCTGGAGATCATGACCCGAGCTGAAGGCAGACGCCCAACCATCTGAGCCACCCAGGAGCCCTTATTTTTCTTATTCTTAATTTATCTAACAGATAACAGTTTTTTCAAAATAATAACAGCAACAATGTATTTGGTAATATAGCTTATGGAAAAGTGAAATGAATGACAGCAATTTTTTTAAAGACCTTTTTATTTGAGAGAGAGAGACAGAGAGAGTGAGAGAGAGAGCATGAATGAGGTGAGGGGCAGAGGGAGAAGCAGACTCCCCACTGAGCAGGGAGCCTGATGCAGGGCTTGATCTCAGGACCCTGGGATCATGACCTGAGCTGGAGGCAGAGGCCTAACCAACTGAGCCACCCAGGCACCCAAATGATAGCAATTTCTTAAAATATGGGAGGGAGGAATTCAAAATACTCTATTATAAGGTACCTGTACTTGAAGTGATATACTGTTATTTGAAGGTGGATTTGTATTAGCTATAAATGTATATTGCAAACTTGAGCACTAAAAAAAGTTAATAATGCAATTAATATGCTAAGAGAGGATCACACATTAAAACCAAGAAGGCAGAAAAAGATGGAAGACCAAAATAAATAAATAAATAAATAAATAAATAAATAAATAAATAAATAAATAAAAAATAAAACAAAGAACAAGGATAGTGAATAGAAAATAGTAACAAATATGGGAGATAGTGATCCAACTATATCAATAATCACTTCAACCATCAATGCCCTAAATATACCAATTAAAAAACAGACTGACATATCAAATAAAAAAAAAAGCCCACAAGATACAGCTATATATTATCTATCAGAAACCCACTTTAAATACAATGACACAAATATATTAAAAGTAAAGGGATGGGGAGGGGAGTAAAGGGATAGGGTAATATGTATACTATGCTAATACTAAAAGAAAGCTGAAATAGTGGCACTATGAAATGTTGGAATTTCCATCTGCCTGGGTCCCTCATGCCTACGATGAGCAGAACTCTCTTCCTGATCCAAACTAGATATATAGGGAAATGGAAAGCACACTTTTATTTTAAGTCCATGAGATTTGGGGATTGTTTGTTGGCATGGCAAAACCTGGCCTATCCTGATTAATAATCAGGCCTATCAAAGGAACCTGAATAATGTGTGACAGGACGTCCATGGCTGTGCTGGGGCAGGAAGCTCCAGGAAGGGGGTAACAATAAGAACAGAGGCCCTAAGGCAGGAACATGCTGGAGTGTTCTGAGAACTCTAAAGAGAACACTGTGGTGGCAGCAAAGTGAAGAAGGGATAGACTAGAAGATAATACAGAAAGTCAGGGCCAAACACCAGAATAAAATCCAAATGCCTTACTCAAGTCATTTTATATTTTCTTCAGTGAGAGATGGAAAGTTTATTAGTTTCCTACATAACAAATTACTACAAACTTAAAAACTTAACACAAATTCAGTATCTTACAGTTTTGTGGGTCAGAAGTCTGGGCATGCCACAGATGGCTTCTCGGCTCAGTCTTCCCATGCTGAAAGTAAGATATTGGCAGGGGCTATAATCTCATCTAAGGCTTGGGATCCTCTTCCCATCTCATTCAGGATATTGGCAAAATTCATCTCCTTGTGGTTGTAGTATTGAGGTCTCTAATTTCTTGCTGCATGTCAGCTAGACATTACTCACAGCAATTAGAAGCTACCCATAGATCTTGGCCAAATGCACACTCCTCCCACCACCCCCCAGCTCACAACATGGCTGCTTTCTTTCAGCACAGCAGGAAGGCATCTTGCTGACATCAAATCTTTCTGACCTCTGAGAAGATCTAGACCCCTCAAAAGGGCTCATACAATTATGTCAAGCCTAGGTAGGGTTAATTAACTCTATTATTATTCTTCCAAATAATCCCACAGAGTATGTACATGAAGGGGTGGGAATCTCGGGGGCCATCTAAGATTTCTGTCTATCACAGGGAGCTATCCCATGATTTAGAGCAGCATAGGGATATAATCTGGCTTATGTTTTTAAATGAGTCACACTGGATACTGGGTAAAAGGAATATTCTGTGGTGGGACACAGGTAGAAGCAGGGAGACCAGCAGAAGGTGATTACAATTGTAAAGAAAAGAGATGATGGCAGCTTGAGTTAGGAGATAGCAAATGTGATGATAACATGAGTTAAAACCAAATATTATTTAGATTATCATTTCTAATATACACCCACCAAACAACCTAGAACCCTCTAGAACCCTCAGTTTGTTTTTCAGAGTCCATAGTCCCTCATGGTTTGATGATTTATTTTTTTAACTTTACATCTATTAAAATTCCACATATTATGGGAAATACTTTCAAATTATTTGGTTCCATTATGTTTCTTCTGGGCATTTTTATTATATGTGTCATGTTTTAGGTACTTATTTAGGTAATGTAGACAGTTTGGCTAGAGCTAAAAACAGGTAGAAAGTTTTCTGGAATTGAAGAATTTGTTTAATTCTGATAAGTTACAAAAGAACTTAGCTCTCCAAGAAGGAGAGAATTGAACCCAAATAAAGCTAGAAACAACCAGAATGAAAGGAAGATTTCCATTGGAAAAATACTCTCATAACTGGGAATTAGACTTCTTTTTTTGACAGCTAACTACTGCACTTCAAAACATTCTCTTTAGGATAACTGGAATAATTATGGCTATTGCATCCTTCTAATGGAGAAATGGCTCATGGAGAGATAAAGGTGGAGAGTAAACAGGCTGAATGGTCCTACCTAATTAAAACCTGTCATCTAATTAAATACATTCCCAGGAAAATGGCTAGTTTTCTGATAGGGAAATGGTGGTCCAACACATTAGTCACACAATGAAATGTTCTTGCTATATTCAGTCACAATTTTTTTTATGGAAACAGGACCCCAATTTTTCTATATGCAAATTAAATACAATACTTATCCTAGTATACAGGATATTTCCTAAAAATACGTTATTCCCTTTTCTTGATGAGTACCGAATTATAAATCTAGACACAGTAAGGATAATCCAATTATCCATTTTTCCATGCTTTCTCCTTTTTGCTATTACAGGAATGACTTTTTCCTCATTCCTCCATCCTAAGACAATACCATGCAGTTTGAATTTTTAAACTTAGCTTGTCTCACTGTGGCAGCCAAATCAAGTTGAAAATGCATGTACATATAAGTAGCTTTGACATCAAGATATCAATTGACTATTAAACATTCATAGCACTGTGCTTTTCCAAGCATTGCCTGTTTATCCATATACAAGACACCATGATTCAAACTCTGTTGAAAATAAACATTTTGAAATAATTAATTATCTGCTACTGGCTTCATTCCCACTATAACCTTAATTTCCCCCAAGGTTAATATAGGCTGGTCCCAAGTGCAGGGCCAGGTGATGTTCCTCACGCTCTTGTAGAACCATCCTGCCAACTTCACTTAATTATATGGTGTCCTAAGCCCAGTTTAGCTTGCCCAAGTGCTTGCTAAGTTTTCTTTGCTGCAAGTAGCACTAACTACAAAGCTCTATCAAAAAGTATGTAGAGGAACTAAAGCTTTTTTTCCAAATTTCCAAAGCAACTTCTTTGTGGCTAAAAGAGAGACTACAATGTTAGTTCCACAAAATTTTCTATTTAAAAAAGTAAAATTGAGGCTTTAATCTCCACTTTCTTGAGGAACTTGCTTTGCAACCAGCCTGCTCCCATGGGTGCTGTGTTGCCTAAAGTTGAATTGGGCATATTTATTTGTATGTGTGCAAAAGGGAGAAGGTCTTCAGTGCTGTGGAATGCTATCATTCTTGACTTTCCAGGAAAATGGACCTGTTCTCTGGCTCCATCACAATTACACTCATGTAAAATTCTAAAATGTCTCCACTTAACAGAGAAAGAGCTTATTATATGACTCTCTCAGTTTTCTCTAGCATTAGAAAGGTTCAGAAGAAACTTTTTGGTTATATCAAAATCCAAATTTGCCTCATTTATGTCTGTAGCTGTGACTTAAAAAATTTCAATCACTGAATTCTACTAAGTATATTGCATAAGCCCACATCTTAGTATGTGTCTCTGTTTATGCTGTCTTTTATTTTCTGTATTCTACAAGTTAACATCCTTCCTTCCTAGAAAGGAAAACCAAGCAAAACTTAGCATAACACCTTTAGTATAAGTCTACCCACACAGGGTGCTCCTATACAGTCTTCTATATGAACAAAGATATTTATCTGACTGATTCAGAGTTTACTTCAGGTTCTTTATCTATTATTTGGCTACATAGGCAAGGACCCTAGTTATTCATTTACTCAAATTGCCTGCTTTTATAGATAAGAATATTGATTAGTTAAGTGATTTACCTAAAATCCCATGACACAGTAAGGACAAAGCAAGAATAAAAAGCAATTTCCCTTACTATGGTTTATATAATATTTGTATTGCTGATCAGTCCTGCTTCCAAGAGTTATTGAAGTACCTACCTTGGGAGCAAGTAAAGATCAAAAATGGAAAATTAGCACATTAATTTAGAAAAGTGGTCACAGTAATTTAGTTATTATTTTGGTGATGAATAATATATATGTTAAAATATATATATCATACGTATAATTATGTAATTGCTTTGCAACGTTTTAACACTCTGGCCCTTTAGGAGATGAAGTCCCTTACACAAGGAGATGGTGTGGTCTTTCTGAAAGCTGAGGCACTTAGTACAAACTCTCTTTCAGAAATACTAAATTGAACTTCCATGATAGACTGCATGGTGGTTTTGCAACAGTTCACTAAGCAGTACCACAGGTAATAAAGATGGAACCAGTAGTCAAATCACAAGTGACAAAAAGATGCTGAATCATTTTAAAACAAATTTGTGGTGTTTTTAATACTTTTCCAGTCACAGTGCTTGGTTTAATTTCCTGAATTCAAACACATTGTGCTGACAATTTCTCAAACCTTGCTCAAGTAGTAAATAATCTTATTGAACAACAAATATTTTGTTTTCTGTATTTGATGTTCTCGTTTAATGAAGTGTGATATATTATCCAGGTGGGGTCGAGTCTGTGAAATACAAGGTGATATTTCTCTATTTAATGGCAAGTGATGTGGCATTAGTGTGATTGTTTATTTGCAACTTTTTTTCATCTGAATAAAATTACTTGTTTGCTTCCTCAGGGGTGGTAAGATTGTTTTAAAAACATCCGGGGGCGCCTGGGTGGCTCAGTCGTTAAGCATCTGCCTTCGGCTCAGGTCATGATCCCAGAGTCCTGGGATCGAGCCCTGTGTCGGGCTCCCTGCTCAGCGGGAAGCCTGCTTCTCCCTCTCCCACTCCCTGCTTGAGTTCCTGCTCTCGCTATCTCTCTCTCTGTCAAATAAATAAAATCTTAAAAAAACAAACAAAAAAAACATCCTGATTGTGATTATATACAACAAAAACTGACCTTCAATAAGGCATTAAAGTAGGCTCTGCTCAGAAGAGACATTAGCGAGAGCCCCATTGTGGTGGTTTGGGGAAAATGTCATCAGTTCTTCCCACTTCCTTCTATCTACAGTTTTTGCAATGTAATTGTGCTGTACCCTCCTCCCATAAATGGGCTTTTACCATGTGACTTACTTTGGCCAATGCATTGCGAATAGAGGCTTGAAATGGGCTTACATATCTGGGCTTGTCCTCTTGTCCTCTTTTCCATGATAAATTTGCATAGACTAGACTAATGTTCCCAGAAGGAGCATCAAAGGTACATGGAACAGAGCCAATTCACAGATGCCTAAGTAAGCTGTTGAACTGCAGACCATAAAGTGGGAACACCCAAGCACATGAGTAAGCCCAGGTAAGTTCAGCAGACAGCCTAGCCTATTCCTACTGATTCCAGAAAGATAAACATTAAACTTTCATTATATGTCACTAGAGTTTTGTGGATACTCATTACACAGCATAATTGTGGCAACAGGTGAATGATCCGTTTTGTCCCTCCACATCCCTTGACAATGCATATCCTAGGTTCCACACTCAGACATCTTGCAGTCAAACAAGAAAGAAGTGTTACTCAGTAGTGGTCATGTTTCCAGCACCAGCGAGATACACAAGAAAAACAAAGCATGGTCCATGTCCTTAAGAAATTTATAGTCTCATTGAGAAAGAAAATGCACATACTCCAACAGATCATCACATATCGGTGTATCTTAACTAGGGGATTATATCAGTTTTACTGGAGAGCTTTAATCAAAATGTGCATGTTTTTGGTGCCAGCGAGGACTTAATGAATCTAAAAACTCTGGGGGTTTGGTCCAGGGATATATATTTTAGAAAAGTTCTCCAGGGAATTCCAATGTTCTCTCCTGAATAAGAACCAAAGGTAAGGGCTAAGTAAACACGCATGCTGTATTTGTGGATAAGTGCAATAGAGTGTAAGAGAAAGACGAAGTCAGCAGAGGCAGCAGTTGTCACAAAAGTCTCAAGAGAGAGAATCTGAACGAGTTCTCAATTGCAGGATTTAGGTAAATAGAAAGAGGGGTGGGAATTCAAGCAGAGAAAATATCATAGCTCTAGAAGGAAGATGGGAATTAATATGCCTGGATAGAATAGAGCTTTATTTATTTATGCATTTATTTATTCACCAAGAACTTCTTCAGCATTTACCATGTGTCAAGCACTAGTCGAGTTCTTCACAAATATTAACCATCATAGCAACACTATGAGGTAGGCACTGATATGATTCTCAATTCATAGTACAAGCTGACCAGAGTGGAAGAATTCCTATACTTTCTAGTGAGTGGGATTACTATTTGATAGAAAAATCCTAAATGTCTAGAATAATTTTTCTTTGCAAAGAAGCCTATAGAGGAATACCAAAGTCACTGTCCACTACCTTGAAACTATACATAATAATAATCATAATAAAATTATATATTATTATATATCAATATAATAATGATGGTGATTAAGTATAATCATAAAGTGGGATGGGTGATTAAGTATAATCACCATCATTATTATTAGTTTTCTAGAGTATATATAGGTTGCAAAAAGGAAGATGGAAAAAAGGTAAAAAAAGTATCACATTGAATTTGACAGTATTCACCCAAAGTTCAATTTTAATCATTTAAATTTTACTAAAACTCTGTAGATCACAAATGCTTTGTAGGATATGTCTTTTCTTGTTAAGTAATAAGAGGTATTTTTCCCCCTTATAAGTAAGCTCTGAGGATCATTCTAACCTTCTGCTTTTCATTCTGGAAATCTCTAGACATGAACACCTACTTATCCTACTTATTGCTCTGTTACATCATATTAAGAAGGTTGCCAATCCAGGCAGGTTTTGTATATAGTTCTCTATTTTCCAGAGTACCTTCCAAGTCCTTTAGATCCAACTAATTGATTTCTATCTGAAAATAAACGTCTAACAATGACAATTATAAACTTAGTAGATATAACTTACAAATTTATAGAGCTAGAATGGTTATCTATAAAGAACTACCAAATTCTAAGCAGAATTGTATTTATACTAACTTAACCAGATAATCTCTTTAACTTTTCTCTGAACATTTTTGGGGCGGGGGGGAAGTCAACACAAGTTCTCCAACTAATCCAGTCTCTGGGTTTTACATTCAGCTAACAAAATGCTATGGTAAAGAGTAGGTGAATAAAGCTTGCAGTTTACTTCTTGATAATGGATACTTCAATATTTTTTTTTGGATACTTCAAGATTTTTGAAAGCTAATCAAAGTATACAGTGCTAATTTTTAAATTAGCACTAATCACTTTATCTCTCTGACAGAAGATGAAAATATAAATAAAAGACTACTGTTATCGATTGACGGACTCAAATCTTCTTTGGCTTGTTTGCTTACAAATCCCTTCTTCACCCTTCTTCTGTGCTGTGTCACAGGGAGACTGACCCTGCAGACTGTGTCTCCCAGGCCTGTGTGTGCTGGCTTCCGATCTGGTCAAAAGGAGATACTGGCAGCAGACTGGGGCTCAGGGCATGGTGGAAAGAAAGGAAAAACAGGATATTCTACCCTTCCAAAGTAGTAATTTGGGTGCATGTATTGCTGCAGCTTCTACCAGATAGGTACACTAGACAGCCTTGGCATCTAAGGTCTGGTAGACTACCTCCTCTCCATTCATCCTATCCTTTTAAACTTAGGTATGGTAGCTGTTTCCTGCTGCTGCTAATTTTGTGGTTTTCTCCTTTCTCTGTTGGGCTTTTTAGTTCTTCTGTCACCTATGTTACTAATTATCTGTAGTAAATGCCCTCTATTTGAAACACTTAGAGTGATATCTGTTTTCTTGACTAAACTCTGACTGTTACAAACAAGTAATCTGTTCTCAAAAAGGATCTGAGACAGCTTACAATAAAGACACAGGATCACCAGACCCCCCCAAAAAAGAAAAAAACTGACATCTATCTAAATCAAGAGGTAAATATGGTGGTTAAATAGAGAGACAGAGGTTTGAAATGTATTAATTAAAATGTTTTCTGTTTGCCATGGGATTTTTCTCTCAGCCATTTTCATCATCATGAACAAACAAAGCCATCAAAAAAACAAAAAGGCAACCTACTGAAAGGGAGAAAATATTTGCAAATGATATATCTGATAAGGGGTTAATATGCAAAATACAAAAAGAATTTAATATAACTCAACTCCAAAAAAAAAAAAAAACAGTCCAATTAAAAAATGGGCAGAGTAACTGAATAGACATTTTTCCAAAGAAGACATAAAGATGGCCAACACACACATGAAAAGATGCTCAATATCACTAATCATTGGGGAAATACAAATCAAAACCACAATGAAATATCACCTTACATGTGTCAAAATGGCTAGGATCATAAAGACAAGAAATAACAAGTGTTGGTAAGGATGTGGAGAAAAAAAGGAACCCTAGTGCACTGTTGGTAGGAACGTAAATTGGTCCAGCCACTGTGGAAAAGAGTATGGAGGTTCCTCAAAAAATTAAAAAAGAATTACCATATGATCCAGTAATTCCACTACTGGGTATTTACCCACAATAAACAAAAACACTAATTTGAAAAGATATATGCATCCCTATGTTTATTGCAGCATTGTTTATAATAGCCAAGATATAGAAGAAACCCAAGTGCCTGCCCCCCCATAGATGAATGGATAAAGATATAAATATATGTCCATATATATATATATATATCACACACACACACACATATATATATACACACACAAACATATATATGATGGAATATTAGTCACAAAAAAAGAATGAGATCTTATCATTTACAACAACATGGATGGATCTAGAAAGTATAATGCTAAGTGAAATAAGTCAGTCAGAGAAAGTCAAATACCATATGACTTCACTCATATGTGCAATTTGGAACAAAACAAATGAACAAATAAGGAAAAAAGAGACAAACACTCTTAACTATAGAAAACAAACTGATGGTTACCAGAGGGGAGGTAGGTGGGGAGATGGGGGAAATAGGAGAAAGGGATTAAAAGTATACTTATTATGATGAGTACCGAATAATGCATAGAATTGTTGAATCATTATATTGTACATCTGAAACTAATATAACATTGTATGTTCATTATACTTCAATTTTTAAAAAAGGAAAAGAAAAAAGTTTTCTCTTTGCAATGGGAATTTTTTTCTCAGCCATTTTACCTGCTGAGTCTGAATAGTGAATACTCCCTGAAAACTATTCAAATAAATTTTTCAGAACAACGTGAAATGAGAGCATATTGGTGGAGACAGGGGCAATAGGGCAGTCAGAAGAGCAGATTTTCTACTACTGGTATTCTAGTTCTGCCTGGGCCAAAGTCTATCACACATGCTTCCACTGTAAACACAGGACAAATACAAGTCACATATTGTGACTTGATTTTAATTCATATATTATCCCTCCATGGGCACATCCAGGTTTATAAGCAATTCCATTTCTTTTCCTTCCTCTCAAGAAAGTATATTATAATGTATAATGTATAATAATTAATGGAATTCTTATAAGGCTAACTTGAATCCTTTCTAATTTATCTTACAAATTTTGATATTTTATTTTTATAAAATAATTAGTTGTAGCAGAACTAACAACTAATCGATGACTCATTACTCCATGAAGAATTTTTGGTTTGCACTAATTGCAGAAACCATATAACTGTCAGAGTTGTTACCTCCCTTTGAATGCATGGACATAATCTGTATGTCTTCTAAACATTATGTATGACTAATAAGTTACAGAATTATTAGTAAGCTTATCCACAATTAATGGGTTCAAAATCGCTGACTGTATGTCCTTAAAAGGGACAAAGTAAATTTAAAAACAGCAGGCTGATATACCTTTGTATAATCATGAGTATCTAGTATATGCTAAATTCTGCAAGGCCAAGAAAGAACTTCAATTAATACTGCAATTGATTAGCTTAGGTATTAGAACAAATAAAGTCAGTGCTATAAATTAACTCTTTCATAAGTAACATTATTGCAGGACCCAATATTAAACAAAGTTTGTTACCTGTCTAAACAATGTTAATGGTATCACAAGTATATCAGAAACACAGAATGTGCATGGGTCTAAATGAGCACATGCCAACCAACAAAAAATATCCTGATTGCATGGCCTGCTGAGGATTATCCATAAGTTTTCTTTTTGTAATATAAAGTATAGCATTAAAGTGAAAATTTCCCATTATTTGGAATAACTTCATCAAGGTGAAAAGTTCCATGAAAATGGGAGTGTTTATGTTACTCACTTTGTCTCACAAATATCTTGTGTCTGGCCCAATAAATATTTGTTGAATGAATGACTACTATCCTCATTCTAATTTGAATGTCTCAGGTGTTTGATGTTTATGATAAATTGCTGATTTCTTAAGAATATCATTTTTAATTACAATATATGAATTAAAATCAAGTCCCATCAGAGATCATTAAGAAGGTTGAATACACAAGACCTCTCTCAACTACTGGAATGATTTTCCCCACCATCCAGTGTATACAATAGGGATGATTAGACTTTCCAATTGTGGAAGAGAGTGTTTTCCATTTTCTGAATTTCAGGATGTAGATCTTTTCAGCCTCCTTCTCAAGATTTTATTCCTTGAGATAACAATGAAGAGCTTACAGATGCCAATATTATAAAAACAAGTGTTAACAGTTTCCATGGGGGACATCCCTTTTGGCAAATTACAATAGAAACCAAGAATCCATGTGGTTTGGCTAACCAAACTTTCCTGGAAATGGTCATCAGACATAACAGAAAACTGATCTTGTCCCTGCCAGTTTCATTCCTTTCCAGGAATAAACTCAAAAGTAACCCTTAACCAAAGGTTCCCCAGTGACAGCCCCTCACAATTAATCTAATTCTCTTCCCATAAAAAAGTGAAGAAATATCAGTCCCATAACATTTAAGAGACTGAACACATTACCAGAATTGTTAAAACTTAACAGTTGTTGAAACATGGCCAAATCCTAAACTTTTGTACTTTTTCCTTCCAGCCTAATAGTCACCTGACTCCTGTTCAAATATTTGGTAGAAAACTACAACCAAACAAATAGCTTTAGTTTTTCTTATAAATTATTCTAAATAAGCACCAATGTAACAGCTGCAAAATATGTCTATGAACAACACTGTTATGTAATAGAGACCAATGGTCAGGGTTTCGAAGCATTACAGTGTGTTTAATCCAAGCATTTGCATGCTATCCACCTTCCATCTGCTGCAAAAATGAATCCTCTGGTTGCAAGTGAGTATAATAGAATAAATATCATTTGCGGCTCTGCCAGTAGTACAATTACCAATTCTATAACTGCTCATTGTCCTCCTTTCTCATCTAAGATGAAATAAACTAAGGCAGCAAGCTGGATACATCCAGCTGGGTTCCCTCTAAGCATACCTCTCTTTCTATAATCAAACTCAACAGAAACAGGCTCTTGCTACTGGGACCTCAAACATGAAGAGGCTGCTGCTCTGCAGAAAATAAATAAGCAAACATCAAAGATTTATAAGAAATTTGATTAAGAAACTTTCCCAGTGTTTCTACACAGCAGACACCTACTACTGGCATGTGCTGTAGCTAGAATTGGGTATATGGACTTTTATTTTTGCCTTTGGATCCTATGTTAATTAATACACATCCCTCAAGTTGGACACTGTAATGAAAAATTAACAAAATAATGACCCTTGCATGAATTTAGTCTTTGAATCAAAAACCTCATTCCTATTATGCAGCCATCAAAAAAAAAAAATACCTGAAATATTGCCATTTGCAACAACATGGATGGAACTAGAGGGTATTATGCTAAGCGAAATAAGTCAATCAGAGAAAGACATGTATCATATGATCTCACTGATAGGAGGAATTCTTAATCTCAGGAAACAAACTGAGGGTTGCTGGAGTGGTGGGGGGTGGGAGGGATGGGGTGGCTGGGTGATAAGACATTGGGGAGGGTACGTGCTATGGTGAGCGCTGTGAATTGTGTAAGACTGATGAATCACAGATCTGTATCTCTGAAACAAATAATACATTATATGTTAAAAAAAAGAGAGAGAGAGAGAAGTAGGAAGGGAAAAATGAAGGGGGGGAAATCGGAGGGGGAGATGAACCATGAGAGACTATAGACTCTGAGAAAAAAACTGAGGGTTTTAGAGGGGAGGGGGTGGGGGGATGGGTTAGCCCGGTGATGGGTATTAGGAGGGCACATATTGAATGGAGCGCTGGGTGTTATACGCAAACAATGAATCATGGAACACTACATCAAAAACTAATGATGTAATGTATGATGACTAGCATAACATAATAAAATTTTTAAAAATACATAACTTAAACAAAATTAAAAAAAAGAAACCTCATTCATATGTGTCAAAATATTTTTGTCATTCACCACTTAATTCAAGAGTGAGATTTAAATTCCTTGTAGAATTGAGAAATTAGTAATACCTGATCAAAAATGATTTTATTCCAGTGAAATATCAAGGCAAAATGTTTCCTTGCCCAAGGACATCATACTACATATTACCACAATGAAAACAGTATGGCGGGGGGAGAAGAAAATCTTATCTGGGGGGAAAACCAACAACTTTGCCTTATTGCTTCACCATTCATTTAGGTCTCAAGATTCTCTCAATGAGTAACCAAACTTCAAAACTTCAGAAGAATGCAAATACTCAACATTAGATTTGTCTGTATAGATAAACTTCCAATCAAAGCCACTTGGATAAAAACATATTAAAAAGTTAAAACTGTAAAATCATATAGTGGAAAAGAAAAGCCCATCCAGAAAAGGAAGAACTTGTATAACTTATGTAATTTGTTCAAATATCACATTATTGCTCCAATTTCTACTTTGCTTTTCTGGGGCTAACTTTGCCTGCCAGATTCTCTTTGCCTTCTCTACATGGCTGCCATCTTCACTCTCATGGCTCTTGACCTCATCTAACATAACAAGGAGACCTTTGAAAATAAATTATACCATGTTTCTGAAAGCTATAAGGAACTTGAGGAATGGCATATTTCAGGGGAGAGACTGTTGACAAAGGAAAGTCTCCATCCTAAAAACTCTAACTTGATTACCCAATTGTTCCTAAAAAGTAGGCTCATGATTTCTCCCCCTCAATTCTTCATTTACCTGTTACAAGTCACCATCCACCTGATCTACAGGTCTAATATAAACTAGAAGATAAAGCAATTAAGAAAAGGAATCAGCCTCCAGTCCTAATTAGCCTACCAATGTCACATTAAGTCCAGATGTTACCTCCAGAATTCTCAACATCCCTGACTCACACAGGAATACCACTGTGATATTAATTCAGGTGAATGGGGGTATGATTTGTAAAAATGTCTGCAAAATTTCAAAATACTCAGTTCAAAAACAATGCATTTTTAAAAATAAGAAATCACTTTAAAAGCAAACTAGTTGTTTGAGGGTGTGCAAAGGGGATAACTTGTTTAAATTCATTGTTTTTCAATCTGTTGTATTGCTATGTAGCCAGAGGTACAGTTTGTGACTAAGAGCCAGGCTCTGAACTCAGAAAGCCTTAATCCAAATTCTGTCTTTAACACTCACTAGCCATATAACCTTGGGTTATTTCCTTCCCCTCTAAGAAGCATTTTCTTCATCTGTAATGGAAATCACAATAGTGCCTACCTTACAAAGTTGTTGTGAATGTAAATGAGATGATATATGTAAAGAGTTTAGCTGTGCCAAGAACACAGTGAGCTATTACTATTTTTTAATAATATATTGAGAATATATTTAATACATATTGAAAACTATATGTCTATAATGTAGGATGAGTGATTGAAACTGGGAATAATTTTTACACATATTTATCTTATTACAGAAGTTACGTATTTTATATAATAAATTCTTTGATGAGTTTATTATTTTTTGCCAAATTTTGTTAATTTAAAGGTGTTTTATTCTGCAATCTTGAGATCTGTTATTCTATATGTCCTGTGATATTTACAGATGATGCTTGAATTGCTCAAAAACCAATAGACTTGGAATAATTGAGATAAATCAGTCTTCAAATTTTTTTCTCCACATTTCCTGTTTTATCTTGTTTATTTGTATTACTCAAGAGAAACTGAAGTGACCAGTTTGTTTCATTCATAAACTATCTTTTCTAGTGTAGCTGTGCAACCAAACAATTCTTTCAAAAATGAAAGATTTTGGAGTGAGAATAAAAGTTGTCACTGACAAAATGCTCAGCTTTTAATTTTAGTGTGACTATTTGATAGTTATATAACTTGAAGACCACATCTGTAAGCTCTATTATTAAAAGGACCTGGTGCTCATAGCATTTAGAAACCTCACTATCCTAGGTATTAAGCAAAAGCCACTATCTGGGTGTCTTACCTTGAGACACACTATGAGAACTACTCAGTGCTATGAAAACTCACTCAAGAATGTCCACATAATCATGTCATAGGTGACACTTTTTGATTACACAGTCCTTGATAAGGTCTGTGTCAAATGTCATTGTAAAATGTTTTTTTGCTGAATTGATCTGATGCTGACCAACACTGAAGATTCAATAATATACATCACAAACATAAGAATGTTCCATTCAACTCTTAGCAGGCATGATGAATATCCCTAGGATCTAAAGCATAATGACATTTCTCAGGCACTGAATCGGATGCTGTCAAATGAAGCAGCCTGAGCCAACTGAATCCATTCGGTCTATGTAAAGATCTTCCTATATAGCATGTGAATACTGATTTTCCCCTTGGAAAACTCCTTAGAAATTTCAAAAGATTGGGAGGCTCAAGATTCTTGCCTCTAGCCAATGCCTGGTTTTATCTGGTCAGCCAACCTTTTAATGACACAAGAGTGGTCACCAATAAATCTCAGATTGTAATTATTCACCAGCACTTTGTAGGCCCTGGCCACTCCTTTCACATCATCAAACTCTTTGAAGTTTTGTGGGGGTCCATCTTTAATTTAGATGAAAGATTTCACTCTGTAGGTTTCTGAAATACACTCAGGAAAAGGATGAGTTCATTTATTTCCACAGCCATTCCTCACTCACCTCTTTGTTTTGCAGGTGGCATTTATTTTTTTTTTTAAAGATTTTTATGAATTCATTTGAGACAGAGAGATACAGAGAGAGAGAGAACCTTAGCAGGAGGAGAGGCAGAGGGAGAGGGAGAAGCAGACTCCCCACTGAGCAGGGAGCCCAACATGGGGCTTGATCCCAGGACCTGGAGATCATGACCTGAGCCAAAGGCAGATGCTTAATCATCTGAGCCACCCAGGCACCCATACAGGTGGCTTTCAAACCACAGTATTTTGTACTCTAAAGTCAAGGGCAGGGATGCAATCCCACTTGCCTCTGTGGCCTAGAATTCAGAATCTGACTCATCTGAATTCCTACAAATATAGAGTAGTAGGTACTGGTGTCAGTCATAGCCAACAACAACAACAACAAAATCACCCAGTCAAACTAAAAGTTCCCAAAGTATGAACCCAAAGCAAAACATCTAGGCTATGAGCAAAAAGGACTTCCTATAAAGCAGAAAAGCAACCTTCAGACAATATCAACAGCACATCAATAAACAAGGGAGATGCTAAGGGACATTTGTAAGATTGGTTGAGTGCTAAGTTAGAATCTTTTGTTTCAGTATGTATAGTCTCCCAATCCAAGATACTTTTCTGGACCTCAACCCTGAATCTAGAGTAGTTTCCTAGAGTCTAACTTAACCTTGAGTCTCAGCTTAAACATCACTTAATGAAATTTTCCCTGTCCTTCTAAACTAGATTAGATCATGTGTTATATGTTGTCATAATATTCTTTACTTCTTCATAATGTTCATTACTATTAAAATTAATTATTTCTGCAATTATCTGCTTAATTATTAGCCCTTCTGCTAGATTCAACATTGCAGTAGGTAAGAAAATGACTGTTTTGTTTCCTGACATATTGGATATGGCTGATATTTATTTATTGAATAATCAATATTTGGAGACTGAATATCAAAACTGACATATCTAAGAATCTATAATTTGAGATCAGATCAGACTTTACATTGCAATTGGTACAATCTCTATTCCAATGTGGGTATCCTCTCTCAAAGTGTTTAACTGATGATCATCTGGTTGTTCCCTAAACATTTCTAACAAAGGGTCAGTAAATAATTTGTGACAATTTGTTATTTGTCTACCATTCACCATTTATTAGAAATTGCCCCATCATGTGTTTCCTATAACTTCTGTGTGTCTATCAATCGAGTCTTAGAAGTAACCCAAAATAAAATCCATTCCTTCTATACAAGAATACTTACAAAGTAGCCAGCCATAATGTGCTCTAATAGGTCTTCTTTCCTACAGGCTTAAATCCTTGGTTCTTCTAAATGTTCCTCATGTGAATATAACATGTGAATGCTGATTTCTTCTCACAATTTGGTTTTAATTCTCCTGACATTGTACCTTTATTCAGCCTGTGTCCCAATATAACCAAATCCCATAATACTTCAAATGTGGTATGACCCAGACAAAGTACAGTAAAACCACTATCTTCCTTGATCTGAATTCCATAATATTATTAGTCTAGCTTAACTTTGTATTGCTAGTAGTATTCTACTAACCCTATAAAAAATTGAATTCTACTGAGCTCAGCACCTGCTTAATAAAGTTGTGGTATCTCATAGAAATCTAAGAGTTACTTTTTTTTTGCCATATGTTATCAGTACTATATTTAATTCCCATTGCTTTGGGAAGATTATATGATATATAGAAGTGTCCTAAGGCCTATCCCATAACAGAAATAAAAAAATAAATAGTTCTTATTCCTCTTCCTTTCCTTCTGCTTATTTTCATTTGTCTCAAGACTCCACCAAACAAAGCCAAGTCTTTTTGTGATGCTTGATGATCACTCCAAATGACAGAGTCCTAAGAACTGCCTTGGTCTGCAAAGGGCAGCAGTGAAGTTTTCACTTCATTGGGTGACATATTTTCTAGGCTTTTAAAAACCAAGTTAGAAAAGGATGCAATGCATCAAGTCTCTGAGTATCAGTGTCTATGGCTCCTACAAGCATAGGCAGCCTTGTGGTATCTCTGCCTTTCCACTTCCAACAAGAATCCATTACATGAGCCTGCTGCCATTCTCCACAAAGGCCTTAGGGCTGGGAGTACAAAAAGGAACCCTGCCAGTTTACTTTCTGTTTCTTATTAGCTTACAGATTACACTATGTGAACTGCTCCAGAAAAATAGTATCACTTTTCCTCTAAGCTGTAAAATGTCCATGTTCTAATACTTGCAGGTACTCTGATACTTTGTTTCACTGGGTTCTTTTGGCTTAATTAACTTATTTCTTTTCTTCCTTTCTATAAGAAAATGAACATGTAACAGTCTTATCTGTTTATTTATTACTGTTATTTGTTCATTTTTTTACATCAAAGTAATACATACACATAATTTTAAAAACAAATACCTTTATAGGCAACAAAAGAAAAAAAAAGTGCTTTCTGCCCCATTTCTCTCTATTCCAAAGTCCTGATCATCAAAAGTAATCATTTTCATCTTTTTAAAATTATTTCTTCTGCTACTCACCTCTTACTTGTAAATAAAATATTACATACCTATATCTTGATTTTTTAGTTTTTTAGAATATCTAATACCTTTGGATAATACAAGAAGAGTATTTGAGTCTTTCTACAAACCTCCACTTCTCTCTTTCCCTCTCTTACCTTATCACCATCTTCTCAATCTATGTCATAATTTTTATCAAATTAACATTTAATACATATATCATTATAACTATATTTATTAGAGCTCAGCCAGATAATATACTATAATTATGTTCCCTTCATTGCAAACATTTGGTTTTTCTGGAAGTTAGTAATTACATCTTTTTTAGCCCATTTACTTTGCTTTATAAGTAATCAACACTAGTTCATTCTCAAACTATAAAACAGAACTTTAAAAATATGTTTAAATGTGGTCAAACACATCAGGTAAGCTTTCAGTATCTACTAGAAAATTGTCTTGTCTCCAATTTGGACTTGCTGAGAAACTATTTTCCTGAGACTTTCCTGCACCATTACCTTGAAATTCTCTTTACCTTGCTTTTGTTTCACCCCTGTATCTCAGATTCCACGTTTTACTCTTCCTTAGTTTACCCCACTTTGTTACTGGCACATTTTTCAGTGGTTTCCAGAGAAAGGTTTCATGGGAAGTAAGTTTTTGAGACATTGCATGTCTGAAAATATTTTTATTTCTGCCTTCACACTTGATTGATAGTTTAGCTGAGTATAGTATTCTATGTTGGAAATTATTTTCCCTCGGGATTCTTATACAGTACTCTACTGTTTTCTAGGTTTCACTGTTTCTATTGAAAAGCTGAAAAGAGGTTGATACTTGAACTATATGATATGATTTTCTCCTCCCCCCTTTTCCTCTCTTCTCTTCTGCTCCCCATCACTCTCCTTCTCAGACCTTTATTTTCTTCATCACTGATGTTCTGAAATTTCATGACCCATTTCTCCAGTGTTAGTGTTTTTTTGTTGATTTTTTTTTTTTTCTGAATTCTTCATGAACTCTTTCAGTCTCAAAACTTATGCTCATCAGTTTTAGGAAATGTATTACTTCATAATTTTTTACACTTTGTTCTGTTCTCTTTTTTGGTATTCATATTATTCACTAGTTGTACCTTCTGGAAAAATATTATTTTCTTAACTTTTCTTCCAATTTTTCACCTTTTCTCTTTTGATGTTACCTCTGGGAAGACTGCCTCAAATACATATTCCAAACATCCTACACTTTTTAGGTTTATTCTTATCCTGCTTGTAGTTTGAAAGAGTTCTTTCTTGTTCAAGAGAAGCTCCTTTGCGAAAATACACTGTTTTTGTTTCAAATGCAATGTCTTATCTTACTGAGAACTTTACTCGCAGTTTCTTTCTTTTCTTTTCTTTTATTATTATTTTTTTTTAGGAACTGTTTATTTTCTGTCAACTTTATTTCCATTTTGTTTGCCTTTGTGGAAGAGCAACTTAAGACCACTCAGTGGTTATTCCTACCCATTCAGTGGCCTGAGCAATGGGAGCCATAGACCAGTCTTCAGTGGCAGACTGAGCACTCCAGTCTTCAGTAGGGAACTGCTGAATCAGCACAGAGGGCACCTGCATACCTTCAGACCAGTCTGCGACTTCAGATTGAGTAGCAGTGAAGTCAGGAGCTGGAGCAGTCCATTCACCCTGAAATTCCTCCTTGGTCACAGCCTTTTCAGCAGAGGCCTATTCTTCCTTTTCAATCTCTTCAGGATCTCTGTAGAAGTAGAGATCAGGCCTGACATCTCATGGTTGTTCACAGGAAATGGTGCAACACATGTGTAGAACTTCCTGGGCCAGCATCCACCACATCAGACCCACTAAGTGAGCTCCCCTGTTGCAAGACATAGCAATGTCCACATAGTGCACAGGAGAGTCTGTGTTAACAGCGATGGTAGGTAGGTTAATATAAGACACCTCTGTGAGAGGCTGATAGTCAGCCTTGGGATCAATAACCACCAGAAGTCTCAGCTCCTGGAAGGCTGCATGGATCTGATTAGTGAAATTTCCAGAAGTAAAGTGGCCAGCAATAGGAGTGGCTCCAGTAGCAGCAGCAAATTTCAACACAGCTCACTAACAAGTATTCCTGGATGATATGACAGTGACATCAGCTGGGTTTTCAGTACAACAATGACATGAGCTGCCAGCAGAAGCTTCTCCCAGGTTCTCTCCAGATTTATAATGTAGATGTCATCACTTTTCCTTCTGTAGATGTATTGTCCCATTTGGGAGTCAAGGTTGGTGTCACCTAAGTGGGTTCCTGCTATAATGAATTTGAGGACATCCTCCTCCTTCATTTTCAGAACATCAAAGACTCCGGACATCATGAAAGTTTCCCTTTAAGTTATGACGGGAATGCAAAACAAGGCTGTATGACCCCTACCCAGGTAGCATGTAAAGGCTCTTTGTTTTTTAAGTTTTATTGTCTTTCCTTTATCAACTTTGTTTCCTCTGAGTCTCGCTTTCCTACTTGTTTATTTTGGTCTTTGCCTTCTGCATTAGGAAGTTCCAATGTTTGATTTTCCCTGGTTGGCAATTTAGATTTAAATGTGAGGTCCTAAAACTCTGTTTGGAGGAGGAAAAAATCTTTGGATTGATAACTCTCACCATAAGCAATGAAGAGGGGACCATGCTATTTCACTTGAGATATCCTAATGATAGTTTTGCAAACCTTTTGTTTTGAGCCAGTCTTTTGAGCCCAGGGTGGGAACTCTTTAGGTTACTTCTCAATGGTGCTGCCATCAGCATTCCAAGAGCCAAAAAGAAAAGAAGGCTGAAAGTACAGAACATAGATTTTCACTCAATCTGCTTGCTTCCAATTCAGGGCTACACCCTATTCTTTGTTTTGCTTATTGTCCCTGAGTTAACAGTCTCTTTAGATCAACTTTGCCAGAAATGGAAACTTCATTTCCTCTGCTGGGAAATTCTTCTGACTTGGGATTTAGCCTGGCTATGATGGCTTGGGAGGTGATCTGGGAGTCTAGCTACTCCTTAGATAAAACATTCCTCTCACCAATCTTTTTTTTTTTTTTAAAGATTTCATTTATTTATTTGAGAGAGAGAGAGAATGAGAGACAGAGAGCACGAGAGGGAAGAGGATCAGAGGGAGAAGCGGACTCCCCGCCGAGCAGGGAGCCCAATGTGGGACTCGATCCTGGGACTCCAGGACCATGACCTGAGCTGAAGGCAGTCGCTTAACCAACTGAGCCACCCAGGCGCCCTCACCAATCTTTTTGATTTTAGCTTTGTCTCCTAAGCCCAATTTAGAAGTATCTGGTACCCCAAACTCCTATGATTTGGGGGGTTATACAGGTAAATTGGTTATCTTATTTTTTGTATCCCCCCATTATATTCTTCTTTCTCAAATCTAATTAATCAAATATCACTTTATCTACTGAAAAATGAATATATACAAAGTTGGGACAGACTTATACTAAAAAATTAGTTGTTTACTTAAAATTCAAATGTAAAATTCAAATTTCATCCACTATTTTGTCCAACAACCCAAGTATGGTAGAAAGCAGAGTAAGGAAGTGTTAGGAATGTTGAAATTTTTACCTTACAACATCATGAATCAAGAGTGTTTGGATTTGATACAAAAAGAAATCGATATTTTTAATATAACATTTAGATGAGCAAAAGTACCTAATAAAGTTACTAACCCAGAACTTTTTAGACAGAGAGGGAATAAAATATGGGAAGTAGTGTGAATAAAATCTTTAGCTATCATAGCAGAAAATCACTAACTTTCTGCTAATGTCTAAATTGAGAAATAAGAAAAGCAGTACATTAAAGGATTTACCTAGAAGACCTAAAAACAGGCATGATTAAATATGATTGTCACTGGGCACCAGGAAGCTGCTGACGTTAACATGTAGATATGGAGAGGATTATGGATTTTTATTATTAGTGCTATAGTACGTTTTGCTTTTTAATACATGTTTAACTTAAATTTTTTTCAATTTGTTTTAAGGAATACTTTAAGTAAATATTTATACTTCTAGTATGGTATTTATTGTTATTGTGCCCATAAGTGTCTATAGCCTTGACTTAAGAACACTTTCATGTACATCTTAAATTTTGAAAAGTCAGAGTCAGAATAGCTTAAGTTTCAAAGAGAGGTCTATTGGAGAAATTAAACTTTCTCTTTTTCTGGTAAGGAGAGACTTTTTTTCCTAAGGAAAATATCAAATATGAAAGCAAAACTCCCAGAAGGTGATAATAATCTTGCTTTCGTGAAAGAGCAGTCAAGAAAAACACATTCATTTGTCTACTTTCAAAGCTTGCTGCAGTTACTGTCAAATATCTGAGCAATGTTCTCATTTTTAATAATGATTAAATAAATAATTGTTTCATTAGTCTTAATCTTGGGGTTTACTATAATCTAGGTTTCATGAATAAGCATACTAATTTGTCTGATTAATTTCCTTCTAGCAGTAATTTTAGTTAATAAGAGTGACAAAGGCAATATACAGAAAATGTAACATTCCTGTAATTACTGATTAAAGTTATGAATATATAAATATGCAATTTCCAAAATGAATAAGAGTGAAAAATAATAGAAGGGCATAGATATAATAAACTTGCATAGTAATATCAAACAAACAATATATATCATGGTAGTCAATGAATTCACTTCAAGTCAAACCAGTTGACCTCACACATAAAAGAAAAGGAAAAGAAAAACTGTTGTAGCCTTCATGTTCAGTACTATAGGGTCTCTGATAGTTTCTCTGATAATAAAATAAAATTACTCCATACTCCTACACACCATGATTTTATATATAATAAATAAATAATTGATCTTATAAATAAGAGATAAAAATACTGTTTTATAATCCAAATCTTTGGTGAAAGTCATGTCTACAAAATATTGAAACGAAATTCCACAAAGTACACCTAAAATTCAACCTAGTTACATGTTGAAAACTTACTCTTCTCAGTTGTATTTACAAAGGTAAACCTCAATTTAAAAAGGTGATGATAGCAATACTTTAGCTTTAACAAAAGTCATGATTTGCATGAATTACTTATGTTTAAAGGTTTTTGTGTGTGTTTTTTTTTTACTTAGGATTCATAATATACCGCACCTTATTTTACAACAGAAAGAGAAATTATGGTTCAATTTACTAAAATAATTATAATCATAATCACATCTGCTCTTAAAGACTGTCAAATATCTCCAGAGTGCACTGCATACATTTCCTGTATTAGATTCCCTCTTTTATGAGTTAATTAAACAATTTCACAGCATTATTGTACAACTATTCTGCGTGGCATATTGTTTGTGCAGAACATTCCCTTTAATAGCTCTATTCTTCAAACAGATGTTCATTTAAATTTTTTTCAGAGATTTTATTTGAGGAACAATTAGTGCATTTATCCTACTATTTTGTC
The DNA here is from genome assembly GCF_029215605.1 of Mirounga angustirostris. Classification (NCBI taxonomy): domain Eukaryota; kingdom Metazoa; phylum Chordata; class Mammalia; order Carnivora; family Phocidae; genus Mirounga; species Mirounga angustirostris. The sequence goes on along the minus strand of NW_026991711.1, from coordinate 116,374,808 downwards.
ACCTTTCTGTGGATTCTGAAATAGCTCTATCTCTATCTTATGTAGTCAACAATTCTAAAGGGAAGAAAAAACACTCTTTAGCAAATATGTCAGTACACAAGAATATCAAAGCAAATTATCCTCAAATGATGGCTACTCAAAGTTACCCTGGTATTAGAGTACAAAATCAACAAGAACTTTTCTCAAAGGCATGGAAAAATAAAAATACATGATACCACATGTCCCCCCAGTCTACTAGTTTTGTTTTTATGAATTTTTACTTACACATACAAGCAGATTGAATTCATTATAAACCAGTGTAAAGTGACAGACTGAAAGGAAAGAAATGGATGCGAGACTACTTAAAGTTTATTTAACAAAAGAAAACTGAATCAGTCATTCCCTAAGACATATTTTCCTGGGAAAGTGACACTGTATATTGTTATGAACTGGCTTATCTTACCTAAACATTTTAAAGGAAGGAGATGCCATCTACCATGTGTTTTGAAGAGGAAGTTTCCCTCCTTGTTTGACTCAAATCGAGTTTTACAGGATTTGAGTCTCTGGTTGGGTTGGCTTTGTGCAACTCTATGGATTTATCTTCTCTTATTCTCTCTAAGAGAGCTATTGCAGAGTCAGCTGTGTTGCCAGTGTAGATGTTCCATCTCATGTGAAGAAGGGCCATTTTGTTTTTATTTTGTGAATAATCTCACTGCAGTGAAGTCAGACTCACATTCTTTTACTCTCCTTTAAATAAATGGTGGCCCAGAAATAACATTTGTCCTTGCTTTTGAACTACGGATTAATGAATTATGAACATCTATTTACCACTTTGAAAGCATAATGTGCATTCATTTAGATGGAAATACAGTGTCAAGAAAAATGAGGAACAGTATGTTTTCAGAGCTATTCTTCTATTCCTTTTTCTTTCTTTCGTTTTCTTTTAAGCAGAATTTGGTTCTATTCGAATAAGAAAGCCTGAAAAGTTGAGGCATTACTAGGAATTTAAAATATACTCACAAAATGAGCACTTCATTTTTAGGTTAAAAAATGTGCAAAATGTTAGTTATTGGAAAGTTTCAGAACAAACTGCACCATAACATCCCAGCCTCCTCAACGAATACAGCAGAGTTTAAGGTAATAAAGTTTGAATTGTTTCTTTACCTAGACCTTCTAAGATCTCTAATCAGGAGTGGTCTCAAAGAACATTATTTTAGAATAGGCTTATGAGATGCCATTCCGGGAAAGAAGAGTTCAGGAATGATTAAGAATACTGGGACGGCCTTGCTCTCTGCCATGTGAATTGTGTGCACCTGGCAGTGAACAATGATGAAATGGAATGTATATGACAGGTTGCCAGAAGCAGAGCACTCCAGTCATTGTAAAGGGAGACCATTGAGGCACTGTTCAGAATGGCAGTAATTTGAAAACCACCTAAAATGTTCAGACAAAGGTAATTTTTAAATGGATTTTAATATATCTATGTAATAAAATGCTCTTTGGACATTAAAATATGATAATTTTTTTTATTTACTAGCACTGAAGAATGATTGCAGTGTAAACCCCTAAGAGGAAAAAGAATAAGTAAAAAAAAGCAATATTCATATTATGGACTCATCTATTTATACATTTATATGAGCACTTGATGTCCAGACTAAGCAACTTAGTTCTTATTGCATTTACTTAATCTTTCCCCTTACTTTATACTAAATATGATTTGTTTAACACTACTGTGGTCATGATGGGAATATGCTGCCACATACCATGGATACAAATGCTAAGCTTTGCAGGTCAAGTATTTGGCTACATTATTACATTTTGTGTGTGTGTTGCATCATCTGAACTTCTTTTTGAAGTACTATAAACATTCATCTAGGTGCACTAATCATAATTGAATATGTTCATGAATTTTCACTTTTGAACACATCTAAGTAACAGTCATCCATATCAAGAAAAAACAATTTCCAAACTCATTCCTGCCTCCTCCCAGTCACTGCTACCTCCATCCAAGCTTAATCAATATCTGATTTATAATATTTTGGTTTCTTTTGCTCAATAAATAAATAAATCTTTGTGATATTCACCTATGTTCTGTCTTGTGTTTGTTTGCATTTAGTTAGAGTTCATTTATTCTCATAGCTGTATAGTATTTCATTTTATAAACATACCACAATTTATATACCTATTCTGTTAAAGGACATTTGGATTGTTTCCAGTATACAACTTAAAAATAGTACTGCTATAAACATAATTGTGACATACTGATATCTCATTGTTATATCACCCCATTAAAGATGAGGTTTTTATATATAAATCATGGGGATTTATATATTGTTATATAATATTTACTAATTTTTAAAGATTATTCACATCTATGTTTGGTTACTAATTCTCCCTTTTTTGTAGTGTCCTGGTCAAATTTTGGTATCAAGGTTATGCTGACTTCATAAAATATGTTAAGAAGTGCTCCTCTTCTTCTATACTCTAGAATGGTTTTTACAAGTTTACTCATTATAAATATAAGAAGCATTCATGAGGAAGCCATTTAGTCTTGGGAGTTTTCTTCTGGGAGGTTTTCATAATAATATATATATATTTTTAAAGATTTTATTTATTTGACAGAGAGAGACACAGCGAGAGAGGGAACACAAGCAGGGGGAGTGGGAAAGGGAGAAGCAGGCTTCCCACAGAGCAGGGAGCCCGATGTGGGGCTCAATCCCAGGACCCTGGAATCATGACCCGAGCTGAAGGCAGACGCTTAATGACTGAGCCACCCAGACGCCCCCATAATATATTTTCAATTTCCTCAAAGTATAGATGATTAAATGGTATCACTTTTGGTAATTATTTTTTGTAAAATTTTAAAATTTCATCTACATGGTAGATGTCTAAAGTTTTCTCAATATTGCTTTTTAAACTTTTTAGTATCCATGTAATAACTACTTTTTAAAAAAATATTTATCTATTTATTTGAAAGAGAGGATGAGAGAGAGAAAGAGGGAGAATGAGCAGGAGGGACAGAGGGAGAGGAAGAAAGAATCCAAAACAGACTCTGTGCTCATGACCCTGAAATCACGACCTGAGCTGAAACCAAGAGTTAGATGCTCAACCAACTGTGCCACCCAGGTGCTGCATAGTAACCACTTTTTTTATTCTATCACATTGGTAATGTTTCATTTTCTGTCTTTTCTCTTAGTCAATTTTGTTAAAGATTTAGGAATTTTATTAGTAATTTGATTAGTAAAATTACCTTTTGTTTGTTGATTTTCACTATTTCATATTTGTTTCCTATGTCACTGATTTCTGATCTTATTTTTAGGATTTCCTTTTTTCTACTTTCTTTGGCTTTGATTTGTTTTTTTCCTGTGTTCTTGAGATGGAAGCTTACATAATTCATTTTCAGACTTACTTCAAATACAAATATAAATACTGCTTTTGTTTTTATATAATTTATGTTTATGCTCGATTTTAGCTAGTAAATTTTAACTACAAAAAATTACAATCATATCAATATTAGGTGCCGTCATAGCTGACATTTCACAGCTATACAACAAATGTTTATTGAATGTCTGCCACATGCCAGGAGCTGGGGACACAGTGTTGAAATGAGAAAAATACGTCATCTTCATGGAGCTTATAGTAATGGGGGACAACAGACAACAGTCACATAAACAAACACCTGTTATTTGCTAACCATTGTTAAATGATTGTGACATTTGTTTTAAAATTAACAAGGACCACGATGAACACTAGGATGACGAAAGGAAAATACATTTAATAATGACAACTAGGGAGAATAGGTATTAATATCTGCATTTTACGAAGACAAGTAAGACTCACAAAACCAAGTAAACAAGTTTATAACCAATAGATGGATGGAGTCTCCAAATATATTCTTTCCACTCTATCAGTACTTCTGTCAGAGAGCTCGGCATTCTGTTAAGGGTTCCACCCTCCATCCTCTTTTAGACACATATATTCTGTGACTCAAAGGTAGTTGTAAACAGCAGACAACAGCAGATACTTCCAATGAAGGTTTTAAAAAGGTCTTTTGGCAGTGAGATTAACATTTGAGGTTTGATTTGCAGAATCAAAATGCTAGAATGTAATAACCGGAGGATGTTCAGAGATGATTTTATTTGCTCCTATTATTTATAGATTGGTCACAAGCAGGATGGGAGAGAAATGTGTTAAGGGTTAGTGTAAAGCTGCAAGAGAAAACAAAGGAAATACAAAGCACATGCCTTAGAGAACAACTGCATGCATCTTCACAGAAAATTCACATGATATAAATGAGCATTTCTCACAAAATTGAAAATGATGTTGTCAAACATCCCTTCTCCTCCTTTCCTAAATGGTAATACTTGTTTCAAGTCCCTTTTTATACATTCCCTACGAAAAGCCTCACAAATAGACAAAAGACACTGAATGGGCTCCATTTACAAACAAGCTCCTAGCAGGAATCTCAACTGCTCTGTTTCCCTTTGCTTCACTGCTCCTGGCAGACAGCAGTCAGTCAGCCCCATTATGCCTTCAGCCGAAGACACTGAACAAAGAAATCTCTGGGCCCAAACTGCTCAAAAGATCTTCTGGAAATACTTCAGGGCCAGTGAATTTTCAAAAACTGTGCCTTTGCCTTAAAATTAAGAAGGGCCAGGATGAACACAAAACTGCTTGCTGGAGGGTTGGGAGAGAATGACAGTGACTGAGGGAAGACAGCTTCCTGAGAGGTTCTGAAATGGGGAAAAGGGAGACCTCAGCTATGAGGAGCATTTGTGGAAGGAAAGAACAGATTTGGTGCTTCACCTACAGCAGATTTCTATTCCAGAGGTAGCTAACCTACTCTGACAAATCACACTGGTGGCCAAAACTCAGCTTCCACCCTGCCCATTTTAGTCTCTGTGGTGAATGCTGTTTAGAACCGTCAACCTGACAGAACTGTGCCTAATTAACACTCTCCTAATACCCCAGCAAATAACAAACCTGCTGTGGGGGAAAAATGCATTCACACTTCCTTATCAAATTAAGGCAAAAAAAAAAAAAAAAGCTCCTAATTAGCTAAAATCAATTAATGTGACAGCAAAATGAATGTATTTATACTGTCAGCTAAAGGTACAGTCAGAGAAGTGTCTAATATATAATGAAGCTGCTGGAGTTTCTTAAAGCAGTTAATAAGGGGTTGGGCTGAGTGGATTTTCTCAGTGATTCACAGAATCTGATGGATTTACCTCAGAAGCAGCAGATGTCCTAGGGTATTACAGGACCTAGGTGATTTCTAATTGTGATTATTCACTAAAACTTAGGGGGAAAATATGTGATTAATCAATAATAGGCATGTAGATCTTGTTGCTTATTTGTAATCACACATATAAATGCACATACACTTAAAAATAAAAAAGGAGTGGGGAGTCTGGGTGGCTCAGTCAGTTAAGCATCCTACTGGAGTCTTTGGTTTGGGCTCAGGTCATGATCTCACGGGTCCTGAGATTGAGCCCCACCGAAGCATAAGTGGGCTCTGCGCTCAGTGCGGAGTCTGCTTGAAGATTCTCTCCTTCTGCCTCTCTCTCCACTTGCCCTCACTCTCTCTCTCAAATAAATAAATAAATCTTAAAAAAAAAAAAGGGGAACTTTAGACTGCTCATTAGTAGTATTGAGTTAGTTGTATTTTCTGTAAAGCTTTCATGGCTAATAACTATTTCACAAACTTTTCCTTTATAACCATGCTTAGTTCAAAACTTGAGACAGAAAAGTATTACTTGCCAAATAACTCAGGTTGGGGTCCACAGATTACCTTGCGGCCATCCTCTTCAACTACAATATTTTGATTCCAAGAATACTGGGTAAGTTAGGTGGCTTGAGAGAATGGTCTTACTGACATGATAAATTGTTAACAGAGAAATGTCCACATTGGGATAATTAGTTAAATGTGATCTAAAATAACAATAATTACATGCATCATCTGAAATAACAATAATTACATGTATCATGTCTTTCTATTCTAGACGAAGTATTTTTTTAATGGGCATTTGAGTAGGTTATACAACAAAGTTTAGCACCTCTTCTACTCATAGTTGATTCTCACTGAATTCACCTTCATCAAAGATTCCATTTGATTCCTCTCCATGTCAGTGGACACAATAGGCATCATCCTTTCCCCTGTGTATGGATGGTGTGTTTATTTACTTAATGAAGTATCTGGAGGCCTCTACTGGTGTTTAGGAAAATATCAACTGAGATAGAAAAATAATCTTAAAAGGATTCTAAGCAGATGAACCTCCTTTATATATGATATATCCAAAACTTCAATTCTATATTTTTAGTACTCTTTCATTATTGTAAACACTGGTAAACTGATTATTGTCATTCCCTGATGTCACCTTTTCTAAGTGAACAGTGTGGCCCCAGGATACCCTGTGTTTCTCTTCTCCGGGATGCCATCCTGTCCTGCCCATCCTAGCCACACTAACTTACCCGCCTGAAGATTATTTTTTCACCCTCTGTCAGTTTATATCACGTCTGAACTCCTCATTCCCCAGGGATTAGGGCAGATTTTTCCATCAAACCAGCTGTTTGCTTTTTTTTTTTTTCCTTTTCTTTTCTCAGTAATGGCAAAATAGCTTTGTTATAAATTAATGGTGTCCACACTGGATGGGGGTAAAAATCAGCTTCTGTTTCATACCTATTATATTTCTAATCAGGTAACACTGACAAATACATAAAACACAGTGAGAAGCTGCCAGCAGGAGAAATGGGTGGGATACAATAAAATCTGGAACAGACAGAAGAGTGGTTATAAAATTATTTCTAAAAGCATCCAGGAAAAAAGGAGGTGATTACCATTGATTGTGATTTTGCTATGTGTCATATTCTTAGTAATTTCCTCAAAAATACAAATAATATGAGCATTTTCTTCCCACATTCAACAGCTTATAAAATTCTTTGTAATGTTTATAATACATAACCTCAGTACTCTTCCATCAATGGAAGAAGGGTATAGAGAAAAGGCAAAACAGAATCAAGTAACACAACCAGCAATCTTAATGGCTATATAGGCATCTATATAGATCAAAAGTGAACCTAGGCACAGTCTTGAAATATAGGCAAGCAAGGTGAGTTCTGATATCTAAACTGCCACAAGTCTTAAGTCTAGGTCCCTAATAGCAGACTCTGAGACTAGGATTCTTCTCCAAGTTATTTTTTAAGGGAGTGCTCTCAGGAGAGACTAGAAGTGAAGGAAGCAAGATGAAAAGTCAGAGAAGCTAAGCAAGGAATTGATTTCTGGAGCACCTAGACTCAGTCTGACTCTAGGATTGTACCAGGCTGCTATCTCCCTTCTGGAAGCAAAGCAGTGAGTACTTGGTACATCTATCAGTCAAGAAATTACCCTGGGACCCTCAGACCTCTCTGGATGAGGTACCTCCAGTCACCCAATAGATTTCAAGTGTGAATTATTATCAGCAACAACTACAACCCTTCAAAGGGCTCTCCGAGGTTCTAAGAGAGATGTCCAAAGAGTCTGCCACACTCTGTGATGCTTTCGTGGCATTTGTTGAGAACCAGTGTTCAATCACATATCAAAGAGAGTTTTGTGACTGCCTGGTAAACTTAAAGGCTAATCAGACCCTTTAGGCAATGAACACATGCATAGAGATAAAAAATAAAATGTAATTTTCTTGACTACTCCCCCTATCCTATCTATGATCCCATTTTTCTACAAGACAATGGGTAACAAAATCAATCCTTCAAATGATTAAAAAATAAAGGTTTTCTTTTAATAAAGAATATAAAATAAAATCTTCTTTAAGTATAAGAAATACAAAATTTGGGGTGCCTGGGTGGTTCAGTCGTTAAGCGTCTGCCTTCAGCTCAGGTCATGATCCCGGGTTCCTGGGATCGAGTCCCACATCGGGCTCCCTGCTCAGCGGGAAGCCTGCTTCTCCCTCTCCCACTCCCCCTGCTTGTGTTCCCTCTTTCACTGTCTTTCTCTCTGTCAAATAAATAAATAAAAATCTTAAAAAAAAAAAAAGAAATACAAAATTCTAGCCATCAATGTTAGCCATACAGCCATACTTTTGGCCAAGAATAGGATTTTTAAGTTGTAGATGATATTTGAGATATCTCTTAACCTTTCCCAAATATTTCAGAATATTCTAATTCCCTCTATTTTACTGTCTTTATGTAAAAAATCAAAATATTGGCTTTTATGAAATTTTGGGGTTTATAGAATTTATGTAATTTTAATTGGGTAAAAAAAGAAAGGTAAGATTTCACTTCTCTGAAGTTTTGATAAGCAAATCTGCTAACTCATGGAAGTAGAAAATGATGCTCATTCAGGGGTGCCTGAGTGGCTCAGTTGTTAAGTGTCTGCCTTCAGCTCAGGTCATGATCCCAGGGTCCTGGGATTGAGCCCCACATTGGGCTCCTTGCCCAGCGGGAAGCCTGCTTCTCCCACTCCCACTTCCCCTGCTTGTGTTCCCTCTCCTACTCCCCCTGCTTGTGTTCCCTCTCTCGCTGTGTCTCTCTCTGTCAAATAAATAAATAAAATCTTTTAAAAAAAAATGATGCCCATTCATTTTACAGTCACTTGTGTATCTGCCATAGTTGAACATTTATGATTTTAGATAATGTTGCAAAGTATTTCAGAATAAGCCTTCATGGTGTCTTAAATGATGTATGAATCTCCACCTCTACTGGACATTCTTCTAAATTGGTACTAGGCCATCTTGACCGTAGTTCAAGACAAGATCATGGGTTGTAGGTTCAAGTATGCCTTGGATTTAGTATGTGCTCTGTTATCAATTAGTTATGTGATCTTGAATATGAAATTTAGTCTCTCCAAGCTGGAGCTTCATCCTCTGTTTACTATTAAAAAAAAAAAGGTATATATAATGTTACTTACCATCCAGACTTACTGTGAATATTAAATAAAGTGTATATCTGATAAAGATAGCACATTTAACACCTCATCTTCTGCTCAAATACCATATAAAGGCAGAAAATACATATTCTAAAGATTCAAAAATAATTTAAAAACAGAGTTTAATTGGTAAGCCCAAAATTTTGAACAACTCTTGAAAAACCAAAAGCTTTCAGGGATCAATTATCTTGAAAATCGACTGAGGGAACACCAAGAGTTCCCTCACTCAGATTTAGTGGATAGAAGGAGGAGAGAAGGTCCTGAAGAAAAGTTCCCCTCCTCTGCTGTACTACTGAAATACTTGAGAAGGTTGATAAAGTGCAGCTTCCTTTGTGGTAATGCTCTCATTCAAGTTATACTGTACTATCACATAACCTTGCACAAGAGCATTTTGGATCCCCTTAAATCTGACACATATCAAGCATAGAATGGAGATGAAAAACAGTTATTGAGAGATGGAAACATTTCAAATAAGGTTATATCAGAAAAGAGTAATCCTAAAAACATTAATGCTATTAAAACTACCTGGAAATTTAAAGATTTGCATTAAGCTTTTTATAAGTAAGGGAAAACAATAAAAATTTAAATCATATGGAGGATTCATGTTCTATTTATCAGATAACCTTTACCTAGATTAAATTTTTTAATAAACATTGAGTTTCTAATGATCACCTGATTTAAATATCAAATTTAAGGCATTACTGTAATGAAAGATGGAGGGAATTGCACCATGTAGAATTAGTGCAGGGAAAAGAAACAGGAGATTCTCCTAGTGGTACCAGAGCTAGCATCAAAGAATCCCTATTTGTGTTCTTTTGTTCTGCAAACCCCTTATTTCTTCTAGCAATAAGGATTTATTTATTTTTCTTTCTCCAACCTCCTTAGAAGTAATAAACATTTAATAACATCCTTTGTAAAAAGCTTTCACTTGTCTAAAGATGCAAATTAATTATCATCACTTTGCATAATTGGTTCACAATAGTTTAGTAAAGTTAAACCAATGGGGGAAAAAAGGAACAAGTTTAAGTATGTTCCATGTTTGTATTTTTTATGGTCACTAAAGTATTTTATTAGGAAAAACAGCTAAAAAAATTGATGTGGAAATGGTAGTTAGAAGAATTCCTGCAAAAACTTTAGTTTTTTAATTTCAGGCTTCTTATTTAAATGAACTACTTGAATATTCATCCTTAAAGATTTGATCACAGTTTAATGCTGTAACATTTAATTACCTTCATTTTTGGGCCACTATAAATCAAAAGATTATAATTCAAATGTATACTAATTTATTCTTGACCTTGAAGTTAATTACTAACCATCAGAGGCTTTAATTATTGTTGGCAAGGTGGGAATATATCAAAAGAAGACCTGCTGAAACAAGAAATAGAAATGTTTATGGGCATTGAGAAGGTCTAGAAAATATAACCAAGTAATATCTAAGGAAAACCCTGATACCAAAAACTGACAAAGAAATAATATTAAAAAATAAACTACAAACCAATATTCCTAATGTATATGCATGAAAAATTTGTAAACAAAATTTTAGCAAATCAAATCCAACAAATCTAAAAAAGTATAATACATCATGACTAAGTGGGGTTTGTGCCAGAAGTACAAGTTAGTTTAACATTCAAAAATTAATCAAAGTACATCAGCAGATTAACAAACTAAGAAAAAACATAATCATCTCAACAGATGTAGAAAAACATGTGACAAAATTCAACATACATGACTAATTAAAAAAACTCCCAACAAATTAGGAGTAGAAAGGACCTTCCTAAACCTGGTATAGGGCATTTATGAAAAATCAACAGTTAACATCTTATTTAATGGTGGCATCTGATTAATGAAAGAAAAAAAATAACTTGGATCTCATAAAATTTAAAAACTTAGGTTCTTCAAAAGATACTGTTGGTGAAATTTAAAAAAACAGAAAGAAAGAGAAAGAAAAAACATATTGTTGGTGACTTCCAGTTCTGACCAAGATAAATTAGCCCTTTCCTCCCAGATTCTCCCTCTCACCATCCATATAACATGAAAACAATCACAGATGGGCTCTGAAATGTGGAAGGGCAAACTGTCTAAGGACCCTGGGACTTGAGGTAAATTCCCTGGGTTTCTTTATTGCCTCAGACAAGGCCCTGCAGAAGTCTCCAACCCAGAACTTCTAGCAGGTGTAGACCCCTCCTCCAAAAGTCTCCAAGAAAAGCCTATTCCTCCTAGCCAAAACACCAGGAAAAGGGTAGCCTAACAGAAAACATTTTTGGCAGTATCTACCCTACTCAAAGCAAAAACCAATGGAAAATCCACCCCCATGAACATACTCCCACAGTTTCAACTGGGCCAAGAAGTGAGGTGATCCTTAACCCCCTAACTCCCCCACCACTTCACCTCCCACATCTCCTGCACAGGGACATCAGACAGTGGCACGCCAATGTCCCCACACAGTGGTGCCATCAGGGCCAAGCAGGGAGGGATTCTTCTACCCACCAACCCCTGCCCCCAGGCCCACCTGGCTAAAGCAGGCAAGATTCTGATTCCCCTGCCACGTTCGTGTCAGCATGGCTGAGTGGTATATTGGTCTTCCATCTCCTGCCCAACAAAAGCAGTGAATGCTTTGACTGATCTGCCCAGGTGGTATTACCAAGTCCAGAAATATGCTAAGCCTCCACTCCCACCTGGCAGCAGAGACTTAATGAGCTGATAAGTGAGGCTCATCACCACTCTGCTTCATACCCCCACTCCAGTGTCAATGGGACCCAACAGAGAGCTGGCATCAAGAGATAAAAGGAGAGGATGAGAAAAAAGTGGCACTAGTTGGCATTTGACTTCCCTCCTCCCTTCCTCTGTCATCAGCTGGGGCCCTCTCAGAGCAAAAAGTCAGGCTCAGCCAATGCCCCACTTGCACTTGGCAAGGTGTCAGGGCAGCTAAGAGAGGAACTGAACTGCCACTCTACCCACCTGCCACAAAGCAGTGTGAATCAGTGCTCCATATTTGCATAGTGAGAAGTGGAATAGATATACCCACCCAGCCCTGATGCTACACATAACACGGGAAATATATGCTAAAAAGTATGAAACAGAATCCAGAGGTGCATTACATAATATCTACAATGTCCAGGACACCCAAATGTCACTCATCAGACCAAGAAGAAGAAAAATCACAACTAGAATGAGAAAAGACAACCAACAGATGCCAAGATGAGATGAATCAGAACTTGGAATCATCTGACAAGCATTTTAAAGCCACCATCATAAAAATAGCTCAAAAAGCACTTAGAAATTCTTCTGAAATGAAGAACTAGAAAATCTCGACAACAAAAACAGAAAGAAGTTATAAAAAGAACCAAATAAAATTATAGAATTATAAAACACAATAGATGGGCTCAATAGTAGAGTGCAGATGGCAAAGGGTAGAAGCAGTGAACCTGAGAACAGATCAACAGAATTTACCCAACCTGAGCAACAGTGAGAAAATAGACTGAAAAAACTTCACAAAGTCTCAGTGATAATAACAAAAAGCTAACAGTCATATCATCAGAGTCCCAGAAAGAGAAAAGGGAAAGAATGGAACTAAAAAAAAAGTATGCAAATAAAATAAGGACTGAAAACTCCCTCAATTGGGAAAAGATATAAGATCGCATATTCAAGAGGCTGAGAAAACCTCAAGTTGAATAAACCCAAAGAAATTAATTAATAATTAATTAACAAACTTCTGAAAACTAAAGACAAAGAAAAAGATCTTTAAAAAAATGACACATTACTTGGAAAGGAATACCAATCTGAGTGATTTCTCATCTGAAACCAACAGGCCAGAAGAAAGTGGCATAATATTTTTTCAAGAGCTGTCAATTATGAATTTTATATCTGGCAAATATATTCTTCAGGGACAAAAGAGAACTAAAGACATTCTTATGTGAAGGAAAACTAAGAAACTTTGTCACCAGTAAACCTACCCTTGAAGAATGGCTAGTGGTGTTTCTGTAACCACAAACTAAATGATAAAATGGGGTGGCTGGGTGATGGACATTGGGGAGGGTATGTGCTATGGTGAGCATTTTGAAATGTGTAAGTCTGATGAATCACAGACCTGTAGCCCTGAAACAAATAATACATTATATGTTAATAAAAAAAATTTTTAAAAATCTGCTGAGGAACAAAAAAAAAAAAAAAAATGAAGAAGAAGAAGAAGACTTGGAACTCCAGAACAGAAAGAAAAACTTTGGAATGGGTAAAAATAGGGATATAAATATAATAACAAATATAAGAGACTATCCTTCTTATGAGTTTCTTAAATCACATTTATGACTGAACCAAAAATTATAACCCCATTTGATGGGTGCTCAACATATGTAGAAAAAATTCTTTTAAAAAATTATTTAAAAAGTGGGGAGGCAAAGGGAATTAAATGAACATAACATTTCCACACTTCACTGATACCTGTTGACTAAGATAAGTTAGATATGTGTATTATGATATCTAGAGCAACTACTAAGAAAGCTATACAAAGAGGTACACTATACAAAGTGATACACTTAAAAACACTGTAAATGAAGAGAGAATCCAGTAAATGTTCATGGAACTCTCAGAAAGGCAATAAAGAGAAACAGAACAAGAGGCAGAAGAAACAAACAGAAAACAAATAATAAAATTACACATTTAAGCCCTAATATATCTATAATTATATAATACATTAAAATAAGTCAATTTTACTATATGCAAATTTTAAATAAATTGATTAAAAAGTGAATAGGCAAGCCAGACTTAGAGAAGACATCTGCAACATACTGATGTGTGTATGTATATTTAACAAAGATTCATATTGATCATGTTCAGAATATACAAAAGAATCCTATAATTCCCTTTAAAAACAATAAAAAGCAGTGAAAAGCAATGTGAAATGAATTAAAATGGGCAAAAAAGATTTGGACACATCATAAATAATGATATACAATAGTTAAAAAGCATATAAAAAGGCACTTAACCTTTACTCCTCAGAGAAAAGAAAATTAAAATCCCAATAACACAAATCCAAAATAGTGGCTAAAATTAAAAAGACTGATAGCATCACATCAGCAATGAGCACACCTAGCACCTAGGTGCAACAGTTTCTAATACTGTTCTCCATTAAAAGGAACCAGGACTCCTTAGAGAAATGTCTGATTCTAGGACTTGGAATAGGAAGTGCACAAAATGATCCTGAAGTATCTTGTAGTATCAGAAAATAAGGGGGGCGCCTGGGTGACTCAGTCGTTAAGCGTCTGCCTTCGGCTCAGGTCGTGATCCCAGGACCCTGGGATCGAGCCCCACGTCGGGCTCCCTGCTCCGCGGGGAAGCCTGCTTCTCTCTCTCCTACTCCCCCTGCTTGTGTTCCCTCTCTCGCTATGTCTCTCTCTGTCAAATAAATAAATAAAATCTTAAAAAAAAAAGAAAATAAGGAACTGCTCAAAACAAAAACAAAAACAAAAAACCCCCACAATTATGGGGTATATCAAAAGGATACAAGTGCCAAATGAATGAGCTCCCCAATGGCCAAAGCCAGAACAATTTAAGCAACAAAATAAATAAAGTAGTATTAGATTATACCTCAAAGTATAAATATATATGAGTCAATATTGATATAAACAAATGACTGAATAAACAAATAAGGGAAGGGAGATAAATCTCCCATGTGTAAAAATTCCCAAATAATTTATAGATACTTCATTCTCCATAAATTTTTTAAGGTTTTACTTATTTATTTGACAGAGAGAGAGAGCAAGAGCAGGGGAAGCAGCAAAGGAAGAGGGAGAAACAGGCTTCCCATAGCAGGGAGCCTGACTCAGCCTGATCCCAGGACCCTGGAATCATGACCTGAGGTGGAAGGTGGAAGCTTAACTGATTGAGCCACCCAGGCGCCCCCCATAGAAACTTCATTCTCAAAGAGGCGAAGCACAACCTCCTACCCCTTAAGCATGAGCTGCAAAAATCACTTTCTTCCAAAGAATACAGTATGAAAAAGGGGTGGGATAGTTAAAAAGAGTCACTTCACAGTAGAAAAACATAACAAACACTATCTCAGGAGATCAAGGTTAACATCTATAGTGATAAAGTCATGCTGACAACATGTGCCCTATATATAATGTTAAAAAAAAATAAAAGGCATTTTACCTCTGTTGTCTTCCTCCTCAAAATTTATAACCTCCCTCTAATCATGAGAAAAACAGCACTTGAATCCCAATAGAATGGTGTTTAACAAAATATTTAAGCAGTATTCTTCAAAACTGACAAGGTTCTCAAAAACAAGGTAGATCTAAGAAACTGTTACTACCTGCCAATTAAATGTAATGTGAATTCCTAGATGAAATCCTGGAACAGAAAAAGAACACTGGGTAAAAACTAATAGAGTCTGAATATATATGGACTTTAGTTAATAACAATGTATCAATATTGGTTTGTTAATTGTAACAAATTTGTAATTTTTATGTAAATTAAAAGTGTTCTAAAAATACCTTTTATTTAAAAAAAATGAACTGACAGCACCAAGTATTAGCAAAAATGTGAAGCAACTGGAACTCTTAAACAGTAATGGGGTTTCTAGTTCCACAGGTAAGGAGCTTGGAAGCCACACTGTCCTAACAAGTAAAAAGCTGAACAGACTGAAAAGTTAACAACTCTTATAGGATTGTAAGTGAGGTGAAGACAACAGGCAAACCACTGCCCCCATGACTGGAGAGACAGGTGAACATAGGGGATAGTGTCTTACTGAAGCAGAGACTCACCAGAAACCCCCCCAGGAATCTGAACTGTGATTGATGAATTGCTGGAGGCTCAGTGTTGACAAATCTGAGAATTAAAACCCCAAGAGGATCAAGTCATCAGAGGCCACCACACTTTTGTGAGTTTTATCTCCAGGAATAAATATTGGGGAAAAAATACCCTTGTGCTTCTGTCAGGGCGAAGGGAAAAGGAATCATTTTGAAGAGCATGCTGCTCCTCTCAATAAGGTCTGTCCTCAGGGGCAACTAGCTAACCAGAGCCCAACCTGCTGGGGTATTATCAGAGCCTAACTGAACTTGGGGGAAAGAAAATACCCAATTCTGGCCCACTCTAGCCACCCTCTTCCACCTAAAGTGGAGAGGGAAAACAACAACTGAGGAACACTTGCGAAATTTCCAGCCCAGAGTCAAAGGTTCACCAAAGACTGGAGCCTACTCATAAGGCTACAGAATGCTTCACCTCACCTCACATCTGACCCCCACATTATTAAAGGCCTATTTACATCTGTTCCTTGTACCAGTACATCATGTCCGGCTATCAAGAAAAAATTACAAGGTATACCAAAAGGCAAAAACACACAATTTGAAGAGACAGAGTAAGCATCAGAACTAGACATGATAGGGATGTTGGAATTATCAAACATTAGTGATTAGAGTGTAAATCGGTTCAGTCAATTTAAAGAAAATTATTTGGCAATATCTACTAGACCTAAACAAAAGCCTATTTATGACCCAGAAATGTCATTCCTACTTATATTCCCAAGAGAAAGGATTGTATATGTTCACCAAAAACTTTTACTGTACTATTCAAGTAGCTTTAATCATAATAACCCAAAATCAATCTTGATACTGGGAAACAACCCAGTATCAATCAAAAGAATGAATAAATAAATACGACTCATTCTTATACTGGAATACCACAAAATTGAAAAACAAAAACAAAAACAAAAAACTACTGATATGCACAAATGTGAATGAATCTTGAAGACATGTTGAGAGAAAGAAGCCAGATATAAACAGGGTAAATAGAATATTCTATATATCCATGTGGGTACAGTCGTGTGTGTTTGTGTGTTTGTGCATATAAATTCATTGAGTTATATACTTAAGATTTGTGCACTTTACTTCTTATACATTATAACAGAGCAAAAAGATTAAAAAAATGAAAGTGGAATACCTGCATAGTTTACATCTAATCAAGAGATAGAAAACACACAGTAATTTAAACAAAGAAGTTTAATATGAAGAATTGTTACAATATGATAAAAGAGTATAGGACATAAGAAAACTTCATATGATATCCTAAGTCTGAGGGACATTACCCAAAGAAGGACAACCTTGGAAGAGGACACTCTCTCCAATGCTGGGGTTTTCTCCAAGGCTGGGTTTTGATTATATCATTGGAGAAGGTATAGTTGAACCCACTGGATGGCAAAGAAGTTGACTGATTTGCCAGGCTAAAGGCAGTCTGCAGTCACAAGCAAGCAGGAAACAACCCTCTGGAGGTCTAGACAGATATGTGAGCCATAGCTGGTGGCTAGCATGTGGGCATGAGGAAAGAATGGAGCACCAGTGGGGAGGCAGCTTACAGCATGGAATATCCCTGCTGAGAAGGCTGTAAGAGACACACTGGAGGGTGATGAGTGGGCAGAGAGAATCAGGGCACCAGGGCAGGCAAGAGGACTGAGGAGCAGGATGTCCATATTGAAAAGACCACATGAAGGTGATCACCAGCCACACTGGCACTGTGAGACCTCCAAAGGACAGCATATTCTGAGCATATGGCTGGGCAAAAGACCACCAGAAGTCCTCACACCTACACCACCGACCCACCATTCTACAGCTGGAAACATAGGAGAGCCCTTTCCTCCTGTAATGTCCCTCTAGTGACCTCTGCTAAGGATACTTAACCTCATGCTCTTTTAAAGCAGAGTTGCTTAAAGGAGCTCCACCTATTATCACAGTGAAGGTATTGGAGAGTCAATTGGGAGTAGAGAGGCAATAAATTAATTAACTGACACAATATTTACTATAAAAATAATAAAAATTAATGAAATCTAGAATAAAAAAGTAAATGAGATAATGCATGTAAAGCACTTGGCACAGGGCCAAGCATCTTGTAACTACTGTATAAACTGTTACTGTTTTTGCTGTCATAATGGTTATAATTATGACAATTTAATTTCAAATGCATGTCCCTTTTGGGGAATAGAATAGAAAAAGTAGGTCAGCAGCAAAAAGCTTTTCTTTCATCTTCTTTATTTTGTTTCGTTAACTGTTAAAGTAACAATATTCACTGTCAAAATTTGAAATTAGGTAGAAATGTATTGAATGAAACACATGAAATCTTTTATATCCCACCATCAATTCCACTCCCTTCCAGGATGTAACCACAGTTAGCAGGCCTTTGTCTCTGTATTTAAGTTATACTAATTATTAATAATATTTAATATTTTATAATACTAATATATATTTAGGCATTGCTCTAAGTTCCTTACAAATAGAATTTTATTTAATCCTCACAACAACGCTATGTTGTTGGTTTTATTATCCTCACTTAGATAAAAGAACTGAGTTGTTGACATTTAAGAAAGACCTAAGGACAAGAAGCAAGAGAAGTATAAGAACATTTGAAACAGTAGGAAGAGCACATACAAAGGCCATGAGAAGGTGACAACTGGGCAAAGAACTGAAAAGGTGATGGAGTTAGCCATGTGGGTAATTAGGAAACAATGCTGTAGGCAGAGGGAATAGGCAGAGCAAAGGCCCTGAGCCAGAGAGCACACATGTGATGTCTGGGGAGAGCAGCTAGAGCTAAGAGAAGGGAGAGTAGTCCTTGAGCGGGGGCCAGTCCAAAAACTGGTCTGCAAAAACCTTAGTGCAGACACTGGGAGTAAGTATCTAGAAACATCTATGATGGTTTGAGAGAGGAATTTTAAATCTGCTAAATGAAATAATACAGTAATAGGGCTTGTATTTTTATGTCTATTTTTCATATCTTTAATTGTATGTTTGGTAATATAATTTTTTACTTTTATTGCATTTTATAAAAGTTTTGGTCCATGATGGATTCAAAGTTTTTTTGTTTGTTTGTTTTTGTTTTGTTTTGTTGGTTGGTTGGTTGGTTAGTAGGTTTTTTAGAAAATGTAGGCAGTAATTTCTCTGACATCAGCCATAGCAACATTTTTCTAGATATGTCCCCTAAGGCAATTCGGAAACAAAAACAAAAATAAACTATTGGGACTACATCAAAATAAAAAGCTTTTGCACAGCAAAGGAAATTATCAACAACAAAAAGACAACCTACTGAATGGGAGATGATATTAGCAAATGATATATCCAATAAGGGGTTAATATCCAAAACATATAAAGAACTTATACAACTCAAAACCAAAATAATCCCCAAATAATCTAATTAAAAATGGGCAGAAGGCCTGAATAGACATTTTTCCAAAGAAGACATATAGATGGCCAACAAACACATGGAAAGGCACTTAACATCACTAATCATCAGAAAAAGGCAAATCAAAACCACAATGAAATATCACCTTACATCTGTCAGGATGGCTAGAATCATAAAGATGAGAAATAACAAGTGTTGGTAAGGATATGAAGGAAAAGGAATCTTTGTGCACTTTTGGTGGGAATGTAAATTGGTGTAGGCACTGTCGAAAACAGGATGGAAGTTCCTCAAAAAATTAAAAACAGAATTACCATATGATCCAGCAATTCCACTACTGAGTGTTTCATTCAAAGAAAATGAAAACACTAATTCAAAAAGACATATGTGCCCCTATGTTTATTGCAGCATGATTTATAATAGCCAAAATATGGAAGCAACCCAAGTGTCCATCTATAGATGAATAGATAAAGAAGATGTGGTATGTATACATACATACATATAATACACACACAATGGAATATTACTCAGTCATAAAAAAACAATGGGATCTTGCCATTTGTGACAATATGGATGCATCTAGAGGATATTATGCTAAGTGAAATAAGTCACATAAAGAAAAATACCATATGATTTCTCTTATATGTGGAATCTAAAAAACAAAACAAATGAACAAACTAAATAAACAAAAAGCAGAAATAGACCCAAGAAAACAGAGAACAAAACAATGGTCTTTTACTACAGATAGTCTTATAGTACCTAGGGATCCTGTCAAGATGCAGATTCTTATTCATAAGGTCTAGAGTAGGGTTTAAGCTTCTGCATTTTTAATGAACTCCCAGGTTCTGCTGATGCTTCTAATCCAGGGAGTAGCAGGTTTAAGAATCACTCCAGAGCCAGGTTAAGAATAGACAGGGAATTAGGGGAGAAGTGGGGAGACTGGTTAGACAGCTGGGGTAGAAATTCATCCAAGAGATGATGGTGCTTCAGATTAGAGTGGTAACAATGGTGATGGTAATAAGTGGTGAAATGGTAGGTTTATATATGAAAAGTAGAGACAAAGGGATATCCAGATATACAGGGTGTGGAGTGAGAGAAGAGAGAAGTTAGGGATGAGTCTAAGGTTTCAGGCATAAGCAAGGGGAAGAACTGGGTCATGCAGTTAAGAGGGTAGAGGGGCTGAGGACTCTGAAAACAGAGCCTGAACTGGTAACTGTTTCATCACAGTCACTTTCTAGAAATGGTACATACTGTTGGAAAATACCCAAAAGACAGATTTATCTTTTGGATCTCTCTCTCTACAAAAACAAACACAATAAGATATAACATGTACAAATATATTATCAAATTCCCCAAATCAACAACAATGGCAGCAACAACAAGAAGGCTTGAAATTCACTAAAACCAAAGATACAAGGACAAAACAAATGCCACAATTGAATAAGATCCATTCAATTAATCCCATTAACTAATCTGCTGAGTCATAAAAGCAAATGGACCAAATAATCCCAGACTGAACCATCTGACAATCTCTCAGGAGTTTTTATAATCAGAACTCACCAGTTTTCTCCATGAGAGAGATGGCTAGTTAGATTTTATCATAAAAAACATGAATGTATCAACACTCTGCTAATGCCTTATTTATGAATAATGAGATCATATTGAATGACCTGTTGTATAGGTGTGTGTGTGTGCACGTGCGTGTGTGTGTGTGTGTATGTGTGTGTGATTTATGAATTGCTAAGAAAAATAATGCCTGAAATGTTATACTCCATACTGTTAACAATGGTGACCTCTGGGGAAGAAAGTGAAGCTGACAGAAGAGGAAGGGATAGGAAGGTGAGGTGACATCTTCTTTCTGAGTTATATCTCTGATTTATTTGAATTCTTTCATAACATATTACTTTTGTAAATTGCTGGGAAATATAATGAAGAGGAAAATAATTGTAGGTCTTTCTACCTTCCTATTTCAACTTAAGAAAAATATAACATGGCCTTCTCAGTTAATCTAACACTTTCCTAAAACATTTTGCTTATATATATGCCACAGGAACCTCCTTGAGATATACAATTCTATACAGATTAAACAACTAAAACCATAAAAATATATACAATTTTTTCCTCTTACTTTATCTCCAGCAAACATCAACTCCTGAAATAATGTATATAAAAAGGCAGGTAGAACTTCAGATAGTTAAAATAGCACCAAAATTTCTTGCAGTAAAAAATAGTATACGCTCAATAAGGAAGTTGAATACACTCTTGAACAACCACGAAGTCATCCTGTTGTAATATTTTTACCTAAGTCAAACTATACTTTTAATGTAAGAAAGCTCTGTGCTGTATCACCAAATATTCTTTTTACATATCTAGTTTTAAAAGGTTTACTAATATCACCTCTCTCTCCTTATTTACCTTCAGGGAGCATGCCTCACAATCTGTTCCATGGATTTAGGAAAGATCTTTCCTTTGCTAAGATCAAAGCACTATGAACTAGGTAGTTTTATCTCTATATGTATCTGACTACAAACTGTGTGTATAATCCCATTCTTTATAAATATAATGATTTTATAACAGACTTGCCGAGCGAAGTGAGCAGCTTAATGCACACAGCCTATGAATCTTGATATTAATTACTTTTGCTCCCAAACTGTGTGTAGTGGAAAGAACTAGGTAGAAGTCAGGAGTCTTAGCTCTACAGCTTACTGGGAGGACTTCAAGAGCCATTTAACCTGTTTGGGTGTCAGTTTTCTTATCTATAAAGTGAGGATTAAAATATTTACTTCACAAGTTGTCTTTGAGACTTGGTGAGATATAAAGAAATTGTGAAACTTCTTAGTGCCAAACACATAATAAGCCCACAATAAGAGCTAATTAATTTTAAAATATAATCTAGAAAAGAATACATGTGAGATAGACCATACCCTAGAGACTGCAAATAAGACTAAGACAGGCCTTCCATGTAGAAAGAGTAGACTTGGCAGCTATGTCAGTGAAATGGGATGTGAGAAATATTTTATCTAACCGCTCGGCCTCCTTAAGAAATGTTCCCTTTAGTTTGGTTCAGTCACTGTGTCCCCTGGTAAAGGTGATCTATTAATTAGGTAATATACAAACACGGACTAGGTTTTTCTCCATAATGAATCCACACCCACTTGCTACAAATGAACTAAAAAAACTGTGGTAGTCAAGCAGCAGGAAAAAGCACTGGACACTGAAGGAAGGGGTGGAAAGCATGCTAAAGCTGGGGGAAGAGAACCAAGGAACAAAATATCGGTTCACTTGGGTGCCTGGCTGGCTCAGTTGGTTAAGCAACTGCCTTCGGCTCAGGTCATGATCCCAGGGTCCTGGGATCAAACCCTGCATTAGGCTCCCTGTTCAGCAGGAAGTCTGCTTCTCCCTCTCCCTCTGCCCCTCCCCCTGCTCATGCTCTCTCTCTCTCTCTCTCTCTCTTTCTCTCTTTCGCTCTCAAATAAATAAAATCTTTAAAAAAATATTGATTCACTTATCAGTCTCACACAAGGACTCATAATGTAATTGTAATGTCTATATTATAACGCCCTTAAGTTTGCATGCAGGGAATTCCATAAGCAATGAGATCTGTTTTGGGTTTGAAGGAATCCTAGTCCTGGCTCTCAGCCCTGCAAAGTTTGAGAAAGTTCACTTGGCAAAGCAGGTGAAGGTATAGGCAGGTGCGCTGTGCTTAGATGCTGCCCTGGAAATTGGACTAGGTTTGCCAAACATCATCAGTTTGCAAGTTGGAACTGCTTGGCCTTGCATAACCTTGATTCAAAATGATGATTAATAGGCCTGTTTCTGCAGTGAAAAGGGAAAGAATGTTGGGAATTGAATAAACTATGTCTTAGAAGAAAGAGTAACTCTTTCCTAGAACTAGCTTTCCTGCAAGGCAGCAGCAGGGAATAGTGTTAATTAGGATCCAAATAGTGCAGCATGAATGCATGCTAAATTTTTACCTTATGATTTGTCACCACAGATTCTCCTTGAGGTAATAATGATCTCATTACATCTCACTTTTCTGATGTCAAAAATCAAACTGTGGGAAGGCTTACTCATAACCTGCTTATCTAGCACTAGTTAGATACCAAGAATTGAAGTAATAACTGCTGCATTTGGAACATTTATTATCTATTTGTTAATTTGGCATGGTTATCAGTGAAAATAAAATAAGGATAATGCTGCCCATCAACAGGGGTGTCATAAAATTCCCATCGATAATGTATGTGAGAGCTCCTGATACAGTCCCTAATAGACAGTAGGTATTGAAGAAACAGTAGCTTTCTTTCTAAAACATTTTGTTAGTTTTGCTTTATGGCTAGAGTTTGGACCCAAGTAATAGTTTAGATGGATCATGCAGTTCACTAAGACTCAAATGAGTCTCAAGTTTTGTGTATTCACCCAACAGGTGAATATTTTGGATGAGCTGCGAGGAGAATGGGAATATTGTTCTTAATATAGAAAACGTGTTACAGCTCAACTGTATGAAGACTTCTGCACCTACAAAGTACTATGACTTCACTTAGAATACTTGCCATTAATAGGTGTATAGATGATTCCCAATTAGTGTAACACGACACATATGTTAGATTTCACTTGTAGAAAACAAGAAAAGGTGCAATCAAAATAAACACATTTGATGTCTGTTTCCAGTCAAAATGTAGTAACAGGGACTGGCTTTATATGCCAGCCTGAAACAAATATCAAAAAGCAAGCAAGAAAAAAAAACCAACAAAATATATAAAGAATGGCTTTCAGACATGGGACCTCAGGCTGAACAAAATGATTATCCTGGAGAGAGTAGAGACATAAGAAGACAGGGGAGGCCCAAAGAGTCTCCCTTAGTTGAGATGAGAGAGTTGGGTATCCACAAAAATCAAAACACTATAATTTACAGTATAGAGAAGGGTACTGGAAAAAAAAAAAAGCTACACAGGAAGGAGATAGCTCCAGATATCTGGAGACCCCTCCCTCCCCCCTTTAGTCTTAAACTGTTGACCAGTGCATTCATGTAAGGAAACTCTATCCACAGCCAGGGAAGGAACCACACAAAAGGAGAACGGGGGAAATCACTGGAGCTCTCTTAGTGATGGGACTTATTTGTATTCTAGTTTGTACTTCTACCAGTCAGAGTAGGGAAACCTCATAATCCATGGAAGAGTACTCAGAAGGGTTCTGCTTCAGTAGTTGGGCAACATTAGATTGAAGGCTACTTTGGTCCTGCCTAATAAAGCTTAAAAGCAGCCTTGAAAGGACCAAATGCCTCCCAACAACTTATTTGTGCTCCAGAACAAAGGTCAAGATTATTTATAGGACTATAAAAATATCTAGTTCCCCAAAAGGAAACATTTACAATGTCTGACATCCAGTAAAAAGTTACCAGGCATGCAAAGAAGCAGGAAAATAGCACCCATAATGAGGAGAAAGAACAACCAATTGAACCTGGTGAAGCATCGACACAGATGATGGAACCAGTAAAGATACTAAAACATTTATTATAACTGTACCCCATATGTTCAAGAAGGCAGAGCAAAGCTTGAGGTTATAGACATGCTAGATATTTTTTAAAACAGACCCAAGTTGAACTTACAGAGATTAAAAAATATACATATTTTTAAAATATTATACCTTTAGGCAACAGGGCATAAATAGGGAACCAGAGGAAAAGTATTACTATTACTATCTTTCTGGCTCATATAAGTGTATATTTGCCTTTTCAATTTTCCATAACCTGCTCAGATCCCACCTTGTATTGTAGAATGCTCTGAGAAAATCACTTCACTTTTTCTGAGCCTCACTTTCTTCACTTATGAAATGGTGATAACCCTGAGCTGAAGGCATGTTGTGAGAACTAGAAATAATCTATGTAAGTTGTGGATCAGTAATCCTAACAAAGATGCCTGTGGCCACCTTTGCTTTATGCTAAAATTACAAGCAAGAAACAAAAAACAAAAACAAACCCATGAAAACCATAAGGAGACAAAAATTGTCTTTTGTATATTTTTAAAGATACCTAAAACAAGTTTCAATGTGATACTTTAAATTTTTTTACTGTGAATTATAATACATATAAAGAAAAGTACACAAAAACAAATGTACCATTCAATAAATTTTTATGAAGTACACATTAATGTACGTACTACCCTGGTCAAAGAAACAGGAAATTTTAAGCACCACAGAAAGTTATCCTCATGGCCTCACATCCAGTCTTTCTTCTTTCTTCTTCCTCAAAGGTAATCACCATCCTGAATTCAAACATTATAATTTAGTTTTGCCTATATTTGAGTGTTACATAAATGGAACCATCCAGTATATAGTCCTTTATAACTGGTATTTTTCTGTCAACATTGTGTTTAGGAAATTTATGCATGTTGCTGTATGTAGCTACATCTGACTTACTTTCATTGCTGCATAACATTCCTTTGTATTAATATTTGATAGTTCAGTGATCTAGTCTATTGCTGAATGATATTTAAGTTATTTCCAGTTATTTGGAGGTTTTATAGAGTAATGCTGCTATAAACACTCTTGTACTCTTGCTATTGCTGTGTATTGTTCTAATAATCAAATTGATGGGTCACAGAGCATGTGGAAGTTTTCCAAGTGGCTGTACCAATTGGTACTCTCACTCACAAAAAGTTCCAGTAGCTCCAAATTTTTGCCAACATTTGGTATTGTTGACAACCTCATTTTTATTCACTCTAACAGGTATGCAGTGGTATATTATTTGGTGTTAATTCAGTTTTAAGACTAGTGAGGTTTATTTAGGCTTAATGGACATTTCTTAGGCTTGTTGGCCATTTGTTCATCTTGTTTTATAAAATAACCATTCAAGTCTTTCCAGGGTTTTCCTTGTTATCCATATTTTGCTTACCAATTTGTACTGTTTCTTTATATACTCAGGATACAAAATCCCCTCATCAGTTATATGTGCAGCATCTTTTCTCACTCTGTAGTTTGCCTTTACGTTCTGTATTTTGATAAACAGTTTTAATATAGTGAAATGTATAAATCCTTCCGTTGTGGCTATATTTTTCTGTCAAAGAGAATAAACACTTTCTCCTCTTTCTCTAGAAGTTTTTTTATTTTGTTTTCTACATTTAAACTTACTTACGCTCTGGAATTGATGTTTGTATATGGTGTATGCTAGAGGTCAAATTTATCTTTTCTATATCATATTTATTTTACTCAGCACCACTGATAGAAAACTTCCCACAGTGCTCTGCACTGGAGAATTTACCATGAATTAATTATCCATACATGTTGTAGTCAGGCCATTTCTGAGCTCTCTGTTTAATTCTATTAGTCAATTTGAATTAATACCAATTAACCTAATTTGTAAGCTGTATATTAATTTTTGATATCCTATAGAGAAAATACTTCCATCCTGTTCTTCTTTATGTGTGTGTAGGCTAATCTTAGTTCTATGTGTTTCCAATTACATTTAGAATCAGCATGTCAAGGGACATACACACACATACATAAAAACATATACAATTTCTTGAGGTATTTAGTGATAGTGCGTAGAAACTATAGATAATTTTGAGAATTGACTGGCATTTTTACAATAGCAAGTCTTAACAATGGTTTGTCACTAGGTCTATTTAGGTCTTTCATTTCTATAAATGATGTTTTATGGTTTTCTTTGTAATGACATTGCACATCTTTAACTCTATTTCTAATAGATAGTATTTTTAATTTTATCATAAATGGTATGTTTCTTAAAATGAATTTTCTTTTTCTTAAGATTTATTTATTTATTTTGGAGGGGAGAGAGAGAGAGAGAGCGTGTGAGTGGGAGGAGGACAGAGGGAGAGAATCTTCAAGCAGACTCCCACCAAGCATGGAGTCTGATGCAGGACTTGCTCTCATGACCCATGAGGTCATGAGCTGAGCTGGAACCAAGAGTTGGATGCTCATCTGAGCCACCCTGGCGCCCCTTAAAATGTATTTTCTAATTGTCCATTAATGGTATTAATAAATATAATTAAATATTTATATTTAACTTGTATTCAGCAAGTAACTAAACTCATTCATTCTAATAACTTGTTTGTAGAATTTTTAATTTCTATGTATGCAATCATGTCATCTGAGAATAATGAGTTTTATTTTTAATTTTCTAATCCTTATATATTTTACTCTTTTTGTTCATTTATTCATTGAATGGGACTCCTACATGATTTAATATTCAGGGTGATAGTAGTCATCTTTTTGTAACTCCTGATAACAGAGGGAAAGCTTTAACTGCACCGTTAAGTATCATATTTGCAATAGGTTAATGTAGACACCATTTACCAAATTAAAGATGAGTGCTTCTAATCCCAATTTGCAACAAAATTTTTTATCATGAATGAATGTTTTATCAGAAACTGTTTTGCATGATTTATGTGCTCACATTATTTCTCTTTTTTATTCTGTTAATATGGTGATTTATAGGGAACCTGGGTGGCTCAGTCGGTTAAGCGACTGCCTTCGGCTCAGGTCGTGATCCTGGAGTCCCGGGATTGAGTCCCGCGTCAGGCTCCCTGCTCAGCGGGGAGTCTGCTTCTCCCTCTGACCCTCCCCCATCTTGAACTCTCTCTTTCTCCTTCTCACTCAATCGAATAAATAAATAAAATATTTAAAAATATATATATATGGTGATTTATATTGGATTTATATTTTTAATTTTGAAAAATTAAAAAACTTAAATTGGTGAATTCTCTCTTTTCATAGTTGCTGCATATTGCTGGCTAATGTTTTAGTTAGGATTTTTTTCATCTATCTTCAAAAGTGAGATTGAGCTGTAATTCTTCTTCTTCATGGTACCACTGCCAGATTTTGCTGGGGTCAAAATTAAGCTAGCTTCATAAAACAGGTTGTGAGATGTTTCTTTTTCACTATTCTTGAAGATGTTTGTATAAGCTTTTAAATTTCTTGTTTAAAATATTTGGTAAGATCAAGTAGTGGAGACTTCCTGGTCTAGTATTTTATGTGTGGAAAGATTATTACTTAAAGAGCCAATGTATTTAATATTTATAGCATTTACACACATTTACACATATTTTCCCTTTCTTTTGTGTCAGTTTTAGTAAGTTTATGACCTTCTAGGAATATGTTCATTGCATCTTTATTTTTAAATGTGTTGGCATCTAATTGTTCTTAAGTTTCTTATTTCATTTTTAATGCATACAGAATATGTGGTAATGTCTATTTTTCATGACTGGTATTGGTTATTTGTGCCTATTATTTTTCCATAATTTTTTGTGCCTTTTCTCTCTTTCTTTCCTAGACTTTTTTCTATACACATTATTTTACAGTGTTATTAATCTTATTAATCTTTCAAAGAGCTAAATTTTCTCCTTATAAATTCACTCCAATGTATGTTTGTTTCTGTTAACTAATTTCTGCCCTTTATTATTTTCTTCCTTCATATTTCTTTAGACTAAATTTGCTATTCATTTACTAACTTTTAGTAATGGATGCTTAGCTTGTTGATTTGTAGGGTTTTTTTTTTTTTAAATATATCCATTTAAGGCTACACATTTCTCTTTAAATATGCTGTAGCTGCATCTCACAATATTTAGATTCATTCTTTTATTATCACAATTCAAAAGATTCACAACTTCCATTTGGAGTCTTTTCTTGATCCATGAGTTATTTAAACAACATACTAATTTTTATCTGCTTGATTTGTTACTTATTGAGAACAGTATCTTAAAATATACCACTATGATTATATATTTGAATATATCTCTCTTTAATTCGGTCAGCATTTATTTTATATATCTGAGGCTAGATTTTCAGATGTACAGCTGACTCTTGAACAACACAGGTTTGAACAGTGCAGGTCCATTTATATGAGGATTTTTTACAGTACAGTACTATAAAGGTATTTTCTCTTCCTTATGATATTCTTAATAACATTTTCTTTTCTCTAGGTTACTTTTTTCAAGAATACAGTATATAATACATACATATACAAAATATGTGTTAATTGGCTGTTTATGTTATCTGTAAGACTTTGGATCAACAGGAGGCTATGAGTAGTTAAGTTTTGGGGGAGTCAAAAGTTATACGTAGATTTCTGACTGCCTGGTGGGTGGATGGGGGTCAGTGCCCCTAACCCCCTCATTGTTCAAGGGTTAACTGTACACTAAATTGTTACATCTTCTTGGTGAGGTCAACAGTTTAACACCATTTATCAAGACATTCTTTCTCTCTGTAAATACTTTTAATCTATATTGCCTGATAATGATATAATGATACTAGTTTTTGTTTAATGTTTTTTGATAGTTCTTTTTCA
Source organism: Mirounga angustirostris (assembly GCF_029215605.1). Classification (NCBI taxonomy): domain Eukaryota; kingdom Metazoa; phylum Chordata; class Mammalia; order Carnivora; family Phocidae; genus Mirounga; species Mirounga angustirostris. Next base: position 116,345,457 of record NW_026991711.1, on the reverse strand, counting down.
ATAGTTTTAATTCATTTGTATCATTGTATTTGAGAGGCATTTCTTACAAAGAGTTTATAGTTGGAGGTGCTTTTGTTTTATCCAGTTAACAATCTTTGTATTTTAATTAGAGCATTGAGCCCATTTACATATAGTATAATCACCATTATAATAGTTTAAATCTACTATAATTTACAGAGCTTTTTTTTTCTACCAGGTTTTTTTATTTTATTTTATTATGTTATGTTAATCACCATACATTACATCATTAGTTTTTGATGTAGTGTTCCATGATTCATTGTTTGCATATAACACCCAGTGCTCCATGCAGTACATGCCCTCTTTAATACCCATCACTGGGCTAACCCATCCCCCCACCCCCCTCCCCTCTAGAACGCTCAGTTTGTTTCTCAGAGTCCATAGTCTCTTATGGTTTGTCCCCCCCTCCGATTTCACCCCCTTCATTTTTCCCTTCCTGCTATCTTCTTCTTCTTCTTCTTTTTTTTAACATATAATGTATTATTTGTTTCAGAGGTACAGGTCTGTGATTCAACAGTCTTACACAATTCACAGCGCTCACCATAGCACATATGTTCTACCAGGTTTTGTAATATTTGTATTATTGTATGTAATATTTGTAATATTTTCTTCTCCTCTGATTTTTTATTATTCTCTCCCTCTTCCCCATAAAACAGGCTTAATTTTAATATTATTTTAGTAGTAACTCAAGAGATTATAATATACATCCATTACTAATAAAGTATAATTTTGCCTGGTATTTTTGCCCTATTCCTGTAAAATGCAAAATCAGTAAAATACTATATTGTCATTTACCTACCTCTCAACAATCTATTTTAATTTTATATAGCATTTACCCACACCCCCAATTTTATATGCATTTTAATTCACCAAGACATTATCATTATTTTATACAGTCAATATCTTAGATAGTGTTTTATATAGTCAATAGTCTTTTAGATTTGCTCACACTCTTTATTTCTTCTTCTATTTCCAAACTTGTATCTGGGATCATTTTTATCCTACCTGAAAAAAATAAGCCTTAGGATTGCCTGGGTTGGTTAAGTGTCTGACTCTTGATTTCGGCTCAGGGATCGAGTCCCATATGGGACTCCATGCTCAATGAGGAGTCTGCTGGAGACTCTCTCTCTCCCTCTGTCCCTCTCCCCACTCATGCTCTCTTTCTTTCTCTCTAAAATGAATAAATATTTAAAAATATATATCTTAAAAAAAGAAAAAGTAAGCTTTACTATTTCTTTTAATGTGCATCTCCACTGATGAGTTTTCTTACTGTTGTTTTCAGAAATATATTTATTTCACCTTTGTCCATAAAGGATTTTTTTTTTTGCTATGCATAAAAGCCTAGGTTGTTTTGTATTTCCTTTCACCAATACAAAGATATTCTACTGTATTATTGGCCTCCATTGTTTTTGTTGAGTAGTCTGTTGTCAGTGAAAATGTGGGTCTTCTGAAGGTAATCTGTCTTCATTTCTTTAAGATCTTTTCCTGGTTTCCAGAAGTTATACTATGATGTACTTAGGTGTATCTTTCTTTTAATTTATACTTCTTGTGATTTACAGTTTCTCAGCTTGGGTCAAGACAGTAGACACGGTGACAGGTAGTAAAGTGTCATTACCTTGAGATGTACAAATCCAGGGTGATATGGATATGTAAAAGGGAAAATAAGGCAAAAGCATATACAAAGAATGTGATGAAATATGTTAACATACTAGCTATCACATCACGCTGCCAAGAGACCTGATAGGCTGCTCAGTAGCTGAGTTTACTTTCTGGCATTGTAACTTCTTTATAAGAGTTGCAAGAATGAACCAAACCTAAGAGTATTCAATGGAAGAAGAAACAAAGGGGTAATTTATCTTCCCAGATACTTCCCATTTCTAACTATTCTCAATTCCATCTATGAGTAGTAATTCTCCAGCACTAGCAAATTGTATCATCTGGCCCCTTGATGGGCATTCAGGAAAATGGATAATGCTTAGGGTTAAATGTGTGCAGCCTGAAACTAAGGATTGATGTCTTTAATTAATTTTGGAAAAATCTCAGGCATTACTTCTAATATTGCTTCTGTACATTCTCTCTCTTTTTCTTTTTTTAAAGATTTTATTTATATATTTTAAAGAGAGAGAGCACACAAGCAGGGGGAGGAGCAGAAGGAGAGGGAGAGAATCTCCAGCAGACTCTGCGCTGACCATAGAGCCTGACACGGGACTCAATCCCAGGACCCTGAGATCATGACCTGAGCCAAAATCAAGAATCAGATGCTTAACCACCTGAGCCTACCAGGTACTCCTCTGTCTCTTTTTTCTAGGTTCCAATTACAAGCAGGTGAGACCTTCTTATTGTATATTTTAGTTCTTTTCCCTCTCTTCTATTTTCCACAGTCTTTTGCTTCTCTGGGTTTCATTCTAGATATTTTATTCTGGTTTATCCTCCTATTATTGTTTTTTTTTTTCTTTAGCTGTATCTAATCTACTTGTACTCTCCACATGTTTTCTCAATATTGGATATTTTATTTTCCAATTTTACAACCTCTTTTGGAATTTTAATAGTTACTAGGCTCTACCAAGATCCCAGTCTGGTCTTCTAACTCCTTGAATATATTAAGAATAGTTATTTTAAATGTTATGTCTGATTGCTCCATATTTTGAGGCCAAGTAGGTCTCTTTCTATTGTCTGATATTTTTAAATTTTTCTTTCTTATTGTCTTATCACTTCATATGACTTATAGTTTTAATTGGGGACTGTGCATTGCATATGAAAAAAAATTGTAAACATAGTAGACCTATGATGATATTACCTTTTTGTAAAAACAAACAAACAAAAACACTTGCCTCTAGGAACCTAGAGGCAACTTCAATCTGAAAGCAACAATTTACAAAGAGGAGAAGGCTAGAAAATAAACCTCTAAAATATAAACTGTCAAAGTAAACTTTTTAGTACTTACTACATACCTGGCTCTTTGCATACTTACTTCTTTTAATTATACAGCATTCCTCTAAGTGAATTATTGGGGGTTTTTTTAAAGAATTTTATTTATTTATTTGACAGAGAGAGACAAAGCGAGAGAAGGAACACAAGCAGGGGGAGTGGGAGAGGGAGAAGCAGGCTTTCTGCTGAGCAGGGAGCCCGATGCAGGGCTCTATCCCAGGGCCCTGGGATCATGACCTGAGCCAAAGGCAGATATTTAAGGACTGAGCCACCCAGGTGCCCCTAAGTGAATTATTCTTATCCTCTCTTTCAAAGTGAGAAAGCAGAGAATCAAAATGCTAACAATTCAATGAAAAACACACCTCTAGATGCAGCAGAGAAGGAATCAAAATTCTGTTCTATGATGCCAAATATTCTACAAGTTCTGTTTCACATTAAGACCTCCTCTAACCTCTCAACATGACTGGAAGGGATCTAGTTGTAGTGGCAAAAGTCATCAGGATTGCTTAATCGGTAAAAATGCTTCTAAATTGCCAATGTAGAACAAAAAACAACCTATAAGTAAAGTAAAACCTGGAGAGCAAGCTAGAAGAAAGAACTTACCAAACCAAAACTCTGTCATAAGGAAAACAAAACCACATGCTGAATGAACATTTACTCTGGAACTGATTTGTTTAATGTGTAAAGTCCCTCCACTCAACTACACCTCAGTAAGAACTCTTAAAAACCCACTTTCTTATATGCTTTGGGCAGCATTGTGCCAGCTTGCACTCTTTAACTAGAAATTCTCCTCCAGATCTAGGTCCCATGGTTAAAATTACAGGGGAATTTACAGCACTACATTCCTCCTCTCATGTGGTGGGAGGAAAAGAGAAAGAGTTTCACCATCCCTTTTAAAAAGATGATTTAAACTCTTTCAAGACTTCAAGCTTTTTATTGGACAATTTATGGAAAATTTTGAAGAGGTTCAATGAATTCCATTAAGTGAGACTTAAATTCAAAGGAATTCCCTCACCCTAAAGGAGTTCCATAATATTTATTTGATTCTCACATCAATTAGGCTATGAGTCACTATTTTTAAGAGGCAGTTTGGTTAGGTATCTTATTTGGCCTTAATTTAATATCCTAACAACAGGCTGTTGAGCTCAGTAATTACTACCTTGAGTGATACATTTCTCTTTTGAATGCTCTGAATCTTTCACAAGCAGAGTTGAAGGTCTGGATGCTGCTGTATCTACTGGTCTTTGATTTTCAGAGTTTATATTATTGAAGGTTTGAGAGTTTGAAAGCTTCCAAGAATGCTGCAGTATTTGAGATTTTTATTTCTAAGTATGAAGGCATTTTAGGATGATGTTCATGATAGTCAGAACCCAAATAAATGAATTTGAGTGATTGTAAAAGCATAAAACAACTAAATGAAGGGAAACCCCAAGTTTGAGAAGAAGTTGGAATTTCCCTATAATCTGGAAAGCAAGTAAATCACTGATCCTGATTCTTGGAATTAAGTCATTTCTTATGTGGACTATAGGCTTATCTCACATATTTCATGGGTTAAGGTGAAAGCAAGGAAGGTTTGAAATGTGTGTGACTCTACTATTAAAACTAGTTCTTCTTGAGGTCCTGGGTGGGTGAGTCGGTTAAGCGTTGGCCTTTGGCTCAGGTCATTGGGATCATCCCCATGTTAGCCTCCCTGCTCACAAGGGTTCTGCTTTCTCCCTCTGTCTCTGCCCCTGCCTCCCCACTCCTGCTCTCTCTCTCTAATAAATAAATAAACAAACAAACAAAAACTAAAACAAAACTGGTTCTTCTTCTTCTTCTTGGTTCTTTTCCCAGTGCCTTCAGTGTTAAGGCTAATGGTGAAGGAAACACCAGAGGGTCAGTGAATAAGAGCTTATAAAAAGAACTAAAGCTGAATACAGAATAGGGGAAGAAGAGATAATCTCCCAGTGAAAAATACTACAATCTGGTCGTCAGGGAAGTACTCAGTACAGTCCATACTCCTACCTCCTCTTAGGTGTGACAACTCATTGAAGACTTCACATTTCAAAAACATATATTTATTTGTAGGAAAATTACACCTCTATAAAGTGTTTTGTTTTGTTTTAATGCAATATATTCAACTCAGAAAAAAAAAAAAAAACAAGTCTAAAACCTGAGTATTGTCTTTAGAGTCTATTCACATACCAGTAAAAATAAGTAAAAAAATACAGATGTACTCAAAATATTGGTTGTGTAAAAATATTGGGATGCTGTTTTAAGTGGGGTTTTTTAATTCAAAAGTAAAGGAAAAGCCCCTTTCTCCTTTCTAGGCTTTATGTGGATGAATAGTTCTTTTGTAAGGCAAGGAATGAAGGATCCAGAACTCTAACAGATAGTTATCAGTCAGAGACTATCCTTCATTTTTTACTGAAGATATTATTAAGCAATAATCAGATGTTATATACATTAGTTTCTCAGCCTTCTGCTAGGAAGGCCTCTTTCCTCAAACTATTGAAAATTCTGGGCAGCAATGAATACCAGCTCCACTTCTCATCTTAAAAAGGTAAACCATATACATGCATCCCTGTTGACTCTAGACACTCATCCTCACTCTCCCGATGAAGTCATCACTTCTTTTGTTAACAAAAACAAAATAATTAACAGTAATGACAGCTAGTTACATACAATTTTTCTTTATCAATTGTGACATTGGGAGGCAAGTTTCTCAGGTTCCCTAAAAAATATATTACAAAGTAGCAAGCATACAAAAATTATCTTCACAAAGTACAAAATATAAAGACCAGAAAACCTCATTCTTTCATCTCTCTCCTAGTTAAAACTTAAATAAATTATCTGGTAGGAATGGAACAGACTAGGCCTTGATATACTGTGCTAGTCCATGTGGATCAGAGTTAAATAGTAATTAATATTAAAGAAATGTTTACTCTATACCAGGCAATGTTCTATACACTTCATATCCACTAATATTTTTATATGCACAACAACTATAGAAAATAGATTCTGTTACTATCATTATTTTATATATGATAAAGTGGGATACAAAGAGGTATAGTAAAATAACTGAAGTTTACAGCTGGCTATTGGTAGAGACATTCAAACTTAGGTAATCTGTTTCCAGTTTCCACATTTTTAACCACCACACTATACTGCATTGTCATTGTTAAATGGGCAAGGCTTTGACCTGACATTCAAGGTCTACATTCTTGCTATCTATTTTTTTGTCTTTGCAGAGTCATGTGCTAACCCAACTCAAAGTGCATAGTGCTCAGAGGCATAGTGCTAACATGTTAGTCTCCCAAGACAGAGGACTCAGTATCAATAACAATCCCTAGACACCACTCCAAAGGGGCCATTTTTCTTTTATCTGATATTTAAGAAGTTCCAGAAAAAGGGATACATTCTAAATGAGATAGTTGTTTCTATTTCTTTCCTTATAATCACAAATCAAAAGATAAAGTGTACAGATCACATAGTATGCTAAGTACAACACTTTCATACTCTAATTTGATTACTGCATCCAATTAAATTATTATTAGAACATCTATTGCCCATTTTAGATGAAGAAATGGGTTTTGAAATGCTAAATAAGTTGTTGAAGTCAAGCATTTAATAAGTGGCAGAACTCAGAGTTAAAACAAGTTCTGTCTGATTTCAAAGTCTGTACTTCTAATCACTAATCTGTAAAGATTTAACAACATAAGGTAATTCACTTTACAGCCAACTATGACCCTATATGGAAAAAACTCTAAGAGGATCTTAGGAGAGAGAAGGGTACTTGATGGCTGAATCTGGCATCTATTGCCTTTTCTTCCTACTTTAAAGAGCAACAATCTCTGAGGTAATAATATACTGTCTCTTGTTTGAACAAATCCTGGATGATGGTTATTTGGAAAATGTTAAGATTAGGTGCCTTATTCCAGAACCATTCCTACCTGAAAATTGAGTACAAACAAATACCTGAAAAATGTACAATCTGTACTTGAGAATATTTTTCCAAAAGGACTTTCATGCAGATGATATGGGGTGAATGCCATTGTCTTCCTACCCTCATATGCTCTTCACTATCACCCACAGGATATTGGACTGCTTTATAAATATTAGATGAAAAAAGAGTATATTTTATTTGGCTCTAAATACTGAATCCAAGAAGATTTTGTTGCCAGGTTGCTTTATTTCCCTCATGATTTCTGATACATATCAAGAAAGTTGCTATTATACTTTATATAGTATTATATGTTAATGATAAAAAGTGTTAAGCAAACAAATATTTGACTTGAATACATCTTAATTATTCATGGATTTAAAAGAAAAACATTTTATCCATTATGGTCATAAGATAGAAACATCTGATTTTAGTAAAATTTTGGCTTTGGGATAGCTAAGAGTTCACAACTTTGAAAATATTTCCCCTAGCCTTCCATAATGACATTGGTATAAAGTTTTTTATTTTTAATTTCTGGCATATTCTTTGTTACGAACATTTAAGATCTGAATCAACAGCTATTTTGGAGGGAAAAATCAAATAAGCAACCTAAAGAAGCATCACAGAACACCAATGGGTACAGGCAACAAAATCTCAAGGAAAGCTTGCTTTCTAGCCAAATGACCAAGAAAAAGACAGCCTAGCCCAGTAATACAGAAAACTTTATATAAGAATCACTCAACTCAAAGCAAACAACACAGGAAAACCTGATTTCAACCCCATCTCTACCAACACGGGCCAACTGGGGACACTGGGCTTTCACCTTATGTAGCTATAACTAGGTGTATAATCAACTCCCACACGGTAATGTCTGAGGAGACCAGACTTTCATTCCCACTAACTGGTAACAAGCCTCCTTCCAGTTGTGGTGTCAGTAGAAATCATGGGGGAAGGGAAGATCCTGTAATTCTACCCCCACCAATCAGTAATGAGGTATCCTCCCCACTGGGGAAGTGTCAGAAGAGGCTTACTAGAGAATCAGGAATTCTACCACCTCCAGGGTATAATGAGGCCAACCCTCCCTCTGGCCCTGATTCCCCCTACCACAGTGTCAGTGTTGGTGGAAGCCAATGGTAAGCAGTACCAAGGCACCTCTGCCCTTCCCAGCCAGCATGGCACTGCAAAAGCCTCATGGAAAGCCAGAACTTCCAGAATTTCCATCTCTGCCTAGCAATAATGAGGAATCCCTTCCCTACTGGAGTGTCAAAAGAGGTTGAATGTAGAACTGGACTTCTACCCCTACCTAGCAGTAATGAGGTGGCACCCAACTCTCCCCACCAGCCCAGCTTAAAAGGAGGTCAGCTAAAACACAAGATTTGACTAAGATCCAGAGTCTCACAACATAATACCCAAAATCCACAGGTATACTTAAAAATTACTTGGAATAACAAGAATCAGAAAAATCTCAATTTGAATGAGAAATGGCAATCAGCAGACACTAACAGCAATATGACACAGATGCTGGAATTATCTGAGCAGGATTTTAAAGCAAGTATCATAAAAATGCTTTGGTATGTAATTATAAATGTGCTTGAAACAAATGAAGAAATACAACATCTTGGCAAAGAAACAGAAAGTCTCTGCAAAGAAACAGAAGACATAAAGAAGAATCAATAACCAAACAACAACAAAAAAACCTCATTGAATGAATACCTCAACAGCAGAATAGAAAGGACCAAGGGAAAAAAAAAATAGTGAACTTGAAAATAAAGCAATAGAAATTACCCAATCTGAACAACAGAAAGAAATAAACTAAAATAAAAACAAATGATCAGAGCTTCAGAAACCTATAGAAGCAAAATATCAAATATATGTATTGTATCAATCCTAGGAATAGAGGAGAAAAAGAGTATGACTAAAAAATATTTGAATAATGGATATACATTGGCAAAATCATGAACCTCAATCTAAATCATGACCTTACGCAAAAATTAACTTAAAATGGGTTATGGATTTAAATGGAAAATGTAAAACTATAAAACTTTTAGAACACAGTATAGGAGAAAACCTTCAGGACCTTTTGTGAGGATTTCTTGGACATGAAATCAAAAGCACAACTCATAAAGAAAAAATTGATAAATTAGACTTGGGCAAAACTAAAAAATTTGCTGTGGAAAGATCCTGTTAAGAGTGTGAAATGGCAAACTAAAGACTAGGAAAAAATATATATGCAAACCACATATCTCACAAAGGACTGTATCTAGAACATTTAAAGACCTATTAAAAACTTGATGGAAAACAACAACAACAAACAAGCAAGTAATCAAATTAGAAAATGGGCAAAAGATACGATGAAGCATTTCACCAAAGACGTAGAGATGGCAAATAAGCACATGAAAAAATGTTCAATATCACTAGCCATTAGGAAAATGCAAGTAAGACCACAGTGAACTATCACTACACATCTATAAGAGCAGCTGAAAGTTTTTTTAAGTGACAATGCTAAATTTTCTGGAGATACTGGATCTCTCACATATTGTTGGTGGGAATGTAAAATGTAAACTGCACTGGAAAACAGTTTGTTTCTTTAAAACTAAACATTTATTCATTAACCATCTGACCTAGCAATTGCACTGTTGGACATTTATCCCAAAGAAATAAAAACTTACGTCCACACAAAAACCTGCACACAAATATTTGTAGCCAAAACCTGGAAACATCCAAAATGTCCTTTGATAGGTGAATGGCTAAACAAACTGTGGTACATCTATACCATGGAGCACTGCTCAGGGATAAAAAGAAAACTACTAACAACATGGAGGGACCTTGAGGACATCATGCTGAGATAAGCCAGTCACAAAAAGGCAAATACTACATGATTCCACTTATATGAGGTACCCAAAGTAGTCAAATTCAGGGAAATAGAAAGTAGAATGGTAGTTACCAGGGGCTGTGGGGAGGGGAAAAGGGAACTGTTGCTTAATGGGTATAGAGTTTCAAATCTGCAAGATGAAAAGTTGGATAGATCTGTTTCACAAGAATGAGAATATACTTAACACTAATGAACTCTATACTTAAAAATAGTTATGATGGTTATGTTTGGGTTTATGTTGTGTGTTTTATATCACACACACAAAAAGGAAAAAAAAGGAAAAGGAAAAAAAAAACTACTGACACATGCAGCAACTTAGATGGATCTCAAGGGCATAATGCTGAGTGAAAAAAAAAAACAACAACCCATCCTCAGTCACATACCCTGTGATTCTGTTTATATAACATTTTTAAAACTTTAACAAGTATAGAGCAGAAGAAGAGATTAGTAGTTGCCAGGGATTAGGAATGGATGGGGGAAAGGAAGTGTGACTATAAAAGGGTAACATGAGGGAGATCTTTGTAATGATATCTTTGTTGCATTGGTGGTTCCACAAATTTACATATGATAAATGTCATAGAACTATACACATACACTGTGCCCATATCAATTTCCTAGATTTGATATTATAAAGTAGATATTGCATTCATTTTTCATTTCAGTAACAAATTCCATAAATTTAGTGGCCTTAAACAATGCAAATTTACTATCTCACAGTTCTTCTGTAGGTCAGAAGTCTGGGCATAGTATGACTCAGCTGGTTCTCTGCTCCTGGTTTCATGGAGCCAAAATCAAGCTGTTGACAGGGTTTTACTCCTTTCTAGAAGTTCAGGGTTAAATCAACTTTCAAATTCCTTCAGGTTATTGGCAGAATTCAGTTCCATGTTGTTGTACGATGGAGTTCTCTGTTTCCATGCTGGCTATTGGCTGCAGTCATCCCTAGCTTCCAGAGGTTGCCTGTATTTCCTGGCTAATGGACTCCTGTCTTCATCTTCAGAGAAGCAGTAGCAGGTAAAGTCTTTCTCACTCTGAATCTTCTGATCTCTCCTTTGCTTCATTCCTCCTTTGTTTCTCTGACTGCAGCTAGAGAAATGTCTTTGCTTTCAAGGACTCAAGTGATTAGATTATATCCACCTGGACAATCTAGGATAATGTCCCTATTTTAAGATCCATAAATTTTATGACATCTGCATAGTTCTTTCACAGCAGTATCTATTTTTTTTTTTTAAGACAGAGAGAATGAGAGAGAGAGAGCACATGAGAGGGGGGAGGGTCAGAGGGAGAAGCAGGTTCCTTGCTGAGCAGGGAGCCCGATGCGGGACTCGATCCTGGGACTCCAAGATCATGACCTGAGCCGAAGGCAGTCGCTTAACCAACTGAGCCACCCAGGCGCCCCTCACAGCAGTATCTAGATTAGCGTTTGGATAATTAAGGGATGGGAATCTTGGGGAGACAGCTTTAAAATTCTATCACAATTATGCAAAATGCAACAACTAGAGGAAACTGGATAAAGGTTACATGGGAACTCTCTATACTAGTTTTGCAACTTCTTTGGATTATAATTATGGCAAAATAAAAAGCTTTTTAAATGCACAGAAAAATAAGAAAAGGCAATATAGTATATTTTCTTTAAAAAAAAAAATTACTACCAGAAGACCTACACTAAAAGAAATACTAAGGAAAGTCCTTCAAGTAGAAGAAAACTTATCTCAGTTGGAGATATGGAATTTCAGGAAACAATACTGAAAGGGGTAAAATATGCAAGGAAAATCTAAGTTGCTATTGACTTTATAATACAATAAAAATGACATGTTAGATTTAAAATATAGATAGAACTGAAATGCACAACCAAAATAGCATAAAAAGATGGAAGAACTTAAATGGAGTTCAAGTGTTTTAACATCCTTCCACTGTCAGGAAGTTTAAAAGTACTAAATTACAGATGACACTAACAAAGTTAAGGATGCATATTATTATCTCTAGTGTGACCACTAAATGAATATTCTATTCATGAAATGAATGAATATGAAATGAAAGAATGTGTTAACAAGCCAGTAGAAAGAAATGGGAAAATAAAATACATTGACCCAAAAGATGACCAGAGAAAAGAAACTAGGAATGAATATCAGGTGGGACAAAGAGAAAAATCAAATATATCAACAAATACATTAAAGGTAAGCAAACCAAATATTCTAATTAAAAGACAAAGACTATAGGAACAGATACAAAAAAAAACCCCTATATGCTGTTTAGAAATCACATATTTAATATAAGGAGATAAGTTGAAAATGAAAGCATAGAAATAGAAAACCCATGTAAAATGATCTTCCCACCAAATAAGAAACCCTAATATAGCTATGTTGAAATCACCAAAAAAAGAGGTTAAAAAAGGTGATAAAGAGAGACATTCTGTGATGAAAGTGCCAACCTTCTCAGAAGATATAATAATTCTTAACATGTATGCACTAATAGCATAACATCAAAATATAGCACGTAAAAACTGGCAGAATAAATAGGAGAAGTTGACAAACCCACAAGTATAGTTGGAGATTTTAGCAAGCACTTCTCAGTAATTGATAACACAGACTAAAATAAATAGGAAGGGTATAAAAGATTTGAGTAACAGAACAAACTTGATCTAGTTGACATATGTGTAATACTACACACATTTAAGAATATATATTTAAATGCCCACAGAATGTTTACAAAAATTGTAAATTTTTGCATATAGACCATGTAGCTAGTCTTAACAAATTGCAAAGGACTGAAATCATATATAGAGAATGTTCTCTTACCACAGTAGAATTAAAGCTGAAATCAATAGTAAATTTTTTAAAAAGGTAACTAGAAAGTGGTCACATGCTTGAAAACTAAGGAATACATTATAAAGAACACATGGTCAAATAAAGAAATTCCAATAGAAATTAGAAAATGTGTTGAAGTGAAAATAACTAAAATATGGCATAACAAAATTCACAGGGTACAGAAAAAAAATTGTGCTTGAAGGAAAATGGATAGCTTTATATGTATACATTAGGAAAAAATGTAGAGCTGAAGATCCAATTATAATTCTCAAGAAGTCAGCAATAGAATAATGTTATCCTACCCTTTTCTCTTTGCAAATGTTTCAAATCCTTTAGTTTTTAAACCAGAACTCCCTAAATCCACATATTCTTTGAACAGACATCGTTGTTGTTGGGTTTAGAATGACAGGTGCCTCTCGGAGGAATTCATCATTAGTCAATTTAGTGGGTTTACTCAAAACCCCCGTCTGTATTTGAAACTGTTCCTGCTGTATCGGGAATCCATTAATAGCACCTATTTCTAAAAGGAGCTTTAATGTGGATATATTTTTGTAGTTTGGAATGCTATTGTAAGTATCAATACTTTTTTTTCCTAGTATCAATACATGTTTTTAAAGCTCTTAGAAATCTGTCAATGAAAACATCAATATAAATGCAAAAGTTTGGTTTTTCAAACCATTTAGATGTTCAGAATAAGAGAGAAAGTGAGATGTGAACTGAACCACAAAATTGGAGTCTACTTTTCTCTCTTCGTTTTTAAAACAAGCAAGACTCAAGAGGAAAGAAAGATAAGGGTGGGTGTAGAATTGGTTTCACAACTCATAAAGAGCAGTTCTAGAGATAGCTAACTGGTTGAAGACAGCATAGGAAGCTCTTAAATAAAACAAGTAACTAATATTCTTCAAATAAACTTGATAGTAATGAGAAAGTAGATATCAAATTTGATCCAAACTCTTGTGAGTCAATTTATTATTCATTCACCAATCCATTCATTCAACCATCCATTAATCTAGGAGATCTTTGTTAAGTCTTTGCCAGGCACTGTGCTACATGCAAGAAAAACAATGGAGAGCAAACTGCTGTGTTTTCTTTCCTCTTGGTGTTACTGCCCAGTAGAAGAGGGTGGCATTAAAACAGGGAAATAAATAAACCAGTAAGCACAAATTGAGATTGTCTAATGAGACAGAGGCACAGGGTATTTTATGAGCATACAACACGGGATATAGTCTGAGGAGTTAGGGAAAGTATCCCCTAGAAAGTTTTATGTGAGCTTCGGTATGTAAGATAGAGATTGGCTAATAGGTCAAAGAATTAAGTGGAGGGGGAGAGCCTTCTGGGCAGAGGAAGGAGCACAGGCAAAGCTTCCAGTGGGGTGGAAGGGTTCACTGGGGAAATGAATCAAGGCTAGTGTGGCTGAACAAAGAGCCTGAGGGGAGAGTGTGAAAGGGGGAGAGCGTGAAAGGGGGAGAGCTGAGGACAGTGTGAAGGAGATGGGATGAAGCTGGAAGGTTGGCAGAAACAAGAGGTTTGTAGGGCCTTCTTACGGGTCTTGTCTTTCTCCCAATAGCAAAGGGAAAAGGGGCTTCAGCAGGGAGGTGACAAGGTTAGTTCAGTATTTATTTTAAATATCACTTCACTGGATATAAGCAGTACAGACTGGATTCCAGGAGACCAGATGGGATCCTGTGGCATCAATAGAAGGGGAAAGATGGTAGCTTAGAACAATGTTTGGAGGATATTGCCTCCCCTTAGCAAAAATGCCCCCCCCCCCCCCCCCAGTAAGAGTTCCACTTCCCTTTCCCAAATCTACCTTCAATGATTCCCACCCCTGCCAGGCCAATATGCTCACTGTCACCTACACAAAGCTTTCCTATTCTTTCTCCCACCTTTGTCCACGTTACTCCTTGCTTCATGAATTTCACCTTAAGCTTTCACCTAAATTGTAACCATCTTACATACCCAAGCTCATGTTGCATTTCCCTTTTCCTTAGAACATTCCCACTCCGCCATTTCCTTCTTTCTCTGCATTGAACATCTGCTAGTTCCTTCTTTTCCTCCCCCTTGTGAAATTATAGGCTTCTTAGGGAAGGAAATGTGGCTTGCATTTCTCTGCATTCTTCATAAGATCAAGCACAAGGCTGGGATTAAGTTGCAAGACACCCTTCACACCTAATCAAATTGTACTGCAATGAAAAATATCCCCAAGTATATGGATGATAATTTGCGGAAATACATGTTCCAAATTCCACTTAAGACCAAAAAAAGTGGTATTATATGAATATAAAGGGTATTATAGAAGAATGTTTTATAATAGGTTAAAATCCAAGCCATCTGGAGTCAGCACCAAACTTGTGGATTATTCTACCAGTCTGCCTTTTAGTAGCTAAGCATGTCTTTTCTGACTTCTGTATACTCCCATACATGCCAAAATGCAGCAGCAGCACCCATGAACTTGGCCTTCAGAAGCATTCCCACTAGAGCTTCTTCCAGGGCAGTTGAAAAGTGGGCCTTATCACACACATGCCAGGGTACATTCCCAGCAGGACCTACTGTCTCTGTGCTTCCCACCTGGCAGTCTTACAAGACTCTGACAGCTAAGTAAGAAAGGATCAGAGAAACAGGTCTTATGAGGACAACTTGCCAAGAATTCATCTCTTTATTCATTCTGTATATTAGTTCCACAAATCTTCAGTAAAGCAATGCCATGCTTTGTGTACTTGAATTTTGTGATGAGGCTAAATTTTGTGAGATATGGAAAGGGTCAGCCCACATGCATAAGACATAGTTCACATAAATAACAGCTAACGTACATTGAACGTGCCAAGCAAAAGACAAAGTTCTTTAAATGGGTTAGTCACACAATAACTTCATGAAATAACTTGTATTGTTACAAATAATAAGCCTGAGATTCAAAGAATGGAGGTAACTCACTTCACTCAAAATCTCAGAAACTCTGAGTGAGGTTTGTCTGTGTATGGACTCAGAACCTAAATTTCAAATTTTACTCCCCAAACAGTGGCCACACGTGGACTACAGATACACTGGGGGTGTCTGGGTAGGGCCCTGGATGGCTGGAGTTCCTCTGATGTTTCCAGACTGCAGATTTGCTCATAGTGTTAGCATTCCTCTTTCTTGTTAGAATACCAACCAACCTGAGGCATCCCCTCTGTTGTTCCTCAGTTGTTTCAGGAACTTCTAAGGCTACTCAGTGTCTCTCCAGGTAGGTAGAAACTCTGCAAATTGGCATTTAATAACCACACAACATCAGGGAGGCAAAAGAGCACTGAATTTCAAAATAGCTTCTGCATCTCAAAGAACTTCAGTTGAATTCTGCTTTCCCCACTGGACAGATGTGTGATCATAAGCATCTTAACCTCTCTCTATCTCTGAGTTATAAGAGTACCTACCTTATAGGGGTTTTCTGATTATTAAATGCAATAGAATGTATAAAAGTGCTTTACATAATTCTTGGCACAGAGTAAAAAGCCAAAAACTTTATTGCTTCCACTATTATTTCCCTTATACACTCACTTCTTACTTTAAACAAGCTGGATGGTTTGCTGGTTATTTCATTTCTGCTTGTCTGCTGTCTTGGGGTGAATTCCTCAGAAGTGCAATTTGTTACAAGGATTTGGGTGCAAGTGGTTAATTTGGAAAGTGATCCCAGGAACCACCCATCGGGAGAGTGGAGAAATGAGGTGGGCAAGGGAGGAAAGGCAACGTAGGGTAAGTTAATGAGCATCAAGCACTCTGTATTATGGAGGGCAGTCCTACAGGGTATCTCTAAGAGATGGTGTAGCATACACCCAAGAATTGTCCCACCTGAGGGGCAAGAAGGCCCCTATTTGTCACTGACTGGGGCTGTTCCCAGGGGCATCAACTCCCTGGTTCTTCCAGCCTGCTCTGCATGCTCACTGAGCATGTCCCATGGCCAAAGAAAGCTCTCAGAAGAGTTGCAGCGAGAAACGACCAGTGTACACTGGAAGGTACATGCCCACAAGACACCCTTTTATTCACAGGGCCCAGCATAGTACTTTGCCTATAGTCAAGTGCTACATAAACATTTTTTGATTAAATTGTGTTTCATATTAAAAATGATTAAGCACAAAATGTATTTATCTTCTCTACTGTGCAAGTGTTATACTTCAGCCTCTTGGGAAATGTTTGCTGGAACATCTCTTGGCTTTCTTTAATGAATTTTGATCTTACATCACATTTAAATGCCTTGGAGTTCCGAAAGACAAATATATCCTCATGTAATTTAAATGACAATCAGTAGGCTATTTTTTTTCTTATTAATATACAGAAAGCTGGTGGTCACAGCAGGTAACTGATGAGGCTAATCTGTCAATGTCTTGATAATTCTCTGCCTGATTGCTCTCAGTCCAGGAGGCTGCATAATCACAGAAACACCAAGCAATTTGATCAGGTCCAGAATAGATCATCGATTGTCCTTAAGTGAGCTGGGTGTCAGCATTGGATGAGGTTAGCACAATGTCTCAAGGGAGCCCCTCCGAACGAAATCAATATTGAGACTTCAAAATATTGTAGAAGAGATCTACGGGAAGCTTCTGTGAGATGCAGTCCTAGGGGTAATGTTGTGGGAGAAAGAGAACTGATGAGATTAGTCATCATACTCTGTTAATTGGAACTCAGCCAAAGGTATTCAAAAAGGTTTGAGGATCTTAATGGATGACTCAGCCGTTTGACTACTTTGGTTTCCACACTTCTCTATAGTTTTCCAAACAGTCTGAGGTATTTATTAACCAAATATTAACAAAAATATTCTCCAAACAAAAGGAAAATCATTGTTTCCATTGTGGTATGGAGAAATGAATAAGTGGCAAGGCCTTACCAGTGATTAAAGAACCCTTAATATTTTTGACAATGACCTGTAATAAATAAAAATGCAACCTACATGTTGAAACTTTATCCTTTATTTCGATGGCACTCTTAGATAAATAATTTACAAGATTAGGTCATTTTACTTTGTGGCTTGAATACTTCCAAAGTTAGGCATACATGCCTTTCTTGCTCCAAGCTGTTCCCTTCCTTGTTTGGTTATTTGGAATCATTATTGTTTTTAATTTAAAACTTTGCAATAGCCAGGTTTCAACAGCCACAGTTTCTCTTTCTTCTACATTTTGTTAACCAATTTATGACATCTAGGAAGGAGCAGGGGAGTACAATAAAAGCAAAGAGGCACAGGAAAGTTCATGTGTGACTGATACTGTTGTGTCAACCGAGCACCAGCGCTTTTTGAGCCTGAGAAGATTTGAAAACTAATTCATTCTCTTATGAAGTTCATTTATGAGTTCTTTGTAGACCTCAATCTCTGAGGATCTATTACCTGCTCTTCCTTTGCTAAAGAGAAACATATCTTTATCCTTCTGACTCAGCCTCTGAGAACCTAGTAGCACCATCAACTTCTCTGCCAAAATCCATTCGTTCTTCCAGATGGTCCTGTTAGCTAAGACCTCTTTCACAAGAAGGCCAGGGGAAACTCCCACATTCTCTACCTCAACTAACTCTAAGTGCAATTATTTTCTTTAAATAGTAGCCCCCTCCATTTTATTTACTTTATTTATTTTATTTTATTTTATTTTTATTTTTTTGCTGCCACAAGCCACTTTAGGCAAGCCTCTCAATTTATGTATTTCCCACAAAGAAAGCAGACCCCAGTCCACTGTGTCTCTTCAAAAAGGCATTAAGCTCTTTTGATAATTCCCTTTGACCAAGGGCTTACAATTGCTCATTACCCAGTAAACCGGTGTGACCAAACTTTAGTCAGGCTTCTGTCCTCCCTATAGATCCCTAAACTTGGGCTTGTCCCCAAGTCTGAGCAAGCACTAAAGCACTCAAGTGCAAAACATCCCCCCCTTCATGGTTCATTCTAAGAATCAGCTGATCCCCTAAAGAAACATTCCCTGTTAAATTTCCCTGATCATGCTGTCTACACCCCCCATCACCTGCCCTGCACCCCACAGAGTTCCTGCTAGTCCTGTTTACTCCTCCCTATAAATGAAAACCTTCTATTTAATCTTCAGACCCCTGCAGATCCTGAGGTCAGAACATTCTCTCTACTGCAAGTTTCTAAATGAAGTGTCTCCTTATTTAAGGGTGAATTTGCTTTTGACGCCTTTTAATCTCTCTTGGATGAAGTTAAAGGAAGGACTCATGTATATCCCCACTCCTTCTCCTCTTTTAGTGAAGGGAAAAGACTCAAAGCTCACCAACACCTCTACCTCTCTGAAAATGCCAGCAGTTATGCCCTTGATGTGGGTGAAAGGTTAAGTTTTTGTGACACCACTTTGTTAATTCTAACTATAGTCTAGCACCTCCTTTGGAGTATGGTATTTAATGTCCCTTGGTTCCTTTTAAAAACCCTATTACAAGTATAAATGTATTTGTCAGGGAGGAGAAACTTTTCCTCTACCCACAAAGGTTAAGGTTGGTGGCCTACAAATTAAATGAGCAAAAGACAGATTAGCAGGAATAAAGGTATATAATTTTTATTAATATTCATATGCAGAGGAGTTCACAGAAAAAAGTAAAACTCAAAGAAGCAGTTAGATTCAGGGGTTTATATACCCTTTTAACAAAGGAACGAAGGTTTTGGCTTCAAGGGATGATACATTGTGGGGAAGTTACTAGGAAATATATGGGGGAACTAGGAAGAGAGGGTCTATTTTAGTAAGGTCTGTTTATACAAACTCATCTTGGTATGGACACCCCATCTTCAAATATAAGCGTTGTTCTTCTCTCTTGATATGGGGATGGGGAAATGGAGGGGAGCTCCTTTCTTAAAGGGAAATTTAGGCCTTGTTTTTAGGCAGATAAGAGGAAGGCAAGAACTCTTCCTGCATCTGTTGACTCTCAAATGCCTTCAGCTCAAGACCCTTCTCCAAAGTGGCCTATTTTAGGGTAGCATATTCTGATCTCCTTCCCACTCAACATATAATTTGTTCAGGGGTTACTCTAAAAGATATTTCAAATACAGTGTGCGCATTACTGCTTTTCAAGAAAGGATTTGCTATGTATTTTTGGCTTAGTACCCTGAAACCAAGCTGTGATTTTACAACTATGAGCTTTACAGCTGTGGGGCAGTGCACAGGGGCAAACATTAGAATTAAATAATTATCTGAGGAAAAAAAAACCCCGAGTGATTTTTCAATTAAATATCCAGAAACTACTGAGCAGGTAAATGTAAATTTCCCCACCATGTGTGGTAATGCAGAATATTATATTAAGGAAGACATTTTCAGCTAAGTAATGTATACCCATTGGGTAATATCCTTCTCAAGACTAAAATGTTCCACCTGGTTAGGCAAAGGGCAGGTCACGCAGGGCTCTGAACAGCAGGGTGGGGAGTCTGCATTTTATTCCAAAGAAGATGAAAGGCTTTGGGTGATTCCCAAGAGAGGAGCCTCATAATCTGATTTATACTTTTAAATGCTCCTTCTCTTGGCTGTTAGGTGGTGAAAGGATGATAGAAGAACATAAATGGCAGTTAGGAATCCAGTCTAGGTAAAAGATGATGGCTATTTGCACACAGTTGCTGCCACTAAGCAACTCGGGAATGCATCCCTCAGAAATCAAGGCTGAAGACACTGTAAAGGCATGAAGAGCTTTCTCACCTAAAATCCACCAGAGTTCACCTCCAGTTAGGTGCCTGTTTACTGGTTTTCCCTCACCTTCCATTTTTTTTTTGCCTTCACAGGGCACATCCTTACCCATCTTCTCCACATATCACTCTTCATTCCCTCCCTAACTGGGGTCACTCTAGTCTCCCTTCTCAGCAATATTAATCTTGGCAATCTAGAAGACATTAACTTTTGGTATAAAGTCTGCAAAAACTTTGGATATAAAATTCCAATGATCCTTTTAACCCAGGAGAAATTTAGGCTAACGCTATTGCTTAGTGGTTACTGCACTATTTTGTACCAACTCTCTCTGGGTTCAAATTCTAGGTCCACTATTTATTAACTATGATCTTTGCCAAACTGCTGAAATTCCCTCTGCCTCAATCTCCTTATATGTAAAATAGGAATACTAATATACTTGTCTCACATGACTGTTACAAAGTGAATGAGTTGACATTTACAAAGTACTGAGACCTCTCCCTAACACATAATAAATGCTACGTGGATATTTGCTATTATCATCATTGCATACCTACCTTTTAGAGCTGTGGGAGGAACAGATAAATAATACCTGTAAAGCACTCAGCAGGGGGCTCAACCGATATAGTAAGTACCCAGTTCATGCTCAGCTATGATTACTTTGCACAAGTATGATACAAATCTCAGCAACGATCCAGTGTTTATTTTTGCCTCTCTTGCTGTTTCTAATTCCTTTTTCAGCCCCTATGAGGTCACCTATGCCTGTGCCTGTGTCTGTGATGAGTATATTTAACCTCGGGGCCAAGAGAGAAGATATTGCAAGAGAAGCAGAAGCCATTGGCTCATTTCCCAGTTTTTCTGCTTCTATTAAAAAAATAAAAGTGATTCTCCTAAGAACTAGGTGCCACATTTTTGAGACTCTGGCTGAGGTAAATTAGTTAAATAGTTCATTAATTTTGGCACTCTTACATGAAATGAAAGCAGTTTTGGAAAGTGTGCCTTTGTCTGGGTTAATTAGTAAGTGAGAACATTGGGAATTCGCAACATTTTTTGCTTCAGCAATTCTTGTAATTATTTTTTTAGGTTCATGTTCTATGTAAACTTATAAAGACACGTTTTAATATCCATTCTGTGGTATGGGGATATTAGTAGTGATCTCAGGGACATCCAAGTGAGGAGAGTATAGGGGCTGTGTTGCGACAAGATGGGCTGTGTTGTGACAAGATGAGAAAGAAACCAAGGAGATGGGGGTTAGGGGAAAGAAGGTGGAGCTTCGTGAATAATAAAGGCTGTGTGCAAGAAAGAGCAACAGTCAAAGCACCTTGAATATCCTGTTCCATTTTCATGTCTGACTACATGGATCCCAACATCATTTTTATCATCTTAATGTTTATATGGTTACCGGCATTCCTGACTTGTGTAACTTCTGCATGCCTCTTAAGAAACCTAATTGTTTGAATTTTTCACAGATAATTCGGAAGTCTTTGACAACAACGTTACCTTATATGACAGCAAACAAATGCTCAGTCACGCAGCGAGGAGTATAAATGCTGGAGCTGCTTGAAGCACAAATCAGTTCAGTGGAATTTTTTCTCTTCCTCTTTGTTTCCACCAAATTGTTAGAACAAAATTGGCATCTGATGCCCAGATTGAAATGTATACCGTACCCTTCCTTTGGCTCTATAAATATTATGGAAACTTTTCTCCTGCTTATACCCCTGTATGTTTGATGCTCCAGCTTAAAATGTAGTGTGATGTGTAATCAACCAGATGAGGGTAAGATTCATTTTTCTAAGTTGTCTAGTGCTGGCTGTGCAAAATCATGAGAAGGTCAAGAGGAAGGCTGGAAAGTACCTGAAGAACAGAGACTTCTATAAAACTCTATAAGGCCTTTAGTCCAAAGGAGTCTCCTTACCCCAGGTATTATCTGGACTATCTGGCCAATTAGGGAATTAATGTTTATTGAGTCATGAAATGTGTATCAGATACTTTACATAATAATTTTATCCATTCTGTGCTACAACATTGCAAAGTAAGTGTCCATAGCGCTCGTTAACAGATAGGAAAACTGAGGTTTAGAGAAGTAAAATAACCAGCCCAAGGGGATGCTGTATGTTGGTGTATTTATAAGATTAAATACTCTTGGCAGGGTTGAGTCTAAGTTAAGATTCTCCTCAACATATCTTTCTATATAAGTGTGATCAGCAAAGTGATTCCTGGCCCCAAGCACAGACTGTAGGGAGTTAGAGCATATGTCTTTAGGTAGTATTATTCAGGCCACTGGAATGTTACCACAAAGAAAATGACATCACAGATGTTCATATGTGTCACTCACTCTAGTTATTTAAGGGTTTGTAAGAGAATCCTACTCAAACAGAATTTTAGATGCACATGACAAAATAAATCTAATCTTTGCTGGGCCTCAGAAATCCCTGTCAGCTGAGGATGAAGGAGTTCTCCCATAGGACCCCGGCAATGGACACTCTACCCTGTGTTAGGAATCCTTGAGGATCCTGAAGTAGGCGTTGCTCTTGATTCAATAAGTCTCCACATCCTCCTGAGTCTGACTGCCCCTGGTGGTAAAAGAGCATTCTCTCACCCACCAATCTCTCTCCCACACAAGCACATACACACATACATCATTCCTTCATATCTCTCTTAAATGTTCTTTCCTTCCTAATAGATTCCAAGAGACTCCAAGGAAGTTGGGACTGCTTCATATTCGTAGAAATGTAGACATTTTTATTTATCCCAATGACTGATGGGCACTTCTGGCATTTACTAGCATTTACTTCTGGCATTCAAGATCAGACATGCTAAATATCTTCCAGTGTGCAGTGAAGTCTGCACCAACACAAACCATTCTTCCAGAGGTCAACAGCCCCCATGGAGAAGCACTGTACCAGAGTATCCTTACCTTCCTTTCTTTCCACTCCTTTCCCAATTCCCTCCCCCAAACCCCCTTCCAACAACTCAATCCAGCAAGTGCCTTGTGGAAGAAGAGGGGAGATGGATTAACATATTACCCCAAAAGATAACCTACTGTTCTTGGTTCTGATATCTCTGATCCAAGTTCCCCTAATTTCTTGGTTTGATGGGAAGTCTGTTCTTTGTCCAAACTGGTGAACACTCTTTATTGGCAGCTACTCAGAAGACCACTGCTTGAACATTTCAGCCCTTGGGGCTCATTTTTGCTGCCAAAAACAGCAATTGTTGAAGTATGCTACATATTACTGGGTCATCTGTAAAGGTTCTTCCTTTTTTCCAATATGGAAAACACTTGTTCTGCCAAAGCCATGCCTACCCCCAGCACGGGAGTTGACAGGACCATTTGCTTCTAGCAGGGGGAGAAGTGACCCCTATAAATTACATTCTTTTTTTTTTCTTTTTTTTTTTAAAGATTTTATTTATTTATTTGAGAGAGAGAGAATGAGAGACAGAGAGCACGAGAAGGAAGAGGGCAGAGGGAGAAGCAGACCCCCTGCTGAGCAGGGAGCCCGATGCGGGACTCGATCCCAGGACTCCAGGATCATGACCTGAGCCGAAGGCAGTCGCTTAACCAACTGAGCCACCCAGGCACCCTAAATTACATTCTTTAATAATGACTTGGCCCAGGCAAATCTGGCATTACCCCAAATCTTTCTCTCTCCAGACTCACAGATGCTAGATGAGGGCAAGAGGGGAAGGAAAAAGAGCAACCAGGAACAACTTCTCAGGTTTTGATCTGAGCCTCTGGATGGATGTGATATTCCACATTAAGACGTGAAAAAGTCTGAAGAAAGGAACATCAGGGGTTCAGTTTGGTTTTCAATTTGAGAGGCCTCTTGGGCATATAAATGGAGATGTTAAGATGGCAGTTGGGGGGCGCCTGGGTGGCTCAGTCGTTAACCGTCTGCCTTCGGCTCAGGTCATGATCCCAGGGTCCTGGGATCGAGTCCCACATCGGGCTCCCTGCTCTGCGGGTAGCCTGCTTCTCCCTCTCCCACTCCCCCTGCTTGTGTTCCTGCTCTCGCTATCTCTCCCTCTGTCAAATTAATAAATAAAAAAATCTTTTAAAAAAAAAAAAAGATGGCAGTTGGGTATATGAGTTAAGATTCCAGGGAGTCGCCAGGGTTAGAGATACACCTTTGGGAGAGATATGTAGTTTGAAGTCTGGGGACTGGTAAAGATATCCTAAAGAGAGATCAGTATGGTGAGAGGCAGGGAAGGAAGAAAGGCATCTCAGTACTGGGGAGTTCCCACATTAAAAACCTCTGAATATGAAATCAGTAACAGGTTCTGTGTCTGGCAAATATTACTAATAGGCAAACTGTCCAGTCATAATGCTGAAATTAGTGGCTGGAGTGTCAATTTTACTTATCCCATTGTTTTTTCCACCAACCATGAAATAAAGAGTAAGATGTATATGGTGGTAAATAGATCATTTTAAATTTCTTTCTTGCCCTTTTCCATGTTGTTCAAATTCTTTACAATGAACATGTGATGATTCTATAATGAGAAAAATGCAATAAATATTTTAAATACTAATAGCCTATATGTTGTGCACAGTACACTTCAACCAGTGATCCTATACCTATGCACATTCCACCACATTAAGATGTGAACATACAGTGTAAGGTTAGAGACTTGTTCTATAATATTCAAAGAATGATGCCTATAAGTATTTAAGTTTTTTAAAAACTTAGAATAATGATGCCTTGGTAAAAGTGATAAGACCAAGATGTCGGCATGGTACTTTGGACATAACAGAAACATATTTATTGAATAAACAAAAGATCACAGCTAAAAATCACTGTACAAAAGCTTATTAGCGAGCTTTAGAAGTAGTTTACAAGCATGTTCCTTATGTCTCTGTACATTTTCCAACTCTCCAAATGCAGAGGGATAGCAAAAATGCAATCAGGGAAATAATTCTTGGCCACAACTCACATTCCAAAGGAAAAAAATAACAACAACAAAATACCCAAGCAAAACCATCAAACCACATCCTGGTAAAAACCTTTAATGTGCTGCTGGGCCATCATCTGGTCCCCATCATTACCAGCTGTGGCTTGCACACCCGAGAAGGGCCAGACTTCAGCAATAGGAACTAAAATACAAGGCCCATGACAAGGCTTTGAAGTTGAATTTGTTTAGCAGCATTTGTGACTAAGGTGGTGACTAGAGAATTTAAAGAAGGGACAGACAAGGTCACAGAAGACAGACTTGCTAGGTCCTATTTATAAAAATAGGAGGAATCTTTTCAAATCTAGATAGGAATGGCAACTTTTAGGTCTGCCACAGTAACCTTCCATTTTTCATTTGGGAGATGTGAATAAAAGCCAGCTTGGAGCAGAGTGCATGTGGATGTTTGGCAAGATGGGACAACAAAACTGAAGAACTTTCTATCAAATGGGGAAAGAATGACTAAAAACTCTGAAAATGATAGCAGCAAACGTAATCCGAATATCACAGCTGTGGTAGTTGGTTCCTAGAGCACATTCCACAAGATGGTTCCTAGGGATGTAAATGTGTGATCAAATAAGTTATTCAAGATAAGCTTCTTACAGCAAAACTTTTAAGACATGCTGTTAGTCTCTCAGAGGGATATAATAAAAGCAACGTTCCCCTCCATTCTTTATTTATGAAACTCTTTTACCCAAAGCATCACAGAAGAGCTGTGTTCCCAAAAAACATACTTGCTAAGTCCTTCCTAGTAGAGATGAGGGTCACAGAGGATGAATCAGAAGAATGTTGTGAAAGCTTGAGTGGGGTTTCTAAAGAGAGAGGGAAATAACTTGGTGGAGAAGGAAGAGGGAGGCCTATGCAATGGCTCAGAGGCTGAACTGGTTTGCCAAGGGAGAGAACAATCTGCATTCATGGAAGAAACACGGATTCTAAACTAGGTTTGGTTGAGTGACCTTCCTCTAAGAATACTATAGATGGGAAAAAAAAAAAAAAAAAGAATGCTATAGACGTCCTAGCAAATCAGGTAACTGGAAAAGTCAACAAATACTTTGAATTATAACTATTATGAGGTCAATGAGAGGAAAGCTGGTAAATCCGAAAGAATCTATAGATAACATACCATGGATGAGAATTCCTACATTGGTTTTTAAAATTATTGTTCTGAATAATTTGAGAGTTGTCACAAAATTTCAGTGACCTGAATATTTAAAAGCTAGTATATATTTAATTAGTTTTTATTAATTTGTCTCCTCTGTAAGTTTTACTCATCCCTTGTTAAGGCTATGCACTTTATAAGACAAATTAACAGTAATATTTCATACATTTGTTTCTTCTAGAATCCAGAATTATCAACCTTAAGGCAGAAATCCTGCCAATTATAATCCTATCCTTGCAAAACATCATCAAAATGCTGATTCATACTGACTCAACAAGCTGCATATTAATAACTCATTTCAGTGTCAGCATGTTCATTATACATTGCTCTTTCCAAAGGAGGGAAAGATAAGGAGATGCTGATGCTTTCAGGGCATTTCATTAAAATGCACAATGCAGAAAAAATAAGTTACTTTTGCCCTTTAAATGAATTATGTAGAACAAACTTGTGAAAATTATAGTGGAACTGAAGGCTTCATCATTTGGAGCCAAAAGAACATTTTCAGTCTTCTTTCTTAAATGCTTTTGGTAGCTCAGATCTACACAAGTTATGCTATGGTTTCTCCAGTCTGTATCTCTACAGTCTTTGCCTCCAGTTCCTGACTGTGCACCTCCTCTCACTAGTATGGCAGGGTTTAGTAATGTCTGGGGTGATAAAAAGACCCTGACGTAGTAGAAATTCATCTTGGACTTGGTCATGCCTGAGCAAGTCTTTTGTAAGAAATTACTTCATGTACTATTTAATGAAGTGCATCCAGTTGATAAGAAGCACCTAAATGATAGCTGTTACGGTGATGATGATTATTATTATAATTATGACAAGGAGGAAGATCAGAATGAGGATAAGGTTGATGCTGTTGCTTTCCAGTGAACTGGAGAGATGGTACTCACCAGAGTTTCTCAGATTGATGCCAAGTCCCTTGGAACCAGAACTCAAGCACACTTCCTTCTGGGGCTTAGGCATATCTGGGTATATAGCTAGATAACTTGATGGCCCAAAGGTCTTTTGGATGGAGGCTGAAAGTCTATTCATAAGGAACTTAAGCTAAGGGAAGAAATAAAAATGATGAGCTGAGTCCGTGACAAAGATTTAGTTAGCAAAATGGAGTAGGGATCCTGGGTACATCTTTCCAGAACTGTCCCTGTCCTGGCCTCCTGGACACATGTAGAAGCCCAAGAGAGGGAAATGGAGCTGTAATTATTAATTAAAATAATGATTTCTTTTACATTGTATACTATATCTGTTGTGACCTTATCCTGCCAGAAGATTAGGCACAGGGAGGAGAATCTACCTCCTCCCTCACCTCCTACTCCTTCTCACTCCCCTGACACAGACCCCAGGCAGATTTGGCAGGATGGAGCTCAAGTCTTCTTTGGTGAGTCAGTCCAGGTGCTAACTATGCTGAGTAGAGCCACACAAGGGACTGAAATGTCCAGTAAAGGAGCAAGAGAGAGTATATAGAGCTGTGTCAGGGAGACACCATGCACAGAAGAGTAAAGGGAGGGCCAAACTTCCCAGTGTTGTTGGATGTGTATGGGCTGAAACTGCTTGTGAGCACATTTAAGGCACCCCTTAGAGAGTTCCAGAAATACCAGTGGGTAGGCTGGCAGGATGGCTTAAAGTCTTTTGCCAGTAAGTAGGGAGAGCCAGCAACACTAGTGGACTTTGAGCTATTACTATTAATGTGACCTCATATGTTGTTCTGGTTGATGAGTCATGGGAGAAATGTGTGGCATATATGAATATGGGGAGAGGTTCCCTTGCCCATTTTCTGTTAGAGAAGAGAGGTTTGCAAACCACCATTCTAGGAACAAAAATCTGAGGTCTCAGAGTAGCTGGTGAAATATACCAAGTTTCTCTTTCTCCATCACTTTTCAAACACAGGAACAAAGCATGAAAGGTGGAGTG
Organism: Mirounga angustirostris; assembly: GCF_029215605.1. Taxonomy (NCBI): domain Eukaryota; kingdom Metazoa; phylum Chordata; class Mammalia; order Carnivora; family Phocidae; genus Mirounga; species Mirounga angustirostris. Next base: position 116,317,280 of record NW_026991711.1, on the reverse strand, counting down.
ATCATGCTAGGCCAGAAAGGAAGATGGGACAAGAAAAGCAGAGAGGGAAAGAGGCAGCCTATGGGTCAATGAGCACCTGCCATGCATTATGCATTAGGCTTGGTTGGATTTCTTTCATGGCTACTGTTGTAGCTGATTCTCAATTAAAAAAAAAAGAGAGAGAGAGAGAAATAGAAAGAAAGCCTGAGTCAAGTATTATTATCATTATTTTACAGCAAATAGCTAGCTGAATTTCAGAGAAACGAAGTAACTTGTCCAGGATCACATAGCTTCTAAATGTTGGAGCAAATTTTGAATCAAAGTGTATTACATCAAAATCCATGCCTGCATCCCCAAGTCAACCTGCCAGGGTGCAGAAAGAAGACTTCAAAATTCCTACTTCTATTTCTTTATGCTTGCCAGTAGGACTGTTTTAGTCCAGATCAGGTAATGACATACCACACACGGTTCATAGAGTATCCTGAAGGAAGAAGGGGTTAACAGAGGGGATGACAGTGGTCTCCTCACTTAGTTGTTAGTTTTAGTATATAATGATGCTATACAGTATGGGACCTAGATAAGTCACTTATATTACCTGCGTCTCAACTAATAAACCTCAGAGATAGACTGATGGCTTCAAAATATTCCTCCTGGGCGCCTGGGTGGCTCAGTTGGTTAAGCGACTGCCTTCGGCTCAGGTCATGATCCTGGAGTCCCTGGATCGAGTCCCGCATCAGGTCCCTGCTCGGTGGGGAGTCTGCTTCTCCCTCTGACCCTCCCCCCTCTCATGCTCTCTCTCTCTCATTCTCTCTCTCAAATAAATAAATAAAATCATAAAAAAAAAAGAAAGGCATTTCTAAGCCTAGAAGACAGCAAGAGCAAAAGCCTTTTTTGCCAGAGCATTATAAAGGAAATATATCTATTTAAAATTTGGAAGTGAAGGGCACCTGGGTGGCTCAGTTGGTTAAGCGACTGCCTTCGGCTCAGGTCATGATCCTGGAGTCCCGGGATCGAGTCCCGCATCGGGCTCCCTGCTCGGCGGGGAGTCTGCTTCTCCCTCTGACCCTCCTCCCTCTTGTGCTCTCTGTCTCTCATTCTCTCTCACACAAATAAATAAATAAAATCTTTAAAAAAAAATATTCCTCCAAAGAAGTGGGAGATTGATGAGAATGCCAATAATATAAGCACATGTGAATGGCGCAGGCATGAGCTCTTTGTCAGCCATCAACCAGATAGACACAATGATGACATATGACGTTTTGACTCAAAGTCAAGCCAAAAAAAAAAAAGAATTATGAAGCCTATTGAAGGTATGAGTTGATATCCAACACTGTAAATATTGTCTTAGTGTATGTTACATCCTGTGTGTTGGGGGGTGTTTTTTCCAGTTGTGCATAAGTATATCTACTTAGAAACCGATTCTGAATCACTGTGTTTCAAATTTTAAATAAATAATTTCAAAAATAATAAAATATCTGTGATAGGTTTAGCACTAGTAATATTCAGTACTAATAATTAGTTTAGTACTTCATGTGGAACAAAATGATTCTGTCATTAATGAATACAGTTATTAAATATTCCATGTTGCAACGTCATCTCACCTTCAAACTTTCCTCTTTTACAGTAAAATGGACATGATATATTAATTCTGTGGCAGATGTAATTTATGAATGAATAAGTTTATTTTTATTGAGGATTCATGTTCAAAAAGTCTAATAGGGCACATTATCAAAAACATTTTGCTGGCTGCTGCACCATAGATCAGCATGTAGTGGCACATAAAAAGTTCTTGGAAAATATTTTTTAATGACTAATTACCACAAAGGTATGAAGTAAACTTTGGAGAGTAAGGAACGCTTGGGGAACAAAAAGAAACGGGGGTGGCTTTAATTTTAGAAAGAAGATGGAAGGCATCGCCTTTAGCTAGAACTTAATGTTTGTTATCTCAGCATCTCTTCCAGAAGGAGCCCCTTTCAATCTCAAAGGGATGTAGTTTAGATGATAAATTTTACAATCACCTTAATTATACAGAAGACTTTCAACTTCTCCGTCTTACCCTATTTCTCTCGCTTTTTCTCCTTTCTACCTCTGACTCAGAAAACTTGTTTATTTTCATGAGCAGTCCTGTTGTCTGTCTGTGATATCCTCTAGGCTATGACACAGTTATGTCATGGTCTTCCTTCCTTGCAAAATTAATCTCTGTCCCTCTCCTTGTGTGCCTTCTTTCCCTGCTTATAAACATATCTAGGTCTTGAAAAACCTAAAATAAAAAAAAAATATTTGAGACCAACCCCTCTTTGAGCTTTTTTCCCTTTTTATTTTATTTTGGACAGTCTTTAAAAGGATGCTACTTTGTTTCCTTCTCTACCCAACACACTATTGAAACTGCTCTTAAAGAGTCCTAGTGACAGCACCACATTATATACACTCTTCTCTACATTCCCCTACAAAACGTTAGTGAGAGCTTAATTAGAGACTTGAACGGGGATCCCAGCCCTTTGACCAAAGAATGCTCCTCTACCCAGGAAAATCAGAGAAGGTGAAGGGAAGAAGCTGCCACCTGCCTACTCAGCCAGATGGAATGAACTAGTGACCCTGATATGGTCCTCCCACCCAAAGGCATTTTCTTAGCCCCCGTCCCTCTGCATCTTTTCCTGAATATTTGAAATTATTGACCAGATTTCCCTTACTTAAGTTTCAACCATTTTTGTATATTCCAGGATACTACAGGGTGTAGTATAAATACTACAAAATTTGGAGTCAGAAAGCTCTGAATGTGAATTCTGGTTTTGTCCCCCACTATATTGCTCAGTGATCTTACCCAAGCCATTAGCCTCTCTGAACTGATTTCATTGTCAAGTGGAATTGAGGACACCTCACTCACAGACTGATTATCACTAAGAGTTACAAAAGACTATGTTCGTGTGAACACTGGTTTATGTCTTCTTTTTATTATAAAGTTTTCAACTGCCTTAAATGGCACAACTCATTGAGCTGACTGTGCTTTAATCCACATTAACTTGCAATAGAATCAAAAGTACTGAAGAGTTACTTCTGATGCAGTGCTTACTCTCCACATACTTGAGTCTAGAGTCTTCGACACCATCTGTTTCTATGAAACACAAGAGAAATAAATGTACTAAGAAACTTTCTAGACTATGCCCAAGATTTGACTTATTTCCCTATAGTTCATGTTGAGAAATTTTTTTCTAATTCCATTTTATAATATGTAAATAAGAGGAAGAAAGATATGAAAGAACGTAATGGAAAAGTGTAACAAAAAATTTGGAGCTACCACTAAATGCCTAAGAAGGAACAAGAGTCCAGCCTAAGGAGCAGTACATTTACTCTTACCCTTCTTCAGAGAATTGCAGGCAAGAGATGTTCAGTGGCTGGTGGGGGTGGGAGGGGGGCAGTCTAAAGGGCCTTCAGGGGACCCTTACAAGCCAGAGTCCACTTTAAACACCTGCCAAATCCATGGCACGCTGATAACCTTCGTGGAAGTATGCTCTGCTAAAAGCAATGCTCCCTCCTGCTCCTCACCTTCCCCCACATTCCAGACTCCATAGGAATACGGAGGGGGAAGATCAGAACCACTAGTTTAGAAAAGCAGTTGAACACCCTTCCTCAATCTGGGACTTTCCACCTGCAATGTCCAACAATCCCAAACTGGAGAGAGAAGAAATGCTTCAACTTAAAATCAAGCTGGGAGTTTTGAAAATTATATGAGACTGGACATTACACTTACTTATCTGAGTATGTGTTTTATGTCTGGTCACTAAAAGTGACCAGAAAAGTCAAAGGACTTCTTAATTTTTCACCCAGGGGCAGGACTGTTTCAGGAAGAAAAAATCTGAGTCAACAGGAGGCAGAAATACAATTGTGTACCTGGTTCAGTAACCTCAGTTACACCCCAGCACAGCCCTTTGCTCTGCTGCCCCAAGTCCTTGCAGGCATCTCTCCTTTCACTGAGACACTAGTCCTGGGCTATTCTCCAAGCTGCAGGTGCACATTAAAATCCAAAGCTGACACAATATAGCTTAAGGTTTAAGAAGCCCACTAGGAGAGACACATGAAATGGGAAAGATGCACCGTGTGGGGACTCCAAGAGCAGGATGCTGAATTTTCATTTTGATGGTCAACACTGTAAGCCAAGGCATAGAAGAGGGATTACTATGTCCACTGTGTTGACTGCAATTTAAGGTGTAACAGAAGGAAGAATTATGGGCAGTGGGGTTAGGACAGGATTCCAGGAGAAGAAGCAAAGACAAGGGATGTTACAGCTGGCTTTAAAGACTTGTACTACCATGGTCCCCACTCTTCTATTGCCTTCCAACACCCTTTAGTGCATAATCCACATCTCTGCCCTGCCATTTCCATGCACACCTTTGTTGATAAGCGGCACTGAAATTAGCTAGAGAGAGAAAAGAACACTTTCTTTAGTTATGGCCTGAGACCTTAAAATTTTATCTCAACTTGGTTCTTCGGAGAGCAGGAGGAAATGTTACTGTAAAATTTCCATCCTCCGATAAAAGGTCAGGAAACTACAGACATGAAGGTAGCCTCCATCTCAAAAAGTGACTGGACATGGTGATTTATGGGCAGAATTCCTCAGGTGGGGGAAAGGTAACAACCCCAGCGCTGTAGACCAAAGGAAACAATGCTTTATGATCTGTTGAACAAATGATAAGTCAAATTATAGAAAACACAGAACTGCAGAGATAAAAGGACATTCCCTGGGGCCAGGAAATTGTAGAGCATTTATCCAGGAAGTTTAAAATGAGAGAATTTCCCTGAGCCCACTCCCTGTATTTATCTTTCTCATTCTCATTTTTCAGTCTTCATTTCTCATTTCCTGTATCTTATTGACATTTTCTAACAATCAATCTATATGGAGGTAAGTTATATATATATATATATATATACATAAATGTATATACATATTTATATTTATATACATATTAGTTTAAATATTTAAAAGTTATATTTGTCTCCAAATGGTGACACAGATTCAACACTTTCCATCTGAAACAAAACAAAAAAAACCCTTAATCCATAAAGCTGTAATTAACCAAAATACAGACAGCCTATCATGACAAAAATTTTACTGTTGTACCTAAGAATAAATCATTCTGTTTTTAACACTTCTTTCTGAGAAACTTCCACTTTCCACACTTTTTTTATAAAATGGGAAGCACTATTTTCCTCCTCATTAAATTTATTGTAGTTAATGAAATGAATAATGGTCACTTTCAGTTTTAAAATTCAATGTATATCAATCAATACCTGCTTTGTTAAATCACTGTCCTACATTGATTTGAAAGCTTTCATACTTACAACACAGGTAATAAGTAATAAGTTGTGCAATGATTTCTAATTTTTATTTTTATTTTATTTTTATTTTTTATTTTTTTTAAGATTTTATTTATTTATTTATTAGAGAGAGAGAGAGAAACAGTATGAGAGGGGAGAGGGTCAGAGGGAGAAGCAGGCTCCCCGCCGAGCCGGGAGCCCTATGCGGGACTTGATCCCGGGACTCCAGGATCATGACCTGAGCCGAAGGCAGTCGCTTAACCAACTGAGCCACCCAGGTGCCCTGATTTCTAATTTTTAAAGATTAGAATCTGCTTGGGATATAAGACCACTTAGCCTACCCCAAACAGTTATCCTTAAACACCATGGTTATCATTTTTCCTAAGTGCTGGCAAAAAAAAAAAAAAAAAAATTCCTTTGATTTTTAAGATTTAATCTAGTTCGGTTATTTTCATTGCTGATTATACTTTAAAATTCAACTCAAATTATTTTTTAGCCTATCTGCTAGATGCTGTACTAATGGCTTTACATGCAATACCAATGAGATTGGTCCATCTGCATATAGAATGATCCTGAGAACCACCCCCAGAACACCCTCAGCATCTTCCATCCGCACATGGAAAGGATTAAAATATGAAGTGGTGGGTGGTCCTGGGGCAGAGGCTGGGAGGGCCTGGCTGCCCCCACACAGATGCCCAGCAGCTCCTCCCAGCCTGTTTCTAAAGGGCAGGCTGAGTGGTCGGAGCAGCTGTGACAGCCCCCAGATGGTCCCCTTGCTCAGGCAGTGAAGCCCCCAAAAAGGCTAACTTACTTGCTACAAATACCCTTCTTATGTTCCCTGCTGTTAAGGCAAACACTGGTGTTTCTATGCTGAGGACTTCTTTTCCCTCATATCTAGTATCCCAGAGTTCAAGCTGACTTCTTTTACAGTTGGTCGTTCCACAACACTTAATTCCTCAGCTTCAATAAAGTGTGCTTAATGCAGTTAAGCATGCCCCTTAGAAATAGGTAAAGACTTAGAGCTTTGTTTTATTAACAAAGCTGTTGTGGGCTGAACTATGTCCCCCCCCAAAAAAAAAAAAAACACACAAAAAACCCAATATGTTTAAGTCCTAAACCCCAGTACTTCAGAATGTGACTTTATTTAGAAAGAGGCTCTTTATGGAGGTAACCAAGTTAATAGTAGGTGATTAGGGTGGGTCTTGATCCAATATGGCTGGGGTCCTCTTAAAAAGAAGAAATTTGGACACAGAGACAAACACAGAGGAAAGATGGTGTGAAGATACACAGAAAGGGCCATAAAAAGACACCAGAGAGGATTGGAGTGGTGCTCCACAAGCCAACGAATGCCAAGATTGCTGGCAAACCACCAGAGGCTAAGAAGAAGCAAGGAATGATTCTGCTACACGTTTCAGAGGGAGCATGGCCCTGGGACACCTTGTTTTCAGGCTTCCAGCCTCCAGAACTATGAAACAATTAAGTTTCCATTGTTTTAAGTCACCCAGTTTGTGTTACTTGTTACAGCAACCTTAGGAAACTAATACATTAACCAAAATTCTTTTCAGTCTCCTTTTTTGCTCCCCATTATTATTTTGTGAGTTTGACTAGTAGGAGCTGAATGGTTGTTCTGATTTTCACTTTTAGTAAATTATCTTTTCTTGGCCTCAGAGATGGAATTTAATCTTAATTCCATTGCTGCTGCAAATTAAGGTGTAAAAAGAGTTCCACTATTAAGAGATCCTCACTTCATGTTGTAGGACCTAAGGAAGTTTAGTGATAAGATCCACAGACTCTGGCTCCTACAATGCCTTGGTATTACAGCCTCAGCACAAAAGGCAATTCTCCCTCCCTCACCCTCCAAATGAACCAGAGTTTAAATGACAAAAGACTTACCATTATTTGCCTGACAAATCAGCCTCTGCCAGTACCATCTCGCATCTGCAAATCTGCTTGTCACTACATCCAGAGGAGAGCTGGGGATATCTCTAGGCTTCAGGGATGCTTCCAGCAGCAGTAAGATTCATCTCCACATTATAAGCCATGTGCCTGTAGGCATGTCAGTGTTCCCAGTTACACAAAAATCTAAGTGAATTAAAGACACAGAGCTCTGTTCCCATCCTTTCTAATAATACTAGTGAAAATGTAATAGAAAATGAAGCCAATCTTACAGCCTCTAATTATAGTGAGGTTCTTTTTTAAATTTCTGATTATTTCAATATCTTTTTCTAGGTCAAAATATTTATTGTAAGACCTCTCTCTCATAAAATGCTATCAAACCATTCATTTATTTATCTATTTATTCAACAAGCAGCTATTAATACATAAATAAACACCAACCATTTCTTAGGAGCTTACTATGTACCAGGCACGGTGCTGGGTGCTTTACCTTATCACTTTTGACTCTTCATAACAACCACATAAGGTATATACTATTAGCCCATTTATGGAGAAGAAGACTAAGTGACATTCACCTGCCCAAGGGTCCATACCCAATTTACATAGTCAATACTTGACACCAAATCTCTGACTTCATAGTCTATAATCTTAACTATTCAGCTATTCCGCCTCTATTTAGTGCTCATTAGGTGTCAGCTATTGTGCTAAGAACAAGGGAAAACAACATTTTTTTTCCCCAACAGCTATATTCCTTGTGGTCAAGGAACTGACAGTTTAGGGAGGGAAAATGATAAATAAGCATCACTTTAATATAGAGTCTGATAATCCCAGAAATAAAGTTGTTTAGGCTGCTATAGCTCATATCAAAATCTCTTAATACACAAAGCCAAAGACTCTCCCCTCTATGGTATTTATTTAAAACAAGGATCTTCAAAAGAAATATTTTAAATGAATGAAAGGAAATAAGAAAATTAAAATATGTACATATGCTGACTTGGAACTCAATCTGAAATAATCCAGAAGGCCAGCATATCTAACCCGTCTTGGCAAAACTAGGAAACAGTTATAAAGTCATAAAGATAGTGTGATAAGAGCAGCCATCCCCTTTCTCTCCTGGCCAAAGCCTCCTGGAAGAGGACACGGAGTCTGTCCTCTCTTGCCTCCCTCTCTCAGACGGATTCCAAATCCCCATCAGGAGTCCCCTTGCTGCCATCAGAGAAGAAAGCATCTGTTGTAACCCAGAACAGCACGCATTCCCAATGTTCAAGCTTTATTCAAATCTTTGCTTGTCTTTGGCCTGATTTGTTCAAGCTCCCTAAGGCTGAGGGTTCCTGCTAAATGCTGCCTTATCCAATTATCAGCCATATGCAACCTTGTGGCATTTTGCAGCTGAAGCAGACCTTAGAGATCATTCCCCTGAACCTGCTCATTACTCTGTCACCCCTTGCATTTATGCAATGAGTTTGTTCTGTTTAATTTGTATTTATACAGTTGGTGCTTTGGTAGTATACTTAAGGGTTTTTCCTCGATGCATTTTCTTTCTCAACTAAATTACAAGATCCTCAAGTATGGGGAGTGTACGGAGTATGAAGTATCTTTGTATTTATAGTTCTTTCCAATGGTTTTCATACAGTGGGTGCTCAGTAAAAGTTGTTGAGTAGACAATCCAAAATATAAAAAGTAGAATAGTCAGAAAATACATTTAGAAGATCTTTTCTTCATTTAGTTGAGCACCCCACCTATTCCCCAAAGCTTTTCTAAACTAATTAGGGCAGAATTCAAAACTGAGTTTGGACCTGGGTTACTTTATCTTATAGTCCTATGAGATCGGTTCACATTAAACATTTATCCCTGTTACTCTGAACTTTTTGGTTGCCAGTAACAGAAACCCACTAATGATTAATTAAGAAAAATAGAATGAAAAATACCAGGAGGCTACAAGGACAGGAAATAAACTGAGCTTTAGGACAGGGCCTCCGATACCATCAGAAACACCTCCCAACTTTCATCTCTGCTCCCCTTTACATATACCCTTTATTCATCTCCAGCTCCATATTTCTATCTCTCTTTCAGATAACTATATGAGGGAAAGCAAGGTGGCTAGCAGGTACTGAGCCTACATGCTGCAGGTGCACCCAATGAATTTTTTTGGCCCAATTCCAAATTTCCTAAGGAAGGGTCCCTGGTAGACCCAATTTGTGTCTTTTGTCAACCTCTGGACTATGACCAGAAACACAGGATCATGCAATATCTTGATTATTTCCATTCTAATGAGGAGAGAATTTGATAAGAGAGATTTCCCAGATGAGATCAGGTGCGTTCAGGGTGGTATGGCGTAGACACAGATGAAACCTTTGTTATTAAAAGCTGACATTTAAAAGTAAAAAAAAAAGAGAGAGATTTCCCAGAAAAAAGAAAAAAAAAAATCAGACCTAGACAGAAAAAAAAAATCAGTCAGAATCTACTGTAATTACTATGTCTATATAACCAGTTACTCAAGTTCTCTAAATTCTAAGTCAGAGAATAAAGTCCCAACAACTTATCTCTTGCACACAGATGTGCTCAAATGTTATATGATTATTTAGAAGAAGTAACAATTTAGTAAATGTGTGCAGGTGATGACAACCATATGAATGATCATAAGTTGTTCTTTTTAGGTCTTTGACTCATGTCTCAACATTTTATTCATTTATTTTCTGTCTCAACATTTTATTTAATTAATTAATTTAAGTGTCTCTAAATCCCTCTTCTAATTCAATTTCCTTCTTTACCTTCTGAAATTAGTTGATTGCTTAAGGGATAATTTGACTTTCTTCTAGAATCATAAAGATAAAGTCTAATCCTAGGAGAATTACTAAGTCCTCTAGAGAATTAGAGAATTTCAGTGGTGTAGATGCAGCCAGAGAGCAAGATTCATAAATTTCTGTCATGCTGTAACTTATAGGAACAACCACTGTGATATTTTCAAGGCCCCATGAGCTAAGAGTTATATAGAGCCCCATGAAAATACCCCAACAACCTAACGACCAAGTCCAGGCAAATTCTAGGAATTTTCCTCAACCACATATTTAACATAACAAATTCCACAAAGTAGCCTAGAGAGAAAATGACAAGTATACAAGACCCAATGTTCTTTGAGTGTAGAAAATTCTAGCATGAGAAACTATTTTTTGTGAGACCAGGATAATATATATGCAGGAACCAGCTAAATGTAACTGAATGAGTGTTCTGAAGCAAGACATTCACTGTGAATAATGTGCCCAAAACCTCAGGGTTCCAAATCTTCCTTCCCTACAGAGACTTGTATTTGCCCATTCATTATTTGGAGCAGAGATGACTGACTGTAGGACCCTCAAATCATGCATAATATAAAGAGACTTATTTCCCTCGGGCTTCCAGATTGTCAGGCGAGGCCATCCAGGGCATGATGGCATTAAAATCCAAATAGTCACTGAACAACAAAATGTATTACAATTTGATCCAGTCCAGGCCAGTCAAGGTCTCATTATACAGGCCCTCAGGGCTGAGAAGAGGCAGGAGAACAATGATGAAAATGTACGTTGCCATGGTGTCCCTGCTGCATCCCCTGGTTTCACAGGGGTGGAACTGAGTCCCTTTGAACTAATTTGGTGGCAAGCATCTTCTTGAATGATTCTACATCCCACACTGATCATCATAAATTCTTCAGGTTTCCTAAGTGATCTTTTCCCAATCCCAAAATGGACTTGCTTATTGTAGCTGAGAGAGAAAAGCAATTTTACCATGAAGTATATGCAGTTTTTGCCATACGGGATTATTAAGAGAGAAAAGAGAGCATAATCAGGAGCAGAGTGACACATTGGGAATAAGATCAGGGTTCTCATCCTAGCTCTGTTACCAAATCCCAGGGTCACTTTCAGAAAAAGCCTAAATTCGCTGAACCCTCACTTTCTTTATCTTATCTAAGATGTACTTGAAGTAGAACTATTGGGGTGCCTGGGTGGCTCAGTCAGTTGAGCGTCTGACTCTTGGTTTCGGCTCAGATCATGATTTCAGGGTCCTGGGATCAAGCCCTGCGTATCAAGCTCTGAGCACAGTAGGGAGTCTGCTTGAGATTCTCCCTCTCCCTTTGCACCTACCCACCCCCACACACTCTCTCTCTCTCTCAAATAAAAACTTAAAAAAAAAAAAGAGGCACAACTATTTTATTTATGACCAAGAAAGGAAAAACACAACCGTTTATGACTGCAATATGCCATGGATTAAAAATGCATCCTGATTGCAGAGATGTTAAAATATGAAAAACATATTTTAGAATCAGTGATAAATGTATAATTGAGGGGTGGAGGTTTAGCAAAATAGTTACTTCTGAAAGTGGTCCTCTCCGGTTGCTTGCTCTTTTCAAGAAATGACTATGGGAATTGTTGACTTCCCTTCTCTCTGCAGCTGCACTTAAGCAGTTGAAAATAGCTGCAGAAAGGAGAGGAGCAGGGCTTTTAGGGAAAATGCACTTCTGTCGGGTAGTTGTAGAGTGTCTCTGAATCACTTAGGCATTGGAAAGTTAAATTCCTTGCCTGTTTTAAACAAAAGCCAAAGTCAGGGATTTGCCAAAGGTCAGCTCTTGCTCCCTGCTGACCACCCAACTTTCAAAGCACTTGTCCTCATCACACTGGAATCACCTCACTTCCAACATCTGCATTAGTTACCTCTTCCTTCCCCCTCACCCTCTCTCCCTTCCCCTTTTCTTTCCTTTTCCTTCCTTTTCCCCAGCTGTCAATATTTATTAAGCACATACTCTGTGTTTAATAAATCACATATAAATAAATAATAGGCACCATGTGACCTGTCTTCAAGCAACACACTCATCTTGAGTGAAAGGCAGCAACACTTGAAATGCAGTGGGATCAGGTAAGCCTTTCCCAGGAGGTGACATGAAAATTGAGACCTGAAGCATTATTAGGAGAGTGTCAATTCATACAATAGATCGCATCAGAGCAGAGAATTGAGTGCTCTGGTTAACGAAATTCTGGTTAACTGAACTCAAAAACATTTGACTTGCACGCTTTCTACTTTCTCCCATAATCTAAGCTGATTTTAACTCCTGTCCAGATCACTTTTTACACTAGCCAATCAGTAGCCTCTCTTCCACCCTATCAATCCTGCTCCCTTGTTGTCCATACCTGCTTAGCTCTTCCAGGTACCTAAAGTGCCTTCTCTCCACACTCTTCCACCCAATTCAACCTATGACTTAAAGAGCACCTATTATGCATCTCAGCACAGTTTTCTCAGAGGAAAACTGAGATGCAGAGTGGTTTAACAACTAGCCTGAGGTCACACAGCCTGTAAGTAGCCATGCAGAATTCAGACCAGGACAAATTGTCCCCCAAATCCCTTCTCTTCTCACTACACCACACTGGCCAGCATAGCTACAGCTCTTCTTGTTTCAAGGCCAATCTCAGGTCGTACCATCCCCCTGAGTTTCCCTCTAATAGTTGTAGCAGATCTTACTTTCCCTAGTCTTTCTGTACGCATTCCCTTAAGCTTCTTATAGACTGACATTGTTTTTAAATGTGCATACGTATTTTTCAACAAAATTGTAGACAAGTTGTGGGCAGGAGTTATATTGGGATTTGGGATTATCGATGCATGACAGATAGCAGGTTTTTCTTTTTTGTACATGCAGGTTGTAAGATCGGGATATTAACAGTTTGAAGGAACTCTTAGCTGGGTTCCAGGTAAGGGACAATTTTGGTGATACCAGGCTACAGAAGCTTTCAGAGGCACCAGCCAGACCAGTTTTGCTCTTAATTCAGTTCTCCTTTCAGGCAGTGCCATGAACTTAGTAAGCATTCACTGGCAATGGGAAATGAACAAAAATTAAGGATATAAAAGGTTTCCTGAGTTTTGAACTCCCTCCTAGAGAAACCAGACCAGAAAAGTATCCCTCTTTGAATGCAAATCAAATGCCATTTTGGATGAGAAATTACATTTTTCCATTGAAATTTCTCAGGATGTGAATTCTCAAGTGGATCAGAGCTGACATGTATTATTGGTTTTTATTCTTCCCCATACCTAAGTCACTCCCAGGGTGTTCACAAGGCACTTAGAGAAGTGCATTCACCTCACCAAGCTACCAATTGATCATTTAGTACATTATTACATAACTTATTACCAGTAAGTGGCAAAAGCACAGAGCGGAATTTGATTCCTTATCATTATTTGCATGACATATATAGCACACTTTTCTCCAGGCGCTGTGCAGAGAATATTTAACAAGCCACATTAACTTCCAAGCATCTAGAATTATACAGCTGAAAACAAAGGGAGCAGAAGAAAGAGCAGGAAAGGTAAAGGGTGAGATAAGGGAAAATCTGACAGAGAGAGAAAGAAAAAAGGCAGATAAAAGCAAAATCAAGTCCTAAAGGGAATGAAAGAGTATATTCTAGCTACCTGGGAGTGATGGTATCCAACGGACCACAAAACAAAACTACCTAAAGAGTTCCACTTGCCCCATGTCCTTTAGGGTGGAGGTCAATTTGTTGACCTGGATAAGAGACTATTTGGCCTAGGAAATTAGAGCAAAAAGTATTTCCACTTTGTCATGAATGTGTTAAAAGTTGAAGACTGTGAGCATAAGGAAAACTGTATGTGGACTCCCAAGTACAGAGTCTATTATGTAGTTATATGGATACAAACCATCCAAAGTATAGAGCATGAACCCCTGAAACTCTCTTCTTTCTTATTCTAAGAGTAAGAATCACCCAGAGTGACTGTCTATATCCTCAATCATCCAGGATTTTTACTTTAAATATATCAGCTTTTGTCAGTTTTTACCAGAATAGGCTTTTCTCTAGAATATTTCCTTATTTTCAGCATTTTAATTGCCCTTTCACACACACACACACACACACACACACACACAAACACACACACACGCTACCCAGTGGTCTAGTGAATGAAAAGCAGAGGGTTATGATATCATACAGTGATATCATACAGGGTTATCATTTCCAGGTGACTGGCTACACACACAAATATATACAGCACATGACTTTGTATTGGATGGGTAGACCTACTTTAGAGGTTGGACATTTTTCACTGATCGCATTTAAATATATATTCTAGACGTGTCTCAAAGACTATGTCAACTTTCAGTATCCCCCAAACCCCTAATTGAGGCCATGTAGGGCCTGCATCAGTTCATAAATATCTCTCTAATCATGTACGATTCTCATTACCAGGACATAATCTTTCCAAGAAAATGCCAAGAGAGAAGAGACAACTTGAAGAGATTTGGCAAAACTTCTCTGGTCATTTGCAAGAGATAAACGTTTCCTTTACCTCATTAATTCACATTTTTTGGCATACAGAATGTGCATTATCCTTGTAGTTATCACCAGCCTCAAAAAACCCTGGAAATTTTGTGAAAAAGCTTAATGGCTCATGCTATAAATGGCAAAATTCCCCCAGCTGGCATCTGTCACTTGCTAGGGCCAATCGCGGAATATTGCCTTCCAGATGAAAATTAAGCTGGAAGATAAAATGGGAAAAGCATCACAAAGTGCCTTGTAATCACCAGATATATTTGGGAGCAGCTTAATTTCCATTTGTCTAGGCTTTCCAATATTTACCACAGAGTTTTCATTTGGGAATGGGAAACCAGGCTTGCATGATAAATAATAGATACGTTGTTTCAAAGGATGGTATGTACAGTATCCATTCTTTAACCATCCACATATCCTTTCAGCAAATACATGTGGAATATGTATTGTGTGTGCTTCATATTTTGGAAGATATAAGGAAGAGTAAGTCATATACTGTCCCCAAGGAGCTTACAGTCTTCTTTGGGGGTGGGGGAAGACATAGAAAAAAATCTGGTTATAATCAAAGGCAAACAACTTACATCAGAGATATACCTCTCCACTCCACCTTTTTCCTTAACTATGTTGAGAGACAGTTTAGGGATAGATAGCATCTCCAAGTTCATGATTTCAAATCATAAGGGTGAATCCACTGGTACCCATTTTAAAAATAAACTATTATTTATCATTTTTGTATGTCAGTTTGTTGAAATGGAGACAAGAATGTACAAAGCATATTCATGGAAACTTGTGTTGTCAGTTTTATCTGCAGCATAGGGAATTTGTAGAGTGTTTTAGAAGAAAAAGCCTGAAAAGATATGGTATATCCACATTGTAGAGTGTCTTTAAAGCAAGGTTCTGGCTGGGTTTACTTCAGTAAGCAATAGCTGCTACTGAAAGTTTTTAAACAGGGCCAAAGTTCAAAAAATAATCTCATTAAAAAATGAATTCATATATGCATGAATTATGAGCAGGGGATCTGGGGGTTAGGTAACCAGTTAGGAAGGTATTATATTCTTGATAACCAGTGATAAAAGAATGAACTAAAGTAGTAATAGGGAGAAAAAAAAATGGAGTTTAGTTTTCATCGCATTGAGTTTGAGTCAATGGGTCATGCTGCAGGAGAAAATATGAGCAAACAACTGGAGATGTAGGCCTGAGAAAGATCATTGCCATGATAGAAAGTTTGGAGGCATTTTTTAAGAAGTTTCATTCTTAGAAAGACTACAGATAGCTACAGAGAGAAACAGGAAGGATCAAGAAGGAGCATCCTCATTTAGGAAGAAGGAAGAGGACCAAAGGGTAGGTCTTAATAGCAGTAAAGGAGAGCCAAAGGAGCATAGGAACATGAAGCATCACAAAGTTCAACTGAAACTTTAAGAAGTATATCTTAGTCTGTTTGGGCTGCTATAACCAAATGCCATAAAAACAAACATTTATTTCTCATAGATCTAGAGTCTTGAAGTCAAAAGATCAAGGTGCAGTATGGTTGGGTTCTTGGTGAGAACTCTTCCTGGTTAGCAGATGGCTGCCTTCTTGCTATATTCTCAGAGGGATAAGGAGCAATCTCCTCTCTGGTATCTCTTCTCTTAAAGGCACTAATCCTATTCATGAGGGTTCCACCCTTATGTTCTAATTACCTCTCAAAGGCCTCTCTTCCAAATACCATCACATTGGGGATTAGAAGGGCTTCAACATTTGAATTGTGGGGGGACACAAACATTTAGTTTACATCAATGTGGATGGCCAAGGCATCTCACAGTGCAAAGAGAGTACAGAAGTCAAGAACTCAGAGGAAGTAATTTGAGTTACAGACTATAAGATGACAGTGATCACAAAGAGACCAGTCTGATCAGAATACTGAGGTTGGAAGCTAGATCCCAGGGAGTTTGTGAGTGTCAAAGAGGTGAAGATGGCAGGTGCAAACTAAGATGTTTGTTAGCAAAAGCAAAATGAAGAGATGGTATCAGAGTCAAGGGATCCAGGGGAGTTTGCTTTTTGACTACTTGTTCCTTCAGTTTGTGTGTCTGTTTTTAGTTGATGGCAACTTGAGCATGTTTGTCAAATGGAGGGGGATGCTCAGTAACTCTAGAGAACATACTGGACTAAAATTTAAAGGGAATAACCAGCAGAGCCAGATCCCAGCAGAAGCAGAAGGCAATGAGATTGAGACCAGTGATGAAGCAGAAGGATGCCTCTTTCCCTGGGATTAGAGGACAAGAGTGGAAAATGGTTGAAAATACTGAGAATACTGGAAGAGAAGGTTCTCTCACTCACGACAGTAAAGTAGGCCCCAGATAACTCTAGAGTCAGAGGATGATGAGGATGATGACCAGGCTCAGAGAGCCTGCAGAAGGCAAGACAGTTTAGAACCAGGACTCAGCAGAATGTGAGAGGGGACTAAAAAGAGAAAGCAAAAGCACTGCCAAGCAGCATGGAAGGCCCCACTGCGGTAGCTAAATACATTTCATTTAAAGCCCTGGGATTAGTTTTGTGACTTACTCTGTGGATTGCCAGCAGCCCTTGAACAAAAAGGAAAAAAAAACAAAGCCCACAAAGTGACAAGGTAGAACTATTAGCGGTGTGTGCGGCTGTTTGCCAGCATCCTTTGTAGCTGGTGAGAAGAGCAGAAGGTCTGGAGGTCAGGGAGATCAATAGTGAAGGTAAGAGTGTTACTGAGATTTTTAGCATTGAGGTCTACTCTGGATAGGAAGATCACCAAGGCCCAGATCATGTTCTGAAGGGTAATGGGAGAGATGGGTGTACATAAGGTCAAGTCTCTGCACTTCATCCTTCTTAGAAATATGGGTTACAGATATGGGAAAATTTCTCATTCCTTTTGAGGTAGATCAGCCCTTGGTATCCAAATTAATCCAACACTGCCCCATCCTCCTATACAGATCAGGAGGATATACCTCGATGGCTACTAAGTTGTCTTGTCAGAAACTTCCACACTAAACACTGATCTTTGCCTCACCAAGACAGCTCGGGCATAGAAAATAACTGTGGTTATTTAAGAGGCAAAGCTCCATAGTCACTGGGAACAGGAGAAAACAGTAGTCAGTAAGTCTTTGTGAAGAATCTAGATATACAACATGAACAGGAGTTTTGACCCTTCAGGAAACTTCCCATGCTCTCTCTCTACATGTGCTTTATAGTATTTTCTACAATATTCCTTTAAGTATGAGGGCCATAGCACATACTCCAATTAGATAAAGCTTCCACCAATAAAGAAGTGTCTTGTTTCATTAGATTTGAGTTCATTCAGTTGCCAATAACATTTTGATTTTCAGCTGAATAAACAATAAATCCAGGAGGCTATTTAGATGTATGGTACACTTGAAAGAAGCTTTTTAGGACACAGAAGCCAAAGCTGTTTACTCTAACATTAAAAAGATAACGTAGCTAGGCTGAATTAACCCATTTAGGGATGCATTTCTTCCCAAGGGAAACTACAAAGTTATTCTTCACAAGGAGGCATTGCTGCCCCCACACAATTACACACTGGGGATCAGATAAAGTGTTACTATACTTATCACTCTGAACTACAAAGCCTTCATATAAATCCAATTACCCACTTAGATAACCAAAGAAATGTGCTTTTTAGGGCAAATAACCTATTTCAGAGAAAAAGTTATTTCATGTAAAGAATGCTATATGAAAGAATGAAATTAGAACAAGTCTCTCTCTCTGCCTCCCTCCCTCCCCTCTCTCCTTCTTCCCTTCTCACCATATGGAATATGGGACTGGCTGCTGGCAGGGCTCTCTCTCAGGGGGCTGCCTTCCAAAGGTAGCCCTCCGGGCTGGCATGGATCACAGGCTATAGCAGAAATTGGGTAAACAACACAAGAGTCAGTGGGATCCATTCTTCTGCAGTGGAGGCATGAATGTTGACTGATCCTAGGGTCAGGGGAGGTAGTTATGACCCAGAACCCACTGATGGGGGTTCTAGTTATAAAAATTTTAGAGAAGGAAAACTGCTTGAAAATACTTCAAAAAAATAAATCAACAGTATCTCACTGTGTCTGAAGGGGAGCTGACTATATCACAGAGTTCTAATGATAAAGACTTCTACAGTCTGATTGGTCAATCACTGGTCCCTAATAAGCACTATTCAGTTCAACCTCCCACCTTGGTCCATGCTATTTTGTTCAAGGGCTCTTCCCCTTCCCTTGTCCTCTCCCCGCACCCCTCATCACCCCCCTCACTGCAATACTTACTCAGACTTCAGCAGTTCCAAACTCAACAACTCCAGTTCTCAGCCTTCTCTTCCCCTCTAAAACCTTCCTATCACCTATTGTATGCCATTCACATGTCCCATATTTTTTCGGCACCATAATGTCAGTTTATATATATATATATATATCTTGACTACTTAATTGCATTGTGGTTGTTCAGTATCATAGACTTTGGCTCCACCCCCATTTAAAGTTACTGAGAACTGAAACCCTTTTTGGGTTCAAAGACACACTTATATAAATGCCCACAGTCCACTAAGTGCCCTTTTTGGTTCATGGATAAATCAATCCAACTTCCAATCCAGTGTGATGCAAAAAAAGACAGCAGAAGAGCACTGCTCTTTTGTCAATGTTTGAATTAGTTTGCCCTAGATGAAGAAATCAAACTCAGCTCTGAACATAGTAGGACTTAGAAGGACAGGTGTCTCCTGGAGGCCTCCATGAAGTCAGATATAGAGACCTGAGGACACTCGGGGTCATCTTTGAATAAAATCCACACTTGCTAAAGGTCTACTTTGTTTGTCTCACCCTCACTATCATGGTGCTGCCATGACAAAAAAGAAGGGGTGTTGTGACCAAACCTGTTGCTGGACTGATGACTCTGTGAGAAACAGAATATAGAAGTGTGGCCCAGCAAATTTCCTTACTAGAAACTGGGTAGATTCTTGGGAACTAATGTATAAACTGCAGCTAACCCTTGGTTCTGGGTTTTTCTCCTGTGCAAGATTCCTCTGCACTGACCACTGAATCCTGAGTAATTCTTCATGAGCAACTGAAGGATTGTCCACTCATGTCCTTATTCACACACATACTGCCCGTGTGCTCATCCCACAGTAAAAAGAAGCAAAAGTAACCTCAATCAAGTCCTGGTCATCATCTACTACAATCTATGAAATGACTCATGGTCTTCACCCACCTAAGGGGGATGTGCCCATTCTTGAGACCAGAAAAGTTCATTTGTTCTGACCCTCCAAGACCTTCAGCCTTGATCTTGGAAATTTGGTGGTCTTATTTTCAATTGCTAAGTGCTGCCCGATAACCAAAAACTCAAGCCTAGAGAAAATAAGACATCAGTCTGGATAGCACCATACTTTATCTTAAGACTCAAAGTCTTTCACATGTGACCCTCCTGTAAGCCACCCGACCATGTGGTTTGGAGAGTACCTAAAAATTCCCAACACAATGAAACCACCAGAACCCAGAAGTCTTTTAAAAACTGGGTGAAACATTTCTTTTATCTCAGTTTGCTAAAAAAAAAAAAAAAAACCACATCAAACACAAGTAAGCACCATTCTCCTAGGTATTCCTTCTTAGATTTTATTTTTAATGAAACATTTGGTATCAAAACATACTTATCAAGTGTTATACCACATATTGGCAGTTTTAAGAGGCAGTTTTCCCCCTCAAAGACCTAAAAGCTTTGGGCTCACATGGCATTACCCAGCTCTTCAAAGTTTACTAAAATAAATCTCAAGAGCTTTGAATGTACTATTTAGAACTCTCTGTTGACTTGGAAACAGCAGAGCATTTTTGCCCTTCTCGTATCTCCTGAGGACTGTTTCTCAAGGGCAGGGAACTCTCCCTCAGCAAAGATGGAAAACAGGGAAACAGCACTTCATGCCTCATAGGCTTTACAAGTGAACCTATTTCTTACCCAGTGGGATTTCTTAGGTTGTCTTCCTCATTCAGCCCCTAAAATGAAGCCCTTCCTAGCTGTCATCAATGGTACCTTTGATCTATGCTCCAGAAGGCCCCATTCTGGCCCTCCTCCAGCCCCACCCCTCCTCACAGAGCAAGAGAGGTGTCAGGACCCACGCACGCCAACTCCACACTTCTAGAAGATGTCCCAGGCACTTAGGAGTCCCGAATTCCCTGCCTAAATAGCCCAAAACTATTTTTGTGGCCATATGACACAGCCCTATCTTGAGAGTCTCCCCATGAGACAGGCACAATTAGAAGAATCAAAGTATGTTAGTAATTTTGAGGATGTAAGATTTATTTAAAAATCATCTCTGCTCATTGTCATAAAATCAGTGAGATTTTAAGGGTGTATGGACCTTTGGAAATTCTCATTCTCTCATTTTATGGTCTAGCACTGTGGGCAAGAGCAGGGAGGGGCCTTGCCTTGACTGGAATCTTACTCCAACTATTAGAGGTCTACAACCACTTTTCTGAAACCCTTATGGGAAGATGTGTTTTGAGGTTCAGAATTCAGGGCATGTTAGAAAGGTGACATAAAATATCACACCCCCAATGGAGTCTAAGGTAGCAGTTCACAATCAAACACAGTAATATTTCTGCAAGAAACACACTGATATTCACACTGTAGTGGACTGAATTGTGTCTCTACACCCCCATTCAAATGTTGAAGTCCTAACACTCAGTAACTCAGAATATAATTGTAGTTGGAGACAGAGTTTTTAAAGAGGTAACTGAGTTAAAATGAGGCCATTAGTGTGGGCCTAATCCAATGTGAATGGTATCCTTATAAGAACAGGAAATTAAGACACAGGCACAAAAGGAAGACCACGTAAAGACAAGGAAGAGAAGACCATCTACTAGCCAAGAAGAGAGGCCTCCAAAGAAACTAACCTTTCTGACACTTTGATCTCAGACCTCCTGCCTCCAGAACTGTAAGGCAAACAATTTCTGTTGTTAAAGCCCGTGGTTCTTTGTTATGGCAGCCCTATCAAACTAATACACACACCAAGTAAAGATAATGAATAACCTTATGTGAGTACAATCAAGTTCTACTCCCAAATGAGTTATGGAAAAACCTCCTGTTTTCAGAATTTTCTTGGCTTTCAGGAGAACAGAGTATGGGCCTGTCCTATCTACAGGCCCATGAACAAGTTGCCTAACCCAGCCAACAGCCTGGAGTCACAAAACTTTCCAAGAACACAGAGCAATCTGTGAGTCCCTTCCATGCTATGGAAATACCCTTAACAGCCTGGCTGTGCATGTTTCCAGGCTGCCCTAAAACCTGGTTTCAGATGAATATGAACCCAGCCAATGAAACAAGTCCTACTGCACAAGGACCCTTTGCATGGAAATTCTAAATCAGCCTCTTACCAGGTCCTCCTAAAATGGCTAAATGCTTCAGATTCTTTGAATTCTGTAGCCTTATTACTCCTTATTTTTGGCATCATTGGGTAACTGACATTCTCTCTCTCTCTCTCTCTGCTATACTTACATTTGGATTGGTTTCTACATTGAATTAAAAGAAGGGGAACAACCTCAGAGCTTCTGCCAGGTAAAAAGCACATATGTGTGTATGTAAAAGAAAAATAAAGTATTTGCAAATAGTTTTATTTAGCAACCAACCAGCTGTCCTTTCCCTACTTTTCCAAATCCTTGATTAGGGCAAGCAGCCAGTTACAAAATTTGAGAATTCATTATTTAGCAGTGGAGAACAAGCTCAGTTACTAAACTCTTTAAAGAAACAGTAAGTATCATTTTTATTCTGGAGTTCCATGTATATCACCTGCTGGCTTTATTTCTTGAGTTTCTTGGTTTTTCCTAAACTGACTAATCATCCATTAAAATTCTACCCTGCATGCTCCTCACCAAGTCACAGATAACCTTACTTTGAAAGACTAGCCTATTGCCTATTACATACTTATATAGCAATACAAATACAAAAAGTAATGATAATGATAATGCTTCCCCTTGCCAGACACTACTCTAACCACTTTTGCATATAACTCATTGAATGATCAGAAGTCTGTTACTGTTATTATTAAGTCCATCTTATTGATGAGGAAACTGAGACATGGAGAGGTAAAATAATTTAGGTTATTTATTTCCAAGGTCACATCCTAATAATAGTAAGTGAGACAACGGAGACTTAAACCCAAGCAGCCTGGCCATGAAGTCCAGACTCTTAGCCAATAACCCTATACCCATCCAGCTGTAAACCATTTCCACAGGCAAACATGGATAGCCACACAATCCCAGTGAGAAATATTACTCTCAGTACATACATGCAGACCTTACAAATGTCTTTTTTTTTTTTAAGAGACTTTTTTTAGAGTGGTTTAGGTTCACAACAAAATTGAGAGTAAGATACAGAGATTTCCCACAGACCCCTTGCCTCCATACACACATGGCCTCCCTCATTATCAACATTACTTATGAGAACAGCACATTTGTTACAAAGGATGGACCTATACTGACACATCATTATCACCCAGAGTCCAAAGTTTGCCTTAGGGTCCATGTTTGGTGTTGTACATTCTATGGGTCTGGACAAACATAATGACATATATCGATCATTGCAATATCATAAAAATATTGTCACTGCCCTAAAAATGATCTGTTCTCTGACTTTTCATCTCCACTCCCCTCAACCCCTGGCAACCACTGATCTTTTATTGTCTCCATAGTTTTGCCTTCTCCAGAATGTCATATAGTTGGAATCATACAAAATGTAGCCTTTTCAGATTGCCTTCTCACTTAACAACATGCATTAAGTTTCCTCAATCTCTTTCCATGGCTTGATGGCTCATTCCATGGTCTGGATGTACCACAGTTTATTTATCCATTCACTTGCTGAAGGATATCCTGGTTGCTTCTGATTTTGAGAAATTATTAATATAACTGTTATAAACATCTCAGCGTGTGGCAAATTATAGGTCATTTCCTCTTCTGCTATTTCTTTTAATGGGCACACTTCTACTTGCACAGTGGTAAGAATGTTTTTATGCTGATTTAGACCTCCTTCAATATTCTCACTCTAATCAGGACTGACACAATGAAATGAGTCTTCTCTTCACACATATACTTTAAAACATTCATTTAAGTTGTCTTTCTTTCCTTAAGATGCTGACATTTGAACAACAAAAAAAGCAAGCATGTAAATAAAATATTTCAATGGACCTGTTCAAGAAAGCTTTCCAATGAAGTTTAAAGAGAAGAGGGAAGAAAAAGTCCAGATAAAAATGGTAAAACTAAGCACTGTGTAAGAAAAGAAGGTTGGTCAGAGAAAGAAAAACTGATCATGGAGAAGGAAGCTAATGATTCTCTGGAGGAAACAACAGGAAAAAGAACCCAGAATAATGCACATGACATCCAATGCTCAGAAATCTACGCACACACTGTGAGGCATTAAAAAAAGGGAATGTATATGTTAACACAAATATTGTGTTGTTGTTGTTTTTTTAAAATAGGGATAGAGCATGATGTCAAGAATCAAATGGAAATTCCTTCCCCATAGATTCAGAGGAATGAAGTTTTCACATTATTGCAACAGAACGGTACACCTTGTTTAAGGAAACATACAAGTTGAGAAGGAGAAAGATCACTGTGATGTTAATAAGAGAGCATTCACTATAAGATTTATATACTAAATGTAAAATTAAATGGACATCAATATATTGTCCTTATTTATGAGAAAGTCTTATTCTGTCAAAGTCTCAAAGCCTTCTTGTGAGTCTATCTTCCCAGGGTCTTCACACAGAAAATGCTTCCAGGAGCAATTCAGATGGCTGGTTCCTCATCTCATTCACATCTTTACTTAAAAGAAGTTTTCCCTGGGGTTCCTGGGTGGCTCAGTCAGTTAAGCATCTGCCTTTGGTTCAGGTCATGATCTCAGGGTCCTGGGATCGAGCCCAGCATCGGGCTCCCTGCTCAGCAGGGAGTCTGTTTCTTCCTCTCCCTCTGCCCCCCTCGCCCCGTTCATTTTCTCTCTCTCAAATAAATAAAATCTTTAAAAAAATAAATAAAAAAGTTTTCCCTGACTGCCCTATATAAAAGACCACTCACTCACCTCTCCTTGCTTAATTTTTCTCATTTAATAAAACACATTAATTTGTTTTTGCTCTTAGAATATAAACCATGAAAGCAGTGACTTGATTTTGTTCCTTGCTATAGCTATAGGGCCTAGAATAGTGTCTGGCACATTAGCTATAGATGCTTAATAAATGGTTATTGATGAATAAAAGAATGAATGAAATCCTTATAAATAAAACTGTAAATGTGAATGAGGAGATAGTACAGTTAGGTGGACCCAAAGGGTGTTTGTTCATCAATGAATCCACAGTAATATGAGGAGAGGTTTCCAACAGCAAATAACTGACCTCTATCCATTCCTGACACTGTACTTATTTCTATAAAAACAGTTTGTATGAAGTCACGGTATGCTTTTTCAATTTGCTTTTGTCATAACTGGAGGAATAATGACAGAATTATTTTTAAGAACCTGAATGATTAAAAAAAGTAGAGTAAATATAAATATCTTACATTTAGAGTCCATAAATTTATGGGAACCAACTTAACAGTGGTATGTGAAAAAGGTATGAAAACTTGCAAAGTCAAGTATTTTCATTGCTTATTACCTCACTTACCAGTTAGATCCAACCTGGCTGCTAAATACTATGCTAGACAGACACAGATAAATAAGATACGGTCTCTACTTTCAAGAAACTTGCAGTCTATTTACAAATACATTAGTAGACAAATTTTATATAATGTAGAAATTTCTGGACTTTTAGTACAGCTAATACTGGAGATGAAGGGAGAACAGTTATTTCAAATCTAATGGTTAAAGGGAGAGTTTCTGATGAAGAGGATACCCTGAATTTGGTCTTAAAGGACATGCCCATGTTGGGCAGGTAAAGAAAGATTAGGAGTGCATTCCAGGCAGAGGGAATAGAATGGGCAAGGACAGAGGCATGACACAACTTAGACATATTACCAGTAACACAGTATTTCCAGAGCATGGAATTTCTGAGGTAGAAATGATGGGGAGGCAGAAAATATAGTCAAGAGCTTATTAAAGAATCTGAACTCTTCTTGAAAAGCACTGGGAAGTTAATGATGGACTTTGAGCAAAGCAATGGCTCATGGAGGATATATTTAAAGGGGGCAAACTAGAGAAAGCATTTGGGAGACTCTGGCAAAAGTCTAGAAAGGCTAAGATGGAGGCCTAAACTAACACCATGGGAATAAAGACTGAGAAGAGAGCGCATAAAAGAATATCAAAAGAACTTCTATGCCTAGAGAATGTTGATCATGGGTAGGAAAGGATCAGGTTTAATTCCAGGCTTCCAATAAATAATGAGTTGCTAATACATCCAATACCACCCTTGACAGTGCACTGTTTATAAAAAAATAGAATTTAGATGAGTAGTATTTAACATTTGTCTAATCATTCATGCCATCAGTAGAATATTTTTTAACATATCCCTAAATATGTACATTTCTTCACTTATAAATGTACATATGAACAACTAAGCTATATATTTATGGATCATAGTAAGAATACAAAAATTAGCAATTAGAAATGTGAGATAAAAATATAAAGAATAAAATAAATAGAAATAGAAATTCTAATAATTCTTTTTCCACCAGGTCTAGAATAAGGTAAGGAATAGTTTCATTTCATGTGCACTGGTCTTTTTATTCTCACAATGTTCTGGGGACACTGACAAAGGAAGCACGTTGCAGAGAGGATGGCCAGGATGAGGAAAAGATGTGGAGATCACATCAGGTAACTGCGGGCATTTAAGCCAGGAAAGCAAAACATAGGAAAAACAATAATGGCCACCTTCAAAATGAAGGCAGAGGTTATTCTCAGTTCCTCTACCACATGTCTCTCTGTCCTCATAAAAGGCAATACTAGACTGACTAGTAAGATGATACAACCCTGACTGAGGAATAGTTGCCAGAAAGCATTAACACTGTGGTTTTAAAGGTTACTACTTATATGTGGCTCTTTGCTCTTCATGCCTCCAAGCCATCAATGCAGTCAATTCCCCAGGAGCGGATGCAAGAACACCAGCCTGGACTCCTTTCTTTGTATTCTATGATGGTCTTCCAGGAGCATGAATGGAAAAAACAAACAGGGCCATCCTGATGCCCAAAAATGCCCCACTCCAATTCTTCCTTGCTCATGCTCTGGCACTCTTTTCTCCTCCAACTCCTGTTCCCTAGTAAGATTTGGATTTGGGGCAAGGGAGAGAGTAAGGTTCTCCTTATGCCTTTGGACCAAATTATTTGGGCTTTTCAATAGTGTTTTGGGAAGAAGCCAAGCTTAGAACAAAGTTGTTCTGTGTTCTCATTTCCTGTACATCTCCTCAGAAATTCCACAGGCAGGAGAGCTGACTGGTCCAGGGCTGGATTTGAGTACTCCTGAGTCCTCAAGCCAAAGTCTAGGTAGTGATACTTCAACCCTGACATGACTTTCCACACAAGCATATGAGTGCCAGTTGTGTAAAAGAGGGGGAAAACAGACTATAATGATTTAACAGACAGAGAATTTTGAGTTCTTATAGGCAGGAAAAATTTACTAGCAACAAGGCAAAACCAAAAATCACTGTTCCAAAAATGGCTCCCTTTAGAGATGCTAAAATGGATGTTGGAGAGCGAGGACCAACAGAACACTGGGTTAGTAGTAAGAATGGATAAATATTAGACTCAGCTTTGTCAATAATTAGCTTTTATATTGTATCTCTGGACATTGGTACTTGTACTTGATGACCACTAAGAACCCTTTGGCTCTACATTGTATCGTTATACATCCAAAATATGCCTGACACACAGCTCAGAGACTTTTAACTAACTGGGTCATGTTTCTATTTGTGTTTTTTTAATTAGCCTCTTAAATAATTCTACCCTTAAGCCACCGTCCCCTTGTTCACTTGTTCTTTTTTAAATTTTTTTCAATTTTTGTTTGCTTGTCTGTTTCTGGGAGCTAAAGCCCTAGAGCTGCCCTCAGCCCTCCCATAACTGCATCCTAACAAGTGTAAAAATAAACAGTTTTTAAAGAGTATTTCCTATAGTTTCTTCTGATTATGAGTAGCAGACCTAGTTTCAGTGGTTTTAATTTTGCCTTTAACATTCAAATATGTTTTAATCTAGGAATAAATATCAACTAGTAAACATTTTCTTTTCCCTATGTAGCTAGACACCAAACTACATGTTTTTTATATGTTGCTAATGTTATGCATAGGATATATTTACAATATTCTTTTCACTGAATGCTGGACTCTCATTTCCAGAATTTTTTTTAATGCCATGTGTTTCTTCAGAAGAATAAACAATCTTGTAATACATGATGGTTCAATAGAGTTAAAAGAGCTGTAGGCTATTTATAGCAATTAGACCGTAAAGAGAGAAACAAGCCATATGTACATTTATTATGTCCATAAAACATATGGAAATAAATTCTGACAGGGATGGTGGGACTACTCGCGTGTCACATGTCAGCGTGCACCACTGGAATTAATGAATAGGATTTGTCACAATGCTTTCTTTTTGGATCTGGAAGGGTCAAATTGTCTTAATAAATATTAGCCATGGCTAATATTGGATGACATCTTAGGGACAGAGATGAACATGTCCTTACCTCACCTTCCTTAGTTTCCAGTTCTTTCCTAATAATACCCAGGGAGGCAAAGTGTCAACTTCTCACTCAAGCCTTGTTCCACACTCCAGTGCCAGATGAAGCTTCTGCTTCCAAGAGTCTCCTAAGTCAGCAGAAGCAAACCCTATTCCTGGGAAACTAGACCCCAGTTATTAAGTCAATGGCAGAAATACAAGTTAGTTGCAGCTGCTCCTTCACCTGGCAGAGTGGTGCTGAGCACCGTGGCCCTGCATGGTTAAGTCAGAAGCTTTGCTTCTCCTTCCAGCCTACTCTGTGGAGTGCACCATGCCCGGTGCCAGGAAAGAAGAAAATAGAGCAACCAAAGAATCAAAAAATGTGGTTCACCCCCTGAAGGAGTCAGAATGCAAATGAGAGATGGAACATGCACACATAAAATAATTGTGATGACCAAAATTCCCTTATTTATAAATCTCTCATTGAATTTGAAGGAGGATGGATGCTAGTAATAGTTGAATGAACCCTGACTCTTTAACAAATTTAGTATTAAGCAGTGGGTGGGATCCCCATTTAAAGGGTATCAGTGGTGCTTCATGAGAAGGGGAGACAGGGGAAAGCATCAGGGGAAAGCACCCACAGATGCAAGGGCGGGAAGCCAGAGCCAGCAAGGCAAGGCTCTCACATCATCAAAGGGGAACGCTTCCTGAGAAGGAAATCTCCTGCTTCCAAACAGAGAAAGGGGAAATAGACAAATGGAAGGGGTGGGATGGAGGGGTTAAAAGACGTTGTTTGAATGCAAAATGTAAAACCCACCTTCTTCTTTCCTATGTGACTGTTGGTTATAATCTTCATTTCTCAGACATTCTCTGTGGAGTGGATTTTCTTGGGGAAATTGCAAAGACTTGCTAATTCCTCACAGAAGACTTGAGCAAGAAAGAAAGCTAATGCTACTTATGTGGACCTGGTATCTAGCCTATAATGGAAATATCACAAGCAATAAGTTAGCAGGTGTTTGCATTCTGTTGGCCTATTAAGGCTCCATTCAAATTACAACCTAATTCCAGAAACCTCAATTTAAAGTGGGTTCTCTATCCTCTAGGCACCTGTATTCTTTCATCTGTACCTCTTTTGTGGCACTTATTACTACCTGTGGTATCCATTACAAACTACTACTAGGTGTTTGTAATCTCTCCTAAGTTGCACATTTCTTGAGGACATGATGTGTCTGAGGCACCTTTACAATTTCACATTACCTAACAGAGGACTTAAATGTAGTAAATATTTGCTGAATGAATAGTAGATTTATGAATGTTGAAATAATATAGTATACATGATATACATAAATCCTGAAGGAGCTTTGTGTATATAGGTAATCAGACTGAATTGGAATTGGTCAGGCAATGCATTTAGGCAGAGGTAACTTCTGAGCTGGTTCATAAATAAAATGGTGGACTTGGATCAATGTGGATAGTGAACAGCATTCTAAGAGAAAAGAATAGCATCACTGGAAAAAGCACTGACAACCATGATGCATGGATATAGCTCTGTATTTATAACAATCTCTACCCTTTTCCAATGAAGAGGCAAAACTAGACTCTAGTCCTCTTGGGTTGAAGCAGAGTACTGTGAAATGAGATAA